>NC_092718.1:19236944-21636944 GCF_047496885.1 Scyliorhinus torazame | reverse complement strand
ACGCAGACACGGGGAGAACGTGCAGACTCCGCACAGACAGTGACCCAGTGGGGAATTGAACCTGGGACCCTGGCGCTGTGAAGCCACAGTGCTACCCACTTGTGCTACCGTGCTGCCCATTCAAACAGGATGGGGTTTACCAATGTTTGTCCACTGAGAATCTTTTACTTTTTATTTATTCACAGGATGTGAGCATCACTGGTAAGGCCAGCATTTGTTGCCCTTTAACGAAGGTGGTGATGAGCTGCCCTATTGAACTGCGACCGTCCATGTGGTACATGGGTACACTCACAACTTCCACTACCTGGACGGGAGCAAGTCCCTTCCCAGAGGGAGTGTCAGAAGAGGAGGAAATGGGGAGATAAAAGTTAAAGTAAGTAAGAATAGAAAAACTGAGATCTCCATTTAAGACCCCTGGTCTTCATAATTCCACATGAATATCATGGTAAACCTGACCATTTCTGACAACTTAGTAATAATAGCTAATTGACACAAGTAGGCTTCAATGAAGTTACTGTGAAAAGCCCCTAGTCGCCACATTCCGGTGCGTGTTCGGGGAGGCCGGTACGGGAATTGAACCCACGCTGCTGCCTTGTTCTGCATTACAAACCAACTGTTTAGCCCAATGTGCTAAACCAGCCCAGCTAAACAGCTGTTACAGCTTACAGCTGTTAATTATCATTCCTAACACGATGCGGCACGGTGGCACTGTTGGTTAGCACTGTTGCCTCACAGCGCCAGGGACGTGGGTTCAATTCAGGCCTCGGGACACTGTCTGTACGGAGTTTGCACTTTCTCTCCATGTCCACGTGGGTTTTACTCCGGGTGGTCCGGTTTCCTCCCACAGTCCAAAGATGTGCAGGTTAGGTGGACTGGCCATGCTAAACAGCCCCTTAGTGTCCAAAAGGTTAGGTGGGTTACTGAGTTACGGGGATAGGGTGGAGGCGTGGGGATGGGTAGGGTTCTATTTCCAAGGGGCGGTGCAGACTCAATGGGCCAGATTTCCTCCTTCTGCACTGTAAATTCTATGATTCTATGCTTGTAGTCCATATAGAACCAAGAGGATAGAGGCATCTGGGGCGGGATTCTACGACCCGGAGGGTCGGAGAATCGCCGGATGGCAGCGTGAATCTCGCCCTGCCGCTCTGACCCCGGCTGCCGAATTCTCCGCCGCTGGTTTTCAGATGGGTGCGGGGATCGCGCCACGCCAGTCGGGGGCCATTGGCAGCAGCACCCCCCCCCCAGCAATTCTCCGGGCCCCGATGTGCCGAGCAGCCGCCGATTTTCGGCCAGTCCCGCCGGCGTGAAATGGACATGGTCCATCCCAGCGGGACCTGGTTTGGAGGGCGGTTAGTGGGGTCCTCGGCAGAGGGGGGGGTAGGATCCGGCCCCAGGGGCAGCCCCCACTGTGGCGTGAACCACTCCGGCGTCGGGCCGCCCAGAAGTTGCGGAATCCTCCGCAATTGGGCCTAGATGGCCTGGCCCGCGATGGGGGGCCATCGATCTGCAGGCGGGCCTGTGCCGTGGGGGCACTCCTTTCCCCCGCGCCAGCCTCTGTAAGGCTCCGCGATGACCGGCGCGGAGAGGAAACGCACTGCGCATGCGCAGGAAACACGCCAGCGGTTCTGCACATGTGCCAGGACACGTTGGCGGTCCTGCGCATGCGCCAACTCGCGCCAGCCGGCGGAGGCCCTTCGGCGCAGGTTGGCGCGACGCCAACCCCTCCAGCGCCGGCCTAGCCCCCAGAAGTGCGGAGGATTCCGCAACTTCCGGGCGACCCGACGCCGGAGTGGTTCACGCCGCTCTTGCCGCCGGTACGGGTCTCCCCACCATTTGGGGGAAAATTCCGCCCCTGGTGTCTTCTGTAAAATAAGAAAACGTCAAATTCAATGGAATGCGATCGACCTTGACTACAGCTGCTGCACATACAGCCACAGGATGAGCTTGAAGCCAGTAAGAAATCAACTCTCCAACCCAGGCCAGATCTTCCCATCAGGACATTAGTGAACCTGTTGCATTTTTATGACAATTGACAAAGGTTTCATGGTCATCATAGACCGTTAATTCAGATTTCCTTTGTTAAATCATGAAATACCGACAGTGCAGAAGGAAGCCATTCGGCTCATCGAGTCTGCACTGACCCTTTGAAAGAGGACCCCACCTAGGCCCTCTCGTCCGCCCCATCCCCGTCACCTAATCTGTACATCCCTGGACACGAAGGGGCAATTTAGCATGGCCAATCCACCTAACCTGCACATCTTTGGATTGTGGGAGTAAACTGGAGCACCTGGAGGAAACCCACTAAGTCAGAGGGAGAACATGCAAACTCCACACAGCCATCCAAGGTCGGAATCAAACCCGGGTCCCTGGAGCTGTGAGGCAGCAGTGCTAACCACTGTGCCACCGTGCCACCCCCAATGGTGGGATTTGAATCCTGGTCCCCAGAGCATTAACCATGGTCTATGGTCTAGTCCAGTGACAATACCACTGTGCCATTGCCTACACTCCCCATCCCCACACCCCTGCTAGGGGTTATATGGAACTAGGCTCTGTTTAACGTATACTTTGGGGACCTGTAACTCCATTTACTGCAAGGGTCCAGAGGTTGTATCAACATTTACTGAAGATCTACATCTATTGTCACACTGGCAGTGGACCAGTTGCCAGTCGTATTGTCTGAATGGTGGAATGACCTCAAGGGGTTGAATGGCCTACACCTGTTCCTATTTTCCGCCATTGCAAAAAAAGTACAACAAACAAGGGGTGGACCAAGATGTCATTGTGCACCTTCATAAAACACCTCTTTGGCCCCAACTGGCACATTGTGTGATGATTTGGCTACCACACTTTGGGAAGGAGGTGAGGGCCTCAGAGAGGGTTCAGGAAAGCTTCATAAGAACAGTTCCGTGGATGACGAACTTCCGTTACATGAAAAGATTGAAGAAGCTGGAGTTGTTCTCCTTAGAGCAGGGAGGGTTTGAGAGGGTACTTGATAGGGTCGTTCGAAATCACGAGGGATCCAGGCAGAGACAGAGAGAGCAACTATTCCCATTGGCAGAAACAATGAGAGGCAAATGGTACAGATTTCTAAAAGTAATTTTATAATAACAATCTTTATTACTGTCACAAGTAGGCTTACGTTAACACTGCAATGAGGTTACTGTGAAGAGTCCCTAGTTGCCACATTCCGGCACCTGGCCGGGTACACTGAGGGAGAATTCAGAATGTCCAATTCACCTAACAAGCACGTCTTTCGTGATTTGTGGGAGGAAACCGGAGCACCCGGAGGAAACACGCGCAGACACGGGGGGATCGTGAAGACTCCGCGCAGACAGTGGCCCAGGCCGGGAATCGAACCCGGGTCCCTGCCGCTGTGAAGCAACAGTGCTAACCACTGTGCTACCGTGCCGTCCATTTGGACGACTCTCTGTCGAAGGTGGAGTTCTGTCCAGCTTTGACAAGTCCCTCCAGTCTTTCCACAGATGCTGTCAGGCCGACTGAGATTGTCCAGCATTTTCAGATTTTAAAAGGCGGCGGACAAAAGAACCAAAGACAACTCGAGGGGAAACCTTTGTAGGATGTAAAATGCACCGCCTGAGAGTGTGGTGGTGGCAGATTCATCCAGGACATTCAAAAGGAAAATTGGATAAGAAGCTGAAGAGAAAAATGATTAGCAGGGATAAAGGGATGGAGGGGGCTGCAGGGGGTGGATTTGCACTTACAGAGAGCTGGGGTGGATTCAATGGGCTAAGTGGCCTCCTGTAATTCTGTAAATATTGTTAGGTTACACTTTGTGGTGATATGTCGTTATTGGGGAGAGTTTAAACTAATGTGGCAGGGGGATGGGAGCCGATGCAGGAAGTTGGAAGGTAGTAAAGCAGGGACAGAAACAAAAGGCAGGAAGGGGGGAAGTGTAAGGCAGAGAAGCCATAGTCAAAAATCAAAAAGGGCGACAGTACAAGGTACAGTGACTGAGGGGAGCTCAGTGAATAGGACCAGGAATACTAAAAGAAATAAAACGGGAAGTGAAAACATTAATGGTAAGCGACGCGGCAGGTTGTTACATGAAGATATGGGTTCAACGACAAGGAAAATTAGGAGAAAGGTTAAGAGGAAATATAACTTAGGAGAGGTTACTGATCGAGGTGTTAAGATTCAGAACAGAGGTAAAAATGCCAACATAAGTGTATTTTACCTGAATGCTCGTAGTATTCAGAATAAGGTAAATGAGTTGATGGCGCAAATCATCGTGAATGACTATGATTTAGTGGCCATTACTGAAACATGGTTAAAGGATGGTCACGACTGGGAGTTAAATATCCGAGGGTATCAAACTATTCGGAAGGACAGAGTGGATGGTAAGGGAGGTAGTGTAGCTCTGTTAATTAAGGATGACATCCGGGCAATAGTAAGGGATGACATCGGTGCTATGGAGGATAAGGTTGAATCCATTTGGGTGGAAATCAGGAATAGTAAGGCGAAAAAGTCACTGATAGGAGTAGTCTATAGGCCACCAAAAAGTAACATTATGGTGGGGCAGACAATAAACAAAGAAATAACTGATGCATGTAGAAATGGTACAGCAGTTATCATGGGGGATTTTAATCTACATGTTGATTGGTTTAACCAGGTCAGTCAAAGCATCCTTGAGGAGGAGATTATAGAATGTATCCGTGATAGTTTCCTAGAACAGTATGTAATGGAACCTACGAGGGAACAAGCGGTCCTAGATCTGGTCCTGTGTAATCAGACAGGATTGATTCAAGATCTCATAGTTAGGGATCCTCTCGGAAGGAGCGATCACAATATGGTGGAATGTAAAATACAGATGGAGGGTGAGAAGGTAAAATCAAACACTAGTATTTTGTGCTTAAACAAAGGAGATTACAATGGGATGAGAGAAGAACTAGCTAAGGTAGACTGGGAGCAAAGACTTTATGGTGAAACAGTTGAGGAACAGTGGAGAACCTTCCAAGCGATTTTTCACAGTGCTCAGCAAAGGTTTATACCAACAAAAAGGAAGGACGGTAGAAGGAGGGAAAATCGACCGTGGATATCTAAGGAAATAAGGGAGAGTATCAAATTGAAGGAAAAAGCATACAATTTTATTGACTACAGCTCCGCCTTCAACACCATAATCCCAGCCAAGCTCATATCAAAGCTCCAAAACCTAGGACTTGGCTCCCCACTCTGCAACAGGATCCTCGATTTTCTGACCAACAGACCACAATCAGTAAGAATGAACAACAACACCTCCTCCACAATAGTCCTCAACACCGGCGCCCCGTAAGGCTGCGTACTTAGCCCCCTACTCTGCTCCCTGTACCCACACGACTCCGTGGCAAAACTTGGTTCCAACTCCATCTACAAGTTTGCTGACGATACGACCATAGTGGGCCGGATCCCGAATAACGATGAGTCCGAATACAGGAGGGAGATAGAGAACCTAGTGGAGTGGTGTAGCGACAACAATCTCTCCCTCAATGCCAGCAAAACTAAAGAGCTGGTAATTGACTTCAGGAAGCAAAGTACTGTACACACCCCTGTCAGCATCAACGGGGCCGAGGTGGAGCTGGTTAGCAGTTTGAAATTCCTAGGGGTGCACATCTCCAAAAATCTGTCCTGGTCCACCCACGTCGACGCTACCACCAAGAAAGCACAACAGCGCCTATACTTCCTCAGGAAACTTAGGAAATTCGGCATGTTCACATTGACTCTTACCAACTTAAACAGATGCACCATAGAAAGCATCCTTTCAGGCTGCATCACAGCCTGGTATGGCAACTGCTCGGCCCAGGTCCGCAACAAACTTCAGAGAGTCGTGAACACCACCCAGTCCATCACACGAACCTGCCTCCCATCCATTGACTCCATCTACACCTCCCGCTGCCTGGGGAAAGCGGGCAGTATAATCAAAGATCCCTCCCACCCGGCTTACTCACTCTTCCAACTTCTTCCATCGGGCAGGAGATACAGAAGTCTGAGAACACGCACGAACAGACTCAAAAACAGCTTCTTCCCCACAGTCACCAGACTCCTAAATGACCCTCTTATGGACTGATTTCATTAACACTACACCCTGTATGCATCATCCGATGCCAGTGCTTTTGTAGTTACATTGTATATGTTGTGTTGCCCTATTATGTATTTTCTTTTATTCCCTTTTCTTCTCATGTACTTAATGATCTGTTGAGCTGCTCGCAGAAAAATACTTTTCACTGTACTTCGATACACGTGACAATAAACAAATCCAATCCAATCCAATCCAACAAAGTAGCAAAGATTAGTGGGAGAATAGAGGATTGGGAAATCTTTAGGGGGCAACAGAAAGCTACTAAAAAAGCTATAAAGAAGAGTAAGATATGAGAGTAAACTTGCTCAGAATATAAAAACAGATAGTAAAAGTTTCTACAAATATACAAAACAAAAAAGAGTGGCTAAGGTAAATATTGGTCCTTTAGAGGATGAGAAGGGAGATTTAATAATGGGGGATGAGGAAATGGCTGAGGAACTGAACCGGTTTTTTGGGTCGGTCTTTACAGTGGAAGACACAAATAACATGCCAGTGACTGATGGAAATGAGACTATGACAGATAAGGACCTTGAGAGGATTGTTATCACTAAGGAGGTAGTGATGGGCAAGCTAATGGGGCTAAGGGTAGACAAGTCTCCTGGACCTGATGGAATGCATCCCAGAGTGCTAAAAGAGATGGCTAGGGAAATTGCAAATGCACTGGTGATAATTTACCAAAATTCACTAGACTCTGGGGTGGTCATGGCGGATTGGAAATTAGCAAACGTGACACCACTGTTTAAAAAAGGTGGTAGGCATAAAGTGGGGAATTATAGGCCAGTGAGCTTAACTTTGGTAGTCGGGAAGATGCTGGAATCTATCATCAAGGAAGAAATAGCGAGGCATCTGGATGGAAATTGTCCCATTGGGCAGACGCAGCATGGGTTCATAAAGGGCAGGTCGTGCCTAACTAATTTAGTGGAATTTTTCGAGGACATTACCAGTGCGGTAGATAACGGGGAGCCAATGGATGTGGCAGATCTGGAATTCCAGAAAGCCTTTGACAAGGTGCCACACAAAAGGTTGCTGCATAAGATAAAGATGCATGGCATTAAGGGGAAAGTAGTAGCATGGATAGAGGATTGGTTAATTAATAGAAAGCAAAGAGTGGGGATAAAGGGTGTTTCTCTGGTTGGCAATCAGTAGTCAGTAATCAGGGATTAGTGTTGGGCCCACAATTGTTCACAATTTACATAGATGATTTGGAGTTGGGGATCAAGGGCAATGTGTCCAAGTTTGCAGACGACACTAAGATGAGTGGTAAAGCAAAAAGTGCAGAGGATACTGGAAGTCCGCAGAGGGATTTGCATAGGCTAAGTGAATGGGCTAGGGTCTGGCAGATGGAATACAATGTTGACAAATGTGAGGTTATCCATTTTGGTAGGAATAACAGCAAAAGGGATTATTATTTAAATGATAAAATATTAAAACATGCTGCTGTGCAGAGAGACCTGGGTGTGCTAGTGCATGAGTCGCAAAAAGTTGGTTTACAGATGCATCAGGTGATTAAGAAGGCAAATGGAATTTTGTCCTTCATTGCTAGAGGGATGGAGTTTAAGACTAGCGAGGTTATACTGCAATTGTATAAGGTGTTAGTGAGGCCACACCTGGAGTATTGTGTTCAGTTTTGGTCTCCTTACTTGAGAAAGGATGTACTGGCACTGGAGGGTGTGCAGAGGAGATTCACTAGGTTAATCCCAGAGCTGAAGGGGTTGGATTACGAGGAGAGGTTGAGTAGATTGGGACTGTACTTGTTGGAATTTAGAAGGATATGGGGGGATCTTATAGAAGCATATAAAATTATGAAGGGAATAGATAGGAGAGATGCGGGCAGGTTGTTTCCACTGGCAGGTGAAAGCAGAACTAGGGGGCATAGCCTCAAAATAAGTGGAAGCATATTTAGGACTGAGTTTAGGAGGAACTTCTTCACCCAAAGGGTTGTGAATCTATGGAATTCCTTGCCCAGTGAAGCAGTAGAGGTTCCTTCATTAAATGTTTTCAAGATAAAGATAGATAGTTTTTTGAAAAATAAAGGGATTAAGGGTTATGGTGTTCGGGCCGGAAAGTGGAGCTAAGTCCACTAAAGATCAGCCATGATCTCATTGACTGGTGGAGCAGGCTCGAGGGGCCAGATGGCCTACTCCTGCTCCTAGTTCTTATGTTCTTATGTTTTATTTTTTGCCTTGTGATCCAGAATGGTCTGATGAGTTGATTATAAAGAAACCACTAATCTTTAACTCGAAGCAAAACTGATTTATTGAATAACGATTAAATTAAATAGAGTTTGCACACTCCACAGAGCTATAACTGATAATAAAGTAAGATTGAGATTGTTGAACATTAATCTA
Organism: Scyliorhinus torazame; assembly: GCF_047496885.1. NCBI lineage: Eukaryota > Metazoa > Chordata > Chondrichthyes > Carcharhiniformes > Scyliorhinidae > Scyliorhinus > Scyliorhinus torazame. The sequence continues at coordinate 21,628,523 of NC_092718.1, read as the reverse complement.
TAATCTAGAATTAACTAATGATGTCCACGTGCTACTTCTCTCTAATCTAAACTAGTCCTTGAGCTGTGGTCAATCTCTCCTCTGCTAACCCAAGATTCCCTGAATTCTAAGATTTATACTGGGAACCGGTAGTGCTCTCTGGTGTTTGAATTACACTGAGATGTAATAATTAACCCTTCACTGGCATGCCAACATACAACTATGACTGGAATTCTCCGGGCGTTCGCTGGAGGCGGGATTCGCTGGGGCAGCACGATAGCATAGTGGTTAGCACACTTGCTTCACAGGTCCAGGGTCCCAGGTTCAATTCCCGGCTTGAGTCACTGTCTATGTGGAGTCTGCACGTTCTCCCCGTGTCTGTGTGGGTTTCCTCCAGGTGCTCCGGTTTCCTCCCACAGTCCAAAGATGTGCGGGTTAGGTGGATTGGCCATGCTAAATTGCCCTTTGTGTCCAAAAAGGTTAAATGGGGTTACTGGGTTACAGGGATAGGGTGGAGGGGTGGGCTTGAATAGAGTGCTCTTTCCAAGGTCCGGTGCAGACTCGATGGGTCGAATGGCATCCTTCTGCACTGTAAATTCTATGATTCTCTGGGTTTCCCGGCTGGGTGGGGTGATTTAAATGGAAAATCCCGTTGACGAGCGAATCCCGCCGCCGCTGAATAGCGCGCCAAATTCCCAAATTGCGGGGACGGACTCGCGACGGAGAATCCCAGCCAATATAAAAAGAAGAAAGGATCAAATGGGATAATATTATCTCTTAATCTGACAAAAATGTTATCTGTGGCCGTTCATCGGGCCTGCTGCATGTATGGACGCTTGGAAATAACTGTTGTCCATTGTTATATTCACTGAGAATTTAGTTGGTGAGACAATAAAGAAAGTGTTTGTTTATCTATCTGCCATCTGGGACCTATACACAAATTGCTGCTCTCAGCTGTTAAATGCCGCATCTTCAAGAGATCTCATTTATTTACTTGGAAGTGTTGCTAATGATGCACAGCCTGGCGTAGTTTATTGAATTTTCTCTTTGCACTCCCGGATGATAATGATGATTACTTGTTAATGGAAAACAAGCTGTTTGAGATCAAGCTGTAAAACATGGTGAATTACGGACGCTTTAACTCACAGAGTGCCCTATCTCATCGTGTGTGTTCATGCATCCATGCATATTTATGTTTAGGTATCGGGGGCGATTTTAAGCCTACTCTAGCGATTCGCAGGATCAGCGGCACAGGCGGAAAATCCCGCGAGAATCGGGAAACGGGATTCTCGCCGGAAAGACCGCGTCTCCCAATTTATCCTACCCCTCGCCGGTGACTCCACAAGGTTCACGCCCAGATTTTAAATGTCATGAGCGGGCCCCCTGCCACATGATTTCCCCCCCTCGCTAAATATTCATACTTCGCCGATATCGTCACGTTGGGAGGTTTACAACAAATGACAAGCAATCGAGGGATCCCACCAGGGGCGCAGAGGTAAGTATAGCCCCCGGGGGGGGGGGGGGGGGGGGGGCAGAGCGACATGCCTGTGACGTGCCCTGGCACTGCCTCGTGGCACATGCTGGCACTGCCAGATTGACACAGCGCCAACTTGGCAGTGCCTTTTGGCAATACCAATCTGGCACTGCCAACCTATGCTGGGGGCAGTGCCAGGGGAGGGACCCAGTGGTAGCCCCATGTGGGGGGGGGAGGGGGGGTTTCATTGATGTGCGGTTGGGGGTATTGGGGAGAGTGGACACGTGGGGGGGGGGGAGTGGAATGCTGACGAAGATTGTCGGAATGTGTGGGGGGGGGACGGTAGTGGTGGGGTGAAGAGGCCATGATGCCTTTGTGATGGGGGCTGTTGGGCTGATCTGTGCTGATCTGTGCATCCCTTCAAGGTGGCACACCTATGAGATCTGTGAAGCCTCACGCGAATGTTGCCAAATTCTGGTAAGGTTCCACCCATTTTTTTAATAGTTAGATGAAGATTCTTACAATACCCAGACATCCTAAAGCACTTCACTAATCAGAGAATGAAGTCGAACTGCAAGGGTACAGTCTGTACAAGCAGGGCATTGCAATGCCTGGCCATCAATGGTTTAGAGCAATCAAGGTTTGTTGTTAGCTCCAAGCAGCTATCGCATGCTGTGTGGCTGCCCAAAGCAGAACATTTGACAACATAGATGGAGGCCGTTCAGCCCATCACTCATGATAGCTCCATGAAAAGGACTATCCTCCTTTACATTTCTTTGTCAAATGTTTATCCACTTGTCTTGTAAAATCTATTGTGGATCTGATTTTATGCGTCTCGAAATTCCGAGTTCAGACCCCACTATTTCTGGTATTTTTCCTTTTGCGTGCATGGTGCAGGACCTGCATCGGCCTACACCGCGGAAAACTATGCTGCACTGGAGGGAATGCCAAAGTACGGGCAGGGAGGGCTATCTAAGCCAGGGGTTCCTGCCCCTGACCATAGGTTGTGGACACATGGGGCGGGGCCCTCGCCAAAATCAGGATCGGCGATTGGGGTGAGGATGGACTCCGACGCCGGAACAGGGGCAGGTGCCGTTTTGACGCGGGTTTGCGATGCACCGCCCCCTGCGAACCGGCATCATCGGGACACGCACCGCGCGCAGTTGCAAGGCCGTTTGCGCGTCATCGGCCGGCCGGCCCACCCATGATGCTCCGCCCCAATGGGCCGAGTTCCCGATGGCGCGGGCCACATGTGGTCTCAGCGGTCGGGAAATGAAATGAAAAAATGAAAATCGCTTATTGTCACGAGTAGGCTTCAAATGAAGTTACTGTGAAAAGCCCCTAGTCACCACATTCCGGCGCCTGTTCGGGTAGGCTGGTACGGGAATTGAACCGTGCTGCTGGCCTGCTTTAAAAGCCAGCGATTTAGCCCAGTGTGCTAAACCAGCCGGCATGCCGGTTCCGGATGGTGTCCAGCGCCGCCATACTCATCCGGCATCCATGCCGCTGGCTGTGGGGGGGGGGGGGGGGGGGGGGCGGGGGGGGGGGGGGGGGGCAGAGTTCGGCTAGGGCTGGGGGGACTGGTGGGGGGTGGCCATGGGATGGGCTGTGGGGTCAGGTTGGGCGGGTTAGAGTTCGAACATGGCCGGCGCCATGTTTTTTGGCACGACCGGTGCAGGCCATCAGCCCTGCACATGCGTGGCCCGGGACCTGGCAATTCTCGGGCCGTTTTCCGCATGATCCGTGGGTTGTACCTGCGGCGCCGGTGCTAGCCCCTTACTGGTACCGAAATCAGCGAGGGGTTCGTGCCGACTTTCCTGCCGTGAACCATCCGCGGATTCTCTGTTGGCGCCGGCGCTCGAACGGAGAATTCCGCCCATTATTTCTGGCATGGCGGTGATGAACCACCCTCCACAACGACATACATAAAACGACACGGTGGCACAGAGGTTAGCACAACCTCCTCACAGCGCCAGGAACCCCGGTTCAGTTCTGGCCTTGGGTCACTGTCTGTGTGGAGTTTGCACTTTCTTCCCGTGTCTGCGTGGGTTTCCTCCAGGTGCTCTGGTTTCGTCCAATAGTCCAAAAGCGTGCAGGTTGGGTGAGTTATGGGGATAGAGTGGAGAAGTAGGCCTAGGTAGGGTGCTCTTTCAGAGGGTTGGTGCAGACTCGATGGGTCGAATGGCCTCCTTCTCACTGCAGGAATTCTGTATCCCTGGCGGGGGCCCAGTCAAGCAGTTGGCTGAACAGTGGACTAAACATGTAAATAGGTTCACACTGTTGGACCTTTGACGGGCTAGGGTGAGACCTGGATAACACACAAACGCAAATACACTGATCAGACACATGTGCCAAATGGCCACACATCAAACACGAACACATATGCATCAAACACCAACAGACATGCCACAGCACACTGCACACACATCAAGCAATAACCATGAGCACACACACTCACTCACACAGCAACAAACACACTGCAACACACATGCACACACAGAACACACCACACCACACATGTACACACACAGCAGTCCATTTGCGCAGTCATTAATGGTGGAATGAATACAATTGAGGGTGTTCAAGTGGCCAGAACTGGAGGTGTGCAGATAACTTGGAGGGTTGTAGGACTGGAGGAAATTACAGAGATAGGGAAGAGGATGCTGTGGAGGGATTTAAAAACGGGGCTGAAAATTTAAAAATTCAGGTTTGTTTAACTGGTTTGTCAAAGTAGGCCAGCGAGCACAGTGGTGATGGGAGACCGGGATTGGTTCTGAGGTAGGTCACAGGTGTCATGGGAATGTCCCTTTAAGAACAGTTTGTCGTCTCACATGGCTGCAGTGATGTCATTGTGTGGGTGGAGCTGGGCTGTGGCTCTGAGTTTTACTTTCGGTTTAGACAGTTGGAAGCTGTATTAAGACTACAGATATCTTGGAGTCTCTCTCTCTCACTGCATGTTAAAAAGGTGTCTCCAGATCACTTGATACCTTCAAAGTAATAACTGTGTTCTGGAAGGAATTCAAACCTACTGGTTTGTGGTAAAAGGGATTGTCTGATTTATGGATGTTGTTACTTGAGTGAAACAGTAAAGGGAAGTTATTAAGGGATAAATATAGAGTACTGTAGCTGTGTGGGGTATTTATGTTTGTAGTTAATAAAATGCTTACTGTGTTTACAAAATGTTAATTGAATTGTAGAATAAACTTTGTTTTTGATTTAAAGTGCTTAAGGCCTTGTTGAATAACCCCTGAAGGGTAGGCCCTTGTGTTCCTCATAACCAAAATCTATAAACAGTTGCAGGTCAGGTGAACTCCATGATATACTTTGGTGTTCTCTAAACCCTGCCCATAACACAGGGAACAAAGCTTTGGATTACCTCAAACTTACAGAGAGTAGAGAATGGGAGATCAGTCAGAGAGTGTTGGAATAGTCAAATCTAGACGTTCAAAAGGCAGGGGCCAGGATTTCAGCAGGAGGTGAGCTGAGGTAGGAGTCGAGCGATGTTACGAAGATTGAAATAGGTGTCTTAGTGAAGGTGTGGGTAACTGGCTGGATACTCAACTCAGGATCAGAGACCGTGAACGGTGTGAGTCAGCCTCAGAACGTCCCCAGGGAGAGCTGGGGTCTGTGTGTGTGGAATTTGAGGTTATTTTTAATAATCTTTGTTGTCACAAGTAGGCTTACATTAACACGGCAATGAGGTTACTGTGAAAAGCCCCTCGTCGCCACATTCCGGCGCCTGTTCGGGTACACAGAGGGAGAATTCAGAATTCTCAGCTGGTACGGGAATTGAATTGGCACTGCTGCCCTGACCTTATTCTGCATCACAAACCAGCAGTCTAGCCCACTGAGCTAAACCAGCCCCTGTATGAATTACTGGGAACAGAAACACTTCCACAGACTATGAAGGGTTAATGCAGTCGGGTAACTGGGGAGATAAAGGCTGTTTGATAAATTGAACATTTCACCTACCTTTTCCTGTGCTTGTCCCAGAGTGTTAATCCAGTACTGAAAAGCTAAACACATCTTTGCGATTTGAACGTTTCTAGAGAGGCCTTTGCAGTTTAAACATTTGATAAAGAAATTCAGGATTGGGAGACCGGAAATGAATTCATCACATTTCCAATTAACGTATAAAAGTCTATTATCTCCTTTTCTTCAACTCACTCATGTGAATTAAAATATAATTGTCTACCTGGTATGAGAGTGACATACACTCATATATGTGTAAATAGCCAATTAATTGACTGGTTATTACAGAATATTTGACAGGAGTTGCTTGATTTTCTTTTACAATATCTCACCCTGCTGTCGAGGCTCACAGTGGGCTATTAATCACCAGGTCCCAACAGTTGCCCTGACACTTTATTCAATCGGCCCTTCATGTGTATAGCCTTAAATTGAACATCAATGGACAATTTCAACAAAGCCAACCCATTCTGCCCTCTGTCAATGTTCACAAACACACAAACACAATATTCGCAAACAAACTCGACAATGTCTGTGAACACTAATGCTCTCAGCCCAGCTGTAGCATGATTCACGTTACTCCAATCCAAACTATTACTGGGATTAATTAATTTGGAAGGTGGGGCACTGATCTCCGGACCTTCTACCTTGAACATCTCACCTTGGTCCATCCGTCTCACCTCTCGTTCAAAATCCTCATCCTCTACCACCTTCCCAAATGTCCTCACCAAGATTTCTTCAATTCTTTCCTCGCTCAGCACTGAACGATTTCTCATCCTCGGTCGTTCCACTTCCGTCTCAATGAACCATGCTGTCTCTCCTCTAAGTTCACTGCCCTCGGACGCTCCCTCAACCTTTCGCTTCATGCATGCTCGCCAATCTATACTCACGGCCACCCCCTTGACTTCGCCACCTTGTTCAATATTACTAGTCCCCTCATATCCATCGCCATCTCTGACCATTTCCCTTTATCACTTTCTATCCACATTTCTCTTCCATACCCAAACCTACCTATCCATTCCTGTAAAAAATATAATTTACAAATGCGGTTCCAAAGTCCCAACTGCCTAGCCTTTGCACTTCCATTCACCACAACTTTTCTGAAGCCACTGATTTGCTGAACCGCAACGTCACCTCACTTTTGATGACCTGATTCCCAGTATAACCACTACTCCCTCTCACTCTGGCTGTTGCCACGCGATGGTCCCTATCTCTGCAGCTTTATGTCCAAAGATCACAGATTGGAATGAATTTAGCAAACAACTATGCTCCTGTGCTCCATCCACAGATCTGGATCATGTAAAACACTATTGGATCCTCTTCTCGTCTGCTAAAACTTTTCACTATTCTAGGATCATCCTGGAGTGCAAAGCTAACCCCTAGCTTATTTTCTCTACTGCAAAGCATCTTCTTAAACCCTAGTCTCTGCCCCCTCCATCCTCACCTCCAGATACAATCGGTCCACAGCCGATGCCATCTCCCTGATCCTCCACTCATCCCTAGAGCATCTTAACAACAAGGACTCCAACGTCAGACTCCTATTCATTGACTACAGCTCCGCCTTCAACACCATAATCCCACCAAGTTCATATCAAAGCTCCAAAACCTAGGACTTGGCTCCTCCCTCTGCAATAGGATCCTCGACTTTCAAACTCACTGACCACAATCAGTAAGAATAAACAACAACACCTCCTCCATGGTATAGTCCTCAATACCAGGGCCCCGCAAGACTGCGTGTGTAGCCCCCTACTATACTCCCTATACACACACGACTGCGTGTCAAAATTTGATTCCAACTCCATCTACAAGTTTGCTAATGGCATGACCATAGTGGGTCGGATCTCGAACAATGATGAGTCATAATACAGGAGGGAGAGAGAGAACCTAGTGGATGGTATAACGACAACAATCTCTCTCTCAATGTCAGCAAAACTAAAGAGCTGGTCATTGACTTTAGGAAACAAAGTTTCGTACACACCCCTGTCTGCATCAACGGGGCCGAGGTAGAGATGGTTGACAGCTTCACATTCCTAGGTGTGGCTACATCACCAGCAATCTGTCCTGGTCCACCCACGTCGACGCTACGACCAAGAAAGCAGAACATCTCCTCAACTGTCTCAGGAAACTAAGGAAATTCGCCATGTCCACATTGACTCTTTTCAACATTTACAGATGCACCATAGAAAGCATCCTATCTGGCTGCAGCAGAGCTTGTATGGCACCTGCTTGGCCCAAGACCATAAGAAACTATAGGGAGTCGTGAACACAGCCCAGTCCATCACACAAACCCTCCTCCCATCCATTGACTCTGGTGAACGTGATCAAAGGCTATGGGGAGAAAGCAGGATTAAGCTATTGAGTTGGATGATCAGCCATGATCGTGATGAATGGCGGAGCAGGCTCGAAGGGCCAAAAGGCCTCCTCCTGCTCCTATCTTCTGTGTATATATGTATGTATCTACACCTTCCGCTGCGTTGGAAAAGTGGGCAGCATAATCCCACCCGGGTTATTCTCTCTTCCATCGGGCAGGAGATACAGAAGTCTGAGAACACGCATGAACAGACTCAAAAACAGCTTCTTCCCCGCTGTTACCAGACTCCTAAATGGCCCTCTTATGGTCTGACCTTATTTCTTCACACATATTCTCTACTGAGTAGTACATTGGATTGGATTGGATTTGTTTATTGTCACGTGTACCGAGGTACAGTGAAAAGTATTTTTCTGCGAGCAGCTCAAACAGATCATTTGGTACATTAAAAAAAAAAGAAAAGAAAAAGAAAATACATAATAGGGCAACACAAGGTAAATACATAGACACCGGCATTGGGTGAAGCATGCTTCATTTGATGTCTGTGTCTATGTATTTACATTGTGTATTTATGTTTGCCCTATGTATTTTTTTCGTGTATAGAATGATCTGTCTGGACTACACAGAACAATACTTTTCACTGTGCCTCGGTACACGTGACAAAAAATCAAATCCAATCCAATCCAAGTGTGATGAGCTCATGGGGCTTCATTGTCACGGAGGTAAATCCACCCAATCAGCTCCCTCTGCCAGACCCCCCTTTCATTCTCCCATTGGGCCCGACTTCCACAAAAGCTCCTCTGCCCTTGCCGTGGACACATGGCCAGATTTCTCCGGCCGTTAGGATTCTCTGTTCCCGCTGGCAGCCCACCCCCTCCCGAAGATTTCCCAGTGGCATGGGGTGGTTTGTATGAGAAATCCGTTGACCAGCGGCGGGAGTGGAGCATTCCACCAACAGCGAATGCACGCCACCGCGAAACACACGGCTGGGGACCGGGGAATCCAGCCCCATAACTTGTTCTAGCGCCTCTCCTATTCTCTTTCTCCTTCCCTCTGAGAGCTCACCTTGCCCATGAGATCCACCTTTGCCGTCCTCAATCCTATTCCCACCTATTTGCTGACTACCCAGTTTCCCTTCCTGGTCCTATTGTCAGCCAATATTTTTAACGTTTTCTTCTCTCTTTTAAATCTGCCATCACCATCTCTCTCCTTATTTAAATACTACCCTTGACCCCACCGTCCTTGCAAACTACCGATCCAGCTCTACACATCCTTTCCTCTCTCCGAAGACCTCAAAAGTATTTTTGTCTCCTAAATCTGTACCCCCCATTGCCAGAACTCAGTGTTTGAATCCCTCCAATCTGCCTCTGCCACAGTACCAAATTGGCTCCAATGATTTATGTGATGAAAATGAACTTTCTCTCCTCACCCTTCATGACCGGTCTGCGACCTTTGACATGGTTGACCACTCCATCCTCCTCCCACACCTCTCCACTGTCTCCCAGCTGGGTAGGACCACTTTCACCTGATTTCCATTCTTATCTATTCAGTCGTAGCCAGATTGTCACCTTAAATTGCTTCTCTTCCTGATCCTGCACGGTTACCTCTAGTGTCCTCGTGAATCTATCCTCTTTATTGTAAGGAGATTGGAAAATAAATGGAATTCTGCCATTGAGTTTACCATTGAGTAGACACGTGGCCTATTCCTGCTCTCCTAGATTCCATGTTCCTATGTTAGCCTTTTCCTATTTCTCAACTATCTTCTTGCCCCTCAGCAATATCTTCCAAAAGCTGGGTATTAGTTTTCACAACCACACTCACAACACCCGGCCCTACCTCAACACCCCTGCCCTTGGCTCCTCCAGCCCTGCTAAATTGTCAGATTTCTTGTCCAAAATCCAGTTCTGGACAAGCCGCAATTTCCACCAATTAAATATTGGAAAGGTCAATGCCACTTTTTTTTGGTCCAATTCAAACTCCATTCCTCATCTACCATCCATCCCCTTGGCAATTGTTTGAGACTAAACCAGTTTGCTCGCAACCTGGGGTGTCATGTTTGATCCAGTTTGCTCGCAACCTGGGGTGTCATGTTTGATCCCAAGATCGGCTTTCAATATCATTCATGTGCCATTGTTAAGGTCACCTATTTCCACCTCCTTAACAATGCCCGACTTCACCGCTGTCTCAAGTCACCTGCTGCTGAAATCCTTGACCAAGCCTTTGTTACCCTGATGCTCGATGAAACCAACACACTGCTGACTGGTCTTCACACTCTTCCCTTCATAAACATGCGGTCATCCAAAACTCTACTGCATGTGTCTTAACTCACCACAACTCCTCTTCCCCTATCACCCCTGGACTTGCTGACCTAAATCAGCTCCCAGTCAAACAGAGTCCTGAGTTCAAACCCTCAATGGCCTCGCCCCTCCCTATCTCTGGAAGCTCCCCCAGCCACACAACTCTCCAAGATATCTGTGCTCATCTCATTCTGGCCTCTTGAGCATCCCCGATTTTAACCGCTCCACCATTGGTGGCCATTCCTTCATCACCAGCGTCCAAAAATCTGGAATTCTCTTCTTAAACATCCCCACTGCTCTACCCCACTATCCTCCTATAAGAAACTCCTGAAAACCCACGACTTGCCGTCACCTTCTCAAGGGAAATTAGGGGTGGGCAACAATGACGGCCTTGCCAGCAATGCCAAGATCCCGCAAAAGAATTGACCAAGCTGGGGCGGCACGGTAGCACAGTGTTTAGCACTGCTGCCTCACATTGCCAGCGATCCGGGTTCGATTCTGACCTCGGGTGACTGTCTCTGTGGAGTCTGCATGTCTTCCCCGTATCTGCTCCGGTTTCCTCCGGGTGCTCCGGTTTCCTCCCGCAGTCCAAAGATGTGCAGGTTAGGTGGATTGGCCATGCTAAACGGCCCCTTAGGTTGGGGTTGCAAGAATAGGGCAGGGGATTGGGCCTGGGTAGGGTGGTCTTTCGAAGGATCGGTGCAGACCCGATGGGCCGAATGGCCTCCTTCTGCACCAAAGGGATTCTATGACGCTTTTGGGCATCTGACTTAATTGGGAGGATTTTCCAGTCCCGTCCGCCCCAGGTGTGGAAATTCCCACCTGAGGTCAACAGGCCTTTTGCTTGTCCGTCCAATTATCCGTCCTGCCCTTGACAATTCCCACAATGGGCGAGACCGGAGGATTTAGGCCAAAATCTCCATATGTGGCTCGATATATTTTCTTTTACAATGTTCCCATAAAGTGCCTTGGGATGTCCTATTACGTTGAAAGTCCGAAATGTTTTGTTGTGTCTCAATATCAGCTTACACCATTCACCCACTAGTCCAGAGAGGGAATAAAACATTCTTGCAAACTCTTGCATTCTGTTTCCTTCAGCCTTGCCCCCTAGCTTCTCCTGAGCCACTGGAACAAAGCTCCTGGTACATCATTTAATTATTGTTGTAATTTATAATAAAACTAACTTTGCAGCTCTGGGACTTATTCACAGCCGCTCACTGTACTTGAGCTAAAAATGAGTGATTGCAGAATGAAAGCTTCCAGTAACTGCATACAATGAAGTTGCTGTACTTGCCTTTTTCTTTGCTCTTCTCAAGTTTAAAAACCCAGTGGATGTTATCCCCAAGCTATTTGGATTTTTGTTATGTTGAGAAAGCAGTATGTCCGCGTATGTGTATATATACGAGAGGGAAATCTCCTTCAGTCTTGTCCCATCCATCAAAATGACAGGCCTATCCATTTTCATTTCATGATAGATCTAATCTCTTTCTGGCAAAGCCTACAGGTCAGAATGGTGAGAAATTTGTGCACGATTGTAGGAGTAATTAAGTACAAGTAGGCAGAAAAAGAAATGGTAAAGCGACTCTATTAGGACTCAGTAAATCCAATATAATCCTCCTAAATCTGATCTGAGGGCGTGGCTTTGTGTTCCTACATGCTGTAAAGAGGGGGATTATCATTATAGAGCATCTCGCGATTCGAGCTTTAGAAACTCATCCTTTTGTGGCCCCCAACACTTCTCATTTTCAGAGAGTGAACGGCATCACAGCAAATTGTGGCTTCCAACGAATGAAGTGGAGCATTCCGAGCTACTGTTAGCCGAGGGACAAATTCCCCCCCAAATAAAAGTGGGCCCTGGCTCCAGCTGGGGTCCTTCTCAGGTGTGACCAGATGACAATGCACCATGGGATGTCAGATCCAACACACTGAACTAATTGTGGGTGGGAGAGGGGACGGAGGGGAGAGCATGATTTCAAAGTGATGCTGTCTCTCCCGCTGATTTAGTGAATAAAGGCGCCAATAACTTATTTATATAGCGTCTTTAACAAAATAAAGCATCCTCGATTTATTATAGGACAAAGTGTGACATCAAGCCACACTAGGGGATGTAGGGCCAGATGGCCAAAAGCTTGGTCGAAAAGGTGAACGAGTTAAGTTGTCCCTTAAAGTAGGTGTTGTGTTTGGTTCTTTGTCCTTCACGAAGAAACTGACCAAACACTTCAACTTGTCCAAACCAGAATCTTTTATTGAGTCTTGTGTGGTAAGATAGCAATCAGATGCAGAACACGTTATCATGGAGTCTGCTATCTACTCCTCTGGAACTTGCACCTAGCACTGACCATTCACATGTATGTCTTTTACCCTCTCAATCTTCTTCCGAAGATGGCCGGATGTGTCTCCCCCTTATATCGGAGTCACCAGGTCACATGACCTTGGTCTAGAGAGCGCATGATGTGTCTTTACCACCACCTGATGGTTGGAGGTCACACACCTTCCAACTATGATATAGCCCATAAGCATATCACCACAGTAGGAAAACAAGGTAGAGAGGTTGAGAGACCTAAAGGGAGAATTCCAGAGCTTAGGGACTGGGCAACTTAAGGCACTGATAATAAAGCAATTAAAATCCAGAACGCACAAGAGGCCAGAATTAGAGAAGTACAAATACCTCGGAGGACTGTGGGCTGGAGGAGTGGTATAAAATTATATTGGGAGGGGTGGGCCATGGAGGATTTGAAAAGCAGGGTCAGAATTGTAAAATCAAGATGTTGTTTGACCGGAACCAACGGAGGGTCAGTGAACACAGGGCTGAAAGGGACAATGCAATATTGGATCCTGCAGACAAGTTCCAGAGTAAAAAATAAGAACAAAATGACCTTCCTTGTGGTTACGCTTATTCATACGTAATCTTTATTTCCATAGAGCCCATGGTCTTAAACTTGACAAGACTGGGAGTTCACGTATGGTTTTCCAGGATGATGTCTTCATGCATGGAAATATCGAAGATCCCAGTAACTTCACTTGTTTAATGTGAAATTTGGGGTAATTATTGAGATCTTCACAATAATGAAACTGCCGTTTCTGCTGTTATCTGTATAATGTGAAACCAACAACAAGAGATTGACACCAGGAGGACTCGACCTACACCTTTGCAAGAGGGTGGGTTTTGAATGGGTTAACCACCCTCGACCCCTCTCTGTCCACCATGTGATAAATGAAGGCATGTAAAGTCGTCGGCTCCAATGCACCCCTCCCTGATGAGCTCAACGCAGTCTATGCCCGCTTTGAGCAAGAGGTCAGCGAGAGCAAGCCCCCCACCCCAGAAGCCGCGGATGAACTTGTATCTGAGGTCACCACTGCAGACGTCAGAGCAGCCTTCTCGAAGGTCAACCCACAGAAAGCCACTGGCCCGGATGGGGTACCCGGATGAGCGCTCAGGTCTTGCGCGGATCAGCTGGCGGGGGTATTCGCAGACATCTTCAACCTTTCTTCACAACAATCTGAGGTCCCTATCTGCTTCACGAAGATGACCATCATCGCTGTACCAAAATAAAACCAAGCAGCGTGCCTTAATGACTATCGTCCAGTGGCTCTGACATCCATCATCATGAAGTGCTTCGAAAGGTTAGTCATGGCACGAATCAACTCCAGCCTCCCAGATTTCCTTGAACCACTACAGTTTGCCTACTGCTGCAACAGGTCCACAGCAGACACCATCTCCATGGCCCTGCACTCTACCCTGGAACACCTAGATAACAAAGACTCCTATTTATCGACTACAGCTCAGCCTTCAACACCATCATTCCAACAATACTCATCTCCAAACTCCATGGCCTTGGCCTCGGCTCCTCCCTCTTCAACTGGATCCTGAACTTTCTAACCCACAGGCCACAATCAGTAAAGATAGGCAACAACACCTCCTCCACAATCATCCTCAACACCGGTTTCCCACAAGGCTGTGTCCTCAGCCCCCTACTATACTCCTTATACACCTATGATTGTGTGGCCAAATTCCCTCCAACTCGATTTTCCAATTTTCTGATGACACCACCGTAGTGGGTCGGATTTCAAACAATGATGAAACAGAGTATAGGAATGAGATAGAGAATCTGGTGAACTGGTGTGACTGACAATAATCTCTCCCTCAATGTCAACAAAATGAAGGAGATTATCATCGACTTCAGGAAGCGTAGTGGAGAACTTGCCCTTGTCTACATCAATGGGAACGAAGCAGAAAGGATCGAGATCTTCAAGTTTTTAGGTGTACAGATCACCAACAGCCTGTCTTGGTCCCCCCATGCTGACACTATAGTTAAGAAAGCCCACCAACGACTCTACTTTCTCAGAACACTAAGGAAATTTGGCATGCCAGCTACGACCCTCACCAACTTCTACAGATGAAATGAAAATGAAATGAAAATCACTTATTGTCACAAGTAGGCTTCAAATGAAGTTACTGTGAAAACCCCCTAGTCACCACATTCCGGCACCTGCTCAGGGAGGCTGGTACAGGAATTGAACCGTGCTGCTGGCCTGCCTTGGTCTGCTTTCAGAGCCAGCGATTTAGCCCTGTGCTTAATCACAGCTTGGTATGGAGCCAGGAAACTACAAAAGGTTGTGAATGTAGCCCAGTCCATCACGCAAACCAGCCTCCCAGCCATTGACTCTATCTATAATTCAGAAAGGCTGCCAGCATAATTAAGGACCCCATGCACCCGGACATACTCTCTTACACCTTCTTCCGTCAGGAAAAAGATACCAAAGTTTGAGGTCACGTACCAACTGACTCAAGAACAGTTTCTTCCCTACTGCCATCAGACTTTTGAATGGACCTAACTTGTTTTAAGTTGATCTTTTTTCCACACCTTGCTATAACTGTAACATTATATTCTGCAGTCTCTCCTTCCTTCCCTATGTACGGTATGCATTGTTTGTACAGCATGCAAGAAACAATATTTTTCACTGTACACTAGTACAGTGTTTATCAAACTTTTTTTCCAGGGACCCATTTTTACCAACCGGCCAACCTTCGGGACCCAACCCGGCCGAACTTCCCGACCCATGCCAGCCAACCTTTGCGGCCCACGCCTGCCGACCTTCGCGGCCCACGCCGGCTGACCTGTGCGACCCAGCATTTTCTCTTACCTTGTTTGCTGCTGACAAAAATGGAGGAAATGGTTTTGGGTCCCTTTGGCCCTCGTACACGCTCCTCCAATGGAACCTGTTGGATAAAGGTGAAGCCTTCCGGTGTCGGAACGTATGGAGTCTCCATCTGCCAAAGTTCTGCATTTTTTCCCGTAACGCTTTATCAAATAAACCCCCCCCCCGAACTTGTCAATAAAAATTTAAATTAAACGAATAAAATAAAATAAATGAAAAAAATAAAATGAATAAAGTAAATTAATAAACCCCCCCCCCCCCCGAACTTGTAAAAAAAAGCTGCGACCGTTTAAAAAAAGGCGGCCGCGCTGCGCATGCGCGCCCGATCACCGGTACGCATAGTTTTGCTCATGCGCATCGAAGATATGGCACGCATGCGCAGTGCAGCCGCTTTTTTTTTTAACATGTTAGCGGCCATTTTGAAGGCCGCTTACAGCCGGCGTTATTAAAAGGGGCTGGTTTAGCACACTGGGCTGAATCGCTGGCTTGTAATGCAGAACAGGCAGCAGCGCGGGTTCAATTCCCGTACCAGACTCCCCGAACAGGTGCCGGAATGTGGCGACTAGGGGCTTTTCACAGTAACTTCATTGAAGCCTACTTGTGACAATAAGCTATTATTATTAATAAGCCGGCTGCTGCGGCTGATGTGCGCGGATTTACACGATCGGGAGTGCAGCGACGGACGGCTCCGCGACCCTCCCGCCACCCGCCTGCGACCCACTGGCGGGTCGCGCCCCCGAGTTTGACAATGCCTGTACTAGTACACGTGACAATAATAAATCAAATCAAATCAAATTTAAGGCGTTTGTACCTGTATTAAAATAGTGGACAGAGGAATGTCACATCAGCACCATGAGCATTATTAACAGTATATTAGGCTAATGTAATAGTGGTTCATACAGTCACTCATTTCTGACATTTAGGTATTTATACCAGAGACTGACAGGAAAATTTCAGGGCTTTATGACTAGGGAAATGAAGGGATCACAGAGGCAGGTGAAGCTAAAAGATTTCCAAGAGTACAGGTAATCATACAGAAATCTATTTCAATCATTTCCAGGCAATGTTGTGATTTATTTGTCAACTTGTGTCATTGTACATGGTGCGAATGTGCTTGTTCCGAGTCAATGCACTGCTTCAAAGCTTTTTTTTATTTGCCAATTGTACACAATTTAAAGGGCACCAGGTTCATGTCAAAGCCAATCACGTTTGGCAGAGGCCATGTGAAAAAGCAAACATAATTCCTTTTTACAGAGATTTTACGTGTAAAATACTCTTCCAGGTGACGTATGCCTTTGTGGCAAACAGCAATCAAGTGATTTCTGCCCATAGCTACAGGTTGGATGTGGCCCATGGGGACAGTTGGTCTGGCTGCCCCGCTCTGTTTCGCAGCCTGGATCATGCCTGGTGAGAGGGCACACAGTGCCCGCTGATACAATGTGGATCGGCCATCTCAGTTCACAGGTTTTTTTATTGTTTTTGCTGAAGTTATTAATTGGTTGTACTCCTCTCAAGATGAGGCACCTCTTTATTACGTGAAACTGGTCTAACCATGGGGGAATTTTACCAGCTCCAAGGTGACAGATGGGGAGGTGGGATGACTGGTAAAATGGCAAGGAAGGTCCAGGAGGCCAGCTCGACATCTTCGCACTGCTACGCCATATTTCTAACAATGGGACAGTTGGTATTGGGGCAGTCCATCATGAGCACACTTAAGCAGCCAATTAAGGGAGTCTTTCCACCTCCACAGACATTTTACCAAAAAGCAAGGAGAGGGAAGGGACCCATCGTCACATGGAGAGATCATCGAGTGACACCTGGTGGTCTTCCAGAGGGCCCGGAGTGGGGGGGTTCCTCATTTTTGGGGAACTCCACAGCCCACTCCAGGGAACCCTGGAGACAATGGTTGCCCCTATGGCAACAACACCGCCTGCCCTCAGGAATTCTCCTTCCCCCGCACCTGCAAATAATTACCAGGGCCTGTCTGCCTTGCCCTCAAAAATCCCACATGACTGTCTTCAGGGGCACTCAGCCATTGAGGCTCCCTCCTCCTGCACCTGCAACCCCAACAATGGTCATCGCTGGTGGGGGTGAGGCTGCTGAACACCCTCTCTGGTTGGCCCGGCAGAGGGCAGCCTGGGGTCCTTAATAGAGAAGGCCGCCCTGTGGACGGCCATTTAATTGTCCACTGCCGGGATATCTCACTCTGGGTCTCACTGCCATCGGAAGAATTTCAGCTTCTGTTATTAAATCCAGACTCTGAATTTCTTGTTTCATTAAGAAGAGGCAACCAAAATTGCCAAATGCTGCTTTTCAAGATAATACTTCCCTTTCAGCAGATGAACATTATTTAAATTTCCCTTGAGGCATCACAAAAGGGAATATCCAAATATGTGCGGGTTAGGTGGGGGTTACGAGGATAGGGCGGGGGAGTGGGGCTAGGCAGGATTCTCTTTCAGAGGGTCGGTGCAGACCCGATGGGCTGAATGGCCTCCTTCTGCATTATGGGGATTCTATGGCTTCCAATGCTGAGAACAGGACATTAGAGACAAAATGGCTGCACATTGCACTGCACTGAGAGAAATAACTACATAGATTTTTGAGATCTTTGTTGTTAAAGTATTGTGGAGCAATGCCAAACTGTTTGGCAAGGACCTACAACAAACTTATACGAGTGCATCCTCAGACACCTCAACATTGCTTTTGCTGTATTTGGTAATGACGAGCTGTGGAAAAATACGCCTGAATTTATCGGTTGGTGGGGTCTAACTTCCCGTCACCTGAAGAGTCCCACTTGTGACATTATAGAAATGTACAGCGTGTGAACAAAGAACAAAGAACAAGGAAAAGTACAGCACAGGAACAGGCCCTTCGGCCCGCTAAGCCTGTGTCGACAATGCTGCCCGTCTAAACTAAAATTTTCTGCACTTCCGGGGTCCGTATCCCTCTATTCCCATCCTATTCATGTATTTGTCAAGATGCCCCTGAAACGTCACTATCGTCCCTGCTTCCACCACCTCCTCCGGCAGTGTGTTCCAGGCACCCACTACCCTCTGTGTAAAAATTTGCCTCGTACATCTCCTCTAAACCTTGCCCCTCGCACCTTAAACCTATGCCCCCTAGTAATTAACCCCTCTACCCTGGGAAAAAGCCTCTGTCTATGTCCCTCATAATTTTGTAGACCTCTATTAGGTCACCCCTCTACCTCCGTCGTTCCAGTGAGAACAAACCGAGTTTATTCAACCTCTCCTCATAGCTAATGCCCTCCATACCAGGCAACATCCTGGTAAATCTCTTCTGCACCCTCTCTAAAGCCTCCACATCCTTCTGGTAGTGTGGCGACCAGAATTGAACACTATATTCCAAGTATAGCCTAACTAAGGTTCTATCCAGCTGCAACCTGACTTGCCAATTTTTATACTCAATGCCCCGGCCAATGAAGGCAAGCATGTAGTATGCCTTCTTGACTACCTTCTCCACCTGTGTTGCCCCTTTCAGTGACCTGTGGACCTGTCCACCGAGATCTCTCTGACTGTCAATACTCTTGAGGGTTTTACCATTCACTGTATATTCCCTACCTGCATTAGACCTTTCAAAATGCATTACCTCACATTTGTCCGGATTAAACTCCATCTGCCATCTCTCCTCCCAAGTCTCCAAATTATCTAAATCCTGCTGTATCCTTTGACAATCCTCATCGCTATCCGCAATTCCACCAACCTTTGTGTCATCTGCAAACTTACTAATCAGACCAGTTACATTTTCCTCCAAATCATTTATATATACTACGAACAGCAAAGGTCCCAGCACTGATCCCTGTGGAACACCACTAGTCACAGCCCTCCAATCAGAAAAGCACCCTTCCATTGCTACTCTCTGCCTTCTATGACCTAGCCAGTTCTGTGTCCACCTTGCCAGCTCACCCCTGATCCCGTGTGACTTCACCTTTGTACCAGTCTGCCATGACGGACCTTGTCAAATGCCTTACTGAAGTCCATATAGACAACATCCACTGCCCTACCTGTATCAATCATCTTTGTGACCTCCTCAAAAAACTCTATCAAGTTAGTGAGACACGACCTCCCGGTCACAAAACCGTGCTGCCTCTCGCTAATACGTCCATTTGCTTCCAAATTAGAGTAGATCCTGTCTCGAAGAATTCTCTCCAGTAATTTCCCTACCACTGACATAAGGTTCACCAGCCTGTAGTTCCCTGGATTATCCTTGCTACCCTTTTTAAACAAAGGAACAACATTGGCTGTTCTCCAGTCCTCCAGGACATCACTTGAAGACAGTGAGGATCCAAAGACTTCTGTCAAGGACTCAGCAATTTCCTCTCTAGGCTTCTTCAGTATTCTGGGGTAGATCCCATCAGGCCCTGGGGACTTATCTACCTTAATATTTTTCAAGACACCCAACATCTCATCTTTCTGGATCTCAATGTGACCAGGCTATCTACACACCCTTCTCCAGTCTCAATATCCACCAATTCCTTCTCTTTGGTGAATACTGATGCAAAGTATTCATTTAGTACCTCGCCCATTTTCCTCGGCTCCACACATAGATTCCCTCACCTGTCCTTCAGTGGGCCCACCCTTTCCCTGGCTACCCTCTTGCTTTTTAAGAGTTGATGTCATGTCACAATTAGCCACAAGATGGAACTAGGGACAGTACTATAAAAGGCACTGACTCTTAGGCCTCTGGGAGAGAATGGAGTAGAGGAGAGGAAACTGGAGTGAAGTGCATAGTAGAGCTGGAGAGGACAGAATAGTTCAGCGGATGAGTATGAGCGTGCTGTCAGCAGAAAGACAGGAGTCAGACTTTGGCATAAATTGAGGAGCACCGAGTGATCATCACTCTCCTGTCTTGCATACTGACCCGCTGATAGTGCTGACATAGGCCCATCACCCTGGCCGGTTTAGCTCACTTGGCTATACATGATCCATGAGCCTTACCTTGACTCTCCCACCTTCTCTCAGAGTGCCATCCAACGAGCCCGTTGTTCTGATAAACCTCGCTCTGTACACTCATCCCCAGCCACGCCAGGAGCCCTGGACCCCTGAACCTAGAACTCTGCCAGGGACATTAGGGAAGGTGTTGCTACGGTGCCTTCCCCTGCTCAGCACTGCAGGACCACCGGTGCTGAAGCCCAGCTCTTTGGTGTTTGATTGTTGGTAGCTGCTTCTATGGTGCTGACACTTATAAAGTTTAGACAAACTGGGGCTGGTTTAGCACAGGGCTAAATCGCTGGCTTTGAAGGCAGGCCAGCAGCACGGTTCAATTCCCGTACCAGCCTCCCCGAACAGGCGCCGGAATGTGGCGCTAGGGGCTTTTCACAGTAACTTCATTTGAAGCCTACTTGTGGCAATAAGCGATTTTCATTTCAAACTGTTCAGGCTTCAAAGTTCCCTTGAGGTGCTGTGCATTAATCATCCTCTGAGGCATGGCACGTGTACCCAGGAGTAGGTGCTTCGGAGTTGAGAATATTTTGTTTATGAAATGGTCAACAGTAACAAAGTTTGGGAAATCAATTACGTAGCATTCCACATATCACACTAACAAGGAAACATCACCGTTCCATATTGGTACCAATGCAAAGCTATATTAGTGCATTTTAACAAACACAAACACATCACCCCTCGTAGGTTCCTCAACTGAAACGGAGGGTAAGCCGCAGGATGTGTTCTGTGTCCAGAACTTTCTTGTAGAGATGATCTGTCCATCAATGTGTGACTTGTTCCACACTTGTGTCAGTGCCATTCTCCGCCCAGGAGCCGCAGCTGTGCAGGCGCCTCCCACACGGCCCAATCTCACCAAATTCTGGAGTCCACTGGCGCTCAGTGTGCAGTTGAACATCCTAGACTTCCAGCGTGTTTAACCCACAATGACGTGCCAGTTACATGCAGCACTCACCACACCAGCAACAAAAGCATCAGCAATCTTCAACAGCCTTAGCAGGTGGCCCATTTGGAGCGTCTTCTTGCTTCAAACCAGATTGTCTTCTGGGCTCATACTTCCCCTTAAGCCCGGTGTTCTAAAAGCAATTTTAGAACAAATTGTCCTTCTTTCCGGCTACAGCAAAAGGAAGGAAACAGCAACAACAGCCTCCAGGCAGCTGCAGCCACCAGCAGGGGCAGGAAGCAAACACAACCTGCAGCCGTGGAGTGCTTACATAACGAACAAGCCTTCATTCAGCATGATTTCTCACTGGCGAGTCGGATAATTCTAGGGAGGCCGCAGCATTCAACTTTAATCTCGCTAATGAGATTGAAATTAATGCAAATAAGGGTTAATGATATGCTCGGAACTTTTGGGCATGATCCGGAACTCGCTATCAGGAATGGGCCGGGTGAATTGCAAACTGGTTCCCGCCTGGCACGAATCTCTTTTGTCCTTTCCCGCTATTTACCCGGCGTGCCCAGACCCACACTGGGCACAATGCTGTGCTATTGTTTATTTAAATTTAGAGAGCCCAATTCATTTTTTCCAATTCAGGGGGAATTTAGCGTGACCAATCCACCTACCCTGCACATCTTTGGGTTGTGGGGTTGAGACCCACGCAGACATGGGAAGAATGTGCAAACTCCACACGGGCAGTGACCTGGGGCTGGGATCGAACACGGGTCCTTGGGGCCGTGAGGCAGCAGTGCTAACCACTGCCCCACAGTGCCATCCAGAGTTCCATTGTTTTGAGGTACTGCGATAAAACGGGAATCCAGGGTGAAAACAGTTCTGTGATGTTCCTTGTGTAGTCCTCCAAGATGGCTGATAGTCGTAGTGTTGACAAAGAACATCAAGCTATGTATTTGAAACAAAGCTAATTGATTTTACAGTACTCCAAATGGTTCGCACACTTTACTACATAATGGCTAATAAAAGAACAGTATTAAATCTATGCTACAGAAATGTATAATATCTTTCTAATACAACCAACAGTCTATCTCAACCTTTTAGTAATCTTCTTCACAACCTTCTCCCAGAACTCCAGGAGGTACATGCTTTTATATAACTACTCTGTGGTGCCATCTAGTGTTGAGATACATGAACATCATCTTGTTCACCTTTTACACTCCTTATATTATTCATATCATTACAAGTTCAGTGGCCATTCAGTCCTGTACACAGGGATGTAGAGAAGAGGTAGAACAAAGGCAATTTATTATCTAAATAATAATATTTATTAGTGTCACAAGTAGCCTTACATTAACACTGCAATAATAATAACAATCTTTATTGTCACAAGTAGGCTTACATTAACACTGCAATGAAGTTACTGTGAAAAGCGCTTAGTCCCCACATTCCAGCGCCTGTTCGGGTACACGGAGGGAGAATTCAGAATGTCCAAATTACCTAACAGCACGTCTTCTGTGACTTGTGGGAGGAAACCCCGCAGACACGGGGAGAACGTGCAGACACTGCACAAACAGTGTCACAAGCCGGTAATAGAACCTGGGACCCTGGAGCTGTGAAGCAACAGTGCTACCCACTGTGCTACCGTGCTACCCTCAATGAAGTTACTGTGAATGGAGAAAAACATCAGAGTATTTTGGTGCAGAGGGATATGGGTGTTCTCATATCCCTCATGAATCGCTGAAAACTAACATGGAGGTACAGCAGGTAATAAGGAAGGCAAATGGAATTTTGGCCTTCATGGCTAAAGGAATAGAGTATAAAAGTAGGGAAGTGTTGCTGAAACTGTACACGGCATTGGTGAGACTGCACCTAGAGTCTTGACAGTTTTGGTCCACTTATTTGAGGAGGGATGTAGTTGCTTTAGAGGCAGTTCAGAGAAGGTTCACCAGATTGATTCCAGAGGTGAAGGGGTTATCTTATGAAGAGAGATTGAGCAGTTTAGGCCTAAACTCTCGAGTCCATAAGAATGAGAGGAGATCTAATTGAGGTATATAAGATGATAAAAGGTGTTGACAAACTAGACACAGAGTGGATGTCTCCTCTTGTGGGGCAATCTAGAACGAGAGGCCATAATTCTAGGGTGAGGGGTGGCAGATTCAAAACAGAGATGAGGAGAAATTGCTTCTCTCAAAGGATCGCGAATCTGTGGAATTCACTACCCCAGATTGCGATGGATGCTGGGACATTGAATTAATTTCAGGAGGAGATGGACATATTTTTAATTGGTAATGGGTTGAAGGGGAGGACGGGCAGGAAAGTGGAGTTGAGGCCGAGAGGCGATCAGTCATGATCGTATTGAATGGTGGAGCGGGCTCGAGGAGCCGAATTGCCGACTCCTGCTCCGAGTTCTTATATTCTACGTTCTTATGACTACGATTTTATGATGCTCCAAGACCACAGAATATATCGCAATTGAGATCTTTTTTTCGGACTCATCAATTACTGTGGGAAATTTATTCCAAATCTTGCTAGCATATTAAAGCCACTTCATACATCATTATGTGCGGACTATCAATGGACTGGGACAAAAGACTGTCAGGTGGCAGATGAAGTCAAAAATGTGCTTAAGAATTCAAAAGTTCATTTAATCTCTAAGCTGAAAAGACAACTTACCTGTGACATATCCCGCCATGGGGTGGGAGCAGTTGTCTTTCATATAATGTCAACTGGAGACAAAAGACCAATAGCTTTCATTACGAGAATGTTGATAAGTGCTGAACAGGATTATGAGCAATTGGACAAAGCAGCCTTGAGTATAATATTAGGAGTCAGACGATTTCATCACTACTTGTATGGAAGGCTTTTTGTTGACAGACCACAGGCCTTTGACAATAATTTTAGGTCCACACAAAGGACTACCACTTCCAGCTGCGAGTCATTTGCAGAGATGGTCCCTCATCTTATCAGCGCATAATTACAAGAGTAATTACAGATGATCAGAGCATCATGTGAACGCTCTATCACATTTACCAATGCAGGACAGAGCCAAATTGCAGAACAATGTAAACCATGTGTACCTTTCCCAGGTGGATAGTGTCCCTATTGCTGCATCTCACGTGCAAAGACAGACGAGGTCAGATCTGGTGATGGGGAAGGTCATGGACAAGATCTTGAATGATATACCACTGGATAAACAGAGGGTTGTCCTGAATTCAAACTGTGCCAAACAAGGGAACTTGAATTGACAGTACAAAGAGGAATGATTCTATGGAGAATAAAAATTTATTTGATCTCACCGCCTGACATTTTGACCATAGTAGAGGGAAAACAACAACACCAAGTCATTCGCCATGAACAGACATCAAAACCAAAGAGGTTGTATCAAGGCTAAAAGACTCTTGTATTGATTTGGATGATAATAATACTTGGTTAAATAATCTCTGTTCACCAAGTTTGTTAATATTCTTGTTGCACTGCTGGAGTAAAGGGGGGGATGTTATGTATTGTAACCAATAACCTTCTGTATCGTATGTCACATGACTACATAGTGATACCAGAGACACTTGGGAGATTTCATTCTCTTTCCATCTTAGACTGTGAGCAAGCAACACCTCTACAATAAACTCTGACAACTGGTTATGTAACCTACTGTGTGGAAACCTGGTTATCCTTGGTTTATATTGTAAATAAACCCCACCCCCCCACAAACATAACAACTTGGCACAGTTTGTTGCGGACTCTCCAGAAGACCATAAGACCATTAGACATAGGAGCAGAATTAGGCCACTCGGCCCATTGAGTCTGCTCCGCTATTCAATCATAGCTGATATTTTTCGCATCCCCTTTCTCCTGCCTTCTCTCCATAACCCCTGATCCCCTTATTAATCAAGAACCTATCTATCTCTGTCTTAAAGACACTCAGTGATTTGGCCTCCACAGCCTTCTGCGGTAAAGAGTTCCACAGATTCACCACCCTCTGGCTGAAGAAATGCCTCCTCGTCTCTGTTTTAAAGGATCGTCCCTTTAGTCTGAGATTGTGTTCGCTGGTTCTAGTTTTTCCTGCAAGTGGAAACATCCTCTCCACGTCCACTCTATCCAGGCCTCGTAGTATCCTGTAAGTTTCAATAAGATCCCCCCTCATCCTTCTAAACCCCAATGAGTCGTCAACCGTTCCTCATACGACGAGTTCTTCATTCCAGGGATCATTCTTGTGAACCGCCTCTGGACCCTTTCCAAGGCCAGCACATCCTTCCTTTGGTACGGGGCCCAATACTCCAAATGGGGTCGGACCAGAGTCTTATACAGCCTCAGAGGTAGATCCTTGGTTGTGTATTCTTGACCTCGCCTCTAGAGAGGGGGGGCGGTACCAAGAACGTGCAGGTATGAAGTTCTTGGTGCACATGTTTCCCGCTCTCTTCTTTGTTCTCTTTCCATTGTTCTCGTTCCTTTGCCCTGCTGGGCTTTTGTTTCTTTTCTTTGTATTTGAAAGTGTACTAACCTGGGGCGAAATTCTCCCCCAATGGCGCGATGTCCGCCGACTGGCGCCCAAAACGGCGCCAATCAGACGGGCATCGCGCCGCCCCAAAGGTGCGGAATGCTCCGCATCTTTGGGGGCCGAGCCCCGACATTGAGGGGCTAGGCCGGCGCCGGAGGGATTTCCGCCCCGCCAGCTGGCGGAAACGGCCTTTGTTGCCCCGCCAGCTGGCGCGGAAATGACATCTCCGGGCGGCGCATGCGCGGGAGCGTCAGCAGCCGCTGACAGTTTCCCACGCATGCGCAGTGGGGAGAGTCTCTTCCGCCTCTGCCATGGTGGAGGCCGTTGCGGAGGCGGAAGGGAAAGAGTGCCCCCATGGCACAGGCCCGCCCGCGGATCGGTGGGCCCCGATCGTGGGCCATGCCACCGTGGGGGTACGCCCCGGGGCGAGATCGCCCCGCGCCCCCCCCCCCCAGGACCCCGGAGCCCGCCCACGCCACCTTGTCCCGCTGGTAAATACCTACTTTAATTTACGCCGGCGGGACAGGCAATTTCTCGGCGGAACTTCGGCCCATCCGGGCCAGAGAATCGAGCGGGGGGGCCCGCCAACCGGCGCGGCCCGATTCCCGCCCCCGCCGAATATCCGGTAAAGGAGACTTCGGCAACCGGCAGGGGCGGGATTCACGGCGGCCAATGGCCATTCTCCGACCCTCTGGGGGGTCGGAGAATGACGCCTCAGATTTGTAATAAACTCAATCTCAAACTACCACCGGACCCCTACACTCATTAGAAAACAAGAGATCCTACAATGACCAAACACAACTGATTGGATTCTCCGTCGGCGATTTCCTGCGCTTTGCCGTCAGTGCACTCACGCCCATGTATTTCCCGACGACGTGGGGGCGCCGCACCAGAAAACAGATGCAGCTGGATGGAGAATCCCGCCCAATGTCTCTAATTATCTATTCCCCAGGGAACCTTCTTTATATAAACAAAATTCCATTAGGCCAAGTTCAGAAAAACAATATAAATGGTTGGAATGAATGACGATTTTATTTTTTGTGATGCTTTAATTGCACCTCTGCAGCCAAAAATCCTGGCTGTCTTTTAAAACAGGACTTTACTTTTAAAAGTTACTGCAGCAGATGTGTCCATACACTAATCCATACACTAATCCAGGCTTTTAACCCTTACTGCACAAAATATGTGCAACACAATATATATCTGAAATTCGTACATGCATCACAATGTCACATGATCAAAGTCTTAAAGTGACCTTGGGCTGGGTTCCCAACCAAATCGGGGGCGGTGCCGCTTTCGTGATGCTCCATCCCCCTCCAAAGACGACACGCCATGTATCGACTGAGGCCTGCCCCCCAATGCTCCGCCACCCCCCCCCCCAACCGGCATGTGGTCTCACCCGTCGGGAACTCGGCGTGGCGGCTGCGGACTCAGTCCAGCGTCACCACAGTCGGGGGAGGGCTGATCCGCGGGCACGGGGGGGACTTTATTAGGGGCTGGGAGCACTGTGTGGGGGGGGGGTCTGGGGTGCGCAAGCCTGCCAAAGTGGGGGGGGGGGCACTATTTCACGGGCTCTGCCATGTAGCACGGCGCGGACGCCGCAGTCCACCGCCATGCGCATGCGCGGCCACGGACCCACCAATTCCCCGGGCCGTATCGGTAGCTAGATCCGGGTTGCTCTACGCTGCCAGAATGCTAGCCTCCAGCTAAACAGGAAATCGGTGGCCGCTTTGCGCCATTTTTCCTCACGCAAAACGCCACCGTTCGCACACCAGCTTGGGCACTTAGCTCCAGAATCCAGCCCTTTGTTCCAACTAGGAACAAAGATAAATACACAACACTGATCAAGGTTGTCACTCCGTTGCAGTGTTGAGAGATGGTGTCACACATACAAGAGGTGAGATATAAAAGCAAATCTGCTCGTTAGAGAATTTAAATGGATGTTAAATAGTACAACGATATGCTTGGGGAAAAAAAAGCAGGGAGTTCTCCAGGTACTTTGACCAACATTGTCTTTTCAACCCACCAGGTGAGTCAACTTCGTTGTTCTTCCTGAGGCCGTGTAGCCTGCAGAATGGAGTCCATGTTGCCTTTAGTAACTGCACTTCAACTCAGTTCTTAGGGTTGCGGAGAGTCAGAAGGTGGTGGTATCTCAGTGTTTATCTCATTCTCTGTTTTTTTTTTCTTTCTCCTTTCTTTCAAACCTCACCTGGTAGCCGACAGCCTCAGCTGAAGCTGTTATTGCTCGGATCTGGTGTTTAACCGTGTAATCTTATTTATAAGCTCTTGCAATATTTATGTCACAAAAGGACACACTAAGGGAGCGGTGAGTAATCCCTTTTGCAGCAGTAACAGGGAATAAATACAATTCTGCAGCTCTGTAATTGCTCCTCTGTGAATTGGAATCCACACCGCCAGCTTTGGACAAGTCAAAGGTTGACTGCGCTCTGTGTGCTTTTTCGCTCCTCTCTTTATAATGTGACAGGTCTTCACTCGAGCTTGAACCTCACTGTAGTAATAACCTGAATTAAGTACTTGTTTCAGAGGTGTACCTCACGCAGCAACCTTCACTTGTCTATCGGCTGCTGTGTGAGGGCACGGCAAGAAATGCGGTAGAAATTGGTGTGTGTTGGATTCATTTTTGAGCGTAAAGTAGATGCAAAACATGCCAGCTTAGGGTTGGGTTGGCTGTGCCGAATCTGTACAGGCATTGGTCATGCTGTCAGATGTGTAGGGCTTATTCTTTATCCTAATGCAAGTGTGAAGCATCTTAAATATGTAAATTTGTAGCCTAACTCCTACTTAAGGATGCCAACTTGAACAGCGATCAGCAAAAGGTACAGGGTAACCTTCATGTGTGTTAACGACAGCCATAAGCAATGCCAGGTTCGAATTTGATTCTTGCCATCCAGTCAGAAACAGACTGGCGAGGCTAACATGTGATGAATGATTGTACGCTATCAGAGTGTCAACGGCACTGGTGGAACCTTAGCTCAGTCACCTTCAGGAGAAAAAGCGCAAGGGGGGAAAATTGGAAGGGGAAATGTAGGAGAAACGGGAAACCTAGTAAATCATCGCCGAGGACACGGGTTCAATCCCGGCCCCGGGTCACTGGCCGTGTGGAGTTTGCACATTCTCCCCGTGTCTGAATTTGTCTCACGCCTACAGCCCAAAGATGTGCAGGTTAGGTGGATTGGCCCCGTTAAATTGCCCCTTAATTAGAAAAATTAAAAAAAGAAAACCTATTGAATCAGAGTCTAAAGTGGCCACAATATTGCCAGTTGAACAGTGTGATGGTAAGTCTAATTATTCTGTTACGCTTTGAGGAAAAATCTACTTCAGTGTCTAGAGCCACACAATGGTATATCCTGCAAATAATGTTGTCCCAGGTGTTTAATCTGCTGGGGAAACATTCTACTAATGAGACATGCCTCTGGTGCTTTCGTGTTGCCAAGGGAGAAAGGACCTTGCCACCAATTAGTGTGGATCAGCTGGTATCCCAAGCAATCTAATCAATGAGAACGGTGTGCATGAGTTAATAGTGTTCTCGTTCTACCCAGGACACACAGCGTATTCGTCAAGACTCTTTCGACTGCACCTTCCAAACCGGCAACTTCTACCACCTGAAAAGGGCGCCAGACTCATGGGGAATCATTGGAAATATATCGCCATTCCTTCATTATCACTGAGCCAAAATCCTGGAGCTTCCCTTTCGAACAGCGCTGTGGCTGTACCTACTTCCAAGATGGAAACTCAACATCACCTTCTCGGGGGCAGTGAGGGACCGAGAATAAATGCTGGCCAGGCCAGCGACACTCAAATCTTGAGAATTTTCGCCTACTTACGAGTTGTAAATAATTTTGCCAGGTGTACACAGTTGCTGCTGTTGAGCTGGTGCACAGTACCCTACCAGTTATTCAATTTTATTTGTTATTGTATTTTTTTCATTATTTATCATTTTATTTTCTTTGGTATGTTTGGGTGTGCCCTTCTCTTCTATATGTTTCTTATCCTGTGTACATAACGGTAAATATACTTTGTTCAAAAACCCAATAAAAAACATTTATAAAAAAAAAAAAATCTTGTGAATTTAGGGGGCAGCACGGTGGCACAGTGGATCAGCCCTGCTGCCTCACGGCGCCGAGATCCCAGGTTCGATCCCGGCTCTGGGTCACTGTCCGTGTGGAGTTTGCACATTCTCCCCGTGTTTGCGTGGGTTTCGCCCCCACAACCCAAAGATGTGCCGGGTAGGTGGATTGGCCACGCTAAATTGCCCCTTAATTGGAAAAAATGAATTGGGTACTCTAAATTTTTATTTTTTTTAAATCTTGTGAATTTATAAAAATATATACAGACTGCTTTCCCCTGTTTCGCCATCTTCTTGCTCAAAGGGATTGGTTGATGCTATTGGGCCTTGAGGCCCATTGGCTTCTAATATCTTGTCCAAGTTACCAATCCTCATGGGTGAGACTATTGGGCATTGCAAGTTTATTCAACCAGAAGTAATAATGCCAAGGAGCCCAGTCCTGTACTCATCCATTGTTCAAACATGCTCCTTTCTCAAGGTGACTCAATCTCACACAAGAGCAGTTCTGGCTGTCTAGACTATCTGAAAGCTGGCTGCTCAGGTTGCCACTGCCCGGTGAGGAACTGAAACCTAGGTAAAGAGAAAGAGAATTTACATTAACTCTCACAACCACAGGGTCTGCCTAAGTGCTTGACAGTCAACGAAATGCATTTGCATAATAGTCACTGCTGAAAGTTGAGAGTCAATTTGGGCTTGGCAAGACAGTGATACAGAGCAGATAGCTGTTCTTGTGATGCTGGCTGAGGGATAAATATTGACAGGGCAAGGGGGAGAACTCCTCTGCTCTTCTTCAGATATGTCCATAGGATCAGAGGTTATTAGGCCTAGGCTTAAAATGCCATCCAAAAGTTGGCACCTATAACAATGCAGCACTCAGTCAGTGCTGCAGTGGAGTGCCAATTACCTGCATCACGCACCCAAGTCTCTACAGTTAGGTTCAGATTCAATCCCTCGGCTGAGAGAGCTGTTTCACAGTCAGAGAGGTAGCAGATTTGTTATGTAATTGGCATTTCAGGGCTCCCGGCTAAGAAAAGGATTGGATTTGTTTATTGCCACGTGTACCGAGATAAAGCGAAAAGTATTGTTCTGCGTACCGTCCAGACAGACCATTTCATACATGGGAAAAAAAAAACATAGGGAAAAAGTAAGTACACAATGTAAATACATAGACACAGGTTCAACTTCGCCATATGCCCATTTGCTTCTACTTTGCACCCTTTTAATGGTACAAACTCGTTAGTGTACGTCCTTTGGATCTCAGTGGTTAGCACTGTTGCTTCACAGTGCCAGGGCCCCAGGTTCGATTCCAGGCTTGGGTCACTGTCTGTGCGGAATCTGCACGTTCCCCCCGTGTCTGCGTGGGTTTCTTCCGGGTGCACCGGTTTCCTCCCACAAGTCCCGAAAGACGTGCTTGTTAGGTGAATTGGACATTCTGAATTCTCCCTCTGTGTACCCGACAAGGGGATTTTCACAGTAACTTCATTGCAGAGTTAATGTCAGCCTACTTGTGACAATAAAGATTATTATAAGTACACAATGTAAATACATAGACACAGGCATTGGGTGAAGCATACAGGAGTGTAGCACTATTCAGTAGAGAAGATGCAGGGAGAGATCAGGGGCAAAATTCTCCGGAAACGGCGCGATGTCCACTGACTGGCGCCCAAACCGGCGCCAATCAGACGGGCATCGCGCCGCCCCAAAGGTGCGGAATGCTCCGCATCTTTGGGGGCCGAGTCCCTACATTGAGGGGCTAGGCCGACGCCGGAGGAATTTCCGCCCCGCCAGCTGGCGGAAACGGCCTTTGTTGCCCCGCCAGCTGGCGCGGAAATGATATCTCCGGGCGGCGCATGCGCGGGAGCGTCAGCGGCCGCTGACAGTTTCCCGCTCATGCGCAGTGGAGGGAGTCTCTTCCACCTCCGCCATGGTGGAGACCGTGGCGGAGGCGGAAGGGAAAGAGTGCCCCAGCGGCACAGGCCCGCCCGCGGATCGGGGGGGGCCAGGCCACCATGGGGGCACCCCATGGGGTCAGATCGCCCCGCGCCCCCTCCAGGACCCCGGAGCCCGCCCACGCCGCCTTGTCCCGCCGGTAAGGTAGGTGATTTAATTTGCGCCGGCGGGACAGGCAATTTATCGGCGGGACTTCGGCCCATCCGGGCCGGAGAATCAAGCGGGGGGGGCCCGCCAACCGCTGAATATCCGGTGCCGGAGACTTCGGCAACCGGCGGGGGCGTGATTCACGCCAGCCCCCAGCGATTCTCCGACCCAGCGGGGGGTCGGAGAATGTCGCCCCAGTTCAACCCATAAGAGGGTCATTCAGGAGTCTGGTAACAGCGGGGAAGAAGCTGTTTTTGAACTTGTTAGTGCGTGTTCTCTGATTTTTGTATCTCCTGCCCAATGGAAGAAGTTGGAAGAGCGAATAAGCTGGGTGCGGGGGGGGTGAGATCTTTGATTATGCTGCCCGCTTTCCCCAGGCAGCGGGAGCTGTAGACAATGGTTGGGAGGTGGGTTCGCGTGATGGCCTGGGCTATGTTCACGCCTCTGGAGCTCTCCCTCCTCATCACACTTCAAATCTATAAACTCTCCCACATTTGGGTGCAGTCGTTGTGCAGGCAAAGCTGAACCACCAGGGTGGGGTCTATGAGTATATGAATACTACCAGAATCTGCTGGAAGCGGCACTCCCGAATCATTGCCTTCAGAAACGGGAAAGGAAAACTTAGATTTGAATAATGGAAAAGCTGCAATGTGCCTGGCTGAATTTTACAGGCGTTATGCAACATTTATTCAAAATGAATTGTTACCCGCCATTGTGATTAACCGCTCTCTATTGATACAAGGTTATAAAATGTCTCGAGTAGCAGCGCGACAGAAGAACTAGCAAAGACCCTGGTCACTGACTTAACTGCAGGGAATAAAGTGACGAGGTGGGTCAGAAATGTTCTATCTTATTTTAAGCACAAACTCATGACTGGGGACTGGGTGAATACGCTGGCACCAAGCCTGAATTCTTTTTTGTCTTTTGTTAGGAGCTTAAAAGTCCCATCATTAACTTGGCATTAATCCAGTGACAGGTTGTCGGGAGGTGAAGAACAGGTGGACATGTCTGCATTCTTTTCTAATCCGGTCGAGCAAGGAAACACATTTGGCAAAGGGATGGGATTTATTTTCTCACTGGCCTTTGCTCAAGACTGTCCATAATCGAATTTTACACAAGCCTACATTCAATAAAAGTCTTTCTGACCTTCTTGTTTCTAAAAGGATTATCCAATGAAAGATTCAGTGATATTTTCCCAAGACTGTGATTCAAAAATAGCTAATAGTTGCTGAGCCAGTTTGCTTGATGCCTGTGGCATATTTTTTTCCTTCCACTTCATTATATTGAAAGTAATAAGTCTTGCTGGTTGGTGGCTCTGCAGGTGAGTCCCCATACAATGCCCCCCAACATGCCCCATCCATTCATGAATCATTTATATCTTGATCTAACTTACTCACTGTCTCTCTATTTTTCATATTTTCATTTTTCCACTCTAACTCTTGAAGTAAATGCAAGCTGTTTGCCGTAGGCAAGAAAATCATTTCTGTATTATTTGAAAGTTATATTGTCTACAAATTGCTTCTCTTTGAGTCCTTTTGCTAGCTGGACTTATTAGAGAATAAGATTTAAGTGATTTTCAATTGTAATCAACTAGAGTCAATAAAACAATTCTTATTTACACCTGAGAAGTGTTAACTCAAATTTCCACCGAGTTTTAGTGTTCGCAAGTGCCACTAGATCCGCATGGTAGATCTCTACACCCACGCCTCACCCCTATTCCCATAACCCTACTTGATACATGAATAGGATGGGAATAGAGGGATACGAACCCCGGAAGTGTAGAAGATTTTAGTTCAGACGGGCAGCATGGTCGGCGCAGGCTTGGTGGGCCGAAGGGCCTGCTCCTGGGCTGTACTTTTCTTTGTTCTTTGTTCTTTGTTCTTAACCTTTGGACACTAAGGGCAATTTATCATGGCCAATCCACCTAACCTGCCCATATTTGGACTGTGGGAGGAAACCGGAGCACCCGGAGGAAACCCACGCAGACACGGGGAGAATGTGCAGACTCCGCACAGTCAGTCACCCCAGGCTGGAATTGAACCGGGGTCACAGCAGGAGAGTGGGTTTGGAGAGAGGTGTGTCAGTGGTACTTAATGTTAATCAGGATAGAAACTCAAGCTGAAGCTTCCTGCAGGTTGAAAATACCTTCCCCAGTTGAGAATAGTTGATTCGCCATAAGACCGGAGATTGTTGCAGTCAAGGATCAACATGTATGTGGGGAACTAAGACTTTGTTTATCTGACAAAAGCAAAATACGGCAGAGGCTGGAAATCTGAAATAAAAGCATAAAATGCTGGATAGATTCTGCCGGTCTGGTAGTATCTGTGGAGGGGGAAATGTAGTTAACGTTTTGAGTCCATATGGCCCTTCTACTGTGTATCTGATGTATTTTTCTCTTGGTCATGGCTCATTTGCTAGCATTGTTGCCTCTGAGTCAGAAGGTTATAGGTTAAATCCCACTCCAGGACTTGAGCACCAAAATCCAAGACGATTCTCCAGTGCAGTACTGAGGGAGTGCTGCATTGTCTGAGGCGATACTTTTCACCCCCGAACAGGCGCCGGCGACTAGGGGCTTTTCATAGTAACTTCATTGAAGCCTACTTGTGACAATAAGTGATTGTTATTATTAAGAGGATTAGCTAGCTCTCTCAGATATATGTAAAGGATCATCTGGCACCTTTTTGAAGAAGAGTAGAAGAGTTACCCTCATGCCCTGGCCAATGCTTATTCCTCAATCAACATCATCAAAATAGATTATCCGATCATTTTCACATTGTTGTCTGTGGGAGCTTGCTGTGTGTTAATTCGCTGCCGTATTTCCTGAATGACAACAGTGACTACACTTCAAAATGGCATTGCATTGGCCGTAGAGTGCTTTGGGACATCCTGATATTGTGAAAGGTGCTATATAAATTCAATTCTTGGGGCAGCACAGTGGCGCGGTGGTTAGCAGGTTCGATCCCGGCTCTGGGTCACTGTCTGTGTGGAGTTTGCACATTCTCCCCATGTTTGCGTGGATTTCGCCCCCACAACGCAAAGATGTGCAAGGTAGGTGGATTGGCCATGCTAAATTGTTTCTTAATTGGAAAAAATTAGGTGGGCACTCAACATTTTTTTAAAAAAAATTAATAAATGCAATTCTTTCTGATTTCTCTCTCTCTCTTTCGCTCTCTAAATATTGTCATGCAAGTTTTTTTACTCTGAATATTTGTCCATAGATAGGGATAGGTATACGTACATATAAAAAGAAGAGTGTAAATGTGTCTATAGGTAGGTCTACCCACGTGTCGCGAGGTAGGTGTACACATGTCTCAGGAGAGTGTGTGTGTGTGTCTACATAGTTGTGTGAACACACCTCCGTGTATGTGAATGTTTTTCTGTACCTGGACCCTTCAGAGAGTGTGAGCTCATCAAACTTACTATTACACATTTTGTAAAGTTGACAACTTGAGGCAGATCAGCTAATTTTTTTTTTTGAAAAGGAAAGTACAAAATGTTTTAGGATTGCACAAGTGACTAACAAAGATACACTTCCCATCCTGAGCATGATTCGTTCCGCATTCTTAAAGATCAGCTGAAAGAAGGGCAGAAGAATATCTAATTGTTTCGGTGTTGCTTGTTGCTGGCATAACTTTCTTCCCCAAACTGAAGTCCTATCCACAGTTCGTGCCGCTCCAGGCAATGGTGCCGCTGGAAACTATTTTATTTATTGTGAGCCGCTGTAGTGATGCATCTGCCTAATGCTTACTCGATGTCATCGGAATGACACCCCCAACCTCAGGAAGGCAACAGGGAAATTGGACCTCTTCGGCTGGATTATCCATTTTTAAGGACGAAGTCCCCACACTGTCGTGAAAACTGTGATCTTTTACGCCAGGAAAACTGGTGTCAAAAGGCCGCAGATTCACCGTCTTGCAGGGGGCTAGCAGGCAGCTGGCGTAGAACTCGCAGCTCGAGCTGCCAATACGCACACCCCCCGCCCACGCTTCCGGGTCAGAGGCCGTGCATGCACACGGCGGTGGCCTCCAGCGGCAGCGCCGTGCTCCATGGCAGACTCAGCCCACGGACCTGGACCGCCAAAATAGTTCCCCGCATCGGCCGCTCGCCCGCCCGGACCACCCGCACACATAGCCCCCTGCCTTCCGATCGGCCCTCCCCCGACTGTGGCAGCCCCGGACTGAGTCCACAGCCGCTACGCGAGTATCACGGACGGTGGGACCATGTCAGACCACACCGCCGGGAATTCGGCCGGTCGGGGACGGAGAATCGCGGGGCGGGCCTCAGGCAATGGCCTGAGGCGATGGCTACTCGGCACCGTGCACTCCTCGAGTACGCCGATTTTCAGGGGGCGGAGAATTGCGAAACCGCCATCGGTCCCGATTCTGTGCACGAAAACGGATTCTCCACCCCGTCGCCGAGCATGATTTCGGCGTCGGGGTGCGGAGAATCCAACCCCCTGTAGCTTGTCTGGTCAGTCAAGAACTCAGGGCTCCTGTCACACTTGCTTGCCCATGCACATGGCCAGGGACTGGGGTGTACCTACACCAAATCCACTTTTCCCAAGTGATTTTACTTAAAAGAATTGGTGACGCCACAACACAGTCAATGAGCCAAGTACATCGTCATCAACCCCAATGAGGTTCGTCCAGTAGCTACGTAGACCGATGCAGCGTATGTTGTGATGATGAATTACATCGATTGGAAAAGTTCCTCAATCTCTCCACTTTCCAGCTAAATATGGAACCATCGACTCTCTCCTCCCCCCCCCACACTTGAAATCTTTCTAGCCCAAGCGTGTTGCTGCTTATCTTATGACCCATTTTGGTATTTAAACTTGAGATCATCCAGCTCAGTACAGGCCTGGGATCAAACCTGGGATTTTCCTGGTGTAGTACCCACCAACTGGTGCATTTCCCCTTCAGAAGAGGCACAGCTGTTGAACTAAGTGTTGTCACAAAGTTGTCCGCATCAGATCCGCCTCTAGAGCTGAGAAATGGGGACCAGTAACCTTTCCGACCGGTCTCTCCTAACCTCAGTGACAAATTCCAACAGCTGCTACGGTTGCAATGTTTTTTTTAGCAGCATGTGAGAGTGGCAAGTAATCAAACATATTGATCCTTGACTCAACCCACCTCACTGAAATCAGACTAAATCATCCTCAAACATTAATACATTGCCATACAATCCCTACACCACTCTTAAATACCGGATTTATTGCACGCTTCAATTCAATTTAATAAATTCTAGTGTTTCTCAAATATTTAAATATATAATTATAAACATTCACGTCTTGTTGCTGAGCCATCATTTACATAATCCTTTGTGCAATTTTATTTTAGCTGATTGATTGATTTCCGTGCATTATTTACATAATGGCCCATCCAGTTTTATTTAATTGCTTTTCAATTACCCTGACAGTAATTATGATGCTTATTGATGGTGATAAGACTTTGCATGTAGAATCCTCTCAGAGCAAAGTGCAAGATGCCAAGTGGATTTTCACTTCCCCGGATCTTGGATTGTTCGATGTTCTATTGAAATGTTCCTTTCTTTTTTGTAAGGCTGGGTTTTGTGCCACTCCTCCGCAACAGGTCTTCCATTGGCCGGCGGCATGACTTCCAGTCTCGCCAAAGGTTATGGCGTCTTCCATGGCTCGCGCCACCGGGGAACCCGGCGGCCAATGCCGACCCACTTCTGTCACCAGAAAGCCCACCATGGGGGGGGGTGCAAACTCCACACTGTGGTGATATGCCTGTAATCAATATCATAGATGGATGTAGTGCGACCTCCAACCAGTAGGTGGAGGTGCAGACACACCATGCAGTCTCAAGACCATGGTCAATTGACCAGAGCCTCCCACATAAGGGGAAACACATCCAGCCATCACCAGATGGTTATAAGAAATGGTAGTAAGACATACAGGTGCTAGGTGTAGTTCCAGAGGAGTACAAAGAAACCCCATAATAACTTGCTCTGTAACAGACCACTATCTTACCACGTGTGATTCAATAAAGATCCTGGTTAAGCAGCACGGTGGCGCAGCGGTAGCACTGCAGTCTCACGGCACCTAGGTCCCAGGTTTGATCCCGGCTCTGGATCACTGTACGTGTGGAGTTTGCACATTCTCCCCGTGATTGTGTGGGTTTCGCCCCCACAACCCAAAGATCTGCAAGGTCGGTGGATTGACCACGCCCCTAAATTGCCCCTTAATTGAAAAAAATGAATTGGGTACTCTAAATTTATTAAAAAATAAACATAAAGATCCTGGTTTGGACTAGTCTCGGTGTTTGGTGGATTCCTTTGCAAGGTGTCAAAGACCAAACACAATACACACTGGCAGTTACCCAGGGCCGGAATTGAACCTGGTTCCCTGGTGCTGTGCGACAGAAGTGCTAACCACTGTGTCGCGTGCTGCCCATGATCAGCAGATGCTTGTAAAGGTGGTAGTGGGGAGGCAAGCCACTGGAGTGTTGGAATATAGTCAAGCCTAGAGGTAAGAAAGGCATGAATGAGGTTTTTAGCAGCAAATTAAGATAACTGGTGAAACTATTAGGCCAGTGATTGGATATGGGCACTGCAAATGAAGATCCCGATCAATTAAAAAACTGATACAGTACAGAGGGTAACAAATCACCAACATTAAAATCTCGGAACAATGTCAGCACCAACTGAAACAGGGTTAGCGAGCTTAATTAGTTGAAGGGTTCTTTTTAGACAGGCTTTTATTTCCTCAGAAAAATATTTTCTGATACGAGAGAAGATCAAACGTGATTCTTGAATTGAATTGAAGGAATTATCTGCATCAATTCAAACCTGTTCAAATTGCAAAAAGAAACTTCTCCAGATCCAGGGCTAGCTTCAAAAGAACATTTCTGGCTTGGTTGCAGAAACAGATGGTCCAAAGGACTAAAGTTAAAAATGATTTGGCCGACGTTCATCTTTTCCAAATGTTAAGGGAACAATATTTTCTTAATTTGTTTTCCAATTACCCAAAAGCATGTTTGGCTCACATTTCTATTACAACTGATGATCAACACAGATATCCTGTGGCCAACATGTTTATTTTCTCCAAACTATAGCATAATACACTTTAAAAAGCCTGGGGGTATCGCACAGCACATGCGGTGCAACTGCTATCAATCTGGTGAATTCAGAAGGTTAAATGTTCCCACAAGGGGTAGTTGAGGCAAATAAGTTAGTAATAGGTTAGTAACAAGTGAACAATTCAACGCTTGCAGGAACATCAGGCAAACTTCAATCTAGTGACGCTCCAAACATTTCGAACAATTTCCAGTATTGGTCTTCCTTGGGCACAATTTTAGGGTCTTTACCCTAAGTGCTGGATCTGGCGAGGAAACCGACGTGCAGCTCCAACCCCCGCGCCCCCCCCCCCCCCCCCCCGAACCCCCACCCCCTGCCGCTGCACAGCCAGCTTTTCCCATCAGACAACGGAGCACTTAGAGCAATAAATGCTGCTGGTCTCTTTGACGCCATAACGCTGGCATGGCAGGGCAGGGCCTGATACAGGGCATCGCAATCTGTGCAAAAGGAAAGATTCCCGCCGCCCCACACACAAGCATTGAAGGACCCCCCTCTGCCGTACATCCCCACTGCCCTCCCTCCCTACACACACAAGCACCAGGGTAGCCCCCCCCCCTCCTCCTCCACAGATAAGAGGAACCAACCCCCACTCAAGAACTGGGGTAACCCGCCGACACATTTAAGAGGAATCCCACCCAATGGAGCTCCCCAGCTGGGCCACCATGGCACTGACCCTGACATACCACCCCCCCCCGGCACGGCTGGGCATATCCCCTCCCCGGAGGCAATACCTGTGCAACCCCGGTGGGTTCTCTTCAACTGCTTCATGTTTTCAAACACCTTGTAAACCTTGCCGCTGGGAATTCTAAATGTGGGGGGACCATATGGCGAGGAAGCCCGCTGATCATATTGGAGTTTATTAAAATGTATTGAAATGAGGTTCCTGCCTCGTTACGTTATGGGAGATGAACGGAGGAAATCAGGAAAACAAGATCTTGCTGGCAAGAATATCATTTTATGATTCCCGCGAGATTTTGCACCCATGTCTCTTCACTCGTGGTTTCAGAATATACATTAATGATCTGGAAGAAGGTACTGAAGGCACTGTTGCTAAGTTTGCAGATGATACAAAGATCTGTGGAGGGACAGGTAGTATTGAGGAAGCAAGACAGCACTGTGGGCAGCACGTAGCACAAGCGATTAGCACTGTGGCTTCACAGCGCCAGGGTCCCAGGTTCGATTCCCTGCTGGATCACTGTCTGTGCGGAGTCTCACGTTCTCTCCATGTCTGCGTGGGTTTCCTCCGGGTGCTCCGATTTCCTCCCACAATCCAAAGACATGCAGATTAGGTGGATTGGCCACGATAAATTGTCCTTAGTGACCAAAAAAGGTTAGGAGGGGTTATTGGGTTACGGGGATAGGGTGGAAGTGAGGGCTTAAGTGGGTCGGTGCAGACTCGATGGGCCGAATGGCCTCCTTCTGCACTGTATGTTCTAAGGGGGCTGCAGAAGGACTTGAACAGGCTAGGAGAGTGGGCAATGAAGTGGCAGATGAAATACAATGTGGAAAAGTGTGAGGTTATGCACTTTGGAAGGAGGAATTTAGGCATAGACTATTTCCTAAGTGGGGAAATGCTTAGGAAATCAGAAGCACAAAGGGACTTGGGAGTCCTTGTTCACGATTCTCTTAAGGTTAACGTGCAGGTTCAGTCGGCAGTTAGGAAGGCAAATGCAAAGTTAGCATTCATGTAGAGAGGGCTAGAATACAAGATTAATAAAGGGGTTATGGGGAGAAGGCAGAAGAATGGGGATGAGAACAATATCAGCCATGATTGACTGGCGGAGCAGACTCGATGGGCCGAGTGGCCTAATTCTGCTCCTATGTCTTATGGATGTACGTCGGAGGCTGTATAAGGCTCCGTTCAGATCCCATTTGGAGTATTGTGAGCAGTTTTGGGCCCCGTACCTAAGGAAGGATGTGCTGGCCTTGGAAAGGGTCCAGAGGAGGTTCACAAGAATGATCCCTGGAATGAAGAGCTTGTCGTGTGAGGAACAGTTGAGGACTCTGGGTCTGTACTCGTTGGAGTTTAGAAGGATGAGGGGGGATCTTATTGAAACTTATTGTGATGCCTGGATAGAGTGGACGTGGAGAGGATGTTTCCACTTGTAGGGAAAATTAGAAGCAGAGGACACAATCTCAGACTAAAGGGACGATCCTTTAAAACAGAGATGAGGAGGAATTTCTTCAGCCAGAGGGTGGTGAATCTGTGGAACTCTTTGCCGCAGAAGGCTGTGGAGGCCAAATCACTGAGTGTCTTTAAGACAGAGATAGATAGGTTTTTGATTAATAAGGGGATATGGGGTTATGGGGAGAAGGCAGGAGAATGGGGATGAGAAAAATATCAGCCATGATTGAATGGCGGAGCAGTCTCGATGGACGAGTGGCCTAATTCTGCATGGTCTTATGTTCTTATGGTCTTATAAGGCCAAATTTGCAACCAATTCTTTTTCACTCTTGGCACACTAACGACCAGGCTACCAATCGGTGATTTGTTGAAACACTTGCCAATGTGATGGTTCTCTCTGCTGTCCTGCACCCATTCTCTGAATGCGACTGCAATCAAAATGTGGAAGTTTTGTAGCCACCTGGGTTGGCCCCTTCCCGACTTAAAATGGAGAACCGCAAAGACTACAGGGAAATTCAGCCAACACAGGCAAAAACTAGCAAGTGCAGAAATCCTGTGTATTAGAACTTGCAAAAGCCCAGACAGCACTGAAACCAGCAGCCATCTGCATATTAATAAGCGATCCCCGGGCACAATTGAAACACTTAAGGTGAATAAGGCCAAGCCAGACTCCTTGGCGCCAGCAGGAGCCAAGACAAAGGAAGGCCAACGGACACTCAAGGACCGCCCAGCAATCAGGGAACAACTCCAGTATTGGAGAAATCGATCCAAGTGATCGAAACGCAGTCCAATCACTTGGAACCAGGTACGAGGTCCGCCCCAAAGGGCGGGAAGCCCCTGGGGACTATAAAATAGGGTCCCCAAGTTCAATTCGTCCTTCTTGGCAGGGTCACTCAGCAGCGAATCAACCCTTGAAAGTGAACTGCCCAAGCTGCCGCATCAACCAAGTAAGTCTCCAGTCAACGCACGCTATGAGATAGGCGCTCCTAGCTACCAGTCCATACCAGCTTCTGAATCCTGCAGACTCAGATTGAATGAAAGGCCATTTTTTCCCCTGACCTGGTGGGCCAGTTCCGAAGCTAAGTATAGGCCTTTTAGTGATAGAGAATAGTCTAGAAAGTAGAGTTTATGCATGAGTAGTGATTTACTGTGTATAATAAATGTGTTTTGATTTGAATCTTACTAATTGGTG
Source organism: Scyliorhinus torazame (assembly GCF_047496885.1). Taxonomy (NCBI): domain Eukaryota; kingdom Metazoa; phylum Chordata; class Chondrichthyes; order Carcharhiniformes; family Scyliorhinidae; genus Scyliorhinus; species Scyliorhinus torazame. The sequence continues at coordinate 21,586,386 of NC_092718.1, read as the reverse complement.
TGTTGAGTTATTGATCAGTACTTGAACTTGAACCTCGTGGTGGTTTCATAAAGATACCTGGCGACTCTAGAGCAGAGGTTATAGAAACAGAGCAAATTCAGTAAAGACCCAACGGGCAACGAATTAAGAGCCAACCTAAGTTAGCAACAGTTTGCTGAGAAGAGGAAGCTTGGTGAATGGGGGAGGGAGATACTCCTTTCTTTTCTCTCACTTTTTCACCCTGTAGGAATTAGTTTTGCTCATCTACTGCAGAGGAAGTGAGTTATTGGTGAGTATTTGGTGAATATCTGGTAATTGGTCAAGGTCTATTTTCTGAAGGTTTGAAATAGTACTGGAGTTTGTGATGATAATTAGTAAATATATAAAAGAAAATGAATAATTGAATTAAATAAGTAAGTAATTCATTAAAGCTTCCAAAGTATTGCAGACGAGGTGTGCCATGCCTGCAATATGTGGGAACTCATGCATACCTGTGTTATCTAGGACAGACATGGATTCAGCCGAGAGCCGTTGAGCTGGAGGCTGATCTGCAGACACTGCAACACATCAGGGCGTCCGTGAGTTACCTGAACGCTTTGTTTCAGGGGGCAATCACACCCATTAGATTTGGGTCTCCTGGTTTGGTAAGTGGTCAGCGACAGGAGGGTGTGACTGCAGCTGAGGCAGGTAAAGGGACCCAGAGGACGGGAGTGCAGGGGTGTCAGCCTGTGCAATTGTCCAACAGGTTTGAGGTTCCTTCAGCTTGCTTGGATGAGAGTGGAGGCTGCAATGTGGATGTGCTGAACTGACCATGGCACCGGGGTACACATAAGAATATAGTGGCAGCAGGGACTCAGTATAGTGGGGGGATTGACACCGTTTTCTGCAGCTAAGAGTGAGAGTCCAGACAGCTGTGTTGCCTGTCAGTGCCATGGTTCAGGACTCTGCTCTCAGCTGGAAAGGAACTTGCAGTGGAAGGGGAGGATCCAGTGGTCATCGTCTATCTAGTTACCAAAGGAGGAAGAAGAAGGTTCTATAATAATAATAATCGCTTATTGTCACAAGTAGGCTTCAATGAAGTTAATGTGAAAAGCCCCTAATCACCACATTCCGGCGCCTGTTCGGGGAGGCTGGTACGGGAATTGAACCCGCGCTGCTGGCATTGTTCTGCATTACAAGCCAGCTGTTTAGCCCACTGTGCTAAACCAGCCCCTGCAGAATCAGTATGAGAAACTGGACACCAAATTAAGAAGCAGAACCTGAATGATAATAATTTCTGGATTATTAATTGAGCCATGAATCACAAAAGGCTAGTATACAGGTAAGTAGGCAATTTGGAAAGTTTTTTAAATTAACTTTAGAGTACCCAATTCAATTTTTCTAATTAAGGGGCAATTTAGCGTGGCCAATCCACCTACCCTGCACATCTTTGGGTTGTGGGGGCGAAACCCATGCAAACACGGGGAGAATGTGCAAACTCCACACGGACAGTGACCCAGGACCGGGATCGAACCTGGGACCTCGGCACGTGAGACAGCAGTGCTAACCGCTGTGCCACCGTGCTGCCCTGGCAATTTAGAAAGTTAATAGAATGTTATCGTTTATTGTGAGGGAATTGATTACAAAAGATTCAGTTGTACAGGACATTGGTGAGACCACATTTGGCGTAATGTGTACAGTATTGGTCTCCTTTTTTAAGGAAAGACGGAAATGTGTTAATAGCTGTTCAGGGAAGTTTACTGGGAATGGGTGGGTAGTTTTATGAGGAAAGGTTGGAGGGATTAGGATTGTATCCACTAGAGTTTAAAAGAGTAAGAGGCGACTTGATCAAAACCTTTAAGATCCTGAGGAGCATTGACAGGGGGAATGTGGGGAGGATGGGCTGGATTCTCCGATTGCCGACGGCGAAATCGCGTTTGACGGTTGGCCGGAGAATCCGTTTTTACTCGGGGGCGGCATCGTTTTTCAGATGCTCCACCCCCTCAAAAACAGCGTCATCGTTGAGTACGCCGCACACTGGTGGGACGGCCTCAGGACGTCACCTGAGGCCCTCCCCCCGATGTTCCGCCCCCGATGGGCCGATTTCCCGACGGCATGGGGGGGGGGGGGGGGCGTGTGCTCACAGTTTTTGGGGACCCTGCGTGGCGCCTGCATACTGTCCAGCGCCGCCACAGTTGGGGGGGGGGGAGCCGTTCCGCTGGCCGGAAGGGGCTTCGGCAGGAGACAGGTGGGGGGTGGTCCAGGGGTGACGAGGGCGGTTACAGGGGGTACTATCTGGCAGGCCGGGTCCACATGCAGTCGGCGACATGTTGTACGGCGCAACCGCTGCAGGCGGTTAAGGTTTTTCGGGGGAGGCGGGAATGTGGGGTTGAGGTTACAATCAGATTAGACATGATCTTATTGAATAGTAGGGCAGGCTCGAGGGGCCGAGTAGGGGCTGATCCTGATATGTATTTTCTTTCCTAAATAAGCTTGAATCAGTGACAGAAACAACGTACCAAGACTGAAGAAGTCTACCCTCTTGTATTCTTGTATTTTGGATACTATTATATTCTCATGTCTGAACAGATGTTCCATTGTCATTTTATCTTCTTGTTTTACTAACGCTAATTCATAAGACCCAGCCATTTACATAAGGGCTTCTTTGACCATGTGGGCATTGAGGTCAGCCATTTCCACAATGGAAAGGAAATCTTCTTGCTCTTCAAACCTATATTCATCAGTGAGGAAACATAACAGAAAGGCCATTGTTCATTTCCAGACTCTTGGCCGTCGTACTGAAGTAGATTTTTTTTTCGAAATGATACACTGGCAACAAACACACATTTAACCATAGCACTTCATAAAATTATTCACGAGGTTATGTTTTGTTTTACTGATAGAGATCCCTGATTCAGGGTCTCAAAGTTCAGTGGCGGCTTCTGAGTTGTCATAATTGTTCTCTTGGCGTTTAGTTGTCTCAGTTAATGATACGGTTGCTTTTATAAATGATAGTGCTCTAAACTAACGGGAAGCAGAGGGTCGAGAGTAGGGATAAATGGGTGTCTTTCAGATCGCACCCTACAGCCAGTCAAGTGGCACAGGGATCATTGCTGGAGCCTCAACTATTTACGATCCATGCCAATGACTTAGACGATGGGGCCAAATGTATGGTAGCTAAATTTGTCGGTCACACCAAGATAGATAGGAAAATAATTGTCAAGACCAGATAAAGAGTCTACAAAGGGATATTAAATGAGTGGGCAAAAATTTGCCAGATGGTGTATAGTGTTTGAAAATGTGAATTTGTCCACTTTGACAACAAGGATAGAAAAGCAGAATATCATTTAAACGGAGGGAGATTGGGGAGCTGGGTGCTACAGAGGGACCTGGGTGTCCTGGTACAGGAATTACAAGTAGCTAGTCTGCAGGTACAGCACGTAATTAAGAGGACAAATGTAATGTTGGCGTTTATTGTAAGGGGAATGGAATAGAAAAGTAGGGAAGTTTCACTGCAACTTCACAGGGACTTGGTGAGACCAAACTGGAGTCCCGTGTACAGTTTTGGGGCTGGTTTCTCTGATATGGAGACTATGTCCTGACGCCGGTGTGAGAACAGTGGGGTTTTACGACTGACAAAATTGGTGCAAATAGGCCACCGATCCTCTGTTTGGTGGGGGGATAGCAGGCACACAGGGTAGAGTACCCAGCTCTGGCTGCCGATACGGATGGTGAATTGCCGGGTCTGTGGCCGGGCATGCACACAGCGGCGCCCTGCAGCAGCCGCGTCAGGCAATATGACGCCGGCTGCATGCGGACCCGGCCTGGCAAATAGTGCCTCGCCTTTGGCCAGGCTCGCGACCCCCGGACCATCCCCCAACAGTGCCCCCAGCCCCTGCCAAAGTCCCCCCACCCGCGGACCGGCTCTCCTCCGACTGCGGCAGCGCTGGACTGAGTCCACAGCCGCCACGCCGAGTTAAAAAAATATCATGAGAGACCCACGCCGTGAGGAACTCAGCCGGTCGGGGGCAGAGCATCAGGGGGAGGTAACGTCCTGAGGTCGTCCATACGGCGTGCGGCGTACTCCTAGAGTACGCTGTTTTGGAGGGGGCAGAGCATTGCAGAAGCGGCACCGCCCCCGATTTCGGCGTTAACGTGGATTCTCCGGCCGATCGCCAAACGCGATTTTGGCGTCGGAGACCGGAGAATCCCGCCCTTGGTCTCCTTTTTTGAAAAGTAATATAATGCGAGAGAAGTAATTCAGAGAAGTGACTTATTGCTGGCATCAAGGGCTTATCTTGTGAAAAAAGATTGAACCGGTTCGGCCTATACCCATTGGATGTGAAGCCATGATCAAGAATGTGGTTCGACCAGGTCGAGGCTATCCCATTGCACTTGCAATGTCCCCAAATGAGGACTGCAAAATTTGGATGTCAGGAGAATATGAGGTGAACTTTTGAAAAATATAAGACCCGCAGGGTGGATACGGGGGGATGTTTCCACTTGCAGAGTCTGGGGGGGGGGGGGGGGGGGGGGGTGCGCAGGCAGTTAGAACTAGGGGACACATTTTAGAATAAGGAGTCTCTCTTTTAAGATGGAGATGACGAGAATTTCTTTCTCGCAGAAGATCATGAGTCTATGGAGTTATCTTCTTGAGAAAGCAGTGGAGGCTGGACAATTGAACTTATTCGTGGCCGAGTTGGGCAGATCTTTGATAGTCAAGGGAGTCAAGGGTTATGGGCGGAAGACTGGAAAGTGGAGTTGACACCACAATCAGACCAACCATGATCTTATTGAATGATAGAGCAGGCTGAAAGGGCCAAGTGGCCTGCTCCTGTTCCCAAGCCCTCTGTTCCTATGCTCCGATCTCTGAGGCAGAAGTTATTACAAGCCCAGGACTTGGGCACATGAAACAGGCTGAGACTTCAGTGCAGGTCTAATGCATTGTGAGATGCTGCTTTTTGGATGAGATGCTTAAACTGATGTCCCATCCATTTTTCCAATAGTTCAGTGGAAATTCAAGTTCCCTATTCATGAAGAGGGGTGGGTTTTCTGGGGATCTAGTCTTCCTTTAGCCAATATGACAGAAAACAGCCTTCACACCATTATGATTGGTAGCTAAGACAATCTGTGCGCAATTCTTTTCCATGTTGGCCTATAAAACAGTCGTCATATGTAAAAGTTATCAATGTAACCAAGGTACCTTTGAACTTTGATAAGGTTATATGTAAATTTCATAATGGGTGATGGAGCCAATCGAGTGTCCATTGGCTTCAGCGGTAAAATCCTGCTGGGAGGGTCGTAAAAGTCTACGCGTATTATCTTTCCGTGAAATGGTCAGTGATGTGCATTTTGACAATTCCATTAACTGCTCAGGTTAAAGCCCAAAATAAGGACGAAGGTTCCCAGTCCTGCCAGCCATAACTTTTGGCCACCCTCCAAATGTGCCAATGATGCCAGCCATCGGCGGACCGGAACATACTGGCCTAAATCGCACTTATCCATCTGTCCAATCCTCCCTGGCCCATATTTGCACCAACAGTGCTCAGTTTCATTTGCAATCCCTCAGATACTGTGGCAGTTCCTGTGCCTGCGATCAACACCAGGCTTGGGCAGAAAAGTTGATAGTAATAATTATACCACTCAAGTGCCAGGGAATTGCCATCTCCAACAATCTAAACATCCCCCATCAACATTCAACGATATTACCATCACTGAATTCCCCCACGATCAATATCCTGCGGGGCACTATTGACCAGCAGCTTACCGGGACCGTCAATGTAAAAGCTGCAGATACTAGAACAGGCCAGAAGCTGGTATTCTATGATGGGTGGTTCACCTGACTGCCTAACACTGCGCCACCCCTACAATGCTCGAGACGTGATGGATGTGCTGCAGCAAGAAGGTCAACACCAAACCATTGTACGTGATCAACAGCTCGTCCGCCACCTTAAACATCCATTCCCTCCACAACTGTTACACTGGTGATGGACAACCGAGGCCAGTGAGTGGGCTGCATGTGTGACACTCCTTCATCTCCCCGGCCCACAAGATTAAAATCAGGCTTCTTCACTAACTGTGACCCCATGAATAAGATTAAATAAATTTAATACCGAATAGTTCATAACGAGTTATAGAAAATGCTTTACCATTTATAAATTAATAGAACTATCATCAACTTCAAATGCTAAAAACATAAGAAATATTAACACGTTGGACGCAGAGGGAGCGCATGGCTCTCATAGTCAATGTTGTGAGCAATCAGCACTTAAGTCACACCGGCAGGAAAAAAACTATGTGGCAACCCTGCGTATGGGCAACGATCAACAAAATGTCTCGTGGGCCACACTCAAAAACCAAATGGGCCACAGGCGACCCACCACTGTGCTACACTAAATATTAGCCACAGGATGCACCGGGGTAACACACCAGAGGCACAATTCAGCTGGGCGCAGCGGGTGAATCGTGCGAGAGCCCCTAATCAGGCCCGGGCACCGGGCCGATTGCGAGTTACCCAAGTCGCTCCGCCCAGGGCAGGTTAGGACCCTGGCAATCCCCCGGCACCTGGCCACTGCCTGCCTGCCACCCTGGTATTGCCACATGAGCATCCTGGCACTCCCCGAAGCCCAAAAAACGGCAAAATGCCCGTGAATAATGGGGTGAATCCCGACGATGCAGGTGCCGAGAAACACCCCGTCAAACGCAATCGGGTTTTAAGTCCGCCGAATCGCGCCCCAGGGCTTTCTCAACAGAAGCTCCCAAAACCATGAACTCCATCACCTAGAAAGGTCAGGGTAGCAGGCACACAGTAACAACATGACCTCTAACGTCTCCCCCCTCCCCCGCACCACTATGCAAAACCACCACCCCGACCTGCCCCTCCCCGTCCCCCCCTTCCCCCACCCACCCACACCACCGCCACAAGTCACACATTATTTCCACTTGGACATTTGTCATCATTCCTTCAACATCGACGGGTAAAGAATTTGTGCAGTGTGATGAACGGTTACTGTAACACTGTACCCTTGTCATCATGTAAGGTGGTGTCCCCTTTAAGCCCGGGCTTGGAACCCTGGGGAACTCCGCCTCCGGCTCCGCCCATCTGGGAGCCGTATATAAGGGGCCGCCTTGTGGGCAGTGCAGCAGTTAGCACACGTCTCGGCTCTAGTCTAGTTCTTAGTTTATTAAAGCCTTCTTTACTGTTTACACTCTAAGCGTCGTTATTGAGAGTACCACAATTTAATAAACTAAACTACATCAGGATGGACGCAGGCCTAAAACCCGAGAAGCTCAACCTGGAAGCACGGACACCGGATGCGAAGGAAATTTTTAAATACTGGCTCCGATTCTTCGAGGCCTACCTGGACTCCTCAGAGACTCCCATCCTGGGGGTGCGCAAGCTGCGCCTACTCCACGCCCGGGTGAGTCACAGAATCTCCACCACGCTCGAGAAGGCGACGACTTATGAAGAGGCGGTCGAGCTACTCCGCAAGCGGTTTGTCAAGCCTATCAACGAGGTACATGCCCGGCATCTGCTCTCTACCTGCCGGCAGCGCACGGGGGAATCGCTGGACGAATTCGTCGAAAAATTCACCGCGCTTGCCACGGACTGTGACCACCAGGATGTGACAGGGGAGGTCCATATGAACCTGCACATCAGAGACGCTTTCGTGTCCGGCATCCGCTCGACCTACATCCGGCAGCGGTTGCTCGAAAGGCAAAAGACCTCCAGGACACGCTAACGCTCGCCTCCTCGCTGGAGGTGGGCCGACATAACTTGGGTATGTACCCCGCGGACACTGCGAGCCCCCCCCCCCAGACTTTTTCAGACTCAGCCACCTTACAGGCCTGCGCCACGCGGCGACCCGCTCATCATGGAGGCACACCGTGCTACTTCTGCAGGCAGGGCCAGCACTCACGCCCACGCTGCCCAGCCTGCTCCGCGATCTGCAGCGACTGCGGGAAGAAGGGGCATTTTGTGAGGGTCTGCCTGGCCAGTCCCAGGGGCCAGAAGAACAAAGAACAGCTGGCCTGAAAATTAGGCTCTCAGGCCCGCAGGCCTCGCAATGCGGCTGCGCACCGTCCTGACAAGCCCCCTTCTGCGAATCATGGGAGCGGCCATCTTGTCGGTGGCCATCTCCTCGACCCAACACGCGCAGCCGGCGGCGGCCATTTTACGAGTCCAACTCGGCTGAGGACTCCAACTACCCGTGAGTGGGAGCGATCACCCTCGATCAAACTCGGCCAAAACACCTGCAGAACTCTGTGATGCAGATCCAGGTCAACGGGCGCGACACTGCATGCCTCTTCGACTCCGGGAGCACGGAGAGCTTTATCCATCCTGAAACGGTAAGGCGCTGCTTCCTGCGCACCCATCCCGCATTCCAAACCATAGCCCTCGCATCCGGGGCCCACTCGGTACAAATCAAGGGGTACTGTATTGTGGATCTCTCGATCCAGGGCGCCAGTACAGCCGTTTCAAATTTTATATCCTTCCCCACCTCTGTGCCCCCCTGCTGCTCGGACTGGATTTCCAGTGCAGCCACCGAAGCCTGACACTGAAGTTCGGTGGACCCTTGCCCCCCCCTCACGGTATGCTGCCTTGCGACACTGAAAGTCGCACACCCCTCGGTATTCGCGAACCTCACCCCTGACTGTAAGCCAGTCGCCACCAGGAGCCGGCGCTACAGTGCCCAAGATATGACTTTTATCAAGTCAGTGGTCCAGCGTTTACTGGGAGAGGGGGTCATCGAGGCGAGCAACAGCCCTTGGAGAGCACAAGTGGTGGTAGTCCGGTCCGGGGATAAGAAACGGATGGATTATAGGCAGACCATAAACCGATTCATGCAGCTTGATGCGTACCCCCTTCCCCGCATCGCGGAAATGGTAAATCGGATCGCCCAATACCGAGTATTTTCCACTGTCGACCTCAAATCCGCCTACCACCAGCTCCCCATCCGACCAAAAGACCGCCCCTATACTGCCTTCGAAGCAGCCGGCCGGCTCTTCCATTTCCTCAGGGTCCCCTTCAGTGTCACAAATGGGGTCTCCGTCTTTCAAAGGGCGATGGATCAAATGCTACATCCCCGTACTTGGACAATGTCACCATCTGCGGCCATGACCAGCAGGACCATGACGCAAACCTCAAAAAGTTCCTCCACACCGCCCGAGCCCTTAACCTGACCTATAATGAGGAAAAATGTGTTTGCCACACAACCCGCCAATATTAACATATCATGGTGCAATCACACACACACTGATGGACAGGTAGATGGACCAACCAACACACACACAACATCACAGCCAATCACCAGTGAGAGCACAAGCACTATAAAACAGGGAACACCACAGTTCCCGTTCATTCTACCAGGACATAGCTCAGAGCACAGAGCTCACAGCGTGCCACTCAGACATACACCATGTGCTGAGTGCCTCACAAAGATAGTGCTAGGGCTGGGTCCACAGGTTAGCTGGTGAAGTACGAACCACAGCCAGAAGTTAATAGTTATTATTGTACAGAATAATAAAACAGAGTTGTACCATCCACAACCGTGTTGGTTCGTTTGTGTATCGGAACACCCAAACGACACGCATCAAGGCCGATATCGTCAAGGCCGCTATGTGCGCGGTGGACAAAACAATCCCCTTCCAGGTAGAGAGCGATGCATCAGACATCGCCCTGGCTGCTTCCCTCAATCAGGCAGGCAGACCAGTAGCATTCTTCTCCCGAACCCTCACCGCCTCCGAGGTTCAACACTCTGCAGTCGAAAAGGAGGCACAAGCCATTGTGGAGGCTGTGCGGCGCTGGAGGCACTACCTAGCCGATAGGAGGTTCACTCTCGTCACTGACCAACGGTCAGTCGCCTATATGTTTGATAACACGCAACGGGGCAAAATAAAAAATGATAAAATGTTGAGGTGGAGGATCAAACTCTCCACCTACACGTACGATATCAAGTATCGTCCAGGGGAGCTCAATGAGCCCCCAGATGCCCTGTCCTGCGGCACATGTGCCAATGCGCGGGACGACCGCCTGCAAGCATCCACAATGATCTCTGCCACCCGGGGGTTACCCGGCTCGTCCATTTTATCAAGTCCCGCAACCTTCCTTACTCAACCAAGGAGGTCAAGGCCAAGGTCAGGGCCTGCCAGATCTGTGCGGAGTGCAAACCGCACTTCTACCGGCCAGACAAGGTTCGGTTCGTGAAGGCCTCGGGGCCCTTTGAGCGACTGAGCGTGGACTTCAAGGTGCCCCTCCCGTCCACCAATCGTAATGCCTATTTCCAGACCGTGATCGATGAGTTCTCCCGTTTCCCATTCGCTATTCCCTGCCCCGACATGACCTCAGCCACCGTGATTAAGGCACTGCACAGCATCTTCAGCCTGTTCGGTTTCCCCGCTTATATCCACAGCGACCGGGATACATCGTTCATGAGCGATGAACTGCGTCAGTATCTGCTCAGCAAAGGCATCGCCTCGAGCAGAATGACCAGTTATAACCCGTGGGGAAACGGGCAAGTGGAGAGGGACCACGCGACAGTTTGGAAGGCTGTCCTTCTGGCCCTACGGTCGAGAAGTCTCCCAACCACCCGCTGGCAGGAGGTCCTATCCGACGCCCTACACTCCATTAGGTCGCTCCTCTGCACGGCCACTAATGAGACCCCTCACAACCGCTTGTTTGTCTTCCCCAGGAAGTCTACCTCCGGGGTCTCGCTTCCACCTTGGCTGACGGCTCCTGGACCTGTTCTTCTCCGGAGGCACACGAGGAGCCATAAAACGGACCCCCTGGTCGAAAAGGTCCGTTTGCTCCACGCCAACCCCAGTTACGCCTACGTTGAGTACCCCGACGGCAGGCAAGAGACGGATACGGTTTCCCTCCGGGATCTGGCACCCGCTAGATCCCCCACTACAGACGCCCCTTCCCGCGCCGCTCCCCTGCAGGACCCGGCACCCACTACAACACACCCCCTCCCGGCCCCGCCTATTCTCCCTGCACCCTGTTCCCCTGCCCCGACCCGGACCGAAGCTCCGACCGCCGTGCTCCCGGACGTACCCTCAACCAGGACGTCCGTGTCCGCCGCACCACCGCCCACCGCCCGAACTGATGGACCTATGGATGGACCTATGATGGCACTTCACCCCCGCCGGACTTTATTTTAAACAGGGGGTGAATGTGATGAACGGTTACTTTAACACTGTACCCTTGTCATCATGTAAGGTGATGTCCCATTTAAGACTGGGCTTGGAACCCTGGGGAACCCCGCCTCTGGCTCCGCCCATCTGGGAGCTGTATATAAGGAGCCGCCTTGTGGGCAGTGCAGCAGTTAGCACACGTCTCGGCTCAAGTCTAGCTCTTAGTTTATTAAAGCCTTCTTTACCGTTTACGCTCTGAGCGTCGTTATTGAGGGTGCCACATGCAGCTACCTAGCTAACAGAGCCAGGTGATTTCAAGAAGTCAGATCACATCACCGCTCTCAGGGGGGACAAGGAATGGGTAATCAATGCTGACCATATCCCAAGAATGTCTTCATCCTTATCTACAAATTCCTCTCAGGCCTTATCCCACCCAGCTTCAAAGATGACCTCCAACCTCTGATCTCCTGATTTGATCACCTGCTGGGAGAGAATCTACATCAGTTGCATCAAATAGCTCGGCGGGACAGGACATTTGCGACTAATATTTTGCCTTGGCAAAAACGTTCATGGATGCCTCATTTCTCCAAACATTTCTTAAGTTTCTTTGCCGGGGATCTTCATAGATTTTGAATATTTTTATTTTTGGCGATATACGATTTGCATTCGCTTGGTTCCACGGTAACATTCTTGTCGCTGATTCGTATCCAAGACACCTAACCTCTGGCTTCATCTCACAATCTCGGCTCATACCCTGATACTGATGAAGTGGGGCGGGATTCTCCAATAATGGGGCTATATCCCCACTCCGGCGTGGAAACGCGGGCGAATCACTCTGGAATTTCCTGAAGAAAGTCCAGAGTGAGTCTCCTACCTGAAGGGGTCTAACAGGGCCCAGAGTACTCCACGCAGCTCTGCCTGCCAATACGGGGCCCTGCAGTTCCAGTCGGGAGCCCGCGCATGCGCACGGCGGCTGCCTGCGTCGGCCGCCCCGCGCGACATGGTAGATCCACACCGCAGTCCAGCACCAAAAAGATAGGTCCACCCCCCCCCGTCCACCCCCCGAGATCGCACGTGCCCGCGGATCGGTGGCCCCCGATCGATAGCCTGGCCCTCTGTGAAGCCCCCTCACCGGTGAAGGATCCCCCCGCCCCCCCCCCACCCGGGCGGACTGAGTCCACAGCCTCCACGCCAAGTTCCCGACGGGTGGGACCATGAGAGACCCATGCCGTCGGGAACTCGGCCAGTTACACTTGGAGAATCTGTCAAAGACCCCCTACCTACACTGCGTAGACCGTGCGCGGGCGACTTGCGCTGATTCTCCGGGAACCGGAGAATCGCGGGAGCCCGTCGCGCCGGATTTTGGCGTTGACGCACATTCTCCGCTCCCACGCCGATCGCGATTTCGGGGCAGAGGCTCGGAGAATCCTGCCCGTGGTTCCTTGCTGGAGGTCCTGACTTTGAATGAGATGAGATCCCGTTGACAAGCAGCAGGAAGATAGAATCCTGTCACCAGCAAATGGTGCGTGGCTGAGAAACAAGCGGCGGGGGGCCCGAGACCTCACCTTCTGTTTCAACAATGCCAGTGTGGCAAAGCACATACTGCACCCTCCTCTGCTCAAGGCCGAGAAAGGCATTGTACAGTCATCTCAACATCAGTTGTTTGTCAAACGATCAAATCTAAAACAGGCCTTACAAGTAGTCCACCTATTAAATGTCATTGTATTGTGACACAACACCTCTATTTTGTTTCTAAACCAGTTTCTTATGCAGTCTTATATTTAATTCTGGGTTCATCTAGTTTTTACCCAAAATTCTTGAGAGGCCTTGCTCCCAAATTCAGGGAACATAGTCACATGAAGAGCTGGGGTAGGAGGCTAGGACTGAATCCTAACCGTGGTCTTGATCCCTTCTAAGTGCGCTATTTACAACTTAATAGTTTTTCCCTCAGAATATAAACTTGCAAATTCCCCATGGCCCCCATTTATTATTGCCTTGACGTCAGGAAAAGCCTTTGCAGAGGTGCACCAGGGATTAACATGGATCCTCAGGAGGATCAACAAAAATGAAGACAAGTACGCACATTGGACTGCAGTCTACCAAGGTCATCCAAAAGCCTTGCATCGCTTGTCGAATTGCACTGTGTGTATTTTAAAGGATGTAACAGCAATCTGTAGCCTACAGTACACCAACAAACAGGAAACTGCCGTTTTGGGTCAAAATTAATAACAGATTAACGGCATTTGAGATCCATTGAGGTGACATAATTTATCGAGCATGACCCATGAGATCATAGTGCTTGTACACTTACTGGAAGTGGCTAAAATCCGTGATATTACCTCACCTCCACATCCAAAAAGAAAAGCAAGATAAACAATGATAAATAGACCAGTTTGCAGCCATTGCTACAGATTATTCTTCAGGCTCGGTGTTGGACAACTTCCAGGCAGAACTCGGTCAAATTCAAATAGATTGACGCAACTGAACCATGTTTTTACTGCTTTGAGGTTCTCCATAATTAATCCAACTCTCTCTGAGAAACCAATTTGCTCATCACAACTTTGCTTTCTTATATCATCCTGTTTCTAGCTTTTCAAATGGAGAAACATAACACAATTCCATTTCCCTAACGAATTACACAACAGTACAAACAATCACTATGTTTAGGGCTACCAGGGACGAATAACGAATGCAGACTGGCTGGAAAATATTCTTTCCATAGAATCCCTACAGTGCAGAAGGAGGCCAGTCAGCCCATCGAGTCTGCACCGAACCTCTGAAAAAGCACCCGACCTATGCCCACTACTCCGCCATATCCCCACCTAACCTGCACATTGTTGGGCTGTGGGAGGAAACCGGAGCATCCGGAGGCAACCCACGCAGACACGGGGAGAACGTGCAGGCTCCGCCCAGACAGGCACCCGAGGTCGGAATCGAACCCAGGTGCCTGGCGCTGTGAGGCAGCGCTGTGCCACCGTGTCGCCCATTTTGGAAGTTCGAGAGCACACTGTGGATTATTCATTTCTCGATGTAATTGTTTGGTCACGTACCTCAAATCCGGCCCCCTGAAAAATGGCGGATTTATTTCCCTGCACCCCCAGTGGCTCGGTGAACCTTGACCCTACCCGACCCAGCTTGGACTGATTTGCCCGACCCGACCCACACAGGAGTGCCGTTTTACAATTGGTCCAAGTCAGTCCAAAGAGACTTATTAAGGAGTATGGTACAATCTTGCATGAATTTTTTAAAATACAAATAGTTTATGGTTACAGCAACAGGGTATTTTTAAATTCGGTTTGATTGATGTTCTCTCATTTTGAATAGGGTGCACTGATGGAGGGAGGTGGGGGAGGCACGAAGGAGTTGTAAAATTCAGTGCGTGGTGAGTGACTTAATATCAGCAGCAACATGGCCGTTAACCTAAAATGCTTTGCAATAGATCATTATCTATGAATCCCTACAGTGCAGAAGGAGGCCATTCGACCCATTGGATCTGCACTGACCCTCTGAAAGAGCATCCTACCCCGGTTCACTCCTCCGCCCTATTCCCTTAGCCCCACCCACCCTGCACACCTTTGACACGAAGGGGCAATTTAGCATGGCCAATCCACCTAACCTGCACATCTTTGGACTGTGGGAGGAAACCGGAGCACCTGGAGGAAACCCACGCACACACGGGGAGAACGTGCAGACTCCGCACAGAGAGTTTGATGCAAGTTAGGATACATGAGCCAGAAATGTAGGTGAGTTCATGCTTTTGTTTTGTTGGGCCTGGAGGAAGGATTCCTTCTCAACCTGGCCCACAAGCAGTGCTGTAAAGGAACTTACCTGGTGGATCCAGCCATTCTCATCTCCTTTTGCATGCAACGTTTCCAGAGGCCTCTGGAGCTTGGAGCCGATTGGAAACCGCGGTAAAAGTGCAGCAGATGTAGGGAGGGATTTACTGACCAACCCGCCAGCGGGATTTCCCATTATCAGCACCCCTCATCAGTGCGCCATTGATCGGACTGGAATATCCCGCCGGCTTGAACAGCCAATAAACTCTGCCCGTAATGTGAGTTACAATGACAGCTGTCCAATGACGATTTAGCCTCTTAAAGCAAGAAAGAAGAAATGCATTCATTTGTTTGTTACCATAGCTTTGATTGGAATGACCATGTTGATTGAAAAAGCGTGGACACTAGGGGAATTAAGTATGAAGGAAAGATAGTGGTAAATGGGGAGATGGCAGCACGTGGTAATAGCACTGAACCAGTAATCCAGAGGCCCAGATTAATGCTCTGGGGACATAGGTTCAAATCCCACCATGGCTGCTGTCTCTGTATCCTAGCAGCACGGTAGCACAGTGGTTAGCACAGTTGCTTCACAGCTCCATCGTCCCACGTTCGATTCCCGGCTTGGGTCACTGTCTGTGGGGAGCCTGCACGTTCTCCCCGTATCTACGTGGGTTTCCTCCGGGTGCTCCGGTTTCCTCCCACAGTCCAAAGATGTGCAGGTTAGGTGGATTGGTCATGATAAATTGACCCTTGGTGTCCAAAAACGTTAGGTGGGGTCACTGGGTTACGTGGATACGGTGGAAGCGTGGGCTTGGGTGCTCTTTCCAAGAGCCATTGCAGACTCGATGGGCCGAACAGCCTCCTTCTGCACTGTAAATTCTATGATTCTACTATCCCTGTGTTCCAGCTGACTAATTTTATACTCTTTGAGCACAACCAATAAAATTTAAAAGCTGAGGAAAAAACACGAGAGTGTTTGCAAAATTTGTAGTGCACTTAGCTAATAATTAACATTGTGAGCACATGGTTAAATTCATGATCGATGTGAATTGCAATGAGGAAGATTCACCAACCCCCCCCCCCCCCCCCCCCCCCATGATTACAGGCTCTCTGAATCTCTCTTGTGCATACCAATAAACAAATTAACCGATTAACAGCTCGGCAACCCTTTAAAGTGCCATTGTAGCGAGAGACAAAACTTCAAAGTTTAAAGTTAAAATAGTGTTTCCGGGACTAATGATGCATTCCAAGATCTGCAGCGCTGACTCTCTTTATATTTTCTTGGGGTATAACAATAAAATAAAACCAACTAATTAACAAATTAACTAATTAAACAAATTGGCAGCTCCTTAAAGAGCCACTGTAATGAAAGGACAAACGGGGAAAGGAAATTTACATTATTAAAGCAAATTGTTATTCCCAAGACTGATGAAGTACTCCGGTCCCGGCAGTGCCTACCAGGAGCAGACAGCCTCAGGAATATCAGTGGACACTGTGGGCGGGATTCTCTAAAAATGGGGCTATGTCCCCACGCCGGCGTGAAAACCGGACCCAACGAATCCGGCGTCAACGGCCCCCGAAAGTGAGGAATTCTCAACTTTCTAGGGGGCTAGGTTGCCGCCGGAGTCGTCCCCGCATCTCCAGCTGGCGGGGAACGGCCTGCGCGAGTCCGCACATGCGCGGAACGGGGCCGGCGTATTTCCACGCATGCGCAGGGGTTCGCTTCTCCGCGCCGGCACCCAGACAATATGGCGGAGCCCTACAGGGGCCCGCCGCGGAGTAAAGAAGGCCCCCACGGAACCAGCCCGCCCGCCGATCGGTCGGCCCCGGTCGCGGTCCAGGCCACCATGCCCCCCCCCCCCCGGGTCGGATCCCCCCCCCTCCAGGATGGCCCCCACACACTCACTTTCCAGGTCCCGGCCTGTGGGAGGTGAGTAATCCACGCCGGCGTGTCTCGGCCAAACCCGTCGGCCGTCGGCCCATCGGGGCTCAGAGAATCACTGGGGGGCTGCTGTCAACGTCTCCCGACCGGCGTGGCGGCGATCCTGCCAGTGCCCGAAAAACGGCGCCGGAGAATGGGGAAGCCGGCGTTGGGTCGGAGAATCCCGGCCTGTGTGCCTCTCCAGGAACACCCAAGCATGAACATAGCCAGGGAAGAGGGGCACACATTTTGAGCAGGCGACCCCCTCAACCATCCACTGCCTGGGCCTATTAATGGCCACGTTGGTCAAGGCTGACTCTCTTTTGTACTATTTTGGTTGAACCAATCAAACAAAACTGAACAAGCTGAGGGACGAATGAAAAGAGCAGCCCCTGAAAGGGACACTGCATCAAACAAAAACGAATCACAAAGGAAGCTTAAAATATCAAACCATTAAAGGGGTCAATAAAGTACCCTTGTCCCTGCAGTACCCACCAGGCACAGAGGGACTTGATGGTGTCAGCAGGCACCTGACTCTCTTTAGATGTGATCCCACTTCCTAATCAAACAATGCCCAGCACCTCAGTATCTTTAACAACTCAACCAACAAACCATTAACATTGGGGTCAGATGAGGCTCCTCTGCAGAGATGAGCCAACCCAGCCCAGCTCTGGGGACCCTAGTTGTGACCTTGTTGTCCGAGTGGTTCAGTTCCTCATTGAACTGTGCCTGTACTCCTGGGGCAAGTTCTCAGTTTTATCTGATGGTTTCAGCAGAAGTACAGAACTGCCCCTTAGTGGAATGTTTTCTTCCCTATTGAAGCCATAAGGCTCCCAAGTGAACCCCACCCTGCCCGAGGCGAGGAACATTTCTTCCTGTTCCCTGGTCCTCTTGCAGTTCATCAATGGAAGCACATGAGAGGACGCGCTGTAATACATTTAACTCTACTCCTTGATGTGCCTTTTACATATGAAGCATATTATTGCCCTCACAATGCATCTTTCGCTGGCTTTCAAAGCAGACCAAGGCAGGCCAGCAACACGGTTCAATTCCCGTATCAGCCTCCCCGAACAGGCGCCGGAATGTGGCGACTAGGGGCTTTTCACAGTAACTTCATTTGAAGCCTACTTGTGACAATAAGCGATTTTCATTTCATTTCTATGTCGGCCTGAGAAAATGAATTCTTGCTGTATCAGGCTCAATGTCTTATTGTGCACCCTTAGTTTCCAATCCTCTGAATTCCCAGAATAGATGTAATTGGATTAAAGGGGAGACGTACCCTACTGGACTACCAATTTATATACAAGTCCCACAAAGGGCAAAGGAGAAGTGATGCCTCGGTAGGTAAATCAATTGCCTTGTTTAAGTGAGCCATTTGTAACAGGAAGGTGAGGTTTTTCTTTTCTTTATTCGTTCACGGGAAGTGGGCATCGCTGGCTGGGCCTGCATTTATTGCCCATCCCTGAGGGCATTTAAGAGTCAGTCGCATTGCTGTGGGCCTGGAGTCGCATGTAGGCCAGACCAGGTAAGGGCGGCAGCTTTCCTTTCCTAAAGGATATTGGTGAATCAGATGGGTTTTTATGACAATCGACAATGGTTATCTTTAGACTTTTAATTCCAGATTTTTATTGAATTCAAATTCAATGGGATTCGAAGTCGGGTCCCCAGAGCATTTCCCTGGGTCTCTGGATTATTAGTCCAGCGACAGTAGCACTACACCACTGCCTCCCCATTCCATTTACCGTGTACTGTCTGTTGGTCGATCTGGGCTCAGGCGGCACCTAGGGCACTTCAAACATTTTCCATGATTGTGGGACATCCCAAATTGCTTTGCAGCCAATGAAGTAACTTTTGAAGGAACTCAGAACACTGCAGTTGAAAAAGGTGGAACGAGAGGCAGATGAAATTAGGGAGCAATTAGTTGGCTGACACAAATTCTGTATTGTAGCAGAATGGAAGTGCTGGGAGAGTTGAGGAATTGGCCAGTTTTGAAGCGCCGGAGGAGATCGCGTATGTTGAGTTCTGATTTTACCATAGCGAAGGTGAAAGGAAAGAGAAATGTACTGTAGAGCAGAACAATTGGGACACTCAAAGGGAATAAAAGAAAGGAAGGTTTGCATTTATATAGCGCCACACACAATCACCGGGTATCCCAAAGTGGGTTTTGTAGTGTTGTCACTGCTGTAATGTAAGGAACACAGCCAACCTCACAGGAAGCACTGAGGAAATGGGCAGATAGATTGAGGGATAATTATCAGCCAGGGTACTGCAGAGACCACCTCTGTTTGCTTTGAAGTAGTGCCATGGAAGCTTGTGTCTACTTGGGTGAGAAGCTGGGACCTTAATGTTTCACCTGAAAGATGGCACCTCTGTCAGTGTCGCACTCCCTCAGTGCTGACCTGGAACATCAGGGGCGGGATTCTCTGTCCCGCCGCACCAGATTCCTGGTGTGACGCGCCCCTGGGATTCTCCGTCTCGTCAGCCGGCCAATGGGGTTTTCCATTGTGGGCAGACCACGCCGTCGGGAAATCCCTGGGCTTCCAGCGAAATGGAGAATCCCGACAGCCGAGAATCCAGCTCCATGGGCTGGATTCTCCGATTTGGAGACTAGGTCCCCACCCCGGCATGGGCAACGGTAAAACTGGCGCAAAACGGGCACCAATTCCCCGTCTTGCTGGGGGCTAGCAGCCAGGCAGCGTAGGGTACCCAGCTCTAGCTGACAATACAGCCTGGATAATTGCAGGGTCTGTGGCCGCACCTGCACACGATGGCGGCCTGCAGCGGCTGCGCTGTGCTTCATGGCGCAGGCTGCTCGCGGACCTGGCCCGTGAAATAATCCCCCCCTTCGGCCTTCTCACACGCCCCGAACCGCCCCACCACAGTGCCCCCAGCCCCGAATATGTCCACCCCTGCCCGCGGATCGGCCCCCGCCCGACTATGGTGGCACTGGACTGAATCCACAGCCGCCACGCTGAGTTCCCGAAGGGTAAGACCACACGTGTCCCACACCGTCGGGAACTCGGCCGGTCAGGGACGGAGCATCGCGGGGCAGGCCTCAGCCAACGTTCGGAGGCCATAGATACGGCATGAGGCATGCTCTCCAAGTAAGCCGCTTTTCAGGAGTCTGTGCATCGTGAAGGCGGCGCCGCCCCTGATTAAGAGTCATCGGGGATTCTCCGCGCTGTCACCGAACGCGATTGCGGCATCGGGGTTCGGAGAATCCAGCTCCATGTCTCGGAGTGAGGAGGAGAGAATATTACTCATTGAAAAAGTCTTCCATTTTATATCACTCTTCATAATCATTGGACAAGCTAATGGATCTTACTGCCCAATGAAGTACTTTTTGATTATAGTCGCTGTTGTGATTTTGGAAATGCAGTGACCAATTTGCGTACAGTCAATTCCCACAAACAGTAATGTGATAATCCCCAAATAATTGGTTTTCTTGTGATGTTGATTGAGGGATAAAGAGCTGTGAAGACCCTGGGGGGTAAACAAATTGAGGGGCACTGGGATACCTTCCTGCTCTTTTTTCAAAGAGTGCCAGGGGATCTTTTCTGTCACCCAAACATAGAGATGGTGCCTCAGTTTATTATCTCATCAGAGAGATGGAAGTCCCGACTGTTCTGAACCACAGTTAATGCTCCAAAATGTTCTGGCAGATGGTTCCTTCGGGCGGAACATTCCAATATTCTCTTTCATTGGCTTCCAACATGACACGTGGCTCAGAGACTGTGCTAAATCCAGTGGAACAGAATATTGACAGCTAAACCACAATTTTATGTTGTGGGTCTCTTTTGATGTAAAGCAAATTCTTCTAAAGTAAGGAAACTGAGATGTTAACAATCTTGATGTCTTGGTACGTGCGATGGCAATGGCTGAAATAAATGATTTCATACATTTTCCCACATGCTGGGTTTCGCCCCCGATCACCTCTGTTCTCACCGATCCACGTTGGCTTGAGGTCAAGCAGTACCTTGATTTTAAAATACTCATTCATGTTTTCAAAATCCTTCATGGCCTCCCCCCTCCTGAACTCTGTAATCTCTTCCAGCCCCCGCAACACTTCCCAGGTATCTGCGCTCCTCGAATTCAGGCCTGCAATCCCCATTTAATTGGTCCATCCGTCGTGACTTCATGTGTCTTCAGTTGGCTGGACCCCGAGGTCTGGAACATACTCCCTAACCCCATGACCTCTCTGCCTCGTTTTCCTCCTTAAACACGCACCTTAAAGCCAACATCTGTGACTAAACTTTGAGCTTCTAACCTAACATCTCCCTATGTGGCCCTATGTGGTGATATATTTTGTTTTATAATACTCCTGCCAAGAGACTGAGAACACTTCACTATTTTGAAGGCGCTATATAAGTTGTTGTTGAGCAAAATGGCCTTTCCCGCTAGCCAAAATGGCAGATTCCCACACAAATTCTACACTTGGATAATTATGCACAAGTGAGTTCCCTTCTCAAAAAGCTGGTAGGCCGGCAGGTGATTCACCCACCTGCCCGCCATCAGCTGGCAGGTTCGAAGGTGCCGGCGCCATATTTAAATACCAGTGCAACGCACTAATACCATTCTCGAGCCCACCCGTGTTCACCAGACCATGCAGGATGTCAGTATCCGGAGGGAAAAGGCTAGTAGCCTCCAGAAGATGTCTGATTTCTTCAATTCAATCACCTTCCCCATGAACCCATCACCTGTGAGGTGCCCATGTGCCACACGGACCTCTACCCACTGCATCTGGAGTCTTCATCCATCCTTTTCCAGTGAACAACGTGGGATCCCTTTGACTACTTGTTTGTGGGTTTTTCATGCAGCCTTGTAGGTGTCCAGCTTTCCTTCCCTCGGTCTTCCCTCTGCCTTCCATTGTTCATCTGCTTCATCCACCACCTTACCCTCTGACCGCTATTGCGAGCCCACGCCCGTCACTAACCCCACCGCACCTTGCACACCACCTTGCACAACCATCCTTCCACATTGCCTCCTTGTCTTCATCCAGCCTCCTCTCGCACCCCTCCCCTGGTCAAACCTCAGACCTTTATTGCTGTGGCTGCATGAGTGTCACAGCACAGAGCGGTCCAGATTGACACTGACGTGTGGGGAAAGAGTCCCCTGTGCTCCCCAACCCCAGGCGCAGGACTGAACCGACTCAATGACACAGGAGGGTCCATGGGTCCAGGAAGCTCGGTGCTGTCCATGAAGACCACCTCAGCATGGAGCTGGAGGGCAGGAGACGGTCTGTCCCGGCAGAGTGGTGAACAGCGCATCAGGAGCAATGCAGCGCTGTGGCAGAAAGTTGTTGCACTCACCCCGAAGTCTCTTGCGAGCTGAGGACCGCCTTGTGCCCGCCACTCTTTAACAATCGAGTTTTAGACTGGCGGCTTATCAAGCTGGCATGATACAAGATTGGAAGGACTGACGGGATGCTGGCAGCAAACTTTTTTTTTTAAATTTAATATATTTTATTCAGATTTTTTGGCCAAACAAAACAATACAAAGGTTTTTCTTTTTACAACAGTAAAACAGTATAAATAACAGTGGCCTTTTTTAACAAATAAATAAATAATATATAAACTAAATGGCAACTGCCCTATCAAAAATAATAACTCTCCAAAATAAAATCAAACAGTCCAATATACATAGCCTTGTACAAATATTTATACAAAAACACCCCTGTGGACCCACCCGGGCCGTTCCCCCCCCCCCCCCCCCTCCCCCCACCCCCCACCCCCCCCTGGGTTGCTGCTGCTACCTTCCCATTTCTTTTATCGTTCTGCGAGGTAGTCAATGAACGGTTGCCACCGCCTGGTGAACGCTTGAGCCGAACCCCTTAGTGCGAACTTTATCCGTTCTAGTTTTATAAACCCTGCCATGTCATTTATCCAGGTCTCCACGCCCGGGGGTTTGGCTTCCTTCCACATAAGCAATATCCTTCGCCGGGCTACTAGGGACGCAAAGGCCAAGACATCAGCCTCTTTCACCTCCTGCACTCCCGGCTCTTCTGCAACCCCGAATACAGCCAACCCCCAGCTTGGCTCGAACCGGACCCCCACCACCTTCGAAAGCACCTTTGCCACCCCCACCCAGAACCCCTGTAGTGCCGGACATGACCAAAACATGTGTGTATGGTTTGCTGGGCTTCTCGGGCATCTCCCACACCTATCCTCTACCCCGAAAAATTTACTGAGCCGCGCTCCGGTCATATGCGCCCTGTGTAAAACCTTGAATTGTATCAGGCTTAGCCTGGCGCACGAGGACGACGAGTTTACCCTACGTAGGGCATCAGCCCACAGCCCCTCCTCAATCTCTTCCCCCAGCTCTTTTTCCCATTTCCCCTTCAACTCATCCACCATGATCTCCCCCTCGTCCCTCATTTCCCTGTATATATCCGACACCCTACCATCCCCCACCCATGTCCCCGAGATCACTCTATCCTGGACCTCCTGCGTCGGGAGCTGCGGGAATTCCCTAACCTGTTGCCTCGCGAAAGCTCTCAGTTGCATGTACCGAAATGCATTCCCTTGGGGCAACCCATATTTTTCCGTCAGCGCTCCCAGACTCGCAAACGTCCCGTCTACGAACAGATCTCTCAGTTGCACAGCTCTCTGCCATGCTCCAAATCCCCCATCTATTCTCCCCGGGACAAACCTATGGTTATTTCTTACCGGGGACCGCACCGAGGCTCCCGTCCTTCCCCTATGTCATCTCCACTGCCCCCAAATTTTTAATGTTGCCACCACCACTGGACTTGTGGTGTATTTCTTCGGGGCAAACGGCAACGGTGCCGTCACCATTGCTTGTAGGCTGGTTCCTTTGCAGGACGCCATCTCCAATCTCTTCCACGCCGCTCCCTCCCCTTCTCCCATCCACTTACACACCATTGAGATATTGGCGGCCCAGTAGTATTCACTTAGGCTCGGTAGTGCCAGCCCCCCATCCCTGCTACGCTGCAAGAACCCCCTCCTCACTCTCGGGGTCTTCCCGGCCCACACAAAACTCATGACACTTTTCTCAATTCTCTTGAAAAAAGCCTTCGTGACCATCACCGGAAGGCACTGAAACACAAAGAGGAATCTCGGGAGGCCCACCATTTTAACCGCCTGCACCCTACCTGCCAGTGACAGGGACACCATGTCCCATCTCTTAAGATCCTCCTCCATCTGTTCCACCAATCTTGTTAGATTAAGCCGGTGTAAGGTTCCCCAACTCCTGGCTATCTGAATCCCTAAGTACTGGAAATCTCTTGTCACCTTCCTCAGCGGTAAGTCATCTATTCCCTTGCTCTGCTCCCCCGGATGCACCACAAACAGCTCACTCTTACCCATATTCAATTTGTACCCCGAAAATTCCCCAAACTCCCTGAGTGTCTGCATTATCTCAGGCATCCCCTCCACTGGGTCCGCAACATACAGCAATAAATCATCTGCATACAGGGATACCCGGTGTTCTTCTCCTCCCCTGAGCACTCCCCTCCACTTCCTGGAGCCCCTCAGTGCTATGGCCAGGGGCTCAATTGCCAATGCAAACAGTAACGGAGACAGGGGACACCCCTGCCTCGTCCCTCTATGAAGACGGAAGTAATCAGACCTCTGTCTGTTCGTGACCACGCTCGCCACCGGGGCCCTATACAGCAGCTGTACCCATCCGAAATACCCTTCTCCAAAACCAAATCTCCTCAGCACCTCCCACAGATAATCCCACTCCAATCTGTCGAATGCTTTCTCGGCGTCCATCGCCACCACTATCTCCACCTCCCCCTCTGGTGGGGGCATCATCATTACCCCTAGCAACCTCAGTATGTTCGTGTTCAGCTGTCTCCCCTTAACGAACCCAGTTTGATCCTCATGGACCACCCCGGGGACACAGTCCTCTATCCTCATCGCCATCACCTTGGCCAAGAGCTTAGCATCTACATTTAAAAGGGAAATGGGCCTGTAGGACCCACACTGCAGCGGGTCTTTTTCCTTCTTCAAAAGGAGCGATATCGTTGCCTCCGACATAGTCGGGGGCAGCTGCCCCCTTTCCCTGGCCTCATTAAAGGTTCTCGTCAAAAGCGGGGCCAGTAGGTCCATATACTTCCTATAAAATTCCACCGGGAATCTGTCCGGTCCCGGGGCCTTCCCCGCCTGCATGCTCCCAATCCCTTTTACCACCTCCTCCATCTCAATCTGTGCTCCCAGTCCCACCCTCTCCTGCTTCTCCACCTTAGGGAATTCCAGCTGATCCAAGAAACACATCATTCCCTCCTTCCCTTCCGGGGGCTGAGCCTTATATAACCTCTCATAAAATGCCTTGAACACCCCGTTCACTCTCTCCGCTCCCCGTTCCATCTCGCCCTCCTCATCTCTCACCCCACCTATCTCCCTCGCTGCTCCCCTCTTCCTCAATTGGTGGGTCAGTAGCCGACTCGCCTTCTCTCCATACTCATACTGTACACCCTGTGCCCTCCTCCACTGTGTCTCCGCCTTATCCGTGGTCAGCAGGTCAAACTCCACATGTAGCCTTTGTCTTTCCCTGTACAGTCCCTCCTCCGGTGCCTCCGCATATTGCCTGTCCACCCTCAAAAGTTCTTTCAGCAATCGCTCCCTTTCTTTACCCTCTTGTTTCCCTTTATGTGCCCTTATGGATATCAGTTCCCCTCTAACCACCGCCTTCAACGCCTCCCAGACCACTCCCACCTGAATCTCTCCATTGTCATTAAGCTCCAAGTACCTTTCGATGCACCCCCTCACCCTTAAACATACCCCCTCATCCGCCAATAAGCCCATATCCATTCTCCAGAGTGGGTGCTGTTCTTTTTCCTCTCCTACCTCCAGGTCTACCCAATGTGGAGCGTGGTCCGAAATAGCTATGGCCGTATATTCCGTCCCTGTCACCTTCGGAATCAGTGCCCTTCCCAAGGCAAAAAAGTCTATCCGTGAATATACTTTGTGGACATGGGAGAAAAATGAGAACTCCGTACTCCTAGGCCTACTAAATCTCCAGGGGTCTACCCCTCCCATCTGCTCCATGAAGTCCTTGAGCACCCTGGCCGCTGCCGGCCTCCTCCCGGTCCTGGACCTCGATCGGTCCAGCCCTGGATCAAGCACCGTATAGAAATCTCCCCCCATTACCAACTTTCCCGCCTCCAGGTCCGGGATACGTCCCAACATACGCCTCATAAAATTTGCATCATCCCAGTTCGGGGCATATACGTTCACCAGAACCACCGCCTCCCCTTGCAATCTGCCACTCACCATCACATATCTACCCCCACTATCCGCCACTATGGCCTTTGCCTCAAACAGTACCCGTTTCCCCACCAAGATAGCCACCCCCCTGTTCTTCGCATCCAAACCCGAATGAAACACCTGCCCCACCCATCCTTTACGTAGTCTGACCTGGTCTATCAGTTTCAGATGCGTCTCCTGCAACATAACCACATCTGCCTTTAATTTCTTTAGGTGTGCGAGTACCCGTGCCCTTTTAATCGGCCCGTTCAGCCCTCTCACGTTCCACGTGATCAGCCGGGTTGGGGGGCTCTTTACCCCCCCCCCCCTTTGTCGACTAGCCATCCCCTTTTTTAACCCAGCTCCTCACCCAGTTCCCATGTATCCCCCCGACGGCGCCCTCCCGCCTCGACCACCCCATCCCATAACAGCTCCCCCTTCTCCTTAGCAGCAGCAACCCAGTTAAACCCCCCCCCCCTTCCTAGCGTAATTGCACCCCCCATGTTGCTCCCAGAAGTCAGCGAACTCTGGCTGACCTTGGCTTCCCCCCTTGTCCTCGGCCCCCACTGTGCGAGGCCCCTCCATCCTGCGTCCCTGTTCCCGCCATAATTACCATAGCGCGGGAACAAAGCCCGCGTTTCCCACTCGGCCCCGCCCCTAATGACCGCCGCCCACAGTTCCTCATACTACTCCCCCCCCCCCCCATCATGGGGAAGAGAGAAAAGTTACAGGATCGCAAGATTAACAAACTGAAAAATCATCTCCCCCCCCCTTTTTCCTCGCCCCACATAATCACCCCACCATTTTGTCCCAAAAGTTCTTTCTCTCGCCAGACTATTCCAGCTTCTCGTCTACAATGAAAGTCCACGCCTCTTCTGCCGTCTCAAAGTAGTGGTGCTTCCCTTGGTGTGTGACCCACAATCTCGCCGGTTGTAACATTCCAAACTGGATCTTCTTTTTGTGAAGCACCGCCTTAGCCCGATTAAAACTTGCCCTCCTTCTCGCCACCTCCGCACTCCAATCCTGGTATACGCGGATCACCGTGTTCTCCCACCTGCAGCTCCGAGTTTTCTTCGCCCATCTTAGGACCATCTCTCTGTCATTATAGCGGTGAAACCTCACCACTATGGCTCGAGGTATTTCTCCTGCCCTTGGTCTTCGCGCCATAACTCGATAAGCTCCCTCCACCTCCAAAGGGCCCGCCGGGGCCTCCGATCCCATTAGCGAGTGAAGCTTCGTGCTCACATATGTCCCGACGTCCGCCCCTTCTACGCCTTCGGGAAGACCCAGAACCCTTAAATTCTTCCTCCTCGAATTATTCTCCAGTACTTCCAGCCTTTCCACACACCTTTCGTGCTGCGCCTCGTGCGTCTCTGTCTTCACCACCAGGCCCTGTATTTCATCTTCGTTTTCAGCAGCCTTTGCCTTCACGACCCGAAGCTCCTGCTCTTGAGTCTTCTGCTCCTCCTTTAGCCCTTCAATCGCCTGTAATATCGGGGCCAACAACTCCTTCTTCAATTCCTTTTGGCAGCAAACTGTTTTAATGAGCACTCATCAGATGTAAATGAATGCAAACTGCGTACACGCCACCAGTCAGCGGGAAGATCGATCCACCATTGAGAGATTTGCTACATGATTTTGTGTTGGCGGGTTTCCAATCCTTTGGCTCCCACCAGATACTCTGCTCCCGCCCACCACCAAACCCGCCCGCCATGGGCGGGATGGGAGAATTCCGCCTTTGTCTCTCTGCTAAAGTGCGCATATTATTATTTCGAGCAACAAATTCCAAATATCACGTTGCTTTCTTAATTGGCCTCTCAACACAAGACCCCTTCTTCACAGATTGACTGCCTGACTGGTATGAGTGTTATATTTTCCGTTTTGAACCTCAGTTTATCAACCCACCCTCCATTTTAATGTTCGCCTTTTGCAGTAAGGTAGTGACTAGAGTGTTCCTATTTGATACAGAAACGTGTGAGGCTGTCAATGTTAAGTTTCAAACACAGTTATTTCCTTTAGAACACTTCACCCGCCCCCTTCCTTGATTACCGTCTGCAGACCCAGCCTTACCCAGAATCACTTTGCTGTTGTTGCAGCGGAATTTGCAGCCAAGAAATCAGGGGCGAAATTCTCCGGTATCGGCGCGATGTCTGCCGACTGGCGCCCAAAACGGCGCAAATCAGTCGGGCATCACGCCGCCCCAAAGGTGCGGGATGCTCCGCATCTTGGGGGGCCGAGCCCCAAGCTTAAGGGGCTAGGCCCGCGCCGGACTAGTTTTCGCCCCGCCAGCTGGCGGAAAAGGCCTTTGGTGCCCCGCCAGCTGGCGCGGAAATGACACCTCCGGGCGGCGCATGCGCGGGAGCGTTAGCGGCCGCTGACGGCATTCCCGCGCATGCGCAGTGCAGGGTGTCTCTTCCGCCTCCGCCATGGTGGAGACCGTGGCGAAGGCGGAAGGAAAAGAGTGCCCCCACGGCACAGGCCCGCCCGCGGATCGGTGGGCCCTGATAGTGGGCCAGGCCACCGTGGGGGCACCCCCGGGGCCAGATCGCCCCCCCCCAGGACCCCGGAGCCCGCCTGCGCCGCCTTGTCCCGCCGGTAAGGTAGGTGGTTTATCAACGCCGGCGGGACAGGCATTACAGCGGCGGGACTTCGGCCCATCCGGGCCGGAGAATCGCGGGGTGGGGGCCCGCCAACCGGCGCGATTCCCGCCCCTGCCGAATATCCGGTGCCAGAGAATTTGGCAACCGGCGGGGGCGGGATTCACGCCAGCCCCCGGCGATTCTCCGACCCGGCGGGGGGTCAGAGAATTTCGCCCCAGATGTCAAAGGTGGAAGAGGGTTTATTCTTAAAAACATATGCAAAACTGGATGGTTTTGTTTCTGATGTTTTGCTGAAGGTGTCCGACAGGGAGGGAGGAGCGGTCGTTAGTAGCTTTGAATAAAAGAATGCTTGTTTTGTTGGCTTGTTCGTGAATGTCTTCGGGATGTCACCTCAGTGAAAGAAGCAGCAGCTGCTGTGAGACTGAATGACAAAGGCCTCCTTTCGTTAAAAAAAACAAATCTTTTTAAGGGAGAATTTTAATAAATCACTGTCATTCTTACAGCTTGATAGCTTGCGCTGTGCTTCGCTGCTTCTCGAAGCTGAGCCTTTTGAAAGTAAAGCATTGGAATCACAAATACCGCACAAGTCATTAAGGTACGGGAGACAGGAATTTGGAATATAACTAAGCCAGGGGTAGAATGGGGGTGATTATCCGAAGTGCATGCTTCATATACCCCACCCTAACCCATATTGACGTCTCAGTCCCAGGAGGTACTTTGTGAGTCTGGATCCACATCTAGGCCAGACAGGGTAAGGATGGCAGATTTCCTTCCCTAAAGTACATTAATGAACTAGATTGATTTTTACAACAATTGGTGATAGTTTTATGGTCACCATTACTGAGACGAGGGTTTTTAAAAATGAATTATTTTATTAATTACATTTAAAATCTACCAGTAACCAACGTGGGAATTGAACCTGTATTTCCAGGGCATTTTCCCTCACACCTCTTCCCATGACATCAGTGCTCTCCTCTCCCTTCCAACTCACATTCTGACCTGCTACTTGTGATGATATGCATAAGCAATCTTGTATATAATAATGTACACGACCTCCGACCACCAGGTGGTAGTGCAAACCTGCCACGTGATTCTGTGCCTAAGGGAGTTGGGAGTAAGTCGTGTTGTGGATAGACTTATTTTGCAGTAGCTCTAGTATAGATAGTTAGCATTCGTAGTTTGTTATATATTTATTCCAGCTACCTTTACCACACAGTTGTTTCATAATAAATTATTTTAAACTAGTCAAGAACTAGATGTTCTGCAGTGCATCATTTACACCGGCCAGTCTACAGAATATGACAGTCCTCACCACAGATGCTGAGGGGAAGAATGTTTATCCTAACCACTTGCTCTCAGGACCAATCATGGAGAGTGGGAATGATGTTGTGGAGCCAGGGGATTCAAGGAAGTAAAGGTATTGAAGTGAATAATGGGTGGGATTCTCCGTTCGCTCATGCTACTCTCTGTTGAGGCAACAGAATTAATCTCAATATTGTTTAGCTAAGGAAGGGTGTCATGTGAGAGTACCTTTAAGAAATGAGTGTTTATAAATGGGTGTGTATATAAATATCTGTAGTGAGAGAGAGTACTTTTAAGAAATGGGTGTTTACTACTGCAGTGATGTCAGAGAGTGGGTGGAGCTGGGCTGTCTGTCAGCTTTTTACTTTCGTTTTTGAGCAGGCTGCAGGGTGTGTTTGAGTTTCGTTTTCAATGTTGGAGCTGAAGCCAGATCAAGCAGGTGTACTGCTGTTCTCTCTGCCATCAAAAGACTATCTCTTGATCATTTGGTGAATTCAGAATTATAAATGTTCTCAGTAGTGTAGGTAACCCTAATGTGCTTCTGTTAAAAGGTGTTTCTTTTGTAAGTCTTCTGGATGTTAAAAGGACAGCGTAAGCGTTACTTAGTGTTGTGTTCTTTGGGGGTTATATTTGAATTGATGGTTGCTAAGATGTTCACTGTATGTTTTAAAAAGGTTACTTGAGTTCATAGAATAAACATTGTTTTGCTTCAAAAAATACTTTTCCATTTCTGCTGTACTTCACCTGTAGAGTGGGCCATGTGCTCCCCACACCACAATCTATTAAAAGTTGTGGGTCAGGTGAACTCCATGATACACTTTGGGGTTCTCTAAACGCTGGCCCATAACAAGGGGGAAAAGATAAAAGATGCACCCAATTGGTCTCCAATGACCTCTGCTGCAAGGTGTAGAGATCAGGTGAAGACATGGGCCAGAATAGTCCGGGCTTTTTCAGTATAGTCAAACCCCCTGCCACGGGCTTCCTGGTAGCGTAGGGTGCAGAGAATGGGAAACCCCTATGGCGAGCTGGCTCCACGAGACACGGCGTGGGGGTGGGCCGCAGAAAATTCCGCCCATGGCCAGTTAGCAACAGTGGACCTTCACCACCCATTTGCACAGAGAACACACTCACAGACACACACATACACACACACAGAAGTGTAAAAATCCAGAATCCTCCACCTCTGTGTTTGGCATCCTCTGGGTTTCAGGGAATGTTTCTATCATCAAGAATGGAAAGGGATATCGAGGAAATCATCAACAAGAATCACCACAGAACTGATGAAAGGTGATCCATTTAAGTGAACTTGGCCAATTTAGCAATGTGGATTGGTGTTATATATATCTGTGTTTGCCAGCTCACTCTTTTTCTCCTGTTTAAAATGAACAACAAAGCTATAAACAGAAATCCTTGCTACCTTTTCGAGCAAGGCACCGGGCGTGCCCGGAAATAGCGCGGCGTGGCTCCTGGTTTGACTTGGATACGGGCTACGGCCCCTTTTATTTTCCCCAAACCAGGCTGGAATACATCTGGGTATTGTCCTAGCACCTCAGTCAACCCTTCAGAAACTGTTTGGAGGATGTGCTGCCATTGCAACCGCAAATGGCGCAACCAGTCCCGACCCAACAGGCTGGGCCCATGGCCGCGCACCACGATAAGTGGGAAACGCCCCTCCTGGCATCCATAAATAACAGGGGTCATTGTAGTTCCTGCAATGTCCAGTGGTTCCCCGTGTAGGTGGCCAACCTGGCCTGTGAGTCGGTTAATGTAAGGGTCTGTATACCCTGCTTGATGCAGTCGAATGTCCTCTGGGCGATCACGGAGACCGCTGCGTCAGTGTCCAACTCCATCTCAAGCGGGTGACCATTGACCCGTACTGTCACCTCAATGGGGGCCACACGGGGAGCTGTCACACAATGCAACTGCAGGCAGTCGTCCTCCGTCTCCATGTCCTCGGGAGTAGTCGCCGCAGGTTCATCCACATGGAAGGTACGGCCCCTGGGCTGGTCCCAGTTACGGCCCCTGGGCTGGTCCCAGTTTCGGTCGGAACGACGGCGCCTCTGGCGCCCCCAGGACCGCCGTCCACGACGGGGTCGGCACCTACAAGTCTGACACGGACATGGCTCCTCATCCATTGGTTCTGGCGAAGGCTCCCTTCGGGGAGGAATGTCCGACGGCCACTGGCGTCGGTCCGGATGTTGCCTCGTCCAAGGTACCGCAGGAGTGCGGGGGGACGTTTTCGGACGGAAGGGGTTGCGCCCCAAGGCATGCACTTCCATTCCCTGTAGCTCCTGCACTCCTCGCTCTGCGCTCTCTCAGGACAATACTATTTGAATGGCCTGTTGAAAAGTCAATGTTGGCTCAGCTAACAACTTTCTCTGGGTGGCCGCATTGTTATTACCGCAAACCAAACGATCGCGTAACATTTGTGACACGGTCTCACCATAGTCACAGTACTCCGCAATCCTGCGTAGCCTGGATAGAAAATCAGCAAGGGATTCTCCAGGGGTCCTCTCAGCGGTATTAAACCGGTAACGCTGGACTATCATGGGCGGGGTTGGGTTAAAATGTTGCCCCACTATATTCACAAGTTCATCAAACGTTTTGGTGTCCGGTGCAGCTGGGTACGTAAGGCTCCTAATCACCCCAAACGTATGCGGCCCGCAGGCGGTGAGCAATATGACCACCTGGCGCTCGTTTTCGGTGATATTGTTTGCCCGGAAATAGTAACGCATCCGTTGTGTGTACTGGTTCCAGCTTTCCAGCGCAGCATCAAAAACATCCAAACGTCCGTACAGAGGCATGGTATAATAGAAAACAACTTCCAACCTGTATCCAACAAAATTCCAGGGAGGTGGCTTCAGCAGTGTAGACAGCTATTCGCTTTAACCTTCGTCGCCAGTTTTGTGAGGGCCACAAAGAATCCAGCACAAGTTTTAAGGATACAAAGTAATAACATTTATTTACAATAACATATATATAGCAGCAGCAGCAGCAGCAGCAGCAGCAGCAGCAGCAGCAGCAGCAGCAGCAGCAGCAGCAGCAGCAGCAGCAGCAGCAGCAGCAGCAGCAGCAGCAGCAGCAGCAGCAGCAGCAGCAGCAGCAGCAGCAACTTCCCTTGCTGCACATTTCTTCCTGCTGGTTCCTAAACTGGCAGCTTTATTTATACTAGGAGTTTACTAATGGTTTCTCCGCCCCCCTCATTGGGGAAGCTCATACTCCCACAGGATTGTGGGATTGTCATTAGTCCCCAGCCAATGGTAAGTAGGCAGGTTATAACAATAGATAAAGGACAGACGTCAGAGATAGGTTCTTTACTCAGAGAGTAGTAAGGGCGTGGAATGCCCTGCCTGCAACAGTAGTGGACTCGCCAACACTAAGGGCATTCAAATGGTCATTGGATAGACATATGGGCAATAAGGGAATAGTGTAGATGGGCTTTAGAGTGGTTTCACAGGTCGGCGCAACATCGAGGGCCGAAGGGCCTGTACTACGCTGTAATGTTCTATGTTCTATGTTGTGGTCTGGGCAACAATTGCATGGGTCGCAATCAGCTGCTTTACCTTTTTTTCAATTATTTCGTGGGATGGGGACGTCGCTGCTTAAGCCAGAATTTATTGCCCATCCCGAACCGACGTTGAATATGGTTTCCGCTGGAGAAGGAGTTCACAAGGGAGCATCATTTTCTAATTGGAGCCAGGCCATTCAGGAGTAATGTCAGGAAGCACTTCCTGACACAATGCGTAGTGGCAGTCAGTGACCCTTCCCCCCTCTCTGCCCCCCTGCCCAGCCCTAAAGGACTGCAGATGCTGTGGTTCAATGGAGATTTTCAAAACTGATTGATGCAGATATTTTTACAATATTAAAGGATATGGTGAATCAAGGCTGAATAAATGGAATTAAGCTGCATCTCATCTATCTGAATAGTGAAGTAGAGCGAATGGACGATCTGTTTTCCCCATTTGCTATAGTACAGTAATAATCCCGTTTCTCTATGGGGGTGATTGGCTCAGTGAAGAGCTCCCCAACCCTTTCCCTACTGTGACTCCATTTTGGACCTTCAGAGTGGTCGTCGGGGCGAGGGGAAGAGGAGAGTTATGAGGTGGGGGTAGGGGGTTGGATGGGAGCATTATGATAGTGTGGGGGAGAATTGAGAGACCAGCGGAGAGAGTCACAAGCATGTGGTGGCTTTTATTTATTCGTTCATGGGGCCTAGACCTCACAGGCTGGGCCAGTCATTATTGCCCATCCTCAATTGCTCTTGAGGGGCAGTTAAGAGTCAACCACATTGCTTTGAGTCTGGAGTCATATATAGGCCAGACCAGGTCAGGATGGCAGATTTCCATCCCTAAAGGAACAAGATGAGTTTCTACAACAATCATTTCATGGTCATCACCATCTGCAGTGGCGGGATTTGAACCTGGGAACAGTACTCTGGGCCTCTGGATGACTAGTCCAGTGACAATACCACTACGCCACCACCTCCCCGCTGGAGAAGGTTTTTTTTTAGTACACCCTTTTATGCAGGGTGTGATAACCCTAACGAGGTCCACGGGAAACCACCCGTCGATATCCCCGTGGGTTTTTCTTTGGAGCATGGGTTCCTGCGGTAACAGGCGGAGGCTCGTCCAGTGGGGACTCGTTACCAAGCTCGTTAAATGGCGGACCGGGTGTTCTGTTAGTTCCGGGCTGCGCCACTTGTGTTGTGGGGCGCAGGTGCGGTTTTGCTTTTGAGTTTAGAATTAATCTGCTTAAATCTTCATCTTCTTGTCTCCTGGATTACTACGCAGGCTCTCATTCAGGCAGCGCAGGGGGCCTCAGAGTTCATTCCCTGAAGCCACACCCATCGAACAGCAAGAAAGAAAAGATGGCGCACGCACACCAGAGGCCTCCGGGTCAATCACAGGTCTGTGGAGCCGCAGTATTTCACTCCACACTCGCTACTGCGGCCTTGGAGTAAGGAGATCCCACGACCCAATAGCAGGTTGGCGAGGGGGACCACTAATAGAGAAGGACTGAAAATGAATTGCTGACTTCCTGTGTCGTAAGACAGTTGAATTGATGCGCCAATCTTTTGTCGTGATATTCTGGAGCTGGCAATAGGTGAAATAAGTGTTCGGTTCCAAAGATCTTCATCCTAGCCGCAAAGAAATAACATAGCCTCAAGATACCCCGATCAGAAAGCATATGTTCAGGCCACAGAATAAAGCTCAGCGTGAAAAAATGATGTGTCCGCCATGGCTCAGTGACAGAAGTCCACAAACTCAAGCCTTTTTAAACCTTTTTCAAGTAGAAAAGCAGTCTCGAATCCTATCCTTCTTTTTAAAAAATCGAACATGTTAGATGCAGCCAATGGTGTGAAAGTACATCAGCTGGAGTTATAAGTTTACAAAGCTGAACAAAGGCTTCCAAAGCTGGAAGACATTCAGGCAAGATTTGAATTGCTTCCTCGGTGAGACATCACATTTTGTGCGGTGTGAAAGAGGACAACAGCCTTTAGCTCATTGTTGAAGAAGAAAATGTGTGAAGCAGCAAAAGTAATTCCAGCTGTCAGAGGTACAATGATCATCTCTCCAAAGGAAATTAATAGGCAATTTGCAGTCTATTATATAAGGGACTATATTGATACAAATGTTCTCATTTGAAGAGGGCATCTCCAGGTTATCTTGCAAAGCTACCACATTGACAACTTTTAAGGGGGGGGGGGGTTCTGCTCCCCCCTACACCAGCCGGATACCCGTTGTGATTGTGCTCCCCCCACCCCCACCCCCCACCCCCATGACGTCACAGGTATCCCGATGTTCAATTTTTAAAAATAAATTTAGAGTACCCAATTATTTTTCTTTTCCAATTAAGGAACAATTTAACGTGGCCAATCCACCTGACCTGCACATCTTTGGGTTGTGCGGGTGAAACCCACGTAGACATGAGGACATTTTGTAAAATCCACACGGCCAGGGACCCAGGGCCGGGATTAGAACCCGGGTCTTCAGTGCCGTAGGCAGCAGTGCTAACCACTGTGCTGCATGCCGCCCATCCCGATGTTCGATGTCGGGATCCCCATTTGAATATCGTTAACGTGTGTCATGTGAGAGTACCTTTAACAAATGGGTGTTTATAAATGGGGATGTATAAATATCTGTGGTGAAAGTACCTTTAAGAAATGGGTGTTTACCACTGCATGTGATGTCAGAGAGTGGGTGGAGCTGGGCTGTCTGTCAGCTTTTTACTTTTCTTTTTGAGCAGGCTGCAGTGTATGTTTTAGTTTCGTTTTCAGAGCTGGATAGCTGCAGTGACAGCCAGAAGGTGTATGAATCTCTCTCTGTAATCTAAAGACTGTAAATCGATACTGGTGATTTAAACTCATAACAGTAGTGATTTTAACCTGATGTGTTTCTGTTTTGAAGGTTTTTTAAGTCTTATGGATGATAAAAGGACAGCTTAATCATTACTTAGTGTTGTATTCTTTGGGGGTTGTATTTGAATTAATGGTTGCTAAGATGTTCACTGTTTGTTTTAAAAAGGTTAACTTGAGTTCATAGAATAAACATTGTTTTGCTTTAAAAAATACTTTTCCATTTCTGCTGTACCACACCTGCAGAGTGGGCCGTGTGCTCCCCATACCACAATCTATTAAAAGTTGTGGGTCAGGGGAACACCATGATACCCTTTGGGGTTCTCTAAACCCTGGCCCATAACATGTGTGACACAAGAGGAAAGGCAGCAGTAGACCCCTACAAGTCTTACAGATAACTCGCTCTCTCGCTGATTGCTGAAGCAAGCCCAGCACCCCCCCCACGCACCATTCCCCTCCTGCTTCCAGACCTTGGGGCCCGCTAAATTCTATGCCT
The DNA here is from genome assembly GCF_047496885.1 of Scyliorhinus torazame. Lineage (NCBI taxonomy): Eukaryota > Metazoa > Chordata > Chondrichthyes > Carcharhiniformes > Scyliorhinidae > Scyliorhinus > Scyliorhinus torazame. The sequence goes on along the minus strand of NC_092718.1, from coordinate 21,549,636 downwards.
CCCTGCACCCCAGGGGGGGGGGGGGGGACAATGTTTGAGCGTTGTGGTTTGGGCCAATTGATGATATTGATATCAGTATTAGACATGTAATGTTAAATGATAGCAAAATTAATGGTTTTGAGTGTCATTGATGTCAAACAATGGTAAAATGATTGCTTTGGAGTGCAATCGATGTCAATTGATAAACTAAATTATTGCTTTTGATTATAGCTGATATCAAATAAGTGCAAATGAATGCCAATGAATTGAAAGGATGCCAAATTTTTCAGGTCGGGAACTTCCATTCCAGAAATTCAAGACCTTGATAACCAGGAAATTATGTTCTGAGGAGAAATAGAGAAAAGTAAAAGCCAAATTTGGAGCGCTGATGATAAAGTAAATGTTCATTCCATTGAATTCAAACGGGATGCAGAGATGGAGTCTGAACTTTACCTCACAGTTACGCGACTGAATAAAATAATTCTGCAACTGTCCTCTATTCAGGTGGAAGCAAGCTAAATGTTGACGATCAGCTTGATACAAAACTCAAATACAAAGACAGGAACACTTCTGAAACATTATTTGTTATTTTAGCATCAAGAAAGGGAAAAATTGCACAATTATGAGCCTGCTCATAAAAGTTGGTGAAGTCAATGTGCAAACATAAGGTAATGTATTTAGGAGGGAGTTCCCCACACTCCTCAAGGCCTGAATGAAACTGAAGATCGCATATCACATTACACTCAAGATAGATGCTCAACCTGTTTGTGTACTTGCACCAACAAATGTCCCACACCTGCCTTTGAGAATAGTCAAGAGTGAGACGGAGGTGATGTTTCAACAAGGGGTCATATTATCAGTCACTAAACCAGCCAGGTGGCGTCTAGTATGGCACCACTCTCAAAACCTAATGGCTCCTTTCGAATCTGTGTTGAACTGACACATCTAAACAAGGCAGCGGGAAGAGAAATCCATCCAATCGCACCGGTAGACGAGAACTTGGCCAAACATGGAAAAATTACAATGGTCGCCAAAGTTGACGTCAATAGCAGATTTTAGCTGCTATTGCTGTATCAAGAGTCAAAACTCCTAACAACTTGCATGAACCACGCCTAACATACTGGAAGGCATGGCACATGCCACATGGGCAGTGTCTTGATTCATGGCTTGATGAAAGAAAAACATGACAAAATGGGTCAGCAAAGTCTTATCACGTTGCAAGGTGCTGGCTTGATGCTCAATGAGAAATGTGAGTTTTCTAGGCACATTATAGAAGCGACTGGAATGACCGCAAAACCACAGAAAACAAAAGCAATAAAGGAATTCCTGCCAGCTAGAAAAATAGCAGGGCTGCGAAGATTTATAGGTATGGCTAACCAATCAGACATATTTTTACTTCATGTAGCCAAGATAAATGAACCACTCAGACATCTTTAACAACGGGACCAGGGACGGTGTGGCACTGAGCATAAACAGCGGTCATTTGAACAAATTAAAACGATGCTCAAGTCTTCAGAAGTCACAATCCTGAACCTCCCATGGTTCATGTAGAGGATGAATCTGCAACGGGCCTGAGATCAGTGCCGTTCAACTCCAAAGTGATGACAAAAAAGCATTCAGGTCATTGAAGTCACCAGAGTCCCAGATGACCAGAGGCTGCTTTCCCCTTTGAGGGGGAGAGCTGACTGGTGGGAATTTAAATTGAACATCACTACACCTCAGGCGAGGGGTGTGGTGTTCTGTGTGTTGCTAGATTCAGGATGGTTGGCGTAGTGTTCACAAAGACCACAAAATAGCTTTAACAGAGCTATAAATTTATGAACACTACTAATTTGGATTCGACACGCACCCCTAAATAAAACACAATTGATAATTAGTATATAATCTACACTCAACTACAATTAATCTCTACACTATTATAAACTATGATCTGCTCTTACTCACACTATCTTTCCTTCAGTCTCTACACGAGCTAACTCCTTCACTCTCTCCCCCATAAGGCTTAGCATCAATGTCTTATATACCTGTAACTCTATCTACCTCCAGTGGCAGATCTAGACATTTCATTAACTCTTGCGGTTCTTAAATTATTATTTTTTTAAAAATAAACTTTTTAAATTAAGAGTACCCAATTCATTTTTTCCAATTGAGGGACAATTTAGCATGGCCAATCCACCTACCCTGCACATCTTTGGGTTGTGGGGGCGAAACTCACGTGAACACTGGGAGAATGTGCAAACTCCACATGGACCAGAGACGGGATCGAACCTGGGACCTCAGCACCGTGAGGCAGCAGTGCTAACAACTGCGCCACCGTGCTGGCTAGCTCTTAGTTTTATGATAATACAACAAGAGGCAAGGTTGAGCCTTCATTAAGAACCTCAGCCGGTACAGGGATTGAACCCTCGCTGTTAGCCTTACCCTGCATCATGAACCAGCTGAACTAAACCAGTAACTAAGTGAGACTGAAAAACACCACGCTGCTTTAGAAAAAGAAATATTTGCAGCGGGGGATTCTGAGGGCGGGTGGGGGTGAGGGGGGGGGGGATGATATTGTAATGTTGAATGGATGTGTTTCCCCCATGGAAACACATCCGTCCAAACCCAAATTTCACGCTTTGGTGGGCAGGCTCTCGGGTCCACTTATTAAGGCCATGAAGTGGCCATTTAATGGCATGATCCCACTCAGTTTCTGTTTGTGGGCTGGCGGGTAGGATGGAAAACTCAGGGGGGGGCGGTCGCCTTCCTCTGAAGGCCCCCTCAGATTTGGGGTGACCTTTACCCTGAGACATTCTAGCTCCGAACCCCCTTCCCGCAACCCCCCCCCCCCCACCGCCCCCGGCCTAAGACCCCAAAGCCACGTTCGGCCCCACCATGACCACCCCCCCCCCAATCCCCCCCAGGCACTTCCTTCCCTCCCATCCCTGGGATTTACCTTTTCAGAAGTCCCAGGACTCAGTCCCAAGCAGAGCGCTGCAGTACCGCTTCTGACCACTGCAGCACTGTGCCTGGCCGGGTTGGAGAGCTGTCGGCCAAACAGATTTCCCGTGATGTGTGGTTTTCGGGGCACAGGCGGAGGGCCAAGGTCATTGAGGGGTGAACTTGCAGGCACGGGAGGGGTGAGGGAGCGGGCAGTGAGAGGGCGAGAGAGAGTCCGATGATTATGGAGGTGGGTGAGGGGGAGAGAGAGAGTGCCCAATGATCGTGGTGTTAAAGATGCCGCCCCAATTTCTTTGGAGCCAGACACATCGGCCCCGCCAGGCTGATGGCGAAAACCCGCCTACTCATTTTTTTTTTAATCAAAGAGGTTGAAGATCTGGAGTGAAAACTGTTCTGTGCCGCTGGAGAGCTACACGCCGGTTTTCAACCAGAGCCTGACACTTTGGAAAATGTGGTAAAAATCCACCTAAAGGCTTTGTGGGATGTTTCAGGAGAGTATGTATGTAATAATACAGGGATAAAGATTCGAGGGTTGACTCTAATGACAGCTACTGAGAGTGTGCGTAAGGAGCTCAGTGATAGTGATGTCACTCACTGAGAAAAGATAAGTGAGGAGTAGCTCCTTAGAGAGTTGCTGCAGGTACGCCCTGGGATTCTATAACCTTGTAAATAGTTAGCGAAGCGAATCAACAGATTTTGAACGAAAGACCATTGCCACCAGCAAGATCTCTTCTCGATTAAGAAACCAAGGAATCCATAGAAGATCCAGGAGGAGTGAATGTCCTTATCCATAGAGTCCCTACAGTGCAGAAGGAGGCCATTCAGTCCATCGAGACTATACCGACCCTCTGAAAGAGCACCCTACCTAGGCCCAAAATCCCACCCCTTCCCCGTAACCCTACTTAACTTGCACATCTTTGGACTGTGTTAGGAAACCAGAGCACCTACCAACTCTGTCAAATGGATGCCAATTCACCTGTAAGAGACGACATTATGTATAAGGGAAGGAGGTGGCATAGTGATATTGTCGCTGGACTAGTAATCGAGAGAGCCTGGGTAATGCTCAGGGGACCTGGGTTCAAATCCCACCAGGGCTGTTGGTGGAATTTGAATTCAATAAAAATCTGGAATTAAAGTCTAAAGGTGACCATGAAACCACGTTGATTGTCATTAAGAACCCATCTGGTTCTCTAATGTCCTGTAAGGTTCCTGGAGGGAAGGAAATCTGCCGCCCTTACCCAGTCTGGCCTACACGTGACTCCAGACCCACAGCAATGTGGTTGACCCTTAAATTCTGGCCCAGCCAGCGACGCCTACATCCCATGAAAGAGTAAAGAAAAACAAAGAAACACACAGATGGTCAACCAAGGCCGGAATTGAATCCGGGTCCCTGGTGCTGTGAGACACACTCAGAATAACAGTGGGGAGGCCATAGAGAGATTTGAAAACAAGCACGAGAATTATAAGATTGAGGCTTTGCTGGACTGGCAACCAATGGAAGTCAGCAAGCAGAGGCTAACTATGGGCAGAATTTTAGATGAGTTCATGTAGGTTCTTTCTAAGGATTGTGGTGCTGTGTTGCAACAAACAAGCTTTGAGAGTTGAAGTATGCATTAGAACATTGCAGGAATTTAACTTCTACAGATTTTAGCCTTAAACTCTAATAGGTCTCCTGGTGCGTGTCTAGCCAGGAACAGTCTACCCTTCAAAAAATTGGCTGGCCGTGCTATCTGGCACTAAATAAGAAAAATCCAAACTCCTAATGATAGGCATTCCCCTCCAATTGTCATTAACGAACCATCTGACTGGTTAATCATCAACCATGCCCTGGGAGCTATGTCAAACTGTTTGGATTATTCATTCTGGCAAAGCAGGTTGATTTGTTTCCAATATTCCACTACCAACTCTGTCGGACGGATGCCAACTCACCTATAAGAGACTATATTATGTATAATATATGACTTTATGTTATTATAAAGAGACTGTGCTTTGCTCCCAACCCAGCCTTCTGCCCCATGAATATAGTGAATTACAAAGGTTGTTTTTTAAAAAAATATTTTTATTTAGTATTTTTGAGAATAACAACAATACAACAGTAAAACAAATAAAAGCAACTAGTACCCACGCCCCCCAACCCCCCCCTCAAACCCTTACCACTCCCTCACAGAGGCGGTGACTGGCTCTTTAAAGTAAAAATAAATGGTTGGCGTCGTTTGTCGAACCCCTCAATGGGTCCCCCTCACGGTGTACTTGACTTTCTCGAGTTGTGAAAACTCCGTGAGATTCCCCCAGGCATACTGAGGCACACTGGGTGGAGAAGCTGATCTCCACTCCAATAGAACCTGCCCACGAGCAATCAGCGAGGCGAAGGCCAGAACAATGGCTCCCACCCCCGTCTGCAGCTGCAGCAGGGCTGACGCCCCACATATGGCCCCTATGGGATGGGGCCCCAATTCAGAATTGCAGAATCGCTAACATGGTGCTGAAGAAGAAGAGCCAGAACATGACCAGAACATGTGCACCTAGTTAGCCAGGCCCCTCCCACAATGCTCCCAATTATCTTCCACCCCCACGAACAACCTACTCATCCTGGCCCTGGTTAGGTGCACCCTGTGCCCCACCTTCAACAGCATTAACCCGTCTCGCACACAAAGATGTCGCATTCACCCTCCGCAGCACCTCACACCACACCCCATCATTCAATTCCGTCCCAACTCTTCCTCCCACTTGGTCTTAACCCCTTCCAGCGATTCTATATTCTCCACCAGGCTCCTCCCAGAAATCCCCAAAGTACTCCCCTCCTCCCGCAAGTGACAACACCCTCTCCAGTAAGAATGATGGCGGGAATGTCGGGAAAATCTTCCTTGTGAAATCACAAACCTGAAAATACCTGAACGTTTCTGACAGCGAGAACTCAGACTTCTCCAAAAACTCCTCCAAGCTTGCAACAAATCCTTCATTCCTTCCACCCCTTGCCCTTCCACTCTCTGAATTTGGCAACTAACTTCGCCGGCTCAAACACGAGACTGCCCCTAATTTAAAGTGCGGCTGAAATTGTCTCCATATCCTCAATGTGGGGACCACCAACAGGTGACCCGAATACTTCCCTGGGGCTGTCACCAATGCCCGCAGCCCCAGCCCCCTGCACAAAGCTGACTCTGTCTGCACCCAAGCTGCCTCGTGATAGCCACATGAGACCAACACCTTCTCTGCATTTGCCGCCCAATGGCAAGATATAAAGTTCGACAACGCCAAACCCCCTAACTGCCGGTCCTTCTGTAGGACCGTTTTCCGAATACTTGCTGCCTTGTCCGCCCAGGTGAATGGTGAAATCAATCTCTCCACACCTTCAAGTTAGAGAAACTCTTGCCCAATTGACTGGACCCCCACCAACCTCCGCCCATTCCATGTCAGCAGTTGAATCGGGGTCTCCATGCCACGCTCCCCTCCCCTTAAAGACAGCCACTTCCACGGCGAGGGCTTATCCACTCCCCCACCAGCCTCCTGAAACCAGAGCCCACTCAAGATGGCACAAAGCCCAACCCAACAGATGGGACCTAGAACAACCCTCAGTCGCCGTCAGCAAACTACCCCTCCCCGTCTCCCCCCCGTCCCAGAAACCTCCCGACAACTTTCTTTTGTAACACCCCCTCTCTGCACTATCCCCATCCACCCACCGTTCACACACTCGAGGCTCACCGAAACCTGCCTAAACAGGCACAGCAGGCCGCAGCCAATCCCCCACCTCTCGCTCCTGCTCACTAGCCAACTTCAGTTTGCTAACGAGCCCCCTCCCCCAGGTGAACAACAAAGAAAAGACAAAAAACCCCACACCCAAACCATCCACCTAACGTACCGAATCTCACCTGTCCCTCACACCAACCCAGATACTGCTCATCTCCCCTCCCCTCTCCCACATCCATGTACTCTCACAGACCCCCCTCCCCACATCCATATACTCTCACAGACCCGTCCCCCAGATCCCTATACTCTCACAGACCCCCCTCCCAACATCCATATACTCTCACAGACCCCCCTCCCAACATCCCTATACTCTCACAGACCCCCCCTTCCCAACATCCATATACTCTCTCAAACCCCCCTCCCCACATCCATATACTCTCACAGACCTGTCCCCCAGATACATATACTCTCACAGACCCCCCTCCCAACATCCATATACTCTCACAGACCCCTCTCCGAACATCCATATACTCTCACAGGCCCGTCCCCGACATCCATATACTCTCACAGACCCCCCCTCCCAACATCCATATACTCTCACAGACCCCTCTCCGAACATCCATATACTCTCACAGGCCCGTCCCCGACATCCATATACTCTCACAGACCCCCCCTCCCAACATCCATATACTCTCACAGACCTGTCCCCGACATCCATATACTCTCACAGACCCCCCTCCCCACATCCATATACTCTCACAGACCCCCCTCCCCACATCCATATACTCTCACAGACCCCCCTCCTCACATCCATACACTCTCACAGACCCCCCTCCTCACATCCATATACTCTCACAGACCCCCCTCCCCACATCCATATACTCTCACAGACCCCCATCCCCACATCCATATACTCTCACAGAACCCCCCCTCCCAACATCCATATACTCTCACAGACCCCCCCTCCCCACATCCATATACTCTCACAGAACCCCCCCTCCCAACATCCATATACTCTCACAGACCTGTCCCCGACATCCATATACTCTCACAGACCCCCCTCCCCACATCCATATACTCTCACAGACCCCCCTCCCAACATCCATATACTCTCACAGACCTGTCCCCGACATCCATATACTCTCACAGACCCCCCTCCCCACATCCATATACTCTCACAGACCCCCCTCCCCACATCCATATACTCTCACAGACCCCCCTCCTCACATCCATACACTCTCACAGACCCCCCTCCTCACATCCATATACTCTCACAGACCCCCCTCCCCACATCCATATACTCTCACAGACCCCCATCCCCACATCCATATACTCTCACAGAACCCCCCCTCCCAACATCCATATACTCTCACAGACCCCCCCTCCCCACATCCATATACTCTCACAGAACCCCCCCTCCCAACATCCATATACTCTCACAGACCTGTCCCCGACATCCATATACTCTCACAGACCCCCCTCCCCACATCCATATACTCTCACAGACCCCCCTCCCAACATCCATATACTCTCACAGACCCGTCCCCGACATCCATATACTCTCACAGACCCCCCTCCCCGATATCCATATACTCTCACAGACCCCCCTCCCCGACATCCATATACTCTCACAGACCCCCCTCCCCGACATCCACATACTCTCACAGACCCCCTCCTCACATCCATATACTCTCACAGACCCCCCTCTCCACATCCATATACTCTCACAGACCCCCTCCTCACATCCATATACTCTCACAGACCCCCCTCTCCACATCCATATACTCTCACAGACCCCCCTCTCCACATCCATATACTCTCACAGACCCCCTCCTCACATCCATATACTCTCACAGACCCCCCTCTCCACATCCATATACTCTCACAGACCCCCCTCTCCACATCCATATACTGTCACAGACCCCCCTCCTCACATCCATATACTCTCACAGACCCGTCCCCGACATCGATATACTCCCACAGACCCCCCTCCCCACATCCATATACTCTCACAGACTCCCCTCCTCACATCCATATACTCTCACAGACCCCCCTCCCGACATCCATATACTCTCACAGACCCCCCTCCCCGACATCCATATACTCTCACAGACCCCCCCTCACATCCATATACTCTCACAGACCCCCCTCCCCACATCCTTATACTCTCACAGACCCCCCTCCTCACATCCATACACTCTCACAGACGCCCCCTCCCCGACATCCATATACTCTCACAGACCCTCCTCCTCACATCCATACACTCTCACAGACCCCCCTCCCCACATCCATATACTCTCACAGACCCCCCTCCCCACATCCATATACTCTCACAGACCCGTCCCCACATCCATATACTCTCACAGACCCGTCCCCACATCCATATACTCTCACAGACCCCTCAACACATAAGAAGAGAGAAGAAAATACTAAACTCCCCAAATATTAATTTCAATCAATGATAACTATGTGCATGATAATTAAACAAAGAAAACATTGAAGTTGTTACAGCAATGTCCCTAAAGAAGACAAGAGTTTCCTTAATGTTCTTGCCTACCTTGGTGTTAAAGGTGCCACTCTGTTGCTGAGATTTAACAATGGCACGCATCAATTATAATATTAATCACAGATGCCTAATTATTCCTTGTATAATAAAAACAATAGACAAATCTGCCCCACAGTTTGCTGAAAATATATCTTTAACCTTCTCTTCCTTGCACTTGATACCATTCAACTATTTGTTTTAATATAAATTTAGAGTACCCAATTAATGTTTTCCAATTAAGGGGCAATTTAGCATGGCCAATCCACCTACTTTGGGTTGTGGGGGCGAAACCCATGCAAACACAGGGAGAATGTGAAAATTCCACATGGATAGTGACCCAGAGCCGGGATCGAGCCTGGGACCTCGGTGCCGTGAGGCTAACCACTGCGCCACTGTGCTGCCCTGATATCATTCAACTATGTCTCCCGGCATCTGTACGTCTCCCCTGAGGGTTATTCTGCTTACACAAGGTATCTGGTGGAATGGTGTGGTATCTAATGATCTAAAGAGCATTGCCATCTCCTGCAGCAGTGTTAGATTCCAACAGGAACAACATCTTGCATTTAAATAGCACCTTTAATGTAGAAAAAGTTCCAAGGTGCTTCACTGGAGCATTATCAGCAAAACGTGGACACCAAGTGACTTGAGGAGAAACTAGGAGAGATGACCGGACAAAGAGGTCGATCTGAAGGTGAACTGGAAAAGAATAGTGAGAGATGCTGAGGGGATTAGGGAGGGAATTCCTGAGCTTGAGGCCTACTTGGATGAAGGCACGGCCGCCAATTCCTAAGGTGATCACAAGTCAGTAAGTTGGAATGATTGATCCCAATATTTGTCATCCAGTGGCTAACGTTACACAGCATATAGGTGTAGACACTGAGATTCAGGATCAGTTATGTGATAGCCTCAACAATTAGATAACATGGCAACACTCACTACCTGTGCTTTCAAGAAAGAATATTACACAGTGTTGACAGTGCTATTGGAACTGTACACTGGTAGGAATCAGAGGCATCAGGAAATGGGGATAGATAAAAGCAGTGTTATTAAATGACATTTGGGACCACTATCCTGCTCAGCATCTTATTGAAAGAAGGAGGTCGCCATCTGTCCAGTCAGGGGCCAGGTTTGAGTGAGATTTCCAGATGTTCCTTAGATGTAGACGAGACGCCAAAACTCTATTTTTTTCCCCCTCTGTCTCATGATGTCCAGATGTTGGCCATTAATATTTTCAACAAGTCTTCAGCAAAGTGCACCTCAGAATTCGAGCCACAAACCCACTTGCTGCCCATCCCTATCCTGTCACCGTCTGCTTTTTGCTCTTGGCAAGCCATTTGCTGAAGGAAACCACACTGAGGAATGCTCCAGCGTGCTGTGTCCTAGAGAAATGATGGAACACGAGTCCGTGCCTGTGGTTTCCAACACACTGAGGTTCTGGCAAAAGGACTGTTTTGCAGATGTTGCACAAGAGAAAAAAAAAGATAGCTTTGTCCAACTTGAAAGACATGCAATCAACTTTTAAAGAGACAGAACAGTAACATGATCGCTTGTAAACCAGCTCGTTATAAAATTCAGCATTAGTGACTCCAATATCCGTCATGTCAGGTTCTGAATTCGGTTCAACTCTCAACCCTGTCAGAACATAATTTTGGTTATTGCAAACTGGACGGGAATGAAATGGGAAGAGGCAGAGAGAAAGGGAATTAATTAATTCCATTTAAATTGCGTCTTTCACACCTTCAGGGTGTTCCGGGATGCTTGACAGTTCATGATGTGCTTTTAATGTCCAGTGACTGTTGTAATGTATGAAATGCAGCAGACAATTTGTGCACAGCAAGATCACACAAACAGCAATGTGATAATGATTGAAGGATAATTTTGGGAAAGGACTCTGGAGAGATCTCCCCTTCTCTGCTGCACAATCATAGGGGGCGGGATTCTCCGTTTCTGGGATGAAGTGTTGATGTCGGGGCAGATTTTGTGGACTCTCACGACAGCAAAACTGGCGCCGAACCTGGATCGATACAGCAACTGTGGAAGGGCTAGCATTGGCGCCACATGGAACACAAATGATTCCAATGAAAAACGGTGTGGGATTCGCCGGGTCCGTGATTGACACTCGGGAGGCTGACAAGCTGCAGCCGCACATACACATTACACTCCCCACGCACACTCAACCCAGACAACAAGATGGCACTGGTTGTGCTGGAGCGTGCCCATACAGCAGGTTAGTTGGGGCCAGAGGGCACCTAGGGGGGTGGCCTAGGGGGACACCCAAAGGACCCGTCGCCTTAAGCTCACCGCAGCAGCGGAGTGCGCAGCTGCATTGCTGCCTTGCCGGCTGTGGCAATGGTGTTCTGTGCCCGCCCACCCTGATGCCACAGCCACCACCTGACCAGCCCCTGTTACTCCCCCCGGCCCTGGCAGAAGCCCCCTGGCCAGTGGCGCAACTGTCAGCAAACTATGGCGGTGTTGGACACTTTCCATACCCCCTTCTCTCCTTCAGCAGCCACGACGCCGGTTTCATGATTTTTTTAAAGCACAAAACTTGGCCCATCGGAGGCGGAGCTTCGTGGAGGCCCCGTAGAATACCGGGTCAGCGCCCGCTAATGACATGCAAACGGTGTTTACTGTAGGTGCACATAGACGCTGCTCTCGAGGTGGCAGAGAATTGCGATTTGGCATCAAATCGGCACCCGCCACGATTTTGGCATCGGAGCGTATTCTCCGCCCAATCATGTTCACAATTTTGGCGTTAACCAACGGAGAATCCCGCTCAGGGTTTAGGAGCATGAGTAGTTCACTTGGCCCCTCGAGCCTACTCCGCCATACAATTAGATCACAGCTGATCTTTGTTTTTGTTATTTTTAAAATAAATTTAGAGTACCCAATTCATTTTTTCCAACTAAGGGGCAATTTAGCGTGGCCAATCCACCTACCCTGCACATCGTTGGGTTGTGGGGGCGAAACCCACGCAGACACGGGGAGAATGTGCAAACTCCACACGGACAGTGACCCAGAGCCGGGATCGCACCTGGGACCTCGGCGCCGTGAGGCAGCAGTGCTAACCACTGTGCCACCGTGCTGCCCTACAACTGATCTGGTTGTATCCTCGACTCCACATTCCTGCCCGCCCCCAATAACCTTTCACCCACCTCGTTACTCAAGAACCTCTCCAGCTCTGCCTTAAAAATATTGAAAGACTCCTTGAATATTGAAAGACTGCCTTTTGAGGAAGAGAGTTCCAGAGACTCAGGACCCTCGGAGACAAAAGACTTCTCCTCATCTCTACCTTTAGCGAGGGACCCCTTATTTTTAAACTGTGAGTTCTAGATTCTCCAACATGTGGAAACATCCTCTCCACATCCACCCTCTTAATACCCCGCTGAATTTCAAGGGTTTTCATCAAATCATCTCTTCTTTCTAAGCTCTCGTGGATACAAACCTAACCACTCCAACCTTTCCTCATAAGACAACTCGCCCATTCCTGCTATCAGTCTGGTCCACCTTCTCCAAAGTGCTTTGAACACATTTACATCTTTCTTTAAAATAGTGCCATGGGATCTTTTGCATTCATTTGATAAGACAGGTGGGACCCTGGGTTTAAAGTTTCCCCTGAGAAAACAACACCGTTGACAATACAGCACTCCCTCTGCACTCCCTCTGGATTGTCAGCCGAGATTTCTGTGGTCATGTTTCTGGAGAGTACCTCGAGTCCCCACACTTCTGGCTCAAAGGCTTGAACCACGACCGGCACCTTTGGACATGGATTGGGGGGGGGGGGGGGGCTCGTTTCCTCATTTCCAGCTGAAACTTCATCCAAATGTTGAATGAATGAAGCTGAGTGGCCCTTGGTGCCATTTGTCCGCAGGTTTCTGCTGATCGCCATCCAGAGTTCCTCACAGCGACTTCACCCTGTTGTCCCATCGATAAACAGAAAGCAGAGCAGAATAAGGACTGGCTGTGTGGGGATTTTTATTCAAAGAGCAAAGAAAAGTACAGCACAGGAACAGGCCCTTCGGCCCTCCAAGCCTGCGCCGACCATGCTGCCCGACTAAATTAAAATCTACTACACTTCCGGGGTCCGTATCCCTCTATTCCCATCCTATTCATGTATTTGTCGAGGCGCCCCTTAAGCGTCACTATCGTCCCTGCTTCCACCACCCGCTCCGGCAGCGAGTTCCAGGCACCCACTACCCTCTGTGTAAAACTTTTGCCTCTTAAATCTCCTCTAAACCTTGCCCCTCGCACCTTAAACCTATTCCCCCTAGTAATTGACCCCTCTACCCTGGGGAAAAGCCTCTGACTATCCACTCTGTCTATGCCCTTCATGATTTTGTAGACCTCTATCAGGTCGCCCCTCAACCTCCATCGTTCCAGTGAGAACAAATCGAGTTTATTCAACCTCTCCTCATAGCTAATGCCCTCCATACCAGGTAACATCCTGGTAAATCTCTTCTGCACCCTCTCTAAAGCCTCCACATCCTTCTGATAGTGTGGCGACCAGAATTGAACACGATACTCCAAATGTGGCCTAACTAAGGTTCTATAAGCTGCAACATGACTTGCCAATTTTTATACTCAATGCCCCGGCCAATGAAGGCAAGCGTGCCCTATGCCTTCTTGACTACCTTCTCCACCTGTGTGATCTAAATCCTGCTGTATCCTCTGACAGTCCTCATCGCTGTCTGCAATTCCACCAACCTTTGTGTCGTCCGCAAACTTACTAATCAGACCAGTTACATTTTCCTCCAAATCATTTATATATACTACAAACAGCAAAGGTCCCAGCACTGATCCCTGCGGAACACCACTAGTCACAGCCCTCCAATCAGAAAAGCATCCTTCCATTGCTACTCTCTGCCTTCTATGGCCTAGCCAGTTCTGTATCCATCTTGCCAGCTGACCTCTGAAGTGTGTGAGTGCTAATGTTGTGTGACGGAAAATAATAAACTGTAATAGAACATAGAACATATAGTGCAGGAGGCCATTCGGCCCATCGAGTCTGCACTGACTCACTTAAGCCCTCACTTCCACCCTATCCCCGTGACCCAATAACCCTGCTAATCTTCTTGGACACTAAGGGCAATTTATCATGGCCAATCCCCCTAATCTGCATGCCTTTCGACTGTGGCAGGAAACCGGAGCACCCGGAGGAAACGCACGCAGACACGGGGGAGAACGTGCAGACTCCTCACAGACAGTGACCCAGCGGGGAATCGAACCTGGGACCCTGGCGCTGTGAAGCCACCGTGCTAGCTATTTGTGCTACCGTGCTGCCCAGAACCCCCCCTCCCCACACACACACACACAACATGGCACACAGAGACAGAATGGGAAGAAAAATAGCCTAGTAGCTTAATTAGCAAGATTTGCAATTTAAAACGTTTTGGGGAAAATGTGCTGAAATGCTAGACAGTCCAGTCTCAAGCTGGACGCCAGTGACTGCTTTGTAAACACTCCAGGTTTGAGGCGATGTTAAACTTCAGAACCTGGCCCTTTAACTTTTCACATCGTTTGTTTTTTATACTCCAGCTTTCCTTGGCCTGCGTCGGCTTTCCCTGCGTGTGGCCTTTTCGGTTCCAGGTCCCTTGCACGACGAGCACTTTTTTGTTGAATCGAAGGAACTCCATTGGAGTCCTGTCACACCCAGCCGTCACAAAGCTCGCTTGTGGAGCAAGAAGGCGGGGTGGTGGGAGGTCGTGAATATGTGAAACTCAATTCCCAGGAGATCATTGGAAGACACAAGGGGTAATGATACGAGGGTATGTGGAGTATCATTTGACATCGGTTTTCCAAAGTACTCTTGTGCAAGACAATGGCCACGCTCAGCTGCCTCTATCCTCTTGTCTGAGACGGTGAGAAAATTGCAGTTGTGTGTGTCTGTTATTGCTGCGAGCTTGGAGCGGCCTTTTCTCTTTTCAAAAGAGATCTCCGTTTTTTGGGGTAATTTCAGCCCCCTGGCTTTTCAATGGTACGCTCTCTGAGAGAGAAAAAAAATCAGCTTGAACTAAACAGTTATCCCCTTTGATAGGGTTTCACAAAACTGGCCTTTGAAACCATTAACATCGGGTCCGGATAACACATGCTAACATTACTGAAGGTGTCAGAGCCATTAGCAGTTCCTTGATACAATTTGTATTAATGGTGTAACAATAGAAGCTGATTTTGAAAAAACAAGTAATACTCATCGGCCTGCTTTTGTGCTTCGAACAAAAGAATTACAGAGCAGAAAAGGAGGCCATTCAGCCATTGAGCCAGTGCCAGCTCTTTCGTCATAGCTTTTCTCCCTTTTAAGAACATATCCAATTCCCTTCGGAAAGTTACTGAATCTGCCTTTACCAACCTGTCTTGTTTTTTTTTGCTCCCACTATTTGCCTTTTTCCCCTGATTCCCCCATCACCCTGCCCCACCCCCCACTTTCCAAAAGGGTAGCTACTACTGTTGAGCTATGGATCCATGGGGGACCTCTAATACCTCAAGTGGTCATTAATGAGCTAAGGCACTGAATACCCTTTGGATCGCTGACTGTGGAGGGATTCGCAACTCAGCCCCAACCCCTCCTCAGCTGATGGTTCGCACCAAGCCTTTCCAACCTGGTAAAATCATAGAATCTACAGTGCAGAAGGAGGCAATTCAGCCCGTTGAGTCTGCACTGGCCCTTGGAAAGAGCACCCTGCTCAAGTCCACGTCTCCACCCTATCCCCGCAACCCAACAACCCCACTTAACCTTTTTGGACACTGAGGGCAATTTAGCATGGCCAATCCAGCTAACCTGCACATCTTTGGACTGTGGGAGGAAACCGGAGCATCCAGAGGAAACCCACGCAGACATGGGGAGGACGTGCAGACTCCGCACAGACAGGGAATCGAACCTGGGACCCTGGAGCTGTGAAGCAACTGTTCTAACCACTATGCTACCGTGCTGCCCCTCATAGAACATAGAGTGCAGAAGGAGGCCATTCGGCCCATCGAGTCTGCACCGACCCACTTAAGCCCTCACTTCCACCCTATCCCCATATCCCAATAACCCCTCCAACCTTTTCGGTCACTAACGGCAATTTATCATGGCCAATCCACCTAACCTGCACTTCTTTGGGAGGAAACCGGAGCAGCCGGAGGAAACCCAAGCAGACAAGTGGAGAACGTGCAGATTCAGCACAGACAGTGACTCAGCGGGGAATCGAACCTGGGATCCTGGCGCTGTGAAGCCACAGTGCTATCCACTTGTGCTACCGTGCTGCCCTGTTCTGCCCACTGCCCACCATATGCAGCAGGGACAGGAGGGGGTTGGGGGGGGGGGGGGGGGGAGTCCAAGGTGCTGTAGTGTTCCGGCACCTTCCCTGCGGGGGTCACCAGCACGGGCCCCAACACCTCCTCCTCCCTTGGGGTAGCTGATGGCACCCGGGCTACTCCATGGGACGGGAGTGTGAGCTATCCCCTGCGGCTCCCCTGCCATCTGGCGCTGCCATTCCTGGAGGCCTGTTCTGGTCCTGACCAAGGTCTGCATGCTCGCGGCCATGGAGCACAGGGAGTGGACAATTGCCATCTGATAATGCGCCACATTACCCATTGACTATGCCACCATCTTCTGGGTCTGTGCCACATCAGCCAGTAACTGTGCCACCTCCCTCTATGTCTGCGCCACGTCGGCCAGGGCCTGGGCTGTTCCACCAATGTTCTTAGTCATGGCCCACTCTGACTGGGCCATGCTCAGGAGCATTGCTGCAATATCCAGGTGGCTCTGGCACATGGTCACCTGTGAGATGGCAACCCTGTCATGGGCCTCGGCCACTACCTGCACAGAATGCCGCATGCCTTTGACATGCTGATCCATAGCTGAAACCCTATGGACACCACCCATTCAGTGTTGGTCTGGGTGGCAGGCATGGTTGGCACCACCTCCTGCATGCAGTTGGACTCCTCACCTGCACCTGCAGTTGCTGGTTGCAACAACCCCGCGTGTAGTCCCGGGCTCTGCGATTGCATCTCCACAATTGAAGGGACTCCCCGTTCCAGGAGCCTAAACCCGTCTCGATGGCAGCTCGTCCCAGGGGTCAGCCTGCCCTCCTACCATCCGCATTCTCAGGTACCCCTCCACCTGATGTACCGAAGCACGTGTGGGGTTCACACTAGATAGTGCCCCAGGAACCTCTTCACTAACATGCCCAACGCAGGTGAGTGTCTCTGGGATGGGGGAGGGTGTTGGAGGTAGCTGTGATGGGAAGTCAATGTCATCAACGGACTCGGGCTCCGGGGCGGCCTGGGTCTCGGGTCCATCCCTCGCGTCCATGCTGCTCTCCTCACCGCTGCACAGCACCCGGGGCCCCAGCTGTGGCACTGGTTGTGGGCGGGGCACACCAGATGGACCCGCCCGATCACCAGCAGATCCTCAAAGATACAGGACAAGAGGCATGATTAGACCGTGGGCCGGGAGGTGGGGGGGTGGCGAGTGTGTGGGTGGGGGTGAGGGTGGAGGTGAGGGTGGGGGTGATGTAGGGTGAGGGTGGTGTTGGGTTGGTGTGGGGATGAGGGTGGGGTGAGGGTGGGATGGGGGTCCGGGTGGTGTTGGTGGGGGTTGACAGGCGTGTCAGGGGGAATCGCAACTCAGGGGGGTCTCACTTCCTCACCCGCAGCCGAACTCCACCTCGGCGACCTCCCTTTCCTCCGGGCCGCCAGCCACGTCCAGTGCCCTCTGCTCAGCCACAGTGAGGGGCCGCAGGTCTGACAGTCCACTCTGTCTTCCCCCGCTCCCGGCGGTTAAGGGCGGCCTTCTCCTGGGAGGTGGGGGTGGGGGTGAAGAAAATGGCATTATTAAACAGTCCGACACATGCCGCCCAGGAGGTCGGTAGCTGGTGGCCTCAGTGGCCAGGGTATGGGGGCTGGAATGTGGTGCAGGGTAGGGGTTCGTCCGCCCTCCGAATGGGTGGGGGGGCGATGGGATGCCAGGTTATGGGTGTGTGGGACGGGGGTTGGTTCCAGGGCACACTGCTGCCTCCTCACCCTGACCCCCCCTGCGGAGGTTGTGCAGTTCTTTTCGGCACTGCTGGGCAGTCGGAAGGTGCTACCCACGGCTCTGACCGCCTCGGCCACCTGCGCCCAGGCACGAGGCATGGCAGCAGCCTCCTTCCCGGGCCGGGTTACAAGATCATCCTCCTCTCCTCCACCGCGCAGCTCGCCATCCGTGAACCTTGGGGCTGCTCTCCTTACTGCCAGCTTGTTGGCTGGGATGGTGTGTGTGGGGAGTGCAGTGTGTATTTGCGGCTGCAGCTTGTCAGCATGTCAATCGTGAAACTGGCGGAAACAGTCGCGGAATTGGTCCAGGTGCAAGTTTTGCTGTCGTGAAATTCTGCATCGGCGTCAACACTTAGCCTTAGAGAGGGAGAATCCCGCCCCCAGTCTGTGTGCTGTATCATTTGAGTATAAGGAAGCCAAGCAGTATCTGTTTACCCTGAATCTTAAATATACTCTGCCTGAAACCTGCTCCCAGCACTGGGACAGGGTTCAGCTCAGTTCTCAGAGACATGGGTGGCTCTGAGGAGAGCTTTTAGTTGCAAATGTTTGCAATTTTCTCAGGCTGTTTCGCTTCTTTCCTTTCCTGGCCTCGGCTGCTTTCACATGGGGCTTGGCCCGCAGTTTAAAACAAAAGCTTCCTGACAGGCTGGGCGCTGCAAAGCATCATCGACACAGGCCCATGTGCCACCGTGATAATCCACTATCACGCAGCGCCACTAAGGTCACTCTGCCAGTTAGCCTGTTGTGTGTGATGTGGCCGTTGAACCTTGTCGGAATTCTCTGCAGAATAATTCTAAAAGTGAAAAAATCTCTAGCAACAAAATATGTCACAGCCACACAACCTGAAAAACACGTCCTTTGTCATTCCTATCTCGAGCTGTGGGGGCACTTTGTGACCGATGACTCTTGTTCCAGTGAGAGATATAAACCATTTATTTTACTCTTCAACCTGCACCTAAGCCTAGATGCTCACTGTGATATTCTTTGATAGATTGCGTATTTCTATGTTCCTTTCATAACTTACAAATGCAACCCAAGGCTCTTTCAGCAATACCTTCCAAACCCGCGACTTCTGCCACCTAGGACAAGGGCAGCAGATGAATGGGAACCACCACCACCTGCTTTCCTCCAAGCCACACAACTTGGAAATACATTGCCGATCCTTCGCTGTCACTGGGTCAAATTCCTGCAGATCCCCTCCGCAGAGCACTGTGGGTGTACCTACACCTGTTGGATTGCAGCGGTTCAAGAAGGCAGCTCACCACCACCTTCCCAATGCCAATTAGGAATGGGCAAAAAGGGGCGGCATCCCAATGCCAATTAGGAATGGGCAAAAGGGGCTGCACGGTGGTGCAGTGGTTAGCACTGCTGCCTCACGCCGCTGAGGGCCCGGGTTCGATCCATGTCCATGTGGAAATTGCACATTCTCCCCGTGTCTGCGTGGGACTCACCCCCACAACCCGAAAATGTGCAGTGTAGGCGGATTGGCCACGCTAAATTGCCCCTTAATTGAAAAAAAGGTGGGTACTCTGAATGTATTTTTTAAAAACAGGAATGGGCATTAAATGCTGGCCTAGTTAGTGACACCTACATCCCATGAACGAATACATTTTTACAAAGCTCAAGTCCCACAGAACATATTTTTTAATCATAACATCCCTCAGATCTGTTCAAAAGAATAGCCTTTGACAGAGAATCTAGTGTACTTGAATGGGTTTTCAAGCTGTCTCACTCAAAAATTCTCCTAAAATGTGGTTCCAATTGCACACAGACCCTTGATGTCTTATTTCTGCATTTAGCCCTGTCAAAAGAATATTATTCCTGTAATTTCCTGTGAAATTTGTGAAGAGTTTTTTAAGAGTTTTGTCCGCTTGCAAGATAAGAACATGAGGAATTTTTAAAATAGTTTTAGCTTTGATTCCATCTTTTCTAACCTAATCCATCAATTCGCCGACCGTCTTACTTAAACAAACTTGTTTTTGAACACGTTGCCCACCTGTTTCTTTCCGCTTCTTTGGATTGTGGCCTCCATTCCGAATTTCATTCCAGAAAGAAAAACCAGGCTTCATTTGAGTGAAGCACGATGCTGGATAGGCTTTATTGAGGTCCCGATGCCTCACCATGCCTCCCTGCTCTTCCCCCTTACCAAAGGCCAGCAAAAGACAATATTGGCTTCGGGACGTTTGGGTGCGAGTCAAGTGGACATGGAAAACATTGGATCAGTGCTTGAGCTTGGCTTGAGAGTATCCGATGATTCCTGAGGGAATTATGTCAGGATAATGTCATTCTTATTCCTCAGATGAGTTTTTATAGCTTCCCTTAAATCGACCTGAGCTTATTGGAGGATGTTGCATACTGCACTGACGTCTCTGAAAGTAATTTAATCCTTTCAGGACAAAGGTTACTGATCTGGGCAGTTAAAATCTGGTGGGCTCTGATTTTGTGGAATCATAGGATTTACAGGAGGCCGTTCGGCCCATCGAGTCTGTCCTGGCCCTTGGAAAGATCATCCTACTTAAGCCCACACCTCCACCCTCTCCCCGTAACCCTGTAACCCCACCTAACCTTTTTGGATACGAAGGGCAATTTAGCATGGCCAATCCACCTAAGCTGCACATCTTTCGACTGTGAGAGGAAACCGGAGCACCGGTAGGAAACCCACGCAGACGCGGGGAGAACGTGCATACTCCGCCCAGACAGTGACCCAAGCTGGGAATCGAACCTGGAACTGTGAAGCAGCTGTGCTAACCACGGTGCTACCATGCCATCCTGATGCCCTCTGCCTGTTTTGCAAATTAAAATGGGTCAGAGATTGGCTTAAGGGATACAAGATGGTCAATTTCAGATAAATGTTCGGGCGGCACAGTGGTTAGTACTGCTGGCTCATGGCGCTGAGGACCCAGGTTCGATCCTGGCACCGGGTCCCTGTCCGTGTGGAGTTTGCACATTCTCCCCGTGTCTGCCTGTGTCTCACCCCCACAACTCAAAGATGTGCAGGGTGGGTGGATTGGCCATGCTGAATTACCCCTTAATTGGAAAAGAAAAGAATTGGGTACTCTCAATTAAATTTTTTAAAATTCATATAAATGTTTAAATTGCCATGTGGAGTTTACACATTCTCCTCGTGCCTGCGTGGGTTTTACCCCACAACCCAAAGATGTGCAGGGTAGGTAGATTGGTCATGCTAAATTGCCCCTTAATTGGAAAATAATAATTGAGTCCTCTGAATTTATAAAAATAAATAAACAAATAAATAAATGTTTAATTTGGCTGAAAAATACAACCACAGTTTGCCATGGATGACCCCTTTTCACAATTATTCCCGGAAACGATAACATTTGCGGCTGTTCCTCAGAAACACCTGTGAACTACTGTGAAGTCTCCCACACTTTGGCAATCTTCTTTTATGAACAATCATGGCAGCCATTTTAACCCAGTGAGGCCATACGAACAGCATGGTAATGAAGAGCTCATCTGTTTTAGTGGTGGCAAAATTAACCCGGTAAATAACAGGAAGGCTCCAGGTTCAATGTGGTCCATGCAAGTGAACTAACCAGAGCAATGTGTGGCAGAATGTTGACCTTTAGTTCACCTACTCGAGAAAGGGAGGATAAGATATGGCTGCTGTCCAGTGCTGGAAGTGTTCACTTGTGGATGTAGACCAGGAGGATGTCAGTTTCTTTCGTTTTTCATGCCTTGAAACTTCAGGGTCCTCCCCCAACTTCTTCAGTTGTGGATTTGTACATCAGCTGCCACCATGTTGCAAACGTTAGTCTGTGTTTCACAAAGAGGTCAGGAGGTTTGTATGGTTTACTAGTGAGTGTTTATTAACAACTCATAACTATCTCCAGGGTATAGCCCTAACTAGGTACCATCACCATGCTGGCTTCTGCCAAACTCTGTATACTTAGCCATGTGACTCTCTGCGGCATACATTGTCAGTGCTTATCTCCAATCGCGCATTAACCCTTACAATGTCCTTGTTATACTACAGGCAGGACTGGGCTTGCTAAAACTCAGACCTCGCTGTCAGAGTGCCTATGCCTATGACTGATGACTACATTTTGAACTGCATGCCTGAAAGGAGACAGTTCATGACAGAAGGATAGGAACTGTGAGTTTAATTGTAAATGTTGCCTGGTGGCATCATTCTAATCTTCAATAAGTTCCCCAAAGTGACGGAATGGAAAGTCAGTGATAGTCTGATGTCAATCCTTGAATCACCCAATGATGTCGCCCAGAAGGTGGCCATTCAGCTCAAAACACCTGTACTGGCTCTCGGAAAGGAAGAATTTATAGGATCATTATTTTTTATTCGTTCATAGGATGTGGGCGTCGCTGGCTGGGTCAGCATTTGTCGCCCATCCCTGAGGGCATTTCAGAGTCAACCACATTGCTATGGATCTGGGGTCACATATAGGCCAGACCGGGTAAGGACGACAGATTTCCTTCCCTAAAGGGCATTAGTGAACCAGATGGGTTTTCACAACAATTGACAATGGTTTCATGGGGCGCGATTCTCCCCTACCCGGCGGGGCGGGGGGGGGGGGGGGTTCCGGCGTGATGGAGTGGCGGGAACCACTCCGGTGTCAGGCCGCCCCAAAGGTGCGTAAGTCTCCACACCTTTAGGGGCCAATCCCTCACCTTGAGGGGCTAGGCGCGCGTCGGAGTGGTTTCCGCTCCGCCGGCTGGCGGGAAAGGCCTTTGGCGCCACACCAGCCGGCGCCGAAAGGTCTTCGCCGGGCGACGCATGCGCAGGAGCGTCAGCGGCTGCTGACGTCATCCCCGCGCATGCGTGGGGGAGGGGGTCTCTTCCGCCTCCACCATAGTGAAGACCATGGCGAAGGCGGAAGAAAAAGAGTGCCCCCATGGCACAGGCCCGCCTGCGGATCGGTGGGCCCCGATCGCGGGCCAGGCCACCGTGGGGGCACCCCCCGGGGCCAGATCGCCCCCCCGCGCCCCCCCCCCCAGGATTTATCTGGCTGCCAAATGTATCCACAGCATGAGTGACACCCAAGGAAATGGAACATTGTTTCTAGTGATACTGACGTACCTGGAGTGAGCTGAGTGCAATGTCAGTGTGTCCATGGTGGGAGGAGGTGAGTGAATGCCGTGGCCTGGAGGGAGAAGGACAGCGAGGACTGTGTTAGTGTCTCCTGAGATGAATGTAGAAATTGTTATATATTATATTTTATGTTTGTGGGAATAATGTTATTAACCGTCTGGGTTAAAATATATATAAATATGTATTATTATTAAAGTACCTAGGTTAAGCTGTGTCTGCTAAAGCTGTAATTAAGTCATAAAAGTTGTGGTCATAATTGGTTCTAACCATTTTCTTGTTTACATAAAGAGGGCTGATGAGATATTGTTACGATTGCTGGAGATTCCCCAGAGAGTAGATAATTTGTGAGGGGTTGTACTTAGTCCCAAGCAGGTCATATGTTAGCTTGGTGGGATACAGATGATGTGGTTAATGGGAGGAGCCAGGTTAGTCTGTAGTTTTGCAGTTTGCCATAGGATTTGAGTCTGACAAGACTGAGGCTTCTACGTTGAACAACAGTTTTGCCAAATGCTGCTAGATTGAACGGAAGTTTATTCGATCTGCTCCTGAAAGGGACTCGCTCTCCAAAAGTCTCTCCACAACTGAGCAAGTAATCTGTTTGTTAACTTTATTTATAAGTGGCATTTGGGTTGCTTAATTGGAGTTATTAGTAGATATAGATAATAGGTTTAAGTTTTTCCCTGTGGTTAAGAACAGTTTAACTGTGAAGTTATTTTCTTTGATGTTAATGTGATTACTTCTGTGTTTAAATTAAAGTTTGTTTTAATGAAAAAGAGTCACCACTCCCGGGTTGAAGTATTATTTTCTCACAGTTTTCCAAATTGGAACAAATTGTTTGGGGTTCTCGTCCGTTATCATAACAAATGTTGGGATCTGGTTCGTTATCGTAACAAATGTTGGGATCTGGTCCGGTATCCTAACCAATGTTGGAGTCTGGTCCGGTATCCTAACAAATATTGGCATCTGGTCCGGGATCCTAACAAATGTTGGGATCTGGTCCGGTATCCTAACCAATGTTGGAGTCTGGTCCGGTATCCTAACAAATATTGGCATCTGGTCCGGTATCCTAACCAATGTTGGGATCTGGTCCGGAATCCTAACAAATATTGGCATCTGGTCCTGTATCCTAACCAATGTTGGGATCTGGTCCGGAATCCTAACAAATATTGGCATCTGGTCCGGGATCCTAACAAATGTTGGGATCTGGCCCGGGATCCTAACAGATGTTGGGGTCTGGTCCGGGATCCAAACACAATAACAGAGTGTGATTTCAGAAAAAGCATGCTTTTTCCCATCAAACCCATGTGCTCTTTTTCCCATAAAACCCATGTCCACTTTTTCCCATCAAGCCCATGTGCTCTTTTTCCCATCAAGCCCATGTCCGCTTTTTCCCATCAAGCCCATTTGCTCTTTTTCCCATCAAGCCCATGTGCTCTTTTTCCCATCAAGCCCATGTCCGCTTTTTCCCATCAAGCCCATTTGCTCTTTTTCCCATCAAGCCCATGTGCTCTTTTTCCCATCAAGCCCATGTCTGCTTTTCCCCATCAAGCCCATGTGCTCTTTTTCCCATCAAGCCCATGTGCTCTTTTTCCCGTCAAGCCCATGTCCGCTTTTTCCCATCAAGCCCATGTCCGCTTTTTCCCATCAAGCCCATGTCCGCTTTTTCCCATCAAGCTCATGAGCTCTTTTTCCCATCAAGCCCATGTCCGCTTTTCCCCATCAAGCCCATTTGCTCTTTTTCCCATCAAGCCCATGTCCGCTTTTTCCCATCAAGCCCATGTCCGCTTTTTCCCATCAAGCCCATGTCCGCTTTTTCCCATCAAGCCCATGTCCGCTTTTTCCCATCAAGCCCATGTGTTCTTTTTCCCATCAAGCCCATTTGCTCTTTTTCCCATCAAGCTCATGAGCTCTTTTTCCCACCAAGCCCATGTCCGCTTTTTCCCATCAAGCCCATTTGCTCTTTTTCCCATCAAGCTCATGAGCTCTTTTTCCCATCAAGCCCATGTCCGCTTTTTCCCATCAAGCCCATGTGTTCTTTTTCCCATCAAGCCCATGTCCGCTTTTTCCCATCAAGCCCATGTCCACTTTTTCCCATCAAGCCCATGTGCTCTTTTTCCCATCAAGCCCATGTCCGCTTTTTCCCATCAAGCCCATTTGCTCTTTTTCCCATCAAGCCCATGTGCTCTTTTTCCCATCAAGCCCATGTCCGCTTTTTCCCATCAAGCCCATTTGCTCTTTTTCCCATCAAGCCCATGTGCTCTTTTTCCCATCAAGCCCATGTCTGCTTTTCCCCATCAAGCCCATGTGCTCTTTTTCCCATCAAGCCCATGTGCTCTTTTTCCCGTCAAGCCCATGTCCGCTTTTTCCCATCAAGCCCATGTCCGCTTTTTCCCATCAAGCCCATGTCCGCTTTTTCCCATCAAGCTCATGAGCTCTTTTTCCCATCAAGCCCATGTCCGCTTTTCCCCATCAAGCCCATTTGCTCTTTTTCCCATCAAGCCCATGTCCGCTTTTTCCCATCAAGCCCATGTCCGCTTTTTCCCATCAAGCCCATGTCCGCTTTTTCCCATCAAGCCCATGTCCGCTTTTTCCCATCAAGCCCATGTGTTCTTTTTCCCATCAAGCCCATTTGCTCTTTTTCCCATCAAGCTCATGAGCTCTTTTTCCCACCAAGCCCATGTCCGCTTTTTCCCATCAAGCCCATTTGCTCTTTTTCCCATCAAGCTCATGAGCTCTTTTTCCCATCAAGCCCATGTCCGCTTTTTCCCATCAAGCCCATGTGTTCTTTTTCCCATCAAGCCCATGTCCGCTTTTTCCCATCAAGCCCATGTCCGCTTTTTCCCATCAAGCCCATGTCCGCTTTTTCCCATCAAGCCCATGTCCGCTTTTTCCCATCAAGCCCATGTCCGCTTTTTCCCATCAAGCCCATGTCCGCTTTTCCCATCAAGCCCATGTGCTCTTTTTCCCATCAAGCCCATGTCCGCTTTTCCCCATCAAGCTCATGAGCTCTTTTTCCCATCAAGCTCATGAGCTCTTTTTCCCATCAAGCCCATGTCCGCTTTTTCCCATCAAGCCCATGTCCGCTTTTTCCCATCAAGCCCATGTCCGCTTTTCCCCATCAAGCTCATGAGCTCTTTTTCCCATCAAGCCCATGTCCGCTTTTCCCCATCAAGCTCATGAGCTCTTTTTCCCATCAAGCTCATGAGCTCTTTTTCCCATCAAGCCCATGTCCGCTTTTTCCCATCAAGCCCATGTCCGCTTTTCCCCATCAAGCCCATGTCCGCTTTTTCCCATCAAGCTCATGAGCTCTTTTTCCCATCAAGCCCATGTCCGCTTTTTCCCATCAAGCCCATGTCCGCTTTTTCCCATCAAGCCCATGAGCTCTTTTTCCCGTCAAGCCCATGTCCGCTTTTTCCCATCAAGCCCATGTCCACTTTTTCCCATCAAGCCCATGTCCGCTTTTCCCCATCAAACCCATGTCCGCTTTTTCCCATCAAGCCCATGTGCACTTTTTCCCATCAAGCCCATGTGCTCTTTTTCCCATCAAGCCCATGTCCGCTTTTTCCCATCAAGCCCATGTGCTCTTTTTCCCATCAAACCCATGTCCGCTTTTTCCCATCAAGCCCATGTCCACTTTTTCCCATCAAGCCCATGTCCACTTTTTCCCATCAAGCCCATGTGTTCTTTTTCCCATCAAGCCCATGTCCACTTTTTCCCATCAAGCCCATGTGTTCTTTTTCCCATCAAGCCCATGTCCACTTTTTCCCATCAAGCCCATGTGTTCTTTTTCCCATCAAGCCCATGTGTTCTTTTTCCCATCAAGCCCATGTCCGCTTTTTCCCATCAAGCCCATGTGTTCTTTTTCCCATCAAGCCCATGTCCGCTTTTTCCCATAAAGCCCATTTGCTCTTTTTCCCATCAAGCCCATGTCCGCTTTTTCCCATCAAGCCCATGTCCGCTTTTCCCCATCAACCCCATGTCCGCTTTTTCCCATCAAGCCCATGTGCTCTTTTTCCCGTCAAGCCCATGTCCGCTTTTTCCCATCAAGCCCATGTCTGCTTTTTCCCATCAAGCCCATGTGCTCTTTTTCCCATCAAGCCCATGTGCTCTTTTTCCCATCAAGCCCATGTGCTCTTTTTCCCATCAAGCCCATGTGCTCTTTTTCCCATCAAGCCCATGTCCGCTTTTTCCCATCAAGCCCATGTCTGCTTTTTCCCATCAAGCCCATGTGCTCTTTTTCCCATCAAGCCCATGTCCGCTTTTCCCCATCAAGCCCATGTGCTCTTTTTCCCATCAAGCCCATGTCCGCTTTTCCCCATCAAGCCCATGTCTGCTTTTTCACATCAAGCCCATGTGCTCTTTTTCCCATCAAGCCCATGTGCTCTTTTTCCCATCAAGCCCATGTCTGCTTTTTCCCATCAAGCCCATGTGCTCTTTTTCCCATCAAGCCCATGTGCTCTTTTTCCCATCAAGCCCATGTCTGCTTTTTCCCATCAAGCCCATGTCTGCTTTTTCCCATCAAGCCCATGTCTGCTTTTTCCCATCAAGCCCATGTGCTCTTTTTCCCATCAAGCCCATGTGCTCTTTTTCCCATCAAGCCCATGTGCTCTTTTTCCCATCAAGCCCATGTGCTCTTTTTCCCATCAAGCCCATGTCTGCTTTTTCCCATCAAGCCCATGTCTGCTTTTTCCCATCAAGCCCATGTGCTCTTTTTCCCATCAAGCCCATGTGCTCTTTTTCCCATCAAGCCCATGTCCGCTTTTCCCCATCAAGCCCATGTGCTCTTTTTCCCATCAAGCCCATGTCCGCTTTTCCCCATCAAGCCCATGTCTGCTTTTTCCCATCAAGCCCATGTGCTCTTTTTCCCATCAAGCCCATGTGCTCTTTTTCCCATCAAGCCCATGTCCGCTTTTCCCCATCAAGCCCATGTCTGCTTTTTCCCATCAAGCCCATGTCCACTTTTTCCCATCAAGCCCATGTGCTCTTTTTCCCATCAAGCTCATGTCCGCTTTTTCCCATCAAGCCCATGTCCACTTTTTCCCATCAAGCCCATGTGCTCTTTTTCCCATCAAGCCCATGTGCTCTTTTCCCCATCAAGCCCATGTCCGCTTTTTCCCATCAAGCCCATGTGCTCTTTTTCCCATCAAGCCCATGTCCGCTTTTCCCCATCAAGCCCATGCCTGCTTTTTCCCGTCAAGCCCATGTCCGCTTTTTCCCATCAAGCCCATGTCCACTTTTTCCCATCAAGCCCATGTGCTCTTTTTCCCATCAAGCCCATGTGCTCTTTTTCCCATCAAGCCCATGTCCGCTTTTTCCCATCAAGCCCATGTCCGCTTTTCCCATCAAGCCCATGTGCTCTTTTTCCCATCAAGCCCATGTCCGCTTTTCCCCATCAAGCTCATGAGCTCTTTTTCCCATCAAGCTCATGAGCTCTTTTTCCCATCAAGCCCATGTCCGCTTTTTCCCATCAAGCCCATGTCCGCTTTTTCCCATCAAGCCCATGTCCGCTTTTCCCCATCAAGCTCATGAGCTCTTTTTCCCATCAAGCCCATGTCCGCTTTTCCCCATCAAGCTCATGAGCTCTTTTTCCCATCAAGCTCATGAGCTCTTTTTCCCATCAAGCCCATGTCCGCTTTTTCCCATCAAGCCCATGTCCGCTTTTCCCCATCAAGCCCATGTCCGCTTTTTCCCATCAAGCTCATGAGCTCTTTTTCCCATCAAGCCCATGTCCGCTTTTTCCCATCAAGCCCATGTCCGCTTTTTCCCATCAAGCCCATGAGCTCTTTTTCCCGTCAAGCCCATGTCCGCTTTTTCCCATCAAGCCCATGTCCACTTTTTCCCATCAAGCCCATGTCCGCTTTTCCCCATCAAACCCATGTCCGCTTTTTCCCATCAAGCCCATGTGCACTTTTTCCCATCAAGCCCATGTGCTCTTTTTCCCATCAAGCCCATGTCCGCTTTTTCCCATCAAGCCCATGTGCTCTTTTTCCCATCAAACCCATGTCCGCTTTTTCCCATCAAGCCCATGTCCACTTTTTCCCATCAAGCCCATGTCCACTTTTTCCCATCAAGCCCATGTGTTCTTTTTCCCATCAAGCCCATGTCCACTTTTTCCCATCAAGCCCATGTGTTCTTTTTCCCATCAAGCCCATGTCCACTTTTTCCCATCAAGCCCATGTGTTCTTTTTCCCATCAAGCCCATGTGTTCTTTTTCCCATCAAGCCCATGTCCGCTTTTTCCCATCAAGCCCATGTGTTCTTTTTCCCATCAAGCCCATGTCCGCTTTTTCCCATAAAGCCCATTTGCTCTTTTTCCCATCAAGCCCATGTCCGCTTTTTCCCATCAAGCCCATGTCCGCTTTTCCCCATCAACCCCATGTCCGCTTTTTCCCATCAAGCCCATGTGCTCTTTTTCCCGTCAAGCCCATGTCCGCTTTTTCCCATCAAGCCCATGTCTGCTTTTTCCCATCAAGCCCATGTGCTCTTTTTCCCATCAAGCCCATGTGCTCTTTTTCCCATCAAGCCCATGTGCTCTTTTTCCCATCAAGCCCATGTGCTCTTTTTCCCATCAAGCCCATGTCCGCTTTTTCCCATCAAGCCCATGTCTGCTTTTTCCCATCAAGCCCATGTGCTCTTTTTCCCATCAAGCCCATGTCCGCTTTTCCCCATCAAGCCCATGTGCTCTTTTTCCCATCAAGCCCATGTCCGCTTTTCCCCATCAAGCCCATGTCTGCTTTTTCACATCAAGCCCATGTGCTCTTTTTCCCATCAAGCCCATGTGCTCTTTTTCCCATCAAGCCCATGTCTGCTTTTTCCCATCAAGCCCATGTGCTCTTTTTCCCATCAAGCCCATGTGCTCTTTTTCCCATCAAGCCCATGTCTGCTTTTTCCCATCAAGCCCATGTCTGCTTTTTCCCATCAAGCCCATGTCTGCTTTTTCCCATCAAGCCCATGTGCTCTTTTTCCCATCAAGCCCATGTGCTCTTTTTCCCATCAAGCCCATGTGCTCTTTTTCCCATCAAGCCCATGTGCTCTTTTTCCCATCAAGCCCATGTCTGCTTTTTCCCATCAAGCCCATGTCTGCTTTTTCCCATCAAGCCCATGTGCTCTTTTTCCCATCAAGCCCATGTGCTCTTTTTCCCATCAAGCCCATGTCCGCTTTTCCCCATCAAGCCCATGTGCTCTTTTTCCCATCAAGCCCATGTCCGCTTTTCCCCATCAAGCCCATGTCTGCTTTTTCCCATCAAGCCCATGTGCTCTTTTTCCCATCAAGCCCATGTGCTCTTTTTCCCATCAAGCCCATGTCCGCTTTTCCCCATCAAGCCCATGTCTGCTTTTTCCCATCAAGCCCATGTCCACTTTTTCCCATCAAGCCCATGTGCTCTTTTTCCCATCAAGCTCATGTCCGCTTTTTCCCATCAAGCCCATGTCCACTTTTTCCCATCAAGCCCATGTGCTCTTTTTCCCATCAAGCCCATGTGCTCTTTTCCCCATCAAGCCCATGTCCGCTTTTTCCCATCAAGCCCATGTGCTCTTTTTCCCATCAAGCCCATGTCCGCTTTTCCCCATCAAGCCCATGCCTGCTTTTTCCCGTCAAGCCCATGTCCGCTTTTTCCCATCAAGCCCATGTCCACTTTTTCCCATCAAGCCCATGTGCTCTTTTTCCCATCAAGCCCATGTGCTCTTTTTCCCATCAAGCCCATGTCCGCTTTTTCCCATCAAGCCCATGTCCGCTTTTTCCCATCAAGCCCATTTGCTCTTTTTCCCATCAAGCCCATGTCCGCTTTTTCCCATCAAGCCCATGTCCACTTTTTCCCATCAAGCCCATGTCCGCTTTTCCCCATCAAACCCATGTGCTCTTTTTCCCATCAAGCCCATGTCCACTTTTCCCCATCAAACCCATGTCCGCTTTTCCCCATCAAGCCCATGTCCGCTTTTTCCCATCAAGCCCATGTCCGCTTTTTCCCATCAAGCCCATGTCCACTTTTTCCCATCAAGCCAATGTCCACTTTTCCCATCAAGCCCATGTGCTCTTTTTCCCATCAAGCCCATGTCCACTTTTCCCCATCAAACCCATGTCCGCTTTTCCCCATCAAGCCCATGTCCGCTTTTTCCCATCAAGCCCATGTCTGCTTTTTCCCATCAAGCCCATGTCCGCTTTTTCCCATCAAGCCCATGTCCACTTTTTCCCATCAAGCCCATGTGTTCTTTTTCCCATCAAGCCCATGTCCGCTTTTCCCATCAAGCTCATGTGTTCTATTCCCCATCAAGCCCATGTCCGCTTTTCCCTATCAAGCCCATGTGTTCTTTTTCCCATCAAGCCCATGTGCTCTTTTTCCCATCAAGCCCATGTGCTCTTTTTCCCATCAAGCCCATGTGCTCTTTTTCCCATCAAGCCCATGTCCGCTTTTTCCCATCAAGCCCATGTCTGCTTTTTCCCATCAAGCCCATGTGCTCTTTTTCCCATCAAGCCCATGTGCTCTTTTTCCCATCAAGCCCATGTGCTCTTTTTCCCATCAAGCCCATGTCTGCTTTTTCCCATCAAGCCCATGTCTGCTTTTTCCCATCAAGCCCATGTGCTCTTTTTCCCATCAAGCCCATGTGCTCTTTTTCCCATCAAGCCCATGTCCGCTTTTCCCCATCAAGCCCATGTGCTCTTTTTCCCATCAAGCCCATGTCCGCTTTTCCCCATCAAGCCCATGTCTGCTTTTTCCCATCAAGCCCATGTGCTCTTTTTCCCATCAAGCCCATGTGCTCTTTTTCCCATCAAGCCCATGTGCTCTTTTTCCCATCAAGCCCATGTGCTCTTTTTCCCATCAAGCCCATGTCCGCTTTTTCCCATCAAGCCCATGTCCGCTTTTTCCCATCAAGCCCATTTGCTCTTTTTCCCATCAAGCCCATGTCCGCTTTTTCCCATCAAGCCCATGTCCACTTTTTCCCATCAAGCCCATGTCCGCTTTTCCCCATCAAACCCATGTGCTCTTTTTCCCATCAAGCCCATGTCCACTTTTCCCCATCAAACCCATGTCCGCTTTTCCCCATCAAGCCCATGTCCGCTTTTTCCCATCAAGCCCATGTCCACTTTTTCCCATCAAGCCCATGTCCACTTTTCCCATCAAGCCCATGTGCTCTTTTTCCCATCAAGCCCATGTGCTCTTTTTCCCATCAAGCCCATGTGCTCTTTTTCCCATCAAGCCCATGTGCTCTTTTTCCCATCAAGCCCATGTGCTCTTTTTCCCATCAAGCCCATGTGCTCTTTTTCCCATCAAGCCCATGTCTGCTTTTTCCCATCAAGCCCATGTGCTCTTTTTCCCATCAAGCCCATGTGCTCTTTTTCCCATCAAGCCCATGTCCGCTTTTCCCCATCAAGCCCATGTGCTCTTTTTCCCATCAAGCCCATGTCCGCTTTTCCCCATCAAGCCCATGTCTGCTTTTTCCCATCAAGCCCATGTGCTCTTTTTCCCATCAAGCCCATGTGCTCTTTTTCCCATCAAGCCCATGTCCGCTTTTCCCCATCAAGCCCATGTCTGCTTTTTCCCATCAAGCCCACGTCCGCTTTTTCCCATCAAGCCCATGTCCACTTTTTCCCATCAAGCCCATGTGCTCTTTTTCCCATCAAGCCCATGTGCTCTTTTTCCCATCAAGCCCATGTCCGCTTTTTCCCATCAAGCCCATGTCCGCTTTTTCCCATCAAGCCCATTTGCTCTTTTTCCCATCAAGCCCATGTCCGCTTTTTCCCATCAAGCCCATGTCCACTTTTTCCCATCAAGCCCATGTCCGCTTTTCCCCATCAAACCCATGTGCTCTTTTTCCCATCAAGCCTCTGTCCACTTTTCCCCATCAAACCCATGTCCGCTTTTCCCCATCAAGCCCATGTCCGCTTTTCCCCATCAAGCCCATGTCCACTTTTTCCCATCAAGCCCATGTCCACTTTTCCCATTAAGCCCATGTGCTCTTTTTCCCATCAAACCCATGTCCGCTTTTCCCCATCAAGCCCATGTCCGCTTTTTCCCATCAAGCCCATGTCTGCTTTTTCCCATCAAGCCCATGTCCGCTTTTTCCCATCAAGCCCATGTCCACTTTTTCCCATCAAGCCCATGTGTTCTTTTTCCCATCAAGCCCATGTCCGCTTTTCCCATCAAGCTCATGTGTTCTTTTCCCCATCAAGCCCATGTCCGCTTTTCCCCATCAAGCCCATGTGTTCTTTTTCCCATCAAGCCCATGTGCTCTTTTTCCCATCAAGCCCATGTCCGCTTTTTCCCATCAAGCCCATGTGTTCTTTTCCCCATCAAGCCAATGTCCGCTTTTCCCCATCAAGCCCATGTGCTCTTTTTCCCATCAAGCCCATGTCCGCTTTTTCCCATCAAGCCCATGTGTTCTTTTTCCCATCAAGCCCATGTCCGCTTTTTCCCATCAAGCCCATGTGTTCTTTTCCCCATCAAGCCCATGTCCGCTTTTCCCCATCAAGCCCATGTGTTCTTTTCCCCATCAAGCCCATGTCCGCTTTTCCCCATCAAGCCCATGTGTTCTTTTCCCCATCAAGCCCATGTCCGCTTTTCCCCATCAAGCCCATGTGTTCTTTTCCCCATCAAGCCCATGTCCGCTTTTCCCCATCAAGCCCATGTGCTCTTTTTCCCATCAAGCCCATGTCCACTTTTCCCATCAAACCCATGTGTTCTTTTTCCCATCAAGCCCATGTGCTCTTTTTCCCATCAAGCCCATGTCCGCTTTTCCCCATCAAGCCCATGTCCGCTTTTCCCCATCAAGCCCATGTGCTCTTTTTCCCATCAAGCCCATGTCCGCTTTTTCCCATCAAGCCCATGTCCGCTTTTTCCCATCAAGCCCATGTGCTCTTTTTCCCATCAAGCCCATGTCCGCTTTTTCCCATCAAGCCCATGTCCGCTTTTACCCATCAAGCCCATGTGCTATTTTTCCCATCAAGCCCATGTGCTCTTTTCCCCATCAAGCCCATGTCCGCTTTTCCCCATCAAGCCCATGTCCGCTTTTCCCCATCAAGCCCATGTGCTCTTTTCCCCATCAAGCCCATGTCCGCTTTTCCCCATCAAGCCCATGTCCGCTTTTTCCCATCAAGCCCATGTCCACTTTTTCCCATCAAGCCCATGTCCACTTTTCCCATCAAGCCCATGTGCTCTTTTTCCCATCAAGCCCATGTGCTCTTTTTCCCATCAAGCCCATGTGCTCTTTTTCCCATCAAGCCCATGTGCTCTTTTTCCCATCA
The DNA here is from genome assembly GCF_047496885.1 of Scyliorhinus torazame. NCBI lineage: Eukaryota > Metazoa > Chordata > Chondrichthyes > Carcharhiniformes > Scyliorhinidae > Scyliorhinus > Scyliorhinus torazame. The sequence goes on along the minus strand of NC_092718.1, from coordinate 21,515,170 downwards.
AGCCCATGTGCTCTTTTTCCCATCAAGCCCATGTCTGCTTTTTCCCATCAAGCCCATGTCTGCTTTTTCCCATCAAGCCCATGTGCTCTTTTTCCCATCAAGCCCATGTGCTCTTTTTCCCATCAAGCCCATGTCCGCTTTTCCCCATCAAGCCCATGTGCTCTTTTTCCCATCAAGCCCATGTCCGCTTTTCCCCATCAAGCCCATGTCTGCTTTTTCCCATCAAGCCCATGTGCTCTTTTTCCCATCAAGCCCATGTGCTCTTTTTCCCATCAAGCCCATGTCCGCTTTTCCCCATCAAGCCCATGTCTGCTTTTTCCCATCAAGCCCATGTCCGCTTTTTCCCATCAAGCCCATGTCCACTTTTTCCCATCAAGCCCATGTGCTCTTTTTCCCATCAAGCCCATGTGCTCTTTTTCCCATCAAGCCCATGTCCGCTTTTTCCCATCAAGCCCATGTCCGCTTTTTCCCATCAAGCCCATTTGCTCTTTTTCCCATCAAGCCCATGTCCGCTTTTTCCCATCAAGCCCATGTCCACTTTTTCCCATCAAGCCCATGTCCGCTTTTCCCCATCAAACCCATGTGCTCTTTTTCCCATCAAGCCCATGTCCACTTTTCCCCATCAAACCCATGTCCGCTTTTCCCCATCAAGCCCATGTCCGCTTTTCCCCATCAAGCCCATGTCCACTTTTTCCCATCAAGCCCATGTCCACTTTTCCCATCAAGCCCATGTGCTCTTTTTCCCATCAAACCCATGTCCGCTTTTCCCCATCAAGCCCATGTCCGCTTTTTGCCATCAAGCCCATGTCTGCTTTTTCCCATCAAGCCCATGTCCGCTTTTTCCCATCAAGCCCATGTCCACTTTTTCCCATCAAGCCCATGTGTTCTTTTTCCCATCAAGCCCATGTCCGCTTTTCCCATCAAGCTCATGTGTTCTTTTCCCCATCAAGCCCATGTCCGCTTTTCCCCATCAAGCCCATGTGTTCTTTTTCCCATCAAGCCCATGTGCTCTTTTTCCCATCAAGCCCATGTCCGCTTTTTCCCATCAAGCCCATGTGTTCTTTTCCCCATCAAGCCAATGTCCGCTTTTCCCCATCAAGCCCATGTGCTCTTTTTCCCATCAAGCCCATGTCCGCTTTTTCCCATCAAGCCCATGTGTTCTTTTTCCCATCAAGCCCATGTCCGCTTTTTCCCATCAAGCCCATGTGTTCTTTTCCCCATCAAGCCCATGTCCGCTTTTCCCCATCAACCCCATGTGTTCTTTTCCCCATCAAGCCCATGTCCGCTTTTCCCCATCAAGCCCATGTGTTCTTTTCCCCATCAAGCCCATGTCCGCTTTTCCCCATCAAGCCCATGTGCTCTTTTTCCCATCAAGCCCATGTCCACTTTTCCCATCAAACCCATGTGTTCTTTTTCCCATCAAGCCCATGTGCTCTTTTTCCCATCAAGCCCATGTCCGCTTTTACCCATCAAGCCCATGTGTTCTTTTCCCCATCAAACCCATGTCCGCTTTTCCCCATCAAGCCCATGTCCGCTTTTTCCCATCAAGCCCATGTGCTCTTTTCCCCATCAAGCCCATGTCCGCTTTTCCCCATCAAGCCCATGTCCGCTTTTCCCCATCAAGGCCATGTGCTCTTTTTCCCATCAAGCCCATGTCCGCTTTTTCCCATCAAGCCCATGTCCGCTTTTTCCCATCAAGCCCATGTGCTCTTTTTCCCATCAAGCCCATGTCCGCTTTTTCCCATCAAGCCCATGTCCGCTTTTACCCATCAAGCCCATGTGCTATTTTTCCCATCAAGCCCATGTGCTCTTTTCCCCATCAAGCCCATGTCCGCTTTTCCCCATCAAGCCCATGTCCGCTTTTCCCCATCAAGCCCATGTGCTCTTTTTCCCATCAAGCCCATGTCCGCTTTTTCCCATCAAGCCCATGTCCGCTTTTCCCCATCAAGCCCATGTCCGCTTTTCCCCATCAAGCTCATGTCCGCTTTTCCCCATCAAGCCCATGTGCTCTTTTCCCCATCAAGCCCATGTGCTCTTTTTCCCATCAAGCCCATGTCCGCTTTTTCCCATCAAGCCCATGTCCGCTTTTCCCCATCAAGCCCATGTCCGCTTTTTCCCATCAAGCCCATGTCCGCTTTTCCCCATCAAACCCATGTCCGCTTTTCCCCGTCAAGCCCATGTGCTCTTTTCCCCATCAAGCCCATGTCCGCTTTTCCCCATCAAGCCCATGTGCTCTTTTCCCCATCAAGCCCATGTGTTCTTTTTCCCATCAAGCCCATGTCCGCTTTTACCCATCAAGCCCATGTGTTCTTTTCCCCATCAAACCCATGTGCTCTTTTCCCCATCAAGCCCATGTGCTCTTTTCCCCATCAAGCCCATGTCCGCTTTTCCCCATCAAGCCCATGTCCGCTTTTCCCCATCAAGCCCATGTGCTCTTTTCCCCATCAAGCCCATGTCCACTTTTTCCCATCAAGCCCATGTGCTCTTTTTCCCATCAAGCCCATGTCCGCTTTTTCCCATCAAGCCCATGTCCGCTTTTCCCCATCAAGCTCATGTGCTCTTTTCCCCATCAAGCCCATGTCCGCTTTTTCCCATCAAGCCCATGTCCGCTTTTCCCCATCAAGCTCATGAGCTCTTTTCCCCATCAAGCCCATGTCCGCTTTTTCCCATCAAACCCATGTCCGCTTTTTCCCATCAAGCCCATGTCCGCTTTTCCCCATCAAGCTCATGTGCTCTTTTCCCCATCAAGCCCATGTGCTCTTTTCCCCATCAAGCCCATGTCCGCTTTTTCCCATCAAGCCCATGTCCGCTTTTCCCCATCAAACCCATGTCCGCTTTTTCCCATCAAACCCATGTCCGCTTTTTCCCATCAAGCCCATGTCCACTTTTTCCCATCAAGCCCATGTGTTCTTTTTCCCATCAAGCCCATGTCCGCTTTTCCCCATCAAACCCATGTCCGCTTTTCCCCATCAAGCCCATGTGCTCTTTTCCCCATCAAGCCCATGTCCGCTTTTCCCCATCAAGCCCATGTCCGCTTTTTCCCATCAAGCCCATGTCCGCTTTTCCCCATCAAACCCATGTCCGCTTTTTCCCATCAAACCCATGTCCGCTTTTTCCCATCAAGCCCATGTGTTCTTTTTCCCATCAAGCCCATGTCCACTTTTTCCCATCAAGCCCATGTGTTCTTTTTCCCATCAAACCCATGTCCGCTTTTTCCCATCAAACCCATGTCCGCTTTTTCCCATCAAGCCCATGTCCACTTTTTCCCATCAAACCCATGTGTTCTTTTTCCCATCAAACCCATGTCCGCTTTTTCCCATCAAGCCCATGTCCGCTTTTTCCCATCAAGCCCATGTGTTCTTTTTCCCATCAAACCCATGTGTTCTTTTTCCCATCAAACCCATGTCCGCTTTTTCCCATCAAGCCCATGTCCGCTTTTTCCCATCAAGCCCATGTGTTCTTTTTCCCATCAAGCCCATGTCCGCTTTTACCCATCAAGCCCATGTGTTCTTTTCCCCATCAAGCCCATGTCCCCTTTTTCCCATCAAGCCCATGTGCTCTTTTTCCCATCAAGTCCATGTGCTCTTTTTCCCATCAAGCCCATGTCCACTTTTTACCATCAAACCCATGTGTTCTTTTTCCCATCAAGCCCATGTCCGCTTTTTCCCATCAAGCCCATGTGTTCTTTTTCCCATCAAGCCCATGTCCGCTTTTTCCCATCAAGCCCATGTCTGCTTTTTCCCATCAAGCCCATGTGTTCTTTTTCCCATCAAGCCCATGTCCGCTTTTTCCCATCAAGCCCATGTCTGCTTTTTCCCATCAAGCCCATGTGTTCTTTTTCTCATCAAGCCCATGTCCGCTTTTTCCCATCAAGCCCATGTCTGCTTTTTCCCATCAAGCCCATGTGTTCTTTTTCACATCAAGCCCATGTCCGCTTTTTCCCATCAAGCACATGTCTGCTTTTTCCCATCAAGCCCATGTGCTCTTTTCCCCATCAAGCCCATGTCCGCTTTTCCCCATCAAGCCCATGTCCGCTTTTTCCCATCAAGCCCATGTCCACTTTTTCCCCTCAAGCCCATGTCCACTTTTCCCATCAAGCCCATGTGCTCTTTTTCCCATCAAGCCCATGTCCTCTTTTTCCCATCAAGCCCATGTGCTCTTTTTCCCATCAAGCCCATGTGCTCTTTTTCCCATCAAGCCCATGTGCTCTTTTTCCCATCAAGCCCATGTCTGCTTTTTCCCATCAAGCCCATGTCTGCTTTTTCCCATCAAGCCCATGTGCTCTTTTTCCCATCAAGCCCATGTGCTCTTTTTCCCATCAAGCCCATGTCCGCTTTTCCCCATCAAGCCCATGTGCTCTTTTTCCCATCAAGCCCATGTCCGCTTTTCCCCATCAAGCCCATGTCTGCTTTTTCCCATCAAGCCCATGTGCTCTTTTTCCCATCAAGCCCATGTGCTCTTTTTCCCATCAAGCCCATGTCCGCTTTTCCCCATCAAGCCCATGTCTGCTTTTTCCCATCAAGCCCATGTCCGCTTTTTCCCATCAAGCCCATGTCCACTTTTTCCCATCAAGCCCATGTGCTCTTTTTCCCATCAAGCCCATGTGCTCTTTTTCCCATCAAGCCCATGTCCGCTTTTTCCCATCAAGCCCATGTCCGCTTTTTCCCATCAAGCCCATTTGCTCTTTTTCCCATCAAGCCCATGTCCGCTTTTTCCCATCAAGCCCATGTCCACTTTTTCCCATCAAGCCCATGTCCGCTTTTCCCCATCAAACCCATGTGCTCTTTTTCCCATCAAGCCCATGTCCACTTTTCCCCATCAAACCCATGTCCGCTTTTCCCCATCAAGCCCATGTCCGCTTTTCCCCATCAAGCCCATGTCCACTTTTTCCCATCAAGCCCATGTCCACTTTTCCCTTCAAGCCCATGTGCTCTTTTTCCCATCAAACCCATGTCCGCTTTTCCCCATCAAGCCCATGTCCGCTTTTTCCCATCAAGCCCATGTCTGCTTTTTCCCATCAAGCCCATGTCCGCTTTTTCCCATCAAGCCCATGTCCACTTTTTCCCATCAAGCCCATGTGTTCTTTTTCCCATCAAGCCCATGTCCGCTTTTCCCATCAAGCTCATGTGTTCTTTTCCCCATCAAGCCCATGTCCGCTTTTCCCCATCAAGCCCATGTGTTCTTTTTCCCATCAAGCCCATGTGCTCTTTTTCCCATCAAGCCCATGTCCGCTTTTTCCCTTCAAGCCCATGTGTTCTTTTCCCCATCAAGCCAATGTCCGCTTTTCCCCATCAAGCCCATGTGCTCTTTTTCCCATCAAGCCCATGTCCGCTTTTTCCCATCAAGCCCATGTCCGCTTTTTCCCATCAAGCCCATGTGTTCTTTTCCCCATCAAGCCCATGTCCGCTTTTCCCCATCAAGCCCATGTGTTCTTTTCCCCATCAAGCCCATGTCCGCTTTTCCCCATCAAGCCCATGTGTTCTTTTCCCCATCAAGCCCATGTCCGCTTTTCCCCATCAAGCCCATGTGTTCTTTTCCCCATCAAGCCCATGTCCGCTTTTCCCCATCAAGCCCATGTGCTCTTTTTCCCATCAAGCCCATGTCCACTTTTCCCATCAAACCCATGTGTTCTTTTTCCCATCAAGCCCATGTGCTCTTTTTCCCATCAAGCCCATGTCCGCTTTTACCCATCAAGCCCATGTGTTCTTTTCCCCATCAAACCCATGTCCGCTTTTCCCCATCAAGCCCATGTCCGCTTTTTCCCATCAAGCCCATGTGCTCTTTTCCCCATCAAGCCCATGTCCGCTTTTCCCCATCAAGCCCATGTCCGCTTTTCCCCATCAAGCCCATGTGCTCTTTTTCCCATCAAGCCCATGTCCGCTTTTTCCCATCAAGCCCATGTCCGCTTTTTCCCATCAAGCCCATGTGCTCTTTTTCCCATCAAGCCCATGTCCGCTTTTTCCCATCAAGCCCATGTCCGCTTTTACCCATCAAGCCCATGTGCTATTTTTCCCATCAAGCCCATGTGCTCTTTTCCCCATCAAGCCCATGTCCGCTTTTCCCCATCAAGCCCATGTCCGCTTTTCCCCATCAAGCCCATGTGCTCTTTTTCCCATCAAGCCCATGTCCGCTTTTTCCCATCAAGCCCATGTCCGCTTTTCCCCATCAAGCCCATGTCCGCTTTTCCCCATCAAGCTCATGTCCGCTTTTCCCCATCAAGCCCATGTGCTCTTTTCCCCATCAAGCCCATGTGCTCTTTTTCCCATCAAGCCCATGTCCGCTTTTTCCCATCAAGCCCATGTCCGCTTTTCCCCATCAAGCCCATGTCCGCTTTTTCCCATCAAGCCCATGTCCGCTTTTCCCCATCAAACCCATGTCCGCTTTTCCCCATCAAGCCCATGTGCTCTTTTCCCCATCAAGCCCATGTCCGCTTTTCCCCATCAAGCCCATGTGCTCTTTTCCCCATCAAGCCAATGTCCGCTTTTCCCCATCAAGCCCATGTGCTCTTTTTCCCATCAAGCCCATGTCCGCTTTTTCCCATCAAGCCCATGTGTTCTTTTTCCCATCAAGCCCATGTCAGCTTTTTCCCATCAAGCCCATGTGTTCTTTTCCCCATCAAGCCCATGTCCGCTTTTCCCCATCAAGCCCATGTGTTCTTTTCCCCATCAAGCCCATGTCCGCTTTTCCCCATCAAGCCCATGTATTCTTTTCCCCATCAAGCCCATGTCCGCTTTTCCCCATCAAGCCCATGTGTTCTTTTCCCCATCAAGCCCATGTCCGCTTTTCCCCATCAAGCCCATGTGCTCTTTTTCCCATCAAGCCCATGTCCACTTTTCCCATCAAACCCATGTGTTCTTTTTCCCATCAAGCCCATGTGCTCTTTTTCCCATCAAGCCCATGTCCGCTTTTACCCATCAAGCCCATGTGTTCTTTTCCCCATCAAACCCATGTCCGCTTTTCCCCATCAAGCCCATGTCCGCTTTTTCCCATCAAGCCCATGTGCTCTTTTCCCCATCAAGCCCATGTCCGCTTTTCCCCATCAAGCCCATGTCCGCTTTTCCCCATCAAGCCCATGTGCTCTTTTTCCCATCAAGCCCATGTCCGCTTTTTCCCATCAAGCCCATGTCCGCTTTTTCCCATCAAGCCCATGTGCTCTTTTTCCCATCAAGCCCATGTCCGCTTTTTCCCATCAAGCCCATGTCCGCTTTTACCCATCAAGCCCATGTGCTATTTTTCCCATCAAGCCCATGTGCTCTTTTCCCCATCAAGCCCATGTCCGCTTTTCCCCATCAAGCCCATGTCCGCTTTTCCCCATCAAGCCCATGTGCTCTTTTTCCCATCAAGCCCATGTCCGCTTTTTCCCATCAAGCCCATGTCCGCTTTTCCCCATCAAGCCCATGTCCGCTTTTCCCCATCAAGCTCATGTCCGCTTTTCCCCATCAAGCCCATGTGCTCTTTTCCCCATCAAGCCCATGTGCTCTTTTTCCCATCAAGCCCATGTCCGCTTTTTCCCATCAAGCCCATGTCCGCTTTTCCCCATCAAGCCCATGTCCGCTTTTTCCCATCAAGCCCATGTCCGCTTTTCCCCATCAAACCCATGTCCGCTTTTCCCCATCAAGCCCATGTGCTCTTTTCCCCATCAAGCCCATGTCCGCTTTTCCCCATCAAGCCCATGTGCTCTTTTCCCCATCAAGCCCATGTGTTCTTTTTCCCATCAAGCCCATGTCCGCTTTTACCCATCAAGCCCATGTGTTCTTTTCCCCATCAAACCCATGTGCTCTTTTCCCCATCAAGCCCATGTGCTCTTTTCCCCATCAAGCCCATGTCCGCTTTTCCCCATCAAGCCCATGTCCGCTTTTCCCCATCAAGCCCATGTGCTCTTTTCCCCATCAAGCCCATGTCCACTTTTTCCCATCAAGCCCATGTGCTCTTTTTCCCATCAAGCCCATGTCCGCTTTTTCCCATCAAGCCCATGTCCGCTTTTCCCCATCAAGCTCATGTGCTCTTTTCCCCATCAAGCCCATGTCCGCTTTTTCCCATCAAGCCCATGTCCGCTTTTCCCCATCAAGCTCATGAGCTCTTTTCCCCATCAAGCCCATGTCCGCTTTTTCCCATCAAACCCATGTCCGCTTTTTCCCATCAAGCCCATGTCCGCTTTTCCCCATCAAGCTCATGTGCTCTTTTCCCCATCAAGCCCATGTACTCTTTTCCCCATCAAGCCCATGTCCGCTTTTTCCCATCAAGCCCATGTCCGCTTTTCCCCATCAAACCCATGTCCGCTTTTTCCCATCAAACCCATGTCCGCTTTTTCCCATCAAGCCCATGTCCGCTTTTCCCCATCAAACCCATGTCCGCTTTTTCCCATCAAACCCATGTCCGCTTTTCCCCATCAAGCCCATGTGCTCTTTTCCCCATCAAGCCCATGTCCGCTTTTCCCCATCAAGCCCATGTCCGCTTTTTCCCATCAAGCCCATGTCCGCTTTTCCCCATCAAACCCATGTCCGCTTTTTCCCATCAAACCCATGTCCGCTTTTTCCCATCAAGCCCATGTGTTCTTTTTCCCATCAAGCCCATGTCCACTTTTTCCCATCAAGCCCATGTGTTCTTTTTCCCATCAAACCCATGTCCGCTTTTTCCCATCAAACCCATGTCCGCTTTTTCCCATCAAGCCCATGTGTTCTTTTTCCCATCAAACCCATGTCCGCTTTTTCCCATCAAGCCCATGTCCGCTTTTTCCCATCAAGCCCATGTGTTCTTTTTCCCATCAAACCCATGTGTTCTTTTTCCCATCAAACCCATGTCCGCTTTTTCCCATCAAGCCCATGTCCGCTTTTTCCCATCAAGCCCATGTGTTCTTTTTCCCATCAAGCCCATGTCCGCTTTTACCCATCAAGCCCATGTGTTCTTTTCCCCATCAAGCCCATGTCCCCTTTTTCCCATCAAGCCCATGTGCTCTTTTTCCCATCAAGTCCATGTGCTCTTTTTCCCATCAAGCCCATGTCCACTTTTTACCATCAAACCCATGTGTTCTTTTTCCCATCAAGCCCATGTCCGCTTTTTCCCATCAAGCCCATGTGTTCTTTTTCCCATCAAGCCCATGTCCGCTTTTTCCCATCAAGCCCATGTCTGCTTTTTCCCATCAAGCCCATGTGTTCTTTTTCCCATCAAGCCCATGTCCGCTTTTTCCCATCAAGCCCATGTCTGCTTTTTCCCATCAAGCCCATGTGTTCTTTTTCTCATCAAGCCCATGTCCGCTTTTTCCCATCAAGCCCATGTCTGCTTTTTCCCATCAAGCCCATGTGTTCTTTTTCACATCAAGCCCATGTCCGCTTTTTCCCATCAAGCACATGTCTGCTTTTTCCCATCAAGCCCATGTGCTCTTTTCCCCATCAAGCCCATGTCCGCTTTTCCCCATCAAGCCCATGTCCGCTTTTTCCCATCAAGCCCATGTCCACTTTTTCCCCTCAAGCCCATGTCCACTTTTCCCATCAAGCCCATGTGCTCTTTTTCCCATCAAGCCCATGTCCTCTTTTTCCCATCAAGCCCATGTGCTCTTTTTCCCATCAAGCCCATGTGCTCTTTTTCCCATCAAGCCCATGTGCTCTTTTTCCCATCAAGCCCATGTCTGCTTTTTCCCATCAAGCCCATGTCTGCTTTTTCCCATCAAGCCCATGTGCTCTTTTTCCCATCAAGCCCATGTGCTCTTTTTCCCATCAAGCCCATGTCCGCTTTTCCCCATCAAGCCCATGTGCTCTTTTTCCCATCAAGCCCATGTCCGCTTTTCCCCATCAAGCCCATGTCTGCTTTTTCCCATCAAGCCCATGTGCTCTTTTTCCCATCAAGCCCATGTGCTCTTTTTCCCATCAAGCCCATGTCCGCTTTTCCCCATCAAGCCCATGTCTGCTTTTTCCCATCAAGCCCATGTCCGCTTTTTCCCATCAAGCCCATGTCCACTTTTTCCCATCAAGCCCATGTGCTCTTTTTCCCATCAAGCCCATGTGCTCTTTTTCCCATCAAGCCCATGTCCGCTTTTTCCCATCAAGCCCATGTCCGCTTTTTCCCATCAAGCCCATTTGCTCTTTTTCCCATCAAGCCCATGTCCGCTTTTTCCCATCAAGCCCATGTCCGCTTTTCCCCATCAAGCCCATGTCCGCTTTTCCCCATCAAGCTCATGTCCGCTTTTCCCCATCAAGCCCATGTGCTCTTTTCCCCATCAAGCCCATGTGCTCTTTTTCCCATCAAGCCCATGTCCGCTTTTTCCCATCAAGCCCATGTCCGCTTTTCCCCATCAAGCCCATGTCCGCTTTTTCCCATCAAGCCCATGTCCGCTTTTCCCCATCAAACCCATGTCCGCTTTTCCCCATCAAGCCCATGTGCTCTTTTCCCCATCAAGCCCATGTCCGCTTTTCCCCATCAAGCCCATGTGCTCTTTTCCCCATCAAGCCCATGTGTTCTTTTTCCCATCAAGCCCATGTCCGCTTTTACCCATCAAGCCCATGTGTTCTTTTCCCCATCAAACCCATGTGCTCTTTTCCCCATCAAGCCCATGTGCTCTTTTCCCCATCAAGCCCATGTCCGCTTTTCCCCATCAAGCCCATGTCCGCTTTTCCCCATCAAGCCCATGTGCTCTTTTCCCCATCAAGCCCATGTCCACTTTTTCCCATCAAGCCCATGTGCTCTTTTTCCCATCAAGCCCATGTCCGCTTTTTCCCATCAAGCCCATGTCCGCTTTTCCCCATCAAGCTCATGTGCTCTTTTCCCCATCAAGCCCATGTCCGCTTTTTCCCATCAAGCCCATGTCCGCTTTTCCCCATCAAGCTCATGAGCTCTTTTCCCCATCAAGCCCATGTCCGCTTTTTCCCATCAAACCCATGTCCGCTTTTTCCCATCAAGCCCATGTCCGCTTTTCCCCATCAAGCTCATGTGCTCTTTTCCCCATCAAGCCCATGTACTCTTTTCCCCATCAAGCCCATGTCCGCTTTTTCCCATCAAGCCCATGTCCGCTTTTCCCCATCAAACCCATGTCCGCTTTTTCCCATCAAACCCATGTCCGCTTTTTCCCATCAAGCCCATGTCCGCTTTTCCCCATCAAACCCATGTCCGCTTTTTCCCATCAAACCCATGTCCGCTTTTCCCCATCAAGCCCATGTGCTCTTTTCCCCATCAAGCCCATGTCCGCTTTTCCCCATCAAGCCCATGTCCGCTTTTTCCCATCAAGCCCATGTCCGCTTTTCCCCATCAAACCCATGTCCGCTTTTTCCCATCAAACCCATGTCCGCTTTTTCCCATCAAGCCCATGTGTTCTTTTTCCCATCAAGCCCATGTCCACTTTTTCCCATCAAGCCCATGTGTTCTTTTTCCCATCAAACCCATGTCCGCTTTTTCCCATCAAACCCATGTCCGCTTTTTCCCATCAAGCCCATGTGTTCTTTTTCCCATCAAACCCATGTCCGCTTTTTCCCATCAAGCCCATGTCCGCTTTTTCCCATCAAGCCCATGTGTTCTTTTTCCCATCAAACCCATGTGTTCTTTTTCCCATCAAACCCATGTCCGCTTTTTCCCATCAAGCCCATGTCCGCTTTTTCCCATCAAGCCCATGTGTTCTTTTTCCCATCAAGCCCATGTCCGCTTTTACCCATCAAGCCCATGTGTTCTTTTCCCCATCAAGCCCATGTCCCCTTTTTCCCATCAAGCCCATGTGCTCTTTTTCCCATCAAGTCCATGTGCTCTTTTTCCCATCAAGCCCATGTCCACTTTTTACCATCAAACCCATGTGTTCTTTTTCCCATCAAGCCCATGTCCGCTTTTTCCCATCAAGCCCATGTGTTCTTTTTCCCATCAAGCCCATGTCCGCTTTTTCCCATCAAGCCCATGTCTGCTTTTTCCCATCAAGCCCATGTGTTCTTTTTCCCATCAAGCCCATGTCCGCTTTTTCCCATCAAGCCCATGTCTGCTTTTTCCCATCAAGCCCATGTGTTCTTTTTCTCATCAAGCCCATGTCCGCTTTTTCCCATCAAGCCCATGTCTGCTTTTTCCCATCAAGCCCATGTGTTCTTTTTCACATCAAGCCCATGTCCGCTTTTTCCCATCAAGCACATGTCTGCTTTTTCCCATCAAGCCCATGTGCTCTTTTCCCCATCAAGCCCATGTCCGCTTTTCCCCATCAAGCCCATGTCCGCTTTTTCCCATCAAGCCCATGTCCACTTTTTCCCCTCAAGCCCATGTCCACTTTTCCCATCAAGCCCATGTGCTCTTTTTCCCATCAAGCCCATGTCCTCTTTTTCCCATCAAGCCCATGTGCTCTTTTTCCCATCAAGCCCATGTGCTCTTTTTCCCATCAAGCCCATGTGCTCTTTTTCCCATCAAGCCCATGTCTGCTTTTTCCCATCAAGCCCATGTCTGCTTTTTCCCATCAAGCCCATGTGCTCTTTTTCCCATCAAGCCCATGTGCTCTTTTTCCCATCAAGCCCATGTCCGCTTTTCCCCATCAAGCCCATGTGCTCTTTTTCCCATCAAGCCCATGTCCGCTTTTCCCCATCAAGCCCATGTCTGCTTTTTCCCATCAAGCCCATGTGCTCTTTTTCCCATCAAGCCCATGTGCTCTTTTTCCCATCAAGCCCATGTCCGCTTTTCCCCATCAAGCCCATGTCTGCTTTTTCCCATCAAGCCCATGTCCGCTTTTTCCCATCAAGCCCATGTCCACTTTTTCCCATCAAGCCCATGTGCTCTTTTTCCCATCAAGCCCATGTGCTCTTTTTCCCATCAAGCCCATGTCCGCTTTTTCCCATCAAGCCCATGTCCGCTTTTTCCCATCAAGCCCATTTGCTCTTTTTCCCATCAAGCCCATGTCCGCTTTTTCCCATCAAGCCCATGTCCACTTTTTCCCATCAAGCCCATGTCCGCTTTTCCCCATCAAACCCATGTGCTCTTTTTCCCATCAAGCCCATGTCCACTTTTCCCCATCAAACCCATGTCCGCTTTTCCCCATCAAGCCCATGTCCGCTTTTCCCCATCAAGCCCATGTCCACTTTTTCCCATCAAGCCCATGTCCACTTTTCCCATCAAGCCCATGTGCTCTTTTTCCCATCAAACCCATGTCCGCTTTTCCCCATCAAGCCCATGTCCGCTTTTTCCCATCAAGCCCATGTCTGCTTTTTCCCATCAAGCCCATGTCCGCTTTTTCCCATCAAGCCCATGTCCACTTTTTCCCATCAAGCCCATGTGTTCTTTTTCCCATCAAGCCCATGTCCGCTTTTCCCATCAAGCTCATGTGTTCTTTTCCCCATCAAGCCCATGTCCGCTTTTCCCCATCAAGCCCATGTGTTCTTTTTCCCATCAAGCCCATGTGCTCTTTTTCCCATCAAGCCCATGTCCGCTTTTTCCCATCAAGCCCATGTGTTCTTTTCCCCATCAAGCCAATGTCCGCTTTTCCCCATCAAGCCCATGTGCTCTTTTTCCCATCAAGCCCATGTCCGCTTTTTCCCATCAAGCCCATGTGTTCTTTTTCCCATCAAGCCCATGTCCGCTTTTTCCCATCAAGCCCATGTGTTCTTTTCCCCATCAAGCCCATGTCCGCTTTTCCCCATCAAGCCCATGTGTTCTTTTCCCCATCAAGCCCATGTCCGCTTTTCCCCATCAAGCCCATGTATTCTTTTCCCCATCAAGCCCATGTCCGCTTTTCCCCATCAAGCCCATGTGTTCTTTTCCCCATCAAGCCCATGTCCGCTTTTCCCCATCAAGCCCATGTGCTCTTTTTCCCATCAAGCCCATGTCCACTTTTCCCATCAAACCCATGTGTTCTTTTTCCCATCAAGCCCATGTGCTCTTTTTCCCATCAAGCCCATGTCCGCTTTTACCCATCAAGCCCATGTGTTCTTTTCCCCATCAAACCCATGTCCGCTTTTCCCCATCAAGCCCATGTCCGCTTTTTCCCATCAAGCCCATGTGCTCTTTTCCCCATCAAGCCCATGTCCGCTTTTCCCCATCAAGCCCATGTCCGCTTTTCCCCATCAAGCCCATGTGCTCTTTTTCCCATCAAGCCCATGTCCGCTTTTTCCCATCAAGCCCATGTCCGCTTTTTCCCATCAAGCCCATGTGCTCTTTTTCCCATCAAGCCCATGTCCGCTTTTTCCCATCAAGCCCATGTCCGCTTTTACCCATCAAGCCCATGTGCTATTTTTCCCATCAAGCCCATGTGCTCTTTTCCCCATCAAGCCCATGTCCGCTTTTCCCCATCAAGCCCATGTCCGCTTTTCCCCATCAAGCCCATGTGCTCTTTTTCCCATCAAGCCCATGTCCGCTTTTTCCCATCAAGCCCATGTCCGCTTTTCCCCATCAAGCCCATGTCCGCTTTTCCCCATCAAGCTCATGTCCGCTTTTCCCCATCAAGCCCATGTGCTCTTTTCCCCATCAAGCCCATGTGCTCTTTTTCCCATCAAGCCCATGTCCGCTTTTTCCCATCAAGCCCATGTCCGCTTTTCCCCATCAAGCCCATGTCCGCTTTTTCCCATCAAGCCCATGTCCGCTTTTCCCCATCAAACCCATGTCCGCTTTTCCCCATCAAGCCCATGTGCTCTTTTCCCCATCAAGCCCATGTCCGCTTTTCCCCATCAAGCCCATGTGCTCTTTTCCCCATCAAGCCAATGTCCGCTTTTCCCCATCAAGCCCATGTGCTCTTTTTCCCATCAAGCCCATGTCCGCTTTTTCCCATCAAGCCCATGTGTTCTTTTTCCCATCAAGCCCATGTCCGCTTTTTCCCATCAAGCCCATGTGTTCTTTTCCCCATCAAGCCCATGTCCGCTTTTCCCCATCAAGCCCATGTGTTCTTTTCCCCATCAAGCCCATGTCCGCTTTTCCCCATCAAGCCCATGTATTCTTTTCCCCATCAAGCCCATGTCCGCTTTTCCCCATCAAGCCCATGTGTTCTTTTCCCCATCAAGCCCATGTCCGCTTTTCCCCATCAAGCCCATGTGCTCTTTTTCCCATCAAGCCCATGTCCACTTTTCCCATCAAACCCATGTGTTCTTTTTCCCATCAAGCCCATGTGCTCTTTTTCCCATCAAGCCCATGTCCGCTTTTACCCATCAAGCCCATGTGTTCTTTTCCCCATCAAACCCATGTCCGCTTTTCCCCATCAAGCCCATGTCCGCTTTTTCCCATCAAGCCCATGTGCTCTTTTCCCCATCAAGCCCATGTCCGCTTTTCCCCATCAAGCCCATGTCCGCTTTTCCCCATCAAGCCCATGTGCTCTTTTTCCCATCAAGCCCATGTCCGCTTTTTCCCATCAAGCCCATGTCCGCTTTTTCCCATCAAGCCCATGTGCTCTTTTTCCCATCAAGCCCATGTCCGCTTTTTCCCATCAAGCCCATGTCCGCTTTTACCCATCAAGCCCATGTGCTATTTTTCCCATCAAGCCCATGGGCTCTTTTCCCCATCAAGCCCATGTCCGCTTTTCCCCATCAAGCCCATGTCCGCTTTTCCCCATCAAGCCCATGTGCTCTTTTTCCCATCAAGCCCATGTCCGCTTTTTCCCATCAAGCCCATGTCCGCTTTTCCCCATCAAGCC
The DNA here is from genome assembly GCF_047496885.1 of Scyliorhinus torazame. NCBI lineage: Eukaryota > Metazoa > Chordata > Chondrichthyes > Carcharhiniformes > Scyliorhinidae > Scyliorhinus > Scyliorhinus torazame. The sequence continues at coordinate 21,499,605 of NC_092718.1, read as the reverse complement.
CATGTCCGCTTTTCCCCATCAAGCTCATGTCCGCTTTTCCCCATCAAGCCCATGTGCTCTTTTCCCCATCAAGCCCATGTGCTCTTTTTCCCATCAAGCCCATGTCCGCTTTTTCCCATCAAGCCCATGTCCGCTTTTCCCCATCAAGCCCATGTCCGCTTTTTCCCATCAAGCCCATGTCCGCTTTTCCCCATCAAACCCATGTCCGCTTTTCCCCATCAAGCCCATGTGCTCTTTTCCCCATCAAGCCCATGTCCGCTTTTCCCCATCAAGCCCATGTGCTCTTTTCCCCATCAAGCCCATGTGTTCTTTTTCCCATCAAGCCCATGTCCGCTTTTACCCATCAAGCCCATGTGTTCTTTTCCCCATCAAACCCATGTGCTCTTTTCCCCATCAAGCCCATGTGCTCTTTTCCCCATCAAGCCCATGTCCGCTTTTCCCCATCAAGCCCATGTCCGCTTTTCCCCATCAAGCCCATGTGCTCTTTTCCCCATCAAGCCCATGTCCACTTTTTCCCATCAAGCCCATGTGCTCTTTTTCCCATCAAGCCCATGTCCGCTTTTTCCCATCAAGCCCATGTCCGCTTTTCCCCATCAAGCTCATGTGCTCTTTTCCCCATCAAGCCCATGTCCGCTTTTTCCCATCAAGCCCATGTCCGCTTTTCCCCATCAAGCTCATGAGCTCTTTTCCCCATCAAGCCCATGTCCGCTTTTTCCCATCAAACCCATGTCCGCTTTTTCCCATCAAGCCCATGTCCGCTTTTCCCCATCAAGCTCATGTGCTCTTTTCCCCATCAAGCCCATGTGCTCTTTTCCCCATCAAGCCCATGTCCGCTTTTTCCCATCAAGCCCATGTCCGCTTTTCCCCATCAAACCCATGTCCGCTTTTTCCCATCAAACCCATGTCCGCTTTTTCCCATCAAGCCCATGTCCACTTTTTCCCATCAAGCCCATGTGTTCTTTTTCCCATCAAGCCCATGTCCGCTTTTCCCCATCAAACCCATGTCCGCTTTTCCCCATCAAGCCCATGTGCTCTTTTCCCCATCAAGCCCATGTCCGCTTTTCCCCATCAAGCCCATGTCCGCTTTTTCCCATCAAGCCCATGTCCGCTTTTCCCCATCAAACCCATGTCCGCTTTTTCCCATCAAACCCATGTCCGCTTTTTCCCATCAAGCCCATGTGTTCTTTTTCCCATCAAGCCCATGTCCACTTTTTCCCATCAAGCCCATGTGTTCTTTTTCCCATCAAACCCATGTCCGCTTTTTCCCATCAAACCCATGTCCGCTTTTTCCCATCAAGCCCATGTCCACTTTTTCCCATCAAACCCATGTGTTCTTTTTCCCATCAAACCCATGTCCGCTTTTTCCCATCAAGCCCATGTCCGCTTTTTCCCATCAAGCCCATGTGTTCTTTTTCCCATCAAACCCATGTGTTCTTTTTCCCATCAAACCCATGTCCGCTTTTTCCCATCAAGCCCATGTCCGCTTTTTCCCATCAAGCCCATGTGTTCTTTTTCCCATCAAGCCCATGTCCGCTTTTACCCATCAAGCCCATGTGTTCTTTTCCCCATCAAGCCCATGTCCCCTTTTCCCCATCAAGCCCATGTGCTCTTTTTCCCATCAAGTCCATGTGCTCTTTTTCCCATCAAGCCCATGTCCACTTTTTACCATCAAACCCATGTGTTCTTTTTCCCATCAAGCCCATGTCCGCTTTTTCCCATCAAGCCCATGTGTTCTTTTTCCCATCAAGCCCATGTCCGCTTTTTCCCATCAAGCCCATGTCTGCTTTTTCCCATCAAGCCCATGTGTTCTTTTTCCCATCAAGCCCATGTCCGCTTTTTCCCATCAAGCCCATGTCTGCTTTTTCCCATCAAGCCCATGTGTTCTTTTTCCCATCAAGCCCATGTCCGCTTTTTCCCATCAAGCCCATGTCTGCTTTTTCCCATCAAGCCCATGTGTTCTTTTTCCCATCAAGCCCATGTCCGCTTTTTCCCATCAAGCCCATGTCTGTTTTTTCCCATCAAGCCCATGTTTTCTTTTTCCCATCAAACCCATGTCCGCTTTTTCCCATCAAGCCCATGTGTTCTTTTTCCCATCAAGCCCATGTCCGCTTTTTCCCCATCAAGCCCATGTCTGCTTTTTCCCATCAAGCCCATGTGTTCTTTTTCCCATCAAGCCCATGTCCGCTTTTTCCCATCAAGCCCATGTGTTCTTTTTCCCATCAAGCCCATGTCCGCTTTTTCCCATCAAGCCCATGTCTGCTTTTTCCCATCAAGCCCATGTGTTCTTTTTCCCATCAAGCCCATGTCTGCTTTTTCCCATCAAGCCCATGTGTTCTTTTTCCCATCAAGCCCATGTCTGCTTTTTCCCATCAAGCCCATGTGCTCTTTTTCCCATCAAGCCCATGTCCACTTTTTACCATCAAACCCATGTGTTCTTTTTCCCATCAAGCCCATGTCCGCTTTTTCCCATCAAGCCCATGTGTTCTTTTTCCCATCAAGCCCATGTCTGCTTTTTCCCATCAAGCCCATGTGCTCTTTTTCCCATCAAGCCCATGTCCACTTTTTACCATCAAACCCATGTGTTCTTTTTCCCATCAAGCCCATGTCCGCTTTTTCCCATCAAGCCCATGTGTTCTTTTTCCCATCAAGCCCATGTCCGCCTTTACCCATCAAGCCCATGTGTTCTTTTCCCCATCAAGCCCATGTGTTCTTTTCCCCATCAAGCTCATGTGCTCTTTTTCCCATCAAGCCCATGTGCTCTTTTTCCCATCAAGCCCATGTCCGCTTTTTCCCATCAAGCCCATGTCCGCTTTTTCCCATCAAGCCCATGTGCTCTTTTTCCCATCAAGCCCATGTCCGCTTTTTCCCATCAAGCCCATGTCCGCTTTTACCCATCAAGCCCATGTGCTATTTTTCCCATCAAGCCCATGTGCTCTTTTCCCCATCAAGCCCATGTCCGCTTTTCCCCATCAAGCCCATGTCCGCTTTTCCCCATCAAGCCCATGTGCTCTTTTTCCCATCAAGCCCATGTCCGCTTTTTCCCATCAAGCCCATGTCCGCTTTTCCCCATCAAGCCCATGTCCGCTTTTCCCCATCAAGCTCATGTCCGCTTTTCCCCACCAAGCCCATGTGCTCTTTTCCCCATCAAGCCCATGTGCTCTTTTTCCCATCAAGCCCATGTCCGCTTTTTCCCATCAAGCTCATGTGCTCTTTTCCCCATCAAGCCCATGTGCTCTTTTCCCCATCAAGCCCATGTCCGCTTTTTCCCATCAAGCCCATGTCCGCTTTTCCCCATCAAACCCATGTCCGCTTTTTCCCATCAAACCCATGTCCGCTTTTTCCCATCAAGCCCATGTCCACTTTTTCCCATCAAGCCCATGTGTTCTTTTTCCCATCAAGCCCATGTCCGCTTTTCCCCATCAAACCCATGTCCGCTTTTCCCCATCAAGCCCATGTGCTCTTTTCCCCATCAAGCCCATGTCCGCTTTTCCCCATCAAGCCCATGTCCGCTTTTTCCCATCAAGCCCATGTCCGCTTTTCCCCATCAAACCCATGTCCGCTTTTTCCCATCAAACCCATGTCCGCTTTTTCCCATCAAGCCCATGTGTTCTTTTTCCCATCAAGCCCATGTCCACTTTTTCCCATCAAGCCCATGTGTTCTTTTTCCCATCAAACCCATGTCCGCTTTTTCCCATCAAACCCATGTCCGCTTTTTCCCATCAAGCCCATGTCCACTTTTTCCCATCAAACCCATGTGTTCTTTTTCCCATCAAACCCATGTCCGCTTTTTCCCATCAAGCCCATGTCCGCTTTTTCCCATCAAGCCCATGTGTTCTTTTTCCCATCAAACCCATGTGTTCTTTTTCCCATCAAACCCATGTCCGCTTTTTCCCATCAAGCCCATGTCCGCTTTTTCCCATCAAGCCCATGTGTTCTTTTTCCCATCAAGCCCATGTCCGCTTTTACCCATCAAGCCCATGTGTTCTTTTCCCCATCAAGCCCATGTCCCCTTTTCCCCATCAAGCCCATGTGCTCTTTTTCCCATCAAGTCCATGTGCTCTTTTTCCCATCAAGCCCATGTCCACTTTTTACCATCAAACCCATGTGTTCTTTTTCCCATCAAGCCCATGTCCGCTTTTTCCCATCAAGCCCATGTGTTCTTTTTCCCATCAAGCCCATGTCCGCTTTTTCCCATCAAGCCCATGTCTGCTTTTTCCCATCAAGCCCATGTGTTCTTTTTCCCATCAAGCCCATGTCCGCTTTTTCCCATCAAGCCCATGTCTGCTTTTTCCCATCAAGCCCATGTGTTCTTTTTCCCATCAAGCCCATGTCCGCTTTTTCCCATCAAGCCCATGTCTGCTTTTTCCCATCAAGCCCATGTGTTCTTTTTCCCATCAAGCCCATGTCCGCTTTTTCCCATCAAGCCCATGTCTGTTTTTTCCCATCAAGCCCATGTTTTCTTTTTCCCATCAAACCCATGTCCGCTTTTTCCCATCAAGCCCATGTGTTCTTTTTCCCATCAAGCCCATGTCCGCTTTTTCCCCATCAAGCCCATGTCTGCTTTTTCCCATCAAGCCCATGTGTTCTTTTTCCCATCAAGCCCATGTCCGCTTTTTCCCATCAAGCCCATGTGTTCTTTTTCCCATCAAGCCCATGTCCGCTTTTTCCCATCAAGCCCATGTCTGCTTTTTCCCATCAAGCCCATGTGTTCTTTTTCCCATCAAGCCCATGTCTGCTTTTTCCCATCAAGCCCATGTGTTCTTTTTCCCATCAAGCCCATGTCTGCTTTTTCCCATCAAGCCCATGTGCTCTTTTTCCCATCAAGCCCATGTCCACTTTTTACCATCAAACCCATGTGTTCTTTTTCCCATCAAGCCCATGTCCGCTTTTTCCCATCAAGCCCATGTGTTCTTTTTCCCATCAAGCCCATGTCTGCTTTTTCCCATCAAGCCCATGTGCTCTTTTTCCCATCAAGCCCATGTCCACTTTTTACCATCAAACCCATGTGTTCTTTTTCCCATCAAGCCCATGTCCGCTTTTTCCCATCAAGCCCATGTGTTCTTTTTCCCATCAAGCCCATGTCCGCCTTTACCCATCAAGCCCATGTGTTCTTTTCCCCATCAAGCCCATGTGTTCTTTTCCCCATCAAGCTCATGTGCTCTTTTTCCCATCAAGCCCATGTGCTCTTTTTCCCATCAAGCCCATGTCCGCTTTTTCCCATCAAGCCCATGTCCGCTTTTTCCCATCAAGCCCATGTGCTCTTTTTCCCATCAAGCCCATGTCCGCTTTTTCCCATCAAGCCCATGTCCGCTTTTACCCATCAAGCCCATGTGCTATTTTTCCCATCAAGCCCATGTGCTCTTTTCCCCATCAAGCCCATGTCCGCTTTTCCCCATCAAGCCCATGTCCGCTTTTCCCCATCAAGCCCATGTGCTCTTTTTCCCATCAAGCCCATGTCCGCTTTTTCCCATCAAGCCCATGTCCGCTTTTCCCCATCAAGCCCATGTCCGCTTTTCCCCATCAAGCTCATGTCCGCTTTTCCCCACCAAGCCCATGTGCTCTTTTCCCCATCAAGCCCATGTGCTCTTTTTCCCATCAAGCCCATGTCCGCTTTTTCCCATCAAGCCCATGTCCGCTTTTCCGCATCAAGCCCATGTCCGCTTTTTCCCATCAAGCCCATGTCCGCTTTTCCCCATCAAACCCATGTCCGCTTTTCCCCATCAAGCCCATGTGCTCTTTTCCCCATCAAGCCCATGTCCGCTTTTCCCCATCAAGCCCATGTGCTCTTTTCCCCATCAAGCCCATGTGTTCTTTTTCCCATCAAGCCCATGTCCGCTTTTACCCATCAAGCCCATGTGTTCTTTTCCCCATCAAACCCATGTGCTCTTTTCCCCATCAAGCCCATGTGCTCTTTTCCCCATCAAGCCCATGTCCGCTTTTCCCCATCAAGCCCATGTCCGCTTTTCCCCATCAAGCCCATGTGCTCTTTTCCCCATCAAGCCCATGTCCACTTTTTCCCATCAAGCCCATGTGCTCTTTTTCCCATCAAGCTCATGTGCTCTTTTCCCCATCAAGCCCATGTCCGCTTTTTCCCATCAAGCCCATGTCCGCTTTTCCCCATCAAGCTCATGAGCTCTTTTCCCCATCAAGCCCATGTCCGCTTTTTCCCATCAAACCCATGTCCGCTTTTTCCCATCAAGCCCATGTCCGCTTTTCCCCATCAAGCTCATGTGCTCTTTTCCCCATCAAGCCCATGTGCTCTTTTCCCCATCAAGCCCATGTCCGCTTTTTCCCATCAAGCCCATGTCCGCTTTTCCCCATCAAACCCATGTCCGCTTTTTCCCATCAAACCCATGTCCGCTTTTTCCCATCAAGCCCATGTCCACTTTTTCCCATCAAGCCCATGTGTTCTTTTTCCCATCAAGCCCATGTCCGCTTTTCCCCATCAAACCCATGTCCGCTTTTCCCCATCAAGCCCATGTGCTCTTTTCCCCATCAAGCCCATGTCCGCTTTTCCCCATCAAGCCCATGTCCGCTTTTTCCCATCAAGCCCATGTCCGCTTTTCCCCATCAAACCCATGTCCGCTTTTTCCCATCAAACCCATGTCCGCTTTTTCCCATCAAGCCCATGTGTTCTTTTTCCCATCAAGCCCATGTCCACTTTTTCCCATCAAGCCCATGTGTTCTTTTTCCCATCAAACCCATGTCCGCTTTTTCCCATCAAACCCATGTCCGCTTTTTCCCATCAAGCCCATGTCCACTTTTTCCCATCAAACCCATGTGTTCTTTTTCCCATCAAACCCATGTCCGCTTTTTCCCATCAAGCCCATGTCCGCTTTTTCCCATCAAGCCCATGTGTTCTTTTTCCCATCAAACCCATGTGTTCTTTTTCCCATCAAACCCATGTCCGCTTTTTCCCATCAAGCCCATGTCCGCTTTTTCCCATCAAGCCCATGTGTTCTTTTTCCCATCAAGCCCATGTCCGCTTTTACCCATCAAGCCCATGTGTTCTTTTCCCCATCAAGCCCATGTCCCCTTTTTCCCATCAAGCCCATGTGCTCTTTTTCCCATCAAGCCCATGTGCTCTTTTTCCCATCAAGCCCATGTCCACTTTTTACCATCAAACCCATGTGTTCTTTTTCCCATCAAGCCCATGTCCGCTTTTTCCCATCAAGCCCATGTGTTCTTTTTCCCATCAAGCCCATGTCCGCTTTTTCCCATCAAGCCCATGTCTGCTTTTTCCCATCAAGCCCATGTGTTCTTTTTCCCATCAAGCCCATGTCCGCTTTTTCCCATCAAGCCCATGTCTGCTTTTTCCCATCAAGCCCATGTGTTCTTTTTCCCATCAAGCCCATGTCCGCTTTTTCCCATCAAGCCCATGTCTGCTTTTTCCCATCAAGCCCATGTGTTCTTTTTCCCATCAAGCCCATGTCCGCTTTTTCCCATCAAGCCCATGTCTGCTTTTTCCCATCAAGCCCATGTGTTCTTTTTCCCATCAAACCCATGTCCGCTTTTTCCCATCAAGCCCATGTGTTCTTTTTCCCATCAAGCCCATGTCCGCTTTTTCCCATCAAGCCCATGTCTGCTTTTTCCCATCAAGCCCATGTGTTCTTTTTCCCATCAAGCCCATGTCCGCTTTTTCCCATCAAGCCCATGTGTTCTTTTTCCCATCAAGCCCATGTCCGCTTTTTCCCATCAAGCCCATGTGTTCTTTTTCCCATCAAGCCCATGTGTTCTTTTTCCCATCAAGCCCATGTCTGCTTTTTCCCATCAAGCCCATGTGTTCTTTTTCCCATCAAGCCCATGTCTGCTTTTTCCCATCAAGCCCATGTGCTCTTTTTCCCATCAAGCCCATGTCCACTTTTTACCATCAAACCCATGTGTTCTTTTTCCCATCAAGCCCATGTCCGCTTTTTCCCATCAAGCCCATGTGTTCTTTTTCCCATCAAGCCCATGTCTGCTTTTTCCCATCAAGCCCATGTGCTCTTTTTCCCATCAAGCCCATGTCCACTTTTTACCATCAAACCCATGTGTTCTTTTTCCCATCAAGCCCATGTCCGCTTTTTCCCATCAAGCCCATGTGTTCTTTTTCCCATCAAGCCCATGTCCGCTTTTACCCATCAAGCCCATGTGTTCTTTTCCCCATCAAGCCCATGTGTTCTTTTCCCCATCAAGCTCATGTGCTCTTTTTCCCATCAAGCCCATGTCTGCTTTTTCCCATCAAGCCCATGTGTTCTTTTTCCCATCAAGCCCATGTCCGCTTTTACCCATCAAGCCCATGTGTTCTTTTCCCCATCAAGCCCATGTGTTCTTTTCCCCATCAAGCCCATGTCCGCTTTTTCCCATCAAGCCCATGTGTTCTTTTTCCCATCAAGCCCATGTCCGCTTTTTCCCATCAAGCCCATGTGTTCTTTTTCCCATCAAGCCCATGTCCGCTTTTACCCATCAAGCCCATGTGTTCTTTTCCCCATCAAGCCCATGTGTTCTTTTCCCCATCAAGCTCATGTGCTCTTTTTCCCATCAAGCCCATGTCCGCTTTTTCCCATCAAGCCCATGTGTTCTTTTTCCCATCAAGCCCATGTCCGCTTTTTCCCATCAAGCCCATGTGTTCTTTTTCCCATCAAGCCCATGTCTGCTTTTTCCCATCAAGCCCATGTGCTCTTTTTCCCATCAAACCCATGTGTTCTTTTTCCCATCAAGCCAATGTCCGCTTTTTCCCATCAATCCCATGTGCTCTTTTTCCCATCAAGCCCATGTCCGCTTTTTCCCATCAAGCCCATGTGCTCTTTTTCCCATCAAGCCCATGTCCGCTTTTTCCCATCAAGCCCATGTCCGCTTTTTCCCATCAAGCCCATGTCCGCTTTTTCCCATCAAGCCCATGTCTGCTTTTTCCCATCAAGCCCATGTCCGCTTTTTCCCATCAAGCCCATGTCCGCTTTTTCCCATCAAGCCCATGTCCGCTTTTTCCCATCAAGCCCATGTCCACTTTTCCCCATTAAGCCCATGTCCACTTTTCCCCATTAAGCCCATGTCCACTTTTTCCCATCAAGCCCATGTCCGCTTTTTCCCATCAAGCCCATGTCCGCTTTTCCCCATCAAGCCCATGTGCTCTTTTTCCCATCAAGCCCATGTCCACTTTTCCCCATTAAGCCCATGTCCACTTTTTCCCATCAAGCCCATGTGCTCTTTTTCCCATCAAGCCCATGTCCACTTTTCCTAGACCTCGGGCTCCAACCATTTGGTCAACCTCTTGAGTGGAAATTGGGATTTCTCATTGTGGGAAATGAGCACTGGATATTGCCAGGACAACATTACTCAGATACCGTGTAGCAAACCAAGGAGAGTTGAAGGTGAAGAATCTAAAGGGCAGAGCAGGAATCTGAATTAGTTGTGAATCATGAAGGATGGATAGTAGAGCAGTTGGGAAGTTAGCTAGGAAAAGCAAAAATACATAAATATAGTACATTTAATGTGGTTAAATGTCCTGGGGTGCGAACAAAATTTGACACTGAGCCAGATAAGCAAATTTTAGGACTGTCGGCCAAAAACGTAGACAGAGATAGGTTTTCAAGGAGATGAGAGACAGAGAGGTTTAGGGGGGGAATTGAAGAGCTCGGAGGCAAGGCAGCTGAAGGCACAGCCAGCAATGGGGGAGCGTTGAAAATGAAAAGAAAAACTGTTGTCGAGTCAACAGCAGCGGTAATGAGATAGAATCGCGATTGTCTGGGAATGGCCTTTATAAGAGATGGCAGTGAAAGGGAGGGTTTGGTAAGAAGCACACAATAGTTTATGGTGCATGTGGTCAGCAATTGCAATGAGCATTTCTCTGAATTACGGAGTGAGCCTATATTAGGGGTTAGGACACTGGTACAAAAATTAAATTTTCTGCTTTGAGAAATGCACCATCAACAAAAGATATATTTACCTGACAGTCTGGCTAACGCAGCTGTTGCTTGTTTCGTATATTTTAAGCCTGATAAATGTCTGATGCCAGAGATATCTTGAGCAGGTGTTTACAGGAGCCTGGGGCATACAGCGGAAGAGGACTTTCAACATTAACCCTTTAGTGGCTAAAACTTATCTGCATGTTTCTACTAATAGACTTGCTCTCTCCATCTCTGTGCTTTTGGCTGTGTTGAATGGGCAGCACAAAGAAAGACTTACATTTAGAGAGCGCATTCTATGACCACCAGATATCCCAAAGCAATTTACGGTCAATGAACAATTTTTGATGTGTAGTCATCACTTTTGTTGTAGAAGGCAATAGCAAGCTACTAAAGTACTATGCCGATCATGGAGCAATCAAATGTAGGTCCCCATGGGCGTTAATGTCCTTTTAGGACATGGTCCCTGAAGGAACAAGAAGAGACACTGTTGTAGTGTAGTAAACACAGATGGCAATTTGCACATAGCAAACAAAAGGTGAGAGCTTGGTCTGTATGGAGAGAGTGAGAGCTTGTTCTATATGGAGAGAGTGAGAGCTCGGTCTGTATGGAGAGAGTGAGAGCTCGGTCTGTATGGGCAGAGTGAGAGCTCGGTCTGTATTGGCAGAGTGAGAGCTCAGTCTGTATGGGCAGAGTGAGAGCTCGGTCTGTATGGGCAGAGTGAAAGCTCAGTCTATATGGGCAGAGTGAGAGCTCGGTCTGTATGGAGAGAGTGAGAGCTCGGTCTGTATGGGCAGAGTGAGTGTTCGGTCTGTATGGAGAGAGTGAGAGCTCGGTCTGTATGGGCAGAGTGAGAGCTCGGTCTGTATAGAGAGAGTGAGAGCTTGGTCTGTATGGAGAGAGTGAGAGCTCGGTCTATATGGAGAGAGTGAGAGCTCGGTCTGTATGGAGAGAATGAGAGCTTGGTCTGTATGGGCAGAGTGAGAGCTCGGTCTGTATGGAGAGAGTGAGAGCTCGGTCTGTATGGAGAGAGTGAGAGCTCGGTCTGTATGGAGAGAGTGAGAGCTCGGTCTGTATGGAGAGAGTGAGAGCTCGGTCTGTATGGGCAGAGTGAGAGCTCGGTCTGTATGGAGAGAGTGAGAGCTCGGTCTGTATGGAGAGAGTGAGAGCTCGGTCTGTATGGGCAGAGTGAGACCTCGGCCTGTATGGGCAGAGTGAGAGCTCAGTCTGTATGGAGAGAGTGAGAGCTCGGTCTGTATGGAGAGAGTGAGAGCTCGGTCTGTATGGAGAGAGTGAGAGCTCGGTCTGTATAGAGAGAGTGATGGCTCGGTCTATATGGAGAGAGTGAGAGCTCGGTCTATATGGAGAGAGTGAGAGCTCGGTCTGTATGGGCAGAGTGAGAGCTCGGTCTGTATGGGCAGAGTGAGAGCTCGGTCTGTATGGGCAGAGTGAGAGCTCGGTCTGTATGGAGAGAGTGAGAGCTCGGTCTGTATGGAGAGAGTGAGAGCTCGGTCTGTATGGAGAGAGTGAGAGCTCGGTCTGTATGGGCAGAGTGAGAGCTCGGTCTGTATGGAGAGAGTGAGAGCTCGGTCTGTAGGGGCAGAGTGAGAGCTCGGTCTGTATGGAGAGAGTGAGAGCTCGGTCTGTATGGGCAGAGTGAGAGCTCGGTCTGTATGGAGAGAGTGAGAGCTCGGTCTGTATGGAGAGAGTGAGAGCTCGGTCGGTATGGAGAGAGTGAGAGCTCGGTCTGTATGGAGAGAGTGAGAGCTCGGACTGTATGGAGAGAGTGAGAGCTCGGTCTATATGGAGAGATTGAGAGCTCGGTCTGTATGGAGAGAGTGAGAGCTCGGTCTGTATGGGCAGAGTGAGAGCTCGGTCTGTATAGAGAGAGTGAGAGCTCGGTCTGTATGGAGAGAGTGAGAGCTCGGTCTATATGGAGAGAGTGAGAGCTCAGTCTGTATGGAGAGAGTGAGAGCTTGGTCTGTATGGGCAGAGTGAGAGCTCGGTCTGTATGGTGAGAGTCAGAGCTCCGTCTGTATGGAGAGAGTGAGACCTCGGTCTGTATGGGAGAGAGTGAGAGCTCGGTCTATATGGAGAGAGTGAGAGCTCGGTCTGTATGGAGAGAGTGAGAGCTCGGTCTGTATGGAGAGAGTGAGAGCTCGGTCTGTATGGGCAGAGTGAGAGCTCGGTCTGTATGGGCAGAGTGAGAGCTCGGTCTGTATGGGCAGAGTGAGAGCTCGGTCTGTATGGAGAGAGTGAGAGCTCGGTCTGTATGGAGAGAGTGAGAGCTCGGTCTGTATGGAGAGAGTGAGAGCTCGGTCTATATTGAGAGAGTGAGAGCACGGTCTGTATGGGCAGAGTGAAAGCTCGGTCTATATGGAGAGAGTGAGAGCTCGGTCTGTATGGGCAGAGTGAGAGCTCGGTCTGTATGGGCAGAGTGAGAGCTCGGTCTGTATGGAGAGAGTGAGAGCTCGGTCTGTATGGAGCGAGTGAGAGCTCGGTCTGTATGGAGAGAGTGAGAGCTCGGTCTGTATGGGCAGAGTGAGAGCTCGGTCTGAATGGGCAGAGTGAAAGCTCGGTCTATATGGAGAGAGTGAGAGCTCGGTCTGTATGGAGAGATTGAGACCTCGGTCTGTATGGGCAGAGTGAGAGCTCGGTCTGTATGGGCAGAGTGAGAGCTCGGTCTGTATGGGCAGAGTGAGAGCTCGGTCTATATGGGCAGAGTGAGAGCTCGGTCTGTATGGGCAGAGTGAGAGCTCGGTCTGTATGGAGAGAGTGAGAGCTCGGTCTATATGGAGAGAGTGAGAGCTCGGTCTGTATGGAGACAGTGAGAGCTCGGTCTGTATGGAGAGAGTGAGAGCTCGGTCTATATGGAGAGAGTGAGAGCTCGGTCTGTATGGAGAGAGTGAGAGCTCGGTCTGTATGGAGAGAGTGAGAGCTCGGTCTGTCTGGGCAGAGTGAGAGCTCGGTCTGTATGGAGAGAGTGAGAGCTCGGTCTGTATGGGCAGAGTGAGAGCTCAGTCTGTATGGGCAGAGTGAGAGCTCGGTCTGTATGGAGAGAGTGAGAGCTCGGTCTGTATGGAGAGAGTGAGAGCTCGGTCTGTATGGGCAGAGTGAGAGCTCGGTCTGTATGGGGAGAGTGAGAGCTTGGTCTGTATGGAGAGAGTGAGAGCTCGGTCTGTATGGGCAGAGTGAGAGCTCAGTCTGTATGGGCAGAGTGAGAGCTCGGTCTGTATGGGCAGAGTGAGAGCTCGGTCTGTATGGAGAGAGTGAGAGCTCGGTCTGTATGGAGAGAGTGAGAGCTTGGTCTGTATGGGCAGAGTGAGAGCTCGGTCTGTATGGAGAGAGTGAGAGCTCGGTCTGTATGGAGAGAGTGAGAGCTTGGTCTGTATGGGCAGAGTGAGAGCTCGGTCTATATGGAGAGAGTGAGAGCTTGGTCTGGATGGAGAGAGTGAGACCTCGGTCTGTATGGAGAGAGTGAGAGCTCGGTCTGTATGGAGAGAGTGAGAGCTCGGTCTGTATGGGCAGAGTGAGACCTCGGTCTGTATGGGCAGAGTGAGAGCTCGGTCTGTATGGAGAGAGTGAGAGCTCGGTCTGTATGGAGAGAGTGAGAGCTCGGTCTGTATGGGCAGAGTGAGACCTCGGTCTGTATGGGCAGAGTGAGAGCTCAGTCTGTATGGGCAGAGTGAGAGCTCGGTCTGTATGGAGAGAGTGAGAGCTCGGTCTGTATGGGCAGAGTGAGAGCTCAGTCTGTATGGAGAGATTGAGAGCTCGGTCTGTATGGAGAGAGTGAGAGCTCGGTCTGTATGGGCAGAGTGAGAGCTCGGTCTGTATGGAGAGAGTGAGAGCTCGGTCTGTATGGGCAGAGTGAGAGCTCGGTCTGTATGGAGAGAGTGAGAGCTCGGTCTGTATGGGCAGAGTGAGACCTCGGTCTGTATGGGCAGAGTGAGAGCTCGGTCTGTATGGAGAGAGTGAGACCTCGGTCTGTATAGAGAGAGTGATGGCTCGGTCTATATGGAGAGAGTGAGCGCTTGGTCTATATGGAGAGAGTGAGAGCTCGGTCTGTATGGAGAGAGTGAGAGCTCGGTCTGTATGGAGAGAGTGAGAGCTCGGTCTGTATGGAGAGAGTGAGAGCTTGGTCTGTATGGGCAGAGTGAGAGCTCGGTCTGTATGGAGAGAGTGAGAGCTCGGTCTGTATGGAGAGAGTGAGAGCTCGGTCTGTATGGGCAGAGTGAGACCTCGGTCTGTATGGAGAGAGTGAGAGCTCGGTCTGTATGGGGAGAGTGAGAGCTCGGTCTGTATGGGCAGAGTGAGAGCTCGGTCTGTATGGAGAGAGTGAGAGCTCGGTCTGTATGGAGAGAGTGAGAGCTCGGTCTGTATGGAGAGAGTGAGAGCTCGGTCTGTATAGAGAGAGTGATGGCTCGGTCTATATGGAGAGAGTGAGAGCTCGGTCTATATGGAGAGAGTGAGAGCTCGGTCTGTATGGGCAGAGTGAGAGCTCGGTCTGTATGGGCAGAGTGAGAGCTCGGTCTGTATGGGCAGAGTGAGAGCTCGGTCTGTATGGAGAGAGTGAGAGCTCGGTCTGTATGGAGAGAGTGAGAGCTCGGTCTGTATGGAGAGAGTGAGAGCTCGGTCTGTATGGGCAGAGTGAGAGCTCGGTCTGTATGGAGAGAGTGAGAGCTCGGTCTGTAGGGGCAGAGTGAGAGCTCGGTCTGTATGGAGAGAGTGAGAGCTCGGTCTGTATGGGCAGAGTGAGAGCTCGGTCTGTATGGAGAGAGTGAGAGCTCGGTCTGTATGGAGAGAGTGAGAGCTCGGTCGGTATGGAGAGAGTGAGAGCTCGGTCTGTATGGAGAGAGTGAGAGCTCGGACTGTATGGAGAGAGTGAGAGCTCGGTCTATATGGAGAGATTGAGAGCTCGGTCTGTATGGAGAGAGTGAGAGCTCGGTCTGTATGGGCAGAGTGAGAGCTCGGTCTGTATAGAGAGAGTGAGAGCTCGGTCTGTATGGAGAGAGTGAGAGCTCGGTCTATATGGAGAGAGTGAGAGCTCAGTCTGTATGGAGAGAGTGAGAGCTTGGTCTGTATGGGCAGAGTGAGAGCTCGGTCTGTATGGTGAGAGTCAGAGCTCCGTCTGTATGGAGAGAGTGAGACCTCGGTCTGTATGGGAGAGAGTGAGAGCTCGGTCTATATGGAGAGAGTGAGAGCTCGGTCTGTATGGAGAGAGTGAGAGCTCGGTCTGTATGGAGAGAGTGAGAGCTCGGTCTGTATGGGCAGAGTGAGAGCTCGGTCTGTATGGGCAGAGTGAGAGCTCGGTCTGTATGGGCAGAGTGAGAGCTCGGTCTGTATGGAGAGAGTGAGAGCTCGGTCTGTATGGAGAGAGTGAGAGCTCGGTCTGTATGGGCAGAGTGAAAGCTCGGTCTATATGGAGAGAGTGAGAGCTCGGTCTGTATGGGCAGAGTGAGAGCTCGGTCGGTATGGGCAGAGTGAGAGCTCGGTCTGTATGGAGAGAGTGAGAGCTCGGTCTGTATGGAGCGAGTGAGAGCTCGGTCTGTATGGAGAGAGTGAGAGCTCGGTCTGTATGGGCAGAGTGAGAGCTCGGTCTGAATGGGCAGAGTGAAAGCTCGGTCTATATGGAGAGAGTGAGAGCTCGGTCTGTATGGAGAGATTGAGACCTCGGTCTGTATGGGCAGAGTGAGAGCTCGGTCTGTATGGGCAGAGTGAGAGCTCGGTCTGTATGGGCAGAGTGAGAGCTCGGTCTATATGGGCAGAGTGAGAGCTCGGTCTGTATGGGCAGAGTGAGAGCTCGGTCTGTATGGAGAGAGTGAGAGCTCGGTCTATATGGAGAGAGTGAGAGCTCGGTCTGTATGGAGACAGTGAGAGCTCGGTCTGTATGGAGAGAGTGAGAGCTCGGTCTATATGGAGAGAGTGAGAGCTCGGTCTGTATGGAGAGAGTGAGAGCTCGGTCTGTATGGAGAGAGTGAGAGCTCGGTCTGTCTGGGCAGAGTGAGAGCTCGGTCTGTATGGAGAGAGTGAGAGCTCGGTCTGTATGGGCAGAGTGAGAGCTCAGTCTGTATGGGCAGAGTGAGAGCTCGGTCTGTATGGAGAGAGTGAGAGCTCGGTCTGTATGGAGAGAGTGAGAGCTCGGTCTGTATGGGCAGAGTGAGAGCTCGGTCTGTATGGGGAGAGTGAGAGCTTGGTCTGTATGGAGAGAGTGAGAGCTCGGTCTGTATGGGCAGAGTGAGAGCTCAGTCTGTATGGGCAGAGTGAGAGCTCGGTCTGTATGGGCAGAGTGAGAGCTCGGTCTGTATGGAGAGAGTGAGAGCTCGGTCTGTATGGAGAGAGTGAGAGCTTGGTCTGTATGGGCAGAGTGAGAGCTCGGTCTGTATGGAGAGAGTGAGAGCTCGGTCTGTATGGAGAGAGTGAGAGCTTGGTCTGTATGGGCAGAGTGAGAGCTCGGTCTATATGGAGAGAGTGAGAGCTCGGTCTGGATGGAGAGAGTGAGACCTCGGTCTGTATGGAGAGAGTGAGAGCTCGGTCTGTATGGAGAGAGTGAGAGCTCGGTCTGTATGGGCAGAGTGAGACCTCGGTCTGTATGGGCAGAGTGAGAGCTCGGTCTGTATGGAGAGAGTGAGAGCTCGGTCTGTATGGAGAGAGTGAGAGCTCGGTCTGTATGGGCAGAGTGAGACCTCGGTCTGTATGGGCAGAGTGAGAGCTCAGTCTGTATGGGCAGAGTGAGAGCTCGGTCTGTATGGAGAGAGTGAGAGCTCGGTCTGTATGGGCAGAGTGAGAGCTCAGTCTGTATGGAGAGATTGAGAGCTCGGTCTGTATGGAGAGAGTGAGAGCTCGGTCTGTATGGGCAGAGTGAGAGCTCGGTCTGTATGGAGAGAGTGAGAGCTCGGTCTGTATGGGCAGAGTGAGAGCTCGGTCTGTATGGAGAGAGTGAGAGCTCGGTCTGTATGGGCAGAGTGAGACCTCGGTCTGTATGGGCAGAGTGAGAGCTCGGTCTGTATGGAGAGAGTGAGACCTCGGTCTGTATAGAGAGAGTGATGGCTCGGTCTATATGGAGAGAGTGAGCGCTTGGTCTATATGGAGAGAGTGAGAGCTCGGTCTGTATGGAGAGAGTGAGAGCTCGGTCTGTATGGAGAGAGTGAGAGCTCGGTCTGTATGGAGAGAGTGAGAGCTTGGTCTGTATGGGCAGAGTGAGAGCTCGGTCTGTATGGAGAGAGTGAGAGCTCGGTCTGTATGGAGAGAGTGAGAGCTCGGTCTGTATGGGCAGAGTGAGACCTCGGTCTGTATGGAGAGAGTGAGAGCTCGGTCTGTATGGGGAGAGTGAGAGCTCGGTCTGTATGGGCAGAGTGAGAGCTCGGTCTGTATGGAGAGAGTGAGATCTCGGTCTGTATGGGCAGAGTGAGAGCTCGGTCTATATGGAGAGATTGAGAGCTCGGTCTGTATGGGCAGAGTGAGAGCTTGGTCTGTATGGGCAGAGTGAGAGCTCGGTCTGTATGGAGAGAGTGAGACCTCGGTCTGTATGGAGAGAGTGAGAGCTTGGTCTGTATGGGCAGAGTGAGAGCTCGGTCTGTATGGAGAGAGTGAGAGCTCGGTCTGTATGGGCAGAGTGAGACCTCGGTCTGTATGGGCAGAGTGAGAGCTCGGTCTGTATGGAGAGAGTGAGAGCTCGGTCTGTATGGAGAGAGTGAGAGCTCGGTCTGTATGGGCAGAGTGAGACCTCGGTCTGTATGGGCAGAGTGAGAGCTCAGTCTGTATGGGCAGAGTGAGAGCTCGGTCTGTATGGAGAGAGTGAGAGCTCGGTCTGTATGGGCAGAGTGAGAGCTCAGTCTGTATGGAGAGATTGAGAGCTCGGTCTGTATGGAGAGAGTGAGAGCTCGGTCTGTATGGGCAGAGTGAGAGCTCGGTCTGTATGGAGAGAGTGAGAGCTCGGTCTGTATGGGCAGAGTGAGAGCTCGGTCTGTATGGAGAGAGTGAGAGCTCGGTCTGTATGGGCAGAGTGAGACCTCGGTCTGCATGGGCAGAGTGAGAGCTCGGTCTGTATGGAGAGAGTGAGACCTCGGTCTGTATAGAGAGAGTGATGGCTCGGTCTATATGGAGAGAGTGAGCGCTCGGTCTATATGGAGAGAGTGAGAGCTCGGTCTGTATGGAGAGAGTGAGAGCTCGGTCCATATGGAGAGAGTGAGAGCTCGGTCTGTATGGAGAGAGTGAGAGCTCGGTCTGTATGGAGAGAGTGAGAGCTCGGTCTGTATGGAGAGAGTGAGAGCTTGGTCTGTATGGGCAGAGTGAGAGCTCGGTCTATATGGAGAGATTGAGAGCTCGGTCTGTATGGAGAGAGTGAGAGCTCGGTCTGTATGGGCAGAGTGAGAGCTCGGTCTGTATGGAGAGAGTGAGAGCTCGGTCTGTATGGAGAGAGTGAGAGCTCGGTCTCTATGGGCAGAGTGAGACCTCGGTCTGTATGGAGAGAGTGAGAGCTCGGTCTGTATGGGGAGAGTGAGAGCTCGGTCTGTATGGGCAGAGTGAGAGCTCGGTCTGTATGGAGAGAGTGAGTGCTCGGTCTGTATGGGCAGAGTGAGAGCTCGGTCTATATGGAGAGATTGAGAGCTCGGTCTGTATGGGCAGAGTGAGAGCTCGGTCTGTATGGGCAGAGTGAGAGCTCGGTCTGTATGGAGTGAGTGAAAGCTCGGTCTATATGGAGAGAGTGAGAGCTCGGTCTGTATGGAGAGAGTGAGAGCTCGGTCTGTATGGGCAGAGTGAGAGCTCGGTCTGTAGGGAGAGAGTGAGAGCTCGGTCTGTATGGAGAGAGTGAGAGCTTGGTCTGTATGGAGAGAGTGAGAGCTCGGTCTGTATGGGCAGAGTGAGAGCTCGGTCTGTATGGAGAGAGTGAGAGCTCGGTCTGTATGGAGAGAGTGAGAGCTCGGTTTGTATGGGCAGAGTGAGAGCTCGGTCTGTATGGGCAGAGTGAGAGCTCGGTCTGTATGGAGAGAGTGAGAGCTCGGTCTGTATGGAGAGAGTGAGAGCTCGGTCTCTATGGAGAGAGTGAGAGCTCGGTCTGTATGGAGAGAGTGAGAGCTCGGTCTGTATGGGCAGAGTGAGAGCTCGGTCTGTATGGAGAGAGTGAGAGCTCGGTCTGTATGGAGAGAGTGAGAGCTCGGTTTGTATGGGCAGAGTGAGAGCTCGGTCTGTATGGGCAGAGTGAGAGCTCGGTCTGTATGGGCAGAGTGAGAGGTCGGTCTGTATGGAGAGAGTGAGAGCTCGGTCTGTATGGGCAGAGTGAGAGCTCGGTCTGTATGGAGAGAGTGAGAGCTCGGTTTGTATGGGCAGAGTGAGAGCTCGGTCTGTATGGGCAGAGTGAGAGCTCGGTCTGTATGGAGAGAGTGAGAGCTCGGTCTGTATGGAGAGAGTGAGAGCTCGGTCTCTATGGAGAGAGTGAGAGCTCGGTCTGTATGGAGAGAGTGAGAGCTCGGTCTGTATGGGCAGAGTGAGAGCTCGGTCTGTATGGAGAGAGTGAGAGCTTGGTCTGTATGGGCAGAGTGAGAGCTCGGTCTATATGGAGAGATTGAGAGCTCGGTCTGTATGGAGAGAGTGATGGCTCGGTCTATATGGAGAGAGTGAGCGCTCGGTCTATATGGAGAGAGTGAGAGCTCGGTCTGTATGGAGAGAGTGAGAGCTCGGTCCATATGGAGAGAGTGAGAGCTCGGTCTGTATGGAGAGAGTGAGAGCTCGGTCTGTATGGAGAGAGTGAGAGCTCGGTCTGTATGGAGAGAGTGAGAGCTTGGTCTGTATGGGCAGAGTGAGAGCTCGGTCTATATGGAGAGATTGAGAGCTCGGTCTGTATGGAGAGAGTGAGAGCTCGGTCTGTATGGGCAGAGTGAGAGCTCGGTCTGTATGGAGAGAGTGAGAGCTCGGTCTGTATGGAGAGAGTGAGAGCTCGGTCTCTATGGGCAGAGTGAGACCTCGGTCTGTATGGAGAGAGTGAGAGCTCGGTCTGTATGGGGAGAGTGAGAGCTCGGTCTGTATGGGCAGAGTGAGAGCTCGGTCTGTATGGAGAGAGTGAGTGCTCGGTCTGTATGGGCAGAGTGAGAGCTCGGTCTATATGGAGAGATTGAGAGCTCGGTCTGTATGGGCAGAGTGAGAGCTCGGTCTGTATGGGCAGAGTGAGAGCTCGGTCTGTATGGAGTGAGTGAAAGCTCGGTCTATATGGAGAGAGTGAGAGCTCGGTCTGTATGGAGAGAGTGAGAGCTCGGTCTGTATGGGCAGAGTGAGAGCTCGGTCTGTAGGGAGAGAGTGAGAGCTCGGTCTGTATGGAGAGAGTGAGAGCTTGGTCTGTATGGAGAGAGTGAGAGCTCGGTCTGTATGGGCAGAGTGAGAGCTCGGTCTGTATGGAGAGAGTGAGAGCTCGGTCTGTATGGAGAGAGTGAGAGCTCGGTTTGTATGGGCAGAGTGAGAGCTCGGTCTGTATGGGCAGAGTGAGAGCTCGGTCTGTATGGAGAGAGTGAGAGCTCGGTCTGTATGGAGAGAGTGAGAGCTCGGTCTCTATGGAGAGAGTGAGAGCTCGGTCTGTATGGAGAGAGTGAGAGCTCGGTCTGTATGGGCAGAGTGAGAGCTCGGTCTGTATGGAGAGAGTGAGAGCTCGGTCTGTATGGAGAGAGTGAGAGCTCGGTTTGTATGGGCAGAGTGAGAGCTCGGTCTGTATGGGCAGAGTGAGAGCTCGGTCTGTATGGGCAGAGTGAGAGCTCGGTCTGTATGGAGAGAGTGAGAGCTCGGTCTGTATGGGCAGAGTGAGAGCTCGGTCTGTATGGAGAGAGTGAGAGCTCGGTTTGTATGGGCAGAGTGAGAGCTCGGTCTGTATGGGCAGAGTGAGAGCTCGGTCTGTATGGAGAGAGTGAGAGCTCGGTCTGTATGGAGAGAGTGAGAGCTCGGTCTCTATGGAGAGAGTGAGAGCTCGGTCTGTATGGAGAGAGTGAGAGCTCGGTCTGTATGGGCAGAGTGAGAGCTCGGTCTGTATGGAGAGAGTGAGAGCTCGGTCTGTATGGAGAGAGTGAGAGCTCGGTCTGTATGGAGAGAGTGAGAGCTCGGTCTGTATGGGCAGAGTGAGAGCTCGGTCTGTATGGGCAGAGTGAGAGCTCGGTCTGTATGGAGAGAGTGAGAGCTCGGTCTGTATGGAGAGAGTGAGAGCTCGGTCTGTATGGAGAGAGTGAGAGCTCGGTCTGTATGGAGAGAGTGAGAGCTCGGTCTGTATGGAGAGAGTGAGAGCTCGGTCTGTATGGGCAGAGTGAGAGCTCGGTCTGTATGGGCAGAGTGAGAGCTCGGTCTGTATGGAGAGAGTGAGAGCTCGGTCTGTATGGAGAGAGTGAGAGCTCGGTCTGTATGGGCAGAGTGAGACCTCGGTCTGTATGGGCAGAGTGAGAGCTCAGTCTGTATGGAGAGAGTGAGACCTCGGTCTGTATGGGCAGAGTGAGAGCTCGGTCTGTATGGGCAGAGTGAGAGCTCGGTCTGTATGGGCAGAGTGAGACCTCGGTCTGTATGGAGAGAGTGAGAGCTCGGTCTGTATGGAGAGAGTGAGACCTCGGTCTGTATGGGCAGAGTGAGAGCTCGGTCTGTATGGGCAGAGTGAGAGCTCGGTCTGTATGAGCAGAGTGAGAGCTCGGTCTGTATGGGCAGAGTGAGAGCTCGGTCTGTATGGAGCGAGTGAGAGCTCGGTCTGTATGGAGAGAGTGAGAGCTCGGTCTGTATGGAGAGATTGAGAGCTCGGTCTATATGGAGAGAGTGAGAGCTCGGTCTGTATGGAGAGAGTGAGAGCTCGGTCTGTATGGGCAGAGTGAGAGCTCGGTCTGTATGGAGAGAGTGAGAGCTCGGTCTGTATGGAGAGAGTGAGAGCTCGGTCTATATGGAGAGAGTGAGAGCTCGGTCTGTATGGAGAGAGTGAGAGCTCGGTCTGTATGGAGAGAGTGAGAGCTCAGTCTGTATGGGCAGAGTGAGATTTCAGTCTGTATGGAGAGAGTGAGAGCTCGGTCTGTATGGGCAGAGTGAGAGCTCAGTCTGTGTGGGCAGAGTGAGAGTTCAGTCTGTATGGAGAGAGTGAGAGCTCGGTCTGTATGGGCAGAGTGAGAGCTCGGTCTGTATGGAGAGAGTGAGAGCTCGGTCTGTATGGGCAGAGTGAGAGCTCAGTCTGTATGGGCAGAGTGAGAGTTCAGTCTGTATGGAGAGACGATGTGGAGATGCCGGCGTTGGACTGGGGTGAGCACAGTAAGAAGTCTCACAACACCAGGTTAATGTCCAACAGGTTTGTTTCAAATCACTAGCTTTCGGGGCACTGCTCCTTCCTCACGTGAATGAAGAGGTAAGTTCCAGAAATATTTATATAGACAATGTCAAAGATGCAAGACGATACTTTGAATGCGAGCATTTGCAGGTAATTAAGTCTTTACAGAGCCAGAGAGAGGGGTAATCCCAGGTTAAAGAGGTGTGAATTGTCTCAAGCCAGGACAGTTGGTAGGATTCTACAAGCCCAGGCCAGATGGTGGGGGATGAATGTAATGCGACATGAATCCCAGGTCCCGGTTGAGGCCGCACTCATGTGTGCGGAACTTGGCTATAAGTTTCTGCTCGGCGATTCTGCGTTGTCGCGCGTCCTGAAGGCCGCCTTGGAGAAAGCTTACCCGGAGATCAGAGGCTGAATGCCCTCGACTGCTGAAGTGTTCCCCGACTGGAAGGGAACATTCCTGCCTGGTGATTGTCGCGCGATGTGCATTCATCCGTTGTCGCAGCGTCTGCATGGTCTCGCCAATGTACCACGCTTCGGGGCATCCTTTCCTGCAGCGTATGAGGTAGACAACGTTGTCCAAGTCGCACGAGTATGTACCACGTACCTGGTGGGTGGTGTTCTCACGTGTAGTTGCTGCAAACTACCCAGCCTTCATAACAGCGGCCACGACACCACACAACCCTGCCATGGCAATCTCTGCAAGACGTGCCAGATCATCGACATGGGTACCACCATTACTTGTGAGAACACCAATGGGATGTGAAACCAGCCCATTGTGGGTGGTATCACTTTCTGACAAATCTGCACATTAGGGTGAGACAGCTAGTCTCACTCCAGTGTGCGTTCCAGAGATCGAACCAAGGCGTGGGCTCTAACTCCCTTGCCTTGGAGACCTCAGGTGATTGCCATTTACTGCTGGTCTCCACAAACAAGGACCAGGTAGAATGGCCCTAGTGGGATCTCCCAGGGCATTGGAGACCCCCAGGTGCATTCCCTCTGGGCAGGGTGGTACCTTGGCACTGCCAGTCTGGCACACTGGCATTGCCACCTGGGTGCCATCCTGGCTCTGCCAAGGTGCCCAGATGACACTGCCAGCTGGCATGGGCACTACCATGCTGCCACTGCCAAGCTGGCTTTTGTTGGCACGGCGGCGATTGGATAGGGGCGCGCCCTGCCCGTGGGGTGGGGGGGGGGGGGCATGCACCTTGTAGTGAGTTGGGGCTTGGAGGTTTTGATGGTCGTATTGGGGGCTCAAATGGTCGTGCGCCATTTAAAAATTACGTCCCGATCTCGCGCTGCACTGAGGAGTTCCGACGAGCCGAGTTCCTCAGTGCAGAAAATGGGGCTGAATGCGGCCTCGCCGGGGAGTTCCCCGCTGAGCCCCCTGACCTACCCAGATGGGCAATAGAGGGAGGGGTGTTTCTCAGCGCCTGGCTAATCTAGTGCGCTACGGGACTCTGTCCCCAATTGGGTAGACCGCGCCCACGGTTGCATCCCTCTCATTTAATAACCATCCGAAAAGGAAAACCTCACACTTGGATTAATACTTCTGTATAATTGGTGTGAGTGGGAACTAATATTCTGGGAGTCTAGCCTTGAAGCAGAATTATGCTTGGATGGCGAATATATTTACCCAGACTCCACGGGGGTTTGTTTCCTACCAGCCCAATTGGACCTGATTCCATCTGTCAGATTTTGAGGCTGATTCCATTTACCTGAGAGATTTCTTTTCTTGTAAATGTTGATGCAATTTTTGGTCAGGGTTCCTGCTCTTTTCAGTTCCAACAAATAATGTTGGCCTTACCGTGAAATTTCTCGCTGACTTGCAGTGAGTATTTTTTCCCAAACAACTGCTTTAGCTCCAGATCCACTTTAAGGCTGGAAGTGGATGAAGCCCAAAAAAACACAGCAAGAAATCTGCCCCATGTGTTTGGAATGGTTTTGCTTCATCATTAACCTCTTCACGGTATGGGTTGATAAAAGTGCATGGATGTACCGGTCAACCTTTGTTTCAATATATTAAACGTCATGCTTGGCTGACGATGCAAATCCAGTTTTCTTCTCAGTTTGGCGATTCCCATTCCCAGTCACGCCCACTTTCTCTCCCCGGCAAATCTTCAATTTCGGTGCATTACAAATTTGGCCACTGCGAAATGTAAAGTAATTATTTCAGTCTTCCTCTTCTTAGGAAGCCCCTTGGATGCAGGTTAACCACTCACTCTGCCCACACAGATCAGGCAATCACCCTGCCCATACAGACCGAGCTCTCGCTATGCCTCTACAGGCAGTGTTTGCGCCTTACCCCTGGAGGCTGAGCCCTCGCCTTGCCCCTACAGGTCAAGTCCTACATGGCACCAAGGATAATTAGCTTCCACTCTGGTTCGATGGCTCCTGAATTGGCTGATAAGTCCAATGCGGGATCTGGAGACTCAGCCAAACTCAAGGCAGGCGTTGCTTGGAGGACTGGGGAGAAGGGGTGCTCAGAGGTGCTCCCGCTCTCTTTGATGCCTCAGTGTCACTCCTCTGTGTCCTTCTTGCATGAATCTTCTCAGGGTCTCCCATGAGATGGCAGGTGTGTTTGACCACTTCAGGGATGCTTTGAGGATGTCAAAAAAAATGTTAAAGTATTTCCCCTGTCCTCCTTGAGCTGAAAGCCATTCATTAATTTCCCTTGCTAGGCTGTGATATACAGCTTCCACGCACACATAGCTGTCAGCCTTGCTTCATTCACCTTCGTTCACGGTTGAGTAACTCTGAAGTGCTCTAACCACAATGTTTATAAATATCAACCACTTCAAAGAGAGTTAAGTGTATTCCAATCACCCTCCCCTTTCACACTTGAGTGACTTTGAAGTACTCAGTTGGAAATTGACAGCACATAACTCTCTTTGAACTTTCTTTGCAGCTCAAGAAGCTGAGGGGTTTAAACACAGGAATTGACACTTGGTGCTTCCTCTGTCTGAACCAGCAAGTGTATGCCCAGAGGGGCATTTCAAGAGTAATTATTTTTATTGCCTCTGTCTGTACTGCTCTCTAGGTTCCAGACACGGGTTTCCTTTCTGGGGGGGCTTCCTGATGGGTCTCTTTTCTGGGGGTCTGTAGGGGGTCTCTCATTTTAGGAGGTCTCAATGGGGGGGTCTTCCTAACTGGGGGTGGGGGTGGGGGGGGGGGGGCTCTGTGGGGGTCTCCCTATTTAGGTGGTCTCTGGGAGGCCTCTTTATTTAGGAGATCTCTGTGGGGGTCTTCCTATTTAGGGGGCCTCTTTATCTAGGGGGTCTCTGGGGGGCAGTAGGGGGTCTGGTGGAAGTGGGTGGGAAGGGTGAATTGTGGGGGGAGGGTTAGGTGATCCTCGGATGGACTTTGGGGTCAACTCCCTGAAGGAGTCACCCCGTTGGACCCTGGCAAGGTCCACCCTGTCAGGGCCATGCGGGGAAATGCTTGTAGTCCATCCCGCCCACGTGATTCCCGGCACAGATGACGGGAGAACATAGGGCCCGGCCCGCTAATTGGATTCAAATGGGTCCGACCCATTTGAATCCTCCCACTGGCACATGGGCGCGAACCTCGATCCCGCTGCGAGCGGGGGAGCGGAATATCAGACGATTCGGTTTTCTTCACGGCCCCCGATTCTCCGCTGCATCTGGAACCATGCTACCGGCGCCGACGGGGCGGAGAATTTAGCCCACTATATGTTTTTGATTATTTATTTTTGAACTCTACTTCAGCAATCAGGGATTTAGTTTTATTCATTACGGGATGTGGCCATCGCTGGTTAGGCCAGCATTTATTGTCTATCCTTAGTTGCCCTTCAGAAGGTGGTGGAAAGTTGCCTTCTTGGACCGCTGCAGTCCGTGAGGTGTAGGGACACCCACTGTGCTGTTAGGGAGGCAGTTCCAGGATTTTGCCCCAGCGACAGTGAAGGGCCGGCGATATATTTGCAAGTCAGGGTGGTGAGTGACTTGGAGGGGAATCTCCAGGTGGTGGGGTTCCCAGGCATCTGCTGCTCTTGTCCTTCTCGATGGTCATGGTTGTGAGTTTGGAAGATGCTGCCTCAGGAGCCTTGGTGAGTTACTGCAGTGCAGCTTGTAGATGGTACACACGGCTGCCACTGTTCGTCGGTGGTGGAGGGAGTGAATGTTTGGGGAAGGGGGAGCAATCAAGCGGACAGCTTTGTCCTGGATTATCAAATTGTTTGAACCAAATTTCTGTGCTGTAGATTTTTGATATTTCTTTTCTATGTTTAACTTGACGCATGAGCAATGGACACCTGAGCAAGAAACTGGACAACAACTGTGCCATATCACAACATAGGTGTGATATACATCACTGTAAGTACACAAAGGGTTAATGTACATACACTACACCTAGCTAGACACTAGAGGGAACACCAGAGACATGACACATAGGCAGTCAACCAATAGGTCAGTAAGATAGGACATGACCAATGGGCAGTCATGATACACACAGAGGTGACACTACCACAGGAGGGCATTACACCAACCCATATAAAAGGATACATCACACATGCTCAGTCTCATTCCAGTGGAGACACTCAGTGAGTACAGACACAGGGTTGATTGAACATCACACCCACCACGTGGATTGTAGCAGACTGGTTCATCAGTCTAAGTAGCTATAGCAGGATTAACAGTAGCGTCGAATCCAAGTAGGAGAATTGTTAATAGTTTAATAAACGTGTTAAAGCTATCTCCAAGTCTGAACCTTCCTTTGTCAGAGTGCACATCAAGGAAGCAGCTTATGCTACGACAAGAGCATAACAAAACAATAGGTCAACACATTCATAATAGTATTGGAACAGAGGAAAACACAGAAGTAGAATTTGGCCATTGACTGAATGAGTGAACTTTGCCTGTTCATAATCACCAAACTATTAGCTAATAATCTCGTTCAGAAAATGACTCCTAAATTTCAAAATACTGCAACATCACAACCGAGACTGGGGGCGTCATTCTCCGACCCCCTGCCGGGTCGGAGAATGGCCGTTGGCCGCCGTGAATCCCGCCCCCGCCCCCGCCGAAGTCTCCGGTACCGGAGATTGGGCGGGGGCGCGAACCGGGCCGCGCCGGTTGGCGGGACCCCCCGCTCAATTCTCCGGCCCGGACGGGCCGAAGTCCCGCCCAGAAATTGCCTGTCCCGCCGGCGTAAATCAAAGCTGGTATTTACCGGCGGGACCAGGCGGCGTGGGCAAGCTCCGGGGTCCTGGGGGGGACGCGGGGCGATCTGACCCCGGGGGATGCCCCCACGGTGGCCTGGCCCGCGATCGGGGCCCACCGATCCGCAGGCGGGCCTGTGCCGTGGGGGCACTCTTTCCCTTCCGCCTCCGCCACGGTCTCCACCATGGCGGAGGAGGAAGAGACTCCCTCCACTGCGCATGCGCGGGAAACTGTCGGCGGCCGCTGACGCTCCCGCGCATGCGCCGCATTTCCGCGCCAGCTGGCGGGGCAACAAACGCCATTTCCGCCAGCTGGCGGGGTGGAAATCCCTCCGCCGCCGGCCTAGCCTCTCAATGTTGGGGCTCGGCCCCCAAAGATGCGGAGCATTCAGCACCTTTGGGCCGGCGCGATGCCCGTCTGATTGGCGCCGTTTTGGCGCCAGTCGGCGGACATCGCGCCGTTGGGGGAGAATTTCGCCCTGGGTTTGTAAACTTGTCTGACAAATGTTGTGAGCACACTCAACACCACATATTAAAAGCTAGACGATGGGATTAGTTGTCAAAGACTGCAGAGCTGGCAGCGATGGATGGATGGATGATAATGATGCTGCCATTAGCAGCTCTATATTTAGTTTTAGACAATCCCTTTGTTACAAGTTATGTTCTTTTGAAATTTCTGACACCTGTGAAAAGAAACCAGTTTGTGAGTGACTGATATGTTCTCTCACAGGTGTGACAGAATTCACATAACAAAGAAAGGCCTATTTACACATGGGATCATCTACTCACATCAATCACGCTACCTGTTTAACTCAAACACGCCCTGGGACCTGCCACCTCACGCGCGCACTTTGGAAAATTGTCAACTTAATCAGGAATATATCTAATTCTGGGCACCATACTTTGGGAAGGACATCACGGCCTCAGTAAGGATACAGAGAGGTTTCACTAGCATGGCACTGGGGATGCAGGACTTCAGAGAAGCTGGGATTGTTTCCTTTACAGCAGAGGAGGTTACGTGAAGATTTAACAGAGGCATTCAAAACCTCGAAAGGCTTTAAAGTAAATAAGGAGACAAACCGTTTCCAGTGACCGAGGAGCCGATCACGAGGAAGGATACACTCGGCACAGAGGGAGTGCAACGGAGGTTCACCAGACTAATCCCCGGGATGTCAGGATTGTTTTATGAGGAGAGATTGAAGAAACTGGGGCTGCATTCTCTAGAGTTTCGAAGAATGGGAGGTGATCTCATTTAAGCGTACAAAATTCTTACAAGGCTCAACAGGATGAATGTAGATGCAGGCGCCAGTCAGCAGGCTCAAGTTAATTTTCCCTGAGCGGCACGATTAGTGGGGTGTTTAGGAGCTGCAGTGCTTAGAAACATCCCGCTGTCCAACAGCATGTTGCCGTTCTTTTTGGCCTCGGGAAGTTTTTCCCTGCCGAGGCTGCACTTGGAGGGATTTGAGCTGAAGCTCTCCAACAGGAAAGGCTACTCGCACATCGGGGCGCCATTTTGTCCGACAGTCCTGATCTTCCCCACCCCACACCCCTTTCAGTGACCCACTTCCCGCTCTTTTGCATCCCCTCACCGCCTCCCGCCTCCCGCCACCGCAATCATGGGGAGGCCCCCCGGGAAACCCCACCCTCATCCCCACTCTATCTCGCAAGGACCCCCAGGCTGACCCCTGGCAGTGTCAACTTGGCAGCTGGGGATCCTAGCACAGCTAGCCTGTCACTCTGGTAGTACCAAGGTGCCCGGGTACCGGGGAGTGCCAGGGTGCCACCCTGCCCTGTCGCTGACCACCCGGGGATCTCCAATGGCCTTGGAGACCCCCACCCCCCAGGTTGCATTATGACTGGTCCACATTTGCGTGGCCCAGTTCTAAACGGTGCCCTGGCATGGTCTCCCAGGCACGGCCGGTGAATCCTGGGCGCCGGGTGAATCCGGCGCCAGGGTATTTAAATGAGCCATAAGGCGCATGGATTGTTTTCAAGGATATTGAAGGAGGTGAGGGAGGAGATGGCAGATACTCTGAGGATGATTTTCCAATCTTCACTAGACACTGGGGAGGTACCGGAGGATTGGAGAAATGCAAACGTTTAAAAAGGGATCAAAGGAAATTCCAAACAATTATAGACCAGTTAGGGCAGCGCGGTGGTGCAGTGGATAGCACTGGGACTACGGCGCTGAGGACCTGGGTTCGAATCCCGGCCCTGGGTCACTGTCCGTGTGGAGTTTGCACCTTCTCCTCACGGCTGCGTGGGTTTCGCCCCCACAACCCAAAAGGTGTGCAGGTTAGGTGGATTGGCCGTGCTAAATTGCCCCTTAATTGGAAAAAAATAATAATTGGGTACTCTTAAAAAAAATTTTTTTTAAATAATAATAATTATAGGCCAGTTAGTCTTACGTCAGTGGTGGGGAAATTAGTAGAATCAATCCTGAGAGATAGGATTAACTGTCACATAGAAAGGCATGGACTAGTCAGGGATAGTGTTTTTTAATTTGGTGATGAGGTGTGGGCCTCGCTGGCTGGACCAGCATTTATTGCCCATCCCTGAGGGCATTTAAGAGTCAACCACATTGCTGTGGATCTGGAGTCACATGTAGGCCAGACCGGGTAAGGACGGCAGATTTCCTTCCCTAAAGAACATTAGTGAACCAGATGGGGTTTTATGACAATCGACAATGGTTTCATGGTCACCTCCTTGCCCTCGTACTCCACACCCTTAATAAAGCCCGTGATTTCAGGATCTTCCAGACTATGACTCTGCTTTGGAAAGTTGAGTTATCTCAGTTTAACCTCACTCATGGTCAGGATACTGGGTTCTTTGCAGTGTCCAAATCATTGGGAAGAATAGTTAGAAGAATGAAATGTTCTGTTGGAGAAGCTGCCACTGCCACTCCAGCGAGTTTGATTAGATTGGAATGATATGCTTTATTTGTCCTAAGCTCCATTGGAAGCTGGCCACAGATAATCTTTTAAACAGACACCCAGCATTAGACCATAAGATGTAGAATCGTAGAAAAGAAAACACAGAAGGAGGCCATTCATCCCATCTTGTCCATGACAGCCCGTGGACACCCAGGTGCCCTTTCTAATCCGACCTTCCTGTACCCAGTCCATAGCCCTGTAGGTAAGAGCACTTAAGGTGCAGATCCAGGTATATTTTAAAATAATTTAGCAGGCGGGATTCTCCCATCCCGCGGCAGAGTGTCCACGCCGTCATAAACGCCGTCGCGTTTTACGATGGTGTGAACGGGCCGCTGCCAGGAGTAATTCTGGCCCCCTACAGGGGGCCAGCACGGCGCTGGAGCGGTTCACACCGCTCCCGCTGCCGATCCTGGCGCGAACTGTGCGCCGCGGGATCCGCACATGCACAGTGGCCTCCTTCAACACCCCGGACGCAACATGGCGCAAGGCTACAGGGGCCGGTGCATAGGAAAGGAGGCCCCCAGCTTGAGAGGCCCGGGTGGGCCCCGATCGCAGGCCAGGCCACATCGGAGGCCCCCCCTCCTCCCAGGGTCAGACCCCCCCTCCCCTCCCATAGGCCACCACCCGACCCTTCAACGCCGAGGTCCCACCGGCTCAGAGCAGGTTAGAACGGCGCCGGTGGGATTCAGTTCTTTTCTTACAGCCGCTCGGCCCATCCGTAGAGCGACCGGCACCGCGCCAACCACACCGGCGCCAATGGTGCCAATTATCTGCTCTGCGGAGAATCGCGTGCCGGCGCCAGTGCAGCGTGGCCCAGTCATGGGGATTCTCCGGCCCAGCCCAGGGCTGAGAGAATCCCGCCCATGGTCTCTGCCTCCTGCACCAAAGAATTCCAGACTCCCACTACCCTCTGCGTAAAGGGTTTTGACTTATGTCCCCTCTACCATTCAGCCCATCGGGTCTGCACCGACCTTTGGAAAGAGCACCCCACTTAAGCCAACGCCTCCGTAACCCAGTAATCCCACCTAACCTTTTGGACACTAAGGGATTTAGCATGGTCAATCCACCTATCCTGCACATCTTTGGACTGTGGGAGGAAACCGGAGCACCCGGAAGAAACCCATGCAGACAGGGGGGGGGTAAAATGCAAATTCCTCATAGACAGTCACCCGAGGCTGGAATTGAACCCGGGACCTTGGAGCTGTGAGGCAGCAGAGCTAACCACTGTGCCACCGTGCCAGAGGAACTAGTTATATCTCTTGGGACTAAAGGGTTCAAGGGATATGGGGAGGAAGGCAGGATCAGGGTATTGAACGTGATGATCAGCCATGATCATAATGAATGGCGGAGCAGGCTCGAAGGGCCGAATGGCCTCCTCCTGCTTCCATTTTCTTTGTTTCTATGAGGACCTCCTGTGACAAAGATAGACTGGAGAAGTTGGGACTGTTTCCCTTGGAGAAAAGAAGGCTGAGGGGAAATCCAATAGAGATACTCAAAATCATGGGGTGGCTGGACAGTGTAGATAAGGAGAAACTGTTCCTGATCATAAAAGGAATGAGAACGCGAGGACACAGATTTAAAGTAATTTACAAAAGAAGCGAAAGGTTATACGATTAAAAATGTTATCAAGCAGTGAGTGGTTAGCCTGTGGAATGAGGCAGGTCCAATCGTGACTTACAGAAGGCAATTCTGAAAAGGACAAATGTGTGGGTAGAAGGCGGGGGAATGGCATCAAGTGAATTGCTTATTCGGAGAGCCGGTGTGGATACAATGGGCCACCTTCTACACTCTAAAAAGTTCTGTGATTCTGCCAAATTGTTAACAACAGTCTATTTTTCACCACCCCTCTTACAAAGACGGCCTTGCATTGCAATACGTTTAGAGGGGACCCCCATGTGGCTGTGTGGCACTCCATCTTCAGAAATCCTGTCTTCCCACAGCCATCCAGAATGCGCCCACGCCACCATGGGGGCCCATTGCTAAAATTAAATGAGTCCTGATATCCCAGTCGAATCATCGGCATCAGAGTTGGATCCTTCTTCCATCCTAATCGTGCAGGTACAAGACCCCTGAGGATTTTGGGGGCCTCAATTCTTTTTCTCCTGAAGGGGTGGAAAGCCTCGGTCCTCGTGTTCTATTTGGCCCTCAATTCAGATCTCTTTCGTGGAACTGTTGCTGGGGAAAGAAATTAGCCAGCGCATCGTGCCAATAGAATTGTCCGCAAGTTTACATTCCATGCATATGCCAACGTTCCTGGGATCCGCATGATATCAGAGTGTTACACCTTCTGACTGTTGCTGCTTAGGCTCCCCGGATGAAATGGAACTCTGTGAGTCAATCCACCCATTCAGAAGGTTTCATGTGTACAGAATGACTCATAATCCCTTACAATCCTTGGAACTGAATTGCATATCACAAGGTATGTGGCGTTATATTGGTATTATCTTTGTTTTTCCTCATGTGTTTTGGTGCCAAAATTATGCCCAGTTTCCAGTACTCCCAAGGAAGACCCACCCAGCTGAAATGATTACCCAGCGACATTGAAGACTCTTTATTAATGATGTACTTCGACAAAGAACATTTGTGAAAAGCAATTTTCTTTCAATTAGTTGTTGCCGTTTGGGAATTTTGCAATTAGCTCAAAAATGAGTTTGCCTCTTTGAAGAGACGACACCATTTGTAATTTCCCTTAATTTGTTTCCTTTTTATCCTGAAGGTGGTTAATTCGGGATGCATCATTTCACGGAAACTGGCAACCCTCCAGAGCCTCGCCCGCGTGTTCCTTTTTGCCTGAGCGTAGAACGGGATTATTGACAAATTATTTAGGAGCAAGGGCAGGGGCAGCACAACAAAACTTTTGGTTTGATCTTTTCGCTGTGTGTGTGTCAGTTCAATCAAGAAGGTGTGACGGTGAAAGGGTGATGTCAAAGGTGCAACAGCAGGGCACCGAGAGTGAACGCAAGCAGAAACTGCAGCACGGTAGCACAAGTGGATAGCTTCACAGCGCCAGGGTCCCAGGTTCGATTTCCCGCTGGGTCACTGTCTGTGCGGAGTCTGCACGTTCTCCCCGTGTCTGCGTGGGTTTCCTCCGGGTGCTCCGGTTTCCTCCCACAGTCCAAAGACGTGCAGGTTAGGTGGATTGGCCATGATAAATTGCCCTTAGTGACCAAAAAGGTTAGGAGGGGTTATTGGGTTACCGGGACAGGGTGGAAGTGAGGGCTTAAGTGGGTCGGTGCAGACTCGATGGGCCAAATGGCCTCCTTCTGCACTGTATGTTCTATGTTCTAAATGATCACCAGCAAGTGTGATCAGCAGGGTTTGTGCATCAAATGCACCATCAGTGAGCTTCGCATTTAAACCTTTGCATGTTTGCATCCCCATCTTAAATATTTGCAGGTCAGTCCAGCTTGGTTAGATGCAGAGTGAAATTGTCCTCACCCTTACACTTCCCTCTGCATCAGCATGAATGCTCCTGCTTATTTTGAGAAGGTCTTGAGAGAAGAAATGAAAAATCAGTCAACTCCTGAGCTCTGTTGAGTGACCATCTCTAGAAAATTGAACAGAATGGGTAATGATTGAGGACAGAATCAGGAGCCGTGGCTGATATTTCTCCTCTCTCAGTGTAATGCCAGCCCAGAAGGATTAATCCAACTCAGCATAGATTGGGGGCTAGACTTTTAAAATTTATTCTTTCCTGGGATCTGGGCATCGCTGGCTCGATCAACATTTTTTGCCCATCCCTAATTACCCTTGGAAAGGCGGTGATGAGCCACCTTCTTGAACCACTGCAGTCCATGTGCTGTAGGTACACCCACGGTGCAGCTAGGGAGGGATTTTCAGGATTTCGACCCAGCAACAGGGAAGAAACTGCGATATATCTCCAAGTCAGGATTGTGTGTGGCTTGGAGGGGAACTTGCAGCTGGTGGGATTCCCATGTGTCTGCTGCCCTTGCCCTTCTAGGTGGTAGAGGTCCTGGGTTTGGAAGGTGCTGTTGAAGGAGCCTTGGTGAGTTGCTGCAATGCATCTTGCAGATGGTACACACTGCTGCCACTGTGTGCTGGCGGAGGAGGAAATGAATGTTTAAGGTGGTGGGTGAGGTGCCAATCAAGCAAGTTACTTTGCCCTGGATTGTGTTGAACTTATTGAGTGTTGTTGGAGCTATACTCATCCAAGCAAGGGGAGAGTATTCTATCGTACTCCTGATTTGTGCCTTGTAGATGGTGGATAGGCTTTGGGGAGTCAGTAAGTGAGTTATTCACTGCAAAATACCAAGCCTCTGACCTTCTCTTGTAACCATAGTATTCATTTAGTTAGTCCAATTACGTTTCTGGTCAATGGCAACTCCTGCGATATTGATAGTGTGGGATTCAGCAATGGTAACGCTATTGAATGTCAAGGGGAGATGGTTAGATTCTCTCTTGTTGGAGATAATCATTGCCTGACACTTGTGTGGGGCGAATGTAATTGACCACTTATCAGCCCAAGCCTGAATGTTACCTGTGGTGATATGCCTGCAGATATTACATGTACTCAGCTGTGCAACCTCCCACCAGCAGGTGGTGTCAGACATCAGTCATGTGACATCCGGCTACCAGCAGAAGGTTGTAAGGCGTACATGAGGACAGTCGCACATAAGGGTAGTTCCAGGAGAGTGTAATGTAACTCTATGATAACTTGGTCTGTATCTGATCATTACTTTACCACATGTGCATTAATAAATCCTAGTTCTGGCTAAGTCACCAGCAGTTCTGTAGAATCATTGCAAGACAAGATCAAGGAACACAACATTATCCAGACTTTGTTGCATTGGGATATGGACTGTTCTAGTATCAGAGGAGTCGTGAATGGTGCTGAATATTGTGCAAACAGCAGCAAACATCCCCATCTTCTGACCTTATGATGGAAGGAAGGTCATTGATGAAGCAGTGTTGTGCCTACAACACTGCCCTGAGGAACTCCTGCGGCCGTACCCTGAGACTGGACATTGGGCTATATGGCGTAGATTCATACAACATAGTGTATTGATGACCTCACCTTAAATTACAAATCATTTTCAGAATTTGAACGAGGTAACACTGGGGTGTGTCTTGTAGAATCAATGGATGATGGTCCAGTTGACCCTGGCTGATGCATTGCGTGCAAAGTGAGTCCCTGTGAAAGGACTGAAAACCATATTAAAATGCATCAGTTGATGTAAATGAAACATGTTTAATTCCAGCATAGTGCTTAACACTCAAGGCAATTTGGCAGTGAATAGGGCTCAGTCAAACCCCTCCAGGAAATGGACACGAACAATACGTTTCTCATACTTGATGTTGGTTCCGTTCAAACAGACGTTCCGCTGATGTTGGAAATGAGAAATTCTTTGCAAATTAACTCATACATCCTCACTATTCATTATGACATTCGGAGGCTGTCCAGCCAATCATGATTCATGTCTGACATTTGGAAAATAAAATGGAAATCAGTAAAAATGTTGTCTACAGTCAGGAAGGGGTTTGTGAAGAATTGTACTCAGTAGCAATGTAAAATTCCATTTTGTTCATCTAAAGGGAGGGATTCCCCTCCCCAACGTTGCCCCTTTTTGTCATTTGGAAGGGGAAAATGGTCGCCCTCTGCAGTTCCCCAAGTCAGGTATTAAGAAGGTTAGATGCAGAGTAACACTCCCTCTAATGCACTCTCTCTACCCAATGTCAACAATATGTCTTAACCCCAGCATCATTGCACACTATTATTTTCCAGGTCAGTCAACTTGTGGTTTTTGCTGTGTGCCAATTTAGTAACCAAACCTGTAAGTTCCCCTCCAAGCCACACACCATCCCAACTTAATAATAATAATAATAATCTTCATTGTCATAAGTAGGCTTACATTAACACTGCAATGAAGTTACTGTGAAAATCGCCTAGTCGCCACATTCCGGCACCTACTCGGGTACACAGAGGGAGAATTCAGAATATCCAAATTGCCTAACAAGCATGTCTTTCGGGACTTGTGGGAGGAAACCGGAGCACCCGGAGGAAACCCACGCAAACATGGGGAGAACGTGCAGTCTCCGCACAGAGAGTGACCCAAGCCGGGAATCGAGCTTGGGACCCTGGAGCTGTGAAGCAACAGTGCTCACCACTGTGCTACCGTGCCGCCCGTACAATGACTTGGAATCAGTTCTGAAGGGTCATATTCAACTCGAAACACTAACGCTATTTCTCTCTTCCTAGATGCTGCTGGATCTGCTGAGTATTTCCAGCACTTTCAATCCGTATTTCTGTATATCACCGTTCCTTCACTGTCAGAATCCTGGAACTCCCTCCCCAACACCACATGGACTGCAGCGGTTCAAGAAGGCAGCTCACCACCACATTCTGAAGGGCAATTAGTGATGGGTAATAAATGCTGGCATTGCCAGCGATGTGAAGAATTGCTCGCTCCAGATGAACAAAACAGAATTTTGCATTCAACAGTCCAACTCTTTACGAATCTCCTCCAGACTGTAGAGAAAGTTCTGACAGTTTTCCATGTCATTTTCCAAATGTTTTTGTAATTTTTTTCTTTATTCGTTCATGGGATGTGGGCATCACTGGCTGGAACAGCACTTATCACCCAACCCTGATGGCATTTGGGCATTTATTGCCCAACCCTGATGGCATTTTAAGAGTCAACTGCATTGCTGTGGGTCTGGAGTCTCATGTAGGCCAGACCAGGTATGGATGGCAGATTTCCTTCCCTAAAGTGCATTAGTGAACCACATGGTTTTTTACGACAATCGGCAATGGTTTCATGGTCATCATTAGACTTTTAATTCCAGATTTTTATTGAATTCAAATTCCAACAATTGCCCTGGTGGGATTCGCCCCTGAGTCTCTGGATTGCTAGTCCACTGACAATACCACTACGTCACTGCCTCCCACATTTGCGCATGGGATGTAGGCATTGTTGGCTGGGCACCCATTTATTGCTCATCCCTAATGCCCTTGAAATGAGTGGCTTGCTCGGGCAAGCCACTCATTGCTCTTGAGCATTCAAGATTACTGTGGGTCTAGAGTCCTGTGTGGGCCAGACCAGGTATGGATGGCAGATTTCCTTCCCTAAAGGGCACTATTGAACCAGATGGGTTTGACAATGGTTTCATCATTAGCATAAGACTCATAATTCCAGATTTATATTGAATTCACCATCTGCCATGGTGGGATTCGAACCTGGATACTAGGCCAGTGACAACACCGCTATGTCATCACCTTCCCTGTCAGACATCATAGATTATCATAGAAATTACAGTGCAGAAGGAGGCCATTCGGCCCATCGAGTCTGCACCGGCTCTTGGAAAGAGCACCCTTCCCAAAGTCAACACCTCCACCCTATTCCCATAACCCAGTAACCCCACCCAACACTATGGGCAATTTTGGACACTAAGGGCAATTTATCATGGCCAATCCACCTAACCTGCACATCTTTGGACTGTGGGAGGAAACCGGAGCACCCGGAGGAAACCCACGCACATACGGGGAGGATGTGCAGACTCCGCACAGACAGTGACCCAAGCCGGAATCGAACCTGGGACCCTGGAGCTGTGAAGCAATTGTGCTATCCACAATGCTACCGTGCCGCCCCATGACTACCTGAACAGCCACTTCCCTTGAACAAATAAAAAGAATTAGGAATGGCAGGCCCTTACTCTCTTGTAATTGGGTCCAGACAACCCGGCAAGAATTTTCCAGCCCTTCACACCAGCAGAATCTCCCAGTCCCGCTGGTGTGAGCGGAGATTTCAGTGGCTCGCCGATCCCACCTTCATCCCATCCATGCACTCTGGATTTTTACCCAATTTCAAGAAGTGAAATTATAATATACTCATGCAATGCACCCAGTGACAGGTTCAATAAATCAGATTGAACTAACTTCAAGGTCTGGAGTATCTTTCAGTTAAAGCTGCATCCAGTTGCAGCCTGTGTTATCTCAGTGTGCTTAACACGACACACGGTAGCACAGTGGTCAGCACAGTTGCTTCACAGCTCCAGGGTCCCAGGTTCGATTCCCGGCTTGGGTCACTGTCTGTGCGGAGTCTGCACGTTCTCCCCGTGTCTGCGTGGGTTTCCTCCGGGCGCTCCGGTTTCTGTCCACAGTCCAAAGATATGCCGGTTAGGTGGATTGGCCATGCTAAATTGCCCTTAGGTTAGTTGGGGTTACTGGGTTCCGGGGATAGGGTGGAGGTGTGGGCTTGGGTAGGGTGCTCTTTCCAAGAGCCGTTGCACACTTGATGGGCCGAATGGCCTCCTTCTGCACTGTGAAATTCTATGATTGTATAAAATAAGAAGGGGCCTTGATAGAGTTTTCTAGGAAGGAGCTGTTCCCCTTAGAAGCGAGGTCAACAACCAGGGTGCATAGATTTAAAGTAATTGGTAGAAATATTGGTGCAGAGTTGAAAGGAAATTATTTCACCTGGAGGATGGTGGGGAACTGGAATTCACAGCCTCAGAAGCTGATGGAGGCAGAAATCATCATTGCATTTGAAAAAGACCTCGATGAGCATTTGAAGTGCACTCCAGGAGTACTGACCAAGAGCTGGAAAGTAGGATTCAGCTGGGTAACTCTTTTTTTATCAGCTGCCTCAGACATTGATGGGCTGAATGTCTTCCTTCTGCAACCAAAATCTGCAGTTGCTGTGAATGGAGGTTGGTTGAGGCCAGGATCGAGTGCGATGCCCGTCACAGACTCACAGCCAGGACGCATATATTGGCAACTTGGGCAAGGGTGACCAGCGCCCGTGCAACTGTGCACCGCTCTACCAGCATCAGAAGGGAAAGGCTGACAAAGGAAATGCCAAGTTTTGTTTGACTTGGCAAAATGTGGTTGCACTCTATAGAGGAGAAACATTTAGTAATTGTGTCATAGCCTCTTTATTCTGTGCGGTGTGAAATTCCATTCTCCAGGGCGCTGAGGATTGGCGAGCATCCCGTTAAATTAAATTTCAATTTGGACAATTAAGGCTGACTCATCTTCATCTTGGAAGAGGATTTAACCGTGCCCTCTGCAGTAGACAGAAAGGACCTTGCCTCAGTTAAGCATTAGGGAGTTATGAAAAGATCACCAATGTCTCATTCAACAAGTGCTTGTAAACAGTAAATGCCACAGGATTAGTAAAGCTATGTAGCAGACCCTCTTAATCCACATCAGATGGCTAATCCTTTACAGTAATAACCCTCGTCGAGACCTTTGCAATCAAGCACAGATTTGTGCTTTGAATTGAATTAGCTTCTGGTGAATTAGCAGGCCAGGAAGAGAAAGTGGGGGAAGGGGGGGTGGAAGGATTTTGTTAATAATGCGGAGAAGACCTTGGGAGATCAGTGTGAAGGTCTTCTGAAAGATAGGATTAGCAAACTAATGTGACCACACGTGATTGCTAGACTCAGGCTCAGCTTTAAGTGTTTGTGTTTTGCTTGGGGCCAAAGGCTGATAAATGCGAGATTTTCCTTTTAAAGCCAGATATTTTGGATACAGTGCAGCTCCAATATAGTGTCAAGTGTCAGCTTAATAAAAAAAAGTAAGATATCATTGGCAGAATTATCAGTTGTTTATATCAAATCACTGAGCGGCCTCCCAAACGGTACAATGCCTTCTCAATTCTTCCTTTCCACCTACAGCCTGGGTTTACAAAACCCCCGACGGATGCCATTTAACCATCACCTCATCTTTAGCTTGCCTTCCCTCCCCTTTTCAACATTGGCGATGTCCTGCTCTATGAGCTTCGACCCCTCACCTCCCTTACAACAGCCGCTGTTGTGGTTCATTGTGTAAAGGCTTTTGAGATAATGTGAGACCACATGATCTGAACGTAAGTGTTAAAATATGCTGCGTTTGAGTCAACCTGGTGGAGAAGGCGACCCAATTTTTCTTGCCCAAATAAATCATGGTTTTGCGTAGACTTGGCGTATGGGTCGAGCCCCTGCTCCACTTTTCAGCCGCAGTGGGCTTTATTTGCATTGGAAGCCAACCTCAATCTTCCAGCACACAAATGCAAGCTTTACTTAACAGTACCGGGTGCGAGGATCCAGCAAGCAATACAGCCTATGTTGTGAGGATGCGTGGGAGATTATGACACGCCCACTCTTTGCAACTGCTGCAAGTGACATTTCAAAATGGCAATCACATACACGCTGGCGGTTCACTTTTACACTTGGTGTTTACGTCCATCTCCATTTTTGGAGATCTTTTGAGGCGTCAAAGGTCAATTTAGCTTAACTCGGGAACAAAGCAGAATAAAGATGATTTCTCGAGGTATGGTTTATTCAATTGGCCAATGCAACTAAGGATACAAAGCCCATGTGCATTATATGCATGGAGGTACTGGCATGTAGAGGAGATGTTTCAGATTTTGAAAGAGAAGTTTTGGTGGGAGAAAAATTCCTTTTGGGATTTGGATCCCAGAGACAGTTATTAACTTACAGCTGACTCCAAATTAAAAGATTACGCTGCTGTACCTGAGCTGTGATACCACATTAAAAACACATCAAAAGCACATGAGGCTGTCAGCATCCTGGTGTAGCATCTCCCAGAAGTATCCAGTGCTGAGTAAAACAAGCATCTTGGTGCCATTGCCCTTCACGACGACCTACACGTGCGAGGTTGGATTTTCCGATTTTCCATTGCTGAAGACGGCACAAAGGAACTGGCTGAAGTCTGCACCTGATGTGCGCATGGCCCTCTCCTCCTTTGAACCTGATTGGAGTGAGATCGTGAGGACCAAGCAGGCTCCCCTTTCGCATTAAAGGTAAGCGCACGTGGCATGAGTTGCAAATGTCGGCAGGTGGGTCATGGTGGGCCCTTAGTGTTTGGTGGGGTTACTGGGTTATGGGGATAGGGTGGAGATGTTGACCTTGGGTAGGGTGCTCTTTCCAAGAGCCGGTGCAGACTCGATGGGCTGAATGGCCTCCTTCTGCACTGTAAAATTCTATGATGAAGGTCATGTGGTTGGCAAAAGTTGGTCTCGGGGAAAAAAAGTTTGAAAAGCACTGACCTAGAGTATGGATTTTAAATACAGCACTCTTGGCATCAAATCAGTAATGCCCACTAATTTAACATTATCAGCAGTCGTTCTCTGCTCGCATGCCACCCGCCCCCCCATTACTAAGATGGTGCCCTGCAACATTTTTTAAAAATTCATGGAATGTGGGCGTCACTGGTTAGGCCAGGATTTATTGTCCATCCCTAATTGCCCTTGAACTGTGTGGCTTGCTGGGCCATTTCAGAGGGACAGTTAAGAGTCAACCACATTGCTGTGGGTCTGGAGCCACATGTAGGACAGACCAGGTAAGGACGCTGGAGCGGCGTGAACCGCTCCAGCGCAGTGCTGCCCCCCTGTGGGGGCCAGAATAGGTCGTGTCCAGGCCCTGTTTGCGCCGTCGTGAAACACGACGGCGTTCACGGCGGCGCGAACACGCGGCCTCAATATCGGAGAATCGCCCCCCATGGTACTTAAGAAAGATCTACCTGATCCAATTTAGCCCCAAAGTCTTCTCGCAGAGGGGTGCGTATATCAAATAGCCCACATGGGAAGAAGAATGCCGTCAGAACCAAGAAGGAAACAAATTCATTTTTGCATTTTGTAGGTGTAGGAGATCTTTGGGATCATCCCAATTATTTGAGGTGATCCATTTTAATCTTATGTTTCTAATCATACCGAAAGGTGGGGAGGGAAAAGGGTGGTGGTCAGTGATTGCCTCAGGGAGCTAGGAAGGAATTTCCCAGAGGTTTAATTTTCCCCTGTGAAATTAGCCACGCATTTATGCTCTTTACATATTTTCTTGCCCCCCCCCCAGGGGTTAACGCCATGAACCAGTTGGGGGGGAATGCTGGATGTGTTTCACAGGCTCAGTAAAAGGGTGACATTTAGATAGCTCTTTCGCATCCTACTTCCCATATGTTATTGCACAATGTAAAAAAATTAACTTTACTGACACTGGCTCCAGATCCGCGAATCCTTTCGGAGCACGCAAGAGAGAGGAGCTGAATTATATACAGGGGGCGCGATTCTCCGATGCCGCGCCGGTTGGGAGAATCGCCTGGCGCGCCATTTTTCCACGCGACGCCAGTCCGACGCCCTCCCGCGATTCACCCAAGCGGCGAGATCGGCCCCGTCGAGTCCTGCGCGGCGCAGGCCGGAGAATCGCCCGAGACACCCAAAATGGCGATTCTCCGCTACCCCCGCTATTCTCCGGCCCGGATGGGCCGAAGTCCCGTCACGCCGTCGCCGTTCACACCTGGCAAATAAAGTCGTCAGCCAGTCATGCTGGCTGACGCTGAGCAGTGAGGAGGTGAGTGGACTGTTCCGGAGCTCCTGCATACCGGGTCGGCTTCCCCGAGCACGCTGTGACCAACGGGGGGGGGGTGGCGGGGTGAGGGAGGGAGTGGAGGGAGGGGGGGGGAGGGGGGGAGTGGAGGGAGGGGGGGGAGGGGGGGAGTGGAGGTGGGAGGGGGGGGAGGGAGAGTGTGGTGGTGGGAGGGGGGAGGGAGAGTGTGGAGGTGGGTGGGGGGGAGGGAGGGAGTGGAGGTGGGAGGGGGGTTAGTGAGGGAGTAGAGGTGGGAGGGGGGTGAGGGCGAGTGTGGAGGGTGTCGTCCATCCGCAGATGCCACAAGTCAGCCGCCCTAATATGGCAGGACGGTGAGGAGGACACGGCTGCAGGTTGTCGTGTGGCTGATGGGCACAGGCGACTGGCACACTGGTGAGGAGGACGGTGTGAACTGACCATTGGATGCAGACAGTGACCAGGTGTTAGGCTGGCTGCGTATCTGCAGCGCGACCAGGCCACCGGAGCACACGGGTATCCCATACAACCCGGCTGGCAAGGTGTGGAAGAACCTCCTTGTAACATGTCGTTTCTCTGCCCCCCACCAACCTCCTGCAGGTCACCATGTATGCCAACCAGACAGCGATGTCACTGCTGTGGTTGGAGCCGCAGCTCTGCAGGTGGCCATCCGGCAGCGTAGACTCAGGCGGCCCACAGTTGCTGCAGATGCAGCGGTTGCCGGTGCAGCAGAGGGGATGGCCGCGGAGTGGCCCGTCGGCGCCGCGCAGGCCGCAGGCGCTCAGGCCCGGAATGTCCAGGGGGATGCCGAGGGGACCATTGATCCCCCCCCGACGGCGAGGAATGCACAGGAAGCGGGCACTGATATCGGAGTGCTGGGGGTGGGGGGGGAGGAGACACTGATGGTGGTGCCAGGGCATCACAGGCGTCCAGCAAGGCCGAGGGTGTACCGTGACAGAATGTCGTCCGAGGCCCTACCGGACATCACATGCAGGAGGAGACTACGGTTCAGCAGGGAGACGGTCGCACATATATGCCACCTCGTGGCGCACCTCGCACCACTTGGAACGGGTGAAGGACACGCTATACCAGTCTCCGTCAAGGTGACGGTGGCCCTAAACTTTTCGCTACCGGTTCCTTCCAGGCGCCGAGCGGGGACCTATCCGGGATCTCACAGGCATCGGTCAACAGGTGCATCAGGGCCGTGACCGACGCCTTGTACGCCATCGCGGACAGGTATATTAATTTCCCCGAGGACCGAGCACAGCAGGAAGCACGGGCACGTGGATTCGCCAAGGTGGCCGGGATACCGATGGTCCAGGGTGGCAGCGATGGTGTGCACGTTCCCATGCGCCCGCCTGCAGACAACAGGGAAGTGTTCAGGAACAGGAAGGGGCATACTCCATGAACATTCAGGTGGTGTGCGACCCCCACATGAAGATCATGCACGTGTGTGCAAGGTACGCCGGGAGTGTGCATGACGCCTACATTCTGGCACAGTCGTTCATCCCCGCAATGTTCGATGGATGCCCCCCCGGCTGAGGGGCTGGTTGCTGGGCGACAAGGGCTATCCGTTGAGGTCATGGCTGATGATGCCAGTACGGAGGCCTCAGACCAACGCGGAGAGCCTATACAACGAGGCCCATGCAGCAACCAGGGGTGTGGTGGAGCGGTGCTTCGGCCTGCTGAAGATGCGATTCAGATGCCTGGACCGCTCCGGAGGGGCCCTGCAGTACCGGCCCGACAGGGTCGGTCGCATAGTTGTGGTCTGCTGTGCGCTGCACAACATTGCCCTGCAGAGGGG
The DNA here is from genome assembly GCF_047496885.1 of Scyliorhinus torazame. Lineage (NCBI taxonomy): Eukaryota > Metazoa > Chordata > Chondrichthyes > Carcharhiniformes > Scyliorhinidae > Scyliorhinus > Scyliorhinus torazame. The sequence goes on along the minus strand of NC_092718.1, from coordinate 21,455,243 downwards.
AGATGCACTGGTGGAGGAGTCGGAGGGAGGACCCGATGGCACCGGAGCTAACGCAAACGAAGGGGAGGAGGAAGAGGGGGAGGAGGAGGAGGAGGAGGAGGAGGAGGATGGCGTGCATCAGGGTGGGGGAAGGGCGCAGGACACTGACACTGCCCGGGTGCTGGTTACGTCCAGGAGGTTGCACGACGGTACCGTCGAGGAGGACAGCGGGCATGGTTCACGCACTGTGGGGGAGGGACCTACTACTACGTCTAGATGTCTCCCCAGATGGTACAGCAGGAGTGGAGGCGGACTGCTGAGAATCATGCCCTGCGACATGGCTCCCCGACAGCACACGTTTTCTGTGGCGGCCCGGCTTCGATGGGCCAGGCTGCTCGGCGGGCGTGCTGGGTGGCGTGGTGCCACCCTGGCTTGTCCGCTGCCCACCAGATGCGCCAGGGACGGAATGGGGGGGAGGCCGAGTGGTCCGGGACGTCCCTTGCTGGATGTACCGGGACGGGACCCAGAACCTCCTCCTCCCTCGGGGAGCCCGGTAGCCCCTGGGCCTCACTGTGGGACGGAGATGCGATCGGAGGCATGCCCCGTCGCACCACCGACACCTGGCGCTGCCAGTCCTGGAGGCCTGCAGCGGTATCGACCACGGTCCGAATGCTCGCAGAGACGGAGCCCAGGGAGTGCGACATTCCTGCCATGGACTGTGCTATCTCAACCTGTGAGTGCGCTACGCCATCCATCACGTGCGCCAGGCGGTCAATGCTCTCCGCGACTGACTGCTGGGACTGTGCCATTGCTTGCTGGGACCGTGCCATGGCATGGTGAGACTCGGCCAGGGCCCGAAGAGCGGCGGCAATGTCCTGTTGGCTCTGTGAGATGGTTGCCTGTGAGAGGCCTGGGCCATGGATGACCCGTGCACATGAAGCCCAACGCCTTGCAGAACCTGACCAATGGCTGAAACCATTTCACCCATTGCCTCCACCGCGGACGCCAACCGTGCGATGTCGGCCTGGGTGGCTACGATGAGCGGCACCACACCCTGCTCCTGGACGCGAATGGACTCCTCCAACTGCGTGTGCAGGTCCTGGAAGATGGTCCTCATCCCGTTATTCAGTCCCTCGGTGTCCACATGCATCGGTTGTCCGGGTGGGTCAAGTGCATCCAGGAACCCGGGAACCGTCTGGGCGGCAGCTGGGCCTGGGCTGCCCTCCGACCGTCCAGCCCCTCGGCTGCTCCAAACTCCACCTGCTGTACCTGCTCGGCTGTGTGGCGCGCACCAGACCGTGATCCGGGAGCCTCATCACTTATCTGCCCAACCGAGGTGAGTGTCTCTGCGATGGTGGATGGTGTGAGAGACAGCAGTGCCGCTAGCTCAAGGTCATCGTCCGTTGGGAAGTCTGGTGTGTACTGGTCCCCCTCATGGCCCGGCGCATGGTGCATGTTGCCCTCCAGGCGAAACCGTGGACTGTGTGGCCGTTCTCTGTGCGTCATCGTCACTGTCTGTCCTGTGCCCCTCAGTATTGTCTCTGTCCATCGTATGTGCGTCACAATTAGGCGGGTATTATCAGGCATGCAGATATAAGCTATATTAATGCTGGGTGAGGAGACAGTTGGAGCCACGCCATGGCATCTATCTAGGGGGGGTCCCGGTGCTCATGTGGGTCGAGTACAACGTTGTGCACCCTGAACCCCACCCCCCCACCCCCCCCCCCCCCCACCCACCCCCACCCACTTCCCCCCCCCTCGTGCCCAGGGGGGGGTTGTTTGTGACCCGGGGCACCCTCATGGCACTTACCCTGGCAGCCCGAGTGAGGTTGTGCTGCTTCTTCCGACACTGCTCCCCGGACCGGGGGGTGTGCCCCACAGCACTCACAGCGGTGCCAACTTTATGCCAACCACGCCTCACCGTGCTGGACGGCTGGCGGTGCCCACGTCTTGGGCAGAGGGTGGCCCTTCGGCTTTCAACCTCATCGAGGAGGGTGTCCAGGTCCGTGTCCCGGAACCACGGTGCGGCTCGTCGGGGCTCAGCCATCTCTGCTCCTTCTCCTCCTCCTGGGTCCTTCCGTGCGCGGATCGCACCATTTATGGCGCAGCGCTGCGTCATTCAAGCGTCGCGCGCTTACGACGCTGCTTTCGTGCCACGCCCCCCCCCCCCCCCGAGTTTCTCGCGGCCCTGCTCCTAACCCATTTTCGGGCCCTGAATCGATCGCGATCGGGGCCGTTTCGCGCCGTCGTGAAACTCGACGGCGTTCACGACGGCGCGGGCACTTAGTCGCGGGAGCAGAGAATCGCGCCCAGGATGTACCGGGGCTGAGGATTATGCTCAGAAAATCAGGACTGGGACAGGGAGGAACATGTAGGTGGACCGGTGGTTAATAGAAACCAATTGCGTTCAACTCAACCAAGGAATGCAAGTCCTGGAACAAGTGGGTCAAAAATAGGTCAAGGGCGGCCTGCTCCACGCTGATTGTGCTGATCAAGAAAGCTATGATCCACAATTAAAGTCACTACAACAGTTTATTTGATTGCTAACTTCTGGTCCAATATCCGTAAAACAAGGTTTTGCTTTGTACACCACTTATAATGAGGGATGGGCTCTAATTAGCTCGGTGGGGACCATTTTGAAATTAGCTATCCCACCATGCATTCATAGTAATCTAGATATCTTTGTTTACGTCCTGATTATTGGGAAGACAATCAAACTGCATTCCAGTGTGGGAAAACATTACAGTCAATTCTCAGATCTTAGATTAGATTCTGTATTTTTGTTTATTTTTTATTATAAATTTAGAGTACCCAATTCATTTTTCCAATTGTGGTAGTATGTATTGGGGTTCATGTGGGACTGGAAGCCCTAATGTCATTGGCTGACAGATCCCGGGTCCTGGTTGGCCGTTGACCTCAAGCTCCGCCCTGAAGGCGGAGTATAAGGAGCCGGAGTCTTCCCCCGCAGGCCAGTTTACTATCGAGCTGCGGGGGAACAGACACGCTTAATAAAGCCTCATCGACTTCACTCTATTCGTCTCACGGAGTCTTTGTGCGCTACACCAATTAAGGGGCAATTTAGCGTGGCCAATCCACCTAGCCTGCACATCTTTGGGTTGTGGGGGCGAAACCCACACAAACACGGGGAGAATGTGCAAACTCCACACAGACAGTGACCCAGAGCCGGGATTGAACCTGGGACCTCGGCGCCGCGAGGCTTCAGTGCTAACCACTGTGCCACCTTGCTGCCCGTTTATGTATTATTATGAGCTTGAAGTTAAAGTGTGTTGTTTGTTCAATTTATGGGTTGATCGACGTGTGAGCACTACTTTTGCCCCAATTTTGATCTATTAATTCTAGTCCCGACTAGTACAGTCCTCCAGTCTTCCTTGCTGCTCAAACTGGATAGTGTAATCTTTTTCTTTTAAATTGCACTTTGGAACATGAAAACAGCAGTTCTCAATCTCAGTAAGGTCAACACTGGAAAAGGAATGAGCTGAAACCTTGTGGAGGAAGGCAGCGTCGAGTCAGCATGGCTTGGAACTGTCCAGTCCCTATCAGGGTCGTAGACAGGCCTGGCTAAAAAGACACATGCCTTTTGTTTGCAGAAGACACCAAATGATGCAGGAAGGTTTAACAAACAAAATAATGCTTAAAAAATCACCTATCCCCAAGGCAGTGGTATTCATAGAATCTGCAGTGCAGAAGGCAGCCATTCAGCCCATCAAGTCTGCACCGGCCCTTGGAAAGAGCACTCCAATTAAGCCCACACTTCCAACCTATCCCCGCAAAGCAGTAACCCCACCTAACCCTTTTGGACACGAAGGACAATTTAGCGTGACCAATCCACCTAACCTGCACATCTTTGGACTGTGGGAGGAAACCGGAGCACCCGGAGGGAACCCACGCAGACACGGGGAGGACGTGCAGACTCCACACAGACAGGGAATTGAACCTGGGACCCTGGAGCTGTGAAGCAACTGTGTTCACCACTGTGCTACCGTGCTGCCCATGGTAGGAGCACTACAATTGGACTCACCAAACCCAGGCTATGGAAAGCTTTGAAATATCACCTTACCGTCGCCTTTCTGATTTCCGTCCAGTAACTTATGTGAGAAAGTCCAAGAGGGGGACCGGGTAGTGAAATATCTGTGATATTAGTGCGACCAGCTGTGAAACACTGCTCCAGATTTTGGTTCCTGTTGAGTTTCAGCTGATTACAAGTATCAATTGTGTGAAGTCAAAATGACTTCCGCCCATGTATCGACACTAGAAGGCTGGACCCGGTTCACAATACCGTCCCACAGCCAGATTGCTCACCAACACATATTGAAGAGTCTCGTGTGAAGAACAGACATTTTAGCAAGGCACTGAGGGTGTCTGACATGATCGGGCCGAATGGCCTTCTTCAGCGCTATACTAATTCTACACTGCAACATTGGTTAGTGCCTTCAGGAGAGAATGGGAGGAAATATTCAAACGCTTGACATTGGAAGCAGAAAGGGGCAGATTTCAAACATCTCTCTAGTAAGTGACAAATAGGCTGAAATGCCCAAAGCATGAGGAAATAGTTTTTCCTTTTTGAGGAGTTGAATTGTACAAACATCATCCCCAATCACCCCATGCAGGAAGCACTTGGAAACCAGAAGAATCAATAGCGCTTGAAAGTATAATGCTTTCACCGGACTATACTTGTGGGTTTTGTTCAGCTTTTTGAACTACTTCCTTCCCTCGACCTTTGTCATCACATTGCTAATAAGAAGGTCTGTAAAAAGACTCCATTGCATGTGGTTAAAGAGTAAGACCAATGTCATTCATCAAACCCCTGCTTAAGCTGCCGTTAATCCTTTCAGCCTCTGAGAATCTGTCCTGCAAGAACGCAGAAATATATGTGGATAAAAATAACATACTATCTGAAGAACTGTTGTTTTTAAATCCCATTCTTCATATGGAATGTTAAGTCCAGGCCACGATGGAGATCCTTCGTTTAATAAATATCAGATACCACAGCATCCTCCTCAATTGTTTCTCATCCTGAAATTTAAGCTTTTTAAAAGAACATAGAAACTGCCTTGTCCCTGATTCTTCAAAGACAATTCAAAATGGCTGCATTGTTTAGCTAATATATTAAAATATTGAATAGTGGGAATCAGACATGGGTCGGACTGCCTCTGATCTTTTATGTTCTTTATTAATGGCTTGTAGATTTGGGCAAATTTTTGTGATAATCCCTGGGCCAAAATTCATCATTCACGCAATGGGATTGAGGGGGAAAGAGGAGAGGAAAGCTTCTGGTGTTCGAAGGAAGCCTCATTGAAAAGTGAGAAGCGAGTCTTGATAAATTCGCAAATTGCCTTCAGAATGCTGGATCGATCAAATATTATTGATTCGCTCACCAACACGAACTGTCCAAGTGAGGTGTGACCAGTTGCACGCGGCTACTTTCTGAAGCAGAGACGAGAAAATTGGAGAGAAAAAAAAGAGAAGCGATATCGAGGCAGATGTTCGTTCCGGGTGGTCGCGTGAAGTGAGTCACATCAGGTCGCCCACCAGACCCACACAGCGTCAGATATTCAATTCCATTGACTGCAATGGAACTGAATATCAGTTGCTGCATGTGTCACACACATTCTGGGGCCAATGTTCATCTTCCAGCCAGCCTCACTGGAATGGATGGTCAAGCCATCGGTCATCTTGCTGATTGTGGAATCTTGCTGTGCGCAGATCAGCTGCCACATCTCCTGGATCGTAACAGTGACAACACTTTGAATGTGCTTTGCTGGCTGTGGGAGCTTTGGGGTATCCTGAGGCCGCGAAGGGTACGGGAGCAGTGCTGGGGAGGGGTTGGTCACTGAATAATGTTGGTCAATCTGAATGCCAGAGCTGATCCAGCAACAGAGGCTGGTAATTCAATGCAGAAAAGCACTGGGTGGGATTTTGCGGCCCCACCTGCTACCAGGATTGTCTGGTCCCGCGGAAAGTCAATAAACGTTTGGCTGGGCTACCGAATCTCCCTCCATTACAAAGGAGACGGAAAACCCTGGCCGATCGCTCAGATCCTTCCTACGGCACGACATGAACGAGGTGAGGTATTATCAACAGAGCTAACAGGACCATGAAGAGGCTTGTTACTGAGTGCCCAACTATCTAAATTTTAACAACTTCTACCATAGAATCCCTATAGTGCAGAAGGGGGCCATTCAGCCCATTGAGTGTGCACCAACCCTCTGAACGAACACCCGACCCAGGCCCACTTCCCCGTGTAGCCATGTAAAATGGCTGCGTTCCGATTAATCTGGCCAAAACCCAGTTTAAAAACGGCTAACCCGAAAGACTGCTGGTAAAAGCAGCCAAGAAGACACAAGCAGGCAGCTGCAGACAGTTTTGCATATTTGGCTCTGGGAAGTTAGCCCAGATCGATACTCAGGGCTATCAACAGCCCATCAACCCAGGTATTTGCAGTTGCATTCAGGACTGTTTGCAGCCCATCTATCCAGACATCTGCAGTTAAATCGGCTATCCCCGGGAACAATTGCAACATATTAGCAATTGAATACCGGGCCAGACCTGTCGGCGCCTGCAGTGGCCGAAACAAAGACAGGTGAGCGACCACCCCCCGATCGAGGAATTGCCTCACCATTGGACACATCGATCCCAGAGATTGGGGACAGATCCAATCACTTGGGACTCAGGGTCAAGGGCCGCCCCGGGACGCGGGAAGCCCCTGGGCCCTATAAAAGTGGGGGTCCAAGTTCAGATCTCTCTCTCTCTCTCCTCTTCGCCTGCTCGAGACCTTCGCAAGAACAGCAACCGGCAACAGTAAGTTTGAATCCAGCGATCGCTATCCGGTAGAGACACCTAGCCACCGACCTGTAGCAGCCTTTTGGATCCCGCGGGCCAGATCTGATTGGACAAACCATTCGTTTCCCTGACCTGGTGGGCTCTTCCTAAGTTAAGTATTGGCCAGTAGTGATAGGTTTATTAGATAGAAAGTAGTATTAGGGTATTAATATTGCTTGTTGTATATAATAAATGACCGTTGTTTTAATCCTTACTAAGCGGTGTGCTGTATTATTAATCATAACCTGAACTTGAACCACGTGGCGGTATCATAAAGATACCTGGCGACTCATGAGCAAAGGTGACGTAATCAGAGCAAATAGACTAAGGTTAAAAAGAGCAACACCCGGCCCAACCTCGTAACGCCACCTAACCTGCACACCCATGGACACCAAGGGGCAATTTTAGCAATGGCCAATCCACCTAACCTGCACATCTTTGGACTGTGGGAGGAAACCAGAGCACCCGGAGGAAACCCATTCACACACGTGGATAAAGTGCAAACTCCACGCAGACAGTCACCCAAGGCCGGTATTGAACTCAGATCCCTGGCGCTGTGAGGCAGCAGTGATAACCACTCCGCCACCGTGCCGCTTCTTATTATGCAGAGAACTTACCAACAAAAGAAAGATGTCTGTGTTGACAGAAAGATTTGCATTTACTGAAGTGTAGTCGCTGTTATAATGTAATGCAGCAGCCAATCTGTACAAAGCAAGATCCCATAAACGGCAATGTGACAAGGACCAGACCATCTGGTAATTTTATACTGTTGCCTTTTATTATCCAGAAACTAAATCTAAATACAACCAAAGCCCTAAAAGGGAGCAGGATTATTTAACAATGAAGGTCTTTCTCAAGAGAGAGAGAGAGTGTACTGTACGTAACACAGATTCTCAGATGCCATTTTGCAGGGGACTGAGAACACAACTTCTCCAGTAACTAAATGCTCTTTTGTCCAGCCTCCTGTAGCCCTGAGGGCAGTTGAATTTTTAGCAAATTCCCTTTAATGGTACCCATTGTATGGCTCTTCCACAAAATAAGAAAAGTATTTAAGTGCACTACAGTACCTTTATTATTCATGTTTGGCGCACGTGCCTCTGGCTGCGACTTCACTGGGACACGGTTGACCATCTGAACATGGATCTTCAAAGGAAGTTAATGGGACTCTGCACAGTTCAAGACGGAAGGACGACACACTGCTTCATTTACTGGTAACCAGAGTAACCCCATTTCATGGATATTACTTGGATATATCCAGACCAAACAATAACGTTTCTAATATCTATCAACGCATTGACCGCTGTTCTGGGGCAGTGTATTCTTGAGATGCAGCATGTCCTTTGTTGAGTGGGAGAGAGTTGGGCAAAGTCAATCCTAAAGGTTGAAGCAAGTACCCCTGATGCCAAATCACTCGGGAACTTTAACGAATTGTAAAAGTTCAACATTTTGTTCCTTTAATCCTTAAGGTGCTGACTCTGATTCAGCATTGGTACAATGTTGAACAAAGATGGCGGCGCAGTAGTTAGCACTGCTGCCTCACGGCGCCGAGGACCCAGGTTCGATCCTGGCCCCAGGTTACTGTCTGTGTGGAGTTTGTACATTCTCCCCGTGTCTGCGTGGGTCTTACCCCCACAACCCAAAGATGTGCAGGGTAGGTGGATTCGCCATGCTAAATTCCCCTTAATTGGGAAAAAAATAACTTGGTACTCTAAATTTTTAAAAAGCATTGGTACAATGTGAAGATCAACTCAGGCTGACAGCTAAGTGCACGATGTCATGATCCCAGAAGCACGGATGTCCCAGAGGAAATACACGATAAAGGAAGGACGGACGATCGTGCTTGTGTGCAGGAGTCTAACGGTGAGATGGAAGATGGAGCTGTGGGATTATAGTGAAGGGGAACTTACCCATTACTGCAGTCTCTAGAATATCTCTCTCGACACTTCTGAGTCCGAGACTGGTGGTTCTGAGCCCCGGGTCGGGTACTGAGCACAAATCCATGACTTTAAGATAACCTGCCCAGGAACAATGAAGCAGCTCCAGATTGAATGGCACCCGGGAATGATTTAGCACACTGGGCTAAATCGCTGGCTTTGAAAGCAGACCAAGGCAGGCCAGCAGCAGGGTTCAATTCCTGTACCAGCCTCCCTGAACAGGTGCTGGAATGTGGTGACTAGGGGCTTTTCACCGTAACTTCATTTCAAGCCTACTTGTGACAATAAGTGATTTTCATTTCATTTCATTTCATATGATTTGCAATCCCCAACTGTAAAATTCGGCAAGATGTAAAATGAGCATCTGACCCAAGCCCATCTTGTATCTATCAGTGGGCGGGTTAGATTAAAGTGACTGTAATCCAGTTTAACACTCCATTGAAGAACTAAGCAAGCCTTGCGTCTTTACATGTGTCACCCACTGGATGAGATATTAAACTGAGATGAACATTAAAGATCTGATGATATTATTCCAAATAAGGTCTGGATTTCTGTGTCCTAGACAACATTTTTCTTGGGATCACTAAAAGCAGATAATTGGCCGTCCACCTCATTTTTTGGGATACTATTTCTCTAAACCGTCACCCAGTCAGACATGGTGATACCTAGAACCTTCTCACTGGGTAGAATTTCACAATTCACTTTAGCACCTTTTATCTGTCCTGACTCCAACAATAACTTTTTAAAATAAGTTTAGAGTACCCAATTCTTTTTTTCCAATTAAGAGGCAATTTAGCATGGCCAATCCACCTACCCTACACATCTTTGGGTTGTGGGGGCGAAACCCACGCAAACACGGGGAGAATGTGCAAACTCCACACAGACAGTGACCCAGAGCCGGGATTTGAACCTGGGACCTTGGCGCCGTGAGGCAACAGGACTAACCCACTGCGCCACATGCTACCCCCAACTCCAACAATAACAAGAGATGGTGCTCATACTTCACCTTTAACTTAATAAACCATTGTAAAAGCAGAGCGGTGGTCGTGGACGACTTAGGAAATGGGCAAATGCGGATTATTATCAGGACGTTTCTGGCGGAGGGTAAAATAGATAGAAAAGCGAGGATTCAGAACTTCCAGAACATTGGATCAATGGGGCTATCTGTTGGGGAAGCAGAGTTGTTGGGCGAAAACAGGCAAGTGGCAGGAATATAGAGCAAACAGTAGTCCATGGAATTTTAAGCTTTTTTTAATCAATATTAGTTGAACAACAACTTCAGTACCTAGTTCTTTGACAGCCGTCCATTTCATGAGATGATGGTTTGTGTCTGTGTTAAACATTGCCTGGTTTGGCTCGCCCCATTCTGGCATGGCAGTCTCTGCTGCACTTGCTGCAGTTGAGGAAGACAGTGGGTTGAGAGGGTACAGGATCCACAGCCCTTTGTTTTCTCTGGGCTCTCTTCTCAGCTACCTGAGCTTTCCACTTCTCCTCCCCTCTTCCAGCGCCCCTCCAAGAAGACAGGGCTGTCAACAACCCAGTTGTCCATATCAATGACCGCCATTTTTTATCTCATTTTCAGGTGTCCTCATAGCAGAGGCATCTACACTGATGGTTAAGTAGCCTGTGACATTACAGAAATATTCAGTATTCAAAGAGTTAATGTCATGTTACAATTAACCGCTAGATGGAGCTAGATGCAATACGACAGAAGCACTGACTCTCAGACTTCTGGGAGACATGATGTGGAGATGCTGGCGTTGGACTGGGGTGAGCACAGTAAGAAGTCTTACAACACCAGGTTAAAGTCCAACAGGTTTGTTTCGATGTCACTAGCTTTCGGAGCGCTGCTCCTTCCTCAGGTGAAGGAGCAGCGCTCCGAAAGCTAGTGACATCGAAACAAACCTGTTGGACTTTAACCTGGTGTTGTCAGACTTCTTACTTCTGGGAGAGAGAGTGAAGGCTGGAGTAGAGAGCATGATGCGACCATCAATTCACTCGAGACAAGAGTAAAAGTAAACCGTGGCTTTAATCAACTTAGAACAGTGCCTGCCTGCGACTGATACAATACTGTGCGCCGCCTACAGGTCGACTGCTCTTTATACCCCCCCTCAAGGGGAGGAGCCATGGGTGGAGCCCATATGTGTCCCAACATGTTCCCCGATGGATGATGCCATACAATGGCCCATAGGTGGAGCCCACAAGGGCAACAGCATAGCATAGATGCAAATACAAAGGCAAAGCATGATACTGATACAATGGTGGATTATTGGTATAGTGCATTCACCACAGAGCATAGGAGAGATCTAGAGAGGATAGAGTACATTTAGAGTTAGAGTGTAGAGACTAGTGTTCGTAGAGTGTAGAGTACTATAATTATTGTTTACGATAGGAGTAAGTGGTCGAGCTTAATTTAAGTAGTGTAAATAAACGTTAGCTTCATTAATGAACTTAGTTTCTGTGGTCTTTGTGAACACCACGACATCCATCCTGAAAACAGCACCACAAAGAACACCACATAGCTTAGTAACTGCAGGAAATACATTCAGAGGCTCTAGTTATGTTGTTACTTGGGGCCCAATTGTTTTCACTTAATAGCAAGGCAAAGGTACCCTATTCCAATGGTCTCTTGGTTGGCCTCCCATTTCCCCACCCTCCATAACGTTGAGATCATCCAGTATTCTGCCTTCCCTATCCTCACACCAAGGCCCATTCACCTTTCACTCCTGTGCTTGCTGAGCTACATTGGTAACTGGTCCAGCAATGCCATCATTTGCAAATTCCCATCTTTGTTTTCAAGTCCGTCATGGCCTCATCTCTCTTCATCTCTCTGTAACCTCCCTGCAGCTCCCCTCCATCCCCCGAGATCTCTACACTCCTGCAGTTCTGACATCTTGTGGATCTCCAGGTTAAATCATTCTACCATTGTTGATCATGCCTTCAGCTGCCTCAGGCCTAGGTTTTGCAATTCCCTTTCTACCCCTCTTTCCTGATGCTTCTTGAAATCTACCTCGTTGACCAAATTTTTTAACACCTGCCCTAATGCCTCCTTCTTTTTGTTCAGTGTTAAAACTTTGTCAATGATGTTGTGTTTGGTCCTTTATACCTTACGAAGGAATCCACCAAACGCTTCAACTTGTCCAAACCAGAACCTTTTATTGAGTCTTGTGTGGTAAGATAGCAATCTGTTACAGAGCAAGTTATCATGGAGTCTGCTTATTACCCCTCTGGAATCTGTACCGAGCACTGACCACTCACTTGCATATCTTATTAACCTCTCAATCTTCTTCTGTTGTTTTTTAAAATAAATTTAGAGTACCCAATTAATTTTTTCCAATTAAGGGGCAATTTAGTGTGGCCAATCCACCTAACCTGTACATCTTTTGGTTGTGGGGACGAAACCCACGCAAACACAGGGAGAATGTGCAAACTCCACACGGACAGTGACCCAGGACCGGGATTGAACCTGGGACCTCGGCGCCGTGAGGCAGCAGGGCTAACCCACTGCGCCACCGTGCTGCCTCAATCTTCTTCTGAAGGTGGCCGGATGTGTGTCCCCTTATATCGGAGTCACAGGTCACGTGACCTTGGTCGAGAGACTGCATGCTGTGGCTGTACCGCCACCTGCTGGTTGGAGGCCACACACCATCCATGATATAGCCCACAGGCATATCACCGCCCACAGGCATATCACCACACACAAATGCCTCTGTGAAGTTCCTGAGAATGTTTTACCATATTAAAGGCGCCATATCAATGCAGGTCATTGCTGCTGTTAAATAAACGCACAAGTGAAAGTGTCTGATTATCATTAGCTCAATTAATCCTGTTTTGAACTTCTCCTAGGTAAAGTGTGTGAAGTAAATGTGTCCAGTTTGAATGGGAAAGTATGTTAGAACTCTTCAACTTGGACAAGAATCACTGGCAGAGATTAAAGGAGTTAAAATAAAACCAGATGATGAGAAGAAGTTCAAAGGCGGATCATAAGTTCAAAACAAATTCTAATTGAAGTGTAATTGGAGTGAAATCTTCAGCTGCGAGATATGAAAGATGCATTAGCAACTGAAACACATAAGTAACGCAGATGTGTAATGGTGTAAATTAAATCAAATTCGCCGAGGAAATAAATGTTTCTGAAGTGAGGGTGTCAGCCATGTCTCAGTTGGCAGCAAATTTGTCTCTGAATCAAGTTCCAGTCCAGGACTGGTGGACAAAATTCACGGTTGGCAATTCAGTGCAGTACTGAGGGAGTACTGCACTACAGGAGACACTGGCGGGGATTTTCCCAGAAAATATCATGAGAAGGCCCTGGGCTTGCAGCGATATAAATCCAGGACGCGATTGTTCCCTCCCGCGTCAATGGCAGGCCGCGTTTCCTGCGGGCAAACATCAGGAACTTAATTATAATGAATTTGCATCTCATTATAGTGGCCACATGCTGTATTCATTCCCCCCCCCCCCACGTCAAATTGAAATCCCACATTGGTGTGATTTCGGAACGGCCTGATTTATGATTGGTTTTAAAAGGCGGCTTGAACTTCACAGGAAACTCAGTGGTGAGTGCTCACAGCTTAGCGCAGTGCTTGCAAGGACGTGGTGGGTGTGATGTGTTTCAACCAACCCTGTCTGCACTCACTAAGTGTCCCCACTGGCAAGAGGAAGATCATGTGTGTTGTGTCCTTGTATATGGGTTGGTGTAATGCCCCCCTGTGGTAGTGTCACCTCTGTGTGTGTCGTGACTGCCCATTGGTCGTGTCCTATCTTACTGACCTATTGGTTGAATGTCTGTGTGTCATGATGTCTCTGGTGCTCCCTCTAGTGTTTATCTAGTCTAAGTGTATTTACATTAACCCCTTGTGTACTTACAGTGATGCATATCACCACAGATCCCAATGCAAGGAAGCAGCTCTATGGATTCAGTGGGCAGATCACAGGTAAGTCCAGTCAATAGCTTCTTCATGGGTGCCTTCTGCTGCCATGGCACAGGCTACAATGCAGAGGAGAAGGGAGGCTAGGGTGCTCCAGGGTACGGGACGGTGCACGGGAGAAGGGAGGTGAGGGAACCCCGGGGTACCGAGACGGTGCAGGAGAGAAGGGAGGCTAGGAAACCCCGGGGTACCGGGACAGTGTAGGGGAGAAGGGAGGTTGGGTGCCCCGGGGTACGGTGACAATGTAGGGGAGTAGGGAGGCTACGGGGTCCCCGGATACAGGGAAAGTGCAGGGGGAAGGCTCCCTCACTGTACGTGAACAGGCGCCGGAGTGTGGCGACTGGGGGATTTTGATGGTAACTATCATTTTTGATAGTTTTTGATAGTAACAGTGTTAATGTAAGCCTGCTTGTGACACTAGTAAAGATTATATATTATATATAGAGCAGGCGTCACTGTTTAAACATAAGAGGACACTCATTTAAAACAGAGATGGGGCAAAATGTTTTCCCACAGAGCATTGTGCGTCTTTGGAATTCTCGTTCTAAAAAGATGATGGAAGCAGGTCGATGAATGTTTTTAAGGCCGCGGTGGATAGATTCTTGGTAAGCAATAGGGTGATAGGTTATCAGGGTGGGTGGGATTTAGATTTGAGGTTGCTGTCAGATCAGCCATGATCTTTTTAAATGGTATAGCAGGTTCAAGGGGCCGAATGGCTCCTCTTGCTCCTTGTTCGTGTGATCCTATGCTGTTTGTGAAAGTTTGCTGAGCACATATTGGCTGCCATCTTTCCTGCATTACAACAATGACTTCATTTTTTAAAAAATGTACCAAATTGACTGTAAAGCCCTTTGTGACATCCTACGGTTATGAAAAACACCATGGTCAGGATTCTCCATATCAGAGACGGAGGGCGAGATTCTCCGTTGCTTGACGCCGAAATTGTATTCGGCGATCGGACATAAAATCCCCTTTGGCAACCGAAATGGGGCATGCACGGTCCGCATGCAGCCATGTTGTACGTCGCGGGCGCTGCAGGTCGTGGCGGTGCCCATGCGCGGCCACGGACCCGACAATTCTCTGCCCGTTTCTGTCGGGAACGCCGAGGGTTTTACGTGGCATGGCTGCTAGCCCCCCCCCCCCCACCGGGCTGCAGCTGCATATTAGAACTCCACTCCCCACACACACTCATCCCAGCCAACAAAATAGCACTGGTTGCGCTGGAGTGTACCCACCCCATTGATGGGATGGCTGGGGCTCACCCAAGGGCATCGGGTACTTGAAATAAAATCTAATTTCACCTGCGTTGTGAAATCGGTCAAGTGGGGCTAGAATTGACTGCACACTAACCCACGGTGTCGTGACAACTAATAGAAGTATTTGTGGAACATGTCGGGGGGGGGGGGGGGCAGGAGCAACCAACCAGCTCCCAGGAGGTGGGTAGGCAATTTAACATTAATTAACCTATTCTGCAGATTGTACCGTGGGTAATTGGGGTCCTCAAGCCTCAGGAAACACAACAGCTAAAGGGAGGCAGGGTTAGTCTCAGACGAGGGTAAGGGTAAGTGCCTTCAAAGCAATGCTTGTGGTCCAGGAGGAGCAAGTCTGCTTACCCATTGGCCCCCAAGTTCCATCCACATCTCCCCCCATTCCCCCCCACCTCCCCTCTCTCTCTCTCTCTCTCTCTCTCTCCGCCCCCCCCCCCCCCCCCCCCCCCCCCGCCGCCATCTATATAACCCACCCTTATTAACAGAGTAGAAAAGCAAGAAAGTCATGTTAAACCCCAGCTGGAGTACTGTGATGTGTTAAATTCTGGGCACTACACTTTGCGAAGGATGCCAAGGCCTTTGAGAGGATGCAGACAAGATTGAACAGATTGATCCCGGGTGAAAAGATTTCAATTAAGTTGCAAGACTAGAGAAATTGAGGCTGTTGTCCTTAGAGCAGAAGAGGTTAAGGGGAGATTTGGTAAAGGTTTTCACAATCCTGAGGGGTTCCAATCGAGCAAATAAAGAGAATCTCTTTCTGGACACAGATGAGTTAACAAAGGACACAGAGCTAAGGTGATCAACATTTAATTTTAATAAACTTAGAGGGCGGGATTCTCCACCCCCACGCCGAAGTGGCCGCGCCGTCGTGAACGCCGTCGAGGTTCACGACGGTGCGGAACGGCCCCGGTCCCGACCGATTCAGGCCCTGACAATGGGCTAGGATCGGGGCCGCGTCATCTACACGCGCCAGGCCTTGTCGCCCGCGTAAAAGCGGCGCCGCATAAATGACGCGGCCGGCGCCGCATAACGGGCGTCACCCGCGCATGCGCAGGTTGGCCGGCGCCAACCAGCGCATGCGTGGTTGCCGTCCTGTCTAAATCCGCCCCGCAAGAAGATGGGGGACGGATCTTGCGGGGCCGCGGAAGGAAGGAGGTCCTCCTTCAGAGAGGACGGCCCGATGATCGGTGGGCACCGATCGCGGGCCACCCCACATTCCAGGTGAAGCCCGGTGCAGGATCCCCCCTCGCCCCCCACAGGCCGCCCCCCCAGCGTTCACGCACCGCCCACTACTGCAGAGACCAGGTGTGGACGGCGCCGGGGGAGCCCGCTGTTTTGGCCTGGCCGCTCAGCCCATCCGGGCCTCAGAATAGCGGGGGTGCCGGAGAATCGCCATTTTGGGTGTCTCCGGCGATTCTCCGGCCTGCGGCCCACAAAACTCGACCGGGCCGTTCCCGCCGCTTGGGAGAATCGCGGGAGGGCATCGGACCGGCATCCCCAGAAATTTTGGCTACCCAGGCGATTCTCCCAACCAGCGTGGGAGTGGAGAATCGCGCCCTCTCAGAGTACCCAATTCATTTTTTCCAATTAAGTGGCAATTTAGTGTGGCCAATCCACCTATCCTGCACATCGTTTTGGGTTGTGGGGGTGAGACCCACTCAGGGAGAATGTGCAAACTCCACACAAAAAGTGGCCCGGGGCCAGGATCGAACCCAGGTCATCAGTGTCGTGAGGCAGCAGTGCTAACCACTATGCCACCATGCTGCCCTTGTAGTGAGTGGTTGTTGTCTAGTGTGACAACTGGAAGACTTTAAGAAGATCGGGTTCGAAGTATTGGGCAATTTAAGAGTTAAAAACCTGGGATTAGAGTGTGTTCGACTGCAATGGTCATGTTTTTTTTTGTTGAATAATTCTGTTTCGCAGGGGCTGTATGTTGTTAGCAGCCGGAAGATGAAATTGGCAAAGGAATGTGGTTTCAGTCTAGGCTAATGGACTGTGGATTTACTGGGAGTGGCTAGGGGTAGATAATGTGCTTTGCAGCCTGCAGAGATCATTTCATAGAATCATAGAATTTACAGTGACAAAGAAGGCCATTCAGCCCATTGCATCGGCACTAGCCCTTAAGGGCTGGTTTAGCTCAGGGCCAGACAGTTGGTTTGTGATGCAGAACAAGGCCAGCAGCGCGGGTTCAATTCCTGTATCAGCTGAGAATTCTGAATTCTCCCTCTCTGTACCTGAACAGGTGCCGGAATGTGGCGACCAGGAGCTTTTCACAGTAACTTAATTGTAGTGTTAATGCAACCCTACTTGTGACAATAAAGATTATTTAGGGGCTGGTTTAGCACAGTGGACCTCCCTGAACAGGCGCCGGAATGTGGCGACTAGGGGCTTTTCACAGTAACTTCACTGAAGCCTATAATAAGCGATTATTATCATATTATTATTGGAAAGAGCACCCCACTTAAGCCCAAACTTCCACCCTATCCCCATAACCCAGTAATCCCACCCAACCATTTTGGACATAAAAGGACAATTTAACATGGTCAATCCACCTAACCTGCACATCTTTGGACTGTGGGAGGAAACCAGAGCTGTCTTAATAATAATCTTTATTGTCCCAGGTAGGCTTGCAATTAAGTTACAGTAAAACTCCCCTAGTCGCCACACTCCTTCACCTGTTCGGGTACACTGAGGGAGAATTCAGAATGTCCAATTCACCTAAAAATTCTGAAGGTGGAGCCACCACTGGGCAGTGCTCTCTATCATTCAGTCAAACCCTTTGCAAAATCCACTTCACCTTGCTTACCCCTCCAATTTCCTTCAGATAAGCTCTGAAATTATTTCTCCTCAGCCAATGTCTTCCCATTTGCAAAAGAAATTCTCACACACAGGATATGAATGCAAGGGAGGAAGGAAAGGGACAAAAAACTGCACTTATCTAGCACCCTTTTACGGCCTCCAAACAGAAGCAAGTACAAGCCCAAAATATAAATAAAGGTTTTGGGGCGGTTTTCGCCATGATTCCTGTGCGCAAACTGACAATATTCTCTGATCATGAGTCGAAGCATTTTACCATTTTAAGTCTCTTCGCTAAAGCCGATTGTCTATTCTAGCTTCATTGACTGCTTTTTTTGAAACTATGCATTTATTTCCTTTTTTCACACGTGTATTTTCTTAGGAAGTAAATATTTAGGACGCCTTCTGTTTCAAACAAGGTTCCTTTCTTGTCACGGAGCATCCTCCTTCAACCTCAAGACAGGGGCGTATGAGAGGGAGCTCTGTTCGGCAACATTTTAAAGTCAGCCATTTTGTTTTCACTGCTCAGCACATAACCCCCATTTCCTGTCGGCCGAGGCTTCAGACGTCTGGTGTACGGTCAACCTTTGCTGCTCGGTTTTGGAATTGCCTGACTCAAACTGTATTTGCTAGCACAGCAAGTGCGAAGGAGACAGATGAGCTCATTTCCTCGTCAGATGGATAAGAAGCTGGATTTAAAGCTCCATTAGTCTTGGCTTGTTCTTGCTGTCAATGCCCTTGGTACCAAGTGGTTTAAGGGCAAGCTTTAACAGATTCTAAAGAAATAAAATTGCTTCCCATCCATCCAGTGGATACCTGTGGCAACTCTCCCATTTTTCACTGTAGCATCTGTGCACTCCTCTCCCCACACCTTTTCTGGGTTTTTTTTGTTTGAAGTTCTGTATACTCTGCTAATGCCCCACAGGTGCTGACACTGCCTGCTGCATCACTGAAGCCTATCTGAAGGAGCAGGTTTGGTCTAATTTTGAATTGCGGCCACTGGCAGCGGCTGACGGGCAGCAATTGGCCTCACTGCTCGTGAATCAATGAAGGGCTAAAGTCAGCCAGGGCTATTTCCCCTTCTTCCCATTCAGTCAGCTTCCCTGGAGAGCACACGTGCAAGGGCAGAACTCCGCTCCGTCATGCTGTCCTCCCTGGTGTTCATAGATTTCCGATCCTCATTGCCCAGGCCGACACTTTAGACGAGCAGCCGCTTGTGCATTGTACTGGTGGGTTCAGGTGGGGCTCCCTCACACCTGCAAAGTTGACTCTTCCGGGGGAAAAAAGGGTGGAAAATTGGCAAAAGGTGTCAAAATGAATGAACACCATGAAGCAGTCACACTGACACTTGGTGCACAAACAATGTTCAGTCCGGAGAAGGTTCGTTAGGTTGATCCCGAGAATGGAGGGATTTTGTAATGAGGAGAGGTTGAGTGGGTTGGGCCTGTACTCATTGGAGTTCAGAAGAATGAGAGGCCACCTTATTGAGACATAGAGGATTCTCTAGGGGTTTAATGGAGTGGATACTGAGAGGTTGTTTCCCCTTCTGGGTGAGTCCAGGACCAGAGCGTATAATCTCAGAGTAAGAGGTCACCCATTTATGACAGGGATGAGGAGGAATTTCTTCCCTCAGAGGGTAGTGAATCTATGGAATTCTTTACTACAGAGGGCTGTGGAGGCTGGGTCATTAAGTATGTCCAAGGTTGACATAGACAGATTTTTAATCAGTAAGGGAATCAAGGGTGTGGTGGGCTATATTAGGGGTATCGCGGTACCTAGGTGGGATGTACCTTATACTGTATATGAGTGGTAGAATCTGCCTGCTGGTTCCGGGCGGAGCATAAGAGTCTGTGTTTCACCCACAGCAGTCATTCTGTACCAGAGCTGCTGGGGTAACTACTTGTTCATTAAAGCCTACAATTGGACTACAATCTCACTTCAGTATTGATTGATCGTGCATCAAAGGGTTAAGGGCATTATGCAGGAAAGTGGAGTTGACGATTATCACATCGGATCGGGGAGGAGGGGCGGCACGGTGGCACAGTGGTTATCACTGCTGCCTCACTGCACCAAGGACTCAGGTTTGGTCCTGACCCCGGGTTTATTCAGCTAACATGCTGTCCACGTGGAGTTTGCACATTCTCCCTGTGTCTATGTGGAACACACCCCCGCAACCCAAAGATGTGCAGGGTAGGTGGATTGGCCATGTTAAATCGCCCCTTAATTGGAAATGTTAAAAAATCATATCAGATCAGTCATGATCTTATTGAATGGCGGAGCAGACTTGATGGGACGAATGGCCTCCTTCTGCTCCTATGTCTTCTGGTCTTATGGTCTTACGGTCCAGATACTGTTCAATCACGAAGACCCAAATAATCCTTTTCTGAAGCCATCCTCACAGCTGGCTGTGGATTGATACTTTTCGTTGAGAGAAACAAAAGCTTACATTTTCGGTCAGAAAGCTTTCCGTTGAACATATCTTGTCACCACTTCCGCAGATTCTGGTTCCCTTTATAAGTTTCATAATGTTATCAGGATGATGTTAAGGCACAGAAGAGCATTGCACAATTTCCTGGCTTTGAGATCAGAGGTAGGCTGAGACATGGCTGCGCTCCGAGTGTTCACGGGGATCTGGCCTGGCGACTGCATGAATGGAGATCCCTGGCTATTGCATCTGACCCATTGTATCGGGTTTTCTTATGAGGAAAGGTTAGACAAACTGGGTTAGTTTCCATTGGAGTTCAGGAGAATGAGGGGTGACTTGATTGAAGTATATAAGAACCTGAATGGTATTGAGAAGCATGCTTCCTCTTGTGGGTGAGTCTAGAACCAAGGTGGCAATGTTTTAAAATTAGGGGTCACCCTTTAGGAACCGAGAATCGTTTTCTCTCAGAGGGTTGTGCGACTTTGGAAGTCTTCACCTCAGAAGGCAATGGGGGTGGGGGATCGTTGAATATTTTAAAGATGGAGGTAGATAGATTCATGAAGGGTAAGGGAATTAAAGGTTATCGGGATAGATGGGAACGTGGAATTGGAAACACAAACAGATCCGCCATATCTTATTGAATGGTGGAGCAGGCTCGAGGGGCCAAATGGCCTACTTCTGCTCCTGTTTCGTGTGTTCGTATGACCCATTCTGGCAAACATCGAACCACATCTTTTGTTAAATGCGTTAAGAATCTTTAGACAGTGCTTTACTTTTGGAGTTTGTATCTGCATAAACATTGTTATTATTGGTGACATTATGACACACGGCCAGGTTAGGTTCAAGTTTAAGTGAGGTGGAGAAAAGGTTCTGGTCAGAAACTGTGAGAAAAAGTAGGCACCCAGGTAAGTTCCCTTTAAAAACTGGGGGCCTAACACTTGTTCAAATTCAGCCAGAGATTTGAGATACGTTTACTTGCCATCAAACATCAGACTTCATCAGTGAGCCAAAATAGGAACCAATGTCTTTTAGGCTGCCAGATGTAGACTGTTACTATTGGCTGAGGTTTCATTTGGGGCAGTTTCATCAGTTCGAGCAGGACCTGTGGCTAACAGACTGACCCCAACCCTGCTATGCCAAAACAAGGTGGCACCAAGAAGGAAAGTCCACTCGTGTAAATCAGAACCAACTTAGCTAAGTGTATTTATCTCTAATCCCTCTTCAACCTTAAAAAAGCAATCCAGTTTCAGAGTTCCAGTGACCAACATATTCCTTGTTATGATCGGATGAGGGGTGGGGTGGGGGTGGGGGGGGGGGAGGGGGGATGGGGGGGGGTCGAATGGTTCCCTTTTTTCCCACTCCTTGTTTGACCTCAACAGGTTTTTTTGAAAAGGATATACTTGCCAATTCAGCAAGCCGATAGCGCTGTGATCATAATGGACGCCCTCAGACACGTTTTCTTGAGTGTTTTTAAAATAAGAGGATAGTTTTTATGGCACTTAACCTGGCCTAAGTCAAAGTTACACACAGGTATGCACACCCACGCTCGCACACACGCACACAGGCTCACTTGTATGCATTATTATAGGCCAGGGTTTAGAGAAACTCAAAGTCTATCATGGAGTTCACCTGACCCACATTTTAAATAGATTTTGGTTATGGGGAGCACAGAGGCCCACTTTACAGGTGTGGTGCAACAGAGAGCTAAAATAAACAAAACAATGTTTATTCTATGAATCCAGTTAACATTTTATAAACACACAGTAAACATCTTATCAACTACAAACACCGATACATTCCCAAATACACTGGGCGGGATTCCGCCACCCCGGTCGGGGGCCGTTGGCAGCGGCTCCCCGGTGATTCTCCAGGCCCCGATGGGACGACTGGCCGTCCATTTTTGGTCAGTCCCGTCGGCGTGAATCATTCACCTCACGCATGGCGGGACCTGGGAGGTGAGTATGCTTGGTCGGTCCTCGGGAGGGGGCGCGGGGATCCAACCTCGGGGCCTGGCCCGCGATCGGGGCCCACCGATCTGCGGGCAGACATGTTCCGTGGGGGCACTTCTTTCTTCTGTGCCGGGCCCCTGTAGGGCTGCGCCATACTGTCCGGGGGCCGGCAGGGAGAAGAGAACCCCCCGCGCATGCGTGAAAATACGCCGGCCTGTCTGCGCATGCGCAGAATCACGGCAGCCGTTCCACGCATGCGCGAGATCACACCGGCCGTTCCGCGTATGCGCAGACTGGAGCAGCACCAACCCCTCCGCCGTCCACCTAGCCCCCAGAAATGCGGAGAATCCCACACTTTCGGGGCTGTTGATGCCGGAATGGTTGGTGCCGGTTTTCCCGCCAGCATTGGGACTTAGTCCCCAGAAGGGAGAATCCCGGCCCAAATTCCATAAGTAACTTCCCAAACAACATCCATAAGTTAAATCCTTTCAAAAATAAAGACAGCAGGTTTAAATGCTCGACAGAAACAGGTATTACTTTGAAATCGTCAATGATCTGGAGACATTCTTTAGCTTGTAGAGAGAGAGATCATTATACAGCTGCTTGCTTTGAATGCAGCTCTCCAACTCTGAAAACGAAACCCAAAACACACTGCAGCTGCCAGCTCAAAACGAAAGTAAAAGCAGAGCCATAGCTCAGCTCCACCCACACAATGACATCACTGCAGCTATTTGATAAACACCCATTTCTTAAAGGTACATCCACCTGACAGCATGCTTGCATGTACACACATGCTCGCACATGCACACACATGCACACATCTGCACCTGTTCACATGCATGTGTACACACCCACATGCACACATGGACTCTCTAAGTTCACACTCACACACACACACAGACGGCATACACTCTAAGTTCACACCCACACAAGTATAGGGCCGGATTCTCCTGCCGTTGCGATTCACTTTCCCGCTGGCAGTGCGCGGGTTTCCCGATGGTGTGGGTTGGCCTCAATGGAAAATCCCATTGACAAGCGGCAGGAAGACAGAATCCTGCCGCCAGCGAATGGCATGCCTTCGAGAAACCCGCAATTGGTGAATTGGAGAATTTAGCCCGTGATTGTGGCTACTGTATTCCAGTTGCCTACTTTACATGAAGTGATAATGTCTGAGCACATTTCTTTCACAGCAAGGGTTCTATTATCCAAGTAAATCTGTTGAATGGTTGGTCTCCAGCCAGTTGCGTTCCTCGATGATTGTCCAGATACTTTGCTAATGGGGCTGGTTTAGCACACTGGGCTAAATCGCTAGCTTTGAAGGCAGATCAAGGCAGGCCAGCAGCACGGTTCAATTCCCGTACCAGCCTCCCCGAACAGGCGCCGGAATGTGGCGACTAGGGGCTTTTCACAGTAACTTCATTTGAAGCCTACTTGTGACAATAAGCAATTTTCATTTCATAATGGTGAAGACGATGATCGCTGTTCATAGTCATTCAAGGTAATTGTTCTTTTTTTAAAAATTCATTAATGGGATGTGGACATCGCTGGCCAGGCCAGTAGTTATTGCCAATCCCTAATTGCCCTTGGGAAAGGTGTTGGTGTGGTAGTATGCATTAGGGGTCATGTGGGACTGTGAAGCCATGATGTCATTGGCTGACAGATCCCGGGTCCTGGTTGGACGTTGACCTCTAGCTCCGCCCTGAAGGCGGAGTATAAGTACCTGGAGTCCTCCCCCGCAGGCAGTCTACTACTGAACTGCGGGGGAAACAGTCACGCTTAATAAAGCCTCATCGACTTCACTCTATTCGTCTCTCAGAGTCTTTGTGCGCTACAGTTGGTGAAATTCTTTATTGAACCGCTGCAGTCCACGTGGTGTAGGTACACCCACAGTGCTGTTAGTGGGAGGAGTTCCAGGACTTTGAACCAGCGAAAGCAAAGGAACGGCGATATATTTGCAAGGCAGGATGGTGAGTGACTTACAGGGGAGCATTCAGGTGGTGGTGTTCCCATGTGTCCGCTGGCCTTTCCAGATGGAAGCAGTCATGGGTTTGGAAGCTGCTGTCTTCGGAGCCTTGATGAGTTCCTGCAGTGCATCTTGTGGATGGTACACATAGCTGCTACTTTCATCGGTGGTGGAGGGGGTAAATGTTTGTGGATCGGGTACCAATGAAGTGGCTGCTTTGTCCTGGCTGGTGTTGAGCTTCTTGAGTGTTGTCGGAGCTGCACTCACCCAAGCAATGGAGAGTATTCCATCACACTCTGACATGTGCCGTATAGATGGTGGACAGGCTCTGGGGAGTCAGGAGGTGAGCTACTCACCAGAGGATTGGCCTCTGACCTGGTCTTGTAACCACAGTATTTATATGACTCGTCCAGTTCAGTTTCTGATCAATGATAACTCCAAGGATGTTGATAGAAGGGGATTTAGTGATGGTAAGGCCATTAAATGTCATGGGATGATGGTTAGATTCTTTCTTGTTGAAGATGGTCATTGCCTGGCACTTGTGTGGCACAAATGTTAAAAGCGACTTGTTAGTCCAAGCCTGCATCTTGTCCAGATCTTACTGCATTTGGGCATGGACAGCGTCAGCATCTGAGGAGTCACAAATAGTGCTGAACAGCGAGCATCCCACATTCCTGACCTTATGATGGAAAGAAGGTCATTGATTAAGTAGCTGAAAATCATAGAATCATAGAATTTACAGGGCTGAAGGAGGCCATTCGGGCCATCAAGCCTGCACTGGCCCTTGAAAAGAGAACCCTACTCAAGCCCATGCTTCCACCCTATCCCCATAACCCAGTAACCCCACTTATCCTTTTTGGACACTAAGGTCAATTTAACATGGCCAATCCACCTAACCTGCACACCTTTGGACTGTGGGAGGAAACCGGAGCACCCGGAGGGAACCCACGCACACACGGGGAGGACGTGCAGACTCCGCACAGACAGTGACCCAAGCCGGGAATCGAACCTGGGACCCTGGAGCTGTGAAGCAACTGTGCTAGCCACTGTGCTACCGTGATGGTTTAGCTTAGGACACTAGTCTGAGGAATGTCTGTGATGATGCCCTGGGACTGAGATGATTGATCTCCCACAAACGCAACCATCTTCCTTTGTGCCAGGCATGGCTGCATCCAGTGGAGAGTTTTCCCATTGATCCCCATTGACTCCTGTTTTACTGGGCTCCCTGATGCCACACTCCGTCAAATGCTGCCTTGATGCCAAGGGCAGTCACTCTCCCCTCACCTCTGGAGTTCAGCTCTTTTGTCAAGGTCCATCACAGAAGCAATATTGTACCCCATCTTCCACTGATCGAGAGGCCAGCTCAAGTAGCCGAAATAATTAGTGCATGTAGAATGTAATAGAATTTGGGGGCAGAAAAACAGGCCGTTAGATCCTACTGGCCTTTTGATTTCGCCACAAGGATGGAGGAAGATAGGAACAAGTTTACTGGATTCTACTTTTTTTTACTAGACTCTACCATATTCAAGCTGCACCATCTTAACTCACTTTGTTCAAATCTTCATTAATATTTATGGTCACGTTGTCAAATTTTGACACAGGCAAAAATCCAATTACTGTGGGGACATTCCTACCTTATTCTGCAAAATGTCAAGCTATACCTCTGCGGAACGTCAAGGGGTTAAACACACATATTAAAAAAATTAAGTTAAAGCTCCCATTGTTTTCAGGGCTACTTCGGAGCAGGCCTCTAGCTCTCCAATGGGAAATCTTTAAACTCTCCGTTTTGCTTGTTATGCCTTGAGTGTCGTCCTCTTTTATTAATGGTTCCTAAAGAGGGCCATCAGAAAAAATCTTTTCAATGTATAATTCCAATCCAGAGGGCCAACGTTGAAGTAATTAAAGATATACATCTCCTCTCTGAGGGGAGATAGTCCATTTGTCAAAGTGCACAATCAATCCCAGACCGGCTCACCTCACCTGGCCTTGCAACCAGGAAAGACCCAATCGGGAATGGCTAATGGGTTCTTCCCTGATTGACTTCTCTTGAGTTAAGTTGGGGATCGGCATTTATCGTTTCTTTGTCTGTGTGTTTTTTTTATATATATATAAAAACAAATTGAGGAATCCAGGTGAAGTGCCCAAGGCTAAACAAGAGCAAGTTTGAACAGGGTTGGAGAGAGGGTGAAGTAAAATGAGAAGTGGTGGCAAGCAGTCAGCAAGCTTGGACTTTGCAAACCTGCAGATTGTTCGAAGAACTGAAGGCTGAGAGTGGTAAGAAATTCCAGCATTGAGATGCCGGAAGAGAGCGTGTTAGGCTTGGTACAAAAGGTCTTAACCCTAGCACCCTTAACATAAATCAACTGCTCCATAACATTAAAAATTGCCCCACTTACTGCAGTGCTTATTGCCCTATAATTCTGATTCCTATTGGGCATAAAGCATTAATATTCCTGCTCCTGTCATCCACGAATCAGAAAGGATTGACCTTAACATTTAAAAATTCATCTCAATGCCAATTAGTCAAAATATATTGCTCTCTTTAATTTTACATTGTTAAAGTATCAGTGTATCACGTTTTAAAGATGTAATTATGTGATCTGGTTACATTTTAAACATTGGTACTATTTATAACATGGTATACATATTCCCAGTAAATTGATCAGAGTTAGGTGTTTAGCTGGCTGGATGTAAATCAAAATATCAAGGTGGACGTACAGGCATTCCAAGATTTATATTGACGGCACTAAGTTACAGGCCATTGGGAGCAATATTGCATATCTGCTGTACTATGACTTTTGGAAGGAAATCATTTCCTTCTGATTACCCTGCTAAATGATGTTCTGAAATAATGGCATATCGGAGTATATGCTCCTCTATGCACAAACTTAAAGAAACATTCTTTGACTAAATGGTTTATAATTGGTTCATTGAGAGAATTTTCTTTTTTAACTCCACACGGAGAGCGAAGCAACATCCAATCATCTTCAAAATGTTTATCTATCTTCCACACATTTACGTCGTATATGCTGCACAGTTAGCCGGGGACTTAATTCTGTCATTTATATTCATTAAATGTGGTGTGGTGCAGATCGACCGAGGTAAATGATGCCTGAATTCATCCAGTGAGATGGAGGTAACCAGACTCGCAATTTATATGGAGCAGAAAGTTTAATGTCACTGCTGCCGGAGAGCTTCTCCTTGTCAGTGTTTAACAAGAGTTCAATAAATTCTGTCTCTTCCTTATTGAAAAGATAATGGCTTCGGTAACCACGTGTGATAGATTCGGTCATTAGCCGTGGTCAGTGAAGAAATTACCTGCTTATTGCCTGGTTTGGTAGCGAGAATTTAATCTTAACTTTTTCAGTTTTCAGACAGACATAGTGACACTTGCAATCAACTGGCCCACACCAGTGGCAACTTGACCGATGATGAAGTCTTTGCAGTGTACTGTTTGACCATATTTGAAATGCTTGCTGACTAATGCTGTTCCATCTCTCACCTTTCGCCTCCGACTTTTCTCTATCCACCAAGCTCTTTTGGCCTTTCTCCATTTATTATTTTGGTCATTGCTGTTTTCTGTGTTCATTCATGAGGAAGTGTGCATTGCTGGCAGGGTCAGCATTTGTTGCCCATTCCTAATTACCCTTGAGAAGTTGGTGGCCTTCTTGAATTCTTGTGGCGTAGATGCACTCAGAGTGCTGGGAGTTCCAGGATTTTGACCCATAAGACCATAAGACATAGGAGCAGAATTAGGCCACTCAGCCCATCGAGTCTGCTCCATCATTCAATCATCAGATATTTTTCTCATCCCCAGTCTCCTGCCTTTTCCCCATAACCCCTGATCCCCTTATTGATCAAGAACCTATGTATCTCTGTCTTAAAGACACTCAGTGATTTGGCCTCCACAGCCTTCTGCGGCAAAGAGTTCCATAGATTCCCCACCCTCTGGCTGAAAAAATTCCTCCTCAGCTCTGTTTTAAAGGATCGTCCCTTTCGTCTGAGATTGTATCCTCTGCTTCTAGTTTTTCGTACAAGTGGAAACATCCTCTCCACATCCACTCTATCCAGGCCTCGCGGTATCCTGTACCCAGCAAACTTCACTCCCTTTTCCCTCCTCAGCTCTAAGGATCTCATCTGGGTGACATTTATTTCCCCTACCTCCTCACTACTGAAATGACGACTTATCGCCTCCCTTAACTCACTCTTTCCCAGGACTCAAAAGGTCTGGGTCGTCCTAAAATCCACAACCTCATGAAATCCAACAATGTCATCACTTACCTACGACAGTGTGAGTTACTTCATCAGCTGCCCTACTGGTTTCAATATTGATGGTGTCCTGCAGTGTGAGCCTCAGCTTCCCAAGAAGAAATATTGACACTTTTTCCCTCGTGAAGATGCTGAACCCTGTGAAGATCACATTGTCTGGTTTCTCAGACATTACGTGCTGTACATGTATTGAGCTACACAGCTACAATGCAGAGCTTATGAGAAGCTATTCCTTTATTCTTACCAGCTTATGTATTTTGACACACCCAGACTGTTTGACTAAACACCTTTCCCAGGATTTACATAAGATTATGTCTGGCAGGTACTATTTAAAAAACTACAAAAGAGGACACAATAGAATTGTTATGACCCCAAAGTGTGGGTTTTAACCCTTTTGGAGACAGCAGAGGATTTTTCTGGTGAGCCAAGCAAAGGTTGTTAGTGGAAGGAAATAGAATAGTTGCAGGCACTCAGTATCAGAATCAGAGCAACGCCAACAGCATGGGTTCAATTCCCGCATGAGGTCATTCATGAAGGTCCCGCTTTCTCAGCCTTGCCCCTTTGCCCGAGATGTGGTGATCCTCAGGGTAAATCACCACCAGCCAGCTCTCAAAGTGGGAGAGCAGCCTCTGGAACTGTGGCAACTTTTACATTGCTAATTGAGGGCAGTGTTGTGCTGTGGGTGCAGGCGCACTCGCTACTGGGTTGAGCCGGTGATCTAGCGGTAATGTCACTGGCCTAATAATCCAGAGGCCCAGGATACTGATCTGGGGACACAGGTGAATATCCCACCATGGCTTCAAAGAACACAGAACATAGAACATAGAACAGTACAGCACAGTACAGGCCCTTCCGCCCACGATGTTGTGCCAACCACTTATCCTAATCTAAGATCAACCTAACCTACACCCCTTCAATTTACTGCTGCCCATGTGCCTGTCAAAGAGTCGCTTAAATGTCCTTAATGACTCTGATTCCACCACCTCCACTGGCAGTGCATTCCACGCACCCACCACTCTCTGTGTAAAGAACCGACCTATGATATCTTCCCTATACCTTGCTCCAGTCACCTTAAAATTATGTCCCTCGTGACAGCCATTTCTGTCCTGGGGAAAAGTCTCTGGCTATCCACTCTATAAATGCCCCTCATCACCATGTGCACCTCTATCAAGTCACCTCTCTTCCTTCTTTGTTCCAGTGAGAAAAGCCCTAGCTCCCTCAACCTTTCTACATAAGACATGCCCTCCAGTCCAGGCAACATCCTGGTAAATCTACTCTGCACCCTCTCCAAATCATCCACATTCTTCCAATAATGAGGCGACCAGAACTGGACACAATATTTCAAGTGTGGTCTCACCAGGGTTTTATAAAGCTGCAGCAAAACCTCGTGGCTCTTAAACTCCATCCTCTTGTTAATGAAAGTCAACACACCATACACCTTCTTAACAACTCTATCAACCTGGGTGGCAACTTTGAGGGATCTATGTATGTGGACCCCAAGATCCACCTGTTCCTCCACACTTCCAAGAATCCTGCCTTTTATCCTGTATTCAGCATTCAAATTCAACCTTCCAAAATGAATCACTTCACATTGATCTAGGTTAAACTCCATCTGCCACTTCTCAGCCCAGCTCTGCATCCTGTCAATGTCCTGTTGTAACCTGCAACAGCCCTCAACACTATCTACAACTCCACCAACCTTCGTGTCATTGGCAAACTTACTAACCCACCCTTCCACTTCCTCATCCAAGTCATTTCTAAAACCACAAAGAGCAGAGGTCCCAGAACAGATCCCTACGGGACACCACTGGTCACCGACCTCCAGGCGGAATACTTTCCATCCACTACCACTCACTGTCTTCTTTCAGCCAGCCAATTCTGTATCCAGACAGCCAGATTTCCCTGTATCCCATGCCCATAACTGTTGTGTTAGGTACACTGGTCTAACACTGGCTGCAACAGGATGCAGCTTAGATCAGAAAGATACTCCAGATCTTGAAGTTAGTTCAATCAGGTTTATTGAACTAATAGCACAGTTAGCACAGTTCTCTGTGAGTTTGACTCTCTGCTAACTTAAGTGTGGTTATCTGTCTGACTGAACCAGACTAGCTCTTAGCCACGTGGTGGAGGTGTGAGATTGCAACAACACCCTTGACTAACTCTAGATGTTCATCAGTGGAAAGAGACGGAGTGTGAGTGCCTCGTGTCTTTTATAGTTAGATCCCACCCCTGAGTGCCCTGCCTGCTTATTGGTCGTGTCCTGTTCTCTGTGTCCATTAGCTGTTTGTCTGTACATCATTATGTGTGTGTGCGTGCCTGCATATCATGACACTAACTTTCTGAATGAGCCTATCATGGGGAACCTTATCAAATGCCTTACTGAATCCATATACACCACATCCACTGCCCGACCTTCATCAATGTGTCTCGTCACATCCTCAAAGAATTCAATATGGCTTGTGAGGCATGAGTGCCCCTCACAAAGCCATGCTGACTATCTTTAATCAGACTATGTTTCTCTAAATACTCATAAATCACGGGCGCGATTCTCCACTCCCACGCTGAAGTGGCCGCGCCGTCGTGAACGCCGGCGAGGTTCACGATGGCGCGGAACGGCCCCGGTCCCGACCGATTCAGGCCCTGACAATGGGCCAGGATCGGGGCCGCGTCATCTACCCGCGCCAGGCCTTGTCGCCCGCGTAAAAGCGGCGCCGAATAGATGACACGGCCGGCGCCGCATAACAGACGTCATCTGCGCATTTGGACAGGACGGAAACCACGCATGCGCGGGTTGGCCGGCGCCAACCCGCGCTTGCGTGGTTTCCGTCCTGTCCAAATCCGCCCCGCAAGAAGATGGGGGACGGATCTTGCGGGGCCGCGGAAGGAAGGAGGTCCTCCTTCAGAGAGGACGGCCCGACGATCGGTGGGCACCGATCGCGGGCCACCCCACATTCAAGGTGAAGCCCGGTGCAGGATCCCCCCTCGCCCCCCCACAGGCCGCCCCCACAGCGTTCACGCACCGCCCACGACTGCAGTGACCAGGTGTGGACGGCACCGGGGGGGAACCCGCAGTTTTGGCCTGGCCGCTCGGCCCATCCGGGCCTCAGAATCGCAGGGGTGCCGGAGAATCGCCATTTTGGGTATCTCCGGCGATTCTCCGGCCTGCGGCCCGCGAAACTCGACTGGCCCGTTCCCGCCGCTCGGGAGAATCGCGGGAGGGCGTCGGACCGGTGTCCCCGGAAACTTCGGCAGCCCAGGCGATTCTCCCAACCGGCGTGGGAGTGGAGAATCACGCCCCCTATCTCTCAGAATTCTTTCCAGTATTTTGCTCACCACAGACGTAAGACTGACTAGTCTGTAATTCCCAGGGTTTTCCCTATTCCCTTTCTTGAACAGGGGAACAACATTTGCCTCCCTCCAATTATCCAGGTACTACTCCAGTGGCGAGTGAGGACGCAAGGATCATCGCCAATGGCGCAGCAATCTCCTCCCTTGCTTCCCATAGTAACCTTGGGTAACCTTAGGGGAACATGGTAGCATACTGGTTAGCACAGTTGCTTCACAGCTCCAGGGTCCCAGGTTCGATTCCCAGCTTGGGTCACTGTGTGGGCGGAGTTTGCACTTTCTCCCCGTGACAGCGTGGGTTTCCTCCGGGCGCTCCGGTTTCCTCCCACAGTCCAAAGATGTGCGGGTTAGGCGGACTGGCCATGATAAATTGCCCTTCGTGCTCAAAATGGTTAGATGGGGTTACTGGGTTACGGGGATAGGGTGGAGGCGTGGGCTTAAGTAGGGTGCTCTTTCCAAGGGTCGGTGCAGACTCGATGGGCCGAGTGGCCTCATTCTGCCCTGTAAATTCTATGATTCTATGATTTTTGTCACCTTGTCGTGTTTGCCGTGTCGGGAGATTTTACGGCTTAACAAAGCCAGCCTTTTAAAATGCCCACCTGCATGTCATATTTTCGGGCGGGTGGTTGCTGTGGGCAGAAACAGGAGCCAGAGCAGGTGACCCCAGGGTGAATGCCCAGGCCTGCCTCTGTGTTCCGGCGCTGTGTTCAAATAAACAAATAATAATAAGACAAAAAACTTTGCCCCTTCCCTCACCCCCTCACCTTCCCCATACACTTAGCTATCCTATCTATCCATGCAACCCTATCCATCGCCAACACCCACCTGATGGTCCCATGCCTTGCTAATACCTTTCTATCCATCCTCTATGACCCCCATACCTCCTTTGCCAACTTAGTGCAAACTCATGCCAACACTTGCCCCACACTCACTGCTCTTTATCCCTTCCATACCAAATTACCTACCATCCATCGACAGTTCTTTGACAGTGTGGACTGTTCTGGGCCAGGGTTTAGTGAACCCCAAAGTGCATCATGGAGTTCACCTGACCCACGACTTTTACGAGATTGTGGTTATGGGGAGCAGACGGCCCACTCTACAGGTGTGGTCCCGCAGAAATGGAAAAGTATTTTTTTAAGCAAAACAATGTTTATTCTATGAACTCAAGTTAACCTTTTTAAAACATACAGTGAACATCTTAGCAACCATCAATTCAAATACCACCCCCAAAGAATACAACACTAAGTAATCCTTACTTTCCTTTTAACATCCATAAGACATTAAAAAAAACTTTTAACAGAAGCACATCCGATTTAAATTCACTACTGAGAGCAGTTATCACTCTGAATTCACCAAATGATCAAAAGATAGTCTTTACATGGCAGAGAGAACAGCATTACACCTTCTCTGGCTGGCTGCAGCTCCAACACTAAAACAAAACCAAAACAACACAGACACAACCAAGCTTTCTCAAAGTGAAACTAAAAAGCAGAGCCAGAGATCAGCGCCACCCATACTCTGACATCACTGCAGTAACATGAGCAGACAAACATTTCTTAAAGTGACATTCTCATGACAGGACACGTTCCGGAAATTTTGACAGATTTACAGATGGGCTGCTCTTTATCAGTTTCTTGACAATTGGACAGTTCCTTGACAGCTGAATAGTTCTTCAATAGTTCCTTTAAAGCGAAGTAGTTTTTTATCACTCTTCGACAGCTGAACAGTTCTTAAGCAGTTCATTAACAACTTGACAGTTCTTTGATAGCTTGACAGTTCCACTGATTTTATGTGTTAAAAGTGCATAATCATGTTTACGTTTAACAATACCAGAAAGTACCTTACCACTCCTCAAGGGTGCCTCACCACTCCCAAAGGTGTCCCAGGGCCTTCGGCAAAGGTTTACCTTACCTCTCCAAAATGGTGCCCTAGTTGTCCAAATGCAATCACCAGATTCAGACCTCCTCTTACCTGTTCCAATCCCGGCCTAAATATATCCCACTTCAATGGGGAAAGCTGGTGACTTATGGGCTCAGCTGCCTCCATGAATCGCGGATTGGTGAACCCTTGGCACAACTCCAGTCCAGCCCCTGCAAAGATGGGAAATGCCAGGTCTGGTTGCAGGACATGGAATTTTTGGCCATTTCTGAGATTTTTGCCACAACACAGAGGGTTCTCCATCAAGGTGGGAATCCAGACCATAATCTACAAACACAATGAGAGACATTTTCAGACCATTAGGTAAAAACTTGAGAATTTCCTCTCCAGCCCCCCAAGGAGTTCAAACAAGCTCCAGGAAACTTCCAACTCTCATTATAGCTCATTTTGTCCTGTAATTAGGGGTGACTTTCACTCCATGCAGTCTCCCTATCGAGCTCCAATAATCTATCCAGCAAACAGAGTCCATATCCTATATCCATCAACACTTCATATATATTAATCGCATCACCTCAAAGTCTATCCCTCCCCGGTTTAAATAAAAAGCCCTGGGTCCCAGAAGCCTAACAGATGAGCCATGTATCATTTTGTTGACACGTATCCAGCTCTTCCCCAGGCCCTTAATGTTTCCCACAATGTGAGGAAGAAAAGGCAGGCATGTGATTCAAGAATAGTTGCGCCGGTAGCTTTTGACTTTTCATAAATGGCGCCTGACTAATTTCAAAGCCATTAGTACTGCTATGTCACCCATGAATTTAGTCCAAGTATAGATTGCTCTGTGTGAAGAAAACTTTCCTGATCTCAGTCTTGAATTCACCAATGTTAATCTGTCCTGTTCCTTTACTTACATAAAACTGAAATCAGGAAGCACATTTTTAACACAAGAGGTAGCGAATTCCCTCACTGAAAGCTTCAAGAGTGAGACTGACAGATTTATGTGAGGGAAGGGTATGGAGGGATATGTATCGACGGTGGGTAAGTGGAGTTGAGTCCTGGAGATCAGCCAGGATTTAGTTCAATGGTGGAACCGGCTCCAGCGGCTGAATAGCATACTCCTGTTTCTATTGACCATGAACTTCCCCATATTTACCTTCTCTGTGCCATTTCCTGTTCCTAAACATCAAGCTATGATTTCTGAAATGGGTTACCAAGCACTTTGTGATGATCAGAAAATTCAGGCTAATTTAAGTTAAAGCTATAGTTTATTAGTTTCAGGTGCGAAGAGAGACATGGAGCCTCATTGTGACCATATCATCTGAAAGTAACACAGTGCAGGCTTCTATACATGAAAAGGACCATGGAAATCGGAATAGAGTGCTGGACAGTTCCTTGACAGCTGAATAGTTCTTTAACAGTTCCTTGACACCTGGACAATTAATTGACAGCTGAATAGTTCTTTGACAGCTTGATAGTTCTACTGATTTTATGTGTAAAAAGTGCATAATCATGTTCACATTTAGCAATCCCAGAAGGTATTTTACCTGTCCCATAGGGTGAATCACCTCTCCCAAAGGTGTTCCTGGACCCTATCCAAAGGGTTACATCACATCGCCAAAAGGGTACGCTCGCTATCCAAATGATCAACCAACTTCAACTTAGTTGAAGGGTTCTGCACCTTAGTCAGTAGGGTGCTGAAGCCCAGAATCAAGACGTCCCACCCCCAAACCCATCTATTTCAATAGATGTTTGTTTACATAAGACCAAGAGTACTGCTTGACTGCTTCCACAGCCTACCATTATCTCAGTGGGGGACAGTAATTTCACAGTTCAATTGATAGCACAAGGTAATTATGAAAAGGATTAGATTAACCGTCTGTGATAGAGTTATGAATAGAATAGCTTTTATAAAGGATTAAGCACTTAATTGCTTGTACAGCAGATCACATGCTTGAAGGAAACATTTGTGTTTATTTGGGAATTAGGTGCTTGAATTAAATGTTTGTTTGTATGGTGGCGTACTCGAACCAAATGTTCATAAAGGGTTAAGTACTTGAATGAAATGTTTGTATAGTGGATGAAATATTTGAAGGAAATGTTTGTGTTTCTAAAGACTTAAATACTTGAAGAGAATAAAAGTATTGAGTGGGCTTTTAATCAACGATATTGATTTTTTAAAATAGAGTGTATAATAGATTCTTAGAACTTTATTTTATTTCATCTCAATGTGGCCCCTGAGGTCTGCCCATGGTGGTTACTGGGTGAGTTGACATGGAGGGTGCAAGGGTAGGATATGGTGGGTGGGGACATGGGTTGGCATGCCAACTTAGGCATGGAGCTATAAAGGATGAACAGGGAGTCATAGGTTGGTATGAATTGACAGTAAGTTGGCATGGAGGTTAGCAGAGGCCACGGGGTTAGATAAAGAAGTATTGTTGGCATAGGGCTTCTGAGTGGCCAAGGTTGATGGGGGAATAAATCCATATGGGTGGGGCATGTGGAGTGTGTGAAGGGGTGTGGGCTATAATAATAAGAATACTCTTTATTAGTGTCACAAGTAGGCTTACATTAACATTGCAATGAAGTTACTGTGAAAATCCCCTAGTCGCTACACTCCGGTGCCTGTTCGGGTACACTGTGGGAGATTTCAGAATGTCCAAAGTATCGAACAGCACGTCTTTCAGGACTTGTGGGAGGAAACTGGAGCACCCGGAGGAAACCCACGCAGACACGGGGAGAATGTGCAGACTCCGCACAGACAGTGACCTAAGCTGGGAATCAAACTTGGGTCACTGGCGCTATGAAGCAACAGTGATAACCACTGTGCAACCGTGCCGCCCATGGAGGACCTTACTGATTTTATTATAACTCAGATGAAGTCCCAGAGCACCAAGACAGCCCTTTAAATCAGCCCACCTCTGCAGTCAGCAGCCCCTGTGGCTGCCTTTGCACTGTTTCCAGGGATGGCACCCCCCCCCCCCCCACTCCCCCCCTCTCCCCCCCCCCCCCCCCCACTCTCTAGCACCCCCACCACAGGGCTTGTCCTCTCTGAAGCCTCTGCTTCACCTCGCTGCCTTACTGAAGACCCAGAAGCACTGCCCCCACTGCCCCCATAACAGTCTCAGCTTTTGTGTGGAGTGATCACCTACTCCCCTGTCCTCTCTGTGGGGCTGCAGTAACGCCCTTTGCCTAATTCCCTGCTATAACATCCAAAAAAACCACTCCAGAGGACTTTCAGAAACTTGGCAATAGCCGAGATTCTTCAAAATCTTCTCTAAGACCTTTCCATCTTAAAAACAAAACTATTCTGTTCAAGTACGTGATGTTTTTGGTGAAAATGTAGCCCAGCGAAAATGATATGTTAACTTGGCTTTTTTCGTACCCATGGTGGAGAAGCATTTTGATGGATAGTTGGCACAGTCCATGTGGTTGGTATTACTGACAGGAAATACACATTATATCTTCTGAACCTCAATAATTCTGCATGCAGTAGACCTTCCTGTCAAATTACTTTTACCTTAATCTTCTAAAATCCTTCTCCTTAATATATTTACCAAAAACGGATGGTTTAAAACAACGGAGTCTAAGCTTCGACTATTCAAATAGCACCATGCAACTTCCGAAGCCAAGTATAAAGTTTAAATGCAGTTCTCCATTAATTCCTGGTATTCCAAGTTTCTGATATCAACAGAACTTCCGGTTCTGATTTAGGATTTACTTCAAGGTAACAACGCTTTTCCAAACATCCAGTTTTACACAATTCAAGCAGAGCAAACCAGAGAATGTAAAGCAGGTGCAAATCCATTTGAGTTGCCCACATTTTGATTAACTGCTTTGTGAAAGTAACAGCCATGTTGAACACCAAAAGGCAGGCAATGACTGTGTGCAGCCAAAGGAGAATCCAATGCCTCCTCTTGACATTCAATGGCATCACCATCACTAAATGCCCCCTCATCAACATCCCCAAAGACACCATTGACGGAAAACTAATGGGCAAAGAACATGAACATTATGACTGCAAGAACAAGTCAGAGGCTGGGAATTCCGAAGCAAATAACTCATCTCGTGACTCTCCAAAACCTGTCCACCACCTACAAGCCACAAGTCAAGAATGTGATTCATTACTCTCTGTCGCGTTATTCACCCTGGGGTGACACTGACTGCAACAGGATCGAGATGAACGGTAAAGCATACACCAAACGTAGACGCTGGTTCAATACGATTTATTGAACTTCTGTAACAATGCACACAGCTGGCTGTGGGTTGACACTCTACCACTCTAAGTGTACTAACTCTAACTTACTAGACCAGGCTAGCTCTCATCCACGTGTAGAAGGTGCTGACTGATATATACACCCTGACTGTCACTACAGTTGTCACCAGTGGAAAGAGGCGGAGTGCTGGTGCCTCGTGTGTTTTATAGTTGGAAGCCCCCCTCTGGTGCTCTGTCTGGTAACTGGTTGTGTTCTGTCCTGTATGTTGATTGGCTAACCTGGGTGTCTGTCACTGCCTGCTTTTACCTCATGGCGTGCATGGGTGCATATTATGACACTCTCCACTTGCCTGGATGAGTGCAGCTTCAACAACACTCAAGAAGCTCAACACCATCCAAGACAAAGTAAGCCATCTGATCAAGATTCGATCAACCGCCTGAAAACTTTAGTCCCGCTACCCGCCAATGTAGTACAATGGTGTGTACCAATGGTGTGTACCATATACAAGGCGTAGTGCAACAACTCATCAAATCTTCTTCAGCAGCATCGTCCAAATCAGCGACCTCTACCGTGTAGGGAACCACAGGCATATGGAAAATATCATTACCAACAAGTTCCCCTCCAGCTCGTACACCATCCTGAATGAGAAATATATCACTGTTCCTTTATTGTCGCACGATGGAAATCTTGGAACTCCCCTCCAATCAGCACTGTGGGTGTAGCTACACCACGGGGGCTGCAGCTGTCCAAGAAGATGACTCACCACCACCTTCTCAAGGGCAATTCGGGATAGGCAATAACTGCTGGCCTAGCCAGTGACGTCTCAGGAAGACATTTTTAAAAATTGAAAATGGGAAAGGAGAAACAAATAGTTATATTTCATAGGAGTGCAGACGTGCATTCAAATAGTGTCTTGCACAATCCCAGGGCATCTCACAATGCTTTCCGACAATTAAATACTTTTGAGGTGTAGTCCCCACTGTATTGTGGGAAACACACATGCCAATTCCCACACAGCAAGTTTCAACACAAAGCAATGTGATAATGAACGGATAGCCAGTTTAGGAGATGATGTCTGAGGAATAAATATTCAGCAAGGCACAGGGTGAGGGAACACCCCTCCTCTGCTTCAAAATAGAACATGTCATCTTTCATGCCTCCCCGAGAGAGTAGATGGGGCCTCAGTTTAAGACTTAGTCTGAACAGCAACCCCTCCAACACTCCGTACTACACCAGAGCATCTACTTATGCATCTGGTGTGAGACTTGAACCCACTTTTAACACTTAGAGAGAATCAGGCTGACGCAGAGCTGCAACTAACAACATGGAGGCAAGCAATTAGTGTTGGGAAACTTTTTAATGGAGGCAAGGGGTGGTGGGGACAGATCATCTCTCTCTTCTTTTCTTCGATCAGCACCAACACTTTGCAGCAATGTTTTTTTTTTAATGAGTTATTTGATTGGGGAGGGGGCGTGAGTGGTTGGGGCATTTAGTGTCTGGTCCGACTCGCTCTGGAAAAGGGCTGAAGGGCCTGTGTCTTAATAAACAATTGCACTAGAACTGAATAGCTCGGCAGACAGGGTAAGGGTCAGGTCACCCTCGATCAAGTAATGAATGCGAACCAGTCTTGGACAGGGTAGTGCATTATCACACTGGGACAGCCTGGGAAACCACAGGTCCCGTTTACAGTCGGGTATACAATCTCAGGTCGCCACTTCTTGCCGTTTTTATTGAGATATAACAGTAAATGTCAGTTTAAGCATACAAAGTCTTCAATTAGCACAGTCAGCAGACAGCCTGCACAGAAGGCCCTGGTGCTGTCTGAATCTTTTATTTATTCTGAGCTGCAATGATTTGCTCCACAATAACCTCTCATTTCCATTTTTCAGTTCCATTGTTTGCGTACGGGTACATGTTTGCTATTGAAATTCAAATTAGCTGTTTTGGTTCTGTGGGTGAAGATAATTACAAACATTTTATAGACCTCACACGCCCCAGCCTAACAGATAAACAGCGAACTGTTAAAATGTACCCTCTAGCAATATGTCTGATTTCTTAATTACTCTGAAAACAACTGGTTTCATCTCTCAAGCAGACTGTGTTTGATGTACCTTTAGGAAGGTTGTAGCGGCACAGAGAGCTCAGATCGAAAGCCTTGGACTGGCAGCATCATTTGAACCCATAAGACCATAAGACATAGGAGCGGAAGTAAGGCCATTCGGCCCATCGAGTCCACTCCACCATTCAATCATGGCTGATTTCAACTCCATTTACCCGTTCTCTCTCCATAGCCCTTAATTCCTCGAGAAATCAAGAATTTATCAACTTCTGTCTTAAAGACACTCAACGTCCCGGCCTCCACCGCCCTCTGTGGCAATGAATTCCACAGACCCACCACTCTCTGGCTGAAGAAATTTCTCCTCATCTCTGTTCTAAAGTGACTCCCTTTTATTCTAAGGCTGTGCCCCCGGGTCCTAGTCTCCCCTGCTAATGGAAACAACTTCCCTACATCCACCCTATCTAAGCCATTCATTATCTTGTAAGTTTCTATTAGATCTCCCCTCAACCTCCTAAACTCCAATGAATATAATCCCAGGATCCTCAGACGTTCATCGTATGTTTCTTCCTTGCAGTTTGCTGACTGCCCTTTGACCGACCGCACAATCTGTGAAGGACTGTGTTCTATGACAGTTCTGACTCCAGTTACAACCTCAGGCCCAATGAGAATCTGGTCCAGAATGTTCTCAGGGCACAGTGCAATGAGTCACCAGCGGATGCTGTGCCGTTGCCACCATGGAAAAGACGGCACCTCCAACAGCGCAGCACTCCCTCCCCTCAGCGCTGTCCTGCAGTGTCAGCCTTGTGCCAGGCTGGCAGTGTCAGGGTACCCAGGTGGGCAGCACCAGGAATTGGGGCCAGGGATGCCTTGTCAAGTAGAGATGGGGGTGAGGGGGGTTGCAGGGGACCTCCCCAAGTTTGGGGGGGATTCAAAAGCATGAAGGTCGCTGAAATGGTGCAGGGGGGGTGGAGATCAAGGCTGCCAGACAAATGGCGCCCGGTGTGCGAGGGGCCTTTCCTGCTGCACTTCCCAGCAAGAACACCCTTTAAGTGCGGTCTCGGAGCGGACTCCCCAACGCCAAAATGAAACAGCAAAGTGTTCTTAGATAGCGATAGGTTTCTCAGCACTGCAGCCAGTGAGAAACACCATACTAAACGCACTGTTCAGCGGACTTTAACTACAGTCCGCTGAATCGTGTCTGTGATCCCCACATAACTGAAGAATAATATCAGTACATAGCTTCTTGTGACTCATGCACTAGGACACCTAGGTCCCTCCGCCACCTCGGAATTCTGCAGTTGTCTTCCATTTAAGTAACACTCTGCTTTTCTATTCTTCCTGCCAAGGTGAAGAACATCTTCACATTTTCCCACATTGCACTCCACCTGCCAGATTTTTACCCACTCACGCAAGGTAAGAGTGGAACAGACTGACCCACCGCCATCGCAGGGCATGTTGTCACTTTGACTTTGAAGGAAACACCAGACAGGGTGTGGAACAGGAGGCCAATCCACTCCAAACTCGTCCACCCCAAAATGACAGCTTCATACAATCATCGAATCATAGAATTGACAGTGCAGAAGGAGGCCATTTGGCCCATCGAACCTGCACCGGCCCCTGGAAAGAGCACCCTGCCTAAGACCGGGCCTCCACCCTACCCCCGTAAACCAGTAACCCCACCTAACCTTTTGGACATTAAGAGCCAAGTTAGCATGGCTAATCCACCCAACCTGCACACCTTTGGAGTGTGGGAGGAAACCGGAGCACCCGGAGGAAACCCACGCAGACACAGGGAGAACGTGCAGACTCCGCACAGTCACCGGAGGTCGGAATCGAACCCGGGTCCCTGGCGCAGCAGTGCTAACCGCTGTGCTACCGTGCCGTTTACTTCATATCAATGACCAAAGCAGAACTTCCAGAATATAGGGCTGTTAGATGGGTTGCACAGTGAGGTCTGCAAGCTATCTCTCATATTCAGCTTGGGTTAATGGACACCTTGCTCAACTTTAATATCCAATGAGTTCAATCTTTTAAAAATTTATTTACAGGATGTGGGCGTCACTGGCTAGGCCAGCATTTATTTCCCGTTCCGAGTTGTCCTTCTGTTAGGATGTTAACAGATATGTCCGTGTGTTGGACCCTTAACTCATAAGAGCACAAGATATAGGAGCAAAAGTAGGCCATTCGGCCCATTGAGCCTGCTCCGCCATTCAATCATAGCTGATATATTTCTCATCCCCATTCTCCTGCCTTCTCCCCATTACCCCTGATCCCCTTATTATTCAAGACATTCCCTTATTAATCAGGCACACCAGATTTGTGATTGAGGTGCTGTTACCTACAGGGCTACAGGCCGAGCTGGAAGGTGGAATTAGACAGAATAGTTCTTAGAACATAGGAACATAGGAACTAGGAGCAAGAGTTGGCAATTCAGCCTCTCGAGCCTGCTCGACTGTTCAATACATATTGTTAACTTTGCTTTTCCCAATCGCACTATCATGGCTCGGAAACCTGTTCCACTGTGGACACGTCTAACATCTGATTCTCGTACATTTGTGCTGTAGCATACCCCTCCAAAGGTAATACATAAATTATATGGTGAGGTGCCCATAACTGAACCAAAATGTTCTATAATGATCAAAATAGTATTGAATGTTTAAATATGTTGAAGCATTTTCACGATTTATTGAGCGGGTTGACCACAGTGGTGCTTTAATCGTCTGCTCGTAATGATCGGCTGCTACATTTTCAACCTCTCTGTTGATATTCCGATTGCAGCCCAGTCTAGTAAACCGGGTGTGGTGAATGTATTCACCTAATGCATGCATGCTACTGTAACCTATGACCTATGACCTGGAAGTGGTGATACAAGCTGCTTCCAGGTACTGTACTGTAACCCCAGTGGGCTCCGCCTCTGGCTCCTCCCTCACCGGGACCATATATAGACCGGCCGCCTGTGGGCGGCATTCATCTGTACAACCGACTCTGGCTTGGCAAGTTCATGACTAATCAAGCCTAATGTTCACTCGCTCTCGCTGCCTCTCGGTGAATTGAAGGTACATCACCGGATCACTAAACATGCTGGCTTCTCACATC
This sequence comes from Scyliorhinus torazame, assembly GCF_047496885.1. Lineage (NCBI taxonomy): Eukaryota > Metazoa > Chordata > Chondrichthyes > Carcharhiniformes > Scyliorhinidae > Scyliorhinus > Scyliorhinus torazame. Next base: position 21,412,303 of record NC_092718.1, on the reverse strand, counting down.
TTTAAAATGGAATGAGAATGGATTATAACAAACGTAAAGTTATTCCCCCAGTTTTGTTGCCTCATTCATTGATACTTTGTTTGGCAGAGTTGTGCAATTAATACGCACCCCAGCTTTTGGCAAAGTAGCCGGTCTTTGGTTGGAATTTTCCGACCGTTCACGCCAGTGTGATCTTCTAGTCCACTGATGGTGCAGTGCCGCCGCTTGTATCCCGGCGGTGAGGGGCGCATTCAACGGGAAACAACGCTGACAACGGCGGGACCAGAGGATCGCGCCGTCTGCCAATGGCAGTCGTTTCCACCCCGTGAAACTCTGAAGAAGAGTTATATTCAACTGAAGACATGAACGCTCCCTGAGAATTTCCAGCACTTCCTGTCTTTATTTTTGTGTGACCCTGATTGGCGATTTTTTTAGAGATCCTTTCATGGGATCGGATGTCACTGCATGGCAAGGCCAGCATTTGTTACCCATCCCTCACAGCGCCAGGGTCCCAGGTTCGATTCCCCGCTGGGTCACTATGTGCGGAGTCTGCACGTTCTCCCCGTATCTGCGTGGGTTTCCTCTGGGTGCTCTGGTTTCCCCCCACAGTCCACAGACGTGCAGGTTAGGTGGATTGGCCATGCTAAATTGCCCTTAGTGACCAAAAAGTTTAGGAAGGGTTATTGGGTTACGGGGATAGGGTGGAAGTGAGGGCTTAAGTGGGTCAGTGCAGACTCGATGGGCCGAATGGCTTCATTCTGCACTGTAATGTTCTATATTCTAATTGCCCTTGAGAGCAGTATGAGTCAACTGCATTGCCATGGATCTGGAGTCACAAATAGGCCAGGTTGGCAGAATTCCTTCACTTAAAATCATCAGTGAACCAGATGGGCTCTTACGGCAATCTGTCGATCTTATTTTTTTGGTCATCATTATTGAGGCAGGAAGCGCTCACCAATCTCAGATTTTTTTGAGTTAATTGAATGTCTGAATGAACTGTTCCTCAGCTGCCCTCATGGGATTTGAACCCATGCCCCTGGAGCATTATCCTGGGCTCCCAAAATTCTATCACACTGACCTTGGAACTACACCACCATCTCTTTTGCAGAGCAGTCAACCACGCAAGGCACCTTTGCTGAACATGTTTCGGCTCCACGTGGCTCAGTTATATTCTATTCAAGGGATTGGATTGGATTGGATTGGATTTGTTTATTGTCACATGTACCGAGGTACAGTGAAAAGTATTTTTCTGCGAGCAGCTCAACAGATCATTAAGTACATGAGAAGAAAAGGGAATAAAAGAAAATACATAATAGGGCAACACAACATATACAATGTAACTACATAAGCACTGGCATCGGATGAAGCATACAGGGTGTAGTGTTAATGAAATCGGTCCATAAGAGGGTCATTTAGGAGTCTGGTGACTGTGGGGAAGAAGCTGTTTTTGAGTCTGTTCGTGCGTGTTCTCAGACTTCTGTATCTCCTGCCCGATGGAAGAAGTTGGAAGAGTGAGTAAGCCGGGTGGGAGGGGTCTTTGATTATACTGCCTGCTTTCCCCAGGCAGTGGGAGGTGTAGATGGAGTCCCAACCACTCCGGCATCCACGGTCCCCGATATTCGGGAATGCTCCCCTTCCTAGGGGGCTAGTTTGGCACCAGAGTGGTCCCCGCAGCTCCAGTCGACGCGGAACGGCCGGCGTGAGCTTGCGCTTGCGCGCAACGGCCGGTGTGATTCCGTGCATGCGCATGTGTTCCCGTCTTCGCGCGGCCCCCAGGCAATATAGCCCCCCCCCCCCACTCCCCCCCCCCCCCTGCAGGACGGCCCCTGCAGACACACCTTCCAGGTCCCGCTGTGTGGGACCTGAGTAATCCACGCCGGTGGGACTTGGCCGAACTTGGCAGGCACTTGGCCTGTCAAGGCCCAGAGAATCGCCCGGGGGGGGGGGGGGGGGGGGGGGGGGGGGGCGCTTTCAGCGGCACCCGACCGGCGCAGCGGCGATCCTGCGGGCGCCTGAAAATCGGCACCAGATAATCAGCACCGGGTCGGTGAATCCCGGCCGGTATTCTTGTGAATCTGTCCTAATGAGTCCAAGATGAAAAGCTTTGATGGCATGTCACTTTTATCAGCAAGACTCTATCTATTCATCTAAATCCAGTCATGACTTAAATAAGACCCCAGTGAGAGAGAGCTTTGCTGAACCCTAGGTCCAGAATCACTGTGTTCCTCCCGAATCTGCTCCAGTTGCCAAATGACATGTCACAAATTACTCATGTGCTATACTCCAGAATGTTATTTTCTGAAATCGTGCCTGATTACAGCCTTCCCCAGCTTACGGGCACCGATGTAATAACAAGCCCAAATAAAATCAGCTAACTCAATACCTGGGTCCTTCTTGACCTGTATGACTCAATGAGCTGTTAATTTATTCTCTGAGCAATAGGGGAGATGTAAAGGGGAGCGAGCTACCACTTGGCTTGCTCACGTTTCCGACTTTATTTCAAGTGGGGTGTGATGACTGGTTTTCTGGATAATTAACATCGCATGAGTCCCTTGAGTGTGTGGCTGCATCTGGCAAGAGGGGATTGAACAGATTCTAAAGCAGAGGTTTTTGCAATATTATACCGAAGTGGAAGCCCCACTTAATTAAGATTTTTTTAAAAAAATAAATGTGAAATACTAACTTCAGTCACTGTGAAGACATTAACAAGACTCTGTGAATAAATACAGTACATCAGTTCTCCAAACACTCTGAGACCAGGACCGTTATGGGATATAAGCCAGACCTGGTGGTTTCCAGGCCGCTAATAAATCACCAGGTGGTGTCAGGAATAAGCTCACAGGTTTTCAGGCTTATGAGTTATGTAGGCCAGGGTGTAGACTGCAATTTGTTTTGTCTTAAACTCAGCCCTGTTGTAAAGATTACTCATGCTACACCTTCTGTTATCCCTTAGACATAATAATTCAATTCTGTTTTATCTTGTGCTGTAAATGATTTTCAATGAATAGGGAATTGGGGTTTTATTAAAGGTGCCTGTCGGAAAAAGTATTTGACAATCTATAGCCTGAATTCTTCGTGTGACCAGGTCTTAATAAAGAACATAGGAACTAGAAGCAGGAGTAGGCCATCTGGCTCCTCGAGCCTGCTCCGCCATTCAATGAGATCATGGCTGATCTTTTGTGGACTCAGCTCCACTTTCCGGCCCGAACACCATAACCCTTAATCCCTTTATTCTTCAAAAAACTGTCTATCTCTATCTTAAAAACATTTAATGAAGGAGCCTCAACTGCTTCACTGGGCAAGGAATTCTATAGATTCACAACCCTTTGGGTGAAGAAGTCCCTCCTAAACTCAGTCCTAAATCTACTTCCCCTTATTTTGAGGCTATGCCCCCTAGTTCTGCTTTCACCCACCAGTGGAAACAACTTGCCCGCATCTATCCTATCTATTCCCTTCATAATTTTATATGTTTCTATAAGATCCCCCCTCATCCTTCTAAATTCCAACAAGTACAGTCCCAGTCTACTCAACCTCTCCTCGTAATCCAACCCCTTCACCTCTGGGATTAACATAGCGAATCTCTTCTGCACACCCCCCAGTACCAATACGTCCTTTCTCAGGTAAGGAGACCAAACCTGAACACAATACTCCAGGTGTGGCCTCACTAACACCTTATACAATTGCAGCATAACCTCCCTAGTCTTAAACTCCATCCCTCCAGCAATGAAGGACAAAATTCCATTTGCCTTCTTAATCATCTGTTGCACCTGTACACCAACTTTTTGCGACTCATGCACTAGCACACCTAGGTCTCTCTGCACAGCAGCATGTTTTAATATTTTATAATTTAAATAATAATCCCTTTTGCTGTTATTCCTACCAAAATGGATAACCTCACATTTGTCAACATTGTATTCCATCTGCCAGACCCTAGCCCATTCAGTTATCCAAATCGCTCTGCAGACTCCCAGTATCCTCTGCACTTTTGCTTTACCACTTATCTTAGTGTCGTCTGCAAACTTGGACACATTGCCCTTGGTCCCCAACTCCAAATCATCTATGTAAATTGTGAACAATTGTGGGCCCAACACTGATCCTTGAGGGACACCACCAGCTACTGATTGCCAACCAGAAAAACACCCATTAACCGCCACACTTTGCTTTCTATTCATTAACCAATCCTCTATCCATGCTACTACTTTACCCTTAATGCCATGCATCTTTATCTTATGCAGCAACCTTTTGTGTGGCACCTTGTCAAAGGCTTTCTGGAATCCAGATATACCACATCCATTGGCTCTCTGTTATCTTCCGCATTGGTAATGTCCTCAAAAAATTCCACTAAATTAGTTAGGCACGACCTGCCCTTTATGAACTGTCATGCAAGAGTGTCTTTAAGAAATGGATGTGTAAGCAATGTACCTTTAAGAAAACAGTGATGTCAGAGAGTGGGTGGGGCTGGGCTTTAGGTCAGCAGTGTCTGTGTGTTTCCAGAGAGCTGCAAGTTTTGCAGTTTGGTTTTGCTGAGAGCAGCTAAAAAGTGCCTGGCTGGTTTTGCTGAGAGCAGTTTAAAAGTAGAAAGCCAGTTTGTGACAGTCTCTGCAATTCTAAAGAAACTATATATATCCTTTAACCTGATGTGTCACTGTTTAAAGGTGTTAAGTCTCTTGGAAGGTTGAAGGAACATTTTAAAGAATTATTTACTGTTACAATGTTTTCTGAGTTATCTTTGAAGTAAGGAGTGTTAAGAGATCCAATGTTTATTTAAGATGTTAAGTTGAGTTCATGGAATAAACAGTATTTTGTGTTTGAAAACCCACGTGTCCATAATTGTAATCCCACACTTAGGGAAAAAGCCGTGTGTTCGGAAAAGCAACAAATCCATTTAAGGGAGAGGTTGGTTGAACTCCATGATACATTTTGGGGCTCTGAAAAGCCTCGCCCATAACAGAACACATGCTGCATCTGCCCAATGGGACAATTTCTATCCAGATGCCTCGCTATTTCTTCCTTGATGATAGATTCCAGCATCTTCCCTACTACCGAAGTTAAGCTCACTGGCCTATAATTACCCGCTTTCTGCCTACCTCCTTTTTTAAACAGTGGTGTCACGTTTGCTAATTTCCAATCCGCCGGGACCACCCCAGAGTCTAGTGAATTTTGGTAAATTATCACTAGTGCATTTGCAATTTCCCTAGCCATCTCTTTTAGCACTCTGGGATGCATTCCATCAGGGCCAGGAGTCCTGTCTACCTTTAGCCCCATTAGCTTGCCCATCACTACCTCCTTAGTGATAACAATCATCTCAAGGTCTTCACCTGTCATAGCCTCATTTCTATCAGTCACTGGCATGTTATTTGTGTCTTCCACTGTGAAGACCAACCCAAAAACCTGTTCAGTTCCTCAGCCATTTCCTCATCTCCCATTATTAAATCTCCCTTCTCATCCTCTAAAGTACCAATATTTACCTTAGCCACTCTTTTTTGTTTCATATATTTGTAGAAACCTTTACTATCTGTTTTTATATTCTGAGCAAGTTTACTCTCATAATCTATCTTAATCTTCTTTATAGCTTTTTTAGTAGCTTTCTGTTGCCCCCTAAAGATTTCCCAGTCCTCCAGTCTCCCACTAATCTTTGCCACTTTGTATGCTTAAAAAGTCTTGTTTCCACCGCTTCTCGGCCTTTTGGCTGAGATCAAGTGTAGTGTAGATTGAGCCTTTTGGCTTAGATCTGGTATGTCTCTCTTGTGGGGACCATGAATTGGATTCAATTTGAATTGGTTTTTGGAGCGGGCGAGGAGCTGGATTAGGGGTTTGCCCCTGACCCACACTCTGAGCCCTGGCTTGGTAACTCAGAAAACGTAATTTAAAAAAAACAAAAACAAATCTTGTTTCCCGACATCCGAAGAGTCAGCAGGGAACAATTCCCAGCCAACTCTGAGTGCCCCGCACCCGCTTTACTCTCCAATGAGTGTTGGTTGGCTGCAGGCTGATCTTGCGCCCCTCACCCTGGAGGAAGTCCTGCCCCAGAGAGCTGTCAGCCAGTTAAATTGGATGGCAGCTCTCAATCCCTATGGCAACAGCGCTGCAGTGAACAGGAGAGAAGGATCAAGAAGACGTCAGGGAATAAGTTCAGGAACTGAAGGACCAGGTAAGTTCAACGGGTCCAATGGAGTGGATGGTAGGGAAGGCCTGGGGTGTCACAAGAGAGGTGGTGTGGGTCACAGGGGAGAAGCCATAGGGGAAGGAGGTCTTGAGACCATGGAATCTTCAGGGCTCGGCTTCACAAGGGGGCTTCTGATGGAGGTGCGGCCCCCTCCACCCCTCTCCCCGACACAGACAACCTCTTCCCACCCGAGAAATGGTTTCGTTGTATTTCACTGCATTTCATGTTTCCCCCACGGAGGATCAATCTTCCCGTCAGCTGAAAAAACGAGGCTGGGTGGGACATAGGCCATGAATTGACCACTAAAGGGCCTCAATTGGCAAAAGGGCACAATGCCCCACTGAGGCCTTCCCTCAGGAAGGAGCTGTGCTCTGAAAGCTAGTGATTCGAAACAAACCTTTTGGACTTTAACCTGGTGTTATAAGACTTATTACTATGTTGTTTTTGACTGAGGGGAAGATAACGTTTTTTTGTTGTCGTGGTGATGCATGTGCGAGTGATGTTTGTCATGATACACTCCTCCCCCAAGCAACATAATAATAATAATCTTTATTGTCACAAGTGGGCTTACATTAACACTGCAATGAAGTTACTGTGAAAAGCCCCTAGTCGCCACATTCTGGTGCCTGTTCGGGTTTACACAGAGAGAATTCAGAATGCCCAAATTACCTAACAGCACGTCTTTCGGGACTTGTGGGAGGAAACCGAAGCACCCGGAGGAAACCCACGCAGACACGTGGAGAATGTGCAGACTCTGCACAGACAGTTACCCAAGCAGGGAATCGAACCTGGGACCCTGGCGCTGTGAAGCCACAGTGATAACAACTGTGCTACCGTGCTACAGCAACAAAAGGCTCAAGAAAGGCATTTTCAAAAAGGTGAAACATTAAGATAGGTAAGTACATGAGAGAGAAAGCAAACTGCTAGAATTATTGATAGTGTGAGATGAATTAAAGTGGGAGGAGGTTCGAGTGGAACAGAAACGCCAGTATGGCCCAGCTAGGCCGAGTGGCCTGTTTTTGCACAGTAGAATTCCATGCCTTTGCATGCGGTCCTATCATAGAGGCTAAGTACACTAAGAGGAGTACGTTGGCGCAGTGGTTAGCACTGCTGCCTCACGGAGCAACGGACCCGGGTCCGATCCCAGCCCCCGGGTCACTGTCTATGTGGAGTTTGCACATTCTCCCCGTGTGTGCGTGGGTCTCTCCCCCCACAACACAAAGATATGCAAGTCGGTGGATTGGCCACACTGAATTGCCCCTTGATTGGAGAAAAAAAGAATTGGGCACTTTAAAAAGAGGGGAAGCAGTGATGGTGGCGAAAGGTTGCACGAGGGTTAAAGTAACCCTGAGGTGATGGATGAGAGGCAACGAGAGGGACAGGTGTAAGAGGGGAAGAGGGACTCCTGAGAGTGACAGGCCACAGAAGAGAGTGCTCTGGCAAAGTAGGGTATACGAGAAGAAGCAAGGGGTAACTTTGGAAGCAACAGACCAGAACAGAGAAGGGATAATACTGCGGAAAATATGAGTGGAAAGGAGTCCTCCGAGAGTATAGAGGTAGAATGGTAGAGCAGAAGGGAGAAGATAGTCATTTGGCAGTACAGAGTATTGCTGAAAAAAAGAGCCAAACTGTGAGCTGGTTAATAATCTTAAATTGGGTTTCAGTGTAATTCTTTGCACAATTAGGATTGTTTAGCAAGTGTTGTTCAAAAATTATACCAAAAACCAATTTAAGATTATCAGTCGGGCTCACAGTATGGCTCAGTTACGCATGCATACATTTTTTTAATTCTCTCATGGGACATGGACTTCGCTGGCTGGGCCAACATTTATTCACATACAGGAACCTATCTTTTGTAGACAGAAGGTACATGCGTGTGCATTGCACCTCTTCCAATTAGAGAAAAGCTTGGGGACAGCCATTCTCTCGTACATTCCCAATAGCAATGGCTTGACAATATAAGAGTTGACCTGCCTCGTTTGAATTTGAATAGTAGCTTAGCATTTAACTTTCCCTGGTGCATTCTCCATGGCAACACCTCGAGCAACCAAAGTCCACTTGCCAATCAATCAGCACTCTCTTCTCCTGAGGTGTAAATTGTTCCGTCTACTATTGGTGTTCTCGCAAACTGTTCTGGTGTGTGCAAGATGAAAAGATTTGACAGCACGTCTCTTTTTTCAACAGTCACAGGGCCCCTACAGAACATGGAAGGGTTAACCCTAAGAAGGTCTGAGCAGGTAAAGGAAGGAATATTCCCGGGAACGCCGTACAGGGAGGGGCAGTGTACTAACAGGTGGAAGGAAGGAGATTGAGAATGTGCAAACACTGAGACTGATACCTTGAGGGGAGATGTGGGAGCGATGCTGCCAGCAATGAGGTAGAAATATTCAAACATAATGGCAGGGAGGCTGGAGGCAATGCAAATAAATGGTAAAGTTCCAATCCACTGACATGCAATATGCATTGAGAAATGTGAACTATTCAAATATGTCAGCAAGTGAGGATTAACTGTGAATTGTGTTTGGTTTACATATTACTGAAAGGACAGGACTGCTCATAATGTGGAGTGGATATTCACACAGTGACCTTGCTCTGTTTTCTCAACGCCTTTATGAATAGGTAAGTGGCTAGCTATGTGACTGCACGCGCAAACTAGTTTAGTTTCACAAGGTGCAATAAACTTACGAAGAAAGCGCCTGCAATTATCCTTTGTTGTTAATGATAAGAAATTTAAAAAATCATCTATGGTTTTCACTCTACATTTTTAAAAATATATTTACAGGAACACCCAGTAGTGAGTCTGTCAGCGTAATCGCGAATACGAGTGTAGTAGTGGTAGAAGACCAACGGTTCCCTGGGGAATGCAGGCTGTGTTGCTCAGGGACAGTCCTGTCACTCCTGACAATGTCGATGGTTGGGTTGCTGTGAGTGAACATGTGGTGTTCTACAGCTGACAATGTATTAGTCTGAAATGTTGTAATGTGAAAACACAGCATCCAGGTTGTGGGCAACAAACTCCCACAGCAGCAGTGTGATAATGACTCGGATCATCTGTTTTACGGGTTGTTGATTGTGGGATAGATATTTGCAAAGAGCAGCAGGCATAACACCCCTGCTCTTCTTCAAAATACTACTATGGGATTGTTACTCCTTTTCACATCCCTTGCAGAAGGTGGATGGGGCCTTGGTTTGATTTCTCACCCAAAAGGCAAATGCCTCCGACGCTGCCGCGTTCCCTCAGTCCTGCACTGGAGTGTCAACCTGACGTTTGGTGCTCGAGCCCTGAGCAAAAGTTCTAAATGTACCTGTTATAGTTCTTTGTTGCTGCAAACAGAAAAGGTATGGAGGTGCCCATAATCTGCATTCTTGTGAAACACGATGAGGGGTTTGTTAAGGGTGTTGCTCAATATAATCAAGATGGTGATCTGCTCAAAGCCCATGCAAACACTCTGTTGACGTCACTACACATCATGTGAGGCAAAACCAGCAAGAATGTATTCCCAGGTACATGAATGAAATGAAATTTAATGAAATTGAAAATCGCTTATTGTCACGAGTAGGCTTCAAATGAAGTTACTGTGAAAAGCCCCTAGTCGCCACATTCCGGCGCCTGTTCGGGGAGGCTGGTACATAACCGTGTCTTTATAGGGGAACCACATACGAAGTAACCAAAGGTCAAAAGTGCTGTTTCTATGTGCAAACCGTTTGTACTGATTTTCTTTGTGTTATCTTCTTTGCAAGCACTCTGAGTCATAATGCACCTCCTCTTTCAGGTACCATGCCCTGGAAGGGCATTGGTGACCGTGGACTTCCATTCGATTGGCCCATGATTATGCTTGCCAAAGTACTGCAAGAGTTTGCCGTTGCCTTCTGCAGCACGGTCGACCTGGGAACTCTCCCACCTGCCAGCAGAAGTATTGGAATGGGTCATAGGCTGGGCAATCAATCTGTTTGGCCAACTTATGAACTCCCTGAAGTCCTGACATGAGACTTGAACTGGGGAAAGTGCAGGTGTCACAAGGCCATGCCCCTTCATTTTTTTGAAAATATGTTTTTTCATCTTTCAATTGACTGGAAATTTTGCAATTTGAACTGAGACAGAGCAAACTGCTTAAAAATGCAAGGCCGCATTCCAAGGTGACAGTGAGAAACAAATAAAATCACCCTCAAGGGAGTGCGAGGAGAGACATGTCCTGTAATTCAGGCACCCATCAAATCTCGCAACAGTCTAAGGAAGAGACATTTAAAAATACAAACTATTGGACATTTAAATGATAGCTGCTACAGCCGACACACCCACAACCTTTGGGAAAACACAATGGGTGAAGTATTTCAAGGCAAGATGACCCAGCCACTAGATGAATCAAAGGACACTTAACCATATATTATCTTATATTTACTTATTGTATCGCTTCTCGGACTTTTAGCTCAGATGAGCATGAGGTCAGGTGTAATGCCTGGATCTGGTATGTCTCTCTTGGGGGACCATGAATTGGATTCAATTTGAATTGGTTTTTGGAGCAGGTAAGGAGCTGGAATATGGGTTCGGCCCTGTCCACACTCTGAGCTCTGGCTTTGTAACTTTGATAAAGCAATAAAAAAAATGTTTAAAAATATTTACTTATTGTATTCTAACTCCCCTGATTTCTGATAACTGATGTGTTTGTGTGTGTGTGGGGTGAGGACCCCACACACACCGAAGGGGTGCGGACCGAATCTTGACGTTTCGTGTTTACAATTTTTCAGTGGTTAATAAATTTGCTATTTTTTAATTCAAGAAAACCATGTTTGATTGCCTCAGCACTGAAATAGTTAAATACCTTCTGATTTGGAGAAGGCATATCCTCATGAAAAAAAGAAACTTAAAACCTTGCAGAAAGGGGCAGCACGGTGGCGCAGTGGTTAGCACTGCTATCTACGGCGCTGAGGATCCGGGTTCGATCCCGGCCCCGGGTCACTGTCCGTGTGGAGTTTGCACATTCTCCCCGTGTCTGCATGGGTCTCACCCCCACAACCCAAAGATGTGCAGGGTCGGTGGATTGGCCATGCTAAGTTGCCCCTTAATTGGAAAAGATAATTGGGTGCTCTAAATTTTTTTTAAAACCTTGTGGGCCAGTGGTGCAATGGATAACGCATGTGACTACAGATCAGAAGATTCTAGGTTCGACTCATGGCTGGCCCAAACTTTTACGGGCGACAAGGCGGCACAGTGGTTAGCACTGCTGCCTCAGAGCTCCAGAGACCCGGGTTCAATTCCGGCCTCGGGTGACTGTGTGGAGTTTGCACATTTCCCCCGTGTCTGTGTGGGTTTCCTCCGGGTGCTCCGGTTTCCTCCCACAGTCCTAAGATGTGCAGGTTAGGTGGATTGGCCATGCTAAGTTGCCCCTTAGTGTCCAAAATGTTAGCTGGGGTTACTGGAATATGGGGATAGGGTGCTCTTTCCAAGGGCTAGTGCGGACTCGATGGGCCAAACGGCCTCCTTCTGCACTGCAGGAATTCTATTCTACAATTTTTATTGGTGAGCAATCAAGGGGGTAGAATACAGGGGGGCCAGTTCACCCATTTTCGACCTGTTCCTAACACGGTAGACACATCTTAACACATAGTTTCACCAGGAAACAGAAAATAATGTTAATATGGAGCTTGGAGCAAGTATCTTTTGTGTGAAATGCAGCTTAGAATGATTTCACCTTCACTGTTTATTGAAATTCTGTTCAAGAATTCCCTCGCTTAAATCCGTGTCATGGGGATTGAAGTTGTTGACGAAAATGCGAAACAGGTCTGTTAACAGGCTGGTCCCTTGACATCAGTCAAGTGTGCTGCCAGTAATTTATGTTCTAGCTTGTTAATTTTTTGGCAATGATATCCACTGAAGTAACCGTCTATGTTTTTCAGGTATCGATTCCTTCCAACTGCAGCCTGTGGTTAAGTAGGGGGAAAAAAAATCCTCATCCCTGCAGTTGAGCACCTGTAGTTTGGGGACCTAAGCATGTGAAAGCGTGGATATCTCTTCGCTACCTATTAATTGCTCTCCCGCAGTTAAAACAGTGGGTACCAGGAGAAGCACATCATTTATTCATCGTGCAAGCTCATCCTCCAAGGGCTCATTGTTTCCAAGGAAGACATATATTTTTGGTATATTTCTGGATCAAATCAAAATTCCGTAGCTGACCGTTTCAATCGTCTGAAACATTGTTTATGGTGAAAAGCCCATTTTGTGCTGATTTTGATGCTAAATGAAAGTAAGGTGTTTATACATTAACAATGAAACAGCTAAATTATGTTTGACTGGGCAATTGTGCAAGGTTGAAATATATTTTATAAGCCATTTTCAAAAACTCCTGTGTGAATCTTACGAGAATGTTTCCATGGATTCCAACTGTATGGATAGACGTAGGGGAGCACGGTAGCACAGTGGGCAGCACTATTGCTTCACAGCGCCAGGGTCCCAGGTTCGATTCCCGGCTTGGGTCACTGTCTGTGCGGAGTCTGCACATTCTCCACGTGGCTGCGTGGGTTTCCTCCGGGTGCTCTGGTTTCCTCCCACAAGTCCCGAAAGACATGCTGTTAGACGAATTGGACATTCTGAATTCTCCCTCCGTGTACCCGAGCAGGCGCCAGAATGTGGCGACTCGGGGCTTTTCACAGTAACTTCATTGCAGTGTTAATGTAAGCCTACTTGTGACAATAAAGATTATTATTATTGAGATTTGGGAAGCTTGAGGCCATACTCACGAGAGAAAAGAAGGATCAGGGGAAATTTGAGAGATTTTCAAAGTCATGAGGGGTGACAGGAATATGGAAGGTTAATGAGATTGAGATGAAAGTAAAATAACAGAAAAGTAACATTACAAGCAGGCACCTAGAGGAATAATGAGATGTGATTTTCCCAGTAACAAGATTAGCAGGAGTCTAGAGACATTGAGGTGCAAATGGCCATATCACAGATTATGGATTCCAATTGAATGGATAGACATAAGGCAGCACGGTAGCACAGTGGATAGCACTGTTGCTTCACAGCACCAAGGTCCCAGGTTCGATTCCCGGCTTGGGTCACATTCTGGGCAGAGTTTACCAGAGATCATTGGAGATATACAAATGGTAACTTCTAAAGGCAAGAAATTCGAGTGAGGTAGACAGCAGAATCCACAGAGGGGAATATCAAAGAGCTAGATCAGGTTAACTGCTAGAACCTTCATAAAGGAAACAGGCCAGTTCTCCATCCAACAGCCAGACGGGCCAGTTCCATCTCTGATCCAAGCCGCGGAAGCCTGGTCCAGTTGACATTTAGAGTCACAATTTTGTGCCTTTGCTGAACCAGGAAAAGGCGTTTTCCCAGATTTGGTCACCGAAGCGGTATTGTGTGGTAATTATTAACTGGATTTGACCTCTAGAGTTACTAAAATTGGATGTTGCTTCCCAGCGCTGCGGATCCGGATTCGATCCTGGCCCCGGGTCACTGTCCGTGTGGAGTTTGCACATTCTCCCCATGTCTGCATGGGTCTCAGCCCCACAATCAAAAGGTGCACAGGGTAGGTAGATTGGCCACGCTAAATTGGGAAAAAAAGAATTAGGTACTTTAAAAAAATTCTAAGAAAAAAAGAAGAAAATTCGGTGTTGCTTGGGAAAAGGGGTGTCTCATAGAGTTCTGGGAATGTGGGTATATTTTGGGAACAAGAGGTAACTTCTGATAAAACGGTGTGTTTAGTTATTCATATACTTAAGCATCAAAGTGTATATTAGTGTTTTGTTGTGGGGTTTTGCTTTTCATTTACTTTGATAAATATTCTTTATTAATTGTTACACAACGACTAAATTGGTTCCTCACTGGGTTGTACGGGGTTCCTCACATTATTCCAATCAAAAATACACCACTGAGAGCCAATGTTTCAAGTTATCCTTCAGAGTTTTGAGATACTCTTGCAGGTAACATCAGCAGGGTTCTTAACAGGATTGACAGTCAGGATAGGGAGAGACTATTCCTTTTGACAGAAGGGTCGAGAACCATCCAATACAATTTAAGGTAATCGTCAAAAGAAGCCACATGGAGGAACAACTGTATTATATAGAGTCATTATTTACATCGCCCATTCATTATCACCCATTTTGCATTATCACACAAAGTCAAGGCCCCTTCGTCAAGAATATGAGGAACAGTTGTTTTCACTTATCCAGAACTTTTCAAAAATTGAAAGAATGACTTTTATATGTCGTTCCTTTAACAGACTCAGGGCGTCCCAAGACATTTTACAGCCAATGAGGTACTTTCTGAATTGTATTCATTGTTGTAACATAGAAAACGCAGCAACCAATCTGCACACAAACTGAAATAGGATGACAGCCAGGTAACTGTTTCTCCAATGTTGATTTTTGAAAAAAAAATCTCTAATTAAGGGGCAATTTTTCTTTGAGTGTAGCCAACACATATACATCTTTAGGTTGTGGAGGAGAGACCCACGCAGTCACGGGGAGAATGTGCAAACTCCACACGTGGACAGGGAACCCGGGCTGGGATTGAACCTGGGTCTTCAGCGCCGTGAGGCAACAGTGCTAACCACTGCACCACCGTGCTGCCCCTGTGCCACAGGATCTTATATGTCTACCTGTGAGGGAGCTTGGGTTATCACCTCATCCAAAAGATGGCATCTTTGACAGTGCTGCACTCCCTCTTTACTGCACTGGAATGCCAGCCTAGATCTTCCAGCTTGTGATTTTAGAATGAGACTTGAACTCACAATCCTTGCTGCCCTTCTGGATAACCCTATCACATCCTCTAAATTGGCCAAAACTCCTAACACGCTGCTATTTAATCTCTTGAAGGAAATAGGGGATTTCCAAAGTTGAATCCAATTCCCAACCTTGGGTGCGATTCTCCGACCCCCCCACCGGGTCGCAGAATCGCCGGTGGCCGGCGTGAATCCCGCTCCCGCCGTGTCCCAAATTCTCCGCCACCAGAGATTCGGCAGGGGCGGGAATCGCGCCGCGCCGGTCGGCGGAAATCGCGCCGGTCGGCGGGCCCACCCCCGCGATCGGGGCCCACCAATCCACGGGCGGGCCTATGCCGTGGGGGCACTCTTTTCCTTCCGCCTTCGCCATGGTCTTCACTATGGTGGAGGCGGAAGAGACCCCCTCCACTACGCACGCGTGGGGATGCCGTGAGCGACCGCTGACACTCCCGCGCATGCGTCGCATGGCAAAGGTCATTTCCGCGCCAGCTGGTGGGGCGCCAAAGGCCTTTCCTGCCAGCCGGCGGGGTGGA
This sequence comes from Scyliorhinus torazame, assembly GCF_047496885.1. NCBI lineage: Eukaryota > Metazoa > Chordata > Chondrichthyes > Carcharhiniformes > Scyliorhinidae > Scyliorhinus > Scyliorhinus torazame. The sequence goes on along the minus strand of NC_092718.1, from coordinate 21,396,899 downwards.
AATCACTCCAGCGCGGGCCTAGCCCCTCAAGGTGAGGGCTCGGCCCCTCAAGATGTGGAGAAATCCGCACCTTTGGGGCGGCGCGATGCCGGACTGATTCGCGCGTGTTTCGCACCAGTCGGCGGACATCGCGCCGATTGCGGAGAATCCTGCCCCATATGTTTATTCACTAAAATAAGAACACCTGTCATCTGTCACTTGTTCTTTAGTTTTGCTTTCATTGAGCACTGATCTTTGATCTCCCACATTTTGCTATCTTTCCTTTATGCCACTATCAGCACCATCTTCAGTCTTTAATGCTACCATTAACACTCCCTTTGGCTTGTGTCCATGTCAACCTCTCCTCAGTTCCCACCTATCCCTGACCTTCTATTCTGCTCCGCCTTCTCAACCCCTCCTCTCCAACGGTATCATCCTTCATTAAATGTTTTTAAGATAAAGATAGATAGTTTTTTGAAGAATAAAGGGATTAAGGGTTATGGTGTTCGGGCCGGAAAGTGGAGCTGAGTCCACAAAAGATCAGCCATGATATCATTGAATGGTGGAGCAGGCTCGAGGGGCCAGATGGCCTACTCCTGCTTCTAGTTCTTATGTTTACATTTCTACCCCTCTCATCTCTGAAGACGTGTGGCACAGACTTGAAACACGGACTCTGTTTTTCTCTCTCCACAGCTAGACCCGCTGAAGTCTGCCAGCGTTTTCTGCCTTCATAACACATGCACAGACCTGCTGGACTGAAGGACCTTATTCTGTGCTGCAGGTTCTATGCAATACTGTACAAATAAACCTGGGACCATCTGGTTTGTCTGATAGAGTGGCATGCATCCTCGTCCGACTGAACCATCAGCGCAACCTCTCTCCGCTGTGTCCCTAAAAATCCAGATAAAACAGTCAGAGCGGAACATTAATTCCTTCTCTGTGGCCAATTTAACTAAGCCTAATTTTCCGTGCACCAAAAGCCACAGCAAATACCGTACAGCAGTTAATCTAATGATCTGATTTTCGCAGCCTCATTGAAATGTAAAATAGCTCATTGTGAACGCGATGGCTCACTTGTAACAATGCCAAGCGAATCTAATTGACACTTTCTTCTGGAAGATTTCCTTGCGCGTTACAGGAAAATGTATACGGCCGCAAAAGGACAACGCAATGCTTTTTTAGGGGGCAACTGCGGATTTGGTTGGCATGTTGTCCTTCGATGCTCCCATTTTAGTATGCGCCTGAGATCGCAGAGGTACTCTGAATGCATTTAAGTAGGGTTAACTAATTATCAGGCTTATAATGGCCATGCCTAGATAAGATGGAGCTGCTGTGTGATGAATATTAATAGGGATCCCCCACTAGAATTTAATTAGTAGGCTTTAGCTGACAGGCAATTCATTCAGGTCTGAAGTGTGTGCCATCTGCCCCATCCCATCCCCTTCAAACCCCCCCCGCCCCCCTCTCCCCCGCCACAATGCCACCTCCCAGAGTCCCAAACTCTAACATCATAACACAGAGCCCTCCCACCACCCTCAACACCAGAGGCTCACTGAGTGATTGAACTGATTGGGAAGTGTCAAGCTCTAACGGTACCAACTGGAATAATTATTTCTCAGAGGCAGCAGGTTTCATGCTTAACTCCACTGATGCTTTCGCTTTGACCTGTTTCTCTTTCCGTGAGACTGCGAAAGCTGCTGATTGATCCTGAGGTAACGTGTCTCCTCACAGCCAATTTCCACTCTGAATTCAACGTGTCATCCTCCAGGACCCAGTTCATGCAGACGTGCTTCATTGGTGAGCCTAAACCAGTGTGTATCGGCCGTGCTACTTAGCTGGGAGACAGCTGAGCTCCTCTCTGATCTGATTTGTTCACAACTTGTCATGCTATTTGACCCCAAGCTAAGCTTTCAGCCTCCTGTCACCTCAACAACAAAAACTTATATTTATGTGGCACCTTTAATGACAAACAAAGCACAGTACAGCACAGGAACAGGCCCTTCGTCCCTCCCAGCCTGCGCCAATCATGATGCCTGTCCAAGGGCAGCACGGTAGCACAGTGGGTAGCATTGTTGCTTCACAGCACCAGGGTCCCGGGTTCGATTCCCGGCTTGGGTCACTGTCTATGCGGAGTCTGCACGTTCTCCGTGTGTCTGCGTGAGTTTCTTCCGGGTGCTCCGGTTTCCTCCCACAAGTCACAAACGACGGGCTGTTAGGTGAATTGGACATTCTGAATTCTCCCTCCGTGTACCCGAACAGGTACCGGAATGTGGCGACTAGACTTTTCACATTACCTTCATTGCAGTTTTTGACAATAAAGATTTTTATTATTTAACTAAAACCTTCTACACTTCCAGGGTCTGTATCCCTATATTCCCATCATATTCATGTATTTGTCAAGATGCCTCTTAAACGTTGTGATAAATGCAACAAAATGACAGAGGGCCACATAGGATGGCACGGTGGCACAGTGGTTAGCACTGCTGCCTCACAGCGCCACGAACCTGGGTTCAATTTCAGCCTCGGGTGACTGTCTGTGTGAAACATAGAACATGAACATAGAACATACAGTGCAGAAGGAGGCCATTCAGCCCATCGAGTCTGCACCAACCCACTTAAGCCCTCACTTCCACCCTATCCCCGTAACCCAATAACCCCTCCTCACCTTTTTTGGTCACTAAGAGCAATTTATCATGGCCAATCCACCTAACCTGCACATCTTTGGACTGTGGGAGGAAACCGGAGCACCCGGAGGAAACCCACGCAGACACGTGGAGAACGTGCAGACTCCGCACAGACAGTGACCCAGCGGGGAATCGAACCTGGGACCCTGGCGCTGTGAAGCCACAGTGCTATCCACTTGTGCTGCCGTGCTGGAGTTTGCACTTTCTCCCCACGTCTGCGTGGGTTTCCTCCGGGTGCTCCGGTTTCCCCCCACAGTGCAAAGATGTGCAGGATAGATGGATTTGTTATGCTAAATTGCCCCTTAATGTCCAAAGATGTGCCGGTTAGTTGGAATCACGGGGAGAGGGCAGTGGAATGAGACTATGTGGGCTGTTCTTTCAGAGGGTCAGTGCAGACGCGATGGGTCAAATGGCCTCCTTCTGCATTGTAGGAATTCTACATCTTCTATGTCTATAGTAAAGTGGACTTTGCTGTGCCCTATGCATTTGGACATTCCGTGCCCATTGGAGTGGACACAGGCACTGAAAATGGTGGGAGCTCAGGAGGAGACACTGTAGGATCATCCACTTGAACTTTTGGATAAAGTCGCTTGCAAACACTTTATCCTTGTCTCTTGCCCGCACATGCTGAGCTCCACCATGGTTGAGAATGTGGATCTTCATGGAGGCACTTTCTCCTATGATGTCTCTTGGTGATATCAGCCAAAAGCACAGAGTTCTTGCTGATGGTATGTAGTTTGCCTTTTCCCTCAGTTCCAAGTCGACTAGTCAACTTTCCAACTGCCTGTCTGACAATCATCTTTGGGATGAATCACAATTTCCTTTTGCTTAATGTTTGGATGAAGATGAAACCATTCTTTTTGTACCGTCCTATTTTTGTACCGTCCTATTTTTGTACCGTACCTATTTCCATCATTACTTCCATTAACCGCCCTGATTTACATCTCAAGTCATGAGGAACCTGGTGTTACTTAATCACAAGCTAAGTGTTTACGTCCCCATATCTCTGCGCCATCATGTCTGCCTTCCTTTGCAACAGGATCTTTCTCTGTCTCTGGCTTTCCCCCTACCTACTTTATCCAAGCCTTTAAAACCCCTAGGATTCGCTTCTTAGCAACTGATGCTGCTATTTCTACATTGTGAACATTCGCTCATTCGGAATGCAGCCATGCTCCTTCCCCACGCAAAGCCCTGAGCTTCCATTACACTGATCGTTGCTAGGCTCCTAGGATCTCTGAACTCTTGTACGTCCATTTGAGAACCTTATTCTCACCTTCAAATGCCTCCATGGCTTTCTGCCCCAGTAATCCTCTTAGGCACTGTGTGCACGCACAACACCCCATTCCGTAATCCTCTACCCCGTTCCTTCTTCACCATTTCCAGTATCTTCCCCTCGCAACCGCCAAGCCCTTGCACTCCCAGGTTCCATACCCAAGTCCCTTCACCAGACTCTCCCCTCCCTGCTTTCAAAGGCCAACTGAAGACTTTTCAAGCCATCCACTTCATCTATTCTTTATCCCGGCACGTGAATGTTTTCTGCAGTTCTATCATTTGTGTGCACCATTCTGCAATCAATCTAAAATGCACTTATTTATGTGTTTCATGCGAGTGTCTCCGTTTTCAATTTTCACTTTTCAATTAACTTGTTGAAAGTTGGAAAAGGTGTCGTTTGGCGAATGCTGCAGTTTCTCCAATAGCAGCACATGAGCAAGTCTTTCATCGCGATGAAAAAGTTGAATGGTAAACTTCCTACTGTACTTTGTCCAACTACATTGGGATTCTTGACAACAGTATTACATAGTATGTTCCCATTTCTCATTTGTTCTTCATTGTTTCCATTTGAATTTCAAACAGGGATTCCTTCCTGTGTACGAGGCACTTTAGGTTTATACGGTTTTCACTGGAATAGAAAAGGTAAACCCAAATACAACATTGCAGATGCAGGAGGACAGCAGGGAAAGAGGACATTGTTTCATTGCCCCAAGTGCTAGCTTGGGGCAGATGCGGAAAGGGTTGCTTTTTCAACCAAAGGACAATGAGCCATAAATGATCACCATCAAGGCTTCTCGGCCCATTTAGGAAATGACCAGATGATGTAATGGAAGATGGCAAAGGTTGGTACTCTGGAAGAACTCCATCAAATGGACTGACAGGCGCTCTTCATCCAAACCTAGTGGTATCGCACAGCCGTGTTCGAATGTAGCACCCTAAAGTCTTTCTTTTTGAGGCTGATAAACTGCTTTAGCTGTCAAAGAATGTGTCTGTATGTAAATTGGCCCATTTGTGTGTGTTTTTATTTTGCCTGCTCATTTTGGTTGGTGAAAACAATTACCTTTCTAATTTGGTGTTTAAGTTGTGTCATTTATGGTGTTGGATAATGATAGTGCACCGAGAGGCGTATTGTAGCTGTCAATTATTTTGAAAATATGGTTCTAATTAATGCTTTCTTCACAAAAGCAGCCACCCTTTGCTGTAAAGGGAGAACCTCATTAATAGACAACGCCGTGCTCGGGGAAAAATAAATGTTGAGCGTAGCTTCAGGAAGGTCAGAGGGCAGCTGTAAAATTTCATTCTGAGCTGAGGAGCGGGTTCCACGATGAATAATTTTGACAGTTTTACACTTTGCCTGCACCACTGTGTAATCAATCTATAATTGTGCCTTATTTACATGTTTCATACACTTTTACGAACACTTTTCAATTAGCTCATTGAACGTTGGAAAAGATGTCACTCAGTGAGTGCCGGAGTTTCAAGATCGTAGAATCATAGAATTTACAGTGCAGAAGGAGGACATTCAGCCCATCGAGTCTACACTGGCCCCTGAAAGAACACCTTACTTAAGTCCAGTAGCCCCGCGTAACCTTTGGACATTCAGGGGCAATTTAGCGTGGCCAATCCACCTAACCTGCTGGGGTTACTGGGTTACAGGTATAGGATGGTGACGTGGGCTTAAGTCGGGTGCTCTCTCCAAGGACCGGTGCAGACTCGGTGGGCCTAATGCCTTCCTTCTGCACTGTAAATTCTATGATTCTAACCTGCACATCTTTGGACTGTGAGAGGAAACCGGAGTACCCGGAGGAAACCCACGCAGGCATGAGGAGAAAGTTCAAACTCCACACAGACAGTCACCTGAGGCCGGAATTAAAGCCGGGTCCCTGGAGCTGTGAGGCAGCAGTGCTAACCATTGTGCCACCATGCCACCCCTCTTCCCAAAACAATAATTTTTCACAGTAACTTCATTGCCGTGTTAATGGAAGCCGACATGTGACAATAAAGATGATTATTATTAATACGTGAACAGATCTTCCGTTACAATTTAAAAACTGAATGGTAAATTTCCTACTGTGTCTTGTCCAACTACAGTGGGATATTTAAATTGTATTACATACTATGTTCTCCCATTTTTCCTTCTCTTCTTCCACCCTAATGGTGTCGATCATAGTTCAATTGGTCGCATGTCCACTCCTGAGTTACAATGTTGTCGATTCAAATCCCTCTCCAGGGCTTGAACAGAAAAACCAAGGTGCCACCTGCCGATTGAGAGGCCTCATCTGCTTGCTGAGTGAACGTATCAATGTCCGCGTCAATGGTGCCAAGGCGGAAATGGTTGACAGCTTCAAATTCCTAGGTGTGCACATCACCAATAATCTGTCCAGGTCCATCCACGTCGCGCTATGACCAAGAAAGCACAACAGTGCCTATATTTCCCCAGGAAACTAATGAAATTCGGCATGTCCACATTGACACGTGCCAATTTGCACCATAGAAAGCATCCTATCTGGCTGCATCACAGCTTAGTATGGCAACTGCTCTGCCCAAGACCATATGAAACTACAGAGAGTCGTGAACACGGCCCAGTCAATTATCCTTGGGAGTTATCCTTGACGTTCGGGCCAATACTTAATCCCTTAATCAAAATGATAAAAAAACGGATTATCTGATCATTATCACATTGTTGATTTTGGGAGCCTGCAGTACGTAAGTTGCCCGCTGCATTTCCTCCATTACCACAGTAACTAACATTGTTCTGCATTGGCTGTAAAGCACTTTGAAATGTCCGGTGGTCGTGAAAAATTGTATATAAATGCAGGATTCTGCCTTTCCTACTGGCTTCATCTCTTCCATATTCTAACTCCATGTTGGGGTACAGCTCCATCTGCTCTGCTCCCTAGAACTTTGTCCAAGTGTTTAACATGTGGAACCTTGTAACACCAGGTTAAAGTCCAACAAGTTTCATTCAAATCACTAGTTTTCGGAGCACTGCTCCTTCCGCACCCCTAATAGGTAAGTTGAAATGTCCGGAGATCGGGGCACCATTGAAAAATGGCACCCTGATCTCCTCCTGCACTGGTGACCTGAGCTTGTTAGTGCGGGAAATGATCTAAGTGCGGTCTCAGCTGGACTCAAAGAAGAAGCAGAGTCTTGTTTAATAGCCACGTCATTCACAGTGCTGCAAATGCAGACAAACACCCTGCTAAACGCCCCCAAAATGGGACTCTTGTTTCTTTTCCATTAAATCCGTCCAATATCGACATTATGAAGAGCAGGATTTTCCACGTCTTCCCCTCCCCCACCGCGGCATGTTTTACGGCGGTGGGGTGACCTGCCATTCGCCAGCAGCGGGATCTTCCAGTTCGCCGCTGTTAACGGGGTTTCCTGTTGTTACCAACCTGCACTGCCGGGAACCCACGGTAAGGGGTGGCCGTCGGCGGACCCAAAGGTCAGCTGGGACATCCCACCGCACTCTTTTATCCTCATATATTTGCTTTCTAAATTCACTTGATCATTAAACTCTAAAACTAAGTTCACGGCCAAGGCACTTTGCAAACATGTGAGAAGCCTTTAGCTTGGGATAAATCTGTTGTGGGAAATTGCAAATCAGGATTTTCTGTTTGTCATCTTGGGGTATGTTTAAGAATAAGCAGGACTAGCAGAGGTACCTTCAACCCATGAGAGGGGTCGAATGCAAAATACAGAGGGTTAGTTATCGAAGGATAAGACAGACACAGAGAATCCCAGGACATGAAAGGTGCCTTAAACATTTTAAGATATTTAGGTAATCACTAATAATATATTTGAAAAACGTAAACACCCTCATAAATTGCTGACTAAATTTGTCGTCATTTGTGCTGTTTTTGTCTCGAAGGTTGTAAAAAAATGTCTGCTTCTTTTGTATCTAAGTGGGATGCTTATTATACAGCGTTTCTGTTGTGATAAAATATCGCACTGAACGTAATCTCCCAGGGGGGAAATTTAAGATGACTGTAAAGAATATCTCCGTGACATGGTGACAAACCTTCCAGCAGCGCTGAACTGTTAACATTCATGCACCTCTCCCAGTGAAAACAGCAAAAGCTTTGTTAATGAATGCCTAGAAGAAAGGGCTGGATATACATCTGGGCTGGGAATGAGATTAAGGTCTATTGAGATAAGTAGAGATGGTGAAATGTTGCGCAGTGATTATGGAGCTTCTGGGAATGTGCAAGTATCAAATGAAGGGAAAGCAGTTTGACGATGTGAAAAGTACGACGTGCATCAGGCGCAGATTCTGCATATGTCCCCAAATCATAACTGAGTTTCTGGGGAATGTTTTTGGAATTTTCCCTCAGGAAATGGGATGAGTTGACCAGAGTCCATGATACCCTTTGAAAAGTAGTGATTTGATTTGATTTGATTTATTGTCACATGTACCGAAGTACAGTGAAAAGTATTTTTCTCCGGCCGCGGGAACGTACACAGTACATATATAGGAGACAAAAAGAAAAATCAGCAGAGAACATTGACAAATGGTACATCGACAAACAGTGATTGGTTACAGTGAGGAACAAGGGGCCAAACAAAGCAAATACATGAGCACGAGCAGCATAGGGCGTCGTGAATAGTGTTCTTACAGGGAACAGATCAGTCCGAGGGGGAGTCGTTGAGGAGTCTTGTAGCTGCGGGAGGAAGCTGTTCCTATGTCTGGATGTGCGGGTCTTCAGACTTTTGTACCTTCAGCCTGATGGAAGGGTCTGGAAGAAGGCAATGCCTGGGAGGGAGGGGTCTCTGATAATGCTGTCTGCCTTCCTGAGGCAGCGGGAGGTGTATACAGAATCAATGTGGGGGTGGCAAGCTTGTGTGAGTGTCAGTCTTTTGCCATCCATACTTCCCTTTTACTGGGGTGCAAGAATTCTAATTCTGGAAGGTCCTATCAATGTTTATGTTGATGACTAATGAGCTGTAGCTTTGTTTTATACAGCAGGTAACTCTGTGATTTCTCAGTGAGAATATTGTCAGGTTTGTGCCCGATCCCAAGACTTGAGTGTGTAGTTTACAAATGTTGGACTGTCGATGGCACAGTGGCGCAGTGGTTAGCACTGCTGCTTCACGCCGCCGAGGATCCAGGTTCGATCCCGGCCTCGGGTCGCTGTCCGTGTGGAGTTTGCATATTCTCCCCGTGTCTGCGTGGGTCTCACCTCCAAAACCCAAAGATCTGCAGGGTAGGTGGATTGGCCATGCTAAATTGCCCCTTAATTGGACAAAAACATTTAAAAACAAATGTTGTACTCGTAGAGGTGCAAGAGTCAGCAAGAGCAAGTACGTTTCCTGCAGGATCCGCTACCCAGTAAACCTTGAACCCTCCCCTCCCCATGATAGTCTCCATCTTCTGAGCATCATTGGACTCCACTCTTATCACCATCTATCGCACTGACCATCATCTGCTATTCTTCACCTATTATCAGACCCCCTGTGATTGGTACCTCTTCCCTCCACTCTCTATAATCTCCCAACCCAAAGTATATGATATAGGAGCAGAATTAGGCCACTCGGCATAATGAGTCTGCTCCACCATTCAATCATGGCTGGTACTTTTTCATCCCCATTCTCTTGTCTTCTCCCCATAACCCCTGATCCCCTTATTAATCAAGAACCTATCTATCTCTGTCTTAAAGACACTCAGTGATTTGGTATCCACAGCCTTCTGCGGCAAAGAGTTTCACAGATTCACCACCCTCTGGCTGAAGAAATTCCTCCTCAACTCTGTTTTAAAGGATCCTCCCTTTAGTCTGAGATTGTGTCCTCTGCTTCTAGTTTTTCCTACAAGTGGAAACATCCTCTCCAAGTCCACTCTATCCAGGTCTCGCAGTATCCTGTAAGTTTGAATAAGACCCCCCCCTCATCCTTCTAAACTCCTACGAATACAGACCCAGAGTCCTCAACCGTTCCTCATGTGACAAGCTCTTCATTCCAAGGATCATTCTTGTGAACCTCCTCTGGAACCTTTCCAAGGCCAGCACATCCTTCCTGAGATACAGGGCCCAAAACTGCTCACAATACTCCCAAATGGGGTCTGACCAGAGCCTTATACAGCCTCAGAAGTACATCCCTGGTCTTGTATTCTAGGCCTATCGATATGAATGCTAACATTCCATTTGCCTTTCTAACTGCCGACTGAACCTGAACGTTAACTTGAAGAGAATCGTGAACAAGGACTCCCAAGTCCCTTTGTGCTTCTGATTTCCTTAGCATTTCCCCAGTTAGAAAATAGTCTATGTCTCCATTCCTCCTTCCAAAGTGCATAACCCCACACTTTTCCACATGGTATTCCATCTGCCATGTTATCTGTCCTGAGGGACATAACAAGATGTGATACAAGTTGAGGGTTCTCAGCCTCTGACCAATAGGGACCAGCCTCATCCCTAAATTGTGCAGTTTTTCTCAGAGGCGAGCTCAGAGTGAGTTACTTGTAAAAGTGCTCCTGCCACAAAGTAAGTGAGGTGTTCTCTGCAATCACTGTCACTGTAGTGATCACTGATTCCAAATGTAGGGGACATGATGGTCCTAAACACAATGGCCTTCTGCCCAGTTACATGAATGAAAATTGTCTGTCTTGTTGTAAGGGTGACAGAGAACACTGTGGTTTGTTGGACTGCGCCGTGGGCTGATTATTATTAATGTAACATTCGGGTAGTGGGACATGCTCCTTTCTTTGGAACTGAAGCACATTGTTGGGAGTGGAAATTAAAATATCAGCTATTTGCTTCACTGGTGAATTGTTTTGCTTGTCGGTGTGGAATATTAGAGCCAAGCTTAATCCTGACCCTATTCAATGTTTATACAACCTCAGTTTCCAATAGCAATCTTAATCAGCGATCAGTGACAGGAGCTGTGGCTCTGCGCTCCTCCATTTCTGGCCTTTTGCAAACCCTCTGGGCACAATTCTCCGAGGCCGCGCCGGTTGGGAGAATTGCCGGCCGCGCCATTATATCGCGCGATGCCGGTCCGACGCTGTCCCGCCATTCTCCCAACCGGCGAGAACGGTCCCGTCGAGTTCTGCGCCGCGCCAGCCGGAGAATCGCCCGAGACACTCACAACGGCGATTCTCCAGTACCCCCGCTATTCTCCGGCCTGGATGGGCCGAGCAGCCGCTCCGACACGGCAGGTTCCCGCCGGCGCCGTCCACACCTGGGGCGAAATTCTCCTACCTGCCCCGCCACATTTCTGCTCCGACCGGCCAGCGGCAGTCTCCGTAACACCGGCCGGTCAATGGGGTTTCCCATTGTGGGGCAGCCCCACGCCATCGGGAAACCCCCGGGCGCCGTCAAAACGGAGACTCCCGCCGGCGGAGAATGACGCCCCTGGTCGCTGCCGGCGGGAACTGTGCGGGAACGCTGGGGCGGCGGCCTGTGGGGGGGGGTGGGGCTCCGATGGAGTCTGGCCCGCGATCGAGGCCCACCAATCGGCGGGCCGACCTCTCTAAAGGAGGACCTCCTTTCCTCCGCCACCCTGCAAGATCCATCCGCCATCTTCTTGCGGGGCGGCCTCGGGGAGGACGGCAACCGTGCACGCGTGGGTGACTTCATTTACGCGACGCCGGCCACGTCATTTGCGGGACGCCGCTTTTTACGCGGCACCAAGGCCCAGCGCGCGTAAAATACGCGACCCCGCTCCTAGCCTCCCGGGGGCGGGAGAATAGGGGGCTGGGAGCGGGCTCCGACGCCGGAGTGAAACACTCCGGTTTTCACTCCGCCATTGGGACTTTGTCTCCCTTTGGGAGAATCGTGCCCCCTGACTTTACTCACTCCACCATTGGCATCCATGCCTCCAGCTGCCTATGGCCCTCAGCTTCGAAATTCTCTTTCCGAACCTCTCCTACTGTCCACTCCCTCCTCTTCCTTTAAGATGCTCCTTAATACCCTGTTACCTCACTGACCAAGCTTTAGACCACCTGTTTAACGTCTGCTTATGTGTGGCTCAACCTCAAGCACTGTTTGATAATGCTGCCATGAAGTACATTGGGAAATGTTTCTATGTTAAAGATGCTATATAAATGCAGGATATTGTTATTTCTGGCTCGGGGACGACATTGTTGCCATGTGCAGTATCCTCGCCTTTTGCTGAGATCACCTACCTCAGCCTGGAAACTTGCATGGCATCATAGCCGACAGGTCTTCTTAACCAATAGAGCGCTTGCCGAAGCAAGGAGAAAGAGTGGGCAGGGTGTTTGTATAATGCAGCAGAAGATGAAAGTGTTCCACCTCCAGTGCTGACATCTCCTACTTTGATTTGTGGAAATGACCGCCCTTCCTTGACCATTTTATAGGCTTCTGTTTAAATTTACAGCAAATGAAAATAGACAATCTGTTTGATTTTCTGTAATCATTCTGTCCTGACCGTGATCTCTTTGCTGAGCCCTGAACATAAATCACACTGAAGTGTTGGCTATTGCAAAGAGAGTCTATCAGTTTTATTGGCCCTCAGAGCCTGAATGTACAATATTTGAACAGACTAACATAGCGAATATTACAAACTGGTCCTTTTTTTTTATTACATAAGCCTTATTTATTGAAAGAAGCTTTGAAAAGATGTCTTTCTAGATTGCAATACATTATTGGAAAGCTTCCCAAAAATGCTCAGTGCTTGGCCTGGCTTGCTGCTGAGAGCTACAGAGCACCACATCTGGCCGATGCAGGATGCGCTGATCGCCACAGAGTTAGCAGGCCAACTCTTGGTCACTCTTGGTCCAACAAATGGTCACTCTTCACATAAATCTTGGGAACATCGCAAGTGAACTAAACTTGTCCTGACCCAACATCCGGGATGGAGCACTTTCCAGAAGGGTCATTCGTATGACAAATAGTGACCAATATTTTACAACCCCGCCCCCCCCCCCCCCCCCCCCCCCCCCCCACTCACGTTCTTTCCAAGGGCCGGTGCAGGCTCAATGGGCTGAATGACCTCCTTCTGCCCTGTGAATTCTAGGATTGAAAATCTTTCGATGTCTAAGGTTTCTGAGGTCCGATCAGGCCACACCGACTCCTTCACCAATACAGAATAGGGACTCGAGGGCCTTGTTGGTCTGTGGAGTTCAGGAGCGAGATTCTCCGACCCTCCGCCGGGTCGGAGAATCGCCGGGGGCTGGCGTGAATCCCGCCCCCGCCGGTTGCTGAATTCTCCGGCACCGGATATTTGGCGGGGGCGGGAATTGCGCCGCGCTGGTTGGCGCGCCCCCCCTCCCCGGCGATTCTCCGGCCCGAATAGGCCGAAGTCCCACTGCGAGAATGCCTGTCCCGCCGGCGTGGATTAAACCACCTCTCTTACCGGCGGGACAAGGCGGCGCGGGCGGGCTCCGGGGTCCTGAGGCGATCTGGCCCCGGGGGGGGGGGGGCCCCCACGGTGGCCTGGCCCGCGATCGGTGCCCACCGATCCGCGGGCGGGCCTGTGCCATGGGGGCACTCTTTTCCTTCCGCCTTCGCCACGGTCTCCACCATGGTGGAGGCGGAAGAGACTCCCTCTACTGCGCATGCGCGGGGATGCCGTGAGCGGCCGCTAACTCTCCCGCGTATGCGGCGCCCGGCAATGTCATTTCCGCCCAGCTGGCAGGGCACCAAAGGCCTTTCCCGCCAGCTGGCGGGGCGGAAATCAGTCCGGCGCGGGCCTAGCCCCTCAAGGTTAGGGCTCGGCCCCTCAAGATGCGGAGACTTCCGCACCTTTGGGGCGGCGCGATGCCGGTCTGATTCACGCCGTTTTTGGCGCCGGTCGACGGACATCACGCCGATTGCGGAGAATCCCGCCCCAGTTTCCTTGTCAGAGAGAAGTTGTCCTGGAGACAGTTTTGAAGGCAGGGGAAGCATTTTTAACTATACTGAGTGTGGATATTTGGAGTGATACAGAGTGTTGGGGTCACTTCAATAGTTGCAACATCCATCTCTGCTTTATCCCCTTCTCCCACCTGGAGAGTTTGATTAAGTTGCGTTTGGTAGTTTGGAGTCCAGTTATAATAATAATCTTTATTATTGTCACAAGTAGGCTGACATTAACACTGCAATGAAGTTACTGTGAAAATCCCCTAGTCGCCTGTTCAGGTACACTGAAGGAGAATTCAGCATGTCCAATTCACCTAACAAGCACGTCTTTCCGGACTTGTGGGAGGAAACCGGAGCACCCGGAGGAAACCCACGCAGACACGGGGAGGACGTGCAGACTCCGCACAGACAGTGACCCAAGCGGGAATTGAAGCTGGGACTTTGGCGCTGTGAAGCAACAGTGCTAACCAGTGTGCTACCGTGCGCGTGTATTTTAAGGGAGCCAGAGGGAACAGAAACAGGCAGTTGCATATGCAAAATAGAGTATGATGTTTGCTGTTGATCTGGGTAAGAGATGCCGCTTGTTTAGACATTGTCAAGATGGTGCCTGGTGTAGCCCACAGCTGAATTGTGCGAACGCGAATTTGTGTACAAAACACCACCCCGTATCACTGCAAAACCAGGCACTATGGAGCTGAAGTTCTGGCCCATTGTCCATAATTCTGAGATCTCTGCTCTCTCACAACAGTCAGCAACAAAGACTGGCCAATGAGCTGTTTATTCTCCCTTTACCTGTGTCATGTACTTATTGCCGGGGCCAATCAGAGGGTGGAGGGGGAATTGGGGGGGGGGGGGTGGCATGAGGGTAATTTGGCCTGCGCCTCAACCTCAAAGGGGGCCTCAAATTTAGACACTTGTTCAGATTTTGGCATTCGGTAAGTTTCGCAACTTGTTTTTATGTGCATAAGGAAATAATATAGGGAAAGAAAGTAAGTTTTGCTGTTCTGTACTGTACATCAGGCAGCGTCTGCATAGCCTATCCTACTGGCGTGTAAAGGAGGGTGTAGGTACGTGCATATATTAAGGCAGCAGAGCTAGCACACGATTGAAGCTGTCACACTATTCGTAACACTTTCTAATGGATAGTTTTTCAACATAAAGCCCTCAGACTCAAAACACTCTCCTCTTTTGAAAGCCAAAGGAGTTACTTCAAGAAATATTCGAACTTGGATTCACTGGGAGGTTTCCAAGTACCACAACTGTCATTGCGTATTTTTGTAAGTTTGCCTGCATCAATGGCTTCAGGTGAACGCCCTTTCGACGTGTTGAAGCAGGTAAAGAACTGT
Source organism: Scyliorhinus torazame (assembly GCF_047496885.1). Taxonomy (NCBI): domain Eukaryota; kingdom Metazoa; phylum Chordata; class Chondrichthyes; order Carcharhiniformes; family Scyliorhinidae; genus Scyliorhinus; species Scyliorhinus torazame. Next base: position 21,381,824 of record NC_092718.1, on the reverse strand, counting down.
CACCATTCAGCTTTGGGACAAAAGCGTTTCAATGCTCCCGCCATCTTAATATCAACTGTGACATTGCGCGAAAGCTATATTTTTTCTCAATAATTAGTGCATTTGCACAGAAAAAGATGAGAGAAGCTTTAAAAAAAAATTCAAATTATGTCTCACTTTTATTTTGATGCCCTGTTATGTTTTCATGGATCTTAATTTGTTTTCATTGTAACCAGAGGCCCTCAGAAGTCGGAAGTGGCCCAGGCTTCCCTGGGCCTCTGAGAGGATCTGCTTGCTGCTGGTACATTTGAACAGAGGCAAGCATTACCATAATGAGTAGAGGTTCTTTGAAAGGCGAAGGGTAATATGGGGGCTCCAACTGAGATGCAAGAATTACACCTGAGGTCACACTTTAATTTTCCTGCTCTGCAGCTTACTCTCGGATAGCTGTAATTACAGCATATCTGTGCCAGTATCGAACGGCCTGAAATCGACCACAATACCTTGTGTTGGAAAGTGTCCTAGAATCTCTCCTTCTGCTCTGTACTGGAAACAGCAACCCCGGTTTACTAAATTGGCAAATATGTTTTGTCCATCCTGCTTTTAGTTATCCAAGCTAATTTCAGAAGTAAATATCGCACAAAGAAATGGAGTTTGCGTTTCGGGTTAAGGACCTTTTTCCAGTTCTGACAAAAGATCATGGACCTGAAACGTTAACTTTGTTTTCCTCTCCACAAACACTGTCTGATCTGCTGAGTACTTCCAGCACTTTTTATTTCAGATTTCCAGCATGCCCACAGGCCTTTGCCTGACAAAGAGGCTGTTTTCCTCCCTGCATCTCCAGAAAATGTTAACTCTTGCTCGGGTGCTGTTCCTTGGTGCCTCATGTTGGGACCTCTTGCGTGAGGGCAGGACAATGAGCATCTGTTAGCTCTCTGTCAATGAGAGGTATCACCGCCAAGCTCACTCTTGTTCTCATTGATCGTCCGCGCAAGTACCCTCCAAACAATTGTGAGGCTCACCTCTGAAAGTTTTGCCTTGGCAGCTCTTCAATGGAAGGCCTCATTTGGTTCCATTTTTAAAATCCCTCATCATGGGCGCGATTCTCCGCCGGTGGGTTTATCAGTTGCACTGGCAGCGCACCCACACCCGGGGGTTTCCCGGCACCGTGGCGCGGCCACAGTGGGAAATCCCATTGGCAGGTGGCGGGAACGGAAATCCCGCTGCCGGCGAGGGCACGCCACCGAGGAACATGCGGCTGGAGAATCCACAGAACTTCCAGACTGGCCGGTACCGGCAGGCGAGTTCCCAGCATTTCCACTGGGTCCTCGTTTAAAGAGCCCTATTTGGGGATGGGGGCTGGGTGGACGTGAAGGTGCAAAGCGAAGTACCACCCCGCCGAAACTCTGACCCAAGGAGGAAAATCCAGGCCCTGATCTCAGCTGGGAGTATGAGCTCACAATCGACCTGGGTGCCCCTTGGCCTGGGTTGCTGCCCTCATTCGCCACCTCCCAACCTCCTCTGGATAGTACAGCACTGGGCTCAGACCAGAGAGGCAGGTTTGAATGTGACACATTTTAACAGAAGGACCTTTGTGACATGCCAGTTCACCTTGGAGACATGCTGCAGATGTGGGTAACTGTGCAAAAGAACAGGGAGAGGCCATTCAATTAGGTTTGCTCTGTAGCTTAACACCATCTTCCTGCCTTGTTTCTGTAACCCTTAACATCTTTGCCTAACATAGTCCCTTGACAGCTTCCATTTCCTCTTCCTCCATGTAGTGACTCTTGTATCTGAAAGAAACTCAAAGCGCCTTGGGGATGAAAGGAAGGAACAAAGTTAATGACAGAGGAAAGTGATTTTAATAGATGATAAATTAGGTGAGATCGAATCGGTGTTGCTGCACAGTACAAAGCAACACAGGGGAATGATATGATGTCATGTGATCCCAGGTCAGAACTGGGTTCCCATATTGGTTGCCAGTAGCACTGTGTGTAAATAATACAGTGAGGAAATGCTCAAGCTTGTGATTGATCTTATCACTTGTGCTGAAATTACAGTGAAGACGTGGGTGATTAGTGGTCAGGGTTGACTATTACTGAGTCAGACACAATGGAACAATCTGTGGTACTGTGCTTATAGTAACAAACCTTAGTGTGAATTGCTGCTAGCCATTCCCCTTGCACACCTCCATTTTCCTCCTAGAGGAGGAAACGTCGGCAAGCTAGTTGCCTGTGGAAGGCATCGTGACCTCGGCTGAGGTTGCCCCCGATTTTGGACTGGGGAACCTCGAATGCCTTAAGGCCTCTAACACACAGGCATCTGAGGGCAATTATAAAAGCTCAATCTACGGTCAGCCATTTTAGTAGCGCTGCCCAACACAGACAACCATATCCACCTTTGTTTCTTCCCAACGCTGGAAGTTGAAAATTAATTTTTTTTGCGGGTCCTTCAGCTTGAGAGTTTGCTATGTTCCTTTTGCCTTGAAAAACACAATTCAGCCATGATCGCTAATCTCTTATCAGCATTGCTATAAGGAGAGTTTTATCTGATTTTTTTTAATACGGCGAGCAGAGCCAATATAATCAGCTGTGAAATGGGATAGGAGATAGTTATCTGAGACTATTCTACACATACTTGGCAGGGGTGATAGATTGCCCTGCGATATCTGCAGCTAGGAAGAAAGTCGATAGCTGACAGAGTGAAATACTCAATCGCTGTCATTGATCGACTTGTCAGACACTTAGAATGCAGCTGACACTCCACAGTACAAGTCCGACATCCGAGCTCTTTAACCCTTGGAGGGCTGACTCCAATTCGCACCTCGGGGGGACTGAGTTACGGCGTAGTCATGGATTCGTGCTACCGGAACAGTCATCTCTTCTTTCTTAACGCTGATTAAAAATAGCCCAGGAACGTATCGGGTTTCAGCCCTGGGTCTGATCCAATGCAAATCCTGCTCTAATCGGGAATTAAGCTGCCCTAGTTACATTTTGAAGTGTACTTTTCCGGAGACTTTCACGGCTTTGGTTTTAGGCCCATAGATAGCTAATTAATCTGATTCAACCAGACTGATCATGGGTGGGGGGGCGGGAGGGGGTGGAGAAGAGAAGGCCTCTTAGCCCCTCGCACCTGTTCTGCGATTCAATTCCGTCATAACTGTTCTGCATTTCAACTCCCATGTTCACATCTTTCTTCCACATCTCCATATCCCTTGATAATAACAAAAATCTTTCAATCTCAGTCTTGAACACTTCAATGGGCCTTGGCATCCCCAGCCCAATTTGAGGGTTATAATACTCTTAATTTGTGTCAAAAATATCTCTTTATTTTGCTCATGTATTGTCTCGCTCTACTTTTACATCTTGTTCTGGACACCCCCATTAGAGGATATAATCGTTTTGTATCAACCCCACTTAGTTAACACTTCAGACTACTGTAGGGGACCCCAATTCTCTTTTTTTGTTGTGGTTAGGATTTGGACAGTATTTATTGGCCAGTGCTCCTTGGTCTGATGTCATTAAAAGTCTTTGGCCTTCTCTGGAGGTTTTCCCGAGTTTCTGGCCTTTTCTCCAGAGTTTCAACAGATGATGGTCAGGTGGACAATCCGACACTCCACCTCCAAGAATCACCAATATAAGGCGAAACTAGACTCACACACAGGGCGTACCGTGGAAAGGTGGGAGTTACCTGTCCTTAAGGGGATAAGGTTTTTATAACAATCTGGCAGCCTTTGGTGCAACAGCATATTGGTTATATTACAGAATTACTGTAATTAATTCTGTATTACTGGCTATATTACTAGTTACCCAGAGGCCCAGACAAATGATCCAGAGAAATTAGTTTGAATCCCACCACAGCAGCTGAGGAATTCAATACAATTAATTAAATACATCTGGAATAAAAAGCTAGCCTCAGCAATGGTGACCAGGAAGACACCAGATTGTTATAAAAACCCATCTGGTCCACTAAGTTCCTTCAAGGAAGGAATCTTTCTTGCTTCCCCAGGTCTACTCCGTACGTGTCTCCATGGCCACAGCAATGTGGTTGACTCTTGAATACCCTAGCAATCACTCAATTGTATTCACCATCGTCTTCTTGAGGTCAATTTGGGATCGGCAATAAGTGTTGGCCTCAGCAGCAACAGCCTCATCCCCTTTTTTAATACATTAACGGGGTTTAGGCATTGCCGGCAACCTGGAATCAATAAAATAAAAACTCCCCGGTTATCAGTCCAAAAGCTATGGTGATTATTGATGGAATTTTCCAGCCCTTCCCGACACCGTTGATCTTCCGGACCCTTGGATGGCAACCTCCCCCGGCGAAAAAGGCCTTTGACGTTGGGGGGACTGGAAGATGCTACCACCAGCCAATTGAAGGCCGCCTCCGCAGCCGCAAAACACGCTGCCGGGGGCGGGGAGGGGTGGTGTAGGATTCCCACCAATTCACTTCATTTCCATAACTTGGCATGGCGCGAGTTTGAACCAGGAGCCGATAGCAAGACAGTGGGCAGGAATGGGGGGAAGATGCAAAGAGGAGGCAGTGCGAAATTGCTCTACACCAGTAGTGCAAAACTGGTTCATAATCAGGGCAAGGAGGTTTGCCTGAGTAGCTTCAGAGAAGAACACCGAGGTCGGGGTAGGGTGGGCAGCACGGGGTAGGGGTTGGGGAGAGGGATGGGGGTGTTGGGGAGGTATAGAAGAGGAAAGTTCGCAGAATCATAGAATCATAGAATTTACAGTGCAGAAGGAGGCCAGTCGGCCCATCGAGTCCGCACCGGCCCTTGGAAAAAGCACTACACCTCCGATCTATCCCCGTAACCCCACATGACCTTTTTTTTGGACACGAGGGGCAATTTAGCTCAGTCAATCCACCTAACCTGCACATCTTCGGACTGTGGGAGGAAACCGGAGCACCCGGAGGAAACCCACGCCGACACGGGGAGAACGTGCAGACTCCGCACAGACAGTGACCCTAGCTGGGAATCGATCCTGGGATCCTGGAGCTGTGAAGCAACTGTGCTACCGTGCTGCCCACAGTTAAGTAAGAAATAAACCAAAAAACCAAGAAAAGCTTAGAAAGACCTGACTTTGATCTTGAGAATGGAAACATTTTAGTGGTGCTTCACAACTTTCCATTTCACATCTGAATCCTGCAGCTAGAAATAAAGAATGTGATTGGTCACTTCCAAGTGTCATCAGAAATCAAACCTTTCTGACCGTTCTTTAAACATGTGTCCCATTTTCACTGAGCAGAACTTTAGATTATCCTCTTTGGCTGAATGATTGCAGAACATTCTTTTTTATTTGAAACAAATCGAGAAATGTAATAAATCGCTCTTCAATTTAAATGTTTGAATTGTTTTTTCTGACATTGTGAAAATCTCCAGCAACACACTTCATTGATCCTTGTATTGATTCCCACTTGCAGTGGATCTTTCACCATTCGCACTCAAACGTAGGGATGATCACCAAATTCCCTGGAAATCAAATGAGGAAAACAGAATTTTAGGCAACAATACTCATTGTCCCCACTTCATAATTTTTGGGCCCCAACATTTTGCCAACTCCTGTTGGAAAGGACGGCATGGTAACACAATGGTTAGCACTGTTTCTTCACAGCTCCAGGAACCCGGGTTCGATTCCCAGCTTGGGTCACTGTCTGTGCGGAGTCTACATGTTCTCCCCGTGTCTGCGCGGGTTTCCTCCCACAAGTCCCGAAAGACGTGCTGTTAGGTGAATTGGACATTCTGAATTCTCCCTCTGTGTACCCGAACAGGCGCCGGAGTGTGGCGACTAGGGAATTTTCACAGTAACTTTGTTGCAGTGTTAATGCAAGCCTACTTGTGACACTAATAAAGAGTCTTATTATTATTATCTAACCAAATCGAAAAAGTCCCTTTCCCAACCCTTTCCTGAACACGTGCAAAAAACGTTTCCAACTTTAATTAAACTTTCAATAACCTCTATCAATTCGTCCCTGAATTCTTGCCCAGATGTGGATCTCTTCTACTCTGCTCCCAACCTGGAAAGTGGTCAGAGATGTTTTGCTACATTAATGGTGCGATGTAAATGCAAGTTGTCGTTAAGTTAAAATCAAAATTTGAGTAAAATTTATGCCATTTGTTATGCATTTGCCAATTTGCTGTATTTCTTACACCTTATTTACTTCAAGAGCACCTGCAAGGATGACACTTCTTTGAAGTCTACAGTTTTAGTTACAATCCTTTAAAATGTCTCACTGGCAAGATTACTGCACACATGGGGCAGGGTTTCCGGCCCCCCCTGCCGGCAGAATCTTCCGGAATCGTCGAACGGAATACCCTGTGGCGGGTCTCCTTGCGGCGCAGCAAGCAAGCCATGCAAAGTGCCATAGACTTAGGCGAGACCAGAAGATCCAACTGGCGGGCAATGGTGAACTGCCTCCACTGCCTCAAAACGTACTACAGGGGGGGTGGGATAATCCTGGCCAAGGTCAACCCAGATCAGAAGCTCTGTAAGGTGTCAGTTATATACTTAAGCTCCCAAACTCCACCTGCAGGATTAAACAATCAACATCAGTGAATATGGATCAGCGACTAGACTAACACAATCAAACAGAGATCGATCAAACCATTGAACATACCATCATTCGTAATGGCTTCACTTTCCACGTTGGAGATGTTGCTGGGGGTAGGTTGCACACAAAAGCTCAATGATGGTGTTGCGGAGGTCGTCATTGAATTCCTCTGACAGTCAAGTGAATGCATACTCTGCAGTAGATTTTCACTCTAATCACCTTGATGGTAATCCCAAAACAGAAAATGCTGAATTGCCATTTCATCAAATTTGGATTGAGAGTGAATTGATGATAAAGCCGAATGGATTGTAAAGATCCCATAGATCTATTTGAATAAGTGGAGAGTATTCTCTCAATTTGGGAGGATGTTTCCTCTCGGGAGTGGAAGGGAGGATCTCGAACTAGGGGGCATAGTTTCAAAATGAGGGGTCTTCCATTTAAGACAGACAAGAGGAGAAATTTCTTCTCTGAGAGTCATGAACCATCGGAACTTAGGGCCGCATGGTGACACAGTGGTTAGCATTGCTGCCTACGGCGCTGAGGACCCGGGTTCGAATCCCGGCCCTGGGTCACTGTCCGCATGGAGTTTGCACATTCTCCCCGTGTCTGTGTGGGTTTCACCCCCACAACCCAAAGATGTGCAGGTTAGGTGGATTGGTCACACTAAATTGCCCCTTAATTGGAAAAAAATAATTGGGTACTCTAAAAAAAATTTTAAAAAGAAAAAAAAAAGAATCTTTGGAACTTTCTACCCCAGCGGGTGGTCCTGTAGTCCAAAATTGTGCAGGTGATTAGTTTGATTGACCATGCTAAATTGCCCTTAGGTTAGGTGGGGTTGCTGGGTTACAGGATAGGTGTGGGGTTAAGTAGGGTGCTCTTTCCAAGAGCCGGTGCAGACTCGATGGGCCGAATGGCCTCGTTCTGCACTATAAGTTCTATGATTCTGTGATTCAATGGTGGACGCTGAATCATTGAATATACTCAATGGTGAGTCAGACCGACCTTTGATTGACAAGGGAGTTATTCAACTACAATAACCTGCATTTATATCACAACTTTAAAATCGGGAAATGCCTCAAGTTGCATCGTTCATTTTATTGTTTGTGGGTCTTTGTTACGCTCAAGTTGGCTTCTGAGCTTGCCTCCATAACAACGGCAACTTCACTTCAAACAGATTCCTTGGTTGTAAAGTTCTTTGGCCGCCCTGAAATATGATGAGATATTTATTTATTTTGGATAGTTGAATGCTGATTAGATCCAGCATCGCGTTTGTTTTCAGTAGAAAGTGAATATTACTAAATGTAACGTAGGCTATTTGAGAGTGATGTACAATTGGATTGTTAAATTCTACAGATAAGATTTCACAATCCAAGAAATCAATTACATTGTCATTTCCCATCCCACTAAAATGATCCTGGAGTCAAAATCGTTGAATCTTTGCAAGCAAATAAATCAACAAACCATACTCATGCAATCAAAACATTGCTTTTATGGTTAGTTTCCATCTCTCAGAAATATTTGGGCCCATATAAGGAAGAATGCTCCTGGTGGAGGGAACCTTGCCCAGTAATTTTTATGAGCGATGGATGAGATGCCACCTTGGCTGTGCCCATCTGTAGAACTGGACCTGTTACATTTTGAACTCCACTTCTGGCACTGCGCAGCCTGGAGTGGAACCAAAGAGACTGAGTCAGTTTGACATTTGTTGGGATGGTGTTGGTCACGGAATGGGTCCGTCAAAGAAGCCTTTGTCTGTTTTCAAAAACAAAAAATGGTCGAAATGACCACGCTGGGGTTGAACAGGTGGCTATAGCCCACAGGTGGTGAGAGACATGCTCTGGCAGGGCCCCCTGTCACTCTTGCAGTGGCCCCCGTCCGGCACTGTCCCCTGACACTGCCTCCTCCCTCTGGGAAGGTCCATTGCAGGGATTCCACTTATGCGTGGGGAGGGGGGGGGGGGTTTGCCCTTTTGTGTGTGCAGTCACACTTCCTGTAGTAGGGCGTGGAGAGGGGGAACACCTGTGTCTGTGGGGGGTTTCTGTATCCATGGGGGGGGGCTCTTTTTGAGCCTGAGATGGGCCACCCTTTTGCCTGCCGCCGCTGTCACCTTTCTTAGCTGACTATGTGAATCTCGCTTCCCCTTTGAAGTTGCTCAAAGTGCTGTTCAATACGACGAGAAAAGTCGACCGTGCGACCTTCGCACTGCTTTTCTCATCTGAGCCAACACTCTGTGCATTTGTGGGAAGATTCCGGTTGTCATGATATCCACATCAGCATATCATGGTGCAATCACACACACACTGATGGACGGGCAGTTGGACCAACCAGCACATGCATAACATCACAGCCAATCACCAGTGAAAGCACACGCACTATAAAACAGGGAACACCACAGTTCCCGCTCATTCTACCAGGAGATAGCTCAGAGCACAGAGCTCACAGCGTGCCACTCAGACATAGTCCATGTGCTGAGTGCCTCACTAAGATAGTGATAGGTCTGGGTCCACAGGTTAGCTGGTGAAGCACGTGTCCAAGCCAGCAGTTAGTTGTAGCCGTTGTTTATACAATAAAACAGAGTTGTACCATCTACAGCCGTGGTGGATCATTTGTGCATCGGAACACCCAACACGACACCGGTCTTTGAGTTTGTTATCCCACCGATCTCAATAATCCAACAAGGGTCATTGGATAGGAGTCAGAAGTGAGAACACCAGGCTGATTTTTCCGATCCAAGCTTTCGACCTCTCCACCTCTCTCTATTTTTCTGCCTGCAAGACACTCCATTTAATTCACTCTTTACCAAACCTTGGGTCTTCCGTCGGTCTCCGTCTTTGGCTCAATACCAGTTTTGTTTGCTCTGATCACACTCCTGTGAACCCCCAGTGAGTTGTTTTATTACTTTAAACGTGCTAGATAAATGCAGGTGAGGACGGCACAGTGGTGAACTGGTTAGCGCTGTTGCCTCATGGCGCCGAGGACCCTGGTTCACTGCCCGTGTGGAGTTTGCACATTCTCCCTGTGTCTGCATGGGTTTCACCCCCACAACCCAAAACAATGCACAGGGTAGGAGGATTGGCCAGGCTAAAACTGCCCCTCAATTGGCAAAAAAAAGAATTGGACTCTTTAAATTTATACAAAAAAAGATAAATGCAAGCTGATGTTGCAAGAATATAGGGGCTAGGAGCAGCAGACAATAAGGTCCCTTGCGTCTTGACCATCATTCAACATGACCATGGCTGATCTGCCTCTACTCTATTTTCCCTTGATTCCCAAGAGACTAAAAATCTGTGTGAAATATATTCTTTTTTTAAAATAATTTTTATTAAGGTTTTCATAAAATATCAATAACAAAATGAAAAATGAACCCAACAGGGTTAAGTACAAAACACGGTCTAGAAAAGCAACCCTCCCTACCCCCCTCCACCCTGTACATAAATAATAAGTTAACATTAACACCCCGACTTAACACAACTGGTATATACACCCCCTCAGACCCTTCAGTGTAAATAACAGAAACAGAAATAAAGTAACCCCCCCCGCCCACCCCACCCCCGCCGAGTTGCTGCTGCCATTGACCAATGTCTACCGTTCTGCCAGGAAGTCTAAGAACGGTTGCCACCGCCTAAAGAACCCTTGTACCGACCCTCTCAATGCAAATTTCACCCTCTCCAATTTAATGAACCCCGCCATATCGTTGATCCAGGATTCCACGCTTGGGGGCCTCGCATCCTTCCACTGAAGAAGAATCCTTCGCCGGGCTACCAGGGACGCAAAGGCCAGAATACCGGCCTCTTTCGCCTCCTGCACTCCCGGCTCCTCTGCCACCCCAAATATTGCGAGCCCCCAGCCCGGTTTGACCCTGGATCCTACCACACTCGACATCGTCCTCACTACGCTCTTCCAAAATTCCTCCAGCGCTGGGCATGCCCAGAACATATGGGTGTGATTTTCTGGGCTCCCTGAGCACCTAACACACCTGTCCTCACCCCCAAAAAACTGGCTCATCCTTGTCCCGGTCATGTGTGCCCTGTGCAGCACCTTAAACCGTATGAGGCTGATCCTCGCGCACGATGAGGAAGAGTTCACCCTCCCTAGGGCATCTGCCCATGTCCCATCCTCAATCTCCTCTCCCAACTCCTCCTCCCACTTTCACCTCCACCACCGAGGCCTCCTCCTCCTTCTGCATCACCTGGTAAGTTTCCGAGATCTTCCCCACTCCCACCCACCCCCCCGAGAGCACCCTGTCCTGTACTGTGTGTGGCAGTAGCCGCGGGAATTCCACCACCTGCCGTCTGGCAAACGCCCTTACCTGTAAGTACCTGAAGGTTTCCCCCGGGGGGAGCCCGTACTTCTCCTCCAGCTCACCCAGGGTCGCAAACTTCCCGTCCACAAACAGGTCCCCCAACTTTCGTATCCCTGCCCTGTGCCACCCCGAAAACCCTCCACCTGTTCTCCCTGGGGCGAACCGGTGGTTCTCTGGTATTGGGGTCCACGCCAAGGCCCCAACTTCCCCCTATGCCGCCTCCACTGCCCCCAGATTTTGAGGGCAGCCACCGGGCTCGTGGTATACCTCCTTGGAGGGAGCGGCAGCGGTGCCGTTGCCAGCGCCCCCAGACTCGTACCCACACAAGACGCCGACTCCAGCCTCTTCCATACAGCCCCCTCCCCCTCCATCACCCACTTGCGCACCATCATCGCATTGGCGGCCCAGTAGTACCCACAGAGGTTGGGCAGCGCTAGTCCCCCCCTATCTCTACTCCGCTCCAGGAACACCCTTCTCACCCTCGGAGTCCCTCACGCCCACACAAACCCCATTATACTCCTGTTAACCCGCCTAAAAAAAGCCTTCGGGATAAACACGGGGAGGCACTGGAACAGGAACAAAAACCTTGGGATCACCGTCATCTTGATTGACTGCACCCTACCCGCCAAGGAGAGCAGCAACGCATCCCACCTCTTGAACTCCTCCTCCATTTGCTCCACCAGCCTTGTAAAATTAAGCCTATGCAGGGCCCCCAGCTCCTGGCCACCTGGACCCCCAAATACCTGAAGCTCCTCTCCGCCCGTTTTAGTGGGAGCTCACCAATCCCCCTCTCCTGGTCCCCTGGGTGAACCACGAACAGCTCGCTCTTCCCCATGTTGAGCTTGTACCCCGAAAAGGCCTTGAATTCCCTAAGAATCCTCATTAACTCCGGCATTCCCCCCACCGGGTCCGCCACATATAGCAGCAAGTTGTCCGCATAGAGCGACACTCTATGCTCCTCCCCACCCCGCACCAACCCCCTCCAGTTCCTTGACTCCCTCAGTGCCATAGCCAAGGGTTCAATCGCCAGTGCGAAGAGCAGGGGGGACAGGGGACACCCCTGCCTCGTCCCTCGGTGCAACTGAAAATACTCGGACCTCCTCCTGTTTGTGGCCACACTCGCCATCGGGACCTCATACAACAGCCGAACCCACCTGACAAACCCCTCCCCAAACCCGAACCTCTTCAGCACCTCCCACAGGTACCCCCACTCTACTCTATCGAAGGCTTTCTCAGCGTCCATCGCCACCACTATCTCCGCCTCCCCCTCCCTCGCCGGCATCATGATAATGTTCAAAAGCCTCCGCACATTCGCATTCAACTGCCTCCCCTTCACAAACCCCGTCTGGTCTTCATGGATGATCTGCGGCACACAATCCTCAATCCTCGTGGCTAAGGACTTCGCTAGCACCTTGGCATCTACATTTAGCAAGAAAATCGGTCTGTAAGACCCACACTGCAGGGGATCCTTGTCCCGCTTCAGGATCAAGGAGATCAGTGCCCGAGACATCGTCGGGGGTAAAGCCCCCCCTCCCTTGCCTCATTGAAGGTCCTGACTAGCAACGGGCCCAACAGGTCCATATATTTTTTATAGAACTCGACCGGGAAACCGTCCGGCCCCAGTGCCTTCCCCGCCTGCATGCTTCCTATCCCTTTGGTCAGCTCCTCCAGCCCAATCGGGGTCCCCATTCCCGCCACCAGTCCCTCTTCCATCTTTGGAAACCTCAATTGGTCCAGGAAGCAGCCCATCCCTCCCTCCTCCCGTGGGGGCTCGGATCGGTACAATTCCTCGTAAAAGTCCCTGAAGACCCCATTGATGCCAACCCCACTCCGCACCACGCTCCCTCCCCTGTCCTTAACTCCCCCGATCTTCCTAGCTGCGTCCCGCTTCCGGAGCTGATGCGCCAGCATCCGGCTTGCCTTTTCCCCATACTCGTAGACCGCCCCCTGGGCCTTCCTCCACTGCACCTCCGCCTTCCTGGTGGTCACCAGGTCGAATTCAGCCTGGAGGCTGCGCCTCTTCCTCAACAATCCTTCCTCGGGCACCTCCGCATACCTCCTGTCTACCCTCATCAACTCCCCCACCAGCCTCTCCCTCTCCCCCCGCTCCCTCCGCTCCTAAAGGGCCCTAATGGAGATCAGCTCTCCCCTCACCACCGCCTTCAGCGCCTCCTATACCATCCCCACTCAGATTTCCCTGTTGTCGTTGGTCTCCAAGTACCTCTCTATACTTCCTCGGACCCGCCCGCTCACCTCCTCGTCCGCCAACAGCCCCACCTCCAAGCGCCACAACGGGCGCTGGTCCCTCTTCTCCCCCATCTCCAAGTCCATCCAATGCGGGGCGTGGAAAAGTACTCAGCATCCTCTACTCTCGCTATCAGCGCCCTACTCAAAATGAAAAAGTCGATTCGGGAATAAGCCTTATGGACATGTGAGAAGATTGAAAATTCTCTTGCCCCCGGCCTTGCAAACCTCCAAGGGTCCACCCCTCCCATCTGGTCCATAAACCCCCTCAGCACTCTAGCCACCGCCGGCTTCCTACCTGTCCTAGACCTGGAACGATCCAGTGCCGGATCCAGCACCGTGTTAAAGTCTCCCCCCATTATCAGGCCCCCCACTTCCAAGTCTGGGATCCGACCCAACATACGCCGCATAAAACCTGCATCGGCCCAATTCGGGGCATACATATTGACCAGTACCACCCTCTCTCCCTGCAACTTACCACTTACCATTACGTACCTACCGCCATTATCTGCCACAATGCTCGACGCCTCGAATGACACCTTCTTTCCCACCAAGATTGCCACCCCTCGATTTTTGGCATCCAGCCCCGAGTGAAACACCTGACCTACCCACCCTTTCCTCAATCTTCAGGTGTGTCTCCTGGAGCATAACCACATCCGCCTTGAGCCCCTTCAGGTGCGCGAACACGCGGGCCCGCTTAACCGGCCCATTCAGTCCCCTTACATTCCAGGTTATCAGCCGGATCAGGGGGCTACCCGCCCCCCTCCACCGCCGACTAGCCATAACCCCTCCTCGGCCAGCCACGCGCCCGCACCCCACACCCGGCCCGTTCCCCACGGCGGCATACCCCCATCTCGACCTCCCCCCACTTGCTCCAGCTCCCCCTTGACCATAGCAGCAGCAACTCGATTTCCCCCCCACCCCCCCCCCCCCTTCCCCCACCCCCCCGGCTAGGACCCATCCTAAATGATTTACTCCCCCCATTGCACTTTCGCAAATCAGCTGACTTCTGTTGACCCCGGCCACTCCCGCCTCTCCTTCGACTCCTCCCATTGTGTGACATACCCTCCTCTCCCGTTCCCCATCCATAGGCTCTCCCCCTCCCCCTTCCATTCTAAGCGCGGGAAACAACCCTCGCTTCCCCGCCCCGGCCCCGCTCCCTCCAGTCTTCAGCGTGGGAAAAAGCCCGCGCTTTCCACCTACCCGGCCCCGCCACCTCTGACGCAGCTCCTTTTACAGGCCCAGTCCCCTCACCCCCGACTCGGGCCTCCCCCTCCCCCGCGGGGCCCCATCTCACCGCCGGCCACCACCCCTGTTCCGTTTACCTACCCCCCTCCAAGAGCCCCCCCCGACCAACCCAACCAAAACAGTGCCCAACCCACCCCAACCACCCTCACCGACCCGAAAGAGAAAAACACAGAGAAAAAGAAACCAGGAGCAAAGCAAAGGCCCACAGCGGCATACCCCCGTCTCGACCCCCCCACTCGCTCCAGCTCCTCCTTGACCTTAGCAGCAGCAACTCGATTCCGCCCCCCCCCCCTCCCGGCTAGGACCCACCCGAGCTGGTTTACTCCCCCCATTGCACTTCCGCAAGTCAGCTGACTCCTGCTGACCCCGGCCACTCCCGCCTCCCCTTCGACTCCTCCCATTGTGTGGCACACCCTCCTCTCCCGCTCCCCATCCACAGGCTCGCCCCCTCCCCCCTCCGCTCTAAGCGCGGGAAACAATCCTCGCTTCTCCGCCCCGGCCCCGCCCTCCCCAGTCTTCGGCGCGGGAAAAAAGCCCACGCTCTCCACCTACCAGGCCCCGCCACCAACCAAAACAGTGCCCAACCCGCCCCAGCCACCCTCCCCAACCAAAAGAGAAAAACACAGAGAAAAAGAAACCCAAAACAATGCAAAGGCACCCCCCCCCCCCGAACAAAAAATAGGCATAACATATCCACCGCAGTCCCCAATCGCCCATCCCGATCCTCAGTCTGTGTCCAGCTTCTCGGCCTGAACAAAGGCCCACGCCTCCTCCAGAGACTCAAAATAATGGTGCCGGTCCTTGTAGGTAACCCACTGTCGTGCCGGCTGCTACATGCCAAACTTCACCCCCTTCCTGTGCAGCACCGCCTTCGCTCGATTGTACCCGGCCCTCCTCTTCACCACCTCCGCACTCCAGTCCTGGTATATCCGAACCTCCGCGTTCTCCCACCTGCTGCTCCTCTCCTTCTTGGCCCACCTGAGCACACACTCCCGATCGACGAACCGATGGAACCTCACCAGCACCGCCCGCGGAGGCTCGTTAGCCTTGGGCCTCCTCGCCAGCACTCTATGGGCCCCTTCCAGCTCCAAGGGCCCCTGGAAGGGTGAAATATATTCAACAACGGAACACCCACGACTTGTTTCTAAAGATACACAGCCCACTCAGTGAAGAAATGTCTCCTCATCCCAGTCCTAAAAGATCACTCCAAACTATAAAACTGTGCCCTTACCCCCCCCCCCCCGCCCCCACCTCCAAACCCCACCCCCACCATTCCATCCCCCATGCTAGCACAGTGGTTAGCGCTGTTGCTTCTCAGCGCCAGGGACCAGGGTTCGATTCCCGGCTTGGGTCACCATCTGTGCGGAGTCTGCCCATTCTCCCTGTGTCTGCGTGGGTTTCCTCCGGGTGCTCCGGTTTCCTCCCGTGAGTCCCGGAAGACGTGCTTGTTAGGTGAACTGGACATTCTGAATTCTCCCTCTGTGTACCCGAACAGGCGCCAGAGTGTGGCGACTAGGGGGTTTTCACAGTAACGTCATTGCAGTGTTAAGATAAGCCCACTTGTGACACGAAAAAGATTAATATTATTATTATAAAATATTCTGGATTCCCCAGCCAAGGGAAACAACCTCTCCCTGTCGAGCCCCTTCAGAATCTTGTACGTTTCAATGAAATCGACTCACTCTTCTGAACCCGAGAGGGTATGGGTCCTATTTATTTAGCCTCTGATCAGAGAGGCAACCGCCTGCGACTGAGGAGTTTAGCTGAAAGAAGCTGCAGGGTCTGACACTTGGGGATCAGGCTCTACGCTGAGATGAGGATCAATGGCATTTCATTGGTATTGTGAGCGAGCTCTTTAAGCTTCATTCCCGCGAACCATGTCAGGGGTATAACAGGCAGTTTGGAAGCAGGACACATTTTGTGCGATTCGGTGCTATCTTCTAACGAGATAATCCCTGATTCACAATGACTCCAGGGCAAGACAATGACCACAATTAGAAAGAGCAGTCGGAATGAGGATTGTTTCTTAAACTACTCATGTTCTATTGCTTTGGGTGACAGACACGGTGATGCCTAATTTAATGAGCAAGTTTCTATTCATTGTACAGCTTAGCAGAGCAGCAACAAATCTTTTCCACGTCATCGGGGCTTAAGGGATGGTGTCATTGTTGCAATCAGAGGTTTAATACAACATTATAATGCAAGCTACAAGAGTAGTTCTTAAAATAGCTACATACTGCAGATGTCAGAAATCTGAAAAAGAAACAAAAAGGGGCAGCACGGTGGCGCAGTGGGTTAGCCCTGCGGCCTCACGGCGCCGAGGTCCCAAGTTCGATTCCAGCTCTGGGTCACTGTCAGTGTGGAGTTTGCTCATTCTCCCCGTGTTTGCGTGGGTTTCGTCCCCCACAACCCAAAGATGTGCGGTCTAGGTGGATTGGCCACGCTAAATCGCCCCTTAATTGGAAAAAAAAATGAATTGGGGAGTCTAAATTTAAAAAGAAAAGTAACAAAAACTCCTGGAAATATTCAGCAGGTCGAGCATGGGGAAACAGAGGTACCCCATTTCAGTTCAATAGCCTTTCATCAGTGAGAGGTGTAACAGGTTTTGAGGAAGTGAAAAGGGGAAGGGATGAAGCAGGCAAGAAAAGAAAAAAAACATCTGTGATGGCTTGGAAAACGAAAGAGATTACACAAGAGAAGGGTTCATGGTGAAAGACCAGAGGGTCATGTGTTGGGACATGTAAAGAAACAAGATCATTATTATGAGGTTTTCCTTTTGGATTGGATTGGATTGGATTGGATTTGTTTATTGTCACGTGTACCGGGGTACAGTGAAAAGTATTTTTCTGCGAGCAGCTCAACAGATCATTAAGTACATGAGAAGAAAAGGGAATAAAAGAAAATACATAATAGGGCAACACAACATATACAATGTCAAGCCTGCAAGAGAAGATAAGAGAGAGAGGTTAGTAATAATGTTAGTTTTAGAGTTAATTTTTAAAAGATTAGAACGAGTATAGTTTAAGTAAAAAGTGGATCTGTTTGGGAGAGCTCGCAGAGAGTCGCCTCGCTCCGGCGCCATCTTGGATAATATTTTCTGTCTTCTTCTGCAATATGCAATGGATCTCTCTCCAGTTAGAGACAAATGTACTTAGCAAAGCGTGAAGACAGGAGAAACAGGAGATTCTCCTTTAGGCTCCAAAACTAAAACTGCGAGTTAAAACCAGCAGCCACTCGCTTCTCGCAAACTGCCAAGCCTGCCAACTCCCCAGTTTCTTCCTCCTCATACTCATTATTGCTCTTGTGCCAGTTCCCCCAACAGCCGATCCTCACCTTCTATGTGACTGTGACATGCATCACCATCATGCTTGTCGTCTCCAGATGACACAAGAGGATGGGCGGAATCTTGAGCCCGCACTCGCTGCCCATTGGATTGGCGGTGAGGATTCTCACCAGAGAGATTGTAGTTCCCAATTTCCCCTGCCCCTCGCTGACGACATCACAAGATTCACACCCACAAAGGGTGTGAACCTCATTTCAATACATTTTAATACATTTCAAAGCACTTTGTGTCACCCCCCCCCCCCCCCCCACACACCATCAAATGACCCCCCCCTCACATGTCGGCAAGGATTTCAACAGGTTGGGCCAGGCGTGAGGCAGTCGAGGGGATCACTCCGGGGGTGCAGAGGTAAATACAGCCCCCGGGCATTAGAGGGTCATGCCTGCCTCTTACTGGTTGGCAGTGCCACCTAGGCAGTGCCGACCTGATAGTGCCAACCAGTGACGAGGCAGTGTCAGGGGTGGACCCTGGCAGGAGCCCCATAGAGGGGTGCGTATATGTGTGGTGGACGGGAGGGGGAGCGGGCACTGTGGGGGGATGCCAGCAATGAATGTCGGAGCTGATTCTGCCGGCGATTAATGTCGGGGGGAGGTGGGGAGCGGTGGAGGGGCGAGGGGGGAGTCCTCGAGACCTCTGCGTTGTGGGCTGGAAATCATTTTCCTGCAGCATTGGTCACGCAGCCCTTTAAAGATGGTGCCCCGATCTGTTTGGCGTCAGTTCCCAGCTCTAGGAGGCCAGGCCCTGCCCCGCCAGGGTGATGGCACAAACCACGCCCACTCATTTTCTTTGGCAGAGAGGCTCATGATTTTGAGAGAAAACAGGCCGATGCCACTGCAGAATTACACACCAGTTTTCTTTTTGAACCAGACACCTTGCCAAATTCTGATAAGATTCCACCCAATTTATTTGAAAGTGGTTCTCTTGCTCACCGAATTGGATGCATCACGTCTGAGGCTATTTGTGGATGACCTGCCACCCAGGAGTGTGGACAATATGTTAGAATAACCTCCCAAATATGAAAAAGATGAGTATTGACAGAGTGCCTTTCACAAACTCTAAGCGCTTTACAGCTATTGTTTTATGGCATGGTGGTAAACATATACAATATATATTAATGGTGTGTAAGAATCGCATGGTGGTAATATTTCCCCACTGGTAATCCAGAGGCCTGGTCTATGTTCCAGAGACATGAGGGGCTTGACTCTCTGGCCTGCCAGCCGCGCGTTTCTTCGCAGCGAGAGGCGGCGCGCCGTTCGCTGGCGACGGGATTCTCCGCTCCCCCGGCTGTCAATGGGATTTCCCATTGAAGCCATCCATGCCTCCGGGGAACTTGCGGGTGGGGTTGCATTGCTGGCGGGACCTGAGAATCCCGCCGACAGCAAACGGCCAAGAATTCCGGCCGAGTTTAATTAAATTGAATTAATTATCAAATCTGGATTAAAATTCTAGCTTCATTAATAATGATCATGAAACTACAGGACTGTTGGTTTTAAAAAAACTATCTCGTTGTCTAATGTCCTTCAGAGGTGGAAATCTACCAACCCTTACCCAACCTACACGTGACCGGGCCCACTTTGGAAGGAGGAATGGAGGCATAGACTATTTTCTAAATGGGAAAATACTCAGGAAATCAGAAGCACAAAGGGACTTGGGAGTCCTTGTTCACGATTCTCTTCAGGTTAACGTGCAGGTTCAGTCAGCAGTTAGGAAGGCAAGTACAATGTTAGCATTCATGTCGAGAGGGTTAGAATACAAAAGCAGGGATGTACTTCTGAGGCTGTATAAGGCTCTGGTCAGACCCCATTTGGAGAATTGTGAGCAGGTTTGTGCCCCATATCTAAGGAAGGATGTGCTGGCCTTGGGAAAGGGTCCAGAGGAGGTTCACAAGAATGATCCCTGGAATGAAGAGTTTGTCGTATGAGGAACGGTTGAGGACTCTGGGTCTGTACCCGTTGGAATTTAGAAGAATGAGCGGGGATCTTATTGAAACTTACAGGAGACTGCGAGGCCTGGATAGAGTGGACGTGGAGAGGATGTTTCCATTTGTAGAACCAGAGGACACCATCTCAGACTAAATATAATAATAATCTTTATTGCCGCAAGTAGGCTGACATTAACACTGCAATGAAGTTACCGCGACAAGCTCCTAGTCACCACATTCTGTTTGGGTAGATGGAGGGAGAATTCAGAATGTCCAAATTACCTAACAGCACGTCTTTTGGGACTTGTGGGAGGAAACCAGAGAACCCAGAGAAAACCCACGCAGGCACGGGGAGAACGTGCAGACTCCGCAGACAGTGACCCAAGCCGGGAATCGAACCTGGGGCCCTGGCGCAGTGATGCAACACTGCTAACCAAATGTGCTACCCTGCCTTTAAAACCGAGATGAGGAGGAATTTCTTCAGCCAGAGGGTGGTGAATCTGTGGAACTCTTTGCCGCAGAAGGCTGTGGAGGCCAAATCACTGAGTGTCTTTGAGACAGAGATAGATAGGTTCTTGATTAATAAGGGGATCAGGGGTTATAGGGAGAAGGCAGGAGAATGGGGGCGGGAACAATATCAGCCATGAATGAATGGCGGAGCAGACTCGATGGCCGAGTGGCCGAATTTCTGCTCCTACGTCTTATGGTCTTATGTGGTTGACTCTTAGAGAAAAAAACTCTGCGGGCGTACCTACAGCACCTGAACCGTTCAAGGATGCAGGTCACCACCACCTTCTCAAGGGCAGCTCGGGATGGGCAACAGACACTGGTCTTGCCACTGATGTTTACGTCCCAGGAGTGAATAAAAAAAGACTTTTGACTTTGCAGCCACTATTGTAATTTAGAAAATGAACATGACCTGGTAGCAGTCTTCAAGATGTTTAGTGTATTTGGGGCCTATGGGCATTTACAGATTATCAACCCTGTGTGACAAACAGGAATATATAATAGTTCAACAGAATCACTTTTCCTTTAAGATTAACCAAGGAATTTTTTTTTTCGGAAAGGTACCTTTAACGCATCTTAGTGGTCAATAGAGCTTGAAATGGTGATGTAAACAAAGACCGCACACTCATCCCTGACCTTGTAATCACACTCAGTGCATTCACCTTCAGCGTTTCAAGAATCACATTACCAGCTCATTGTGTTACAGCAAGACAATCTGAAGGATGTGACTTCACTGAGAACCGTATCACTTCAGTTGATCAATGATGCTAATAATTGCAATCAACATCACTGTGCAGTTACAAAAGTCGAGGGGGTTACACAGTAACACACACCTTGCTGCCTTAACCCTTTGGTCACCAGATTGACACTTGTGGGTGGAAGTTTGGAAGGCAGCAGAATCCCAACTTTCTTCCCTGCACACTGAAGGTGATAAGTCTCTCTTTATTTTTATTCTTTGATGGGATGTTGCCATCGCTGGCGAGGCCACCTTTTGTTGCCCATCCTTAATTGCCCTTGAACTGTGTGGCTTGCTGGACCATTTCAGAGGACAGTCAAGAATCGATCGCATTTGTGCGGGTCTGGAGTCACATGTAGGCCAGATGTGGTAAGGACGGCAGATTTCCTTCCCTAAAGGACACTAGTGAGCCAGATGGGTTTTGAATGACAATCGATGATGTTTTCATGATCATCATCACTGAGACGTGCTTTCACTGGGCTGAGTTTAAATTCCACCGGATGCCTCGACCTTTGGATTACTAGTCCAGTGACATTACCACAATGTTACCATTTCCCCAATGCACGGCCATCCCCCTGTATGGAACCATTCAGTTCCATTGCCTCAGGCTGCTGGTCTGATATCTCACCAAAGTGCCCTGTCCATTTCCTTGACTCGAGACAGGTAAGTGCCGACAGGCTACTGTAGAGGGTATGGTAGGAAAGGCCAATACTGCCTTCGCATTGATGTCAACAAACACACTGGGCCCTGTTAGGATCCTGGACAAGAACCCAACTTTTTGCTATATATAAAACTGTGAGGAAATGTTAGTGCACCTCAGTAATATGAACTTTAATATAAACACAGAATTAACCACATTAACGACAAAGAAATAGCTTTACAATTCACAAATACAACAGTTGTTATGCAAAAGAGGAAACCTTCGATTACTTCCTAAAGCTGCCTCTACATTCCAATTAAGCAAACTAAATGTTTCAAATGCCACTCGTAAATGAAGGTAACAGCCAGGTTTCTATTTGATTTTCTCTGTGCAGAATCTTTGGAGAGAAAACCAAACTGAAACACTTCTGTTCAGATGAGAGTTCGAGGACCAGCTGCCTTTTCAGACAGATCTGGCTCCTCCCATTAACTACATCACCTGTACTCAAGGCATATGGCATACTTTTTCTTACAAGATGTGCCTTGACTTATTGAGCCTGGACCAAACACAATACCCCTCATAAATTATCTACATCCCAGGGGTCCTTCAAACATAAACAACATTCCATTAGCGAGATATTTGTATACAAGTAAATGGTTCTCAATATTTATTAGCAGATTTCAACTACAAATCAATGGTTACCTCACTTTTATGACACTTTAATTACAACTCTCATGGTCATACTGTCTGTATGTATCTTAACCCATGTTTTAATAACATTACTGCAAAGAAATATAAAATATGACAATTTCTTATATTCATCACAGCCCAAAACATTTAAACAGGAAGCCACCCAGTACAAGTGCCAGGATACATCCCCCACAACCGCAACCACTCATTCTATCAAAGTTCAACATGTTGGGCAGCACGGTGACACTGTGGTTAGCACTGCTACCTCACAGGGCCGAGGACCCGGGTTTGATCCCGGTCCCGGGTCATTGGCCGTGTGGAGTTTGCACATTCTCCCCTGTGTATGCGTGGGTCTCACCCCCACAACCCAAAGATGTGCAGGGTAGGTGGATTGGCCACGCTAAATTGCCACTTAATTGGGCATGGGTGCACGGCCAGCGGATCCCGCCGACGGAAAATTCTGCTGCATAGATATGAAAAGTGATCCTCTGCTGCCAGCAGTGTCAAAGAGGTGTTGCTGATCCTCTAAAAGCCAGAGAAGAGGTGTGCCCCCCTAACCTCTGGAAACAATATCTGCCCATCCACCATGGCACACTCCATTTTTAAAAATGGAATGAATCCCCGTTACCAATCGGAGTGCAGATTCCCTAAATTCGGAGCGATTTATTTACTCAGAGAGTGGTTAAAATGCGGAATTCCTGTGGGTGGCACGTGGCGCAGTGGTTAGCATTGCTGCCTGCGACGCTGATGACCCGGGTTCGAATCCCGGCCCTGGGTCACTGTCCGTGTGGAGTTTGCGCATTCTCCCCATGTCTGCGTGGGTTTCACCCCCACAACCCAAAGATGTGCAGGTTAGGTGGATTGACCATGTTAAATTGCCCCTTAATTGTAAAAAGAAAATAATTGGGTGCTCTAAATTTATTTTTTTTTAATGTGGAATTCCTTACCTCATGGAATAGTTATGCTAAAAAGCATCAATGCACTTAAGGAGAAGATAGATAAATACAAGAGGGAAAAAGAAGTCAAAAGTTGTGCTGGTAAGGTTACATGAGAGAGGTTTGCAGAAGATTCAAGAGAAGCATAAATACCAGCCTGGACCATGTGGGCCTGATGGACTGTTTCTGTGTGGTAAATTCCCCGTTATGGCCTGAGATTCCCTCCATCCTTACACAAGATTTAGGACCAATATTCCTCTTCTCCCTTAGCATGCCTGACTCTGATATTATTCCAAGTGTTTTGCAAGTGTCATGTGAGGGTACCTTTAAGACATGGATGTTTAAGCAATGTACCTTTAAGAACACAGTGATGTCATAGAGTGGGTGGAGCTCAGCTCAGTTCAGCCATTTTGAAGTTTTGCAGTTTGAAAAGCAGCTTGTTTTGCAGTGAGCTGGATTTGCTGTGACCTCTGCGATAAAAGACCATCTCTGGATCATTTGGGTGATTTAAACTCATAACTATATATATCCTTTAACCTGATGTGATGCTGTTTAAAGGTGTTAAGTCTCTTGGAAGGTTGAAGGAACATTTTAAGGAATTATTTACTGTTGCAATATTTTCTGAGTTATCTTTGAAGTAAGGGGTGTTAAGAGATCCAATGTTTATTTAAGATGTTAAGTTGAGTTCATGGAATAAACAGTGTTTTGTGTTTAAAAACCCACTTGTCCATAATTGTAATTCCACACCTAGGGAACAAGCCATGTGCTCGGAAAAGCAACAAGTACATTAAAGGGTGAGGTTGGTTGAACTCCATGGTACATTTTGGGGTTCTGAAAACGCCTCGCCCATAACACAAGACACAATTCAGGAATTCTCAGCATTGGAAGATTGCATCGTTGACTCCACCCATTCCAATGTGGGGGCCCAGATTAAGGGCAGAGGGAAGCTCAATCCTGCCCGATGCCCGGCCCTGGCGGAGTTTTCAAGCTGCACCACAGTCTTTGACATTACGAAAAAAACTCCAGCAGATCTGTTGCACAATTCCAGCTCCAAAGACATTCCAGCACGTGGCGCCGGTGCCTGATCAGTCACTGACATCCTGACTGACTTTATTCCCCCTCCCTGACCCCAGGAAGCCTGGGGTTGGAGTCTCCGCCCCGCCTCGTTTCTGCCTTGACCCGCCGGCGGGATTCTCCGTTACGCCGGCCGGTCAATGGGGTTTCCCATTGTGGGACCGTCGGGAAACCCCAGGGTGCCGGCAAAACGGAGAATCCCGCCCACTGTGTCCAAATGTGTACCTCCACAATTACCACCAGTTCCATTTTGGTACCCTTGTATTGTTTTTCCGACTCTATAGCGGTGACTACATTTCAAAAGTACGTCACTAGCTACAAATTGTTTTGCAGCATCCTGAAAGGCACTAGCCAATTGCAAGTCTTTCTGTTTCCAGATTAATTAAACTGGGCGGCGGTTTACAGCCCCACCCGAGGGTGGGATTTTCCAATCCTGCCAAATGAATGGATCTTTGAATGACTCGCCGCACTTTACATCCACGTCCCCCACCATATGGGGGCCATAAAGTTGCGGCCATTCTTTGGAGTTGACGGCCCCCCTGGGCAGAATGGAAACATCTATCCCAGCGTCTTAAATGAGAGAAAAATCCACTCCCCCAGACTTAAACCGATATTAACATTTCAACATTGTGAAATCAAAGGAACCCAGATTGGAATCTCCTCAGCTTGTCTCAGTACGAAAATGTATGTACTGGAGCGTTCCTGTGGGCACTGGCTACATCCCCACTCCCATTGCCCCCAACCAAGTACTTGAGGAGCCTGGTACCAACTCAATCACCACTACAAACTTGGTGACGTGTTTGTTGTGGCTTCCATCCGCAGAAACCATAGAATCATCCGGCAAAAATAGATGCCACCTACCAAACGTGGAGACAGGACGAAGCGGTACTGACAGTAAGGGACATGGGGGGTAGAATGGTGACACGAGGGGAACTAATGGAGAAGCTCCAACTCCTAAAAGGGAACCAGCTCCGATACTTGCAGCTATGAGACCTTCTGCGCAAGGAGGCCGCAGCATTCTCCCAGCTACCCAGGCACAACTTACTGGACAGACTGTTAGTGCGGGACCAATTAGACGATGGTAAATGAGCCGACATATATGGACGACTGTTAGAAGAGGCAAGGGTCTCACTGGACAAGACACAAGAAAAATGGGAGGAAGAACTAGGTATGGATCTGGGGCTGGTTTAGCACACTGGGCTAAATCGCTGGCTTTTAAAGCAGACCAAGGCAGGCCAGCAGCACAGTTCGATTCCCGTACCAGCCTCCCCGAACAGGCACCGGAATGTGGCGACTAGGGGCTTTTCACAGTAACTTCATTTGAAGCCTACTTGTGACAATAAGCGATTTTCATTTCATTTCAAGAGGGAAGACTCTGGAACAAAGCACTGCACAGGGTGAACTCTACCTCCTCACGCGCAGGGCTAAGCCTACCGCAGCTAAAGGTGGTGCACCTGACTAGGACTTGCTCTGGTTTGTTGCCGGTGCCACGTGATAGCGAGGTTAGGAATAGGGAGAGAGTGCAGTTGAACACGTGGCTGCAGGAATGTGGAGGAGAGAGGCTTCAGGTATTTGGATAATTGGAGCGCATTCTGGGGAAGGTGGGACCTGTACAAGCAGGAAGGGTTGCATCTGAACCAGAGGGGCACCAATATCCTGGGAGGGAGGTTTTCTAGTACTCTTCGGGAGGGTTTAAACTAATTTGGCAGGGGAATGGGATCCGGAATTGTAGTCCAGCAACTAAGGTAGCCGATGTTCAGGACGTCAAAGCGTGTAGTGAGGCTGTAGGGAAGGTAACACTGACAAAGGAGAGTACTTGCAGGCACGGAGATGGGTTGAAGTGTGGATACTTCAACGCAAGAAGCATCAGGAAGAAGGTGGGTGAACTTGAAATGAAAATGAAAATCGCTTATTGTCACAAGTAGGCTTCACATGAAGTTACTGTGTAAAGCCCCTAGTCGCCACATTCCGGCGCCTGTTCGGGGAGGCTGGTACGGGAACTTAAGGCATGGATCGGTACTTGGGACTATGATGTGGTGGCCATCACGGAAACTTGGATAGAAGAGGGGCAGAAATGGTTTTTGGAGGTTCCTGGTTATAGATGTTTCAATAAGATTAGTGAGGGTGATAAAAGAGGTGGGGGGGTTGCATTGTTAATTAGAGATAGTGTAACAGCTGCAGAAAGGCAGTTCAAGGAGGTTCTGCCTACTGAGGTAGTATGGGTTGAAGTCAGAAATAGAAAAGGAGCAGTCACCCTGTTGGGAGTTTTCTATAGGGCCCCCAATAGCAGCAGAGATGTGGAGGAACAGATTGGGAAACAGATTTTGGAAAGGTGCAGAAGTCACAGGGTAGTAGTCATGGATGACTTCAACTTCCCAAATATTGAGTGGAAACTCTTTAGATCAAATAGTTTGGATGGGGTGGTGTTTATGCAGTGTGTCCAAGAAGCTTTTCTAACACAGCATGTAGATTGTCCGACCAAAGGGGAGGCCATATTGGATTTGGTACCTGGTAATGAACCAGGGCAAGTGATAGATTTGTTAGTGGGGGAGCATTTTGGAGATAGTGACAACAATTCTGTGACTTTCACTTTAGTAATGGAGAGGGGTAGGTGCATGCAACGGGGCAAGGTTTACAATTGGGGGAAGGGTAAATACGATGTTGTCAGACAAGAACTGAAGTGCATAAGTTGGGAACATAGGCTATCAGGGAAGGACACAATTGAAATGTGGAACTTGTTCAAGGAACAGATACTACATGTCCTTGATATGTATGTCCCTGTCAGGCAGGGAAGAGATGGTCGAGTGAGGGAACCATGTTTGACAAGAGAGGTTGAATGTCTTGTTAAGAGGAAGAAGGATACTTATGTAAGGCTGAGGAAACAAGGTTCAGACAGGGCTCTGTAGGGATACAAGATAGCCAGGAGGGAACTGAAGAAAGGGATTAGGAGAGCTAAGAGAGGGCATGAAAAATCTTTGGCGGGTAGGATCAAGGAAAACCCCAAGGCCTTTTACACATGTGAGAAATATGAGAATGACTAGAGCAAGGGTAGGTCCGATCAAGGACAGTAGCGGGAGATTGTGTATTGAGTCTGAAGAGATAGGAGAGGTCTTGAACAAGTACTTTTCTTCAGTATTTACGAATGAGAGGGGCCATATTGTTGGAGAGGACAGTGTGAAACAGACTGGTAAGCTCGAGGAGATACTTGTTAGGAAGGAAGATGTGTTGAGCATTTTGAAAAACTTGAGGATAGACAAGTCCCCCGGGCCTGACGGGATATATCCAAGGATTCTATGGGAAGCAAGAGATGAAATTGCAGAGCCGTTGGCAATGATCTTTTCGTCCTCACTGTCAACAGGGGTGGTACCAGGGGATTGGAGAGTGGCGAATGTCGTGCACCTGCTCAAAAAAGGGAATAGGGATAACCCTGGGAATTACAAGCCAGTTAGTCTTACTTCGGTGGTAGACAAAGTAATGGAAAGGGTACTGAGGGATAGGATTTCTGAGCATCTGGAAAGACACTGCTTGATTAGAGATAGTCAGCACGGATTTGTGAGTGGTAGGCCTTGCCTCAGAAGTCTTATTGAATTCTTTGAGGAGGTGACCAAGCACGTGGATGAAGGTAAAGCAGTGGATGTAGTGTACATGGATTTTAGTCAGGCATTTGATAAGGTTCCCCATGGTAAGCTTATACAGAAAGTAAGGAGGCATGAGATAGTGGGAAATTTGGCCAGTTGGATAACGAACTGGCTAACCGTTGGAAGTCAGAGAGTGGTGGTGGATGGCAAATATTCAGCCTGGAGCCCAGTTACCAGTGGCGTACCACAGGGATCAGTTCTGGGTCCTCTGCAGTTTGTGATTTTCATTAATGACTTGGATGAGGGAGTTGAAGGGTGGGTCAGTAAATTTGCAAACGATACGAAGATTGGTGGAGTTGTGGATAGTGAGGAGGGCTGTTGTCGGCTGCAAAGAGACACCGATAGGATGCAGAGCTGGGCTGAGAAGTGGCAGGTGCAGTTTAAGCCTGAAAAGTGTGAGGTTGTCCATTTTGGAAGGACAAATATGAATGCGGAATACAGGGTTAACGGTAGGGTTCTTGGCAATGTGGAGGAGCAGAGAGATCTTGGGGTCTATGTTCATCGATCTTTGAAAGTTGCCACTCAAGTGGTAGAGCTGTGAAGAAGGCCTATGGTGTGCTAGCGTTCATTAGCAGAGGGACTGACTTTAAGAGCCTTGAGGTGATGATGCAGCTGTACAAAATCTTGGTAAGGCCACATTTGGAGTACTGTGTGCATCTCTGGTGGCCTCATTTTAGGAAGGATGTGGAAGCTTTGGAAAAGATGCAAAGGAGATTTACCAGGATGTTGCCTGGAATGGACAGTAGGTCTTACGACGAAAGGTTGAGGGTGCTAGTCCTTTTCTCATTAGAACGGGGAAGGATGAGGGGCGACTTGATAGAGGTTTATAAGATGATCAGGGGAATAGATAGAGTAGACAGTCAGAGACTTTTTCCCCGGATGGAACAAACTATTACAAGGGGACAAAAATTTAAGGTGAATGGTGGAAGATAGAGGGGGGACGTCACAGGTAGGTTCTTTACCCAGAGAGTAGTGGCATGGAATGCACTGCCTGTGGAAGTAGTTGAGTCGGAAACATTAGGGACCTTCAAGCGGCTATTGGATAGGTACATGGATTACGATAGAATGATGGGGTGTAGATTAATCTTCTTAATCTTCTTAATCTAGGACAAACGTTTGGCACAACATCGTGGTCCGAAGGGCCTGTTCTGTGATGTATTTTTCTATATTCTATGTTCTATCAGGCCTCACAACCTTCAGTAGGCCTCGCCCTGAGGAACTCTACGCTGGGACTACCACCCCGCCCCTCCAGACTCTCAAGTGACACCAGGGTTTTTTTCTTTTTGTTCTTTTTTTTTCTCTCATTCTCAACCATATATCTACCGTATCTGTCACAATCTGTCAATATTAACCACTCAGGCAGGCTGCCTACCAAAATTGTACAGTTCAATCACATGGTGTCCAGGTTGAATTCAAATGTATCGGGCAGGATTCTCCGCAGCCCAACGGCGTAATCACAGCCGGCGGCGGGACGGAGAAGCCAGGTTGCCGCCGTAATCGGGCCCGGCTGTGGAGTATACCGCGCCGCTGGGGACCCATTGCCAGACACCCTCTGATCGATCCTTCGCTCCCGACCAGCAGAGTACCCGACTAGCCACCTATTGCCGGTCGGGATGCTCGTGTGGCAATTGCGGACTCAGTCCGGGCCACCCTGGTCAGGGGCAACGCATCGGAGACCGGGGGGGCCTTATAGGCGGCCGGGGGTTAAATGTGCGGGGGTTGAGGTTCGGGTGGGCGGCCGATCGGGTGGGGGGGGGGGGGGGGGGGGGTCTCCTTCTTCGGTATGGCTCCGCGGTCCAAGTCCGCCATGGAGCACGACGCGGGCGCTGGAGGCCGCCGCCGTGCGCATCCGCGGCCTCCGACCCGGAGGTGAAGGGGGCCCGTACCTGCAGCAAACGCTGCGAGATTCACTGCGTGTCCCTGCTAGTCCCCTGCAGGGCTATGAATATGTTTAACTGTTTTCAAGGAATTTCGGGAGTAAAACTCCGCCGTTTTTATGACGGCGTGGGGCAGTCTCATTTTGGGGTAATCCAGCCCACAATATTTATTTTTGTTACTTTGGTAGAAATAACTGTATAGCCGGATGGGTATAATACGTTTGCTATAAAATGAAAACCTTTCAATAAAAATAAATTTTTAAAATACTTGTCTCACTATGATCTCCAATAATCCGTGGCACGTGTGCACTGAATGTCCCTCCTGTGGCAGTCACACAACAGACTATATTCTCCTCACAGTGTCAGGTGAATTGAGATTTCCCAGTGCAGTGTGGAGGTCAGAGTACCCTGTGCAAAGCACTATGAGAGAGATACCAGTCTCCTCATGGAGGGAATCTCGAATAAGCCCAAATAAGTGAGGTCTCAATGCCAGCTGGCTGCAGAGTTCAAGAGTTTATTTTCTGTAATATCTGACTTGCATCGAGGCCTCTTGACAGGCCTGGAGCCCACTCGATGAAGTCTGAATCTGCGCCAGCCACGAATACAACCAACCGGATCCGTACTGAGTCTCAATATCCTTCACCTCTACACTCTCCATCAATCTGTCGCTTTATACGGTGCAGATTTTAGTCCCACAGGCAACAAGGAAGCTTCTAGAAATGGTCAAGATTGAACTCTGTTACAGCATCGAGATGAAAGTTAGAATAAGAAACCTTTTATTTACGTGTTCATAGGATATTGGTCAGGATGTGTTGCCCATTCCCAATTGCCATTGAGAGGAGTTAAGAGTCAGCCTCACTGCTGTGGGTCAGGAACTACATGTGGGTCAGACCAGGTAATTTGGCAGATTTCCCGGGCGGGATTCTCTGATCCTGAAGCTAATTGTTGACGCCGTCGGAAACGTCGTTGCGTTTCTCGACGGCATCAACACGGCCCCAGGATCAGCAATTCTGGCCCCTACAGGGGGTCAGCAGGGCGCTGGACCGGCTGTGAAACGGGCGCCAGGGGATGCGCACATGCGCAATGGGTCCGGCGCGAACGCACGCATGCGCGGTCCCACCGGCACGATTTGCGCGCCGGCCCCGACCCGACATGGCGCACGAGTACAGGCGCCAGCGTGGAAGAAAGGAGGCCGGGAGACAGAGAGGCCGGCCCGCCGATCGGTGGGTCCCGATCGCGGGCCAGGCCACATTGGAGGACCCCCCCGGGGTCGGATCCCCCCTCCCCCTACAGGCTGCCATCCGACCCTTCAACGCCGAGGTCCCGCTGGCTCAGAGCAGGTTAGAATGGCGCCGGCGGGACTCGGTTTATTTTTTACGGCCGCTCGGCCCATCCGGGCCGGAGAATCACGGAGGGGGGCCGCGTAGGTCGCCCCCAACCGGCGCGCACCGACCACGTCGGCCCCAATGGCGGTGAATCTCCGCAGAGCGGAAAAACGCGTCGGGGCGGCGTGGCGCGATTCGCGCGGCGTCCCGGCGTTTCTCCGACCCGCCGCGGGGTCGGAGAATCCTGCCCCCTTCCCCATGGACAGCACGGTAGCACAGTGGTTAGCACTGTTGCTTCACAGTGCCAGGGTCTCAGGTTCGATTCCCGGCTTGGGTCACTGTCTGTGCGGAGTCTGCACGTTCTCCCCGTGTGTGGGTGGGTTCCCTCCGGGTGCTGAGCTAAACAGTGCAGCAGAGGGATAACCTCCCAGAGGAAAGGTACAGTCATTGCCGAGGGTAATTTATTGCAAGATGTGTGAACAGATTGCGATGGAAAGTTGGTGGGGGCACGTTTTGTACCAGCATCTCTCCGCATTCCTCAAAACTCGGCCCGGTGGGCCATTCCCTCACCATAGCTGTAGATGGAAGGAGTAATTTCTGAGAATAAATGCTGAAAAGCAATAAATATGTTATCACCTTTAGAGCTACGACAGTGTTCATCATCACTTCAGGAAAGATCCTCAATTAATGAAGCTGTGGGCAAAAGAAAATGTCCCGGGATGTTTGGTTCCTTTAAACATTAACAGAAGCTGCTCAGCTGGCTGTTAGCTCCAAAGAACTGGAAAAAAACTTGCATTTATATAGCGCCTTTCGCATGCTGAGGATGTCCCGACGTGCATTGCAGCCAATGAAGTATTTTTAACAATAATAATCTTTATTGTCACAAGTAGGCTTACATTAACGCTGCAATGAAGTTACTGTGAAAAGCCCCTAGTCGCCACATTCCGGCACCTGCTCGGGTACACAGAGGGAGAATTCAGAATGTCCAATTCACCTAACAAGCACGTCTTTCGGGACTGGTGGAAGGAAACCGGAGCGCCCGGAGGAAACCCACACAGACAACGTGCAAACTCCGCACAGACTGTGACTCAAGCTGGGAATCGAACACGGGACCCTGGAGCTGTGAAGCAACAGTGCTAACCGTTGTGCTACCATGCCGCTTTTTGAAGGGCGGAGAAAGTACACGCAAACAGCAAGGGGTGGGGGAGGTTGGGGGAGGGGGAGGATTGGGGGGGGAGGCGCATGAGCGGCGGACGCGCAGGCAGACGGCCCCACAAGACGAGACGAGGGCGAGCCTGAACGGGAAAACGATGGCGGACCAAGCAGTGGAGCGTGAGCAGGACGCAGCGACCAGCATAAAGGAGGCGCTCTGGTCCGAGGCGGCCCTCTCCAACTCCAGAAGCGTTTTTTTCTCTTGGCTCCAAGCAATGATGAAGGAGACGACGCACAAAATGCAGCAGACCATCGAAGGTCTGGATAGGGAAGTGAAAGCGCAGAAAAAAACGATTTTGGAGATGGCCGCCTCGGACCAGAGCGACAGGGTGATAACCCTAGAAGCCGAGGTCAAAAGGTTAGTAACGGCCCAGGGGAGCCTAAGAGAGAAAGTGGAGGACCAGGAAAATAGGTCCAGGCGGCAGAACATTAAAATAGTGGGTCTGCCAGAGGGGATAGAGGGCAGAGACCCAACAGGCTACATCACCCAAATGATGGGCAAGCTAGTGGGAAAGGAGGTATTCCCACACCCACCGGAAATACACAGAGCGCACAGGTCGCTCCAACCCAAGCCCAAAGCCGGGGGCCAGCCCAGAGCAATTATTGCGAAGCTGCACCGGTTCCAAGACAGGAACAGAATCCTAAAGTGGGCCCAGCAAACGAAACAGAGCATGTGGGAAGGGAAGACCATAAGGATGTATCAGGACATTGGGGCGGACAATGGACTCATGAACTGTGCACATGTGTGTTATGCCTTGCGCGGGACTGTGCTGTCTTGTTTCAGAGCTTGTCTCCTCTCTCAATGCAATGAGGGGGGGGAGTGGAGCGAGGGAAATGAGGGTGAGGAAAGCAAACAGGAGGGCTGATGAGACCATCAATTCACTCGAAGACACGTGGAGAAGTAAACCGAGGTTTTAATCAGCTTAGAACTGAGCCTGCCTGTGACCGGTACAACATTGAAGGTGGCCCCGCAGGTCAGCAGCTTTTATACTTCCTGTAAAGGGGGTGGAGCCATGGGCGGAGCCCATACATGCCCCAACATATCCCCTGTGGGTGAAGCCACACAATGGCCAATAGGTAGAGCCCACAGGGTTAATAACATAACACACTGCACTGGTGAATTATCAGTAATTATACATTCACCACAGGGGCGAGACAAGGGCCAGTAAGAGAAAGGTTAAACAGGGCCAGAACTGGGCGAATACTGGGAGGAGGGCCACTGTACTAGCGAGGAGGGCCAGCACGGGAGGGCAGGAAGGAAGGAGGGCCGCGGCACCCCTCTCAAGGGAGGGGGAGCGCCTGGCACAAGGAGGGGAGAGGGGGGCAGAAGGAGGGGAGAACGCAGGGGGTGACAAAGGGACAGGGGCTGGGGGAGGGGGGAAAGGAGTCTGGGGGAGAACGCAGAACAAAAGAGAATCAAAGAGAAGGGTGAGATAGTGAAGCAGTACAGACATAGGCCTCGGCGGGCAAGGAGCAGGGCGAGGAACCAAGAGGGCACCGCAAACAGCCACTCGAGAGGGCGTCAGGGCGGAGAGAGACCCCGGGGTGCAGGGGCGCACCCGTGTGGCGTACACACAGCTGGTGGCCACATTGGGTGCCCCCTGGGCAAAGGGAAACCCCTGAGCGCTGGGGCCTGACCCCATGGTGAGAGCGGTGACCCTGGCCATTTTGGACGGCCCCCTAACAAAGGGAAACCCCGGAGTGCAGGGGCGCGTCCACCAGGTAAGCATGGGTAGTCCCACAGGACCGGGGGGGGGGGGGGTCAGAAACCCCCCACCAGGATTGTTACCTGGAGTGTAAGGGGACTCAACGGCCCAGTGAAAAGATCCAGAGTGTTTGCCCACCTAAGAAGCCTAAAAGCAGACATAATCTACATACAAGAGATGCAACTGAGGGACCGACTGCTGGTAAGGAAGGGCTGGGTGGGACAGACATACCACTCATGCTACGGGACGAGGGCTAGGGGGGTAGCAATATTAATTAGCAAAAGGACGAGGTTCATAGATCATAGATCATAGATTTACGGGAACCAAGACAGTTACGGACCCGGGGGAGGGTACGCCATGGTCAGCGGTGTCCTGGAAGGGGCACTTGTCGTACCGGTAAATGTGTACGCTCCCAACTGGACGACTCAGAATTCCTAAAGAAGACCATGGCAGAAATCCCCGACCTTAATACACACCGACTGATTATGGGGGGGCAACTTTAACTGCGTGCTGGACCCATTGACTGACCAATCAAACCCCAGAGCAGGGAAAAAGACTGGCATGGCTAGGGAACGAGGAGCATTTATGGAGCAGATGGGGTGGTGGACCCATGGAGGTTCCTGCACCCAGGAGAAAAAGAGTTCTCGTTCTTTTCACAGGTGCACAAGGTATACACCCGTATCGACTTCTTTGCAGTGGGGAAAATGGTGCTTCCAGGGATCACGGGAACGGAGTACTCCGTGATCGTTATCTCTGACCACGCTCCACATTACATGGATGTGAGTTTGGAGACAGGCGGGGCCCAGCGCCCCACATGGAGGCTGGACACGTATCTCATGTCCGACAAGGCTTTCTGCCAAAAAATATCGCAGGCCATAGGCGATTACGACAGTAACAACCAAAACGGGGAGGTCTCACCCTCCACGTTTTGGGAGGCACTGAAGGCCGTGATCAGAGGAGAGATCATAGCCTACAAGGCAAGTAGAGATAGGGAAGAGAGGGTGGCCAGGCAACAGCTAGTGGACTCCATTATGGAAGTCGATAGAAAATACTCCGAGGCCCCGACCGTAGAGCTGCTGGCGGAGAGGAAAAAGCTGCAAATGGACTTCAACCTGCTATCCACTAGGAAAGCAGTGTACCAACTCCGTCAGAGACGGGGTACCTTCTATGAATACGGAGACAAGGCTGGCCGCCTATTGGCTCACCAGCTGAGAAAGCAGGTAGCCACGAGGGAAATAGCGCAGGTAAAGGCTAGCAGAGGCAGACTGGTAACAGAACCAAAGGAGGTCAACCGGGCATTCGAGACCTTCTACCGGAAACTGTACACCTCCAAGCCCCCAGATGGGGATGCGGGAATGAAACGGTTCCTAGACAGACTGGAACTACCAATGGTGGGGGAAGACAGACGGGGGGAGCTGGAAGCACCAATAAACCTGGGATAAATCATGGAGAGCATCAGCTCCATGCAGGCGGGAAGGCACCGGGACCCAACTGGTTCCCGGCGGACTTCTACAAAAAGTTTGCACCAGTCCTGGCCCCACACCTAAGGGACATGTTCGCGGACTCATTGGCAGGGGGCACCCTGCCCCCCCCCAACGCTAGCGCAGGCCACAATCTCACTAATACCCAAAAAAGATAAAGACCTGACGGAATGTGGATCATACAGACCCATTTCACTGCTGAACGCGGATGCGAAAATGCTCGCAAAGGTCCTGGCCAAAAGGCTGGAGGGCTGCATACCAGAGGTGGTCGCAGAGGACCAAACCGGCCTTGTCAAGGGTAGGCAGCTCACAGCGAACATCATGCAGCTGCTGAAT
Source organism: Scyliorhinus torazame (assembly GCF_047496885.1). NCBI lineage: Eukaryota > Metazoa > Chordata > Chondrichthyes > Carcharhiniformes > Scyliorhinidae > Scyliorhinus > Scyliorhinus torazame. The sequence goes on along the minus strand of NC_092718.1, from coordinate 21,346,071 downwards.
GTGATAGTGCCCCCCCCCCCTCCCCCGGGGGGAGAACACCAGAGGTGATTGTCTCCCTGGATCAGAAAATGCCTTTGACAGGGTCGAATGGAGCTACCTCCTCGAGGTACTGGAATGGTTTGGGCTAGGAGCAGGATTCACCGCCTGGGTGAGGCTCCTGTACAACGCTCCAAAAGCGAGTGTCCAAACTAACACCACCAGCTCTGAATACTTCCAGCTACAGAGAGGAACAAGACAGGGCTGCCCCCTGTCCCCACTCTTGTTCACGCTAGCGATCGAACCCCTGGCGATAGCCCTGCAGGACGCAAAAAGCTGGAAGGGAATCCGGAGAGGAGACAGAGAGCAGAGTCTCACTCTGTGCAGATGACCTGCTCCTCTATGTCTCGCAGTCGCAGGAGGGACTGAAGGCAATATTGCAAATACTGAAAGAGTTTGGAACCTTCTCGGGCTACAAACTTAACCTGGGCAAAAGCGAGACATTCCCAGTGAACCCAAAAGGGGGAGAGGGACAGAGCTGAAGGAGCTCCCGTTCAAAACGGCCCAGAACATACTCCGTTACCTGGGGATCCAAATAGCCAGAGACTGGACACAGATCCACAAGTGGAACCTGACCAGCCTGGTGGAGGAAATAAGGAAGGACCTTCAATGGTGAGGCTCACTCCCATTCTCCCTGGCGGGAAGAGTGCAGACAATCAAGATGAACGTACTGCCAAGGTTCCTCTTCCTGTTTAGATCCATCTCGGTCTTCATCCCCAAGGCCTTTTTGCAAAACATAGAAAGGCTAATCATGGCGTTTGTGTGTGCGGGGGTGGGGGGGCGTAAAGAACCCAAGAATTCCCAAACCGACACTGCAAAGAGGGAAAGTCAGAGAGGGCCTGGCTCTACCGAACCTGCAATACTACCACTGGGCAGCAACGGCAGAAAGAGTGAGGGGGTGGGTACAAGAACCGACACAGATTGGGTACAAATGGAGGAGGCATCCTGTAAAGGAACAACCCTCCGGGCCCTGGCCACAGCAGCACTCCCATCCTCCTCAACAAGGTACACAACGAGCCCAGTGGTAGTGGCCATGCTGAGGACGTGGACCCAGTTGAGACAGCACTTCAGGATAACCAAAGTGTCCCTTATGGGCCCCATCTGCGGCAATCACAGATTCCCCCCAGCCATGCTAGATACCACCTTTAAAAGATGGAGGCGGGACGGGGGTACATTGACGGTCGGGGACTTCTATGTAGGCCACAGACTGGCGACACTAGACGAACTGACGAGGAAGTGGAGGCTAGCAAAAGGACAGGAAATGAGACACCTCCCGGGGCCCCAAGAAACACACTACTAGAGGACCTGATAGGCACAAGCAGCGAGAAGGGGGGGCTATGTGGGAAAATATACGGACAGCTACTGGACAGAGCCCGAACACCACTGGACGGGATCAGACAAAAATGGGAGGACGAACTGGGGACAGAGGTAGGATGGGGACTCTGGAGCGAAGCACTGAGCAGGGTGAGCTCCACCTCCTCCTGCGCAAGGCTAAGTCTAATGCAGCTCAAAGTGGTGCACAGAGCGCACCTGACCAGAACCCGAATGAGCAGGTTCTTCCCGGAGGTGGAGGACAAATGTGAGCAGTGCCAGAGGGGCCCGGCCAACCACACCCACATGTTTTGGGCTTGCCCCGAGCTTGCTGGGTTCTGGACAGCCTTCTTTGGAGAATGTCCCTCTTGGCAATGTCCAAGGTTGTGGTGGTGAGGGTGAAGCCATGCCCAATAGTGGCAATCTTCGGGGTATCGGAGCAGCCAGAGTTAAACATGGGGAAGGGGGCCAACGCTCTTGCTTTCGCTTCCCTAATCGCACGCCGGAGAATCCTGCTCAGCTGGCGATCGGCAGCACCACCAAAGCTGCAGACTGGCTCGCTGACCTCTCTGAATTTCTCCACCTGGAGAAGATTAAGTACGCCACCCGAGGGTCAGAGGAAGGCTTCCTGGATACTGGGGGGCAGGTCGTCGGCCTGTTCCAAAACCTGTTCGAGGTCAGCAACGAGGGGTAAGCCAGGGGGAAAAAAAAAGATGAACAACCAAATGACTGTGCAACCCGGTGGGTGGGGGGGGGGAACCACAAGAGAAGAGGAAGGGTGCTGAAACCAATGGGGGAGAGGGGGGGAGGAGGAAGGGGGGATATCATGGACCGATCCAGAGGGCAGCAAAATGTACGTACAGTTAGTCAAATGAAGGACAAAACAAGCCTCTCTGTAAAATAAAGCAAATTAGCGCGGGCAAGAAAAATGTAATGTATATAAGCAACAATTGTTTATAAGTATGAGAAAAGCCAAAAAAAAGATTTTCCAAAAAAAAAAGATGTCTTTTGCGATTCCTACAGTGTGCTGTTGACACCTAATTATGGGAGAGAAAGAGAGAGAGAGAGAAAGAGAGAGGCAGCCTTCAGGTTGGAATTAAAACGCTACACCAGCAAAAATCACTATGTCGCTGAGGGGAAGGGAATTAAATCTCACAGGTCTGAACACTCCAAAGCAAAGATACTGCACTGAGTTCAAACGCAGCATCTATATTTTATGGTTACTCGAGAAGCATGCTTGAATTTGTCTCCAGCATGCCGCAGGGGAGAAAAGCTGCCAGAGGGTTGGAGGACTGTGAATGTGATGCTCGGTGCCATTAGCACTCATGTCCATCCAATACAGCAGGTTGTGTTATCAGTCGCTGTGTTTTACCCATTGCACAGTGTGGAGTAAAGTGTGGAGTAAGGCACTGAGGGACTGAAGACCAGTCATGGAACACGGCTCATTACAAATTGTTCACGATCTCTCTGGCACATCAGAGTACATTCACTGAAACCATTGTTCAGCGAGGCTGGAAGCAAATCCCTGACCCAAACTCATTGACACCGAGGTGTAGAATCCCCAGAGGAGCTGTGTGGGCTCCACCTGTGATTTGGTACACTTCTGTAGTCCATAATGTATTGCTATTAGTTATTAACTTCTTAACACCAGAACTTCAGCAATCAATCCATGAAACCACCCCCAATGTCCTGCCCTGTTCCTGACCCACCTAGTGTCTGGTTTAGGTTCTTGGCATCCTTTAGTGCGGATTATCAGGGGACATTACAAGATTCCACTGCCAGTGTTGAGTTCCAGTGGACGAAAGGGTGAGTTGGAGAAATCTGAGCTTCATTATAACAGTCCAATCTTCAACCGGCGTGGCCTTCCTCCTTACCAAAATCCATAACAGGCCTATGCTGGTGGACCTATCGTTTCAGCCTTTTCCTGCCCCACTGAACTTATTTTTTTTCCTATCTTGTCTCTATATTTCCTCCCCTTGCCCAGTCTCTTCCCAATTACATTTGTGATTCTTCTGACGCCTTACGTCGTTTCAACAATTTCCAGTTTCCTGCCTCTAACTGCCTCCTCTTCACTTTGGACGCCCAATCCCTCTATATCTCCACACCCCGCCTCAGCAATCGATCCTGAAGGCTCTCTGCTTCTTCCTTGAATGGAGGCCCGAACAAACCCTATCCACCACAACTCTCCTCTCAGCCTGGCTGAACCTGTTCACTCATTGAACAATTTCTCCTTTAACTTGTCTCACTTCCTCTAAATAAAAGGTGTGGCTATGGGTACCCCCGTGGGCCCCAGTTGTGCCTGTCTTTTATGGGGTATGTGGAACATTCCTTGTTCCAGTTCTGCTCAGGCCCCCTTCCATGACCAGCCCAGCTCCAGCACTTCCATCGTCTCCCCTTATCCTCTCTCCCAGACCATGAAGGCTTCCCTTGACCCTATTTCCCACCCCACCTGCCTCCTTATTCGAAGGATCATCCACCATCATCAACTCCGCTACCTCCAGCATGATGCCACCATCAAACACATATTCCCCTCAACTCCCCTGTCAGCATTCCAAAGGGACCATTTCCTCTGCAGTGCCCTGGGTCCACTCCTCTATCATCCCTAACATCCCGCCCCCTTGCCAGGCACCTTCCCTTGCATTTCCAGGAGGTGCAACACTTGTCCCTTTACCTTCCCTATCCTCCCTGTCCAAAGCACTGAGAATTCCATCCAGGTGAAGCAATGATTTATCTGCATTTTCAATTTGGTCTACGCCATTCACAGCTCAAATTGCGGCCTCCTCTACACTGGAGAGACCAATCGAGGACTGGGTGACCGCTTTGGCAAACTCCTGCTTTTGGTCCGCAAGCATGATCTCACCCTTCTGGTCACTTACCTTTTCAGTTCACCATCTTGCTCTTGGGCTCACATTTCTGTCCTCAGCCTGCTGTGACGGTCCAGTAAAGCCCAATGAACCAGTCAACTTTTGATTAGGCAATTTACAGCCTTCCAGCCTCACATTGAATCAGCAACTTCAGACCATAAACCCTGTCCTCCATTTTGATTCCCCTCAAGTGCTAACTATGTATCTTAAATTCTCATGTTTGTGCTTTCAGACTGAGCTTTTATTCTGCTTTAACATCTAATCTGGGCCAGTGCTTTGTTTCTTTATTACGACCATCACCGCTCCCTTTGCCTTTTGTTCCATGACACCTTTCTTATTTAATCTCCCGCCCTCTAACCTATCCCTGACCTTTCCTTTTGTTCCAACTGACATCCCCCCCCCCCCCCCCTCCGCCCCCCACCTTTCCCTTTTATCGACGGGGTAAAACCCATCGCATCTGACAATTCTAAAGGAGAATCTTAATGAGCTCAAAATGTTTCTCAGATGCTGGCAGACCTTCTAAGCTTTCCCAAACTTTCTGTTATTATTACAAATTTGATGAGATGTGTGTTGAAGCTTCAGAATGTTGCCCCTTATGAGATGCAGTGGTGTGAAACCAGTGACGCACCAACAAGAATGAATCATGTTCGCAGTTGAGTATATTCTCCATTTGTCTGACCTCTTGAAACAACAGATAATTTGAGATCATGTATTATTCACAGCTGATTGTTAAGAGAAATACTTCATGTATAAACAGGTCATCCTGAACTCAGTGTTATAGATTTACGGTGAATCACGCTGGAAGTTGCTTCTTCGCAGAGTCAAAGTTTGTTAGTTCTGAGCCTTTTCTGACATCGTGAACCTTTTAATGCAAGGATCGTTGCCCAGGGCTGACACGACTGATGTATTCCGCAACATGGCGGGGGCTCATCAAGAATTCTGGTCCCATCCGAGGTGAAATGTCCCTCCCTATTAATCCAAACTGGTCGTGTTGCAGTGAGGACCTGATCCCGAGCTCAATACATACTCCAGCAGCTTTCACGTACCTTGCTGTGCCCTTACCTTTCATCCAAAGGATAGTTTGGAGCATTTGGATGAGCTGCCAAAGTCATCCCTTCTTTGTTATCTTCTAAAGTTCCATGCCTGTCATGATTATATTTGATTTACTTTTGTTTTGAATCCTTTCCTGGTTATTTTCGACCTTCCCAGTCTCTCCGTGGTAGTCCCAATGTACCCCCCACCCCGAGGCAAAACTGAATGCAGTACTCCAGGTAGAATCTGCCAAGGCTCTGGTCAACTGAAGCATTGCTTTATCGCTTTTGAATTCCAATCCCCTTGAGTCAAAGGGCCATGAGATTTATCACTTCTTATAAGCTGTGAACTAAATCCCTTTACTCCATTACATTTTCTAGTCTGGTCTATTACAATGCCTTTCTTATTTTTTCTTTTTTTCGTTCATGGGACATGGGTCAGCATTTATTGCCCAACCCTAATTGTCCTTGAGGAGGCAGCGAAGAGTCAACCACATTGCTTGGTCCTGGAGATACAAGTAGGCCAGACCAAGTAAGGACGGCAGATTTCCTTCCCCAAAGGACATTAACAAACCAGATGGGGTTTTTCAATGACCATTGACAATGGTTTCATGGTCACCATAGACTTTTAATTCAAGACTTTTTTTATTGAATTCAGATTTCACCTTTTGCAATGACGGGATTTAAACCTGGGTCTCCAGAACTCTGGGTCTCTGATTTACTTGTCCAGTGACAATGCCACTACGCCACTGCCAATACTACGAGGGCAGTCTCATACTTCTCCACCTTGAACACGGGGGGCGGGATTCTCTGCAATTGGCGCGATGTCTGCCGACCGGCGCCAAAAACTGCACGAATCAGTCTGGCATCGCACCACCCCAAAGGTGCGGAAGTCTCCGCATCTGGAGGGGCCGAGCCCTAACCTTGAGGGGCTAGGCCCGCGCCGGACTGATTTCCGCCCCGCCAGCTGGCGGGAAAGGCCTTTGGTGCCCCGCCAGCTGGCGCGGAAATGACTTTGCCAGGCGGCGCATGCACGGGAGCGTCAGCGGCCGCTCGCGGCATCCCCGTTGCATGCGCAGTGGAGGGGGTCTCTTCTGCCTCCGCCATAGTGGAGACCACGGCGAAGGCAGAAGGAAAAGAGTGCCCCCACGGCACAGGCCCGCCCGCGGATTGGTGGCCCCGATCGCGGGCCAGGCCACCGTGCGGGCACCCCCCCACGGCCAGATCGCCCTGCGCCCCCCCCCCCAGGACCCCGGAGACCGCCCGCACCGCCTTGTCCCGCCGGTAAGAGTGGTGGTTCGATTCCTGCCGGCGGGACAGGCATTCCAGCAGCGGGACTTCGGCCCATCGCGGGCTGGAGAATCGCCGGGGGGGTGGGGGGGCGCCAACCGGCGCGGCGCGATTCCCACCCCCGCCGAATATCCGGTGCCGGAGAATTCGGCAACCGGCAGGGGCGGGATTCACGCCAGCCCCCGGCGATTCTCCGACCCGGCGGGGGGGTCGGAGAATCCCGCCCCATAGATTTGCGAATTTACTTAGTCTGCCTATGTTCCCATTGTAACTTCCTGTTCCTGTCCATACAGCTTACTGTGCCTGCCAATTTAGAACCTTGGATATGTAATTCTCTTTTCCTTCATCTAAGTCATTGATATATAAACAAAAGAAGCTGAGATCTTTGGAAAACACACCACATGTCACGTTCTGCCGATCAGGGAACAAACACTTTATCCCTGCTCCCTGTCTCCTATGCCCCAACTAATTACAAACCCATATCTCAAATTCAATGCACTCTCATTTCTGGTAATCATTCCTCATGCAGACCCTTCTCATAGAATCACAGAATTTATAGTGCAGAAAGAGGCCATTCGGTCCACTGAGTCTGCACCGGCCCCTAGAAAGAGCACCCCACACAAGCCCACACTTCCACCCTATCCCCATAACCCAGCAACCCCACTCAAACTTTTTGGACACTAAGGGCAATTTAGCGTGGCCAATCCACCTAACCTGCACATCTTTGGACTGTGGGAGGAAACCGGAGCACCCAGACGAATCCCACGCAAACACGGGGAGAACATGCAGACTCCACACAGACAGTGGCCCAGCGGGGAATCGAACCTGGGACCCTGGAGCTGTGAAGCAACAGTGCTGTGCTACCGTGTCACCCTAATCTCAAATCTCTTCTGCAGTGAATATTCACTGTGCCAATCTCCCTCTCAAAAGACACAGCAACATTAGTAAGACATTGCCGATTCTTCATAATGCTGACTCTCTTTGAATAACTGTACTTATCCATACAAACATACGGATTTGGGGTAGGAATAGGCCACTCAGCCCCACGAATCTACTCCACCAGACAATAGGATCACTCCTGCCCACCCTGCCAATAACCTTGCTTATGAAGAATATGTCTACTTCTGTCTTAAAGATATTCATAGGACGGAATTTTCACATTTCTTGGGCAGAGTGTGGCAGGGGCCTTGGAAAATGGCATGGGAGCCATCAGCCCCTATGGTGCCTTCCTCCGCCATATTATTAGGGACACAGAGGAAGGAGATCCAAGGGGTGGGTCACGTGACATCACGCTGGCAGGGCGGGCTCTGGCTGAATCTGCACCTCCAGCAATTTAGTCTTTGAAAGACAGGGGTGCCGTCTTTTAAAGGTACTGCAATATGGAAAATTAAAATTAGGTGCCCCCATCCCAAACACCACTCCCCCCACCCCCCCGAACACACCTGGGCACCGTCCCCATCAGCTCTCCACCCCCCCCCCCACCACCCCCTCCCCCCCCCACCACCCCCCCCCCCCCCCCCCACCCCCCCCCCCCCCCACTAACTCCTCAGCCACAAAGCCCTGACCTCCTCCAGGGAACCCACCCATATACCCATATACCGACCCCCCCCCCCCCCCCCCCCCCATGGGAAATCTGCTCCGACAATGCCCCAGCACAGTCCCAGTTTGAAGAAGAGGCCCAGACTCAAATTGGTGACCTGGAGATGGAAGAAGTGCCTGCAGAACAAACTGTTCCCCTTGGAGCAACAGAGTTAAATGGCAAGACAACCTGTCGTGAATTTGGGGCCTGTCTTTCTCAACCTTTAGTGAGAGTGATCATCCGAGGAGTTTGACTGATTCCCCCCGAAAGGGGCTGGGATCAGAATCCACTGCGGGGCTTGATTGCACTGAGGGGCGAAGGACGGACCCTCAGTTTGGTAAGGCCACCCACAATGCATTATCACTCTCACTGAGTTGTCTTCTGGGGGGGTGGGGGAGAGGGTGGGGGTGGGTGGGGAGGGGATGCAGTTGAACGGTATGCTCCCCCCTTAAAATACAGCCCATGGTAAATATTACACCGAACGACATTGAACACAATGACATAATTTAACACAGTAATAGTCGGAAAGGATTACCACGTCAGAATTACTCCAATGTTATTTTCTGAGTTAAGGGCAGTATGATTCTTCTTCTTCACACAAATGAACATTAGGGGAATAAGAGCTGTAGTTTCAGAAAAACCTCAACACATTGACACCCTCCAAATGCCCCTGTTAATGTAAGTGACATTGTGCTGTGCTTCCAAACAATAATACGAGTTGAATTGACTCCATGTTAGGCACGGTAGCATTGTGGTTGGCACTGTTGCTTCACAGCACCAGGGTCCCACGTTCTAGGGCTCCCACGGGATTTTCCATTTCCTCGCCGATCCTGTCCCCTGAAAATGGGAGCTTAAAATCCCCCCCTCGCCATAGACTCTGCTTCCACCGCCTTTTGAGGAAGAGATTCCCAAAAATTCTGAGCCCTCTGAGAGAAAACATTTTTCCCTATCTCCGTCTTAAATGGGCAACCCTTTATTTTTCAACAGTGACCCCTGGTTCTAGATTCTCCCTCAAGAGGAAACATCCTCTCCACATCCACCCTGTCAATATCGCTCAGGATCTTAAATATGTCTATCAAGTCACCTCTTACTCTTCTAAGCCTCAATGGATACGAGCCTCGATGTCCAGCCTTTCCTCATAAGACAATCCGCCCATTCCAGGTATTAGTTTAGTAAACCCAAGTGTCCAGTCAGTCTGCCTTTGCTGATAGAGTCCAGTAAATACTCCACAGTTGATGTTAAATGTATCAGTTTGCTGTCCTGCTTCTGAGAGGGAGAAATCGCTGCAATAGTCCAATGCAATAGAACTATTCCATTCAACAAGGTAACTTTGGGGATATTTGCTCAAGAGTTGGAGCAGAGTAGAGAGTGCTTCATCGGTGGAATTGTGGGGTATCCTTTGGTGACGAGAAGCCAGGGTGATCGGTACGGGCAGATATTTGCTGAATTCCACAAGGTTGCCAAGGTAAGCGAGCAAGTCTGCGGCAACATCTTGCCAGGTTGACTTGAGGAGAGTGCAATTACTGCTCTTTAATGTAAGCTGGGTAGCGAGAGTGACAGAGGGAAAATGTAATGTTGTGCCTGTCTTAATTCACAAGTATGCTCCCGTTCTTCCATGGCACTGTGTAATGTTATCATTTTAATGTGCTGACCTTGTCCCCCGTTATATGTGGTATTCTACAACCATCAAGGACACTGCTAGTACAAGATGCCTACAGCCTTCTCCATCTATGAGAGACTCACATAGCTGCATGGTAGGCAGTGTATTTGACTGACACACATCGTAGAATCCCTAGAGTGCAGAAGGAGGCCATCATGTCTGCACCGGCCCTGTGAAAGAGCATCCTATTGAGGCCCAATCCCCCTCCCTATCCCCATAACCCCACCTAGCATAGCCGATCCAGCTAATCTGCGCATCTTTGGACTGTGGGAGGCAACCGGAGCACTTGGAGGAAGCCCACGCAGACACGGGAAGAAAGTGCGAACTCCACACAGACAGTCACCCGAGGTGGGAATCGAACTTGGGTCCCTGGCGCCGTGAGGCAGCAGTGCTAACCGCTGTGCCAGTGTGCCGCACAGTCTTCATTTCAATTTATTTCTAATGGTTTACTGGATGAAAAGGCCGCACAATGTATGTAGATTAGGCAGCAGTCAGCTAATCCTAATACAGAGTGGGCATTCCAGATTCTGATTGGGAAGGTAATTGAGAGTGTGAAAAGATCAGGGGGTCCTCCCGGGGAGCCCGCCCTCCCAGCCCCGAGTTTGCAGCTGGTATCGTTGCCTTTTCTTCATTAGCTCCCCACTCGCTCATTCTTTCGCTGCCTCACATGGGGCCATCTCAACAAAAAAGAAAAATCACAATTCACAGCAGGCTGTCTAGCCATTTAACTGTTTCTCAGAGGGGAAAGTTTGTTCTGCAGGTGTTTCTTCCATCTCCACGTCTCCAATTGAATCTGGGCCTCTTCTTCAGCCTGCTCTGTTTCCAAATGCTGCAGGCCAATGTTTTGGAAAATATAGCACGTCACAGTAATCTGGATTGCTTTTGTTGGATCATATTGAGGCGCATGATAATAATAATAATAATCGCTTCTCGTAACAAGTAGGCTTCAATGAAGTTACTGTGAAAAGCCCCTAGTCGCCACCTTCCGCCGCCTGTTCGGGGAGGCCGGTACGGGAATTGAACCAGCGCTGCTGGCCTTGTGCTAGCCTACTGTGCTAAACCAGCCCCCATTCAGTCAATATGAAGACACTTGTTACACCAAAACCCTGTTAACTGCCTGTGCAATAATTGTACCCACAAGGGGAAATGGCATCAACACAGCAGCTTTTGAGTCGACAGTGTTCGGATCTGCTGCAAGTTCAAGGAGTAGAACTTCGACAAAGCGTCAACCAGACTCGAAACGTTAGCTCCCTTCTCTCTCCACGGATGCTGGCAGGCCTGCTGAGATTGTCCGGTGTTTTCTGTTTTTGTTGGGTGTAGTGCTCCATTTCTGTTCTGAATTGAGTGCTCTCACTGGCGACCTACGTTTTGGGGAATTCAAGCCAGATGGTGCAAGTGAGGAGTACTTTAAAGAGGTTGGCTAGCTTCCCAGAGAAATCAATGAAATCCCCAGCCTCAGAGAACTATACACCTGCTGCCTCTCTAGAGCAGCTACACACTGCTGGTTGGGAGATTCAACAAATATTTGGGGTTTTTTGCCTGAAACTAAACGAAACGACGGCAAACCCCCCCCCAAAAAGGTTTGCGCTACCCTCGACAGCCAACGACAGAGCCATTCCTGTCTTCAAAGTGTTTTCAAGGTTTGGTTTAGGGGACTACAGAGTGCCATCCAGGGTTCCCTCATAGATCAGAGTCTACATGTACAGGTCCCCGCAGACACATTAACACAGGATCACCTGTATATGTGGCTGTAGAAGGGTGACTCAGTTTTGCATGCTTCAGTTGTAGATGAACCTCACTCGAATGCTTGCACTGATCTTACTCATCCTCCGGCAGAACCAGCCAATAGGGTGATGTTCTCAGGAGGTGCACCCTGTGTGTGTCAGTTAGCTGGAGGTTGATGTGGGAAAGTGGCAGAGGCATGGGTTCGATCCCTGTGCGGCTGTGATAGTTCATCATAGAATCTGCAGTGCAGAAGGAGGCCATTCTGCCCATCGATTCTGCACCGGCCCTTGGAAAGAGCATCCTGCTTAAGCCCACTCCTCCACCCCATCCCAGTAACCGCACCTAACCTTTTGGACGCTAGCGGACAATTTAGCATGGCCAATCCACCTAACCTGCACATCTTTGGACTGTGGGAGGAAACCGGAGCACCCGGACGAAACCCACGCAGACACGGGAAGGAAGTGCAAACTCCACACAGACAGTGATCCGACGCTGGAATTGAACTTGGGACCCTGGGGCTGTGAGACAACAGTGCTAACCACTGTGCCACTGTTCCTGCCTCCTTGTTTCCCCAACACTTGCAGAGTGCTGCTCCTCAAGCTATGTATAAGCAACTGTCTCTCTCACATAGATATCCACAGCCTTTAGTGGACTATGGCTGATTAGCTACTTGAAATAGATGAATGAGGGGGAATGAGGGGCTTAACACCTGTTTTGGGTGCCTTTACACCAATCCAGTTGTGATTGGTGTCATCCCTGCCCCCTCAGAATTCTTAAGTATGACTCCACAGGCCCAAATCAATGTCCACTCCAGTATTTCTCAGCCTTTGAGCTCAGAACATTGCACCAGCACAAAGTTCCTGCGCCAAACGTGAAGCCCGTGGAAACTGAGCTGAGAGTTCCCAAGCTCACTTGAAATGAAAATCGCTTAACGTCACAAGTAGGCTTCAAATGAAGTTATTGTGAAAAGCCCCCAGTCGTCACATTCCGGCGCCTGTTCGGGGAGGCTGGTACGGGAATTGAACCGTGCTGCTGGCCTGCCTTGCTCCAGCCCCTTGGTGTGGGTGCCTCCAACTAGCCTCCCCACTGTGAGAGTTCCATCTTACCAATTCATTCTGGATTTGCGGCCAGGTCCCAGAAATGAGAGCCCAGCATCAAACTGATCAGGGCACCCGATTATCCAGATTGTAGTGGTGTTTTCTACACCTGGGTTGAACCCTGAGTAATCCATTGGTCATGAATGTGTGCAAGCCAAGCACTTCATTGATAATATGTTGCAGGAATTCCGTTATAAAGGACAGTGTTGCAATCAGTCAATATTTACTGTTGGTTGTTTTACGAGTAGAATTGTTGAGATTAGTAATAGATGTTCACTTCCACTCAATGGAGAGTCACTCAACAGATGCTGATGAATTAAATAAATGCCCAATGCAACACAAGGAAGCCGCTTATGTTACAAAGGAAACATAACAAAACAGGAACCTCAGGAATGGTCAGCTGCAGTGGGAAATAATTTTGAAGCCAGCAAATGGATGTCAATTAGTTTTCAATGACAGGCCCACATTGGCAGCGCTATTGGGGTGAACAATTTAAAAATAAAAAAATTTAGAGTACCCAATTCACTTTTTTTCCAATGTGTGGCCAATTCACCTACCCTGCACATTTTTGGGTTGTGGGGGCGAAACCCATGCAAACACGGGGAGAATGTGCAAACTCCACACGGACAGTGACCCAGAGCCGGGATCGAACCTGGGACATCAGCGCCGTGAGGCAGCAGGGCTAACCCTCTGTGCCACTGTGCTGCCCCGTGAACAATTAAGTATTAATATCTCTGGTAGCAATCAGAATCTCAAGAATTGAATTCACCTCCATGCTATCAGAGGACCACTCTGTGACAACTGTTAATGTCTGGCTTCACCCCTCTCTTCGAGAGGAATCTTCAAGGCAATGCTTGCTTGCACATCAGTGCTCCCCATTGCCAAAAATACTGTCCTAATTCAGAGGTTTGAGCATACGTCAAGCCATAACCTCAGAGCATTGATGAGAGATCGGGGCGGGATTCTCCGCAATCGGCGCGATGTCCGCCGACCGGCGCCAAAAATGGCACGAATCAGTCCGGCATCGCGCCGCCCCACAGGTGCGGAATTCTTCGCATCTTGAGGGGCCGAGCCCTCACCTTGAGGGGCTAGGCCCGAGCCGGACTGATTTCCGCCCCGCCAGATGGCGCGGAAATGAGTTCGCCGGGCGACGCATGTGCGGGAGCATCAGCGGCCGCTCACGGCATCCCCGCGAATGCGCAGTGGAGGGGGTCTATTCCGCCTCCGCCATAGTGAAGACCATGGCGAAGGCGGAAGGAAAAGAGTGCCCCCACGGCACAGGCCCGCCCGCGAATCGGTGGGCCCCGATCGCGGGCCAGGCCACCGTGGGGGCACCCCCCCCCCCCCCAGGGCCAGATCGCCCCGCGCCCCCCCCAGGACCCCGAAGCCTGCCTGCACCGCCTTGTCCCGCCGTTCGAAAGGTGGTTCAGTCCACGCCGGCTGGCGTGGGTTGACAGCGGCGGGACGTCAGCCCATCGCGGACCGGAGAATCGCCGCGGGATTTCCGTCGACTGGCGCGGCGCGATTCCCACCCCCGCCGAATCTCCGGTGGAGGAGAATTCGGGACACGGCGGGGGCGGGATTCACGCTGGCCCCTGGCGATTCTCCGACCCGGTGGGGGGTCGGAGAATCGCGCCACAGATAATCATCAGATGCATTAACAGTGTTAAAAAGGCATCTTGACAAACACATGGATAGGATGGGTATAGAGGGATACGGCACAAGGAAGTGCTGAGGGTTTTGGCAAAGGTTGATATCATGCTCAGTACAGGCTTGGAGGGACAAACGGTCTGTTCCTGTGCTGTATTGTTCTTTGTTCAATTGAGGTGCTAAACTGTAGACCCTCTCAAATTGATGTTAAAGTTCCCATGGCAATATTTCAATAAAGAGCACAGGACATCTCCTGGGGGTTCTGGCCAGTACTTAACCTCACAAAAACAGATTCCCTGGTCATTATCACATTGCTGTTTGTGGGAGGTCTGTTTCAATTCTCTTCTTGTACCTGGTGATGCACTAAGGCAAACTTCCGTCTGTTACCATAGCTAAAATTAAGGTCGCCTTAGTCCCAGGTGACCACAGGCTGCCTTCCCCTTTGAGGAGGTGAGCTGACTGGTGGTGATCTAACCTGAGGATCACCACACCTTGGCCAAAGGACAAGGTTGAGAAGGGGGGGGCCTTCTTGAATCCCTTCAGCCGGCACGGGAATTGAACCCACACTGTTGGCTTCACTGTGCATCACTAACCAGCTGTCCAGCCAACTGAGCTAAACCATAGCTAGTTATTCCTGGAACAGGTCGCTAGTTTGTCACCAGAGCCTTATATAGCTTGAAGACCACTCCACATCAAGCATGGCTGACCACGAGTCTCTCCCGTTCTTACCGCCATTGGTGTGTTTGGAAGAATTTGCACATTGACATCTTCTTCAGCCATCAAGTCCTTGGGTGGGACTCAAACCCCGAGCTTCTGACTCAGAGGCAGGAGGGCTGCTCACTGCCCCACAAGACCTCCTTGTCGGAGTTTGCTGTGTACAAATTGGCTGCTGCGTTGCCCAGGTAGCATCGGTCACTTCAAAAATGCTTCATTGGTGGTAAAACTAATTCGGACATCCTGAGGTTGTAAGATGTGCTGTAGAATTGCAGTTTATTTTTGAAAAATTACTTTTGAAAGATTTGCAGGTGAAGCAAAATGGAGATCCTGAACAGGCCAGCTGAACCCACTTGAGACCTGTTCAACCTGTCGTTCAGCCAAACCGCCTGCCAGAGTTGTGTCAGGGTGGAATATCTGACTCCGCAGCCTCCACCCAGGATACTACCTGAGAAATTCCGACGGCAATCTAAGGATGGGGAGGGGATACTTTAAACAGCGTTCATAATCAGTGTCTGGAGAATGGAACTCATCATCCTGTGGGAGATTTTGCAGGCTGTACGTCACGGAGAGACGCCCACCAGCTTTCTAGCCAAGTTACATTAGGGACTGGCGTAATTTAAGTGGAACATCTAGGTCTAGGTTTCCAAAATTGTGCTTGGTATTCTCAAAATGAACCTTATAATGAATAATATGAATACCAAACTGCATCTGGAACAAAAATGGATATGTAAAAAGCAATCTATGCATTTATATCGCCACTTGACTGTTGCAAAATATCTCAAGGCCCTTCATAGGAGCATTAACAAAGTTGCCGAAGGAGGTATTGGACGAGTAATGAGGCAGGCTTTATGGAATGTCTTAAAGGAGGAGAGGGTGGTGGAAAGGCAGAGAGGTTCAGAGAAGGAACTCCAGAGCCTCGGCAGCTAGAGGAGCTCTTGGTGGAGTGATGAAGATTGGGGGTGGGCAAGAGGTCGGAGTTGGAGGAGTGCAGAGAACTCGGTGGGCTGCAGAGTTATAAACAAATCCCCTTTATTTTCTTTAAGGGTTATTCCGATCCTTCAATCCTATCCCCAGGCTGCTGGGCGCACGGGGCACATTAAATTGCTGCAAATGACCTGATCTCACAGACACTCGAGGCGAGCTATTTCCAGCTTTTCAATCTGTTCCGTTTCGCACATCGCTCAATCGCTGGTTTAGCATAGGGCTAAATCGCTGGCTTTGAAAGCAGACCAAGGCAGGCCGGCAGCACGGTTCAATTCCCTTACCAGCCTGCCCGAACAGGCGCCGGAATGTGGCGACTAGGGTGATGCGACCATCAATTCACGCGAAACAGAGAGTAGATGTAAACTGTGGCTTTAATCGACTAGAACAGTGCCTGCCTGCGGCTGCTCTGCTAGTGAGAGCCGCCTACAGGGCTGCTGCTCTTTATACCTCCCCGCAAGGGGCGGAGCCCACAAGGGCACCAACATGATACATTCCATGTAATATCGTCCAATGGTCCATAGGTGGAGCCCACATGGGCAACAGCGTGATACAGTGAAATACATGGTGAATGGTTAATACAATACGTTCACCACATAGGGACTTTTCACAGTAACTTCATTTGAAGCCTACTTGTGACAATAAGTGATTTTCACTTTCATTTCAGTGCCTATGTCGCTGAGATGTGGCTGCACAATTGGACCCAGCATTAGGCTGCAGGAGTATTTTGTACAGACAGTACTACCCCTAACATTACCTCCTGCTTCAGAGTTCTTGTGAAATGACTGCATCAGCAACATTTACTCAGTCGGGTACTTGGCTGCGCTTGGTCAAGGAGCTGGCTGATAAAACAAGACTACAATGAATAATAGCTGATGGCTTGAAAGAAGGTGGTTCAGAACACAGATAAATTCACTTTGAACTCAGCAACCTCCCTCCCAAAGACATCAGCACAAGTCCCCTGGGCTGATCTGAAGGCTGCTCTGTCATCCTACTTGAAAGCTGATTAGCATTTACAAGCTTCACTTCAATCAGTGGATGTTCAGTGAGGCACAAATGCTTTTACTGGATTTTGGGAAATTCATATTTTTTGACTAAAACCAATGCGCATTACCATACCATTGCTTATTTTCTTCACATATACCAGAACTTCACTCATAAATATGCCTTCGCTGTGAATGACATTTAGAGCAAGGGTTTTCCACGTTTGCCTCTCTGCAATTGTAAAATGAATTGGGAAGGGGTCGATGGGGTGTGGGAGTTTGGGGGATTGGGGGGGCGGGGGGGGGGGGGGGGGGTCAGTGCGGTGTTAATGATGAACTGAGAAAAGAACAAATAGAAAAGTCCAGTCTTAATATGTGTGTTCTCTCCCCACAGTATTGCCTCCTCCTCCTCCCCTGAAGCAATTCACTCTTAATGGGATTGAGTTAACAGACCACCCTCTCGAACTTGACCATTTCAGATGGACAGTAAGATGTCTTACAACACCAGGTTAAAGTCCAACAGATTTGTTTAGAATCACTACCTTTCGGAGCACAGCTCTGATGTGTTGGGTAGGCTGGGTCGAGGTAAACTGCACTTGAAGCAGTGTAGAGAGAGACAGACCTCCAAAACTTGATAAAAATGCAAACCTGGGCAAAGGTTTGAAAGTTTATAAACCTGTGTGGGTATAATTGTGTGCTCAAGTTAAAAACATCTTGCAGCAAAGAATTTGGGGCCTGTCTTTCTCAACCTTTAGTGAGAGTGATCATCCGAGGAGTTTGACTGATTCCCCCCGAAAGGGGCTGGGATCAGAATCCACGGCGGGGCTTGCTTGCACTGAGGGGCGAAGGACGGACCCTCAGTTTGGTAAGGCCACCCACAATGCATTATCACTCTCACTGAGTTGTCTTCTGGGGGGGTGGGGGAGAGGGTGGGGGTGGGTGGGGAGGGGATGCAGTTGAACGGTATGCTCCCCCCTTAAAATACAGCCCATGGTAAATATTACACCGAACGACATTGAACACAATGACATAATTTAACACGGTAATAGTCGGAAAGGATTACCACGTCAGAATTACTCCAATGTTATTTTCTGAGTTAAGGGCAGTATGATTCTTCTTCTTCACACAAATGAACATTAGGGGAATAAGAGCTGTAGTTTCAGAAAAACCTCAACACATTGACACCCTCCAAATGCCCCTGTTAATGTAAGTGACATTGTGCTGTGCTTCCAAACAATAATACGAGTTGAATTGACTCCATGTTAGGCACGGTAGCATTATGGTTGGCACTGTTGCTTCACAGCACCAGGGTCCCAGGTTCGATTCCCGCTTGGGTCAGTGCGGAGTCTGTCTGTTCTCCCCATGTCTGCGTGGGTTTCCTCCGGGTGCTCCGGTTTCCTCCCACCAGTCCTGAAAGACGTGCTGTTAGGTGAATTGGACATTCTGAATTCTCCCTCTGTGTACCCGAACAGGCGCCGGAATGTGGCGACGAGGGGCTTTTCACAGTAACTTCATGTGTTAATGTAAGCCTACTTATGACAATAATAAAGATTATTATTATTATTTCAATGCTGACAGATTATGATGTCCTTGTTTCTTCTGGTAACATTGCAACCCTGAATTTAGCACATGCAAAACACACGCAAGTCTACACCAAGTCCTGGTCAACCATCACCTTCTTCTGAATGAGTTACATTAGCTCCCCAGTCCAGCAACATCTTGATTTTAAAGTTCTGGGGGTCTGTCTGGTGGCAGGGGTAATAGTTGAGGAGGTTCTGTGCTGAGGGGAGGAAGCACAGCTGCAGGATTATCACTGGCAGAATGACATTAGAGCAAGTCCTTTTCACACAGTGGGTTATCGCAGCATGGGATGCTGTCCTCCAACAGCACTTTCCAAACTTGCGAGTGACCTCTACCAGTCTGAGATGGACAAGGGTAGCAGATGCCTGGGGACACCACAACCTGAATGTTCCCCTCCAGGCCATCCACATGACTTGGAAATATATCACCGTTCCTTCACTGTGGCTGGGCCAAAATCGTGGCACACCCTCCCGAGCAGCACAGTGGGTGCACCTACACCACATGGATTACAGTGGTTCAAGAAGGCAGCTCACCACCACCTTAGAATCACAGAATCCCTACAGTGCAGAAAGAGGCCATTCGACCCATCAAGTCTGTACCGACCCTTTGAGAGAGCACTCTATCCATGTCCACTCCCCCTCCCACCCTGCAACCCCCTAACCTAACCTGCACATCCATGGGCACAAAGGGGCAACTTAGCATGGCCAATCCACCAAATCTGCACATCTTTGGACCTAAGGGGCAATAATCCAGCTAACCTGCACATCTTTGGACTGCGGGAGGAAACTGGAGCACCCAGAGGAAACCCACGCACAGACATGGGGAGAACGTGCAGACTCCGCACAGACAGTCACCCGAGTCACGAATTGAACCCGGGTCCGTGGTGCTGTGAGGCAGCGGTGTTAACAACTGTGCCACCATGCCACTCCTTCTCAGGGGCAATTTGGGATGGACAATAAATGTTGCCAATGCCCACATCCCATGAACAAATAACAAAAAAAGCTTTGCTGCAGAAACTGGGGCAGAGGCTACAATATAATTTAATAGTGAATTAGTGGAGTCCTGGCCTTTGCCTCCTTGGTAAGACGGATCTTGTTAATGTGGACGGATGCAAAATCCCCAAGTGTGGAGACTTGGGTTAGTGACATGACTGGGTTTCTAAGTTTGGAGAGGATAAAGTTTGCCTTGCGAGGGTCCTTACTGGGGTTCTCCAGGCGGTGGCAACCGTTCCTTGACTTTCTCGCAGAACGTTAAGTGAGGAGGTCAGCAGCAGCAGCAAACCCGGGGGCGGGGGGAGGGGGCAAACTGTATGGGTTGTTGATAGATTTCTCTTGTAAATTGTAGTTATCCCACCTTGTTTTGTTCAGTTGTTAAAACAAAAAAAATTCTCTTTCCTTTTTTTTGGTAGTGGTTTTGTAACAATTCTGTAAAACCTTGAATAAAAACAGGTTTAAAAAAAAATAGTGAATTAGTAAAGGAAGAATATACAATGGCAGGGGAAAGAACACAAAAAGAAGATTAGAAAAAGTAGTCCGAATGGGAGACCCCCCGAGGGCAATGGTGGTGAGATTCCACAGGTATTTGGAAACGGAGCGTATTTTACAGTGGGCCAAGCAGACACGAAGCTGTAAATGGGACAACAGTATCCTGCGGATCTATCAGGACCTGAATGTGGAGGTGGCCAGGAGAAGAGCGGGGATTAACCAGGTACGGTCGACCCTTTTCAAGAAAAAGGTGAAGTTTGGACTGTTGTGTCCGGTCAGTCTCTGGGTCACATACGAGGAGCAACATTTTTATTTCGAGTCGCCTGAGGAAGCACTGGACTTCGCGAAAAGGAAAGGACTGGTGGCGGACTGAGAACTTTGAACTTTGCTGCAACATTCATGTTTAAAAACGTTTCTCGTTTTTCGTTTTGCGGACCTTATTTGTAATGCCTTCTGTATTGATTTGGGGCCAGTTGCAGAGCTGAGTGAGTTAAATTTTGCATTGGGGGGATGGAGGTGTGTTTGTCTAGATGCTGGATCTTTTGCTTGATCCTTTCTTTGTTTAGTGGTTTTTTTTTTCCCCCTGTCGGGCAATTGTGTTGGGATTGTTTTTCATTTGAATATGTACGTATGAGCGGGGGAAGAATGGGGAGGGAACAATAGGTGGGAGAATGTCTGGCGCCAGGGGCTAGGGCCACCAAGCTAGCTGGGCGGGCTAGCTCATGGAAGCGTAGTGGGGGGTGAGCAGATGTTAGGCTTATCAAAGGGGTTGATTTATTTTGTGCTGTTACTAGAGGGGGGAAGATGTTCTGCTGACGAGGGAGGGACTTTTGCTGAGGGACAGAGATGAGGTCGGGGGAGGAGGCTGCCTGGGGGCGGGCCGGAGGTGGCGTGGGGCGCAGGCTGGAGACTGGACCAAGAGAGGGAATGGCTCATCGGTGAAGCGGGGGGGCGATGAGCCCCCAACTAGACTGATCACCTGGAATGTATGATCATAGATCATAGAATTTACAGTGCAGAAGGAGGCCATTCGGCCCATCGAGTCTGCACCAGTTCTTGGAAAGAGCACCCTACCGAGGCCCACACCACCCAATCCCCATAACCCAGTAACCCCATTCAACCAACCCTAAGGCCAATTTTTGGACACTAAGGGCAATTTAACATGGCCAATCCACCTAACCTGCACATCTTTGGACTGTGGGAGGAAACCCACGCACACACGAGGAGAACGTGCAGACTCTGCACAGACAGTGACCCAAGCCGGGAATCGAACCTGGGACCCTGGAACTGTGAAGCAATTATGCTAACCACAATGCTACCGTTCTGCCCTCGGTAGCTAAATGAGAGCTAAATGGGCCGGTCAAGAGGGCACGCGTGCTCGCGCATTTGAGAGGACTGAAGGCGGACGTGGTAATGCTGCAGGAGACGCACCTTAGAGTAGCTGACCAGATTAGATTAAGGAAAGGTTGGGTCGGACAGGGTTTTCACTCGGGACTGGACTCGAAAACTAGAGGGGTTGCGATCCTGATCAACAAGCGAGTGGTGTTTGAGGCTGGAAGAATAGTTTTGGATGTGGGAGGCTGGTACATTATGGTCAGTGTGAAATTGGAGGGGCTGAAGGTGGTACTAGTAAATGTGTATGCGCCAAATTGGGACGATGGGGAGTTTATAAAGAGGATGCTGGAGAAGATACCGGACCTGAATTCGCATTAGCTGGTCATGGGAGGGGACTTCAACACAGTTATTGACCCTGGCTTGGACCGGTCAAGCTCAAAAACGGGCAGGGTGCCAGCAATGGCAAAGGAACTAAAAGGGTTCATGGTGTAGATGGGAGGGGTGGACCATGGAGATTTGGGCAGCCGAGGGTGAAGGAGTTCTCCTTCTACTCACATGTGCATAAAGTGTACTCCCGGATTGATTTCTTTATTTTGAGCAGGGCCTTACTGACGGGGGTGGTGGACACGGGGTACTCGGCAATTACAATCTCAGGCCATGGCCCGCAGTGGGTTGACCTACAGGTTAGTAAAGACAGTAACCTGCGCCCGCACTGGAGGTTAGATGTGGGACTTTTAGCGGACGAAGAGGTGTGCGGGCGGCTGAGGAAATGTATTCAGAACTACCTGGAGGTCAATGATACGGGGGAAATTTCGGCAGCGGTGGTGTGGGAAGCACTGAAGGTGGTGGTCAGAGGGGAGCTGATTTTGATACAGGCCCACAGGGATAAGGTAGACAGGGCAGAGACGGAACGACTGGTAAAGGAGATACTACAGATCGATAGGAGGTATGCGGAGACCCTAGGGGCAAGGCTTTTAAGGGAACGGCGCAGGATTCAGGCGGAGTTCGGCTTGTTCACCACAGGGAAGGCGGTGGAGCAGCTGAGAAAGTCAAGGGTGGCAATTTATGAGCATGTAGAGAAGGCCAACAGAATGCTTGCACAGCAGCTTAGAAAGAGGGAAGCAGCCAGGGAGATAGGGAAAGTTAAGGATGGAGACGGGAACCTGGTGGGAGACTCAGCAGGGGTGAATAAGACGTTTAAGGGGTTTTGTAGTAGGCTGTACGGGTCGGAACCCCCACCTGGGCCGGAGTGGATGAGGCACTTCCTAGGGGGCTGAATTTCCCGAAGGTGGACGGGGAGCTGGTAGAAGGGCTGGGGGCCTCGATCGGGATGGAAGAGATAGCGGAGGGTCTGAATGCCATGCAGTCGGTAAAGCCCCGGGGCCGGACGGGTACCCAGTGGAGTTCTATAAATCGTTTTTTGCCATATTGGGCCGCTGTTGATGAGGACGTTCAATGAGGCAAGGGAGAGAGGGGTGCTTCACCGACGATGTCACAGGCCATGATTTTGCTGATCCTGAAGCGGGACAAGGACCCGGAGCTGTGTGGGTCCTACAGGCCGATAGCCCTATTGAATGTGGACGCCAAACTGCTGGCCAAAATGTTGTCCTCTAGGATTGAGGATTGTGCTCCGGATGTTATTGTGGAGGACCAGACTGGGTTTGTTAAGGGAAAGCAGTTGATGGCCAATGTAAGAAGGCTGTTGAACGTGATCATGAGTCCCCTGGAAGGTAGGGAGGTGGAGGTAGTGGTCGCAATGGACGCAGAGAAGGCCTTTTATCGAGTAGAATGGGAATATCTGTGGGAGGTACTGGGGCGGTTCGGATTTGGGCGGGGCTTTATTGACTGTGTCAGGTTGCTGTATCGCTCCTGTGGCGAGGACAACATCGGACTATTTTAGGCTGCATCGGGGGACGAGACAGGGATCCCCCTCTCGCCACTGTTCGCATTAGCCATAGAGCCATTGGCAATTGCACTGAGAGCTTCAAGGGGCTGGAAGGAGCTGGTCTGGGGGGGAGTGGAACACAGAGTCTCGCTTTACGCAGACGACCTGCTCCTGTATGTATCGGACCCAGCAGAGGGGATGGAAGAAATCATGAGGATTCTGGGGGAATTTGGCCGTTTTTCAGGGTATAAACTAAATATGGGGAAAAGTGGGATGTTTGCGGTCCAGGCGAGGGGACAGGAGAGGTGACTGGGGGAGCTGCCGTTTAGAGTGGTAGGGGGAAGCTTTCGGTATCTAGGCATCCAAGTGACACGGGAATGGGAACGGCTGCACAAGCTAAATCTGGCCCGACTAGTAGACCAAATGAAGGACAATTTCCGAAGGTGGGACGCACTCCCGTTGTCACTGGCTGGGAGGGTGCAGACGGTGAAGATGACGGTCCTCCCGAGATTCCTGTTTGTGTTTCAGTGTCTCCCCATTTTTATTCCGCGGTCCTTTTTTAAACTGGTCAACAAAGTGATCACTGGCTTTGTCTGGGCGGGCAAGACCCCGCAAGTAAGGAAGGTAATGCTTGAGCGGAGCCGGGGAGAGTGCGGGCTGGCACTGCCAAACTTCAGTAGCTACTATTGGGCGGCGAATATAGCCATGATCAGGAAGTGTGTGGTAGGGGGAGGGTCAGCATGGGAGCGTATGGAGGTGGCTTCATGCAAGGGCACCAGTTTGGGGGCGTTGATAATGGTGCCTCTGCCGTTCCCGCCGGCACGGTACTCCACCAACCCCGTGGTGGTGGCGGCCCTGAGAGTCTGGGGACAATGGAGGAAACATGTTGGAGGGAAGGGAGCATCGGTCTTGTCTCCAATTTGTAATAATCACCGGTTTGCCCCGGGAAGGATTGACGGGGGGTTTTGGAGATGGCAGAGAGCAGGGATTGAGAGGATGGGGGATATGTTTATAGAGGGGAGCTTTCCTAGCTTGAGGGGGCTGGAGGAGAAATTTGGATTAGCGAGGGGAAACAAATTCAGGTACCTGCAGGTGCGGGACTTCTTACGCAGGCAGGTCTCAACCTTCCCGCTCCTACCACCAAGGGGGATACAGGACAGGGTAGTTTTCAGAGTGTGGGTGGGAGAAAGGAAGGTCTCTGACATCTATAAGGAACTCATGGGGTCAGAGGATATGCAGACTGAGGATCTGAAGCGCAAGTGGGAGGAGAGATAGAGGATGGTCTCTGGGCGGACGCGTTGAGTAGAGTCAACCCGTCCACAACATGTGCCAGGCTCAGCCTGATACAATTCAAGGTTGTTCACCGGGCTCACATGACTGTGGCCCGGATGAGCAAGTTCTTTGGGGTAGAAGATAGGTGCGCAAGGTGTGCAGCGGGGTCAGCGAACCATGTCCACATATTCTGGACATGTCCAAAGCTTAGGGGATTCTGGCAGGGGTTTGCAGATGTCATGTCCACGGTGTTAAAAACAAGGGTGGCACCGAGTCCAGAGGTGGCGATTTTTGGGGTGTCGGAAGGCCCGGGTATCGAGGAGGAGAAAGAGGCAGATGTTCGGGCCTTTGCTTCCCTGGTAGCCCAGAGACGGATATTATTAGCTTGGAGGGACTCAAAGCCCCCGAAGTCGGAGACCTGGCTATCGGACATGGCGAGCTTTCTCTCTTTGGAGAAAATCAAGTTCGCCTTGAGAGGGTCACTGTTAGGGTTCGCCCGGAGGTGGCAACCGTTCGTCAACTTCTTTGCGGAAAATTAATCGTCAGCGGAAGGGGAGGAGGGGTTAGTTTAGCTTAGAATAGGGGGTTAATAAAGGTGGGACCTGTAAGGAAGGGCGATGGCTTTTGCACTATATTTATAGATTCATGTACATTGTTTATTTTGTTGTTGTTGTAAAACCAAAAATACCTCAATAAAATGTTTATTGAAAAAAAGAGACCAAATAGTCCATCCGAGTTCGCCAAATGGGCCAATGAATGTGTCCATTTCTGCTTTAATTTCTACAGTGTGTTTAGTGCCTTCCTTCCGTTCATTAAAATCAGTGAGGGGGCGGGGGGTAATTCTGATTCTGAGTGACATTTTAAAACAGGTGACAGTGAGTCACCTGCCCATTTGACATTGCTCCCCATTATTAATCCCATTCCATGCAGCATTAGTCATCAAGCTTTGGCCAGTGCCAGTGTTCTGGTAGTCAGCTCATCCGAAAGAGATACGAAAGGTCGCTTTCAGTGAACTGACTGCCTTGCGGAATCTCCTGAGCATTGTCAGAGACGCAACAAAGCCAGCCCACTAACTCTGATTTAGACGAAGGAGTCTTATACAAATGAGATTCCAGCTCACTGCTCCACCCGTTTACACTGGCGGATTTTGCACTCTGAGTCACCGACTGTCGTTCGAAGTGTACTCACTCAGCTGGTTTTCCCTTTGCTACGGAGCATTGCACCTCAGCCACATTTCGTGTCAACTATATTTCACGTCAATTATCCCCCATTTAGCAGCTTGAGCAGAAAAGACATCACACATTTTCAAAGCAATTGATCTTAATGTCGCGCAATATTGTGAAACAGGCGGCATTGGGTCGACAGCCTGTTTTACATCTTTCCGCAAGACTTCAGATAAAAATAAAGATTTGCATTTATAAAGCACCTTTCACAGCCATGCCGTGCTGCAGAGCCCTTTGCAGCCAGCGATGTATTTTTGAAGTGTCGCAGCCGAGGAAACATGGCTGACAATATGCGCACGCTAAACTCTCACAAACAGCTATGTGACAATATGAACATAGGGACCAGGGGCAGGAGGAGACCATTCAGCCCCTCAAGCCTGCTCCGCCATTGACTAAGACCATCTGTTGATCATTTTAAGTCTGCATTGCGCCCACCCTTCGCCCCCTTGCTTACCAAGAATCTATCTACCCACCTCTACCTTAAAAATATTCACAGGCCAGAATTGTACTCACCCGGGTGTGCCCCATCCAAAAGAGTGAGCAATTGGATAATTCTTTGGTCGGCCGGCCAGCAGGCGCAATTGTCTGAAGCGCGCCACCGACAATAAAGCAGGCAATTTAGCCCATTACTGTTTCTACTGTTTGCGGTCGGGACGATTGGCCAGATAGCCTTTACGCTTCAGCTGCAGCCTCTATCCCAGGCCGGGTGAACTGTCCCGGCTGAAATACAGTTTAAGCATTTGTCTGATTTGAGATTTGTATTTGAAAGCGCTGCCTAGGCGGTCATTGCGTAGCCTGCCTGTCGCAATTTATTTTTCACCAGTCAGCAGCTCCCTGAGGCCACTCCGCAGCTGCTGTCCCCCTCCCCACCCACCAAGGAAGCACATTAAAAGCACATTAAAAACAGCCTCCCTCTTCCCGCCCTTCCCCACGGCACTGAGCGTTTTCCAACATGCATTTCATGCTGGCTGCCCGTTAATTGGCTGGGCTGCGTGAAATCCCGCTCAGGGGCCACTCACAACCGCAGCGGGGTTTTGCGCCCACCTCCAGGTCTGCCAAGTGCATAAACCCGACAGACGGAAAATTCAGGCCAAAGGCTCTGGTTCCCCCACCTTTTCAGGAAGAGAGGTCCAAAGGCTCAGAACCCTCTGAGAGAAAGAAATTCACCTCATCTCCGTTTTAAGTGGACCCCTTGGGCGGGATTCTCCGACCCCCCCGCCGGGTCGGAGAATCGCCGGGGGTCGGCGTGAATCCTGCCCCCGCCGTCCTCCAAATTCTCCGGGCCCCCAAAAATCGGCCCGGCGTGAGTCACGCCACCCGCCTCGGAGAATGGCGGGGTCCGGCGTGACTCAATGGGCCCCGGGGCTGCCCGAATTCTCCGGCCCGCGATGGGCCGAAGTCCCGCCCGTCTTTTGCCGGTCCCGCCGGCGTAAATTGGAGTAGGCCCCTTACCGGCGGGACCTGGCAGCGCGGGCGGCCTCCGGGGTTCTTAGCGGGGCGCGGGGGGATCAGGCCCCGGGAGGTGCCCCCACGGTGGCCTGGCCCGCGATCGGGGCCCACCGGTCCGCGGGCGGGCCTGTGCCGTGGGGGCACTCTATCCTTCCGCACCGGAGGCTGTACCGGTCCGCCATTCCCGGTGCGGAAGCGAAGCCCTCTGCGCATGCGCGGGGATGACGCTCGCACCAGCCGGTGGAGGCCCTTCGCCGCCGGTTGGAGTGGCGGCAAACCACTCTGGGGCGGGCCTAGCCCCTGAAGGTGCGGAGGATTCCGCACCTTTGGGGCGGCCCGACGCCGGAGTGGTTCACGCCACTCCGTCCCTCCGGGACCCCCCTGCCCCGCTGGGTAGGGGAGAATCCCACCCCTTATTTTTAAACAGTGACCCTTCGTTCTAGATTCTCCCACAAGAGGAAACATCCTTTCCACGCCCATCCTGTCAAGACCCCTCAGAATCTTGTAATGACCCAGATAATTTGTTTTGTTGATGTTGACTGAGGGATGCATATTGGCCAGGGCGTAAGTGATAACTCATCTTCTTAGAAGTAGGGTCACGTCCACCTGAAGAACTAATGTCCCATCCAAACAAATGACATCTCCAAAAGTGCTGCACTCCTTGAGTACTGTGATGGACTGTCAGTCTAGATTTCTGTGCTCACTCCTGGAGTACAAATCTGGCGATCGTAGATCAGGCTGTCAACTCATTGTCTCCATTCTACACTGTATTCATGTCCATGAATGCAAAGATTCACTATACTGATTCCTGGGTTGAAGGGCTGGTCCTCTGAGTAAATGTAAAGTCACTATAGTCCCAGATGACTTTAAGTATTTTTCCCTTTGAGGGGGAGAGCTGACTGGTGGCGATTTAACCTGAGGATCACCACACCTCAGGTGAAGGGCAAGGGTTGAGAAGGCGGGACTTCATAGTTAAACTTAGCTGGTACGGGAACTGAACCCGCGCTGTTGGCATCGCTCTGCATCATGAATCAGCCGTCCAGCCAGCTGAGCTAACCGCCTGAGTTCTCTGAGTACAGATTGAGTGGACAAGATTTGCAATCCCTGGAGTTTCGAAGAGGGAGAAGTGATCTTATTGAAACAAATGAAATCCTTAAGAGGTAGACAGGGCAGATGTTGAATAGATTTTTTGCCATGTCTGTGAGAAACCTTAGAACGAAGGGTCAGCCATTTAGGCCTAAGGTGAGGAGAAATGTCTTGACTCGAGAGGCTGTCAAACTTTAGAGCTCTCTGCTCCAGAGTGTCGTAGATGCTCAGTCATTGAGTGTTTTCAAATCGGAGATTGACAGATTTCGGATATTCAGGGAATGAAGGGATGTAGGAACAGTGCTGGAAGAACAGGAGAAGATCAGCCATGAACGTACTGGCGGTGGAGGCTCGTGGGGGTCAAATGGCCGATCCTGCTTATGTTTTTCAATTTTATTTTCTCTTCTTTGCGGAAAGCAAATATCCAAGGTCTGTTCCAGGCATTGCTAAGATTGAAAAAGGCACCTGAGACATGGTCTTACCGACATATCTCCAAGATAGGAGAGGAAACTGTAAAAGCCAACTCCAATTATTTTAAATTAAATCATTTCTGTCAGGCAAGGTGTCAAGAGTTCAAAACAGACTAAAATAAATGAGGTCTGAGATCAGGTTGTTCCTCACACAATGGGACTAATTTGCAACCTGAAGAATAGTGTGAAATGACAGTAATAATGAATCAAAAGTCTGGTTTACATCTCGCCTGCTCTTGACATCTTCTCCTGACACAGTATCCCACGAAGCCAAAATGGCTGAAAGAGTAGTCGTACAATGAAAGAACCTTACAGCGGAGAAGCAGGCCATTCAGCCCCGTGCGCACGTGCCAGCTCCTTGACAGAGCTGCTCAAATTTAGCGCCACCCACAGCCAATCATCTTCTTCATAACCTGGACAAACTTCAACACATCATCAATATGTGGAAGAGAGGCAAAAGAGTGGAGGCAGAAACCCTCGAGTTATCTAAGAAACAATTTGGTGCCAAAACGGTGAGGGGTGTTGTGGGCGGCTGGGGATTTGTAGTTTCTTTTAGGGATGGACGAACTAAGATGCATCGAATGACCTTCGTCATCCCTGTTTATTTTTTGACCTCACTCAAAGAGGAACAGCAAATAAATGGATTGTATTAAGAAGCGATGGTCAGGTAACGCCAAGGAAGGGGAGACTGAGGGAGGTGAGGAACTGAAGAATTGACTCGCCTGGAAGAGAGTTAGTCTAGGAGGTGGTGCATTGAATTGTCATCTCAGCTCAGTGAGGATGCGAGGGTGGGGGAAGAGTGGGTTAAGTGGGATATTTACAGTTCAGCTGCGCTGACCAGAAGTGTTGATAAAATAGCGAAGGACGTGAACGGTTTTGATGAAGAGCGAGAGAAAGTGAAGTTGAAGAAAACCACTGTTCTCGCACCATTTTTCCCACTCACTGTTCTGTGGTGCCAAACAGGTCTCACTGGGTTCATTCGTGACATACTGAATGCTCTGCCTCCACGGCCAGTTTTGAGACACTTGTATTAGTTGTTATGAGGCCTAACTTCCTGTATTAAATTATATTTAAATGCTGATAAGCATGCTCGGAATATTGCAACAGAAATCAACCCTCTTTATTGTTGTTTTCTTTCCCTGCAGGCAACTTGCACGGACACCAACATCCTCCCCTTCTAGTGCAGGAATCCAATCGTCATGTATAAGCTGTTCCAGCGAGGTGAGGCTTGACCCCATCTGTCACACTGCCACTGCTAGCACATATTTGGAAAGTTCTCATCACTAGCTATGATTTTATGATCAAAATGGATGATCATAGAATCCCTACAGTGCGGAAGGAGGCCATTCGGCCCATCGAACCTGCACCGACCCTCTTAAAGAGCACCCCACGGAGGCTAACACCCCGCCCTATCCCCGCAACCCAGTAACCCCACCTAACCTTTTGGACACTTAAGGGGCAATTTGGCACGGCCTATCCACCTAACCTGCACATCTTTGGACTGTGGGAGGAAACCGGAGCACCCGGAGGGAACCCACGCAGACACGGGGAGAACGTGCAGACTCCGCACAGACAGTGACCCAGCGGGGAATCGAACCTGGGACCCTGGCATAGTGGGGCAGTCGTGCTAACTACCGCCACCCAAATTGAGCAGAAGAACTTGAAGCAGGAGGAGGGAGTTCAGCCCCTCATGGCCATTCTATACAATCCTGGCTGATTTCACCTCGGCCTGAACTCCACTCTCCTGCCCGTTCCTCATAACCTTTATCCTGCTTCTAATCAAATACCTATCTCTCTCCTCCTTAAATGTGTTCAGTGTTCTGCTGTCCACCACTCTGGGGTAGAGAATTCCGCAGATTCATGCCCCTTTCAGTGGAATGATTCCTCCTCATTTCTGTTTTAAATCTGACCCCCCTTAGCCTAAAACTAGGGCCTCAAGGGGGCAGCACGGTGGCGCAGTGGATAGCACTGCTGCCTCGCAGCGCCGTGGTCCCAGGTTCGATCCCGGCTCTGGGTCACTGTCCGTGTGGAGTTTGCACATTCTCCCCGTGTTTGCGTGGGTTTCGCCCCCACAACCCAAAGATGTGCAGGCTCGGTGGATTGGCCACGCTAAATTGCCCCTTAATTGGAAAAAATGAATTGGTTACTCTAAACTTTTATATATATATATTTTTTTAAATCTATGGCCTCACATTCTAGAATGTCCTACAAGGGAAACATCTGCTCCACGTCTACCCTGTCAATCTCAATCCCCTTTGGCATCTTATGTACCTCAATTATATCTCTTCTCATTCTTCTCGGGCACGATTCAGCAACCGCGTTGTGCCCAGCTCGGACCGGGGTGCACTGGGTTAGAAGCGGGAAAGGCTAAATATGCGATTTTTGTGCTAATAGATCACTCCCAAAAATGGTGAGAATATCATTAACCCTCATTTGCATTCATTTCAATCTCATCAAACAGATTGATGTTGAATGCAGCAGCCTCCCGGGGATTACCCGACTCCCCACACGGGCGCCGTTCAGAACTTCTTTTCAAGAAGGTGAAGCTGGTGCAATGGCTACTGAGGGGAAGTGTTCGGGGGGGTGGGGGGGGGGGGGGTGGGTGGGGGGGGTCCCTTGGAGGATTGGGTTTGGAAGCGTTCCAGGTTGGGAGGGAGAGGGGCTTTGCGTCTGGGAGGCCTTCAAGCAATCTTTAAATATTGTGGAGACCTTTACCAGGGGCAACCACAGCTCCAGTCCGTCTGTCTTACCAAACACTTCCAGGACAGAACCCTGTAGCAGCCTCGATCCCAAAATTCAATTTCACTCCCTTTGACTGTGAGTGGCCTCTAGCTTCACTGCTGAAGGTTATTTCAAAGGAGGAATTAGCCTTGTTAGTTGTCAGAAAACTTCATACTCCTCAACTCTTAAGTGACTCCTCGAGGGCAGGCGTGTCTCAGAGGATGATTAGTGCATTGCATGTTCAGCAAACTTTGAAGCCTGCTCAGTGTGCCTGAACTCTAGACACATCAGCACCATTGAGGCAGCTGCCAATAATCAAACACTAAAGAGCAGGGCTTCACCACTGAGGATCCTCTCGTGACCTAATTTATGCATGGCGAGGAATACGAGGGATTCCCAAGGGAATCCCGCTATCGGGCTGCCATTTTTGAGCAGGCAGCCTGATAGCAAGGTCCCGTGGCCAGCCACCCCCCTCCCACATTGCAGAGCAGCCCCCCCACCCCTGAATTTTCTGGGTCCCCCCTTCCTCCAAGTACAGGGGTGACCTGACCCACCTGTCACTCAAGAGACCCCTTGGATAGGGGAACCCCCCAAGACCCCTCATAGGGCCCCCTGAGACCCCCTGGATAGTGGACCCCCCCACAAGACGCCCTGAATATGGGGAACCCCCAGAAACACCCTAGATATAGAGACCCCCCATAGAGACTCTTGAATAGGGGGAATTACCCCCAGATTTCCCCTAACTAAAGGGACCCCCCCCGAGACCCCCTAACTAAAGGAACCCAAGGACCTAATGATCGAACCCTGTGGCACCCCGAAGGTTACAGCTTGCCAACCAGAAAAAGACCCATTTATCCCCACTCCCTGCTTTCTGTTGGTTAGCTAATCCTCTATCCACACTAATATATTACCCGCAACCTCGTGGAATCTTATCTTTTGTTCGGCACTTTATCAAATGCTTTCTGGAAGTCCAGATAGACTACATCTACAGGACCCCCATTATTTACTTTGCTTGTTACATCTTTGAAGAACTCTAGGAAATTAGTTAAACATGATTTGCCCTTCAAAAAGCCATGCTGACTCAGTTGATTGCACCTTGACTTTCTAAATGTCCCATTACTACTTCCTTAATAATGGGATTCCAACAATTTCCAAATGCAGACATCAAACTAACTGGTCTATAGTTTTCTACTTTCTAAGTTTTTCCCCGTTTTGAGCAGGGGTGTTACATTGGCCTTTTTCCGATCCATTGGGAACTTTCCAGAATCCAGGCAATTTCAGAATATTATAACCAATGTCTGCACTTTCTCTGCTAACATTTCCTTTAAGACCCTAGGATGTAGGCCATCATGCCCTGGGGACTTGTCTGTCTTTACTTAGTACCTCATCCCTGGTGATGAGGATTGTTTTAAGTTCCTCCGCTTCAATGGCCTCTGCATTACCTGTTACTACTGGGATGGGTTCTGGTGTCCCCCACCGTGAAATCCGATTGAGCACTGAAGGACTATTTAACTATAGGAGTTAACACTTTAATTCTCAGTCACAGTTCGCACGTTAGGGGTGGGAAATTAATTCTGACTTAGCCAACGATGGCCACATCCCATGAATGAATATATTAAAAAGCCAGATATTCCATCAGATTTTGTATTTGCTACCTGTCAGTTTTACCCTGTGCTCTTTTTTTGTGTTTCCTTCCACTTCTCTTTTACTATCTCTCGTATGTCTCCCTCTCAATGTTTCTTTGTAACTCTCTTGGTGACTCCCTGCCACTCTCACCTCTTCCTCCTGCACATGTCTCCCTCTGTTTGTTACTCCCGTGCCTCTGCCATAGATTCTTACAGAACGGGAGGGGAGTTGATTCAATCCATCATGCCTAAACCACCTCTTTGAAAGAACTATCCGGGTGGACCGACTGCCCTGCTCTTTCCCCATTGGCCCTGAAGTTTTCTCTTTTCAGGAGTTTCAGGCGCTCATCCAATTCCCTTTTGAAAGAATCTGCTTCCACCACCAAATGACCATAAGACATTGGAGCAGAATTAGGCCACTCGGCCCGTCGGGTCTGCTCCGCCATTCAATCATGGCTGATATTTTTCTCATCCCCATTCTCCTGCCTTCTCCCCATAACCCGTGATTGCCTTATTCATCAAGAACCTATCTACCTCTGTCTTAAACACACTCAGTGATTTAGCCTCTACAGCCTTCTGCGGCAAAGAGTTCCACAGATTCACCACCCTCTGGCTGAAGAAATTCCTCCTCATCTTTGTTTTAAAGGATCGTCCCTTTAGTCTGAGATGGTGTCCTCTGCTTCTAGTTTTTCCTATTAGTGGAAACATCCTCTCCACGTCCACTCATACAGACCTCGCAGTATTCTGTAACTTTCAATAAGATCTCCCCTCATCCTTCTAAACTCCAACGGGTACAGACCCAGTGTCCTCAACCGTTCCTCATACAACAAGATCTTCATTCCAGGGATCATTCTTGTGAACCTCTTCTGAACCCTTTCCAAGACCAGCACCTCCTCCCTTAGACACGGGACCCAAAACTGCTCACAAATGCAGTGCATTCCAGATCAAGAATTGCTTCCAGGATGAAAAACTTCAGCTATGAGGACAGATTGGAGAGGTTGGGACTGCTCTCGTTGGAGAGAAGAAGGCCAAGAGGAGATTTGATAGACAAGTTCAGAATCACGAGTGGACTGGTCAGAGATAACGGGGAGAAACTGTTCCCGCTCGTAAAAGGGTCAAGAACGAGAGGGCTCAGGTTTAAAGTGATTTGCAAAAGAAGCGAATGTGATGTGAGAAGAAACTTCATCACACAGCGAGTGGTTCGGTTCTGGATTCCACGGCCTGGAAGTGTGGTGGAGGCAGGTTCAATCGAGGCATTCACGTGGGCGATAGATGGATATTTGAATAGACACAATGTGCAGGGGTATGGGGAAAAGGCAGAGGCATGGCAGTAAGACATGGGTTGGATTCTCCAGCATGGGAACGGTGGCGCTTTACGACAGAACAAATAGTGTAAAACGGCCACCAATCCTCCATGTGGCTGGGGGCTAGCATCAAGGTAGTGTAGAGCACCCGGCTCTAGCTGCCGATACGGCCCAGAGAATTGCCAGGTCCACGGGCGTGTATGCGCACAGCGGCAGCCTGCAGCGACCGCACCGTGCAACAAGGCGGCTGCTGCTCGCAGACCCGGCCTGCGAAATAGTGCCCCCCCCCCCCCCCTTTGACCGGCTTGTGCACCCTGGACCACCCCCCAACAGTGCCCCCAGCCCCTGGCAAAGTCCCCCCTGCCCGTGGATCGGCCCTACACTGTGGCGGCGCTGGACTGAGTCCGCAGCCGCCACGCCGAGTTCCCGACGGATGAGACCGCACGTGAACCGATGCCGTCGGTACTCGGCCGGTCGCGGGCGGAGCATCGGGGGGTGGGCCTCAGGTAAAGTCCTGAGGCCGTCAGTACGGCGCACAGCGTACTCTCTCTCGGAGAGCTGGTGCATTCACGATGGGCCAAATGGCCTCCTTCTGCACCGTAACAATTCTGTGATTCCATGATAATGAACAATTTGCTGTGACAATTTATTCTCCCTGATTCTTTTGTCAATTACCTTAAATCAGACTCCTCTGGTTACAAATCCCCTCCTGCCAGTGGAATCGGTCCCTACTTACTTTATCCAAATTCCTCCTAATTTTGAATACTTATTAAATCTCCCTTCATCCTTCCCTGTACCAGGGAAAAGAAAGCCAGCTTCCTTCATCTCTCGAGTACTTTACCTCTGCTATTGCGTTGCTCTCCCACTTTTTGTCCATGATTTTCTCTCTCGCTTACTGTCTCCCTGGAACCAAAACCATGGGAGAGAAAGAGTGGAGAGCAGCGGGAGACAACACTGACATGAAGGAGGGAGGGAAGGAAGGAGGGGGGAGGGAGGGAGGGAGGGAGAGGAACCCAAAGCAGACTGAGCTATCCCCAGAAATGAGGGGATACTGTTAATAGGATGCGTATATCCTTTATCTAGGATTTACAGATACTTGTGACCTGGAGCAGAGATGGAGGCGTGGGTGAATGTGACGTTATCTCCAAGTGAGTTTTTAATAAGGACATGGGGAATCCACACTGAGTTAAATAAAATCAATTAAGTTTTCATTTACAGGACAATATATGGTATATCCCTACTGGGGGTCCTCTCTGGTTGATGCCTTACTGGCCGACCTTTTATACAGAGGTCAATCGAGATCCCCCGCCCCTAGTGGGGGACCTTGTACTCCGCAAGGACCACAGGGAAGACAATCATTCCCACCCCGTACGTACTGTGCGGGCTATTTCAGAGTTGACTTTCATTTGTGTGCAAGGTAGCGGAGTGACTGAGATGTGAGTGGAAACATTTGGGAATAAACTAATAGAAGCGTTTGCCAATTGCTGAATGATTGTCATAAAACAAAAGCATTCATTTGTTGATATTTTCTTTATGTGTCAGCTAAGATGAATGTGGTCATGTCAGTTTATCTCGGCAATTGATTTGTGGAAGAGATAAATGGACCGTGGCCTCTCCCCATCTCACCGGAGCCTTGTTGCAAGAAGTGCTTAAAAAAAAAACAGCAGCTCCTCAGGTGGTATTGGGGAGTCACGTGGTCGTTGTCCATCTCTGGCCCTTGGATTGAAACCTATCCCAACAGGATGGGCAGGAAAACAGTATCCCCACCCCTCCCCAGTCCACTGGCTCTGAGGATCCTGATACGAAATGAGTTTGTCAACCCAATTCCACAACATTAAGTGTCAGCATCACCTGGTTTGATTATTGTGAGAAGTGTAAAAATGTTACGTTGGTGCAATACAGGTGGGTTTCTTTGACTGATTTCCACTTTAACTAGAAGGAGCTTTACTTCTGTGTCTAATTAGTGTTGTACATGACCTTGAAATAATGAAACACTGGGGCTATGTAGATAGACAGATCTGTAATCTACCTTAACTCATGCTATACTAAAGTGTGCTTGATGGATAAGTATGGGTGGAACTTGCCTCTAAATCTAACCTGCGCCTGACCTGGAAGTGTTTGCTTCTATTCTTCTGCATTAACATGCTTACACCTTCACAGGTACAAAACTTCGCTGAATATAAACATGGATGATGTGGTTAGTGCTGAGTTTTACATTGCAGAGTCAGATTTTCCGTTATTAGCATTATCATAGAATTTACAGTGCAGAAGGAGGCCATTCGGCCCGTCGAGTCTGCACCGGCTCTTGGAAAGAGCACCCTACCCAAGGTCAACACCTCCACCCTATCCCCATAACCCAGTAACCCCACCCAACACTAAGGGCAATTTTGGACACTAAGGGCAATTTATCATGGCCAATCCACCTAACCTGCACATCTTTGGGCTGTGGGAGGAAACCGGAGCACCCGGAGGAAACCCACGCACACACGGGGAGGATGTGCAGACTCCGCACAGACGGTGACCCAAGCCGGAATCAAACCTGGGACCCTGGAGCTCTGAAGCAATTGTGCTAACCACAATGCTACCATGCTGCCCTAGGTCATTATCCGTCAGATATTCTGTCTTTAGGCTGGTTTGTTCCATTTATCATTGTCTCTCTCATTTATCTATTCTGTTTCCTTTACCCCGTAACTCTAATCCTTCCAGTATCCATTTCCCAGGTTTATATCAGCTGTTTGAACTATTTGTTATTCAGTGAATAATTGCACAGTCTCAAAGTCATTTAAGTAGGAGACCTTTGCTCTCTCAATACTGCAATGTTTATTCTGCCTTTGATGCCTCTAGGTTTTACAATTTCAATGTATTTCCATCTTTCACCCAATCTAAACATGAACTCATCCATGCCCTTGCTACCTGTAGCCTAACTCAAACCAAGTCCAGTTCACCCACCAGCCTTGTATTCACTGATTTTTATTTGCTCCCGGTGGAGCAACTCTTCGATTTAAAAATTTGTACCTTGTGTTCAAATCCCTCCACAGCCTTGGTCCTCCCTCTGTAACTTTCTCCAGTCTACCAGCTTTTCCAAGGTATCTGCACTCCCGCCAATTCTAGCCTATTGCACAATCCCCATTTTAAGCGCTCCATCTTTGGAGGTACGCCTTCAACTGCCTGCGCCCCAAGCTCTGGAATCCTCTCCATACATCTCTCCATCTCTCAACCTCTCTCTCCACCTTCAGGTGAGTCTTTAAAACCTACATATTTGACCAAGTGGAGTCATCTAGCCTAACGTGTTCATTTGTGGCTCAGTGTCAACCTTTGTCTATGTTCTAACCTGCCTGCTTACCATTGGCTGGGGACTAATGACAATCCCACAATCCCTGTATAAATAAAGCTGGCCAGTTTGGAACCAGCAGGATGGAGTAAGCAGCAAGTGAGGTTCCTGTTGTTGTGTGTGTGTGTATATATATATATATATATATATACACACACAACATTTCAAATAAATGTTATTTCTTTGTATCCTTGAAACTCGTGCTGGATTCTTCGTGGCCCTCACAAAGGTTTGGTTGTGTTCCTGTGAAGCATTTTGGGATATTCTGGAACATTAAGGATAATGTATAAATGCAAATTGTTGTTGCTTTTGTTGTTCTCATCTATTGCTTCATTTACCTTATAAGGCCATTACCTGCTGTGGTGTCAGCTAACTGAGGTGGCCCTACGATAGCCAGGGGTTCATGGGCATGGTGGAAGTCATAAAAGTCATAGAATCTCTACATTGCACAAGGAGGCCATTTGGTCCATCGAGTCTGTACTGATATCCTGGAAGAGCACCCCACCTAGGCCCACTCCCTCGCCCTATCCCCACAACCCCACCCAACCTGGACACTAAGAGGCAATTGTGGCTTAGCCAATGCACCTAATCTGCACATGTTTGGAGGCTCCATCTTTCTCACCAAGCAACAGAGGCAGTGGGTTGGCAAAGGCTCAGCCTTCAAGCATGAAAGTGAAAAGAGAAGAGACTGATTACGATGCCCGCCAGAGGCTAACAGCCGGCCCATATTCACTCGCCAGACCGCACCATGAGAAACTATTCTGGGCGAAAGGGGGGCATCTGTGCTTTCGGAGCTGGAGGTCAGGGGGAACGTCTTGGCTCTGCGTGTCTGGCCGTGATGAGGTGAATATCCGTCAGCTGGTTGGTTTTCTGAATGTTAAACGTACAGGTGAGAGGAGTTGGCTGTAATCAGTCGCCGTCAGACACACAGATTTTGTGGTGTGGAGTCCTTCCCTCAGAAAAGGAATGGGAGGGCAGCACGGTGGCACAGTGGTTAGCACTGCTGTCTCACGGCGCTGAGGTCCCAGTTCGATCCCGGCTCTGGGTCACTGTCCGTGTGGAGTTTGCACATTCTCCCCGTGTCTGCGTGGGTTTTGTCCCCACAACCCAAAGATGTGCAGGCTAGGTGGATTGGCCACGCTAAATTGCCCCTTAATTGGAAAAAAATAATTGGGTACTCTAAATTTTTTTAAAAAGAAAAGAAATGGGGTGGGATTCTCCGTCACCCGAAGCCGATATTGTAATCGCCGATCGGGTGGAGAATGCCTTCCGACGCTAAATCGGGGGCGGCGCCGGTTTGACGCCAGCTTTCGAGTCTCCGTCACCTCTGAAATAGCGTCATCGCGTCGCACAGCGCACACCGTTGAAACGACGTTGCCGCGTCATCGGACAGCCCTCCCACGATGTTCCACCCCCGATGGGCCAAGTTCCCGACCGCGCGGTTGACGTGTGGTCCGAGCGGTCGGGAACCCAGCGTGGCGGCTGCGGACTGTGTCCAGCGCCGCCACACTCGGCTGGGATCCGTGCCGCTGGCGGGGGGGGGGGGCTTCCGCGAGGGCTGGGGATGGCTAGGGGGTGTCCTGTGCGGCCGCATTTGGCGGGCCGTGTTGTACGGCGCGACCGCTGCAGGTCGTCGCCGTGCGCGGCCAAGGACCCGGCCATTCTCCAGCTATTTTTGGCGCGGGAGCCGGAAGTTTCACCCAGTGCCACTTCTAGCCCCTCACCGGTGCTGGAATCGGTGAGGGTTCGGCGCCGATTTTGGCATTGTAAAACGCCCGGAGAGTCTCCGCTTGAGCCAGCATTTAGCCGCTGACATGGAGAATCCAGCCCATGCTCTTTCACAGAATCCTGAACAGAATCCAGCAAGCACTTGCCAACACCAGCGGGCCTGTTCAAAGGAAATTCCCCCAGCTCCTTTGTTCTAACCCGGTCTGAGGCACTGCAGATAAAATCGCATTGTTCAAGTACAACTTGTATCCTTATCACTGCTCGCTATTCAATACAAACACCCGATAATAGGCTAATCCATTGTGCTGCATCACTTCCTCCATCAGACACCCGAGTGAAATTTTAAACCACTCGTCCTGCCAACTGCTTGGGGGCAGTTTTATGATTCCTGGAAGGGATCTGGTACATTCAAACACACCCGCAGCCTCACAAGATAAATCTTCTTGGGCCGCGCGCCATTTGATCAAATCAGTCTCGTTGAAAACCTCATTTTCTTGCGGGCTCTCTCTTGCAATGTTTGTTTTTAGTTTGCCACCAGGTTTGCCACCGCCTGACAAGAATCCTGCCCTCACATATAAGCCCACTCAATTTTCCCTTTCACCTAACTGATGTGTAATTCCGTATCGGCCATTTTATACCATTGGTTCACAGTTAAAAGTTACATTCACATGATATGTGTTTGCATGTATTATAATGTAAAGGTGCGCAGCAGAACAAAGGTTAACGTGGGACTGGAGCGTGGCACCACCCACAGTGTGATTTATGTAGTCACATGGTCAGAGAACAGTCTAGAAGAACATTAAATTTTTATTTAATAAATTTTGAGTACCCAATTCATTTTTTCCAATTAAGGGGCTAAATTGCGTGGCCAATCCACCTTGCCTGCACACCTTTGGTTGTGGAGGCGAAACCCACACAATCGCGGGGAGAATGTGCAAACTCCACACAGACAGTGACCCGGGGCCGGGATCGAACCTAGGACCTCTGCGCCGTGAGGCAGCAGGGCTGACCACTGTGCCACCGTGCTGTCCTAGTCTAGAAGAACATTGCATGATGGGAGCAACACCATGTAAGACCACACTTGGAAGTGTAATTCGTTTTAAATGGACTCACTTGAGAGAAATTTGGATCAGCTGGCCATTTTACACCTGCCTGATTTTACCTTCTGACAAAGACAGTGGAGAGTACAATCAGGTGGAATACAAAACCTCACAATCTAAACCTACCAGTTCCTTGTTGATGCAGCCGAGGTTTGACACACAGGGGCATGGTAGCATATGTCATTATATGTTTGTAATATCGGGTCTTTATGATGCTGTGGTGGTGGCTCATTGGTGAGACCGTGAGGCTTGTGTCTTTAAACATAAATTGGAAAATGTACACTTCCAAGTATGGTCTTGCATGGTGTTGCTCCCACCACGCAAGCTAGCTGCTCACATAATGTTCTTCCAGGTTGTTCTCCGACCATGTGTCTACATCCATCACACTGTGGGTGGTGCCACCCTCCAGTCCCATGTGAACCTTTGTTCTGCTGAGCACCTTTACATTATAATGGACGCAGGCACATATCACCACATCCCCCTTTCTTTTTCAAAAGCTTTTCTCCCTTATAACAGAGGAACCAATATAATTATTACTTCCGATAACAACACAATCATGGTCTTGAGTCTTGACAGCTCTTCCACATCTCGGTCTGTCACATGTGAAAGAATGGTGGTGGTACTCAGTGTTTTTGGTATTTAGGTCATGTGAATAAGTTTCTTCGGTGCCAACAGGATGCCACAATATGAAGACAGCTTTCCCTGCCTTTCTCTGCTTGAACTAATCTTTCAAAAATTTGACTGTTCCATTGCTTTAGTCTGCCTCGCTAAACTTTCTTTTCCGCAGTAACTTTCTTAGGTTCTTGTTTTACAACTGAGGGTTCATCCTTGACAGACAATTGCTCAATTTCCAAAGGCTTTTTAGATAGGTCGATATCTGGTTCCTTTTCTTTCCAGCATTTCAATGCAGCATCTTCCTCATCAGCCCTTTTATCATATTGCTACTTGTTCTTTTCCATTACTGTGACCATTTCAGCAATCTTGTTTTGGCACATAATCGCAGTTTCTTTCTGTGTCTGAATTACTTTTGCTGCTGTCAATGTCAATGTTTTTCCCTCTTCAGTTAATTTTTCATTGTCAAGCTTCCGTCTAAAGTCTTTGAATAGTTCCTTCAGATTGATTGTTGAGACTTGCCAGTTCCAAATTCAACTGTTCCACCTCGGTTTTATAAGAACTAGTTGGCTTAGCTTCTTCGTCAAGCTCTTATTCTCCTGATTCAATTCTTCACTGCACTTGTACTTATTTTCTCGTTGTGTTTTTTCATGGCGTTCAGCTCGTTCTCCATTGTCTTCGTTAATTTCTCCTTCATAATTTCACTTTGTAAATGTTTGGAATTTATTTTTACTCTAAGTTTGCCGTCAGCCATTTCATCTTGTTGTTTTAATGTCTTCTCTTGAGCTTTGATTCCTTTTGCTGATTCCCCTTCATGTTCAATAATCTCTAGTTTCTTTTTAGGCCTTTAATTTGTGCATTACATCCGAGGGGAATCTAGCATTCTCTTACTGGACGTGTACATTTCACAACTGGAACCTTCATTTCAACTGTCGTAACTTCAGCCAAACCCTTTTGGCTTCACTGTTGACCAGGTCTGTCTCGGCCGAAGTGTTGACTACTTTCCATTCTGCAATTCTCTTGTTCTTCTCTTTCTGAGGCCATTTGTTGTCTTGGTGCCTACTCTCTGAGGTCTTCCATGGCTGTCCTTCTGGGGTCTTCCATGGCCGTCCTTCTGGGGTCTTCCATTGTCCTCCTTCTGGGGTCTTCCATTACCCTCCTCTGGGATCTTCCATTGTCCTCCTCTGGGGTCTTCCATTGTCCTCCTTCTGGGGTCTTCCACTGCCCTCCTCTGGGGTCTTCCATTGCCCTCCTCTGGGGTCCCCCATTGTCCTCCTCTGGGATCTTCCATTGCCCTCCTCTGGGATCTTCCATTGCCCTCCTCTGGGATCTTCCATTGCTCTCCTCTGGGATCTTCCATTGCCCTCCTCTGGGTTCTTCCATTGCCCTCCTTCTGGGATCCTCCATTATCCTCCGCCTGGGTCTTCTGTTGTCTATCTGTACGGTCTTTCACTGGCCTCCTTCTTCTGTTGCCTCTTCTTTGAGGTCTTTGGTGCCTCCTTTATGAGTTCTTTGTTGCCAATGGATCTATTTTGAAAGCTGCCCTCTCTCTCTGGAGTCTCTTCTAATTTTCATGTCCATGACCATCTGTTCCTTCTTGTAGTTGCCACTTTAAGTAGATTGCTGCTTTAAGTGTGACTGTCGTGATCTTTTTTTCCATACTGGCTGTAATTGCACAGATACAGATGGCTTCTCTTTGCAGATGCATTTTGCAACATATGTATTAATGCAGGTACAGAGTGTTCCAGGCCATTTAGTTGTTGTTGTTTACACTTAAAGCTATAGCAGTGCTTTCTCCTGCCAAATATTGTTTTTTAAGCTTTTGAGCTT
Organism: Scyliorhinus torazame; assembly: GCF_047496885.1. NCBI lineage: Eukaryota > Metazoa > Chordata > Chondrichthyes > Carcharhiniformes > Scyliorhinidae > Scyliorhinus > Scyliorhinus torazame. The sequence continues at coordinate 21,303,111 of NC_092718.1, read as the reverse complement.
TTTGAATTGCAGCAATTTTCTGCCTTTTACCCAATTTTCTTATTTTTAAATTTGAAGCCACAGCTCTTCTGGTTGCCCGCTCCACATGACCATCGTCTCTTTCCTTTCAAACTCTGTAAGCTTCTTTTTCAAACTTTCAACTCAGCTGGACAAGTTTACAAGTTTTTTTTTCTTTTCCGCCTGCTTTCTGTTCCACATGGTTTTCTGGGTCTGACTTTCAACTTCTTCAATTCACTAAGACTCTTGGCACCACCACCTATTCTACAATGTAAGCACATTTATTTGTTTCTCTCTGTATTTTGCCCACCCTTCTTGTGGATCCTGATCCAGGAGTCTTGCCGCCTTCCCTTTGCTGCTCACCCACCTTGTAGCTGCCCACGTTCTCCGACTCTACATAACTCTGTCAATATCTCTTAAGTACACATCTCTCCAGTTAGGCTTCAGATTTTCCATACCTTGCACCTCTCCCTCTACCAATTTGAGCAAAAGTAAAACAATTGGCCATTCACCTCATCTTTACTTTTGGATCTTGGGGCGGCACGGTGGCAGTGTTTAGCACTGCTGGCTACAGCGCGGAGGGCCAGCGTTCAATCCTGGCCCGGGGTCACCGTCTGTGTGGGGTTTGACCATTCTCCCGTGTCTGCGTGGGTCTCGCCCATTCAACCCAAGAGGTGCAGGGTAGGTGGATTGACCACACTAAATTGCCCCTTAATTGGAAAAAAAAATGATTGGGTACTCTAAATTTATTTAAAAAAAGCAAAAAAACAAACCTCTTATCATTTCCAAAATGGTCACCAAGCTTACTATGCAACAATAGTCATTGGCCTTCAACGTCATTCACTATGATCACTTATTACATAATGGAAAGCTCTCTCCGGGTCTATTTTGGGAGGATAAACAATTGGAAGAAAGAAAAGATGATTTATCAACACATCAAAGAGGCTTAAAGGTGACCGTTTCAGAGCAGACAGACACTTAACATGTGTCAGCTAATCTAGTGCAGCCGTTAGCCAAGTTGACATCGCAGTAGCATGTCCTCTGAGTGCATGAAGCATTTTTCTATTAATATCACCGACTTGTCATTTTTTAGGCTTAGATCAGCTGTTTTCTCCTTCACAGTCTGATCCCAGGATCTCAAGCAGAGATAAAACGATGCAATCTAATTTTCCTATTAACATAATGGCAAATTTAGTCCAATCTTATTGTCCTCAAAGCAAATTATTTATCAACCATTAGCGGCAGGCTTTTAGGTAATCATATTGACAACACTGTTGACAAATTGTGTTTCCTTCAGGGAGTGCCAACTAATTTCAGTCTAATAACATGCAGCAATATTGCTTAACCCAAATCACACAGTTCTCAATGATATCCTTAACTTGAAATCGGGTAGTTTGCAAACATCAGCCTGGCGGACTTCGTAGGTAGAGCACGGGGCTCTTAATCCCGGGGTCGCGGGTTCCAGCCCCATGTTGGGCCGCTTCAGTTTGGGGGAGAGATGGTGATGTAGTGGTAATGTCACTGATTTAGTTACCCAGGAGCCCATGGTTAAAGTGCCAGGGACGTGGGTTCAAATCCCACCATGGCAGCTGGTGGAATTTAAATTCAGTTAATAATTTGTCTCAGTGATGGTGACCATGAAGCTATCATCGATTGTCGTAAAAATAAACCATCAGGTTCACTGATCTCCCTCAGGGAATGAAATCTTCTGTCCTTACCTGGTCTGGTCTAGCCTGGCCTTAATGTGACCCCCAGATCCACAGCAGTGTAGTTGGCTCTTTAATGGCCGACCAAGCCACTCGGTTCAAGGGCAGGTAGGGATGGGCAACAAATGCTGGCCTTGCCAGCGACGCCCACATCCCGTAAAAGAATTTTAAAAAGCAGAACTTCCATCTGAATTAATTCTTCAATTGTTTTTGAACCTTGGCTGCAGTGAAATATATTTTAAATGAGACATTCCTAAATGAAACAGGAGGAGACAACAGGAACAGTCTACCCAGTTGCGGATAAGCAAGGCACAGAGAGGGAGGATCCTCTCAATTTAACATCTCGGGTGAGGGGATTTTATGCAGCATTATTAAACTGGGTCAGCATGGCCAAATCTGAGTGATTTACCCCCAGGGTGCAGCCCATTAACTGAGACCTTAGCATTGGGCGTCACACCTCGTGCACCCATGAAAGACAGAAAGAGCTTGCATTTGTATAGTGCCTTCCATGAACTCAGCATGAGCTTCACATTCATAATCAATGTAGAGTGTGGTGATGTGCCCATGGGCTATATCATAGATGGATGGTGTGCAACCTCCAACCTGCAGGTGGCAGTGCAGACACACCATGCGATCTCAAGACCAAGGTCATGTGACCAGTGACTCCCATATAAGGGGAGACACATCCGGCCATATTCAGAAGAAGATTGAGAGGGTAATAAGATATACAAGTGAATGGTCAGTGCTAGGTGCAAGTTCCAGAGGAGTAAAAAGCAGATTCCATGATATGATTGCTATCTTGCACGAGACTGAATAAAGATTCTAGTTTGGACAAGTTGAGGTGTTTGGTGGATCCCTTCGTAAGGTATAGAAGACCAAACGCAACATAGAGCAGTCACTGTTGTAAGTTGGAAATCGCAGCGGCGAATTTGCACGCAGAAAGCTCCCCCAAACAGCAATGTGGGGACGCCCAGGTAATCTTACGCACTGATCTAACTTGACAGATAAATATTGGCCAATTTTCAGAATGCGAGCGCTCAGCACCAGCCACCCTGAGAATGAGTGGAAAACGCACCCCCACGACTCTGACAGACCCACTGCCATTTCACGCTCCATTGGCCGTTAATTGGCAGCGATGGGGGGGGTGGGGGGTGGTGGACAGAGGTCCTGCCTTGGAGAACAGTCAGCCAATCAAATTGGCCGACAGCTTTCCAGATCCCTCCAGGCACAGTGTTACAGTGACCGGAGGAGGTACTGCAGCGAATTGCCTGAGCCGGCTGCAGAATTATCCGGTGCCGGGGATTTGGCGGGGGCGGGAATCGCGCCGTGCCTGTCGGCGGCCGCTAGCAGCGCCCCCCCCCCCCGGCGATTCTCCGGCCCGCGATGGGCCAAGTGGCCGCCCGTTTTCGGCCGGTCCCGCCGGCGTAAATTAGAGTAGGTACTTACCGGCGGGACCTGACTCCACGGGCGGCCTCCGGGGTCCTCAGGGGTGCGTGGGGGATCTGGCCCCGGGGTGTGCCCCCACGGTGGCCTGGCCCGCGGTCGGGGCCCACCGATCCGCGGGCGGGCCTGTGCCGTGGGAGCACTCTATTCCTCTGCGTCGGCTGCTGTGGACCTCCGCGATTGCCAACGCAGAGATTAACCCCCCTGCGTATGCACTGGGATGACGCCAGCACACGCTAGGAGGGGAAGCAATCCGGGGGTGGTGAGAGGGAGGGCCGGAGCTCTCAGGTCCCTGAGGAAAGGGTGCACCAAAATGTGAAGAAACCTTAATTGGTGCATGGTGGGCTTCCCGTCCATGACCCTGTCTGCCCCACCATCAGATTCCATCTGATTGGGGCAGGAAAGGTCCCAGAAAGAATCCCACGCATGAAATTTGAACCTTCTTCCGCCTTGGAAGATTCTGGCCCAAGGTTTTTTTTAAATTATGCCGTGGAATCATTTAAATGCCTTTGAGAAGTTGTGGTGGGCATTCACACAGGAGTGCACTGAATTGTTAGCCTGGATTTTGTGCTCCAGTTGCTGGGCTGGGATCAGGACCTACAGCCTTTTGTTACAGAGCTGAGAGTGCTACCACTGAGCCACAGCTGACACCAGGAAGGGTTGTAGCCAATGTATAGGATGAGCTCATGTGTGCAGTACAGGAATACCAATCCATAGAAAATATGTATTATTGTAGCATCGCAGACTCGGACCAATTCTATCCTCATTCAACGTAACAAACACACACACACAAAACACACACACACATATATACACGCAGACACACACACATACCCACACACAAATATACACACACACAAAGCACACACACATATATACACGCAGACACACATACACACACAAAACACACACACATATATACATGCACACATAGACACACACAGACAGACACACACAAAACATACACACATATATACACCCAAACACATATATGCACAGACACACACATATACACACACAAACACAAAACACGCGCACACATGCACACAGACACACACAGACACACACCTATACACACAAATACAAAACACACAGACCGCAAGAAACTTCAGAGAGTCGTGAACACCGCCCAGTCCATCACACAAACCTGCCTCCCATCCATTGACTCCATCTACACCTCCCGCTGCCTGGGGAAAGCGGGCAGCATAATCAAAGACCCCTCCCACCCGGCTTACTCACTCTTCCAACTTCTTCCGTCGGGCAGGAGATACAGAAGACTGAGAACACGCACGAACAGACTCAAAAACAGCTTCTTCCCCACTGTCACCAGACTCCTAAATGACCCTCTTATGAACTGACACTACACCCTGTATGCTTCATCCGATGCCGGTGCTTATGTAGTTACATTGTATACCTTGTGTTGCCCTATTATGTATTTTCTTTTATTCCCTTTTCTTCCCATGTACTTAATGATCTGTTGAGCTGCTCACAGAAAAATACTTTTAATTGTCCGTTGGTACACGTGACAATAAACAAATCCAATCCAACATACACCTACACACAGACAACACACAAACAGGCACACAGACACACATACACACACAAAACATACACATACATATGGGCGGCAGGGTGGCGCAGTGGTTAGCGCTCACAGCGCCGAGGACCCGGGTTTGATCCCGGCTCCGGGTCACTGTCGTGTGGAGTTTGCACATTCCCCCCGTGTCTGCGTCGGTCTCACACCCACAACCCAAAGATGTGCAGGGTAGGTGGATTGGCCAGGCTAAATTGCCCCTGAATTGGAAACAAAAATAATTGGATGCTCTAAATTGACAGCACATCCATGTACAAATGCAGAAAACACACATACAGAAACAGATATACACACAGACGCACACAGAGAACACACACAACATATACCCATATAGACACAGACACACATGCACACTGACACAAAACACACACACAGAAAACAAACACACACAACACACACACCATGAGGAGCTGGATAATGATCAAGAGGGGAAAATTGCTGCTGGGATGTTGTCTCCAGTTAAATTCAGCACAGACTGTGGATAGGAGCTGGGGTTTTCATTCCCATACAGGTCAGGAGCAGCACATTTACCAATCGAGGCATCGAAGAGTTGGGGGGGGGGGAGGTTGGCGGATAAAATAGTTCATAATTTAACGAGTCCAGTGCTCATGTGATCTATTTCAGTCGGTGTAATCATGTTTCAAAAATACTCCAGGCAATATCAAGTGGCTAAATTTAAAAATTAAGTTAGTCAGCTTAATTATAAACGGCACATTTTCAGAGTGAAGGTATCGTTCAATAAATGCAGTCCATCAATAAATATATTACGGCAGAGAAGCTGAGAAAAATACTTAGACTGATGGTTTATAATGAGAACTGGGTTTAATTAGAATAACCCGGTTTAAAAAAGATTACCAATCGGAATACCGTTTTCATTATGTAAGCAAAGAAAGACTAGTACTGGTATAACTCTTTATCACAGCTCTTTCCCTTGTCCAAAAGACCTTTGTTACCTATTGGGCCTACTTCGACCACAGTCTAAGTAAAGAACATAAGAAATGGGTATCATTCGGCCTACTGACTCTGCTCCACCACTCAACAATACCACTGAACTAGTAACCCAAAGACTGAGGCAATGTCTCTGGGCACATGGTCCAATTCCCACCATCACAGCTGCCGGTGGACCTTGAATTCAATGAATAAACCTGGCTTTGAAAGCTAGTCTCAAGAACGGTGACGGTGAAACTAGCGTTGATTGTCACCCCGTTCACTGACGCCCTTTAGGGAAGGAAATCTGCAGTCCTGACCCTGTTTGTCCTACGTGTGACTCCAGATCCACAGCAATGTAGTTGAGTCTGAACTGCCCCCTGAAATGTCCGAGCGAGCCACTCAGTTCAGGGGCAGTTAGCGATAGGCAACAAATGCTGGCCTTGCCAGCGATGCCCCCATCCTATGAAAGAATGAAGAGGAAAGAAAGTAAGATCATGGACGTCCTGTTGGGCCTTAACTCCTTCCTCACCCCCATAATGCTTGACTCCCTTGTCGCTCAAAAACCTCTAACTCAGCCTCAGATATATTCAATCTCCACTGCTTTCTACGGAAGAGAATTCCACAGACCTTAATGACCTTTAAGGGAATAAATTCCGCCTGATCTCCATCTTAAATGTGAGTCCCCATATTGTTAACTTATGCCCCCTAGTTCTAGATACCCTATGAGAGAATTCATTGCCACATCCTCTAACCTGTGAAACCCCCCTCAGAGTCTGACATGCTTCAATAAGATCACCTTTCATTTGTCTAAACTCCACTGGATACAGGCCCAACCTACTCAGCGTTTCCTCATAAGCCAACCTCTTCATCCCAGGAATCGGCCCAGTAAACCTCCTCTGAATGCGTCCAATGCAAGCGTATCCTTCCGCCAGTAAAGAGACTAAGGGCTGGATTCTTCCACATTTTGGGAATAATGATCATAATTCCGGAAGTTTTCAAATACTCATGGATAAGGACAAGAGTGGTCCTTGAGTGAGGGTGCTAAATTGGGGGAAAGCTAACTAGAACAGAATTCGTCAAGAGATGGAGAGTGTGGATTGGGTGCGGCTGTTTGAAGGTAAATCCACATTTGATGTGTGGGAGTCTTTTAAAGACCAGTTGATTAGAGTGCAGGACAGGCATGTCCCTGTGAAAATGAAGGACAGAAATGGTAGGATTAGGGAACCATGGATGACAGAAGAAATTGTGAGACTAGTCAAAAAGGAAGAGGAAGCATACATAAGGTCTAGGCAATTAAAAACAGACAAAGTTTTTGAAGAATATAGAGAAAGTACGAACAAATTCAACCCCAAAGTTAGGGCTAAAATGGCCCTAATGAAATGTCATTGGCAAGCAGCGTCAAGGAAAATCTCAAGGCCGTTTATACATATATCAGGAGCAAGAGGATAGCTCGGGAAAGAATAGGCTCACTCAAGGACAAAGGAGGGAAGGTAAGTATGGAGTCAGAGGAAGTGGACGAGGTCCTTAATGAGTACTATGCATTAGTGTTCACCAAGGAAAGGGACATGATGGATGTTGAGGTTAGGGATGGGTGTGTGAATACTCTAGGACAGTCAGCATAATGAAGGAGGAAGTGTTGGATATATTTTTTAATGCATTAAGGTAGACAAGTCCCCTGGGCCAGATGGGATATATCGCAGGTTCCTGTGGGAGGCAAGAGAGGAAATAGCTGGCGCCTTAACAGATATCTTTGCAACATCTTTGACCACAGGCGAGGTTCCAGAGGAATGGAGAATAGCCAATGTGTCCTTTTGTTTAAGAAGGGAAACATAGTTAATCCAGTTAATTATAGGCCGGTGAACCTGACGTCAGTGGTAGGGAAGCTCTTGTAGAAGATATTGAGGGACAGGATTTATTCACATTTGAAGCGAGTGGACTTGTTAATGATAGGCAAATGGTTCTGTGCGGGGAAGGTCATCTCTTCCCAATTTGATAGAATTTTTTGAGGAGATGACAAAATTAATTGATGAGGGAAAGACTGTGGATGCCATCTACATGGACTTTAGAAAGGCATTTGACAAGGTCCCTCATGGCAGACTGGCACAAAAGGTAAAGTCGCATGGGATTCGGGGTGTGCTAGCTCGATGGATAAAGAACTGGCTTGGCAACAAGAGACAGAGAGTAACAGTGGAAGGGAGTTTTTCAGAATGGAAATCTGTAACTAATGATGTTCCACAGGGATCAGTGCTGGGACTACTGTTGTCTGTAATATATATAAATGATCTGGAGAAAAACGTAGATTGGCTGATTAGCAAATTGGCAGATGGGTAGAGTTGCAGATAGTGAGAGGGACTGTCAGAGAATACAGCAGAATACAGACAAATTGGAGAGTTGGGCAGAGAAATGGCAGATGGAGTTCAATCAGTATAAATGTGAGGTGATGCATTTTGGAATTCAGGTGTGAATTATACAGTAAATGACAGAACCCTTTGGAGCATTGACATACAGAGGGATCTGGGCGATCAGGTCCATAGTTCCATGAAAGTGGAATAAGGTGGTGCATAAGGTGGTCAAGAAGGCATAAGGCATGCTTGCCTTCATCGGCCGGGGCATAGCATACAAGAGTTGGCAGGTCTTTTTACAGTTGCATAAAACTTTAGTTAGGCCACATTTGGACTACTGCATGCAGTTCTGGTCGCCACACTATCAGAAGGACGTGGATACTTTGGAGAGAGTGCAAAGAAGGTTTACCAGGATGTAGCCGTCTCTGGAGGGTGTTAGCTATGAGGAGAGGTTGAAGAATTGTTTTTGTTGGAAAGATGGGGGCTGAGGGGAGAGGTGATTGAGGTCTACAAAATTACGAGAGGTATAGACAGGGTCAAAGCTTTTTCCCAGGGTGGAAGACTCAATTAAAAGGGGGCACAGGTTCAAGGTGAGAGGGGGAGATGTGCGGGGAAAGTTTTCACACAGAGGGTGGTGGATGCCTGTAACTCGTTGCCAGTGGAGGTGGTGAAGGCAGGCACGATAACAGCATTGAAGATGTATCCTGATAGACACATGAACAGGCGGTGAATGGAGGGATACAGATAGTTTGAGCAATAGATAGTAGGCCTTGGTGGGCCGAAGGGTCTGTTCCTGTGCTGTAATGTTGTTTGTTCTTTGTTCTAATCCACAGCCCCCACAAAATCCACCCTGGAACCCTGCAACTGACACCCAGTGCCCACTCGCTCTACCGTCATCACTGACACAGTCCATCCCTCCCAGACTGCTGGCCTGACTTCCAGTCTTCTATCTGGCAAGCTGGCTGGCTGGCACACGGCTCGGCTGGTGATTTCAAACAAAGTCTCCAGGTGACAGGAGGGACTGGAAGGATTTTACAGGCTGACACTCAACCTGTTCGTGCCGAGTTATGAACGCACCTTCCTTTGTCATCAGGTGCTGGGGTGGGACTCGAACCCGGAGCTGCTGGCTCAGAGACAGGGAAGTCACCCACTGCGCCACAAGACCTCTTTACCTGAAATTAGTCCCCAAACTCAATTTTTAAAATTCTCAAGGTGTATTCAAATTCCTCAATGGGCTCGCCTTTCGCTACCCATGCGTCCCCGTCCGGTCCCACTACCCTTTGAGATACACCCATTTCTCCAATTCTGACCTCCTGTGCCTCCCCAATTCCCGGCGCCACAGAGTTGGCAGCCATGCATTCGGCTAGCTGAGCCCCAATTCCCCCTCCCCAAACCTCCGTCTCTCTAACTCTCTGTTCTCCTTCAATCCGCTCCCTAAAACCCGCCTCTTTGACTAGGCTTCTGGGTAACCTGTCCTAACAAGTGTCCTAACCTCCTAATGAGGTTCGGTTGTGTTGTTGTACCTCTGCCTGACCAGTACAAGTCAAAATCTATCCCCAGGTGCCTCACAAATGTCATCCTAGTGGACTCTGGAAACATTGGTCGAACTTACAACATGGAGTGGATGGGCTGAAAGGCCACTGAGAGCTTGAACAATTGTGCAATCCGTGCATTCCAGAGGAGAGTTGCAGGTGATGACACTCTCTGGGAGAGAGTTCTGCAGGAGGGAAATCAGTGTGGGAAACCTGGCCTCTGGGATTACACACAGATTTTGTACGGACTGAGCGTGATTAAACACAGCTCCTAGGCAGTTTTGGTGTGAAGTAACTATGTTCCACAGTCATGCAGAACTAATGGGTTACAAATGTGGAACAGCTGAAGATGCTTACGTCTCCAGTGAGGGAATATTTAACTTCAGAGGCTCTTTTCTATTTCGAGGTTCTATTCATCGGCATGTGGGAGGAGACTCGAAACGCGAGGAGCGGGGAGCAGTTTGTTTCTTGCTGTTGCGAACTTTCCAAGAGTGGACAGTGAAGGCTGAAGGAAACCTCACACCGGAAGAATCCAAACCACATGACGAGAGAGCAGTGAAAGAAAACTCTCCACACGACCCGACTAAAATGTTTTGAGAATGGACAAAACTTTAAAACATTGTTTGTGTTCATTTGCTCAAAGGGCAGTAATGTTAATGTTTGGCAATAGTGCGAAAAAAAGGGTCAGATCAAAACAGCAGTCTGTCACACATCCCCTCCCACCCACTCACTCTTCCAACTTCTTCCATGGGGCAGGAGATACAAAAGTCTGAGAACACGCTTCTTCCCCTCTGTTACCAGACTCCTAAATGACCCTCTGAATTGGACCAACCTGATTAATACTACACTCCTGTATGCTTCACCCAATGTCAGTGTCTATCTATTTATATTGTGTACCTTGTGTTGCCCTATTATGTATTTGCTTTATTTAGAGTAGATGTACGAGGCACGTTTTTTACACAGAGGGTAGTGGGTGCCTGGAACTCGCTACCGGAGGAGGTAGTGGAAGCAGGGACGATAGGGACATTTAAGGGGCATCTTGACAAATATATGAATAGGATGGGAATAGAAGGATACGGACCCAGGAAGTGTAGAAGATTGTAGTTTAGTCGGGCAGCATGGTCGGCACGGGCTTGGAGGGCCGAAGGGCCTGTTCCTGTGCTGTACATTTCTTTGTTCTTTGTTTGTTTATATTTTCATGTACTAAATGATCAGTTTGAGCTGCTCGCAGAAGAATACTTTTCACTGTACCTCAGTACACGTGACAATAAACAAATTCAAATCCAATCCTCTTATCCATGAAGTTGACAAACAGGAAAATTAGAAAAGGCACATCCAATTCAGCTGCTGCAAAGTAACTCATTCTCCACCATCACCCAAGGAATCTCCTGCCCAACCCCCATTTGGATGTTGGTATCCGCATGAAAACATGCAAACGCACAAAAAAGATGAAAAAAAACACCTTGTGCATTAGGTTCACTTTGTCCATGAAATAGTGCAACCTTGTGAACTGCTCCCACCCAGCAACATTTAAACTTGTTCATAGGAGGCAGGGCCCTCCGTCCCGCCGCACCCGTTTTCTGGTGGGGTGCGCCCCCGCCGGCAGCGGGAATCTCCGTCCCGGCTGCCGACCAATGGGGTTTCCCACGCGTCGGGAAATCCGGGGGCGTGAGTGCGCTGCCGGCGAAACGGAGGATCCCGCCAACGGAGAATCCAGCCCAGAGTCTTCAATGTAAGAAAACGCCCCAAAGCGTTTCACAGCAGCATTATAGATCAGAATTTGTCACCGAGTCACATGGGCGATCCACTAGGTCACAGGGCAAAAAGCTTGGTTAAAGAGATAGGTTTTGTGGATCATCTGAAAGCAGAAAAGAGACGGAGAGGTTTAGAGGGGGAATTCCAGAAGCTCAGGCCCTGGCAGCCGAAGGCACGACTGCCAATGCGTTGAGTGGCATTGGGGCCATGCAATAGGCCAGAATTGGAGAACAGAAATCGCAGGTATTTTTAGGGCTGGAGGAAGGTACAGAGATGGGGGTGGGGGTGTAAATCCTCCGATCCCACCCGCCGAGGGAATCGTCATGGGCGGGGCAGACAAGTAAAAGGTCCATTGACCTCAAGCAGGGGTTCCCGGGAGGGCGGGGCCTGTAGAAATCCAGCTCAGGGAGTGATGCGGTCATGGAGGAATTTGAAAACCTGGCTAAGAACTTTAAAATTGTGGTGTTGCTTAACCAGGGAGCATTGTGGGCCAGAAAATAAAGGTGTAATGGGTGAATGGTTGCAAGTTAGAACACGTGCAGCAGAGTTTTGGTTGCCACCAAGTTCACAAAGGTTAAAAGGCAGGAGGCCCGAGAGAATTGCATTAGAATAGTTAAGTCTCGAGGTTATAATGAGATGTTTGAGGGTTTCGGCAGCAATGAGCTGAGACAAGGGCAGAATTGGGTGATGTAATGGAGATGGGAAGAGGCAATCTTACTGATGGCACAGAAGTGGCATAACACAAATGTGGTAACAACCGCTGGTCAGGTAATGTCAACACATGGGGGAAATAAACAAAGAAAAACGAGATAAAGATTCCTGGAGCCAGTCAGAAATCAGCACTGCATCAATATTATAAATTTCATCCTCATGCTCCAATGTCTCAATGATCTTGCCCCTCCCGATCTTTGTGATCTCCATCAGCCCCACGACCCTCAGAAAACCCTGCGTTCCTCCAACTCTGATCTCTTGTGTTTCCTCAATCCCTGTCGATACAGTCCCAAAATGGATCAAGCTTGTACCAACAGACCCATAGTGCTTCTGGAGTTCACTCCCTAATTCCCTCCACTCCACCCTCCTCCTTTGAGGTCTGCTTTAAAACAAACTCTTTCATGGAGCTTCTTGTCACCCATTTTATTATCTCCATTCTTTAACTCGGTGTCAAGTCTTGGTCTGATCGGGACGTTAAAGGCATTATAAAAATGCAGGTTGTTGTTGCACTGTTTCCAAGAATATAAGATCGGATCTACAGGAACATTGCCATATAGTCTAACAGAACAGAATGGACTTGGCTTTGACAGGTACAATTGCAGGTACAAAGCCCTTCCGAATCGGAAATTCCTTTGAACCCGTACAAACATAAACCAACTTAATTCCGGAAACACAGGACAAGTTTGCGATGCGCTGTTTTTCCTGAATCAGGATTATGCTTCGATCAGTGTTTCTTGAAACAGCTGCTAAAAATAGCTACTTTGAAAATCGCAGTACCATGAACCATTTAATCACTGTCAGTAGTCCAGTGTCGGGGGAACAAGAGAAGGCCCTTGTAATAATTCTCCATTTTACACCATCACATCAAGGTTAACATTTCTAGCTCCCTCTCTCTCTCTCTCTCAATTAATTGTGCACAATGGACCAAGCAGTGAATTGAAAAAATTGATATCTTGGCGAACGTCTTTTGAGTTGAATTTCTGCTGACTTGAATGTAGCAGGAAGAGTGAAAATAGTCAGGTTTAATGGAAAACTCCATTCCATTTTCGGGGTTTCCATGTTTTGGTTGAATCTGGAATTAAATTTTGTTAGGTGTGAATCTGGAATGAACTAATGTACCACAATTCTGTGGACTTGTATCAGAACTTGAGCACGTTTCGGTCTTTGTTGACTACGCAAATTTGGACGCAGTAGGGCAAATTTAACAAATACCAACAAGACACCGGGGAGCCATTCCCATTAGAAAGCAACCTCAGGACACCTTGGTGGCGCAGTGGTTAGCACTGCGGCTTCACGGCGCCGAGGTCCCAGGTTCGATCCCGGCTCTGGGTCACTGACCGTGTGGAGTTTGCACGTTCTCCCTGTGTTTGCGTGGGTTTCGCCCCCACAACCCAAAAGATATGCAGGGTAGGTGGTTTGGCCATGCCAAATTGCCTTTTAATTGGATAAAAAAATGAATTGGGTATTCTAAATTTATTTTTTAAAAAGAAAAAGAAAGCAATCTCAGAATTGTTTGGGAGGGTGGCAGTCGGGGGAGTGGGGGTTGTCCCGTGGCGGATTAGTGGGTAGTTGTGGAGGGATGGGGGGGGCGGGGTTGTAGTCTGTGTGTCCCATGGGAGGGTAAGGAGATAGATGGTGGGAGTAGTTGGAAAGGCTGGGGTAAGTCAGTACTATAGTTCCTCAGCATTTAGAAATGGTTTTAATTGGGCGGCACGGTGGCTCAGTGGTTAGCACTGCTGCCTCACGGCGCTGAGGACACGGGTTCGATCCCGGCCCTGGGTCACTGTCTGTGTGGAGTTTGCACATTCTCTCCGTGACTACATGGGACTCACCCCCACAGTCCAAAGATGTGCAGAGTAGGTGGATTGGCCACGCTAAATTGGCCCATAATTGGTAAAAAAAAGAATTGGGTACTCTAAATTTATTTTTAAAGAAAGAGTGGTTTTAATTCTTCTAACGTTTCCTGGCTATCGATTACAGTAAGCCAGTTAGAGCCATCTGAAGTATGGAATTTTTATTGTACTTTTGATTGGACCACGTTGCAAGGGCAATTGTTCAATGGAAGTTTGAAGTTAAAAGTAAACGGAAAATGTCTGATTTCCAGCTTCTGCAGCATTTTGCTTTAATATTAAGGAAGTTTGAGTTTCCTGGGAATTCATTTGCAACCATGTCAGGTGCCTGCTTTAAGTCCCAATTGATATTAAGTTCCATTGAAGTCGATGGCCCATCCAGCAGGATTTCGAAACATCGAAACATAGAAAATAGGAGCAGGTGGAGGCCATTCGGCCCTTCGAGCCTACTCCGCCATTCATTATGATCATGGCTGATCATCCAACTTAATAGCCCAATCTCACCTTTCCTCCATATTTTTTGATCCCCTTCAGCACAGGTGCTTCATCTAACACCATCTTGAAAACATATTTTGGCCTCAACTACTTCCTGAGGTAGCAAATTCCACAGGCTCACCACTCTCTGGGTGAACAAATTTCACCTCAACTCTGTCCTAAATGGTCCACCCTGTATCCTCAACCTGTGACCCTTGGCTCTGGACACCTCCACCATCGGGAACATCCTTCTTGAATTTAGCTTGCCTAGTCCTTTTTAAAAAATAATTTAGAGTACCCATACTCTATACACCGAGTCATACCCTGACGATGTACAGACCGGTGAGACCGGCGACTGGGAAGCCTTCCACGTCGCGGTCATTGACAGGAACCGGATGTCCCCAAGCAGAACCCACCAGCCGATGCCAGTGAACAGCGTTAATCCGGGTGATGAATGGTGTGCCACCCTAACGGTCAACCCAAATTCGTCGCCCACCTACTAGGCTGGACTTATGAGCCTGTTTGAACATTGGAGTCACGAAAGTGTTATGCCACAATGTTAATATGTTTCTCTTTTTGTCGTTACAGGAGTTCGTTTTTGATGTTTGATGATTACACTTGTTTTGTTTATGGTACAACCTCGTTGCTATGTTGCACCTGGCACCTTCCTATGTATATAGTTTAGCCTCATGTACATGTTGTAGATATTGCACACACACATTCAGCTGCACTCAGTACACATCTATATTTATTACCACATAGGCATATATACTTGTAAAAAAGGGGGGGATGTCATGATATTCAGATAAACATCATGGTGCAAACACACATACACACTGATAGATCAACAGACCAACCAACACACACGCAACATCACAGCCAATCACAAGCAAGAGCACACGCACTATAAAACGGGGAACATCACAGTTCCCGCTCATTCCAGCAGGAGACAGCTCAGGGCACAGAGCTCACAGCAAGCCACTCAGACATACACCATGTGCTGAGTGCCTCTCTAAGATAGTGTAAGGGCTGGGTCCACAGGTTAAAGGGTAAAGAACGAACGACAGTCATAAGTTTACAGATGTTGTTATTGATAGTAATAAAACAGAGTTGTACCATCTGCAACCGTGTTGGTTCGTCTGTATAGCGGAACACCCAACACGACAGTCCTGTTAGAATTTTATAGATTTCTGTTCTTCTGACGTCCAGAGAATCTATGAGAACCGACTCTATCTCTCCTCATTTAAAGCAGGGGACCTGATGCCACCTCCTTTGTGCTTCCTTGAATGTCCAATGTTACCCAGTTGCAAGAGCCACAATTTCTGCCTCAGCAGAGACCAGTTAACTCAGCACAGGAACAAACAAATCAAATCTGGGCAATATGCTCACCACATCACGATGAGCCATTATGCAGCTAGGCCCCGACTGATCATATATATCACATTTAGACAGAGGGATCTTTGCGACTCAGTACTCCTCGGTGTGGCATTGATGAATCGCTTGGTTATATAGCTAGGGAATCAGTCTAAATAATATTAATTTCTGCCTGGGTTTTCTTCAGCGTTTATATGCTGATATGTAATCTGGGAATCTCGGAAACATCGTGGTAATCTAAAGTGTCCGTACGCTGCTGAATACCAAATAAAAGTAGCTTAAAATACGGCAGCTAAGTTGCTGAATGTTATCTTTCTGCAATCCAAAATTACATTACTGTTAGTGTGAGCATTATTTTTTCCAAACCACAATACATGCGGCTCATGGTGTTATCTGCTTTATATCCACTGTTCCATTACAGATCAGGGTAAGAGAGGCTAATTACTTCTCAGCTCTATGCTTTGCCATTAATGCACTACCCTCTAGTGCTTTTAGTCAGAGTGTGGATAATTGCTGCGCATTTAAAACCTCTTTGTTCCATGACCCTTTCTGTCCCTTTTCGAAAAAAAGATTACGTAACAGTGTGCAACCTCTGAAGAGACTGTTCCAATTCATCCAAACAAACACAAAGTCCAGGAAACAATCCCTGCAGCATTGGGAATGAACCATTCCCAGTCCTGTTATCAGACACTGAACGCATGCCCCTCAAATTTACCCTCTGCAATTGTGATGGTTGGTAGCCAGTTTAAAATGAACGGGTTAATACTTTCATCAAAATGGCGAGAGAGAGGAGTTTGATAGAAGGCCATTGAGCATCTGTACAATGGAGCACTGACAGTCTCTCCTACCCTGAGAATGGATACTTGGAATGCCCAGGTGATACTCACAGGTAAAGCATGGAATTTATTTTATTGGTGGCTTCTGCTCAGATGTTGGACCCTGTAGGCTACTCTGCAACCAATCAGTCTGATACAGAGTCTGGGGAAACATTCATGGGGGCTGTCTCACCTTGCCAAATCACGTGACCTGATTCTCAATGTTTTGATTTTTGGTTTTCTCCAATTGTCTCGCCTTCTCTGCCCCTTACTGCTAATGCTGTTCATTTGGCTTTCTGATTTCTCACTGTGAAGAACCTTGCGATATTTCTGTACATTAAAGTGCCGTGTTAATAACCCGTGATTTGCTTGTTAATTAGTGGTGCCAAGTATTGATAGTAATAATTGTAACAGTAGGAGCAGTGTTAGTAATGCTGGTTGCAATTGTAGCTGTAGCATTTGTCCAGCCTTGCCTCACCCGAGTATAGTTGCGAATCTAAGCAGTGAGCGTTAACAGGTTATTCAGCGCAGTACTCACAATAGCCAATCCTGTCGTTACACGTCTAGGATCCAGTGGGTGGGCCAATGAATAACAGTCGGCAATGGGAAGGCCACCTGATTTTGCTCTCCTAATCAAGGCTAATGTTAGTGGCATCTTTGAAAGTCAGCTAAGGCCAGCTGTTATGATTTGGTTCAGGGCCAGTAACTTTTTTATTTCAGGCAGACGAAACGTGAAATCCCAGTTACCCACTAGGAGAAAAAAGATCCCACGGCTTTAAACATACATAATTAACTTTACTATAAAAAGTCAGAAAAGTAAAACAATTTACGATGGACGGGATTCTCCCGCTGCGTTGGCCGGTGACTGGAGGTTCCCGCCAGAGATCAATGAACTTCTCGATTGTCCATGTCTCGTCCGTGGTGTTCGTGCGGCGGGCGGGGCGGAAGAATCCAGCCAGTATCTATCTTATACCCTAATATTTGTATGAGGTAAATACAAAACAGCAGGCAAACTGGTCAAACACACCACACTTCATGTTAAATGGCTGATACGACCAAGGCAGATTCCATGGATTTTGCAGCAACCTACCCAGACATCAGTGTCAACTGTGAGTCACAACATCTTGCTAAAACTCTGTTTCCCTCACAAGGGATTTCAACAAATCACTTTTGATCATCTCGCCTCAGAATTCACTCAAAGTATGTTCTGACTTGGACTGTCTCAACAGCTGTTCATCACCTGATGATTCAATCTTTCCGCCTGAGACTGAATTCCACAGAATTCACAAAGCTGCAATCTGACCTCTAATTACCAGAACACTTCCAATTCTTTCACACCCTGCTAGCTTCACTAAGCTGGCACTGCCCTTGGGTTTCTCTGAACTCTAGCCCCCAAGCTGCACCGAGCTATAAATAGACCCCAGGGTTCTCTAAGCTCTAACTATCTCCAGCATATAACAAATGACCTTTCACCACCTTCTCAGCTCCACTGATTCTCAGGACTTCTCCATGGTTTCTCTGTGAGCTGCAAACCACATGAGGTCAAAACTGCAAATGAACAGATCAATTCAAAGCAGCTAAGATTCTTAAGCTCCACTCATCTCCATGATAGCATAGCCTTACAGGGTCCACTGAATGCTTTTTCAAACAAATTTAACTCTAACTCCCAAAACAAAATATCTCTTCAGGCTGCACTTCTTTGCAAGCAGTGTAGAATCAGAGGCGGGTTTTGCCATCCGGCCACACCCATTTGTTGGTGCGACACGCCCCCGCCGGCAGTGGGATTCTCCGTCCCCATTGTGGGCACCCCCACTTTGGCGGGAAATCCGCCGGCGCGAGTGCGCTGCCAGCAAAACGAAGGATCCTGCCGACGGAGAATCAAGCCCCACGTCTGCAGTTCTCCAGCTAAGTAAGCCCACCTGCTTCCTCTCTTCTGGTTCTGATCCTATTAAATGAAGATGGGTAACCGTCTGAACTTGCCATTTTCTTTTAGGTGTTCCAGTAATCTCTAAAGCTCAGCATTTTAGCTGTCTGCTGTCACCACAAGAATCTTCCCAAAACCATTACCTCTGAAATATTAACACGGACCCTGAACTAGATATTATCCCACAGTTCAGGCTGAGCTAACTCATCATACATGTGCAGTCACCATGGAGCGGGGGAAGTGCATTAAAATACATTCACACTTTAGCAGAGTTGCTTAATACTGTTTCTCTGCTATCCTCAAATCTGGAAGCATTTATGCCAGAATTAATCCACCCAAGTGCAAATGTTGATCTTATCTGGGCTACATTTAGTCTACCGTTGCAAGATAAGGGTTAGAGAGTCAGCAGGCGTGACTAGCAGTTTCTTTCTGTGGATTGCGATGCCAATCTGTGGTTTGGCGGAATCTCTGCCCAATTAGACAGCACCATCTCTCTAATCATACCTTGCATTTCCCGCCATTAATACTTTATTGCTGAATAAATTGAGACTCAGTGCACTGATTATCTTAACTGTTTTGTCCAGCAGCTCGGGATTACGAGGCCTACATTAGCCACGGTACTCTCTGTAAGTGGAGCAACGTATCATCACAGAATCTACAGTGCGGAAGGAGGGCATTTGGCCCATCGAGTCTGCACCGGCTCTTGGAAAGAGCACCCTACCCAAACCCACACCTCCACCCTATTCCCATACCCAGGAACCCCACCCAACATTAAAGGCAATTTTGGACACTAAGGGCAATTTAGCATGGCCAATCCACCTAACCTGCACACCTTTGGACTGCGGGAGGAAACCGGAGCACCCGGAGGAAACCCACGCACACACGGGGAGAACGTGCAGACTCCGCACAGACAGTGAGCCAAGCCGGGAATCAAACCTGGCACCCTGGGATCCTGTATCAGTCTGTGAACTCCACACCCTTCACCACCAACCCCTTCAATTTCCTTCACCCCTTTTCCTGCTACCTTAACAAGACCCCGTCTCCAGAAAGAAATCATATTTCTTTCCAAAAATGAACGTTATTCATACGTTCTGCGAAGGTAAATTACAATACAATTCACGTGGAGCAGTGAAACGCAGATCAATTGAGTTTAATATAGCACCTGCTGTGCTAAATCGCTGGCTTTGAAAGCAGACCAAGGCAGGCCAGCAGCACGGTTCAATTCCCGTACCAGCCTCCCCAAACAGGTGCCGGAATGTGGCGACTAGGGGCTTTTCACAGTAACTTCATTTGAAGCCCACTTGTGACAATAAGCGATTTTCATTTCATTTCATTCAATTGGGTTGAACTTTATGTGCCCCCCCAATAGACAATTTTCCTACTATGCAGGAGACTGGAATTGTTCCTCACTCCATTGTGAAATGGAAGCGTGTGTATCCTTCACACACTTCGTCAATGTACTTTTGAAGTGCAGTCTATGTTGTAGCATGGGAAACAGAACAGGAAATTTGCACAAAGCATGATCCCAAAAACATTAATGGCGACCAAATAATCAGCTATTCCAATGATGTTGATTGCAAGTTAAATATTGGCCAAGACTCCATGAGGAACGCCCCATTCTTCTTCAAGCGAATAATGGAATATTCTATGTGCATAAAGCAACATTGCTTTTTTTTAAAATAAATTTAAAGTATCCAATTAATTTTTTCCAATTAAGGGACAATTTAGCGTGGCCAATCCACCTAACCTGTACATTTTTGGGTTGTGGAGGCGAAACCCACGCAAACACGGGGAGAATCTGCAAACTCCACACGGACAGTGACCCAGAGCCGGGATCAAACCTGGGACTTCGGCGCCGTGAGGCAGCAGGGCTAACCCACTGCGCCACCGTGCTATCCTGAGCAACATTGCTTTTAATGTCTGACCTGAAAGAAGGCACCGTCAACAGTGCAGTGCTCCCTCAGTTCTGCACGGGGAGTGTCAGCCTGGATTCTGTGCCAGTGTTTGGAGAAGGACTTGAGGCCACAACCTTGAACTCAGAAGTGAGAGCACTCTACCCTGACCCAAGGTTGGCAGAAAGGAAACAGGGTTCTCGCAGCTTCCTCGCTGCAAGGAGAGGTTCCTCGTAAACCTTCATTACTAAAAGGGAGGAAAATGGTGTTGATAATATTCTGACTTTCCCTTTAAAAGTTCATTTCTGACTGATCAACTACGTCAAATCGTCCAGCCTTAAAGATCGGCTCCCAACCCCACAGAGCAGGAGACAGCTTGATTGGATACAACAGGAGTCACAATGTAGGTTAGTTAATCAGGAACAGCCCAGCGCTGAGAGATCAGGCTGCGCACTGTGCGCTCTGTGTTCAACCACCAAATTATTTTATTTCTTGCACTTCCTGTGGGGAAGTGCCTGGTCTCTGCTTGGTAACACCCCACGGCGACACATAACAGCTTGAATCTGTTCAGTACTCCTCACATACAATATGCAACTCCAAGCAATTAACTAGGTGGGGAAAAGTAAGATAGCAAGCAGAAAGGGGTGGAAAACTACGCTGGGGCAGAGTCAGGGGGATTGGTCCCAAAGTTTCAGCTAAAAAAGAAATAAAAACGTATTTCGGGGCTTTCGAGGTCAGGGAGAGGATGATTATATGTTGGGATGGTTTAAGGAGAGATTTTCAGTGGGCAAGGGCGGGATTCTCCCTTCGTGAGACTGAGCGTTGACGCAGGGCAGGATTCATAGACTTTCACAATAGCAAGACCTGCGCCGCACTCCTGACCAATTCAGCGACCGTTGAGGGGAGAGCACCGGCGCCGCGTCGAACACAATCGATTCCAATAAGAAATGGGACGGGATGCGCAGGGTCTGTAATTGACACTCAGGAGGCTGACAAGCTGCAGACACATATACACACTTCACTCCCCACACACACTCATCCCAGCCAACAAGGTGGCACTGGTTGCGCTGGAGGGTACCCATCCCACTGATGGGTCGGCTGGGGCCAGAGGGCACATGGGGGGATGGCCTGGGTGTGGGGGGGGGGGGGGGAAACACCCACATGACCCATGACCCTAAGTTCACAGTGGGCAGTCAGCGGCTTGCACAGCTGCCTTGCAGTCTGCGTCACGGTTCCTTGCCCGTCCACCCTGCCTCCTGGCCACTCCCCGCTACTGCCCCCGGCCCTGGCAGAAGCCCCCCCCCGGCCAGCGGCACAACTGTCAGCAAACTATGGCGGTGTTGGACACTTCCCGTACCCTCGCTCTCTCCCTCAGCAGCCACGGCGCCTGTTTCATGGTTTTTAAAAGCACAAGTGAACCTTGCCGTGGGGAATTCCCTCCAGTACATGCGGAGAATCACGGAGGCCCTCGGGGTTATCGGGTCTGGCCCACTCATGATATGTCAAAGGTGTTTATTGTACGTGCGTTCTTGAATGCATTCCCGCCACTGTCAAGGCACCAGAGAATTGTGATTTGGCGTGAAACCAGCACCCGCCATGGGAAGGCAGTGGCGTAGTGGTATTGTCGCTGGACTAGAATCCAGAGACCCAAGATAATGATCTGGGGACCTAGGTTCGAATCCCACCATGGCAGATGACGGAATTTAAACTCAATAAGTTATCTGGAATTAAAAGTCCATGATTCCATTGTTGATTGTCATAAAAACCCATCTGGTTCACTAATGTCCTTTAGGGAAGGAAATCTGCCGTCCTTACCTGGTCTGGCCTAGATGTGACTCCAGACCCACAGCAATGTGGTTGATTCTTAACTGTCCCCCTCAAGGGCAATTAGGGATGGGCAATAAATGCTGGCACAGCCTGCGACGCGCACGTTCCATGAACGAATAAAGAAAAAGTTTTGGCGTCAAAACCGATTTCCCGCCCAATCGCATTTCCCGATTCTGCCGTCAGCTGACGGAGAATCCCGCCCATGAATGACTGATCATAGAATCTACAGTACAGGAGGAGGTTATTCAGCCCATCGAGTCTGCTCCGACCCTTGGAAAGAGAACCCCTCCCAAGCCCACACCTCCACTCTATCCCCGTAACCCCACCTAGTCTTGTTTGGACACTGAGGGCAATTTAGCACAGCAATCCACCTAACCTGCACATCTTTGGACTGTGGGAGGAAACTGGAGCACCCGGAGAAAACCTACACAGACACGGGGAAAATGTGCAGACTCCGCACAGACAGTGACTCAGCGGGGAACCGAAGCTGGGACCCTGGAGCTGTGAAGCAACAGTGCTAGCCACTGTGCTGCCATGCTGCCCTGGCAAGCAGAAAGATAGTTGTGCATGCTTCCACACAATGAGAGCCACTTTAACTTGATTTAATAATGTTAGAAAAAGGTGATAATGAATTGACAGACTGGCACATTTCCAGGACCAGCGCTATGTGCTGAGGGATGCACTAAAAGGTGCGGCAGCCACTGCAGCGAGATAATGGGGAAAAGTCACAGTTCACTGCCTTTCAGCCCTGGTACACGGAGGGAGTGGATGTCGTGCAGAACCCCTCAGGCTGTATGACTCACATTGAATGTATACAGTAAATATTACATGTTGCATTGAAGCACCTTAGAGTGCAACATGTGGATAATTTGCTCTTTCATTGCACTTTGTGCGATGGCCATTTTGAAATTTCTTTGTGATATCCGTCAGATATTTAATGAATCAAGTATACTTTTGCAAAAAAAAGGGAGTGAACTGACAGCTCCTTTCACACCCCTCCCTGCTCTTATTGAAGCCAATGGAAAGCAAAACTGGGAGGGGTGTAAAATAGGCTGTGGTCTGGTTTACACTACCACGCAAAATCAAAGGCACATAGTGAGCTTCTGATTTCAATTGTCCTTGCATTCCATTTGTAGCAACAGTGTGCAATCTGGTGTCAGAGGATCTTTGATTAAAGTAAGTAAAAATAGAAGGATTCATGGACACGATTTAACGGGAAAAAAAGAGTCCTGTTTTGGGTGGGACTAGTGAGCGCCGGGAACAGCCCCACTATCGAACGGAGCTCTGTTATTTTTTTGGGGGCCTTGGCAGGGAACCCTCCTGAGGTCACACTTTGCATCATATCCTCACTGAACAGCTCCACAAGCCAGTGCAGGAAGAGATCTGGGCGGCCTCCTGACGTGACCCCCCCCCCCCCCCCCCCCCCGTCCTAATGCCCCAACTCACCTGTTGGGAGGTCCTCGAGCTCCCCCGCACCCCACCTCATACGGGTCAGGCAACCCCCAGCCCAATCCCCAGCATGGGCAAAATGCCACTTGGGCACCTTGGCACTGTCAGTCTGGCACCCTAGCATTGCCAGCCTTGCGGTGCCACCTGGGAACTCTGGCAGTGCCAGGGTGTCACCCTACCCAGAGGCCAACCACCTGGGAGCCTTTGACCACCTGAGTGCAACAGGTAGCCCCACTATCGAACGGAGCTCTGTTATTTTTTTGGGGGCCTTGGCAGGGAACCCTCCTGAGGTCACACTTTGCATCATATCCTCACTGAGCAGCTCCACAAGCCAGTGCAGGAAGAGATCTGGGCGGCCTCCTGACGTGACCCCCCCCCCCCCCCCCCCCGTCCTAATGCCCCAACTCACCTGTTGGGAGGTCCTCGAGCTCCCCCGCACCCCACCTCATACGGGTCAGGCAACCCCCAGCCCAATCCCCAGCATGGGCAAAATGCCACTTGGGCACCTTGGCACTGTCAGTCTGGCACCCTAGCATTGCCAGCCTTGCGGTGCCACCTGGGAACTCTGGCAGTGCCAGGGTGTCACCCTACCCAGAGGCCAACCACCTGGGAGCCTTTGACCACCTGAGTGCAACAGGTAGCCCCACTATCGAACGGAGCTCTGTTATTTTTTTGGGGGGCCTTGGCAGGGAACCCTCCTGAGGTCACACTTTGCATCATATCCTCACTGAGCAGCTCCACAAGCCAGTGCAGGAAGAGATCTGGGCGGCCTCCTGACGTGACCCCCCCCCCCCCCCCGTCCTAATGCCCCAACTCACCTGTTGGGAGGTCCTCGAGCTCCCCCGCACCCCACCTCATACGGGTCAGGCAACCCCCAGCCCAATCCCCAGCATGGGCAAAATGCCACTTGGGCACCTTGGCACTGTCAGTCTGGCACCCTAGCATTGCCAGCCTTGCGGTGCCACCTGGGAACTCTGGCAGTGCCAGGGTGTCACCCTACCCAGAGGCCAACCACCTGGGAGCCTTTGACCACCTGAGTGCAACAGGTAGCCCCACTATCGAACGGAGCTCTGTTATTTTTTTGGGGGCCTTGGCAGGGAACCCTCCTGAGGTCACACTTTGCATCATATCCTCACTGAGCAGCTCCACAAGCCAGTGCAGGAAGAGATCTGGGCGGCCTCCTGACGTGACCCCCCCCCCCCCCCCGTCCTAATGCCCCAACTCACCTGTTGGGAGGTCCTCGAGCTCCCCCGCACCCCACCTCATACGGGTCAGGCAACCCCCAGCCCAATCCCCAGCATGGGCAAAATGCCACTTGGGCACCTTGGCACTGTCAGTCTGGCACCCTAGCATTGCCAGCCTTGCGGTGCCACCTGGGAACTCTGGCAGTGCCAGGGTGTCACCCTACCCAGAGGCCAACCACCTGGGAGCCTTTGACCACCTGAGTGCAACAGGTAGCCCCACTATCGAACGGAGCTCTGTTATTTTTTTGGGGGGCCTTGGCAGGGAACCCTCCTGAGGTCACACTTTGCATCATATCCTCACTGGGCAGCTCCACAAGCCAGTGCAGGAAGAGATCTGGGCGGCCTCCTGCCGTGACCCCCCCCCCCCCTCCCCTCCCCTCCTCCTCCCCCTCCCCGTCCTAATGCCCCAACTCACCTGTTGGGGGGTCCTCGAGCTCCCCCGCACCCCACCTCATACGGGTCAGGCAACCCCCAGCCCGGGCAAAATGCCACTTGGGCACCATCAGTCTGGCACCCTAGCATTGCCAGCCTTGCGGTGCCACCTGGGAACTCTGGCAGTGCCAGGGTGTCACCCTACCCAGAGGCCAACCACCTGGGAGCCTTTGACCACCTGAGACCCCCCCCCCCCAAGTGCCATTCCGCCTGGTTCCCATTTGTGGAGACCAATGCTAAATGGCGCCGGCATGGGATCTCCGCAGCGAAGCCGACAGAGCCCGGGGGCTGGTCAGTTCTGGCACAGGCACAGTTAAGTGTGCCTAACTGCACATTTAACTATGCAAATCTTGATCCCGCCAAGATCACGATGTCTTGGGAGACCTCGTTAGATGTCGCTAGGAGTAACAAGCATTGGGAATCATCTCGAGGGATTTATCAGCCACATCCCATCCCGATTCCAGTGGGAGGTGGCCAGTAAATCGGGCCTGACATTCATATAGCACTTTCCGCAACCACCAGAGATCTCAAAGCACTTACAGCTAATGGACTGTAATCGCTGCTGTAACATCTGAAACGGCAGTACAATCATAGACGGACACCGTAATCCGACCAACCCACAGCACCATGTTTTATAGTGTTTGACGTTGGCTACAAGAGTGACATAATGAAATGCATAGCTTGTGATTCCCGTTAGTTTGACCATGGTGGTTTCATAAAGTCATGCGGGCTTGCATTTTAACCAACGGTGCAGTACAATGAATAATTAGACCGGTTCACGACTCCAGGACATTGAGTGCTGTCTGATCGCTATTGTCAGAATGTTGGGCTGTACGGCTGAAATGATATGACACTGAAAAGCTGACTGACAGGACAGAGCTAGATATATCAGAAGTACTTAATGATCCTTCTTTCCATTGAAGCCACGGGTATGTGATGGACGTGAATGTGGCCAGCGCACATCTCCTCTTGATCTGAACAGTGACAGTACGGTTTGCTTATCTACAATCGATAGAGGTCATCTGTCATCAGATTTATCCATCACTCCCTTCGCCGATTTGGAAGTCGGAGCTGTGTCTTTTTCTGAAATTCACTGCAAATGATTCTCCTTTGTGTCCGCCCCGTGCCTACTCTCCTGACAG
This sequence comes from Scyliorhinus torazame, assembly GCF_047496885.1. NCBI lineage: Eukaryota > Metazoa > Chordata > Chondrichthyes > Carcharhiniformes > Scyliorhinidae > Scyliorhinus > Scyliorhinus torazame. The sequence goes on along the minus strand of NC_092718.1, from coordinate 21,276,678 downwards.
CTTCTAAATCAGACAATTGTCAGAATCCCAGCAGATAACAGATGGGTGACTGACAACAGATTTGTCAAAACTTGACAAATCATAAACCTTTCAGACAAGTGTGTGCCACAGATGTTCCCGAAAACCGTGAAGGTCAGCGAGTCAACTCTATTGGATCATCTGTCTCGGAGCTTCATCATCACCTTTCTAATATTAATTAAGTTGGGGACGGTCGATGACAACACAAATTCAAAAATGATTTCTCAGAAAGCCCGCTGAACCCGATGGTGTAAAATACTGGGATGAATTTTTAAAAAATAAATACATTTAGAGTACCGACTTGATCTTAGATTAGGATAAATGGACGGCACAACATCGTGGGCTGAAGGGACTGTACTGTGCTGTACTGTTCTATGTTCTCTATAAGGAGCAATTTAGCGTCATCAATCTACCTAGCCTGCACATCTTTCAATTGTGGGGGTGAAACCCACGCAAACACGGGGGGGAATGTGCAAACTCCACACGGACAGTGACCCGGGGCCGGGATGGAAAGCCGGGTCCTCGGCGTCGTGAAGCAGCAGTGCTAACCACTGCTCCACCGTGCCGGCCAAAAATACTGGGATGGACAATGAGAAATAACAAAATGGACTGGATTCTCCGATTTGAAGACAAAGTGCTGACACCGGTGTGGAACAGTGGCGTTGTACGCCCGAAAAAACGGCGCAAAAGCTGCACCGATCCTCCGTCTGGCAGGGGACTAGCAGGCATGCAGCGTAAAGTCTCCAGCTTTACCTGCGGATACGGTGGGAGAATTGCCCGGTCCGTGGCCGTGCATGTGTACGACGGCGGGCTACAGTGGCCGCGCCATGCAACATGGACTCAGCCTGCCAAAAACGGCCCCCCTGTAATCAGCCTCGCCACCCCCCCCGGAACACCCCCCACCAGTGCCCCCAGCCCCCACCAAAGTCCCCGCTGCCCGCGGAACGGCTCCCCACCGTCCGCTCAGTCCGCAGCCGGCCACGCCGGGTTCACCAAAAAAACAAGGACAAGTGTTCCACGTCGTCAGGAACTTGGCACATTGGGGGGAGGCGCATCGGGGGAGGGCCATTTTTGAGGGGGTGGGGCATTGCAAAAGCGGCTCCGCCCCCAATTTCGGCACAAATGGGGATTCTCCGGCCGATCACCGAGCACGGTTTCGGCATCGGCGACCGGAGATTGCCGCCCATGAGTTTGAATTGTTCAGGCACAAGACAGAAAGTCCCAGGAGAGGCATTCGAAGAGTCAAAGATTTGAATTTCTACAGTGCCTTTCATGATCTAAGAATGCCTCAAAGCATTCCAGAGTCAATGATAAACTTCTGAAATATAATCAGGGTTGTCACATAAGAAACGTAGCAGCTAATATAGAACCATAGAATTCCTACAGTGCAGAGGGAGGCCATTGGGCCTATCGACACAACATCGACTCTCTAAAAGAGCCCCCTACTGAGGCACATTCCCTGTAGCCCCATTATCCCACCCAACCTGCACATCCATGGACACTAAGGGGCAGGTTTACATGGCCAATCCGCCTAACTGCACACCTTTGGACTGTGGGAGGAAACCCACGCAGACACGGGGAGAACGTGCAAACTCCACATAGATAGTCACCCAAGGCCGGAATTGAACCCAGTCCCTGGCGCTGTGAGGCAGCAGTGCTAACCACTGTGCCACCATGCCACCCCGCGCATATGTGCATAGTGCCATGTGAGAGTACCCTTTAAGAAATGGGTGTTTAAGAAATGTACCTTTAAGAAATGGAGCTGCTCAGGTTACTGGAGTGATGTCAGAGTGTGGGTGGAGCTGAGCTCTTCTGCTTTTTTAGTTTCAGTTTGAGAAGAGCTTGGGTGTGTCTGTGTTTCTCAGGGAGCTGCTGTTGATCTCTGCCATGAAGGACTATCTCTTAATCATTTGGTGAATTCAGAAGAATTATAAATGTTTTCAGTCTTGAATGTAAATCCTAATGTGCTCCTGTTTGATGGTTTGTTAAGTCTTTTGGATGGTAAAAGGACAGCATACAGGTTATTTAGTGTTGTATTCTTTGGGGGGTGTATTTGATTTGCTGGTTGCTAAGATGTTCACTGTTTGTTTTAGAAAGGTTAACTTGAGTTCATAGAATAAATATTGTTTTGTTTTAAAAACCACTGGTCCATTTTCTGCTGTACCACACCTGTAGAGTGGGCCGTGTGCTCCCCATACCACAATCTATTAAAACTTGTGGGTCAGGTGAACCCCATGAGACACTTTGGGGTTCTCTAAACCTTGACCCATAATAATAGCAAACTGCCACAAAAAGCAATATGGTAAAAATCTGTACTTGTTTTTGTGGTTTTGGCTGCGGGATCCTTGCCAGCCCCCTGGGGATAAATCCCCTGCCTTTCTTCGAAAGCGTGCAATGGGACATTTTACACCCACCTGAGAGGGCAGATGTTGTCTTATTAACATCCCACTGAGCAAAGCAGCACCTGCGACAGTGCAGCGCACCCTGGGTACTGTGCTAGATGGAATGACAATCTGGGTTTGATGCTCAAGTCTCTCAAGCCTATCACCTATAACCTTTGGATGTCTAAGCAAGGCACAATACTTTGAAGGCAGAAGGACAAGATGGCCCAGGTCAAAAGGGAATTGGATGTAAACTTGAGAGGGAGAAATCTGCAGGGCTTTGGCGAAAGAGCAGGCAGGTTGGACGAGTTCTTGGATAACTCTTTTAAAGAGCTCCCACAGACGTGATGGGCTGAATGGTCACCTTCCTCTATGATTCTGTAATTATAATAGCAATTAGTGCAGCACGGCAGTACAGTGGTTAGCACTGTTGCTTCACAGCACCAGAGACCCAGGGTGCTCCGGTTTCCTCCCACAGTCCAAAGATCTCACCGGATTAAGTGTGAGGGCTCGGTTGTCCTACATTCTCTTCCTAAAATCCCTCTCCTCACCAAAAAATGCCCAAATCAGTTTGATCTTTTCATTCTACACACACACCGCCGCTGTGCCTTGGAATGAAATTGTGATATTAACTGCTGATTGCTGAAGTCCAGGGCAGACTTGAGCATGTTTTTAAACCCAGCGACACGCAGAACAGAATTGAAACCGCAAAAAACTCATTTCACTTGCGACCTTTGTGGCACCCTCACAGAGCTGGGCGGAGCTGAACGCAGACTCGCAAATAAACCGAGCTCATTTTCAAAACTGTTTTTCCTTTTCAGCGGCTTCTCCGATGAGGTTTTAACCCACTCACAACCCATCGTTTTGAACAGGGTTAAAACTGAGTCCATAGCGGACCGTGCCTGCGTTCTATCTTTGAAATGCGAAGGTTTTGCAGACTTCCGAAAAGCGGCACGGAGAATGAGCGAAAAGGAGAAGAGTTGCTCGTTCCAATTATACAGAATTCCTCATGACTGATAACATTTACTGGCGATGTCAAAGTGGAAGCATTTCGATTAACAGCCACATGATTGGTCTGCCTGCTTTATGCATTGAGATCGTAAATGCCTTTGTGAAGATTAACTTAGGGCTGATTTTAACTTCAGGGGGATAATAGAGGTGACAGGATGGCGAATGAACCCTCATTGCTCGAGGCCTGAATCACTATGAGGCTCCAGATCTTATCGCTTGCGCGAGTGGACACTGAAAGTCGCCTCCTCATCAGAGCTAGGGTGTAGGAGGGTGTAATGTGGCCTGACTCACAGTCAAATCTGCAGAGGACCCCTCCCTCCCTGACACCCTGGTCCACTCTTCCATCACTACCAACTCCCCACTCCCTTCCCACGGCACCTTCCCTTGCAACGGAGGAATGTGCAACACCTGCCCCTTAGCCTCTTACCTCTTCCCTCTTTAAGGCCTCAAACACCCCTTTCAGGTTATGCAGCGTTTCACTTGCACCTCCTCCAATTTGGTCTCTTGTATTCCCTGCTCCCAATGTGGTCTCCTCCACATTGGAGAGCCTAAATGCAGACTAGGCGGCAGTTTTGTGGAACATCTTCGCTCAGTCCGCAAACATGACCCCAGCCATGTTGTTGCCATTTTAACTCAGCACCTTGCTCCCAGGCCCACATGTCCGCCCTCGGCCTGCTGCAATGCCCCAGTGAAGCCCAGTGCAAGCTGGAGGAACAGCCTCTCATCTTTCGGTTGAGCACGTTACAGCCCTTAGGACTCAACGTTGAGTTCTGAAACTTTAGATTTTGACTTTTTCTCCTACATCTTAAATCCCCCCTTTCTTCTATTTTTTAATGTTCCATTTGTATATTTGCTCAATGCAAAACACCCCCTCCCCTCACACCAGGCTGTCCGACATTTATACTTAAAGTTGTTACATTTTGTTGCAGTTTCTTTGGCTCTAATATTGAAAAAACAAAAATGAAAATCACTTATTGTCACAAGTAGGCTTCAAATGAAGTTACTGTGAAAAGCCCCTAGTCTCCACATTCCGGCGCCTGTTCGGGGAGGCTGGCTCTCTCCTTTCAGGTCTGACGAAAGGTCCATGGCTCAAAATGTTAACTCCGTGTCTCTCCTGATAGATCATAGAATTTACAGTGCAGAAGGAGGCCATTTGGCCCATCTAGTCTGCACCAGCTCTTGGAAAGAGCACCCCACTTAAGCCCATGCCTCCACCCTACCCCGTAACCCAGTAACCCCACCTAACCTTTTTTTTGGGACACTAAGGGCAATTTAGCATGGCCAATCCACCTAACCTGCACATCTTTGGACTGTGGGAGGAAACCAGAGCATCCGGAGGAAACCCACGCAGACTCGGGTAGAACGTGCAGACTCCGCCCAGAAAGTGACCCAAGCTGGGAATCGAACGCAGGTCCCTGGTGCTGTGAAGCAACAGTGCTAACCACTGTGCTACTGTGCATCCTAAAGAAAACTTGGATTTCTATGGCACCTTTCACAAACACACAGCATGTAAGAGTTGTTCAGTATTCTTAATAAACCTTCATAGCTGTTAGTCCCTTGACGCCAGATTTTGAAACCCAGTCCTTCTACAGAGCAGATATTTTTTTAGGTGATATTAGTTGTGGGATGAATATTTGTACCCAAATATATATATATTTTTTCCAATTAAGGGACAATGTAGCGTGGGTAATCCACCTAACCCGCACATCTTTGGGTTGTGGGGGTGAAACCCACGTAGACACGGAGAGAATGTGCAAATTCCACACGGACAGTGACCCAGGGCCGGGATTCGAACCCGGGTCCTCAGTGCCGTAGTCCCAGCGCTAACCACTGCGCCATGTGCTACCCCTGGTTCTGGGATGAATATTGACCCATTTGTGCTCGAAATCCATGAGTATCCCAACAAAGTATCATTCCTTTAAAGTCATCCTTGGCATCGGGTATTGCTAGACTATTACTCCATGTGGGGCTTTACTCATAATAACCAAACGGGGACCCTGTCAAGATATGCAGGTGCTAGTAATTCAGTTTTTAAATGTACCCCCAATATTCAACTGCATTAAATAGACCAGAAAGTCCCTCAGTTCAATTGATCTCAATTCTAGCCCTAGAACAAGAGAGATAGGGTGATAGACATCAATTCAGGCGAGACACTGAGAAGCAGTGAACCGATGCTTTAATAAGCTAAATATGTGCCGACCTGTAGCTCCTCCTGCACTGCAGGGCTGTCCCAGGTCAACAGGCTATATACCTCCACCGCTGGGCGGAGCCACAGGCGGAGCCAACAGCAGCACCAATAATAACATTCCAACAGTACAACAGCAACAACCAATAACAGAACAGCAATAACAATAAGTATATACAACAGTGGAGATAACAATACTAATAGAACAGTAGAACATATATACGACAGCCTTACGTAGCCATACGTGGCTCACCACATTCACCCCCCATTTAAAAAAAAGTCCGGCAGGGGTGAAAGGGACTCATAAGTTCCATCTCACAGGAGGATGAATTGTTCGCTGCGAACGCCTCAGCTCCGACTGCGGCGTGGACACTGGCGTCAAAATCTTCGGCTCCGGGAGCACATCGTCCGCACAACAGAGTCCCGGATAGGGTGATGACGCAGAGGCAGGGCTAAAGGACCCTGTTGGAGATGTTGGTGAAGGTGTAGGTGGGGAAGTGGGTGGGGAGGTGGCTGGGAGGGGCGCGGTGATAATGGGTGCAGGGGTACCTGCGGGAGCCAGGTCCCGGAGGGAGACTGTGTCCTGTCGTCCATCGCGGTGTGCCACATACGTGTACTGAGGGTTCGCGTGGAGAAGCTGAACCCGCTCGACCAGGGGATCGGCCTTATGGCTCCTCACGTGTTTCCGTAGGAGGACCGGCCCAGGTTTTGTTAACCAGGCCGGGAGCGAGACCCCGGAGATCGACGTCCTGGGAAAGACAAATAGACGGCTGTGAGGGGTCTCGTTTGTGGCAGTACACAGAAGCGACCGGATGAAGTGGAACGGGTCAGGGAGGACTGCCAGGCCTTCAGCCGCATCAAAGCAGACATTGCAAAGGCCACGATGCCCGCCATCGACGAGTCCCTCCCCTTCCAGGTTGAGAGCAATGCGTCTGACGTAGCTCTGGCGGCCACCCTCAACCAACCGGCAGACCCGTGGCCTTCTTCTCCCGTACCCTCCATGCTTCCGAAATCCGCCATTCCTCGGTCGAAAAGGAGGCCCAGGCCATAGTAGAAGCTGTGCGACATTGGAGGCATTACCTGGCCGGCAGGAGATTCACTCTCCTCACTGAACAACGGTCGGTTGCTTTCATGTTCGATAATGCACAGCGGGGCAAGATAAAAAACGACAAGATCTTGCGGTGGAGGATCGAACTCTCCACCTATAACTATGAGATCTTGTATCGTCCCAGGAAGCTAAACGAGTCTCCTGATGCCCTGTCCTGCGGCATATGTGCCACCGCACAAGTGGACCGCCTCCGATCCCTCCACGAGGACTTCTGCCACCCGGGGGTCACTCGCTTCTTCCACTTTATCAAGACCCGCAACCTGCCCTACTCCATTGAGGTCAGGACAGACACCAGGAATTGCCAAATCTGCGCGGAGTGCAAACTGCACTTCTACAGGCCAGAGAAAGCGCACCTGATAAAGGCTTCCCATCCCGTTGAACGCCTCAGCATGGACTTCAAAGGCCCCCTCCCCGCCACCGACCGCAACACGTACTTCCTGAACGTGATTGACGAGTACTCCCGGTTCCCATTCGCCATCCCCTGCCCCGACATGACCGCAACCACCGTCATCAAGGCCCTCCAGAGTATCTTTACGCTGTTCGGGTTCCCCGCTTACATACATAGTGATAGGGGGTCCTCCTTTATGAGCGACGAACTGCGTCAATTCCTGCTCAGCAAGGGCATCGCCTCGAGCAGGACGACCAGTTACAACCCCCGGGATAACGGACAGGTAGAGAGGGAGAACGGAACGGTCTGGAAGACCGTCCTACTGGCCCTACGGGTCCAGGAATCTCCCAGTCTCCCACTGGCAGGAGGTCCTCCCGGATGCCCTCCACTCCATCCGGTCACTGCTTTGTACCACGACCAACCAAACACCCCACAAACGTCTCCTTGTCTTCCCCAGGAAGTCCTCCTCTGGGACCTCGCTCCTGACCTGGCTGGCAGCTCCCGGACCCATCCTGCTCCAAAAACACGTGTGGGCGCACAAGTCGGACCCGTTGGTCGAGAGGGTCCATCTTCTCCACGCTAACCACCAGTACGCCTACGTGGCGTACCCCAACGGCCGGCAAGATACGGTCTCCCTACCAGACCTGGCGCCCGCCGGATCCCCACGCACACCCCAGCCACCAGTACCACCCTCCCTCCCACCGACACACCCCACAGACGCTCCCTTCCCAGGTCAACCGTTTTCCCCACCAGCACCGTCTAGGAGTGTCGAAGCTGCCACAGAGATCGAGGCCACGCTCCCGGAGTCACAGGCGCCCGAGCCTCCACCGACGTCACCACCAGAGCTTCGACAATCACAGAGGATGACCAGGGCCCCCGATCGACTGATTGCTTCATTTTAAAGTGTATATAGTTAATTGTGAATCTGTAAATAGTTACGACAATAAAGTCAAAACGCTGTACGGAGGTATTACGGTACCTCCGTAACTGTAATTTCTACCACGTTACCATTTTGTAATATCAAGATACCACCCCGCCGGACTCTTTTTTAACAGGGGGTGAATGTGGTAGTCTGTGTAGAGGTATTACGGTACCTGGTAATGCTGGAACACCATTGGTAGATATTGTATGTTTCCTATTGGTCAAGCTGTATGGTAGCTCCGCCCTGCAAGGCGGTGTATAAGAGCCCATGTCGCCCCAGCAGCCTTCTTTCTGTACCTGAGCTGCTGGGGGGAAACATCTAGCTTATTAAAGCCTTCAGTTGGACTACAACCTCGCTTTAGTGGTCATTGATTGTGCATCACTGGTCCACCATTCGGTCCATTATTCGTTGGAAGACCGAAACCCCATTGGTGACGTCGAAGGGGACCCTGAGGAAATGGAAGAGGCTGCCATCTGACTCGAAGGCAGTGTACTGGCAGTCTTCTGGCCGGATAGGGAGCTGGTGGTATGTGACTTCAAGTCTACCGTAGAGAAGACTCGATATTGACCATATCAGATATGCGTGGGAGAGGGTACGCATCGAGCTGCATGTACTGGTTGATCGTCTGACTGTAGTTGACTACCATCCAGTTCTTTTCCCCGGTCTGGACGGCCACCACCTGCGCTCTCCAGGGGCTGTTGCTGGCCTCGATGATCCCTTCCTCCAGGAGCCGCTGAGCCTCTGACCTGATGAAGGCCCTGTCCTGAGCACTGTACCGTCTGCTCCGGGTGGCGACAGGCTTACAGTCTGGGGTGAGGTTCGCGAAAAGTGAGGGAGGGGCGACCTTCAGGGTTGCGAGGCTACAGATCGTGAGAGGGAGCAGGGGTCCCCTGAATTTTAGTGTTAGGCTTCTGAGGTTGCACTGGAAATCTAACCCGAGCAGGAGGGGAGCGTAGAGATGAAGGAGGACATGGAGCTTAAAGTTAGTGTACTCTACGTCTTGTATTGATAGGTTTGCGACGCAATACCCCCGGGTCTATACGGAGTGCGAACCGGACGCTAGGGATATAGTCGGCGAGACGAGGAGGACCTGGAGGGCGCAGCGCCTTAACATATCAGGGTGGACAAAACTATCTGTGCTCCCGGAGTCGAAGAGACAGGACGCCTCTTGCCTGTTGAGTTTGACAGCCATCATCAAATTTCGCAGATGGTAAGGCCGGGACTGGTCGAGCTGGACCGAGCTGAGGTAATGCGAAGGACTATCTGTGGCAGCAGCGTGATCACAAAATGGCGGCGTCAAAGATGTCGGCCAAGATAGCGGCTCCCACTGGTCGCACGTGGCGGGCCGTGTCGGCGACGACGACCAAGGTGGCGTCCTGCACAGGTCGCACGCGGCGGATGACGCATCGGAAGAGGGCGGTCCCGGCAGGCACGATGCCACGTTACGGGGTCTGTGAGCCTCAGGCCGACCGGCTTTTGATTTGGGGGCTTTAGAGCGGCTCAGACATACCTTCGCAAAATGACCTTTCTTGCCGCACTCATTACACACAGCGCTACGTGCTGGGCATCGCTGCCGGGGATGCTGGCCCTGCCCACAGAAATAACCGCAAAGCCCTCCGGAGCTGGCCGGCAGCCGTGCGGCGCAGGAGTGAGATACGCATGGATCGGGTGATGGCTTCGCCTCTGACGTCCCCGAGGATGCTGCGTGGTCGGACGGGAAGGCCTCGAGGCTCTGGAAAGTCACTTCTAATGAGGTCGCCAACTTCACTGTTGCCTCGAGGTCGAGAGCCCCTTTCTCGAGCAGGCGCTGCCGGACATAGCTGGACTGGACTCCAGCCACATAAGTGTCCCGAATCATTAGCTCCGAATGCTCCGATGCAGAGACTGCCCGGCGGTTACAACTGCGGGCGAGTATCCTCAACTCACGAAGATACTCCGCGAGCGACTCACCCTGGCGCTGACACCGCGTGGTGAGGAGCTTTTGGGCGAGGACCTCGTTGATCGGCCTAACAAACTGTTCCTTGAGTACACCTACAGCCTCCGTATACGAGCCCGCATCTCGGATTAACTGGAAGATCCGGTGGCTCACCCGGGCGTTGCGGAGACGTTGCTTCAGTGCCGGGGAAACCGCAGCAGTCGAGGATTCGAGGTAGGCCTCGAAGCAGCTGAGCCAATGCTCAAAGATAGCCGGCGCTTCAGCGGCCTGCGGGTCCAGTTCGAGACGTTCAGGTTTGAGGGCAGCATCCATTATCAAAATTTTAGCTTATTAAATTGATAGACATCAATTCAGACGAGACGCTGAGAAGCAGTGAACCGATGCTTTAATAAGCTAAATATGTGCCGACCTGTAGCTCCTCCTGCACTGCAGGGCTGACCCAGGTCAACAGGCTTTATACCTCCCCCGCTGGGCGGAGCCACAGGCGGAACCAACAGCAGCACCATTAATAACATTCCAACAGTACAACAGCAACAACCAATAACAGAACAGCAATAACAATAAGTATATACAACAGTGGAGATAACGATACTAATAGAACAGCAGAACATATATACGACAGCCTTACGTAGCCATACGTGGCTCACCACATAGGGAAGAGTTAAACTCTCTTCGGCAGGTGAAGGCGGGGGTGTAGCAGACCGAGATCAGCCTTGGGTCATTTACTTACCCATGGACACTGGCGCCAGCCTCCATCTTTCGGGTTGGAGCCCGAAATGGGCTTGGGGAGCACTCACCTGTTCCAGGTGAAAGGTCATTTGTAAACACAAACTGGGGGCCCAATGATGAAACTTGGACTCCGATTGCAATTTTGCGCAGCACATACTCCATCCATTTGTACTAGGTGTGGAACAACTTAACCCAGTAGTCTATGGAGGCGCCACTACAGGTCACTCAATTATGAAGCAAGAACTGAGGCTGCCGAAAAAACCTAGCCGGTCTGTCAGCATCGTGGGCAGCACGTTAGCACAGTTGCTTCAGAGCTCCAGTGTTCCAGCTTCCACAAGTCCCGAAAGATGTGCTTGTTAAGTGAATTGGACATGCTGAATTCTCCCTCTGTGTACCCGAACGTGCAGACTCCGCACAGACAGTGACCCAGCGGGGAATCGTACCTGGGAGCCTGGCGCTGTGAAGCCACAGTGCTAACCACTGTGCTGCCGTGCTGTCATGGACAGTCGCGCCAATAATCTCCATGGTCTGAATAGAACCACTCACCTGCCTTTCGCCCACATAAGCAGGAGGCTCTCATACTGTCATTCGACCTGCAATTCCAAAATAAGGGGTCTCTCACTGAAGAGAGATGAGGAGAATGTTTCCTCTCAGGTGGCCGTTTGCCCTTTGAACCCTCTTCCCAGAGACCAGTGGAGGCTTGGTCATTGATTATGTTCAAGGCTGATTCGGCAGGTGTTTTGATTGGCAGAGGAAGTCGGGGTGCTGTGGGGGGACAGACAGGAAAGGGGAGTTAAGGCCACGTCTTATAGAGTGGCATAGCAGGTTGGAGGGGCTGAATGGCCTACTCCGGCTCCTATGATGTTTTTGCGCTGAATCCCCTCATCCCCCAAGTCTCAGGGACTCACTACACTCGCCGTTTCCTGTAAAACAAGACGGCTGTAGCGAAACTATAAGTGTCTCGTTGGATCAATAATATTTAAGTTCACAACACCATGGTCACACATGCACTTTCACGCTCCTGTATAATATGTGATCATCGTGTTGATTTTCTTGTCACCAGGGACGGAAAGCAAGTCTTGCCTCCCAGAAAGGGTCAATGATAATGAAAAAAATACCAGGAAAGAAAATGCGTCCCTCACACACATTTTGTTACAGGTCAGTCAAAGGCCAAGGTCAGGAGGGTGTTTTTTTGTATTGAGTGTTGCCATCCTGTAAAACACTGAGATTGAGTGTAGGAAGTGGGATGTTCCTGGATTACTATCTCTGCCTTCAGCCTCTGCGTTACTTTGCCTCAAACAGCTGCGCGTGCAGCTAGAGTGCAGTCAATACATTTAAAGTGGCTGTTTGTGCTACCATCGACTGACAAGGGTGTTAAACTGTCAGGAGCCTGATTGCTCCTAATTTAGAATGCGCCGGGCCTCGGATGTGCTGAGTGTGAAAGATAAGCCAATCGCTGTCCTTGCTGCTCTGCTCTGAGGGTCACCAGAACCGCTGCATGCATCTCAGCTTCCCCCGGGCTCGGCACGCTGTAACACTAGATTCTGTTTGGTGCAGCAAATCTTGTGCTGTGTGCCTGCCGGTGGTTTCATAGACGTGCGGAGCAGTTCTCTGTCTCGACTCTGCCCATACGTCTGCTGTCGCTGTGTCATTAACAACAGTCTTAATCAACTTGGCAAGAACGGGCAAAGTAAGCTTGAAATAACAATGGAAACACTCAGCCGGCCCGGCAGCAACTGTGGTGCGAGACACAAGGTTTAATGTTTGAGATCTGTGACCTTCCATCAGATTTCCTCCATCCGTGATATTGTATCGTAGAATCATAGACTTCACGGTGCAGAAGGAGGCCATTCAGCCCATCGGGTCTGCACCGGCCCTTGGAAAGAGCACCCCATTTATGCCCACACCTCCACCCCATCCCTCTAACCCAGTAACCCCACCTAACTTTTTGGGGGCACTATGGTCAATTTAGCATGGCCAATCCACCTAACCTGCATATCTTTTGGACTGTGGGAGGAAACCGGAGCACCCGGAGGAAACCCACGCAGACACGGGGAGAATGTGCAGACTCCGCACAGACAGTCGCCCAAGCCGGGAATCGAACCTGGGACCCTGGAGCTGTGAAGCAACAGTGCTAACCACTGTGCTACCGTGCCACAAGATTTGTCCATGGGTCGCCATCCCTGATAAATCCGCCAATGTGCTGTCATGTGAAAGCCATGGTTTCGACACTGGTGGCACCGGATAGGGTTTGTAAGAGAGAGGCTCATGGTCTTTTAATGTACGGGCAGGGACTCCACATTCAGGCATAAATATATTGGAAACATTTACCTTGCTGGGTTGTGGCCAGTGCCACCTGTTTCACAGGTTAGGCCCGATTTACTCAGAGCACACCGATCTGACAGTGCCAGGTCCAAAACAGGCCCCCGATATATATGTGCAAAAGGCCTAACTCCTATGTCAGGCGGGAACATTGCGATTGCATAGGGCATTGGTGAGACCACACCTGGAGTATTGTGTGCCGTTTTGATGGCCTTATCTGAGGAAGGATGTCCCTGCTATGGAGGGAGTGCAGCAAAGGTTTACCAGGCAGGAGACTAAAGAGGTGAGAGGGCACTCATAGAAACTTACAGAATTTTAACAGAATTAGACAGGGTAGATTCGGAAAGAATGTTCCCGATGGTGGGGGAGTCCAGAACTAGTGGTCATAGTTTGAGAATAAGGGGGAAATCTTTTAGGACTAAGATGAGGAGAAATTTCTTCACCTAGAGAATGGTGAATCTGTGGAATTCGTTACTCCAGAAAGTAGTTGAGGCCAAAATGTTGTCATTTCAAGAAGGAATTAGATACAGCTCTTAGGGCTAAAGGGATCAAGGGATATGGGGTGGGGGGGGGAGGCGGGATCTGGTGTATTGAACTTGATGATCAGCCATGACCATAATGAATGGCGGAGCAGGCTCGAAGGGCCGAATGGCCTCCTTCTGCTTCTATTTTCTGTGTTTCTATGACACTCGTAGGTCTTTACCAGTGTGGTGGGTGGCGCATTTTCAGCTCTTAATGAGAGCGCTGTCCCTGCCTATATCGACGCATCAGAAAGCTGCTTAGTGTCAAAAACATGGGTATTGCAAGGCCAGATTTCTAAGCCTTTCTGCCATGTTCACACCTGCACATCTGGAGGGTAGAACCTCAGCAGCTGCTTTCACTCCTTTGCCTCTGCAGGCACAATAACGTGTTACCTCTGTAAGAGCCTTCATTGGAAAGAAGGTCCATATTCCCATACAACTCAGGAAGGGCACCTCCATACTCTACAAACTCAAGCCTTCGTCAACCTCACCATTGCGACCAGAGGAAATGCTAGTGTAGCGGTTGTGTCACTAGTCTGGTAATCCAGAGACCCAGGCCACAGAATTTGTGGGACCCAGGCCCCACCCTCTAAAGGGCAGCACGGTAGCATTGTGGATAGCACAATTGCTTCACAGCTCCAGGGTCCCAGGTTCGATTCCGGCTTGGGTCACTGTCTGTGTGGAGTCGGCACGTTCTCCCCGTGTCTCGATGGGTTTCCCCCGGGTGCTCCGGTTTTTTCCCACAGTCCAAAGATGTGCAGGTTAGGTGAATTGGCCATGATAAATTGCCCTTAGTGTCCAAAAAGGTTAGGTTGGGTTACAGGGATAGGGTGGAGGTGTGGGCTTCAGTAGGATTATCTTTCCAAGGGCCGGTGCAGACTCGATGGGCCAAAAGGCCTCCCACTGCACTATAAATTCTAAAAAAAAATATGTATATTGACTGGGATGTAATGAGTTAACAAGTTAATGATAATGCTTCTTACCACTAGAGGGCTCTGCAGAAGTCAGATATATATATCATGTGACTTGGGGGATTCTGGGATGAGATAGTGAGAGCAGTTGTACTTGAGAAAGTCTGCTCGTTAGAGACATCATAGGTTAATAGAGAAAGCTTCCACTTTAGGAATGTGATCGAATCTTAGTCAGTAGTGTAATAAATTTATAGTTTTATTTCTTAACAAAGCTTTGTGCTCTTTATTCAACATTATGCATCCGAGCCATCCACGTAAAACAAAATAGAGAACACAAAACCAGTGCCATAGAGTTCATCTCCCGCATGAATCAGTGCCTTTAAGTGATTCGGAGCTGGGACTTGATTTTTAAAAAAAACCCTTGTGGGGTTGGACAACATGGATAAACACATCCTCTTTGAACTCTGACATTGATAGATTTAAGAACAGGAGAATATGTCATCCTTTAATGAGTTTAAATAGGATGAATTTTCTTCAGATCTCATTGTGAATACATACAAACCAGGTCAACGCGTCAGCCCTCTACTGAGGGATTGCTGCACTGGGAGATGTAGCAGATTGCAAAAATCTGAGCATTTTGTTCTATTGCCCTCTCTGCTGCCCTCTCTGCTGGGGAGGTGCAATCACGGTTTCCTGCTGTGTGTCCATATCGAACATTAGAAATTCTAGCTGATCGATGAGCCACCAGGCCCAAGGCCCCACCTGCCTGTTCAGGTGGATATAAAACAGCTATTTGAAGAGCTTACTCTTTCAGACCAACATTTTCCTTCCCGCCAACAGCACCTCAAAAGTGGATTCTCCATTCATTCATCTCATTTTATATTTGGTGCGATGGGGGGAGGGCAACTTTTCTGCATGTTGATTGTCTGTCATATATAACAACGCAACCTCCAATTCAAAAATACTTCATCGCTACAAAGTCGTGTGGGACTTGGAAAATGTGTGATGTAAATGTATATTTTATCTCTCCCACCCTCTCTCGATCTTTCTTTCTCTCTCCCTCTCCACCCCACCCACGCGGGACCCCTCCATTTGTCTTTTTAAAATTTCTGACAGTAAATACATTACCTGTTCAATAACGTCAGGTTGAAAGGTTGCAGTATTTGTTGGACCTTTCCAGTTTCCTACAGTCCAACGAGAAGGGATTTGTACACCTTCCCTGCCAGTCTCTCACACTGTGCATGTTACTGAATTCTAATCCTTGGCACTCGCACCAACGAGAGAAATTGTATTCCTTTTTTTAAGCATTGCTGAAAAAGACAGATGCTGTTGAAGCTTCCTGACTTGCACTCATTACGACAATTGGCAAGAATACCAAATTGCGAAGGGAACAACAATTTATGTTGCATGGGAAGGCCGTGCTGATTGGTTGGAAAGTGAACTCTGATTGGTTGAGGAATTGCCGTGGGCAATGCAACAGTCAACTGATAATTGACAGTTTTCAACAAAAGCCTTTTGAAACTAAACAAAATAGGCGTCCACCATTCCTTGGTTCATGCCCCAGGGCAATGCTTTGACCAATCTGAGCCAACCTACTTGTTTGAATTTAAATGCCAGCACTCTCAACAATCAGAAAAATAAAACGCTGGAAAAACTCAGCAGGTCTGGCAGCATCTGTGGAGAGAGAAACAGTGTTAACATTTCAGGTCCATATGAGGTCTTCAGAGCTAAAGAGAGGGAGAAATGCATTATACTATATACTGTATGGAAGGAGATGGGGCAGCTGAAGTTTTTAAAAATTTGTTCATGGGACGTGGGCATCGCAGGCTGGGCTAGCGTTTATTGCCCTTCCCTAATTTCCCTTGAGGGGCAGTTAAGAGTCAACGGGCAGCACGGTAGCACAGTGGTTAGCACTGTTGCTTCACAGCGCCAGGGTCCCAGGTTCGATTCCCGGCTTGGGTCACTGTCTGTGCGGAGTCTGTACGTTCTCCCTGTGTCTGCGTGGGTTTCCTCCGGGTGTTCCGGTTTCCTCCCACATGTCCCAAAAGACGTGCTTGTGAGGTAATTTGGACATTCTGAATTCTCCCTCTGTGCACCCGAACAGGCGCCGGAGTGTCGCGATTAGGGGCTTTTCACAGTAACTTCATTGCAGTAAGCCTACTTGTGACAATAAAGATTATTAACAAACATTGCTGTGGGTCTGGAGTCACATGTAGGCCAGACCAGGTAAGGACGGCAGATTTCCTTCCCTAAAGGGCATTAGTGAACCAGATGCTTTTTACAACAATCGACACTGGTTTAATGGTCATCGTGACTTTTCATTCCAGATTATTATTGCATTCAAATTTCACCATCTGCAGTGGTGGGATTTGAACCTGGGTCCCCCGTATTTTGGATTACCAGTTAAGTGACAATACCACAAGGCCACCACCTCCCACTCTTCAAGGCCCCAGTAGAATAGAGGCCAGTGATTGGTGGGAGCTAGAAGACATTGCAACAAAGATGGGTAGGTCACGAGAGCGAGGAAGATCTAACGGCAGCGTGAAGGGCTATGGAATTTGTGAGTGGGGGCATAAAGGTACGATGTCAGAATGTGTTAATGGGAGGACAAAGGTCAGTGGTCAGTGAAAGCAAAACTAAAGAACACGCAGGTTCTGAGGGTGATAACATGTCTAATCGGAAGATGAGGTGTTGTTCCTGCAGTTTACGTTAGGCTTCACTGAAGCCTTGCAGCAGGCCAGGGACTGACATGTGGGCATGGGAGCAAGGTGCTGAGTTGAAATGGCAAGCAGCAAGAAGTTTGGGGTTATGCTTGCGGACGGAGCAAAGGTGTTCCGCAAAGCCGCCACCTAGCGTCTGTTTCATCTCCACAATATAGAGGACACCGCGTTGGGAGCGGTGGATACAATAAACCAAATTGGAGGAGATGCAAGTGAAATGTTGATTCACCTGAAAGAAGTGTTTGGGGCCTTGAAGAGTGAGGGGGGAGAACGTAAAGGGGCAGGTGATGCGCCTTCTGCAATTGTAAGGGAAGGAGCTGTGGGAAGGGGATAAGGAGTCATGGTTGGACGCTGACAGGGGGAGTAGGTGAGGAGAAGATGTGTTTTGTGGTGGCATCATGCTGGAGTGGGCAGAACTGGCGGAGGTCGATCTTTTCAATGTGAAGGCTGGTGGGGTGGAAAGTGAGGTTCTGCTCCTCAACAATCATCCCAGGCCAGGCCTAGCCTCCCCATGCAGTCTGAAGGCCAGCATCCTATGTAGTCTGAGGCCTGGCCAAGATATTCCAGGTCATTTGAGGCCTGCTGTAGGCCTCCCATCAAACTAGAGGAACAGACACAGGCCTTCGCCAAGCCTCAGGGGAAATTGAAATGAAATGAAATGAAAATCGCTTATTGTCACAAGTAGGCTTCAAATGAAGTTACTGTGAAAAGCCCCTAGTCACCACATTCCGGCGCTTGTTCGGGGAGGCCGGTATGGGAATTGAACCGTGCTGCTGGCCTGCCTTGGTCTGCTTTCAAAGCCAGCGATTTAGCCCTGTGCTAAACCAGCCCCTGGTTTGGCTGTAGATCAAGGATTAATGCACTTAAATAAATCCTTCAAAGAAAGTGTCTGGAAAGTGATCATTCTTTAGCTTTCCACAGTTAATTTGGCTTGGTGTAAACTCGCCCACCGAATGAAGGGCCATGTTCCATATCACCCGACTGGCTCAGGGTTGAACCTATTTGGTGAGCAGTAGCGATGATATGGCAGCAAGCTGGGGTTTTAAAAATCTCTAAAAGTGCCAAAGAAGGGTTTGGTCCTGGGAACGAGAATGAGACAGTGGCGGTGAGCCTTGAGTCTAACGTGGTGAAAGTATGAGTAAGTGGAAGAGCTTGGAGCTAAGGAGGAGCAAGAAGCACATTTTAGTGCAGTCCTGATCACAGCGGGATAGGAATGTGCGTGCTGGAGAAAAGCGGATCACATATTAAGCGTGGTATCTTTTGACAATTTCATGGTATCACTGACATGTATTAATATCTCATTGTGACAGCATACTTTCTTTACTCGATTCTATTTGCTGGCACACTCACAAGGGCAATTGCTAAATGATGCATTGAATAGTTGCAAGGAAGGATCACAGAAATACTTGAGCTGAACTATCTGGTGTAATCTGACCATTGTTGGCTACCGTGTAAAGCTATAAAGGGGCAGCTGTGGACTTCGAGAGACCCCAAACTGCTCAAGCAGGGATGATGACGAGCCAGTTTTATTGTCACTTTTTACTACCACGCAATCATCAATGAGTGCAAAGAACCAATGACGATTTATGAGGCATCCATCATTGGTAATTGTTAGCAGTGGACTTGGAGCTCCAGCCTTCAGCACCTTGAAGTGTTACTTGTCTCCAAAATCTACTCTGTAATTCTTTGACAAGCCTTGTAAACAGAATTAAGAAATTAAGCCATCCTCGTTCAACGTTGAGTTCAAGAATTTCAACCATATCTGGCTCCTAATTTGTTGTCCTTTCTTGGCATGTTTCAGATTTTCTCTTTTTTCTACTTTCTGCCACCATACCCGCTCTAGGCACAACTTTTGTTTCTTCATTTCAATTCCTGTCCCATCTTCTTGTGTCATTCAATCTCTCCTGCCTTTCACCCTGTCACGAACCTTCCTGTTATCCCATTTCCTGCCCACCTCTCGCTCAAAACTGTCATGATATTCAAACACACATCACAACACACACAGCATGATAGACAGACCACCAGACCAATTAGCACACATAACACGACAGCCAACACAGACAAGAGCAGACACAGTATAAGACAAGAAACACGACACCTCCTGGGCAGTCCATCTGGAGACAGGACAAGGCCAGGACCTCATTAACAAGACACTCACACAGTCACCACGTGCTGAGTACCAAGTCAGATGTGTAAATAACTAGTTGGAATAAAATTGCGTTGTACCAATCGCAACCGTGTTGTTTCGGCTGTACCTCAGAGCACCCAACACCACATGGTACCAGTGAGTGAATCGATACTTACCGGCAAATCTGCCATCCTGAGCCATGGACACCCACAACAAACCGCAGCCGTTGCAAGTCGCTGGGAACCTGGCACCAATTGAAAGCTCTTCAAGCAGCAATTCGAACTGTTCATGCGAGTCAACGATAAACAGGGCGCCTCGGACGAAACAAAGATTGCCATGCTCCTCACTACTGCAGGTCAGCACGCCATCGATGTATACAACTCCTTGGTGTTCGCGGAATGCGAGAACAAATCTAAATATGACACGGTCCTCCTCAAGCTCGACCAGCACTTCAACGTTGAGGTCAATGAAAGCTTTGAGGGGTATATCTTTCAGCAGCGCCTACAAGGTAAGGATGAGCTCTTTCAGTCCTTCCTGACGCACCTCCGCATACTCGCGCAGTCCTGCGGTTACGGCACCACCTCAGAGTCCATGATCCGGGACCAGATCGTTTTTGGCGTTGCCTCCAGTGGCCTACACCAGCAGCTTCTAAAAATTAAAGGCCTGACCTTAGCATCTGCAGTTGAAGCCTGTGTCCTGCATGAAAATGCGACCAGCCGCTATGCCCAATTTCAGGCGACCGAATCGGCACGGAGGGGGTCCCAAGCGATCGAATCGGCAAGCCAGGCCGCTCACGAGGCCGCACGCATCCAGGCAATCGATTTTCTCCCGGCCCGCGGCCCGGACGAGGGCGGCCGTTTTGCGCGCTTTTTGAGGCCTCCCGCGTTTGTGCGCCCCAAAACCTACGGCAACACTGAGGGACGTGCTGTGCAGGCGTGCCCGACGCAAGACCGAACTGCGCATGTGCAGTGGCGTAACGAACGCCATGACGTCATGACGTGCGGCAACTGTGGAGCTGCACATTTAAAAGGGCAATGTCCTGCAAAAACCATACAATGCCTACGCTGTGGCAAGATGGGCCACTACGCTGCCTACTGTCGAGCGGCTTAACCTGTGGATCTTCCACATCTCCGACAACCTCGCAGACACGTGCGGACCATCCAGCCTCCACATCACGACATCCAAACCGACGACACAGATGACCAAGTCGCCTTCCGGGTTACGGTCATTGATGTGAACCGGGTCAACACCTTCAATCTGGCCGATGAATGGAGTGCCACCCTGAAGGTCAACCGATCGCCGATCACTTTCCGCCTGGACACTGGCGCCTCCGTCAACCTCATAGCATGGTCAGCATTCTATGCCATGAAGGTCAGACCACCAATCCAGCCATCCCGGTGCAAGATGGTCAACTACAACGGGAACGTTATCCCGGCCATGGGATCCTGCCAGCTCCAGGTGACACACAAAACACACACGGCCACACTCTCGTTCGAGATAGTTGGCTCATCGAAGGACTCCCTGCTGGGCGCACAGGCATGTAAGGCTCTCCACCTTGTGCAACAAATTCTCTCTCTCTCTCCGGACGGCACGTCTGACTTCCCGGATGCAGAGTTCAACGCACAGCTCCAATCGCTCCTCGCCCACAACCAGGAGACAGTCGAAGGCATGGGAACACTTCCATACACCTACCGAATTCGCCTCAAACCGGACGCCATCCCGGTCGTTCACGCACCTCGCAGGGTTCCTGCGCCACTTAAAGACCGCCTCAAGCTGCAGTTGCAGGATCTCCAGGACCAAGGGGTCCTATCCAGGGTCACGGAGCCCACGCCATGGGTCAGCTCCATGGTGTGTGTCAAGAAGCCCTCTGGCAGCTTCCGGGTGCGGCGATGACCAGCTGAGTCGCACGTTTCGGCAGCTCCCTGTGAAACGGACTTTTGGGCTCTTGATAGGAGCCCCAACGGCAATTTTAACGGCTGAAAACACCGTGCGGTAAACCAGAAGGGTGTTCCCCCTGGACACGGATGGAAAAAGGAGAGGAAAGTGGCCGGATTGCAGCGGATCCTTTGGAACAACGGCAAGGAAGGCAAGCAGAAACCAAGATGGCGTCGGAAGGTGGCAGTTTCATATGGGGCCCTGAACAACAAGAGTTTTTGAAACGCTGCGTGGAGGAGATAAAAAAGGAAATGAAGAAAGAGTTGTTGGCCCCGATATTACAGGCGATTGAAGGGCTGAAAGAGGAACAAAAGACCCAGGAGCAGGAGCTTCGGGTCGTGAAGGCGAAAGCAGCAGAGAATGAAAACGACATACAGGGCCTGGTGGTGAAGTCGGAGATACAGGAGGCACACCAGAAACGATCTGTGGAGAGGTTGGAGGCACTGGAAAATAACGCAAGGAGGAACAACTTGAGGATTCTTGGCCTTCCTGAAGGTGTGGAGGGGCGGACGTCGGGGCATATGTGAGCACGATGCTGCACTCGTTAATGGGAGTGGAGGCCCCGACGGGTCCGTTGGAGGTGGAGGGAGCATACCGAGTTATGGTGCGAGGACAGAGAGCAGGAGAAGCTCCCAGAGCCATAGTGGTGAGATTTCTCCGTTTTAAGGATAGAGAAATGGTCCTTAGATGGGCGAAGAAAACTCGGTGTAGTAAATGGGAGAACGCGGTGATCCGCGTCTATCAAGATTGGAGTGCGGAGGTGGCGAGAAGGAGGGCGAGCTTTAATCGGGCCAAAGCGGGTACTTCACAAAAAAAAGATAAAGTTTGGAATGCTGCAACCGGCAAGACTGTGGGTCACATATCAAGGGAGGCACCACTACTTTGAGACGGCGGATGAAGCGTGGACTTTTATTGTAGAAGAAAAATTGGAATGATTGGACTACGAAAATGAACGTTTGGACAAAGTGGTGGGACGAGTGGGGGGGGGGGGGGGGGGCGAAGAGGGATTGTATGATTAATCCTGCGGTATGGTAACTTTTCTTTCTCCCACAGGTGGTGATGGGGGGAGGTGGGGAGGGAGAGGAAGATGGGGGCGTTGGCCATGGGAGGCGGGGGCCGAGGGAGAGGCGCGGGCTTGGTTCCCGCGCTATGATAATTTATGGCGGGAATAGAGAAGCAGGAAGGAGGGGGCGCCGCACGGGCGAGCCGTGATCACGGGGGGAAGCCGAGGTCAGCCATAGTTTGCTGACTTCTGGGAGCAACATGGGGGGAGTAATTACGCTAGCGGGGGGTCTAGCGGGGGGGGGGAGGGGGAATTACTGGGTTGCTGCTGCTGGGGAAAGGGGGGAGTGGGTGCGGGAAAGGATGGGCGGGGGGGCACCGTCCTGGGAGAAATACAGCCGCGTGGGAACTGGGCGAGAAGCTGGAAAAAGATGATGGCTAACCGGCAAGGGGGGGGGGTGGGAAGCCCCCCAACTCGGCTGATCACGTGGAACGTGAGGGGGGCTTAACGGGCCGATAAAGAGGGCACGAGTACTCGCACACCTTAAGAAACTTAAAGCAGATGTGGTCATGTTACAGGAAACGCACCTGAAACTGATAGATCAGGCTAGGTTGCGCAAAGGATGGGTAGGGCAGGTGTTCCATTCGGGGCTGGATGCGAAAAACAGGGGGGTGGCTATATTAGTGGGGAAGCGGGTAATGTTCGAGGCAAAGACTATAGTGGCGGATAACGGGGGCAGATACGTGATGGTGAGTGGCAAATTACAGGGAGAGATGGTGGTGTTGGTAAACGTGTATGCCCCGAATTGGGACGATGCCAATTTTATGAGGCGAATGCTAGGACGCATCCCAGACCTAGAGACCGGAAAACTGATAATGGGGGGAGACTTTAACACGGTGTTGGAACCAAGGCTGGATAGGTCGAAGTCCAGGACTGGTAGGAGGCCGGCAGCAGCCAAGGTGCTTAAGGATTTTATGGAGCAGATGGGAGGGGTGGACCCGTGGAGATTCAGTAGACCTAGGAGTAAGGAGTTCTCGTTTTTCTCCTATGTCCATAAAGTCTATTCACGCATAGACTTTTTTGTGTTGGGTAGGGCATTGATCCCGAGGGTGAGGGGAACGGAATATACGGCTATAGCCATTTCGGATCATGCCCCACACTGGGTAGACTTGGAGATAGGGGAGGAAACAGGAGGGCGTCCACCCTGGAGAATGGATATGGGACTAATGGCGGATGAGGGGGTGTGCTTAAGGGTGAGGGGATGCATTGAAAAGTACTTGGAACTCAATGACAATGGGGAGGTTCAGGTGGGAGTGGTCTGGGAGGCGTTGAAGGCGGTGGTTAGGGGGGAGCTGATATCAATAAGGACACATAAAGGGAAGCAGGAGAGTAAGGAACGGGAGCGGTTGTTGCAAGAACTTTTGAGGGTGGACAGACAGTATGCGGAAGCACCGGAGGAGGGACTGTATAGGGAAAGGCAAAGGCTGCATGTGGAATTTGACTTGCTGACCACAGGCACTGCAGAGGCACAATGGAGGAAGGCGCAGGGTGTACAGTATGAATATGGAGAGAAGGCGAGCAGATTGCTGGCACACCAATTGAGGAAAAGGGGAGCAGCGAGGGAAATAGGGGGGGTGAGAGACGAAGATGGAGAGACGGAGCGGGGAGCGGAGAGAGTGAATGAAGTGTTTAAGACATTTTATAAAAAATTGTATGAAGCTCAACCCCCAGATGGGAGGGAGAGAATGATGGAGTTTTTGGATCGGCTGGAAATTCCCAAGGTGGAAGAGCAGGAAAGGATGGGATTGCGAGCACAGATCATGGTAGAAGAAGTGGTGAAAGGAATTAGGAACATGCAGACGGGAAAGGCCCCGGGACCGGACGGATTCCCAGTTGAATTTTACAGAAAATATTTGGACTTGCTCGCCCCGCTACTGACGAGGACCTTCAACGAGGCAAAGGAAAGGGGACAACTGCCCCCGACTATGTCAGAAGCAACGATATCGCTTCTTTTAAAGAAGGAAAAGGATCCGCTACAATGCGGGTCCTACAGACCAATCTCCCTCCTCAATGTAGATGCCAAGGTCTTGGCCAAGGTAATGGCAATGAGAATAGAGGAATGTGTCCCGGGGGTGGTTCATGAGGACCAAACTGGGTTTGTGAAGGGGAGACAGCTGAACACGAACATACGGAGGTTGTTAGGGGTAATGATGATGGCCCCACTAGAGGGTGAAACGGAGATAGTAGTGGCGATGGATGCCGAGAAAGCATTTGATAGAGTGGAGTGGGATTATCTGTGGGAGGTGTTGAGGAGATTTGGGTTCGGAGAGGGGTATGTTAGATGGGTGCAGCTGTTGTATAGGGCCCCAGTGGCGAGTGTGGTCACGAATGGATGGGGATCGGCATATTTTCGGCTCCATAGAGGGACAAGGCAGGGATGTCCCCTGTCCCCATTACTGTTTGCACTGGCGATTGAGCCCCTGGCGATAGCGCTGAGAGGTTCCAAGGGATGGAGGGGAATACTTAGGGGAGGAGAAGAACACCGGGTATCTTTATATGCGGATGATCTGCTACTATATGTGGCGGATCCAGCGGAGGGGATGCCAGAAATAATGCGGATACTTGGGGAGTTTGGGGATTTTTCAGGGTATAAATTGAACATGGGAAAGAGTGAGCTGTTTGTGGTGCATCCAGGGGAGCAGAGTAGAGAAATAGAAGACCTACCGTTGAGGAAGGTAACAAGAGACTTTCGTTACCTGGGGATCCAGATAGCTAAGAATTGGGGCACATTGCACAGGCTAAATTTGACGCGGTTGGTGGAACAGATGGAGGAAGATTTCAAGAGATGGGATATGGTAGCATAGTCAATGGCAGGGAGGGTGCAGGCAGTTAAGATGGTGGTCCTCCCGAGATTCCTTTTTGTGTTTCAGTGTCTCCCGGTGGTGATCACAAAGGCTTTTTTCAAAAGGATAGAAAAGAGTATCATGGGTTTTGTTTGGGCCGGGAAGACTCCGAGAGTGAGGAAGGGATTCTTACAGCGTAGTAGGGATAGGGGGAGCTGGCACTACCGAGCCTAAGTGAGTATTATTGGGCCGCTAATATTTCAATGGTGAGTAAGTGGATGGGAGAGGAGGAAGGAGCGGCGTGGAAGAGATTAGAGAGGGCGTCCTGTAGGGGGACCAGCCTGCAGGCTATGGTGACAGCCCCATTGCCGTTCTCACCAAGGAACTATACCACGAGTCCGGTGGTGGTAGCTACACTGAAGATTTGGGGACAGTGGAGACGACATAGGGGAAAGACCGGAGCACTGGGGGGGTCCCCGATAAGAAACAACCATAGGTTTGCCCCGGGGGGAATGGATGGGGGATATGGAATGTGGCAAAGAGCAGGTATAACGCAATTGAAAGATCTATTTGTGGATGGGAAGTTTGCGAGTCTGGGAGCGCTGACCGAGAAATATGGGTTGCCCCAAGGGAATGCATTCAGGTACATGCAATTGAGGGCTTTTGCGAGGCAGCAGGTGAGGGAATTCCCGCAGCTCCCGACACAAGAGGTGCAGGACAGAGTCATCTCAAAGAAATGGGTGGGGGACGGTAAGGTGTCGGATATATATAGGGAAATGAGAGACGAAGGGGAGACTATGATGGACGAACTAAAAGGGAAATGGGAAGAAGAGCTAGGGGAGGAGATTGAGGAGGGGATGTGGGCAGATGCCCTAAACAGGGTAAACTCGTCGTCCTCGTGCGCCAGGCTAAGCCTGATTCAGTTTAAGGTATTACACAGGGCACATATGACTGGAACACGGCTCAGTAAATTTTTTGGGGTGGAGGATAGGTGTGCGAGGTGCTCGAGAAGCCCAGCGAATCATACCCATATGTTTTGGTCATGCCCGGCACTACAGGGGTTTTGGATGGGGGTGACAAAGGTGCTTTCGAAAGTAGTAGGAGTCCGGGTCGAACCAAGCTGGGGGTTGGCTATATTTGGGGTTGCACAAGAGCCGGGAGTGCAGGAGGCGAAAGAGGCCGATGTTTTGGCCTTTGCGTCCCTAGTAGCCCGGCGCAGAATATTGCTAATGTGGAAAGAAGCCAAGCCCCCGGGGGTGGAGACCTGGATAAATGATATGGCGGGGTTCATAAAGTTAGTGCGGATTAAGTTCGTCCTAAGGGGGTCGGCTCAAGGGTTTACTAGGCGGTGGCAACCGTTCGTCGAATATCTTGCGGAAAGATAGATAGGGGAGAACAAAGAAGGCAGCAGCAGCGGCCCAGGACTTGGTGGGGGGGGGGTGGGGAGGGATGGGGGGGGATGGGGGGGGGGGGGGGTGGCCTGAGACAAGGCAGTTGCCAATTAGGGCTAGTTTTTATTTTTTGTTATTTAATATTTATTTATTTGTTGTTGTTTTTGTTTAAATTTAAAAAAGGTCATTATTATCTGTATTGTTACAATGTTGTGTAAAAGATGCACAATGTACTGTGTTGGTTGACCAAAAATTTTCAATAAAATATTATTTAAAAAAAAAAAAAAAAAAAGAAGCCCTCTGGCAAGCTCCGCATCTGTATAGACCCCGAAGACCTCAATAATAACATTATGCGGGAACATTATCCCATACCCAAACGGGAGGAGATCACCAGTGAAATGGCCCAAGAGAAGATATTCACGAAACTGGATGCTTCTAAAGGATTTTGGCAGATCCAACTGGACCCGTCCAGCCGAAAGCTATGTACCTTCAACACCCCTTTCGGCAGATTCTGCTACAACGGGATGCCATTTGGCATCATCTCGGCATCCGAGGTCTTCCACAGAATCATGGAGCAGATGATGGAAGGCATCGAAGGGGTGCGCGTATATGTGGACGATGTCATCATCTGGTCCACCACACTGCAGGAGCACATACATCGTCTCCAACGCGTTTTTGCCCGCATACGGGAAAACGGCCTGCGCCTCAACCGAGCCAAGTGCGCCTTTGGCCAGACCGAATTGAAGTTCCTGGGGGACCATATCTCCCGGTCAGGGGTCCGTCCGGATGCAGACAAGGTGAGGGCCATCACAGCCATGCCGCAGCCGGCCGACAAGAAGGCTGTCCTACGCTTCCTTGGCATGGTCAACTTCCTGGGGAAGTTCATTCCCAACCTTGCCTCCCACACAACGACTCTGCGCCACCTCGTCAAAAAACCTACAGAGTTCCAGTGGCAACACACACACCAGCTGGAATGGGAGGAGCTCAAACGCAAACTCACCACGGCACCAGTGTTGGCGTTCTTCGACACGTCTCGTCCCACCAAAATCTCAACTGATGCCAGCCAATCCGGCATTGGAGCAGTGCTCCTGCAGAGGGATGACATGTCGTCATGGGCCCCGGTTGCCTATGCATCGCGGGCCATGACCCCCACAGAGCAGCGCTACGTGCAAATCGAAAAAGAATGCCTGGGCTTGCTAACCGGTTTAGACAAGTTCCACGATTACGTCTATGGTCTTCCACGGTTCACGGTCGAAACTGACCACCGCCCCCTGGTCAGCATAATAAACAAGGACCTGAACGAGATGACCCCTCACCTCCAGCGCTTCCTACTTAAACTCAGGAGGTACGACTTCCAACTGGTCTACACTCCAGGGAAGGACCTCATCGTGGCGGATGCCCTATCCAGAGCAGTCAGCACGCCGCCAGATGCGGAGGGGTTCGTATGTCAGGTCGAGGCACAGGTGGCCTTGACAGCGGCAAATCTGCCGGCTGATGACTCCAGTCTGGTCTGCATCCGCCGAGAGACAGCGGCCGACCCCCTTTTACAGCGAGTGATGCGCCACATGACGGGAGGATGGCTCAAAGGGCAGTGCCCGCAGTTCTATAATGTACGAGACGACCTAGCCATCATTGATGGGATCCTTCTGAAGCTGGACCGGATTGTGATTCCGCACAGTATGCGCCAGCTGGTTCTCGATCAAATACACAAAGGCCACTTGGGGGTCGAGAAGCGCAGACGGAGAGCCCGAGAGGCGGTATACTGGCCGGGCATCAGTGACGATATTGCCAACATGGTGATCAACTGTACAACCTGCCAAAGGTTTCAGCCGGCGCAACCTCCTGAGACGCTTCTGCCCCATGAGCTGGTGACGTCCCCCTGGGCGAAGGTGGGTGTCGACCTATTTCACGCGCTTGGCATGGACTATGTTATCATAGTGGACTACTTCTCCAATTAACCAGAAGTCATATGCCTGAACGATCTGACGTTGTCTGCTGTCATCAGGGCCTGCAAAGACACCTTTGCTCGCCACGGCATTCCGATGACTGTCATGTCGGACAATGGGCCCTATTTTGCCAGCCATGAATGGTTGTCCTTTGCGGCCTCGTATGGCTTCACACACGTGACGTCCAGCCCTCTGCATCCCCAGTCCAATGGAAAGGCGGAGAAGGGCGTTCACATTGCCAAGCGGCTCCTCTGCAAGGCTGCTGCTGCCGGATCGGACTTCTACCTCGCCCTGCTGGCCTATCGTTCGGCCCCACTAGCCACGGGTCTCTCGCCAGCACAGCTGCTGATGGGTCGCGCCCTCAGAACCACTGTGCCTTCCATCCTGGCACCAACGATAGACCATGCTCCGGTACTGCATAGGATGCAACTGCAGCGCGATCGCCAGAAGAGATCGTACGACACAAGGGCAACTGATCTTCCCTCCCTGGCCCCTGGAGACAACGTCCGCATTCACCTACCAGACGGTGGCTGGTCAGCACCTGCCGAAGTTCTCCGACACGTAGCTTCCCACTCGTTCCTGGTACGCATGCCGGATGGATCTGTGCGTAGGCGCAATCGCCGAGACCTTCGCCTACTTCCACGCTCGCAACGGAACCATACACAGACGCCGTGTCCTCCACTGGTTCCTGATAGCGACTTCGTGGAGCTGCCATATACCATGCCCCTTCTGTCGCCGCCCATGGCCAGGCTTGCACCTCAGCCGGTGGTTCTCGACCCACCTTTGAGGCGGTCAACCCAAATTCGTCGCCCACCTACTAGACTGGACTTATGAGACTGTTCACACGTCAAATTTTAGCAACTACTGTATTGTAACATGTCACTGTTTTATCGTTCCAGGCCTCGTTTGATCGGTCCAAATTTCAACGTTCTTCTTCTTTTGTTATGGTACAACCTCGTTAGCATGTCGCACCTGACATCGCACCTTGTATATAGTTACGCCACATGTACATGCTGTAAATATCACGCACACACACCTTTAGCTGCACTCAGGACACATTTATATTATAACCACGTAGGCACATAATCTTGTAAAAAAAGGGGGGATGTCATGATATTCAAACACACATCACAACACACACATCATGATAGACAGACCAACAGACCAATTAGCACACATAACACGACAGCCAATCAAGACAAGAGCAGACGCAGTATAAGTCAAGAAACATGACACCTCCTGGGCAGTCCATCTGGAGACAGGACAAGGCCAGGACCTCATTAACAAGACACTCACAACAGTCACCACGTGCTGAGTACCAAGTCAGATGTGTAAATAACTAGTTGGAATAAAACTGCGTTGTACCAATCGCAACCGTGTTGGTTCGTCTGTACCCCAGAGCACCCAACACCACAAAAACCTGTTCCATTTCTAACTTTTTCCAGTTCTGATCAAAGGTCTTTGACCTGAGACCATCACCCCACCCCCTCGCCCACAGAGGGCCCCAGGTAAACATTGCACTGCAATTTTCCAGGAGGTTCAAATTTCGTTCATGTAGGGTGGGGGTGTGTGGTTGAGGTGGTGCTGTGGGGTGAGGCAGTGAGGTAGGGCATGTGGGGTAGCCCGTGTAGGGCGGGGGTGTGGGGTTGGGTGGCCCTGTGGGGTGGTGGGTTGGGGTGGGATTGGGGAGTGAGGGATGTAGGGTGGGGAGTTGTGGAGTGGTGCTGTGGGGTGCAGGGATGGGGTAGGTGTGTGGGGTGGCCCGTGTAGGGTGCTGGGTGGGGGGGGGGGGATATGGCATAGGGTAAGTGGGTTGAGAATGCGGCATGTCGGGGTGGGGGCAGTGGGGGGGGATTGTGGGACGGGGGTGTAGGTTGGGGCATTCAGAATGGGGATTGGTGGTGGTGGGTGTGGTGTGGGGTGGAGATGGGGTGTGTGGGCTGGGGGGTGGGGGTGAGGATGAGGTGTGGGTGGCTGTGTTCGTCCCTTGTGGCAGACTCCCCCCGCATTCACAATGTTCGATTCAGTCTCCAGTCTGGATGTAACTGTTCCTCAGTGATGTTATTCTTCTACGAACGTAGTGTATTCTTGTGGCTTAACCTTGGCTTGTTCTACCCTAATAATGTCAGTATAACACTGTCAGGGCGGACTAACCTCGTGTGAGGCCACTAAGGCATTGAGTGGAATTTTGAGTCATTCGAATTAACATCAGGACAATCATTTTCCAAAGAGTATGTTCATGGGAAATCTCATTAGAGGCAAACTCTCCAGATTCTAAGATGGAAAGAAATATCTTTCTCCCCATTGATTTTCTCACCATCAGCCCCTCCCCTCCTGCCGATCGTGACTCATGCTGGTGTATGGTTTAATCAGCTCTTATGTCCTTAGCTGGTCCTTGGTCTCATGTACACAGCCTGGGCTTGTGAGGAGAAAAAATGTGGTCGGGTTCCTGCTCTTGAACACAAACAAATGATTTTTTAAAAAAGTATTTTTATTCCACAAGTTTTCAACATGATCAACAACCCCTCAACCCACCAACCGCCCCCCCTCACTCCCAACAATCAACGGTAACCAAGATAAACAAACTCCAACAAACTCCAACAATTGTAGAACCCATCGCTCAGCCCACCTTAGGGCAATTTTCACTTTTTCCAGGGTCGGAAACCTCCCCGCCATGCCACTGCACAGGGTGGAGAAGCTGACCTTCACCCCAACAAGACCCGCCTGCGAGCAAAGGCTAAAACATCTGCCCCCCGCACCTGCCTGCAGCTCTGGCTGGTCCAACACCCCGAATACAGCTTCTAGGGGACCCGGCTCCACGTCCACATGTAAACCCCCCCC
The DNA here is from genome assembly GCF_047496885.1 of Scyliorhinus torazame. Classification (NCBI taxonomy): domain Eukaryota; kingdom Metazoa; phylum Chordata; class Chondrichthyes; order Carcharhiniformes; family Scyliorhinidae; genus Scyliorhinus; species Scyliorhinus torazame. Next base: position 21,245,439 of record NC_092718.1, on the reverse strand, counting down.
CCCCCCCCCCCCCCCCCCCGGAATGGTGCTGAACACCATCCTCCAAAACCTTTCCAGCTTCGGGTAGGACCAAAATAGATGTACATGGTTCGCAGGGCCCATCAAACGTTGCTCCACCCCTTCGAACAGCCGGCTCATCCTCGACATTATGAAGTGCGCTCTGTACACCACCTTCAACCGTATCAGCCTCAGCCGCGCGCACGAGGTTGAGGCGTTTACCCTCCGCCGCACCTCACACCCACCACAGCCTCTCCTCCTGCGCCACCCCCAACTCTTCCTCCCACTTCACCTTAACCCCCTCCATGGACAACCCATCCTCCTCTAACATCCTACCAAAATCCTCCCGTTGCCAGCGCCCACAACCCCGACACCCTGCAAGAGCCCGCTTCCATCCTCACCCACAGAGCCCCCCCTCCTCGTTCCACCCCTGAATCTTCTCTGCATGTATTGACCAATAATAATACATCACATTTGGGAGACCTAGCGCTCCCCCCACCCGCCCCCCCCCCCCACTCCCTTGCTGTCCCCTCTACAGCATCACCTTCCTAATCCTAGCCACATTCCCTGCCCAAACAAGGAGATCAGCCTCGCCACACCACTAAAAAATGCTTTGGGCAAAAGGACTGACAGGCACTGATACAAAAACAAGAATTGTGGCAAACGTTCATTTTTTTTAAATTTAGAGTACCCAGTTATTTTTTTCCAATGAAGGGGCAATTTAGCGTGGCCAATCGACCTAACCTGCACATCTTTTGGGTTGTCGGGGTGAGGCCCACGCAGACATCGAGAGAATGTGCAAACTCCACAGGGACAGTGTCCCGAGGCCGGGATCGAACCCGGGTACTCGGTGCCATGAGGCAGCAGTGCTAACCAATGCTGCACCATGCCGCCCAAAACATTAATCTTTACTATCTGTACCCGCCCCACCTCAGCAAGGTGGCCTTCACCCTCCCCACCAAGCTACTGAAATTAAACTTCTGTAGCCCTGCCCAATCCCGGGCCACCTGCACCCCCAGATACCTAAAATGAGACGCTGCCAGATGAAATGGCAGCCCCCCCAGCCCACTCCCACTCCCGGAGGGAGACCGTAAAGTAATAAGCCAATGATTTGTTGCTGCAAAGGGCTTGAATTTGTATAGCACCTTTCACAACCCCAGGATGTCCCTGGGTGTTTTACAACCAGTACCTTTGACGTTTCGCCACCTTGCTAGTGTAGAGGGGTCACCTCAATGATCCGCACATCCACTAACACCCGGCACTCCTGAATAACTGCCTCTTGGAGGGTAATGACTGGAATGGGGAGAGGGTGGGAGAGAGTGATGCCAAAGACTCTGGCAGCTACCCGGGCAAGGTTCTCTACCGTCAGGAGTGGGAAGATTGGGTGGTACAGGAAAATAAACGCCTGATATTTGAGCACTAGTTGATCGCTTCATTTGGGCAGCATTGCACTGCCTCCCGCATGAGAACTTGTCAATCACATACTGTTTACTTGCAGATCATTGCCAAATTCTGTCTGCACACGCAAGTATGTGACAGGACCACAGTAGCTCAGGGATGGGAACAGTGTCAATTTTTAAAAAAGATTTGGATGATTCAGTCCAATTTGTTTTGGGCAGTTTACAGTATAACTTATTGTTGATCTACTTAATTTGTAACTCAATGCAACCTAGAACTTTGAGTCAACTACTCAAAGATGTCTTTGGAGGCGAAACTGCGTTTTGTGGATAATTTTATGATTATTGCTCTTTGTTGTCAATCTCCCTCCCTCCCGCGTTTCCTCCCCAACCTCCTTTCCTTTTGTGATGATTCCTGACCAAAGGAGAAGGTGCCAAATCTGGCTTCAAACGTTGCCTGTAGCAGCCGCCCCACTTCCACCAAAGGAGGCCAGAACTTTGACCAAGTCTAACGAATCAACCCAGTCACTTCTGACTCCAACAATAAAACTTACTGGCCTGGTACGTCATGCGACTCAGAGCTCCTTGCTTATATTTTATGCCATAGGTTTGGCAGTGAGGGGGAGAGACCCAGAATACTTGGACAGCCAGAAATGGTTGAACCCTGTTTATGGAAATAATCATGTTTATGGAGCGGTATATCACATCATACTTTACACTGAGAGCATTGTTCCCTCAACCATCCTGTTTTGGCCGAAAGGAATAGAAACACTGTTTGACTTTGTTTAATAGCAGGGCTAGACTAACATGAAGGTATTTGTTTACCTCTCCAGTTGTCAAGGTGATGCTGTGGGTGTGACTAAGCATCCAGATGGCTGTCAATTCTGAAGCCAATAGATCCTCACGCTCAGTAACAGCTCCAAAGATAAACAACGACGACAAACTTTACATAGCTACACAGAGCTCATGGCCAATTTATTTTAATGGTTTGTAAAACACTTTACGATTTAAAGAAAATCCCAGGCAGCTGCATATTTAAAATGCTGCAGTAAGGCAATTTGTTTTCTAATCTCAACGTCTTTAAACGTTTAAGATGTACTTTGGTTGGATCTGATGGCTCTGCGGATTGATGCGTTGACTGATGTGCTCAGGAGTCTCTCTGACCAGCAAGGTCCCAGCTGGTCTGTATCTAGTCCCTGGATCGCTGTAAGCAGGTACTGAGATCTGGGATCTCCAAGGGATATTATCCAGGATTCCTGTCCCTCGCCTTCTATCCCACATTTAGGTTTGCTGGTGGAGACTCACTGCCTAGGTTCACGCAATACCAACAACAAGGATGAATTGGGTGAGATATTAAAAGGAAACAGACAGTATTTAAACAAGAGACAAAAGGGCACAAATTGAAACATGGAAGCGCAAGAAGGTGTTCAGCACTGCAGACCTATTTTGTCATTTAATTCAATCATAGTCAACCTCTATTGGAGATCTTGTGGTGCAGTGCGTGGGTAGTGTCCCTGCCTCTGGCCCAGAAGCTCTGGGTTCAAGCCCACTCTCCAGAGTTTGATGACCAAGGGAGGTGAGTTCATCATGTGGCCAAACAGGTTGAAAGTCAATCTGGAAATCCTTCAAATATTTGCCAATGGTAGAAGTGGGAGAGGTTCTTGGTCAGCCAAGTAACGCAAAAAAATTAGAGCCTCTACCATCACTCCCCATAGCACCAGGCTCCAACAAGCAAGTAAAATGAAATGAAATGAAAGTCGCTTATTGTCACAAGTAGGCTTCAAATGAAGTTACTGTGAAAAGCCCCTAGTCGCCACATTCCGGCGCCTGTTCGGGGAGGCTGGTATGGGAATTGAACTGTGCTGCTAGCCTGCCTTGGTCTGCTTTAAAAGCCAGCTATTTAGCCCAGTGTGCTAAACCAGCACACAGCACACAGCCACAGCAACTCAGACTTCTAGGATGGTCGACTGGCTGGACCGACAGGTGTGGATCAGATTGGTGCCAACAGCACGGGGTTTGATCCCCAGTTCCAGCTGGGGTATGTTCAAGGTCAGCCTCCTTGCCCTACCCATTTTGTTTGAAAAATTAGACATTTTAGGAAAAGGGAACAGCCACGAGGCGCCACAAGTCCGTCCCTCTCTAACAGATTTCCATTCCATCTAAATCTCTTGCCACCATATTCTTTGATCCCTTCTCTCTCCTGAGACATGTCCAATTGGCTTTCGAACCATTTATACTGTCTGTTCCATTGACCTTTCCTGGTAACTTATTGTACAGCCTTGGGGGTGGGGAGTAAAAGTTTTCCTTAACATCGAAGAACAAAGAACAGTACAGCACAGGAACAGGCTGTGGTGGTATGTATTAGGGGTAATACGGTACACCACGTGCCGATAGGCTATTGGTGGAGGGATGCCAGTTCCTGATAGGATCTGCCACCTACTGGACTCCACCCAGAAATGCCGGTATAAGAACCCAGTTTTTCCCTCCATTTCCCTCAGCAGTTGCATTCTGTAACCACACTGCTGGGGATAAAGTTCTGCTTAATAAAGCCTTCAATTGACATTACTTCAACCTGCCTCGTGTCATATTGACGGTGCTACACAGGCCCTTCGGCCCTCCAAGGCTGCACCAATCATGATGCCTGTCTAAACTAAAACCTTCTGCACTCCCCGGGTCCGTATCCCTCTATTCCCAGCATATTCATGTGTTTGTCAAAATGCCTTTAAACGTCACAATATACCTGCTTCCACCACCTCCCCTGCCAGTGCGTTCCAGGCTCTCACCCCCACTGTGTAATAAACCTCCCTCGCACATTCCTCTAAACTTTGCCCCTCGCACCTTAAAGCCATGTTCTCTAGTCATCGATTCGTCCACCCTGGGGAAAAGCTTCTGACTATCCACTCTGTCCATGCCACTCTATCAGGTCACCCCTCGTCCTCACTCGTTCCTTTCATATTCCTCTCATATTCCTAACTTTCACCGATTTAAACTGGGTCTGGGATTTGAATCCTTTACCGCCGTGAGCAATCTGCCTGGATTAATTTTATCCATGATAATTTGTGTCACAAGATTTGGAGGAATGTATCAAAACCTTGAACTGGTCAATTACCTTCCTTGAAAACCCCGATTATTTATCAAGTTTTTCCTGAAAGAAGGGAGGGAATACTCTATGTTGATGAGACTTGTCACTTCTTCGATCCTTGGAAAGGGCGGCACAGTGGCACAGTGGTTAGCACTACTGCCTCACAGCTCCAGGGTCCCGGGTTCAATTCCGGCCTGGGGAGACTGCCTGTGTGGAATTTGCACTTTCTCCCCGTCTCTCGTCGTGGGTTTCTTCCGGATGCTCTGGTTTCCTCCCACAGTCCAAATATGTGCAGGTTAGGTGGATTGCCCCTGCTAAATTGTACCTAAGCGTTCGAAAGGGTAGGTGGGGCTAATGGGCTATGGGGATAGGGTGGAGGCATGGGCTTAAGTAGGGTGCTCTTTCCAAGGGCCGGTGCAGACTCGATGGGCCAAATGGCCTCCTCTTGCACTGTAAATTCTCTGCTAAATTCTATGCTTGTTGGATAATAGAGACCACAGGCACAGGGGATAATTTTAACTTTGCCTAACCTGGCTGCATCAAATAGATGAGCTCGGATTCAACTTCTTTTACACCTCTACCCAATTCCACTCTGCATTGAAGTTAAGGAAAACAAAATTGGTACGTGTTGCAATATCAGCATTCTATGCCATCCTGTGGGTTTTCTGGTTACCCAACTTAGTTAAAATTCCATCTGTGTAAGAACTTTACAATCCATAGCATTTATCCACTATAATCAAACCCATCCTATGGTATTCAAGTTCTCATCCCACACCTAATGGTGCGTGAAGCAGACTTTCATCCGTTTCCATAGCTAGTAATTCCTGGAACAAGGTCGCGAGTCTGTCGCCAAAGTTTGAGGGGCGCCACTCCATATCAAGAATGGCTGACCAGGAGTCTCTCCCGTTCTTAGTGCCAGCCATTTGCGTGTTGAAAGGATTTGCAGGTTGACACACAACATGTTTGGCTGCGTTATGAATGCACCTTCCTCGGCCACCAAATCCTGGGATGGGACTCAAACCCGGAGTTTCTGGCTCAGAGGCAGGTACGCTACCCATCGTGCCACAAGACTCCCTGCGTCCTACAGTATAGAAAAGGCAAAACTAATGGGTAATATATTTTACATGAGATTAAATGGGAGCCAGGAATCACGTTCACTAGCTGATGCCTGTGAGTCTCGCAAACGACTTTTGGTTCATTGTTGCTTCTTTGGAGGAACATGATTTATTTGGATTAGTGCCTCAAAATTGTCTCTGAGTAATGCAAGCCTTGATCGAGTGACAGGGCAATTCATTTCTTATTGAACCCTGTAACCTTCCAGGTCTGGGCGCGAGTGCTGCTGCTTCTGCCTCGTTCAACCCACTTTTACCTCACAAGGAGTACCTTCAGAGCTCCTGAAGCCTGCAGTTCTCCTGAAGCCTGCAGTTCTATTCCCTGACAATGACGCAAGGGGTGGCCTTCCTCTAGTTGCGAAGGGCACCTCGGCAAGCGTAATTAGCCAGGTCATAATTGAAAGACGAGAGAAAGGAGTAAGCTGACAGAGGCCTCATTTATAGAACAGAAAATACATATTCATGGCCCTTTGTGACTTGCAAATTGCTTTTCCTTGTCTTTTTTGTTAAAGACTGCTGCATTCTTTCGGGCTTCCTTGGAGGCAATTGTTGGTTTGAAAAGAAGCTTCCAGTGTTGAAATAATTGGTGCCATTCACCTCTGTGAAGGAAAGTGAAGCCCCATTTACTCTCCCTGTCTGTCGCTCTTTCATCTCTCTTTTGGCCAGGAGACTTGGGCCAGTTGCATTTCTGTGGCGTGTTCATCGTGACCAGGACACCATACCAGTGGAAAGAACATTAAAATCCATTAGTAAATGCAGCATTTAACATCCCCCGCTTACTGAACTGCTCTTTGTTCCAGGTTTGTCTGTACTCTGGTTACGTTTCATACCTTTTCCCCACATTTCTTTCCTCGCGGTTTTTCTTTACCCCTCTTACCGCACTTTCTTTCTCCTCGACTCTTCTCCCGAAGCTGGCGGCCGCTCCACCGTCTGTTTGCTTCCACAGGCATCGTTCCTCGCCAAGTGGCAACACTCTCTTGTGGTGACACTTCAGCATCACAGGTGATTTGGCGGGGGTGGCAAAACAGCCCAGTTAGGTCCTACTCTCGTCCATTATGCAGACTCCAGCTGGGAGTGTCACTGGTTAGTGGCCAACAGCAAGGCCTTTGCCGGGTAGTCTAGTTTTGAGTCACCGTGGGGAGCAGCATGACTAAAACACAGGTTTTTATCTGTCGATGATCATCTGAGTTACATCACTGCCTGCGTGTATGCTTTGTCGGATCTACGTTGACTCCTAGGCTGGCTCTCCCTCCTCCAGCCTTAAAACCCTCGGGCCATCTGCACTCCACCAATGGTGGCACATCCTTGCACGTCCCTGATTTAGACCACTGCACCATTGGCAGCTGTACCTTCAACCATCTCAGCCCTAAACACTGGAATTCCTTCCCTAAAGCTCTCCTCCCCTCTCCCCCCCCCCCCCCCCTTTGAGACATGCCTTCAAAGCTACCTCATTGACCAAGCTTTTGGTCACATGTCTTAATATCGCCACATGTGGCTCACTGTCAAATTTGATTTGATAACCTGCAAGGTGCCTGGGAAGTTTGATTTCTTTAATCTTTTATGGGATGTGAGCGCCGCTGGCAAGGTCAGCATTTATTACCTGTCCTTAATTGACCTTAAACTGAGTGGCTTGCTGGACCATTTCAGGGGGCAGTTAAGAGTCAACCAAATTGTTGTGCATCTGGAGTCACATGTAGGCCAGACCAGCTAAGGATGGCAGATTTCCTTCCCTAAAGGGAATAAATAAGTGGACCAGATGGATTTTGACAGCAATTGATGATAGTTGCCGTAGTTGCCATTCCTGAGGCTAGCTTTAGATTCCAGAATGTTTTTAATTTTATTAATTGAATTTAAATTCCACCAGCTGCTATGGTGGGATTTGAAACTCTGCCCCCAGAACCTTAGCTTGGGTCTCTGGATTACTAGTCTAGTGGCATTACTACTACACCACCATTTTCCCAAAACTCTAACAATGGGCGGGATCGTCCAGTCCCTCCTGCTAGCAGAATCTTCCGGTCTCCCACCTAGTGGTGATAAGATGTGCTAGTTTTCTTGAGAATCCCCAATCTCTCCCTGGATGCAGAAAAGACCTGCAACAGAGTCGAGTGCAAATACCTCTTTGAAGTACTGGAGCGGTTTGGGCTAGGAGTAGGATTCACCTCCTGGGTGAAAATCCTGTACAACGCCCCCAAGGCGAGCATTTGAACCAACACCGCCAGCTCTGAATACTTCCAGTTGCACAGAAGCACATGGCAGGGATGCCCACTGTCCCTACTCCTGTTTGCCCGAGCAATTGAACCCCTGGCAATCGCTCTGCGAGAAGCAAAAAGCTGGGAGGGCATCCAAAGGGGAGGCAGAGAGCACAGAGTCTCACTCTATGAGGATGATCTGCTCCTCTACGTCTCGGAACACAGGAAGCACTGAGAGCAATCATGCAGATTCTGAAAGAGTTCGGAACCTTCTAAGGCTACAGACTCAACCTGGCAAGAGCAAGGCATTCCCGGTGAATGGGAGGGACTCCCATTCAAACTAGCCGAAAACAAATTCCGCTGCCTAGGGATTCAGGTAGCCCGTGACTGGACACAGATCCACAAGTGGAATCTGACCAGTCTGGCGGAGGAAGTTAAAAAGGACCTACCGAGATGGGATATGCTTCCACTCTCGCTGGCGGGGAGGGTGCAGACAATCAAAATGAACGTACTTCCTGTTCAGATCATACCGATCTTCATCAACCAGGCCTTCTTCCACAGCATAGATAAAATGATCATGGCGTTTGTGTGGGGAGGTGAGAATCCAAGAATCCCCAAATCAACACTGCAAAGGAGAAAGGTTACGAGCGGTTTGGCACTGCCGAATCTATAACAGCAGAGGGAGTGAGGGAATGGATACGTGAACCCACCACGGAATGGGTGCGGATGGAGGAGTCCTCCTGCAGTGCTCCCCCCCCTCATCCCCCCCCCACCCCCACCCCCAACGAGATATCCATCCTGCCCAGTGGTGGTAGCTGCACTTGAAGACATGGAACCAGATGAGGCACATTTTGGTCTGGACAATATGTCCACCATGGCTCCCATCTGCGGAAACCATGGGCGGAATTCTCTGACCTCCCCCCCCCCCCGCCCCGGCTGCCGAATTCTCTGGCACCGGCGATTCTCCAGCCCGCAATGGGCCGGAGTCGCGCTGCTGTAATGCCGTCCCGCCGGCGGGAATTAAACCACCTCCCTTACCGCCGGGACCAGGCGGCGCGAGCGGACTCCGGGGTCCTGGGGGGGGCGCGGGGCGTTCTGGCCCCGGGGGGTGACCCATGGTGGCCTGGCCCACCGATCCGCGGGCGGGCCTGTGCCGTGGGGGCACTCTTTTACTACGCATCGGCCGTGTGCGTCTCCGCGATAGCCGACGCGTAGGTGACACCCACCCCTGCGCATGCGCGGTGATGACGACAGCAGCTGCTGACGCTCCCGCGCATGCGTGGACTTCCGCCGGCCGGCGGAGTCCCTTCGGCCCCGGCTGGCGTGGCGACAAAGGCCTTCCACGCCAGCCGTCGGGACGGTAACCACTCCGGCGTGTGCCTAGTCCCTAAAGGTGAGGGCTTGGCCCCTAAAGGTGCGGAGAAATCCGCACCTTTGGGGTGGCCCGATGCCGGAGTGGTCCACGCCACTCCATCCCGCCAGGAGCCCCCGCCCCGCCGGGTAGGGGAGAATCCCGCCCCATAAATTCCCACCAGCCATGCTCGACACCACATTTAAAAAATGGAGACAGGACGGGGGGGACGCTAACAGTCAAGTACTTTTACATGGCGGGCAAACTAGCGACACTGAGCGAACTGACGGAGGACCTGGATCTACCGACAGGACCGGATCTTACTAAGCTCCAAGTCAAGCACTTTCTCCGCAAGCAGTCAGTTGGGTACCCCAGGGCCCCGAGAGACGCACTATTAGAGGACCTGATGAACAAGGACTGTAAGGAAGAGGGAAACTGTGGGAACATCTTTGGACAGTTATTGGACTGGGCAAGACTACCACTGGACAAAGTCAAATGAAAATGGGAGGACAAACTGGGGACAGAAGTGGGTTGGGGACTCTGGAGCGAAGCACTGAGCAGGGCCAACTCCACCTCCTCCTGCACAAGGCTCAGCCTCATGCAGCTCAAGGTGGGGCACAGAGAACCCCTGGCCAGAACCAGAATGAGCAGGTTCTTCCCGGAGGTGGAAGATAAATGAGAACGGTGCCAGGGAGGCCCAGCCAACCACGCCCACATGTTCTGGGCTTGCCCCAGACTGGCAGGGAGAAGCTTGGAGGAGGGAGGGGGAGGAGAGGGGGCAGGAAACCCCCCTCCTTCCTCACCCCTCACCCTACACCCACAAGCCCTGCAACAAGAAACACAGAAAGAGGGATAAAAGCGGAAAACAGACAACAGGAGCTCAGCGATAGAACACCCAGGGGGGAGGAGGGCGATACCAAGAAGGGGTGCAGGGTGGGGGGGGGGGGGGTGGGGGCAGGGCGAGGTGGAGAGGGGAAGAAGATATACCAAGAAAGATCTATGTAAATAAGAAACTGTATAAATTGTAAATATTGGACACAAAATTTTCACTCTGTAAAATTGAAAATGCCGATTAAAACATTTTAAAAACGAAATTGAGGGCCGTGCTCTCATTAATCATTTCCCCAGATTCCAAAACACATTTCACTTTATTGCCCAGAGTCTCTCATTAAATTATCTAGTGATAATAAGGAGGATTAAATTCCCACATGTGGTACAAGTAATGATTATCTTAACGTATTTAGAAGTGGGACTAAATTAATGCATTACTAAAACCTCCTGACATGATTACAACCCAAATTTTCTCAGTTCTATTAAGCTTTCCCGCTTGGAATAACCAAGTTTGCCTTTTCCTCTTTAAATTTGTGCTGGAGCGAGGCCACAGGGTGTGAGCAGGAATGTGTATGAATAGGAGTAAGGTGTGTCTGTCCTTCATAGTTCTCCATGGTAAACTGGATTCCAATCCGGACAGTTGAGTGTGAAACTAGATGCAAATCCTTTTATTAATAGGCTTATTTCCTGAATGCAGCATCACCTTGTACCTACTACCAACAGTATTCCAACAGTCTCCCTTCATCTTTATTCTTTCATGGCGGGCAGCAGGGTGGTGTAGTGGTTAGAACCGCTGCCTCACGGCCCCGAGGTCCCAGGTTCGATCCTGGCTCTGGGTCACTGTCCGTGTGGAGTTTGCACATTCTCCCCGTGTTTGTGTGGGTTTCGCCCCCACAACCCAAAGATGTGCAGGCTAGGTGGATTGGCCACGCTAAATTGCCCCTTCATCGGTATTGCCCTCTTCCCCCCTGGGTGTTCTATCGCTGAGCTCCTGTTGTTTCTTTTCTGCTTTTATCCCTCCTTCTGTGTTTCTTGTTGCAGGCCTTGTGGGTGCGGGGTGAGGGGCGGGGGGCTTCCTGCCCCCTCTCCTCCCCCTCCCTCCTCCAAGCTTCTCCCTGCCAGTCTGGGGCAAGCCCAGAACATGTGGGCGTTGTTGGCTGGGCCTCCCTGGCACCGTTCTCATTTTCCTTCCACCTCCGGGAAGAACCTGCTCATTCTGGTTCTGGCCAGGGGTTCTCTGTGCCCCACCTTGAGCTGCATGAGGCTGAGCCTTGTGCAGGAGGAGGTGGAGTTGGCCCTGCTCAGTGCTTTGCTCCAGAGTCCCCAACCCACTTCTGTCCCCAGTTTGTCCTCCCATTTTCATTTGGCTTTGTCCAGTGGTAGTCTTGCCCAGTCCAATAACTGTCCAAAGATGTTCCCACAGTTTCCCTCTTCCTTACAGTCCTTGTTCATCAGGTCCTCCAGATCTTGGGTACTCAAATTAGTTGGGTACTCTAAATTTATTACAAAATAAAAACATTTAAAAAATTCTTTCATGGGGCATGGGCTTCATTGGCGAGGCCAACATTTGTTGCCCATCCCTAATTTCTCTTCAACTGAGTGGCTTGCTGGGCCATTTCAGAGGGCATCCAAGAGTCAACCACATTGGGTCTGGAGTCACATGTAGGCCAGGCTGGGTTAGAGTGGCAGATTTCTTTCCTTAAAGGTAAGTAGCGAATCAGATGGGTTTTAGCGCCACTTGATAGCTTCATAGGATCCCAGCAGTGCAGAAGAAGGCCATTTGGCCTATTGAGTCTGCGCCAACCCTCCAAAACAACACATTAACTTGGTCCACTCCCCCGCCCTATACCCATAACCCAACCTAACCTGCACACCTTTGCACAATGGGAGGAAACTGGAGCATTCGGAAGAAACCCACGAGGGCATGGTCATGGTGACCCGCTGATTAAATTTAAACTCCACCACCATGGAATCCCTGAGCAATCATGTGAAGGAATGAAAATTGAAGGCTGAGCATTAGGCTGGGCCTCAGGATCACTAGCCCAGTGACATTGCCACTACACCATTGTCTCCCCTTTTCCACAGCACCACGACCTCCAAAAGATGTAGGGCAAAGGGGCAGGTCCCAAAAATTAATAATAACCTTTTATGTCAGAAGTATGAAGTTACTGCGAAAAGCTCCTAGTCACCACATTCCGGCACCTGTTAGGGTAAGCTGGTACAGGAATTGAACCCACGCTGCTGGCCTTGTTCTACATCACAAACCAGCTGTCTAATCCACTGAGCTAAACCAGCCCAACCAGATCAGGGATTGAACCCCATAATGTTGCCATGAATTTGATTCACACTAGTCCTAGGCCAACTGACCCTTCCCTCCGTCCGTCCCCCTCTTAAAAGGGGACAGTCTTGCTAAAAATTGTGCTCTAAATACATCGTTACGTAATGCCTTCACCTGTGTATCTTCACAATACAATGAACATACCATTACATTTCTATTGGATTATTCTTGTCTCTTCATTAAGATCCTAAACCCAGATGACGAGAGAAAGTTATGGTCCGTTCCAATAAATTCACCCTGCATCTCCCAAACACCCACACAAAGACCCTGGGCACGATCGTGCCACCTCGTCGGGCCCGACTCGAGACACGATGGGGACGTTAAATCTCACGACAGACCTCTCACAAGATTTGCGAAGCTTGGGACGCCTCACGTATCCAATGGAATCGCGGAGACGTCGCGATCTGGATCTCACCCTCACTGGACGGGATCCAGATTTGCATATTTAAGCGAGCAGTTAGCTTCACTTAAATATCTCTGCGCCAGAGTCTCCCAAAGCCCGGGGTCAAACTGGCCCATGGTAACATGGACCAGGCGTAATGGCACCTGGGGTGGTCTCCCAAGCCATCAGAGGCCCCCGGATGGCCGGGCTCTGGGCAGGGTGGCACTCCCGCTGCCACCCGAGTACTTTGGCAATGCCACCTGGGCACCATGGGAGTGCCAATCTGGCACTGCCAGGGTTCCTGGGTGGCACTGTCAGGCTGGCAGGAGCGCTGCCTGAAGTGTCAAGGTGCCCAGGTGCCAGGTCGGCACAACCAGGGATCAGAACCAGGGGTGCCCTGCCCATATGAGATATGGTGAGGGGGGCCTTAAGGTTGGTTGGGGGCGTACGGAGGCCACATTGGGCCGGTCCAAAGATTGGGGCGGCGTTTAAAAATGCGCCCCAGCCTCTTCCTGCACTGATGACACTCAGGCCCCCCAAAAAACAGGGACACTTTTTTTCGTTAAAATCGTATCCAACCAATTCCCTTCATACATAAAACAATTGGCTAGGGGATCGAAATCAGTGAGTAAACTGCTATCAGTGTAGTGCTATTTTTCAGAGTGGTTGGTATTCGGATCAATGCCCTTTTCAACATGTACTAAAAGCCGCGATTCCCCAATCAGAGTTCGCCCCCCATTGCTGCCAGCCAGGACGGAGAATTTGGCGCCCAGCTCCACTCACTGCAGCGAGGCCGGACAATCCCGCCGGCACGAACAGGCAGAGAATTCCGACCAATGACTTAGGAATACAGGGCTACAATTCACATTTTGCAGATGATCTGAAACCCGGAAGTGTTGTAAACAATGAGGAGGATAGGAACGGGTTTCGGGAGGACATCGACAGAATTTCAATGAGCTGACAAATGGCGAATTAAATTTAATGCAGAGAAGTGTCATCCCAAACTCTGAACTAACACCAAGTCCCGTTCCCCCATCGTCCCTGATGCACCTGCATGTGTCAGTCAACAATAGTGACGCTTAAAAGCCACCTGATATAATTGAGACAATCTACATCATTGGTCTGAGTGTCTCTAAAGGTGATCTTTCATCGCTAATCCTCAGAGTTTGGTGCCATCAGCAAATTTAATATTTTCCAACAGGGTAAAATTTAACACCGACGGAAGCACCAAACAGCACCAAGCCATTCTGCCCAATTTCCCTTTCCGCAGACGATTGAATACTGTCCATTTTTGCCGCTGCCAAACCTGATTCATATCTCTTCCCCATGTGGGGTATCAACCATCGCCATCGCTGTGAAAGTTCGCTGCTTACTGTTCCTCCTCAGGCAGAACAACAGGCATCGTCAGCTTCTCAAAGAGTCCCATTATGTCTGCACGACCGCATGAGTTACGGTTAAGCCCATGCTTACTGTGCACGATGATTCCTGTGCTCTGTCAAGCCTCAGTCCCAATGGAAACTCTCAGACGTTTATTCCATAATAGAGACCAGCCTAAAAGGCCTGTCAGTGCCAAGATGATGCTTTTCAAATTTTTGGAGCTCTATCTGCCTTCCTCCAGTACTTGGCTACTGCTACTTATGCAGCTTTCAAAGACATCAACTGAAGCAACACTATTTTCAGTGTTTAATTCCTCGAGGAATTTTAGATGCATCCCATATAGCCAGAGGCTTCGTTATGCTTTACACGTTCTGCATTATGCACTCTGTGCTAACTTCTAAATGTGCTCCGGGTCACTTTGTCTTATTTACAGCCTGGAATCTATCGACAATGCTGCTTTGTGAAAACTGGCCGGAATTTGTCAGCGTTGGGATTCTATGTTCCCGGTGGCAGCGCATGCCTGCCCTTGGGTTTCCTGGTGACGTGGGTGTCTTCAATGGAAAATCCCATTGACAGCGGTGTCGCGCCACCAGGGAATGGCGTGCCACCGAGAAACACGGGGGGGGGGGGACCGGAGAATCCAGCCCCCAATGTGAAGTGGTGTTTAAAATAAAAAAGGAAATGGTTGGGGTCAGCAAGAAATGATGGGCAGGATTTTCCATTGCACGGCACCGATATCGTAATCGTCGATTGGGCGGAGAATTGACTCCGACGTCCAAATCGGAGCTGGCACCGGTTTGACACCAGTCAGCCATGCTCCGCCCCCTCGGAAATGGCGCCATTCCGTCGCGCGCTGTTGCAACGGCGTTGGCACGTCACGGCCAGCCCTCCCGCGATGCTCGGCCCCCGATGGGCCGAGTTCCCGACGGCGAGGGACACGTGTGGTCTCAGCCGTGCAGGAACCCGGCGTGGCGGCTGCGGATTGCGTCCAGCGGCGCCGCACTCACACGGGATCCGTGCCGCTGGCCGGGGGGGGGGGGGGGGGGGGGGGGGGGCTTCCGCATGGGGGTGGCCAAGGGTTTGGCCGATGGGTGGCGGGTGGCGGGCCGGGCCCATGCACGGCCGGCACCACGGCGGAACCCGCTGCAGGTCGCCGGCATGCGCAAACGCAGCCAGGGACCCAACCATTCTCCGGCCGTTTTAGGCATGGGAGCCGGGAGTTTCACCCAGCACCAGTGCTAGCCACTCACCGGTCCCAGAATCGGTGACAGTTTCACACAGAAATTGTGGTCGTAAAAGACCACACATGCTCCGTTGGCTTCAACACTTAGTTGCTGAAACGGAGAATTCATTCCGATGTTGCCCAAAATCCTACAATTCAAACAGTTAAAAGCATTTCACGCAGTGCAATGTATTGCATGCTCTCTTTGTTTCCCCTACTTCCATTTCTCTCTGTGTTTTCCTCTGTCATTTATCTATTTCTATCAATCTGTCGTTCCGATTCTCATTCTACCTCTCACTGCTCTCACTCTATTCCAAGCTAACTGCTACATGGTTGGCCAGCAGAGGCTTTATTGATTGTGCACAGCGTAACATTCCAATTGATTTTTGTTTCCCATGAGCTGCCCCAGTGCTCCTCACTGCAACTCATTCAGTGATCAATAACGCGCTGAACACAAATGAGACCTCAATTTGAACAATACAGACTCAGAAACGGGCAATAATACAGCTAATCACGGAGCCTGCACTTCAATCACACCCTCCAGCTCTTCCAGCGGTAGCACGGTGATTCAATCCACTTTAAGCAGGAAAGATCTATACATGAACTGACCTGTTTCCACTCCAGCAATGCCCAATGCAGCTTGCATTAATGAAAAGACCAGGCGAAGATCTAACATCCACGGTGAAGGAGGGAGGACAGCAAGAGGGGGAGACTTGCATTTCTGTAGCGGCTTTCATGACCTCAGCATGTCTAGAACCATAAGTGCAGAAGGAGTCCATTCGGCCCATCTAGTCTGCACCGGCCCTTGGAAAGAGCACTCTACTTAAGCCCACGCCTCCACCCTAGCCCCGTAACCCAGCAACCCCACCTAACCTTTTGGACACTAAGGGACAATTTAGCATGGCTAATCCACCTAACCTGCACTTTTTTGGACTGTGGGAGGAAACCGGAGCACCCGGAGGAAACCCACGCAGACACGGGGAGAACGTGCAGACTCCACACAGATGAAGCCGGATTCGAACCAGGGTCCCTGGAGCTGTGAGGCAGCAGTGCTAACCACTGTGCCACCGTGCCACCCTAAATGCAGCAAATGCAGCAGCCAGTGTGGGCACTGCAAACTCCCCAAAACAGCAATGTGGGAATGACCAGGTAATATGATTCAATAATGTTGACTGTGGGAGAAATAGTCACCAAGACAGAGGAAAGAACTCACTCGGTCTTCTTGCCTGAGAATAAAAATTTGAATGATTCAAATATTGACCCATCAGACTAAGCAATTTAAATAAAACAACACAGGTGGATATTTGTAAGACAGGTAAATTAAAATTAAGCATCTTCAAAGTTAAAGTAAACTAAGTTACTGAACTATTGAGAAATATGAATGATTGAACACAGAGGTTGGAGGTCAGGGGTGAAAGAGGGATTGCCTATTGAACACACATAGAGCATAGAAATAACTGTTAGTGATACCAGTGAACAGACACTTAACATGTTCATATTGGAAATCTTTGTCCTCTATTGTAACATAAGTGTTAACCTGCACATGTTAGTTGTGTCAACACCTCTGCTAAAGAAACAGACATAGAAACAGCAGATGGATGCATGAAACATTAATCAACTAATGTTGCCGAAACAGTACCTTGCGATATTTATTCCGAGTCTTTTTTCCCCTCGATTGCCTGGGTACTGTAACATTAAATTGCCCTGGATCCAGCTGTCAAAGTAGGGAGGCATCATAATTAAAATGTTTATAATCGAACTTTCTCTTACGGAAGACTAGTGGCACGAAACTATCTGCGAAGGTCGATACCAATTTTTGTTCTTAATTATACTTCGCGATTCTTCGGAAAAGTTTCTAAGTGAGGTAGCGAGCGGGAATTGCCGCGCGCATCCCGGAGCTCGGCGCAGCGAGGCCGGCAACGCTATTCAATGTTAATAGGTCCACTTAACGAGGCCTTAGGGGCTTCTCGCCGCAAATGAAGGCTCGCCAGCCAATTCGCCGGGACTGTGCTCACCAACCCCCCGCTCACAAGGTCGAGCAGCACTTAAGCTGCACTTGTCAGCCAAACCCAGCTTGCAACAATGGTGTCGAGGAGACCGGCCCCAAGATTCACACTTGGAGTATAGTGGTCAATTCTGGTCGCCACACTACCAGAAGGATGTGGAGGCTTTGGGGAGGGTGCAGAAGAGATTTACCAGGATGTTGCGATGTCTCCTGCGCCTGTAGCCTCTGGGACTCCTCCAATTGGCTATGGAACATTAGCTATGAGAAGAGGTTTGTTCTCACTGGAACAACGGAGGTTGAGGGGCGACCTGGTCGAGGTCTACAAAATTATGAGGGGCATAGACAGAGTGGATAGTCAGAGACTTTTTCCCAGGGTAGAAGGGTCAATTACTAGGGGGCATAGGTTTAAGGTGTGAGGGGCAAGGTTTAGAGGAGACGTACGAGGCAAGTTTTTTACACAGAGGGTAGTGGGTGCCTGGAACTCGCTACCGGAGGAGGTGGTGGAAGCAGGGACGATAGTGACGTTTAAGGGGCATCTTGACAAATACATGAATAGCATGGGAATTGAGGGATACGGACCCCAGAAGTGTAGAATATTTTAGTTCAGATGGGCAGCATGGTCGGCGCAGGCTTGGAGGGCCGAAGGGCCTGTTCCTGTGCTGTACTCTTCTTTGTTCTTTGTTCTTTATTCAGGGGCCCTGATCTGGGGATGCTGCTAGACGCTGCGGAGGCAAGGAGGGATGTCCCGTTCCCCCGAGGGTCCAGGAGGGTCAGCCATAGGGTGGCCAGTGCTGCCTGGGACGAGTTGGTAACGGATGTGAACACGGGGAGTGTGACCAGGAGGACTGGCCTCCAGTGCAGGAAAAGGTCAATGACCGACACCGGGCACCATGAATGAGTAGACAGCAATGCCCACTGTGCATCACCCCCCACCCCCCAAGACCTTTCCGCCCCTACGGGTGCATCCACCCTCCAACTCTCCATGCGACCCTCCACCCTCCCTTCCCCTTCAACTCCCCAAACCCTACCTACACACCACCCCTCCCACCACTGTGTGACTAATGATGCCCTCTCTGTATCTCCTCAGGAAAAGCTCTCCCACAAGAGGACCAAGACTGGTGGAGGGATGCCGGACATCAGAAGTCTCCCCTCCTTCGAGGAGCAGGCCCTGTAGGTGACCAGTGTGAGGACAGAGCAGTCACAAAACGCGGAGATTGGCGGACGCCGCAGAGGTGAGGAGCCACCAGGCTCCACCCAGTCAGTGGCAGCCATGGCTGAGGGTCTCGGCAGAATGTCCGCCTCGCTGGGGGATGTCACCCAGAAGCAGGCTGACCATGGTGAGGTTCTCAGGTGGTCATGGCCAAGACGCTGCAGAGCATGTCCCAGTCACTGAGGAGCATGGCCGAGGACGTCGACACTATGGTGCGGACCATGGGGAACCGCCAGGGCTGGCAGAGCCAGATGATGCAGGGGCAGCCGGGGCTCAAACCAGCTGTCCCCCGCATCTCAAGATGAACCCCAAGGCCCTATGGGCACTGAGCGGGAGGAAGGGATGCTGGGTGCCTTTTGTGAGGGCCACGACGAATCCAGCACGAGTTTTAAGGATACAAAGAAATAACATTTATTTACAATAACATATATATACAACAGCAGCAGCAACTTCACTTGCTGCTCACTCCTTCCTGCTGGTTCCAAACTGGCCAGCTTTATTTATACAGGGAGTCTGCTAATGACTTCTCTGCCCCCCTCATCGGGGAAGATCATACTCCCACAGGATTATGGGATTGTCATTAGTCCCCAGCCAATGGTAAGTAGGCAGGTTATAACAGTGCCCATAACCCAGACCCATCCTCTGGAGTGGCAACGTTGACCACATGTTCCCGGAGCTGTGTCCCATCCCCTGGGTGGTCGGATGTTTTCTGCTGTGTGTGTGATGTTGTCTCCCGCAGTGTTCAGCACCGTATCCAGGCATCAAGGTGTGATTGGGATGCTAGGCAATTACTCCCACATGCCACATGACCCGCCCAGTCACGGGAATCCATTTGGGTTATGTGAAGTGCTCACTTAACCACGATTGCCAATTCCCTATTAGCGATAGCCTTCAGCCCCGCGGCCAGAGGCGGTGTGGGTTATGGGTGGTCGGTGGGGCAGACGGGCAGGAACAAGGGTTGTCCAAGGAATCGGTTAATGATCCAGGGGTTGGCATGGCGGCGCAGAGAGCGGTTGCCCCCCCGGTTCCCCCCCACAGCGCCTCCCCTCCCACCCTCCCACAGCAGCCCACCCCTGCGGAGGGTCCCCCACCCCCAGCCAGCGTTCCCCTATCCCCACAAGCACTGTGGTGGCATGTCAAGCGCCGCCAGGTTCTTTGCCTGTGAGCGAAGATGGCTCCTCACCTCCTCGGCTCCCCACAGAAGCCCTATCGCCAGGTTCACGTTTTTAAAATGGAGTACTGATCGGCGCCAGCGTGACCATTTGCTGGGGAGGCCGCTGAATGATCCCTCTCTGATTTCAACCCTCCCTTGCTCACGGATAAGGAAATAACAACAGCAACAGCAGGAGATATTAGGTCAGATGACCAAAAGTTTGACCAGAGGGAACAATTCTCGCCAGTAGGATTGCAGATCAATTGTAGTGTCACAATGACCAATCCAACAGAGATTAACGAACGCAGATTAGACCAGGAATCAGTACATAACCTTTCTCATTGCTCGAGGGTTGCCAAGCCTCCAGGATTCTGCTGCCATCTCCAGCAATTAGGGACTAATCTCCAGGACACTGCGATGAGCAGCCGGGGAGAAAAATCAAAGAGTCTGCTCGTTTTTCATTTTCTGTTTCGAAATAGTCAGGAACATTTTGGAACGGGGTTTGACTGACAGTCCAATGGCACCCAATTAGGCAAATAGGAATCTGCTTGCCTTCCAATTGGCAGGGAAGGCAGTATGTTGCAAGCTGGACATAGCCAATGAGCAATGGCATGAGTATGGTGGCAGTGGGTGGTCCTATGTGGTGTATATGGATTTCAGTAAAGCGTTTGATAAGGTTCCCCACGGTAGGCTACTGCAGAAAATACAGAAGAATGGGATTCAGGGTGATTTAGCAGTTTGGATCAGAAATTGGCTAGCTGGAAGAAGACAAAGGGTGGTGGTTGATGGGAAGTGTTCAGACTGGAGTCCAGTTACTAGTGGTGTACCACAAGGATCTGTTTTGGGGCCACTGCTGTTTGTCATTTTTATAAATGACCTGGAGGAGGGCGTAGAAGGATGGGTGAGTAAATTTGCAGATGACACTAAAGTCGGTGGAGTTGTGGACAGTGCGGAAGGATGTTACAAGTTACAGAAGGACATAGATAAGCTGCAGCGCTGGGCTGAGAGGTGGCAAATGGAGTTTAATGCAGAAAAGTGTGAGGTGATTCATTTTGGAAGGAATAACAGGAAGACAGAGTACTGGGCTAATGGTAAGATTCTTGGCAGTGTGAATGAGCAGAGAGATCTCGGTATCCATGTACATAGATCTCTGAAAGTTGCCACTCAGGTTGAGAGGGTTGTTAAGAAGGCGTACGGTGTGTTAGCTTTTATTGGTAGAGGGATTGAGTTTCGGAGCCATGAGGTCATGTTGCAGCTGTACAAAACTCTGGTGCGGCTGCATTTGGAGTATTGCGTGCAATTCTGGTCGCCGCATTATAGGAAGGATGTGGAAGCATTGGAAAGGGTGCAGAGGAGATTTACCAGAATGTTGCCTGGTATGGAGGGAAGATCTTATGAGGAAAGCCTGAGGGACTTGAGGCTGTTTTCGTTAGAGAGAAGAAGGTTAAGAGGTGACTTAATTGAGGCATACAAGATGATCAGAGGATTGGATAGGGTGGACAGTGAGAGACTTTTTCCTCGGATGGTGATGTCTAGCACGAGGGGACATAGCTTTAAATTGAGGGGAGATAGATATAAGACAGATGTCAGAGGTAGGTTCTTTACTCAGAGAGTAGTAAGGGCGTGGAATGCCCTGCCTGCAACAGTAGTGTACTCGCCAACACTAAGGGCATTCAAATGATCATTGGATAGACATATGGACGATAAGGGACTAGTGTAGATGGGCTTTAGAGTGGTTTCACAGGTCAGCGCAACATCGAGGGCCAAAGGGCCTGTACTGCACTGTAATGTTCAATGTTCTATGTTGATGGCGCAAATCATCGTGAATGACTATGATTTAGTGGCCATTACTGAAACATGGTTAAAGGATGGTCACGACTGGGAGTTAAATATCCGAGGGTATCGAACTTTTCGGAAGGACAGAGTGGATGATAAGGGAGGTGGTGTAGCTGTTATTTAAGGATGACATCCGGGCAACAGTAAGGGATGACATTGGTGCTATGGAGGATAAGGTTGAATCCATTTGGGTGGAAATCAGGAATAGTAAGATGAAAAAGTCACTGATAGGAGTAATCTATAGGCCATCAAATAGTCACATTATGGTGGGGCAAGCAATAAACAAAGAAATAACAGATGCACGTAGAAATGGTACAGCAGTCATCATGGGGGATTTTAATCTACATGTTGATTGGTTTAAGCAGGTCGGTCAAGGCAGCCTTGAGGAGGAGTTTATAGAATGTATCCGCGATAGTTTCCTAGAACAGTATGTAATGGAACCTACGAGGGAACAAGCGGTCCTAGATCTGGTCCTGTGTAATGAGACAGGATTGATTCAGGATCTCATAGTTAGGGATCCTCTCGGAAGGAGCGATCACAATATGGTGGAATTTAAAATACAGATGGAGGGTGAGAAGGTAAAATCAAGCACTAGTGTTTTGTGCTTAAACAAAGGAGATTACAATGGGATGAGAGAAGAACTAGCTAAGGTAGACTGGGAGCAAAGACTTTATAGTGAAACAGTTGAGGAACAGTGGAGAACATTCCAAGTGATTTTTCACAGTGCTCAGCAAAGGTTTATACCAACAAAAAGGAAGGACGGTAAAAAGAGGGAAAATCAACCGTGGATATCTAAGGAAATAAGGGAGAGTATCAAATTGAAGGAAAAAACATACAAAGTAGCAAAGATCAGTGGGAGACTAGAGGACTGGGAAATCTTTAGGGGGCAACAGGAAGCTACTAAAAAAAGCTAGAAAGAAGAGTAAGACAGATTATGAGAGTAAACTTGCTCAGAATATAAAAACAGATAGTAAAAGTTTCTACAAATACATAAAACAAAAAAGAGTGGCTAAGGTAAATATTGGTCCTTTAGAGGATGAGAAGGGAGATTTAATAATGGGAGATGCCAGAGAGTGGTGGGTCTGTGGAATTCATTGCCACAGAGGGCGGTGGAGGCCGGGACGTTGAGTGTCTTTAAGACAGAAGTTGATAAATTCTTGATTTCTCGAGGAATTAAGGGCTATGGAGAGAGAGCGGGTAAATGGAGTTGAAATCAGCCATGATTGAATGGTGGAGTGGACCCTCGATGGGCCGAATGGCCTTACTTCCACTCCTATGTCTTATGGTCTTATGGTCTTATGAGGAAATGGCTGAGGAACTGAACAGGTTTTTTGGGTCGGTCTTCACAGTGGAAGACACAAATAACATGCCAGTGACTGATGGAAATGAGGCTATGACAGGTGAGGACCTTGAGAGGATTGTTATCACCAAGGAGGTAGTGATGGGCAAGCTAATGGGGCTAAAGGTAGACAAGTCTCCTGGACCTGATGGAATGCATCCCAGAGTGCTAAAAGAGATGGCTAGGGAAATTGCAAATGTACTAGTGATAATTTACCAAAATTCATTAGACTCTGGGGTGGTCCCGGCGGATTGGAAATTAGCAAACGTGACACCACTGTTTAAAAAAGGAGGTAGGCAGAAAGCGGGTAATTATAGGCCACTGAGCTTAACTTCGGTAGTAAGGAAGATGCTGGAATCTATCATCAAGGAAGAAATAGCGAGGCATCTGGATGGAAATTGTCCCACTGGGCAGACGCAGCATGGGTTCATAAAGGGCAGGTCGTGCCTAACTAATTTAGTGGAATTTTTTGAGGACATTAACAGTGCAGTAGATAACGGGGAGCCAATGGATGTGGTATATCTGGATTTCCAGAAAGCCTTTGACAAGGTGCCACACAAAAGGTTGTTGCATAAGATAAAGATGCATGGCATTAAGGGGCAAGTAGCAGCATGGATAGAGGATTGGTTAATTAATAGAAAGCAAAGAGTGGGGATTAATGAGTGTTTCTCTGGTTGGCAATCAGTAGTTAGTGGTGTCCCTCAGGGATCAGTGTTGGGCCCACAACTGTTCACAATTTACATAGATGATTTGGAGTTGGGGACCAAGGGCAATGTGTCCAAGTTTGCAGACGACACTAAGATAAGTGGTAAAGCAAAAAGTGCAGAGGATACTGGAAGTCTGCAGAGGGATTTGGATAGGCTAAGTGAATGGGCTAGGGTCTGCAGATGGAATACAATGTTGACAAATGTGAGGTTATCCATTTTGGTAAGAATAACAGCAAAAGGGATTATTATTTAAATGATAAAATATTAAAACATGCTGCTGTGCAGAGAGACCTGGGTGTGCTAGTGCATGAGTCGCAAAAAGTTGGTTTACAGGTGCAACAGGTGATTAAGAAGGCAAATGGAATTTTGTCCTTCATTGCTCGAGGGATGGAGTTTAAGACTAGGGAGGTTCTGCTGCAATTGTATAATGTGTTAGTGAGGCCACACCTGGAGTATTGTGTTCAGTTTTGGTCTCCTTACTTGAGAAAGGATATACTGGCACTGGAGGGTGTGCAGAGGAGATTCACTAGGTTAATCCCAGAGCTGAAGGGGTTGGATTACGAGGAGAGGTTGAGTAGACTGGGACTGTACTCGTTGGAATTTAGATGGATGAGGGGGGATCTTATAGAAACATATAAGATTATGAAGGGAATAGATAGGATAGATGCGGGCAGGTTGTTTCCATTGGCGGGTGAAAGCAGAGCTAGGGGGCATAGCCTCAAAATAAGGGGAAGTAGATTTAGGACTGAGTTTAGGAGGAACTTCTTCACCCAAAGGGTTGTGAATCTATGGAATTTCTTGCCCAGTGAAGCAGTAGAGGCTCCTTCATTAAATGTTTTTAAGATAAAGATAGATAGTTTTTTGAAGAATATAGGGATTAAGGGTTATGGTGTTCGGGCCGGAAAGTGGAGCTGAGTCCACAAAAGATCAGCCATGATCTCATTGAATGGTGGAGCAGGCTCGAGGGGCCTGATGGCCTACTCCTACTCCTAGTTCTTATGTTCTTATGTTCTTTGGTGAAACTGCCAGGAATATGTCCGACCAGAGTTGACAATCTTCTAATGCCGTGCAAGTGTACTCAAAAAGTGGGCATGTACAAGATAATCAGAACTCTTGTTTTTGACCTTGAAACAGCATTGTACACAGCAAAACTCAACGGTGAAGTCTGCTTCTTCAGTCAATGACTGCATCAAACTACTGGGCTAATTGATAGTGTCATATATTGGTTGTTAAGGGTAGGCCACAATAGCAACAGCTATTTTTATAGCACTTTCTACTGTAGTAAATCTTGAACAATGTTTTGCAGTGGGGAAGCATTGCACGGTAATAGAAACACTGGGGGCTGCTCAGTCAACACAAGGTTTGGAGGAGGCTCTTAAAGAACAGAAAATAATGTAACTCTTTCCTTGTTTCAATGGCAACAAGGACAAGACCAACACGACAGGGTGTTGAGAAAATCGGAATTTGTTTATTCCAGGCATTGGCGTGGTCAAAATTGGAGTTGGTGAAGCACAAAATAATTGAGTACATCATATGTGAGCACTCAAATGAGCAAATAAGAAGTTACAACAGTAGGCACAAATTAAAACTGTACATTTTATGCTCCCCAAAAAGGAAAAGCTTGCATTTATATAGCGGGCTGGATTCTCCAACTTTGAGACTAAGTGCTGATGCTAGCATAGGAACGGTGGCGTTTTACGACTGAAAAAACAGTGCAAAATGGCCAACGATTCTCCGTCTGGTGGGGGGGTTAGCAGGCAGACAGCATAGAGCGCCCGGCCGTAGCTGCGGATACGGCTGGAGAAATGCTGAGTCCGCGGCCGCGCAACCGCGCAGCGGCAGCCTGCAGCGGCCGCGCCGTGCAACATGTCGCCAGCCGGGCGCGGAACCGGCCTGCCAAATAGTGACGGCCCCTTTGGCCAGGTCGCCACCCCCCAGACCATCCCCCACCAGTGCCCCCAGCCACCGCCAAAGCCCCCCCTGCCCGTGGATCAGCTGCCCCCTGACTGTGGCGGCTTTGGACTTAGTCCACAGCCGCCACGTCGAGTTCCCGGGGAAAAAAATCCATCAGGCGACCAACGCCGTAGGGAACTCTGCCCATCGGGGAAGGAGCATCGGGGGAGGGTCTCAGGTAGCGTTTTGGAGGGGGGGGGTACATCACAAAAGCAGCGCCGCCCCCGATTGCGACACCAACGTGGATTCTCTGGCTGATCGCTGAACGCGATTTCGCGTCAGAGACCGGAGAATCCCACCCAGCATCTTTCATGAGCACTGGCCATCTCAAAGCATCTTAAATCCATCTCAAAGCCCATGAATGACTTGTAAAGTGTTGCAATGTAAAAAACACGCCATCCACTTTATGTAGGTTGGAAGGTTGCAAATGAATCGGGGAGTGCAGAAAGCGTCTCCGCTGCTGTTTCTTCACCAGATCGTCATTTGTTTCTCGCTGAGAGTTTTGTTTTTCTGTTTTGTTAACTTCTTCTCATTATCGTTCACCCACCAACCCTGCAACCCAACTGCTTTCTCGAAGCCAGGAAACAGCTGGCTCTGGAAGTTTAAATGGATGTGTGTTTGTTGAAGAGTCAGTCTCACTGTTAGATTGGGCAAAGGTGCTAATTGCTCCATATGTGGGATTACCAGGAGCCGCCTGTTCATCGTGAAGGCTTGCAGCTAGTTGCAAACAGCTGCCAAAGTCAGTTTCAGCTGTCGATATGGATACCAGCACCACTGAGGCCAAAGATCTTAACGCCAAGTAATCTTTGGGTAAACATCTTCTCTGCACCATTTGTAACAAAATTGTAAGGATTGAGAAAAGAACTTGTTTGCAACTGCACCAGATATTGGCCGGGACTCTCCGTTGCGAGTCCGCTCCGATAACTGCTGCTAGCGAGGGGGGAGAATTTTGGTGCACCGTTCACTGGCGGCGGGATTCTGTATTCCCGCTACTGGGGTCATTGGAATTTCCCATCCCTATGTCGAGAAAATATTTCCCTTACTGTGCAGTGTGAGAATATTCAAAGCTCACTTCACTTATTCTCTTCTCCCATTCAAAGACAGACTTGTCTTGAATTTTGCCTCAGTGGTTGTGTGGATTCACACTCAGGTACAACTCCACAGGTCCCAGCTTCATATTGATCTGGGAGTCCGGCCATTGAGATTCACAGGCCGTGCAAACAAGATGGAAATATTCCAATTCCACTTGATTCTGTCCTCACCTGCTATCAGGCTATGTATATGTTACCGACATATTGTTTTACGATACAAAATTATAATAATCTTTATTATCACAAGTAGGCTTACATTAACACTGCAAAGATGTTACTGTGAAAAGCCCCTAGTCGCCACATTCTGGTGCCTGTTCGGGTACACTGAGGGAGAATTCAGAATGTCTAAATTACCTAACAGCATGTCTTTCGGGACTTGTGGGAGGAAACCGGAGCACCCGGAGGAAACCCACGCAGACACGGGGAGAACGTGCAGACTCAGCACAGACAGTGACCCAAGCGGGAATCAAACCTGGGATTCTGGAGCTGTGAAGCAACAGTGCTAACCGCTGTGCTACCGTGCCACCCACGCTTGATTGGCACCCCAATCACCATGTTAAACATTCCCTCCACCACCAGCGCACAGTGGTAGCACTGTGAACTATTTACACGACTGCACAGCAGCAGCTTACCAAGACCCTTTGAACATGACCTCTGTATCCAGAAGCAACAGGGGGGCAGATGCATAGGAAAGATGCCCTCTAAGCCACCCACCATCCGGACTTGGAAGTATATCGCCGTTCGTTAACTGTCTCTGAGTCAAACTCCTGGAGCTCCCTCCGTAACAGCACTGTGGGTGTACCTACACCGCATGGATTGCAGCGGTTCAAGAGGGTGGTCTCAACACAACTTTCTCAAGGGCAATTAGGGATGGCCAATGAATGTTGGCCTTGTCAATCACTTTCCGTCCCGAGAATGAGTTAAGAAAATATAAGAGGTAGAGGCAGCGTAAAGGGGCGGGATTCTCCAACCCTCCGCGCTGAAATCGCGCTGCCTTCCCGCGATTCTTCGCGGATCGGACAATCGCCGTCAGTCGCGCGCGGTCGACGCAGCGCCGGTCGGGGGCCATCGAAAGAGGCCCGCGCGGCAAGTTCCCGCCGGCGTGGTTCCCTCATGGTTCCACCGGGCGGGCACTCGGAGTGGCGGCTGCAGACCCAGTCCGCACTCTGGGTTCCGATCGGGGCCCACCGATCAGCGGGCGCGCGCGATTTGGGGGAGGGCCTATATTGTTGGGGCCGGCCCACTGTGTGGGTCCGCCATGTTGCGCAAACCCACGACCGGAAGTACAGCGCCCCGCATCGGCAGCAGGAGCTGCGAGGACTACTCCGGGGCCCTGCAAGCCCCCATTCAAAATAGAGAATCACTCTGGACTTTCTCTAAGAAAATCCAGCGTGATTCGCACCCGTTTTATAGCCGGCGTGGGGCACTGCCCCATTTTCAGAGAATTCCGCCTCAGCTTCCTCCACTCAATCCCACCAAACATTTCCAGGTCAGACACGACATGGGTTTGATGCAGAGTGATGCTCCCTCTATGCTGTGTCATGGATCACTGTCGGATCTGGTGCTGTACGGATGAAAGCAGAGCAACAAAAACAGATTTGTCAGCTCTGACAAAGAGTCATCCAGACTCGAAAAGTTAGCTGCCTTCTCTCCCCACAGATGCTGTCAGACCTGCTGAGACTCTCCAGCATTTTCTGGTTTTGTTTCAGATTCCAGCATCTGCAGTAATTTGGTTTTATGAAAATAGAGGAAGATTCTGTCTGCGCTGTCACATCAATATCTCTATTCGATTGAAACACTTCAGGTGTAAACTTTGAAGAGTGGTCCAACTGTACTTCTTGGACCGTTCTATACCCTTACTCAATATTGGCCTCTGTGTGTAGGAACGAGCAGGTTTATGTTAAATTGCGATATCAGCCTCAGACCAGAGCGTGCTTGAAAAGATATGTTTTGTCTCAGTCCTGAAATATGTTCTATGGACAATTCTAATGGTAAATTTCTGGATTTGGAACCATTGTTGACCAATATCCAATCTCACAAGCTCCCATTGCCCTGGCTCTGACAAGGCTCTCCCTAACCATGCACCATGTCCTTTTCACCCATCTCCGCCGTACTCGCTGACGTCCAGTAATGCCCAGCTTGGTAATGCCGCTATTTTGAAGTTCTCACCCTCATTTTCGAATCCCTTCGTGGATTCATCCACCCCTGCATTGTAACATCAACCAGCCCCATAGCCCTCCTGGATCACTCTGTCAATACAATTCTGGCCCCTTGCAATTTCACAAATGTTATTTCTCTATCATTGGTAACAATAGGCCTCCTGCTGTCTAGGCCTTAAGCTCCGGAACTCCCTCCCTAAATCTCTCCATCTTCTTACCTCTCTCCCCTCCTATCATGTTGGCTATATTTTTGATCACATGTCCTGATATCTCCTTGTATGGTTCAACGCCAACATTAACTGCACTGTATGTTCTATGTTCTAACTCTTACCAACTTTTACAGATGAACCATTGAAAGCCTCCTATCTTGCAGCATCACAGCTTGGTATGGCAACTGCTCAGCCCAATGCCGCAAGAAACTTCAGAGAGTCGTGAACATCGCCCAGTCCATCACACAAACCTGCCTCCCATCTATTGACTCCATCTATACCTCCCGCTGCCTGGGGAAAGCGGGCAGTATAATCAAAGATCCCTCCCACCCGGTTTACTCACTCTTCCAACTTCTTCCATCGGGCAGGAGATACAGAAGTCTGAGAACACGCACGAACAGACTCAAAAACCGCTTCTTCCCTGCTGTCACCAGACTCCTAAACAACCCTCTTATGCAGTGTTCTTCCGGGGACCCATTTTTACCAACCGGCCAACCTTCGGGACCCAACTCGGCCGACCTTCGCGACCCACGCCGGCCAACTTTCGCGACCCACGCCAGCCGACCTGCGCGACCCACCAGCCCACCAAGGGGCTGTTTAGCACAGGGGTAAATCGCTGGCTTTGAAAGCAGAGTAAGGCAGGCCAGCAGCACGGTTCAATTCCCGTACCAGCCTCCCCGAACAGGCGCCGGAATGTGGCGACTAGGGGGTTTTCACAGTAACTTCATTTGAAGCCTACTTGTGACAATAAGCGATTTCCAGGGGCTGTTTAGCACAGGGCTAAATCGCTGGCTTTGAAAGCAGACTAAGGCAGGCCAGCAGCACGGTTCAATTCCCGTACCAGTCTCCCCGAACAGGCGCCGGAATGTGGCGACTAGGGGCTTTTCACAGTAACTTCATTTGAAGCCTACTTGTGACAATACGCGATTTTCATTTCATTTCATTTAATTTTCTCTTGTTTGCTGCTGACAAAAATGGAGGAAATGGTTTTGGGTCCCTTTGCCCCTCGTACACGCTCCTCCAATGGAACCTGTTGGGTGAAGGTGAAGCCTTCCGGTGTCGGAAAGTACGGAGTCTCCATCTGTCCAAAGCTCTGCATTTTCTTCCGGTAAACTTTTATCAAATAAAGCCCCCCCGCGAACTTGTTAAAAAAAAATGAATAAAATAAATGAATAAAATGAATAAAACCCCCCCGAACTTGTAAAACAAAAAGCTGCGACCGTTTAAAAAAAAATGCGGCCACACTGCGCATGCGTGCCCAATCATCGGCGCGCATGTGCATAGTTTTGCGCATGCGCCAATGATCTGGCACGCATGCGCAGTGCGGCCGCATTTTTTTAACATGCTCGCGGCCATTGTAATGATTACAAATTACAAACACCTAATTTACAGAACAAGATGTGAACTCAAAGAGCCCTTTCTCCCCCTTTCCATCCCCTCTTCCGATCCTGTTGTGAAGCTCTTGATTAATTTCCCCACAGCTCCACAGACCCTGTTACCTCACCTTAAATTGTCAGACTGTACAGTGAGTGTTAGGGGGCTATTTGCTCTCCAGGACATTACCACTGAACTGAATTCAGCCCTCCCCATTACTTCACACCTATAACAGTTGCATCAGTGGAGAGTGATCAGGTGCAAGAACCTGGCCAATGTTTTATTTTCTCTCCGAGGCGGGGCCTCAAAGATCTATTGTGGTGTCCCACGAACACCATAGCTGAGGTAAGCTCATTCAACCACAAAAATACTGTCATTGAGCCCTGGGGCTTCGCTGGGTGTGTTGCACATTGCTACCACACTCAAACTCTGAAGACCAAAATTTGTCAACGTCAAAGGTCAGCCTTTAATGGGACTTGTCAGAATGTGTGAAAAAAGACAATGTCCAGTCAAAATATATGCAGTAAATTAGTCTTCACAGTGATTTTGTTTATTGATTTTTGTTTCTTTATTCTTGGGATTTGGCAACATTAGCAAGGTCACATTTAATGCCCATTCCCAATTGCCCTGATATGGTGGAAATATGATGCTCTTTACTTGGAACACTGGAGTCCCTGCAGTGTGGATGCTTCACAAATGATTCGAGCGAAGAATTCCAATGAATGGACCAAATGCTTTGACTTGAGATAAAGTCTGTTGAACGGCACGTTTGGTGGGGTGTTGGCACCTGCAGCACCAATAAGCGGCCAGTTATTCAATGGTACCTTGCCATTTTATTGGGTCACATTTAAAGGGATTTAGCTCATCAGCAGGAAAGGCTCCTCGCAGGTCGAGGTATCTTTTGTCTGGCAGCCCCGATCTTCTCTCCCCCCACTCCCTTTCAGGGCCCAACCCCACTTTTGATCCCCCCCCCCCCCCCCGGCCACCCTCACCCCATCAACCTTGGGGACCCCCCCTGCATCCTCCCGTTGCCTGGCAAGCCCCCCCCCAGGGGCTTATCCCTGGCAGTGCCAACCTGGAACCTGGGTATACTGGCGCTGCCAGCCTGGTAGCATCACTCAGGCACCCTGGAAATTCCAGGGTGGCATTGCAGATGTGCCCGTGTGGTACTATCCAGATGCCAGGGGGCGAGCCAGGGTGCCACCATGCCGTGTCTCTGACCAGCTAGGCATCTCCAATGGCATGAACCCGGGTCCCTGGTGCTGTGAGGCCGCAGTGCTAATCATTGTGACGCTGTGTCGTGCCAACTGAATATATTTAAGAAGGAAATAGATAGATTTCTAGCATCTATTGGTGTCAAGGAGTATGGGGAGAGCGCTGGAAGATGGCGGTCAGGTGGAGCATCAGCCATGATCATATTGAATGGTGGAGCAGGCTTGAAGGGCCCAATGGCCTACTCAGATTTTCAATGCTTCTAGAAACAAGAGTGCTGCCCACTGATCCATGATTAAGACACAAAGTTTCTGGGCGCGATTCTCCGAAATGGAGACAGAGTGTTCGCGCCGTCGTGAACGCCGTCGCATTTCACGACGGCACGAAACAGGCGTGGGTACTACCGATTCTGGCCCCCACAAGGGGCCTGCACGGCACTGGAGCGGCTCACGCTGCTCCAACCTCCCTTCCCAGCGCCAAATGGGCACCGCGCCAACCCGCGCCTGCGCAGTTGGGCCGCGCCAACCCGCGCCTGCGCAGTTGGGCCGCGCCAACCCGCGAAAGCGCGGGGGACTTCCTCAGCGCGCCGGCCCTGACGCAACATGGTGTGGGGGCTTAGGGGCGGGCCGCGTAATAAAGTAGGGCTGGGGCTGGAGAGGCCGGCCCGCCGATCGGTGGGCCCCGATCGCGGGCCAAACCCCATCAGAGGCCGCCCCAGCACTGCTTTTCCCCGTCCCACAGGCCGCCCCCCGACCCTACACGCAGAGTTCCCGTCGGCTGCGAGCAGGTGCCGTTTCCGCGCGGCCGCTCGGCCCACCAAGGCCAGAGAATCGCCTGCCGGCATCGGACTGCGCCGCGGGAAAAAATGGCGTGAACGGCGATTCTCCCATACGGCGCGGCATGGGAGAATCGCGCCCAGAGAATCAAATATATATTGGCTCTTAATTCTTTGTGCCCATGCCACATGGTAAATATATGTACAAGGGCCGACTTGGATGCGGCAGCACAGAATCTGGGAAAGGAAATGTTGGAGACAGGTTTTCACTGCTCCCGATCTCTCTCGGGTGTGCTGCACTATGAGGCACCCATATGGGTGCATGCCTGCCAGGAGAGAGGGAAATTCTCAGAGAAAGTTATCCAGAGTGCCGAAAGGGACCCCCCCCTCATGAGTGTGTGAACCGCAGGCAGCACGGTGGCGCAGTGGGTTAGCCCTGTAGCCTCACGGTGCCGAGGTCTCAGGTTCAATCCCAGCTCTGGGTCACTGTCCGTGTGGAGTTTGCACATTCTCCCCGTGTTTGCGTGGCTTTCACCCCCACAACCCAAAGATGTGCAGGCTAGGTGGATTGCCCCTTAATTGGAAAAATGAATTGGGTACTCTACATATATATATTGTTAAAAAAAACATTTTTAACAAATAAATTTAGAGTACCGAATTCTTAAAAAGAAAATGAGTGTGTGAATCCATGAAAGACACCACAGCTAAGCCCAAAATGGGCGGCACAAAATATCCACCACACAAGGGGATTTCCAAACTTGGCCGGAATTCTCTGGTCGTTGCGATTCAATTTTCTCGCCACCCGCCCCCCCCCCCCGCAGTGGATTTCACGACGGTGTGGGATGGTTACAATGGGAAATGCCAGGGACAATCAGCGGGAACACGGAATCCCGCCGCCAGCGGACGGCGCGCGGCCGAAAATCACGCGCGGCTGGCGGACCGGAGAATCCCGCCCCTTGTTTTATTGAGCAATGCCCAGCGCTCACCCTCCTTGTCCAGGGGACATTTGTAACACTCCAAATGTAAGTCAGCTCTGTTCTATTTAGAGAGAGGCAGGATTGTGCAGGCAGCAGTGACTGATCGATACCAGCTGCCTTTCGCTCTTTCCATAATGTTCTTGTTTTTGTCCTGGCCTGCCAGCACTGCTGTGTATAACAAGCAATACCTACACACGGACCTGCTCAAGAAGACTCAACCATGTGCTAAACATAGTCCGGACTGTTTATAAAACACTGCTGAATGATTAAATGGTTGGATTAAAGCCTAGGCTCCTAATATAGTATTATCAGTGAGCAGAACACAAACATAGTAAATTGTGGATATCTTGAGACATTTTTATGGCTAATGATATAAAGTTCATTTATCGATTTTTGAAAAGCTTCACATTATCCTCATGGAGCTCCACAAAGCATAATGTTGTTTCTGTGAAGGTCAATAGTAAGTAGAACTTTCCTGTGAATTTTCTAGCCATCGGACCTCGAAGGGCCAGTGTAGAGAGAGCTCTACTCTGCGAGCTCTACTCTGGGTCTTAACCCTTGTCTGCCCCTGGGATTGTTTGACGAGTCAAAAGTGAGGATCTGCCCTCTTGTCTTCTTTAAAATGTGGTGACAAATGCAACGCAACTGTGGAGTTTTATGCTGTAATTAATTGGGGAAGTCCAGAACATGGAGGAATAACTTTCTAATTAGAGCAATACCATTCAGGGGTAATGTCAGAAACCAGTATATTTAATATGGAACCTTGGAGCCCCCAAAAGCTGTTGAGATGGTCAATTGAAAACGTCATGCTGAGACTGATAGGTTGTTTTTTAGGCAAGGGTGTTCAGAGTCATGAACCAAGGTAGATGATTGAATGAGGACATAGATTAGGCATCATCTAATTGAATAGCGGAGCAGTGTGGTCAGATGGCGAACGGCCTGAATTGTAGGCCCGACAATTTAGTGTGGCCAATCCACCTACCCTGCACATCTTTTTGGGTTGTGGGGGGGTGTCCCACGCAGACATGGGGAGAACGTGCCAACACCAAACAGACAGTGACCTGGGGCCGGGATCGAACCTGGATCCTCGGCACTGTGAGGCAGTAGTGTTAACCACTGCACCACTGTGCTGCCCCATTGATAGCTCTCCCTTTCACAAACATTCAAGCTCTCCACCTCCGAAGAACAGTGGCAGCCGTGAGCACCGTCTAGAAGATGCACTGCAGGAACTCACCAAGATTCCTCAGACAGCACCTTCCAAACCCACGACCGCTACCATCTAGAAGGACACAAGCAGCAGATATCTGGAAATCCCACCACCTGGGGGTTCCCCCTCCAAGTCACTCACCACCCTGACTTGGAAATATATCGCCGTTCCTTCACTGTCGCTGGGGCAACATCCTGGAACTCCCTCTCTAACAGCACTGTGGGTGCACCTACACCTCACGAACTGCAGCGGTTCAAGAAGGCAACTCATCACCACCTTCTGAAGGGCAACTAGGGATGGGCAATAAATGCTGACCTAGCCAGCGACGCCCACATCCCGTAAATTAATTTTTAAAAATGTTTTTTAAATCTCCAGATGTTGTTCATTCACACTCCCTTGAAGTGCATTAGGATGCTTTGCTATGCCAAAGGTGCTATATAAATACAAGTTGCTGTTGTTTAGAAAGTAACGCTAATGAACATTTGGCTGCTTTCTCCATGTCAAAATATTTGACATCATTTTTGCGGGGTGGGGGTGGGGGGGGGGAGGGGGGGGATGTTTATGGTTCTTCTGCAGCACACACTGGGCTGGATTCTCCGGTTGCCGACGCCAAAATCGCGTTCGGGAGGGCAGCACGGTGGCGCAGTGGTTAGCCCTGCTGCCTCACGGCGCCGAGGTCCCAGGTTCGATCCCGGCTCTGGGTCACTGTCCGTGTGGAGTTTGCACATTCCTCCCGTGTCTGCATGGGTTTCGCCCCCACAACCCAAAGATGTGCAGGGTAGGTGGATTGGCCACGCTAAATTGCCCCTTAGTTGGCTAAAATGAATTGGGGACTCTAAATTTATTAATTTTAAAAAAAAAATGTAAATCGCTTTCGGGGATCGGCCGGAGAATCAAAGTTCCCGACCAAATCGGGGGCGGCTCCGCTTTCGCGATGCGATGCTCCCTCCAAAGCGGCGCACTCTCCGAGTACGGCGCGCCACCTACAGACAGCCTCAGGACATTGCCTGAGGCCCGACCCCCGATTCTCCGCCCCCGACCGGCCGAGTTCCCGGCGCTGTCGGTCGCGTGTGGTCTCACCCGTCGAGAACTCGGCGTGGCAGCTGTGGACTCATTCCAGTGCCACCACTGTCAGGGGAAGGGCCGATCTACGGGCGGGGGGGGGGGGGGGACTTTATTCGGGGCTGGGGGCACTGTGGGGGTGGGGGGGGTTGTGGTCAGTGGCGTGCGAGCCGGCCAATGGGGGGGAACTATTTCGCGGGCCGGGTCCGCAAGCAGTCTCCGCCATGTCGCACGGCGTGGCTGGCATGGTAGCCCCCAGCCAAACGGAGGATCGGTGGACGTTTTGCGCCATTGTTTCTGGTGTAAACCGCCACCGTTCCCACACCGGTGTGGGGACATAGCCCCAGAATCGGAGAATCCAGCCCCCTGTGTCAAGCCCAGTTAAACGCCCCCAAACTGTCCTGTGTAGTCCTTCAGGGGAGACCGGCGTTGAGACCCAACCATTCACCTCGAGCGAAGGACGTCTTTGTTATGCTTTCCTCAGAAGACCTCTTCCACCTGCTTGAACTGAAGCCACAATCCCCACCCGCCCTATACAATTGCACAGTCAGCAAACCCTCTCCTGACAACTTTCCAACTGTATTTTACTGGCCTAGAGTATCTGAACAACATTCTTTCGATAGAACTGGTATCACTTACTGCTGCCCGATGCACAATTTAAATTCAGCAAGAGGTCGTTCCGTACACTATTCTTTGCTCACAGGACAGCTCCTCTTATTTCTCTGTCTCTTGCTTCAGATCTTTTTCAGCTTTCTAAAAAAACCTCTATTGGGGGGGATGCAGGGGCGTTTAAATGTGTCTTCGGCAGTAAAATGGGTCACAATAAATCATTCTGCCCAATTTTCCTCCCCGGTGTTGGAAGTTGAGTTTCATCCTTCCCCCGATCTCTCCTGAAGGAGCTGGCTCCTCGCTGGGGCACATCCTCCAGTGTCTATAGCAGCCCAACTGTGCAGGTTGTCACAGCAAATTCTGATACTCTTATCACTCTATGACCATACACTCATGCAAAAGGGTCTGGTTTAGCACAGTGGGCTAAACAGCTGGCTTGTAAAGCAGAACAAGGCCAGCAGGCGTGGGTTCAATTGCCATACCAGCCTCCCCGAACCGGCGCCGGAATGCGGCGACTAGGGGCTTTTCACAGTAATTTCATACCGGGCAGCAGGGTAGCATTGTGGATAGCACAATTGCTTCACAGCTCCAGGGTCCCAGGTTCGATTCCCGGCTTGGGGCACTGTCTGTGCGGAGTCTGCACATCCTCCCCGTGTGCGCGTGGGTTTCCCCCGGGTGCTCCGGTTTCCTCCCACAGTCCAAAGATGTGCAGGTTAGGTGGATTGGCCATGCTGAATTGCCCTTAGTGTCCAAAGTTGCCCTTAGTGTTGGGTGAGGTTACTGGGTTATGGGAATAGGGTGGAGGTGTGGGCTTGGGTAGGGTGCTCTTTCCAAGAGCCGGTGCAGACTCGATGGGTCGAATGGCCTCCTTCTGCACTGTAATTTCTATGATTCTATGATTCAAACACAAACACACCACTCACACATACTCACACAAACAGGCACATTTTCCAGCAACGTAGGAATGTAGACAGTGTTTGGAAGCAGCAACCCCGGCTGATTTGCAGCTCGCATTGCCCACTGCCACATGGAGCTATGCAGCCCAGGACATTCATAGGCTTAATTCCTGACTTGTTCTTAGTCAAGGTAACAATGAGGGAGGGGGGATGGGCCTGCAGAGCACTACAATGTGTGAGTGTGTGTGTGATTGTATGCGTGCGTGTGTGTGAGCCTGAACGTGTGTCTGTGTATGTGGACATGTGTGGGTAACTGTCAGGTGTGTGTGCAACTATGTGTGTATGTGTATGCTTGTATCTGTGCATGGGTGTGTGCGTGCATGTGTATATACTTGTATGTATGTGTATGTGCATGCATGTACGTGTATATGTGTATATGTGATTGTGTATCATAGATTATCATAGAATTTACACTGCAGAAGGAGGCCATTCGGCCCGTCGAGTCTGCACCGTCTCTTGGAACGAGCACCCTACCCAAGGTCAACACCTCCACCCTATCCCCGTAACCCAGTAACCCCACCAACACTAAGGGCAATTTTGGACACTAAGGGCAATTTATCATGGCCAATCCACCTAACCTGCACATCTTTGGACTGTGGGAGGAAACCGGAGCACCCGGAGGAAACCCACGCACACACGGGGAGGATGTGCAGACTCCGCACAGGCAGTGACCCAAGCCGGAATCGAACCTGGGACCTTGGAGCTGTGAAGCAATTGTGCTATCCACAATGCTACCGGGCTGTCCCGAATGTTTGTACATATGCTTGTATGTGTATGTGCATATGCGGGTGTGTGAATTCGAACCGCATA
Source organism: Scyliorhinus torazame (assembly GCF_047496885.1). NCBI lineage: Eukaryota > Metazoa > Chordata > Chondrichthyes > Carcharhiniformes > Scyliorhinidae > Scyliorhinus > Scyliorhinus torazame. The sequence goes on along the minus strand of NC_092718.1, from coordinate 21,207,517 downwards.
GACCAGTTCATGAGAGAATGACCAGAATTATCCGGACCTTGCCATTGATTTTTCCCACCAGCAGTCCACCCTTGCCCATGGGGTTCTCAGCAGGGTGGGGTGGTTTCAATGAGAAACCTTACTGACAAGTGGCTGGAAGATAGAATCCCACCACCAGCGAACAGCACGCCACCGAAAAATATGCGGGCGGAGGTCCAGGGAATATAGCCAGCTATCTGTCATACCAGACATTACGCAGAACTGTCCACCCAGATGAACAGAACCTTTCACCACCTTTTCCAAAGAAAATTAGGAGATCTCCCTGATGTCCTGCCTCAGCTAGAATCACTAAAATGGATTGTCCGATCATTATACCTCTGCTGTTTGTGGGAGCTTGCTGTGCACGAACTGATGGCCGCGATTCCTTACATTACAGCAGTGACTAACTTTCAAAAGGTACGCCATTGGCGGCACCTTGGGATGTCCGCAGGTCAGGAAAGTTGCCGTTTAAACGCAGGCCTTTTATTTGCTTCGAAGGGGCTGAGTTAGTCGATTTTCTTGTCTGTTTTTTGCTGTCTTTAGCTGAGAGCTGGTGGTGAAATGAAATGAAAATCGCTTATTGTCACAAGTAGGCTTCAATGAAATTACTGTGAAAAGTCCCTAGTCGCCACATTCCACCGCCTGTTCGGGGAGGCTGGTATGGGAATTGAACCGTGCTGCTGGCCTGCCTTAAAAGCCAGCGATTTAGCCCAGTGTGCTAAACCAGCCCCTGGTGCAGGAGGTACAGCTTCTCCGAGGACTGTCAAGCAGCAGAAATATCACCCCCACCACCCCTCCATCAAACACCATCCCTTCCCCTTACAGTGAGGCTCATTTCCTCTTGTGTGTGTGTGTGTGTGAGTGTGTATGTGTGTCACAGTCATCTATTATTGACAGCTGCTGGCAAATTAGCATTCAGGGAGCAGGCATCGAGATTCTGAGGATTCTGTGTCCTATTCCCTTTCACTTCTCCTGGTTTCTCTTTCTCTCACTCTATCCCTCTGTAAGTCTAGAGGCTCTCTGTTCACAGAGGGAGAAAGATGAGTGGCTTACTTCTCCGAAACCGCTTGTCAACGCAAAGGGCGGGGGGGGGGGGGGGGGGGGGGGGGGGGGGGGGGGAAGGAAGAAAAATAAGTTGGACCCGTGGGTTAAAAGGGTAGCCTCTTCCCACCAGGGGGCCATTTCAGCCTTAAGCCATAGCCGCGGCCTTTGTTTGAATGGACTGTTTGGAAAAGGGTGGTGGGAAGGTGGGAGTGGGGTGTGAGGGGTGGGGGGTGGGAGAGAGGCGGTGGTGGGGAGAAGATGTGGGGTGGGGGGGGGGGGTGCTACTGGAACAGACTTGAATAGGGAGGGGAGAAAAGCAGCCGAGCCTTTTAAAACCTTTGTGCAGAAATGCTTTCACACTTTGCCCTTTCATTGAGCCGATTCTATGAGATTTGGTGGGAAAGTGAACTCGTAAACTGAGTACCCTCTCAATCAGGACCAGATGCAACATATTTGATTCTCATGCACCCCAGGCCACCGATTTTTTTTCTCAAAAAATAAATAAATAAAACAGCGCAAGTTTTTAAAAAAATGTTCATTGACTGCCAGTTACTCATGAATAATTTTCCCATGCTAACGTCAGCGGACAATAATGAAACGAGAATGGAGCTCTCCGTTCATTACAAGGAGGCTACAGAATGCGTCCAGTTTCAGAGTAATCTGCAATTCTCCCTCACCTGTAACGTGCCAGAGGTAGCAGTGTTGTTTCTGAACCAGAAGGCTGTGGGATCTGGGGCGAAATTCTCCTACCCGCCCAGCCACATTTCTGCCCGACCGGCCGGCCGGAGTCTCCGTAACACCGGCCGGTCAATGGGGTTTCCCATTGTGGGGCAGCCCCACGCCATCGGGAAACCCCCGGGCGCCGGCAAAACGGAGACTCCCGCCGGCGGAGAATGACGCCCCAGAGTCCCCCTTCGGGGCCTTCATAAGAAGATCTAGGCTGACTCTCTTGTTGCAGATCAGTGATGAAGAATTGTTACGGTGCAGAAGGAGGCCGTTTGGCCCATTGGGTCTACACCAGCTCTCCAAATGAACGACTTAGTGCTGTACCCCTGCCTTTCCCCCCTCCGTTGTACATTGTTTCCATCCAAATAATCATCGAATGCCCTCTTGAATGCCATGATTGAACCTGCCTCCACCACACCTCCAGCCAGTGCATTCCAGGCCCGAACCACTCGCTGTGTAAAAACGTTTACTCTCATATCTTCTTTTGAGGATCACTTTAAATCTATATCCTCTCGTTTTTAATCCTTTTACCAGCTTGAACAATTTCTTCCTATCTGCTCTGTCCAGCCCCCCTCACGATTTTAAACATCTCTATCAAATCTCCCCTCAGCCTTCCCCTCTCCAAGAAGAACAATCCCAACCTACTTGTGAAATTGGGAAATATTTCTACGCAAGAAGGATACATAGGAGATACATAGAAAATAACAGCACAGAACAGGCCCTTCGGCCCACGATGTTGTGCCGAACCTTTGTCCAAGGTTAAGAACAAATTAATCTACACCCCATCATTCCACTGTAATCCATGTACCTATCCAATAGCCACTTGAAGGTCCCTAATGTTTCCGAATCAACTACTTACACAGGCAGTGCATTCCATGCCCCCACTACTCTCTGGGTAAAGAACCTACCCCTGATATCCCCCCTATATCTTCCACCATTCACCTTAAATTTATGTCCCCTTGTAATGGTTTGTTCCACCCGGGAAAAAGTCTCTGACTGTCCACCCTATCTATTCCCCTGATCATCTTATAAACCTCTATCAAGTCTCCCCTCATCCTTCTCCGTTCTAATGAGCAAAGGCCTAGCACCCTCAACCTTTCCACGTAAGACCTACTCTCCAATCCAGGCAACATCCTGGTAAATCTGTTTTGTGAGGGCCACGAAGAATCCAGCACGAGTTTTAAGGATACAAAGTAATAACATTTATTTACAATAACATATATATATATATAATAGCAGCAGCAACTTCCCTTGCTGCACACTCCTTCCTGCTGGTTCCTAAACTGGCCAGCTTTATTTATACTAGGAGTTTACTAATGGTTTCTCCGCCCCTCTCATTGGGGAAGCTCATACTCCCACAGGATTGTGGGATTGTCATTAGTCCCCAGCCAATGGTAAGTAGGCAGGTTATAACATCCCACCCCCCCAAAGTCCAAGGAATCCACCAAAGACCCTGGCGAAGGAGGGCGTCGGACTCGTTTTGCCACAGGCCGGACACCATTTGCACGCGTGGGTTCGAATCCCATCCTTGTCGCCAGTTTTGTGAGGGCCACGAAGAATCCAGCACGAGTTTTAAGGATACAAAGTAATAACATTTATTTACAATAACATATATATATATATGTATATAACAGCAGCAGCAACTTCCCTTGCTGCACACTCCTTCCTGCTGGTTCCTAAACTGGCCAGCTTTATTTATACTAGGAGTTTACTAATGGTTCCTCCGCCCCTCTCATTGGGAAAGCTCATACTCCCACAGGATTGTGGGATTGTCATTAGTCCCCAGCCAATGGTAAGTAGGCAGGTTATAACAATCTCCTTTAAATCCAAGATTGATAGATTTTTCTTAAACAAATTTAGAAAATAGAGAATGGAATTCCTATGGCGCAGAAGGAAGCCATTTGGCCCACTGAGTTTTCACTGACCATCTGAAACAGCATCCTACCTCGGCCCACTCAACAAAGTATAAAGAACAATACAGCACAGGAACAGGCCCTTCGGCCCTCCAAGCCTGTACCAGTCACGATACCAACCTTTGCCAAAGCCCTCCGCACTTCCTTGTGCCGTATTCCTCCTTACCCATCCTATCCTTGTGCTTGTCAAGATGCCTTTTGAATGCCGTTAATGTATCTGCTTCCGGGGGCAGCACGGTGGCACAGTGGTTAGCACTGCAGCCTCACGGCGCCGAGGTCCCAGGTTCGATCCCGGCTCTGTGTCACTGTCCGCGTGGAGTTTGCACATTCTCCCCGTGTTTGCGTGGGTTTCACCCCCACAACCCAAAGATGTGCAAGATAGGTGGATTGAACACGCTAAATTTCCCCTTAATTGGAAAAAATGAATTGGGTACTCTAAATTTAAAAAACAAGACATTTTTTTAAAAAAAAATGTATCTTCTTCCACAACGTTCCCCTGACAACGCGTTCCAGGCACTCACCACCCTCTGCGTAAAACACCTGCCTCGCACATCTCCTCTAAAGAACTTAAACCTATGCCCCCTGGTGACTGACCCCTCCACCCTGGGAAAGAGTGCCTGCCCATCCATTCTATCCAGGCCCCTCATAATCTTTTAGACCTCTATCGGGTCTCCCCTCAACCTTCATCTTTCTAATGAAAACAGTCCGAGTCTATTCAGCCTCTCCACATAGCTAACACCCTCCAGACCAGGCAACTTCCTGGTAAACCTCCTCTGCACCCTCTCCAAAGCCTCCACTTCCTTCTGGTAGTGTGACAACCAGAATTGTGCGCAATATTCCAAGTGCGGCCTTACCAACGTTCTATACAACTGTAGCATGACTTGCCAGTTTTTATACTCAATGCCCCATCCAATGAAGGTGAGCATTCCGTATGCTTTCTTGACTACCTTGCCCACTTGTGTTCCCACTTTCAAAGATCTGTGGACCTGCACGCCCAGATCTCTCTGACTCTCTATATTCCTAAGAGTTTTGCCATTCAGGTATATTTCCCCTCAATGTTAGACCTACCAAAATGCATTACCTCACATTTGTCCGGATTAAACTCCATTTGCCATTTCTTTGCCCAAGTCTCCAACCTATCTATGTCCTGCTGCATCCTCTGACAATCCTCAACACTCTCTGCCACTCCACCAACCTTTGTCCGCAAACTTACTAATCAGCCCACTCCTCCAGCCTAACTCCTTCACTCTATCCCCGTTACTGAGAGGTTTGGGAAAAGACAGGTATATGGAGATAGGCAGCAGATCAACCATGATCTCCTTGACTAACCGATCAGGCCCGAGGGGCTAAATCACCTCCTCCTGCTCCCATGCTCTGTCAGGAATGCCATCTCTTGGATAAGAGAGGCTACATTTTCCTTCTCAGGTGGGTGTACAAGATCCCATGCCGTCTCTTTTGAAGAATACCAGTAGCTCTTCCTGGTGTTCTGGCCAATAATTCCTTTCGATCCACATCATGAGTTCAGATCATCTGGTCATTTATCACATTGCTATTTATGGAGCCTTACTGTGCATAAATCAGTGACCACATTTCCTGCATTACCAGTGACTTCACTTTAAAAGTACTTCACTGAAAATACTTTGGAAAGCCTTAAGGTTGTGAAAGGTACTATATATAAATGAGAGCCTCCGACCTGCTTTTACACCATACTCCCAACCCATACAGCTGATAACAGAAGAAACAAACTTGCTAACAGTCAGGAAGACTTGGATTTCACTGGATTCATGGAACCATAGAATTTACAGTGCAGAAGAAGGCCATTCTGCCCATCGAGTCTGCACAGGCCCTTGGAAAGAGTACCCTACTTAAACCCACACCTCCACCCTATCCCCATATCCACCTAACCTTTTGGACACGAAGGGGCAATTTAGCATGGCCAATACACCTCACCTGCACATCTTTTGACTATGGGAGGAAACCGGAGCACCCGGAGGAAACCCACGCAGGCACAGGGAGAACGTGCAAACTCCGCACAGGCAGTGACCCAAGACGGGAATCAAACCTGGGACCCTGGAGCGGTGAAGCAACAGTGCTAACCACTGTGCTACCATGCCGCCCAACACCCCTGTCTGCCCCACAATGACTCTTAGTTTCATGCCGGCTCCAGATGTCAGGGGTTCGGACAGCCAGGCTCGGCCTCACACAATACGAGAGACACCACGACTTGAAATCAAAGTCTTGTTGCACCAACTCTTACCCTAAGTCATTTGCCCTTCCTGCAGTGTCTGTCAGGTGTGGTCGCTTTTCATTTTTCAGTTGGCTCCTGGACTGTGTATTGACAGAGGCCCAGCGGAGTCTTTTAAAAACTCATTTTAAAACTAAATCCTAAATCCCATCCCCAGGATCAGGTGGAATGTTTGTTTTACACTCCGACCAAGAATACACTACGTCGAATTCAGTGAAAAGTGAGATTGGGGGAGGAGTGCAGGGAGAAGGTAGACCAGTGTTGCACCAGATCCTATCAATTTTCCAATGACCAGGTTAGGTTGAGATTGCCCCTGGATGTGGTATGAAGGCAGCACCCACCTGAAGTAAATCATTCATAGCATATTCTCAGTGGAAGCAATAGCATCGGTTCTCCAGATGTCAGGGTGTCTGTGCATTGGGGAGCTGTCACAGGAGGGGGACCTTGGATCTTCCTATCAACATCAGCATACATTTCCACAGCTATCCTCACAAGCAGAACAACAATAACTTTCATTGGCATGGCACCTTTAACACCCAAAGGCAACTGGAAAGATATGCAATGTAAGCTTTATGTGAAGAAGGATGATGAATGAGCAGATTCTTTGGGGTGGAAGACAAGTGTGCAAAATGTGCGGGAGGACCAGCAAACCAGGTCCACATGTTCTAGACATGTCCAAAGCTTACGGGATTTTGGTGGGGGTTTGCAGATGTCATGTCCACGGTGTTAAAAACAAGGGTGGCACTGAGTCCAGAGGTGGCGATTTTCAGGGTGTCGGAAGACGCGGGAATCCAGGAGGAGAAAGAGGCAGACGTTCTGGCCTTTGCTTCCCTGGTAGACCGGAGACGGATATTATTAGCTTGGAAGGACTCAAAGCCCCCGAAGTCGGAGACCTGGCTATCGGACATGCCTAGGTTTCTCTGTTTGGAGAAAATCAAGTTCGCCTTGACAGGGGCACTGTTAGGGTTCGCCCGGATGTGGCTGTCATGATATGCAAACATGCAACCAATGAACACTCAGAATAGGACACAACCAATGGGCAGTCAGGACATTCAGATGTGGCATCACCACAAGGGGGCATGATATAAACACTATAAAAGGGATGAGGCACCCACACCCTGCCTCTTTCCACAGACAGGCATCTAGAAAGTTAGACAGGGTTGATCAGAAGCATCACACCCCAGCGCGTGGCTTAGAGCAAGCTGGTACAGTTAGACTGAGTTACTACAGTTAGATTAGCAGAGAGTCTAACTCATTTGAGAACTGTGTTAATAGTTCAATAAACACGTTGAACTCATTTCAGAGTCTGGAGCATCCTTTAGTTAAGACTGCATCAAGAAGCAGCCTGTGTTATCCGAAGCAGCATAACACAACAGTGGCAACCGTTTGTCGACTTCTTCGCGGAAAATTAATCGTCAGCAGAAATGGGGGGGGGGGGGGCGGTTAGTTTAGCTTAGATTAGGGGGTTAATAAAGGTGGGACCTGTAAGGAAGGGAGACGGCTTTTGCACCATATTTATAGTTTCATGTACATTGTTTGTTTTGTTGTTGTTACAATACCAAAAGTACCTCAATAAAATGTTTATTAAAAAAAAAGATGAAGAAACGGATGCCGACCTTGAGAGAAAAGAGAAAATGAACACAGTTGGCATTAGGGGAGAGCTTGAGGTGAAGGATTTGGAGTCTTTGAATGGATGGAGGGAGATGGCAATAAAGAGAGAACCAGGCAATCAGTAGACAAGGAGAGGAGCAGAATGGCAGAATCCCACAATGTAAGCTGGAATGTCAGCAAAGGGTATATAACAATTTCTAAATACTTGTGACTAGATACAAAGCTGAATATAAAGTTGATAAATGAGAGCAAGTAATTACTCTGAATTTGCAATGGGGCTGTATTGTCGATGTACTCGGCACTCTTTCATATCAACTCTCAATCTCTCCAACACCAGGGAGATTTACTTGCTCAGTGACTTTCCATGTCCTCGGAAAATGTAGATCTTAGACATTTTATTTGGTGCAATATCTTGGTCGCTAACGGAAGTCGTTTGTTGTTCTCATCCTGCAGCTAGTGGTGCACAAGGAAGACTTTCGCCTGTTCCCATAGCTAATTTTTCTCTGGAAAAGGTTGCGCGTCCATCACCAAAGGCTTATAGCTTGGAGGGGGCACCAGTCCACATCAAGTGTGGCTGCCCCCTCCAAGGAGTCTTTCCCGCTCTTACTGCCAGCCATTCGTGTAATGGAAGATTTTGCAGGTTGAGACACTCAACCTCTTTGACCGCGTTATGAACGCGGGTCCCCGGGTGGGAATCAAACCCGGAGCTTCCGGCTCAGAGATAGAGATGTGACCCACTGTGCCACAAGACTTGCAGTTATTTTTTGCTTCACATCACCTCAGGACATCATTATGAAGTATGGTCATTGTTTTACTCATCAGTAAAAGGTTCTCCCCTGAATTTGAATGAGAACTATTACTTGACATTTGGGAATGAATTATTTTTCCTCACATTTTAAAATTTATTTTTCCCAAGAGCATCAGATAGTCTTCTATAGCGTCATAGGAGCAGGCAAAGGGCATTCAGCCCATCGAGTCTGTGTTGCCATTCAACACAATCGTGGCTGATTATCCACTTCCGTGCCTTTTTCCCACACTATCCCAGATCCCGTTATGTCATTGGTATTTAGAATCCTATCAATCTCTGCTTTAAACATACTCAATGACCGAGCTTCCACAACCCAAATTTAATATGATTTGTCTTAAAGCCAGCCACTAAATTTCTCATTTGGATTTCAAGCTGGTTGTTGCTACCCTTAGGGGTTCAGTCAGTAAGCACACTGCCTAATCAGCCATAAAGAACAGGACAATCCCAGCTTCATTCCTAGCGTGTGCTTGGTTAGACGATCTTATCTCGAGTGCTTGCTTCTGGTGACTATTCAGTGGCATGTTTGAATAAGCAGCAAGCACTCACTGGGTTGGAGCTTGCCTGCTTGCAGTGAATGGTTCATGAATTGGCTTTTAGCTTCCATTCAGGTCGTCTACCATCTACAAGGCACAAGTGATGAGTGTGATGGAAAACCCTCCACTTATCTGGATGTGTGCAGCCCCAACAACACTCAAGGGGCTGGACACCAACCAGGACAAGGCAGCTACTTGATTGGCACCCCATCCACTGCCTTCAACATTCACACTGCGCTGGGTGCAATACACTGTAAATCTGTGGCTGGGAGTCCAAAGATCATAGAATTTACACTGCAGAAGGAGGCCATTCGGCCCATCGAGTCTGCATCGGCCCTTGGAAAGAACACCTTACCTAATTCCACACCTCCACTCGCTCCCCGTAATCCAGTAACCCCACCTAACCTTTTTTGGATACTTGAGGGCAATTTAGCGTGGCCAATCCATCTAACCTGCACATCCCCGGACCGTGGGAGGAAACCGGAGTACCCGGAGGAAACTGGGATGTGCAGGTTAGGTGGATTGGTAATGTTAAATTGTCCCTTAATGTCCAAAGATGTGCAGGTTATGTGGGTTGGCCGTGCTAAATTGCTCCATAGTGTCCAAAGATGTGCAGGTTAGGTGAGATTATGGGGATAGAGCGGGGAGTGGGTGCTCTTGGTAGGGTCAGTGCCGAATGGCCTCCTTCTACACTGTAGGAATTCTATGGAGTGAAATGTAGGGATGCAGCCCTAAGAAAGATAGATCAGAATGCTTTCTAAGTGGTGAGAATCTTAGACCTGTGGATGAACAGAGGAATGTAGAGGTCTGAGGGCAGAAATCACAAAAATCTAGAGCACAGGTACAAAAAATTAGTTTTAAAAAGCCTTTGAAATGTTGGCCTTTTTATGTCAAGGGGTTTGAATTCCAAAGGGATGGAACTGCATTCTCACCTTTCAGTCCTGGATATCGTCTCAGGAACGACGTATTCCCCTCAGAGGAAGTTCGACACAAATTCATCGGAACAATACTGGACCTAAAGAGTTTAATTATGAAGCCAGGCTGTATAGACTAGAGTTGCACTCACTTGGAAGTGGAAGATCACAGGCCAATCTAACGGAGATGTTCAAGATAATTAAAGATGTTGATAGAGGGCAGCCCGGTGGCACATTGGATAGCACTGCTGCCTCACGGCGCTGGGGTCCCAGGTTCGATCCCGGCTCTGGGTCAGTGTCCGTCACCCACACCCCAAAGATGTGCTGGTTAGGTGGATTGGCCATGCTAAATTACCCGTTACTTGGAAAAAAATTAATTGGGTACTCAAAATTTATATTAAAAAAAGATGTTGATAGGATGGATGGAGGGATCTTACTTCCTCTGTTGGGACAGTCGAGAACGAGTGAGAACTAATGAGAGCAAGACATTTCAGAGAGAGATCAGGAAGCACGTCTTCACACAAAGAGTGGCAGAAATCGGGAACTGCCTCTTCCAAAGAGTTGCTGAGGCTGGAGTTCAATTGAAAATTTCAAAACTGAGATTAATTTTGCTTTGTTAGGTCAGGGAATTAAGGATTGCGCAACAGGTAGATGGAGTTAAGGCACAGATCAGTCATCATTTAATCGAATGGCGCAACAGGCTCTTTCAGGGTTCAAGAAGGCAGCTCACCACCACCTTCTCAAGGGCAGCTAGGGCTGGGCAATAAATGCTGGCCCAGCCTAGCCTCGTCCTGGTCGTATGTGGCCCAGACTGCGGTGGTATTACAGTACATGGCTCCCACTGCAGTGGTGCTAATGCGTGTTATTCCGCAAGGATATTGAACTGCTATTGTTGCACACCATTTCCATCTCCGGTTCACAACCGACAGCAGCACTGCACATTGAGCACATCCACCTTCATGGCCGTGATTGTCATTCATTTTTCTACATGGTTGGTGCTTGCATTATATTCTAAACTATGCCGTGTGTTAGAAAAGTTAATGTGGACAATTTGAAGAGAAACAGGTCTCATCACTCAATTATAAACACTGTTATGCCTTTAAAATGTGAGATGTTTCTGGCCCCAGCTGGTAATCTCACATGTCAGAACACAACAGTAACCTGGGTGGGTCCTGTGCTAATTTTTATCTTCCAAAATCAATGATTCAAGGCGAAGGGGCTTGTCCCGACACAAGTTGGTCTTGGAATTTTTTATTACTAAATAAGATTTGGTTTACCTAAGGTAAAACCATCGCACCTGTGTATATAAAGTTTGTACAGTGATTAAATCCTGTTTACAAAGTAGAACAGCTTAGCTCCTATCAATCTGAATGGACTTTACTGGCACCGTTTCACAGCGCAGAACCTCAAGTTGACTCAATCCTCAATTTTTATTTATCATCGGTGAAGGTGACAGGAGTTTGGCAAGAAGCACATTTTTTTTAAGTGAGTCGATTTTCTTGCAGGTTTGCTGTGAGGGTTCGGTGTGCTGTTTGCATGAAGCAATTCATTTGTGAGAGAGAGAGACTGGGGTGGGGTGGGGTTGGGGGGGGGGGGGGGGGGGCGGGGGGGGTCAACAAGATCCAGCCCAGGCAGGTTGCCCATCAATCTCCTTTCTTTGCTGTCTACAAAAACGAAGTGAGTTTGAAACAATCTCGAACTTTAATGATACTTTGCCCACCTTGAAAACCCCGGCCTCATGGCTGAGAAAGGTACTTAACTGTTTGTCACCGGGTGCCTAGACTTGGGAGCTTAATAAATAGGAGAAAGAGTAGGCCATTGTGTTCTTCAAGCCTGCACTGCCATTCCATAAGGTCAAGGTCATTATTTTACCAGAATTACACATCTGGGGCTGGAATCTCCGATTTGGAGTCTCCCACCCCGGCGTGGGAAGGGTGGCGTTTTCATAAACTGGTGCAAAACGGCCACTGATTATCCGTTTCGCTGGGGGCTAGCAGGGAGGCAGCATAGTGCACCCGGCTTTGCTGCCGACACGGCCTGGAGAATTGTCGGGTCCGTGGCTGCGCATGCGCACGGCGGCGGCCTACAGTGACCGCGCCGTGCTTCACGGTGGATGGAGCTTGCGGACCCGGTCCGTGAAATAGTCCCCCCTTCAGCCAGCTCGCACGCCCCGGACCGCTCCACCACAGTGCCCCCAGCCCTGAATAATGTGTGTCCCCCCCCCCCCCCCCCCACCTGCAGATCGGTCCTCCCCCGACTGTGGCGCCGCTGGACTGAGTACGCAGCCGCCACGCTGAGTTCCTGGTGAGACCATGAGAGACCCATGGCATCAGGAACCCGGCCGGTCGGGGCGGAGCACCGGTTGGCAGGCCTCCGTTTTGTGGATACATGGCGCAGCGTACTCGCAGAGTACGTTGCTTTGGAGGGGGCGGAGCATCGCGGAAACGGCACCGCCCCCAATTCTGTGGGGAGTTTGGATTCTCCGGCCCGTCACCGAACACGATTTCGGAGTCAGCAACCGGAGAATCCAGCTTTTGTCCTCCATCCTACATCCCTTCTTTCCCCGAGCACTGAAAAATCAATTGATTTCTGTTTCTTCACTCAACAACTGAGCACCCAGAGTTCTCTGGGGCAGAGAATTCCAAAGATTCACAATCCTTTGGGTGAAGAAATTTTTTCTAATCTCTGGCTAAATGGCTACCCCCCCACATTGAGACTGTGACTTTGCCTTCTAGCCTTCCATGTCAGGGAACTCCATTAACTGCGGCACGGCGGCACAGTGGTTAGCACTGCTGCCTCACGCCGCCTGGGATCTGGGTTCAATACCGACCTTGGGTGACTGTCAGGGTGGAGTGTGAATGTCAACACCCCCCACTCCACCCCCCCATCTGCGTGGGTTTCCTCCGGGTGCTCCAATTTCCTTTCACAGTCTAAAGATGTGCAGGTTAGGTGGATTGGCCATGATAAATTAACCCTTTGTGTCCAAAGGTAAGATGGGGTTCTGGGGATAGAGTGAGGGAGTGGGCCTGGGTGGGGAGCTCTTTGGTTGGTGCAGACTCAATGAGCTGAATGGCCTCTTCTGCATTGCAGAGATTCTATGATAGGAAAGTCTTCACACCCTGCTAATATATGACCACAATCCTGAAAGCGCTAATTTTGTGTGAAAGCCCTTGTGTGGTGCCTTATCAAATGCTACTTTGAAAATCCAAATACATTACATCCAGTCCTTTCCCCTTATCAAGACTTGAAGGTACAACCTCAAAAAATCTCAAAGACAACAGGACGTTTCTTTCGTTAAGCGAACCATATTATGAGTTTCTAAGCGACATGATACCACACTCCTAATTATAGATGACAGTATAGCTTTTCCTCTACTATTATTTCCCCCCTCTCCTTCGGAAACCAGACACCATCCCACTGGGAACCAGACCCCCCCCCCCCCCCCCCACCCCGTGATATCTTCAGTACTTCTTGAATTACATTTACTGCCTTCCCTTCAGCAGGGTCCACCTTAAAATCTAGGGTACCCTGGACGATCACAGCCACTGCATCCACTATCTCTGTAACCACTCTTTTATCGAAGATGTACGCAATCCGGCCCAGAAGATTTTTCCGTTTTTAGTCACGGTCATTCCTGCACTGCGATTTCTTTCCCGACAATCATTTATTTTAAGTTCCTTGTTCTCACTGGCTCCCGACTATTTCCAGAATGGTGTTTTGTATCTTCTATTGTGAAGATGGATGTAAAGTATTATCTTAAGATCACTGCAATTACCTTAATTCCCATGACTCTTTGCCTCAGGGACGCACGCTTATTTTTGCTAATCTCTTCCTCTCTGTTCGTTTGCATTCATGTTCCGACTTCTTTCTCTTGATCAATTCTTCTTTTTAAAAAAAATATATTTATTCAAATTTTTCCACAAATTTTCAACAAAACCCACCCCCCCCCAACAAAAAGAAACAAGAACACAACAATCAGCAATTATACATTGGATTTCCCCCATATACAATAACCCCCCATATAACATTTAAAAACACAAATAGGGAACCCCCCACCTTCGCCCAAATGCCACCTCAAAAGAAACCCCCCCTCCCTCCCTCCCCCCCGCCCCTCCCTTGGGCTGCTGCTGCTGCTGACCTCCTCCTAAAGCTCCGCGAGACAGTCTAGGAACGGTTGCCACCGCCTGGAGAACCCCTGCACAGACCCTCGCAAGGCAGACTTTATCCTCCCCAGCTTGATGAACCCTGCCATGTCATTGATCCAAGCTTCCACACTAGGGGGCTTCGCATCTTTCCATAGTAGCAAAATCCTCCGCCGGGCTACCAGGGACGCAAAGGCCAGAATACCGGCCTCTTTCGCCTCCTGCACTCCCGGCTCGTCCGATACCCCAAATAATGCCAATCCCCAGCTCGGCTTGACCCGGACTTTCACCACCTTGGACATAGTCCTCGCAAAACCCCTGCAAAGCCCATCCATCGCCGGGCACGACCAGAACATATGGACGTGATTTGCAGGCTCCCCGAGCACCTCCCACATCTGTCCTCCACCCCAAAGAACCTACTCAACCTCGCCCCTGTCATATGCGCTCTGTGAATAACTTTGAACTGTATTAGGCTGAGCCTGGTGCAAGAGGAGGAAGAATTAACCCTACTCAGGGCATCAGCCCACAGACCCCCATCTATCTCCTCCACAAGCTCCTCCTCCCACTTGCCCTTTAACTCCTCCACCGAGGCCTCCTCCTCTTCCTTCAGCTCCTGGTAAATTGCCAAAACCTTGCCTTCTCCAACCCATACACCCGAAGTCACCCTGTCCTGAATCCCACGTGCCGGAAGCAGCGGGAATTCCCTCACCTGCCGCATTACAAACGCCCTCACTTGCATGTACCTGAAAGCGTTTCCCGGGGGTAGCCGAAACCTCTCCTCCAGCGCCCCTAGGCTCGCAAACGTCCCGTCGATAAACAGGCCCCCCATTCTTCTAATCCCTGCTCGATGCCAGCTCCGAAACCCCCCATCCATCCTTCCTGGGAAGAACCGATAATTCTCCTGAATCGGGGACCAAGCCGAGGCTCCCACCTCGCCCCTGTGTCGCCTCCACTGCCCTCAGATCTTCAACGTCGCCGCCACCACCGGACTTGTGGTGTACCTTGTCGACGAGAGCTGTAACGGTGCCGTCACCAGCGCCCTCAGGCTCGTGCCCACACAGGACGCCATCTCTAGCCTCTTCCACGCCGCCCCATCTCCCTCCATTACCCACTTACGGATCATCGCCACATTGACTGCCCAATAATAGCCACACAAATTCGGCAGAGCAAGCCCTCCCCTGTCACTGCTATGCTCCAGAAACACCCTCTTCACCCTCGGGGTCTTATTCACCCATACAAATCCCATGATGCTCCTGCTTACCCGTTTGAAAAAGGCCTTGGGGATCATAATGGGAAGGCACTGGAACACAAAGAGAAACCTCGGGAGGACCGTCATTTTGACCGACTGCACCCTACCCGCTAGTGAGAGTGGCAGCATATCCCATCTTTAAAAATCCTCCTCCATCTGCTCCACCAACCGCGTCAAATTGAGCTTGTGCAGGGCCCCCCAACTCCTAGCTACTTGGATCCCTAGGTACCGAAAGCTCCTTTCCGCCCTTTTCAGCGGCAGCTCGTCTATCCCCCTTCCCTGGTCCCCTGAATGCACCACAAAGAGCTCACTCTTCCCTACGTTGAATTTATACCCCGAAAAGTCCCTAAACTCCCGAAGGATCCGCATGACCTCTGCCATTCCCTCCATTGGATCCGCCACATACAACAACAGGCCGTCGGCATACAATGACACCCGGTGTTCCTCTCCCCCCCGGACCAGTCCCCTCCATTTCCTGGACTCCCTCAGTGCCATGGCCAACGGCTCAATTGCCAGTGCAAACAACAAGAGGGATAAGGGGCACCCCTGCCTCGTCCCCCGGTACAGCCGAAAGTACTCCGACCTCCGCCGGTTCGCTGCCACACTCGCCACTGGGGCTCTATATAGCAGCCTGACCCAGCTGATGAACCCCTCCCCGAACCCAAACCTCCACAACACTTTCCAAAGATACTCCCACTCCACTCGATCAAAGGCCTTCCCCGCGTCCATAGCTGCCATTACCTCCGCTTCCCCCTCCACCGAGGGCATCATAATCACATTGAGGAGCCTCCCGCACATTTGTGTTTAGCTGCCTACCCTTCACAAATCCCGTCTGGTCCTCATGAATCACCCCCGGGACACAGTCCTCAATTCTCATAGCCAGCACCTTCGCCAGCAACTTAGCGTCAACATTGAGGAGCGAGATCGGTCCATACGACCCTCATTGCAATGGATCCTTATCCCGCTTCAAGATCAAAGAAATCAGTGCCCTGGACATTGTCGGGGGCAAGGTCCCCCCCTCCCTCGCCTTATTAAAAGTCCTCACTAGCAACGGGCCCAGCAGGTCCACGTATTTCCTGTAGAATTCAACCGGGAACCCATCCGGCCCCGGGGCCTTCCCCGCCTGCATGCTCCCCAATCCTTTAACCAGCTTCTCTAGCCCAATCGGCACCCCCAAACCAGCCAGCTCCTCCTCCTCCACCCTCGGGAACCTCAGCTGATCTAGGAATCGTCGCATCCCCTCCTCCCCCGCTGGGGGCTCAGACCTGTACAGATCCCCATAGAAGTCCCTAAGTACCTGGTTTATTCTCACCGCACTCTGCACCGTATTCCCCCCTCTGTCCTTAACTCCACCAATCTCCCTCGCTGCCTCCCTCTTACGAAGCTGATGTGCCAGCATCCGACTCGCCTTCTCCCCATATTCATACATCGTCCCCTGCGCTTTCCTCCACTGTGCCTCTGCTTTCCCCGTGGTCAACAGGTCAAATTCCGTCTGGAGGTTCCGTCGCTCCCTAAGTAGCCCCTCCTCAGGGGCCTCTGCATACCTCCTGTCTACCCTTAGAATCTCCCCCACCAACCTCTTCCTCTCCCTCCCCTCTCTCTTCTCCCTGTGGGCCCTAATGGAGATTAGCTCTCCCCTGACCACTGCCTTCAACGCCTCCCAGACTACCCCCACCTTCACCTCCCCGTTGTCGTTGGCCTCCAAATATCTTTCAATACACCCCCGCACCCGCCCGCACACCACCTCATCCGCCAACAGTCCCACATCGAGGCGCCACAGTGGGCGCTGGTCCCTCTCCTCCCCCAACTCCAGCTCCACCCAATGCGGGGCATGGTCCGAGATGGCTATGGCCGAATATTCCGTTCCCTCCACTTTCGGGATTAGCGCCCAACTCAAAATGAATGAAAAAATCTATCCAAGAGTAGGCTCTATGGACGTGGGAAAAGAAGGAAAATTCCCTGGCCAGCGGCCTGACAAACCTCCATGGATCCACTCCCCCCATCTGGTCCATAAACCCCCTGAGCACCTTGGCCGCAGCCGGCCTCTTACCCGTCCTGGACCCAGAACGGTCCAGTGCTGGGTCCAGCACCGTGTTGAAGTCCCTCCCCATTATCAAGCTTCCTACCTCCAGATCCGGAATCCGACCCAGCATGCGTTTCATAAATCCGGCATCATCCCAATTCGGGGCATATACGTTCACCAGTAGCACCCGCACCCCCTACAACCTACCACTCACCATCACATATCGACCACTACAATATTCAGTGCCTCGAACGACACCCGCTTCCCCACCAGTATTGCAACCCCTCTGTTCTTCGCATCCAGCCCTGAATGAAAGACCTGCCCTACCCATCCCTTTCTCAGCCTAAACTGATCTGCCACCTTCAGATGTGTCTCCTGGAGCATAACCACGTCTGCCTTCAGTCCCTTTAAGTGCGCGAACACCCGTGCCCTCTTGACCGGCCCATTCAGGCCCCTCACATTCCAAGTTATCAGCCTGATCGGGGGGCTACTCGCCGCCGCCGCCCCCCCCCCCCCCCCCCCCCCCTGCCGACTAGCCATCTCCTTTTCTAGGCCAGCCACGTGCCCGCGCCTCCCGCACCCTCCAGTCCCCCAGGCGGCGGACCCCCTCCCCGACTACCTCTCCTACCTCAAGCTCCCTTTTGGCCAATGCAGCAGCAACCCAGTTCCCCCCCTCCCTCCCTCCCCCCCTCCCCCCGTTCCCCCCGCTAGATCCTCACCTAGCCATTTTGCTCCCCCCATGACACTCCCGTAAGTCAGCTGACTCCTGCTGACCCCGGCCTCTCCCGCCATTCCATCGACCCCCCCAGTGTGAGAATCCCCCCACCCCTTGGCAGTCAGTGTGCGCTCCTCTCCAGCACTGCCCTTCCCCCCCCCCGGCCCCGCCCCCATCCTTCCCTAACACGGGAAAAAGCCCGCGCTTTCCTGAGCCGGCCCCGCCCCCTCTGGCGCAGCTCCTTTTTGCGGCCTTACCCCAACTCCCCATCCCCGGGCCTCCACCCCCCCTCTTCCTCCGTGGGGCCCTGCCCCTCCAACACCGACGCCCACACTCTCCCACAGCCCCCACATCAAATCCATTCACCCATCCCCACCCAGCACCAAAACAAAAAGAACATTCCCCAAACGCGGTGAACACAGTAAACATCCCCCACGACAAACCCTCAATTTGAGTCCAACTTTTCAGTCTGTATAAAGTTCCACGCCTCATCAGGCGTTTCAAAATAGTTGTGCCGATCTTGGAACATTTGACCAATTCTTTGACAATCCTTTACTGAATTCGGACTCCTTATTTTTACTGCTCTCTTTGGCTTAAACTTCTCGTTAGGCACAGTTGGACCACTATTCCTGTGAGGATTTTATTACTTATATCACAATTAGCAGGATGTTAAATCAACCTGGTTCCTGATATATCCTGCAGATATAGGTAACCCCAGAGAAAATGTGATAGATTCCCTTCAGGCAGGTGCCCGGAAGACCTACCTTTAACTCCTTTGGTTGGTCTTTAGAATGACGGAGGTTGAGGGGTGGTCTGATAGAAGTCTACAAGATTATATGGGGCATGGATAGAGTGGATGGGCAGGCACTCTTTCCCAGGGTGGAGGGGTGAGTCATAGGGGGCATAGGTTTACGGTCCGTGTGGCAAAGTTTAGAGGAGATTTGCGAGGCAGGTTTTTACACAGAGTGTAGTGAGTGCCTGGAACGCGTTGCCAGGGGAGGTTGTGGAAACAGATACATTAACGGCGTTCAAAAGGCATCTTGACAAACACATGGGGCGTCATTCTCCGACCCCCCGCCGGGTCGGAGAATGGCTGCTGGCCGCTGTGAATCCCGCCCCCGCCCCCGTCGAAGTCTCCGGTACCGGAGATTGGGCGGGGGCGGGAATCGGGCCGCGCCGGTTGGTGGACCCCCCGCTGGATTCTCCGGCCCGGATGGGCCGAAGTCCCGCTCAGGAATTGCCTGTCCCGCCGGCGTAAATCAAACCTGGTATTTACCGGCGGGACCAGGCGGCGTGGGCGGGCTCCGGGGTCCTGGGGGGGAGCACGGGGCGATCTGACCCCGGGGGGTGCCCCCACGGTGGCCTGGCCCGCGATCGGGGCCCACCGATCCGCGGGCGGGCCTGTGCCGTGGGGGCACTCTTTCCCTTCCGCCTCCGCTACGGCCTCCACCATGGCGGAGGCGGAAGAGACTCTCCCCACTGCGCATGCGCGGGAAACTGACAGCGGCCGCTGATGCTCCCGCGCATGCGACGCATTTCCGCGCCAGCTGGCGGGGCAACAAACGCCATTTCCGCCAGCTGGCGGGGCGGAAATCCCTCCGGCGTCGGCCTAGCCCCTCAATGTTGGGGCTAGGCCGCCAAAGATGCGGAGCATTCCGCACCTTTGGGCCGGCGCGATGCCCGTCTGATTGGCGCCGTCTTTGGCGCCAGTCGGCGGACATCCCGCCGTTGGGGGAGAATTTCGCCCATGGATAGGATGGGTATAGAGGGATACCACACTAGGAAGTGCTGAGGGTTTTGGCCAAGGGTGGTATCATGACCGGTACAGGCTTGGCGGACCGAAGGGCATGTTCCTGTGCTGTATTGTTCTTTGTTCTTTTGTTCTTGGACAGGTTGGTTGTAGGAACGCAACAATTGCCCCTGGATGAGGGGCAGTACCATTCCTTGACCACTGTTGACGATTGCCCAAGTACGGACATCAGGTAGGAAGAACTGGGCTATCTGTTTGTGGCCCTCCCGTGCACAAATGGACTCCTGACCTCCACTTCAGTCCATTCCCCCTCTCACGATCTACAAGGTTTTGTAAAACCCAAGACTGGCCAAACCACTGTGTTCAGATTCACCCTATCGCTCCTATTTTTCACACCCTCAATTTCACAGCATAAATTTGGGAGCTTCTCAGTAATAATAAGGCAAAAAAGCACTGTATCAAAAAGCAGCATTATATCCTCTGTGTGTCTCCAACTAAGTTTGATAGATGCCTGTGGAGTTGCTTTGTGCTGTAACTATGCAACGCCTGTTCTGTTTCAGGACAAGTTGTTTGAACACTGGCTGCTACGGAGGAGGTCAAGCCTCGCCTACACAGCAAAGTCTGTCTACATCTGTTTAACTACAGTGAGAGTTGATGAAAATCAGGCCACCTGTTCTGCAGCAATAAAGCTGATATTGCATTGGACGGAAAATTCCACCAGCCCTCCTGCCAAATCAACCGCATTTGGGTTCTTCTGCTCATGAGAGAGCATGCTTTCCTATTTTTAGTCTCAGGGCCTCGTATAAGGATTCTTGTCAGCTGAGACTAGTTCTTTCCCAGTACGCCGTCCGGTCCTTCTCTCTATATTGTCTGACCAGATGGTCAAAGGCATAAACTTCCTGCCCTTCAGCCTCTACCCCGAAGATGGGAAAGGGCGGCAATGTCATGGGAATACCGTCACCGCCAAGTTCCCCTCCAAATCGTGTGCTGCCCTAACTTGAGACACATGTCACGCTCCTTCATGGTTGCTGTGTCTGGGTGGCACGGTAGCACGGAGGTTAGCACTGCTGCTTCACAGCGTCAGGGTCCCGGGTTCGATTCCCGGCTTGGGTCCCTGTCTGTGCGGAGTCTGCACGCTCTCCCCGTGTCTGCATGGGTTTCCTCCGGGTGCTCCGGTTTCCTCACTCAAGTCCCGAAAGACGTGCTTGTTAGGTGAATTGGACATTCTGAATTCTCCCTCTGTGTACCCGAACAGGCCCCACAGTGTGACGACTAGGAGATTTTCACAGTAACTTCATTGCAGTGTTAATGTAAGCCTACTTGTGACACTAATAAAGATTATTATTATTAAATAACCCATAGATTCTCTTACCTGAGCCCAACGCAAGCCCCAATTGCCACATGAAATGAATTAAATGACGACTTTGCATTAAGAATTAGACTTAATAATTGGATTCAGTAATCCCTGAAAATCTTTGCTCCTGTACCTGGTCAATTTTCAGCATCAACCCTTATTTAACCCGGTAAAACATTCCAAAGTGCTTCACGGGAGAGTTCTGAAAGCAGTCGCTGCCGTTAAGCCACTCAAGGAGATATTGGGAGCGGTGACCAAAATCCCGCTCAAAAGGGTCAGTTGTCAGGAGTGTTTGAAGGTGGGGAGAGAGGTCAGGAGGGGGAGAATTTTAGGGTGGAAATTCCAGAGTTTACACCCGAGGCAGCTGATGGGACGGTCATCAATGGGGATGCGCGGGGTTCCCACATGAAGGGAGCACAGGGATCTGAAGTAAAACATAAAGGTGAGCATGACACCATACACAGCATACATTCTTCCTGGGCTCACTTACTCTCTGCTAAGTTATAAGGTCAACTCTGAGTTACCATTTGAATATCTATACTTTGTCCAGGTGATTATACTCTTCACATCGACACTCAAGCATAGTCTCTATTGTCTTGGAGTGCCAAAGTGTTGAAATAGAATAGAATTCTATTTGTACTTGTCTCTACAGTCTCAGGTGATAAGGCAATATAGTTGCCAGATTGACAGTCCTTTGTGCTATGATACATGCAAACACCCTCCAGTGAAAGCATGTTCGCGTAGACATTCTTCCAAAGGTTGAGTTCCCCTTCACCTGTGCAAACAGAAACAATATTTTGTAAAAGGATGAGAACTTGAAACCAACGAGTGATGTTGTCTTTCAACTCCTTGAAAGTGAGTTCAATGCTCATCTGAGTTCATGAACTGCTGCTTAACAGCTTTTTGAAATTCACGGCCCAGTATGGGGGCAGGGAAGAAAGCTGACTGTCAAACATGTCTGTTTGTTCAGCTTTCTCTCCTCCTCTGCCGAAATGACTGGCTCCGGGAGGCTGGAGTAGCCGGCCAGCTGCTACTGATCCTGTTGGCCATTCTACATGGGTGGGCCTGGCCAGAGCTTTGTCGAGAGCTGAGGGCCCAGCACAGCCGAGTACACCTGACCATCGCGTACGTCCGCGGCCAGCAGTTAGCCCTCAGTAACCATAAGACCATAATATGTAGGAACAGAAATATTCCATTCAGTCCTGCCTGCCTGCACCACCATTCAATGAGACCATGGGGGCAATCCCCCCCCCCCGGGCATGAACAGACCCGCGTGTTTAAATGAATCTTTAAACTCATTTAGATATTCCCAGCCCGTTCGAGGCTGGAGACTCCCGGCTTCCGGGATTTGCTGGCCCCTGCTGGCGCAGTGTGAGGCCGGCGCAAATCACGGTTCCCCCAAAACGGAATACAGACGCGATGACGGCGCCGGGGAGCTCAGAGGTCGTTGGAGCCCTTGGCTGGTCAGGGACAGCCCGGGTGCCCGGTTGGTGCTGCCAGGGTGCCAGGGATAGTGCCAGGGTGTCAAAGTAAACTGTCAAAGGCAGGGCCTGAGTAGGGCCAAGTCCATGAAAGAGGGGTTGAAGGGGGGCATGGAAGTGGTGCATGAGGGGGGTATGAAGAAAAGCGGTTGCTGAAGGGGGGGGTGCATGAAGTGGGGAGACTGAAGCAGGCACATGGAGGGGGCTAGCCTGCAAGGGGGGGGGTGAAAACAAGGGAGCGGGGAGGGCTTTAAGGTGGGGGCCCCCAGCGACACCATAGAGGGGTATGCTCACTCGGGGGAGTGTGTTGCCCCAATGTTGACGAGGATGGAGGGGGGATGAAGCCGGGTCACCCTCATGCCTGGATGGTGTGTCTGTGTGTGTGGGAGGGGGGGGGGGGGGGGGGGGTGAATCTAGCAAAGCGGACATTTAGTGATGGGTGGTAGGTTGCCCCTCTGGGGTTCAGGATTCAGGGTATTGCCCACGTCCGTGGGGGTCGCAAAGTCTGTGGATGGGGGGTGGGATCTTCCACTTGCTCTGGGCACCCTTTAACAAGGGCGCCCCGGGGACTTCCGTTGGGGACACGTTGGTGAAGTTCGCACGTTAGGTGGCTCCTGCTAGAGTCTCTGGTTTTTGGACTTTTCTGCCAGTTCACAGGGATAGTTTTTGGTTGGGCTGGTGTGGGAAGTTATTCGGAGGTTGGGGAATGTCTAAGTCCCAGAAGAAAGGTCCTGGAAAGAAGGGGCGAGCGAAAGTCCGCCGGTGAGTGTTGCTGTGAGTCCTGCAGGAAGAAAGATGGCGGGGGCTGGGTCATTGGGTGGGGCCGCTCCCCTCACGGTTGAAACTCTGACCGAGGTGATGTTGATGGAGTTTGAAAGACTGTTTGCCAAACATTTGGAGGTGCTTTGGAGGGAGATGATGGTTTTGGTTAAAGAGTGTGAGGAGGAGCGATTGCACCGGTAAAGGCGGCAGTGGTGAAGACTTCGGTCGAGGTGCGGAAGCAAAGAGAGAAGTTGAAGGGGGTGGAGGAGGCACTGTCGCTGCACAGTGACCCATTCACCTTGATGGGTGAGGAGCTGTGGAGGGTGGCGGAGGTCAACAAAGGGCTCAGAGCCCAAGCGGGGGGCCTGGAGAACAGGTCGAGGAGACCCAATTTCAGGATCATGGGTCTGCCCGAGGCGTCGAGGGCCCTAGGCCATACGAGTATTTTGCAAAGATGTTTGTTGAGTTGATGGGGAAGAACCCACCAGCTGTGAGTTGAACAGGGCACATCGGTCACTTAGGCCGAAGCTACAGAGGCGAGATGTGAAGTGGGAAGGCGTTGGTATACGCATCTACTAAGATCTGACAGCGGAGTTGGCGAGAAGGCGGGTGGAGTTTGGATGGGTGAAGGTGGCACTGTACAGCTGCGGAGTGGGTTTCAGAGTGGTCCACCCAGCAATACTGAGAGTGACTCACAATTCGAGGCAGCAGAAGCGTTCGATTCCGGCTTGGGTCACTGTCTGTGCGGAGTCTGCACATCCTCCCCGTGTGTGCATGGGTTTCCTCCGGGTGCTCCGGTTTCCTCCCACAGTCCAAAGATGTGCGGGTTAGGTGGATTGGCCATGATAAATTGCCCTTAGTGTCCAAAATTGCCCTTAGTGTTGGGTGGGGTTACTGGGTTATGGGGATAGGATGGCGGTGTTGACCTTGGGTAGGGTGCTCTTTCCAAGAGCCGGTGCAGACCCGATGGGCCGAATGGCCTCCTTCTGCACTGTAAATTCTATGAAAAAAAAAAAAATTCTATGGCTGAAGGACTGGGACTGAGGTGAGAGTTGGGATTAGGACTTGAGTGCTGCCACCCCCCCCCCCCCCCCCCGCCCCGGTGCCTCTGGCAAGGGGTCACCATGCTGGCAAATGAACATTGGCTACTGGACGGGTGTGTGGTGGGGGGAGGGGCCGCGGTCGCTGGAGCATGGTCGAGCTGATTTCAATGGACCCGGAAGGTGTGAATGGTGGGGGGAGGGCATCCATACTGGGTGAGGTGTTTGCACGATGAAGTGGATGAGGGGAGATTCTGCATGTGGGGGGGTCGACGGTACTGAAAGGATGGGGCGGGTCCGACCGGGTGGGCGGGGCCTGATATAATGGTGATGGTGGATGGTGGGGGGGGCGGGCGGTTGAGAGACCCCCTGTCAGACTGGTGATATGAGGGGCTTAGGGGAACCGGGCAAAAGTATTTGCACATTTGAAGAGTCTAAAAGCCGATGTGGTGATGCAGGCGGCCCATCTGAGGGGGAAGAACCAGATTGAGGCCTAGGAAGGAATGGGTGAGTCAGGTATTTCACTCAGGGTTGAATAGTAGGGTTCGGGGGGAGGGAGGTGGGCGGGGGGGGGGGGTGGCGGGGGGGGACGATTTTGGTGGGTAAGCGGGTAAGGTTCCGGATGGAGAAGGTGGTGTCGGAACAGGGTTGCAGGTATGCGATGGTTACAGGTGCGTTGGAGGGGAGGTTAGTGGCGATGGTAAGCACATATGCCCCCAAATGGGATGATGCGGGGTTCATGAAGAGAACACTGGCTGCCGTTCCGGATCTGGGGGGGGGTGGGGGGGGGGGGGGGGGGGGAACGTGGCATCGCCCAGACGCTGGCCAATGTGGCACAGAGAGGAAGGTGGCCCAATCCCAGAGGGAGGTGGCCCAGTCACTGGCTGATGTGGAACAGACCCAGAATGTTGTGGCACAGTCACAGACAGAGATGGTCCACTCGTTGTGCTCCATGGCCGCGAGCATGCAGACCCTGATTGAGACCAGAACGGGCCTCCAGGACTGGCAGCACCTGTTGGCGGGGTAACCTCAGGGGTTAGCTCCGCTCAAACCCCGTCCCATAGAGTATTCAGGGGGCCATCGGGCACCCCGAGGTAGGAGGAGGAGATGGGGCCCATGCCGGTGACTCCCCCGTCTATCCCTGGTGCATCTGGTGGGCAGTGGGATGAACAGGGCGGCACCATGCCACCTGGGACACCCGAGCAACATCTGGGCCCACCCAGGCCCAGTCGCCCCAGAAGACTCCCGCCAAAGGGGAGGCAGGTCGCAGGGTGGGAAACACAGCAGGCCGCCTCCACTCTACAACAGTGCTGGATTTCCACTTAGAACCAGCTTTAGGGCTCGTGAGGCCAGAAAGGTGGGCACCAGCTAAGTTGGCACCGGCTAGCCACAGAGGCGGCTTGGGGGGTGGGGAAATGGACAGACGTTGGTGGGTGGGCTTGGCTCAGGGACCACAGCTCAGACAGTGCTCACCGTTCCTGTGTTCCCCCCCCCCCTCTGTCTCCACCCCTCTCCCCCCCATCTTCCACGCATCTTCCTCCCTCCCCTCATCTCCCCCCTCCCCCCTATCTCCACCCCCCATCTCCATCCGCCAACTCCTCCCCCCCCCCCCCACCGAACCGTCACCACCTGCGCCACTCCAGGGATTTGATAGGACCGTGTGACGAAATGGCCAGCTCGTATGCAGAGATCATCCAGGTGGAAAGTGCTACCGCGGGCAGGAATCTGACATTGTCATAGGATGTGGTGCATCAGAGCTCATCGCAGAACGGGTTGTCATCATCTCCATCCCATGGACCAGACCCGCTGTCACTGTCAACCCAGCTCGTAGTGCGGGAGGTATGTATCACGGAGGGGGTTGCAAAGGGGGTGGCCGGTGGGGGGGGGGGGGGGTGGCGGGCTGGGGTTGGGGAGGAGGGGTTGCAGTGTGTGGTAGTCGGTATTAGGGGTATTACGGTACCCAGGTTGATGCTGTAAGACCATTGGTGTGGGAGGTACCTGAGACAGGAAGATCATTGGTGAAGCCTGCCTGCTGGTTCCGCCCAGTAAGGCGGAGTATAAGAGTCTGTGTCTCCCTAGCAGCTGCATTCTGTACCTGTGCTGCTGGGGGAAACATCTAGTCCAATAAAGCCTTCAATTGTCATCCAATCTCGCTTCTGGAGTTATTGATCGAGCATCAATTTATTGGACTAGATTTTAAAGAATGGAGCTCCGAATCAAGCCGGAGTGTCTGCAACACAGCCCCCACGCGGCAAACTCAGCGGCAACCTTCAAACACTGGCTGGCGTGCTTCAAAGGGTACCTCGGGACGGCCAAAACTGCACCTACGGAGGACCAGAAACTGCAAGTTCTCCACTCGAGGGTGAGCCCAGAGGTCTACACCCTCATCGAGGATGCAGACGATTTCGAGGCCGCAATGACCCTGCTGAAAAGACACTATATTCGCCCAGTAAACCAGGTCTACACCCGACATCTGCTAGCGGCGAGGTGACAAATCCCTGGGGAATTGCTGGAGGAATTCTACCCTGCGCTCCTGGTGTTAGGTAGGAACTGTGACTGCCCACAAGTTTCAGCCAGCGACCACACAGAACCTTTGATCCGGGGCGCATTCGTTGCAGGTATGCTGTTCTCCCAAATCCGCCAGCGTCTGCTAGAAAAAGAGACACTAGGCCTCAAGGAGGCACGGGCCCTTGCTAGCTCTCTGGATGTGGCCTCCCGAAACGCCTGCGCGTACGTCCCCGACCGCGCGACAGCCCCTTGGACAGCGTGGAACCCCCCCCGCGGCCGACTCCGATGCATCCCCCATCCCCCCACAAGCTTGTGCTGCACGACTACCAGGCAGCCCCGAGGGGCCCCCCTGCTATTTTTGCGGACAAGCCAAGCACCCTCGGCAGCGCTGCCCGGCCCACTCCTCCACCTGCAAAGGGTGCGGCAAAAAGGGCCATTTCGTGGCAGTATGCCAGGCACGGGCGGTCACCGGGGTCTCCGGGGGCGAACCGGGTCCGCCACCCCAACTCTCTCCACGAGTCACGTGCGGGCCCCGGGCGCCGCCATCTTATTCCCCAGGGACCACGTGCGACGGCTCGGTGCCGCCATCTTGCACCCCCCCAGCCATGTGCGACCACAGGGTGCAGTCATCTTGGCTGAAGTCTCAGGACCTCGATTCGGATGACCACACACCGCCCGAGGAAAACCTCCAACTTTTGCCACGACATGCCTCGGTGGACCAGTCTCGGCCCCGAAAGCTCTCGACCGCAACGACGACCGTGCTCATCAATGGGCACAAAACATCCTGCCTGATGAACTCCGGGAGCACAGAGAGCTTCATACACCCCAACACAGTAAGGGGCTGTTCTCTTCCCATCCACCCAGTTAACCAAAACATCTCCCTGGCCTCCGGGTCTCACTCTGTAGAGGTCAAGGGGTTCTGCGTAGCGAACCTCACGGTCCAGGAAAGGGAATTTAAAATTTCCACCTCTCCATCCTACCTCACCTCTGCGCTGCCACGCTCCTAGGGTTAGACTTCCAATGTAACCTCCAGAGTTTAACTTTTAAATTCGCCGGCCCTATACCCCCCCTCACTGTCTGCAGCCTCGCGACCCTCAAGGTCGATCCGCCTTCCCTTTTTGCGAACCTCACCCCGGATTGCAAACCCGTCGCCACCAGGAGCAGATGGTACAGTGCCCTGGACCGGACATTCATCAGGTCGGAAGTCCAGCGGTTACTGAAGGAAGGTATTATTGAGGCTAGCAACAGTCCCTGGAGAGCTCAAGTCGTGGTTGTAAAGACCAGGGGGAAGCATAGGATGGTCATCGATTATAGCCAGACCATCAACAGGTATACGCAACTCGACGGCGTACCCCCTCCCCCGCATATCTGATTTGGTCAATCATCTTGCACAATACAAGGTCTTTTCCACGGTGGATCTGAAATCCGCCTACCACCAGCTCCCCATCCGCCCTAGCAACCGCAGATACACTACATTCGAAGCAGATGGGCGATTCTACCACTCCCTAAGGGTTCCCTTCGGTGTCACAAATGGAGTCTCGGTCTTCCAACGGGAGATGGACCGAATGGTTGACCAATACGGTTTGCGGGCCACGTTTCCGTACCTCGAAAATGTCACCATCTGCGGCCACGACCAGCAGGACCACGACACCAACCTCCAAAAATTCCTCCATACTGCAAAAATCCTTACTCTAACCTACAACAAGGACAAATGCGTGTTCAGCACTGACCGTCTAGCCATCCTCGGCTACGTAGTGCATGATGCAGTTATAGGCCCAGATCCCGAACGCATGCGCCCCCTCATGGAGTTTCCCCTCCCCCACTGCTCCAAGGCCCTGAAACGCTGCCTGGGACTTTTTTCATATTATGCCCAGTGGGTCCCCAACTATGCGTACAAGGCCCGCCCACTAATCCAATCCACGGTCTTTCCCGTCGGCAGAGGCCCGCCAGGCCTTCAGCTGCATCAAAGCAGACATTGCAAAGGCCACAATGCACGCAATTGATGAATCCCTTCCCTTCCAGGTCGAGAGCGACGCCTCCGACGTAGCTCTGGCGGCCACCCTCAACCAAGCGGGCAGACCCGTGGCCTTCTTCTCACGTACCCTGCACGCTTTAGAAATCCGCCATTCCTCCGTTGAAAAGGAGGCCCAGGCCATAGTAGAAGCTGTGCGGCACTGGAGGCATTACCTGGCTGGCAGATGATTCACTCTCCTCACAGACCAATGGTCGTTTGCTTTCAAGTTCGATAATGCGCAGCGGGGCAAGATAAAGAACGATAAGATCTTACAGTGGAGGATCGAGCTCCCCACCTGCAACTATGAGATCTTGTATCGTCCCAGGAAGCTAACCGAGCCTCCTGATGCCCTATCCCGCGGCACATGTACCAACGCACAAGTGGACCGACTCCGGGCCCTCCACGAGGACCTCTGCCACCTGTGGGTCACTCGATTCTTCCATTTCATCAAGACCCGCAACCTGCCCTACTCCATTGAGGAGGTCAGGACCTCCACCAGGAACTGCCAAATCTGCGCGGAGTGCAGGCCAGAGAAAGCGCACCTGATAAAGGCTTCCCGTCCCTTTGAATGCCTCAGTATGGACTTCAAAGGGCCCCTGCCTTCCACCGACTGCAACACGTACTTCCTGAACGTGATTGACGAGTACTCCCGGTTCCCATTCGCCATCCCCTGCCCCGACATGACCGCAGCCACCGTCATAAAAGCCCTCCAAAATATCTTTGCACTGTTCGGTTTCCCCGCCTGCATACACAGCGCTAGGTGGTCCTCCTTTCTGAGCGTCGAACTGCGTCAATTCCTGCTCAGCAAGGGCATCGCCTCGAGCAGGACGACCAGTTACAACCCGCGGGGAAACGGACAGGTAGAGAGGGAGAACGGAACGGTCTGGAAGACCATCCTACTGGCCCTACGGTCCAGGAATCTCCCAGTCTCCCGCTGGCAGGAGGTCCTCCCGGATGCCCTCCACTCCATCCGATCACTGCTGTGTACCACGACCAACCAAACACCTCACGAACGTCTCCTTGTCTTCCCTAGGAAGTCCTCCTCCGGGACCTCGCTCTCAACCTGGCTGGCAGCTCCTGGACCCATCCTGCTCCGCAAACACGTGCGGGCACACAAATTGGACCCATTGGTCGAGAGGGTTCACCTCCTTCACACTAACCCTCAATACGCCTACGTGGCGTACCCCGACGGCCGACAGGATACAGTCTCCGTACGGGACCTGGCAGCTGCCCCCTTCCCAGGTGGATCGGTCCTTCCACTGGTCCCATCTAGGAGTGATGAAGCTGCCAAAGAAGCCAAAGCCACGCTCCCGGAGCCACGGATGCCCGAGCCGGCGCCTGCATCACTGCCGAAACTGCGACGACTGCAGAGGACGACCAGGGCCCCTGACCGACTAATTGCTTCCTTTTGAATGTAAATAAATACTGTAAATAGTTGCGACATGTGACGAGGCAAAACACTGTACTAATGTATACCGGGTGCCACCATAACCTCAACCTCTACCACTGTATAACACGAGACCACCACACCCGCCGGACTCTTTTTTTTTAACAGGAGGTGAATGTGGTAGTCGGTATTAGGGGTATTATGGTACCCAGGTTGATGCTGTAAGACCATTGGTGTGGGAGGTACCTGAGACAGGAAGATCATTGGTGAAGCCTGCCTGCTGGTTCCGCCCAGTAAGGCGGTGTATAAGAGTCTGTGTCTCCCTAGCAGCTGCAATCTGTACCTGCGCTGCTGGGGGAAACATCTAGTCCAATAAAACCTTCAATTGTCATCCAATCTCGCTTCTGGAGTTATTGATCGAGCATCACAGTGTCCATGCCTCTGGCCAGTAACCCCCCTAGTCAGTGAACCTGGAGATGATCAGAGTGTCCGTGCGCGTTGGCCCTTGTGCATACGTCGTGCGGCCTCCCGTGCATACCTGGGCCCCATGTCCTGTCCATCCTCACTCTCCTCCGCATCCTCCTTGCCGGATGATAAGTGTCGGTCATCCTCCTGCTCCAGCACTTCGTTCATCTACTGCGTGCTGTTGTGGAGGTCACGGCAGGTTGACATGATGCGGGCGACCTTCCCAGCGTCATACTGAAGGGCCCCTCCAGAGATGTCCAGGCACCTGAAGCGCCTCTTTAGGATGCCAAAGCACCGCTCGATCACACTCGCTGAACGGGCGTTGTTGTAGCGGGTCTCTGTGTCAGTCTGTGTCTCTGGATAAGCGTCATCAGCTACAACTGCAGCGGATAACCCCTGTCACCCAGGAGTCAAACCCCCCCCAGCCGGGGGTGCGAAGAGTCAGGAGCCGTCGAGTGTGCCAGGACGAAGGCGCGTGCACACTGCCCCTGTATTGGGCACAGACGTGTATGATGCACATGTAATGGTCACACACCAGCTGCACGTTCATCGAGTGAAACTCCTTTTGGTTTGTGTAGAGCGGCCTGTCAGCTGCAGGTGCTCATAGGGCAACATGCATTCTGTCAATCACCCCTGGGTCCTGGGTATCCTGGTGATGGTGGCGAACCTCGCTGCCCGGGCATCCTGGTGATGGTGGCGAACCTCGCTGCCCGGGCATCCTGGTGATGGTGGCGAACCTCGCTGCCCGGACATCCTGGTGATGGTGGCGAACCTCGCTGCCCGGGCATCCTGGTGATGGTGGCGAACCTCGCTGCCCGGGCATCCTGGTGATGGTGGCGAACCTCGCTGCCCGGGCATCCTGGTGATGGTGGCGAACCTCGCTGCCCGGGCATCCTGGTGATGGTGGCGAACCTCGCTGCCCGAGCATCCTGGTGATGGTGGCGAACCTCGCTGCCCGAGCATCCTGGTGATGGTGGCGAACCTCGCTGCCCGGGCATCCTGGTGGTCTCGGTCCACAATTAAATGAATGTATTGATCCGCCTGGGCATGTAGTGCCTCCGTGCTGGCGCTGATGCACCTGTGCTCCGAGGTCTGTGACATCCCATTCGGCGCCTGGAAGGACCCCATGTTGTCGATGTTCAGGGCGACCATCACCTTGACGGTCACCGGGAGCAGGTGTCCTCCACCACTCCACTGCAGTTCCAGGTGTGCCATGATCTGGCAGATGTGTCGCACTTGTCCACCTGCTCAGCCGGAGCCTTTGACGGCAAGCCCGGTCTGGCGGGTCTTCAAATAACAGGCGCTGCTGGTACATATGAGGCCTCATGGGGTGCCTCCTTGGAATTTCTTCCTCCTTGGCCTGTCAGGCGGTCATTACTCCATTCTTAGCGGCTGCCTCCTGTTCCTCTGGGGCGGGCTCCACTTCTGCAGCTTCCTCCTCCTCGAGCAGCTCCAGCTCGCACAGCCGCAGGGCAACCCCCAGGGCTGCGGCGACCAGCAGGAAGGTCACCATTACTGGTTGTATTCCAATATCCATTATCTGCTAGAGGTGACAGGCCGACATGTTAACATGGTGTGTACCCTCATGCCCAACCAGATCCACCGGGCTACAGGGTGGGCCCGAGTGGCACTGTGGTCTCTGCCCCCGCATTTCCCCTGGACACCGCCCCAGTCCCATGGGGGGTCACCCCGGTACCTTGCTCCCCCACCTCCCCCATCAACCCCCACCCCCAACCAACCCAGCCAGTGTCAGGACCGGCAGCCCTCGGTCGCGCCTCTCCGTGTCCTACCACCTCTCTCTTTCTCATCAGTCATGGCGCCTGCTTCTCGATTTTTAAAAGCGCATGTGAACCTCGCCATCGGGAATCCCCCCCCCCCCCCCCCCCCCCCCCCCAGTGGAGGCGGAGAATCGCGAAGGCCCCGGAGATTATCCGGTCAGGCCCGCTAATGATATGCCAACGGTGTTTACTGTAGAACGGAGTGGACGCATTGACGCGTCGAGGCACCAGAGAATTGCGATTTGGCATGAACCTGGCGCCCGCCACGATTTTGCCGTCAAAACCGATTCTCTGCCAAATCACCTTTAACGATTTTGGCGTTGGCCCAACGGAGAATCCCGCCCAATGGGTTTGCTTCAGAGATTTGGGACGCTTAACTGTGGGTATCTGTGGGTGCAGGTGGCCGGGGACTGGGCAGGGCTTCGGTGGGGCCTATTGAGGTGGGACAATCTCCCTCTGTCGTTGGCGGCCGGGTACAGACAGTAATGACGATTATATACCGTGATTCCTGTTTTTGTTTCAGTGCCTGCCGATCTTTTTGCCCAAGACATTTTTCAGGGGTGTGGACAGGCTGATCTCCCCGTTTGCCTGGACGGGGAAGGTGGCCAGGATTAGGAAGGTGATAGTGCTGAGGAGACGGCAGTCAGGGGAGGTTAAGACCTCCCAAATTTGATCTATTGCTATTGGGCGGCGAATGCAGAGAAGGTTCAGGGATGGAATAGGGAGGAGGGGGCTTTGTGGGTGAGGATGGAGGTGGGCTCATATCGGGGGTCGGGGTTGTGGGCACCGCTCCCGATGGCCCCAGGGAAGTACTCAGTGAGTCCAGTGGTGGTGGCCACGCCGAAGATTTGGAGGCAGATTACACAGCATTTTAAGTTGAGAGGGGGATCGGGTGAGTTGCCGATTAGGGGGAATCATGGGGAGCCGGGGAGGATGGATGTATGGTTCCGGGGATGGGAAAAGAAGGGGATTAAGGAGAGGAAGGTCTGTTTCCGTTTCTGGGAGGGAAATTTGCGAGCTTGGAAGAGCTGAATGAGATGTTTAGGCTGGCACAGACGAAGGTTTCAGGTATATGCAGGTGTGAGACTTTGCGAGGAGGATGGGTGGTCTGTGGAGGGGGTTAAGGCGAAATGGGAGGAAGAGTTGGGGGTGGTGCTGGAGGAGGGGCTGTGGTGTGAGGTGCTGCGGCGGGTAAAGGCCTAGACTTTGTATGCGAGGCTGGGGCTGATACAGCTGAAGATGATGTACGACGCCGGCTGTTTGAGGGGGTGGAGGATGTCTGTCAGCAATGTGGGAGGGGCCCTGTAAACCATATACATATGTTTTGGGCCTGCCCGAAGTGGGTAAGGTTTTGCAGGACGGTTTTCAGCACCATTTCAGGGGTACTGCATGTGGACGTGGAGCCCGGACCCGACATATTCGGGGTGTCAGCCCGGCCAGAGCTGCAGGCGGGAGCAAGGATGTCTTATCCTTCGCCTCGCCGATTGCTCACAGGTGGGGGTCTTGTTGGGGTGGAGGTCAGCTCCTCCACCCTGTGCCTCGGTGTGGCGGGGGACCTGCTGGAGATTTTGGCCCTGCAAAAAAATGAAATTTTCTGTAAGGGGGACGAGTGATGAGTTCTACGCTAGTTGGAATTTGTTCATTTTGCATTTTGGAGAGTTGGTTACCGTGGACTGCTGAAGGAGGGGTAGGGGGGAGGAGGGGGGAAAGGGGTAGGGGGCTGGGGGTCTTAAAGTGTTTGGGGATTTTTGTGTTTGTTGTAAATTGTAAAAATGTTGAAAATTTGGAATAAAAATACTTTTTTTAAAATCTCTGAAGGCTGGTCTTGCTGGTCCCTTCAGG
Organism: Scyliorhinus torazame; assembly: GCF_047496885.1. Classification (NCBI taxonomy): domain Eukaryota; kingdom Metazoa; phylum Chordata; class Chondrichthyes; order Carcharhiniformes; family Scyliorhinidae; genus Scyliorhinus; species Scyliorhinus torazame. The sequence continues at coordinate 21,173,195 of NC_092718.1, read as the reverse complement.
GCGGTTCTCCAATAATGGGCCATGTCCGCAAGGCCCGGGAAAAAACACATGCAAATCATCTGGACTTACCTGGAGAAAGAAGGGCAGCACGGTAGCATTGTGGATAGCACAATTGCTTCACAGCTCCAGGGTGCCAGGTTCGATTCCGGCTTGCGTTACTGTCTGTGCGGAGTCTGCACATCCTCCCCGTGTGTGCGTGGGTTTCCTCCGGGTGCTCCGGTTTCCTCCCACAGTCCAAAGATGTGCAGGTTAGGTGGAGTGGCCGTGCTAAATTGCCCCTTAGTGTCCAAAATTGCCCTTAGTGTTGGGTGGGGTTACTGGGTTATGGGGATAGGGTGGAGGTGTTGACCTTGGGTAGGGTGCTCTTTCCAAGAGCCGGTGCAGACTCGATGGGCCGAATGGCCTCCTTCTGCACTGTAAATTCTATGTTAAAAAAGTCCAGGGTGATTCTCCGATTTTCAGGGGGCTAGCAGGGTCCTGGAGTAGTCCTCGCAGCTCCGACTGCCGATACGGGGCTCTGCACTTCCGGTCGGGGATCCGCGCATGCGCACGGCGGTGGCCTTAGTCGACTGCCCCGCGCGACATGGCCGACCCACACCGCGGACCGGCATCAATAACACCCCACCCCAGATCGCGCTCGCCTGTGGATCGGTGGCCCCCGATCAGAACCCTGGCCGTCCTAGAGGCCCCCCAGCCCCCCGGCGAAGGATCAATTCAGTGAGAAACCCCCACGTTTCATAAAAATGACTGTGTGTGTGAATTACGATGGGAATCATGCCAGAACAGCCAATGGAAATCGTTTCCGTTCGAAATGAAACTCTCCGGCCATTGGGATATTCTGTTCCTTTACACAGAGGGTAGTGGATGCCTGAAATTCACTGCCGGAGGAGGTGGTGGAAGCAGGGACAATAGTGACATTTAAGGGGCATCTTGACAAATACATGAATAGGATGGGAATAGAGGGATACCGACCCAGGAAGTGTACAAGATTTTAGTTTAGACGGGCAGCATGGTCGGCACGGGCTTGGAGGGTCAAGAACAAACAAAGAACAAAGAAATGTACAGCATAGGAACAGGCCCTTAGGCCCTCCAAGCCCGTGCCGACCATGCTGCCCGACTAAACTACAATCTTCTACATTTCCTGGGTCTGTATCCCTCTATTCCCATCCTATTCATGTATTTGTCAAGATGCCCCTTAACTGTCACTATCGTCCGTACTTCCACCAACTCCTCCGGTAGCGAGTTCCAGGCACCCACTACCCTCGGTGTAAAAAACTTGCCTCGTACATCTACTCTAAACCTTGCCCCTCTCACCGTAAACCTATGCCCCCTAGTAATTGACACCTCTACCCTGGGGAAAAGCCTCTGACTATCCACTCTGTCTCTGCCCCTCATTATTTGTAGACCTCTATCAGGTCGTCCCTCAACCTCCGTCGTTCCAGTGAGAACAAACCGAGTTTATTCAACCGCTCCTCATAGCTAATGCCCTCCATACCAGGCAACATTCTGGTAAATCTCTTCTGCAGCCTCTCTAAAGCCTCCACATCCTTCTGGTAGTGTGGCGACCAGAATTGAACACTATACTCCAAGTGTGGCCTAACTAAGGTTCTATACAGCTGCAACATGACTTGCCAATTCTTATACTCAATGCCCTGGCCAATGAAGGCAAGCATGCCGTATGCCTTCTTGACTAAAAGTAGGGCCTGTTCCTGTGCTGTACTTTTCTTTGTTCTTTGTTCTTTGTTCCCACTGGCAGTGCAACCCCGCCTTCGGGAACGCCCAAGGGTATCCCAGCAGAGTGGTGAAATCCCATTGACAAGCCGGGGGTAGTAGATAATTCTATCGCCAGCGAACGAGGCACGCTACCGAGGAACATTTGGCTGGGGGTCCAGAAAATCCAGTCCAAAGATGTGCAGGTTTGGTGGATTGGCCATGATAAATTGCCCTTAATGTCCAAAATTGCCCGTAGTATTGGGTGGGGTTACTGGGTTACGGGGATAGGGTGGAAGTGTTGACCTTGGGTAGGGTGCTCTTTCCAAGAGCCGATGCAGACTCAATGGGCCGAATGGCCTCCTTCTGCACTGTAAATTCTATGATAAGCCCTTTGTCACTCTTTGGGTGAATTGCCCCCCATGACTGATCTGCTATGATAATCCTCAGCTCCACTTACATAGACATAGAATTTACAGTGCAGAGGGTGGACATTCGGCCCATCGAGTCTGCACCGGCTCTTGGAAAGAGCACCCTACCCAAGATCAACACCTCCACCCGATCCCCATAACCCAGTAACCCCACCCAACACCAAGGGTAATTTTGGACACTAAGGGCAATTTATCGTGGCCAATCCACCTAACCTGCACATCTTTGGACTGTGGGAGGAAACCGGAGCACCCGGAGGAAACCCACGCACACACAGGGAGGATGTGCAGACTCCTCACAGACAGAGACTCAAGCCGGAATCGAACCTGGGACCCTGGAGCTGTGAAGAAATTGTGCTACCCACAATGCTACCGTGCTTACCCGTCTTATCCCCATAACCCTTGATTCCTTTACTGATAAGGCACAGAAATCCTGGATTCCCCACCACATCTGGAACTCCGCTACTGGTGGTGGGCAGTCGATAATCCAGCTATGGGAAGAAATCCAGATCGGACTCGAATGCCACTCCCATTCCAATGCTTCCGCCCTCTGGCATCGGGATCAAGGTTTGCGCCCCTAACAAGGGGAAGGATGCAAATGGGTCTCTATATTCACCAGGCCCTCGTGATTCTCGAGTCCACGTGGATGGGAATTGGTGCAGGTCTTGACAAGTGTGTAACTGACACATTGGACCTCACGATGGGCCAAGGTGGTAACTCTTTCAGGGAGTTACCCCCAAAGTCTATTGGAGGGCCACCTCCCCCCTCAACAATGGAAGACCTGCCCACCCACTACCCCACCAGAGACCACCTAATTAAAGAGACCCTCACCAGAGACCCCCTATAGAGATCCCTGCCTGGAAACCCCACCAGAATAGACACCCATGTCAACCAGACCCCCAGAAGAGAGACCCCTGTCTGGTAACTAGAGAGCAGTCCAGCCAGAGGCTGAAAACAATCACTGCCTTAAATCGCACCTGTGCGATATACCTGCTGGCTCAGGTACAGGAAGCAGCACCTGTCAATTCCTGGAAACAGAAAAACAGTCAGCTGGGTTTAAACCCCCTCAGACTGTTTTCGTGATTTTGGTTCAGGCAAACTGGGAGAAATTCCTCTCCTCCTCTTCTCTGTCTCTGCATTCCCCCAATTCTGCTCCCTGGTCTCTCCCCAGATTTCCTCGATTTCACCAGATTGAACTTCCCCCCCTCGTGTTGTTCTGGTGCAATTTGAAGCGTAACTTTTCTGCACGGTTCAAAATCCAGTATAAGGTGGTCTCCAGCGCATCTCTCGCACATTTGTCTTCCTCTGAGGCTGAGGTCCTCCGTTTTTTCTAATCTGCCTTACAAAGTGCGAATGTGTTTTTTGCCCATATTGTGAAGCACCAAAAGATCAGTCCAGCCCCGAGTGACTGTCTGTGCTGAGTCTGCACTATCTCCCCGTGTCTGCGTGGGTTTCCTCCGGGTGCTCCGGTTTCCTCCCACAGTCCAAAGATGTGCAGGTTAGGTGGATTGGCCATGCTAAATTGCCCCTTAGTGTCCAAATATTGTGTGGTTAGGTGGGGGGGGGGGGCGGGATTCTCTGATCCTGAGGCTAAGTGTTGACGCCATCGTAAACGCTGTTGCGTTTCACGACGGTGTCAACATGCCCTCAGGAGCAGCGATTCTGACCCCTACAGGGGGCCAGCACGGCACTGGAGTGGCGTAGGTCGCATGGCGTAGGGCTACAGGGGCCGGCGCGAAGCGAAAGAGTCCCCCAGCCAGAGAGGCCGGCCCGCCGATCGGTAGACCCAATCGCGGAACAGGCCATAGCGGAAGCCCCCCCACCCCCCCAGGGTTGGACCCTCCTCCCCCCCCCCCCCCGCTAGGCCGCCCCAGATGCATGCACCCCGCGGTCCCTCTGGGTAAGACCACACGTGGACGGATATTTTGTGTAGCCGTTCGGCCCATCCTGGGCGGAGAATCGGCCGGGGGGGGGGGGGGGGTGCACGTAGAGCAGCCCCCGACCAGCGTCAATGGCGCCGATTCTCCGCTCTCCGGAGAATCGGCGGACCTGCGTCAAGGCAGCGTCGCGCAGTGTGGGCTGAGAGAATCCCGCCCGGGGTTGCTGGGTTGCAGGGATAGGGTGGAGGCATGGGCTTCTTTCCAAGGGCCGGTGCTGACTTGTTTGGCCGAATGGCCTCCTTCTGCACTGTAAATTCTATGATTCCATGGACCAGTCACTCAACCTGGGCTGGATCAGTCACAGAGCCTGGGCTGGATCAGTCACAGAGCCTGGGCCTGGATCAGTCACAGAGCCTGGGCCTGGATCAGTCACAGAACCTGGCCTGGATCAAACACAGAACCTGGCCTGGATCAGTTACAAAGACCAGTGAATGTGAATGACTGCATTAGGGTTTGTTTTGCCTCCAGCTGTGTTGCTACCTGATGTACCAAATTAAAATATAATGAGGTTTTATTTTAATCCATATCCAGTTACATTCCGCTGAGGAATGCAGTGCACAGAAAAGATGCAGAGACGGTTGAGCCAGGCAGGAAGGATATTTGATGAGGAAACATCTTGACAAAATCTGCTTTTGAAGAATTATGAGGAAAGTCGAGATGTGTTCTGAACATGGAGACTCACCCCTTGTTCTCAGTAATACTGCTGGATACGTCCAGGGAAAAGGTCACAATCCCACCACGACTGGCCAAATCAATTCTGGAATTTATTTATGCCCTTCCCGATAAGAACTTTTAACAAGAGTTTAATACATGGGCGAGAATCGGCACTCGCAAAAGGACTCACTGACTGATTAATTTCATAGGAATAGTTTTTTAAATACATTTTAAATAAAGTAGGATCTCTTGTTTGGGCCGTTTTCTTTCTTTTATGTGTAATTTTTGAACGAACAAGCAATGGAAGGGATTTTCCTTACGGACAGTAAAATGCGATTGAAATTAACTGCACATTGCTGTATAACTGCCGAAGGATGTGCGGCAGGATTCTAAGTTCCGGGTCAGCATTCATCAGCTTTCACAACAGCAAAGGTGGCGCAGACCTTGACGGATTCAGCGACTGTTAAGGGGGTAGCACCGGCGCCACGTGTAACACAATCAATTCCAATGAGAGATGGCCATGTTCGAGATTCACACTCAAGAACCTGAAAACCTGCAGTATAAACACTTCACTCCCCACACACACCATCCCCGTGTATACACACTTCACTCCCCACACACACCATCCCCGTGTGTACCTACTTCACTCCTCACACACCATCCCCGTGTGTACCCACGTCACTCCCCACACACACCATTCTCGTGTCTATCCACTTCACTCCCCATGAACACAATCCCCGTGTATACCCACTTCACTCCCCACACACACCATCCCCGTGTGTACACACTTCACTCCCCACACACACCATCCCCGTGTGTACCCACTTCACTCCCCACACACACCATCCCCGTGTATACCCACTTCACTCCTCACGCACACCATCCCCGTGTGTACCCACTTCACTCCCCACACACACCATCCCCGTGTGTACACACTTCACTCCCCACACACACCATCCCCGTGTGTACCCACGTCACTCCCCATGAACACCATCCCCGTGTATACCCACTAAACTCCCCACACACACCATCCCCGTGTATACCCACTTCACTCCCCACACACACCATCCCCGTGTATACCACTTCACTCCCCACACACACCATCCCCGTGTATACCCACTTCACTCCCCACGCACACCATCCCCGTGTATACCACTTCACTCCCCACACACACCATCCCCGTGTATACCACTTCACTCCCCACACACACCATCCCCGTGTATACCCACTTCACTCCCCACACACACCATCCCCGTGTATACCACTTCACTCCCCACACACACCATCCCCGTGTATACCACTTCACTCCCCACACACACCATCCCCGTGTATACCCACTTCACTCCCCACACACACCATCCCCGTGTCTATCCACTTCACTCCCCACACACACACCATCCCCGTGTATACCACTTCACTCCCCACACACACCATCCCCGTGTGTACCCACTTAACTCCTCACACACACCATCCCCGTGTCTATCCACTTCACTCCCCATGAACACCATCCCCGTGTATACCCACTTAACTCCTCACACACACCATCCCCGTGTGTACCCACGTCACTCTCCACACACACCATCCCCGTGTATACCCACTTCACTCCCCACACACACCATCCCCGTGTATACCACTTCACTCCCCACGCACACCATCCGCGTGGATACACACTTCACTCCCCACGCACACCATCCCCGTGTATACCCACTTCACTCCCCACGCACACCATCCCCGTGTATACACACTTCACTCCCCACGCACACCGTCCCCGTGTGTACCCACTTCACTTCCCACACAGACCATCCCCGTGTGTACCCACGTCACTCCCCACGCACACTATCCCCGTGTATACCCACTTCAGTCCCCACGCACACCATCCCCGTGTATACCCACTTCACTCCCCACGCACACCGTCCCCGTGTGTACCCACTTCACTTCCCACACACACCATCCCCGTGTATACCCACTTCACTCCCCATGCACACCATCCCCGTGTATACCCACTTCACTCCCCACGCACACCGTCCCCGTGTGTACCCACTTCACTCCCCACGCACACCATTCGCGTGTATACCCACTTCACTCCCCACACACACGATCTCCGTGTATACCCACTTCACTCCCCACGCACACCGTCCCCGTGTGTACCCACTTCACTCCCCACGCACACCGTCCCATGTGTACCCACTTCACTCCCCACACACACCATCCACGTGTGTACACACTTCACTCCCCATGCACACCATCCCCGTGTGTACCTACTTCACTCCTCACACACACCATCCCCGTGTATACACACTTCACTCCCCATGCACACCATCCCCGTGTATACCCATTTCACTCCCCACGCACACCATCCCCGTGTGTACCCACCTCACTCCCCACACACACCATCCCCGTGTGTACACACTTCACTCCCCACGCACACCATCCGTGTGTACCCACTTCACTCCCCACGCACACCATCCCCGTGTATACCCACTTCACTCCCCACGCACACCGTCCCAACCAACAAGATGGCACTGGTTGTGCTGGAGTGCGCCCATCCCACTAGTGGGTTGGCTGCGGCCAGAGGGGGCCTCGGGGTGTGGTCTAGCGGGACACCTATACGACCTGCGGCCCCACGTTCACAATGGTCTGTCAGCGGCGTGCGCTGCTGCACGGCTGCCTTGCATGCTGCGGCAATGGTGTTCCATGCCCGTCCACCCCGACCCCACAGCCCAGCTCTTGGCCACTCCCCGTTACCCCCCCCCACCCCCCCCGGCCCTGGCAGACGCCCCTCCCCCCCCCCTCCATTCTGGCAATGCTGGACACTTTCCGTCCCCCCTTTCTCTTCCTCAGCAGCTATGGCGCCTGTTTCACGATTTTTAAAAGCGCGAATGAACCGCGCCGGCGGGAACCCGACCCATCGGAGGCGGAGAATCGCAGAGGCCCCGGAGAAGACCGGGTCAGGCCTGCCATCGCCGTTTACTGTCTGGGCATGCATTGACGCCGCTGTCGAGGCAACGGAGAAGTGCGATTCGGGGTGAAACCGGCGCCCGTCACTGTTCCGCCGTCCAAACCGATTCTCCGCCAAATCGCGTTTCCCGATTCCGGGGTTGACCGACAGCTAATTCCGGCCGTTAGCTTTCCTAATGTTTATTGAGAACCCTGCCGGAAAGTCTATTTGTGGGGAATACTCAGGTTTTATTCTCGTTCCAGGCATGCTGGCATTGGCACTAAGGGCAGAATGGCCTCCTTCTACGTTGCATCACGCGCTGGTTCTGCATGGGCGATGCCAGGAAGCCCACATTTAACGCCCCTTCCAGCTGCTCCAAGAAGGTGAGACGTGAAGGGGGCGGGAGGGGCTTAGGCACAAAGGCAAGCTCAGGCTCTGGGTGGGGTAGTGCAGCTAAACATCCTGGAACCAGCCAAATGGTAGCTGGATGCTTTGATGAGGCGGGTGGTAAGTGAGAGGACTCTCGGCTTTGTGAGTTTGGGTTCTACTTCACACAGTTGAGCGCAAGAACTCGGCAGACAGTCTGATCAAGGTCCCGACTTCCCGCTCAGGTGGGAGTTCCACTTCACAATTCAAAGAAGAACAGGGGAGGCCTCAGGTTAATATGATCTGGTAACTACCCCGGTGCTGCTTGTGGCATCTTGCTCTGTTTAAATTGGCAGCTGCCTTTCATTTCCTAGCGATTACACTTCGAAAGTGGGTCATAGACGGTAAAGTGCTTTGGGCAACCTCAGGTCTTCCTCTCTATTCTCCGAATGAAATGATAAGCAAGTTACACCCTCGGTTTGGGAGTCCACAACTTGTATTTCTTCAGGGTTTTTGGGGAATATTTTAATTGGTATTTTCAACAATTACAGCACATGCGGTTCTTATGTACATACGATCGATCGTTCTTGGTGTCCCCGGCCCCCTCCCTCACCCTTCCTTGACTTCCCCCTCTTTCGTTCAGGGTGTTCAGTCCCCTAGCTCTCCACTTCCCCGCACCCCCTTCCCTTTATGTTTTCTGTTGTAGGCCTTGTGCGTTCAGGGGGGGAGGCCTTCTGCCCCATCCCCCCCCCCCCCCCCCCCAATGCTTCTGCCTGTAGTTTCCCTGAGTTTCCTCCTCTCTTCCTCCCCCTCCCTCCCCTTACAATTGTGTGTCCCTGTCTGCTTTCTCCCGTCTCTCGCGTTTTCCCTACTCGCTGTTGGCCTCGAACAGGTCTTGGAACAGGCCGACGTGTTGCCCCCATGCCTAGAGGAAGCCCGCTACCGACCCGCGGATGGTGTATTCGATCTTCTCCCGGTGGAGAAATTCCGCGAGGTCTGCCAGCCAACCTGCAGCTGTGGGTGGTGCTGCCGATCGCCAGCCGAGCAGGGTTCTCTGGCGTGCGATTAGGGAAGCGAAAGCAAGGGCGTTGGCCCCCTTCCCCATGTGCAGCTCTGGCTGCTCCGATACCCCGAAGATTGCCGCTCTCGGGCACGGCTCCACCCTCACCCCCACAACCATGGACATTGCCTCGGCGAAGGCCGTCCAGGACCCTGCAAGTCTGGGGCAAGCCCAGAACATGTGTGTGTGGTTGGCTGGGCCTCCCTGGCACCGTTCACATTTATCTTTCACCTTGGGGAAGAACCTGTTCATTCGGGTTCTGGTCAGGTCTTCTCTGTGCACCACCTTGAACTGCATGAGGCTGAACCTTGCACAGGAGGAGGTGGATTTGGCCCTGCTCAGTGCTTTGTTCCAGAGTCCCCAGCCCACGTCTGTTCCCAGTTCGTCTCCCCATTTCCGTCTGGCTTTGTTCAGTGGCAATCTCGCCCGGCCCAGTAGCTATCTGTAGATTTTCCCCCTTCCTTACTGTGCGTGTTTATCAGGTCCCCATATAATGTGGTTTCCAGGGCCCTGGGTACCCTACTGTCTCCTTGCGGAGAAAGTGCTTTACCTGGAGGCGTCTAAGTTCCTGTCCTGTCGGTAGTTCCAGATCCTCCGTCAGTTCGCTAAGTGCCGGTAGTCTGTCCCCCATATAAAAGTTCCTGACTGTTAGCATCCCCCCCGTTCTGTCTCCATTTTATGAATGTGGTGGCGAACATGGCTGGTGGAAGCTTATGGTTTCCGCAGATAGGGGCCATAGGGGACATCTCGGTCAAACCAAAATGTTGCCCCATCTGGTTCCATGTGTTTAGTGTGGCTACCACCACTGGGCAGGATGTGTGTTTTGTCAGGGGCGGGGGGGGGGGGGGAATGGGAACGTTGCCATGGTGAGGGCCCGGAGGGTCGTTCCCTTGCAAGAAGACTCCTCCATCCGCACCCAATCCGTGGTGGGTTCGCATACCCATCCCCTCACTCTCTCTGCCATTGCTGCCCAGTGGTAGTATTGTAAGCTTGGTAGTGCCAGGACACCCATGTCTTTTCTCTTCTGCAGTGTTGATTTGGGGATTATTGGGTTCTTACCCCCCTTCCCCCCCACACACAAACGCCATGATAATTTTATCTATGTTATGGAAGAAGGCCTTGGGGATGAAGATCGGTATTGATCTGAATAGGAAGAGGAACCTTGGCAGTACGTTCATTTTGATTGTCTGCATCCTCCCTGCCAGGGAAAGCGGGAGTGCATCCCACCTCTGTCGGTCCTTTTAACTTTCTGCACCAGGCTGGTCAGATTCCACTTGTGGACCTGTGTCAAGTCCCGGGCTCTTTGGATCCCCAGGCAGCGGAATTTGTTTTGGGCTAGTTTGAATGGGAGTCCCTCCAGCTCTGTCCCTCCCCCGTTTGGGTTCACCGGGAATGCCTCGCTCTTGCCCAGGTTAAGTTTATAACCCGAGAAGGTTCCGAACGCTTTCAGGATCTGCATGTTTGCTCTCAGGCCTGTCTGCGGTTCTGAGACATAGAGGAGCAGGTCAGCCACATATAGTGAGATTCTGTGCTCCCTGCCTCTTCTTTGGATGTCCTTCCAGCTTTTCGCGTCTCGAGGAGCGATCGCCAGAGGTTCAATTGCTCGGGCAAACAGGAGCGGGGACAGTGGGTATCCCTGTCGAGTGCCTCTGTGCAGCTGGAAGTATTCAGAGCTGCTGGTGTTGGTTCGAACGCTCTCCTTGGGTGCATTGTACAGGATTTTCACCCAGGAGGTGAATCCGACTCCTAGCCCAAACTGCTCCAGCACCTCAAGGAGGTAGCTCCATTCGACTCTGTTGAAGGCCTTTTCTGCGTCCAGGGAGACGATCACCTCTGGTGTTCTCTCCCCGGGGGCGGTCATCATTACATTCATCAGCCGCCTGATGTTAGCAATAAGCTGGTTACCCTTGACAAAGCCCGTTGGTCCTCTGCGACCACCTCTAATACGCAATTCTCCAGTCTCTTAGCCAGAACCTTCGCGAGTATCTTCGCGTCAAGATTCAGCAACAAAATGGGTCTATATGATCCGCATTCCATCGTGTCTTTGTCTTTATTTGGTATTTCTTCAGTTGAGAGCAGTTGGCCACCGTGGTAAAATTGGTGCAGTGCCAGAGAGAGAGTGATATTAAACTTTGTAATATGGACACGGAAAGTTTTACCTGCCCAGTGATAGAATGGAAATGTTGGAAAGACACACACACCTGACAGTCCAAAGACGTGCAGGTTAGGTGGATTGGCCATGCTAAATTACCCGTAGTGTCCATAAGGGTTGGGAGGGGTTATTGGGTTGCGGGGATAAGGTGGAAGTGAGGGATTAATGTGGGTCGGTGCAGACTCGATGGGCCGAATGGCCTCCTTCTGCACTGTATGTTCTATGTATCTATGTATCTATGTAAGTATTTAATCCAGCCCTCAGGAATCAGCAAGAACCCAGTTTGCCTCCTTGAGGGAAGGCCAGCTGTATTAAATGGCCAACAGTCAGCTTTCCCACGGATCGAGAAAATCCTGGCCCCTGGGATCTTCCAACAGGCAGTGCCACCGGATGAACAGTGGTTTCTGCCGACAATCTTAGGATCATAGAATCCCTACAGTGCAGAAGTAAGCCATTCAACCCGGCGCTGTCCTAGCCCATGAAGGTGCGGAGGCACTTAACTAAGATGCGTATGAATGGGTCCTCCCCTGGGGTGGAGGACATGTGCGAGCATTATGCAAGGGGGCTTGTGAATCACTCACACATGTTCTTGTCCTCCCCCAAGCTAGTTGGGTTGTTGGTCTTGTTTTTTGAGATCACGGGCAGGATTCTCCGGGAATTGGCGGGGCGGGCAGAAACGGCGCAGTGGAGCGGCGGGAACCACTCTGGCGTCGGGCCGCCCTTCCCCGTAACCCAATAACCCCTCCCAACCTTTTGGATACTCAGGGCAATTTAGCATGTCCAATCCACCTAACCTGCACGCCTTTGGACTGTGGGAGAAAACCGGAGCACCCGGAGGAAACCCACACAGACGCGAGAAGAACGTGCAGACTCCGCACAGACAGTGACCCAGCGGGGAATCGAACCTGGGACCCTGGCACTGTGAAGTCACAGTGCTAGCCACTTGTGCTACCGTGCTGCCCTGATACTTAGTCCCAGAAACGGTGCCTTGTCCCGCCACTGCAGCGCTCTTCCTGGGTGGCCTGGAGAGCTGCCATCCAATCTGATTGTAAGGGCGGAAGACGGGCCTGCTGTCAATAAACGCTCGCGAGAGTATAAAATGGCAGCCAGCTTGTTGGAGTCGACAGGGACACGTTCCCCGCTGGCTCTCCAGATGGTGGAGGTCAAGCCATCTGGATAAGTCAGGCCAAAATGTATAAGGTTGTTGTTTCCCCTCACAGTGATATTCTTGTGATTGCCCTGATGAGTGCACGATGAAAACCTTCGACAAAATGGATTTTTTTTCAACCATACACGAGTTGCGCATTACCAAATGACTATTTCCAGAAATCACTGGATAACAATCAGGAGCAGGAATATTGGCTGATTTTCCCCATTCCCATTCTGGGTGCTAACGGTCTCATCAATCCTCTGACCTTATGATTCTGTTTGTTGCAAGTCCTTATCATTTCCCTTTACCCCATGCCTATTGCCTGGTGCTTTATCAGTCTCCGGTCTCGCTAAACTATCTAATGGCCCTTAATCTGAGGTCGTTCTCTGCTTGGAGTTTTCTTATGTTTCTCTGCCCTGCCATTCATTTAGTTGCATAAATCTGCGCAATGTCATAAATTAACCTGGCAAATTGGAGCTGGTGATTACAGAAATTCAGTGTGATACACGCATGTAAAAACAGACCTCCTGTGGCTCAGTGGCCAAGCATTGAATGTAGTAAAACAGACGGACAGGGAAAACCTCACAGGAACCTGCTGGGACAATTTGAAGCAGGAAATGTTTCCTTATTATTGGCAGTGGCAGCCACTCAAGAGTGTAGCCATGGGCTGATTTCTCAATTGGCCAACCCTTGTTTTAGGCAGAGACCATTTGTAATCGCAGATTTTTGTACATAAATTCAAAATAACCAGTGGGGAACTGAAACTCAATAATAATTTTTTAAAAATAAAAAATTTAGAGTACCCAATTAATTTTTTGCCGATTAAGGGGCAATTTAGCGTGGCCAATCCACCTACCCTGCGCATCTTTGGTCGTGGGGGCAAAACCCACGCAGACACGGGGAGAATGTGCAACGTTGATTTTCCTGTCGTGAAACTCCTGCGGATTCTCCATTCGTGCCAGCACATAGCCTCGTGTCGTCCCTGCACTGTGTAGTGCTTGTACGTCCTGAGACACTGACGTAGTTCGATGTAGTCAAGGGTTAAGCACTTCCACTGATTATGCATTGATGCTACAACCACAGTGCCGGTGATGAAGCAGTTTAGCTGCACACTGATGCCACAGCAAGAATGCAAATGTAGCTTAATTCTGCATCCGATCAAGTGGACACCTGCACGAGGAAAACACGCGCCATTTCACTCCAGAAGCAAATTGGGTCCTAAATTCTGATTCATTCAACTGAAGGTTCGCACCAGTACAGCCAGGAGCCATGTTGCACCAGCTTCAAACTTGCATTGATATTGATTTCCACTGTGTTCGGAAGAACATTGAAACAGCAAAAGCATTCCTGCTACAGGGCAAAACTGCTGACGGAGTCTTCCAATTTCACACTTGGCAGCATGCAATTTTCCACTTACCCTTTCTAATGGTCAGAAATGTCGGGTAGGTGAGAGCTGTGTGGAAGATTCTGAGCTCCACACGTGACAAAACTATAACACATTGAGGTGTCAAGAAGACATTGTTAATTGGCGGGGGGTGGGGGGGGTGGAGGTACTTAACTGTCTTCTGTGCTGTAACCACAATGTTTGCAAACATCACCCACATCAAAGAGAGTTAAGTGTATTACACTCATCCCTCCTTCATGCTTGAGTGATTTTGAAGGCTGAGGTGGAAATTGACAGCACTCAGCACTCTTTGAAGTGGTTGGTGTTTGTAAAAATTATGGTTACAGCACTTAGAGTTACTCATCCATGCAGCAAGCTAAATGAAGCAAGGCTGGCCTGTGTATGTGGAAGCCGTCAATCACAGCCCACAAAGAGAAATGAATGACTGGTTTACAGCTGAAGGATCTGAGGGGATTAAACACAAGTCACTGATTTCTCTTTCCGGGAACGGACACCTTGGTGCATCCTCTGTCTGAGCCAGCTGGTGTATGCCCAGGTGAGTGCTACAACAGTGATTTTCTTTCCACTGCCCTGTCTGGGCTGCTCTCTAGCTTTCTGGCTGGTCTGTAGGGGGTCCCTTTAGTTAGGGGGACTCTGGAGGATCCATTTAGTTAGGGGGTCTCTGTGGGGTGTCCCCCTATCCAGGGGGTCTCTGGGGGGCCCCTTTAGTTAGAAGGTCTTTGGGCCCCTGCCCCCATCCAGTGAATCTCGTGGGGTTTCCTATCCAGTGGGTCTATGGGTGGTCCTGTTATCCAGGGGTCTCTGAGGGGGGTACCCCTACCCAAAGGGTCTCAGGGGCATCCCGCTATCCAAGGGGTCTCTGTTGGGGGGGGGGGGGGGGTGGGTTGGGTCAACCCCATACTTGGGGGAAGAGTAGGGGATCCAAATAATCGGGGGTTGGGGGATGTTTTGTGTTGCAGTGGGGAGAAGGGGTGGCAGTGGGGGGTTGCTTTGCGATGGGGATGGGGTGGGGTGGACAGCAGCAGGACCTCTCTATCAGGCCGCACGGTCAAAATAGCATCCCGATAACGGGATTCCCTCGGGAATCCCTTGTATTCCTCGGCATGCATAAATTTGCATGACGAGGAATACTGAATTGCTTCCTGATTTCTGCTCCCAGTGGGAGCGCAAATCAGTTCCAATTCACCTCTGACGGGAGAGCATAGAGAATCCCGGCCATTGAGCGTTTTGCCAGGAGGTGAGCAACGTGGTCCTCGAATTGATCTCTTCCCCTCTCTTGTTTCCTCAAAGGAAATTACCAAAATTCCCATGGCCCTTCCTCAAAGTGGCATGACAGAGTCAAGCCTCTCGCTTTAACAAGATAGGCTGGGTGTGAGGAGGGGGAGAGGGCGAGGGAGGAGGACAATGGGACTGAGAGTAGCGGGTAGCTGGACATTTGCACTGTGTGTCCACCAGAATGCTGTGAGGTTGCAACAAAAACTGTCTAACGCTGCCCCTATTAGAGGTTAATTTTCAAACTGAGCAGGTAGTATCTTGTAACAAAAATAAAATGATTCCTGCCCTTTTTCCTCCCGGACACACTGACTGTGTGCGGGAGTACATGAGTGCCAAGGGCCCTTGATAGCTCATGCATTCTTTACACGTGAGTGATGACAGTTAAGATTCTTTGATATAAATTTAGTGATTCAAGATCTAAAGCAATGTGGGAAGGGGAAGGGGACAGGGCATAAGCAGAACTGACAAAGGGGTGTTCATTTGAAGGAACACTTTGATTTTTTTTGAATTGCCAATATTCCCTCTTCTCCATCACAAGTTCGAATATTGGCAACGAAAGAGAATTAGATAAAAACATGGAAAACATTCAAAGGAAAGATGAATCCAGTCAGGTTAAAGGTCTGGTCGACCAAGTTTTAAAAAATAAATTTAGAATACCCAATTCATTTTTTCCAGTTAAGGGGCAATTTAGCGTGGCCAATCCACCTACCCTGCTCATCTTTGGGCTGTGGGTGTGAAACCCACGTAAACACGGGGAGAATGTGCAAACTCCACACGGACAGTGACCTAGAGACGGGATCGAACCTGGGCCCTCGGCGCCGTGAGGCAACAGGGCTAACCCACTGCGCCACCGTGCTGCCCCTGGTCGACCAATTTGAGGGAGATTCATGGGTTTATGTCAGGACAATGTTGAGGGGTTTGGTGCTACGCCTTCACTTAAATGTAGGGCGGGATTCTCTGCCTCACCAGCCACATTTCCCTGGGCGGTGCGACCTTGCCAGCAGCGGGATTCTCCGTTCCCACCACCTGCCAGTGGGATTTTCCATTGTGGCCACCCCAGGCCACCGGGAAACCGGTGCTTGGGTGCACAGCTGGCGCAATGGAGATTCCCGTTGGCGGTGAACCCCGCCCGTGATCTTCTTGGGACCCATTTTCTTTCAGAACGGCAGGAGGAAAATAGCTGGCGTTAGTAAAACTGCCGATGACGTTGTTAGATTAATTGTGGAATCTCGGGAACCTCATTCTCCCAGAGGGTTGGGCATGCTGC
This sequence comes from Scyliorhinus torazame, assembly GCF_047496885.1. Taxonomy (NCBI): domain Eukaryota; kingdom Metazoa; phylum Chordata; class Chondrichthyes; order Carcharhiniformes; family Scyliorhinidae; genus Scyliorhinus; species Scyliorhinus torazame. The sequence goes on along the minus strand of NC_092718.1, from coordinate 21,156,850 downwards.
ATTGTTGAGTGTATTAAAGATAGATTTTTGATTCCTGAAGGGATAAAGGAATATGGGGAGATGATGAGGGAGTAGAGTCAAGGCAGAAGGATAGCCAAGATAGCATTGAACCGCAGAGCTGTCTCGAAGGACTACTCCTTCCCCTATTTCATGAATAAAAGAAAATTGAATGCTTAAACTCTAGTTACCTCATAAAGTCTCACGTCAAGCAGCAAATGTTCTTCCATCATCCAACTGCAATCTAGGCGAGAGTGGGGGGGCCTGTCTCTCAGGCCCAGGTCAATACCGTGAAGAGTGAGAAAGGTGAAGTGATATTTTTTTATTCTTCATTTACGGGATGTGGGCGTCGCTGGTTAGGCCAGCATCTATTGCCCATCCCTAGGTGCCCTTCAGAAGGTGGTAGTATGTTGCCTTCTTGCACTGCTGCAATCCTTGAGGTGTAGCCACACCCAGTGTGCTGTTAGGGAGGGAGTTCCAGGATGTTGCCCGAGCGACAGAAGGAACGGCAATATATTTCCAAGTCAGGGTGGTGAGTGGCTTGGAGGGGAACCTCCAGGTAGTGGGGTTCCCAGGTACCTGCTGCTTTTGTCCTTCTAGATGGTAGTGGCCGTGGGTTTGGAAGGTGCTGTCAAAGGAACCTTGGTGAGTTACTGCAGTGCATCTTGTAGATGGTACACATGGCTGCCACTGTTCGTCGGTGATGGAGGGTTTGAATGTGCATGGAAGGGGGAGCAATCAAGCGGGCTGCTTTAGTTTGGATGGTGTCGAACTTCTTGAGTCCTGTTGGAGCTGCACTCATCCAGGCAAGTGGATAGAATTCCATTACATTGTGGCTTGTAGATGGTGGACAGGCTTTGGGGGATCAGGAGGTGAGTAACTTGCCATAGGATTGCTAGCCTTTGACCTGAGAGGGACATTACTGGGGAGAGATTCCCCGGTCCCTCAGCCAGGTGGCTCTCAGAGGTTTGCCGTTCATAGGCGACGGGATTCTCTCTTCCGCCGCTTTTTTAAAAAAAAATAATCTTTATTAGTGTCACAAGTAGGCTTACCTTAACACTGCAATGAAGTTACTGTGGAAAGCCCCTAGTCGCCATATTCCGGCATCTGTTCGGGTACACAGAGGGAGAATTCAGAATGTCCAATTCACCTAACAGCACTTTCGGGACATGTGGGAGGAAACCAGAGAATCCGGAGGAAACCCACGCAGACACGGGGAGAATGTGCAGACTCCGCACAGACAGTGACCAAAGCCGGGAATTGAACCTGGGACCCTGGAGCTGTGAAGCAGCAGTGCTAACCACTGTGCTACCGTGCCGCTTGGTTCCGAATCTGGCCTACACTGGGTCAACTAATTGGATCCATGGGCATCAGTTCAGATGAAACAATGGATCTCACTGCCATTCAGACCCGGAAAGGAAGCGATATCAGCCAAGCTCCCACCACCAGTGATCCTCGTTGGAAAGTGCACGTGTGTCAATGTTGGGCGCGGACAGGATCTAACTCAGCATGTGAAGAATGGCCACCTGCGTTACATAAACCTGACCTGCGTCCCTTTGAGTGAAGGTGATTGAAGGGTGATCCCATCATGGTATTTAAGGTGTGAAATGGATTTGAGGGCTTTGAACATAGAACATAGAGTGAAGAGGAGGCCATTCAGCCCATCGAGTCTGCACCGACCCACTATCCCCGTAACCCAATAACCCCTCCTAACCTTTTTGGTCACTAAGGGCAATTTATCATGGCCAATCCACCTAACCTGCACGTCTTTGGACTGTGGGAGGAAACCGGAGCACCCGGAGGAAACCCACGCAGACACGGGGAGAACATGCAGACTCTGCACAGACAGTGACCCAAGCCGGAATCGAACCTGGGACCCTGGCGCTGTGAAGCCACAATGCTACCCTGCTGCACGGGCTTTGGGAAATCTATTTCCTCTGGTTCAAAATTAGAAGCAATGGGGGGGATCATCTTAAAAATGACATGCAGACTGGCCAGGAGCAGAACCGGGAATTGCTTTTTCACACACAGGGCAGTAGAAATCTCGAATATTCCCTCTCATATGTCTGTGGATGCAGAGTGCAATTGGAGCTTCCATGACTGAGGAAGATGGATTTTTACTCAGGGTGTAGAGGGACATGGAGTAAAGTTAGGGAAATGAGATTGAGGTGTAAATTAGCCATGATCTGATTGAATGGAGGAGTAAGACATAGAGGCTGAATAGCCTCCTCCTTTCTCCTAAAGTTACTGTGTTAGTATTGTTGAGCTACTGGGGGGGATGGCCTGGACCGGTAGAATCAGACTCTGGCAAGGGTCAGCAACCTCAGGAGAGAACGGAAGAAAATGAGAGAGTGTGTTTATTAAAGAAAATTTGGGAAGAGTAGAGGTGTAACAATCTGTACCAAGCCACACACCATCCTGACCTGGGACATACGCTGTGCCTTCACTGTCAAAGGATCAAAATCCTGGCACTCCTTTCCAGCGGGCACTATGGGTGTACCTCTCCCTGTGTCTGCGTGGGTTTCTTCCGGGTGCTCCGGCTTCCTCCCACAGTCCAAAGATGTGCAAATTAAGTGAATTGGCCATGCTAGCTTGCCCCTTAGGATGGGGTTGCAGGAATAGGACGGGGGATTCGACCTATGTCGGGTGGTCTTTCAAAGGGTCGATGCAGACTCGATGGGTCGAGTGACCTCCTTCTGCACTGTAGGAATTCAATGATTCTATGGGCTGCAATGCTTCACAATCACGGTTCACCACCCCCTTCCCAAAAGCAATTGGCACCTTGCCACCCATGCCCACACCCCATGAACTAATTTTTTTAAAACAGGTTTACAAATCATGATCCGATCCCACACACTGCTTTTTTAAAAATTGATCTCAGATCTGTTGCTGCCATGCATCTTTACACGGAGTAAAAACAGAAAATGCTGGATATACTCAGCAGGTCTGGCAGCATCTGTGAAGAGGGAAACAGAGTTTCTTGCTTCGAGTCCATATGACCCTTCTACAGATTTCCAACTTTCGCAGTATTTTGCTTCCGTCTCCAAGTGGAGGCCCAGCACAGGAAGAGAGGCAAAATTATGAATTCTCCGGCCGTTGGGATTCTCCGTTCCTGCTGTCAGTGCAATCCAGCCCACGGGTTTCCCAGCGGCGTGGGATCGCTTCAATGGGAAATCCTGGGCGGCATGTAACAATAAAGATTATTATTATTCAGTGGTGCCACACGGCGCCGATACCCAGGTTCGATCAACGTGAACCCCTCACCATCCCGCGGATGGCGTCGAAAACAGCCGGAGAATGGCCAGGTTCCTGGCCGCGCGTGCTTATGGTTGACGACCTGCACCGGTCGCACCGTAAAACATGGAACCGGCCATGCGCAAACCCTAACCCGCTAACCGTGACCCCACAGCCCACCTCCTGACCACTCCCCGCCAGTCCCCCCAGCCCTAGCATAAATCCCCCCCCGGCCAGCAGCACGGATCCGGGCTGAGTGTGGCGGCGCTATCCGCAGCTGGCACGCCAAGTTCCTGACTGCTTGGGACCACACGTGGCCCGCGCCGTCGGGAACCCAACCTATCGGGGGCAGAGCATCACGGGTGGGCAGGCCGATGATGCGCCAACGGCATTGAAACAGCGCGCGGTGCGCGTCTTGATGACACCGGCTCTGAGGGGGCGGAGCATTGCGGACCGGCGTCAAACCGGCGTCGGAATCCATTCTCTGCCCGATCGCCGACCACGATTTCAGCGTCGGGCTACGGAGAAACCTGCCCATGAAACATCCCAGGTTGGATTATTGGTCAGAACTGATGGGGGCAGTGGGACAGGATGAGTTTCATTCCCACTCAAATAACGAGCAAGGAAATCTTCTCAGACTTTCCACTCCAGGCCAGTCCCTTTGGAAAGTGAATATGGGATGTTTGGTGAGGAGAGAGTTAAGGCATAATGAAAGGGAAAAGAAAACCCTGCATTTATTTAGTGATTGCCTTGACTACCGGACATCTCAAAGCACTTTACGGACAAGAAAGTACTTTTGAAGTGTAACCACTGTTGTCCTTCACGGTCATAACGTAATCATGATAAATGTGTCCCTTGCAAATGTTGGCCAGAGCTACTGACACCTGGGGCACTGGGACCTCAGCTTGAGGCAGTGCCTTCGAGAACAAAGGAAGAAAATTAAGAAAGGATTCATCCCAAACTTTCACAACATCACCAACTACCTCCAGTGTTGAATTTAATTGGAAATAGGCTTTTTGCTCGAGAGAAAGAGCTGAGCGTCTCGCCTCAGCTCCGCAATCCAATTAACTCTTTTCCTTTTGCACCATTGTGCTGTGCTTGCGCATTTGTTTCCCCAAAGCAGCTGAAAGCATTTCCACTAGCCTGGCATGGAAAGTCCAGCCGAGAGCCCCCCTCAGGCCCGACAGAGGCATCCCATAATATCAGTGATATCATCCACGGAGGAATGTCCCCTTCCCTCAAGTGTCAGAAGGCTTTTGGGGTCAAATGGCAGCTGCTGCAAATTGCTGTCAATCAAACCCCTCAGCTGGCGACTGAGGAGATTTGTGGAAGTGCTGGATAGTGAGGTCACAGCTCCCTTTCTGCACAGCTATGAAACCTTCACAAGATCAAATCAGCATTGACGGCCAATTTAGTCAGGACGGCTGTTTCCTGGAGCGGTCGCCGTGGTGACGCCGCTTTGACACCAATTATTTTTGACTCGTCGCCCAATTAGCCGTTGCAAAGAAGAAGCGGTTTCATTTTTCCCCCCACTTTGTGTGGTAATCACCTCTTGTACCACTGGAGACCTCAGCCCAGGCCAGACCGAGGATTACCGAGGGAAAAGCGGCAGCGGGAGAAAGAGATGTCGCAGCACTCCCCAAAATCAAAGGGCATCTTGTTCTCTGAGAGAAATTCCACTCTCTTTTAAATAAAATACCAACCTTGAGCAATGATAATTGCAAATAATAATTAACAAATCCGTCCAATTTTCATTTTTTCTAACAATGTGGAATAACCAACGAGGTTCATTTATTTTGAAAACGATGGCGAAATAAGGAAATTTCTCATCACATGGAGAATTCAAGGTTGTGGTTCCTGCTAAAGGACATTGTACAGTTCCTGACAATGACAGGGAACGGGGGGGGGGGGGGGGGGGGGGGTGAGATAATGTGGAGGCCTGTTAATACTTTGAAAAAATACATTGGCAACCAATGTTGGGGTGGCTCTGTTTGTGTACACAGAATGAGAAAAAAGCTTGTTAATGGGCACCCTCATCCACTATCTGATTCCATTCCTGTAGGCCAACCATACTCCCACACAGGACGGCACGGCGGCGCATTGGTTAGCACTGCTCCCTCCCGGCGCCAAGGACCCGGGTTCGATCCCAGCCCCAGCTCACTGTCCATGTGGAGGTTGCACATTCTCCCCGTGACTGCGTGGGTCTCACCCCCACAACCCAAAATGTGTAGGGTGGGTGGATTAACCGAGCTTAGGAGGAACTTCTTCACCCAAAGGGTTGTGAATCTATGGAATTCCCTGCCCAGTGAAGCAGTTGAGGCTCCTTCATTAAGTGTTTTCAAGGTAAAGATAGATAGTTTTTTGAAGGGTTATGGTGTTCGGGTCGGAAAGTGGAAAGTCCACGAAAGATCAGCCATGATCTCATTGAATGGCAGAGCAGGCTCGAAGGACCAGATGGCCTACTCCTGCTCCTAGTTCTTATGTAAATTGCCCTTTAATTGGAAAGGAAAAGAATTGGGTACTCTAAATTTATTTTAGAAAAACACTCCCACACGTGATGGAGAAGGCAACAAGAGAAAATAAATTTTAATCAATTCGGGAGTCTCTGGCAAAAGAAATGTCCTCCTTGATCCCTCACAGGCAAGTAGGAAACTCCAGAAGCCTCCAGATTCCTAACTGTTATCCTGTAGAAGCCTGCAGATGTGGAGTGGCCTTGTTTCCTAGGAACACCTTCTTGAATGACTGTAATAAATCAGGTTCGACTGTATCTTTTAGAGGAATCTCCCAAAGGCCAGATGCTCTAAGAAAAGTGCCACCTTTGGACGTCCAGTCTTAACCTCCTCCATTTGGACAGGTGAGCACTTGTTCTTTACAATATCCGATTGGGTGGATATTGGCATTCACTGCCTGGGTGAGTAGGTGACAAAATGGATTATCTGCCCCTCATCGATCCAGCTGCCAGATATTATTTGCCTCTGCTGCCATCCAGGCAGTGGGGGTAAAAAACGACTTCTCCATCTTTTCTTTGTGAAGTCTGCGCTTTAATAGTAAGTACCTCAATCTATCCCGTCCAAGTTCTCCATCTCTGCAGTGTGCAGGCAAATCGCTGAAGACGATGTCCAAAATAGGCTCCATCTGCTTCATGTACTAGTCAGTCACCAGGGAGTGAAGAACAAGTCTGGTTTACAGGTGAACCAGCTTTAAAGCTTGAGAAAGGGTTTCCCTTGGGGATACTAGTCAGTGCTTCCCATCATGTACCCGCTGCACCATTCTTAGACGCACAGCTTGTAAATCGAGTGGTCTGACCACGAGACATTCATATTCCCTCTCAGAATGAATAAAATAATAATAAAATAGCCTTATGTTGGTCAGTACACCTGGGAGCATGTGCCTGACTGTAATTTCATCCCATTTGCTGAATGTAGCTGTCTGGGGCCAAGCTACTGGAAGATATTGGATTCAATAAAACTCATCGTGATTGTAATTGAACCTGAACCCTCCACAAACGAGGTATTGCAGTACATTTCTGTTCAGATCCAGTACTATAATCACAGATGTTTCTTGTATTAACCACTTTGAATTGAAGAGAATATCAGTTAACTACAATATTGGGTTGAACCTAAATGGCCAGGCTGTGTGCTCGCATGCTTTTAAGTGCAACAATTCAATAATTCCTGTTTTGTGTATAAACAGTACATCTTTTGTTTAAGCAATGCCAAGTGTGGGTGAGCACATGGTTGTCTCGTGCCCACTTTGTGCCCAGTGGCCTGCAAGAAGCCTCTCGCATGCCAGCTCAAGTGCGCATCCTTCAGCCTATCACTGGCTGCCGTTATCTACAGCCCCGCACAGCAATGGCCCCAACTGGCAGCCCTAACATTGGATCCCCCATTGCCCCTTGTACCCTGTGACATTTACTCTCCAGATCACTGCAGCACAGAGAAACCAACCTGGAAAATCAAATTGTGGCCTATTTCCTTTCTTTGAAACAGTCACTGACTGGGTGCAAAAATATTGGAGATGGGCTGATTAAAAAATCCAGCGAAGAATTCAGAAGGAATTTCTTTACCCAAAGATGTGGAACTTGCTACCCACGGGGAGTGGTTGAAGAGAATAGCGCACATGCATTTAACGGGAAGATAAACAATCATATGAGGGAGAAGGAAATAGAGCGTTACGAGGGTGCACATCTCTGGACTGTGGAAGGAAACCGGAGCGCCCGGAGGAAACCCACGCAGACACGGGGAGAACGTGCAAACCCCACACGGACAGTCACCCGAGGCCTGAATCGAACGCGGGTCTCTGGCGCTGTGATGCAGCAGTGCTACCCACTGTTAAATTGGGTGGCATGGTAGCACAATGGTTAGCACTATTGCTTCACAGTGCCAGGGACCTGGGTTCAATTCCCGGCTTTGGCCACTGGCTGTGCGGAGTCTGCACGTTCTCCCTGCGTCTGTGTGGAGCTAGGGAAGAAAACTACAGCAACTGGCAAGATTTTCAGATGATTCATTGGAAAATTCAATTCTGATAATCAAAGATGGAAGATAAGTTAAATGGATTTCCAGAACTGAATTTTGAGGGGTCTGGGCAGGGGAAGGCAGGGGGCACATTACCGACCATGCTGTGCCAGAAAAGCAGCTCGCTGTGGCACAATATGGCCGGTAAATGCCGGGAGACCCCGCTCACGGGATCTACCCAGCTTGCCACGCCTGGTGAGATCGAACGCGATTACGGGAGATGTCACGATATGAAGTCCGCCCATCGTGGGCAGGATCACCTTTTGGCAAATCTGCATATTTTTCTTTTATTTAAAGTACCTGTCATGTGAGAGTACCTTTAAGAACTGGATGTTTAAGCAATCTACCTTTAAGAAAACAGTGATGTCACAGAGTGGGTGGAGCTCATCTCAGTTCAGCCATTTTGAAATTTCAGTTTTGAAAAGTGCCTGGCTGGTTTTGCTGAGAGCAGTTTTAAAGTGCCTGGCTGTTTTGCTGTGAGCTGATTAAAAGGAGAAAGCCAGTTAGAGATAGCAGCTTGAGAAGTTCTAGTTTGTTGTCAGTTGCTTGAAGGGAGAAAGCCAGTTGGAAAAAGCAGTTTGTGTGTGTCTGTGTGTGTCCAGAGAGCTGCAGGAAGAAAGCAAGGTGCTGGAGCTGAAGTCAACCAAGCTAATATATCTCTGCCATTCTACAGTAAATATATATATCCTTTAACCTGCTGTGATACTGTTTAAAGGTGTTAAGTCTCTTAGAAGTTTGAAGGAACATTTTAAGGAGTTATTTACTGTTGCAATATTTTCTGAGTTAACTTTGAAGTAAGGGGTGTTAAGAGATCCAATGTTTATTTAAGATGTTAAGTTGAGTTCATGGAATAAACAGTGTTTTGTGTTTAAAAATCCACGTGTCCATAATTGTAATCCCATACCTAGGGAAAAGCCGTGTGCTAGGAAAAGCAACAAATACATTAAAGGGAGAGGTTGGTTGAACTCCATGATACATTTTGGGGTTCTGAAAAGCCTCGGCCATAACAGTACCCAATTCATTTTTTTCCCAATTAAGAGGCAATTTAGCATGGCCAATCCACCTACCCTGTACATTTTTGGGGTTGTGAGGGTGAGAACATGCAGACGTGGACTTCCGGTGACAGCGAGCGGGAGGCAGCCGCACACTGGAGGGCTCCCGGGAATAGAAATTTTGGAGCTTTAACGACCGATCTCGGGGGCAACGGAGGCTGAAAAGGCTGTAAGAAGGCACAGGGAGGAAAAGTTTGGGAGAAAGATGGCCGGGAAGAAGAGGGTTAACAAAAGTCCGCCGATGAGTGGAAAAGTCAGCGCAGGAACTGTAAGGAAAGCGGAGGCTGGAGCACCAGGGGAGGCCGCACGCTCACAGCAGAATAAATGACCACGGTGATGGCTATGGAACTTGAGAAACAGTTCACAAAGCACATGGAAGCAATGGAGAAGGAGATGGGGGCAGTATGGAAAGTGCTGGTGGAGGAGGCGATTGTCCCGGTGAGGGTGGCGGTATCAAGCGCAGCGGCAGAGGTGCGGGAGCAGGGTGAGACACTGAAGGAAGCGGAAGAGGCATTATCGCAGCACAGTGATCAACTCACCTCGATGGGGATGGAGTTGCGGAGGGTGATAGAGACCAACAAGGGTCTGCGAGCCAAAATGGAAGACCTGGAAAACAGATCCAGGCAACAGAATCTGAGGATTGTGGGTCTGCCCGAAGGGGTGGAAGGCCCGAGGCCGACGGAGTATGTTGCCACGATGTTGGCAAAGCTATTGGGGGAGGGGGACGATCCCTCCCGATATGAACTGGATTGGGCTCATCAGTCGTGGAGGCCTATACCAAAGGCGAGTGAGCCGCCAAGAGTAGTAACTGTGTGTTTCCGTAGGTATAGAGTGAAGGAGAAAGTCCTGTGCTGGGCAAAGCAGAAGCGGGTGGTGCAGTGGGCTGGAGCTGGTATACGCATATACCAGGACTTTACTGTGGAGCTGGCGAGGAGGCAGGCTGCCTTCAGCCGGGTGAAGAAAGCACTTTACATCAGCAAGGTGCAGTACGGTATATCCAGCTAAGTTGAGGGTGACCTACAAATCCAAGGACTTTTATTTTGGGATGGCGGAAGCAGCGGAGGAGTTTGCGAAGGCAGAAGGACTGTGGCAGAATTGAGAAATGGTCGTGTGCCGATGTAGCCTCATGTAACTTTATTTTTTTCACTGCGTGTTGGTGTATGTACTAAATGAGTCGACGCTGTATATATTTGGACAAGGGAAGAGATGGGACTTTCATTTGCAATGATGGTTCTTTGGGGCTTGGGTGTGTATGCGGGGTTGCGTGCTAAAGGGGATTTCTTGGTTTTCCTGGGACCGGGCAAGGGGGAAGGAGACCCGGGCGGGGGCCTCCACGCTGGCCGGGTTAAGCCGGCCAGTGAACGGGAGTGAGGTGGGGTGGGGGGGCTGCGGCCTTCGGTAGTACAGGTTTCGGTGAGTCTAGCCGGGGGGGAAATGTTCGGGAAGGAACTGAGGTTGGGGGTAGGAGTTGACAAGAGGAAGTGGAGGGGAGGAGTCAGCGGGGGTGGGGGGGTGTCTACAATTCATGGGTGTCATTCACGGTACTTTTTCGGGGATTGGATGACGTTGAATATTAGGGGGTGGTTGGGGGGGTGGACTATATATATCAATGGTGACCTTGGCGATTCCTCATTCCTTTCTCTTTTTTCCTTTTTTTTCCACCTTGGGAGGGTTTGTTTTATTTGATGCTTATATTGTCGGGTGGGCCGTTGTTTGGGGTGGTGGGAGGATGGGATCGTTGTTGTTAATAAGGGGATTGACATTGTATTCGTTACGGTTTACTGTTTGTTGGTGGGGTGTAAATTCTGAAGAAATGTGAAAATGGAGAATAAAAATATATTTTTTAAATGACACGGGGAGAATGTGCAAACTCCACATGGACAGCGACCCGGGGCCAGGATTGTACCAGGGTCCTCAACAGCGTGGGGCAACGGTGCTAACCACTGTGCCACGTGCCACCCCGAGCTAGTCTCACTCTAATATGCAGTTCCCTGAGGTAACCAAGGCATTGGGATATATCCCCTTTGCCTTGGAGACCTTGGGCAAGAGCCGTTCAGTACTGGCCCCCACAAACGAGGACCAAATGGAACGGCACTTATGGGGGTCTCCCAGGGGATCGGAAGCTCCCAGGCGTTTGCACTCTGGGCAGGGCGGCACCCTGGCCCTGCTGGTTCCAGCCTGGTACTCTGGCAGTGCTGCCTGGATGCCAACCTGGCACTGCCAATGTTCACAGGTTCCAAGGTGCCATGTTGGCATTTTTTTGCACGACGGTGATCAGGCACGGGATGCCCTATTCGCATGAGGTGGGGCGGGGGAGGTGACTGAACACCCCCTTATAGGTGAGTTGGTACCTTTGGGGGGTTTGGGGCCAAGTCCTGGGGTCGAGAGATCAGGACACCATTTTTAAATGGCCTCCCGATCTCTCCCTACACTGAGGAGTTTTGGCGAGCGCGGCTCGTTAGTGCATGAAACCGGACTAAGTGCAGCCTGGGCGGCTCATTCCCTGCTGAGGCCCCGTATCAAACCGTAGTCACGTTAGATAGCGCTGTGTTTCTCATCGCTGCAAGCGCTGGGAAACACGCGGCTAATCGTACCCGCTGTGGACATAGTTCCCACTTGGTTCGATCGCATCCACCTTCAGCTTGAAGAAGATAAACACAGCGGCCTCAATAAGCCTTGTAGGGATAATCTGGGCAATGAGTGCTGGCAACCATTCAAAAATGCTTCTGCTCAAAGGCTGGCATTGCTTCAAAACCCATCTTCATAAATTATACAATTAATTGACTAAAATTATAGGCAAGAATGAATTAATTGGCTAATTATGTAGGTGACAGCCTGGAAGCAGTAAGTTGCCACCCCCCCCCCCCCCCCCCCCCCCCCCACCTAGCCTGTGCTGAATGTTGCTGAACAGCAGTAGGAGGCTTTTGTTTATCCCCATTTAAGCTACATATAATCATAGCAATTATATCCAATTACATAGAATTTATAGCAAGGAACAGGACATTCAGCCCAATAGGCCAATGCTGGTATTTATGATATAAAAAGGAGCTTCCTCCCTTGTTATTTTTTCTCCCCCAATCTGATTCTTATACTAAAATAATCTTCCAGCATGCTGAAATGTTTCCTTCTTTTAAAATTCCCCCAAAACAACATCATCATTTGTTGGAGCTGCGTTCTGATGTTCGGAGACACCACACTTGTCTGTCGCCAGATCCTTAAACAAGTAATGGAAAATAATGGGCGGGATTCTCCGCGAATGGGCGCGGCGGGCGACTCCGGCGTAGAGGAGTGGCGTGAACCACTCCGGCATCGGGCCGCCCCGAGGGTGCGGATTCCTCTGCACCTTCAGGGGCTAGGCGGGCGGCGGAGTCTTTGGCACTGTGCCAGCCGGCGCGGAAGGGCTTGGCGCCACGCCAACCGGCGGCGAAGGGCCTCCGTCGGCCGGTGCAAGAATCCCGCCCAATGAGCGGGATTTTGCAGTCCCGTAGCTGCGCGTTTCTCGGCGGCACGCTGTTCGCCGGCAGCGGGATTCCTTCTTCCCGCCGCTTGTCAATGGGATATCCCATTGAAGCCACCCCACGCCATCCGGAAACCCGCGGCCAGGGGGGGCGGGGTGCGCTGCCGGCGGGAAAAGAGAATCCCCAAGGCTGGAGAATTCCAGCCAACGTGTCTCAACTCCATCTGTGGCGTAACGCAGACATGGCATGAGGACCGGCGCGATGATTGAATACCGCTCTGGATGCAGAGGTCTTTCCATCTTTTTCCAAATGGGGAACATGGAATGTCAGAGGCTTTTCCCCAGGGTAGAGGGGTCACTTACTAGGGGGCACAGGTTTAAGGTGCGAGGGGCAAGGTTTAGAGTAGATGTACGAGGCAAGTATTTTACACAGAGGGTAGTGGGTGCCTGGAACCCGCTGCCAGAGGAGGTGGTGGAAGCAGGGACGTTAGTGACATTTAAGGGGCATCTTGACAAATACAGAAATAGGATGGGAATAGAGGGATACGGACTCAGGAAGTGTAGAAGACTGTAGTTTAGTCGGGCAGCATGGTCGGCACGGGCTTGAAGGGCCGAAAGGCCTGTTCCTGTGCTGTACTTTTCTTTGTTCTTTGTTCTTAACAAACGGAGATAAGCAACCTAGAAAAAAAAAGGCCGAAAAATCAGGAGATCCAGATAGGGAGGCCAAAAGGGAAGAGAGAAAGAGATTGTTGTACAGATGGTGTTGGCAGTCCTAGCCTACTCTTTGGCTGATTTCCAGACCCAAGCAGTTTCTAAACTGAAATGGCACAATTTATTTGCAACAATCGTCACTGGATTAGGTGGGCAGGTCAGATTGTTTCATGCCTCAGTGCAGACTCGATGGGCCGAAGGGCCTGTTCTGCACTGTAGTATTCTGCGATTCTGGAGAAGGTCAGAACATTAAACTTTCATTTAAGAAAGCACTGGAGATTTGGAAAACTGAAAAGCATGTCAGAACTGTGGGAAAGTTCCAAATAAGATTCTGAAACCCTGACAAGATATCTGCTTTCCTGACCTCGTAACAGGTGCACGGAGTGACTTGATCCCCATTAACACTGGTGCTGATATTTCAGGCTCACTCCCACACCTCCTTGTGGCCTAGTTTAAAAGAAAGCTGGTCTGAGCCAATTCCTGCAGCCTCACACAAGGTATTAGTTTGAGAACTTCAGTTCACAATCAGTATCTCGCAGTGGTTATGTGAAGCTACATTGAAGTGAGAGTGACTGTCCTTGACCCAGTATGGCACCAAGGAGCCCTAGCAAACGAGTCAATGGGAATCAGGGGGGAAACCCTGTGCTGGTTGGAGGTCAATCATCTCAGCTCCAGGACATCCCTGCAGGAGTTCCTCAGGGTGGTGTCCTAGGCCGAACCATCTTCAGCTGCTTCAACAATGACCTTCCTGATGTGTTAAGTAAGTTGATTCACTGTTGACCGCAACTGGATGCAGTGAAACTAGAAACAGGCTTCTGACACAGGAGATGGTCCAACACTGTTTTATTGAACTTCCTGATTGCTGTACATAGTCTGCTGTGAGTTGACACTCTATCAATCTAACTGATAACCTCCTACTGGCTTGACCAGACTAACTCTACCTCATGGTGATAGTCCCCACTGGCTTGTGCACTCTTACTATCTCAGTCGCTGTGTCCTGTAGAGAGAGGGAGGGTCTTGAATGCCCTGTGTGCTTTATAGCGGTGGTGTCCTATCTGGTGATTGGTTGTTATGTGTTGTGTGTGTTCATTGGTTATCCTGTGTGTCAATCACTGCCTGTCTGCATCTCATTATATACATGAGTGGATATTATGACACTTCCTTCCAACATAAGGTCAGGAGCGGGCATGTTCGCAGACGACCGCACAATGTTCAGCACCATTGCGACTCCTCAGATACTGAAGCAGTCCATGTCCAAACGCAGCAAGAACTGGACAATATCCAGGCTTGGGCTGACAAGTGGAAAGTAGCATTTGTGCCACACAAGTGCCAGGCAATGATCAACAAGAGTGGATCTAACCATTGCCCCTTGACATTCAATGGCTTTATCATCATCATCAACATCCTGTGGTGGGATTACCATTGACCAGAAACAGAACTGGCCATGTAAATACTGTGGCTACCAGAGCAGGTCAAAGGTTAGGAAACCAGCAATAAGTAACTCACCTCTTGGCTTCCCAAAACCTGTCCACCATCTACAAGGCACAAGTCAGGAGTGTAATGGAATACTCTCCACTTGCCTGGATGAGTGCAGCTCCAACAGCACTCAAGAAGCTCGACACCATCCAGGACAAAGCAGCCCACTTGACTGCTCCCCCTTCCACAAACATTCAACCCCTCCACCACTAACGAACAGTAGCAGCCGTGTGTATCATTTATAAGATGCACTGCAGCAACTCACCAAGGTTCCTTAGGCAGCACGTTCCAAACCCACAACCACTATCATCTAGAAGGACAAGGGCAACAGATACCTGGGAACCCCACCACCTGGAGGTTCCCCTCCAAGTCACTCACCATTCTGAATTAGAAGTATATCGCCGTCCCTTCACTGTCACTGGGTCAAAATCTTGGAATTCCCCCCCCTTAGAGCACTGTGGGTGTACCTACACCTCATGGACTGCAGTAGTTCAAGAAGGCAGCTCACCACCACCTACTGAAGGGTAATTAGGGATGGGCAATAAATGCTGGCCCACCCAGCGATGCCCACATCCCGTAAAATGAATTCACAAAAAATGACTGCCCTCAGAAGGGGTTCAACTGTTGTGGGTTTGAAATCTACACATAGAGTTGCCTACTTTGGTTGGACATATTCCTAGAGTTTTCATCACATGACCTGACTCCAACTGCCCTGGACCCACATTTTGGCCATTGGTTGCTCACCATGATCACCCTCATGGTGCGCCACCTTCCGCGACCAATCAGAATGAATAAACTCTGCATTATCCAACTGGATGATTCTTGACTGTCAGTCAACCAACCCTTTTTTACCCTACGCCTGATTTTTGTTATCACTAATATAAGCGCCCATTTGTTTAAAAAACGCACCATTTATTCACTTCAACTTGTTTTTCTCGTGGGTTGTTTGCTGTTGTGTGTTGGGGATTAATCTTTAATGTTTAGGGAAGTCCAGAGAAATACTAGTGTTTCAATCCCATACACACATGACCATAACCACAAAGGAATCATGCCACACTCGCTGAAGCTGGAAGCTGGGAAGATTTGATAAGTGGAACCTACACACCAGAAACCGAGGATGTAAGCGCATGCTTAAGGTGTGTGTAACGTAAAAGCAACTATATTTCGAACCATAGAGCCATTCTGCAGCTTCTCCCCTTTTTAAAAAGAAATTTAGAGTACCCAATTAATTTTTTCCAATTAAGGGGCAGTTTAGCGTGGCCAATCCACCGAGCCTGCACATCTTTTTGGGTCGTGGGGGCGAAACCCATGCAAACACGGGGAGAATGTGCAAACTCCAGATGGACAGTGACCCAGAGCCGGGATCGAACCTGGGACCTCGGCGCCGTGAGGCTACCCCACTGCGCCACCGTGCCGCCCCTGCAGCTTCTCTCCTGAAAACAGATTTCACCCCCGTTGTCTGTGAACAGCCTCTAGCTTCACAGCTGAAGGCTATTTCAAAGGAGGGATTATCCTTGACGGTTGTGAGAACACTTCACGCTCTTGAACTCTGAAGTGCCTCCTCAAAGGATCAGGAGCCCTTTCTGAGACGGTAATTAGTGGACTAGATGTCCTGCCTCCTTTGGTGCCTGCACAGAATGCCTGTACTCCAGGAGCATCAGCATTATAGAGGCAGCTGCCAACAATCAAGTACTAAAGAACAGTGCTTCACCATTGAGGACCCTATCACAGCCAACCATTGAGGGCGGGATTCTCCATTTCTGAGACTAAGGGCTAGATTCTCGACCCCGCCGCGTTTCTGTTTTACCCCGCCGGCGGGATGCTCCGTTACGCCGGCTAGTCAATGGGGTTTCCCATTGTGGGGCAGCCCCACGCCGTCGGGAAACCTCGGGGCTGCCGGCAAAACGGAGCATCCCCCCGGCGGAGAATCCAGTCCTAAATGTTGACGCTGGCGCAGAATTCGTGGACTCTCACTGACACCGAACCTGGATTGATTCAGTGACTGCAGAGGGGCTAGCACCGGCACTACATGGGACACAATCAATGCCAATGAAAAACGGTGCGGGATTCGGCGGGTCCGTGATTGGCACTCGGGAGGCTGACAAGCTGCAGCCGCATATACACATTACACTCCCCACACACACTTATCCCAGCCAACAAGGTGGCACTGGTTATACTGGAGCGTGCCCGTACAGCTGATGGGTCGGCCGGGGCTGGAAGGCACCTAGGGGTTGGCCCGGGGGGGACACCCATAGGACCCGTATTCACAGTGAGCTGTTAGTGGCATGCGCAGCTGCATGGCTGCCTTGCCGGCTGCGTGCCCATCCACCCCAATCCCACAGCCCATCCCTTGACCACCCCAGCTACACCCCCTGGCCCTGGCAGAAGCCCACCGGCCAGCGGCACAACTGTCAGCACTCTATGGCGATGTTGGACACTTTCCGTTCCCCCTCCGTCTCCCTCAGCAGCCGCGACGCCGGTTTCACGATTTTTAAAAGCAGAAGATTTTAAGGGCAGCACGGTAGCACAGTGGTTAGCGCAATTGCTTCACAGCTCCAGGATCCCAAGTTCGATTCCCGGCTGGGTCACTGTCTGTGTGGAGTCTGCACGTTCTCCCCGTGTGTGCGTGGGTTTCCTCCGGGTGCTCCGGTTTCCTCCCACAGTCCAAAGATGTGCGGGTTAGGTGGATTGGCCATGATAAATTGCCCTTAGTGTCCAAAATTGCCCTTAGTGTCCAAAAATTGCCCTTCGTGTTGGGTGGGGTTACTGGGTTATGGGGATAGGGTGGTGTGGGCTTGGGTAGGGTGCTCTTTCCAACAGCCGGTGCAGACTCGATGGGCCGAATGGCCTCCTTCTGCACTGTAAATTCTATGGAATGTAAATTCTATGAAATCAAATGCGTCGGGAACTCGGCCCATCGGAGGCGGAGAATTGTGAAGACCCCGGAGAATACTGGGTCGGGCCCGCGAATGATATGCAAATTGTGTTTACTGCCTTCTGGACCGCATTGACGCCTCTGTCGAGGTGACGGAGAATAGCAACTTGACGTCAAATCGGCGCCCGCCACGATTTTAGCGTCGGAACCTATTTTCCACCCAGTCACGTGTTGCGATTTCGGCGTCAGCCAATGAAAAATCACGCCCTAAGTGTCTGGATGAGCGGAGGACATCTGAGCATGGCCTTCCAAATGTTGCTGGCAGAGGTCTGGGTTCTAGGGGTTGCTGTTCTGGTCAGGAGTGAGTGTGCAGGGTGAGGTTTGCCAGCATAACTGGCTCGCTGGATGGCACTGTGAGAGAAGGCGAGACAGTCATGTTAAAGGAGGGGGAGGCTTGCGAGACATGAGGGCCTTGGGCGGAAGACCTAACTGATGGTCGGTTTCTCTCTACCTCCAGTCCCTTCCAGATACAAAAATGTTTGCTGGAGTCCATCCCGCGAAGGCTGCGATCGCTGTTCTTCTTGCAGCCGAAGTGGTCAGACCCCAAAGAAGGCAGAAAGGCCTACTCAGGCTGGAGGCAGTTCCACATATGCGGGGTGCCGCCGCACACCCTCTGACGAACAGTATATGCTGCATAAGTAGGAAAGACTGGAACCAGAGGGCACAATCTCAGACTAAAGGGAAAATCCTTTAAAAAAGAGATGACGAGGGGCAGCACGGTGGCGCACTGCTGCCTCATGGCGCCGAGGTCCCAGGTTCGATCCCGACTCTGGGTCACTGTCCGTGTGGAGTTTGCATATTCTCCCCGTGTCTGCGTGGGTTTCACCGCCCCCCCACAACCCATAGATGTGCAGATAGGTGGATTGGCCACGCTAAATTTCCCCTTAATTGGAAAAAATGAATTGGATACTCTAAATTTCAAAAAAAAAGGGAAGAAAAAAAAGAGAGCTGAGGAGGAATTTGTTCAGCCAGAGGGTGGTGAATCTGAGGAACTCTTTGCCGCAGAAGGCTGTGGAGGCCAAATCACTGAGTGTCTTTAAGACAGAGATAGATAGGTTGTTTAAAAAAAAAATGTCGAGTACCCAATTCATTTTTTCCAATTAAGGGGCAATTTAGCGTGGCCAATCCACCTACCCTGGGACCTCGGCGCCGTGAGGCAGCAGGGCTAACCCACTGCACCATCATGCTACCCCAATAGATAGGTTCTTGATTAATAAGGGGATCAGGGGTTATGGGGAGAATGCAGGAGAATGGGGATGAGAAAAATATCAGCCATGATTGAATGGCGGAGCAGACTCGATGGGCCAAGTGGCCTAATTCTGCTCCTATGTCTTATGGTCTTATGTGTGTGGGAGGGGAAGCACAGTGCTGCATAATTACAAGGAGATCAAAGTTAGGAACCAAATATTCGGGGGTACGTAAGGACAGGCAGGAAGGAAATGGTGTTGGGGTAGCTTTGTTAGTGCGAGATGGAATAAGTACGATAGTAAGAAATGATCTTGGATTGGAGGATGTAGAATCCATATGGGTGGAGGTAAGTAATAAAAAGGGGAAGAATAAACTGCTGGGAGAAGTATGTAGGCCCCTAACAGTTGCTATACAGGACAGAGAATAAATCAGAAGATAATGAGGTGACTTTAATCTTCATGTGGATTCCATGGCTACACACTCTGGTGTGCACCATTAGGGTGTAGGAAACATGGGCACGAGACACCTTGACCTCACTCCAGGTGCCACGCCCCCTGCAGGCGCCATGCCGGGCCTCTCTGGCACTACAGGGAGAACGAGTGTGAGCTGGATGCCCCCGGGGACCCCCACTCAGGACACTGCGAGGGTGTGTGGCCACTCAGAGACCCTCTGCCCGTGCCTGCAGCAATGCCTGTCTGTGTGTGTGTCTCCCAATGATTGAATGACAGCCGAATGTTTGACGTTGCATTTTTCCCATTTTTCTCGGGTTTAGTGGTTTACAAATTTGCTCCTTCTTTGATTTGAGAAAATCTTGTTTGATTGGTGCATATTGCTCACAGCTGAAAGAGTTAAATACATTTTGATTTGGAAAAGTCATTGATGTGTTGGGTATGCCGGGTCTGCGAGGACTGCGTTTACTGCAGCAGTGAGAGAGACAGGCTTCCAACACTTGAAGAAATGCAACTCGATTTTATTGAACTCTTAACTCTCAGACATACTTTAACTGTGGGTTGACACTATGCTGACTTGACTGGAGACCTGAGGCTAACCTGACCAGACTATCTTACTACCACATGGTGTACGTTCTAGTTGTTGCTCACGAGCTCTGACTGTCTCAGAGGCTGCATCCCAAGAGAGCGGGAAAACTAGTGCCCACTGGCTTTATAGTGGTCGTGTCCTGTCTGGTGATTGGCTTCTGTGTTCTGTGTGTTCACTGGTCATCCTGTGTGTCAATCACTGCCTGTCTGTGCACCATCATATACCTGTGTGTATATTATGACAGTCATACCCTCAAGAAAATGACATTAGGCCACGATTCTCCGGCCTGGTTGCACTCTCGCTCGAGCAAATCGAGGCCGGTGAATAGTGGGAGAGGCCGAGAATGAGGACAGCGCCAGGCGACAAACAGTTTGTGATGCAACCGGCTCGCTCCCGTAGGTGAATTCGCGATCTCGGCGTACAGGATTGAGAAACCAATCATCACCATTTAAGCCCTAATTCCAAACAATTAACGGGAGCCTCCCCATATCCAACGGCCTCCTGCCATTCAGCGGCCTCCCCAGCAAGTGGTCACGCTGGCGCCGATTAGTACTCCTTTTGAAAAACGTGAACCTGGCGGAAGGGCTTCTGTGGGGAGCCGAGGAGGTGAGTAGCCATCTTTGCTCACAGGCAAAGAGACCGGGGGGTACTGGGCTTGCCTCCTCAGTGCTCGGCGGGGGATGGCGGACCCTCGGCTGGGGATGGGGGAGCCTCGGCAGGGGTGGGGTACCCTCCGCTGGGGTGAGCCGCCATGGGGGGATGGGGGGTGCTGGAGGGGCAACCTGGGGGCAACCACGCACAGCACCACCATGTCAACCCCTGGATCGTATGTACGCATTCTGGGGCAACCCTTGTCCTTGCCCGTCTGCCCCACCAACCACCCATGACCACCAAGTGCCGTGACCTCTGGTCGTATGGCTGAAGGGTATCGCTAACAGAGAATTGGCAATCGTGGTGAAGGGAGCACTTCAAACAACCCCAGTCGATTCCCGTGGGTGGGTGGGCCATGTAGCATGTGGGAGTCATTGCCGAATCAGACCGCGATGCCTGGACACTGTGCCTGAACACTGCAGGAGGCAACATCACACGCAGCAGCCAACATCCGAACACCCAGGGGATGGGACACAGCTCCGGTGACATGTCCACGGCCGGAGGGTGGGTGGGTGCCATGAGGAGGGGGAGATGCCTGGAGAGTTAGGCCAATGGTTCAGAGGTCGGCCCGCATTGTGGAAGAAAGTGACAGAGGCGCCATACTAGTTGTGCACAAAGGTGTTTATTGTGTGTAACAACCCCCTACTCTCCCAATGGTGCCGTGCCCCCCCCCACCCACGCTCACACTCTACCTACCCCCCCCGTCCCACAGTTCCCTCAGTGATCCTCGATGTTCTTGGCCTTCCTAGTTCTACTATTACATCCAGGCGTCTCCCCAGAATGCACATCTGAGGTGGAGGCAGCCAGCTGTTTACCACGTCCCGTGACCTTCGATGCCCCTGGCGGGCGAACTCTGGGGCTCTGGAGCCGGAGACCATGGCTCACTTTCCGGCGGCACACGACAGCCGTGCCACCCTGTCCCAAGTACTGGCTGGGAGATGTTGCCCCCTCAGGGGGGTTGAAATTAGGGGAGCTGGTGGCCACTGTTGTCACTCCATGGGACGGTTCCGGGTTGGCACCCAGCACCCCACCTCCTGCTCGATGCCCAGAAGACCCTGGGATTCACCTGGGGACGTAGGGGCAGCTGGTTCGAGCCATGGCTACCCAGGCATCATCTGGCTCTGCCAGCCACGGCGGTTCCCCAAGGTCCGCACCATCGTGTTAAAGCCCTCGCCGATGCTCCTCAGTGTCTGGGCCATGCTCTGTAGCGCTTCGGCAATGCCTACCTGCGACTAGGACAAGCTCCGCAGTGCCTTGGCTGTTCCCATCTGAGAGCGGGACACATCCCGCAGAACCTCATCAAAGTCAGCTTGGTACTGGGTGATATCCCCCAGCAAGTCGGACATTTTGCCGAGACCCTCAGCCATGGCCGTCACCGACTGCGTGACGCCTTCGACACCTTCACTCATGGTGCCAATGCCGTGCACAAGGCTCCCCACTGCGGTCGCCACCCTAGCAGTGTTGGCCTCGGTGCCAATCATTGCAGACGCCATCTCCTGTGCCCGTAGCCTCTGGGACTCCGCCAATTGGCTATGGACCTGCTGGAGTGTTGCTGACATCTCCCTCTGAATGTCCTGGCTGCTCCCTATCATCTCCATCCGCCCCGGGATAGCCTGTTCCACAGGCTCAGCATCAGGCTGGGACCCAGCTAGGTCCATGGATCCAGCAGACCTCCGACTGCTGTCTCGCCTGGGACTTCCTGCCTCCACCAGATGTGCATCATCAGCAATGTGGTGCTCACCAGATTGTGCCCCAGAATCCTGACCACTAACGGTTCCACCGAGGTGCATGTCTCTGCGCTGGTGGAGGGTGGGGATGACAGCTGTGTTGCCTCGATCGTGTCTGCCTCAGAGTTCTCCTCCGAGGTGTTCTCCTGGGAGGCAGGAGAGGGGGCCACGCGGGATGGGCCGGCACCGTCGGCTGGAGGACCCGCGGGAGAATGGACATGTGGTCAGTGGGAGGGATGGGTCAGTCAGTAAGGCAATAACCACTCACGTTTGACAGCTCCTTTGGCTGGAGCCCGATGGTTCTTCACCTCTGCGGCATTCACCAGCCTTCGTGTTGGTGACCGCTCTGTTCTCGATCACCCCGGTCAACTCCAGGGCACGCTTCTCGAAGGTGGTGAGGATTCTTAGGTCTGGTACACCACCGCCAGACTGGGCACTCTCCCGACAGTTGTGGGAGAGCTTTTCCTGAGGAGACACAGAGAGGGTATCATTAGTCACACGCGTGGTTCACAGTGTGTAAAGGAAGGGTTGGGGGTGCTTGAAGGGAGAGGGGGATGAAGGGAGGGTTGGGGGTCGCATGGAGAGTGGGGAGTGGACGCTCCCGTGGGGGTGGAAAGGTCTCGGAGGTGCGGGGGGGGTGGGGGGGGAGGGGGGGGGGGGTTGGTGTCTACTCACTCGTGCTGCCCCGTCTAGGTTGTTGACCTTTTTCCTGCACTGGAGGACAGTCCTCCTGGCCACACTCCCGGCAGCAGAGCCATGGCCATCTCATCCCAGGCGGCACTGGCTCACCCTCCGGGACCCTCGGGGGAACAGGACATCCCTCCTGGCCTCCACTGAGTCTGGCAGCCTCCCCGGATCCGGGGGTGGGGGGGGTGGGCTGGCAAGCACGATCCTGGTGAATCAGCTGGCGAGCCTTCATTTGCGGCGGAGAAGCCGGCATGGCCTCGTTAAGTGGACCAATTAACGTCGAATAGCGTTGCCGGCCTCGCTGGGCCGAGCACCGGGAAGCTCGCGGCAATTCCTGCTCGCCACAATACTTAGAAATCTTTCCGGAGCATCGCGCCCTTAAACCTTTGCTGGGACTATCCGAGGCGGTTGCATAGAGGGGAGCCAGTTCGCCCATCCTCACCTAGTCGCAACGCAGGACAATGGGATTGCAGCATCATCATCATGATCAAGATGGGCCAAATGGTCCTCCATGTGTTGAGCTTCCTCTATCTGTGCAGTCAGTCACAATGAAGGGCCTAGTGGGCCTAGTCTAACCCGTTTTTGATCATGAAAAGCCTTTTCTTTCTAAGTGTGGGCAAGTATAGCCATGTACATTTTTGATGTGTTCACATTAACGAGGTGTTATTTTATAAAGTACATGAGCAGGAGAGGATTAAATGACAGGCACTGAACAGGGCTATTTCAGTGAAGTGGGAAATGCTGGACTTTGAGAAACGAGTGAAAGAAATGAAGCCAAGGCTAACCAAGAGCCAGGCAGGATGAACATATTCTGTGCCTTTTATGATAATTGAATAGAAACAAAAAAATACTTTAACAGAAATCGATGCCTTCAGTGAGACAAACCGTCAGATTATCATCAAGACAGATGCTAATGTACCAAGGTTATTTTCTGAGACCTGTTTGAACTGAAAAGGCCACTCTCGAGGTTTGGAGCCAAGTGCCATGGGAACGGGAGACGGGCAAGGGCCCGGCTTTCTCCTCATAGCACCAAAAAGAAGAGCTTTTTTTATGCTGTTTGTTTGGCACAGTTGCTTTGAGCTGTGAAAGGAAATTGTTCCCCCTACTCCATTGTGTCCATCCTGCCTCAGCTGACAGTCACGACTCAATGAAGTGTTTTGTGGCCCTTTGTGTATCCGCCTGGCATTGTGTGCCTGGGTTTTCGCAGGTGCACTCCTGGGGCCTTTCTTGTGCAAAGTACGAGGAGGGACTCTATCTGAAGGCCGTGCGCGAGGGGGTGGGAGAGCTGAACTGAAGGGATCTTTTTTGGAGGTTTTTTTTTGGTCTCTTTTTAGAAAAGTGTCCCTTTCAAAGCAAGTCTAAACTTGGAGCAGCTGTTGCTAGGCACTGCCGCGGAGATATGTTCCTTAAACAGAATGGCTGAGAGGCACTTTTAAAAGATGTCTTCCAGCTACAAATCAGCGATAGTTACTCTCTGCAATGTAAAGAGCTGCAAACACTTTATACTGTAAGAGAAACCTTTGATGTTCCTTTAAAAGCTTTCGTAATTTTTTCCTGCCCTTTTCACCTTGAAGCAAGCCTGTTTACAGCTTCTGGAATTAAAACTCCGGAGATATGAAATGAAAATCGCTTATTGTCACAAGTAGGCTGCAAGTGAAGTTACTGTGAAAAGCCCCTAGTCGCCACATTCCGGCACCTGTTTGGGGAGGCTGGTACGGGAATTGAACTGCGCTGCTGGCCTGCCTTGGTCTGCTTTCAAAGCCAGCGATTTAGCCCTGTGCTAAACCAGCCCCAAATGAAATTAGACTTACACTTACACTGTGCGTTCATATCAACACGTGTCAACCTATTTCGCAAGGTGGTGCCTTGCAGGATTAGTGAATCATTTCTCATGCCACTACTGCCCCCAAATGAGACCAACCAGAATTTGGGCGCAAGTATTTTTTTAAAAATAAATTTGGAGTGCCCAATTCTTTTTTTTTTCCCAATTAAGGGGCAATTTAGCGTGGCTAATCCACCTATGCTGCGCATCTTTGGGTTGTGGGGGGTGAAACCCACACAGGCACGGGGAGAATGTGAAAACTCCACACGGGCAGTGACCCGGGGCCGGGATCGACCCCAGGTCCTCGGCGTCGTGAGGCAGCAGTGCTAACCACTGCGCTACCGTGCCGCCTTCTGGCGCAAGTATTTTTTAAGCTGCAATTGGGGTTTGAATAGTCTGGCAGGGGCACGGGATGTTGTGGATTTGCACATTCCGACCTGTTGGTCAGCTGCAGTGGAATTGCATCCAGTTTCTGCGGTCTGATCACAAACCAAATTGCCTTTTGCCTTTTACATCTCTTCCTGACGGCAATGCAAATTGAATTTGGGAAGGGCTGCTGACTCACTATGCCCTGCGCAGTGGGGAAATGCTGGTGTACTGTTAATCTCACTAGGACTAGTTATCCTTGAGGCTAAAGTGTTCAGGGACGTGTGTTCGAATCCCATTAAGGGAGCTAGTGGAGCTTGAATTCAACTAATAAACCTTGAATATAAAATTGTTCTCATGGGGAAGAAATAAGGCTGAGGGTTTAATCAGGTGCCCCACAGGATGAGGTTTTTTTTTGTACCTTTATTATAATTGAATAGAAACAAATGATCTAAGTGAAATAGATTCTTTCAGTGAGTCAGATAATTCACAAGATGAAAGTCTGTATCAACGTTATTTTCCGAGATCTTTTTGAATTGAAAATGCCACCAGTAGGTGCAGGGTTCCTGATGGTGGGGGTGTCCAGAACCTGGGGCGTCATTCTCCGACCCCCCGCCGGGTCGGAGAATGGCCGTTGGCCGCCGTGAATCCCGCCCCCGCTGAAGTCTCCGGTACCGGAGATTGGGCGAGGGCGGGAATCGGGCCGCGCCGATTGGCGGGACCCCCCGCTCAATTCTCCGGCCCGGATGGGCCGAAGTCCCGCCCAGAAATTGCCTGTCCCGCCGGCGTAAATCAAACCTGGTATTTACCAGCGGGACCAGGCGGCGTGGGCGGGCTCCGGGGTCCTGGGGGGCGGGGGCGCGGGGCGATCTGACCCCGGGGGGTGCCCTTACGGTGGCCTGGCCCGCAATCGGGGCCCACCGATCCGCGGACGGGCCTGTGCCATGGGGGCACTCTTTCCCTTCCGCCTCCGCCACGGCCTCCACCATGGCGGAGGCGGAAGAGACTCTCCCCACTGCGCATGCGCGGGAAACTGTCGGCGCCCGCTGACGCTCCCGCGCATGCGCGGGAAACTGTCGGCGCCCGCTGACGCTCCCGCGCATGCGCCGCATTTCCGCGCCAGCTGGCGGGGCAACAAACGCCATTTCCGCCAGCGGAAATCCCTCCGGCGACGGCCTAGCCCCTCAATGTTGTGGCTAGGCCGCCAAAGATGCGGAGCATTCCGCACCTTTCGGCCGGCGCGATGCCCCATTGACGCCGTTTTTGGCGCTAGTCAGCGGACAACGCGCCGTTGGGGGGGAATTTTGCCCCAGGGGTCACAGCCTGAGGATAAGGGGTAGACCATTTAGGACAGAGATGAGGAGAAATTTATTTTCCAGAAAACGTGCCTGGCAGACCTGAGAATCCGCTCTGTATGTTTCCAAGGAGCAGTTATATATGGCACTTGAGGGCAGCGCGGTGGCGCAGTGGTTAGCACTGCTGCCTCACGGAGCTGAGGCCCCAGGTTCGATCCCGGCTCTGGGTCACTGTCCGTGTGGAGTTTGCACATTCTCCCCGTGTTTCCGTGGGTTTCACCCCCACAACCCAAAGATGTGCAGGCTAGGTGGATTGGCCACGCTAAATTGCCCCTTAATTGGAAAAAATGAATTGGGAACTCTAAATTTATTTTTTAAAACGGTATGGCACTTGGGGCGAAGGGGATCAAAGGATATGGGGGGAAAACAGGATTAGGCTATTATGTTGGATGATCAGCCATGATCATAATGAATGGGGGTAGCAGGGGCGAAGGATCGAATGGCCCCCTCCTGCTCCTATTATCAATGTTTCTATGGTTTGAATATTATCAATTGAAGTCATCTTGTTCACTAATGTCCTTTAGGAAGGAAATCTGCCATCCTTACCTGGCCTGGCCAACACGTGACTCTGAATCCACAGCAATGTGGTGGACCCTAATCCGCAGTCTGAAATGGCCAAGCAAGCCACTCCGTTCAAGGGAAATTTGGGGATGGGCAACAAATCCTGGCCTTGTCATCCATGCCCAACCCCATGAAAAGAAGCGCGCACTTATACAGCACCTTGGCCCTTTAACATCCCTAAGCAGGCAGGAATGCTATCAAGCGGAATTTGACACGGGACCACAGGACAACAAAGATCAGGGGCTGGACTCTCCGTCCCGCCGGGCCACATTTCTGCCCCGACCCGCTGCCGGGATTCTCCGTTACACCGGCTGGTCAATGGGGTTTCCCATTGTGGGGCAGCCCCACGCCATCGGGAAACCACCGGGCGGCACGGTAGCACAGTGGTTAGCATTGTCGCTTCACAGCTCCAGGGTCCCAGGTTCGATTCCCGGCTTGGGTCACTGTCTGTGCAGAGTCTGCACTTTTTCCCCGTGTCGGCGTGCGTTTCCTCCGGGTGCTCCGGTTTCCTCCCACGGTACAAAGACGTGCAGGTTAGGGCCATGATAAATTGCCCTTAGTGTCCAAAGGGGTTGGGTGGGGTTGCTGGGTTACGGGTATGAGGTGGAGTTATGGGCTTAAAATGGGGATGCTCTTTCCAAGGGCCGGTGCAGGCTCGATGGGCTGAATGGCCTCCTTCTGCACTGTAAATTCTATGTAATCTATGTAAAATGGAGCATCCCGCCAGCAGAGAATCCCACCCCAGGTCAACAAAGTAGGCTTTAGGTCACGTCTTAAAGGAGGAAAGAGTGAAATCGAGGTGGAGTGTTTAGTGAGATCACTTATGGCCTTGGCAGCTGAAACCACCACCACCTGTGGTGTACCAATCAATCTCAAGCATGTACGAGAGGCCAGGAGTGGAGGGGCACAGAGATCTAAGAGGGCTATGGGGCTGGTGGGAGTTATAGAGATGGTGAGTGATGAAACCATGATGAAACCATGGAGGGATTTCAAAGCGAAGATGAGAATTTTAAAATCAAGCAACTGTGGACCGGGAGCCAATGTGGGTCTTTCAGCGCAAGGTGAACTTCACTCGGTTTGAGCTGGGATACGGGTAGCACAATTTTTGGATGGGTTCAAGTTAAACAATGGCTGTGACACAGTTGCCCTCGGTCAAATATCACCCTGTAGAATTTTGTTGATACCCCCACTGGCAAACATGATAAAGGTGCAGCATTAAAGGTGCCAGTCAGACCAACGGGAAACCAATTTTGATCCCCAATCAGATTTGCGTTTGCTCATCTCAATCGAAGCAAGAGTTGGGAGCACCAGAACTTCTGTTTCCGAATGGCAGCGAGTGACTGCTGTTGTGGACAGGAGCACATTTGACTGCGATAGCCTGGCAGTGCTCATCATTTATGGGCAGCACGGAGGCACAGTGGTTAGCACTGTTGACTCGCAACGCCAGGATCCTGGAGTCAATTCCGGCTGGGGTGACTGTGTGAAGTTTGCACGTTCTCCCCGTGTCTGCGTGGGTTTCCTCCGGTTTCCTCACACAGTCCAGAGAAGTGCAGGTTAGGTGGATTGGCCATGATCAATGAATGGGGTTTGAGGGATACGGCGGGGGAGTGAGCCTAGGCAGGGTGCTCTTTCGGAGTTTTGGTGCAGACTTGATGGGTCAAATAGCCTCTTTCTGCGCTGTAGGGATTCCACGGAATCACACAAACAATATGTACCTGGGCAAAGTACTGGAAGACAGTTGGCACCAGGGGGCCATGTCCTGACACAGGCTGATCCCAGGAAAGGAGTGGGGAGAACTGGTACATCCTTTAACGGGCACCACATACCCACGGACTTGGCATAAGAAGTCACTCCAGCCAGTCACCCCTTCTAGAGGATGTCATAATGTCAATCTACAATTCATTTTGGAGAACGTCAACACTTTTTAAAAATAAATTTAGTTTATCCAATTAATTTTTTCCAATTAAGGGACAATTTAGCATGGCCAATCCACCTACCCTGCACATCTTTGGATTGTGGGGGCGAAACCCACGCAAACACGGGGAGAATGTGCAAACTCCACACGGACAGTGACCCAGAGCCGGGATCGAACCTGAGACCTCGGCGCCATGAGGCAACCGTGCTAACCACTTGCGCCACCGTGCTGCCCTGTCAACCCTTTTTTAAAGCAACTGTAGTCAATTTCCAATTTATCATGTTGCAAAACATTTTTATTCTCAAGCTCACGCAGTGGACCCTGGGCATTTAATGTGGCATTAGAAATTTGCTTGACTTCAATCCAGCAATCCTGGACTCTCTGCTTTGAGCTGGTTGTGCTCCACACATCTCCCTGGTTCAGTTAGTTTCTGAACAGCTTTCCTGACTCCTTTTGGTGATTAATCAATTTCCCAGCTCAAGTTCACTGTGAGTAAGTTTCTTTGACTCAGTTGGGTGTCGAAACTATTCTCCTGTCTCCATTAATCTGTCTCTTTCCCTCGACTGGTATTGTTCCATTTGCTGGCTGTTTATTCAGATTCTTTCTATTTATTTCCTGCCTTCCCCTTCCGTTACCTTTCTTCCCCAATCTCCCCTCCTTGAAGCTTGGTTTACAACGAGCGTACTTCAGTAACTCGCCCAAAGCGCCGATTCTTTTCCTCGAACAGTGAGTGTCTGCAATTAAGCTATTCAACTGGCAGGACTTTGTCAAAGAATAGACTGATCCTGTCAAAAACCTAACCGACTCCCCTCTCTAGCCCAGGGGCATTAAGACACACTGTAGTATCCGTGTTGCAACTCCAGCTAGGATCTGTTAACAGAGAGCAGATCACAAGTTGATTTCTCCACAGACGGTGCTAGGTCTGTTGGGCGGAATCTTATCATAATCCTTCAGAGTGTCGATTCCGGTGAGAAAACCGGGGAGAATCCCACCCGCACCGACAAAGGGAAACCTCATCAAATATTCAAAGAACAAAGAACAAAGAAAAGTACAGCACAGGAACAGGCCCTTCGACCCTCCAAGCCTGTGCCGACCATGCTGCCCGTCTAAACTAAAATCTTCTACACTTCCGGGGTCCGTATCCCTCTATTCCCATCCTATTCATGTATTTGTCAAGATGCCCCTTAAATGTCACTATCGTCCCTGCTTCCACCACCTCCTCCGGCAACGAGTTCTAGGCACCCACTACCCTCTGTGTAAAAAACTTGCCTCGTACATCTACTCTAAACCTTGCCCCTCACACCTTAAACCTATGCCCCTAGTAATTGACCCCTCTACCCTGGGAAAAGGCCTCTGACTATCCACTCTGTCTATGCCCCTCATCATTTTGTAGACCTCTATCAGGTCGCTCCTCAACCTCCGTCGTTCCAGTGAGAACAAACCGAGTTTATTCAACCTCTCCTCATAGCTAATGCCCTCCATACCAGGCAACAACCTGGTAAATCTCTTCTGCACCCTCTCTAACGCCTCTACATCCTTCTGGTAGTGTGGCGACCAGAATTGAACACTATACTCCAAGTGTGGCCTAACTAAGGTTCGATACAGCTGCAACATGACTTGCCAATTTTTATGCTCAATGCCATGGCCAATGAAGGCAAGCATGCCGTATGCCTTCTTGACTACCTTCTCCACCTGTGTTGCCTCTTTCAGTGACCTGTGGACCTGTACACCTAGATCTCTCTGACTGTCAATGCTCTTGAGGGTTCTACCATTCACTGTATATTCCCTACTTGCATTAGACCTACCAAAATGCATTACCTCACATTTGTCTGGATTAAACTCCATCTGCCATCTCTCCGCCCAAGTCTCCAAACAATCTAACCGTGCTGTATACTCTGACAGTCCTCATTGCTATCCGCAATTCCACCAACCTTTGTATCGTCTGCAAACTTACTTATCAGACCAGTTACATTTTCCTCCAAATCATTTATATATACTACGAACAGCAAAGGTCCCAGCACTGATCCCTGCGGAACACCACTAATCACAGCCCTCCAATCAGAAAAGCACCCTTCCATTGCTACTCTCTGCCTTCTATGATCTAGCCAGTTCTGTATCCATTCAGCCGCTTTAACAAAATGCCCCCTGCCCCCCCGACGTCCAGCGAGCAAGGTCATCACCCCCGCCTGGGAGGCTGTGGCCACGATAGTGGGTGCCAGCTCATTCCAGAACAGGACTGGGCTACAGTGTTGAAAGAAGATGAATGACCTTCTTCGTGCAGCCAGGGTAAGCCTGCCTCCTCAAGTCTCCCGTTGCACCCCTTCACACACCCATCACACCTCCACGGTGATATCTCTCTCTGCCACATGGAGTCCCAACACTTGTCAAGCTGCCCTTCACCTGAGTCACCCCTTCCTCACTCCCCATGGTCTGTCCAGTAGATAATCTGGTCCTCACATTCCCTCTCCCACTCACCTCCCACACATACCAGACTTCATCCCCAACTGACCGGGCAGGACACCCCCCTACACTCTCCCCATGTGTCTCATTGTAAGGCAAACTCGAACACAACTGGCGTGAGCGGGCACAGCCTGCCGGAGTCATGCCCAAGCTGAGAACCCTCACGCCTTTTAAGGAGAGAGGCCTTGTGCTGGCCGGCAAGGAGGGAAACCGCACCTGTGCAGAGGGCGAGGCGGGGGCAAGAGACAAACCAGCAGCTCACAGACATGAAGAGTCACTAAGGCCTGTGGGCGACCCCACTCCCTGAGATGCCGATACTTAAAGGAAGGTCCCGGCCTCCGTGGCGTTTTTCTCATTACACCACCGGCGAGAGGCCTCGAAAATCTGGTTTTCCTATTCTCGACAGATTTCCCACCCGCTTTGATATTCTCGCTGACAGTTTTCCAGAATCCGCACTATTTTGACTTTGACTTGAGCCCTCGCTGGTCTCCAGGCTTCACTGTTTTAGGCACAGGAGCCTTAACCTTGGTAAAAAAAAACTTTCAGAACAGGAAAAGAGCCAATAGACCCAACAGGCCTGACACGTTTTGATAGATCAACCTCACCACAAGTGGATAGCACTGTGGCTTCACAGGGCCAGGATCCCAGGTTCGATTCCCCGCTGGGTCACTGTCTGTGAGGAGTCTGCACGTTCTCCCCGTGTCTGCGTGGGTTTCCTCCGGGTGCTCCGGTTTCCTCCCACAGTCCAAAGACGTGCAGGTTAGGTGGATTGGCCATGCTAAATTGCCTTTAGTGACCAAAAAGGTTAGGACGGGTTATTGGGTTACAGAGATAGGTTGGAAGTGAGAGCTTAAGTGGGTCGGTGCAGACTCGATGGGCTGAATGGCCTCCTTCTGCACTGTATGTTCTATGTTTCTGCCTCCATAAAACACATCCAATAGTCTCTTGGTCCCATTTGTGCTGCCTGCATCAATGTCTTTGCTTGGTAGCTCATTCAAAACATGAATTGCCCCTCATTGAAAAAGCTCCCCCTGGCTTCCATTCTTACTGCTCACGTCCACATTTTTAACCCGCCTCCTGGGACCCTCATTTCTAACCATCATGCACAATTTGCCTGGATCAGTTTGTCAACCTTCTTCACAATGTTGAAGTCGTCTATCAAATAACCTCAGATTTGAAGAGAGCCAACTTTATGATTTGAAATTCTTGCTCATTATCTCTCAATTTTGTCCACTCTCCGGAGGTACAACTCCACGTGATTAGATGACCACAATGCTTCTGATAAGCCTTGTTCAATGTCTTAGCAAATAATGCAACCTCCTCAGATTTGTTCCATGAAAATCAAGACTAGAAAAAAGAATGAAACTATTTCATACAATATTAACTATCGCATCTGTCATTTATGTTTCAAATGACCATTTCTATTGTGACTGCACACAAGACTGTGCGGACGTGTAAATAATTGGATTGGACTTTTCAGGTGGCCTAGTGGTTAGCACTGCTGCCTCACAGCGCCAGGGACCAGGGTTCAATTCCAGCCTGAGGTATGCAGAGTCTGCACTTTCTCCCCGTGTCTGCGTGGGTTTCCTCCGGGTGCTCCAGTTTCCTCCCACAGTCCAAAGGTTAGGTGGATTGGCCATGATAAATTTTCCCTGAGAATGCAGGGATGTGCAGGTTAGGTGGGATTATAGGGAGGGCGAGTGGGCCTCGGTGGGGTGCTTTTTCAGAGAGGGACGGTGCTGACCCAATGGGGGGGGGATGGCCTCCTTCTGCACTGTAGGGATTCTATTCTATTTCCAATTTACTCCAGAGCTTTTTAAAAAATCCATTTTTATGGGGGATGGGCTTCACTGGCTCGGCCAGCATACGTTGGCCACCTCTAATTTCCCTTGAGAAGGCGGTGGTAAGCTGTTGTCTTGAACCGCTGCAGTCCATGTGGTGTAGGTGCGCCCACTGTGCTGTTAGGGAGGGAGTTCCAGGAATTTGACAAAGCGACAGTGAAGGAACGCCGATATATTTCCAAGTCAGGAAGGTAAGTGACTTGGAGGATGTTATATTCTTTGTTGTAGCCGCAAAGGGAGAGAATCAGAGGTGGTACGCGTCAGGTTCATGTAACACAGTGCAAGGGGTTTATTTACAAGCTGCTGCTCAAACAGGGCACAATAGTCAACTCCACAAAAGCCCGCGAACAGATGATGTCATTGCCTAACACATGACATTACATCAGCCAATGGGCGTTAGTCTGATACGTAACAGACAGGAACTTCCAGGTGGTGGGGTTCCAATGTATCTGCTGCCCTTGTCTTTCTAGATGGTAGTGGTTGTGGGTTTGGAAGGTGCTGCCTCGGGAGCCATGGTGAATTCCTGCAGTGTATCTTGTAGACGGTACACACGGCTGCTGCTGTCTGTCGGTGGTGGAGGGAGTGAATGTTTGAGAAGGGGAGCAATCAAGCGGGCTGCTTTATCCTGGTGGTGCTGAGTTTCTTTTGAGTTTTATTGGAGCTCCATGTATCCAAGCAAGTGGGGAGCATTCCATCACACTCCTGAATTGTATTGCAGCTGGTGGACAAGCTTTGGGGAGTCAGGTGGGAGTTACTCGCCATAGGATTCCCAGCCTCTGACCTTCTCTTGTAGACACATTATTTATATGGCTACTCCAGTTCAATTTCTGATCAATGGTAATCCCCAGGATGTTGATAGTGCAGGATTCAGTGATGGTAATGCCATTGAATGTCATGGGGTGATGGTTTGGTTCTTTTTTATTGGAGAAGGTCATTGCCTGGCACTTGTGTAGCACGGATGTTGCTTGCCACTTGTCAGCCCAAGCCTGGATATTGTCCAGGTCTTGCTGCATTTGCATGTGGACTGCTTCTGTGTCTGAGGACTCGCAAATGGTCAATCCATTGTGCAATCATCAGCGAACATCCCCACATCTGACCTTATTTTGGAAGGAAGGTGAAGGAGCTGAAGGTGGTTGGGCCTAGGACACTCTCCTGAGGAATTCTTGCAGTGATGTCCCGGGACTGAGATGACTCATCTCCAACAACCACAACCATCTTCCTCTGTGCCAGGTATGGCTCCAACCAGCTGTTGCTAACTTTTGGTTGGCTCTTAATTTGGCTCTGTTTAATCACGTTTGCTCAAGAGTCGCCAGGTATCTTTCGACACCGCCACAAGGTTCAGAACCGAATACTGATCAATGACTCGATACACCTGTTAGTAAGTTCAAAAGCAATGCTCATTTATTTACACACAGTCAGATCTACTCATGCATAAACTCTACAAACTAAACTACCACTATTACTAAAGCCTATACTTAGCTTCGGGCGCCCACTCAGTCAGAGGAACAATGGCCGTTGCTCGGTTCTGAGGCTGCTGGGTTGAGCTGTTTACACGGTAGCAACTAGGAGCATCTATCTCGTAGCGTGCGTTGACTTGGGACTTACTTGGTCTGGTGCAGCTGCTAGGCAGGTCTCTCTCTTCGGTGAGAGCCAAAGCCAAAGGAGGGCGGTTCTCCCTTGGGGGATACCTTTTATACCAAAAAAGGCTTCGCGCGCTTTTGGGCGGGCCTTGAACTTGGCCTCAACTAATTGGGTCTTTCCCAATCATCTGTATCGATTTTCCTCCAATAGAGGGGTGGTTCCCTGATCGCTGGGCGTGTCCTGGTGACTGTCAGTCTGCTTTGTCTTAGCTTTTTCTGGCGCCGGGGAGTCTGTCCTAACATTGTGTATCTAAATGTTTCCCTTTTGTCCCCGGAGATGGCTCATTAGTATGTAGGTTGTTGGGTTGTTTCTGTCCTGTCTGAGAGTTTAAGGTTCTAATCAACAGACAGAGCTTGCACCTGCTTGTTTCTTAGCATTGTCCAACTTTCCCTGCATTCTTTGCGGGTGTCCATTTTGTAATCGGGGCGCAGCCATCCCAGATGGCTACACAGTGAGAGTTTTTCTCCTGATTCCCATTGACTGCAGTTTTACAAGGGTTCTTTGATGCCATACTGGGTCAAATGTTGCCTTGATGTCTGGGCAGCCACTCTCACCTCACCTCTGGAGTTCAGCTTTCTGTCCATGTTTGAACCAAGGCTCTAATGATATCAGGAGCTGGGTGACCCTGGCGGAACCCAAATTGAGCATCAGTGAGCAGGTTATTGCAAAGTAGGTGCGGCTTGATAACCCTGCCGATGATCCCTTCTGTCACTTTGCTGATGATGGAGAGTAGACTGATTGGGCGTTAATTGGCTGGGTTGGATTTGTCCTGCCTTTTGTGTACAAGACATACCTTTAGTTATAAAAAAATTTAGAGGACCCAATTATTTTTTTCTCCAATTAAGGGACAATTTAGCGTGGCCAATCCACCTAACCTACACATCTTTGGGTTGTGGGGGTGAAACCCATGCAGACATGAGGAGAATGTGCAAACTCCACACGGACAGTGACCCAGGGCCGTGATTCGAACCTGGGTCCTCAGCGCCGCAGTTCCAGTGCGTACAGGACAAACCTGGGCAATTGTTTACATTGCTGGGTCAGATGCCAGTGTTGTAGCTGTACTGGAACAGCTTGGCTAGGGGTGGGGCAAGTTCTGGAGCACAAGCCTTCGGGACTATTGCTGGAATATTGTCAGGGTCCATCCCTTTGAAGTATAAAGTGCCTCCAGCCATTTCTTGATGTCACATGGAGTGCATCGTATTGGCTGAAGACCTTTCTTAAAATAAATTTAAAGTACCCAATTCTTTTTTCCAATTAAGGGGCAATTTAACATGGCCAATTCACCTAACCTGCACATCTTTGGGTTGTGGGGGTGAGACCCATGTAACCACGGGGAGAAAGTGAAAACTCCACACGGACAGTGACTCGGGATCGAACCTGGGTCCTCGGCGCCGTGAGGCAGCAGTGCTAACCGCTGGGCCACCGTGCCGCCCTTTGGCTGAAGACTGACGTCCGTGATGCTGGGGGCCTCCAGAGGAGACCAAAATGGGTCATTCACTTGGCAATTCTGGCTAAAGATTGTTGCGAATGCAATGAGGGTATTTTAGTGATAACCATTCAAAATATTCCTTCATTTTTAATGTGAATTTTGTGTTTCTCAAGGCGTGAGAAATTGATGATGAGCAAAAACATTCCACTTCTGAGTATCTGCTGTCAACATGAAGCTCTCTCTCAACATTGATTTGTTGGAAATAGAAACAGAAAATGCGTTTTAAAAACTCAGCAGGTCAGGCAGCCTCAATAGGGAGAGAAACACAGTTCATGTTTTCGAGTCCATATGACTTTCTTCATGCATTCAGATTTCCCGCAGTATTTTGCTTTTATTGTAGATTTGGTCAGTTTTTTTAAAGCTTTTGCAGAGGTGGCCTTTCGTAGTGGAGCAGAATTGGTATTTCAAAGATGTGTAAGGGGGCTGAATTCTCCGTTTCAGGGACTATTCCCCCACGCCGTCGTGAAAACTGTGGCCTTTTACGCCAGAAAAACTAGCGTCAAACGTCCACAGATTCACAGCCCTGCAGGGGGCTAGCAGGGAGCCGTCGTGAAGCTCGCAACTCCAGCGGCAGGTACGGCCCCCAGCACGTCCGGGTCAGAGGCCACACATGCACACGCCGTGCTCCATGGCGGACTCAGGCCGCGGAGCTGGATCACATAAATAGTGCCCCCGATCAGCTGCGCGCCCGACCCGAACCGCCCGCTCAAAAATAGCCCAGTCCCGCATGAGGCACCCCTGCCCTCCGACCGGCCCACCCCAGACCATGGCAGCCATGCGAGTATCCCGAACGGCTGGGACCATGTTAGATCCACGCCGTCAGGACTTCGGCCGGTCGGGGATGGAGAATAGCGGGGCGAGCCTCTGGCAATGGCCGCAGGTTGGGGATACGCGGCGCGGCGTACTCCCTGAGGCTCTCACGGAGGCCGGAGAATCAAGGAACCCGGTCCCGATTCCATGCATGGAAAAGGATTCTCCGCCCCGGCGCCGGCAGCGATTCCGGTGTCGGGGTGCGGAGAATCCAGTCCAGGTATTTCATTGAAACCTGACGGCCATTTTTCTTTGTAAATCACATGGCAATCACAATGGCTGTTCCAAAGCATTAATCCAATGGACTGGGATTGTCAGCTGACAGGAAGAGCAAAAATATACACCGTGTATTATCGCCTATTGTATAAATCTCAGGTATATCTCATCAAACATCATCTCACTCATTAATCACGTTCTGACATCCTCTGGTGGAGAGAGATACTTATCTAGCCGCTGCCCTCTACGATACTCCTGTGCAGAGAACATTTATAAAGATCTAACCTGAAGGTTCTAATGAGCGTTTAGTTGAAAGAATTTCTCTTTTTTTTTTACACGGTGCAAAAATCTCCCTGTCAACAAATCAGAATAAGGAATTCAATCAGGAGCAGTTCAGGGAAGAATCCTTGCAATGGACATCAGGCACTTGGTTTGTGATCCGATCTTTAAAAAATTGTTTTGCATTTCTGTGGACAGGAATGGTGAAATGATTCTGTGTGACAGCAGTAAGAGACGCATCGAAAAACCAGTTTTAAAACTGGTTAACCTCTTTTTTACAACAGCAGATGGGGACACTTGTGTCTAGCAGCACAACTGCATTGGACTGTGAAGGGGCTTCAGGAAAATAATTCAGGCAAATTTCTTCAGGAATGGGAAGCAGGCTGGGCTCAAGGGGTAATTAGATGCGTTTCTGGAGGTTTAACCATCCATTCTTTCTCCTGCAGCATCGGACTGCCAGTCTTTCCCGAATTTGCCGTTGCCCAACTCTGCAGTCCACAACTACGGCTGGAGGACTATCAGTTCAGCGAAAGATGCTCTTTGATCTGTGATGCACTACCAATTACGACGAGACGAGAGTAGAGCGTAATCGAGGCTTTATTAAGCAGAGATGTGTTGCCTCCTGCAGCTGCTGCCTAAATGGCTGCAGCTCGGTGAGCACACACATTTATACTCCGCCTACTGGGCGGAGCCAGCAGGCAGGGACTACCCCCGTACCTGTAGTACAGGAGCCTTACCGTATTACCTCTCATATACGTATTATACAAACAGTGGTGACTACGACAATCTGAAGCTTGCTGGTCTTCCAGTGCAAAGAGTTGCCTTTGTCCGTGTGTTGCAGACTGGCACACTCTAAAGTTTGGCAGCACCTATTGAGGGACGCACTAAAAGCTTGGGGCAGCCGCCACAGAAGCACAGTGGGGTCGGCCACAGTCTACGGCCCTTCAACCAAGGGGTTGAGCGCCCCTGAATTTATGTATGTCTGACGTCTAAGGGGTGTGGTAAATATTAAGTGCTGTTGTAAATGTAGTGAGTAACGTATTGTATTGGGAGGAACTGATTTGGTTTGCGCCTTACGTAGTGTCAACTTTGAAGAGCCATGTAGATATACTTTTATAAACCTTATGACTAAAAGTCTATTTTTGGAAAGAAATGTGTTTCTGAAGAAAGAAGGGGCTGGAGCAGGAGGTGAGGTGGACCCACTCATGATGACTTTATTGGACACATGATTTTTTTTCCCTTTTCCTAAAAAGAATGAACATTTTGCTCTTACCAGAAATTGTGAAGAATTATAGATCATTTTGCACGCCTGGTTGATTTCCTTTCCTGAAATTAAAACAAAGAATTCTGGAACCACACATCAGCTGAGGTAGTGGCTGACTGAGAAAAGGCAGGTGGTGACAGTTTTGGGTGTGTATGCACGATCAGATATCATTTCCTTGCTATTTCGTGCCATTTAAAAATATTTTCCGAAACATTGCTTTCTCCAAACGAGTTCAGTTTCATTCCAATAATGTAATTTCACAGGGAATAGCCGAGGTGACAGTGATTCATTTAAGGGGAAACTAACTCAGCATGTGAGGGTGAAGGAAACAGAGGGTTATGATGAATGAGGTAGATGAGGGAAGTTGGAGGGCATTTCGAGTGCCAGCCTAATTGAGTCAAGGGGGGGTTCTCCCCTACCCGGCGGGGCGGGGGGCTCCGGCATAATGGAGTGGTGGGAACCACTCCGGCGTCGGGCTGCCCCAAAGGTTGCGGAAGTCTCCGCACCTTTAGGGGCCAAGCCCTCACCTTGAGGGGCTAGGCCGGCGGCGGAGTGGCTTCCGCTCCGCCGGCTGGCGGGAAAGGCCTTTGGCGCCGAAAGGTCTTCGCCGGGCGACGCATGCGCGGGAGCGTCAGCGGCTGCTGACGTCATCCCTGCGCATGCGCAGGGGAGGGGGTCTCTTCCGCCTCCGCCATAGTGAAGACCATGGTGAAGGCGGAAGAAAAAGAGTGCCCCCACGGCACAGGCCCGCCCGCGGATCGGTGGGCCCCGATCGCGGGCCAGGCCACCGTGGGGGCACCCCCCAGGGCCAGATCGCCTTGCGCCCCCCACAGGACCCCGGAGCCTGCCCTCGCCACCTTGTCCCGCCGGTAAGGTAGGTGGTTTAATCCACGCCGGCGGAAGAGGGTTGACAGCGGCGGGACTTCGGCCCATCGTGGGCCGGAGAATCGCCGGGGGTGGGCCCGCCGACCGCGGCGCCGATTCCCGCCCCCGCCGAATCTCTGGTGGCGGAGAATTCAGGACACGGCGGGGGCGGGATTCAGGCCAGCCCCCGGCGATTCTCCGACCCGGTGGGGGGTCGGAGAATCGCGCCCATGATGTGCCTTGCATATTCAATGTAATCCTGACCTCTTGAGTAACCCGATTTTAATCGTTCTGCCACTGACGGCTGTGCCTTCACCGCACAAGGACGAACATAGAACATAGAACATACAGTGCAGAGGAGGCCATTCAGCCCATCGAGTCTGCACCGACCCACTTAAGCCCTCACTTCCACCCTGATCCCCGTAACCCAATAACCCCTCCTAACCTTTTTGGTCACTAAGGGCAATTTATCATGGCCAATCCACCTAACCTGCACGTCTTTGGACTGTGGGAGGAAACTGGAGCACCCGGAGGAAACCCACGCAGACACGGGAAGAACGTGCAGACTCCGCACAGACAGTGACCCAGCGGGGAATCGAGCCTGGGACCCTGGAGCTGTGAAGCCACAGTGCTATCCACTAGTGCTACCGTGCTGCCCCAAATTGCACCACCTGCAGTAGCAGGATTTGAACCTGGGTCCCCAGTGCATTACTCTGGGCCACTAGTCCAGTGACAATACCACTACGCTACCACCTCGCCATAAACGTACATTCTGGCATTCCCTCCTGAAGACCATTCCATAAGATCATTTTTTAAATTAATAAATTCCAGGTTGTTGTCATCACTGGCTAGGCCAGCTTTCACTCCCCATCCCCAGTTGCCCTTTAGAAGGTGGTGGTGAGCTGCCTTCTCGAACTACTGCAGTCCACGTCATGTAGGTCCGCCCACAGTGCTATTTGGAGTTCCAGGAGTTTGACCCAGCGACAGCGAAGGAACTGTGATATATTTCCACATCAGGGTGGTAAGCGACTTGGAGGGGACCCTCCAGGTGGTGGTGTCCCCATGTATCTGCTGCGCTTGTCCTTCTAGATGGTGGTGGTCATGGGTTTGGAAGGTGCTTCCTAAGGAGCCTTAATAAGTTGCTACAGTGCATCTTGTAGATGGTACACACGGCTGCTACTGTTTGTCGGTGGTGAAGGGGGTGGGTGAATGTTTGTGGGGGGGGGGGGGGTTAACCAATCAAATGGGCTGCTTTGTCCTGGATGGTGTTGAGCTTTTTCCATAGTGTTGGAGCTCAACTCAAGAAAGCAGAGAGTATTCCATCGCATTTCTGACCTGTGCCTCGTAGTTGGGGAGTCAGGAGGTGAGTTATTTGCTGTAAGATTCCTACCCTTCAATCATAAGATCATAAAAAATAGGAGCAGGAGTACTCCATTCGGCCCCTTAAGCTTGCTCTGCTATTTGATAAGCTCTTGGCTGACCCGATTATGGCCGTAACTCCACTTTCCTGCCTGTCCCCATAAGCCTTGGCTGCTTTGTTGATCAATACTCTGTCTTCCTTTTGTAAGGGCCACGAAGAATCCAGCACGAGTTTTAAGGATACAAAATAATAACGTTTATTTACTATAACAATGTATACATAACAGTAGCAGTAACTTCCCTTGCTACCTTCTCCTTCCTGCTGGTTCCTGAACTGGCCAGCTTATTTATACTAGGAGTTTCTCCGCCCCCCTCATTGGGGAAGTTCATACTCCCCTAGGATTGTGGGATAGTCATTAGTCCCCAGCCAATCGTAAGTAGGCAGGTTATAACACTTCCTTTTTGCCTGTCTATCTCTCTCTCCTCCTTTAAGATGCTCATTAAAACGTATCTATGGCCAAGCTTCAGGCCTAAGATCTCCTCAAGTGGCTCCTTGTCAAACTGCAGAACATTCCTGAGAAGCTCTTTGGAATATTTTATTGTGTTCAAGGCGTTACATAACAAGTTGTTGTCATTTTAAGCTCAGCTCCTTACAAATGTTTGGAGCACAAGCAGTGGAATTTTCCGTCGTCGGGATGCTCCGGTCTGCCAGCAGTGCACCCAATCCCGAGGGTTTCCCAACGGGGTGGAGGTGGCCACAATGGGAAAGCCCATTGGTCGGCCGTGGGAACGGAGAAGCCCGCTGCAGGCGGGGGCACAGGAAAACCTGGCTGGCAGAGTGGAGACTCCTACCCAATGCATCGTGCCTGTCTCGATTTCTCCTCGCTATCCTCCATGGTTCTACATCCTATCTATAGTTGTGATGAATGGAGGAATTCCAGATGTATTGTATTATAGGCATTTGGTGTAGTAAGGGTTAAAAGCCGGGATTAGAGTGTGCATGGTTTTTAAAAATCCTGGTGTGAAGGTTGGGAGCCAGGGGTGCAATTAAGGCATCATAAAAAGCCTGGACTTTTGTTGGATTGAGGGGCAGTCATGGTCTTTTAAAAATCCTGGTGTGAAGGTTGGTAGCCAGGGGTGCGATTAAGGCATCATTAAAAGCCTGGACCTTTTTTGGATTGAGGGGGCTTTGCTGTCTAGTTAATTAAGTTTCAGCTTGATAAAATTACTGGTAGTTACCTGATGGACCTAAGGTGTCAGGCATTCTGAAGAAAAGCAGAGTTTCAGTTGAACATAAGCTGAAGATATGAGCAGAAGTCAAGCATCCCAGTTCAATTAAAAGATACGACTGTAGCTAGATTAGCAAGCAGTTCAGAAGAGTGTGTGAGTGGAAACAAACTAGAGCAGCTTCTAAAGGAATACAGCCAGAGTTTCTGCATGATTCTGACAGGATTCAGGGTTTTTTCTTTAAAGCAGTGGCATAAGATCTCTCTTTCTCAAAGAGCACCTCAATAAAGCAGGTATTCCTGAGTGCTAATTGTGTTTACCAGTGGATTGAGAGCTGAATGTCTTTTTGTTGTGTAAGTGAGAATAAATATCGTTGTTATGTGTCACTGTGTCACTGCATTGATCAGCATTGTTGAAGGGGTAATTGTAAGTTATTTTCTGGTCTGTTATTTTTAAATATTTTTTATTGCCATTTGAATTTAATACAAAAACAGCGCTTTGCAGACAGAGAACAATACAAGAACAATGGTAATAATAGTTACCTCAATAAAAATGACAAAACATGAGCCGCAAGCTGTCACCATGTCCGTGACTGAGGTCCCAGTACCATGTCACATTATTTACAATAGTGTTTATATAGTATCTGGAGGGTACTTACTGGGACTTTTGCCACTTAGCGGCAGGAGTTGCATCCAGCTTTTCCCACATTTTGACATATATTGCTGGGATCCTCCCTCTCCCTTGCCGATTGTCTTTGTTTCACTGGTGTGGGGAAGTCCCATTTCCCCCCCCCCCCTTGCATTTTTGAGGGAGGGCATATCAGTCCGTTTTTCCGGTTTAACCTGTGTGTGAGGGGTTTGTGTTCCCTCCTGTGGGTGGCCCTCCCCCCCAGTTCCTTCGCTGCTGCTGCTTGCGAGCTCCCTTCAATCCAGGCGACATTCCCTGCCACCCCTTTCTGCCCCCTCCCCCTCCATGCTCCCCTTTCCCTAACTGCTCCCCGTCCCCCCCCTGGTTAGCTGCCGGTTGTGAACAGGTCTGTGAAGAGGCTGGTGAACTATTTCCACGGGTCGTGGAATCTCTCCTTGCACTCTCTTATTGAAATTTTTTTTTTTTTAGCCTCAGGAACTCGGCCAGATCAGAGAGCCATTCCGAGGCCCTGGGTGGCGCTGCCATCCCCCAACCTAGCAGAAGTCTACGCCTTCCCTGTCCAGGGGTCGGGTTGCTCTGACACCACAGGTGCGAGGCCAGCCATGCTGAACGTTTCTTGTAAAAGTCGACCGGGAACCCATCCGGTCCCCGCGTATTCCCTGACTGCGTGGAATTAGTACATTCCACGATTTCGCCCAGCCCTCGCAGTGCTTGCAGCCTTTGTTTCCTGTCCTCCCCCACCGCCGGTATCTCCAGTCTGTCGAGGAACTGTTCAATCCCGAGTCCCCCTCCGGGGGCTCGGAGGTGTGTAGCACTCGGTAAAAGTTTGCCACGGCGTTGTTAACCTCGTTTGGGCCCGCTACCATCCTACCGTTACTGTCCCTAACTTGAACTATCTCTTTCGTTACTGCCTGCTTCTCAACTGGTGTGCCAGCATGTGGCAGGCCTTGTCTCCATGTTCGTAGAAGGCCTCCCTTGCCTGGGGGGAGCTGGTAGACTGTCTTCCGTGTGGAGAGCAGGTCAAATTCCACCTGCAGCTTTTTCCTCTCCGCCAGCAGTATCGCCAATCCACCTCCGGTATGGAGCCAATCAGCCGCTGCTGGCTGCCCTCTCTTTCCTGTCCCTAAGGGCCGTCGTATAGACTATCATTTCGCCCCAGATCACTGCCTTCAATGCCTCCCAGAATGTGGAGAGTGAGACCTCCCCATTTTGCTTGCAGGTTACATAGTCGTTGATGGCTGGGGATATTTTAGTACAGAATTCCTTATCAGCAAGGAGAGCTGTATCCAGCTTCCATGGTGGTCCATGTAATGTGGCGCGTGGTCGGAGATTACAATTGTGGAATATTCCGCGTTTGTTATCCCTGGAAGTACCATTTCCCCTCTATGGATGAGTAGGTCTTATGCACGGGGATATGGGGCGAAATTCTCCCGAAACGGCGCGATGTCCGCCGACTGGCGCCCAAAACGGTACCAATCAGACGGGCATCGCGCCGCCCCAAAGGTGCGGAATGCTCCGCATCTTTGGGGGCCGAGCCCAAACATTGAGGGGCTAGGCCGACGCCGGAGGAATTTCCGCCCCGCCAGCTGGCGGAAACGGCCTTTGTTGCCCCTCCAGCTGGCGCGGAAATGACATCTCGGGGCGGCGCATGCGCGGGAGCGTCAGCGGCCGCTGACAGTTTCCCGCGCATGCGCAGTGGAGGGAGTCTCTTCCGCCTCCGCCATGGTGGAGACCGTGGCGGAGGCGGAAGGGAAAGAGTGCCCCCATGGCACAGGCCCGCCCGTGGATCGGTGGGCCCCGATCGCGGGCCAGGCCACCGTGGAGGCACCC
The DNA here is from genome assembly GCF_047496885.1 of Scyliorhinus torazame. Taxonomy (NCBI): domain Eukaryota; kingdom Metazoa; phylum Chordata; class Chondrichthyes; order Carcharhiniformes; family Scyliorhinidae; genus Scyliorhinus; species Scyliorhinus torazame. The sequence continues at coordinate 21,112,236 of NC_092718.1, read as the reverse complement.
CCCGGGGTCAGATCGCCCCGCGCCCCCCCCCAGGACCCCAGAGCCTGCCCACGCCGCCTTGTCCCGCCGTTCAAAAGGTGGTTTAATCCACGCCGGCGGGACAGGCAATTTATTGGCGGGACTTCGGCCCATCCGGGCCGGAGAATCCAGCGGGGGGGCCCGCCAACTGCCGCGGCCCGATTCCCGCCCCCGCCGAATATCCGGTGCCGGAGACTTCGGCAACCGGCGGGGGCGGGATTCACGGCGGCCAACGGCCATTCTCCGACCCGCTGGGGGGTCGGAGAATGACGCCCAAGAAGTTGAATTCTTTCAGTCTCAGGTTGTGAAACCTCCATGAGGTCTATCCACACCCATCCTTCTGCTCCATAAAGGCATTGAATTCTTATGTCATGCCTGACATCTTACCTGTCCTGTGGTTGGATCTGTCCAATGGCGGATGGCGGATGGTGTACACAGTTAAAGTCGCCCCCCCCCCCCCGTGTCCAACCTCTCTCTCTCTCTCTCCCCCCCCCCCCCCCCACCCCCCCCCCCCCCCCCCCCCCCGGATATGTGGGTGGGTTTCCAGGTCCAGGATTACAGTCATCATTTTCTTGTTGACCTCCGCGCGTCGCACTTTGGGGCGTATATATTTACCAAGACTATTGGAGCCCCTTCCAGGGTCTGGCTGACCATCATGTATCGCCCCACCCCCACTCCACCTCCCACGGACAAGGCATCTCCAGGCCCAATCAAAGGCTCAGGCACAATGCCAGCCTGGCAGCGTCCATATGGCCCCAACAGTGCCAGGGTGCCACCCTGACCAGAGGGCAACCACCTGGGGGCCTCGGCTATCCTGGGAGATACCTCACATGCCATTCTGTCTGGTCCCTACTTGTGGGACTGGTACTGAACAACATTCTCCTCAGGCAAAGGTGTTAGATTCCAACGCCTCGGGTAGGTCCGGCGAGCTGCATAGTAGAGTGAGACTAGCGATTCACTCTAATGTGCAGGTTTCCAAATACAGATGCCACCCACAAAGGGTGGGATTCAGATCACGACATTTTGCGAGATCCGGTTAGGTCTTGTGAGGTGTGGCAAGCCGAGCAGATCCCAGAAGAGGCCTCTCCTGGCATCTACCGGCCGTGTCGCACCCCCATTCACCCGACTGAGGACGCGGTGCAGCCTGTAAATCTCGCCCTCTAGTCCCTTGTCCTGATTCCCGGCCACCAGGGGAAATAGCTTCTCTCTGTCCACCTTAGAAAATCTTTTAATCATTTGAAACACTCAGTTCGACCAGCGCTCAATGGCCCAGAGGGAATACAAGAAACCTATATTCGTAATTTCGCTGGTATCGTTTCTTGGAACCTTCCAAAGTGAATACATTCCTCCTGAGGTGCTGCCAAGGATCCAGGCCAGCAGACATTCAGAGGAAGGATCTATCACAAAGATTTTCCTGAGGGTTTGAGGCTACCAGATGGCTGTCCCAAGCATGGATCAATACCAGAATGTTGGTCACTGCCTTCAGAGAACAAGGGAGAAGAGTGGAGTTAACTTTTATCCATGCACTGGAACCTACTGCGAAGCCATCAGCTGTTCAGCGGGTGGGTGGTTGTTAAAACAAAAACAGGCAAAAGTCTGCTCCAAATATGTGGCGAATACGTGCAGAGTTACGACTGCAAGTCTGGAGGGAACCCAGTTCCCTGTCATTCTCCCAGTAACTTATATATAGTTACAATAAAGCTCTACAGTTGTAACTGATATTGTGTTTACTGCAGGTACGAAGTGCTTACGTTAAAACTATTTCTGTTCTTGGTCGGGCTCCAAGCACTGTAATAACTCACTGCTGCACCCTCGACTGAGTCACTCTCAAATCGGCTTAGATTGGCTGCCAGCTACCTGGTTCCCTCAGCTTTATTGACCCTGCAATTTTTTTTATTTTTGAGACAGCCAACGCAGGTTGTCCTACAACCAAGTCTTGCTTCCTGCCAGCTTGTTATTTTCCAATATGGCAGCATATTGCACAACCCCTGTCATTGTCAGTGCTCCGGAAAGAAGGACATTGGCTGTGACGTGCTCTTGGGACGTTCTTAGGCCGTGAAAGGCATAAACGCAAGTCTGCAAGTCTTTCCCTTTTCACTTCTTGCCATCCTTGTGGCTGCAGTGAGCGCCTAAAAACGGCCCCAGCTGCTAGGGTCCTTATGCTATCTCCGGCCAGTGGCTGTTGTAACCGCTGGGCTGGGAACTGCTCTGATTCACACGGACAGAGCGCAGGCCCATTTGAATGCCCTGACTCTCTTACCGATTAGCGCCCCCAATGGGTACGCGAATCATACACAATTCAGTCCGGGTATCAACGCTAAGGGCTGGATTCTCCGATTTTGAGGCTATGTCCGGAGCATGTGTCTAGTATTACGACCAAAAAGCCGGCACCAACCCCGCACCGATGCTCCGCCCAATGTGGGGAAAGCAGCCACGATAAAACCCCCGGCTTTACCTGCAGATATGGACAGAGTATTGCTGGGTCCATGGCCGCACATGTGCACGGCGGCGACATGCAGCGGTCGCTCCGCCCAACATGGCACCGGCCGTGCGCGGACCTGGCCTGCCAGTTAGTATCCCCCTGTAACCCCGTTCGCCACCCCTGGACCTCCAGTCCCCCTAACCCCCACTGAAGCTTCCCCGGCCAACGGAACGGCTCCCCCCCCCCCCCCCCCTTCACCGACTGTGGCGGCGCTGGACACAGTCCGCTGCCGTCACGCGAGATTGATGAAACCTCAGGCCACAAGTGATCCATGCCGTCGGGAAGTCAGCTCATCGGGGCCGGAGCATCGGGGGTGGGCCTTCAGAGGACATCCTGAGGCCGTCCCAATGGCGTGAGGCGCACTCACTGATGACGCCGTAGTGGAGGAGGGCGGAGCATCCGAAAACAGACGCCGCCCCCGATTTCAGCGTCAAAAGGGATTCTCCGGCCAACCGCCGGACGCGATTTCAGCGTCGGCAATCGGAGAATCCAGTACTTAGTGTACCAAACGGAGAATCCTGCCCCTTGTCAATTTCCTTTGCTCATCCTCTTGCTTGCATTCTGTCTGTTGAAAGGAAGCCTTGTCTCCATATCTCCTATTTAATCTATTCTCTTCCCAAGCCTGGTATGGCAACTGCTCGGCCCAAGACCGTAACAAACTACAGAGAATCGGGAACACCAATCCATCACACGAACCTGCGTCCCTTCCATTAACTCTGTCTACACCTCCTGCTGCCTTGGAAAAGTGGGCAGCATAATCAAAGTCCCCTCCCACCCAGCTTATTCACTCTCCCAACTTCTTCCATCGGGCAGGAGATACAAAAGTCCGAGAACACGCATTAACGGGTTCAAAAACAGCTTCTTTCCCGCTGTTACCACACTCCTGAATGACCCTCTTATGGACTGATCTGATCTCTTCACACATTCTCTCTACTGAGTAGTACTACACTCCTGTATGCTTCCCCCGATGCCTGTCTCAATGTACTTACAGTGTGTATTTTATCTTTGCCCTATTATGTATTTTCTTTTCATGTACGGAATGATCTGTCTGAACTGTACGCAGAACAATACTTTTCACTATACCTCGGTACACGTGATGATAAACAAATCCAATCCATTGCATGATCAGATAACGCATAATCAGTCCTTCCAGAATATGTCCAATGAGAGTTGTCAACATTACACCAGTGCCAGAGTTGTATATTCAGTCATGGCATGGATGAAGTTGTTACATAATTGATTCAAAATGCGCGCCACGGTGGCGCAGTGGTTAGCACTGCTGCCTCACGGTGCCAAGGACCCGGGTCCGATCCCGGCCCCGGGTCACTGTCCATGTGGAGTTTGCACATTCTCCCCGTGTTTGCGTGGGTTTCGCCCCCACAACCCAAAGATGTGCAGGTTAGGTGGATTAGCCACGCTAAATTGCCCCTTAATTGGAAAAAAATTAAAAATAATAATAATTGCTTCAAAATAGCATAAATAGAAGGATTCTCCATTGCGTAAGAATATAAGAAACAGGAAGATAGTGCCCGTCGAACCTACTCCGCTGTCAATGTCATCTTGGCTAATCACTATCTTCACCTTCATGCCCTATCACCGTATCCCTCAATCCACTTTGTATCCAAAACCTATTGATGTCTTGAAAATACTTAATGACTGAACATCCACTGCACTGAGGTCAACGCGTTCAAAGATCCCAGCGCTTTGAGTGAAGGAATGGAGTCCTCATCCCAGTGCTAAATGGTCAACTCTTTATCCTGAGATTGTGACCCCCTCGCCCCCCCCCCCCCCCCCCCCCCCCAGTTCGACACTCAATTGAGCTGCAAGCGGGGCTATTTTAGAATCTAGTCCTGGTTCTTATTTACAATTGTATCATACGCATCAGGTTTTCCGTTTCACAAAATTTACTAACTGTAGGCGAAATCTCCTCCCGTATTTAAATCAGAATCAAAGCAGAAATCAAAAAAATAAACTCAGACGGAGGCTTTGAGGGCTCAGACGGATTGCCTGTTCCGATCGCAAGGGTGCACCCAATAAGATTTTAATCTTCGGCGTCATGGCATCAGGGCTTAAACGTGGAAAATAACCATTCTTGCAGTGGAAGAGAGCAAGGGAAACGAAGGCTGCAATGAATGGCTCGTGCTGGCAGGAACACTGTCCCTACGGTTTTGATTGACAGCTTTCGTTGCCACTGCTATTTGTTTTCAGTTCCCTTCCTGGCCTCAACCCTCCCAATCTCTGGTTACCCACAACCTTTTGTGACCTCTGTGTTTCTCCAACTCTGGCCTCTTGCGCATCTACGGGTCTCATCACTTCGCTACCGTGCCTTCAGCTGCCTGGACCCTACGCACTGAGAAGAATTAATTCCTCCCTAAACCTCTTTACCCCTCTCTCCTCCTCAAAACCCATCTCTTTGACCAATCAGTTTATCATCTGTCCTAATACCTCCTTCTGTGGCTCAGTGCCAGATTTCGGTTTCCCCCTTGCTTCTGTGAAACACCTTGGGATGTTTTACAATGTTAAAGGCGCTATATAAATGCAGCTCGTCAAGGGAACATCCTAATAGTAATAATAATCGCTTATTGTCACAAGTAGGCTTCAATGAAGTTACAGTGAAAAGCCCCTAGTCGCCACATTCCAGCGCCTGTTCGGGGAGGCTGGTACGGGAATTGAACCCGCACTGCTGGCATTGTTCTGCATTGCAAGCCAGCTATTTAGCCCACTGTGCTAAACCAGCCCCTGGTGCTTCCTTTCATCGTTCAGGGAAGCAATGCACGTGCTGTGAAGAGAGGAGGAAGCAGTGCGAGAGGAGGGGAGAGAGAGAGGGATAAAAAAAGATGTACTTTAATGCCACTTGGGTCAGCTTGTGTCGTCTGCATCCATCTTGTCATGTTCATCATCCACAATGACACACCAGGGATGGACTGCAACAGAAAACGTCGCACCTTGAGCTTGCAGGAACGTAGGACACAAGAAAATAGGACATAGGAGCAGGGGTTCTGCCCTACGGGGCCTAACCCGCCATTCAACAAGAACTTGACTGATCTGGCTGTGACCTTAGCTCCTCCTTGTCATCTGCCACCACCCCTCCAGCCTCCCACACACACACAATTACCCTTGACTCCCTTGTCAACCAACCTTGAATAAATTCAATGACCCAACCTTCCGTTTGAGGGAAAAAATTCTCCTCACCTTCTTTTGAAATCATCTTTAACATGCGTCTGCTAACGATCGCACCTGTGACTGTCTGCAAGCAGTACCTACTTTACAGATCGGGCCGACATTTCAAGTATTTATAGCTAGATAGGGCATGAAGAACAAGGGCAAGGGGATTATGCTAAACTTATACCAGACACTAGTTAGACCTGAGCTGGAATATTGTGTACAGTTCCGGGCGCCGCACTATAGGAAGGATGCGAACACATTGGAGAGAGCTCAGAAGAGGTTCACAAGAATGGTTCCAGGGCTGAGAATCATCAGTTATCAGGATCGACTTGAGAGGTTGGGACTGTTCTCCTTGGCGAGAAGAAGACTAAGAGGAGATTTAATAGAGATGTTCAAACATGAGGGGGGCTGGAGAGAGTAGACGGGGAGTAAAAGTGCCCACTCGTGAAAGGATCAAGAACCAGAGGGCACAGATTTAAAGTGATTTTACAAAGAGGCAAACGTGATGTGAGAATATTTTTTCACATAACGAGTGGTTGGGGGTCTGGAAGTGTGGTGGAGGCAGGTTCAATCGAGAGAGCATTGGGGAATAGAAGCAATGTGCAAGGGTGCAGGGAAAAGGCAAGGGAATGATGCTTGTTTGGAGAGCCGGCACTGACACGAGGGGCCGAATGGCCTCCTTCTGCACCGTAACAATTGTGCAATTCATGCAATATTCCTTGTCAAACATACTAACCTGTACAACAAGCCTTGAATGGGACTGATGAGCAGAAATCCCTGTCTGGCTATTCCCAAAGTAGCAGAATGCAACTGGGCCCTTACATAGGTCACCACAGCTGGAGATACTGTACCTTCAAGATAGAGCATCTTTTTTGAGAAGATGCACTGTCAAAATAAAACAAAGAGCATCAATCTTCGATAGCATTCATGTTAATTATAGAGTAAAAATAGAAAAGTTCTTATCTGGTGTTCGTTTGGATAGAAAATAAGGTATTGACGACTCGCACTATGTAAATCTCCTTTGCCGAAGACTGTCAACACATCATCAATAGTCTATTATTACTTTATTGAGTGCTCTGACAGCACAGATCATGTAGTGGATGGAGGACTGGTGCAATGAATTAGTTTTGTTTAGTCTTTATCTTCCGTGGCCTTGCCGTTTGTTACCAGAAGGCTCTCCCCCGACGCTCTCCCCCCGATGGGCTGAGTTCCCGGCCGCGCGGTTGACTCATGGTCTTAGCGGTCGGGAACCCGGCATGGCGGCTGCGGACTGTGTCCAGCACCGCCCCAGTCAGGCGGGAGCCGTGCTGCTGGCCGGGGGGGGAGGGGCGGGGGGGGGGCTTCGGCGAGGGCTGGGGGGACTGGTGGGGGCCGCCTAGGGGAGGCGAGGAGGTATCCAATGGGGCACTATCTTGCAGGTCGTGTCCTCGCATGACTGGCGCCACGTTGTACGGCGTGACCGCTGCAGGTCATCGACGTGCACATACGCAGCCACCGACCCGGCAATTCTCCAACCGTTTATATCGGAAGGCCGTGCATTTTACGTGGCGCAGCTGCTACCCCCACACCAGTCAGAGGATCGGTGCTGGGGCCTCGCCGATCTTTCCCACATAAAATGCCATGGATCCTCCGGACATAGCCCCAAAATCGGAGAATCTAGCCCCCCCTCTCCCAACCTCACACATGCCGAATTCATAAGCACAACAGCCAATCGCCAAGCAAAAGGTTCATCCATGATCTGTTCTGATTTAAATGATTCCAGTTGGGGCAGGTGTTGCAAGGCTAGGGAAGGAGAAAGAAGGTCCTGCGTTTCTGTAGCGCCTCGCATGCGTTCCAAATGTCTCAATTTTGCCAACGGCGTTCTTTCCAAATGTCCACTGTCGAAATGCCAGGATGATACATGTCTGAGCTGACAAGGAGAAGCCTGAGCTAAGTGGAAAACGGTTCGCACATCTGCAGACAGCATACTGAGCAACACGTAACAGGTTTGCTGTAACAAAGTGACGGGCGCGGGAATGTTATTTAACCACAGCAAAACTCGGCCGGGAGAGGAAGAACTAGACGTTAAAACTGCACCCTTCGCAACTTCAGGATGTCCTTGGATGCATCGCAGCCAATAAAGCACTTTTGAGTTTAGTCAGTGCTGTGATGTAGGAAACGTGGCAGTCAATTTGAACACAGCAAAATCCAACGTTCTGATTATGACCAGATAACCTGTTTCAGTTAAACACAGCAATGGTGAGAGCGATCAAAAGTAGGGGCTATGAATATAATGTAAAGTCGGGGGCCATATAATAGTCGTTGACAAATACATTTGGAAATTCAAGAGTAATATAATAGCAAAAATACCGCAGATGCTGAAGACCTGAAATAAAAGTTTCAAAGAAGAGTCACATCGGAGTCTCTCTCCCCGGATGCTGCCAGACCTGCTCAGGAAAATTCAGGAGCAACTGTCTTTCTTTATCCAGATAGTGGTTAGAATGTGGCCCTCACTACCACATGGAATATTTTGAGGCGAATAGTGTGGATTTATTAAGTAGAAGCTGGAAGAACGTATCAAGGAGAAAGGAATAGATCGATGCGCGATTACTGAAAAAGGGTGGGAGGAGACTGTGTGGATAGCAGCCTGGATCTGTGTGGGCCAAATGGCCTGTTTCTCTGCTGTACTCGCTATGTCATTTATGCAATGATGGTGGTGGGGGTCAGTTTGGTCAGATGGTTGGAATGTGATGTGGAATGATGCCAATGGCACCGCTTCAATCCCCATACCATCTATAGTTGCTCATGCAGTCGGCTTCCTGCCCCGACCCATGCTTGTGGAGTGGTAGCCCTCAAGCGATAGAGAACCAATTGCCTCTCTCTATTGGAGGGAGCTGCTTATGGCTCTCTGTCAACTATGGCCAATGACCTACTTTTTCTTTTATAAATTTAGAGTACCCAATTCATTTTTTCCAATTAAGGGGCAATTTATCTTGGCCAATCCACCTAACCAGCACATCTTTGGGTTGTGGGGGCGAAACCCACGCAAACACGGGGAGAATGTGCAAACTCCACACGGACAGTGATGCAGGGCCGGGATCAAACCTGGGAACTCGGCGCCGCGGGGCAGAAGTGCTAACCACTGCGCCACCATGCTGCCTGCCAATGACCTATTTAATGATGTTGGTTTAGGGATAAATATTGGTCAGGTCTCCAGGGAGAACCCCCCCCCTACACACACACTCTTCTTTGAATAGTGCCATGGGATCTTTTACGTTGCCCTGTGGGAGCAGCCTGGACCTCAGCTTAATGATTCACGTGAAAGACAGCACAGCCGGCAGTAGAGTACATCCTCAGTATTGCACTGGTGTGTCAGCCTGGATTAGGAGCTCGAGCCTGAATGAGAGGTGAGAGCGCTAGGGCGCTATCAACTGAGCCACGCACACACTCAAAACCTGCAACCAGAAACAGAGGCTTGAATTTTCACAGGGACAGAGAGGGTCTCTCGTTTAGCCAAAATGACCCTGATTACATTTTTGGGAGGGGGCCGTTGCAGGTTGTAGTTTGCATATCCATGGTTTACAGAGGCAATTGCTTGTGTAATAGTGCAGCTGCCTTCAAACATCCTATTTTCGTTATGTCCAAACATGACTGGTGGGCTTACACTTTTCAGGAGAAGCTCTAAAGCTGCCCAAGTTCTTTGGAAGGATCCAGGGTAACCTTTGGGAGAGGTAAAGTGCCTTTTGGGAAAAATCAAGCGCCCTTTCAGAATGTTACAATTAGGCATAAATGTGCGTAAAATGTGAATGAATTCATTAGAAGTGTCGTGCAGCACGGTAGCACAGTGGATAGATTCATAGCTACACAGTCCCAGGTTCGATTCCCGGCTTGAGTCACTGTCTGTGCGGAGTCTGCACGTTCTCCCCGTGTGTGCGTGGGTTTCCTCCGGGAGCTCCCGTTTCCTCCCACAAGTCCCAAAAGATATGCTCTTAGGTGAATTGAACATTCTGAATTCTCCCTCTGTGTACCCGAACAGGCGCCAGAATGTGGCGACGAGGGACTTTTCACAGTAACTTCATTGCAGTGCTAATATAAGCTTACTTGTGACAATAAAGATTATTTTTAAAAAGTTATCGAGGCATGTACATTCAATTAGAATTGTCAAGCTGTCAATGTATTTAAATCACATTGTAACTATCAATCTGCCAAGGCATTTAAATCTCACGCACTTTAATTAAAAGAACAGTCTGTAGTTTGTAAAGGGACATAAATTGACATGGAAGGTATGAGGGGCCGTAGGGGTGCTTGGGGCATGAGGTGGCACGGATGGGGCACAGGGAGTGTGTGGGGAGGTGATGGGTTATGAAGGGCGATAGCCAGAGAATAGTTTTTGGTTTTGTTATTTTCTTTATAAGCATCAAAGCCCCCAGAATGAAAATCAGAAGATTCGGGCACTTTCTCCCGGGTCGAGTTTGCTGAATTTGGGAATTTTCCCGTCTCTCTTTTCCTAATTCGAGAGTAAAAAATCAGACCTGCTGCTCATAACTGCAACACAAAGGCGAGCAGGCAGTTGTAATATTGTGGGTTGAATTTAATGAAGATTCTGGGAGCGGGAATTACGGCGGGAGATGGATTTCATTATGTGGGAACAAAAGTTTCAAAATTACAGCAGCAGGTTCAGACTGAAACAGTTACTTGCCGCCGTGTTTGTGGCAGGTTGGGCTTCACAAGATCCTGTGACAGGTTCCTATTTATAACATGTTCATGCCAAGAATACTCATTGTCTTACAACCTTTTGAAAATAAGTCCTACCTTCAGGATCAAGTCAGCGACTCCTCGTGGCTCCTGGTTCACATTGTTTTGAAGGTGTGTCTGGGGTATGTGGTTGTCTGTGAGATTGGGGAGTTAGATTCAGGGGGATGGGGGGGGGCGGGAACCTACGGGGTGGGAATGCTCGTCTTCCCCGTGCTCTTTGCGGAGTACGAGCTCCCCCGCTAATTTTGTATAAAAGGTCAGCCAGTAAGACACCTGTAGTGATCATCTGGTGCTACTGATTACACATTAACCCCTTATGTACATGCACATAGAGAGACCGACCTAGAGAGAGGAACCCGTTAGGGATCTACCCAGTAGTGTACATTTGTGTTGGTAAAGCTTTTTTTCTTATTTTACTCGGTGTGGGCTCCCTGCGTCCTTATTAAACAATCTGCCTCCAGCTGTTCTGAGGGGCAAAGGCAGCTGCCTCAGGCTGTCCTCCTGGGAAGCAGCCACCAAAATTTGCCAGATCCTGCAACAAAATCGGCAACCACGTGGATTTGGTAACAACCCACCGCCTGTGGCCCTCAAAGTGACTACGGCTACACCGGTACCGGCTGTCAGTTTGCCCGTGCCAGGCACCGTGCCTGGGGGTGCTCTGTTCTTATGAGGTAGGCTGAGGCTCGAGGGCCCCCAATAGGTAAGCTGGGGCATTATGGGCGGCACGGTAGCACTGTGGTTAGCGCTGTTGCTTCACAGCGCCAGGGACCAGGGTTCGATTCCCGGCTTGGGTCACTGACTGTACGGAATCTGCACGTTCTTCTCGTGTCAGCGTGGGTTTCCTCCGGGAGCTCCGGTTTCCTCCCACAAGTCCCGAAAGACGTGCTTGTTAGGTGAATTGGACATTCTGAATTCTCACTCTGTGTACCTGAACAGGCGCCCTAGTGTGACGACTAGGGGCTTTCATAGTAACTTCATTGCAGTGTTAATGTAAGCCTACTTGTGACAATAAAGATCCAGAGGCCGCGGTGGGTAGTCTGAGGGGGTTGCAAGATCGGGACGGCATTTAAAAATGGCGTCCCGATCTCTTCCTGCACTGACGAGCTGAGTTCGACAGTGCAGGAAACAAGATAAGTGCAGCCTCTGCGAGGCGTTCCTCATCGAAGCCAAAAAAGAGTGTCATTTGATAGCGGGTTCGTTCTAGGCGCTGCAGGCACGAGAAACGGAACGCTAAACGTGCCCAAAACAGGAATGTTTTTTCCCGTTAAATCGCGCCGATAGCCAGGGCACAATCAAAGTTCTGTTTTAATATATTACAGAACGCTAATATGAAGAGACAATGTAACAAGCAGATTGAAAAGCCACATACGACCATCTGTAATGAGGTACAATGTCATTAGAACAAAATGCAGCAGATGTAATGGTAATTAATGTGGAAAAGTCCCCCTGTGGCTCTGCTGCACAGAGAACAACTGGGAAATGGGCAGGGTATGTTTCGTTTCATCGACATCCTGCTGAAATACTCAGGCGAGGAGTTCCGGCTTTCTAGACACAAGTTTAAGCGAGTGAAAGGCTCATTTACAATTGGTGGCAGGAAGCGCTTTTCACAACAAAGAGCGATCAACACACGGAACGGATTTCCGGATCGGAGGCATAAAAATCTTGGAATCTGTTCAATTGTTTTCAGCTTGCCTGAACTAACCTCCCTGTTGCTAGCTGCAGCCTACGGGAAAGTGGAACTCAGAAGCATGGCTGGCTGGCTGGGGCTAATCCCCTGGGAACACACGGCCCAATCAGGTGTGGCCTCACAAATCTGCCCAATGAACGTCCTTTAATTTGAACAACTTTGGCATCAATGAACTTTGGCATTGATTAAGTGTGGCCAAAGATTGCTGTAGAGAAATGTGACTGGTGGCATTCCTCAAAACTGCTACGGGAAATAGGCACGGTGGCACAGCGGTTAGCACTGCTGCCCCACAGCGCCAGGGGCCCAGATTTCGATTCTGGCCTAGGGTGACTGTCTGTGCGGAGTTTGCATTTCCCCCCGTGCCTGCGACGGTTCCCTCCCACAGCCCAAACATGAGCATGTTAGGTGGATTGGCCATGATAAATTGCCCCTTAGTGTCAAAAGATGTGCAGTTTAGGTGGGGTTACAAGGATAGAGCGGGGGAGTGGGCCTAGGTAGGGTGCTCTTTCAGAGGGTCGGTACGGACTCAATCGGCTAAATGGCCTCTTTCTGCACTGTAGGAATTCCATGGTCCTAAGTGGGCATGGGTAGCACAGTAGCACAGTTGCTTCACAGCTCCAGGGTCCCAGGTTCGATTCCCGGCTTGGGTCACTTGTCTGTGCGGAGTCGGTACATTCTCCCCGTGTCTGCGTGGGTTTCCTCCGGGTGCTCCGGTTTCTTCCCACAATCCAAAGATGTGCAGGTTAGGTGGATCGGCCATGCTAAATTGCCCTTATTGTTCAAAAAGGTTCGGTGGGGTTGCTGGGTTGTGGAGATAGGGTGGAGTTGCGGGCTTAGGTGGGTTGGTCGTTCCGGTGCGGACTCGATGGGCCAAATGGCCTCCTTCGGCACTGTAAATTCTATGTCGATGTCTAAGTCTGTGAAAGTGTGCAAAAGATAAAGATACGTGTAGAAAGAAAACTAATAAATGTCAGATTTCCAGCTTTTGAGGGCTTTTAAAAATCTCAGTAATAAGTACCTGTATGTGTTTCCGTTGCACAGCCAGTAAATATTATGCCTTGATGAATTAGAGTAGCAGTTAGCAGCTGGGGGCCATCTTATCACCAATCTTGTCATTTTCTTTCAGTATGTACCAGCATCGGCCCAGTTCCACCCATTATCCTTCATTTGCTGTCACTCATGAGGAGAGACTCCAAATCAATGAGCATTTCGACCACAGGCAGGCTTTTCTCTCTTAACTACTTCCTTGGATTAGAAATGATTGTTTCGGTGCGAGAGATCCCAACGATGATCTTCGATCCGCCATTTTAATGCCACTGTTTTTTTTATAAATTTGGAGTATCCAATTCATTTTTTCCAATTAAGGGGTAATTTAGCGTGGCCAATCCACCTACCCGGTACATCTTTGGGTTGTGGGGGCGAAACCCACGCAGACACGGGGAGAATGTGTAAACTCCACACGGACAGTGACCCAGAGCCGCGATCGGACTTGGGACCTCGGCGCCGTGAGGCAGCAGTGCTAACCACTGAGCCACCATGCTGCCCCTTAACGCCGCTGTTTTGTCCACTTATTTTAAGTGGGTTTACACAAAGGAAAGAAAAAAAATATATCCTCGGGGCCACTGCTTAAATTATCAGCTTTTACCTCTTGATGAATTCGGCTTCGAATTTCCCTGTGTGGATGCTGAGGTGAATGACGCACAGCGGGAAGTCAAGTTTCAAAACATGGGGCTGGATTCTCCGGTCGCCAAAATCATGTTTGGCGATCGGCCGGAGAATCCAAGTCTCCGACCAAATCGGGGGCGGCGCCGCTTTCGCGATGCTCCGCCCCCTCCAAAGCAGCATACCCGGAGATTATGCCGCGCCACGTATCAATGGCCTCAGGACATTGCCTGAGGCCCGCCACCTGATGCTCCGCCCCCCACCGGCCGAGTTCCCGACGGTGTGGGTCTCTCATGGCCTCACCCGTCGGGAACTTGCCATGGCGGCTGCGGACTCAGTCCAGCACCGCCACAGTCGGGGGAGGGCTGCTCCGCAGGAAGTGGGGGGGGGCATTATTCGGGGCTGGGGGCACTGTGGGGGGGTAGTCCCGGGCGCACGCTCCGGCTGAAGGGCGGGACTATTTTGTAGGCCGGGTCCGCGAGCTACCTCCGCCATGGAGCACGGGCGCTGCTGCTGTAGGCCGCCGCCGTGCGCATGCGCGGCCACGGACACGGCAATTCTCCGGGGTGTATCGGCAGCTAGAGCCGGGTGCTAGCCTCCAGCAAAACGGGGAATCGGTGGTCGTTTTGTGGAGGTTTTTCTGGCGTAAAACGGCACCGTTCCCACGCCGGCGTGGAGACATAGCCCCAGAATCAGAGAATCCAGCCCAAGATCTTAAATTGAAAGAAATGTATGAGAGCAGCTGTCCCAGTCACTAATGGCAGTACGTGAATCGTAATGGTGCTCTAAACGCATTAAGGATCAACTCCCAGTTTGTGCTGTGTTATGTGTGACAGTGGTGCGGAGAAAGCAACTGGGCTGTATACACCTCCGTTGGGGGTCGGTTTAGCTCAGTTGGCTGGACAGCTGGCTCGTGATGCGGAGCGAGGCCAGCGGCGCGGGTTCAATTCCCGAACCGGCTGAGGTTATTCACAAAGGCCCCGCCCTCTCCACCTTGCCCCTCACCTGAGGTGTGGTGATCCTCAGGTTAAACCACCACCAGTCAGCTCTCCCCCCCCCCCCCCTCAAAAGGGGAAAGCAGCCAATGGTCATTTGGGACTATGGTGACCTAATCTTACTTTACCTGAGTTAAGGAGGGGGTGAGGTTAGAAAGTCCTATTCCTTAACGACACACCCAAAAAATGTGTGCAGTGGGGGAGGGCGAGATTGACTTCAGTTGGATTAGCCCCCCTTGCGCCCCACACCCCACGCTCTCTCCCCAGACATGAATAGTTTTCCAAAACTCACCATATAGACTTTGGCAAGGATTTGGAAGAGGTTTCTGAGCGGGTCCAGCGCCTGTTTAATTGCGGTGTGTGGCGTGTTGTCGACTCAAGGAGTCCGAGTTGCTATGGCAACACACACATTTTGTGAGAAGGTGTTTCCTCACATCACATTTGCTTCTTTTGCAAATTACTCTAAACCTGTGCCCTCTCGTTCTCGATCCTTTGGCAAGCGGGAACAATTTGCCTATCTATCCTGTCCAGGCCCCTCATTATTTTGAACGTCTGTTTCAAATCTCCCCCTTAGCCTTCTTCTCTCCAAGGGGAACAGTCCCAATGTGTCCAATCTATCCACAGAATTTAAGTTTCTCATCCCTGGAACCATCCTTGTGAACTTCCTCTGCGCTCTCTCCAATGTGTTTGCATCCTTCCTGTGGTGTGGCACCCAGAACTGTACACAATATTCCAGCTCAGGCCTAATTATTGCCCTGTATAAGTTCAGCAAAACTTATAGGGAAGAATTTTCCCAGAGCTTGTCAGAGTGTCAGACTCTGACAGAAAACCGGCGTGTTCTCTCCAGGTGCACGGTGGAGCTTTCGGGCCAGATCTTCAGCCACCCTGACGAAACAAAATCTGAGGGCGTGGTTTACGCCATACATCTGGCAGGGCGGGGCCTGATAGAGGGGGCGAGGCTGATTTGGCAGAGATCAGGGCGCCACCTTTTAAGGACTCTGGATCGGAACAGAAGTTAAACTCCCGCCAGCCATCCCCCCTCAAGCATCGGGGCGAACCCCCCTCACCACAAAGGTATCGGGGGCTCTCCCCACCTCCCCAAACACAAAGGTATTGGGGGCTCGCACCCCGTCACCCCCCACAACAGTAGTATTGTGGACACACTTCCACTTACAGGCAAGTTCCCCCCTTCACTGGGCCAGATCTCCCCTGCCCCACTGCAAAGGCATCAGCCTTCCCATCCCACACAGATAACGGGAGCCCCCCGCCCCCCAATGGGCTCCACATTCGCCGACACAATGTTAGAAATTTGGGTCCACGAGGATCTCTTTCCGAAGGTGGCAGAATAGTTTATGTCAGGTCCACACCACACGTGCATGACAGAAATGGAACACAGGAAGCCGAGTACAGACAGAAGAAGACTAGCTCGCCATTCAGCCCCTCAAGACAACTCGATGAGATTATGAGATTCTATGAGATTATGATTGATCGTCCTGCCATCAAAACCTTTTATACCCGAGCAAAAAATTTTCGATCTCAGATTTCCAATTGTGAATTGCGCGACCATAACAAAGAACAAAGAAATGTACAGCACATGAACAGGCCCTTCGGCCCTCCAAGCCCGTGCCGACCATGCTGCCCGACTAAACTACAATCTTCTACACTTCCTGGGTCCGTATCCCTCTATTCCCATCCTATTCATGTATTTGTCAAGGTGCCCCTTAAATGTCACTATCGTCCCTGCTTCCACCACCTCCTCCGGTAGCGAGTTCCAGGCACCCACTACCCTCTGCGGAAAAAACTTGCCTCGTACATCTACTCTAAACCTTGCCCCTCTCACCTTGAACCTATGCCCCCTAGTAATTGACCCCTCTACCCTGGGGAAAAGCCTCTGACTATCCACTCTGTCTATGCCCCTCATAATTTTGTAGACCTCTATCAGGTCTCCCCTCAACCTCCTTCGTTCCAGTGAGAACAAAACGAGTTTATTCAACCGCTCCTCATAGCTAATGCCCTCCATACCAGGCAACATTCTGGTAAATCTCTTCTGCACCCTCTCTAAAGCCTCCACATCCTTCTGGTAGTGTGGCGACCAGAATTGAACACTATACTCCAAGTGTGGCCTAACTAAGGTTCTTTACAGCTGCAACATGACTTGCCAATTCTTATACTCAATGCCCCGGCCAATGAAGGCAAGCATGCCGTATGCCTTCTTGACTACCTTCTCCACCTGTATTGCCCCTTTCAATGACCTGTGGACCTGTACTCCTAGATCTCTTTGACTTTTAATACTCTTGAGGGTTCTACCATTCACTGTATATTCCCCACCTGCATTAGACCTTCCAAAATGCATTACCTCACATTTGTCCGGAGTAAACTCCATCTGCCATCTCTCCGCCCAAGTCTCCAAACAATCTAAATCCTGCTGTATCCTCTGACAGTCCTCATCGCTATCCGCAATTCCACAAACCTTTGTGTCGTCTGCAAACTTACTAATCAGACCAGTTACATTTTCCTCCAAATCATTTATATATACTACAAAGAGCAAAGGTCCCAGCACTGATCCCTGTGGAACACCACTGGTCACAGCCCTCCAATTAGAAAAGCATCCTTCCATTGCTACTCTCTGCCTTCTATGACCTAGCCAGTTCTGTATCCACCTTGCCAGCTCCCCCCTGATCCCGTGTGACTTCACCTTTTGTACTAGTCTACCATGAGGGACCTTGTCAAAGGCCTTACTGAAGTCCATATAGACAACATCCACTGCCCTACCTGCATCAATCATCTTAGTGACCTCCTCGAAAAACTCTATCAAGTTCGTGAGACACGACCTCCCCTTCACAAAACCATGCTGCCTCTCACTAATACGTTCATTTGCTTCCAATTGGGAGTAGATCCTGTCTCGAAGAATTCTCTCCAGTAATTTCCCTACCACTGAAGTAAGACTCACCGGCCTGTAGTTCCCTGGATTATCCTTGCTACCCTTCTTAAACAGAGGAACCACATTGGCTATTCTCCAGTCCTCCGGGACATCCCCTGAAGACAGTGAGGATCCAAAGATTTCTGTCAAGGCCTCAGCAATTTCCTCTCCAGCCTCCTTCAGTATTCTGGGGTAGATCCCATCAGGCCCTGGGGACTTACCTACCTTAATATTTTTTAAGACACCCAACACCTCGTCTTTTTGGATCTCAATGTGACCCAGGCTATCTACACACCCTTCTCCAGACTCAACATCTACCAATTTCTTCTCTTTGGTGAATACTGATGCAAAGTATTCATTTAGTACCTCGCCCATTTCCTCTGCCTCCACACATAGATTCCCTTGCCTATCCTTCAGTAAGCCAACCCTTTCCCTGGCTACCCTCTTGCTTTTTATGTACGTGTAAAAAGCCTTGGGATTTTCCTTAACCCTATTTGCCAATGACTTTTCGTGACCCCTTCTAGCCCTCCTGACTCCTTGCTTAAGTTCCTTCCTACTTTCCTTATATTCCACGCAGGCTTCGTCTGTTCCCAGCCTTTTAGCCCTGACAAATGCCTCCTTTTTCTTTTTGACGAGGCCTACAATATCTCTCGTTATCCAAGGTTCCCGAAAATTGCCGTATTTATCCTTCTTCCTCACAGGAACATGCCGGTCCTGAATTCCTTTCAACTGCCACTTGAAAGCCTCCCACATGTCAGATGTTGATTTGCCCTCAAACATCCGCCCTCAATCTATGTTCTTCAGTTCCCGCCTAATATTGTTATAATTAGCCTTCCCCCAATTTAGCACATTCATCATAGGACCACTCTTATCCTTGTCCACCAGTACTTTAAAACTTACTGAATTGTGGTCACTGTTACCGAAATGCTCCTCTACTGAAACATCTACCACCTGGCCGGGCTCATTCCCCAATACCAGGTCCAGTACCGCCCCTTCCCTAGTTGGACTGTCTACATATTGTTTTAAGAAGCCCTCCTGGATGCTCCTTACAAACTCCGCCCCGTCTAAGCCCCTGGCAGTAAGTGAGTCCCAGTCAATATTGGGGAAGTTGAAGTCTCCCATTACCACAACCCTGTTGTTTTTACTCTTTTCCAAAATCTGTCTACCTATCTGCTCCTCTATCTCCCACTGGCTGTTGGGAGGCCTGTAGTAAACCCCCAACATTGTGACTGCACCCTTCTTATTCCTGATCTCTACCCATTTTGTTTGCAATGAGTGCTGAATTTGGTGCATTTGTGTGCGATAGTGAGAGTTTGGTGACCGAGGGAGTATAAGGCTTCATTTTTATCTAAAGTTTAGTCTTTCTTTTATTTAGTTAATTAACTTAAAAGTTGCTGTTTGGTTTAGAAGAAGGTGAATTTTCAATAAGCTTTAAACAGGCTTCTACTTGTAGGCACTTGCAGCTGGAGCTTGTTAATTAGTTAATTGGATTAGGCCAGTTTTCAGAGGCTAGATTCACAGGAGAAAAGTGATCCCCGACAGTGCAGACTTTGTTTGCACTGAGTGCTGAATTTGGTGCATTTGAGTGCTATAGTGAGAGTTTGGTGACTGAGGGAGTATAAGGCTTCATTTTTATCTAAAGTTTAGTCTTTCTTTTATTTAGTTAATTAACTTAAAAGTTGCTGTTTGGTTTAGAAGAAGGTGAATTTTCAATAAGCTTTAAACAGGCTTCTACTTGTAGGCACTTGCAGCTGGAGCTTGTTAATTAGTTAATTGGATTAGGCCAGTTTTCAGAGGCTAGATTCACAGTATAAAAGTGATCCCCTACAGTGCAGATTTTGTTTGCACTGAGTGCTGAATTTGGTGCATTTGAGTGCTATAGTGAGAGTTTGGTGACTGAGGGAGTATAAGGCTTCATTTTTATCTAAAGTTTAGTCTTTCTTTTATTTAGTTAATTAACTTAAAAGTTGCTGTTTGGTTTAGAAGAAGGTGAATTTTCAATAAGCTTTAAACAGGCTTCTACTTGTAGGCACTTGCAGCTGGAGCTTGTTAATTAGTTAATTGGATTAGGCCAGTTTTCAGAGGCTAGATTCACAGTATAAAAGTGATCCCCTACAGTGCAGACTTTGTTTGCACTGAGTGCTGAATTTGGTGCATTTGAGTGAGATAGTGAGAGTTTGGTGACCGAGGGAGTGCTGAATTTGGTGCATTTGAGTGCGATAGTGAGAGTTTGGTGACTGAGGGAGTATAAGGCTTCATTTTTATCTAAAGTTTAGTCTTTCTTTTATTTAGTTAATTAACTTAAAAGTTGCTGTTTGGTTTAGAAGAAGGTGAATTTTCAATAAGCTTTAAACAGGCTTCTACTTGTAGGCACTTGCAGCTGGAGCTTGTTAATTAGTTAATTGGATTAGGCCAGTTTTCAGAGGCTAGATTCACAGTATAAAAGTGATCCCCTACAGTGCAGACTTTGTTTGCACTGAGTGCTGAATTTGGTGCATTTGAGTGCTATAGTGAGAGTTTGGTGACTGAGGGAGTATAAGGCTTCATTTTTATCTAAAGTTTAGTCTTTCTTTTATTTAGTTAATTAACTTAAAAGTTGCTGTTTGGTTTAGAAGAAGGTGAATTTTCAATAAGCTTTAAACAGGCTTCTACTTGTAGGCACTTGCAGCTGGAGCTTGTTAATTAGTTAATTGGATTAGGCCAGTTTTCAGAGGCTAGATTCACAGTATAAAAGTGATCCCCTACAGTGCAGACTTTGTTTGCACTGAGTGCTGAATTTGGTGCACTTGAGTGCTATAGTGAGAGTTTGGTGACTGAGGGAGTTAGGTGAGGAGGGAGTAAGGCGCTCCTTTCATTTTGTTTCCTACATTTCCGCAAAGAGTGCAAAGAGAGCCAGGAGTTTACAGAAAGTGTAGCTGACTGGGAGCAGGGTCGGAGGGCGGAGATCTAGTTAGTCCACAGGGCAGCTATATTCTGTCAGGTAAGAGGGGATGGAGGCTAGGCCAGTTACATGCTCCTCCTGTAGGATGTGGGTGGTGAGGAATACCACCGGTGTCCCCACTGCCTATACCTGCGGGAAGTGCACCCAACTTCAGCTCCTCAAAGACCGTGTTAGGGAACTGCAGCTGAAGCTGGATGAACTTCGGATCATCCGGGAGGCAGAGGGGGTGATTGAGAAGAGTTACAAGGAGGTAACCACACCCAAGGTACAGGACAAGAATAGCTGGGTTACAGTCAGAGGAAAAAAAAAAAACAGGCAGAAAGTGCAGGGATCCCTCGTGGCCGTTCCCCTTCAAAACAAGTATACCGTTTTGGATGCTGTTGGGGGGGATGACCTACCGGGGGAAGGCCCTAGCGGCCAGGTCTCTGGCACTGAGTCTGGCTCTGGGGCTCAGAAGGGAAGGGGGGAGAATAGAAAAGCAATAGTTGTAGGAGATTCAATGGTTAGGGGAATAGATAGGAGATTCTGTGGTCGCGAGCGAGACTCCCGGAAGGTATGTTGCCTCCCGGGTGCCAGGGCCAGGGATGTCTCGGATCGTGTCTTCAGGATCCTTAAGGGGGAGGGGGAGCAGCCAGAAGTCGTGGTGCACATTGGTACCAACGACATAGGTAGGAAAAGGGGTGTGGAGGTAATAAACAAGTTTAGGGAGTTAGGCTGGAAGTTAAAAGCCAGGACAGACAGAGTTGTCATCTCTGGTTTGTTGCCGGTGCCACGTGATAGCGAGGCTAGGAATAGGGAGAGAGTGCAGTTGAACACGTGGCTGCAGGAATGGTGTAGGAGGGAGGGCTTCAGGTATTTGGATAATTGGAGCGCATTCTGGGGAAGATGGGACCTGTACAAGCAGGACGGGTTGCATCTGAACCAGAGGGGCACCAATATCCTGGGAGGGAGGTTTTCTAGTACTCTTCGGGAGGGTTTAAACGAATTTGGCAGGGGAATGGGAACCGGATTTGTAGTCCAGCAACTAAGGTAGCCGACATTCAGGACGCCAAAGCGTGTAATGAGGCAGTGGGGAAGGGAACACTGACAAAGGAGAGTACTTGCAGGCACGGAGATGGGTTGAAGTGTGTATACTTCAACGCAAGAAGCATCAGGAATAAGGTGGGTGAACTTAAGGCATGGATCGGTACTTGGGACTACGATGTGGTGGCCATCACGGAAACTTGGATAGAAGAGGGGCAGAAATGGTTGTTGGAGGTCCCTGGTTATAGATGTTTCAATAAGATTAGGGAGGGTGGTAAAAGAGGTGGGGGGGGTGGCATTATTAATTAGAGATAGTATAACAGCTGCAGAAAGGCAGTTCGAGGAGTATCACCCTATTGAGGTAGTATGGGTTGAAGTCAGAAATAGGAAAGGAGCAGTCACCTTGTTTGGAGTTTTCTATAGGCCCCCCAATAGTAGCAGAGATGTGGAGGAACAGATTGGGAAACAGATTTTGGAAAGGTGCAGAAGTCATAGGGTAGTAGTCATGGGCGACTTTAACTTCCCAAATATTGAGTGGAAACTCTTCAGATCAAATAGTTTGGATGGGGTGGTGTTTGTGCAGTGTGTCCAGGAAGCTTTTCTAACACAGTATGTAGATTGTCCGACCAGAGGAGGGGCAATATTGGATTTAGTACTGGGTAATGAGCCAGGGCAAGTGATAGATTTGTTAGTGGGGGAGCATTTTGGAGATAGTGACCACAATTCTGTGACTTTCACTTTAGTAATGGAGAGGGATAGGTGCATGCAACAGGGCAAGGTTTACAATTGGGGGAAGGGTAAATACGATGTTGTCAGACAAGAATTGAAGTGCATAAGTTGGGAACATAGGCTGGCAGGGAAGGACACAAATGAAATGTGGAACTGGTTCAAGGAACAGGTGCTACGTGTCCTTGATATATATGTCCCTGTCAGGCAGGTAAGAGATGGTCGAGTGAGGGAACCATGGTTGACAAGAGAGGTTGAATGCCTTGTTAAGAGGAAAAAGGTGACTTATGTAAGGCTGAGGAAACAAGGTTCAGACAGGGCATTGGAGGGATACAAGATAGCCAGGAGGGAACTGAAGAAAGGGATTAGGAGAGCTAAGAGAGGGCATGAACAATCTTTGGCGGGTAGGATCAAGGAAAACCCCAAGGCCTTTTACGCATATGTGAGAAATATGAGAATGACTAGAGCGAGGGTAGGTCCGATCAAGGACAGTAGCGGGAGATTGTGTATTGAGTCTGAAGAGATAGGAGAGGTCTTGAACGAGTACTTTTCTTCTGTATTCACAAATGAGAGGGGCGATATTGTTGGAGAGGACAGTGTGAAACAGATTGGTAAGCTCGAGGAAATACTTGTTAGGAAGGAAGATGTGTTGGGCATTTTGAAAAACTTGAGGATAGACAAGTTCCCCGGGCCTGACGGGATATATCCAAGGATTCTATGGGAAGCAAGAGATGAAATTGCAGAGCCGTTGGCAATGATCTTTTCGTCCTCACTGTCAACAGGGGTGGTACCAGGGGATTGGAGAGTGGCGAATGTCGTGCCCCTGTTCAAAAAAGGGACTAGGGATAACCCTGGGAATTACAGGCCAGTTAGTCTTACTTCGGTGGTAGGCAAAGTAATGGAAAGGGTACTGAAGGATAGGATTTCTGAGCATCTGGAAAGACACTGCTTGATTAGGGATAGTCAGCACGGATTTCTGAGGGGTAGGTCTTGCCTTACAAATCTTATTGAATTCTTTGAGGAGGTGACCAAGCATGTGGATGAAGGTAAAGCAGTGGATGTAGTGTACGTGGATTTTAGTAAGGCATTTGATAAAGTTCCCCATGGTAGGCTTATGCAGAAAGTAAGGAGGCATGGGATAGTGGGAAATCTGGCCAGTTGGATAACGAACTGGCTAACCGATAGAAGTCAGAGAGTGGTGGTGGATGGCAAATATTCAGCCTGGATCCCAGTTACCAGTGGCGTACCGCAGGGATCAGTTCTGGGTCCTCTGCTGTTTGTGATTTTCATTAATGACTTGGATGAGGGAGTTGAAGGGTGGGTCAGTAAATTTGCAGACGATACGAAGATTGGTGGAGTTGTGGATAGTAAGGAGGGCTGTTGTCGGCTGCAAAGAGACATAGATAGGATGCAGAGCTGGGCTGAGAAGTGGCAGATGGAGTTTAACCCTGAAAAGTGTGAGGTTGTCCATTTTGGAAGGACAAATATGAATGCGGAATACAGGGTTAACGGTAGAGTTCTTGGCAATGTGGAGGAGCAGAGAGATCTTGGGGTCTATGTTCATACATCTTTGAAAGTTGCCACTCAAGTGGATAGAGCTGTGAAGAAGGCCTATGGTGTGCTCGCGTTCATTAACAGAGGGATTGAATTTAAGAGCCATGAGGTGATGATGCAGCTGTACAAAACTTTGGTAAGGCCACATTTGGAGTACTGTGTACAGTTCTGGTCGCCTCATTTTAGGAAGGATGTGGAAGCCTTGGAAAAGGTGCAAAGAAGATTTACCAGGATGTTGCCTGGAATGGAGAGTAGGTCTTACGAGGAAAGGTTGAGGGTGCTAGGCCTTTTCTCATTAGAACGGAGAAGGATGAGGGGCGACTTGATAGAGGTTTATAAGATGATCAGGGGAATAGATAGAGTAGACAGTCAGAGACTTTTTCCCCGGGTGGAACAAACCATTACAAGGGGACATAAATTTAAGGTGAAAGGTGGAAGATATAGGAGGGATATCAGAGGTAGGTTCTTTACCCAGAGAGTAGTGGGGGCATGGAATGCACTGCCTGTGGAAGTAGTTGAGTCGGAAACATTAGGGACCTTCAAGCAGCTATTGGATAGGTATATGGATTACAGTAAAATGATAGTGTAGATTTATTTGTTCTCAAGGGCAGCACGGTAGCATTGTGGATAGCACAATTGCTTCACAGCTCCAGGGTCCCAGGTTCGATTCCAGCTTGGGTCACTGTCTGTGCGGAGTCTGCACGTCCTCCCCGTGTCTGCGTGGGTTTCCTCTGGGTGCTCCAGTTTCCTCCCACAGTCCAATGATGTGCGGGTTAGGTGAATTGGCCAATGATAAATTGCCCTTAATGTCCAAATTGCCCTTGGTGTTGGGTGGAAGTGTTGAGTTTGGGTAGGGTGCTCTTTCCAAGAGCCGGTGCAGACTCAAAGGGCCGAATGGCCTCCTTCTGCACTGTAAATTCAATGTTAATCTATGATTAATCTAGGACAAAGGTTCGGCACAACATCGTGGGCCGAAGAGCCTGTTCTGTGCTGTATTTTTCTATGTTCTATGTTCTATGTTCATATAGCCTCACTGCCCTCTGAGTTGTCCTCCCGCAGTACAGCTGTGATATTCTCCCGAACCAGTAGCGCAACTCCGCCTCCCCTTTTACATCCCCCTCTATCCCGCCTGAAACATCTAAATCCTGGAACGCTTAGCTGCCAATCCTGCCCTTCCCTCAACCAGGTCTCTGTAATGGCAACATCATAGTTCCAAGTACTAATCCAAGCTCTAAGTTCATCTGCCATACCCGTAATACTTCTTGCATTAAAACATATGCACTTCAGGCCACCAGACCCGCTGTGTTCAGCAACTTCTCCCTGTCTGCTCTGCCTCAGAGCCCCACTGTTCCTATTCCCTAGTTCTCCCTCAATGCTCTCACCTTCTGACCTATTGCTCCTGTGCCCACCCCCCTGCCGTACTAGTTTAAACCCTCCCGTGTGACACTAGCAAACCTCGCGGCCAGGATATTTATGCCTCTCCGGTTTAGATGCAACCCGTCCTTATATAGGTCACACCTGCCCCGGAAGAGCTCCCAGTGGTCCAGATAACGGAAACCCTCCCTCCTACACCAGCTGTTTAGCCACGTGTTTAGCTGCTCTATCTTCCTATTTCTAGTCTCACTGGCACGTGGCACAGGGAGTAATCCCGAGATTACAACCCTAGAGGTCCTGTCTTTTAACTTTCTGCCTAGCTCCCTGAACTCCTGCTGCAGGACCTCATGCCCCTTCCTGCCTTTGTCGTTAGTACCAATATGTACAACGACCTCTGCCTGTTTGCCCTCCCCCTTCAGGATGCCCTCTACCCGTTCGGAGACATCCTGGACCCTGGCACCAGGGAGGCAACATACCATCCTGGAGTTTCTTTCACGTCCACAGAAGCGCCTATCTGTGCCCCTGACTATAGAGTCCCCGATTACTATTACTCTTCTGCGCTTTGACCCTCCCTTCTGAACATCAGAGCCAGCCGTGGTGCCACTGCTCTGGCTGCTGCTGTTTTCCCCTGATAGGCTATCCCCCCCGACAGTATCCAAAGGGGTATACCTGTTCGAGAGGGGGACAACCACAGGGGATTCCTGCACTGACTGCCTGCCCTTTCTGGTGGTCACCCATTTCTCTGCCTGCACCTTGGGTGTGACCACATTTACATAACTGCGATCTATGACGCTTTCCGCCACCTGCATGCTCCTAAGTGCATCCAATTGCTGCTCCAACCGAACCATGCGGTCTGTGAGGAGCTCCAGTTGGGTGCACTTTCTGCAGATGAAGCCATCCGGGACGCTGGAAGCCTCCCGGACCTGCCACATCTCACAGTCAGAGCACTGCACCCCTCTAACTGACATTGCGTCAATTAATTAAAAAATTTAAAAAAAAATTTTTTTTTAAATATATATTTTATTTAATTTCAAAGTTACTGCTAACTATCTGTTTCCTAGCACTAGATTTCTAATAGAAATGCGAAAGCTAAATATAGTACTCTCCGATCTCTGGCTTAGATACCCCTCTAAATTATAATTAAGTAATTATGTTTAATTAGTTACCAATGCTTAATTTTTTTAATTAAGTGTAGATTCCCAACCAGCCACTCAGGTCACAGCTTTTCTGTGATGTCACTTCAGTTTCCCCCGACACACACAATTTGAAAAAGGTATAAAAGTAAAAATGAGTAAAAATCACTTACTTACCTTCTTACCTTCTGAGTGCCTTAGATGTTCTCAGGTTCTCTCCCTGACAGAGACTGCTCCTCCACCTCCGAACCTTGACCTGCACAATGCTCCCAGAAATCACTTGCCCACCGCTCCCGTTGAAATCGACTGATTATAATAATAATCTTTATCATTGTCACAAGTAGGCTTACATTAACACTGCAATGAAGTTACTGTGAAAATCCCCTAGTCGCCACACTCCGGCGCCTGTTCGGGTACATTGAGGGTGAATTCAGAATGTCCAATTCACTCAACAAGCATGTCTTTCGGGTCTTGTGGGAGGAAACTGGAGCACCCGGAGGAAACCCACACAGACACGGTGAGAACGTGCAGACTGTGCACAGACAGTGACCCAGTGGGGAATAGAACCTGGGACCCTGGAGCTGTGAAGCCACAGTACTAACCACTGTGCTACCTTGCCGCCCATTGTGCTACCGTGCTGGCCAGTTTTGTTGGAGAGGGCTCCACACTTCTTCCACCCTTTTAATGAAGGTTTATTTCCTAAGTTCTCTCCTGAATGACCTGGCTCTGATTTTAAGATGATGTCCCCTTGTGCTAGGCACCCTGGACCAGTGGAACCATCTCTCCATCTCCCCTATCAACTCCTTTCAAAGCCCCTAAAACACTCTGCTTCAGAAGAAACAGGTGGTTTGAGTCTATGGTCCCCAAAGTTGTCCACCGCTGGTGGTTTTCCTCGCATCATATCTCAACTGCTGTGGACTAATCAATAGAGATTGACGATGATGAGGCAACTCATCCATTATAGAATTTACAGTGCAGAAGGAGGCCATTCGGCCCATCGAGTCTGCACCAGCTCTTGGAAAGAGCACCCTACCCAAGGTCAACACCTACACCCTATCCCCATAACCCAGTAACCCCACCCAGCACTATGGGCAATTTTGGACACTAAGGGCAATTTATCATGGCCAGTCCACCTAACCTGCACATCTTTGGACTGTGGGAGGAAACCGGAGCACCCGGAGGAAACCCATGCACACACGGGGAGGATGTGCAGACTCCGCACAGACAGTGACCCAAGCCGGAATCGAACCTGGGACCCTGGAGCTGTGAAGCAATTGTGCTACCCACAATGCTACCGTGCTGCCCACACTATACTACCGTGCTGCCCTACCATTACTGTTGTACATGCGCCATCCGGGATGACGGAAGGCAAATTAGGTGATTTTTCTTGGGTTTCCTTCATCTTACAATTCCTACATTCCTAAGATCAGAGCTGCACTACCACCGATTTAATTCCATGGATAGAAACTTATTCAGAGGAAACCCGTCAGTTTTCAATGGGCTCCGCCTGTATGGAGACCTGCACCAGTGTGGGGCTACCCAAATTTATCCTGATATCCCCAAAAATGTCTTGCTAAAACCCTGCAAAGCTACAGCAGCACTTCCTCATCAATGCTCATGATATTGTTTATAAGGACCAGACGTGTCCTGACAAAGGCTCAAATGAGAGCAATATTAATTCTCGGATGCCTCAAGGGCAACACAGTGAATTTTTCAGTCATGATGCATGGGTAACATTAGAATTCAGCAATCACGGTTTCAGTGAGACAAGCACTTTGAAAAATGTGATCTCAATTATGTACATCGCATTTCACACACATCTCAGCTCAGAAAGAGCCCAGCTGTGTAGTATGGTTTCCATGAACGGCAGATTTCCACAGCTCACCAGCACAACATCGCTGGAAATCTGACTTTGATTTCCTTTGTTCTGCTGTTACATCACAGCATTGCAAACTCTCGGCGGATCGCTTCGACCTTGTGTTGTTACACGTCGAGCGTCTTTCAGGCAACTGAGAGGATTGGTGCCTGGGCGTGTGTGAGTTTGGTGAGCCAGTTGGGCCCTTTGCACATTGAGCAACCAAATATCTGAGGTCAACGTGGAGATCTGAAAGGTGCAAACTAAGCTTAGCGGACTGGTGGCGGCAGAAAAGGAAGAAATGTGCCTTTGAAAATGAGCACGGGTATTTGTGATTTTATTCCCAATTCAACAAACAACAAAACAAGTATGAGGGAAGAAAGAATCAGAAATTTCAGGGCAGAGTGAGACCCACTCTGCTCAGTCCACATTTGAAACTCCGGGCGGGACCTCCAGGTCCCAATCGACAGTCATCGTCGTGGCGGATTGGGGGAATTTGGAGAACTATTAAAAGTCAACAGCTCTCCAAATTTTCCTGCCCCGCCCATGGCGATTCCAACCAATGTCAGGGCCAGAAAATCCCACCCTGAGCCTGTACCCTTAATATTCTTCTTCTTGATTGAAAAAAAAAATCGAACTCCCTCAGGTTAAGGGAGTAATAAAACATGTAGGCATTATTGATAGGAGCAAGCACGGTGGCACAGTGAGTAGCACTGCTAACTCACGGCGCCGAGGACCCGGGTTCGACCCCGGCCCCGGGTCACTGTCCGTGTGAAGTTTGCACATTCTCCCCGTGTCTGCGTGGGTCTCACCACCACAACCCAAAACGATGTGCAGGGTAGGTGGATTGACCACACTAAATTGCCCCTTAATTGGAAAAAAAAGAATTGGGTCCTATAAATTAAAAGAAAATAATCATATCCCCTCATCACTGGTTCACATCTTCTCTCTTATCCTTGCAATAGCAGAGTGCCCAAAAACATGCCCTCATCCAGCAGTTTCCATGTAGCAGCCTTTAAGGTGATGCACTGTTATCCAATCCATGACAATCGGACATTTGTGGTGATATGGCTGTGGGCAATATTGTACATAGTTGATGCTGCGACCTCCAACCAGCAGGTGGCGGCACAGATCTACCATGCGGTTCAGAGACATTAGTCAGATGACATCCGGCTACCAGCAGAAGGTTGTCAGGCGCACGTGAGGACAGTGGTGCATAAGGGTAGTTCTAGGAGAGTCTAATGTAGCTCTACGATAACTTGATCTGTATCTGATAGTTACCTTACCAAGTGTGCATTAATAAATCTTAGTTCTGGCTAAATCACCAGCAGTTCTGTAGATTCATTGCGAGACAAGATCACGGAACACAACAACATTCAAAACCCAGATATTAGCATTATTTTTGCTGATCCTTGTTCCCTGTTTTGTCCTGTTTAAACATTAGGCCTGGTGGTTTGGGTAAGCTTGTTTTGAGCACTAGCTCCTCATTGGTGAATATATCCAGACTCCAACACCGAGACCCCATTGAATCGTAGAAAATGACAGAAACAGCCCATTCAGCCCATCAAGTGGGTGCTGTTCCCCACGCCAGTCACCTGGCCTGATCCTCTCCTGCTCAATCCCCACGCTCTTTAATGCTGCCAGCGTCGGCAGCTTAATGGGAATATGGAGTTAAATATTATTGGGCCAATTTCCATGTAGCGCTGTAAATCAGTTCAAAACGGCAACAGCTGGTGTGAATCTCACCAGAATATCAGCATGCAAATAGTCCTGAAACCTCGCAAGGCGAGTAAACTCACTTCATTATGCTGAGCTCCCAGTCCACTAATGGCTGATTGAAGAGATCATACAGAGGGGTGGGAACGGAAGGGCTGTGGACAATTCAGAGGCAGTAACAAGATCGAGGAGAACAGGATGGCTGGCAGCTTGTGGTGGACTTCATAGGCATCTCAACTCCTTGACAACTGTTTAATGAAGGGTGAAGGAGAGTGGGGTAAGAGTGGCAAGTAAGACTAAATGGAGCAAGCTCAATATATGGCACGAGTCTGCAGGGTAGTGACCGAACACTCCACCACCCAATTCCATCCATAGAAACCAACATATTAGGAGCAGGCGTAGACCATTCGGCCCCTCAAGCCTATTCCGTCAGAGCATGGCTGAATTAATTACCTCAACTTCACACTACTGCCTACACCCTTTCACCCACTTGCTTCTGAAGATTTCTGCCTTAAAGATATTTAAAACTCCCACCCTGTTTGGTGGTTGCTGCAAGGTCGTCAAGTTGCCCAGTCAGCGCAATGGACTTGATTTGAACCCATTCAAAACCCACCCACAGTGCACAAAGTGTTCAAATTGGGCAAAATGAGCAGCTGGATAGTTAGCAGCACCACATGCAACACCCACCAGGCAAACTGCTATGGGCGTGATCCTCCGGCGGCGCTACGGCGGAAAAGCAGCTCGCCGCGGCGCAGCGTGGCTGTTGAAAGCCGGGAGACCCCGCTCCCAGGATGTACCCGGCTCACAAAGCCTCGCCCAATTCAACATAATCTCACGAGGCGTTGCAAGGTGAATTCCGCCCACAATGGGCGCAATCACATTTTGGCAAACCTGCATATTAGAGCGAGGCAGTAAGTCTCACTCGAATGTGCAGATTCCCAGGGGCGGCGTGAGGCGCAGTGGATAACACTGGGACTGCGGCGCTGAGGACCCGGGTTCGAATCCCGGCCCTGGGTCACTGTCCGTGTGGAGTTTGCACATTCTCCCCATGTCTGCTTGGGTTTCACCCCCACAACCCAAAGATGTGCAGGTTAGGTGGATCGGCCACGCTAAATTGCCCCTTAATTGGAAAATAAAAAAATAATAATTGGGTACTCTAAATTTAATAAAATAAAATAATAATGTGCAGGTTCCCGAGGTACCTGAGACTTTGGGATTCAATCCCTTCACCTTGGGGACTTCGGGTGAGCATGGTTTGATGGTGGTCCCCACAAAAGGGGACCAGACTGAACGGCACTGGTGGGGGTCTCCAAGGGGATCGGAGGCCCCCAGCTGCATGCCCTTTGGGTAGGGTGGTGCCCTGGCACTGTTGGTGCCACCTGGGTACCCTGGCACTACCAGGCTGGCATTGTCGCAGTGTCAATATGCCATCTGGGTGCCAAGCTGGCATTTTTTGTGTGCGTGCGATCGGGCTGGGGTTGACTGGCATGGGTATTGGGGGTTGGAGGGGGAGGGGGGGGTGGCGCTGGGGGACAATCCCGTACTTTGTTTGGGCGAGGAGGGAGGTCCCAGATTCTTTCGGGACCTCAGAGATCGGGATGCCATTAAAAAATGGCGTCCCGAAGCCTGGCTACAACGGGGAGTTCCAGCGAGCGGAGCTCCCCATTGAAAAAAATGCGCTATATGCGGCCTCAGCCGACGTTTCCCGTTCAGGCCCCTTATTCAACACGGCTCGCGTTGAACAGCCATGTGTTTCTTGTCACTGCGAGTGCCGGAAACACGGAAACGCGCTCGCTTGGGGACTTTTGGGAGAATCGCGCCTTATGTGTCAATGTGAACATATCAACCTAAATTTAACTCTGCCAGCCCAATGCGGTGGGGCAGGTGGTTAAGATAATGGTCACGTACTTAACAATGTTTACCTGATGCCAGCTTGTCGCCAAATTGACTGTGTCCTTTTCTGAGATGAGGCATTGATTAGAAGCAGGTGGAAGGGCTTTGTGAATTCAGTTAGGGTCCTATGACATTGTGTCTCCATATCAACTTGTCCTTTGAGCAGGCGAGTGGGACCCCCACAAGAAGGAAACAAGATTGTGACATTTGTGACACAATCATGCAATCGGGAGAGCTGCAGCTTTAGGTGGAGGCCTGAGCATGGAAAGAATGATGTTGACCCCCATTACCTGGGATTATGGAGGAGGCCCATAGGTAAGTGTTAAATGTTTAGTTTTAGATTTGTTTGTGAGCCATGTGGAGCAGGAGCCTCCTTCAGGCTTCACGATGAAGCCTTTGGCCTACCTTAATTGCCCTAGCTCCTGCCCCACTTCAATTATCCCCAGAGCCACACCTCTTCTATTCAATCAATGGCCAGGGACTATGCGCACAGGTCCGTTCACAGCCAAACTCTCGCAGGGCAGCCAGTGGGACTCCAGGAAGACCTATGCAAGTGAGGCTTGGTGTAAAGTTAGCCAGGCCTCCGGGACCCCTAATTTGCTGCCTGGTTTGAGACTAACATGCGCCATGTCCCCACTCCCCCACCCTCTTTAGAATCGGGGGGTCACAGAACACAAATACATTGAAGAAATGATTTGTGATTTCCCTGTTAACTAACAGCTGGGAAAGGCAGAAACTTCCACAGAATCATTACCATAACTAATTTCAATTAAAGCTTGTAATAACCTCATCCTGTTATAGCCTGATGAATTATCGAACAGTCATTCAAGGAATTCAGCGCTAAGCATGGGTATTACCACCTGCGAACACAGAGAACTGATCCACCTCACGTGGGAACGGGTGACCATTCTTTGCTGGAATGTTTGACACTTGAGAGAGGCAGGAAATGGGAAACAAAATGAGATGGGGAGATAGAAGGACAGAGGGGAAGAGAGATACAGGGATTTAGAAATGGGCCTTTATTTATATGTCTCTACAAATAGGGTGACAGACATTTTATGTTCTGTGTTATGGCCATGGCAATGATGTACACAGAACACCCAGTCCTTTAACTGGTCGAATGACGTATTAACAAACACGTGGAAAGATAACTAATATAATACAGATAATAATGAATCAATGAATTCAGTGAACTCTCCTGGAGCTACTTCTAGTGCAACTATCCTCTTGTATGACTTATTACCAACTGGCGGGTGTTTTGAGTCACATGGTAGATTATTATCGCCACCAGCTGGTTGGAGGTCGCATCGCTAACCATATACAAAACTGTATACTGGCATATCACCACAAGTTGCACTTCTGGCGCATAATGGGAGCGCACATTCTGTACTTCATATTGGAGATTGGGTGCCTGTAAAACACATCATCAAACTTCTAGTGAAAAGTCTTCTTCTTCTTGAATTCCCTGATCAAAGGCAGGTCCAACCCACAGCACCGTGGGTAGGGCAAGGTCCTGAATCCACCGCAGGCAACCTACGTTTTGCATGCATGTTGTTGTCTGGATGGTAGGACCATGGTTGACCAGGAACCACTCCTGCTCTTATCACCTGCCGTCAGTGCATGTTGGAAGGATTTGCAAGTTGATACTCAGCCCGTTTTGTGAAATTACGAAGACCACCTTCCTCGGCCATCAAGTCCTGGCGAGGGACTTGAACTCAGATTTTCTGGCTCAGAGGCAGGTTGCCCACTGCGCCACAAGACTCCCTGAGCGAAAGGTCTGCAGGCCGAAGAAAGTCGGGAGGCCGGCAGAGACAGCCCACGTGAGAAGCAGATGGAAGGACAAAACAAATGTAAGAGAGCAAAGCACTGGTCAAAAAAGAAGTGAGACAAACAGTAATTTCCTGACAGCTGAGAATTGCATTTTCATGGGTAAACAAGTTGCACAGCTGTAGCACTGATCCACTGTGCAGGAGGCTCACGATATTTGCACATCTAACAGATGTACAAACTATCCAGTTTCCACCAGGCTTAAAGGTCAGGCAAAGAAGGCTGAGATTTTTTTTTTCTATTCTGCTACAATCAGCAGTTCGAAGCAGGATGATATTTGGCCTGCGTTATTGTGCTAATATCGCAATCAAAAAAAAAAAGTAACCTGCGACAGCTCTGCGAAACCAGCCCGGGCAAAATAAAAAGTCCCGCTTAAAAACTTTGCTCCGTATTATCTCCCGGTGGCTCTGAACTCCATGCATAAGGAAACTAGAGTCCCAGATACAGACGAGGCAGTGAATTATGGTCATTCTTGTGGATTTTACAGCTCTCGGCCCTACCCACGACCTCTGCTATTTATATCACATGTTTAAGCTGATCTTTTTCTTTAAGAAAAGAGACGAACATTTGCGAGGCATTTTTCAAACGGGTTAGCGTGGAGTTTATTGTTCTTTTTTCCTGTTCTTCATTTCGAGTTGCCTGGAATATTTTCGGCACTGCTCTAGAAACCATGAGACTCCGTGAAAAATACGATGTATTTTAATGCTGAGCGGCTGCACAGAAAATGGCAGCGTTGAGGATTCACACCTGTCGCCTCGTGGTGGATCCTTCTCTCCCAGAAGCTGTTGTCCGTCCCTGGGTTGCACACGTTTAAACAGCGGACGGGACTAGAACTATAATTTCCATTTTGAAGAGGAACGCTGGGGCCAATTTTGACTTTTATGTGACTGACTGCGGGCCACGTACCATCTGTTTTAAGAATTCACCACCTGCTTCCCCCTCCCAAAAGCCCATGTTGCGACCCCCCCCCCCCCCCACCCCCCCCACCACCACCACCACACCCACCAGGCCATTCCCCGCCAATTCAGAGGTCCTGGCTCCATCTCTATTTGACTAGATTGCCACATGCCGCCAGATTGAGGTGCCCAAATCAGGCCTCGGCAGCTGGCAACAAGGCAGGTTGCTGGTAGATGGAAGGTTCCCGGGTGGCAGCATTGTAGAGTACCTTCTTACCAAAAATAATCTGGCTGCACTTACCATTTGCGATCCTGTTTGGTCCCATCGGCCGTGCAACTGGTCAGAGAGCAGACCTGATCAGTTCCAATATCAAAGGGCAATCGGGGTTCAATTTATATCATAAAGCTCCGACCTCCATATTAAAACAAGCTTATCACCAGAAACAGGCAAGGCTTTGGCCACCTACAGGTAAATCCCACCAATGAAGCTGGTGGCCACTCACGCCTAAGTCCAGATGAGAGGCAATGTATTCAGGGCACCACAAAACATATCTGAAACTGGTCATTGCTATGCTCCCTTTAATAGGGCTGGTTTAGCTCAGTGGGCTAAACAGCTGGTTTGTGATGCAGCACAAGGCCAGCAGCGCGGGTTCAATTCCCGTACCAGCTGAGAATTCTGAATTCTCCCTCAGTGTACCCGAACAGGCGCCGGGATGTGGCGACTCGGGGCTTTTCACAGTAACTTCATTGCAGCGTTAATGTAAGCCCACTTGTGACAATAAAAAAAGATTATTTAAATGGTTGCCTTGACTCATTCGGCTGCCAACCCTGTGGCAGATTCACGGAACGCAGGCAGGCCACTCGGAATATTCAATTGAGGAATGCTGAGAGATAATCAACAGGGGTCACAGTGGAGTCACATGAGTGGGTGGAAGGGAAATATGTCAGTCAGATTATTCAATCGCAAGTTGTATCGTGGCTCATCTGGGCCCTGTCCTCGTCTGGCATCCACATCCAAATACTTTCCAACAGGTACGACTGGACAGCAATCAGGAACAGGAATATTTTCTACCTCGGTTCAGTGGCTACGCTCCGACATCTGAGACAGAAGATTGTGGGTTCAAGACCCATTCCCAGGCCTTCAGCAGATAATTCAAGCTGCCATTGAGGAAGTTCCGCACTTTTGAAGGTGCCGTCTTTGATCTGGGACATTAAAATAAGGACCCGCTCCCCTGTCAGGTGAACTGTGACGAATCCCAAAGAGGAAAGAAATACTCAACATGAACTCGGAGACCAGGGCCGTGGAGATCGGGAACGAGGGCCCAATGGGCCTCAGCAGTGTCTGAGCAAGCACCAGGAGCCAGAGAATGACCGCACGTTTAAAACCTTTTTAAAAATTCATTTATAGGATGTGGACTTTGTTGGTTAGGCCAGCATTTATTGCCCATCCCTTGTTGCCCTTCAGGAGTGGT
The DNA here is from genome assembly GCF_047496885.1 of Scyliorhinus torazame. Taxonomy (NCBI): domain Eukaryota; kingdom Metazoa; phylum Chordata; class Chondrichthyes; order Carcharhiniformes; family Scyliorhinidae; genus Scyliorhinus; species Scyliorhinus torazame. Next base: position 21,076,163 of record NC_092718.1, on the reverse strand, counting down.
GGTGAGTTGCCTTCTTGAACCGCTGCAGTCCATAAGGTGTAGGTACACCCACTCTGCTGTTAGGTAAGGAGTTCCAGGATTTTGCCCCAGTGACAGTGAAGGAACGGCGCTATATTTCCAAGTCAGGGTGGTGAATGACTTGGAGGGAAACCTCCAGGTGATGGGGTTCCCAGGTATCTGCTGCTCTTGTCCTTCTAGATGGTAGCAGTCGTGGGTTTAGAAAGTGTTGTCTAAGGAACCTTGGTGAATTACTGCAGTGCATCTTGTAGATGGTACACACGGCTGCCACTGTTCGTCTGTGCTGAAAGGTTTGAATGTTTGTGGAAGGGGGAGCAATCAAGCGGGCTGCTTTTTCTGGGATGGTGTTGAGCTTCTTGAGTGTTGTTGGAGCTGCACTCATCCAGGCAAATGGAGAGTAGTCCAACAAACTCCTGACTTGTGCCTTGTTGATAGTGAACAGGCTTTGGGGGGGGTCAGGAGATGTGTTACTCACTGTAGGATTCCTAGCTTTTGACCTGCCCTGGTAGCCACTAGCCCAGTTCAGCTTCCGATCAATGATAACTCCCAGGATGTTGATTGTGGGGGATTCCGCGATAGTAATGCCATTGAATGTCAAGGGGCAATAGTTAGATCCTCTCTTATAGGAGATGGTCATTGCCTGGCACTTGTATGGTGTGAATGTAACTTGCTACTTGTCAGCCCAAGCCTGGATATTGTCCAGGTCATGCTGCATTTGGACATGGACTGCTTCATTATCTGAGGAGTCGCGAATGGTGCTGAACATTGTGCAGTCATCCGCAAACATCCCCACTTCTGACCTTATGATGAAGCAGCTGAAGATGGTTGGGCCGAGGACACTACCCTGAGGAACCCCTGCAGTGATGTCCTGGAGATGAGATGATTGACCTTCAACCACCACAACCACCTTCCTTTGTGCCGGGTATGACTCCAACCAGCGGAGAGTTTCCCCCTGATTCCCACTGACTCCAGTTTAGCTCGGGCTCCTTGATGCCACACTCGGTCAAATGCTGCCTTGATGTCAGGGGCAGTCATTCTCATCTCACCTCTGGCATTCAGCTCGTTTGTCCATATTTGAACCAAGGCTATCGTGAGTTCAGGAGCTGAGTGACCCTGGCGGAATCCAAATTGAGCATCCGTGAGCAGGTTATTGTTGAATAAGTGCCGCTTAATAGCACTGTTAATGACCCCTTCCATTAATTGCTGATGATGGAGAGGGTGGTAATTGGCTCGGTTGGATTTGTCCTGTTTCTTCTGTACAGGACACAACTGAGCAATTTTCCACATTACCGGGTAGATGCCAGTGTTGTAGCCGTACTGGAACAACTTGGCCAGGGGCGCAAGAAGCTCTGGAGTACAAGTCTTCAGTACTATTGCCGGAATATTGTCAGGGCCCATAGCCTTTGCAGTATCCAGTGCCTTCAGCCTTTTCTTCATATCACATGGAGTGAATGGTATTGGCTGAAGACCGACATATTTGATGCTGAGGACCCCCGGAGGAGACCGAGATGGATCATCCACTCGGCACGTCTGGCTGAAGATTATTGCGAATGCCTCAGCTTGTCCCTTGCACCCGTGTGTTGGACACCTCCATCATTGAGGATGGGGATACTTGTGCAGCCTCCTCCTCCAGTGAGTTGGATAATTGTCCACCACCATCCACGGCTGGATGTGCAGAGCTTAGATCTGATGTGTTTGTTGCGCGGTTCGTTCTTTCTTGCGACCTCAGGATTCCGCGTATGGGCTGGTTGGAGAATGGTTGCACAGGAGCATTCAGTGCATGTTTATGTCTTCGCGAAAAGAAGACCAGGTGACATGGAGGAAGAGCACCATTCTGAAGAGAATCTCTGAAGGAGCAGGAGACAGGAGGAGGACAGGAAACCGGTCCCAAAACAAAGAAGAAGGTCCCAAACCAGGGAGTGGGGCAGAAGGCGGTCCCATGAAGACGGTCAATTTAAGGGTGAAAGACAGGAATCTGAATCAAGTCCTGTCAAGTAAAGTTCAAAGTAAGACACTGAGGAAAAGGATCTGAATTAATAGGACAGAGGTAAAGGGTGAAAGATGTCCCTTCCCAAGCTTCCTTCCATGCCGACTGCCCAACAGATCTCAGCCGCCCCCCTTCACAACCGCCAGTACCTCCTCCCTGGATGCTAAAATCCCTCTGCTCCCTAGAATCCTGGGATTTACCTTCTCAGGGTGACTGTGTTACTCTTTGGCCTTCTTCCTGCAGTCCCAGCAGTGCCCGCTGCTCAGCTCTGCTGCTGCCAATCGGATTCTCCAGCAGCTCCTGAGGGCGAGGGGCCCAGCCTCACTGTACCTTGGCTGCAACGGGGCTGGCACAGAGGGAGACGGCCTCTAGCTGACTTTACTTCTGGGATGTTGGGGAGGGGGGGGGGGGGGGGGGGTTGCAGGGGAGCGCCCCCCACCCATCTATTGCCACTTAAAATGCAGCTCAATATCCTGGTTGGGGCATTTAGGACATAATCAAATCAAGAGAGAAAACTGGTAGGGGTGTCCAGAACAGGAGGTCATAACCTTTTTTAAAATAAATTTAGAGTAGCCAATTAATCTTTTCCAATCAAGGGGCAGATTAGCGTGGCCAATCCACCTACCCTGCACATCTTTGGGTTGTGGGGGCGAAGCCCACGTAAACACGGGGAGAATGTGCAGACTCCACACGGACAGTGACCCAGAGCCGGGATCGAACCTGGGACCTCGGCGCCGTGAGGCAGCAGTGCTAACCACTGCACCACCACGCTGCCCCAGGTGGTCATAACCTTAACATTACAGAATTGTTATGATGCAGCAGAAGGCCATTCCACCCGTCTTGTCTGCACCAACCGTCCAAATGTGTCGTGCCCCCGGATCCCCGCACATTCATCGAGTGCCCTCTTGAATATCTCGATTGAACCTGCCTCCACCACACTTCCAGGCCGTGCACTCCAGGTCCCAACCACTCGTTGTGAGAAAAAAACAATTCTCTCATCGCATTTGCTTCTTTTGCAAATCACTTCAAATCTTTATTAAAATAAATTTAGAGGGCGGGATTATATATTCTCTGGTGCGGTTTTCGGGCGGGGGCGGGATCCGACCCCAGGGGGCCCCCGCGGTGTCCGGCCCGGGGTTGGGGCCCACCGATCTGCGGGCGGGCCTGTGCCGTGGGGGCACACCTTCCTTCCACGCCGGCCCCTGTAGGGCTCCACCATGGCCGGCGCGGAGACAACCCCCTGTGCATGCGCGGAACCACGCCGGCGGTTCTGCGCATGCGCGAGATCACGCCGGCCCTTCGCCGCGTGCGCGAACTCAAGCAGTCCCTTTGGCGCCGGCTTGCACGGCGCCAACCCCTCCAGCGTCCACCTAGCCCCCGGAACTGCAGAGAATTCCGCAATTCCGAGGGCTGGTGACGCCGGAGTGGTTCGTGCCGGTTTTCCCGCCAGCGTGCCGAGTTAGTCCCCGCACAGGAGAATCCCGCCTGGAGTATCCAATTTTTCTTTCCCAATTAAGGAGCAATTTAGCGTGGCCAATCCACCTACCCTGCACATCGTTTGGGTTGTGGGGGTGTGTCCCACACAGACACGGGTAGAATGTGCAAACGCCACAGGGACAGTGACCCGGGGCCGGGATTGAACCCGGGTCCTCAGTGTCGTGAGGCAGGAGTGCTAACCACTGCACCAATGGGGCACCCAAATCGGTTCAAGTCTATGTCCTCTCATTTTTGCGAGCAGGAACAGTTTCTCCCCATCTGCTCTGACCGGCCCCCTCATGATTTTGAACACCTTTATCAAACCTCCTCTTCGCCGCCTTCTCTGCCAGGAGACCAGTCCCAACCTCTCCAATCTGTGAAACCTTGGCCCTGTCAGGGCCGATGTCAGGATACACTTAATACCAAAGGGTCGTGAAAATCTGGAATTCTCTTCATCAAAGAATCTGCTGAGTCTGGAGGGGCGGGGGGGGGGGGGGGGGGGGGGTGCGCGGTGCTGTTTACATTGTTTGGTTTTCAGACTTCAAATTAATTGTGTGCTCCGAGGGAATAGTGATGGTTGCCTGCCAGCTGACCTTCTGGGAGAGTACGGGGCAGGTTCGGTAATTGTGGAATCTAGCCCAACACCTACCCACTTGTCGATCGGAACAGCTTTTGCAAACAAAGGTGTTATTTTTTTCGGGGTCTGTTTGAATTGAGCGTGCTCTCTGGTCTCGGTGTTGTTTTAAGGGTCCTGCCGCCTCGTTTGGTAAAATAGAGCATTAGAGAAGTTTTTTTTTAAAATCATGCCGACCTTTTAAAATCAGGTTTTGGTGTTTTGGAATAACCTCTCATGGTTTATTTATTCTCTAGGATAGCGAAGGCTTCATTGCACAATGCTGACTGACACCGAGTTAAATGAACTGAAATATTATACTTCCCACAGACGATAGCAACTGTATGGAGCTCCGAGGCTCTATTTATAAAGCAAGGGATTCCAGATTATTTTTTGCACAGCGTTCTGAACTTGTGCTGTTACTTTCAAAGATTTATGTGCACCCCCCCCCCCCCCCCCCTCCCCGCACCCCCCTCCAGTTCGCTCTGTTCCTGCACACCCTATAAAATTGTACTATTTTAGTATATATGGCTTCTCCTCATTCTTCCTTCCAAAATGCATCCAGTCACAACTCTCGGTGTTAAATTCAATCCACTACACTGGGGCCCATTTCACCAGTCTGTCTACATCCTCCCGAGACCTGTAATTAGCCACTTCACATCTCTTGAGTTTTGTGTCGTCTGCAAATTTCAAAATGATGCCCTTTATATCCGAGTCCATGTCATTAATATATGTCAGAAAGAGCAGTGGTCCTAATAGTGCCCCCTGGGGAGTACCACACACGTCCACTCTTTAAAGAAAAACACCCCCCCCCCCAGTACTCTGGTAGCCAATTTCATACTCTTGCTCCCACTGTCCTCTCTAATACCATGGGATTCAATGTTGTTATCTGTTCAATACTTGCAGTAGCTGGATCGCCATGAGGGTGGGTTATGGAATAGTAGGACCATATGAGTGCTGCAGCACAGAAAGAGGCCATTCACCCATCTTGCTAGCTTTTTGAAAGAGTAGTTCCCTCAGCACGGCATAATTGGAAAAAGTTCATATTTTGGGCTGACCCAAGGATCCATGGGTCTTCTCAGCTGACCCTCGTTCATTGCCAACCTTACTGGTCACAGGTCCTTGAAGACACTGGATCAAAATGGCAACAATTTAACATTCTTATCTGCGAAGATTGTGGTTGTTGTTTCCTCTTCCCTCACCTAGTGGTGCGCAAAGCATATTTTTGTTTGTTCCCACGGTGAGGTTTTTCCTGCAACAGGCCGCTAGCGATTTGGCGCCTCACTGCGTAAAGCACGTCTGACCAGGAATCCTTCCCACTCTCACCACCTGTCACTGGCACGTTTGGAAGGATTTTGCAGGTCGACACTCAGCCTGTTTGGCCACGTTATGAACGCACACGGTAGCATTGTGGATAGCACAATTGCTTCACAGCTCCAGGGTCCCAGGTTCGATTCCGGCTTGGGGCACTGTCTGTGCGGAGTCTGCACATCCTCCCCGTGTGTGCGTGGGTTTCCTCCGGGTGCTCCGGTTTCCTCCCATAGTCCAAAGATGTGCAGGTTAGGTGGATTGGCCATGATAAATTGCCCTTAGTGTCCAAAATTGCCCTTAGTGTTGGGTGGGGTTACTGGGTTATGGGGATAGGGTGGAGGTGTGGACCTTGGGTAGGATGCTCTTTCCAAAAGCCGGTGCAGACTCGATGGGCCGAATGGCCTCCTTCTGCACTGTAAATTCTATGATAATTTCTATGGCCGTAAAGCCTGAGGTGGGACTGGAACCCGAAACGTCTGACTCAGAGGCAGGAACACTTCCACTGCTCAACAAGATCCCCTTAGGGCACCATGCTGGTGGCGCAGTGGTTAGCACAGCTGCCTCATGGCGCCGAGGTCCCAGGTTCGATCCCAGCTCTGGGTCACTGTCTGTGTGGAGTTTGCACATTCTCCCCATGTTTGCGTGGGTTTCGCCCCCACAACCTAAAAGTGTGCAGGGTAGGTGGATTGGCCACACTAAAATTGCCCCTCAATTGGAAAAAAATAATTGGGCACCTTAAATTTAAAAAAAAAGAAAGAAAACAAAAGAAAAACAAGACCTTCTTTATTTGTGAAGGTGACAACCCATTTCTTTTATTGAGAAACTTAATTCCAAGGTGCAGAGGGATTGAGGTACGATAGTACAGGAGTCACAAAACATTAGTGTGCAGGTACAACAAGTAATTAAACAGGCTAATGGAATCCTTTATTGCGAAAGGAATTGAAGATTAAAGTAAGGATGTTATGCAACATGGTAGCACGGTGGTTAGCACTGCTGCGTCACAGCTCCAGGATCCCAGGTTCGATTCCCGGCTCGGGTCACTGTCAGTACGGAGTCTGCACGTTCTCTCCGTGTCTGCGTGGGTTCCCTCCGGGTGCTCCTGTTTCCTCCCACAGTCCAAAGATGTGCAGGTTAGGTGGATTGGCCGTGCTAAATTGCCCTTAGTGTCCAGAAAAAGGTTAGGTGGGGTGACTGGGTTACGGGGATGAGGTGAAGGTGTGGGCTTAAGTAGGGTGCTCTTTCCAAGGTCCGGTGCAGACCCGATGGGCCGAATGGCCTCCTTCTGTACATTCTACGATTCTAGAATTCAACTTCAATCGTACGGTGCACTGGGGAGGCTGCATTTCGAATATTGTGCGCAGTTTTGATTTCCTTGTTTAAGGAAGGTTGTAAATGCGTGGGAGAAAGGCCTTGACATGGAAAGGTTGTTTCCTCTTGTGGGTGAGTCCAGAACTAGCTTGAAAAGTAAGCTTCACCCTTTTATGACAGATGTGAGGAGAATTTGTTTCCCGTCAGAGGGAGCTCCTTCTGCTCCTGTTTCGTCTGTTTGTATGTTCGTAGATCAATGGCAAGACCTTTGGGCGCAATATGCCAATTGAGATAGAATGGGAGTTGGGGAGGATTCAGGAATTTGCACTTTGATGATGCAGGTTCAAAGCTTGTGGATTACAAGAGGAAGGAGGGAATTAAGGAGCTCCATAGATGTGGGGTTCTAGGAAAGAATGCATTAGTGTGGGAGGTGGTGCAAGGAAACTTGATTTCGTCACAGCGCGAATACAGGAAGGCGGATCTTTGTGTAGGGTGACGGAGTAACAAGAGAAGAATGTTCAAAACATATTCACCTCCGATAGAGAGAGAGAGATAAGAAAGCTTGTGACAAAAACATAGCTTTGAGGGAGGGAGTAAAAGGTGAGCGAATGATCACCTGAAAAATTATGGGTTATTTTGTTTGTGGTTTATTGTTCTGGAGGGCGAAGGAAGTATTAGAAGAGCATCTTCAGATATCGAGGAACGTTCGAGTTCTCATGTTGGTTTACTTGGGAAAGGTGGACATTTTAAAATGAAGTCAATTCATCTCCACTGGTGTGGAGATGCCGGCATTGGACTGGGGTGAGCACAGTAAGAAGTCTTACAACGCCAGGTTAAAGTCCAACAGGGTTGTTTCAAACACTAGCTTTCGGAGCACTGCTCATTCACCTGAGGAAGGAGCAGTGCTCCGAAAGCTAGTGTTTGAAACAAACCTGTTGGACTTTAACCTGGTGTTGGAAGACTTCTTACCATCTCCACTGGGGCAGCCCACCAGTTGAAGCAGAAGTGGAGAATGATGTTACCTCAACTTGCTTATCCCAATTAGCAGACTATTCAACAGGATGTGGTCAGGGCAAGGGTGAAACGATAGTCACTGTTAAATTTGCTTTGGAATCTATACCTAAGGGCTGTCTGCAGCCTATCCTGAAATTTCCAATTCCAACTAAAAGGTTTGTAAAGATTAGACGACCTCTCATAGTGTTCTGCATTTCTGGCCTTGAGGGCTGAAGGTGCTGATTCATAAATGACAAATCATGAAGTAACATTAACTGCATTTATCATTTTTAAAAAATAAATTTAGAGTACCAAATTCATTTTTTTCAATGAAGGGACAATTTAGCGTGGTCAATCCACCTACCCTGCACATCTTTGGGTTGTGGGGGCGAAACCCATGCAAACATGAGGAGAATGTGCAAACTCCACACCGTCAGTGACCCAGAGCCGGGATCGAACCTGGGACCTCGGTGCCATGAGGCAGCAGTGCTAACCACTGTGCCACCATGCTGCCCTCATTTATCATATTTTAACTGCAAGCAGGTTTCTATACATTTCAGTTAGCCAAGAGACCGTGTAACCTTTTTCCCCACCCACATTGGACGGGGTAGATAGTGCCCTGCAGAGCCAGATCCCAAAATAAAGCAGACTCGTACGCAAGTAACTAGGGGAGCTCTGCTGGAAGCCCTTCCCATCCTGAGCCCACACAAGAGCTGATGGAAAACAAAAACGGGTTGGCGTTAGAAAATTGGGCCGAGGAAAGAGAACTGTTCAAAGTCTTTGAAGGTTTGCACAAAGTGAAACCGCAGGGCAAGAGTTATATCTTGGGGAAAGGCAATTATGATGCGATGAGGCAAGACTTAGGATGCATCGGATGGATAGGAAAACTGCAGGGAATGGGCACAATGGAAATGTGGAGCTTGTTCAAGGAACAGCTACTGCGTGTCCTTGATAAGTATGTACCTGTCAGGCAGGGAGGAAGTGGTCGAGCAAGGGAACCGTGGTTTACTAAAGCAGTCGAAACATTGTCAAGAGGAAGAAGGAGGCTTATGTAAAGATGAGACATGAAGGTTCAGTTAGGGCGCTCGAGAGTTACAAGTTAGCTAGGAAGGACCAAAAGAGAGAGCTAAGAAGAGCCTGGAGGGGACATGAGAAGTCTTTGGCAGGTAGGATCAAGGATAACCCTAAAGCTTTCTATAGATATGTCAGGAATAAACGAATGACTAGGGTAAGAGTAGGGCCAGTCAAGGACAGTAGTGGGAAGTTGTGCTTGGAGTCCGAAGAGATAGGAGAGGTGCTAAATGAATATTTTTCGTCAGTATTCACACAGGAAAAAGACAATGTTGTCAAGGAGAATACTGAGATTCAGGCTACTAGACTAGAAGGGCTTGAGGTTCATAAGGAGGAGGTGTTAGCAATTCTGGAAAGTGTGAAAATAGATAAGTCCCCTGGGCCGGATGGGATTTATCCTAGGATTCTCTGGGAAGCTAGGGAGGAGATTGCTGAGCCTTTGGCTTTGATCTTGAAGTCATTTTTGTCTACAGGAATAGTGCCAGAAGACTGGAGGATAGCAAATGTCCCCTTGTTCAAGAAGGGGAGTAGAGACAACCCCGGTAACTATAGACCAGTGAGCCTTACTTCTGTTGTGGGAAAAATCTTGGAAAGGTTTATAAGAGATAGGATGTATAATCATCTGGAAAGGAATAATTTGATTAGAGATAGTCAACACGGTTATGTGAAGGGTAGGTCGTGACTCACAAACCTTATTGAGTTCTTTGAGAAGGTGACCAAACAGGTGAATGAGGGTAAAGCAGTTGATGTGGTGTATATGGATTTCAGTAAAGCGTTTGATAAGATTCCCCACGATAGGCTACTGCAGAAAATACGGAGGCATGGGATTCAGGGTCATTTAGCAGTTTGGATCAGAAATTGGCGAGCTGGAAGAAGACAAAGGGTGGTGGTGATGGGAAATGTTCAGACTGGAGTCCAGTTACTAGTGGTGTACCACAAGGATCTGTTTTGAGGCCACTGCTGTTTGTCATTTTTATAAATGACCTGGAGGAGGGCGTAGAAGGATGGGTGAGTAAATTTGCAGATGACACCAAAGTCGGTGGAGTTGTGGACAGTGCAGAAGGATGTTACAAGTTACAGAGGGACATAGATAAGCTGCAGCGCTGGACTGAGAGGTGGCAAATGGAGTTTAATGCAGAAAAGTGTGAGGTGATTCATTTAAAAAAAAATTTTTTTTAAATATATTTATTAAAGTTTTTTAACACAATTTTCCACCCTTACAAACAAACCCCCCCCCCCCCCCCCCATAACAAAATAGAAAGAAAACGCTGCTGCTGCTGACCGACCTTCCTCTAACGCTCCGCGAGATAGTCTAGGGAGGTGATTCATTTTGGAAGGAATAACATGAAGACAGAGTACTGGGCTAATGGTAAGATTCTTGGCAGTGTGGATGAGCAGAGAGATCTTGGTGTCCATGTACATAGATCTCTGAAAGTTGCCACCCAGGTTGAGAGGGTTGTTAAGAAGGCGTACGGTGTGTTAGCTTTTATTGGTAGAGGGATTGAGTTTCGGAGTCATGAGATCATGTTGCAGCTGTACACAACTCTGGTGCGGCCGCATTTGGAGTATTGCGTGCAATTCTGGTCACCGCATTATAGGAAGGATGTGGAAGCATTGGAAAGGGTGCAGAGGAGATTTACCAGAATGTTGCCTGGTATGGAGGGAAGATCTTATGAGGAAAGGCTGAGGGACTTGAGGCTGTTTTCGTTAGAGGGAAGAAGGTTATGAGGTGACTTAATTGAGGCATACAAGATGATCAGAGGATTGGATAGGGTGGACAGTGAGAGCCATTTTCCTCGGATGGTGATGTCTAGCGCGAGGGGACATAGCTTTAAATTGAGGGGAGATAGATATAAGACAGATGTCACAGGTAGGTTCTTTACTCAGAGAGTAGTAAGGGCGTGGAATGCCCTGCCTGCAACAGTAGTGGACTCGCCAACGCTAAGGGCATTCAAATGGTCATTGGATAGACATATGGACGATAAGGGAATAGTGTAGATGGGCTTTAGAGTGGTTTCACAGGTCGGCGCAACATCGAGGGCCGAAGGGCCTGTACTGCGCTGTAAGGTTCTATGTTCTATGTTCTAACTCTGAGGGTGGAAGAGATTCCCAACATGGCTGTTGAGGCTGAGCTTTATCCATTAGGTGCTATTAGCCTTTTAGTAAGAAACCAAGACCATTTTATTTACATGCAGGCATTCCGTTTTGAAAGGCCACCCGGGTCAGCTGTCACCTGGCTGCCTGTTTATTAGGGATATGATAATGGCTTCGTGGAGTTTTATTAACATCATTTGCTACAAAACATGATTGTGCCTGCAAAACTAAAACAGCTGCAGGCGGCAATTCTTGACACTTTGTGTCTGGTGACTAATATTGTGCAGAAGCAGAAATTCGTAATGCTACCAATTTGTACTTCTCAATCTTGATTAACTCCGTTGCTGAGAGACTTATGTTTCCGTCGTCAAATTTGCCTTCGTAAAAACGCTAATCTCTCAATCCTTGAGTTTTCTGAACTCTTTCAATTCTGGGTTACGCTTGTAAGTGGAAGCAATTGCCTGCTCTGTAATGTGAAACTCGTCGACACTGTTAGTGAAGTTAGAAAAGAAACACCCCAAGACAAAATATGTCTTCCTACAAAGAAAACAGAAAGACTTGCAATTATCTAGCACCTTTCATGACCTTAGGATATCCCAAAGTACTTTCCAGCCAATGGAGGGCTTTAAATATAGCCAATGTTCTAATGTAGAAAATGTAGCACCTCGAGAGCTGAGGGCATGACTGCCACTGGCAATGTGAGGAAAACTGGGGGTGCTCGAGAGGCCTGAATTTGAGGGGCTCGGAGAGTTTTGGATTTGGAGGAGGTTACAGAGATAGGGGCGGGATTCTCCGTTTCTGAGACTAAGTGTTGACGCCGGCGCAGAAGTCGTGGACTTTCACGACAGCAAAACTGGCAGAGGTACATATAGCCCCTGGGGTTGGAGGGACATGGGCACTGCCCCTTGGTGCAGTTTGGTCTAACCGGGTTGGCTCTCCCCAGTTGGCAGTGCCCAAAAGGCAGCGAGGCGCCAATAGATGCTGGCAGATCCCTCTTCCAGGATCTACCAGGCTCGCCAGACCTTGTGTGATCTGATGCGATCTTGCAAGACGTTGCAACGTGAATCCCACGCATTGGGACTGGGATCATTTTCTGGCAATTTTGCATAATAAAGTGAGACAGCTAGTCTCACTCTAATATGCATTCCCAAGATCTAACCAAGGTGTGGGATCTAACCCACAAGAAGACCTTGGGTGAGTGCCATTCGGTGCTGGTCTCCACAAATGGGGATTGGAGGCCACCACATGCTTGTCCTCTGGACAAGTGGCACTGTTGGTGCCAGCTTGGCACTCTGGCAGCACCACTTGGGTACAAGGCTGGCATTTTTGACATGACAGGAATCGGGCCTGGGATTGTCCTGTGTGGGGGGGGCTGTCCTGTCCTGGGTTGGCCACTTCCCGACTTAAAATGGAGAACCGCAAAGACTACAGGGAAATTCAGCCAACACAGGCAAAAACTAGCAAGTGCAGAAATCCTGTGTATTAGAACTTGCAAAAGCCCAGACAGCACTGAAACTCACAGCCATCTGCATACTAATGAGCGATTCCCAGGCACAATTGATACACTTCAGGTGAATAAGGCCAAGCCAGACTCCTCGGCGCCAGCAGGAGCCAAGACAAAGGAAGGCCAACGGACACTCAGGGACCGCCCAGCGATCAGGGGACAACTCCAGTATTGGAGAAATCGATCCAAGTGATCGGAACGCAGTCCAATCACTTGGAACCAGGTACGGGGTCCGCCCCGAAGGGCGGGAAGCCCCTGGGGACTATAAAGTAGAGCCCCCAAGTTCAAATCGGTCTTCTTGGCAGGGTCACTCAGCAGCGAATCAACCCTTGAGTGTGAACTGCCCAAGCTGCCGCACCAACCAAGTAAGTCTCCAGTCAATGCACGCTACGAGATAGGCGCTCCTAGCTACCAGTCCATACCAACTTTTGAATCCTGCAAACTCAGATCGGACAAAAGGCCATTTGTTCCCCTGACCTGGTGGGCCAGTTCCGAAGCTAAGTATCGGCCTTTTAGTGATAGAGAATAGCCTAGAAAGTAGAGTTTATGCATGAGTAGTGATTTACTGTGTATAATAAATGTGTTTTGATTTGAATCTTACTAATTGGTGTGTTGAGTTATTGATCAATACTTGAACTTGAACCTCGTGGCAGTATCATAAAGATACCTAGCGACTCTAGAGCAAAGGTTAAACAAACAGAGCAAATTATGAATTAAGAGCCAACCAAAAGTTAGCAACAGCACGGAAGACCCCCTTAATAATAATAATCTTTACTATCACAAGTAGGCTTACATTAACACTGCAATGAAGTTACTGTGAAAAGCCCCGAGTCGCCACACTACGGCACCTCTTCGGGTACACTGAGGGGGAATTCAGAATGTCCAATTCACCTAACAGCATGTCTTTCTGGACTTGTGGGAGGAAACCAGAGCATCCGGAGGAAACCCACGCAGGCACGGGGAGAACATGCAGACTCCGCACAGACAGTGACCCAAGCCGGGAATCGAACCTGGGACCCTGGCAGTGTGAAGCAATAGTACAAACCTCTGTGCTACCGTCTTACAGGTGAGTTCAAGCTTGGGTTGGTTCGGTGGTCCCGTCGGGAGAGGTGCGAGCAGAGCTTCTCAGTACAGAAAATGGGACTAAGTGCAGCCTTGGCTGCACATTCCTCGCTGAGGCCCCCGATCTACCTAAATGCCTGTTAGACAGCCTGGTTTTTCTTGACACTCCGAGCTCTGGGAAACACCCTCTAATCGCGCTATGGGACCCTGTTCCCATTTGGGTAGATCGCACCCTATATTTCCTGATTCCAATCAGCTAGTGTAAACGGTGATTAAGAACTCATTGGTCACAGGTGAATGAAACTCAAGGATAGCTGCTTTGATCTGCATTTCTCTCTGTTGTTGTAGTAGTTTCGGAATGAGCAACCGTTGCCTCTGCTTCTAATGTAAACTGCGTAATAACCTGACAAAAACCTCTGGTCATTCTGTTATCCAGCCAGCTGTATTTGCTCATTGGATAGAGCTCAGCCATCCCACACTGCTGTGTGATGTTAACCAACACGAGCCTTCATGCCAAGTTCCTTTATTTACCTTTTACACTGGCCTGCTTGCTGGTCTTAAGCCCTTTTCCTACAATCTCACTCCTTCCTCCCCCACCCCGCTACCCCTTCTGGCTCTTGGCGACTTGGTTTGCAAAGCTCTTCGCTGCTGGAGATTTGCTTGTGTTCTTTTAAAAACAAAATTCATTCTTTGGATCTACACATCAAAGGCAAAGCCAACATTTATTGCCCATCCCTAATTGCTCAAATTGTTTGATAGGCTCATTCAGGCAGCAGTAAAGAGTCAGTCACATTGCTGTGGGTCAGGAGTCACATGGAGATCGGACCAGGTTAGGTAACAATTATGTTAATTGCCGCCTTATCATTCTTGGCATTCTGAGGTTCGCAGAGTCTTGCAATGTTGCACAGCAAAGGTGGGAGAGTTTCAGCCACAGGTGCCTTGACATCTCGCTACCTTTTGCACTCCCCACTGAACTGAACTGTCCCCAGATCAGGACCAAATGTTGCAATTCACTCCGTCCACGGCTACAGGAGGAGATGGTCACAGACTGAGGTCCAGGGCTGACTGAAAATTGTTGCCCGGTGAATAACAGAATTCACTTCCAGTCCAAAAGGTAGCGAGCCGGCAATACACCTGTGACTGAAACTCTCTCCCCCCCCCCCCACCCCACCCCCCCCACCTCCCTGTGCAATGTTGCAAAACTCTGAAGAACCTCAGAATGCAAAGAACGAGAAGACAGCAATTAACATCATTAAACATATTCCTTCTATGTATCATGTGCCCAAAGGCACCACCCAACCCACTCAATCACCCAAGGGTAACTCCTGAAAATCTTCTTCCTGCTTACCCCCGAAAACCTGTCCAACTGCAACATATATGCTGCATTATACATTGTTGACCAGTTTTCCTTATTATTATACTTCCATGAACAGGAATCCAATACAGGGGAGGTGGTGGTGTCATGGTATTGTCGCTACGCTGGTGATCCAGGGTAATACTTGTGTTCGAATCCTGCCACGGCAGATGGTGGAAATTAAACCCAATAAATATCTGGAAATAAACCCAGTAGGTTCACTAATGCCCTTTAGGGGGGTACTCACCTGCTCTGGCCTACCTGTGACTCCAGATCCTAGCCAAGCTGTTCCAGTACAGCTACAACACTGGCATCTACCAATGTGGAAAATTGCCCAGGTATGTCCTGTACACAAAAGGCAGGACAAATCCAACCCAGCCAATTACCGCCCTATCAGTCTACTCTCAATCATCAGTAAATTATCGATCAACACCGCTATCAAGTGGCACTTACTTAGCAATAACCTGCTCACTGACGCTTAGTTTCGGTTCTGCTAGGAGACGCTGAGCTCCTGATCTCATTACAGCCTTGGTTCAAACGTGAACAAAAAGCTGACTGCCAGAGGTGAGGTGAGAGTGACTGCCCTTGACATCAAGGCAGCATTTAATCGAGGATGGCATCAAAGAGCCCTAGCTAAGCTGGAGTCAGTGGGAATGAGGGGGGGAAACTCTCCACTGGTTGGAGTCATACCTGGCACAAAGGAAGATGGTTGTAGTGGTTGGAGGTCAGTCATCTCAGTCCCGGGACATCACTGCAGGAGTTCCTCAGGGTAGTGTCCCAGGCCCAACCATCTTCAGCTGCTTCATCAATGACCTTCCTTCCACCTTAAGGTCAGATGTGGGGATGTTCGCTGATGATTGCACAATGTTCAGCACCATTCGCGATGCCTCAGACACTGAAGCAGTCCAAGTACAAAAGGCAGCAAGACCTGGACAATATCCAGTCTTGGGCTGACAAGTGGCAAGTAACATCTGCCACACAGGTGCCAGGCAATGACCATTTCCAATAGGAGAGAATCTAACAATCGCCCCATGACATTCAATGGTATTATCATCACTGAATCCCCCATTAGCAATAATCTGGCGGTTACCATTTGCCAGAAACTGAACTGGACCAGCAATATAAATACTATGGCTACAAGAGCAGATCAGAGGCTAGGAGTTCTGTGGCGAGTAACCCCCCTCCTGACTCCTCTAAGCCTGTCAACTACCTACAAGAGACACGTTAGGATAGATAGCTCCCCACTTGCCTGGATGAATGCAGCTCCAACAACACTCAAGAAGCTCAACACTATTCAGGACAAAGCAGCCCACTTAATTGGCACCCCTTTCACAAGCATTCACTCCCTCCACCACTGACGCACAGTAGCGGCAGTGTGTACCATCTACAAGATGCACTGCAGGAATTCACCAAGGTTCCCATGCCCACTACCATCTATAAGGACAAGAGCAGCAGATATCTGGGAACCCCATCACCTGGAGGTTCCCCTCAAAGTCACTCACCATCCTGATTTGGAAATATATCACCATTCCTTCACTGTCACTGGTCAAAATCCTGGAACTCCCTCTCTAATATCATAGTAAGTGTACCTATACCACATGGGCTGGAAGCGGTTTCCCCCACCTTCTCGAGGGCTGTTAGGGATGGGCACCAAATGTCGGTGATGGCATCCAATAAAAAAAGAGTTTATTTTAAAAATTACACTCTCTCTATCATTGTAAGCTCATTGTGATTCCAGTCCCACAGCAATGTGATTAAACCATAAGATAGAGGTACAGAATGAAACCATTCAGCCCATTGAGGCTGATCCTCCATTCGATCATGGCTGATATGGTTCTCATCTCCATTCTCCTGCCTTCTCCCCATAACTAGCTACGACCCTTAACTGCTGCCTGAATTAGCAAACAGCTCAGTTGTTCCCACTGCCTTTCAGAGTAATTAGGAATGGGCAATAAATAAATGTTGGCTTTGTCTTTGATACGTACATCCCATAAATTAATTTTTAATAACCACAAGCAAATCTCCAGCAGTGACGAGTTTTAGAACATAGAACATACAGTGCAGAAGGAGGCCATTCGGCCCATCGAGTCTGCACCGACCCACATTCAGCCCTCACTTCCACCCTATCCCCGTAACCCAATAACCCCACCTAACCTTTTTGGACACTCAGGGCAATTTAGCTTGGCCAATCCACCTAACCTGCACATCTTTGGACGGTGGGAGGAAACCGGAGCACCCGGAGGAAACCCACACAGACACGGGGAGAACGTGCAGACTCCTCACAGACAGTGACCCAGCGGGGAATTGAACCTGGGACCCTGGCGTGGTGAAGCAACTGTGCTAACCACTGTGCTACCGAGCTGCCTTTTTGCAAACCGAAAGTCCCAGTTGCCAAGAGCCAGAAGGGGTAGCGGGGTGGGGAGGAAGGAATGAGAAAACTGGAGGGGCGGAAGAAGAATGTAGGAAACGGGCCGAAGATCAGCAAGCAGACCAGTGTAAAAGGTACATAAAGGAACTTGGTACGAAGGGTAGTGTTGGTTAACATCACACAGCAGTGTGGGATGGCTGAGCTTTAAGCAGTGTATCAATAGAGCTAGTCAGGTTGTTTCAAGGATGGGCTGGATCGTTACGGAAAATGTATTGAACCCATTTGCACAAATCCTCAGAAGTAAATCCTTTGCATGGGAATCCTGCTCCATTGACTGATTTCATTACAGAGTATCCCAACACAGGAAAAGCTGTATCTGGTGCAGTGTTAGACTCTCTATTGGATGATCAATAAAAGGATGATATACAGGGGTATGTTCATTGATCCTGTACTCTCAGTGGGAAGTTGCAAGCCAAGGGAGTACATGAATTGGCATTACAGTGGGACTGCCACAGTGGTCTGAAATAACCCTTCCACCTCTTTACATTTCAATATGACAATAGGTGCTTATCTCTGTCACTATCCTACGGTATGCTGAACCATTATAAAACTCTGGTTAGGTCCCTATTTGCGTTTTGCATCCAGTTCTGGTCACCGCTTTTTAGAACGGTGTAATGCTCCTTGAGAGGGTGCAGAAGAGATTTGCCAGAATGGTTCTCAGGTGGGAGGTTTTAGTTACAAGGTCAGGTTGGAAAGGCTGGGTTTGTTCTCCTTGGACCAGCGGTGATTGAGGGGAGAATTGATGGCGTCCAAGATTAAGGCAGGTTTGGATAAGGTAGGCAATGAAAAGCTATTCCCAGTTGCTGATCGTACATGGAGCAGGGAACACAGATTTACGTTTTCTGAAGGCATATGGTGGCGCAGTGGTTAGCACGGCTGCCTCATGGCGCCGAGGATCCTGGTTCGATCCTGGCCCCAGGTCCCTGTCTGTGTGGAGTTTGCACATTCTCCCCGTTGTCCGTGCGGATCTCACCCCCCAAAGATGTGCAGGGTAGGTCACCCTAAATAGGCCCTTAAAATTTATTTTTAAAAGATTTCCAGTTTTGGGCAAGATAATGGAGACGGAATGTGAGGAAGAACGTTCTTTTACGCGGGGAATGATCGTGTCCTGGAACTCGCTGCCTATGTGAGGGATGCGAATGGAGATGATCAGTGATTTTAAAAGGAAATTGGGGAGACACTTTAAGTAATTAAACCTGCAGGAATACAGGGTTAGAACGAGAGAATGGGACTGACTGGATTGTGCCGCATACAGCCAGCATGAACTCGATGGGCCGAAGGGTCTTCTTCTGTGTCACAAGTGACTTTGTGCTCCCCACTGACAGCTTAACATTAGTACAGTCAGTTTGTGATGTTAATCCATTGTGCATTATGCGACACACCCACCACACATGCACTTTAATCCCTTAGCACAGTGACAGAGCCAAGCTTTACCAATCCACAGACAGATTTATCACAACTCAGATTATTCATTTCAACCAGGCTATGAACTAAAATGCTTAAGCATCTCAACCAGAACTGGCTTGAAGCAAACACTGAAGTAAAATTGGGTGTGAAATTTCTCCTTTGACTAAAACTTGGAGAAAGTTCTCCAAAATTAACAGCCTAATAAAAATCTCAGGAATCTCATTCCACTATTTCCTTCAATTTGTTCGTGAGCCAATGATTCCTGAGACTGACAAAGATTCTTCCTCTTCCCCATTTTGATTGAAATATTCTATCCCTCTCTCTGAATTTCTCTTGCCCTGAAGATTGGGACTCATTCGCCAATGCAGGGAGAGATCTCTGAACCCGCACCACGGCATCCGGACCCCCCCACAATTTACCAATGTGGGGTCCTCAGCCCCCCCCCCGGCGTCCCACCTCATAAGGGCAGGACACCCTCAGGCATGATCCTCAGCGTGCACAGGATGCACCAGGGCACTCCAGTCTCGAACTCTGGCAGTACCCCTGCCAGTCTGGCAGGGCCACCTAGGCACCCTGGTAGTGCCAGGATGGCACCCACGTTTCACTGCAGGGTGTCTGGGTGACATCAGGACTGCCAGGTTACCATCCTACCCAGAGCCTGACCATGGAGGGCCTCCGATCGCCTAAGAACAACCCCCCCCCCAGTCAATCCCACACCTTGGGAAACTCTGACACGGGCATATTCAAGTGAACCTGATTGCACAGTTGAATATGCCAATCTGGATCCCGCCTGCAATGGGTAGGATCCAGGTTGCGATGCCTCGCAAGATCTTGTTAGATCTGGCAAGACGTAACGATGCCGTTAAATCTCGCCAGAGACCTCTTGGGAGATTTAAAGACCTCTTCACGTCCCGAGTTGGGCACGATGAGGTCGATAGATCGCGGACCTGATGAAATGTGTTTTAGTCTGTATGCTGTGCGTCTACGTTGTTGGAGTCCTTCTTCAGTTTGGGGTAGGCTCCTCGATCGAGGCTGATGTGATTTCTCTAGTATTGCTGAGACTGATGCACTGTCCTAGTTGTGGTTGATTGGTTCCTATACTGTGGTTGATATCCTGTTGCCCCCCCCCCCCCCTTATGGTTGGGATGTTCCTTTGTCTGAACGAGCAACTTTTTCTCTTCTTCATCATATGGTGGTGAGAGTGCGTCGGAGGAATTCGGACCTGTGGTTGTATCCTGGTCCGCTTTATCCTGAGACCCTCAGCTCCTGCTATTTTTCCCTTTTCTTATCCTTCCTCGATCAGGTTGTTGAAAGGCGCTGACCGTACTGACCACAACACGAGTCTATAGCTGCTGGTCCTCTCTGTACGAATGTGTGGAACGGTGATGTTCTGTACTGTGCCTGAGGTTGGGGTTAGGTTGCATCTGCGGATATCCTTTTCGAACTGGGGTTCTCGCAAATCTTCCTCCTATTTTTTCTCTTTTTGTTCAGGTAGGGATCAGGCGCCGGAATATGGCGACGAGGGGCTTTACACAGTAACTTCATTGCAGTGTTAATGTAAGCCTACTTGTGACAATAAAGGTTATTATTATAAAGAATCCTTGATTAGCTCCTACATGGGGTAAAGACGGGTCTGGTATCCGAGGGGAGGGGGTTACAGTATGTCATTGGTGCCTCGGGTATTGTTGGAGCTGATGGAGATGTATACAGGTGGGCACCCGAAAGTGGTGCGAGGAACTTAATGAATTCCTGTGGTCATTGCGGCCAATCGCTGCGTGGGAAGGTGTACCTTTTTGACCTTGTTTTCTTGGCTTAATCCTTTTCCCCCTTGTTCGCTGGTGGCGGGTTCAGAGGTGCCAACTTGCGCCTAATGATTGTGCTGAGTCAGCCATCTTGCTGTTCCCCTATACTCCTCTGTATCCATGTGGATACATTGTGGGCCGAGGGGCCTGTACTGTGCTGTACAGTTCTCTGTTCTATGTATGTTGACTTTTTTGCTGAGCTGACCCATTCCTGTGGTTTTTTTTTGCATTATTGGTTCGAGTGAAAAATTTCAACATAAATCCCTTTTTTAAAAAACGCTTTTAGGAAAACAGTGTTTATTATCATGACACTCTCAGCATTCCTCCAGGTACATAGATACATAGAACATGCAGTGCAGAAGGAGGCCATTTTGGCCCATCGAGCCTGCACCGACCCCCTTAAGCCCTCACTTCCACCCTATCCCCATAACCCACTAGCCCCTCCTAACCTTTTTGGATACTAAGGGCAATTTAGGATGGCCAATCCACCTAACCTGCACGTCTTTGGACTGTGGGAGGAAACCGGAGCACCCGGAGGAAACCCACGCAGACACAGGGAGAACGTGCAGACTCCGCGCAGACAGTGACCCAGGACCCTGGGACCCTGGAGCTGTGAAGCCACTTGTGCTATCGTGCTGCCCAAAGGTGTATTCCCTTCCGAGGTAAAATAGCCAACCCACTCCGAGCCACACTCTGATCTCATCTCCCAGCTCTCACTTTCACCTTATTTCGCGGACAACCCCCCCCCCCCACCCCCCCCCCCCCCGCCCCTGCGGTCCCCATCCCCTCAGTTTGAGAACATGCAGTTTCAATCTGCTTGCAGGTGACTTTTTTTTTTGAAACACGAGATTGAACATCGAGCAGGACTGGGAGCAATTCCTTTCAACCTTCCCGGTTGCTCACGTGGGAAATGAGCACAATGTAGAGGGTGAATTAATTCTGCTTTCTCCTGTGCGGTGGAATGGCAGCCTGTAATCCACGGCTCTCTCAATGGGTTCTCGTGCCTCACAATAGGAAGGTTAATGATATGGAAATGGCTTTTAACATGGCTGGCTCACTGCACCTTCTGGTGTCTTCAGCCCGGAACACTGAGAATCGACTAACCGAGGTAAACGAGAATGCATATGAAGTGGGGTACACTTCTGATTAAAGCACAAGCTTGGTGATCACATATTCAAAGCAATCTAGGCCTACACATACATCCTGAGACAGTAACTGAAGCATTCGACAGATTTAAAGACCCGGCCCTTAGAAGCTGGAACGTGATAAATGTGTATTTCCATACGCAAAGCCTGCTGACAGAGGTTATCAGAATCACAGGCGCGCATGGGCAGCACGGTGGCGCAGTGGTTAGCACTGCTGTCTCACGGCGCCGAGGTCCCAGGTTTGATTCCGGCTCTGGGTCACTGGCTGTGTGGAGTTTGCACATTCTCCAGTGTCTGCATGGGTTTCGCCCCCACAACCCAAAGATGTGCAAGCTAGGTGGATTGACCATATTAAATTGGCCCTTAATCGGAAAATATTAATTGGGTACTCTAAATTTATTTAAAAAAAGAATCACAGGTGTGCTTGCCGTGTAAGGAATTCACAGTAAGCAAGTCCAATATTTCCCTATTTATCCCTCAGGCAGAAATGCGTCATTTGCACTGGGACTGCACATTCACGGAGATACAGGGTGGGATTTTCTAGCCCCCCCACCCCTCACAGAAGCGATTTGCCATTGGCCCCAGTAGGGGGTCTCCTTTGGCAAGGCTGGAAGATACTGCTGACAGGAAGGGCTGGAATGTCCCACTCGTAGACTTGAATACAGGAGTTCAATTGCAACTGCGTCAATGGCTTGTGTAGGCCAGGCACAGAGCTCCTTCCTCGTGTACTCCGGAACCCGGAACTCTTTGCCAAAAGTCAAAAGAAGCTATGAATAATACTGTGTGTGTCTCACTTCCTTCCCACGCATGTCCTCACAGCAATAATTGAAAGGCGGAGGGACTGGAGTTGTTGACACCGCACTGTCTACCTGCCCCACCCCTATCCAGTTGCCTTAATAACACGAATCTGAGGCACATTTATATCCCAAGAACTGCAATTTGCATATTGATATATTTTGATTATTTTTCATTGGGACTCAGAAGATACAAACCAGCTGAAAAGTTGGTTTTAAGACTGAGGCAGTCATTGGTTTTGGGTGTGATTTATTTATTTTCCCCTGAAGGTGCTAACTCCTGCTACTTCTCGAAGAACTTGCTTTCATTAGGCTTCACTCAAGTGGCCATTTTATTTTTAAATTCAGGAGCGTAAGTCGGTTTTTGACTATTAAAGAGCACAGTCAAGTCCAGCCTTGCCTTCTTCTTGGGTGGACACACTCACCCCTTGCACTGAATGTCATGTCTGGTAATGTGGAAATCCTGAGATGTTTTCTATCTCCACCTTCACTAGGCGATCAAGACCTAAGGAGCCTCAGGCTTCACTCTTACTTTGGTCAGCTGACACAACACAAGTCAGAAATGACATCTTCCTTGGACCTTCCACGTCAGAATAGCCGAGTCCCTCTTAGTCACTGAGCTACTTAGGGGATGAACATGAGAACATTCAAAGGGCTTAATCCTCCGATTTTCCGGCTACGTTTGGAGGATCCGTGGCATTTTACGTGGGAAAAATGGCCACGCCCCAGCACCGATCGTCCGAACGGTGAGGGGCTAGCAGCCACGCCATGTAAAACTCCTGGCTTCCACAAAATAAACGGCCGGAGAATTGCCGGGTCCGTGGCCGCACGTGTGCACGGTGAAGCCCAGCAGCGGTTGCACCGTAAAACAGCGCGCTGGCCGTGAGTGGACCCGACCTGCCAGATAGTGCCCCCCTGGGCACCACCTTGCCACTCCCTCGCCACCCCCCACCAGTCCCCCCAGCCCTCGCCAAAGCCCCCCCCCCCGGCCAACAGCACGGCTCCCGCTCGAATATGGCGGCGCTGGGCACAGTCCGCAGCCGTCATGCCGGTTTCCCGCATGGCCGGGACCACACGTCAACCGCACGGTCGGGAACTCAGCCCATCGGGAGCTGAGCATCGGGGGAGGGCCTTCAGGTGACATCCTGAGGCCATCCCAATGGTGTGCAGCGTGCGCCACAATTATGCCGTTTTGGAGGGGGTGGAGCATACGAAACCTGCGTCAACCCCGATTTGGTTGGGAAAATGGATTCTCCACCCGTTCTCTGATTACAAAATCGACGTTGGGAAACGGGGGATCTCACCCAAGTTTTTAAATTCAAGGTTTTGTATCTATGTAGCAATTCCTACATCACAACCATGACAACACCTCATTGGCTGAAAAGCACTTTGGGACGTATTGAGGTGTTATATAAATGTAACTCTTTCCTTTCCTTATGGTACAAATAGTATGTGATAAACTTCATAGCAGATGGGAGATGATGTGTTTGCACAGGTGCTTTGGCTTAATGTTAGCACTATCAGCTCCAAATTAGGAGGCCAAGGGTTCAAGTCCTACTCTAGAGATTTGAACACATAGTCTAGGCTGACACTTCAGTGCCACGAGGGAGTGCTGCACTGTCAGGGGTGCTGCTTCTCAGGTGAAATGTTAAAGCGAAACACCATCTGTCCCCTCAGGAGAATGTGAATGGTCCCCTGCATGAGGAGGGCATGAGGCAAACCATTGCCAGAGCATCCATAGGCTGCTTATGTCACAGGAAATAATGCAGGACTACAATGAAGAACAGTGATGGGCCACCTAGGTTAATGAGTGGTCCTCTTTCATCTCAGTTGGCCGTTAGATTGAAATCAGGTTCGTTCACTAACCTTGGGCTGGATTCTTCTGCCCTGCCCACTGCAAGATCACCATGGGTGGGACGCGGACATTTGACCTCGGGCAAGAATTTACGGTCGCCGGGAGGGCGCGGCCGGAGAATCCCACACCATGGCACTAAGAATAGAATTAAATATTTCTAATACAGGCTGAATATTTCATAAGAAGCCATAGAAAATTCTTAATAATTTATATGTTAATGGAACAATCGTCAACATCAAACGGTAAAAACAATGGAAATATTTCTACTTTGGATGCAAAGGGAGTCCACGGCTCTCCCAGTCAATGTTGTGAGCAATCAGCACATCTTTTTTAAAAAAAAAATTTAGAGTACCCAATTCATTTTTTTCCAATTAAGGGGCAATTTAGCGTGGCCAATCCACCTAACCTGCACATCTTTGGGTTGTGGGGGCGAAACCCACGCAAACACGGGGAGAATGTGCAAACTCCACACGGACAGTGACCCAGAGCCGGGATCGAACCTGGGACCTCGGCGCCGTGAGACTGCAGTGCTAACCACTGCGCCACCGTGCTGCAATCGGCACATCTTGTCCTTGCTTTAGGTGTGAATCAGTTCAGCCACATCGGCCGGGAAAAGACCACACAGTCGAAAATCAGCGGAATGTGGCAACCCCGCTCACGGGCAACAGTCCACATGTCTGGTGGGCCGCACTGGGAACCCAGGTGGGCTGCATATGGCCTCCGAGTGGCAGGTTGCCCACTGCTGATGAAGAGGATAATTTAACTACCAGCATCTATCGAGGATAAAAGAAATGTGACACCCACACCACTGTCAGCAAAGTGTTTGGACAGGTTTGCGTTGCATTCACTGCGACTGAGTTCCTGATGTCCTGGCCAATGTTTACCCTCATCTAACACCATCAAAGCAGATTATCTGGTCATTATCTAGCGAAATGTTTATGGGACATTGCTGTACACAGATTGGCGGCCGTGTTTCTCTGCATTACAACAGTGAGACCGCACTTCAAGAGTGCGTCATTGGCTGAAAAGCATTTTGGATCATGAAGTTGTGAAATGCGGCAAATGTATGAAACTTCAACTTCTCTCTTCCACTCTTCTACCTTCAAAGCGTTCTTTCTTTCACCTATCCTCCTATCTCTTTCAGCCCTTCTCTAGAATCTTTCTGAAGGTGGCATTCAGTCAGTACCCCCACATTCTCTCCCCTTCTTTAGGAGAAGCAGTTGTGATCCACTTGATGCCTTGGCTGTGATCCGCATGTGGAGGAAGATTGAAGTGAATGTTCCAGTGTGTGTTAGGATCTGGCTGTTTAATGAGACCTTTCATGCTGCCGGGAAGCAAACATGAGTGCTCTTGAAACTACCAAGAGCAGCAAACAACGTAAAACCGCACAACAGCTTCAATCTACACTGTAATAGGAAATGGCTCGGCAGTGCTGACGAGCTGATTGAACAAAATGCTCTCCTCCTGTTTCCCTTGAAGGGAAATATTTATGGTTTTGTGGATATTTTCCTCTCGCATCCACCTGCATGTAGAACAAATTTCTAATTTAGCAACTTGTCTTTCTCTAAAATGATTGGCTTATGCTTGTTGTCTAATTGGAGAGCGCAGAGCTTTAAGTGACCAGAGGTCTGCGACCTCTACACTCCAGCTGCAATCATCTGCTTCTCTGGCCGCGTTTTAACCTGTAAAGTCCCTCACTTTCTCCTCTTTTCCATTCGACTAAAGAATGGCAGTCTGTGCAGGGTAGCTGGTGGCATCGTGGTAATGTCACTGGACCAGTATTCCAGGTGCGCAGGCTAATGCTCTGGTGGACAGGGGTTCAAATCCCACTGAGACAGGAATTTAAATTCAATTAATAATAAAAATCAGGAATTGAAAGCTAGCTTTAGTACTACGGATTGTTGTGAAAACCCATCTGGTTCACTAAGGTCCTTTAGGGAAGGAAATCTGCCATCCTTACCTGGTCTGGCCTCCATGTGACTCCAGACCCACAGCAATGTGGTTGACTCTTTGATGCCTCTCTGAAATGGTTGAGTAATCCATTCAGTTGAAGAGCAATTAAGGATAGGCACCAAATCCTATTAAAAGGATTTTTAATTGGGCTGGGGGGGAGGGGCGCTTGATACCATGGTGGGAATCATCAGAACAATCCTAGGACACAAGCTACGTCAGCTGAAACTCAGGGCTGAGGCTAAATGCCGTGGCTGCCGCAAGATTGTGGAGTGTTCCTGTCGGCGGGGAAACAGTCCAGTCCAACCCCAATCTCATTAGTTATGTGCCTGGGGATTTCCGTGCGTGGATGGCACATAGTCTGCCATCATGTCCGGGTGCCCGATGAAGAGGCGCCCAATATCACTGACCCACTATTGAAAAGGAAGGTGGGCCTCCTGAAAATGAAGATAGATCTCCCGGAAGCGCTCTGAGGCCAGAAGATGCATCGCCTGAGAACAAAGATGGATCTTCAGGAACACTCTGAGTCTAGAAGATGGACCCCACTTCAGGACATCAAATCTGGAAGGTCCAGCTCCAGACGCTCTCCTCCCCCACTCACTGTTGTGGTGTTCCAAGGTCCAGGATTGTGGGCGGCCTCCATCCTGAACTTCCAGAGGCAGCCCGGGCATAGTTCAGCTGAGTCCCGACATCCGAACAACACCTTAGAATCATAGAATCATAGAATTTACAGTGCAGAAGGAGGCCATTCGGCCCATCGAGTCTGCACCGGCTCTTGGAAAGAGCACCCTACCCAAGGTCAACACCGCCACCCTATCCCCATAACCCAGTAACCTCACCCAACACTAAGGGCAATTTTGGACACTAAGGGCAATTTATCATGGCCAATCCTCCTAACCTGCACATCTTTGGACTGTGGGAGGAAACCGGAGCACCCGGAGGAAACCCACGCACACACGGGGAGGATGTGCAGACTCCCCACAGACAGTGACCCAAGCTGGAATCGAACCTGGGACCCTGGAGCTGTGAAGCAATTGTGCTATCCACAAGGCTACCGTGCTGCCCCTTGTTCTATATGTGTTTCAGACCAATGTGTTTTCCCGCCGGCATTGCAGACAATCATATGGGGGGGGAGCGGAATCGCATTCCATTACCGGGATACAAGCAAGATTCATGTCGGACTCTGGCGGGTTTTTCGATTCACCCTGGTGGGCATCAGCAGAAGATTCTGCTGTAAATTCACACCAGCGTAAACCCAATTTCAGGCCCTCCGGCCATATTTCCCCCCATTCCCCATCGAGCACATCGACGGGACTGGGGAGAATTCCGCCCTCAGTACCTCTGCAGGTTGTAAGGTTCCTTCTCCAAATGGGATGAACCATCAGGAAAAAATAATGCAGACAGGTACTAAAACTGGTTATCCCCCACACACACAGCGCATATAGATATCCATTAGAATACAGAGGTATGTTGTACGGGTTCAGTTGGCACACTCTCCCAGGATTAGTAATTCAGGCACCTGCTACATTCCTCACCATTAGTTTCAAACAGGTTTTGGTCCAGTTTCCCTTATCTCAATGAGCTGGATTAAACCAAGGTCCTATCTGTCTGCCCGGTCGGATGTGAAAGGATCCATGGTACTATTTTGAAGAAGAGTAGGGTGAGTTGTCCCTGGTCCCCTGGTCAATATTTATCCCTCAGTCGACATCACAATGAAGAAGATTATCTGGTCATTATCACACTGGTATTTGTGGAATCTTGCTGTGTGAAAATTGGCTTATGTCCTTCCTCCAATCCAACAGTGACTACACTTCAAAGGTATTTCATTGACGAAAGCACCTTGAGACATCCAGTGGTCATGAAAAGTGCTATATTTGGGCAGCACAGTAGCACAAGTGGACAGCACTGTGGCTTCACAGCACCAGGGTCTCAAGTTCGATTCCCTGCAGGGTCAATATCTGTGCGGAGTCTGCACGTTCTCCGCGTGTCTGCGTGGGTTTCCTCCGGGTACTCCGGTTTCCTCCTACGTTCCAAAGACATGTAGGTTAGGTGGATTGGCCAAGATAAATTGCCCTTAGTGACCAAAAAGGTTTGGAGGGGTTATTGGGTTATGAAGATAGGGTGGAAGTGTTCTATTTCCAAATGCAATCCCATTATTTTGAAAAAGAAACATGGTCAGCCATTTTCTTTGGTAAAATTCCCCAGTAGCCAAAAGGATGTTTTTTTCTCCCCCCCACCCCCGCCGCTTTTCAATGTGGTGATGAGGTTCTGCCCAGTTGAGAGTAACCAGGGGCGGGATTCTCCGCAATCGGCGCGATGTCCGCCGACCGGCGGCATAAACGGCACGAATCAGTCCGGCATCGCTCCACTCCAAAGGTGCGGAATTCTCCGCATCTTGAGGGGCCGAGCCCTCACCTTGAGGGGCTAGGCCCGCGCCGGAGTGATTTCCGCCCCGCCAGCTGGCGCGGAAATGGCTTTGCCGTGCGACGCATGCGCGGGAGCGTCAGCGGCCGCTCACGGCATCCCCGCGCATGCGCAGTGGAGGGGGTCTCTTCCGCCTCCGCCATAGTGAAGACCGTGGCGAAGGCGGAAGGAAAAGGCGAAGACGAAGGCGATCACGGGCCAGGCCACCATGGGGGCACCCCCCAGGGGCCAGATCGCCCAGGACCCCGGAGCCCGCCCGCACCACCTTGTCCCGCCGTTCGACAGGTGGTTCAATCCACGCCGGCTGGCGTGGGTTGACAGCGGCTGGACTTGGGCCCATCGCGGACCGGAGAATCGCCGGGGGTGGGCCCGCCGACCGGCGCGATTTCCGCCGACCGGCGCGGCGCGATTACCGCCCCCGCCGAATCTCCGGTGGCGGGGGCGGGATTCACGCCGGCCCCCGGCGATTCTCCGACCCGGTGGGGGGTCGGAGAATCGCGCCCCAGGTCACAACTAGATTTTTGAGCTTTAAGCTTGCGTTCTTCCTAAACTCTGGTTTAAATACTTCAGCTGCAATGAACAGCGAGCAAATCAATGCTTCGCCATGTCATTGGCTGCCACAGAATTTTAACAGCATGTGCTTCAGATTCAATCAAGAAAATAATTTTGAAAGGAGCAGATGTACGGTTTAAGTAACAAATGCGTAAACTGTCTTCACAAAGCATAACACTAAATGGGTTTGGCATATTTCATTATGATAGAAAGATTTGCCTTATCAAAACGCCCAAGCTCCCCATTTCACCCTCAGCTCTGAGTTATTCACACACATTAAGTGCAGTGACTGCTGTTATGGAGGAAAACGCAGCAACCAATTCATTCCATGCAGTCAGGAGATGAATCGACGACTTCCGGTTGCGGCGATGCGGAGCTAAGCCGCACATTTCGGCAGCTCCCGCTATAACGGACTTTTGGGCTCTCCGGAGGAGCCCCAATGGAAATTTTTTGATTGAATCCCGTGTGGGAAGATGAAGTAAGGTCCCCCTTACATTGTATGGCGGGGATTAGTGGTGCAGTGTCGGAGAAAGAGGCATTGGAGCAGCGGCAAAAACGAGGGGGAAAAAACAAGATGGCGGAGGACGGAGATCGAGCAGCATGGGGGCCGGACCAGCAGGAGTTCCTCAGGCGCTGCGTGGAGGAGCTTAAAAAGGAGGTGCTGGCGCCAATGCTGTTGGCGATCGAGGGGCTGAAGGACACCCAGAAGGCCCAGGCGGTGGAGCTCCGTGAGGTGAGGGATAAAACTAATGAGAACAAGGACGCGATCCTGGGCCTGGCGGTAAGAATGGAGGCGCACGAGGCGGTGCACAGGAAATGGGCCGAGAGACTCGAGGTCCTGGAGAACAGGTCAAGGAGGAAGAATCTCCGGATTTTGGGTCTCCCCGAAGGAGTGGAGGGGGCTGATGCCGGGGCGTACGTGAGCAAGATGCTTCATTCGCTGATGGGTGCGGAGGTCTCTCCGAGCCCCCTGGAGCTAGAAGGGGCTCACCTGGTCCTGGCAAGGAGACCCAAGGCTGGCGAGCCGCCAAGGGTGATAGTGGCAAGGTTCCATCGTTTCGCGGACAAAGAAAGTGTCCTGAGATGGGCCAAGAAGGTGCGGAGCAGTAGATGGGAGAATGCGGTGATCTGAGTCTACCAGGACTGGAGTGCGGAGGTGGCAAAGAGGAGAGCTGGTTTTAATCGGGTCAAGGCGGTGCTGCATAAAAAAAGGGTGAGATTCGGAATGCTGCAGCCTGCGCGACTGTGGGTCACTTATCAGGACCGACACCACTATTTCGAAACGCCAGAAGAGGCTTGGACCTTTATCCAAACGGAAAAATTGGACTCGAACTGAGGGGCTGTGGTTGTGGGGGGGGGTGTTGACTGTATACAGGGATGTAAATATGGGTAAAGAATGTTTCATGGGTGGGATGATGGATGGGGATGGAGGAAGAGGTTTTTTTTTCTGTTGATGAGATAGTGGGGAATGTGGGCGTCGGTGCTGGAGGGAGGTGAGACTCGGGGATGGGGGAACTGGGATAAGGCCGCAACAGGAGCTGTGCCACAGGGGGCGGAGCTGGCTCAGGAAAGCACGGGCTTTTTCCCGCGCTAGGGAGGGGGGGGATGGAGGGATGTTAGGAGGAGGAGAGACTCCCACACGGGGAGATCAACGGGAAGGCGGGGGAAGCCGGGGTCAGCAGAAGTCAGCTGACTCACGGAAGTAGCATGGCATGGGGGCAGCAAAAGAGCTAGATGCGGATCTAGCGGGGAGGGGGGGAGGGAAGGGGGGGAAGAGGGGGGGAGAATAGGGTTGCTGTTGCACTGGCCGAGGGGGAACTGAAAATGGAAGAGGTAGTCGGGGCGGGGGTTCCCCGTCAGGGGGACTGGAGGGTGCGGGAGGCGCGGGCACGGGACTGGCCGAAGATAAGAGATGGCTAGTCGGCGGGGAGGGGGGGGGGGCGGTAGCCCCCCAATCCGGCTGATCACATGGAATGTGAGAGGCCTAAATGGGCCGGTTAAGAGGGCCCGAGTGTTCGCGCACTTAAAGGGACTGAAGGCAGACATGGTCATGCTTCAGGAGACACATCTGAAGGTGGCAGATCAGGTCAGGTTAAGGAAGGGATGGGTAGGACAGGTGTTTCATTCGGGGCTGGATGCGAAGAATAGAGGGGTGGAAATACTGGTGTGGAAGCGGGTGTCATTTGAGGCCTAGAATATCGTAGTGGACAATGGAGGTCGATACGTGATGGTGAGCAGTAGGTTGCAGGGGGCGGAGGTGGTATGGGTAAATGTATACTCCCCGAACTGGGACGATGCTGGATTCATGAAACGGATGCTGGGGCGTATTCCAGACTTGGAGGTAGGGAGCTTGATAATGGGTGGGGATTTCAACACGGTGTTGGACCCAGCATTAGATCGCTCCAGATCTAGGATGGGGAGGAGGCCGGCTGCGGCCAAGGTGCTCAGGGGGTTTATGGATCAGATGGGGGGAGTAGATCCGTGGAGATTTGCCAGGCCTTTGGCCAGAGAATTTTCTTTTTTCTCCCATGTACATAAGGCCTACTCCCAGATAGATTTTTTGTTCTGGGCAGGGCATTGATCCCGAAAGTGGAGGGAACGGAGTATTCGGCCATAGCCATTTCAGACCACGCCCCGCATTGGGTGGAGCTAGAGCTGGGGGAGGAGAGGGACCAACGCCCGTTGTGGCGGTTGGATGTGGGACTGCTGGCAGACGAGGAAGTGTGTGGGAGGGTGCGGGGGTGTATCGAAAGGTACCTGGAGGCCAACGACAATGGGGAGGTGCAGGTGGGAGTAGTATGGGAGGCGCTGAAGGCGGTGGTCAGGGGAGGGTTAATCTCCATCAGGGCTCATCGGGAGAAGAGAAAGGGCAGGGAAAGGGAGAGGTTAGTGGGGGAGATTTTAAGTGTGGACAGGGGATATGCAGAGGCTCCTGATGAGAAACTACTCAGGGAGAGACGAAGTCTCCAGACGGAGTTCGACCTGTTGGCCACAGGGAAGGCAGAGGCACAGTGGAGGAAGGCACAGGGGGCGATATATGAATATGGGGAGAAGGCGAGTCAGATGCTGGCACACCAGCTCCGTAAGAGGATGGCCGCGAGGGAAATAGGTGGAGTCAAGGATGGCAGGGGAACTACGGTGCGGAGTGCAGTGAAAGTGAATGAGGCATTCAAGGCCTTCTACGAGGAGCTGTATAGGTCCCAGCCCCCAGGGGGAAAAGAGGGGAGGCGACGATTCTTGGACCAACTGAGGTTCCCGAGGGTGGAGGAGCAGGAGGTGGCTGGTTTGGGGGCGCCAATTGGGGTGGAGGAGCTGGTTAAAGGACTGGGGAGCAAGCAGGCAGGGAAGGCCCCGGGGCCGGATGGGTTCCCAGTGGAGTTTTATAGGAAGTATGTAGACCTGTTAGCCCCGTTGCTGGTAAGGACCTTCAATGAAGCAAGGGGGGGAGGGGGGGGACCCTGCCCCCGACAATGTCGGAGACGACGATCTCTTTGATCTTGAAGCGGGATAAGGACCCACTGCAATGCGGGTCGTATAGACCGATCTCGCTCCTCAACGTAGATGCTAAGTTGCTGGCAAAAATGTTGGCTACGAGGATTGAGGACTGTGTCCCGGGCGTGATTCACAAGGACCAAACAGGATTCGTAAAGGGTAGGCAGCTAAATACCAATGTGCGAAGGCTCCTAAATGTGATAATGATGCCATCGGTGGAGGGAGAGGCGGAGATAGTGGCAGCCATGGACGCAGAGAAGGCCTTTGACCGAGTAGTGTGTGAGTATCTCTGGGAAGAGTTGAGGAGGTTTGGGTTCGGGGGAGGGTTTATTAGTTGGGTTAAGCTCCTGTATAGAGCCCCGGTGGCGAGTGTGGTCACGAACCGGCGGAGGTCGGAGTATTTCCGGCTGTATCGTGGGACGAGTCAGGGGTGCCCCCTGTCCCCTCTGCTGTTTGCATTAGCAATTGAACCTTTGGCCATGGCGTTAAGGGAGACGGGGAAATGGAAGGGGGTGGTTCGAGGGGGAGAGGAATATCGAGTGTCGCTGTACGCAGATGACCTGTTGCTGTATGTGGCGGATCCAGTGGAGGGGATGGTTGAGGTCATGCAGATCCTAAGGGAGTTTGGAGACTTCTCGGGCTATAAGCTCAATGTGGGAAAGAGTGAGCTCTTTGTGGTGCATCCGGGGGACAAGGGAAGAGGGATAGATGACCTACCGTTGAGGAGGGCGGAAAGGAGCTTCCGATACTTGGGGATTCAGGTAGCTAGGAGCTGGAGGGCACTGCACAAACTTAATTTGACGCGGCTGGTGGATCAGATGGAGGAAGACTTTAAAAGGTGGGACATGTTGCCACTCTCGCTGCCGAGCAGGGTACAGTCGGTTAAAATGGTGGTCCTCCCGAGGTTTCTTTTTGTATTCCAATGCCTCCCGATTGTGATTACCAAGACCTTCTTTAAGCGGGTAAGCAGGAGCATTATGGGATTTGTGT
This sequence comes from Scyliorhinus torazame, assembly GCF_047496885.1. NCBI lineage: Eukaryota > Metazoa > Chordata > Chondrichthyes > Carcharhiniformes > Scyliorhinidae > Scyliorhinus > Scyliorhinus torazame. The sequence continues at coordinate 21,042,533 of NC_092718.1, read as the reverse complement.
GGGCGAGCAAGACCCCGAGGGTAAGGAGGGGGTTCCTGGAGCGTAGTAGAGACAGAGGAGGTTGGCGTTGCCGAATTTGGGTGGTTACTACTGGGCAGCCAACGTGGCGATTATCCGTAAGTGGGTGATGGAGGGAGAGGGGGCGGCGTGGAAGAGGTTGGAGATGGCGTCCTGCAAAGGAACGAGCCTGGGGGTGCTGGTGACGGCACCGCTGCCGCTCTCGCCGACAAGGTACACCACGAGCCCGGTGGTGGCGGCAACGATAAAGATCTGGGGGCAGTGGAGACGGCATAGGGGTGCAACGGGAGCCTCGGTGTGGTCCCCGATCAGGGATAACCATCGGTTTGTCCCAGGAAGGATGGACGGGGGGTTTCAGAGCTGGCATCGGGCAGGGATTAGGAGAATGGGGGACCTGTTCATCGATGGGACGTTTGCGAGCTTAGGGGCGCTGGAGGAGAAATTCGGACTACCCCCGGGAAATGCCTTCAGGTACATGCAAGTGAGGGCGTTTGTGAGGCGGCAGGTGAGGGAATTCCCGCTGCTCCCGGCACAGGGGATTCAAGACAGGGTGATTTTGGGCGTATGGGTCGGAGAGGGCAAGGTGTCGGCGATATACCAGGAGATGAAAGAAGAGGGGGAGGCTTTGGTAGAGGAGCTGAAGGGTAAATGGGAAGAGGAGCTGGAGGAGGAGATTGAAGAGGGGCTGTGAGCTGATGCCCTAAGTAGGGTTAATTCCTCTTCCTCGTGTGCCAGGCTCAGCCTGATACAGTTTAAGGCATATGACGGGGGCGAGGCTGAGTAGGTTCTTTGGGGTGGAGGACAGATGTGGGAGGTGCTCAGGAAGTCCGGCGAAACATGTCCATATGTTTTGGTCATGCCCGGCACTGGAGGGGTTCTGGAGGGGAGTTGCGAGAACAGTATCCAAGGTGGTGAAAGTCCGAGTCAAGCCAAGCTGGGGGCTAGCACTATTTGGAGTAGCGGACGAGCCGGGAGGTGAAAGAGGCTGGCATTCTGGCCTTTGCGTCCCTAGTAGCCCGGCGAAGGATCTTGTTAATGTGGAAGGAGGCGAAGCCCCCCAGCGTGGAGGCCTGGATAAATGACATGGCTGGGTTTATCAAGTTGGAATGGATAAAGTTTGCCTTGAGAGGGTCTGCGCAGGGGTTCTACAGGCGGTGGCAACCGTTCCTAGGCTATCTTGCGGAGCGTTAGATGAAGGTCGGACAGCAGCAGCAGCAACCCGGGGGGGGGGGGGGGGGGAGGGGGGGGGGGGGGGGGAGGGGGGGAGGGGGGGTGGGAGGGAGGGGGGGAGGGTGGGTGGGTGGGAGGGAGGGGGGGTGGGAGGGAGGGGGGGAAGGAGGGGGGAGGGAGTGGGGGGGAGGGTGGGTGGGAGGGAGGGGGGGAGGAGGGTGGGAGGGTGGGAGGGAGGGGGGAGGGAGGGGGGAGGAGGGTGGGAGGGAGGGGGAGGGGGGAGGGAGGGGGGAGGGAGGGTGGGAGGGAGGGGGAGGGAGGGGGAGGGGGAGGGGGGGCGGTATCTTTTTTTTGGGGGGGAGGAGGGAGGGGGGAGAAGGTTTTTTTTCTGGGGGGCGTTTGAGCAAGAAAATACATGAATGATTCGGAAAACTGATATGTACGGGAGGAATCCAATGTACAAAGTTCTGTATCATATTGACTTGCCATGTTCATGTCTTGCTATGCGAGCTTTCTTTCTTTTGTGTTACGGGGCGGGGGGGGGGTTTGTATGGTTGAAAATTTTGTTTCAAAAAATTCTTAATAAACATTTTTTTTTTTTAAAAAGGAGATGAATCGCCATCAAGCCTGATTTTGATTGAGGGACGGATGTTGGCCAGAACTCTGGGAGAAATTCCTTTCATGTTGCCATGGGATCTTTCTCTTCTTTAAATTTAGAGTACCCAATTCTTTTTTTCCAATTAAGGGGCAATTCACCTGTACCGCACTTCGTTTTGAGTTGTGGGAATGAGACCCACGCAGACACCGGGAGAATGCACATACTCCACATGGACAGTGACCCGGAGCCAGGATAGGGCAGCACGGTAGCACAAGTGGACAGCACTGTGGCTTCACAGCGCCAGTTTCCCAGGTTCGATTCCCCACTGGGTCACTGTCTGTGCTGAATGTGCACGTTCTCCCCGTGTCTGCGTGGGTTTCCTCCGGGTGCTCCGGTTTCCTCCCACAGTCCAAAGACGTGCAGGTTAGGTGGATTGGCCATGATAAATTGCCCTTAGTGACCAAAAGGTTAGGAGGGGTCATTGGGTTACGGGGATAGGGTGGAAGTGAGTGCTTAAGTGGGTCGGTGCAGACTTGATGGGCCGAATGGCCTCCTTCTGCACTGTATGTTCTATGTTCTAAAACTTGGGTCCTCAGCACCATAAGGCAGCAGTGCTAAGCTGCCATGGGATCCTAAATGTCCTCAATGGGCCAATTTCAATTTCCATTACCGTTAATTGTATGTAACCCGGGCCGCCAATCTGATTGCATCTGTTTCCCACTGGGCGGATTAGGCCAAAATTGCTCCCAACAAGCCAACACCTCTAGGAGAGAAGCGGATGGGAGGTGGGTGCGGGTGAGTTGGGAGGTGGAAGAGCCCAGTGTTTGTCTGATCATAGAATCCCTACGGTGCAAAAGGAGGCCATTCGGCCCATCGAGTCTGTACCAACCCTCCGATAGAGTACCCTATCTAACCCTATCCCCATCGCCTCATCTAGCATTGAAGGGGCAATTTAGCACAGCCAATCCATCTAACCTGAGCATTGGACCGTAGGGAACCGGAACACCCTGAGGAAACCTGGAGGCAGACACGGGGATAACGTTGTAACTCCACACGGACAGTCACCCAAGGGCAGAATCGAACTCAGGTCCCTCGAGCTGTGAGGCAGCAGTGCCACCTTGCCACCCGTAGAGATGGAGAAGAGAAACTTTCAACATTGTGCAAGATGATTTAATGTACACGGAACAACCTTTTTTTTTAGCAATTTCTGTCACTGTACTGTGTGTTATAAATGGTCTTCACTCAGATAAGAAGTGCTGGTCTCCTCTTGCTCCTAACAAGACACAGGCCAGCTATGATTCACAACAATCATATTAGTCAAGGCCAATTTGCTCCTCTGTCCAATGATTTTTCCATTAGAGTTTAGATTGAGAGATGATCTTATTGAGACATCCTGAGAGGACTTGGCAGGGTGGATGTCAGGCAGATGTTTTTCCTTATGGTGGAGTTTAGGGCTAGGGTACACAGTTTATAAATACAGGGGGCTGGATTCTCCGCTGTCAGGATTGTCCATCGTGCCAGCAGCTGGGGGATTTCCGGATGGCGTGGGGCTGCCCACAATGGGAAACCCCATTGGCCAGCTGGCGAGACACAGAATCCCGGGGGGCGCGCCACCCCAGAAATCTGGTGCGGCCGGAAGGAGAATCCCGCCCCGGGTCTCCCATTTAAAACTGAGGAGAATCTCTCTCTTTCAGAAAGCAGTGGAGGCTGGGAAGTAGAATGTATTCAAAGCTGAGTTAGACAGATCGTTGATCAACAAAGGAAGTCACGGGTTATGGAGGGCAAATGGAAAAGTGGAGTTCAGGCCACATGCAGATCAGCCATGATCTTTTTGAATGGTGGAGCAGACTCGAGGGGCTAAATGACCTACTACTGCTTCTAATTCGTGGCCCTGAACTTCTATGGAATGGCAATCAGAGTTGGATGGGTAGTCAGTTGGGGATGGTGGGGGTCGGGGGGGATCGGGTAGATTGGGGGTCCCGTGGGGGTCAGGGGAGTTTGGATTGGATTGGATTGGATTTGTTTATTGTCATGAGGTACAGTGAAAAGTATTGTTCTGTGTACAGTCCTGACAGAACGTTCCGTACATCAAAAGAAAATACATAATAGGGCAAACACCAAGTACACAATGTAAATGCATAGACACAAGCATTGGGTGTACATAGAACAGGGAACTGTACTGCACAGTACAGGCCCTTCGGCCCACGATGTTGTGCCGACCATTTATCCTAACCTAAGATCAACCTAACCTACACCCCTTCAACTTACTGCTGTCCATGTGCCTGTCCAAGAGTGTGTGAAGAGATCAGATCAGTCCATAAGAGGGTTGTTTAGGAGTCTGGTAACAGCAGCGAAGAAGTTGTTTTTGAATTTGTTGGTGCATGTTCTCAGACTTTTGTATCTCCTGCCCGATGGAAGAAGCTGGAAGAGAGAATAACCCGGATGGGAGGGGTCTTTGATTATGCTGCCCGGCAGCGGGAGGTGTAGACAGAGTCAATGGATGGGAGGTGGGTTTGTGTGATGGACTGGGCTGTGTTCACGACTCTCTGAAGTTTCTTACGGTCTTGAGCCGAGCAGTTGCCATACCAGGCTGTAATGCAGCCGGGTAGGATGCTGGGGTTTGAGTGGGTTGTAACTGGGAGGGGTGTGTGGCATTCCATACGGGGTGGTGGGGAGTATCAATACTATAGTTACCCAGGAGTTAGAAGTGGTTTTAATTCTTCTAACCTTTATGGGGTAACTATTGCTGAAAGACAGTCGCAACGATCTGAAATTTGTGTACTTTCAGATGGTTCCCACTTCAGGGCTATGTCCAATAGAGGCTTGAATCTCTTGAGCAATTGCCATGCAGTCCTTACCTGGGGACCTCCGTGGTGGTGGGGGACGGAGTAGGGGGAGGTTCCCTGACGTATGTTTGGAATAACCCACGAGTTACAACACCCAGGAACTTGGGTTGTTGCGTTCTCGTGCTACTGCTTTCTTTTTCCGAAATGCTGGAGTACAAGTTTCACGGACGACGGACACCCACCAATAATTGCCTATTTTTATGCGTGACCAGACAGTTAGCAACAGGGCGCCGCTGCCTATAGAACTGTCAAAGCAGAGCCTTTTCTTGTCCTCACCCAATGGTGGTTGGAGAGGGAGCCCCAACTGACATTTTCTGTCCCGCTCCAAGGCCGAAGCCAATTTTAACCTGGCACGGTCATCTCGCAGAGGCTCAGCACAGGGCTGGAAAGGAACCTGCAAGATAGTTTCCTGCCTTCAACCCCTTGTCAAGAATAAAGATTGGAAATTCCATCATGCCATCCATGATGTTCTGGCAGTCCATGCTCGAATTTAGGAATTGTGTTTCCTTGCAGGGAGCCCAAAGCCAAAGAAATTATCCTCATGTTCATATGGCTCTGCACAATACCACTTGGCTATATTCATACAAGAACACATTAACTTGGCATGTTGTGACACTGAATTCAATAAATCTAACAATAATCACAAAGGCAGCAGGATGGTTGTAAAAGCCAAAGTGGTACACTGACTCCCTTCAGGACCTACCAACTCTGCTTTAGTCCACAGAGCACTGCAGTGCCACAGTGACAACTTGCATTTATATAGCGTCTTTACCGTAGTCTGAAGGCAATGCAGAGGATCAATCAAAATGTCACAGTTGGCCACAAAAGCAAATGATAGGACAGGTGACAAAATTGGTCAGAATGGTGGGTTTTAAAGTGTTGGGATGGCTCAGTGATCCGAGATCCACATGGGTATGTCCCAGGGATGTACTTCTGAGGCTGTATAAGGCTCTGGTCAGACCCCATTTGGAGTATGTCATAATATACACCAGTATATCATGGTGCAGACACACACACTGATGGACACACAGCAAGACCAATCAACACCGCAGCCAATCACCAGTTAGAGCACACTCACTATAAAGGGCATCAGAGTTCCCATGGATTCGGGATACAGCCTCTCAGAAGGACAGAGCTTACAGCTTACAGCACAGATCTTCACCATGTGCTGAGTGCATAGACTCGTTAGGACAAGCATAGGTCTTTAGTTTAATCTAACATCTTGTTCACCCACAGTGAAAATATGTTCAACAGTTTCTAACTTAATAAAATAGTGTTGCACTATTTTAAGTGTTGGTGGCCTGTATGTGTTCCACGGATCCAGAGCACCCGACACATCATGATACCAGGAGTTGAGGGATATTAGAACTTCTTAGACCTACCTGCAAGTGATCTGCCTTCCACCAGCATACAGCCATCCTGCAAAATGGACAGCGTCCGCCCGCCGCCGCTGCTCCGCATCACCGGTAACCTAGGGACCAACTGGAAGATATTCAAACATCGCTTCCAGCTCTACCTTGGAGCCACAGACCGGGAAGCTGCCTCAGACACCAGGAAGATCGCTCTCTTCCTATCCACGGCCGGGGAACATGCCATCCACATTTTCAATTCTCTCACCTTTGCTGATGAGGAGGATAAATCAAAATTCAAGACGGTCCTCCTCAGGTTTGACAGTCACTGCGACATTGAGGTGAATGAAAGTTTAGAACGCTATGCATTCCAACAGCGTTTGCAGGGTAAGGATGAACCTTTCCATTCCTTTCTCACCCACCTCCGCATCCTTGCGCAGTCCTGTAATTACGGGCCCACCTCTGACTCCAAGGTCCCCACGAGGCAGAATGGGTCCAAGCAATCGAGCAACTCCAAGGCCTCAGCCTGGATGAGGGGGCGGCCATTTTGCGCGCTTTTTGCAGACTCCCCACGCTTGTGCGCACCAAACGAGGTTACGTCAACGTCGATGAACGAACTGCGCAGGCACGCACCACGTACGACCGCACCGCGCATGCGCGGTGGCGCAGCGAATGTACTGATGCTACAACGTGCGGCAACTGTGGCTCCGCCCACTTAAAGCGGCAATGCCCTGCCAAATCCCGACGATGTCTGAGATGTGGTAAACTTGGCCACTATGCTGCTTTATGCAGATCAGCTCAGCCTGCCAACTCATATCGCTCCAGCCAGCCTCGCAGGAATGTCCAGGCCATTCAACCCACAGTCACCAAGTCCGATTCGGACCTGCTACCCGATATTGACACCAAGGACCCGAAGGCGCCTTTTCGAGTCGGTATCGTTACAAAAAACAGGGTGTCTCCGAAGCAAAGAATCCAGCCTCTATCGGTATACAGCATCGATCCAGACAATGAGTGGTGTGCCACCTTTACGGTCAACCGGTCCCAAATACGATTCCGCCTGGACACTGGTGTCTCCGCCAATCTCATTGCGCGGTCTGACCTCCAAAGCCTTCGTGTCAAACCAGCCATCCTCCCATCAGCCTGCCAGCTATTAGATTATAATGGCAATGCCATTGCTGCCAGCGGCTCATGCCAACTTGAAGTGACGCACAGGTCACGCAAGACCATCCTTCCCTTTGAAATCGTGGGCTCCTCGAAAGCCTTCCTGCTTGGCGCGCAGGCATGCAAGTTGTTGAACCTAGTTCAGAGAGTTCACTCTCTCTCTCCTGCTGACGCGTCTGCCTTTCAGGACACCGACTTCAGGGCGCAGCTCGACGCCATTATCAACCAGTACCGCAAAGTCTTCGAGGGCATGGGCACGCTCCCGTACACCTACAAGATTTTATTAAAACCGAATGCCACGCCTGTGGTGCACGCACCTCGCAGGGTCCCAGCACCCCTTAAGGACCGCCTCAAGCAGCAGCTGCAGGACCTCCAGAACCAAGGAGTGATTTCCAAAGTCACGGAACCGACCGACTGGGTCAGTTCCATGGTATGTGTAAAAAAGCCTTCCGGCGAATTGAGAATTTGCATTGATCCCAAGGATCTAAATTGCAATATCATGAGGGAGCACTATCCAATTCCCAAGTGCGAAGAGCTCACAAGTGAGATGGCTCGCGCCAAGCTCTTCACCAAACTCGACGCCTCAAAAGGATTCTGGCAAATCCAGCTCGACAAATCCAGCAGGAAACTGTGTACATTCAACACCCGCTTTGGCAGCTATTGTTACAACAGGATGCCGTTTGGGATCATATCTGCATCAGAAGCAAATGATGGCAGGCATTGAAGGTGTTCTCGTCTATGTCGATCACATAATCACTTGGTCCACCACCCCGCAGGAGCATGTTAGTCGCCTCCAGCACGTATTCAGACGCACACATGAGCATGGCCTCCGCCTCAACAGGGCCAAATGCTCTTTTGGTCAGACGGAACTCAAGTTCCTCGGGGACCACATCTCCCAATTGGGTGTGCAGCCGGATGTGGATAAGGTAGCTGCCATCTCAGCTATGAAAACGCCAGAGGACAAGAAGGCGGTCCTCCGATTTCTGGGCATGGTCACTTTTTTAGGTAAATTCATCCCTAACCTCGCCTCTCATACCACGGCTCTCAGGAACCTGGTCAGGAAGACGACAGACCTCCAATGGCTCCCTGCCCACGAGCGCGAATGGAGAGAACTCAAAACAAAACTGACCACGGCCCCGGTCTTAGCTTTCTTTGATCCAGCAAAGGAGACCAAAATTTCGACCGATGCCAGTCAATCCGGCATTGGGGCAGTGCTCCTTCAACGTGATGAGGCCTCATCATGGGCCCCCGTAGCATATGCGTCACGCGCAGATAGAAAAGGAGTGCCTGGGCCTTCTGACCGGTGTGGTTAAGTTTCACGATTATGTCTACGGACTTCCTCAATTCACCGTCGAGACCGACCATCGCCCGCTGGTCAATATAATACAGAAAGACTTGAACGCCATGACGCCTCGCCTCCAGCGTATTCTTCTCAAGCTCCGGCAATATGACTTCCAGCTGGTATACACCCCAGGCAAAGACCTCATCATTGCGGACGCTCTCTCCAGGGCAGTCAACAATCCATGTGACCCAGCGGGATTTGTCTGCCAGGTTGACGCCCATGTGGCATTCGCGGCCTCCAATCTACCTGCCTCGGATGAATGCCTCATCCAAATTCGCCGCGAGACGGCGGCTGACCCCTTGCTACAGCGTGTCATGCGCCACCTAACGGACGGGTGGCTCAAGGACCAATGCCCTCAATTCTATAATGTCAGAGATGATTTGGCGGTAGTAGATGGGGTTCTTCTAAAACTGGACCACAATGTCATCCCGCATAGCATGCGCCAGCTTGTCCTGGAACAACTACACGAGGGCCACCTTGGCGTGGAAAAGTGCCGCCGACGGGCCCGAGAGGCAGTGTACTGGCCCGGCATTAATGAGGACACAGTCAACACAGTGCTCAACTGCCCCACTTGTCAGCGCTTCCAGCCGGCCCAGTCACGTGAGACCCTGCAGCCCCATGAGTTGGTCACGTCACCATGGACCAAGGTGGGCATCGACCTGCTCCACGCGCTGGGTAGAAACCATGTCCTGATTGTGGACTACTTTTCGAATTACCCGGAGGTGATACAGTTGCACGACCTCACCTCGTCTGCACTCATTCGTGCATGTAAAGAAACCTTTGCTCAACATGGCATCCCGCTCACGGTTATGTCGGACAATGGCTCCTGCTTCATCAGCCAAGAATGGTCCAACTTTGCCAGGTGGTACAATTTTGCCCATGTGACGTCCAGTCCCTTGTACCCCCAATCAAACGGCAAAGCGGAGAAGGGAGTACATATAGTCAAACGGCTCCTATGCAAGGCTGCCGATGCTGGGTCCGATTTCTACCTTGCCCTGCTGGCCTATCGCTCCGCCCCACTGTCCCCTGGCCTGTCGCCAGCCCAGTTACTCATGGGTCGTACCCTGAGGATGACGGTGCCGTCCATCCATGTCCCAGACCTCGCCCACGTTCCCGTCCTTCGCCGGATGCAGCTGTCTCGTGCGCAGCACAAGATGGTTCATGACTCCCGTGCAGCTGATCTCCCTGCTCTGGCTCCAGATGACAATGTCCGCGTCCATCTTCCGGATGGTGGCTGGTCTGCAACCGCTGTGGTCCTTCGGCAGGTGGCACCCCTCTCGTTCCTGGTTCGTCTACCAGATGGCTCTATTCTGCGCCGCAATCGACGCGCCCTTCGTCTCGTTCCACGCTCGTCACGTGATCCTCGCCCTCCTGCTGACCCTGCCACGGACGATGCAGAGCTCCCTGTCACTCTGCATCCGCCTGACTTTGACGCAGTGCAGCCCGCTCCTCAGCCGGCAGCTCTCGACCCACCCTTGAGGCGGTCAACCAGAATTCGTCGCCCACCTCAGCGACTGAATTTATGAACTTTGTGAACTGATGGACTCTCTGAATTGTTTTGTTGCTTTGTTTGATCGTTTCCCTGGTTTGTATATAGTGTTGATCTCGTTATTCTTGTTGCATACTGCTTCTCTGCACCAGGCACCTTCCCATGTAAATAGCTTAGTTCTCATGTACGTAGTCCTGTAAATATGTCTTCGCAACCCACACGTAGTTAGGAACATTCTCACCATACATTATTTATTGCCACACACATGCATTTTTTTTATAAAAGGGGGATGTCATAATATACAACAGTTTATCATGGTGCAGACACACACACTGATGGACACAGAACAAGACCAATCAACACATACAACACCGCAGCCAATCACCAGTTAGAGCACACACACTATAAAGATAGGGGGCATCAGAGTTCCCGGGGATTCAGGATGCAGCCTCTCAGAAGGACAGAGCTTACAGCTTACAGCACAGATCTTCACCATGTGCTGAGTGCATAGACTGGTTAGGACAGGCATAGGTCTTTAGTTTAATCTAACATCGTGTTAACCCACAGTGAAAGTATGTTCAACAGTTTCTAACTTAATAAAATAGTGTTGTACTATTTTAAGTGTTGGTGGCCTGTAGGTGTTCCATGGATCCAGAGCACCCAACACATCAGAGTATTGTGAGCAGTTTTGGGCCCCGTATCTAAGGAAGGATGTGCTGGCCTTGGAAAGGGTCCAGAGGAGATGCACAAGAATGATCCCTGGAATGAAGAACTTGTCGTATGAGGAATGTTTGAGTACGGTTACCAGTGTACGCTGGGTCTGTGCTCGTTGGAGTTTAGAAAGATGAGAGGGGATCTTATTGAAACTTACAATGGGGCTTTGGGGCAGCACGGTAGCATTGTGGATAGCACAATTGCTTCACAGCTCCAGGGTCCCAGGTTCGATTCCGACTTGGGTCACTGTCTGTGCGGAGTCTGCACATCCTCCCTGTCTTACTTCGGTGGTAGGCAAAGTAATGGAAAGGGTACTGAAGGATAGGATTTCTGAGCATCTGGAAAGACACTGCTTGATTAGGGATAGTCAGCACGGATTTGTGAGGGGTAGGTCTTGCCTTACAAATCTTATTGAATTCTTTGAGGAGGTGACCAAGCATGTGGATGAAGGTAAAGCAGTGGATGTAGTGTACATGGATTTTAGTAAGGCATTTGATAAAGTTCCCCATGGTAGGCTTCTGCACAAAGTAAGGAGGCATGGGATAGTGGGAAATTTGGCCAGTTGGATAACGAACTGGCTAACCGATAGAAGTCAGAGAGTGGTGGTGGATGGCAAATATTCAGCCTGGATCCCAGTTACCAGTGGTGTACCGCAGGGATCAGTTCTGGGTCCTCTGCTGTTTGTGATTTTCATTAATGACTTGGATGAGGGAGTTGAAGGGTGGGTCAGTAAATTTGCAGACGATACGAAGATTGGTGGAGTTGTGGATAGTAAGGAGGGCTGTTGTCGGCTGCAAAGAGACATAGATAGGATGCAGAGCTGGGCTGAGAAGTGGCAGATGGAGTTTAACCCTGAAAAGTGTGAGGTTGTCCATTTTGGAAGGACAAATATGAATGTGGAATACAGGGTTAACGGTAGAGTTCTTGGCATTGTGGAGGAGCAGAGAGACCTTGGGGTCTATGTTCATACATCTTTGAAAGTTGCCACTCAAGTGGATAGAGCTGTGAAGAAGGCCTATGGTGTGCTCGCGTTCATTAACAGAGGGATTGAATTTAAGAGCCGTGAGGTGATGATGCAGCTGTACAAAACTTTGGTAAGGCCACATTTGGAGTACTGTGTACAGTTCTGGTCGCCTCATTTTAGGAAGGATGTGGAAGCTCTGGAAAAGGTGCAAAGAAGATTTACCAGGATGTTGCCTGGAATGGAGAGTAGGTCTTACGAGGAAAGGTTGAGGGTGCTAGGCCTTTTCTCATTAGAGCGGAGAAGGATGAGGGGCGACTTGATAGAGGTTTATAAGATGATCAGGGGAATAGATAGAGTAGACAGTCAGAGACTTTTTCCCCAGGTGGAACACACCATTACAAGGGGACATAAATTTAAGGTGAAAGGTGGAAGATATAGGAGGGATATCAGAGGTAGGTTCTTTACCCAGAGAGTAGTGGGGGCATGGAATGCACTGCCTGTGGAAGTAGTTGAGTCGGAAACATTAGTGACCTTCAAGCAGCTGTTGGATAGGTACATGGATTACGGGAAAATTATATAGTGTAGATTTATTTGTTCTTAAGGGCAGCACGGTAGCATTGTGGATAGCACAATTGCTTCACAGATCCATGGTCCCAGGTTCGATTTCGGCTTGGGTCATTGTCTGTGCGGAGTCTGCACGTCCTCCCCGTGTCTGCGTGGGTTTCCTCCGGGTGCTCCGGTTTCCTCCCACAGTCCAAAGATGTGCGGGTTAGGTGAATTGGCCAATGATAAATTGCCCTTAATGTCCAAATTGCCCTTGGTGTTGGGTGGAGGTGTTGAGTTTGGGTGGGGTGCTCTTTCCGAGAGCTGGTGCAGACTCGGGGGGCCGAGTGGCCTCCTTCTGCACTGTAGATTCAATGATAATCTATGATTAATCTAGGACAAAGGTTCGGCACAACATCGTGGGCCGAAGGGCCTGTTCTGTGCTGTATTTTCTATGTTCTATGTTCTATGTGTGTGCGTGGGTTTCCTCCAGCTGCTCCGGTTTCCTCCCACATTCCAAAGATGTGCAGGTTAGGTGGATTGGCTATGATAAATTGCCCTTAGTGTCCAAAATTGCCTTTAGTGTTGGGTGGGGTTACTGGGTTATGGGGATAGGGTGGAGGTGTTGACCTTGGGTAGGATGCTTTTTCCAAGAGCCGGTGCAGACTCGATGGGCCGAATGGCCTCCTTCTGCACTGTAAATTCTATGTTCTATGATCTACAAGATACTGCGAGGCCTGGATAGAGTCGATGTGGAGAAGATGTTTCCACTTGTAGGAAAAACTAGAACCAGAGGACACCATATCAGACTAAAGGGACGATCCTTTAAAACAGATGAGGAGGAATTTCTTCAGCCAGAGGGTGGTGAATCTGTGGAACTCTTTGCCGCAGAAGGATGTGGAGGCCAAATCATTGAGTGTCTTTAAGACAGAGGTAGATAGGTTCTTGATTAATAAGGGAATCAGGGGTTATGGGGAGAAGGCAGGAGAATGAGGATGAGAAAATAGCAGCCATGATTGAATGGCGGAGCAGACTCGATGGGCCGAGTGGCCTAATTCCGCTCCTGTATCTTATGGTCTTATGGGTACAGGTGGAGGTGAGTTTGTGCAGCGGTTCTAGCTCAGGTGCATTGGTTACGGCCCCTTTGCCGTTTTCCTCGGTGAGGTATTCGTCGAACCCTGTGGTTGTGTGCACCCTTAGGATATGGAAGCAATTTCGGCAGCATTTTAAGCTTAGGTCCATGTCATTGCTGGCCCCGACTTGTGATAATCATCTATTTATGCCGTTGAGTTTAGACTCGACGTTTAGGTGTTGGGAAAGAAAGGGCCTTGAGAGATTTGGGGATTTGTTTCTGGAAGGACGGTTTGCTAGTCTGGAGGAAATGTCGGTAAATTTTCAGCTCTTTGGGACAAACCTGTTTGGGTACCTTCAGACTCGCAATTTTGTGCGTAAGGCCTTTCCGCCCTTTCGCTGGGGCCGTCGTCCTCCCTACTGGGTAGGGTTCTCATGAGCAGGGTCCGGTGGCGGGTGGTGGGGGGGGGGCGGCAGGGGTGGGGGGGTATTTCCGACATCGGCTCTGGGGGATGAGGTAAGGCAAAGTGGGAAGAGGAATTGGAATCCACCTACCCTACACCTTTGGGGTTTAGGGGTGAGACCCACGCAGACTCGGGGAGAATATGCTAACATACAGTGACCCGGGGCCTGGATCGAACCCGGGTCCTCGGCGCCGTGAGGCAGCAGTGCTAACCACTGCACCCCATGTCAGCGATTCTTAACGTCAATATAGAACCTTGTCCTTTGGTGGCTAATTGCGGGGTGTTGGTCTCACTAGGATTGCAGTCGTCGCTTTTGCATCATTAATAGATGTTTAGGGAGGGGATTGCAGAACCAAGACAGCTGGAATCCCAAGATATCAATTGGTGCAGCAATAAGAATCAGGATGCGCAAGCAGTGAGAATCGGAGGAATGCAGAGATCTTGGAGCATTGCAGGGCTGTAAAGGGAAGGTCAAAGACATGTGAAGAAGTTGAAAAGGAGAACGAGAATTCAGAAATCAGGGAGTAGCCAGACAGAGATCCAAGGTTGGTCAATGTGTACAGGGGGTGATGGGCTGAATGGAATTCGGGCAACAGAGTTCTTTTAATGCCCTCAGGCCAGTCAAGATGGTCACTAAAGGACAACACGGTGGCGCAGTGGTTAGCATTGCTACCTCACAGCGCTGAGGTCCCAGGTTCGATCACGGCCCTGGATCACTGTCCGTGTGGAGTTTGCACATTCTCCCCGTGTTTGTGTGGGTTTCCCCCCCACAACCCAAAGATGTGCAGGGTAGGTGGATTGCCCACGCTAAATTGCCCCTTAATTGGAAAAAAATGAATTGGGTACTCTAAATTTTAAAAAAAGTAACAGTAACATTTCCATAATTCAGAACTGCTCTCTCGCTTCCTTTCATTCCCGGGGCAACACCTCTTTCTCTCTCCTTTTCCTATTCGTATCTAGAAATGTTCACATTCCTGGAGATGCCATTGAGAGAACGAGAGTGTCTAATGGTTGATAAACTGCACAGTCCATGAAATTAATCCAGTTTATCAGCAGCTCTTTTGATGAATCAGTTAACGTTACCTGTGTAATCAGATGATGACAGCAGTCAACCAGAGATTCCCCGAGGCTGGCAACTCCCAGGAGAGCAGGGTTTGAAACACAGAGAAGAGAGAAGCAAAACCGAAGGTTGCAGTCAACCTCTCCCCTCCCCCGCCCTCCTCCCCGCAAGAGAACATAACGCAACAAATGGGAATACACTCCAGGTCAGATCAATGGACGGTCGACAATCATTTATTAATTATTAGCAGATTAACCTCCACGAGGGTGACAGCTGGCAATGATGGCTTAACCTTTGTTGCAGAACAACTTGTCCATGTACAGGGAAATTGGGCTTGTGAAAACTGCCAGCCAATGTCACCTTTAATAAGAGATTGCACTGAACAGCTAGAAAATAGTTTTGACAAAACCGCCGGAATAGTACGGCTAACAGAAATACCCAGCACCGATATCAACTTGAATGTAATGGCAGTGCAGTAATAGGCACCAGTAAAGGCTAGGATGCCAATTGATCTCAGATAATAAGTGATAATAACTGTGGTAATTAATTTTGTGGCTTTTGTACTCTTTGAGGTGAAAACATTTGGCAGTGGGCAATAAATTATGTTCCTATTGAAAGGTACCCAGTGCCCACAACAAGTACTTGAGGATCAAGTCCAGCTGCAATGCTAAAAGGTTCCTGTAGTCCAGTGGGTAGCACTGTTGCTTCACAGCACTCGGGTCTCAGGTTTGATTCCCGGCTTGGGTCACTGTCTGTGCGGAGTCTGCACGTCCTCCCGTTTCTGCATGGGTTTCCGCCGGGTGTTTGGATTTGGATTTGGATTTGTTTATTGTCACGTGTACCGAGGTACAGTGAAAAGTATTTTTCTGCGAGCAGCTCAACAGATCATTAAGTACATGGGAAGAAAAGGGAATAAAAGAAAATACATAATAGGGCAACACAACATATACAATGTAGAACGAGTACAAGTTAAGTCAAAAGTGGATGTGTTGGGGAGAGCTCGCAGAGAGTCGCCTCGCTCCGGCGCCATCTTGGAAATTAATTGGCCACGCTAAATTGCCCCTTAATTGGAAAAAAATGAATTGGGTAATCTAAATTTTTAAAAAAACTAATAGTAACATTTCCATAATTCAGAACTGCTCCCTCGCTTCCTTTCATTTCCCGGGGCAACACCTCTTTCTCCTTTTCCTATCCGTATCTAGAAATGTTCCTCCCACAAGTCCTGAAAGAGGTGCTTGTTAGGTGAATTGGGCATTCTGGATTCTCCCTCTGTGTACCCAAACAGGCACCGGAGTGTGGCGACCAAGGGATTTTCACAGTAACTTCATTGCAGCGTTAATATAAGCCTACTTGTGACAATAATAAAGATTATTATTATAAAGTCCTGGAGCTCCCTCCTTTAGAGCACTGTCAGAGCACCTCCACCACACAGACTACAGCGGTTCAAGGAAGCGTTCCGCCTGCACCTTCGCAAGGGCGACTAGGAATGGACAATAAATATTGACCTTGCTAGTGATGCCTATTTCCCAAGAAATATTTTTTAAAACTCTACCTCACCACCAGCCAGGTACAGGGTCAGAGTCTGTGGGCTGGATCTTATGCTACCCACTGGCGAGTTTGGGATGGCACAGTGGTTAGCACTGCTGCGTCACAGCTCCAGGATCCCAGGTTCAATACCGGCCTCAGGTGATTGTCTGTGTGGAGTTTGCACTTTCTCCCCGTGTCTGCGTGGGTTTCCTCCGGGTGCTCCGGTTTCCTCCCACTGTCCAAAGAAGTGCAGGTTAGGTGAATTGGGCATGCTAAATAGCCCCTTAGTGTCCAAAAGGGTAGGTGTTGCTGAGTTACGGGGATAGGGTGGAGGCAAGGGCCGGTGCAGACTCGATGAGCCAAATGTAAGTTCTATAATTCTATGATAAATCCAAAAGATGGCCTGTCAGCCACTTGTCCACCCAGCCCTGCCCCCGATGCAATTTTACCAGCAGCAGGGTTCACTTCAGGGCCTCATTCCACCACCGTCAGGATTAAACCAGTGGCAGGAGAGGGCGATACCCAACAGCCAGCCCAGCAAGTGGCTCCTTGATGGGCCGCCTGGGTCCATCAGGGGGTCTCTTAAGATTGCCACCCCAGGTCTCCCTCCCATGGCCTCTGAAACCCAACCCCACTCGACTCACCAGGGCCTGCCAGCTCGGCACCCATCGAGACCCTCCAGTACTTACAACATGACCTAGTCACCTCAAGCCTCGAGTGTGTTACTGGCAGTGGTCACCACTCCCGAGAAAGGATTACTTGTCCCCGAAGGGAGCTAATTCCACATCCGGTCTGGGCGGGTTTCCTCGGGTGGACAAGGACCTCAGCACCTCATAATATCCAGCCCGTATTGTCAGAGGAAGAATCAATATGGAGGGAAAATAAAGATAACTTGTATCCATAGATGGGAGAAGCTGGAGATGTTCTTTTTGTAGGACAGAAGGTTGAGAAGAAATTCAAAAGATCATCATGAGGGGTTTGGATGGAGCAAGTCGGGGGCGAAACTGTTCCTACAGGTGGAAGGATGGAGACCAGAGGGCACAGATTCTGGGTAATTGGCAAAAGAAGAAATGGCAATTGTGGTTTTCACGTCAGCCTGCATCTCCTAAATGTGTGGCGGAGTGGATTCAAAGAGGAATTGGACATGCACTTGGAAAGGTGACATTTTCAGGGCTATGGGGAAAGCACAGGGGAGTGGGACTAATTGGACATATCTTTCAAAGAGCCAGAATAGGCTCCTTCTGTGCTGTGAGCCCATGACTCTTCAACTCACTGAAACTTTGAACTCAGGAACAACATTGCCCAGTGTCTGGGACCTGGGAGGTTTCCTACATCAGTGACACTCCTGCTCGATGGCTTTGTTAAGCCTATTTTCCAGTCAGACAGTCTCTAGTTAAAGGTGACAGTAGTTGGGAACATTCACAAATCCAACTTTCCTGCCGTGCCTAATTTTCTGTGCAACAAAGACATGAGGAGTGCAGAGAGAATTGTGGCATTCACCGACCACCTCCCCAAACACTGCAACCCCCATTTATTTTCTTTTTGTGGTACGGGAAGGGCGTAACTTTCTGAGGTTGCAGCTGAGGCGTGTTTCCGTGAAAGAATAGCTTTACTCCATATCTAACTTTCTCCTGCACGCGAGGTGGGAGGTTTGATGCTGACATTGGGCACTGTGATTGAGAAAATATTCCATTTCTCAGCAATGCCATCCTTGGGCAGCACGGTAGCATTGTGGTTATCACAATTGCTTCACAGCTCCAGGGTCCCAGGTTCGATTCCTGGCTTGGATCACTGTCTGTGTGGAGTCTGCACGTTCTCCCCGTGTCTGCTTGGGTTTCCTCCGGGTGCTCCGGTTTCCTCCCACAGTCCAAAGATGTGCGGGTTAGGTGGATTGGCCACGCTAAATTGTCCTTAGTGTCCAAAATTGCCCTTAGTGTTGGGTGGGGTTACTGGGTAATGGGGATAGGGTGGAGGTGTGGGCTTGGGTAGGGTGCTCTTTCTAAGAGCCAATGCAGACTCGATGGGCCAAATGGCCTCCTTCTGCACTGTAAATTCTATGATTCTATGATTCATTGTGCAGATTGTAAGAATTCACCAAAACAATAATGAGAATGACTGCGGGTTGCCATTGTCACAGCAAGCACGGGTAGCAGTCATCTTCGCAACATATTGTAGTTTACTTAACAGAGAAAAGGCACCACCAAAGGATTTCCCACTAAAGTCTTTGCAAAATCTCTGCTTTGGCTCAAGCTCATCTTCGCTTTGCTCCCACTCCGCCACACAACGGTCATCATTTATTCTGTGATGTTACTGTAGGAGACAACAGCAATCATTGTTTCTACCATTACCAGTGTGAGGTGCACACTCAACACTCGGTACGCAGTTGCTGCCAATTGCAGAACACTTGATACCTTGCCAAGATTGTGCTTGGCCCATTCCTGGCTCTGCCTCCCTAAGGTTTGCATCCAATGTGTTAGCACCAAATGGGGGGGGCGGTACTTTGAAGGATAAGCAAGGCAGCATCCATTATAAAACGGTTTTCTAGAGGGAAAAGGAGCCCTTGAGAATGCCTTCTGTGGAGACCTTTTGAATGGGGAAGTTCAATAAGCCTAAAGAGACAGGTGGATGTTTAATTGAGAGGAACAGATGGAAAGTCGTTGCGTCCAACAAGGAAGCATCATTAATTCACCACAAAACAGCACTAACATTCCGGAGGACTGAAGCTGTGCAGTTAACCTTCACCACTGGGACCTTGGTTCACAGCAAGCTCAGATGGATGGGTTAACTGTGACTTCAAGGGTTATGTCTGAAATGGACTTTGAGCGAGCTCAATCACGTGCTTTGTGTCAAAGAACAAAACTGCCCCAAATTCTGAACGAATTGACGTGTGGAGAAACCACAGAATGGCTGGTGTGGGAACTGGAGGTGGTAGCTGTAAAAATATTTATTTTTCTACATCTAGCTGTACTGTATCTGTCCTAGGAGTATTTGATGGAGGGGCGCTTAATCATGCAAATCACAATATCTACGATTGTCTTTGAAGTGCTTTGATGTGACAAGACATAAAAAATGGAAGTTTTATTTATTTCATTCACTGAAGCTCCCTAGATGCCTTCCTCTATATGGCAACATTGAGGTCAGACAAACTCACTACTGACAATTCAGCTGTAAAATAATCTTTATTGTCACAAGTGGGCATACATGAAATGAAAATCGCTTATTGTCACAAGTAGGCTTCAATGAAGTTACTGTGAAAAGCCCCTAGTCGCCACATTCCGGCACCTGTTCAGGGAGGCTGATACGGGAATTGAACCATGTTGCTAGCCTGCCTTGCTCTGTTGCCAAAGCCAGCAATTTAGCCGAGTGTGCTAAACCAGCCTGTTCAGGTACACAGAGGGAGAATTCAGAATGTCCAAATTACCTAACAGCACGTCTTTCGGGACTTGTGGGAGGAAACTGGAGCACCCGGAGGAAACCCACGCAGACATGGGGAGAACAGACAGACTCCGCACAGACAGTGACCCAAGCCGGAATTGAACCTGGGACCCTGGCGCTATGCAGCAACAGTGCTAACCACTGTGCTACCGTGCCACCCATAATGGACTAATAACAGGAAAACTTTTTAAAAATAAATTTAGAGTACCCAATTCTTTTTTTCTCCAATTGAGGGGCAATGTAGCGTGGCCAATCCACCTCACCTGCACATTGTTTGGGTTGTGAGGGTGAGACCCACGTAAACTCCACGTGGGCAGTGCCCCGGGGCCGGGATTGAACCCGGGTCCTCAGCGTCGTGAGGCAGGGGTGCTAACCACTGCACCACCGTGCTGCCCTAATTACAGGAAAACTAAGGCAAATAAAAAACTGATCAGGAACACCAGCTGATCCTCACTTGAGGACCGGGGCTGTGTCGACATTCAGATGGCAAAGTCGCAAATACGAATGGGTCATTTTATTTATATTTTTTAAAATAAATTTAGTAACAATAATAATAATTGCTTATTGTCACAAGTAGGCTTCAATGAAGTTACTGTGAAAAAACGCCTAGTCGCCACATTCCGGCACCTGTTCGGGGAGGCCGGTATGGGAATTGAACCCGCACTGCTGGCATTGTTCTGCATTACATGCCAGCTGTTTAGCCCACTGTGCTAAACCAGCCATATTAATTTTTTTCCAATTAAGGGGCATTTTAGCTTGGCCAATCTACCTAACCTGCACATCTTTGGGTTGTGGGGGCGAAACCCATGCAAACACAGGGAGAATGTGCAAACTCCACACGGACAGTGACCCAGAGCCAGAATCGAACTTGGGACCTCGGCGCCGTGAGACAGCAGTGCTAACCACTGCGCCACCATGCTGCCCTTATTGTATCTCTGTCGAACTGTAAAGGATAATTTCTATAAAAGTTGGCTGCCCTGTTATCATAGTTGAGGTTTTGGGAGAGGAAATCGGCGATGCGTGTAATCAGAAGGTTGACCTCCATTTAATTAACTAAAATCTGATAATTATAGGCACTGACAAAGTATCTGTCCAATTGACGAACACCTTAAAATGTCTCCAATTGACAGAATTAATCACGTTGGCTGGTCAGTAATAATTCTATTCCCTCAGATGGAATTTTTCTTGCTGAATTAAAATTCATAAAAAGGTCACTTGTTTTATTCCCATGTTGGAAGGCTTCCTGAATGAAAGAATATTAAAGAAAGTTATAAAGAGATCCGGATGCAGGCTCTTTAATACAAACGTGTTACGAGTAAAAATTGGAGGTGAATTTTGTTTAATTTGACAGCAACAAACTTACAAAGTGCACTCAAGTAACAGCTCAGATCTCTGAGTATAAAGCGAACAAATAACCCCATAACAATAACAGAATGCAAGTGTGAGCACGGTGACACTGTGGTTAGCGCTGCTGCCTCACAGCCTCGGTTTGATTCCCGGCTTGGGTCACTTGGCTGTGCGGAGTCTGCACGTGTCTCCCCGTGTCTGCGTGGGTTTCGTCCGGGTGCTCCGGCTTCCTCCCACAGTCCAAAGATGTGCAGGTTAGGTGGATTGGCCATGGCCAATAGGGATAGGGTGAGGGAGTGGGTAGGCTCGGTGCCGACTCGATGGGCCGAAGGGCCTCCTTCAGCACTGTAGGGTTTCTATGGATTAGCTGAACTAGAACTTCAAGAGAGCAGAGGAAGACCATGATTAGCAGACAGTAATCACAGGCATCCCCAGAAGTGAAGTTGAAGATTCCAGTAGAAGTTAGAAATCTACTCAGCAAGTGTGTTTGCCTGTACATCAAAAAGAATAGCTGGAATAATCCCAGATGAAAGCTTATCAATGGTGCACTGAACAAAACTGCAGATGTAGCAAATGCTTTGGCTGCAAGGCGATCAATTAATAACATATACCCAAGTATTTTATGCACTTCTCAATGCACAGCCCTCTGGTGAGTTTAGCTGTGTTATCAGGAATACACCGAATAAAACAAGAATGAATTATAGTGTGGCAATGCCCCATTTTGACTTTGCCCAAAAATGTACATTTAATCACTTCATTCCATGTTGCGCACCATCCTTGCTGGGACAATCCAGTACTGGGGGATGCTGCATTGCTTGAGGTGTCAGTCTTCTGATAACATGATAAAGCCTCTCTCTGCCTGTTTCGGTGAAGTACTGGATCCCTCACAATCTTGTGAAGAAGTGCAGCAAGTTCCCTCAGTCACCTGGCCAATATTTAGCCCTCAAACATTAATGTCAAAAACAGGTTTGATGTGTCGGGTGCTCTGGATCCGTGGAACTTGTGCATCTCCTCTGAACCCTTTCCAAGGCCAGCACATTCTTCCTTAGATACGGGGCCCAAAACTGCTCACAATACTCTGATGTGTTGGGTGCTCTGGATCCATGGAACACATACAGGCCACCAACACTTAAAATAGTGCAACACTATTTTATTAAGTTAGAAACTATTGAACATACTTTCACTGTGGGTTAACATGATGTTAGATTAAACTAAAGACCTATGCCTGTCCTAACCAGTCTATGCACTGGTGAAGATCTGTGCTGTAAGCTGTAAGCTCTGTCCTTCTAAGAGGCTGCATCCCGAATGAGCGGGAACTCTGATGCCCCCTGTCTTTATAGTGAGTGTGCTCTAACTGGTGATTGGCTGCGGTGTTGTGTGTGTTGATTGGTCTTGCTGTGTGTCCATCAGTTTGTGTGTGTCTGCAGCATGATATACTGGTGTATATTATGACAAGGTTGTGCTGTTCACAAAAGACCGGCTACTTTTGCTGACATGACGACAGCGATTGCCCAGGGCAACACGGTAGCACAGTGGTTAGCACTGGTGCTTCACAGCGCCAGGGATCCAGGTTCAATTCCTGGCTTGGGTCACTGTCTATGCAAAGTCTGCACGTTCTCCCTGTGTCTGCGTGGGTTTCCTCAGGGTGCTCCGGATTCCTCCCACAAGTCCCATAAGACGTGTCTGTTAGGTGAATTGGACATTCTGAATTCTCCCTCTGTGTACCCGAACAGGCGTCAGAGTGTGGCAACTAGGGGACTTTCACAGTGACATCATTGCAGTGCTAATGTAGGCCTACTTGTGACACTAATAAAGATCATTATTATTATAACTTGCTGGATTGTGAAAAGCTTTGAGGTGCCCAAAAGAATAGCAAGGCACTTTACAAACACTAAAACCTTCTTTACTTTCTTAGTACTTGCAGGCCATCCATGGCCCTCACAGGGTCCTGCTGTGCCCCTTCACACGACACAATGGTCCATTTTTACCACTGTAGCTGTACCTATCCTCTTCCAATGCTGCCTCTGATCCTGATCCCACCCAGGCACATGGTTTTAACCATTGTTTTCTTGAAAACATTCTGCTTTGGGTAATATGGAGAAAGACATATTTACAGTGCTGGCAGCTATCAGCTTGCATATGGTTGGTTTGACTGTTGTGAATTAAAATTCTCGGCGATTAATGTGTCTACATCTTTTGTGCCCTTTGTTAAATCAGTTGCATGCTTTTGCCCTGTTGCATGGCAAGGGATGTAATTCCTCACCTTATTGCCTATGTCGAATAGTGTTGTACTCTTAAGGTCTGGTGAGCATTTGTAGTCGCAAATGTTATAGCCTCGTCGCCTAGCAGGAGAATCAAGTCTCTAGTGTGGTAATTCTAGCTCTGATAATCAGGGCTCTAGAATTATAGCCCTAAATCCTGCTCAGGGAATTTGGGTTTACAGTAATACAGACGTTTCTGCCAGTGAGGTACACAGAGCTCTGGTATATGGTCCGAATGAGAGAACCGGGCCTCTTGTTATACTGAATTTGTTTTGACCCAACTCTTGGTTTTGCTGGCAACACCAATATGCCACATGAAGAGGAAAGCAAAACAATCTCGTAAATATGAAATTAGATGCACTGGATCAACTGCAGGGCTTCCTATAAAATAGGCAACCAATCAATCAACAACTTGTTACCGTCCCAAGAACTAATGAATTGGACATTCTGAATTCTCCCCCTGTGTACCTGAATAGACATCGTAGTGTGGCGATGAGGGGATTTTCACAATAGGTTCATTGCAGAGACACTGGGCTAAATCGCTGGTTTTTATAGCAGACCAAGGCAGGCCAGCAGCACGGTTCAATTCCCATACCAGCCTCCCCAAACAGGCACCGGAATGTGGCGACTAGGGGCTTTTCACAGTAACTTCATCTGAAGCCTACTTGTGACAATAAGCGATTTTCATTTCATTTCACCTACTAGCGACACTAATAAAGATTATTATTAATATTAGTTGATGATGGTGAGGAGCTACCTGAGCCATATCCTTCAAAGGAGTAGAAAGTTTTGATCATTCAAATTCAGGAGTCTATGGTTTGGTTGGCAGAAGGGAAAGGAGATGGGCATTGCGGGTCTGATGTGCAACAACATTTGACCACGTTTGGGGGTGGTAGGTAGAGAGCTTTACACCATGACTAAGAAAGGAGCATGGCAAAACCCATGTTGTCTATGGAAGAATGGTCCTCAATAAATTCATTATTTGGAATTAAGGCCCCTGGCAAAACAGAGTCCGCTGTTATATATTACTTCAAACCAATAGGATAAACCTTCTCACAGGTCTCTGCTAGACTGGAGCCTTTTGTCTTCCATTTTTCTAGTTTTTTTCTTCTAAGTTTTAACTTAAACCAAGGTATAGTCCATGATATTACGACCCCCTGGGCTATTGTGCGGTGAATTCCAGCTCCACTTGACCCAGAGTCACAACACAATTGAAATTCATAAATAATTCTTAGGAAAACACCCCAGTCTTTGGCCTTTAGCAGCCCAATAAGCACAGTCACTAGGTTTATAAATGTAAACACAACTAAGTTTATTAATAACATTATCTATAATTAAATATGCAGCAAATGCAATGGGTTAACCACTACCTAATTACTAACCCCCCCCCCTCCACTTAAACATGCCCCACCCTCGACACACACACAAGACAGAAAAACACAGAGGGGTGTAAAATATTAAGGAAAGGAAAATAAAAAGATAAGAGTCTTTGTTTTAGATGGTTGTTTCTAACACACCTTTCTTCAAGGCGTTCAGTTCAAGATTTCTGTCTGCTGTCTGTAATGATTTACACTGTAGATTAATTCAGGTCTCTGTTTAAAGTTTCGGAAATACAGCAGCATTTCTGGAGATAGCACGGGAGAGAGAGAGAGCAGATCCTTTTTTCTAAGGGTCAAGGTCTCCAACTGTGTTTCCCCTGGCTCTCTGAAAATCAGCCCACTCCGACAGGACCCAATCGCCGCCTGTTATCGGACAGAATAAGGCCCCCTGGCCAATTCACCACCAGCCAGCCAATCGAACCAAGTCCCACCGATCTCTCGGGTGTCGAAAAATCTGAGTTTTGCTGTCCAAAGCAAGCGCAGTGTGCAATGTTGTAACTTTGAAGTTCCTCATTTTCCCTGCTTGACTTAAAGTTATATGTCCATTGGGCATCCATGGATCAAAATGATAACAGCAAAAATTAAGGGGATAAAAGGGAATCAACAGGAAGGGTCCTTACAATGGATACTAGACAGTTTAGTCACCTAAATGAAACCAAAATAAATATTCATTAATGTCAGGCATCATATGCCAGCCTTATCCTGGTGCTTCTCACACTTGTGCTTTTCAGCAAAGCATCATGAGATAGTGACCAACATGAGATAGTGACCAACAGGAAATAGTCACCAACAGGAAATAATCACCAACACAAGATAATGACCAAAATGAATTAGTGAGCAACACAAAATAGTGAGCAACATGAGATAGTGACCAACAGGTGATAGTGACCAACAGGAAATAGTCACCAAAAGGAAATACTGACCAACACGAGATAATGACCAACATGAATTAGTGAGCAACACAAAATAGTGAGCAACATGAGACAGTGGCCAACATGAGATAGTGAACAACACGAGATAGTGAGCAACACAGGATAGTGACCAACAAGAGAATGACCAAAATGGGATAGTGGCCAACATGAGAGAATGACCAATACAAGATAGTGATCACGGTGATATAGTGAGAAACATGAGATAGTGACTACTGTAAGAAAATGACCAATACGAGATAATGACCAACACGAGACAGTGAGCAACACACGATAGTTACCAACATAGGATTGTGACTTACACAAAATAGTGATCCACACAGGATAGTGACCCCTACACAAGATAGTGATGAACAGGAGATAGTGACCAACACAGTGGTTAGCACTGCTGCCTCACAGCACCAGGGACCCGGGTTTGATTCCAGCTTTGGGTGACTGTGTGGAGTTTGCACTGTCTCCCCGTGTCTGCGTGGGTTTCCTCTGAGTGCTCCGGTTTCCTCCCACAGTCCAAAAATGTGCAGGTTAGGTGGATTGGCCAAGCTAAATTGCCCCTTAGAGTCCAAAGGTTAGGTGGGGTCACTGGTTTGCGAGGATGGGTCGGGGGGAGTCAGTCTGGGTGGGGTGCTCTTTCAGAGGGTCAGTGTGGACTCGATGGGCTAAATGGCCCCCTTCTGCACTGTAAGGGATTCTAAGGGTTCTATGAGATAGTGACCAGGGATGGAATCCCCTTCCCTCCTTCCTCCTTTAGCCCAAGCACGGGAAGGCCAATAATAGAAGGCCAATCACGATCCTAGCGCTGGCCAACTTTGGCGTTTAACTTCAGAATTTTATGACCTCCCGAAAAACACCTGACCTTTTTCTGCAGGGTTTCCATGCAGCCTGGTAACCAAGTCTACTAGATTTTCAGTCTATCAGAGTATATTCTCAAAACGCAAAAGACCAATACTGATAGTGAAAATTCATGGATGGCAATAAATGGCAGAGCAACGCTGTGGGAGTAAAAAGACACTTTATTGCATGGACTAGTATCTGATAAAGTGCTGGTAATAGAACATTATTGGCAATGCCAATTTATTATTGGCAATGTTCTTTCCTTTTACCCGAAGGTGCGGATTTTGCTGGGGTCAGGTTCCATGCGTACCAGACATTCTCTTCAACATTTACCATAGAATTTACAGTGCAGAAGGAGGCCATTCAGCCCATCGAGTCTGCACCGGCCCTTGGAAAGAGCACCCTACCCAAGGTCCACACCTCCACCCTATCCCCATAACCCAGTAACCCCACCCAACACTACTGGCAATTTTGGACACTAAGGGCAATTTATCATGGCCAATCCACCTAACCTGCACATCTTTGGATTGTGGGAGGAAACCGGAGCACCCGGAGGAAACCCACGCACACACGGGGAGGATGTGCAGACTCCGCACAGACAGTGACCCAAGCCGGAATCGAACCTGGGACCCTGGAGCTGTGAAGCAATTGTGCTATCCACAATGCTACCATGCTGCCCCAAATTTGTCCCAAATGCCACCTCTTCATGTTTGAATCTGGACTGTTATTGGAGGAAGATTGGTCAGTGGCAGGGACAATCATATGTAGAGTATTGACCCTTAATACTTTGGTGTTATGAATAGCTACTGAGGAACAAAATACATCAGCTGGGTTTCCATTGTTTCTCATGGTACAGCTTTTTGTTTGTAAATGCAAGTGGCAACTATCTGCACCTTGGACACATCTGTGCCCAACATTATGGAGATATTTGCTGCATTTTGCATGCAACATGCTAATAACAGAAATGGCACCAGGCCGATCACTGAGTACATTTCAAAAACACTGTCGCTGCAAGGCGCTTGGGACACCCTGCAGATTGTGACAGGCGCTAGATAAATACAAGACTCTATTTTTTCTCTCTCTTGCAGGCTGGATCCCCTCAAAATGGAACAGGCTCGAGGGGCTGAATGGCCTACTCTTATTTTTATGCTCCTGAAACCCGGTGGTTTGCTACCCTTCCCTGCGTACACACTTATTAATTAAATAAGGAATTACATGCAATTAATAAATGTCACAATTTTGTCCTAACCGACTGAGCACAGACAGCAGTCCACCAATTAATGGCAGTAATTAATGATTTCATTTGGAAAATTAATTAGCTGATGTGATCTGTTGACTCTGAAGTTAGCATCGATAGATACATCGATTATATTATTTTCATATTGCAAGCGTAATGTTCTTCCACGGCAAAGACCTCCTCGAACTTTTTTTTAAGAGAGAACTTTTGTTTCACATTGACTAATTTAACTCCAAGTGGAAAAGCAGGCGAGAATACTGCCCATTCCCCTTCAGTTGTGTGTCCTCCTATCATTCCACGCCTGTATCGGAATTAAATGCTCCTCTGGTGTTTGTGAAGCTGTTTTGTTTTTTCATTTCCCCCTCCTGACCCTTTCTCCCCATTCAAAACACAAACAATGTGCTTCCCCAGTGGGGGTTGCAGTTTCTCCCTCTCCCGTTTTGCATTTTAACAAAGCTCTTAACACGTGGATGTTGTTGAAAGTCTGTCCATCGCACTCCTTCATTCCACTGCCGTTCCTGTCTCACAGGCTGTGTGAAAATCCCTCCCCAACACAACCCAAAGCCACCTCTGGCCAGAAAAGGGACGATTTCGTCTGAACAAGCAAACACACACACACAGAGGGGGGGAAACATTTGAAAGAGAGCAACAATCAAAAAAAAATAATAATCTCATAAACCCAGTTTCCGTTCACCAGCCTTAAAGGGGGGTTTGGAGAGGAGAGAGAAACAGGAGGAGCTGTCATCACACCAGCCCGGACAACAGTTACATGCAGCAGGCAAGGTAAGACCAGGGACAAGCGGGGCTGCAAGTTCAGACCCGGAGCATGAAAAATAATATTGAGCACCGCACGTTAATTTCTAGAAATGTTGCAGCTAGTAAATACTGACAACAGAACCGGCCTGATCGCTGTCTGCTGTCCCACACCAGATAGATTTCGGTATCTTCCCGTGAATTATCTGTCAATCAGTGTGTGCGTGTGTATAATTATCTCCAAGCTTTTTAAAGATCGCGGTTTTGAGCTTAATCTGGGTCTGTGTGTGTATTTCTTTCTTCTCTCTTTCGCATTTTCTGTTAATCTCTTGAGTTTTTCTCACTCTAAACCCCTGCAGTAACTCGGGGTTTACAAGTGGCCTTTTATGAATCGTGACCTGATTTGAATGAATGTGAGTCTTGCAAATCCTGTCAGCAAACGGATACAAATGTGTTTCATTTGGGGACTTGTTGGAGCTGGGGTGGGGAGGGGAAGAGATGGTGGCATATTCTGGTGGGTTATCAATTTGTAACAGACAGGCTGAATGTTACATTTGATTTCATGTTTCCCCTCTCCTCTCTTGCTCCTCGTGTTTTGTGCACTCGTTAAAAACGTGGATTTATTTTTTTTTAAAGAAAGAAACACAGAAGCATGCACACACACCAAACTTTAGATTATTGTGTGGATTGGCGGAAATGGCATTTGTAAATCCGCCCCGGGCTGTGTGCATATCAACATCAGTCAGAATAAGGCGATCAAGTTGGTGTGTTTGGGGAGGAATATTTTGCGGTTAGCGAGTTGCATATTAAAGGGTGGTTATGTTTTGATTGCCGCCCTTAGTGCTATAATTGCTGGAGTGATCCGAAGATCTCTTCCTTTCCCTCTTTCACCGTCCCTATTCCTCAGGGCGAGAGGCGCAGTGAGAGGGGCAGATAGACACAGTCAGTGCAAAATGTATCCAAAGCAAGTCCTGCCCCTCTCAGAGACAAACAGCGACACCTTACGGGATGGTCAAGAATGAGGATGGGGACACAGAGGGGAAGGGGGTGGTCAAAAATTGGTTCCCCCCCCCCCCCCCCCCCCACACACACACATTTAAATAAACACCCCAACATTTGTTGCTGTCAGCCTGACCACCTTGTGTCTGTCCACCTTGCTCACACTGCAGTCTGTGCAGTTGGAAATGGTTCATCATCTGCTTTCGGACATTTTTTGGCGGGTGGGTGGGAATCAGCTTGTGGGAGAATTTGAATCCCAAGACCATTTTCAAAATGTTTCTTTTGCCAATCCAACCCTGGGTGCTTTTAGTCTCCCCCCCCCCCCCCCCCCCCCCGCCGCCCGCATGGGGCCCCTCGCTGCTGCTGGAGGAAACTTCGAGAAATGTGTACTGCACGGTTCACCCCGGGTCTGTCTGCACGACCCGTCCAGAAGATTTGAGCCAATTCATCTAATTTTAGGCGATTAATAAAATACAGTTGGAAGGAGAGGAATCGGCAATATCAAAACAGCTGATGGGTATGGGAAGTGGGCGGGGAATAGGGTAATCGACAAACCTGGAGCTTTCCTGGGCTTGGCTGTTATGCATCATGTCCATTTTTCTTACTGTTAAAACACTTCTATAAATTAGTTGACATGTTAAGCACATTCTTCAAACTGGAAAATATACACTCGGAGGAAAATTGAATCATTAAAATTTGATCTGAAAATTATATTCTTATTTAAATAATGAATTAATTATTATTTCATTATAACTATTTATCCCCTATATACTGCACCAATTGTTGGTGTATTTTATTGAACACATGTAAGGAGCCCGCATGAGGTCTCTACAGGTTAGCAGGAGCACATTGCACTCCAGTGTTCTTGGACCACTGTTTTGCATTGACCCAATAGGTGTGCAGATCAATTGAGGGAGCAGCCTTTACATTATTCCAAACTTTCCTCATTCAAACTAGGTGTTAGGGGTGTAAGATAGTCACTAGCGAAGCCAATAAGGAATTTAAGAGAATTTTCTTTACCCAGAGAGTAGATAGAATGCACTTCCTACCACATGAAGAAACAGATGTGATCAGTGTTAATGCATTTAATGAGTAGTGTGGTAAATATATGAGGGTCCAAGGAATAAAAGGATATTTCAGCTGGGTTAGGTGGAGTAGAGTGGGAGGAGGTGTGTGAGCATGGGCCCAGTGAGCTGTTCCTGTGCTGTGAATTCTGTCTAATTCTACATATATTCGCTACATGTCGCTCGACAGTGTCGACATTCCCAAAGTACTCAATGGCGGTAAGATGCCTTGGGATTTCATGAAGTTGTAAAAGGAATTTGTACTCTTTCTAGAAAGTGGAATTTTAGAAATTTCCATGTAGCTGACAGAACCAGGCTTCTCTGGCTGGTCATTCTGGAGAGATGAACTATGACACCTCCCAATGTGGTAAATTCAGTGTCCATATCAACCGCTGTGTTGTGATCCAAATGCAACATTACATGAGACAGTTCACAACATCAGTGCTCTGATGGCAGCCAAGTCAGGTGGATGGAGTTATGATACTGATCAGCAGTGAGCCCCTTGATTGCTCAAACAGTCTCGAGGGGCTGAATGGCCTCCTCCTTTGCATAGATCATAGAATTTACAGTGAAGAAGGAGGCCATTTGGCCCATCGAATCTGCACCAGCCCTTACAAAGAGCACCAGACTCAAGCCCACATATCTATCCTATCCTTGTAATCCAGCTTAACTTTTTTCGACACTAAGGGCAATTTTAGCATGGCCAATCCACCTAACCCACACATCTTTGGGCTGTGGGAGGAAACCGGAGCACCCGGAGGAAACCCACACAGACACGGGGAGAATGTGCATACTCCGCACAGACAGTAACTCAACCAGGAATCGAACCTGGGACCCTGGAGCTGTGAAGCATCTGTGCTAACCACTGTGCTACCGTGCTGCCCTCACTATGCTACCGTGCTGCCCTCACTATGCTACCATGCTGCCCCACTATGCTACCGTGCTGCCCATCCTATCAGGCGGAGGCCACTCATCCCATCGTGCCTGCACCGCGCCCTCCAAATGAGCATTATGTAGTGTATGCATGGCACAGTGAATTCCACCAAGTTACATTGCTGGGTATTTTCCTTCCTTCATACTCTGGATTTTTTTTACTCTGGGTTTAATCGCCCTGATTCATGAAATCCAGCCCCCACCTTCACCAGCCTTCATATTTCAGCTAAACTTTCCTAGTGAAAGACAAACTGAATGAGTCCACAAATAATGTTCAATACCAGAATTATCCTGTGCCTGCACAGGATTTCTCTGGTTTTCTTGATAAGCAGCCAACTTCATTGTAGATTAAAATTATTAAATACATTGAGTTGACAAAAGGTGAACATGCAACTAAAAAAATAGCAATGTAGTGCATTCTATCTCCCTCCTTGAAAGGTGTAACGTAAACGTTAACTATTCTTTACAGGTAATTTCGAGACAAGTAGTTTTTTTCTCTTGTAATTCCTACTGATGTAAAAGCTGTGCGAAGCTGAAACCGAACCTCTTTAACAATTCCAAACTGACTGTCCAATTCAGCAGCTACATCCCCTTAAATATTCCCAAAGGCTCAGAAATCAGCCATGTTGAGAAACACCTGACTGTCATGGACACAACTGCACGGTTTGTGCTTGTTAATGGCTAGTTTGTCCCTCCCTCACATTTTTGCAGAGAGCTTACAAAATCTTTCAGTGTTTACATTGAATTAAAGTTGAGGCAAGATTTGGACTGTTGTGACTTTCCTTGTCAAATTCCGTATGCCTGAATTAGAATTTTCCGAACATGAAAGATGATGGAACTGCTTCAATTTCTTTTCTCAAATTGTACCCGGCACAAGTGTGGTTCTGCCCTTTGTGATTTGGGCAGCAGGGGCTCAGGGGCTGTTCACTGTCTAAGCTTGGAAGCATCTTGCGGGTCGATCTTCTGACTGAGACCTGGCTCCACATAAAACTTTAAAGTCACTTATGATCTCGCAACCGACTTACACCAAGTCCGGTACATCCATCAGAGGATGACCTTCATTGGCTCCTGATCTGGCAATGCCTTCATTTTAAAATGATCATTGCTTTTAAGTCCCTCCTATGGTTGTTATCGTCTCTATCTCTATAACCTCCTTTAGCCCCACGACCCTCCAAGATCTCCGTGCTCCTCCAATGCAAAAGGGGCTGGTTTAGCACAGTGGGCTAAACAGCTGGCTTGTAATGCAGAATGAGGTCAGCAGCGCGGGTTCAATTCCCGTACCGGCCTCCCCGAACAGGCGCCGGAATGTGGCGACTAGGGGTTTTTCCACAGTAACTTCATTGAAGCCTACTTCTGACAATAAGCTATTATTATGCTCACTTGCACATCCTCAATATTCGTCATTCAAAAATTGGCAAACGTGCATTCAGCTGCCTAAGCTCTGGACCAAAGCCTCTCCCCTCTCCTCTCCCTCCTTCACTACGTTTCTTAAAACAGAAAATTCTTTGATCAAGCTTTTGGTCACCTGTCCTAATATCTCCTTATGTGGTTTAGTATCAACTTCTTGAATTAGAGAATGTTTTGTTACATTAAAGGCACTATATCAATGCAAGTTGTCGTTGTTGGTACAAGTCCCCAGTCTCCACCTTTACCTGTCTGAATATGGGCGTGGATTAATCCTCTTCAGTTTTCACAGGATAATTTCTCCCTGTACAACAGTGACACACTGCCAGCAACAGGCCTCAGGGTCTCGCTCTTTTCTGGACCACCCACGCTGATATTTTAGACCACTGATGTAGATTCTAGTTCTCCCATTAATGGACCTTCCCTGATATCAGGAAGAAGTGCACGGGTCAGGAAATGAAGTGCTTGGTTGTTGCCGTTGGATGCCCTTGTACCTTTCTCCTAGATGCTCCTTTTCCTTTTTTGTCATTGTTGCTTATTCCATCCACATTTAATCAGGTCAATTTCAGACGATTGACACTGAGGAACTGTCTCCAACCTAAATACATGATAATCGATATTCCCCATAGTCACAGAAAACCAGTTCTGTAAGAAGGTGTACGGGGAATACGTGAGGAACGCGGAATCAAAATCTGATTAACTAAGCCATTGCTGTTTCGAGTGTCTACAAATGGCTTGAACATAAGGATAGAGACAAAAAGCATCCCAAGTTTGCAGCTGTTAAAAGAGTGGATCGGATAGACGATGGTGTTGGGCTGAAGAATGTCAACATAGAATCATGGAATTTACAGTGCAGAAGGAGGCCATTCGGCCCATCAAGTTTACACCAGCACTTGGAAAGAGCACCCAACTTAAACCCACACCATACCCGTACACCCAGTAACCCCACCTAACCTTTTTGTTTGGACACTAAGGGGCAATTTAGCACGGCCAACCCACCAAATTGCACATCTTAGGACTGTGGGAGGAAACCGGAGCACCCGGAGGCAACCCATGCAGACACCGGGAAGAAGTGCAAACTCCACACAGGCAGTCACCCGAGGCCGGAATTGAACCCGCGTCCCTGGGCCTGTGAGGCAGCAGTGCTAACCACCGTGCCACCATGCCATGACGCCCATTCAAATGTCATTCAGTACGGACAAGTGCACAGTCGGTGATGAGGCTGTCTAGGTCCCAACCTTGGTGGATATGTCCTTTAGGATCACAAAAGAAAAAGTACTGAAGCGCTTGCCATATTTCACATCTGGAGAGTCCAGCTCCAGACTCACTTCCTCGCAACAAAAAAAAATTGTTTATGTAAAAGGCAGTCAGTGGAACATCCTGGGAAACTGAGGAAGTTCCAGCAATGTGCATTGATGTTATAGTGAGCTACAGAACAAAATGCTTGCTAAGATCGGACTTCTCTACACCGTGTTCCACCGGAGCTCTGCTACATTAAAATGATTTCACTTCAAAAGTACTTAATTGGTTATAAAGTGCTGTAGGATTCCCAGAGATCTCTCTTTACACACTAGGATCAGGGTGTATTTTTTTCCTCTCCCAACTTCTCTCCTGGCTTGGATTCTCCGAAATTGCTTTTCTGGGGTTGAGATTAAGACATGGCATTGAGCTTGAGTTGAAGGAGCTTTACACTCTGTATGCTGTACCTGGCTTGGGAATGCTTGATGTGGAGGGCAGTTTAACATTACTCGTGTAAAGGATGTCACACCAATGTAGTAGGAGGAATTCTTTGAAGATTGCCAAATCTGCCAACTGAACAGGAAGCCAGAAAGTGTGCTGGATTTGCTGTGTGTCTAACCAACTCATGGTGAGTTGAATCACCGATTAACCAACAACAGCTGCTGTCTGGAAGAGATTTGTTCCCAGATTCAATTCCTATCTCTTATGTCATTCCCCACTCCCACACAACTTTTCTCCATTTCTCTCTCCTGAAAGCATTGACTAATTCCTGGCCTAACGTTTGCCAAATGGTCAACCTATGCGCTAACCTAGACACTGGCTGACCTGCTTAATTGCAGAATAGGAATCAAGTCCAACCCTAACCCTGTCTGAAACACCACACACACACACAACTTCCAGGAGGCGCCACTGGTGATGAGTCGAGAAACTGGCTGATTGCTTTTCCCTTTCCCTTTCCGTAGCATGGGGGCACCAAGGGCAAATGCAGTGTCGTTTTTACTGCCTGTACGTTACAGAGCTCGTTGCCAAAGAAGCAGGTGCTCTGTCCTGGCGACATCCAATAGTAGTGCCAACGGGCAAGCACTGGGCATGCGCCAACTCATCGTCTGCACAGGGCGGCATGGTGGCACAGTGTTTAGCACTGCAGTCTCACGGTGCCGAGGTCCCAGGTTCGATCCCGGCACTGGGTCGCTGTCTGTGTGGAGCTTGCACATTCTCCCCGTGTCTCCGTGGGTTTCGCCCCCACAACCCAAAGATGTGCAGGGTAGGTGAATTGGCCACGCTAAATTGCCCCTTAATTGGAAAAATGAATTGGGTACTCTAAATTTATTTTTTAAAAACTCGTCGTCTGCACAGATGTTTTAAAGTTGTGGGCTGGATTCTCCGCTGGCGGGGTGCTCCGTTTTGCCACAGCCTGGGCATTTCCCGACGGGATGGGGCTGCCCCACAGTGGGAAACCCCATTGACCAGCCGGCGTAACGGAACATCCCGCCGGCAGGGTGAAATAGAAATGTGGCAGCCCCTGGTTTTTGACTAGAGATTTGGGTGTTAAACATTCTCCCTATAACTGAGGGGAATGTCCAGGCAGCTCATGGGTTGGCCATCTCTAATTAGTCCATGCTTGTATTTATGCTCTGCATGTGACTCTTCCCACTCTGTTCCTTCACCTAACTCTTATCAATATATTCCCTTCTCCGTCATGCACTTATCAAGCACCCCCTTAAGTACATCTGTGCCATTTGCCTCAACCACACAGTAGTGTTCCTGATGGAGATCATAAACCTCCTATCACCTTTTGCCTTATATCATAATTGCAGGGGAGGCAGTG
Source organism: Scyliorhinus torazame (assembly GCF_047496885.1). Lineage (NCBI taxonomy): Eukaryota > Metazoa > Chordata > Chondrichthyes > Carcharhiniformes > Scyliorhinidae > Scyliorhinus > Scyliorhinus torazame. Next base: position 21,006,578 of record NC_092718.1, on the reverse strand, counting down.
GCGTAGTGGTATTGTCGCTGGACTAGTGACACAGAGCGATTCTCTGGAGACCCAGGTTCGAATCCCACCATGGCAGATGGCGAAATTTGAATTCAATAAAAATCTGGAAATAAAAGTCTAAAGGTGACCATGAAACCATTGGCGCTTGTTGGAACAACTCATCTGGTTCACTCACTAATGCCCTTTGGGAAAGGAAATCTGTTGTCCTTACCTGACCTACATGTGACTCCAGATTCACAGCAATGTGGTTGACTCTTAAACGTCCTCAGGGATGGGCAATAAATGCTGGTCTAGCCAGCGTGGCTGTGTGAATTAATAAAATAATTGCCGTTACCATTTAATCTTGTCTATCAGGCCTTCCCTTTTGTTCTTATCTTCATCCACAGCTCTGATTGAACTGAAACTTTGACGCGATTTTTAACTCTGTGTGAATGAACGGGTTTTGATTGGCCAGCGTTATGGTGTCATTGTGGCTTTGTGTTTCTGAAGGGAGAGGAACTGACGTGATACAGGTTTAATGCAAGGAGGGACAGAGAGTAATGGTCAAACAGGACCAGCAGACACTGGGAGGGAGGACAAGAGGAGTAAGTGAGAATGAGAGTGCATGCTGGGGTGTATAGCTGGAGGAGACCACTAGTGTGGGAAATGAAGAGGGGGTAGAGGCGATCTGCAGATTGTGACCTTTTCTTCCCACTGATTCTTTTCTTCCCACTGATTCTATCTCCAGCATTTCTTTCTTTCCCTTGTAATGATATTCCTCAATAAAGGAGTGACCACATTTGCTTTCCTTATTTCCACCTCAGCCCTTGATGGCACAGTAGAGATAGATACCAATTGTCTTACAGACCGTGAACACGCGAATTAGGCTGACAATGCCTAGTTTATGTAATGGGGGAGCATTGAATTGCTGCAGGCTGCGTATTAGATGAGGCATTAAACCGAGGCTCAGCCTACGGAAAATGAAAAGATTATTTTTGGAAATATTTGAAGAAAGTCGATGTCTTGGTCAACATGCCTCCTGCAACCAGCACCAGTATAAACAAAGTCTATGGCCTTTCATTCAGTTCGCTCTATGTGTGATCTTGCTGTGTGCAAATTAGCTGCCGCATTTACTTGCATCACTGACTATATTCCAAAAGTACCCAATTCTTTTTTTCTCCCAATTAAGGGGCAATTTAGCATGGCCAATCCACCTACCCTGCACATCTTTTTGGATTGCGGGGGGTGAGACCCGCGGAGAAACGGACAATGAATCGGGGCCAGGATCGAACTCGAGGCCTCGGCGCCGTGAGGCAGCAGCACGAACCACTGTGCCGCCTCCAAAAGTAGTTTGTGAAGCTTTAAGACATTTTCAGGATGTGATAGGTTCCACATAAGTGAAAGCTTTACCTAATTTAGTGGAGTCTCACTTGCATTGTCGCGAGTAGCAATGCAAATTGGCCAATCCTGGCATTCACCGAGAAAGTACAGATCTTTTTAACGGTATGCTTTAGTAGAGAGCTTTGGTATTTTTGAAGGAAGGTATAACCCAGGCTCAAAAGCTGCCTCCCGTTCTCGTTAAGACAAAACACTTGCAAATCCCACAACCGGGTGAGCTATAATTAGATTAATAAAAAGAGAGTTGAATGTATTTCTATCATTTAGTGGCCTGTGACAGTCGGTGAGGTGATGCGCTTTGACACTTTGAACTGTGGCTATGTTTATAACGGACGTGACGTGATTCCTCTGGCGCGCTACTGAGAATCTCACACTGGTGATCCATCCAGTTTGTAACAGCTTTATATATCGGTCGCAGAGTGGTTAGCACTATTGCTTCACAACGCCAGGGTCCCAGGTACGATTCCTGGCTTGGGTCACTGTCTGTGCGGAGTCTGCATGTTTTCCCCGTGTCTGCGTGGGTTTCCTCCGGGCGCTCCAGTTTCCTCCCACAAGTCCCGAAAGACGTGCTGTTAGGTGAATTGGAAATTCTGAATTCTCCCTCCGTGTACCCGAAAAGGCGCCGGAGTGTGGCAACTCGGGGATTTTCACAGTAACTTCATTGCGGTGTTAATGTAAGCCTACTTGTGACGAAATTAGAGATTATTATGTGACCCCCTCCAGCCCTGAAACTCCGAGACCCCCCCCGTGCTCCATCAATTCTGGTATCTCTGAATGTCTTTCCTGTGTTATTGGCCACCGTGTCATCAGCTATCTGTGCCCAAAGCTCCGGATGCCCCTTCCTGAGCTCTCCAACTCTTGCCCTCCTTCCAGACACTCCACAAAATCTCCTCATATCACTCAGCATTAGGTGACACCCCACTGAAATGTTTTACAATGTGAAAAGCGCTGTACAAGTGCCAGTTGCTATGTATGTTTGTGTGCGCTGTGCAGATGGATTCACAGCGTTCTCTGGCCTCCTCACATTGATACAACACCCACAGCAAATTGACTATCAAACGCAAACTAAAACGGAGGGACAGTGTAGCCCACCCACCTCCATATCACAGCCAAACAAAAGCAAATCCAATTTGCTGAAGGAATGGGTTCGTAGGATTATGATACCAGTATTGGCACAGTACAAGCAGGTGTCTGGCCTGGTGCCAACATCAGCCCTTTGATCTACCCTTGATCTTGTGCCACCTTTATTTGTACCCCACACGTTCACAATTGGGTTTTAACAGATTCCAGGATTGCAGTGATGTTGGCTCTGTAACCTCAAACCAGTTCCTCATGTAAGACGACCAAAATACTGTACCACTCTTTTGTTTCCCCAGCCCAGGTGTCTGCCCTGTATTCTTGGATGAGAATTGGCTGGGTGACCACAGCTTTATTTCATTTAGACTGCCTTCTTCTACAGCTACATTCTGTTTAACTGGCTGACAGCCGCGGCTAGCACTCTCGCCTCTTGCTTCAGAAGGTTGGGGGTTCAAATCCCACTGCAGGCACTGGAGGACAGAATGAAGGCAGCCGCTCCAGTGCTGAGGTGAAATGCTGCACTGTTGGAGGCACCGTCTTTTGGACGAGAAATTTAACCCAGGCCCCATCTGGCCTCTCAGCTGGTGCAAAGGATGCCAGGACACGATTCTAGGAAAAGCAGGAATGTTCTCCCCGGTGTCCTGGCCAGTATTTATACCTCACAAAATATCACTAAAGCAGATTATCCGGTCATTGACACTTTGCTGTGCACTAATTGGTTTTGCCCTTTGCAAAATTATAGTCGTAATGTGAAGTAAGGTAAAGTCGCCATGGTCCCAGATGACCCTGGGCTGCTTGGCCCCTATGAGGGAGAGAGCTGATTGGTGGTGATTTAACCTGAGGGTCACCACACCTCAGGCAATGGGCGAGGTTGAGAAGGCGGGGCCTTCCTGAATAACCTCAGCTGGTATGGTATTTTTTTACTATTAACGTAGTAACTCCTGCAAAAGTACTCCATCCTATGTAATGTGCTTTGGGATGCTCTGGTCATTTATACTTGTACAAATGCATGTATTTCTATTGAGCGAAGACCTTGTTGATGATGATAACTCTGTGGGTGACTTTATTCCCTTATCCTGCTTCCCTCTTGCATTTTCTCCCTTGCTGCCCAGATACCTATCAGTACAATCCAAAACAGTTTCACGGTGAACGCTAGCCGCCACGGCATTAGGCAGGAAAGTATCTGTGAATCTTTCAATCGGAGCTACTTACAATCACGATGGCTGGTGAGGGGGGGGGGGGGGGGGGGGGGAGAGCAGAATTGGCCCGGGCATCCCTGGGCCAAGGGGTATAAAAGTCTGCCAGTTTCTCCTCTTCTGATACCACCCAGTGATTGGACATCAGGGAGAGAGGATTAAGCAATGCAGTGATGCTCCCGTGGCGGAATATCCCACGGTCAGCCGACTCGCAGTTGGGCGCTGAGGCCAGGTTTCTGTAGGCCAGTGGCATCCAATGGAACTGATTCCTGGCAGAGCCAGTGCCTTCACAGCAGAAGAAAAGATCCTGGACTGAATAAACTCATAGATGTCATAGATGGTTACAGTATGGAAACAGGCCCTTTGGCCTAGCTTGTTCATGCCACTCAGTTTCTATCACTAGGCTAGTCCCACTTGCCTGCATTTGGAGTGTGTAAATAATGATATCCCAATAGACATTTAGCTGTGTGTAAATAATGACATCCCAATAGACATTGAAGCAGAAGTAGGCCATTCGGCCCATTGAGTCTGCTTCGCAATTCCGGGTATTTAAAACTCCATTTTGGATTTATTTTTTAAATTTGCAGCAAAGAAAATTAGAACCCCCTCCCCACAACATTGAAAAATTTGAAGCTGAAGAGCAACCTGTCTGTCTTCTCATTGCTTATGATACAGGTTGTTGACTTGCTGGATTAATATATTTAAACTCACATCTCCAATTTTCTGACATCTAGTTTTGAACCGCGTTAAATATATATTTTTTTGTTAAATTTATAGAAGTACCCAATTATATTTTCCAATTAAGGGGCGGAGTTCAAACAAAAACAGTTCAAACTCACTTGAAATGTTGTGACCCAGTGATGCTCACAAACCCAGAGCCCGTCCCCTACAAATGGGTGCCTCTGGTGGTTTTCTGGCTAGGTTGGCTGTTGTACTGTTGAGCAAGGTGCAGGTTCTCTTTCTGGTCTGTGTTGACCCACATGTGTGCCTCAAACCTGCCTGAAACCAGTCCCCTGATGGATGAGTGCAGCCACCCTGTTAATGTTGCTGTGATTACACATTGGAACTTCAGAGCCCCGATGTGGAGATCTCCATGGCTGCTGGAACCAGGATCCCGGGGAGCTATGGGATACCCAAGTGGTAATTAATTTTCCTAACAGCTAACAGGCTCTCCAGTTCAGGTGATGTTAAGTGCCGTGACTCCTAGTCATACCCTCAACAGGCACCATGAAATATATTTTTTTTAAGTCAAAGGGCCAAAGTAGAAAAAAAAACACGACTTGAAAATACAATCTAAGGGAATTAAATTGATTCTCCATTCCTGAGTGCAGTGCTGCTCGGTAGATGTTCCTAAATCAAATGATCTTGCTCTTGCCAGAACTATGGTCGGACTGCAATGGGGAAATCTACCACCCATTCTTTGTCCACGCATCTATCATTCTCTCGTTCTGTTTCTCCCTCCCGGTCCTCTCTCTTTCTCTTCCTGTCTCCCTCCAAGTCTTTTCCTTCTGTCTTTCTCTCTGAGGACTGTTTTCTCTGATGTAGTTTTAAATTTCTATCTTTCACAAGATAATTCTCTCTCTCTCGCCCCTTCGCATTCTTTGGAAATAATCTGGCTCTTAAATCTGCTCTCTCTGTCACTGGCAATTTTCACTTTTGTTTTCTCTCTGGCTATTTCTTTATCTGACTGATTATTTCACTCTCTCTCTGTCTCTCTCTCTCTGGCTTATTCTTTCTCTCTCCGGCTGGTGATTATCTCTCTCTCTTTCACTAATTATTTTATTTTTTTCCCTCTCATTCTTTCTCTCTCTTTCCAGCTGGTGATACTCTCTGACTGATTCTTTCTTTCTCTCTCTCTGATTCTTTCTCTCTCTCGCAGGCTGGTGATTCTCCCTCCTTCTCTCTTATTCTTTCTCTCTCTCTCCCTGGCTGCCTATTTATCTCTCCCTCTGATTCTTTCTCTCTCTTGCTGGTTCTCTCTCTCTCTCTCACCGTGGTTGGTGATTCGCTCCCCCTTTCACTCTCTCTCCTCTCATTCCTTCTCTCTCTTGCTGCTTCTCTCTCTCCCTCTCTGGCTGGCTATTTCTCTCTCTCTCTCTGTTTCTCTCTCTCTCACGGGCTGGCTATTTCTCTCCCTCTCTCTGGCTATTTCTCTCTCGATTTCTCTCTCTGGCTATTTCTCTCTCTGGCTATTTCGCTCTCTCTCTCTGGCTATTTCGCTCTCTCTCTCTGGCTATTTCTCTCTCTCTCTGGCTATTTCTCCCTCTCTCTCTGGCTATTTCTCTCTCTGGCTATTTCTCTCTGGCTATTTCTCTCTGTTGCTATTTCTCTCTCTCTGTGGCTATTTCTCGCTCTCTCTCTCTCTGGCTATTTCTCTCTCTTTCTCTGTGGCTATTTCTCTCTCTCTCTGGCTATCTCTCTCTCTCTCTCTGTGACTATTTCTCTCTCTCTCTCTCTGACTATTTCGCTCTCTTTCTCTCTGACTATTTCTCTCTCTCTCTCTGGCTATTTCTCTCTCTCTCTCTGGCTATTTCTCTCTCTCTCTCTCTCTCTCTGACTATTTCTCTCTCTTTCTCTCTGGCTATTTCTCTCTCTCTCTGGCTATTTCTCTCTCTCTCCGGCTATTTCTCTCTCTCTCTCTGACTATTTCTCTCTCTCTCTGTGTGACTATTTCTCTCTCTTTCTCTCTGACTATTTCTCTCTCTCTCTCTCTCTCTCTGGCTATTTCTCTCTCTCTCTCTGACTATTTCTCTCTCTCTCTCTCTGACTATTTCTCTCTCTTTCTCTCTGGCTATTTCTCTCTCTCTCTGGCTATTTCTCTCTCTCTCCGGCTATTTCTCTCTCTCTCTCTGACTATTTCTCTCTCTCTTTCTCTGGCTATTTCTCTCTCTCTCTCTGGCTCGTTCTCTCTCTCTCTGGCTCGTTCTCTCTCTCTCTGGCTAGCCATTTCTCTCTCTCTGGCTATTTCTCTCTCTCTCTCTCTGACTATTTCTCTCTCTCTCTCTCTGACTATTTCTCTCTCTCTCTCTCTCTCTCTGGCTATTTCTCTCTCGCTCTGGCTATTTCTCTCTCTCTGGCTATTTCTCTCACTCTCTCTGTGGCTATTTCTCTCTCTGGGCTATTTCTCCCTCTCTCTCTCTGGCTATTTCTCTTTCTCTCTGGCTATTTATCCCTCTCTCTGGCTATTTATCCCTCTCTCTCTCTGGCTATTTCTCTCTCTCTCTGGCTATTTCTCCCTCTCTCTCTCTGTGGGCTATTTCTCCCTCTCTCTCTCTGGCTCGTTCTCTCTCTGGCTATTTCTCTCTCTCTCTGGCTCGTTCTCTCGCTCTCTCTCTGGCTATTTCTCTCTCTCTCTGGCTATTTCTCTCTCGCTCTCGCTATTTCTCTCTCTCTGGCTATTTTTCTGTCTCTCTGGCTATTTCTCTGTCTCTCTGGCTATTTCTCCCTCTCTCTCTCTGGCTATCTCTCTCTCTCTCTCTGGCTATCTCTCTCTCTGGGCTATTTCTCCCTCTCTCTCTCTCTGGCTATTTCTCTCTCTCTCTCTGGCTATCTCTCTCTCTGGGCTATTTCTCCCTCTCTCTCTCTCTGGCTATTTCTCTCTCTCTGGCTATTTCTCTCTCGCTCTCTCTCTGGCTATTTCTCTCTCTCTCTGGCTATTTCTGTCTCTCTCTGGGCTATTTCTCCCTCTCTCTCTCTCTGCATGCTGGCTGCGAGCTGACTCTAGGCGGAGCCAGGCAGCCTCTGTGCTTCAGCCCTATTCGCCCAGAGGGAAGGGAGGAGGGTTGTTCCTGGACATGGTTGATTGATGGGGTTGTGCAGCTCTCGGCGGTCTCTTTCTCTCTGGCTGGCGTGTGTGCTTCTGATTTCTTTATTTTTCTGCCTCTCTCTCACTCAGGGCGAGCAGAGTTGGAGAGTTGGAGTTCTGCGGGATCCCAGTCCGGGCTGGATGGATGGGAATGGGGAGAAGGGACGACCCATTAGGGCATCGAGTCCTTCGGATCCTGATCGTTGCCCTGTGCTTCCCAGCAGGTAAAGCAAAGACATTCCGACGCACAAAGAGAGCTTGGCAAATCTCAGACTATTTCTCTCTCTCTCTAAAAGTTTGCCTCTTGCGTGGGCTGAGCTCGGAATGAATTCAGTTCCAACAGAACAACCTTTTCAGACAGTCTGTCCTCTGAAAAAGTGCTTTGATTGTTTTTGGCCACAAGAAGTAACTTCGAAAAGTTTTTTTTTAAAGAAAAAAAGAAGGCTCTAAGTTTGAGCAGCAAAAAACAGACTCAGATATCCAAGGGAAAGTTCGCAAGGAAGTTTTTCAAAGTTGCTTAAAGTTGTTGATTCCTTTCAAAGGAAGAAGTTGATCTTAAGAAGGGAGGGGAAGGAGTTTTAAACTTTTTTCTTAGCACGATTGAGGCGAGTTAATCGGGTTAACCGAGGGAATACAACCTAATCCCGACAGTAGTTTGTTTTAGGCGTCATAAAGTTGGCGATGCTTCAGCAGAAAAATCTGCTTTTCTCCTCCCGGGAGGAAAGTTTGACTTTTAAATACTTTCTTGTTGCTCAGTGTGTGTGTGTGTGTGTGAGTGAGAGGGTCTTTAAGACCCCAACAATAACAAAATAAAAGAAAAGCTGTTTTGTTGGGGGATGGGGAGCGAATTGCAACCTAGAAACTTCCCTGAAAGTTTTTCTAAAATCCCAACTCCTCCAGGGTCCTGCTGTGTGATGTGATTTATAGGCACAATTTTAGAACAAACGGGTAACCCCCCCCCCCACTCAAAAGCTTTGAATTTGTACTCGAGCCACCAGAAAACCTCCCGGGACAGTTTTATTACCACACTGGACTTGTTGGGTCCAGTTTAAGGGCTGCTACAGCCCTGTTGCTGAGTGTAAAGATTTGGGGAGTGGGGAAATGACCAAACTGGGACGGTTGAAACATCAGAAATCCGACCGTCCTCAACACCCAGAGGGCTAACATCATCACGAATGCGGCCAGTTGCTCATTAGATGGACCAAGTTAGAATTGGTCTCTACTTTCAATAGCAAAAAAAAAATCAAATGGCAAACTGACTCTGCTAGAAAACCGAACATAGACTGCAGCAAACTTTCTCGCACCCAGGAGATCCTAAAGTAGTTTCTCTTTTCTTTTAATTGTAACTTCCAGGGTCAGCGTAGAAAGAAATGCAACACTAAAAATATCAGACTGCACTTGTATCTGTCACTTGCAGTAGGCACCATCCACCCAGATTGTATCCGCAAGTGTTTTTGATGGGGCGTTTTACAATTCCCCAGTGTTCAGTTTTTTAAATTCCCCCCCACCCCTCAAAATATTTTTTTTTCCCTGAACAGTCAGCAGGAAATTTTACTGAAGCAAATTCAGCCTTTTTCCATATCCACAGTGAGCTGGGCCAGGAAATGCGGATGGTAATTCGGTTTTGGCGAGGGCCCGGCGAAATCAATGAATTTGTGCATGTTGGTCTGTGCATATCACACTGTGTATTGTGTCTATTCAGAGCCTTGCCTTGCGTTTCAAATTCATGAATATGCCACTTTGCAAATCTGTTCTCTCAACCCTTCTCTCTTCTTGAAGTTCCTTTGAGTTTCCATTGTGGGAAAATCTCAGTGGCTTCATTGAAGGCTTTGTAGTGTAAATTGTATGGCCCACAGATTGCCCATTCTTTCATTGTAAGGAGAAAGTAGCAACTGATTTGCATATCGTTATAAATATTTATTTTGAAAAGTGTCATTTTGAATTGTATTCGCTGATATTGAGATTAGCCATTTATTTAAAGTCACAACCCCCCCTTGAATAAATGTGAGATTTTTATTCAATCCATAGTAATATATTCCTTTGCATTGCACAAGTGTTCATTCAGTCAGGATTGCTTCAGAATAGAACTGATTGTTGCTTTGAAGGCTCTTTCCATTTGTTATTTTTAAATGCACAACACAACGCTATAATTTGTGGGGAAGTATATCGGTGTTACTTGAGTGGTGTTTGCATGTCCTGACTGCCCTCAAAATAACACAGTTCTGTCCTGGCTCCCATCACAGTGGTGTTACCCTTCAGTACGCAGCCCTGTGTAATACAGAGCAACACAGTCGACTGTCAAGCCCTGTGTTGGTGTTAGCAGAGCAAACAATTGGCAGAGCTAACAATTGACTTTGGTGTTCCCGGGCTCCCTAGTGAGCTGAGGAAGGTGAGGGGTGTAAATCGGCCAGGGCTCCTGGTCCTTATGGCATTCCAGGATTCCCGCAGCCGAAGTTCAGGCATCAGGTGCAGGGATTGGCTTAGTTGTGAAGCCCCTATTGTTGAATTGCCAGGCAACATCTCGGCTCACGTACATGAGGAACGCCTACTCGGACGAAGCATCAGAAGGCAATTGACATCTATAGAGTCCGTGCCAAGGGGAGGAAGAAGAATGTAGGAAATGGGAGCAGGGTAGACCACACAGCCTATTGAATCTGCTCTGCCATTCAATACGATCCGAGCTGATCTCGGGCCATTTTCCCGGCTGCTCCCTGAATTCCCCAAGAGACCAAAAGTCTGTCTCTCCCAGCCTGAAATGGGGAGCAATTAACAAAGATCTCTCAAAGTAAATTCACCCCAATTGTCTATTTCTGAAAAGTGATTTTCTCTAAAACCTTAACCCCCTAGGCAGGGATCAAGATTTTTACCCTCAAAAGGCAGCATCAAAGGGCGGCACAGTGACGCAGTGGTTAGCACTGCTGCCTCACGGCACTGAGGACCCGGGTTCGATCCCATCCCTGGGTCACTGTCCGTATGGAGTTTTCACATTCTCACCGTGACTGTGTGGGTCTCACCCCCACAACCCGAAGATGTGCAGGGTAGGTGCATTGGCCATATATTTTTATTAAAGCAGTAAAAAGAAAATACAAGGCCAAACCATGCTAAATTGCCCCTTAATTGGGAAAATAAATAAAAAGCAGCATCAAGTGAAAAGTTTCATGTAAATTTCAGAAGCATGCCCTTCTTGATATTTACTTCATATAAAAGAGAATTTCCATTAAAAATGTATTGGTTGGTTTCACTATTGTGGCCAGTGGATTTAATTAAGTCACAATCATTATCTTTCTTTCCCGAAGTCAATTCAGATAATTGAGACATTGTTATCATTAATAATTAAGTAATTGTAGCGTCAATGTCCTACTTTGCAGTCGAAGATTTAAGCAAGCATGATTCTCTCCTGTAGTTAAGGACAACTAAATGTGTTAATGTTTGACCAGATGTTCATGTCCTGTTTGCTCCATTGCTTCAGTAGAGGCTTCAGCACCTACTGTGGCACAGAGCGATTATAGAACAGGATAGCCCCGGGTTCGACCCCTTTATTGTGCAGGGTCAACTGATTTCAGCTTTGATGGTGAGGCTGCGAATGACCTCAGCTGGAGAGGAGGGAAAGGTCGGCAAGGGTTCCCTCCTGCTGCTTATATACCCCAACTACAGTGGGAATGCCTGTGTGCCTGGGCGTTCGGGGGAGGGCAGCTTTGACTTGGCTGTGATACCCTGGATGGTCAAATAAACAATCCCCATTCGCGGCTGAATTAACCGTTTGGACGAGGCACTGTAAAGTACCCATTGAACGCCTCCACAATGAGTATTGTCCCCTTGAGGGAGAAGTGAGAAAAATTGGAGAAGGTGACACCTTTTAAAAAATATATACTTTAAATGATAATCCTTTCAATTTCTCATTTATAATTTTTTTTTCTGTTTGTTAGTTTCCATCATTTCACGTCAGGCACCATTCGCGTAGCCCAGTTGTTTCGTCCGATTATATTTGATAATCCGCCCCTGCAAGTGGAGAAAAACAGCCAGATTATCTCCATCCCATTTTGGTTTGTATTCGAGGCAGCTCCTTCACTCCCAACCTGCCACTTACAGTCTGGATTAGGAACAATCCAGCTTTAGGGCGGCACGGTAGTGCTGTGGTTAGCACAGTTGCTTCACCGCTCCAGGGTCACATATTCAATTCCCGGCTTGGGTCACTGTCTGTGCGGAGTCTGCACGTTCTCCCCGTGTGTGCGTGGGTTTCCTCCGGGTGCGCCGGTTTTCTCCCACAGTCCAAAGATGTGCAGGTTAGGTGGATTGACAGTGCTAAATTGCTCCTTAGTGTCCAAAGGTTAGTTGGGGTTACTGGGTTACAGGGATAATGTGAAATGAAAATCACTTATTGTCACAAGTAGGCTTCAAATGAAGTTACTGTGAAAAGCCCCTAGTCGCCACATTCCGGCACCTGTTCGGGGAGGCTGTTACTGGAATTGAACCGTGCTGCTGGCCTGCCTTGGTCTGCTTTCAAAGCCAGCGATTTAGCTCTGTGCTAAACAGCCCACGTGGATGTGTGGGTTTAAGTAGGTGCTCTTTCCAAGGGTCGGTGCCGCCTCGATGGGTCGAATGGCCTTCTGTACTGTAAATTCTACGATTCTATGATAACGCATGCTCTCCTCTAAATCCATCCCATCCTTCTGCGGAAGAATGGAATCCCTGGAGTGTAAAGTCCAGGGATCTGTTTAAACTCCACCTTATTAATGTCAGATCCCCCCCCCCCCCTCCCCCCATGCCAGGTTAAAATAATGCAGGTGCCTTCCTGATACTTGGTGGTGGGGGGGGGCACATTACCTGGGTAGTGGATGCCAGTTGAATATTCAGTTTCATAGCTGTAGTGGCTGCTGTGATTCACACTTACCAAGGGCCACTGAACTCTGATCAGTGGTGGGATTTGCTGGCTGATTATTCCCTCCGCCCCGGGGGCTGGTTGAAGGCCATTTTGGCATCTCGGCTGACCATCAGTGTGAAAGCAGGGATTAACCCTGGGACCTAGATGTTGTGTGTAGTTTTGCACCTCACTGGGCAGCACTGGGGCGCTCCATGCAAATGGTTTATTAGAAGGACCGCTAAGGGCACAGAAAGACCTTTATCGCTGAGGAATACAATTTGCTTTCCTACAAAACCTCGTAAGAGCTTTCCCAAATTGTTGACATAAATCTATTATATACCATAATACAGGTCGTCAGTTAGAGATCAGTTCATGATAAGGCTGCTTTAATCATTTCACAGCCGTTAATCACGCAGTGCACATACCGCCCCAGAACTCCATCTCCGGATTCAGATGACAGTTATAGGGTGCACTCGCCTAGCGTGGTGATTTGTGACGTTGCCTTGAATCCCTTTGAATTAGATTGCTGCGTCCTAATCACTGCCATTTATTGGAGATGTAGCTTTCAAAATGAGAGGCTAAGTGGAAGGGTCAGGACCCATAGTGCAGGCCGTCGCTGGGATTGGAAAGACGAGAAGAGAATCATAAGAATGATGGCTCCATTCAGCCCGTTATACCAGGGCTAGCATTTCAAAAGGGCTATCCAGTCAGTTCGACTCCCCTACTCATTTCCCCCATGCTCTGCCAAATTTCCTTTTCAGCTATTTATCCAACCCCCCTTTCCACATTACTATTGAACCTAGGGGCAGCACGGTAGCACAAGTGGATAGCACTGTGGCTTCACAGCGCCAGCGTCCCATGTTCAATTCCCCGCTGGGTCACTGTCTGTGCGGAGTCTGCACGTTCTCCCCGTGCTGCGTGGGTTTCCTGCGGGTGCTCCGGTTTCCTCCCACAGTCCAAAGACGTGCAGGTTAGGTGGATTGGCCATGCTAAATTACCCCTTAGTGTCCAAAAAGGTAAGGAAGGATTATTGGGTTACGAGGATAGGGTGGAAGTGAGTGAGATCGGTGCATACTCGATGGGCCGAATGGCCTCCTTGTGCACTGTATGTTCTATGTACCTTGAATTTAGGAAGCAATTTGCAACGTTTTAAATGCACGAGGTGGTGGTGCAGTGGTATTGTCTCTGGAGTCTAGAGACACACGGCAATGCTCTGGGGACCTGGGTTCAAATCCCACCATGGCAGATGGTGAAACTTGACTTGAATTAAAAGTCAAATGATGACATTGTTGTAAAAACCCACCTGGGTCACTATTGTCCTCGAGGGGAGGAAATCGTGCCACCCTTACCTGTTCTGGCCTACAGCAACACTGTTGACTCTTAAAATGGCCCCTCAAGGGCAATTAGGGATGGGCAATATAAATGCCCACATCACTTGAAATAATTTTTTCAAAATGGAGCCATGGATTAATGGTTTGACTGTCCTAACCTCTTCTTCCAAAACCCCATTCTGGCAGAATATTAGGTTTACCCAGCACTCCTACCAACTGGAATTCTCTACCGACTGGAATTTCTGCCATTAATATGAATCATCATTTAAAGAAACATTTTGAGTATCCAATTACTTTTTTTCCCAATTAAGGGACAATTTAGTGTGGCTTTGGGTTGTGGGGGTGAGACCCATGCAGACACTGGGAGAATGTGCAAACTCCACACGGACAGTGACCCGGAGCCAGGGTCGAACCTGGGACCTCGGCGCCGTGGGGCAGCAGGGCTAACCACTGCGCCACCGTGCTGCCCGTGAATCATCACTTTTATTAACCAGTAGAAATGGCAAGGTTATCTGGAACCCGTACCTATATATACTGCATTAGTTTATACTTTCATTTATGTTTAATGTACCATTGATGATTAGAAGGAAAAGGAATACCGTTCTTTACTTCCTGAGTACTTGCAGACTAGTTAATGCCGTGTAAATTTCACTGTATTCATAGATACATAGAAGATAGGAGCAGGAGTAGGCCTTGTGGCCCTTCGAGCCTGCTCCGCCATTCATCACGATCATAGCTGATCATCCAACTCAATCCTGCTTTCTCCCCATAGCCTTTGATCCCATTCTCCCCAAGTGCTATATCCAGCTGCCTCTTGAATATATTCAAAGTTTTAGCATCAACTACTTCCTGTGGTAATGAATTCCACAGGCTCACCACTCTTTGTGTGAAGAAGTGTCTCCTTATCTCTGTCCGAAATGGTTTACCCTGAATCCTCAGGCTGTGACCCCTGGTTCCGGATGCACCTATCATTGGTAACATCTTCCCTGCATCTACCCTGTCTAGTCCTGTTAGAATTTTATAAGTCTCCATGAGATCCCCCCTTCATTCTTCTGAACTCCAGTGAGAACAATCCCAACCTAGTCAATCTCTCCTCATAGGACAGTCCCGCCATCCCTGGAATCAGTCTGGTAAACCTTCGCTGCACTCCCTCGAGAGCAAGAACATCCTTCCTCAGAGAAGGAGACCAAAACTGCCCACAATACTCCAAGTGTGGCCTCACCAAGGCCCTGTACAATTGCAGCAACACATCCCTACTTTAATACACGAAACCTCTTGCAAAATGAAGGCCAACACACCATTAGCCTTCTTTAAAGCCTGCTGCACCTGCATGCTTACCTTATTCCATTGGTAAACAGAACTCCCCATTAATGGGCACCACCCACCTCCATATGCCGGACACTGTAGATTTTACTGAACTTAGATTTTTTTTTTACCAACAATCAATTGATTTTTCCGTTCTGATGTTACTGGGCTCTGGAGTCAATGTAACAAAAGACTCTTGATCAGCGACTCGCTCCGGCTGGGTCTGTCCATTACTTGTGCGATATTCTTTATTCGTTCCTTCAGATCTCTCCCGGTGTGTATAACAGATCTGTACTTCCAGCGGTTCACAGCATCGTGGTGACAAAATGCTCTCCCCTGACACTCAACTCCGTTTGGAAGGGCAGAATCGCTAACTGTGCATCTGGCTGCCTGTAACAGCTGCAGTGGTGTTGGCATGAAGGTTGCACTTGTCATGTTGCACTTCACTGAAATGGCAACATGAGTTATTGCTCTGTCTCCCCCAGCATATCCACTGCTCCCCCCCCCCCCCCACTTCATAATCCCCAAATTCAATGTTACTCGTATCAGATAACAAGCAGAGGCAGGAGGTACACCTGCTTTTTCTGTCTCTTTCTCCCAGTCTCACCTCTGCCAATGGAAAGAGACTCACAAGCTTGCCACCCCCACATTGATTCTGTAGGGGCTGGTTTAGCAGAGTGGGCTAAGCAGCTGGCTTGTAATTCAGAACAAGGCCAGCAGTGCGGGTTCAATTCCCGTACCGGCCTCCCCAAACAGGCGCCAGAATGTGGCGACTAGGGGCTTTTCGCAGTACCTTCATTGAAGCCTACTTGTGACAAACAATTATTATTATTATTGTATACACCTCCCGCTGCCTCAGGAAGGCAGACAACATTGTCAGAGACCCTTCCCACCCAGGCTTTGCCTTCTTCCCGACCCTTCCATCAAGCAGAAGATACAGAAATCTGAAGACCTGCACATCCAGACATAGGAACAGCTACTTCCCCACAGCTACAAGACTCCTCAACGACTCCCCCTCGGACTGATCTGTTCCCTGTAAGAACACTATTCACGACGCCCTAAGCAGATCTTGCTCATGTATTTGATTTGTTTGGCCCTTTGTTCCGCACTGTAACCAATCACTGTTTGTCGATGTACCATTTGTCAATGTACTCTGTCGATTATTTTTTTGCCTTCTATGTACGTACTGTGTACGTTCCCTTGGCCGCAGAAAAATACTTTTCACTCTACTTCGGTTCATGTGACAATAAATCAAATCATTTATGGGGTCGAGTGCCAATCACAGCAGAGTCTTCACCATTATCTCAGAGTCGTGAGAGGGTGTTCTTTGCTATCTCAATATCACAATGGCAGTGAACATTGAGTCAGTGCTTAATGGGTAAATGTGTGGTGATGTTAAACCAGACAGAGGAGAAATGTTCTCGGGCTGAATTCCTGGTTATCTTCGAGCGGGACTAGGTTGCTACAATCGGCCTAATTAACTGGGGAGACGGTGGACTAGTCGCTGGACTAGTAATTCCGAGGCTAATGCGCAAATGGGTTCATCCCACAATGGCAGCTGGTGGAATTTGAATTCAGTCATAAATCTGATCTCAGTAAAGGGCGGCGCAGTGGTTAGCACTGCTGCCTCCCGGCGCCGAGGGACCCGGGTTCGATCCCGGCCCTGGGTCACTGCCCGTGTGGAGTTTGCACATTCTCCTCAAGTCTGCGTGGGCCTCACCCCCACAACCAAAAAAAAAAGATGTGCAGAGTAGGTGGATTGGCCGCGCTAAATTGACCCTTAACTGGGGGAAAAAAAATGAATTGGGTACTCTAAATTTATTTTTAAAAAATGATGAATGTGATCTCAGTAACGATAACCATCTGGTTCACTTGTGCCCTTGAAGAGGGGCAAATCCGCCATCCTTACCCGATCTGGCCTACACGTGACCCCCAGATCCACAGCAAAGTGATTGGCTCTGAGCTGCCCTCTGAAGTGGCCAAACAAGCTGCTCATCCTAGGGGCAATTAGGGATGGGCAACAAAGGCTGGCCTTGCCATTACGCTCCCCTCACATGGAAGAATAAAGGAAAAGAAGGTCGAAAAATAGAGGCCCTGAGTTTCCCAGTCCTGATCCTATTCCGGGATTGCCTGCTGGGGTTGCTGCTGAACTCAGAAGTAAACAGCGAATCTAAATTCTGTGCCCAGTGGTCCGCTGGAAGGAGACAATTATCATCACAAGGAGAGGAGGAATATGGTGCAAAATTGGGAAGTAAAAGTTAACAATGTTTGTCTTTGTTTCTCCCTGCAGTCAGCTGTCAGTGCAGGATTCTGAAGTGTAATTCTGAATACCTGGCCGCCACGTCTGGACTACACGTGGATGAAGAATCGGTGGAGTTTTGCATCGCGCTGCGAGCCTATTCCCAGTGCACCAGGAAGACGGCGCGAGCCTGCCGAGGGGACCTGGCCTACCACTCTGCCGTCCACGGCATCGAGGACCTCATGAGCCAGCACAACTGCTCCAAGGTGGGGCCGACGCACCCGCCGCCGCGCACACAGCCCACCTCCCTGGACTTCATGGTGCACTCGGACGCTCCTGAGATGTGCAACTACGAGAAGAGTCTGCAGCAGAAGGCGCCGCACCCTAACTACACGCACTGCGGCCTGTTCGGGGACCCGCATCTCCGCACGTTCACAGACGACTTCCAAACGTGCAAGGTCCGCGGGGCCTGGCCGCTCATCGACAACGACTACCTGTTTGTCCAAGTCACCAATGTCGCTGTCGTTCAGGGATCGAGCGCTACCGCCACGAGTAAGGTGAGGACGTTGACCAACGCATAATGGTAAACTCTGTACAGGATGAAGAAAACTTTGGCTATCTTTGAATTTGCACATAAGCATTTTGAGATTGGAGTTTCAGAATGAAGCCGGCTTGCATTATTTGATAAACAAACGGGCCTTGGTTGTATTAACCTTGGCAAGATTAAGTTACATTTGCAACAGTGTTTGACAACGCAAGCCACATAGCATCCTTTATCCCGTCTTACTAACATGGTTGAGGGTCACTGAGGGTCCCAGTGATTACAATCTGTCCGCTCCAGATATTTCTATTAGCACCACAACTCAATTTTCTGATGAGTGGAACACTAATGGAGAACCTTTTTAATTGGTCCACAGAGTGGGTACGTGGTTCCTACAGCAACAGCTGTTATAGCAGCGATGAGCCCAGCCAATGTGGGGTGGAGTTTTGATTTTCAACCTCTGTCTGGTTGGAGGCAAGAGCAGCATCTGCAACACTGGCCTTGTGGGCGAGAGGAGAGGAGAAATCGAGCCCCAGACTGCCCACCTTTAGAGCAGCACGGTAGCACAGTGGTTAGTACGGTTGCTTCACAGCACCAGAGTCCCAGGTTCGATTCCCGGCTTGGGTCACTGTCTGTGCGGAGTCTGCACGTTCTCCCCGTGGGTTTCCTCCCACAGTCCAAAGATGTAGCTTGTCCATGCTAAATTGCCCTTGGTGTCCAAAAAGGGTTAGGTGGGGTTACGGGGATAGGGTGGAGGTGTGGGGCTTGTGTGGGGTGCTCTTTCCAAGGGCCGGTGCAGACTCGATGGGCTGAATGGCCGCCTTCTGCACTGTAAATTCTATGTTTTTTAAAAATAAATTTAGAGTGCCCAATTCATTTTTTCCAATTAAGGGACAATTTAGCGTGGCCAAACCACCTACCCGGCACACCTTTGGGTTGTGGGGGGCGAAACCCACGCAGACACTGGGAGAATGTGCAAACTCCACACGGACAGTGACCCGGAGCTGGAAATGTTTTTGAGTCCTGCTCGAAAAGATTCATGGAGTTGTCCTGGGGTATTAAAGAAAGGAGAGAAGACATCTGAATTTATGTAGCGACTGCCATAAGAACATAACTGGAGCAGGAGTAGACCATTGGGTCCTTCTGCTCTATCATTCTTCAAGATCACAGCTGATCTTGTACCTCAAGTCCACCTTTCCACAGTCCGTAATATCCCTTCATTCCCAAAATGTTAGCGCCTAAAGATCTGCTAACCTCTAACTCGAATAAACACAATGACCGAGCACCCACAGAATTCCACAGATTCACAATCCCTCGCCACCTCAGAATACCCCTCGAGCTTCACAGCCAGTGAGGTGTATTTTTGAAGTGTTATCGCCGCAACAGTCCAGGAAAAGCCCCTCCCACGCGTTTGTGCAATGTAAGCTCACACAAAACATCGCGTGACGATCAGCAGATCATCTGCTTTGACGTTGGCTGAAGGATAAATGCGGCCAGGACCACGAGGAAGAACCTCCTCTGCTTTTTGCGCAGATGGCGCTGAACCTGGGTGTGATGCTACCCAGGGTCGAATATCCTGCCACCGCTCAGCCGAGTATCGACACATGAATGATAATCGGTCGGGCCCTTTACCTGTGCTGTCGGCAGCCTTGTGGGAGGAAAGTGGAGGGGTCGGGTGGGGGGGGGGCGTCTGGAGGTCTGTTTTGTGTTAAACTGTAGTTGTGCGATGTGAATTATTTGAAGTAGAGAATGCGGTGTTGCCAGCTTTGCAGGGTGGGGACCCGCTTCACTCTTGAGTGTCCTGTGAGGTGTGAGAGGTGCCGCTTGCTGCCTTGGCAAACCTGCACACACACCTTTGGACCAAGTGAAATGAGGCTGGGAGTTCATCAATTGGCCCTGATGCCACACATTGGCTGTGAGTGACGTAATTCTTTTAAAAAATAAATTTAGAGTACCCAATTCGCTTTTTCCAATTAAGGGGCAATTTAGCGTGGCCAATCCACCTACCCGGCACACCTTTGGGTTGCGGGGGTGAAACCCACGCAGACACTGGGAGAATGTGCAAATTCTACACAGACGGTACTCAGTGCCATAGGCAGCAGTGCTAACTACTATGCCCCATGCCACCCTGGAATGACGTAATTCTGTCGGTTTGGCTGCACTGTTTTGTATAATGCCGGGGGGGGGGGGGGGGGGGGGGGGGGAGTGGATTTAAAACTCCAAAAATCCCCAGAGATAGTAATAGCAGTTTCCTCTATATTAATGATCACACTTCCACTTGATTCATTTGAGACACTTGAAGCTTTTATTAAAAGTGTTGAGGGATTGAATGTGAGAACAGGGGAAGGTGTGGATCCTTGTAATTTTTTGAAATCATTGCATTGCACATGAATGATGAACTGATCATTTGCATTTTTGCATTTTGCATTTGAACAGAAGAAATGTTTTGTAAAATACTTGAGAGGTTTCATTTTGGAAAATGTCCAGCTTCTTCAAGCAGGATCAGTAAGGATACAAGTAGCCCCTGACCCACTTACCAGTGATGTCAATATAGCAGTTCATAGAATCATAGAATTTACAGTGCAGAAGGGGGCTATTCGGCCCATCGAGTCTGCACCGGCCCTTGGAAAGAGCACCCCTCTTAAGCCCACACCTTAGGTTTGTGTGCGTGTGCGCATTAGTGTGAGGTGGAGTGTGTGTGCGTTAATGGCTGAATGCAGCTTAACTAGAGTTCTTTCCATTTTCTCTTCTGAAATCTCTGACTTGTGCCTCCACTCTGGTACTTGTGTCTCTCCGTTTCGATTAGCCCTGGGTTAGTGTCCACAGGCTGTAGTGAATGATTACTGATACCCCAAGCTTGCCTAACTACAATATGTACATCCAGCAGGGACAACAGTCGGGAATGGGAATCCTTGTTGATTGACGCCTCACCTTTCATATTACAGCAGTGATTACAATTCATTGGCTGTCAAATGCTTTGGGATGTCCTGAGGCCTTGGAGGGTGCTGTATAAATGCAAGTCTTTTATTTACCAACCTAATGACACTGAACACTAAATGGAATTGATGGCTGGAAGACTTCCATTCAAACCCAATTGAAAATGTCGGGTGCGTTGGCAGATTTGCATATTGCCAGCTGGCACCATTTTACAAAGTCTCTCATTGTGGCCCCTCATCCCACCACCCCGGTCCCAACTTGTCCTGCCTGGTGTCAGGTGAGTTGGATTTGCAATGTGTCATGTACGCATACTGTTACGCCCCCAGTTGGTGCTGTAACTGGATGGGAAGTTCCCAGAATGGAACCTGGCTCGAAACACTGGACTGGATTTTCCGTTCCTGATGCTAAGTGCTGACGGCAACTGAAGATCCGAGGTGTTTCATGACAGGACTATCGGCCCGTAAGCCTCGTCCTTTCTGCCAGCGGTGAGGGGCTAGCGCCGGGTGAAACACCTGCAGAATGTGCGGAAAACGGTTGGAGAATCACCAAGTCTCGTGCTGCACATGCACAGGGCTGACAAGCTACAGCCGCGCATACGCCCCCCCGCACCACGCACACACGCACCGATCACGCCGGACAAGATGGTGTCAGATGCGCTGGACCATGTACCCGCCCACACCGACCCCACAGCCCACCTCCTGGCCACCCCACACTAGTCCCCCCAGCCCTGGCAGAAGCCCCCCAGGCCAGCAGCATGGATCTTGGCCGAGTGTGGCGCCGCTGGACATTGTCCGCACTCCCTCTCTCTCCGCAGCTGGCACACCAGACTCCCGACCGCTGTGACCACACGTGGCCTGCGCCTTCGGAAACTCGGCCCCTCGAACGGAATATTTTGCCATTGGGCAATGTGTGTATGTGGGGGGAGTGGAATCGAATATGTGGCTGCAGCTTGCTAGTCTATCGAGTGCCAATCCCGACCCTGGCGAATCCAACTCCGTTTTCCATTGGAATTGATCGTGTTCCACGTGGCACACCGCGGTGCTAGGAACGGAGAATCTCACCGGTTGCCTCTTTAGCCTTCTGAAACCAACTGCTACTCTCAGAGCTGTACGAGCTACCTTCTCTCTCACTCACTACCTATCTCCACCTACAATCAAATTAGCTAAACTAAAACTTAAAAGATTCTCTACTTTACAAGACTGAAGTTGCTAAACAACCACTGGGTGGTTTATTTACTCTTCACGCCGTAGCCCTCTCTAAGCACAATAGAATCACAGTTGTAATAGAAACCAACCCCCCTGCACATACAAACGCCTTTGTCCAGCATGAACCTAACTGTAGGTTTTACCCTTCCAGGCACCGAAACATTAAATTAGACACTTGAAATTATACCGTATTGTTAATGTTTACCGATACAAATATATAAATCCCGTAAAACTATCTTTGTTTTCCTAACAATACTGCACTGCACCTTGACAACTGCATTTTTGACTTTCATCCAAAAATGCTTAGAGCGAGGACAGAGTGACTGAACCTGCCTGTATTTTCACGCTCGATGTATGATGAGATCTGTCCATAAGCTGACAGCCCAGAGAAAGGTTGATGTTGCAGTTATGCTATTGAAAGGCTGCAACTCACCCAAATGTAGACAACCTGTTAATGTAATTTAATAGGTAAGAATGCTTTTATTTTTCCTTGCTTGCTGGGTGTTACTAAATAGGCAACTAATTCCAGAAATTCAGCCCAGCATGATATTTATTTTTTGCCTGACTTCTCTGCCCTGTGTCTGAAAGGGTTTCTGATTTTCGAATCCCTAAAACAAAATGACCATTCTACGAGATTGGAAAGATATTTCTGGCTGGAATTCACTTCGCTCGTTCCTGCCCCCACCACCATCCCCCTTGGTGGCTCAGTTGGTGAATACACCACCCGGTGTGACATGGACCAATACGGACGAGGGACGATCTATCACATTCTCTGCTGCATTAGCTGACAGTGGAGGGGCGGGAGGATGCTGGACTTTAAAAAAAAATTTAGAGTACCCAATTCATTTTTTCCAATTAAGGGGCAATTTAGCGTGGCCAATCCACCTAGCCTGCACATTTTTGGGTTGTGGGGGCGAAACCCACGCAAACACGGGGAGAATGTGCAAACTCCACACGGTACAGTGACCCAGAGCCGGGCTCGAACCTGGGACCTCGGCGCCGTGAGGCAGCAGTGCTAACCACTGCACCACCGTGCCGCCCCGAAAGTTTTGCCAACATTCTTCTGCATTAACCATGAAATTGGGACCATCTCTTCTCGAGCTACTTGCTTTGACCTAAATGCAGGAAGGCACTGCTGTGATTTCAAACTCAGTATTGCCTGTTTACTGGACAGGTGCTTTAACCATCTAAGCCACAGTGCCGATCTGCAGGGCTGCTGGACTTGAGGGGAGGGAGCAGGGTCCAAAATCAGCCCGACTTACTTGCTATCCGGTGACTTCTGCTGGAAAGGGTGAGGATACCGTCAGAGGGATTGAGGAGACCAGGATCATATTCGCTACAATTTAGAAGAATGAGAGGTGACCTCACTGAAACATAAACATTTACTGCAGGTCTCGACACGGTAGATACGGGGAAGATTTTCTTTCCCCCTGGACGGGGTTGTTGAACCAGGGTTTCAGATTAAGAGTTGTTCCATTTAAGGTTGAGATGGGAAGAAATCTCTTCAGTCAGAGGGTGGCAAATCTCTGGAATCCTTTCTCCCGGGGAGGGGGGGATTGTGGAGGCTCAACCATTGACTATATTCAAGACAGAGATGGGTAGATTTCTAGATATGAAAGACAACCAGGGATGCAGGGACAGTGCGGAGAAATGGCTGAGAGATAGAGGATCGGCCATGACCTAGTTGAATGACGGAGCAGGCCCGAGTGGCTGAATGGCCTATCCCTGCCCCTATTTCCCAGGTTCTTGACAGGACTGGACCCAATGCCTTTGTTTTGTTCATGGGTTGGCAGCGTTGTTGGCAAATCTGGCATTTGCGCTTCACCCCCTTGAGAAGGCGGTGGCGAGTCGCCTGTGTGAATCGACGCAGTCCATGTAGTTGAATAGCTGTGGGTGAGAGGGGTCGAGAAGCTGCCAGGATGGGTCCAGCTGAGTTAATGTCCCAACTGCCTGACTGACACAAAAGAAATGCGAGCGATCAAATTGTAAAGGACCGGCTGCATGGAGCAGGGCAGTATGGTAGCACAGTGGTTAGCACAGTTACTTCACAGCTCCAAGGTCCCAGGTTTGATTCCCGGCTTGTGTCACTGTCTGTGCAGAGTCTGCACGTTCTCCCCGTATGTGCGTGGGTTCCCTCCAGGTGCTCCGGTTTCCTCCCACAGTCCAAATGTGCAGGTTAGGTGGATTGGCCGTGATAAATTGCCCTCAGTGCCCAAAAAATGTTAAGTGGGGGTTACTGGGTTACGGGGATAGGGTAGATATGTGGGCTTCAGTAGGGTGCTCTTTGTAAGGGCCGGTGCAGACTCGATGGGCCGAATGGCCTGATTCTATGTAGTCCCTTGAATATAGAAGATTGAGGAGTAATCTAATTGAGATGTTTATGGTGATGAAAGGAATTATTAGGGCAATTAGAGAGGAACAATTCCCTCTGCTTGGAGGAGTCCAGGATAAGGAACTAGTCTGCCAACTAGAGCCAGAATTGATGCCAGTAAGCACTTTACACACAGGTGAGTGGGAATCTGGAACCCAAGCGCTCTTGAAGCTGAGCAGGGGGGATTTCAATTATAACTTTCTGGAAATGTTTTTGTTAGGTAAGGGAGTTAAGAGTTAAAGACAAAGGCAGGTAGATGAAGTTAAAAGTATGTATCAGCCATGATCTAATTGATGGGTGGAACAGACTCGAGGGACTGAATGGCATGGTTCCTCACTCCCTGGCTCCCTGTCGGTGTGGGACCCTCTAGGGAATGCTGCACTGTGGAATAATGGAATGCACACGGTGAGTTCACAGTGGCTAGGGGGGGACCCTGCCACAGGTGCTGGAGAGAGTCCGGCTCCCTTTTATAATTCCTTCTGCCTCTCAGTTTGAGAAGCGAGGGGAACATGGGGCGAAATTCTCCGGAAACGGCGCGATGTCCGGCGACTGGCGCCCAAAACGGCGCAAATCAGACGGGCATCGCGCCGCCCCAAATGTGCGGAATGCTCCGCATCTTTGGGGGCCGAGCCCCAATCTTGAGGGGCTAGGTCGGCGCCGGATGAATTTCTGCCCCGCCAGCTGGCGGAAAAGGCCTTTGGTGCCCCGCCAGCTGGCGCGGAAATGACATCTCTGGGCGGCGCATGCGCAGGAGCGTCAGCGGCCGCTGACAGCATTCCCACGCATGCGCAGTGGAGGGAGTCTCTTCTGCCTCTGCCATGGTGGAGACCGTGGCGGAGGCGGAAGGGAAAGAGTGCCCCCACGGCACAGGCCCGCCCGTGGATCGGTGGGCCCCGAACGCGGGCCAGGCCACCATGGGGGCACCCCCCCCCCCCAGGACCCCGGAGCCTGCCTGCGCCGTCTTGTCCCGCCGGTAAGGTAGGTGGTTTAATTTACGCCGGTGGGACAGGCATTTTAGCGGCGGGACTTCGGCCCATCCGGGCCGGAGAATCGCGCGGAGGGGCCCGCCAACCGGCGCGATCCCGCCCGTGCCGAAGACTTCGGCAACCGGCGGGTGCGGGATTCACGCCAGCCCCAGGCGATTCTCCGCCCCGGCGGGGGGTCGGAGAATTTCGCCCATGGTCTCCCCTCATGGCCCATAACCAAATCCAAAGCCTTGTGGAGCAACAAGGCTGCAGGTTGAGCGAGCTGGGTCGCAAAATGGGCCTGGGCCTTGTTGGGAGGAGTAATACTGTGCTTACTTCCGTACACTTCTACTCAAACTCGGAGGAAGCAAACAAAAATGACATTATTGTGCCTGAAGGAAAGGTTTGTCGCGTGATTGTCAGTTTTATTTTGCTCTGCTGGTTTAATAAAGCAGAAGGTCCGATGTGCATCAGGTGGAGTCCAGTGACGAGGGTGACTTAACCGGCCCCCGTCTTGCAGGACTGCTCCGTAACTGACGCCACCGAGGCCATTCATGATGATGCTTTTCCATGTAATTTGGGCCTTTAAATCTTGTGCATGCGCAGGAACTGCTCCCTCCTGTTTTTGCCAGCTCTGACAGCACCCCCACTACCTCTCCCACCCTTCTCCAACAGCTCTGACTGTGCCGCCCCTCAACCCGCCCCACTTCCCACTCTGATGGACCCCCAGACCAGACTGTCCCTTTCTTTTCTCCATCAGAGTTGGTCACTCTGCGTCCAGTGTGACAGCTGTTGCTTTCATCTGATAGACCCTCCTTATTACACTCTTAGATGGGGTGTCCATAGGACCATAGAATCCCTACAGTGCCCAAGGTGCCATTCAGCCCATCACATCTGCACCGACCCTTCGAAAGAGCACCCTACCCAGGCCCACTGCCCTCTCCTATCCCCATAACACCACCTAACCTAATCATTGGACCCTTAAGGATAATTTAGCATGGCCAATCTACCTAACCTGCATATCTTTGGAGGAAATCGGAGCACCCGGAGGAAACCCATGCAGACACGGGGAGAAAGTGCAAACACCACAGTCAGTCACCGAAGGCCGGAACTGAACCTTGGTCCCCTCCCCTTGTCTCCCCCCCCCCCCCCCCCCCCCCTCCCCCGCAGCAGTACTGACCACCGTGCTGCCCTTTCACTCTCACAGTCTTCAACAGGATCCTGGGTGAATACTGCCCAAGCTCTTTCGACCTGTAGCTGTCGTGTTCAGTGGTTTGATTGATCTGAGTTTGATTATGTTGGCCTGTTCACTGATCTGTGTTCACTGTACTTGATTGCTTAAGCTTGAATGTGGAGGTAGAGAAATAAAGTAACTGACACCTTCCAGAAGGTTTGCAAATCTGGGCTGAGACCATGTCTGTATAATTCCTCCAATTGCTGAGATATAGTAATGCACTGTAAATAAAGCCGTTATGGATTTAGTGCTAGTTTAATGTCAACATTGCCAAGATAAATCAGATGTATAAGACATACAGCAAACCGGCGAATATGTGGCAGCAACCATTAAGTCCCATCTCAAACACTGAGAATGTCTTTTGGTTGAATCCAAACCCAAACACCATCGTCTGGCTTCTCCGATTTCGGGGCTGTGTCCGGAGGATCCGTGACGTTTTACGTGGGAAAAATCGGCGAGGTCCCAGCACCGATCCTCCGACCGGTGAGGGGCTAGCAGCCGCGCCACGCAAAACGCACGGCCTTCCCGGGCATAAACGCCTGGACAATTGACGGGTCCGTTGCCGCACATGTTCACGGCGGCAACCTGCAGCGGTCGCGCCGTACAACATGCGCCAGCCGTGCGCGGACCCAACCTGCCAGATATTGCCCCCCTGGCCACCCCCCACCAGTCCCCCTTGCCGAACCCCCCCCCCCAGCCAGAAACATGGCTCCCGCCCGACTGTAGTGGCGCTGGACACGGTACGCAGCTGCCACGCTGGGTTCCCGACCGCTGAGACCACACGTCCCCCCGCGCGGTCGGTAACCCGGCCCATCGGGGATGGAGCATCGGGCGAGGGCCTTCAGGTAACGTTCTGAGGCCGTTCCAACGGGGCGCGACGCGATTTTTGAAGGGGACGGAGCATCCAAAAATGGGCTTTTCATCGGAAATCGCCATCGGGGAATGGAGAATGCTGACCCAGTTCTCTTTCACCTTCTGTCACTACCTTTCTTTAGATTGTTGATTTTTCTGGAAAACCGGGAACATTTCCTCTGCTTCCTGTCCTCTTGCATGCGGTTCTGCTGTCTTGCATCATCACTGTGTTCCAACCAATACCCATTGTTTTATTTCCTATTTTAACTTGGGGTACAATTTCCAATCCCTTGTCTTACGTTTGCACAAATGGACGGCGCACGATGGTCCAGTACACAGCTCACGTCAGAGGATGGCGTCTCTGGGCGCGAAACAGCACAATTTCTGATCTATGCTGACAGACCACAATCAGCAGGCTTTTAAAAACCCAAGCTTTCCATCATTAAATCATCAATTTCTCAATTTATTTCATCTCTTCGCTTTCTTCAATCTTGCTGATGACACCTCGGCCCCTATTTCGCAACAAAACCATGCAAAGCAAGAACTAGCTAGGCAATGCTGCCACCTAGCGATTAAAGCAGTAATTGAACGTCTCGTTTATTTTTGTCTTCAGTTGGATAGCAGTAGTTTAGAACAATAGACACGTTAGGGTCTCAGAAAGAGGCCGTTCCGCCCACCATGTCTGCCCCGACCCAAAGAGAGTAAAAATAAGCTAGCCGCTCATTTTAATCCCGCTTTCCAGCACCTTGCAGGTTCCAGCACTTCAGATGCAGATCCTTTCAAATGAGTTGAGCGTTTGATCCTCAACCATCAGCTTAGGCAGTGAATTCCAGACTCCCACCATTCTCTGGGTGTAAAAAGGCTTTCCGCTAATTCTTCTGCTTCTATTTTGTTACATTCCCAGTTGACATTGTGCCTGGACGGGAAAATTCCAGAATGGAACCCTGACTCAAAAGAGCACGGGTGGGATTTTCCATTCCCGCAGCCGGCCAATGGGTTTTTCCATTGTGAACGCCACACACCTTCGGGAAACCGGCGGCCGTGGGTGCGCTACCGGAGGATCCCGTCGATGGAGAATCCCGCAGTATAACTTCCACTTTTAAAAGAAATAAAATATGGAGCAACAAAGTCTCAGGACTGCTCAATAGTTTTAACAAGGGGAAAAATTGTATTAAACATGAAAAAATTGGATTATGATACAGTACGCCTTTAAACCCTTAATTTACCGATTGCACACAGGTTTTAGGATTAACACAGATTACGAAGTACATCTTAATCTACAATAGTCTCAATAATACTAAGTCCCTTTTAAGCACACAAGATGACTGTGGGCAAATAGACTCTCCATTCTGAACCCCAAGTAAATGTTTGTGGATGTCTCCTCAGAATCCCCACAGGTGATTGTCACGTGAGGGTTTCCAAACTCCACTACCAAAAATAGAGCTTTCAAAACTTGTCTCATAATTATGTTTTCCCGTAGCCATTTGTATTTTAAGATCCAGATCAGGTTTTCCAAATGACACTTTTAAACAAAGTTTCCACTCCATCTTTAACAGTGAATTCAGTCCAGGATTTTATACCAGCTCCTTTAGGATATCTTTATCTTGACTGCTGTGCAAACTGTCCACAATATACTTTAACTCTCGATTCCCAGACTGTACTAAAATGGCACCTTTTGACACCTGGTGCTTGATTTATCCTTTGAAGTCTGCTGTCCCACTTTAAATCTGATTACTGCAATTGTCTCTTTAACTCAGAACCCTTTGTTTACTCTTCTTTGAATTCTTCTGAACAATACCTTGGTCTCTGTTCACTTAACTCCAGTCATCTTAAACATTCTTTCTGTTCTAGTTCCCTGGTTATCTGGATTATATCTTGCACTTCAGGACTCTTGCATCTTTGTAATTCCCTTTTCCTGTCCAGCTTCTCCTGGCAGAGTTCAGAGAACTTCACTCCCCAGTGTCCTATCTCAAACTCCCAACAAATTCAGCTAAAACTAAAAGCTTTCTTCTTACAAGGGCCTCAGTTGCAAAGCAACCGCTGCTTGTTCTATTTATTCTTCATGCTGTACTCCTCTCTAAGCACAATAGAAACACATTTGGAAGTTAATGAACCCCCAGACATACAAATACCTTTGTCCAGCATGAATCTAACTATAGGCATTACCCTTCCTGGCACGGAAACATTAAATTAAACCTACTTTGGCGACTGGGGGATTTTTACAGTAACTTCATTTCTGTGTTAATGTAAGCCTACTTGTGACAATAATAAATATTTAAAAAATTAAAACTATACCTTCTGATGTTTACCAATAAATCCCTTAAAACTACCTTTGATTTCCTAACAACTTCAATTTCAATGCAGAGATGAAAACTAGCAGTTAGGAGAGAATAATATTGAACAACATTTCGGGAAAAGGTGTAGAGGTTGAACTATTTATTTCCATCCAACCTGGTAAGAAAAAGAATTTTGAAAATTCTTAGCACTTTTACATATGTTCTAAAAAATGTTTTGAATCCGTATCAGGACATGTCCGCGGACTTACGGCACAAATGGTTCCTGAAAACCAAGTTGTAAGCCGAAACATCGCAAGTCGGAGCTGATTTTCCCACAGGAGCAAGATTGGTTCCTAATCCAAGACGCGATATCCAATTTTCACTGACTAGTGAAATGTTTTTGAGATCTTGCTTCAGTATAATTGTTTAACAATTATAGTAAATTTCCCATGATATAGTAGTGCCGACGCTTCCATAAGACCATAAGACATAGGAGCAGAATTAGGCCACTCGGCCCATCGAGTCTGCTCCGCCATTTAATCATGGCTGATATTTTCTCATCTCCGTTCTCCTGCCTTCTCCCCATAACCCCTGATCCCCACACTATATCTGAGAAGTAATTTGCCCTTCCACTGCTTGTGAAAGGTGGAAAGTAAAGGAACATAAACATTGGTAAAGACCAAGTTTGCTGGCACTATAAAGTGAAATACGGTCGAAACTTGTGTCAATTTCTAAATGTCGTAACTGCCGTTTGTTGTAACCTGAATGACGCAAAGGCAAAGACTGGATCAGTATTTTAATATTTTGGGGGTTCAATTTTTATTTTAAATGGCCACCATTACTGAAATCAGCTTTTATTTGAAGGTAGATTCCTGTGCAACACCTCGTAACCTCACTTGTATTGGAGGCCATCAGAACTATATTCAGAATAACTACTTGGTCAAGGAAAGCACTGGAGCTCACGTTGCCGGTGACGCAGTTTCCTGAGATGTACTGGAAGATGTCAGTGGAGAGGTTGAAATAGCTCTCAGTGCCAACATTGCTTTTACTGAGTCTTACATTTATTTGCAGAGTTAAACATTGCAAGCATACATCTCCTAACTCAAGCACATCATTTTCATCGGCATCTTTTTATACTCTCTTCAAAAAAGTAATAAATCAAAATGATCAATAAATTAACCAAAATGAGAGAGGGTGGTAGATCCTGGTGGGGGTACTGTAACTTTAAAAAAAAAGGAAACTTAACTAACTAAACCAAAATGTCATTACTGGCTTTGACGATCCATCCCAGCCCTTGCAGTACCCACCGATCGCGGAAGGGGTGTCTCTTTATATGTGCTCAAGTGAATTCCCAAATAATGCCACCAACTGCATACAATTAAACACAATTAACCTACAATTAACAATCCGGTCAACGAGTTAGGCTCCAGACTCAGAGCATTGTTGATAATGAGAGCCGTTTCAACCACTTTGTTGACACCTTGCGCGTGCACATCTCAAGGAAATATGCCACCAGCAAAATGGGTGCCAGAGCCCTTCAGGTAAAATAAATACTTCAGTATTTAGAAAGCAGCTTCTTGCATGTTGTAATCTTTCCAAGTAACAAATTACTATTTGTGTGGAGTGACTACAGATGGAGGGGTCGTCTTCCACCCTCCGCTTCCCACAGATAACAATAGCCAAGAGGATGGGTTAATCTGCTTTTCAGTGGTGGTTGAAGGGTAGAATGTTGGTCAAGGCAAACACACTTTGAATCATGCCAAAGGATTTCTTTTTTTTTAACATCTACTGGAATTCAGTTTAACACTTTGCTCCAGCGCATCGCCTAGGGCAGTGCAGGGTTCCTTCAGGGCTGCATGGCAGTGCCGGCCTAAAGGCGGACATGGTGGAATAGGTGGAATGTCTTTGCAGTGGCAATGCTGGGGCCCAGCCTAATGCTTTGAAGACACTGGTTTGAATCCCACCATAGCAGCTAGTGAAATTTGAATTGTTCTGGAATTTTTTTAAAAAGCTGGTATGAGTAAAAGCTGGTGGCCAGAAAATCATTGTTTATAAAAACCCAACTGATTGACTAATGTCCTTTAGGGAAGGAAATCTGCCATCTCTACCTGGTCTGGCCTACATGTGACTCCAGACCCACAGCAATGCAGTTGACTCTTCACTGAAAGCAAGTCACTAAATTCAAGAGCAATTAGGGATGGACATCAAATGCTGTCCTTGCCAACGACAAGAATAAAAAAAACTGCTCAACTCCTGGATTGGGACATGAAATCACATAAAACCACACCGTGTGACCCAGAATCCAGTGTTATCAGCTGATTTAAGCATGTTTTCCAGTTTTTAGGAGATTTAGGAATGATTGGCAGTCTGGTCTGAGGTTTCCTGAAGGGCATTAGTAAACTACTTGTTGTTTTTACAATGATCCAGCAGTTTAATGGTTTTTAATGGGCCAGATTTACTGAAGTCCAAAGGTGTGCAGGTTAGGCGGATTGGCCCTGCTAAATTGCCCTTAGTGTCCAAAAAAGGTTAGGTGGGGTTACCGGGTTATCGGGGTAGGGTGCCCTTTCCAAGGGCCGGTGCACACTCGATGGGCCGAATGGCCTCCTTCTGCACTGTAAATTCCATGATTCTATCTAAAGTTTGCAATTTTCGGTGGTGGAATCTGAACTCCCAACAGTTCGGGGGCAGAGATTTCTGGAGCATCGTTGAGTTAAATTGGATGAGACATTGATTATTGTCTTGTTTTGTCTCTCCAGCTCACGGTCATCTTCAAGAACTTCCAGAATTGTGTTGATCAGAAAGTCTACCAAGCCGAGACGGACGACCTCCCAGCTGCCTTTATCGACGGCTCGAGAAATGGCGGCGAGAAACACGGCGCTAACAGCCTGACGGTGACGGAGAAAGCTGCCGGGCAGTACATCGAGATCCAGGCCAAGTACATTGGGACCACCATTGTGGTGCGGCAGGTGGGCCGCTACCTGACCTTCGCGGTGCGGATGCCAGAGTTGATCATGAGATCCTTTGAGGACAACCAGGGCCTCCAGCTGTGCTTGAAGGGCTGCCCTACCAACGAGCGAATGGACTGGAGGCTGGTGGAAGCAGATGGTGGTCACCTCCCGTCACAGGCCGCCGTCGCCCACCCGTCCTTCATGCGTGAAACCGCGACGGCCAAGTGCCGGGAGAAGCTGCCCGTGGATGACCTGTACTTCCGATCGTGCGTCTTTGACCTCTTGACCACCGGGGACTTGAACTTTACGCTCGCAGCTTATTATGCTTTTGAAGATGTCAAGAACCTACACTCCAACAAAGAAAAATTTCATATTTATGAAAGGACAGCTGATTTCCCACCAGGGAACTCTGCCCCTGGGCCACCCAGTCACCAGGCTCTTGCCGCCAAACACTTACTGCTTATTTTTTGGCTGTGGTGCTACCTGACGTGTCTATAGCCACCTTTTATGTGACTTTTTTTCAGACAATTGCTTTTGGTCTGTCCCGTATTCGGTTTGAATCGGCGGTAACTACCTATCTCGTACCTCATTCGTGCTCATTCGTAAATTCACTCGCTGTCTGGTATTGGACGGATATTCGTCATCAACGGTGACATCCCGTTTATGGTCGTGGTTACATGTTTGTGATGGTTTGTAGAGCACTCGGAATACTGTGTGGAGCTACCACCAGCATGCAATAGCGGTGTAAACCAGGGACCTGTGTGCCCATTTCTGTTTCCCTACTCCGTCCTCCATTCCCCCCCGCATCCCCAATGCCCCTCCTACTAGATATGAGAGCGACAGGTCCTGACCCTTCTCGACATCCGTTGCCATCCTATCCACCCCTTTTTATTTCAGGCTGAACAGAAAATGAAACCCGGTTTGAGGTCACAGATTACCGTTTGCACTTTATCTCAGTTCCTGGCACGAGATGTTAGCATTAATGGAACCCCTGCTGCCTCCCGGTGGCCAATTCGAGGAAACAATGGGCAAAAGGTCGATCCTTTCCTTCCCAGAGTACTAACCCCAATGGAGTTTCCACTCACGCTGCATGGCACACATCTACTTTGCGGATGTGGTTGTTAGGGAGCCAATCCTTCTGTAGTTTAGTTTCTCTCTTCCTGCTCCCACAGATTCACCGCCATGGGATGTGGGCACGGAGCAAGTGGCCATTCTCCCTCCCACTGTGAGTCGGGCGAATGTTTATAGGCTATTTTCACACTGGGTCATCGCAATGGGTTCAGCTCGTGACCACACAATCACTGGCAACACGTGGGAGCCAACCCTTCCTGATTGGTCTCTTCCCTCCCACCCGCACTCTCCAACCCAGAGGCGCTGAGGCCAAACCCTTGGATGAAAGCAGCTGGTTCAGTATGGGGCCTTCCACAGCGGTGTCACTCAGTACAGACGAAGGGTAGGATCGAGCCTACAGCATCGGGTGGCCTCCGCGTGCTCAGCAGGCACACAGAGCTGTGAAACTGCATGTCACATCTCCCCCCCCCCCCCCCCCCCCCCGCCCTCCCTGTTAACGACCGTGTTGGGTAGTTTGAATCTACCTCCCAGTACCTGACCCCCTCGCGTGCCGCTTCATACCCTTACCTTGTGCCCACTGCATTGCTTCCCGGTTTGCCCACCTGTTACACTGGTGCCAAGTTTGCCAGATTTGCACCGCAGGTGGTTTTGGTTCCTCTCCGCCACTTGCTGCTGTTCAGAAGTTGCGAACACGCGCGCCAGTGGTGGCAGCAACGCCCCTGACAGGGCCCCAGGCTGCCCAGAATCAGAGGAGCCAACACTGGTTGACAACAGCTGGTTATTTTAATGAATAGGCCACCGCGATGCGCCTTCCAAAGCAGCCCCTGGCGGGCGGTGGCATCCTCCCCCGCCTGAGTTTGAACCTATCTCTGTTTCACCCCACATTAAACTGCGGGGTACACTGTTTATTTTAGTCCGTTCACCTGCTCCCTCCCATTCGTCCCCCCCCCCCCCCCCCCGTCTATTGAATGCACCTCTTTCAGCAGTTTGCTTTTATTACCCCCGTAGCTGCACAATTCTGTGATCCGGAAGGATTTCTGTTCACTCCCAAGGTCAAGGGTTGAAAGGGTAGACGTTGCATATAGCAGGCTAAGCGAGGAAGAGAAATCTTGCACAGTATTGGGGTGTGGCACAAGACAAAACATCTCTCCCCCCCCGCCCCCCGGGAGGGTCATGTTAGATGCACTGCCCAGTGCGCTGGAGAGGCCCAGGTTCAGTTCTCAGTCTGGGTTGAGGGAGCTGTTTCAGCAGCAGGGTTGTAGAATTGTCCTGAGCACCTCGGGCGAAGGGGAGAGAGATCAGGCCAGGGTTTCTGCTCCACTTGCACGCGGATGGGTTTTTCCAACCCGGGGTAGGTGCGACAGGAACGGGGGATCTGATCCTCACGTGGCTACCTGCCGTAGACTGGGAGATGAGTCCAAGATAGGAACAGATTTTATAACTGTATATATAAGAAGATTTGTGTTTTTAAGAAAAAAACGCAGCTTTATTATTTACACTGAGGGTAGTGCTCCCGGTTCCTGATTTTTTGCACAACACAGGAATCAAATAGACCAGATGGAATAATTGAGTCAGATCAAAATCAGTGTTTGGCATCTCCACAACATTGATGTTAACTTGTTTTTAAAATCTGTAGCCAGTCAACATCACAGTGAGAACAAAAACATCCCAGGGTTGGAGGGGACAGATCTGTGACTTCAGTGGGCATTCTGGGGGTGAAATCCTGCAGCCTCCCTTCTGTATCACCCATTAATATGGGGATTGGATACACCTGTAATTTTAAGAGTGTTTGTTTGAAAGGGAGATAGAAGGACAACAGGCACTGCCTTTGCCCCACCCACCCTATTGTCTTCTAAGATCCATTGCCAGGCAAGTAATGTTGCCATAATACTAACACTGTGTTATTATAAATATAATAATCTTTATTGTCACAAGTAGGCTTGCATTAACTCTGCAATGAGGTTACTGTGAAAAGCCGCATTCCGGTGCCTGTTCGGGTTAGCCGGTACGGGAATTGAACCCACGCTGCTGGCCTTGTTCTGCATTACAACTTGCTGTAATCTTTATTGTCACAAGTAGGCTTACATTAACACTGCAATGAAGTTACTGTGAAAAGCCCCTAGTCGCCACATTCAGGCGCCTGTTCGAGTACACAGAGGGAGAATGTCCAAATTGCCTAACCTGCACGTCTTTCAGGACTAGTGGGAGGAAACTGGAGCACCCGGAGGAAACCCACGCACACACAGGGAGAACGTGCAGACTCCGCATAGACAGTGACCCAAGGCGGGAATCGAACCTGGGACCCTGGCGCTGTGAAGCCACGGTGTTAACCACTGTGCTACCGTGCTGCCCCGACTAGTGATAAATGTCCAGTGCCTCAATGAAATGCCTCAAGAAATGTTCATTTGGCCTTAATTCTCCCTCTTCCCCCTGAGAATGTGAATGTGGAAGGGGTTGGGGAGACTCTCCTGAAACCACCTGAATAGCATTGGAGCCAAATTAGCGAGGAATTGCGTTGGGAAACTGGCTCATCTCAACAGTCCGAGGCCCACCACCAGGCTCCCTCCCATTATAAAAGTAAACGGCTGAAGAGTTTGTCTCCTTATTTTGCACTTTCCCTTAGGTTGACACTGAGTGCTGACAATCCCCATTACCAACCCCCACCATCTTTCCTCCACCACTCGTTGCTTTGTCTTCTGTAACTCGCGTACTCTGGGTACGGGTGTCTGAGGAGTACCGTCAGCTATCCTGGCACTTTGCCAGAGCGGCTGACTTTCAATGGTGAGGCTCAACTGGGTGTGTAAGCTGCTGGTCTTTAACCCAGTCCTGCACCCAACCACCACCCCATGCACGTGTCCTGCCCCCCCCCCCCCCCAAATCACCCACCCACCACACAGATAGTTTGAGCGCGGATCACTAGATGGCGGGTGATCAGGAGTAGGAAACCTGGCGGATGCTGTTTTAACTGCCTCGCCGACCCACATTCGAGACCACAACCTCTTGTTACTAAAAAAAATAAGTCATTTTTTTTAAGGGCTCGAACAGCGTCTGCGTTATCGAAGTGTCAATTTAAAGGGGCTGTCAGCAAGAGCTGGAATGTGACACACAGAACTACATTGGCAAACGTAAAGCAGAATGGCCCAGAGGTTCACCAACAACAACTGAAAGCAGTAAATGAATCTGACCCCAGTTAAAATGATCCCCCCCCCCCATGGCCTGAAGGCACTTTATCGGGACAGCAATGTACTGGTGTGATCTCTTGGTGTGGAACTCGCTGCATGGTATGGTGTTGCTACAACAGTGTAAATACAGTGTTGTATATGGTTGGTGTAATTTATCTTTGATATAATATATGGAGATTCATGGTGAACATTTGTGACTGTACATATTGAGTAATGTAATATTTTGTTAAATATTAATGTTTAGAATTTAACCCCCCCCCCGCCCCCAAACCCGGCAGATATGTTTACCTGTTAATCTGATTCTGTTGCGTTATGTTGGCGACGAGAGGATTTGCAAAAGCCGGCCCGTTAAGTTTGCTTCGGAATTGAAAAGGGATCGCCCGGCTCGACATCACCCGCGAGGGTGAAATGTTTTCGGCGGCAGGATGTCTGTGCGCAACAAGTCTTTAATCCCGCCACAAAACCCCCTCTGTTTCGGAGGCCGAACGCGCGGCGACGGGCGAGATCTCTTTGCCCCACACCGTGCTCTCTTTGCCCGGTACACTTGACCCCCGCCCCTTTTGAGAGGTTTATCGGAATGGCACTTTATTTGAGTTGTGTTGTGATGAGTTTTACGCTTACTGTTTGTTCCACTTCGTTTGAACGGTTGAGATTGTAGTTCCAGTGCCCGAGGAGTACCTGGCACTGGTAATTGGTGTTTCTGTGAAAAAATACTTTTTGGGAAAATTAAAAAAACAAAAGTTATATTCTTTCTGTATGCTGAGATTGGCAGGACCACCCTGCGTGTACATACTGTAAATTATTTATTATTTGAAAAATTCCGAGTAAAGTTTTTGACTTAAGAATTTCAACAATTTGGCGTGTCGGGTGTGTGGGTTTGTGCTGATTAAGGTGAGTGAAGTTAGTACTCGGCAATAGATTGCTTTCCAGTGTCGGCATTAATGTCGGGCACAGCTCATGCTCAACGTGGTTTTCGATGCAGAATAAAGCTCCCTCGATGCTGCTCTGCCAAGCTCCCCCAGCCGGGATACCAGAAGATGTAGGAGCAGTGGACCATTTGGCCCATTGAGTCTGCTCCGCCATTCAATGAGATGATGAGTGATCTGTCATCCGCAGCTCCACTTTCCTGCCTTGTCCCCTTAACTCCCTTGCTGATTAAACAGTCTTGAACATAATGACTCAGCCTCTTCACGCTCTCGGTAGTAAAGAATGCCACAGATTCACTACCCGCCAAGAGAAGAAATCCCTTCTTAACTGCCTTAAATGTCTTACTCTGATTATCCCCTGTGGTCCCAGACTCTCCCACAAGAGGGAAAACCTCTCCGCATCTACAGCACAATTTAGGGGCCGAGTATTTTTCCCTTACACTGCTGCATTAAAGACAGTACAAGATTACTGTGCTTCCAATGACATTTCTCAAATCTCAAACCCTCCACTGCACCACACCACTCCGAATGACTTGCCAATTAGGGGCACTTTTGCGTACTGTTGTCATAGTAACAGGTCTGGGGCAGTCCAGGCTCCACATTTTTGCCCTCACGCTCCAAATCAAGCCTCCGCTTTCTGCTCCGCCTCATGGGAGAAAAGGTGTTTGCTTGTGTTCAGCAGTCTTAAATTAATCTTTGGGCTGTGGGTGTGGCTGTTAGCCTGTACTTGGCTATCCCCAATTACCACAACAAGGTGATGCTGAGTCACACCCTTGTACTGCTGCAGTGTGTGGGGTAAAGGTACAGTTAGTGCCGATTGGTCAGGTGTTCCAGGATTTGACCCAATGATAAAGCAACAGTGATATAATTCCGCGTCAGGGCGGTGTTTGACCTGGAGGTGATGGTGCTCCCATACACTTGTCCTTCCAGATCATAGAATTTACAGTGCAGAAGGAGGCCATTTGACCCATCGAGTCTGCGCCGGCTCTTGGAAAGAGCATCCCTACCTAAGCCCACACCTCCACCCTATCCACTTAACCCAGTAACCCCAGCTGCCCTCTTTTGGATACCAAGGGCAATTTATCATGGCCAATCCACCTAACCCACACATCTTTGGACTGTGGGAGGAAACCGGAGCGCCCGGAGGAAACCCACACAGACACGGGGAGAACGTGCAGACTCCGCACAGTGACCCAAGCCGGGAATTGAACCTGGGACCCTGGAGCTGTGAAGTAACTGTGCTAACAACTGTGCTACCGTGCTGCCCATGAAGGCAGCACGGACGAAGGCAGTCACCACTGAAGAAATTGACCTCATAGAACATAGAAAATACAGCACAGAACAGGCCCTTCGGCCCACGATGTTGTGCCGAACCTTTGTCCTAGATTAATCATAGATTATCATCGAATTTACAGTGCAGAAGGAGGCCATTCGGCCCTTTGAGTCTGCACCGGCTCTTGGAAAGAGCACCCTACCCAAACTCAACACCTTCACCCAACACCAAGGGCAATTTGGACATTAAGGGCAATTTATCATTGGCCAATTCACCTAACCCGCACATCTTTGGATTGTGGGAGGAAACCGGAGCTTCCGGAGGAAACCCACGCAGACACGGGGAGGACGTGCAGACTCCGCACAGTCAGTGACCCAAGCCGGAATCGAACCTGGGACCCTGGAGCTGTGAAGCAATTGTGCTATCCACAATGCTACCGTGCTGCCCTTGAGAACAAATAAATCTACACTATATCATTTAACCGTAATCCATGTACCTATCCAATAGCTGCTTGAAGGTCCCTAATGTTTCCGACTCAACTACTTCCACAGGCAGTGCATTCCATGCCCCCACTACTCTCTGGGTAAAGAACCTACCTCTGATATCCCTCCTATATCTTCCACCTTTCACCTTAAATTTATGTCCCCTTGTAATGGTTTGTTCCACCTGGGGAAAAAGTCTCTGACTGTCTATCTATGCCCCTAATCATCTTATAAACCTCTATCAAG
Organism: Scyliorhinus torazame; assembly: GCF_047496885.1. NCBI lineage: Eukaryota > Metazoa > Chordata > Chondrichthyes > Carcharhiniformes > Scyliorhinidae > Scyliorhinus > Scyliorhinus torazame. The sequence continues at coordinate 20,966,878 of NC_092718.1, read as the reverse complement.
TCGCCCCTCATCCTTCTCCGTTCTAATGAGAAAAGGCCTAGCACCCTCAACCTTTCCTCGTAAGACCTACTCTCCATTCCAGGCAACATCCTGGTAAATCTTCTTTGCACCTTTTCCTAAGCTTCCACATCCTTCCTAAAATGAGGCGACCAGAACTGTACACAGTACTCCAAATGTGGCCTTACCAAAGTTTTGTACAGCTGCATCATCACCTCACGGCTCTTAAATTCAATCCCTCTGTTAATGAACGCGAGCACACCATAGGCCTTCTTCACAGCTCTATCCACTTGAGTGGCAACTTTCAAAGATGTATGAACATAGACCCCAAGATCTCTCTGCTCCTCCACATTGCCAAGAACTCTACCGTTAACCCTGTATTCCGCATTCATATTTGTCCTTCCAAAATGGACAACCTCACACTTTTCAGGGTTAAACTCCATCTGCCACTTCTCAGCCCAGCTCTGCATCCTATCTATGTCTCTTTGCAGCCGACAACAGCCCTCCTTACTATCCACAACTCCACCAATCTTCGTATCATCTGCAAATTTACTGACCCACCCTTCAACTCCCTCATCCAAGTCATTAATGAAAATCACAAACAGCAGAGGACCCAGAACTGATCCCTGCGGTACGCCACTGGTAACTGGGATCCAGGCTGAATATTTGCCATCCACCACCGCTCTCTGACTTCTATCGGTTAGCCAGTTTGTTATCCAACTGGCCAAATTTCCCACTATCCCATGCCTCCTTACTTTCTGCAGAAGCCTACCATGGGGAACTTTATCAAATGCCTTACTAAAATCCATGTACACTACATCCACTGCTTTACCTTCATCCACATGCTTGGTCACCTCCTCAAAGAATTCAATAAGATTTGTAAGGCAAGACCTACCCCTCACAAATCCGTGCTGACTATCCCTAATCAAGCAGTGTCTTTCCAGATGCTCAGAAATCCTATCCTTCAGTACCCTTTCCATTACTTTGCCTACCACCGAAGTAAGACTAACTGGCCTGTAATTCCCAGGGTTATCCCTAGTCCCTTTTTTGAACAGGGGCACGACATTCGCCACTCTCCAATCCCCTGGTACCACCCCTGTTGACAGTGAGGACGAAAAGATCATTGCCAACGGCTCTGCAATTTCATCTCTTGCTTCCCATAGAATCCTTGGATACATCCCGTCAGGCCCGGGGGACTTGTCTATCCTCAAGTTTTTCAAAATGCCCAACACATCTTCCTTCCTAACAAGTATTTCCTCGAGCTTACCAATCTGTTTCACACTGTCCTCTCCAACAATATCGCCCCTCTCGTTTGTAAATACAGAAGAAAAGTACTCGTTCAAGACCTCTCCTATCTCTTCAGACTCAATACACAATCTCCCGCTACTGTCCTTGATCGGACCTACCCTCGCTCTAGTCATTCTCATATTTCTCACATATGTGTAAAAGGCCTTGGGGTTTTCCTTGATCCTACCCGCCAAAGATTGTTCATGCCCTCTCTTAGCTCTCCTAATCCCTTTCTTCAGTTCCCTCCTGGCTATCTTGTATCCCTCCAATGCCCTGTCTGAACCTTGTTTCCTCAGCCTTACATAAGTCACCTTTTTCCTCTTAACAAGACATTCAACCTCTCTTGTCAACCATGGTTCCCTCACTCGACCATCTCTTCCCTGCCTGACAGGGACATACATATCAAGGACACGTAGCACCTGTTCCTTGAACAAGTTCCACATTTCACTTGTGTCCTTCCCTGCCAGCCTATGTTCCCAACTTATGCACTTCAATTCTTGTCTGACAACATCGTATTTACCCTTCCCCCAATTGTAAACCTTGCCCTGTTGCACGTACCTATCCCTCTCCATTACTAAAGTGAAAGTCACAGAATTGTGGTCACTATCTCCAAAATGCTCCCCCACTAACAAATCTATCACTTGCCCTGGCTCATTACCCAGTACTAAATCCAATATTGCCCCTCCTCTGGTCGGACAATCTACATACTGCGTTAGAAAAGCTTCCTGGACACACTGCACAAACACCACCCCATCCAAACTATTTGATCCAAAGAGTTTCCACTCAATATTTGGGAAGTTAAAGTCGCCCATGACTACTACCCTATGACTTCTGCACCTTTCCAAAATCTGTTTCCCAATCTGTTCCTCCACATCTCTGCTACTATTGGGGGGCCTATAGAAACCTCCTAACAAGGTGACTGCTCCTTTCCTATTTCTGACTTCAACCCATACTACCTCAGTAGGCTGATACTCCTCGAACTGCCTTTCTGCAGCTGTTATACTATCTCTAATTAATAATGCCACCCCCCCCACCTCTTTTACCACCCTCCCTAATCTTATTGAAACATCTATAACCAGGGACCTCCAACAACCATTTCTGCCCCTCTTCTATCCAAATTTCCGTGATGGCCACCACATCGTAGTCCCAAGTACCGATCCATGCCTTAAGTTCACCCACCTTATTCCTGATGCTTCTTGCGTTGAAGTATACACACTTCAACCCCTCTCCATGCCTGCAAGTACTCTCCTTTGTCAGTGTTCCCTTCCCCACTGCCTCATTACACGCTTTGGCGTCCTGAATATCGGCTACCTTAGTTGCTGGACTACAAATCCGAATCCCATTCCCCTGCCAAATTAGTTTAAACCCTCCCGAAGAGTACTAGAAAACCTCCCTCCCAGGATATTGGTGCCCCTCTGGTTCAGATGCAACCCGTCTTGCTTGTACAGGTCCCACCTTCCCCAGAATGCGCTCCAATTCTTGTCTGACAACATCGTATTTACCCTTCCCCCAATTGTAAACCTTGCCCTGTTGCACGTACCTATCCCTCTCCATTACTATACAGCGAGAGGACACCTCAGAGGGCAGTGAGGCTATATGGGTAGAGATCAGGAATAAGAAGGGTGCAGTCACAATGTTGGGGGTATACTACAGGCCTCCCAACAGCCAGCGGGAGATAGAGGAGCAGATAGGTAGACAGATTTTGGAAAAGAGTAAAAACAACAGGGTTGTGGTGATGGGAGACTTCAACTTCCCCAATATTGACTGGGACTCACTTAGTGCCAGGGGCTTAGACGGGGCAGAGTTTGTAAGGAGCATCCAGGAGGGCTTCTTAAAACAATATGTAAACAGTCCAACTAGGGAAGGGGCGGTACTGGACCTGGTATTGGGGAATGAGCCCGGCCAGGTGGTAGATGTTTCAGTAGGGGAGCATTTCGGTAACAGTGACCACAATTCAGTAAGTTTTAAAGTACTGGTGGACAAGGATAAGAGTGGTCCGAGGATGAATGTGCTAAATTGGGGGAAGGCTAATTATAACAATATTAGGCGGGAACTGAAGAACATAGATTGGGGGCGGATGTTTGAGGGCAAATCAACATCTAACATGTGGGAGGCTTTCAAGTGGCAGTTGAAAGGAATACAGGACAGGCATGTTCCTGTGAGGAAGAAAGATAAATACGGCAATTTTCGGGAACCTTGGATGACGAGTGATATTGTAGGCCTCGTCAAAAAGAAAAAGGAGGCATTTGTCAGGGCTAAAAGGCTGGGAACAGACGAAGCCTGTGTGGCATATAAGGAAAGTAGGAAGGAACTTAAGCAAGGAGTCAGGAGGGCTAGAAGGGGTCATGAAAAGTCATTGGCAAATAGGGTTAAGGAAAATCCCAAGGCTTTTTACACTTACATAAAAAGCAAGAGGGTAGCCAGGGAAAGGGTTGGCCCACTGAAGGATAGGCAAGGGAATCTATGTGTGGAGCCAGAGGAAATGGGCGAGGTACTAAATGAATACTTTGCATCAGTATTCACCAAAGAGAAGGAATTGGTAGATGTTGAGTCTGGAGAAGGGGGTGTAGATAGCCTGGGTCACATTGTGATCCAAAAAGACGAGGTGTTGGGTGTCTTAAAAAATATTAAGGTAGATAAGTCCCCAGGGCCGGATGGGATCTACCCCAGAATACTGAAGGAGGCTGGAGAGGAAATTGCTGAGGCCTTGACAGAAATCTTTGGATCCTCGCTGTCTTCAGGGGATGTCCCGGAGGACTGGAGAATAGCCAATGTTGTTCCTCTGTTTAAGAAGGGTGGCAGGGATAATCCCGGGAACTACAGGCCGGTGAGCCTTACTTCAGTGGTAGGGAAATTACTGGAGAGAATTCTTCGAGACAGGATCTACTCCCATTTGGAAGCAAATGGACGTATTAGTGAGAGGCAGCACGGTTTTGTGAAGGGGAGGTCGTGTCTCACTAACTTGATAGAGTTTTTCGAGGAGGTCACTAAGATGATTGATGCAGGTAGGGCAGTAGATGTTGTCTATATGGACTTCAGTAAGGCCTTTGACAAGGTCCCTCATGGTAGACTAGTACAAAAGGTGAAGTCACACGGGATCAGGGGTGAACTGGCAAGGTGGATACAGAACTGGCTAGGCCATAGAAGGCAGAGGGTAGCAATGGAGGGATGCTTTTCTAATTGGAGGGCTGTGACCAGTGGTGTTCCACAGGGATCAGTGCTGGGACCTTTGCTCTTTGTAGTATATATAAATGATTTGGAGGAAAATGTAACTGGTCTGATTAGTAAGTTTGCAGACGACACAAAGGTTGGTGGAATTGCGGATAGCGATGAGGACTGTCTGAGGATACAGCAGGATTTAGATTGTCTGGAGACTTGGGCGGAGAGATGGCAGATGGAGTTTAACCTGGACAAATGTGAGGTAATGCATTTTGGAAGGGCTAATGCAGGTAGGGAATATACAGTGAATGGTAGAACCCTCAAGAGTATTGAAAGTCAAAGAGATCTAGGAGTACAGGTCCACAGATCACTGAAAGGGGCTACACAGGTGGAGAAGGTAGTCAAGAAGGCATACGGCATGCTTGCCTTCATTGGCCGGGGCATTGAGTATAAGAATTGGCAAGTCATGTTGCAGCTGTATAGAACCTTAGTTAGGCCACACTTGGAGTATAGTGTTCAATTCTGGTCGCCACACTACCAGAAGGATGTGGAGGCTTTAGAGAGGGTGCAGAAGAGATTTACCAGAATGTTGCCTGGTATGGACGGCATAAGCTATGAGGAGCGATTGAATAAACTCGGTTTGTTCTCACTGGAACGAAGGAGGTTGAGGGGCGACCTGATAGAGGTATACAAAATTATGAGGGGCATAGACAGAGTGGATAGTCAGAGGCTTTTCCCCAGGGTAGAGGGGTCAATTACTAGGGGGCATAGGTTTAAGGTGAGAGGGGCAAAGTTTAGAGTAGATGTACGAGGCAAGTTTTTTACGCAGAGGGTAGTGGGTGCCTGGAACTCACTACCGGAGGAGGTAGTGGAGGCAGGGACGATAGGGACATTTAAGGGGCATCTTGACAAATATATGAATAGGATGGGAATAGAAGGATACGGACCCAGGAAGTGTAGAAGATTGTAGTTTAGTCGGGCAGTATGGTCGGCACGGGCTTGGAGGGCCGAAGGGCCTGTTCCTGTGCTGTACATTTCTTTGTTCTTTGTTCTTTGTTCTTTGTTCAATTATCCAAATACCTGAAGCCCTCCCTCCTACACCATTCCTGCAGCCACGTGTTCAACTGCACTCTCTCCCTATACCTAGTCTCGCTATCACGTGGCACCGGCAACAAACCAGAGATGACCTCGTGCCTTGAACAAAATGAAACACCCAAATCATCTTGCAAATATGTGCAAAGAGAAACAAGGCCAGGCCTGGGTGGCCAGGGGTGTCAGAATTCAGCCAGAGTGATGGGTTTGGAGAAAGCAGTGGAAAGATTGAGGCAGCGTTCCGGCTGGTGGGATTGAAGTTGCTGCAGGGTCTCTCAGCAATGGGAGGAGGGGGTGGGATGGGACGTGGGAACAGGACATTCAGGAGGGGCTATGCAGACTGGGAGACTGACGAGAGTGGTTGAGTCTGGAAGTGACAAAAGAGTCCAATTGGCATTAGGATTCTGGAAGGAAATAACGCAGGGGATGGAGCCAAGCGGTCTAGATGATAGGATGTGGGTTTTAGGAGCACAACCTGGGGGGGGGGGGGGGGGGGGGTCAAACTTTAACTGACTGAGATGACGATTGGGAGATAGAGTATTAATACTAGCTAGTTGAAGACAATGTCCAGAATGGCCTCCTCCTGTTCCGTCATGACGATTGGCAGTTGTGCATCAGATACACTCAATTGGTCACCCCTCCACCTTGAGATGAAGATGTGGGTGCACCGAGGGGATGAGGCAGGGATTGGAGGAGGTGTAAAGCAGGGAAGGAGATATGAAGGGAAACAGAATTTGGAACTTGAGGTTACGAAGGAAGGTGCGGGCTTGAGATTAGATTCAAGCTGGACCATCCCAAACGGAAGCTGCTTAGTCATGTGGAGGATGATAGTGGGTTGCTTAGGGATCTATACCCTAGATTTGGGTAATCTAGGCTATTGAGTGGGCTGCCCCTCCTTCATCTCAGTGGGCGCAAGATTGCAATCGGGCATGTTCATAACCATGACCCCGTGAATGAGATTAAATACATATCATACACGTTGAATATTTCATGACGAGTTACAGAAAATGATTGATCATTTACACATTAATAAAACGATCAATTTCAAATGGTAAAAACAAAATAACTATTTACACTTTGGACACAGAGGGAACGCAAGTCTCTCTCAGTCCATGTTGAGAGCAATGTAGGAAAAAAACTACTCAGCTGGAAATCAGCAGAATGTGGTGACCCTGCGCGTGGGCAGCGGTCACCAAAATGTCTGGTGGGCCCCACTCCGAACCCAGATGGGCCTCAGGTTGCCCGTCGCTGATCTATAATCCTGTGTTTGGAGAGGAAACAATGGGATCGGATTTTGCAGTCATCAGCAAGTGAACGAGAGCAACCAATCATTCAACAGGCATGCGTCCAATGGCTTCCTGTGGGATGATGCACTGGAATCTGTTACGTTGCAAAGTTATTCTCAGCTCAATGTTCTCTATACAGAATTGGGGACCTGTGAAGAGGATGCTACCAGGACGTGATGGTCTGAGTTATAAGGAGAGGCTGGATAGGCTGGGACTTTTTCCCCTGGAGCGTAGGAGGCTTAGGGATGATCTTATAGAGTTCTGCAAAATAATGAGCATAGATAAGGTAGATAGTCAACATCTTTTCCCAAAGGTAGAGGAGTCTAGAACTAGAGGGCATAGGTTTAAGGGGAGAGATACAAAAGAGACCAGAGGGGAAAGTTCTTCACACAGAGGGTGGTGAGCATCTGGAACGAGCTGCCAGAGGCAGTGGTAGAGGCGGGTACAATTTTGTCCTTTAAAAAGCAGTTAGACAGTTACATGGGCAGGGTGGGTAAAGAGGGATATGGGCCAAATGTGGGCAAGTGGGACTAGCTTAGTGATAGAAACTGGGCGGCATCACTTCCGGTTGCGACCATGCCTGAATAGGTCGCACGTTCGGCAGCTCCCGCCGGGAACGGACTTTAGGGCTCTCTAGAGGGGCCCCAACGGCACTTGTTCGACGGCTTCCAGTGTGGGAAGGTGACAGCAAGGTCCCCCCGACAGTATATGGATTGGACCAGGAGTGGAGCGGTGAAAAAAGGGATCTTGGAGCAGCGAAAAGTGAGAGGGAGAAAAAGCAAGATGGCATCGGGTGGAAACCAAGCAGCATGGGCGCAGTGGTCGCAGGAGCAGCAGGAGTTTCTTGAACGCTGCTTTGAGGAGCTGAAGACAGAAATGCTGGCGCCAATGAAGGCAGCAATTGAGAAGCTAGTGGAGACCCAGAGGGCCCAGGGGGCGGCGATCCGGGAGGTGCGGCAGAAAGCCTCGGAGAACGAGGATAAGATCTTGGGCCTGGCGGTGAAGGTGGAGGCACATGAGGCGCTGCACGAGAGGTGGGCGGAAAGATTTGAGGACCTGGAGAAGAGGTCAAGGAGGAAGAATCTTCGGATTCTGGGTCTCCCTGAAAGAGTTGAAGGAATTTGATGGTGATGGGGAGACTGTGGGAGAGTGTGGGCGCCGGTGTTGGAGGGAGGAGAGGCCCGGGGATGGGGGAATTGAGATAAGGCCGCAAAAGGAGCTGCGCCAGAGGCGGGGCCAGCTCAGGAAAGCGCGGGCTTTTTCCCGCGCTAGGGAAGGACGGCGGTGGGGGTCGGAGGTGCGCACACTGACTGCTAGGGAGGAGGGGGTGGGGGGATTCCCACACTGAGGGGGTTGATGGGAAGATGGGAGAGGCCGGGGTCAGCAGGAGTCAGCTGACTTACGGGAGTGTTATGGGGGGAGCAAAAGAGCTAGATATGGATCTAGCGTTTGGGGGGGAGGAGAGGGTGGGTATAGGGTTGCTGCTGCATTGGCCAATGGGGAACTGGAAATAGGAGAGGTGGTCTGGGCGGGGGTCCGCCGTCTGGGGGACTGGAGGGTTCGGGAGGTGCGGGAACGTGACTGGCCTAGAAAAGGAGATGGCTAGTTGGCAGGGGGGGGGGGGGGGAGCTGGTGAGAAGCCCCCTAATCCGGCTGCTAACTTGGAATGTGACGGACCTGAATGGGCCGGTTAAGAGGGCCCGGGTGTCCGCGCACTTAAAGGGACTGAAGGCAGACGTGGTTATGCTCCAGGAGACACATTTGAAGGTGGCAGATCAGGTCAGGTTGAGAAAGGGATGGGTAGGGCAGGTATTCCATTCGGGGCTGGATGCGAAGGACAGAGGGGTTGCAATACTGGTGGGGAAGCGGGTGTCGTTTGAGGCCAAGAATATAGCAGTGGATAATGGAGGTCGATACGTGATGGTGAGCGGTAGGTTGCAGGGGATGTGGGTGGTACTGGTAAACGTATATGCCCCGAACTGGGATGATGCCGGATTTATGAAGCGCATGCTGGGTCGGATTCCGGACCTGGAGGCAGGAAGCTTGATAATGGGGGGGGATTTCAACACAGTGCTGGACCCAGCATTAGATCGCTCCAGATCTAGGACGGGGAAGTGGCCGGCTGCGGCCAAGGTGCTTAGGGGGTTTATGGATCAGATGGGGGGAGTGGATCCATGGAGGTTTGCTAGGACCCTGGCCAGGGAATTCTTATTCTTTTCCCATGTACATAGAGCCTACTCCCGGATAGATTTTTTTGTTTTGAGTAGGGCGCTAATCCCGAAAGTGGAAGGAACGGAGTATTCGGCCATAGCCATCTCAGACCACGCCCCGCACTGGGTGGAGCTGGAGTTAGGAGAGGAGAGGGACCAGCGCCCGCTGTGGCGTCTTGATGTGGGATTACTGGCGGATGAGGAGGTGTGCGGGAGGGTGCGGGGGTGCATTGAGAGATACTTGGAGGCCAATGACAACGCAGAGGTGCAGGTGGGGGTAGTCTGGGAGGCGTTGAAGGCGGTGGTCAGGGGAGAGTTAATCTCCATTAGGGCCCACAGGGAGAAGAGAGAGGGCAGGGAGAGGGAGAGGTTGGTGGGGGAGATCTTAAGGGTGGACAGGAGATATGCAGAGGCCCCCGAGGAGGGACTACTTAGGGAGCGGCGAAGCCTCCAGACGGAGTTTGACCTGTTGACCACAGGGAAAGCAGAGGCACAGTGGAGGAAAGCACAGGGGGCGACGTACGAGTATGGGGAGAAGGCGAGCCGGATGCTGGCACACCAGCTCCGTAAGAGGGTGGCAGCGAGGGAGATAGGTGGAGTTAAGGATAGCAGGGGGAATACGGTGGGAAGTGCGGTGAGGGTAAATGAGGTATTTAAGGACTTCTATGAGGAGCTGTACAGATCTGAGCCCCCAGCCGCGGGAAGAGGGGATGCGACGATTTTTGGATCAACTGAGGTTCCCGAGGGTGGAGGAGCAAGAGGTGGCTGGTTTAGGGGCGCCAATTGGGTTGGAGGAGCTGGTTAAAGGATTGGGGAACATGCAGGAGGGGAAGGCCACGGGGCCAGATGGGTTCCCGGTCGAGTTTTATAGGAAATATGTGGACCTGCTAGGCCCGTTGTTAGTGAGAACTTTCAATGAGGCAAGGGAGAGGGGGACCCTGCCCCCGACAATGTCCGGGGCGCTGATCTCGCTGATTCTGAAGCGGGAGAAGGACCCACTGCAATGTGGGTCGTATAGACCGATCTCGCTCCTCAATGTGGATGCTAAGTTGCTGGCAAAAGTGCTGGCTACGAGAATTGAGGACTGTGTCCCTGGGGTGATTCATGAGGACCAGACGGGATTTGTAAAGGGCAGGCAGCTAAACACTAATGTGCGGAGGCTCCTCAACGTGATTATGATGCCATCGGTGGAGGGAGAGGTAGAGGTCGTGGCAGCTATGGACGCGGAGAAGGCCTTCGACCGGGTGGAGTGGGAGTATCTTTGGGAAGTGTTGCGGAGGTTTGGGTTCGGGGAGGGGTTTATCAGTTGGGTCAGGCTCCTATATAGAGCCCCGGTGGCGAGCGTGGCTACGAATTGGCAGAGGTCCGAGTACTTTCGGCTGTACCGAGGGACGAGGCAGGGGTGCCCCCTCTCCCCCTTGTTGTTTGCATTGGCAATTGAGCCTTTGGCCATGGCACTAAGGGAGCCCAGGAAATGGAGGGGGTTGGTCCGAGGGGGTGAGGAACATCGGGTGTCGCTGTATGCGGACGACCTGTTGCTGTATGTGGCAGATCCAGTGGAGGGGATGGTGCAGGTCATGCGGATCCTAAGGGAGTTTGGGGACTTCTTGGGCTATAAGCTCAACGTAGGGAAAAGTGAGCTCTTTGTGGTGCATCCAGGGGACCAGGGAAGAGGGATAGACGACCTACCATTGAGGAGGGCGGAAAGGAACTTTCGGTACTTGGGGATCCAGGTGGCTGGGAGTTGGGGGGCCCTGCACAAGCTCAATTTGACGCGGTTGGTGGAGCAGATGGAGGAGGATTTCAAAAGATGGGGCATGCTGCCGCTCTCGCTAGCGGGCAGGGTACAGTCGGTTAAAATGATGGTCCTCCCGAGGTTTCTCTTTGTGTTCCAGTACCTTCCCATTATGATCCCCAAGGCCTTTTTCAAACGGGTAGGTAGGAGTATCATGGGTTTTGTGTGGGCGAATAAGACCCCGAGGGTAAAGAGGGTGTTTCTGGAGCATAGCAGGGACAGGGAGGGCTGGAGCTGCCGAATCTGTGCGGCTACAATAGGGCAGCCAACGTGGCGATGATCCGTAAGTGGGTAATAGAGGGAGAGGGGGCGGCGTGGAAGAGGTTGGAGATGGAGTCCTGCAGGGGCACCAGCCTGAGGGCGCCGACACGGTACACCACGAGTCCGGTGGTGGCGGCAACGTTGATGATCTGGGGGCAGTGGAGACGACACAGGGGTGAGGTGGGAGCCTCGGTTTGGTTCCCGATTCGGGAGAACCATCGGTTCGTCCCGGGAAGGATGGATGGGGGGTTTCGGAGCTGGCATCGGGCAGGGATCAGAAGAATAGGGGACCTGTTTATAGATGGGACGTTTGCGAGCCTAGGGGCGCTGGAGGAGACGTTTGGGCTACCCCCGGGAAATGCGTTCAGGTATATGCAAGTGAGGGCGTTTGTGAGGCGGGAGGTGAGGGAATTCCCGTTGCTTCCGGCACAGAGGATTCAGGACAGGGTGATTTCGGGTGTATGGGTCGGAGAGGGCAAGGTTTCGGCGATCTATCAAGAGATGAAAGAAGAGGAGGCGGTTTCGGTAGAGGAGCTAAAGGGCAAGTGGGAGGAGGAGCTTGGGGAGGAGATTGATGAGGGTCTGTGGGCTGATGCCCTGAGTAGGGTTAACTCCTCTTCCTCTTGTGCCAGGCTCAGATTAATACAATTTAAGGTTACTCACAGAGCGCATATGACAGGGGCGAGGTTGAGTAGGTTCTTTGGGATGGAGGAAGGTGTGGGAGGTGCTCGGGAAGCCCGGCGAATCACGTCCACGTGTTCTGGTCGTGCCCGGCACTGGATGGGTTCTGGAGGGATTTCACGAGGACTATGTCCAAGGTGGTGAAAGTCCAGGTCAAGCCGAGTTGGGGGCTGGCATTATTTGGGGTAACGGACGAACCGGGAGTACAGGAGTCGCAAGAGGCCGGTATTCTGGCCTTTGCGTCCCTGGTAGCCCGGCGGAGGATCTTGCTATTGTGGAAGGACGCGAAGCCCCCCAGTGTGGAAGCCTGGATAAATGACATGGCAGGGTTCATTAAGCTGGAGAGGATAAAGTTTGCCTTGAGGGGGTCTGTGCAGAGGTTCTTCAGGCGGTGGCAACCGTTCCTAGACTATCTCGCGGAGCGCTAGGTGGAGGTCAGCAGCAGCAGCAACCCGGGGGGGGGGGGGGGGGTCTCTGTCGGGGGGGTATTTGGGCGGGTGGGGGGGGGGGGTTCCCCCAAGGGTACTCTTGAATGTCATATGGGGGGGTTAATATATGCGGGAGAAACCCAATGTATAAGTAGTTTATTATTTTTGATCGTGGTGTTTGTGTTCTTTCTTCTTTTTGTTATGGGTGGGGGGGGGGGGGGGGGTTTGTTTGTTAAAAATTTTTGTTGGAAAAATTTGAATAAACATAGTTAAAAAAAAAGAAACTGGGCGGATTGGGCAAGCTGGGCCGAAGGGCCTGTTTCCATGCTGTAACCATCTATGATGCGAAGTGACACCGTGACCAATCAGATTGAAGAATGGGGGCAGGTCAGGAAGCGTCAGAATATTTAATGTTAAATTTGTACAGGAGGTGAAATAAAGAAGGAAAGATCGGATTGAGGGAGAGAAAAGAAAAAGTAGTAAATTAAAATCACTAACAATTTTTGAAGGAAGCGGATTCCACGTTTTGTTGAAAAAAACGTTTCAATGCCAGAGAGGTCATCTGTCAATAATTAAGACTTAGCACACTGTTAAAATCTTTGCCTACAATGGAATGGACAATCTTCCTGGTAATTTTAGTCTTGAGATTAGTACAGTGACGTCACACCTTCCCATGCATCACAGCAAAATGATTATGGTGCCGTTCCTGGAGATGGTGGAAAACCCAAGACAGCAACGCTGCGATTTTAACTGCACTCGTGCAGTCACTCCTGGATGTTGCGGTCAAATTTGTTCCATAGCGATTGGGTTATTAGCCTTGCCATCGTTATAAATCAGCGATACAGCAGAAGGAGGGGGAGAGGGTGTACCACATCATTCTATTTTCACTGTTGTCGTCCAAACACCCTTGAATTGTTGGCAGGGGTGGGGGGTGTGGAGAATAGAGGGTAGGTGGACAGAAAATATACAAGGGTTACATCGAATAGTCATCACTTTCCACGTCCATGTTTTAAGTAATGTTCCTGTTAGAAATCTGACAAATATGGGCAGCACAGTGGCACAGAGGTTGGCACTGCTGCTCCACAGCACCAGGGACCCAGATTTGACTCCGGCCTTGGGTGACTGTCTGTGTGCGGTTTGCACGTTCTCCCCATGTGTGCGTGGGTTTCCTCCCACAATCCAAAAACGTGCAGGTTAGGTGGAGCGGCTATGCTGAAATTGCCCCTTCGTGTCCAAAGATTTGTAGGTTAGCTGGGGTTGCAAGGATAGGGTGGGGGAGGGGGGGGGCCAAGGTAGTGTGCTCTTTCAGAGGGCCGGTGCACACCCGATGGGCCAAATGGCCTCCTTCCACACTTTAGGGATTCACAATGGTGAAATTAACTGTTTAGCTCAGAAAGGACACCTGCTGCCTTTAACCAGTCTGGACGATATTTTATTTTTAAAAGTTCACAGAAGCTTTTGGTAATTAACAATGGGTGATTAATGCTGACCCTGCCAGCAACAATTATTTAAAAATTCATTTTTACAGGATGTGGGCTTTGCTGGTTAGGCCAGCATTTATTGCCCATCCCTAGTTGTCGTTCAGAAGGTGGTGGTGGGTTGCCTTCTTGAACCTAGTTGCAGTCCCTGAGGTGTAGGTACACCCACTGTGCTGTTAGGAAGGACGTGCCAGAATGTTGCCCCAGCGACAGTGAAGGAGCGGCAATATATTTCCAAGTCAGATTCTGTGAAAGGATTAATAAGAAAGGACCCAAAAGACCCACATCCATGATAAAGAGTATAGTTTCTGGGCAAAATGTTGTTGATAGTCCCAATGAGTCCTCTCTCGAAATGGAAGTAGAGGAACAGAATGTGGTGAGATTATGAGAAGGTTTTCTGCTGCTGAAAGTACATTCCACACACTGTATTTTTGAATCGCTGACTTGTTCCCGTATAATGCAGCCGTCTCACAGTCACCAGTGTGTGACTGATGGGGTGGTATTTATAGAAACATTGCTCTGGGTGTAAATAGCAGCAAGAATTCTGCTGAGCACATTGCACTGACATTAGAGGCTTCTATTTCCAGTCCAATCACCTGGTCCAATCACCAGGCACTTCAACTATGTCAACCCACTCTTCATTTTAACATTTCATTTGGATGAGTTCTCCTCTCAATGTTCTTGTTCATCAGGTCTGCCCCACCCCACCACCACCAGCTCTTAGCTTTGAGTCCCTCTGTGCACCTGGACGGGGCATCGAGTATAAAAACTGGCAAGTGATGCTACAGTTGTATAGAACGTTGGAAAGGCCGCACTTGGAATATTGCGCACAATTCTGGTTGCCACACTACCAGAAGGATGTGGAGGCTTTGGAATAGGTGCAGAGGAGGTTTATCAGGATGTTGCATGGTCAGGAGGGTGTTAGCTATGCGGAGAGGCTGAATAGAGTCGCACTGTTTTCATTGGAAAGACGGGAGGTTGAGGGGTGACCTGATAGAGGTCAACAAGATTATGAGGGGCATAGATTGAGTGGATGGGCAGGCACTCTTTCCCAGGGTGGAGGAGTCAGTCACCAGGGGGCATAGGTTTAAGGTGCGTGGGGCAAAGTTTAGAGGAGATGTGCGAGGCAGGTGTTTTACATAGAGGGTGGTGAGTGCCTGGAACGCGTTGCCAGGTGAGGTTGTGGAAGCAGTTGAAACGGTGTACGGTGTTGAAAAGGCATCTTGACAAATACATGGGTATAGAGGGAAACTGCACAAGGAAGTGCTGAGGATTTAGGCCAAAGGTGGTATCATGACCGGTACAGGCTTGGAGGGCTGAAGGGCTTGTTCCAGTGCTGTATTGTTCTTTGTTCACATATTGCAGTCTGGCACTCGAGCGCAGTGTTGAGGGACTGCTGCACTGTCGAAGGTGCAGCCTTTCAGATGAAATGTTAAAGCAAAGCCCTTATGTGGCTTTTAGAGAAAAACAAAGTCCCACAGCACTAGTTTGAAGAACAGCAGTGGAATTCATAGAAACATTGAAAATAGGAGCAGGAGGCCATTTGAGCCTGCTCCACCATTCATTATGATCATGGCTGATCATTCAACTCAATTCCACAGGCCGACCACTCTCTGGGTGAAGAAATGTCTCATCTCAGTCCTCAATGGTCTATGCCATATCCTCAGGCTGTGACCCCTGGTTCTGGACACTTCCCACCATCGGGAACATCCTTCTTGCATCTACCCTGCCTAGTCTTGTAAAAACTTTGTAGGGTTCTCGATCCCGGGTGTCCAGTCCAATAGTTATCACTCAGCCAATATTGCAAACTGACCACTTGGGCATCGTCACGTTGCTGTTTGTGGGAGCTTGCTGTGCGCAAATTGGCTACTGCGTTTCCTACAACTTTACCGCTTGATACATCCTGAAAGGCGGTGTAAATCCAAGATTTTCTTTCAGTTATTTAACAGGAGCTTTTAATTATTGCCTGAGGAATTGAGGGAGGCATAGCTCTCATCAGCATCAAGGTACTCAGCACCTCACTCAAATGGCTCTAGTTCCAATGTGAGCGGAGAGTCAAGGTATTAGATCTTGGGAACCACCAACCTTTACTGTTCTCCTCAGACATCCACAATTTCATATTTTCAGGCCAACCCCTTTAGTGATTGGGAGCTGAACCTCTTGGGTGATTTCTTCCTCTCATTAAAACAGTATGAACTAGGATTTATGTCACGCCTTGAATGAAACAAAATGGTCCAGGACCCTGCAAAGGAGTGATCATCAAACAAAATTTAACAAGGCAGGACGTAGGGGGATAGTAGGTGGCCAAAAACCTGATCAGGTGATTAATTTTATGGAGGCTATTAAATGAGAGCCGGAGAGCTTCAGGGAGGGAATTCCTGAGCATCAGTTTCAATCAACTAAACCACCAATGGAGGAGAAATTTAGGTAGGGGATGTACAAGAGACCAGAATTGGAGGACACAGTTATCTGGAAGGGTTGTCAGGGGTTACATATGTTTGGGGCCATAACCCCTAGGTCAATCGTTATCATTGCCTATAATGCCCTGCCTCAAATTGGTTAAGTGAGAACAGACCGCCGGTCAAACCTGGCACCTTTCCCCTCGGCATGTCTGGACACTGGGAGTATTGTGGGAATCAGTGGCATTCACTTCTCGATATTTGCAGCTGTCAGCTCACACCTCGAAACAAACTCTCCTTTCTATCACACCCTGCAAAGTCTGCCTCGTAAAGCCTGAAATGTGATCTTCCTGTGACTGCGATGCCGTGGCTATTTTAACGTGTTTGTGTAATTCTGTAGAACCAAGCTTACATTTGCTGTGATTGAAAGAGTCTGGGCTGCCACAAAACGTGAGGCAACTCTGCCCTCTGCTGTTCAGCACAGTGCGTGGCACCTGGCAAAAATGGGGCTCAGGTGCTCTATATTACCTAATGGGAGGGAACGTGGGATGAATTCCTCTGATTTTTTTCCCGTTGTATGTCCTTGCCCAGCATGACACTCCAGCAAGAGTTCTGGACTGTGAGCCGATGCAGCAGTTTCACCTCATAGCAGCAAACCCCTCAGCAAAATCAGTGCTGGCGCAGTTCGTCCACAAAGAGTTTAAGAAATGTTCGACCATTCATCTCCCGCAAGCAGCTTTGCCAGTCTGGGGACAGGGTTGATCATTGAAGCCTCCCTCAGTCCCCATTGCTTTGTTCAATGCAATGGCCTCATCATTCTCCATGAATGCCACTCTCCAGCTCAGTGGGATTGCCCTTGCATGGTTCCACTTATACAACTTCAGCCAGAGCAGAAGTTTCACCGTTCTCTTCCTAATTCGCCACCATCAAGAATCTATCCTCGAACCTGGCGCCCTTCTAGTAATAGTAATCTTTATTCGTGTCACAAGTAGGCTTACATTAACACTGCAATGAAGTCACTGTGAAAATCCCCGTGTCGTCACACTCCGGCGCCTGTTCGGGTACACGGGGAGAATTCAGAATGTCCAAATTACCTAACAGCATGTCCTTTGGGACTTGGAGGGGAAACTGGAGCGCCCGGAAGAAATCCACGCAGACACGGGGAGGAGATGCAGACTCTGTGCAGTGACCCAAGCCAGGAATCGAACCCGGGCGCTGTGAGGCAACAGTGCTAACCACTGTGCGACCGTGCCTCCCATAGCAGCAATATTCCAGCCTCTCGTGCTCCCAACCCGTACCCCAGCAATGTTATTCTCATCCAGCATACCCTCACTAAACCCTTCAACCAGTGTTTTGGAGCAGATGCCATGTTCATCACCTCCCGCTGCAACCAGGAACCGGTAACTAATGCAGCATTTCCGACCTCCATCCACCACGAACAGCTCATCGTTAATTGACTCCCGGTCCAAATTTTAAAAGTTATCACTCTCGTTTCCAAATCGGACTCCTCACTTTCTTTGTAACCTCCCCCAGCCCAACAATCATCTTGAGATGACGGTGACCCTCCAATTCTGGCCTCTTGAACATCTCCCCACCCCCCCATTTAATCACTCCATCATTAGTGACTGTGCTTTCAGAGGCTGACACCTTAACCTTGCTAAATCTCCCTCACGCCTGTCTTGTCTTTGAAGACACTCCATAGGAAACTACCTCTTCGTCCCCAGACTTCAGTCATCATGTGGCTCGGTATGAAATTCTGGTTGGGAATGTTGCTGCGATGCTCTCTGGACCATTAAAGACCCCATATAAATGGAATCATAGAATTTACAGTGCAGAAGGAGGCCATTCGGCCCATCAAGTCTGCACCGGCCCTTGTAAAGGGCACCCTACTTAAGCCCACACCTCCACCCATAACCCAGTAACCCCACCTAAACTTTTTGGGCACTTAAGGCAATTTAGCAATGCCAATCCACCTAACCTGCACATCTTTGGACTGTGAGAGGAAACCAGAGGAAACCCACTCAGACACGGGGAGAATGTGCAGACTTCACAGACAGTGACCCAAGCTGGGAATCGAACCTGGGACCCTTGAGCTGCGAACCAACAGTGCAAAGCATTGTGCTACTGTGCCGTCCAACAAATGTAAGCTTTGTTGATGTCGCCATGGTCCCAGATATAAAGACGTCTCACCAATCCACACTCTATGTTAAAATAAAATAAGGCAAAACTGACATCTGCACCGTAATAATTAAACAGCAAATTGTTAAGGTGTAGGAAAATTTAATACGTACTATAAACAAAGTATTTACACCAAAATGCACTAACAGTGGCCTTTTCACAAATATAAATTAATATTTACTTTTTAAAGTCATTTTTGTTTTTAAAAAGTCCACACGTTTTACAGGAACTCTGTACTGACCCTCTTAGCAAGACAAAAATTAAGTGGGACTGTTGGCAGCATATTTTCTTTTGTCTTCTTCCATCACTGACATCCCCTTCATTGTTGCTGTCTCTAGATGTTGAGGCAAGAGCCGTTTAAAAAGATTTAAAAAAATTAAAACTGGGGAATATATTCTCGCTTCAGCATCAAGCATCTGGCGCATATTGGAAGGGTGACAGCAGTCTGTTACTCATGTGGAAGATCTGAATAAATCAAGGCCAGGAGGCTAGAGAAACACAAAAATGAAATTCTGCCCTACAGAATCTCCTGGAATTTTTTTTCAGCAATAAAAATGATTAGAAGTTAGTTGCACTTGCGTGTTCGTGCCTGCGTCTGCTACACCAAAACGTTGTACGACTGTAAATAACTCCCAGGACAATGGCACCGTGAGAAAGGCAAACAAAATTCAGCTGAGGTCTGCCATTGAGTTTTCCCTCATCACTGACCAAACCTTTCTTCAGAAGCAGCTTCACCAGCGGTCTTGCTCCTGGTTGGCATGAACCGCCAGGACTACCCACTGTTCACCGCTACAACCCCCTATGTAGAAAAGCTTTAATATGGAGCCGCACAGCAGGGGGATATTTGCATTTCCCTGATGGCAGTGCCCCCTGCACCCCCCCCCCCCCCCCAATGGGCTTTTTCATGCACCAGGTCACTGGGACCATCGTCACCTCTGCCACCCAAAACGATTTGCCACGTGCCCATGACTCAGCACGAATTGGCTCATTGGCGTCAGCCACATTTTTGTTGGGTTTGTGTAACCGTGGATTTTCGCACAGCGCTGAATGTAAACCTCAACCCTCGGCAGCTCCTTGACCTCTTCACTCTCAACTTATGATTTTTGCATTGAAAAAAAAGGGAGAAACCATCACGATTATAAAGTGCCTTTATGGATCGTTATAAACCAAGACAACAAACACGCACTCCCCAAACCGTCACTCTACAGTTATGAAGCTCCACCTAGATTCAGAATGTCAACTCTCTCGAATCTGAACAATTCCCAAACTAACCTTGGCCTTCAACAAGTGGTGTATATATAGGCTCAGTTGCTCTTCCCATGTAACTGAACTCACCATTCACAGCTTGCTTGGTGGTAGGAGATTGCCCGAGCTGCGATTCAGTTCTGTTTTGTCACCTTGGCTCTCAATTCTATGAGCCGAGAGGAATATTCTAGCTCCGATACAGTTGGCAGAATGGTCCAGTTAATGGAACTATTGACTCCACCATCGCCCCCACTCCCCCCTTTCTTTTTCAACCTTCTCTTTGTGTGGAGAAGTGCCCAACCCAGGGGGTGGGGCATGATTAAAATCAGGAGCTCACTGTTAGGAGGAATGAGAGAACACAAACCCGCGTTCTTGTCACACTCTGTCAACGTGTTCCAGGCCTCAGAATGGTCCTGAAACAAGAAGTTACCGGGGACCCGTACCTTCAGTAGTAAGTAAATTGGGTAACTCACTGGTCTATATGCACACCACATTCTAGCGTTTAGATATGGTACAGCAAAGTGACAGAACTCTGCAGTTAAATCGGCAGCCTGTCCACACTGACACGTTGAAGGAACGTGTGGTATTAGGACATCTGTAACATAAGGTGGAGAAATACTGGCGGAGGCTTTGGGAGAGTTGGGGTTTCCACTGACATGCCGTCTGGGCAAAGTAGTGGAGAATGGAAAGGCAGAGAACCAAAGAGTTTAGATAACTGGTTGTACAGGGCCCAAGCAACAGACCAGGTTATCTATGAGCACACCATTCAGAGGGGAGACAATTCCTTCAGCCTTCCTGCACCCCAAAATAAGTATTTCAGTTGTGTTTATCCAAAATAAATTCTCATTTACTAGTTAAAGCAACCAGGAGGCAAGTTTTGCAACAGGTCCACCTTTTGACGGTAATGCCTTCTGGTTCCGTATGCCGGACACATAAGAGGACTACATCACAAAAGAACCATGAGCGGGATTTAAAAAAAAATTGTTCACTGGCGAGGGCAACCCCCCTAATTGCCCTCAAGTTGGCGGCCATTTTGAAGCACTGTTGCACAACTCCTGTCAAGGCTGTCCAATCCGGCTGCCCCTTCCGTAACAGGGCAATCCTCACGAGCAGATTCCGTGCACCGAATAACTGAACCGTTCGTTCACACTGAATGTTATACGTGGAGCAGTGGGGGTTTGGCGCAGCTGCTCCCCCTCCTCCCCTCTTCTTCAAGGAGCAAGCAGCCACTGTGGCACTTGCGGCAGAGTGTTCAACACACAATCCTCTGCCCTTTGGGGGAGTGGGGCAAAAACACAATGTTGGGGGACCAGCTGAAAGTTGGCCACACTCTTTGCCCGCATTAAGTTTTATTAAAAAAACATGGGAATTTTAAATTATAATTTAATTCAAGCCAGAGGAGGCATTTTATTGTTTACAGTGAGATTTAGGGAGATCCAGTTTCACGCACCCGAGCCTTGCACATTTTATTCAATCATTGATCGTGACGGTCTGAGCAGTTTGTTCCTGTTATTTAGTTTCGCAGAGAACGCAGTTCTGGAAGAAAGACAAGAGAACATGGGACACATTGAACATCCCGATGTGCAGCTGAAAATGTGCGCATTGGGAAGAAAGATTCCAGAGCTTGTTCAGTTCACCAATACACGGGTGAGTTGATTAGAGATCATTTTTGTAAAACAAAATGGAACAAGGTTCATCGGAGCCCCAAAAAGGGATTACATTTTATCTTTTTGAATAAATTTAGCTGGACTGGTCGACTAAGTGGGGTGTCCTCAGTCATGAGTGCGGGCAAGAGAACTGGTTGCTGATGGGATGAGCGCATGCTCGGATAACAGATGTGCATGCTGAGGGTGGGTGACAGCAGCTGGATTGAAATGGGGGGGGGGGGGGGGGGGGGCAGGGGTGCAAGATTTGAAATACTGAAAGAAACACCACTCGGTAGCCCGCCGCCGTTAGCCCCTACGTTCAACAACTCTCGAGGGATGCAGAAGCCTGAACACTGATGACTGGCAGTCTCCACGCCCAACAGCATAGTCCATCATTTTGGGTCAGGCATTCTCTCACTCTCTCCATGCCCCCCCCCACCACCACTGTTCAGCATTTTTTTAAACATACAAAGCATCACCACTGCCTCTCTCTCCCCCCCCCCCCCCCCCACCCAATCAAACACAGGTTAGAACAAAGTTATAAAAAAATAGGTTATTTTACTTGTGAGGATTAACCAATCTACAGTTTCCAAGGTTGAAGGCAGCTTGGGGCAGGCAGGATGAGGGGAAGCGAACAGAACAAAGTGCTTACATTGTGACCAAGTGCAACACACGCAGCTTCTAAAAAAGAAAAATGCAGGTTGTGGAGACTGGCCGTTAGAATCAAGGTACTGATATTTCCTTCTGAAATTCTTGCGGTTGTAAAGTCCCTAATACTTTTGCTGCAAAATGACGATGCTATATTCTAAAGACGAGATTCCAGAAATTGGACCGAAGGCGCATCAGTATTGACCACAAAGTGCTAATCCTCTGACCGCTCCGCTTGGCCATTCCTTCCCTCCTAGTCAGACACCGAACTCGTGTCTGCGGAAGAATTTCAGACCGTCCCATTTCCCTTTTTTTTTGGTATTTCTCGGGCAAGTTACGGTAGTGCTAGACGACAGGGTAATGCGTCCAGCCCCCCCCCCCTCGTCTCCGCCTCAACACTGGCACCGCTCTCTACGCATTCAGCGTGGAACTGAAAGTTAGCTCCCCCGCTGAATTTGGAACACTATTTAGAAAAAGAACTGACCTGCCCAACACTACTCAGCACAGAGAGAGTATTCATCACGCACATTTAGGATAAAACATAGAAATATTTTGGCAGAGAGAGACCATGAACAGACAAAGCTGACAGGAGATATGACATCCTTTGCGAATTGCACTCGCTGCTGACGCCCTCCTTGGGGCAAGTCCTTTAAACCGCATCATTAAAATCACCGCCTGCAATGAAGCAACCATCATCTCCCAAAAAGCCCAATCTGCTCCCCCTCCCTTCCTGACCGGCGAGCTTTTCGGAAGGAACACTCCAGCACGAGTCTGATCTCCCGTGTCGATGGTGCCTTAATTTTTTTTTTTAAAACACACCCGTGTCTAGGAAGCAGAAACCCTTCCTCGTTCTCCCTAACCTGTTTCACATTCATTGTGCAATTGATATCACAGCAGTCGTTCAGATTATCGTGTGTGGTGAGAATAGGAAAAGTGTGGATTTTGTTTTTAAATTGATGAAATGGAGAACTGTGGGGCAGCTTCCCATGTCCCTCGGAGCAGACTCTACGTTTTCCTCACATTCCAGTTGTAGTCAGCAGTGTTCTTGTGTTCCAGTGAGCGGTCCAGAGGGGACCGGTGCTCGAGAGGGGATTTCGAATCATGTGGCGATTTCTGAGAGAGCGGCGAGCGATGGTCCGCGGCCGACGGCTTGTGCTCCATCGGCTTTTCAAGGTGAAAGGGTCTATAGTGTTCGGAAGGTCCCTGGCTGCGGTAGGCCCCAGGGGGTCTGTGGTCGGGCATTCTCCGGAAGTCTGGCTGGTGCCCTAAACTGTGGTGGTCCTGAGGTCTAAACTCGTCTGACCTGCGTCGCTTCAGATCCTGATGGCGCCTGGAAAAAAGCAGAAAGGCTGAAGTGACCAAAGCTGAAAGAATCATTCCAAGTGCAGCCACAAAGATAAGCTATTATATTCCAGACTGCCCACACAGGCGAAGGGAGGGAAATACTGCTGAAGCCGTCAAAATTGATATTTCAGAGACTGCAGCGGGTTTGGAGATAGAAAGAGCAATGAGGAAAGGCTGGAAATGGCCGCAGGAGGAGATACAATACTTTGCTCACATCATCAGAGCAGATGGTAGACATAGTTACTGGAGGGGAAGAACAACAGAAAACACAGGAGAGGGAAGCAGAGGAGAATAATGGATATACCACAGCCGAGCTGTGCGGAATGTGCAAGGGCACAGTACAGGGCAGACAGAGGTGGGGATTCATGGCAGCCAACCTTCTGGGAAGGTGACACCAACCATCGAATGCAGCGAATGTGAAGGAGCAAAGGAGAATGGCAAACATTATTCAATAATGGAGGGAGAAGTCATTCAAGTAATTACAGATCAGTTAGCTTAACATCTGTGGCAGTGACCGAGGACTGTAATTATATTATGAATAATAGGAGGCTCATTAGTGAATACAAATTCACAGGACATGAAAGAATGGTTAAAAAGTGCATGAGACTAGGCTTACCTCGAGAGCTGTGGAATATAAAAGTTAGGAGGGTAATGATGAGTCCGTATCAAACCTTATTACCTGATAAAATGCTTTGTGGGACTATTAGACACCACATCATTAGATGCGCATTGAGGCTTTAGATACAGTACAGCACAAACTTAGTAGGCTGCTGTTTGGTATGGGGGAAAGACAAATATAAAGAAATATTTGAAAGATCGGGTCCTTTTTGCTACAATTGAAATGCGTGAAATTATGAGTGAATGGGATGAAATAGGTTAAAGTGTACTGCCGCTGGGTTCCGAATTACATAGATAACCTTTGGGTTCTCAGAGGCATCAGTGCCCAATTCAAATGCTAAAAGCTTTTGAATTGCTGTTTATTTCTTCCCCTCCCCCATCCCCACGGTTTACCGTGCCATCAGATTATGGCACTGCCTCAAAGCCTCAAATATCTGCTCTGCTTTGACCAGACTCACCACTAGACCCTGCATTAGTCGCAAACGCTACTGAGTAAGCAACAAATGAATGGCACCTGTCGTAGTAATCCCGGTGACCTCGGTGGTCTCGTTCGTTGCCATACTGGTTGTATGGCCTCTTGCGGTGGATGTTATTTGGCCGATAATTGCCAGAGTTCCTGTGGGGATCTCCACGCGGCCTCCGGTCCCCGAAGTGATGGTCCTTATATCTGTGTTGGTCGTATGGGTGATGTCGGTCAGGTCCCCACTGCTGGTTGTTATTATAGTTGTACATCCGATCTCTCTGGCGGTCTCCCCGATCTGCAGAGGCAACAGACAAGAGAACTCACGGGAGGCAGTGGCATTGTCATGTCGATACTGGGCTAGTTATCCAGGGACCCAGCGTAACGGCCTGGGGACCAGGCAGGGCTCAAACAGATGGTGAAATCCGAATTAGATTTTTTTTGAAACTTCAATTTAAGTCTGATGGTGACCATGAAACTATTGCCGATTGTCGTAAAAGTGCATCCGGGTCACTAATGTCCTTTAGGGAAGGAAATCTGCCAACCTTGGCTGGTCAGGCCTACGAGATTACAGATCCGCAGCAATGTGGGACTCTTAACTGCCCTCTGAAATGGCCGAGGAAAACAATCCACTTGGGATGAGCACTAAATGTTGGCCCCAGCGAACAATGCCCACATCACATGAATAAATAGAAAAAAAGCATTCTCAACTTAGTTTGAACAATTTGGCAAATTTCGATAACCCAGTGATATTCATGTGACAGTCCCGGGGGCTCAGCACCTTCCCACCCACACCTTCCCCCCTCCCATTCCTGTGACAGACCTGCTGCTCCCTGCACATCCAAGACATCAAGTAGATTCAGAGGCCAGGGTTCCACGTTGCTTCCTCCCCTTCCATTACAGATTGAGGCCATTCAGCCCATCATGTCTATGCTGGCCCCCTGAAGGAACAATTTACCAATAACCATTCGCCTGCCTTGCACCCTCAACCCTGCACATTGTTCCTTTTCAGATGAGAAACCAATTCTCCCCTCCAGTGCACCTGCCTCCACCACACACTCGGGAGGTCTGTGTCATCATTGCCTGTGCCTTCTTGCAGGTTTAAGCAAGTCGGAAACTACGGATCCTGAACAAAAAATAATTATGTTTTATGTTTAAATATAAACCCTTTTGAATGTTTATCTCCCGACTTCACCCTTTAATACCACAAAGGTACAAGGTTTTCCAGTGAAAGCAAAGGAAAGATATCAATCAGGTGGGAAGTTACACAGCCAATGAAACCGACCCAATAAAAATGAAGAAATAGTGGCTTATTTTTTCTCTGCTTTTCATGAAGGCCTCCACCCCCGTTGGCCGAGTCAATGTACACAATACGGAAACTGTGTGGAAGGAGGGGCGTGTCGCCAGAATGCCGCTGATCCCCTACCTGCACCGCTGAAAGGCCACTTGTTGAGCTGATTATAGGGCTCCCGGTGATGGCCATGCTGTTGGTGATGAGGTGGGAGCAGGTGAGGAGCATGGGACCCATGCTGCACATGTGACTGAGAATTCATGGAATCCCGACTTGACCCAGAAGGCTCCGATTTAAACTGACGTTTAGTCTCTGAATTATTCTCCTTCTTCTTCTGTTCCTCCTAAACAAAGCGGCATTGTGAAGAACATCATCAGGGTTGCGTAGGCCAAACGAGGAAAAAAACATTTGTTGCCCCTTTCCCAGCCTGATGTTAGTGCCCCCCACCCCCTGTGAAGAAATTGAGTTGTCCCAGCAGAAAGCTTCATGGGCACCCTCTACCACCTTGCCCAAGTAGCTGATCTGCATGCATTACCCCACCCCAGTCTGTGCTGATGGACTATTTGGCTCAGTGGGGCATCACAACAAAGCCTGATCCCACTCTTACCGAGCATCCAAATGTCATTATTAAGGAAAGGGAAACACGAGCGATTCATCACGTCCGAGATAAAGATCACTGAGCTCACCTGTGCCTGTTAAAGTGGCCTTGGGATCAACAAAGACCAAAGATACATTTTTCCAATCACTCCCACTGAGGGGGCTACAGTCTCACTAATTAAAAACATTCAGCTGCACTTCTTGATAAACACACCTACTCTCACATTCCACTTACAATGCCCGTCCAGTTATCAGTAATGGGAGCTTTATATTTCACCGTAGCGCCTATCCTGAACAGTAATAAGAGAACAATTCCAGTGCACCAACATCCAATATGAGATTCCACACTTCCTATAGGAGCTGAGGTCGGCCTTTCGACCAATCGTGTCTGCTCCGCCATTCAACATCCGATCTGATATAATAATCCTCAACTCCACTTTTCCACCATATCTCCATAACCCTTGATTCCCTTACTGATTAAAAATCTGTCTATCTCAGTCTTGAATATACTTCGCAACCTAACCTCTTATGGTAATGAATTTCACAGATTCACTCCCCCTCTCAGAGAAGTTGTTCCTCCTCAACTCGGTCTTAAATGGGTGACCCCCTTACTCGGAGATTACATCCTCTGGCCCTAGATTCTCCCACAAGGGGAAACAACCTCTCAGCATCTACTCTGTCAAGGCCCCCTGAGAATCCTATATGTCTCAATAAGGTGGCCTCTCATTCTTCGAAACTCCAGTGAGGACAGGCCTAGCCTACTCAACCTCCCCTCATAAGAAAATCCCTCCATATCTGGCATCAACCTAGTGAACCTTCTCTGGGCTGTTTCCACTGGCCAGTATATCTTTCCTTAGATAAGGGGACCAAAATTGTTCACAGAAGTCCAGGTGTGGTCTAACTAGTGCCTTGTATAGTTTTAGCAGGACATCCCTATTTTTACATTCCATTCCCATTGAAATAAAGGTAAGTATTCCATCTGCCTTCCCGATTGCCTACTGAACTTCCTAAAACTCCTGGGGCATCAAATGGCCTCGTCACACCCGACTTGGTGACATGACGAGGCCTTTAAATCTCACGAGATTTGCGACACCCGGAATGCCTCACGCGAGCTCACGACCTGGATCTCGTCCTTGCTGGGCACGATCCAGATTTACAAATTCAATCGAGCTATTGGGCTCATTTAAATATGTTGGTGCCCGATTTTTCCGATGCCCAGGAACGAAGCCTCACGCCCTGGAAGACCTCTCCATGGCACGTTTAGCATTAGTCCACACAAACATGGATCAAGGGTAACCTTGGGGGGGGGACGGGACCCCTAAGGGGCAAGAGGGACATTGGGTGGGGGTCCAGAGGCTGCAGTGGGGAGTCTGGGGGGGGGGGGGGTTTGAGTGATTGGGACTGCATTTAAAAATCTCCTTCTATGCTGAGGAGTTCAGCACATCAGTACAGGAAGTGGGGTAAATTCAGCCTCAACGGGGTGTTCCTGACTGAGATTTTTTTTTTAAAACCCAAAAGTCCCGTTTGCTTGCGGGGCTGAGAAACACCCCGCTAACCTGGCCCAAAACATCACTCTGATTTTTGTGTGGTAAATCGCGCCTCTGGTCATCCCACACCCAACTCCTCCAGGGAGGGGAGGAGGACTGCGCGCCTCGATGTCATTCCTAACTAGTACTGTTCTCAGGGAGTTTGTAGGATCCACGTAAAAGGCAAGTGAATGTGAGACACGTTACCTCTTCCTGGGACCTCCTCTTCTGCGCTAACTTGTACAGTTTGTGCAATTTTCTGGCGTCAAATTCGGTAAACTTGGAGACGAAAATCCAGAGATTTCTGTGGGGAAATACAAGAAAATATTTTGGGGGAAATAAAATGTACCACTTCCTGCATGAAGACGGGGCTTGCATTTTTTTTTAAGCGGAGAAACCAAGGTGAACGACTAAGGCTCCCTGTGCAGGTCCGAATGGCCTCCTTCTGCACTGTAAATTCTATGATTCTATTAATGTAAGTACACTACCCCTGCTTTCTGTGCAACAGATTACTTACAGAACTGCACTGATAAGACCAGAATCTTTACATCCGAGATGACAGAGTCGCTATCAGGTGATTTACGATCAGAAAACATGCAACAATCCGCAAAATCTATTTAAACACAGTCAAGGTCTAATTTACAGCAACTTTCACATTTTCCACCCAAATTCTATGCCACAAATGAGTGAGACTTGACAGGTCATCGAGTGATTTTGAAAGCTCAAGCATTAAACTGTACCTTCTCCAGATCTTGACATGCTCAGAGTCTGTGTACGCTTTAAGGCACTCGCTAATTCGATCACCGATCTTCAGTAGGCAGCTGCGGGTGTGCTGAAGCTGCTCCTTCTCAGACAGCCCATCTTCTGGCTTGTCCAGCTGCTTCAGAGCTTTCTTCACCGGCCTCATCCGCTCCTTGCACTGATTGAGAAAGGAGAAAGAATATTCCTTCATGGGAGTGAAGCTACTAGTCAGCCAGTCATGCCCTTTTCGACCCAATCACCTGAATGTATCCTGTTCCCTTGGAAATTCTGACTCAGACAGCACCTGACTAAAGCGGCCATCATCCGTTCAGCAGGAGATGTAAATGTGTACGAAGAAGTGATGCGGGCAGCACGGTAGCATTGTGGATAGCACAATTGCTTCACAGCTCCAGGGTCCCAGGTTCGATTCCGGCTTGGGTCACTGTCTGTGCGGAGTCTGCACATCCTCCCCGTGTGTGCGTGGGTTTCCTCCGGGTGCTCCGGTTTCCTCCCACAGTCCAAAGATGTGCAGGTTAGGTGGATTGGCCATGATAAATTGCCCTTAGTGTCCAAAATTGCCCTTAGTGTTGGGTGGGGTTACTGGGTTATGGGGATAGGGTGGAGGTGTTGACCTTGGGTGGGGTGCTCTTTCCAAGAGCCGGTGCAGACTCGATGGCTGAATGGCCTCCTTCTGCACTGTAAATTCTATGATCTATAAGTGATCTCCTGGAGTTGAGCTGCACCGTGACAATCAGATATGCTCACTTCCCAGCCAAGGCTATCGGATGTTAACTGGACACAAATGCTGGTTGATGTGGGCCAGGGAGCTTACTTACAGAATGCAATATTACATGTCTGCCTTCCACTGACTAACCCAGTGTCCCAGCAACCTGTCTTTCCAAGTGCTCGGAGTACCTAATTGAGGAGAGCTTACGACGCAGTGGGTAGCGTCCCCACCTCTGGGCCAGAAGCTCCGGCTCACGTCCCACTGGCAGGACCTGAAAGCCACAGAAAGTACACTCACAGCGAGGCTAAACGAGTTGACTATCAACCGATCCTTTCAAGACACCTGATGGCAGGTGGGAGATTTTCTTGGGTGAGCCATACCCAGAAAGCAATGGCAAGCCACGGCCGTACTTTGTTGAGCATGATCATGGACCAATCCAATGGAAGGTCACCAATGCCCTGTTAGGAGACGATATCGGAAGGAGGAGGACATACTTAGTTGAACGATGACAGTCACTCTCATCCACCTCTGGAGTTCAGCTCTTTTGCCCATATTTGAACAAAGGCTGTAATGAGGTCAGGAGCTAAGTGGCCTTGGCGGAACACAAAGTGAGCAGGTTATTGCTAAGCAGGTGCCGCCTGATTGCCCTCTTGTTTGCCTGGCCTTGCATTCTCCGTGAGAAGAACTGATAAGAGCGGAGATTTGTTTTGGGGACGACTGCCCCAGGCCTGGGAAGGCTGAAATGCAGCCAGGAACTTGGCCTAAAACGGGTCGCTGCTTTGGGGACTACCGCTGCTGCAGCCATAGTGGAATAGTCACCACTGAAGGCCGGAGGAAGGGCCGGGAACTGAGTGACTGACCGTAGCACCCACTCGTTGAGCTTACTCAGAGACTTGGTAAAGCATGTACCAACTTGGGGAGCTGATTATGGGATAGATCAGTTTGGGGTTATCCACTTTGAGGTGCTGTCATGGGACAGAACAAATTGGGGTTATTGTTTGTGTTTAAACAAACATCTGTTGTTCTTCTTTCAGGTATATACAAAGTGCTTTCTCCTTTCAAATGAGCTATCTTTCATCCTTTTCACTTATTTTTCTCTTTTTGCACATATATTATCGATTATAATTGTCGGAATATTATAATCAGTTTTCAATAAAATTATGTTAAAAAAATTGTGTGTTTTTTTTTTTTAAAAAGAGTACCCAATTCAGTTTTTTCCAATTAAGGGGCAATGTAGCGTGTCTGATCCACCTACTCTGCACATCTTTGGGTTGGGGGGGCGAAACCCACGCAAACACGGGGAGAATGTGAAAACTCCCCACGGACAGTGACCCATAGCCAGGATCGAACCTGGGACCGCGGCGCTGAGAGGCAGCAGTGCTAACCACTGCGCTGCCCAAACTTGTTGTTTTAACACAATAGTTGTCACAGTCACTCATTCCTGTGACGCCCAGAGTATGGCTCTAAGTGATAGTCCGACAGGGACACTCACCACTCTTTACTGGCACTAAAGCACAGCTTGGCCTGTCCAGTGGGACAGCGAAGAAAGAGTTCAGCCCTGTATTTAACATCGGCTGACAGTGTTTGGTTTGACAGTGCAGAGGGAGCTTTACACTGTGCCTATCCTGACATCAAAGAAACGGAACCGGAATCTCAGGAAAAAAATGCTGGGGGTGCTACATTTTCTCATCGTTGTTACATGCCTCAAAGACGTGAACAATGAAGGGACTGCTGAAAAACTGAATACATTGGGGATGTGGACACATTGGAGGATTTTCTGTATATTCCCCACAGACAAGACAATAGAGGAAAGTGCTGGAAATGGCTGACAAAAAGAGGAAATTAGGCCAAACATCAAAGCGAGAAAGATGCTCTACTTCGGCCAAATCATTGCAGCATAGTAGACCGGGACAGTTACTGAAGGGAAGATCAATGCAAACGCAGGAGACAGAAGCAGAGGAGAAAATGGATGACAGACATAGTTGAGTGGATGCAGTTGAGCGATGAGGAATGTGTAAGGGCAGAATCGGATGGAGAGGTGAAGATTCATGGCAGTCAACCTTCTTGAAAGAGGGTGGCACCAACATCTGAATGAACCTTAGCTGACGGTGCTTGATAATGACTGATCTAGAAAAGCTCCATTCACCACCACCAATATCCCTCACATATTAATCAGAACAACATTCATAAAACCCCCACTGTTCCGAGATTAATTTATGTAACTTGGTTTATTCTTGCTTCCCTTATTCAAAGGGTAATTTAAAAATAGTAACTTATACCCCTGGCACACAACTTCTCCTTTTGTCCGGCTATGGTTACTTACAACGCTGAATGTTTCCTGGTCCAACTCATCCTCGCCCTCCTCTCCAATCGGCACTGGGTCATTGCCTGCTGTAATATGGACCGGACCCTTGGACACAGACTTCCGAATCTTGTCCTTGGCATCAGGCTTTATCTGTTTGGAAGACAAGGTAAGAAAATGTTGCACAAAAAGCGAAGCCTTTCATCTTAACGAACACAATGCAAAATACCGTGGACGTTGGAACTCTCGCAATGAGGAATGCTGGAACCACACAGGTCAGGCAGCAATCTGGGGATAGTACACATTTCAGTACAAGTGGAAGGTCATTAATCTGGAGAGTTGATCCTTTTACCCTCCAAAGATGCTGCCTGATTTCCTGTTTTTATCTAAACCAACTATATAGGAAAGTAGGGGCAGGCAATGATTCCACAGTGTGAGTCTGAATGTGCCAGAGGTCTGATGAGTTAGGGTCCAGCCCCCTTCAGTCCGACCAGAGATACTGGCCCAGGATCCTTTCTCAAAACATGAGACATCCTCCAAGTTCAATTGCTGCACAGAGGAGCCCGTGAATCCCCTTCTCACATCAAATAAATGTCAAGTTTCTGTCAAGATAGTCCAGTTGTTAAGGCTTTCCAGAGCTCCTAGCTTGGCCGTTTTGCCTAACACAGGGGATCAATAATTCTTCTCACCTTGAAGAATGCAGTTTTATTTGTGTGGACCTGGCAGAATGTTTGTGGTCAGAAATCTAATTCACTCGCCTGCACTTTATACGTAGGGAAAATTCTATGCAACAGTAAGTTGTATTCAAACAAGAACTTATAAAGCACCTTTAAGATAATAGAACGCCCCCTCAACGGAGTATTGTTCAAAAAACAGAGCAGACCGAGCCACAGGAGGAGATATTAGGGCAAAGGTCCAAATGTTTGATCGAGGAGTGTCTTGAAAAAAGTAGAGAGGCAGAGATGTATAAGGGGGGAATTTCAGAACTTAGGGTCCAGGCAGCTGAAGGCACAGCCACCAAGCGTGAAGTGTTTAAAATCAGGGAGGCCGGGAGTTGAGGAGGACAGGTATCTCAGGGGCCTACCTTGCATCACAAGAGTGACTAAACTTCAGTACTTCGTATGCTCCAACGCACGGTGGGAAGTTGAGCTCATGAAAGGTGCTATCTAAATAAATGCCATTGATCTGGTGACAAAGGCCAATGCCTTTCTTACCTTGTCCTTCTTTGTCTTGGTCTTCTTTTTCCCTCTCTGCCCATCTTTCTCCTTCTTGAGATCACCCTTCTCCTTGTTCTCCTTGTTGTCTTTCTTCTTCAGTTTTTTCTTCACGGGAGCTCGGTCCAAGCCACCATCCTGCATGGGGAACAAAGCGCCACACCCTTAAATCCAAACTTTTAAACACCGCCCCGATGTTTGGTACCCAACCTTCTCGTACCAGCCTCCCCAAACAGGCGCCGGAATGTGGTGACTCGGGGTTTTTCCACAGTAACTTCATTGAGGCCTACTTGTGACAATAAGCGATTTGCATTTGCACAGCTTCACTTATAGAGTCACAGCAGCACAGATGTGGCCATTCAGCCCCTCCAGCCCTACTCCGCCATTTCATTAGATCATGGCTGATATGATAATAACCTCAAATCTGCACCCCCCCGATAACCTATTACCCCCATGTCTACCAAGAATCTATCCACCCACTTCTGTAAATATATTCAGGACTCTGCTTCCACCACCTCTTCAGGAAGAGAGTTCCAAAGACTCACGACCCTCTGAGTGAAAGCAAATTATCCTCATCTCAGTTCTAAATGAGAGACTCCTTATTTTTCATTAGTGTCTCCTAGTTCTCGATTCTCCCACAAGAGGAAACTTCCTCTCCACATCCATCTTGTCAAAATCCCTCAGGATCTTAAAGTACCCAATTCTTTATTCCCCAATTAAGGGGCAATTTAGCATGGCCAATCCACTTAGCCTGCACATCTTTTTGGGTTGTGGGGTTGCGACCCACGCAAACACGGGAAGAATGTGCAAACACCACACGGACAGTGACCAGAGGCCGGGATCGAACCTGGGTCCTCGGTGCCGTGTGGCAGCAGTGCTAACCACTGCGCCACAGTGCTGCCCTTTAAAGGTGTCAATCAAGTCGCTTAACTGTTCTAAACTCCGACAGATACAAGCCTAACCTGTCGAACCTTCCCGTATAACACAACTCATCCATTCCAGGGATTAAGTCTGATAAACCTTCCCTGAACTGCTTCCAACACATTTACATCCTCCTTTATAAACTGTAAACAGTACTCCAAATGTGGTCTGACCAGGGCCCTGTACAAATGAAGAATAACCTCCCCAATTTGGTATTCAATTCCCCTTGCAGTAAATGATAACATTCTATTAACTTGCCTAATTATTTGGTGTACAAGGCAAAGAAGGCGAATGACTTTGAAACAATGAAGGGAAGTGATTAATATGCATAGATTTGTTGAGTGGAGTGGCGGCGGGCTTTGTATAATGCCAACACAGGAGAGACTGAAAAGTCAAATGTCACACAAGGTTAAGAGTTGCAGTAGCAGGAACACACAAACCGGAGTCAGCAGATTGTGTGGAAAGGAAATCAATAAATGACTTAACTCGACACGGACTCTGGAAGGAATGGAACTAAGGGGTTGACTGGCCTAACCTCATCCGATTTTCCTACACATCTATAACTGTTCTTGTGTCTTGGGGAAAGACAGGTTGATAAATTGCCATGACAATCTTTTCCAGTTACATCTTTCTCACCAGTCAACGTCACGAAGAAGCCTTCATTTAAGCACAGCGACAACTCACCTTCACCTCTCCATCGTCCTCGGAAGCATTGTCGGAAAGCCGAGGGGATGTGATGTCATTGCCCCTTTCGTCCTTCAATCTGGGTGC
This sequence comes from Scyliorhinus torazame, assembly GCF_047496885.1. Lineage (NCBI taxonomy): Eukaryota > Metazoa > Chordata > Chondrichthyes > Carcharhiniformes > Scyliorhinidae > Scyliorhinus > Scyliorhinus torazame. The sequence goes on along the minus strand of NC_092718.1, from coordinate 20,932,576 downwards.
CTTGTTCTCTTTCTTCACCCTCGGCTTCCTTTTCTTTGGTTTTGTCTATTTGACAAGAAAGTGATTTTCAAAATTCCGGGGGCAACCAAGGTAAGTGAGTTTCCGCATGGAAGCTTGCTCACTGCCCGCAAAGTCAACGTGCAAGATGAACACCCCAAAATAACCACACCCACTTCTGCCTCGGGTCAAACAAAGAGTGCGTTGCGATAAACGGGAGAGCAGAAACATTCTCCGATACACTTTCCATTTGTGCGTCAGCTTGGCTTCATTGGCAGCACAGTCATGCTTGGGCAAGGCGCTTGTGGGTTTAAACTCCACTCCACAACCAATGCGAAATAACTAGGTTGACACTTCATTGTGGTCTTGGAAGGACTGCTGCATCCCTGGAAGTGTCAGACTAGGCGAGATGCTGAATCAAAGCCCTCGTGTTTCCAGTGAATGGTGTAAATCCCTTGGCACTATTTGAAAGACCAGGAAATTAGTCCAGTGACCTCCCCGACATCCACAAATGCCCAAAGCAGATTAATTGACAAATCTTTTTCACGTTTGTGGGATCTTGTGTGTCTGCAAATATATCAGCCAGTGCATGTCAAATACATAAGAAGCCCTTTGAGATCTTTTTGAGATAGTGAGGAAGTGCCACATACATTTTTCTTCGTAACTGTATGGGAAGGGGTAACCTACATAAATCAGAAACCCACATCACATACCAGAGGAGTTGCCTTAACTGGTCTATGGTGGTCTTTATCCGCCACCCAAATTGGCTTCCCCCTAAATGCATCTCTGCTATTTGCTATCTATTAGCCTCATCTATACCATGCGGTAGCGAATCTGTACATTCCTCCCCAGTGCCAGACGACATCTATTTAACTAACCTCCTCTTCCTGCTTCAAAGTATCGTTCTTGATCATGTCTTTCTTCAGGAGTTTGATCAGATAATCAGCTCGTGACTGGAGATGCTTGGCTTGTGGTTTTCTATCAGGGTCATCTGGCAGAATCTGGAGGAGTTAAAACACCCAAGATGTTCAACCAGTTACAGCTTAAACTTCAGGACAAAGATAAACCAATAAAAATACTTGCAATTTTGAAAAAAAAAAAAATACCAAGTGTTCCATGCGTTGTATCTGTGGGCATTTTTATTCCAGTTGAGAAACTATTGGTGAGACCACACCTGGTATAGTGTGCACAGTTTTGATCTTATATGAGGAAGGATGTTCTTGCTATAGAGGGAGTTCAGAGAAGGTTTACTGATCCCTGGGGTGCCAGGGGTGGGGGGATGTATGAGGAGAGATTGAGTCGGTTAGGATTATATGCGCTGGAGTTCAGACGAATATGGGGGAGTCTCATAGAAACCTATAAAATTCTAACAGGGCTAGACAGGGTAGATGCAGGAAGGATGTACCCGAAAGCGGGGGGGGGGGGGGGGGGAAATCCAGCAACAGGGTGGGTCACAGGCTGAGGATACGGGGTAGACCATTTAGGACAGAGATGAGGTGAGGTTTCTTCACCCAGAGAGTGGTGAGCCTGGGGAATTCTCTGCCACAGAACGCAGTTGAGACCAAAACATTGTATGTTTTCATGAAGGAGTTAGATATAGTTCTTGGGGCGAATGGAATCAAAGGATATGGGGGAGGGAAGACAGGAATGCGCTCTTGAGTTAGATGATCAGCCATGATCATAATGAATGGCGGAGCAGGCTCGAAGGGTCGAATAGCCTCTTCCTGCTTCTTTTTTCTACATTTCTATTCAGCTCCCCATGACCAAGTCTGGGTGTAGCTTCCGGGTAAATGGACCAAGATGTCAGAATATGCGCCATTGATTTTCAATTACCAACGTCTTTCAGACATTCTTGCTTTGCACTTCACGGGCAGTAGAAATGCTCAGTCTTTTTAAATGTGGCGCGGCAGCAGTCTCCCTCAACTCTCTACCACAAATACATGGATTTCCAAACAAAACTCTACTCCTGTGAGAGGAAGGGGAGTGGAAAATCAGAGGCATGGACGCTCATGAGGTCTTCATGTGTCTCCTGGTGGTCGGAGTAGGCACAGCACCCGGGGAAATCTGTTACAAGTTCATACCTCAACAGCCCCAAATGCTTCTCTTATTACGATCATGGGAGTGCCCCTTTAAGAAAGGCTTTTGCCTTATCACATGGCTTCAGTGATGTCATTTTTGTGAGTGGAGCTGAGCTGTGGCTGAGAGTTTTTATTAGTTTCGCTTTCCAGGTTTGACTGCTGTGGACTCAGGGAGAAGTATTCTGTTCCTGTCTTTCTATTTTCATTTTAAAGAGACGTTCTAGGAAAAAACCCATTGATTATCGCCACCTGCTTTAGTAACTTAAAAAAAAAGAGTTTGCTTTCCGGAAGGGCTTAAACCTGGTGAGACAGGGTCAGAATCTCTGGAAAAGCCAGCCTTATTCAAGTGAGAATACAGAGTGCTGGGCCACGCCCTCGAAAAGTTTTTTGTTTTTGTTTTGTGGGATTTTGTTTTTGAATTGGAACAGTTAAGGGGGAATTCATTAAGTGCTGTGCCTAGATTACTGTAGCTGTGGGGTATCATTATGTTTGTAATTGATAAAAATTATTGCTGTTTGTTTATTTATAAATGTTAATTAAGTTCTTAGAATAAAGTTTATTTTGATTAAAATGTCTAGGAAGACATTTCAATCACACCTCAAGTGAAGGCTCTTGTGCTCATCCTAGCCAAATTCAACAAAACGTTGTAGGTCAGGTGAAGTCCAGAATACACTTTGGAGTTTTTAAACCCTGGCCCATAACATTACTTTGTGCTTATTCAGACGGGATGTTAATGCTGGTGAGTGGCACACGTTCTCGTTTCAGTTATCCAATTATCAACACCAAGCATTTCCCAAGTTAGTTACAGCACAGGTTAGCCGCTGGGTCAAGTTCCTCCTACCACACGACACACTTCCAGTGTGGCATGCTTCCACTTTCCATGCCAGCCATCTTGTGGCTTCTTGGGACAGCATGCTGGCTGGTTCATGTGGAGTTTGCTCAAACATTCTTCACACAGGACCCGAGCAGCCTGCAAATAGGAGACTACCCAAACCCCCACATCAATCGGGACAAATCTTGAGTTGCATCCCCAGGAGGTTAAAAAAAATCCAGCGTTGAACCAACTACATCATCTGGAGACCGATAAGGCCACCTTTAAGTGGGGAGAGGCCAGCTAGGAACAGACGCTTAATTGGTTCCCCTTTCCAATTGAGCCTGGATACAAAGCAAGCTGCAGATTTATTAAATGGAACGTGGAGTGGCCTACCTTATTGGTAAGCTGTAGATCTGGGTCCATTTTTATCTGCTCCCAGTTGCTATAACCACACTCATAGATCCCTATCAGCAAATTGGAATCCTCCTCCACACCCCAATCTGTATCGAAATGCACAGCTTTCGCAAGACAGGGTAAGCGGTACCTACACAGCGGGAACAGCATGTAAATCACTGCACTTCGCAACAGATCAAACACAAATTGACATTGGGTACGCCGCAATGTCCATTTAATTGCGTCACAAGGGGTCGCTTCAGTCCATCTGTGTGAGGACACTTACTCAATGCACGAAACAAATGATGAGGAAATTGTTAAAAATGCCCATAAACAGAAACCAGAGGGCTACGTTGACCATTCTCCTTCCAAACCCCATCTGGCAAGGCACCGATTCCTTGCTGGGGTGTAGTTCCCCGGACGCCAGCTAACTTCTGGCGTCTCAACTATCCCTGCAGAAGCCTCAAAATTTACATGTTCAGAGGCTGTTTTGGCTGTGGGCCAGCATCACAGCTGACCCCAAACCTGCACTCACCAAGCTCCCACACAATTTTACCCTGAAGCAGCAGGAGGGGGCGGCACCCTCATTGTAGAGTTGGCGGCAACGGGAGCGCTGCATTATTCCCACTTCCTCAAGTTCAGAGGCCAACTCCACTAACTTAAACAATGCCTTGAGATCAGCAAAGTCAGCACATACTAGTTATCAAATGATGAAACGTAACAGTGGGCACATGAGCCCCCTTCAATCTATTTCATACAATAAAATACAATACCATGTTTCCATCCGGTCACACTTATTTATCCTGCAGCAATCTCAGAATTCCGTGTGAAAAGAATACAAAAGCAGCCAATTGGAATCTACAAAGAAGCCTGCCAGGAACAGAAACTAACAAACCAGAATATCTGGTGCATCTTAATTGGCCTCACCGGTCATGCCTTGAAATATGTCCAACTAAACTCTAAATAACAACACCCTGTGCTTATTTTACAGGGATTAGTCATCATGGCAGGGGGTTACAGGGATAGGGTGGGGGAGTGGGCCTAGGTAATGCTGTTCCAGAGGGTCGGTGCAGACTTGATGGGCCAAATGCCTTCTCCTGCGAAAGATGGGGGCGGCACGGTGGCTAGCACTGCTGCCTCACAGCGCCAGGGACCCGGGTTCAATTCCGGCTTTGGCTGACTGTCTGTGTGGAGTTTGCGCTTTCTCCCCGTGTCTGTGTGGGCTTCCTCTCAGTCATAAAATGCGCAGATTAAGTGGATTGGCCATCGTCAATTGCCCCTTAGCGCCCAAAGATGGCTTTGAAGTGATGACATTTTCACCTCAGCCGCAGAATAATGCATTCTACACCACATTGTTTAATGCTTCTATCTTTATTACATCAAACCCTACTGGCGGTAATGTCGCAGAAAATCCACTGTCAGAAAAACAAAGGCCTCATTTATCTCCTGGACCACAAATTATTGAACTCACTTTTTTCGTTCCTCAGGATCGATGGGAATGGCTTTATGTAAAGCCTCAAACTCATCTTCATGAATGAGAATCGATTTGACATTGACCTGGACACCAGAAACCTTGATAGTTGGTCCCCTCTTTTTCCCAGGGCCTTTTCCTGCAGCAAAACGAGTCCAAAGTACAGTGTATGAGCAACGGTTAGAGAACCAGACACAGACATGTTGCTCCCCTCCCAAGCCCGTTAATTACTATCATTATACAATGCTATTGCATTGTTACTTTGGATAGCCTCAATTGTTTCACCTGCAGATTGTTAAAGACCGTGTCTATCGTGTCAATGTGCTGTGAGCATTCCTTCTTAATGTCCGAAATACTTTAATGTGTGCTCTGACTCCATGAAAAAGCAACGCAGCTGATGGGACCCGCTAATTCAAAAGCAAATCTCGGGAACCCCACACAAATAGTGAGCCACACACCCAAATGATAAATATGCTGGTCAATGTTGGGACCTGCATGCAGGAAATGGTTACATTTTGGATAATTTAAAATGAACAGAATGCAAAATGGTGACTGCCTTGAGGATGGCTAAGGGTTGGGACAAACTGGCTCCAAAAAGTAACATGTTCAGTGAGTGAACAGGTTAGAGTGACCCGCAAATAGGGAACTCCAGCCACCCAGAACAGATGAAGCCAGAATAAAAGCAGCAAGGACAGCAGCTGCGACGCAGTTGCACACAACTAAATTCAGCGATGTTTTGCTAATCTGAATATGAATGATGTGTAACACTAAATTCAATCCCAATGCTGCAAATTGCCATGAGCAGTATCATTTGCATGTCCTCATTGGGGCTTATACTTGTGAGTATATAGGCATAAAGCTTGCTTCTAGCCTGTGTGTGAACGGTAGCACAGTGGTTAGCGCTGTCGCTTCACAGTGCCAGGGACGCGGGTTCGATTCCCGGCTTGGATCACTGGCTGTGCGAAGTCTGCACATTCTCCCCGTGTCTGCTTGGGTTTCCTCCAGGTGCTCCGGTTTCCTCCCACAGTCCAAAGATGTGCAGGTTAGGTGGATTGGTCACAATAAATTGCCCCGTGGTGTCCAAAAGTTAGGTGCGGTTGCTGATTTACGGGGATATGTTGGAGTTGTGGGCTTAGGTAGGGTGCTCTTTCAGGGGCCAGTGTAGATTCAATGGGCCAAATGGCTTCCTTCTGCACTGTAAATTCTATGATTTTATGATAGGAAATAGCCAGATGACTAATCTTGTGATAATTAGAGCAGTTTTAACCACAAGGAACTGACCAACCATACGTTACGTTGGCCCCTTATAGCCAGTGATCCTCACCATCCATGCCATGCATCCCTCATGAGCGATGGCAATTCAGGAATAATAATACTAATCTTTATTAGTGTCACAAGTAGGCTTACATTAACACTGCAATGAAGTTACTGTGAAAATCCCCCAGTCGCCACATTCCGGCGCCTGTTCGGGTAAACCTGGGGAAGCACATTCTCCCTGTATCTGCGTGGGTCTCACCCCCAAACCCCAAAAGATGTGCAGGGTAGGTGAATTGGCCACGCTAAATTGTCCCTTAATTGGGGGGAAAAAAAGGATTGGGTACTCTAAATTTTAAAAAAATATATTTTAAAAAATAAAATAAAATAAAGATGGGGAGGCAGAAAACCTTCAAAGATATCCCCCCCCAACCAAATTTTGCTGGGATCTGATTTTCAGTGGAGCCCCAACGTGGCTCTCCAGCCGCCACCTCAAGCTTCTTGGAAATCACGGAAGTTGGAACATGGGAGCAAGGGGCAGACTAAAATTACAGAACAGGCAATGAGAGCTCAGGGTCGAGTTACTCACCCTCAAGCCCAGCGTTTTCTTTTAGCTGCTCTTCAAATTCCTTGAGGGCCATCACACAGCCGTTATGGATGAGTTCACCCAATCGCTGGAGGTCTGCAATGGACTTGTCTACCAGCTCTGCATCGCGAGCAATACCCTCGAGCCTGGGAAAGGACAGAACACTGAATTTCTGTTTTTTTGGAACATTACTGAATTATATCAAAATACAATACATTAACATACTTTATACAATTACAATATCCACTCCAGTCTCAATCCAAAAGTCTCAATGGACTAATTGGTCAGTACACACCTGAGCCATACAGGTGAGGAAGCTACTCGGGTTAATTTGTGGTCTGTATTGAGTTAGCAAATCTGAGTCAGAGCAGTGGTTGGGATTGCTACAACTGGCCTCAGTGTCCTGGCAGTCGTGAAGAAACTATAATCATCTTTTTATTGTCACAAGTAGGCTTACATTAACACTGCAATGAAGTTACTGTGAAAAGCCCCTAGTCGCCACATTCCGGCACCTGTTCGGGTACACGGAGGGAGAATTCAGAATTCTCAGCTGGTACGGGAATTGAACCTGCGCTGCTGGCCTTGTTCTGCATCACAAACCAGCTGTCTAGCCCACTGAGCTAAACCAACTATCAGACCCAGGTTCCAAGTTCTTCACTCTTCAACCCCTGCTGGAATGCAGATGTGTGGTCATCGCAGGAAGACGGCGTTGAGTTTGACCGCGATGCCTCTGTGAGTCAAACACCGTCAACACGCTCAGGTCTGGGTTCCACACCGACATTGGCTACGGGAGGGGCATGACAGGGTAGCTGCTTCACACAAGATTCTTACCTTTATGAAAGAACTAACTACTTCAGCAGAAACCGGGAGATAAATGGATGCGCAAGTATCAAGGACCACGTGCAAAGCTTTGCTGCCGGGATGGGAGAGTGATGGAGTGAGGGAAACAGGAGATAATTAAGGTACAGGACTACACAGAAAGGAACCTTACCTTTCCAGGGGAGCACCAAACTTCTTATAACTCTTGATGAACCTGTAAGAAAATGATAAGTGTAATGGAATTAGCTTCCTTCAAATCCCTTTATTTTTCCCAATTTAGGATTTAACACTAATTAAGCACTTTACAAATCTCCAGATCTATTAAATTCAATCAGAACATGAGGTACATCTAACAGGGTAGCTATTCCTGGCCTTGTCTACCGCAACAACACGTCCACCTACCTCCTGATTTCGGCATCGGTGAAACCGTCCACCATGTCTCTCCGGACTGTCCGGGGACGGCCTCTCCGTTTGGGTCGCTTCTCCTCGTCATCACTTTCCTCCGTTTCGCTCTCCGATCCGGATGATCTCTGCCGCCTTCGCCGTGATCCAGCATCCGAATCGCTGCCATTCGCCCGAGCCTAAAACCACCAGCAACGTTAGGTTAGACACAAGCCTGTTTCTATCCTTTCCCTTTCTGACGTTGTCGACTTCCTCACCGAGTTTCAACATCAGAGGCGACCCTTCTGTACCGCACACCCAAGTGTGCCCACGCTTGAGTGATAGAGCAAGTCATCAGGCTCTTCAGCCACAGGGATGTCACAAGGAAGACTGCGTCTTCACACAGCACAATGAGCTCCAAAATAAATTGTGGAGAATTGATCAGAATTGGGAACATGGTCCAATTTACCACAGCAGAACCAAAGGGTGGTGCGGTCAACTGCGACTCCAATGCAGCTGGGCATCAGCCAGCTCAGCACAGACTGTGGGTCGAGTATGGGGCTCAACTGGTCTGTAGGATGCAGTGGAAGCGACTTCATCTCGGGGGTTATCAGGAACCTTAACCAGTTTCACTCTCAAATATGTGAGAGAGTGGGGAGGGCAACTGAAGACCTGTACCAGGTTTGTCACTGGAAACCTCGCACAATAAAGAGTTTTGTTTGTTTAAAGTCTGAAACTTTTTTTAAAATGTGAAGTTCAGTATCTTCTCTAAAAATATCACTGGAAGAATGTTAGTTCTAGGGAACAGAACACTTTCAAGGGCATCAGCATCAAACACTCCCAGATCAGAAGTAAAGCTCCCTGTCATCCATTTGGACAATGTGCATGGGTTCCAAACTCTCAAGATTGCCTGCATCACACCATCGTAATATTTTTCCATTTCTCACACCAGCCATTCAATGCTCTCCCTCTAAGCAAGACCGTTGATTTCAAATTGTGAGCAAAAGATCACAGAACTATTACAGGCACAGAACTATTACGGGCAACATGGGTTGGATTTGATCTGGGGTCCTGGGCCGAATGTACACGGCATAATCTATCTCATGAGGGATTTACTCCCGTTCTAGATTAAAACTGAAAACTAAACAAATGATATATAACCCAGTAAAGTCAGAACAACAGTTTTACTGGTAGATCAGTGTCCCATCATGAACTGAATACTGCCCACAGTCCCCCAGCTGTTCCAATTTGCCTCACATTTCTGACCAGCATCGACTCTGCACTCACATTCATTCGAAATGTGTGACCAGCAGGAAAAAGGAGAAACGCAACAAAATAGTACCATCATGTTTCAGTCCTTGTTCTAGAGAATGAAAGACACCTGACACGCGCTCACTCTTTCCCGACGGGCACACTTCACCTTTTTAGTTGAACTTCTGCTCCTCGGAAGCATGTAAATATCTTCCAGCTCTTTCTGCCGTGCCGCTTCTTCGATCTTTTTCCACTGATCCTCTGGGATGATATCATCCCATTCCTTAATCTGCTTCTCGTCCACTTCGGGTTCATTCTCCTCCATTGTGGTGAAGTTCGCCACCTGAAATAGGGAATAAGGAACAGCGAGGTCACACATTTCGGCCAGCGCTGCTAGGGGTGCCCACCCCGTCACGACATGGTGCCACCTCCTTCGAGCATGACGCACGACAGTGGCAGCCTGCTGATGGCAGACTGAAGGCTGGGAACATCTGTTAAACTGCCCGGCATCCAACATCAGCATACCATAACGATGAGCTCACGGTACTTCACCAATCGTACCTTGAATTGGGACAGCAGTTCATCTGTCGGACTCACAGATTGTTCATTCTCTCTCGTTTCTGCGAGGCGCAGGATCTCTTCAATGTCCATTTCCTGAAATTGGAGATGTATTTTTACTAGCCAACCACTGACAATGCGGGTTCAAATTAATCTCCCTCCCATCCCTGAAAATATTGACCGGGGGGGTTTAAATAGACGTAAGGCACTTGGTCGCAGTCTTTTTCAGCTGTGCACTTTGACAAAGAGTTTCAACAAGGTGAAACTTGGTCCTATCCTTTCCCCTCAAAGTCTACTCAACATGCACCTTCTGGAGTCAATGGACAGCAAGCAGGAGCAGGAACTCTGACACTCACTCCCCCCCCTCCCCCACTCCAGCCCAGGAATGTAGGGGACCAACTGCAGCACCTTTACCATCACCCCACAAACAGCGACTGATCTGATAATCCTCAACTCCACTTTCCTACCTTCTCCCCAAAACCCTGGATTCCCTTACTAATTAAAAATCTGTCTCTCGCAGCCTTGAACATACTTAGCAACCCAGCCTCTACAGCCCTCTGTGGTAAAGAATTCCACACATTCAATACCATCTAAAAGAAGAAATTCCTCCTAATTTGTGTCTCAAATGGGCGATCCCTTACTTTTGCGATTATGCCCTCTGGTCCTAACCTCCCCCGCAAGGGGAAACAACCTCCCAGTGTAAAATTATGCAGCCCAGGAGGCCATTTGCCCCATTGCAGTTGAGCCTTTCAAGGAACTATCCACTTGATCCCCCGCTCTTCCCCATAGCCCTTCAAAAGTTTCCAATCCATCGGAATCATTTGTGAAAGTTATTACTGAATCTGCTTCCTCCACCCTTTCAGGCAGAGCATCCTAGCTCATCATAACTTGAAACAATCTTGTATCATCTCTCTGGTTCTTTTGTCAATTATCTTAAATCTGTATCCTCTGGTAACCAATCCTCTTGCCATGGAAACAGCTTTTCCTTATTTCAAAACCCGTTGCACAATTTCCAGCGTCTCGAATTATTTCAAAACGCTCAACTGTTCATTTGCTGATGTGAAAATGAATGCCAATTTTTGTTGCACGTTAACAAATGCAATCGAGGCACCAAAAATAAATGTGAAAGCTGCAGAATGCCTCTTAGGTTTTTTTTACATTGACCGAGTTTAGATTCTGCAGTACCTGTGGCTCAGACTCCTCCCCCTCTGGCTCTTTGAAGAGTTCCTCGGCTCCAAACTTTAAAATCGCTGTAAGTTCCTCTTTGTTGAATGGCGTTGAGCTATAAACACAATCATGAATCATTGCAATAATCAGTGCTAGGTCGGCACTGCACAGTGCGGTCAGCGCAGTCGATCTGAGACGTCTTGGAACTTAAAATCATAGAATCCCCACAGTGCAGGAGGCCATTCGGCCCATCAGGTCTGCACCGACCCTCCAAAAGACCACCCTACCTAGGCTACGCCCACATTTTATCCCCGCAACCCCACCTAATCTTTTGGATGGCAAGGGGCAATTGAACATGGCCATCCACCTAACCGGCACATCTTTGCATGCATTTTTCTCAAAGCAGTGGCTCCTTGCCTGGGAATGGTTACCGAGAAGTTTGGGCTCCCTCCAGCATCGCAGTAAGAGATTACCCTGTTCATACAAGACTTACAAACAGGAGGAGTAGGTCATTCAGCCTCTTGAGCCTGCTCGGCCATTCAATATGATGAATGATCGGGTTGTGGCCTCAACTCCACATTCCTTCCTACCCCCTATGCCCTTTGACTCCCTTGTCAATTAAGAATCTATCTAACTCAGTCTTAAAAATATTCAATGACCTTGTCTCCAACACTCTCTGCGGAAGAGAGCTCCACAGAGTCACGACCCTCTGAGTCTTCCCCAGCTCTGATGTGCCAATTGTAAAGACCCACCCTTGTGGTCTCAACTGAGAGAGGCAAAAGCAGCATGAGCGTTGGAACCAAGATGGGATCTTCAAGGTCTCTCTGGCCACAGTCACTTGCAGCTCTCTTTGGCTTAGGGTCATCAGCACCTAGGGATCCATAGACAGGATGAGGAGCAAAGCTTTGATGGTGGCGCGTGGGAGGAAAGAGAGAAGAGACAAAAAGCACATGAAATTGATGTTGCTTACTGTGATGGACGTGCAGAGCTGTCCAGCACTGTCCGCCCGGTGGTGTCCATCCTCTGGATCACGAGATGATCTAGGACCATCTTTTTCTTGGCACGTTCAATGATGTCCTCTTCCACAGTCCCTTTTGTAACCAGGCGGTAAATATTAACCTGAAATATCGAAATTCAAACTGTTTAATCTCGTCAAAGCTTCAGACAGCAATGATATTCACAGTTCAACAGCCTGCACAGGGTAAGAGGGGACTAAAGCAGTCAGAGACCCAGCTCTTAGTCACCGTCTAGTGCAGGAAGAGTGCAGGTGTGTTTGAGCGTGCATCGTCTCTTCGGTTGACATTGGAAGATTATCAAAATTATTTTCTTTTCTTTGACCCTTTTTAAGAGGAACCTGACCCTTGCTTGAATCAGATCCGTGGACATCATTTGGTCTTGAGTCTCAAGCCTAGGTGGTGACTGTCAGCAGTAAAACCAGAAACTTCTGGAAATACTCAGCAGGTCTGACAGCATCTGGAGACAGAAACAGAGTTCAAGTTTCAGTGTCCAGGAGGAAGAAATTTAAGCCGAAATGTTAATTTTGCTTCACTCTCCACAGTTGCTGCCAGACATGTTGAGTAATTCCAGCATTCTCTGTTCATGTCCAGCATCGGTAGTTATCACAGAATCATAGAATTTACAGTGCAGAAGAGGCCATTCGGCCCATCGCGTCTGCACCGGCTCTTGGAAAGAGCACCCTTCCCATGCTCACACCTCTACCCCATCCCCATAACCCCAGTAACCGCACCCAACACTAAGGGCAATTTAGCACGGCCAATCCACCTTACCTGCACATCTTTGGACTGTGGGAGGAAACCGGAGCACCCGGAGGAAACCCACTCAGACACGGGGAGAACGTGCAGACTCCGCACAGACAGTGACCCAAGCCGAGAATCGAACCTGGGACCCTGGAGCTGTAAAGCAATTGTGCTAACGACTATGCTACCTTGCTGCCCAGTATTCTGCTTTTGTTTGGTTGACTGCTCGCATGCTGATCTCACTCTCGGTCTTATTTTACAGCTGTACGCACAAATATGACAGACGTGTGCACGCAGACACAAGGGGCCATTGTAAAGTGATTAAGGACAGGGGCTCCCCTGATCTTCCTCCTCCATAACCCAGGGGTCCGGAAATCAATTCAGGTGGCCAGGTGAGAAAAAAAAAACTATTCCGGTACAGTTCAGGGATTGAATGGGTGATCAATTGGTCTTTATGACCTCAACAGCACTCGGGGGAAGTATTTGCAAGTTAAAATTTCATTTCATGAATATAAAATAAAGCATAAACTAAAACAAGAAACATTCAGATGTAACATCAGCTGAAAACCAATCCAACGTGTATATTCTTGTGAGGCAATTGTTCCTCAACTGGGCCTTGGCAGGCCTGCCCCAACTCCAGGAGGCAGCTTGGATATGGGGGAGGGGGATGAGCAGGATGGACCCTTTTCACATGCTCATTCCAATAAATCACAATTTTCCACCTGCATTTCCCTTTGTAGCAACCCACTGAACAGGAACATAAAAGAGCTGGAAACATTTTAGACATAAACATATTCCATTCAAAATGAAACACTTGCGCAAAGCATCCAGCGAGGAGATGTCTTATAGTAATAGGTTTTCAGGAGTTCATGTTTGCCCCCAAATCAGGTCAGGCATTAACAGTGAGATAGATGTGCTCAAGGGTTGGAGAGTCACCTCAAGTCCCAATGATTACTTTAAACTGGAGAAAAATAGTTGGGCCGAGGAGACTGCAAACCAAACGATTCAAGGCAAATGTCTCCATCTCCAATAGGCAGAGGTTGAAACGGTCATCCATCACTCCAATCTCCCTTCCCACCCCAAGCCCGGCATACAAACTGACCTGCTTCTTCTGGCCTATCCTATGAGCTCGAGCCTGAGCCTGCAAGTCGTTCTGAGGATTCCAGTCAGAGTCGAAGATGATCACAGTGTCAGCGGAGGCCAGGTTAATCCCAAGCCCCCCCGCTCTTGTAGAAAGAAGGAAACAGAAGTCCTGAGGACAGAGATGGAAAACAAGTCAAGAACTAGCCCACACACACACAGGACATTTTTTAATGCAGCGGTTAGAATCTGAAATACATGGCGGAAAGGGTGGCGCAACGTGACTCAATAGTAATTTTCAAAAGCGAACTGGATGAGCTTGAAGATGATAACATTTGAAAGGTGATGGGAAACCACAGGGGAACGCAATTAATTGGTCAACTCCAGGCACAGGTTCGATGAGCTTACTGGTCTCATTCACTCGTCCTATTATTCTACAGGTTCGAGGGCTCATCATGCTTGGAGTATTCTTCCTTTGAGAACCTGGATGAAGGGCTCCGGCCATAGCACTGAGGTTAAATAGCAGGATAGGCGATGTGGGAACAGTAGTGTCTAGTTTCCAACCCTGCAGGAGATGGACAAAACCGAGGGAGGTGAGAAATTCACAAATGCGCGGAAAATGGGAAATACATCGGATCAGGGATTGTCGAGGTGGCCCTCTCGTTTGTATGGCCTCAGCTACAGACAAAGTTCGGGTGCTAGGAAGAGGAAGCGTGCGCAGGGTGGCCTTCTTTGATCATAAAGGGAACAAGGGAAGAAATTTGAGAGGGACAATGGAGTCAAGTGTTTCTGCTGAGAGAGACTGACAGACAGAGACAGAGAGAGAGAGCTGAACTTAAATGAAATAATTCAAGATCAGTTTAGAGTTTCTTTCTTTCGAGTGCCTTTCCGAAAGAAAAGCAATATATCAAAATGAAAGTAGCAGCAAATTGGGCAGGAAGCCAGTTGTGTAGTGCAAGTGCCACGACCTGCAATGTGAGTCTGTGCCAGGCTGACCAATAGCAAATCAACCCTCCCGACTCAAGTTTCCTTCCTGCGAATTCTTGACTCAAAGCAAGAACTGCATGTACTGACCTCCCCCTCAACCATACCGACACAGGACTACGCACATCACTGAAAACTACTGCTAGCATCGAATGTGGTGAAGCCCCTGCTGAATAATATTTACTGATCAGGGGTAGCTCCTGTATAACAAATTAAGAGAAGATAAACTCTTAAATGCTATATTGTGTAGAAGAAGCGATATTCGTTGTAAATTCCTAAGATCTGGTCTGGCGCGGGTATGTTATAAATGATGAAGCAGGTGTCATCGGGAAATTTAAGATGATCAGACAGGAATGTGAGAGTTGGGCGAGGATTCAGCCTCAAACCTGGGATGAAGCAAGCACAGCTTTAGCGAACGACCTCAGAAAGAGCGAGGGATCTCCGAACAATCCAGGAATGAGCAGATTTACTACAGAATCTCAAGAGCGAGTGGGGGGTTTACTAAACAATTCGAGATGAGCTACGGTTTACTGAACCACCCCAGGGTGAAAGAGGGTTTATTAAACAATGCCAAAACAATCAATGGTTCACTATATAATTTTAAACAGTGTCATTTTTTGAGGTTGAAATCAACACTTCCTCACCTCAGATCCTTCTGCATTGAAGTGGTCCAAAGCCTGTTTTCTTAATTCCCCTTTTATAGATCCATCTAAACGCTGCAATAGGATAAAACAGAAACATCTTAACCGTATGCTTGAAGATCAGCCATAAACTCTGAAGTGCAGATATCCCATCTATTTTTATTCTGTTACTCAGTCCAAAAATAATCCTGCTTTAAGAGGCTGTGCTTAGTCAACAGCTACTGAAGGGTGTGCGTCATTGGGCAACCTCACATAGACGAGTTGCCAGACTAGCCACATAAGATACCGACCAAATTTGGCCAACAATTCAGCTTTGCTGTCTACAGATATTCTCCACAAACCTGCAGTCATTAAAGTGATAATGGGCAAGAGCAAGGTGGTGGAGCAGGCTCATCTTTTGACTTTTTGCCTTTGAAACCCAAGTTAAAAATCAGTCCAGATGGTAGGCTTTTCTATAAGAGTCTGAGGTGGAGTAAGCCCCAGCTCCCACTGTGCCCCCCCTCCCCCTCCCCCCACCCCAAGTCCTGGCATTTAATCAAGATTTGTTTTGGACATTTAATCAAGATTTGTTTTGGACCTGAATTAACAACAATGAATCATGTCTCTCAAGGTCATCACCAGTGGGTCTCTTGTTGCTCGTCAGAAAGTCAGGGTGAAAGTAAATTTGCATCAGCAAGCACGAAGGATGCTGTAGGTGGAGATCCTACCAACTGTCCTGGCTTGAGACAATTCACACCTCTTTAATCTGTGGTTATCCCTCTCTCCAGTTGCTCCGTCTGGACCTGTAGACTTAATTACCTGCGAAGACTCACATTCAAAGTATCGTCTTGCACCTTTGACTTTGTCTGTATTTATGTTTCTGGAACTCACCTCTTCATTCACCGGAGGAAGGAGCAGTGCTCCGAAAGCTAGTGATTCGAAACAAACCTGTTGGACTTTAACCTGGTGTTGTAAGACTTCTTACTGTGCTCACCCCAGTCCAACGCCAGCATTTCCACATCGTATTATAGAGAGGGGAACCTTCAACTTCAAGGGTGCAGCTGTAAGCATGACAGTGCCACAGAATGCTGATGTGCAAGTATGGATCCTCCGCACCGTACAGGACAAATGATGCGATTGGTTCTGACACAAGGCCTGATGGGTGACTCGGGCGCTGGCTGGAGAGCCTCGTTTAGGGCAGGCCCGTTGTATATTGCTCCACTTACGTACTTGAGCAGATAGCAGGAGGCCGTTGCCCGGGATCAGGACCAAGCGGGGTGGAAATCCCACCTGCCAAGAGCTGCCAGAACTGCACCATTATCGGGGAGTTTGTGGCCGCCGCCTGTACAACATCAGACCAAGGCTGAGGATTGTCGCTGGATTCCTGGCCAGAGATGAGTGATGGCGGGGTGGGCTTTGACAGCAAGGGTGGGGGCAGCAGCTCTCAAGTGGGGAAGTACCAGCTCACTGCCCCTCCACAGACCACCCCTTTCTGATGCCGGGTCCCTTGGACAGGCTCAGAGTGCCTTTGGATGAGGGGTCACACTTGGAAGCCTGCAAGAAACCCCGAATGATTCCATTCAGGGCAAGCCCCCTGCCAGTGGTGCCAGGGTGAGGCCCTTAAGAGGGCACATAAGGGCCCCAATTGGTAGTGGGGGCAGGAAGGCCATCCATGGGTGGAGGAAGGAAAGGGGAAGGATCTGCAACTGTTACCCTGGTGCCCGATTAAAATCTCCACCACGAGAAGGCACAAGATTCCATCCTAGGTGTATAAAACAAAAGGGTAAATTTTTCTGTCTGGCCCGATGCAGGAATCGTTGCTGGTGGGACAGACAGTTTGATGGATAACTTAAAGGCCCGTTGACCTCAGGAAATTTCCAGTCTTGGGACGGGTGCAACTGGAAAACAACGCCCCAAATGTTCCATTCGCCTGCAACAACATCCCTCACCATGACGAGCAAAAAGAGCGCTTGCAAGTGAATCGCAAATGTAACAAAATTTGGAAACTTACTGTGGTCCATAAGTAACACAACTCTAAATCGTCTGTCAAAACTCTGAATGGTTCAATATCTTATTAACATTCCTTCATTCCCCACCAAGCTCACCTGGAATGGGTAGTGTTTGATGGTCAAGTATTCAGCAAGAATATCCAACATTCGGACCATCTGAGAGAAGATAAGCACTCGGTTTCCTCTTTCCCGAAGCCTGGTCATCAGCTTATCCAGCAGAATCAGCTTGCCACTGCTCTTGATCAAGTTCTGCAGCAGGGGTAAAAGAAATTCCACGTGTTGAGAAACTGATCAATTCGTCCCACACTTTGTGATTTTTTTCTACCAGCCAGTTAATACTGAGGGGAGGGGTGTGGGGAAGAGGATTACTCAGGTGCTGGGTATAGCGCAGCTCTAAATATTTCATTACCCAAAGAAAAAAATTGATGAATTTAACATGTTCAAATGTATAGGGAAAGTTTTCACCCTCAATTACACGGAAACAGCAGGTCACGGATCCCCACCAGCCTGTTCTGCCATTCAATTGTATCATGGTTGATTTGCATCTTAATTCCATCGAGCAAAGGAAGTGAGGAACTTAAAAGTTTTTAAATAGTACACTACGAAGATTTCGCTTTTGAACAGAAGAACTGAGACTTTCTGGCACCCGAGAGATCAAAGGGATTCGGTTCAATTGGTTGGCTGGTGGCCAATGGATTGGCTAAGGACTGTGTTCTGCCCGGCAACAGACAGTGATTGGGTTCAGCCAGGTGGGGGGGTTTCAGAGGACCCAGAAAGAGGAAGTTCCTGGACACTGAGTTTTTTTTTAAACCCCTCTGCGTTTGTCTGTCTTGTGTGTGCAGAGGGTGGGATGAGTTGAAGAGGAGGGGTTAAGAATTAAACAATAGTTAACCAGTTGTATTTGCTGCCTATTTAATTTTAGTTATTGTTACTAATAAAGCACGGTAGCATTGTGGATAGCACAATTGCTTCACAGCTCCAGGGTCCCAGGTTCGATTCCGGCTTGAGTCACTGTCTGTGCGGAGTCTGCACATCCTCCCCGTGTGTGCGTGGGTTTCCTCCGGGTGCTCCGGTTTCCTCCCACAGTCCAAAGATGTGCAGGTTAGGTGGATTGGCTATGATAAATTGCTCTTAGTGTCCAAAATTGTCCTTCATGTCCAAAATTGCCCTTAGTGTTGGGTGGGGTTACTGGGTTATGGGGATAGGGTGGCGGTGTGGACCTTGGGTAGGGTGCTCTTTCCAAGAGCCGGTGCAGACTCGATGGGCCGAATGGCCTCCTTCTGCACTGTAAATTCTAAGAAAAGTTAATAGTGTTTCAATTTTCAAACCTGGTGACTGCAGTTATCGGGCAGCCAAAGACCTCAGGTATTTAAAAAAATTAAGTTAATTTCAATTGTATTGAGACTCTGGGTCAAGTGGGGATGGAATTGACCGCGCACTAGCCCAGGGGGTCAGTCTGCCAGCTTTGCCTTAAAAATATTCAATGACTGCTTCCACCACCTTTTGAGGAAGAAAGTTAGCGATTCACCACCCTCAGGAAAGGAAATTCTCCTCATAAGACCATAAGACATAGGAGCAGAATTAGGCCTCTGCCCATCGAGTCTGCTCCACCGTTCAAACATGGCTGACATTTTTATCATCCCCATTCACCTGCCTTCTCCCCATAACTCCTGGTCCCCTTATTAATCAAGAACCTATCTATCTCTGTCTTAAAGACACTGAGTGGTTTGGCTCCGTCTTAAATGGTTGGCACCGTATTTTTAAACAGTGACCCACTAATTCCAGCAACCTGGGAAAGAATGAGGTGGAGGAGATGATGACGCAATGTGTCCTGATTTGCACTACAGGGTTACTTACATAGGGAAGAAGAAACTGGAGGACAAGAATAATTAGAAACCATCGAGAGACGTGGAATGAAGAGAATTGCATTTATACAGCATCTTTCACAACCTCAGGCTGCCCTATAGCGTTTTACACGCAATGAAATACATTTGAATGCAGTCACTGTTGCAATGTAGGAAATGTGGTATCCAATTTGCAATAATTTGCACCCACAAACAGCAATGTGATAATGACCAGATCATCTGCTTTGTTATGTTGATTTAGTAAACCTTGACCAGGACACTGGGGAGTAACTCCCCGAACCCTTGCTCGAAATAGTGCCAGAAATAGTGCCAGTACCTCCACCTATGAGGGCAGGGAGCCTTTGTTTAACAAAGGGTGACACCGTAACAGTGCAGCACTCCCTCAGCACTGCACTGTAGTGTGCACCTGAATCTCTTTCTGCTCAAATGCTATCAGCTGAGCCAAGGCAGACACATTTACCTCAGTCATATTCATAAATTAGAGAATTGGAGGAAAAACTATCGAAGGAACAGAAAGCGGCCATTCGATTCATCGAGCTTACTGTGCCATTAATTAGATCATGGCTGAACGTCTACCTCAATGTCACTTTTCCGCACTATCTCCATATCCCCGATGTCATTAGTCTCCAGAAATCTATCTATTTTGGTCTTCAACATGCTCAATGATCGACTTCCACAGCCCTCTGGAGTAGAGAATTTCATAGATTCAGCACCCGCTGAGCGAACAAATTCCTCCTCATCTCTGTCCCAAAGGGCCCACCCCTTATCCGGAGATTATGTCCTCTGGTTTTAGGCTCACCAGCCGGAGGAAAACATTTTTATCTATGCCCTGCGGGAATTTTTGTTCAATTTCAATGAAGTCACCCCTCATTGTTCAAAACTCGAGGGAATACAGAACCAATCTCCTCAAACTCTCCTCATGAAACAATCCTGCCACCCCAGGGATTAGTCTGTTGAATCTCCGTTGCACTCCCTTTACCAAAACTGTACACAATATAGGAGGTAAATGTCATAGAATTTACAGTGCAGAAAGAGGCCATTCGGCCCATCAAGTCTGCAACAGCTCTTGGAAAGAGCACCCCACCCAAGGTCAACACCTTCACCCTATCCCCATAACCCACCAACTCCATCCAACACTAAGGGCAATTTTGGACACTAAGGGCAATTTATCATGGCCAATCCACCTAACCTGCACTATCTTTGGACTGTGGGAGGAAACCGGAGCACCCGGAGGAAACCCACGCACACACGGGGAGGATGTGCAGACTCCGCACAGACAGTGACCCAAGCCGGAATCGAACCTGGGACCCTGGAGCTGTGAAGCAATTGTGCTATCCACAATGCTACCGTACTGCCCTCCCAGAAGGCTCGATCGTGGAGAGATTTGCTGAATACTCGTGGCAACGAGGAGGAAACAAGTGTGTGCGTCTGACGGAAAACAAGAGTGGGAAGAACAATTTCAACAAATGAAATATGACATTTACTGTGGTTGACGGCACTTCCAGTTGGGTGATAACCAGGGACGCTGAGGATAAATGAAAAGGTAACGTAAATAAGCAACATTGCCCGTGCTTAGGTTCTCTTTTCTGAAACACCTTTAAAGGGCGTGCGTGATTCAGTACACCAGTGACAGAGAGTTCGGAACAAAAAGGTTTCACCCACCTGCAGCACTTCCTGGCTTGTCAGGTTCTCATTCTCCTCGCAATGTTTGACCAAGTAGCAGTGATTGCAACATTTCTTCAGCTCCATCATGATGTTGAGGAAGCTCGATGAAGACCCCCTGGTTCCCTTTGTGAGCGCTTTGTAATTTCGCGTCAATATCCACCTGTATCAAGAGAGATCGTGAGTACTCGGCCACGATTAAACTGCAGCACCAGTTCCCCATTCCGCACGCTGCAGCCTCACCATAACCAACACTCTGCGACAAGGAAAAAGTCTAACGGATGCATCAAATCCATTCCATCCAGAGTTCATGCATGATTATTCTGTCATGGGCTCTTCCTTCGCCTCCTGGATACCTACCCTTACCTCACTGGGGTGCAAAATATTCCAGCAGTTCTGTTATTCTCAATCCTACTTCCAACCAAAGTAGATACCGCAGCCTTTTAACATATGAACTTCTCTTACATGACATCGTACAGATCCACTATCCTGCGTCATTACTCATCTCACTTAATGCTATGAATTTTATACTCATCCTAGTTAAGTGGTTTTCCTTCCCATTCCTGCACAGTCACCTCTGGTACCCCTCTCCTTGGCCCCCCTCCTATTTCTCATCTGCACACTTCCGCTGGGTGATATCACTCAAAAACTTGGTGTCAGTTTCCACATGAATGCTCACAATATGGAGCTCTATCCCGCCTCCACCTCACTTCTGACCTTTCCATCACCTCAAATCTGTTCAACATCCATAACTGGATGAACAGAAATTTTCTCAAATTAACTGCTTGGAAAACAGAACCCATTGCATTTTGTCCGAGTCACAACTTCTTCCTCTTGCTCCTCATTCTGTTCCTCGCCCTGGCAACTGTCGAGACTGTACACAACTTTGGTGCTACATTTGAAGGTGAGCTTTGGATCATAAGTCCACACCACCATCAAGATGCCTTGTTCCCCTCCCATAACATCGCCCTGCCCCTGCTGTAGCTTAACTGCTGCTGAAACTCTCATCTGTGTCTTTGTTACCTCTAGACTTGACTATTTCAACTCATTATTGGCTGGCCTCAATAGACCAACCCTGTGCAACCCCGGGGCAGCACGGTAGCAGTGGGTAAGCACTGTTGCTTCACAGCTCCAGGGTCCCAGGTTCGATTCCCGGCTTGGGTCACTGTCTGTGTGGAGTCTGCACGTTCTCCCTGTGTCTGTGTGGGTTCCCTCCAGGTGCTCCGGTTTCCTTCCATATGTCCCGAAAGACGTGCTTTTAGGTGAATTGGACATTCTGAACCCTCCCTCTGTGTACCCGAACAGGCGCTGGAATGTGGCGACTAGGGCCTTTTCACAGGAACTTCATTGCAGTGTTAATGTAAGCCTACTTGTGACAATAAAGATTATTATTATAAGCTTATAGCCATTCAATACTCTTGTCCCAACTTGAATATTGTCCTGCTGACTCATCGCCCCAGTGCCCTCTGGCCTACATTAGCTCCTAGTTGAGCAGCACCTCTACTTTAAAATTCTCCACCCTCATCTTCAAATTTCCATGGCCTTTCCCATCCTATCTCTGGAATCTTCTTCAGCCCTACAGCCACCCTTCGAGCTATCTACGCCAATTCCAATCTGGAGCATTCCCACGGTAGTGAAGCTGTGACCAGTATCTGAAACAGTGGCGAGTGGGCCGCATTAGTGGCCCTCCTTCATCTCGGTGAGCCGCAAGATTGAAATCAGACTTGTTTACCCCATGAATAAGATGAAATACCCTTTAAAAGACATTGACAACATTTAAAGGGCAGATACATGAATAGGGACGGTTTAGAGGAATATAGGCCAGATGCAGGTAAATGGGGTCAGCTTGGGTGGGCTTTTTGGTTTGCATGGACCAGTTTGGGGTGAAGGGCCTGTCTCCGTGCCGTAGATTCCATGACATACTTTTAATACATGTCAAATATTTCATAATGAGTTACAGAAAATGCGTAATCAGTTATTTACATAGAATTTACAGTGCAGAAGGAGGCCATTCGGCCCATCGAGTCTGCACCGGCTCTTGGAACGAGCACCCTACCCAAGTCCACACCTCCACCCGATCCCCATAGCCCAGTAACCCCACCCAGCACTAAGGGCAATTTTGGACACTAAGGGCAATTTATCATGGCCAATCCACCTAACCTGCACATCTTTGGACTGTGGGAGGAAACCGGAGCACCCGGAGGAAACCCACGCAGACACGGGGAGAACGTGCAAACTCCGCAGTGACCCAGCGGCGAATCGAACCAGGGACCCTGGAGCTGTGGAGCAATTGTGCTAACCACAAT
The DNA here is from genome assembly GCF_047496885.1 of Scyliorhinus torazame. Taxonomy (NCBI): domain Eukaryota; kingdom Metazoa; phylum Chordata; class Chondrichthyes; order Carcharhiniformes; family Scyliorhinidae; genus Scyliorhinus; species Scyliorhinus torazame. Next base: position 20,909,524 of record NC_092718.1, on the reverse strand, counting down.
GCTACCAAAAACTAAATATTAATAGAACTATCAAATAGCAAAAATAAATAAAATATTTTCACTTTGGGCGCAGCACATGTCTCTCTCAGTCAATGCTGTGAGCAATCAGAACACACCTCACTTCACTCTCCCTCACTTTACGTGCGGATCACTTTAGTCATATCGGTAAGAAAAAATCTACGCGGACGGAAATCACGGAATGTGTCAGACTCTGCACGCGGGCAACGGTCAACAAAATGCCTCGTTGGCCGTATGCAGAACCCAGATGGGCCGAATGCGGCCCTCATGTTATAGGTTGCCCACCACTGACCTGATCCATCAGGAATGGAGGCCACAACATCACAAATGCAAAGTCACTTGGCCTTAAGGTCTTGCTATTTATAAAACTGTTTAATTCCATCGAGACAATACAAGAACACAAGAAAAAGGAGCAGCGGACCATTCATTCCCCCGAACTGATCTGCCATTCAATGAGATCATGGCTGATCTGATCGTGGCGTCAACGCCACTTCCCTAACTGCCCGCCATGATCCTCAAATCTAAAATCTTGAATACATTCATAGAATCACAAAATGTACAGTGCAGGCCATTCAGCCCACCGAGTCCGTCCTGCCCCTTGGAAAGAGCACCCTACCTAAGCCCACATCCCCACCCTATCCCAACAACCCCACCCAACCTTTTTAAGGACATTTTAGCATGGCCAAGCCACCTAACCTGCACATCTTTGGACTTTGGGAGGAAACCGGAGCACCCAGAGGAAACCCATGCAGACTCTGCACAGAGAGTGGCCCAAGCTGGGAATTGAACCTGGGACGCTGGAGCTGTGAAGCAACTGTGCTAACCACTGTGCTACCGTGCTGCCCTAAAGGCTGAGTTAGACAACGACACAGCCTCCACTGAAAATTCGAAAGATTATCAATGTATATTCAACCTCCTTCACAACTCCAGGTCGCAAAAATGCATATTGCCGCAATGGAATTAATGCGGCACTTTAGGAGAGGACAACCTATTCATTATTTGGCTCCTGTGCTCCATAAACTAACCATTACAATAGTAGAATCCTGGTGGTTACTGAATGATTCAGTAATCAATTTTATTCACACTTTGGATGCAGAGGGAGCACATGGCTCAATGACTCAATACTGAGGCTAGAAAAAAATTGCCAAAATGTCATTACATTGCTCCCTCATCGGGTGACACCAGGAAGTTATAATTATTCTCTGCTCTCTGTCGATTTAGGTGGTCTCAGCAGCTGTCCTCAATGCCGAGTGTTAGGGAGGCAGAGGAAAATCAGCTAGCTATTCCACTGCAGGGTATGGATAAAGGATGAATCAAGATCGGTCTTGACTGTGTTGTCCTCCAGAGGTAACATAGCCCTCCAGCACTAACCGCCTACACTCAAATCAGCGGGAAGGGCGATATATAGAGTCCAGCATGCGTAAACGGCAAAAATTAGTAAAGCAGGTAATAATCATAGAATCCCTACAGTGCAGGAGGCCATTCAGTCCATCATATCTGTGGTTGTCCCCCTCTCGAACAGATATACCCCTTTGGATACTGTCGGGGGGGATAGCCTATCAGGGGAAAACAGCAGCAGCCAGAGCAGTGGCACCACGGCTGGCTCTGATGTTCAGAAGGGAGGGTCAAAGCGCAGAAGAGTAATAGTAATAGGGGACTCTATAGTCAGGGGCACAGATAGGCGCTTCTGTGGACGTGAAAGAGACTCCAGGATGGTATGTTGCCTCCCTGGTGCCAGGGTCCAGGATGTCTCCGAACGGGTAGAGGGAATCCTGAAGGGGGAGGGCAAACAGGCAGAGGTCGTTGTACATATTGGTACTAACGACATAGGCAGGAAGGGGCATGAGGTCCTGCAGCAGGAGTTCAGGGAGCTAGGCAGAAAGTTAAAAGACAGGACCTCGAGGGTTGTAATCTCGGGATTACTCCCTGTGCCACGTGCCAGTGAGGCTAGAAATAGGAAGATAGAGCAGATAAACACGTGGCTAAACAGCTGGTGTAGGAGGGAGGGTTTCCATTATCTGGACCACTGGGAGCTCTTCCGGGGCAGGTGTGACCTGTATAAGAAGGACGGGTTGCATCTAAACCGGAGAGGCATAAATATCCTGGCCGCGAGGTTTGCTAGTGTCACACGGGAGGGTTTAAACTAGTATGGCAGGGGGTGGGCACGGGAGCAATAGGTGAGAAGGTGAGAGCATTGAGGGAGAACTAGGGAATAGGGACAGTGTGGCTCTGAGGCAGAGCAGACGGGGAGAAGCTGCTGAACACAGCGGGTCTGGTGGCCTGAAGTGCATATGTTTTAATGCAAGGAGCATTACGGGTAAGGCAGATGAACTTAGAGCTTGGATTAGTACTTGGAACTATGATGTTGTTGCCATTACAGAGACCTGGTTGAGGGAAGGGCAGGATTGGCAGCTAAACGTTCCAGGATTTAGATGTTTCAGGCGGGATAGAGGGGGATGTAAAAGGGGAGGCGGAGTTGCGCTACTTGTTCGGGAGAATATCACAGCTGTACTGCGAGAGGACACCTCAGAGGGCAGTGAGGCTATATGGGTAGAGATCAGGAATAAGAAGGGTGCAGTCACAATGTTGGGGGTATACTACAGGCCTCCCAACAGCCAGCGGGAGATAGAGGAGCAGATAGGTAGACAGATTTTGGAAAAGAGTAAAAACAACAGGGTTGTGCTGATGGGAGACTTCAACTTTCCCAATATTGACTGGGACTCACTTAGTGCCAGGGGCTTAGACGGGGCGGAGTTTGTAAGGAGCATCCAGGAGGGCTTCTTAAAACAATATGTAGACAGTCCAACTAGGGAAGGGGCGGTACTGGACCTGGTATTGGGGAATGAGCCCGGCCAGGTGGTAGATGTTTCAGTAGGGGAGCATTTCGGTAACAGTGACCACAATTCAGTAAGTTTTAAAGTACTGGTGGACAAGGATAAGAGTGGTCCGAGGATGAATGTGCTAAATTGGGGGAAGGTTAATTATAACAATATTAGGCGGGAACTGAAGAACATAGATTGGGGGCGGATGTCTGAGGGCAAATCAACATCTGACATGTGGGAGGCTTTCAAGTGGCAGTTGAAAGGAATACAGGACCGGCATGTTCCTGTGAGGAAGAAAGATAAATACGGCAATTTTCGGGAACCTTGGATGACGAGTGATATTGTAGGCCTCGTCAAAAAGAAAAAGGAGGCATTTGTCAGGGCTAAAAGGCTGGGAACAGACAAAGCCTGCGTGGAATATAAGGAAAGTAGGAAGGAACTTAAGCAAGGAGTCAGGAGGGCTAGAAGGGGTCACGAAAAGTCATTGGCAAATAGGGTTAAGGAAAATCCCAAGGCTTTTTACATGTACATAAAAAGCAAGAGGGTAGCCAGGGAAAGGGTTGGCCCACTGAAGGATAGGCAAGGGAGTCTATGTGTGGAGCCAGAGGAAATGGGCGAGGTACTAAATGAATACTTTGCATCAGTATTCACCAAAGAGAAGGAATTGGTAGATGTTGAGTCTGGAGAAGGGGGTGTAGATAGCCTGGGTCACATTGTGATCCAAAAAGACGAGGTGTTGGGTGTCTTAAAAAATATTAAGGTAGATAAGTCCCCAGGGCCTGATGGGATCTACCCCAGAATACTGAAGGAGGCTGGAGAGGAAATTGCTGAGGCCTTGACAGAAATCTTTGGATCCTCACTGTCTTCAGGGAATGTCCCGGAGGACTGGAGAATAGCCAATGTTGTTCCTCTGTTTAAGAAGGGTAGCAAGGATAATCCCGGGAACTACAGGCCGGTGAGCCTTACTTCAGTGGTAGGGAAATTACTGGAGAGAATTCTTCGAGACAGGATCTACTCCCATTTGGAAGCAAATGGACGTATTAGTGAGAGGCAGCACGGTTTTGTGAAGGGGAGGTCGTGTCTCACTAACTTGATAAGAGTTTTTCGAGGAGGTCACTAAGATGATTGATGCAGGTAGGGCAGTAGATGTTGTCTATATGGACTTCAGTAAGGCCTTTGACAAGGTCCCTCATGGTAGACTAGTACAAAAGGTGAAGTCACACGGGATCAGGGGTGAGCTGGCAAGGTGGATACAGAACTGGCTAGGCCATAGAAGGCAGAGAGTAGCAATGGAGGGATGCTTTTCTAATTGGAGGGCTGTGACCAGTGGTGTTCCACAGGGATCAGTGCTGGGACCTTTGCTCTTTGTAGTATATATAAATGATTTGGAGGAAAATGTAACTGGTCTGATTAGTAAGTTTGCAGACACAAAGGTTGGTGGAATTGCGGATAGCGATGAGGACTGTCGGAGGATACAGCAGGATTTAGATTGTCTGGAGACTTGGGCGTAGAGATGGCAGATGGTGTTTAATCCGGACAAATGTGAGGTAATGCATTTTGGAAGGGCTAATGCAGGTAGGGAATATACAGTGAATGGTAGAACCCTCAAGAGTATTGAAAGTCAAAGAGATCTAGGAGCACAGGTCCACAGGTCATTGAAAGGGGCAACACAGGTGGAGAAGGTAGTCAAGAAGGCATACGGCATGCTTGCCTTCATTGGCCGGGGCATTGAGTATAAGAATTGGCAAGTCATGTTGCAGCTGTATAGAACCTTAGTTAGGCCACACTTGGAGTATAGTATTCAATTCTGGTCGCCACACTACCAGAAGGATGTGGAGGCTTTAGAGAGGGTGCTGAAGAGATTTACCAGAATGTTGCCTGGTATGGAGGGCATTAGCTATGAGGAGCGATTGAATAAACTCGGTTTGTTCTCACTGGAACGAAGGAGGTTGAGGGGAGACCTGATAGAGGTATACAAAATTATGAGGGGCATAGACAGAGTGGATAGTCAGAGGCTTTTCCCCAGGGTAGAGGGGTCAATTACTAGGGGGCATAGGTTTAAGGTGAGAGGGGCAAGGTTTAGAGTAGATGTACGAGGCAAGTTTTTTACGCAGAGGGTAGTGGGTGCCTGGAACTCGCTACCGGAGGAGGTAGTGGAAGCAGGGACGATAGGGACATTTAAGGGGCATCTTGACAAATATATGAATAGGATGGGAATAGTCTCATCCTATTCATAGGGTGAGACTAGGACTCATACGGACCCAGGAAGTGTAGAAGATTATAGTTTAGTCGGGCAGCATGGTCGGCACGGGCTTGGAGGGCCGAAGGGCCTGTTCCTGTGCTGTACATTTCTTTGTTCTTTGTTATATCTGTACCAACCCTTCGAAAGACCACCCTACCTTGTCCCACTCCCCCGCAACCCCACCCAACCTAAAGGAAAGTTTATCATTGCCAATCCACCTAACCTGCACATCATTGTACTGTGGGAGAAAACCGGAGCACGCGGAGGAAACCCACGCAGACACGGGGTGAAAGTGCAAACTCCACACAGTCAGCCAGCCAAGGTCGGAATCGAACCCGGGTCCCTGGCACTGCGAGGCAACTGTGCTAACCACTGCGTCATCCCCAAGAGTAGAGGGTTTGAAAAAAAGACAAAATTAATTTTACAAAACCTTCATTAGACCCTGAACTTCCACCTCTCCGTGATCTCCTCACCACAACATCAGCTGAGCTCTTACTTATAATACTGCTTCTGTGAGGCTGACATTTCCACCCTCAGAATCTGTTCAACTTTGGCAGGAAGTGATTTTTCAACATCTTTCTTCACTCGGCGCAGCAGGAAGGGTTCCAGCACCCTGTGGAGACTTTGGAAACCATTTTCTCTTCCCTTCCCATGTTCCTCTTCAAAGTCCTCCCAGGCATCAAACCTGGAGCGGAAAGAAAATTCAGATGCGAATGGTACATAGAATTTACAGTGCTGAAGGTGGACATTTGGCCCATCGAGTCTGCACAGTTCTTGGAAAGAGCACCCTACTTAAGTCCACACCTCCACCCTATTCCCGTAACCCAGTGACCCCACCTAACATTTTTTGGACACCAAGGGCAATTTAGCACGGCCAATCCACCTAACCTGCACAACTTTGGACTGTGGGAGGAAACCGGAGCATCCGGAGGAAACCCACGCAGACATGGGGAGAACGTGCAGAAACCGCTCAGACAGTGACCCAAGCCAGGAATCGAACCTGGGACCCTGGAGCTGTGAAGCAACTGTGCAAACCACTGTTCTACCGTGCTGCACATGTCTTAAAGGAATAACATGCCACACAGCATCGCCAGCCAGGCAGCACTCCTTCAGTGCCACACTTTGTGAGAATCGCTGCACCTTTTTTGATGCAAGACCTGAGGCTTAATGAATCATAGAATCCCAGAATGATGGGGAGATGCCGGCGTTGGACTGGGGTGAGCACAGTAAGAAGTTTTACAACACCAGGTTAAAGTCCAACAGGTTTGTTTTGATGTCACTAGCTTTCGGAGCACTGCTCCTTCCTCAGGTGAATGAAATGAAAATGAAATGAAAATCGCTTATTGTCATGAGTAGGCTTCAATGAAGTTACTGTGAAAAGACCCTAGTCGCCACATTCCGGCGCCTGTTCGGGGAGGCTGGTACGGGAATTGAACCGTGCTGCTGGCCCGCCTTGGTCTGCTTTAAAAGCCAGCGATTTAGCCCAGTGTGCTAAACCAGCCCCTATGAATGAAGAGGTATTTTCCAGAAACATATATATAGACAGATTCAAAGTTGCCAGACAATGCTTGGAATACGAGCATCAGCAGGTGATTAAATCTTTACAGATCCAGAGATGGGGTAACCCATGGGCAGAATCCCAGAAGGCAGCCATTTGACCAATCATGCCTGTGCTAGCTCTGTACAGGCTGTGCACGTTCTCTCTCTCTCTGTAACCCTGCAAATCTTTCCCAGAGGATGCACAATGAAGGGATCTGGGATGTAATCTGAATCCCAGGGATAATCATAATCTGTCCTGCTTACACCACATGTTAGGCAAGTTATTCAAATTGGATACAAACATAATCAATCCCATTACATCTGACTAAATGGGCAACAAATCAATCTAACCTCTCATTCCCCACTGCTATCTATTAACATTAGCTCAAAAGCAAATGCGAGGACATGGCTGAGTGTGGTCTTCAATAAGCCGGATACTATTCACCCAAAAGGTACATACAGGATGGAGACTGCATGCATCAGGTGATGACGGGCAGCCTGTACCTGTGGAGCAGTTCTCAGCGTCAATGTGGTCAGGCTTACGGGAATGGGGCGGGTTGGCAGGGGAATTAACTAAACCTAGTTGCAAATCTTGATCCAAGACCGTATTTCTTTCCGCTTTAAGAGGTTGGCTTACTTTTCAGGCATGATGAAGTGCAGGAGGGACCAGAGCTCCTTCAGCGAGTTCTGCAGTGGAGTCCCCGTTATCAGCAGCCGATGGTTGGACTTGAAATCAATCAGAGTCCGGTACAAGAGGGAGTCATCATTCTTCAATCGGTGAGCTTCGTCCACTCCCAGGAAAGCCCAGTTTATGCTCCCCAAAACATTCTGACAAGAAAAACACAAGTCTCGGTAAGAATTGATGACTGAATTTTCAGCACAAATAAAAGGCACTCAGCCAATGGGGCTTGTGCCCCATCGCTCCGTGGTGGGGTTTTCTATTCTAATGTCAGTACTTTTGCTCTTTCCCCATACCCTTTGATTATTTTCTTCTTCCAGCATTTATCTAACTCGCGCTTAACCCTTATGACCAACTCAGCATCCCGACAGCCATTTGTGGTAAAGCATTCCATAACTTCACAATCCTTTCGAGTGGAAAATATTCTTTGCTATCGCTCCCTCTGTGCCAATTCTGAAATTACGCCTCTTGGTTACCAGTCCAGTTTCATCTCAAGGTTATCAAATTCCCAGTCAACTTGTCCCAGAGTATGTTACCTTATCTTTGAGCAGAATTTCGTATGTCGTTATCAACACATTAAACTTCATCCTCTTTGTCTCAGGGTGTAACCAGTCATATTCCCTGATCTGTAACAGAAAATGTTAATGAGCTGTGCGCCGGACGTTAATGTTCACCGGCGGTCATGCAATATCAACAGGCCCGGGGTCCTAGTCCTTGAACGAGTGTGCCCACCAACCAAATGCTGGTTTATATCGCGCACAACAGGGAATGGCCTTCAACCATTAGTAGATTGCTGAGGCCTTGACAGAAATATTTGGATCCTCGCTGTCTTCAGGGGATGTCCCGGAGGACTGGAGAATAGCCAATGTTGTTCCTCTGTTTAAGAAGGGTAGCAAGGATAATCCCGGGAACTACAGGCCGGTGAGCCTTACTTCAGTGGTAGGGAAATTACTGGAGAGAATTCTTCGAGACAGGATCTACTCCCATTTGGAAGCAAATGGACGTATTAGTGAGAGGCAGCACGGTTTTGTGAAGGGGAGGTCGTGTCTCACTAACTTGATAGAGTTTTTCGAGGAGGTCACTAAGATGATTGATGCAGGTAGGGCAGTAGATGTTGTCTATATGGACTTCAGTAAGGCCTTTGACAAGGTCCCTCATGGTAGACTAGTACAAAAGGTGAAGTCACAAGGGATCGGGGTGAACTGGCAAGGTGGATACAGAACTGGCTAGGCCATAGAAGGCAGAGAGTAGCAATGGAGGGATGCTTTTCTAATTGGAGGGCTGTGACCAGTGGTGTTCCACAGGGATCAGTGCTGGGACCTTTGCTCTTTGTAGTATATATAAATGATTTGGAGGAAAATGTAACTGGTCTGATTAGTAAGTTTGCAGACGACACAAAGGTTGGTGGAATTGCGGATAGCGATGAGGACTGTCTGAGGATACAGCAGGATTTAGATTGTCTGGAGACTTGGGCGGAGAGATGGCAGATGGAGTTTGATCCGGACAAATGTGAGGTAATGCATTTTGGAAGGGCTAATGCAGGTAGGGAATATACAGTGAATTGTAGAACCCTCAAGAGTATTGAAAGTCAAAGAGATCTAGGAGTACAGGTCCACAGGTCATTGAAAGGGGCAACACAGGTGGAGAAGGTAGTCAAGAAGGCATACGGCATGCTTGCCTTCATTGGCCGGGGCATTGAGTATAAGAATTGGCAGGTCATGTTGCAGCTGTATAGAACCTTAGTTAGGCCACACTTGGAGTATAGCGTTCAATTCTGGTCGCCACACTACCAGAAGGATGTGGAGGCTTTAGAGAGGGTGCTGAAGAGATTTACCAGAATGTTGCCTGGTATGGAGGGCATAAGCTATGAGGAGCGATTGAATAAACTCGGTTTGTTCTCAATGGAACGAAGGAGGTTGAGGGGCGACCTGATAGAGGTATACAAAATTATGAGGGGCATAGACAGAGTGGATAGTCAGAGGCTTTTCCCCAGGGTAGAGGGGTCAATTACTAGGGGGCATAGGTTTAAGGTGAGAGGGGCAAGGTTTAGAGTAGATGTACGAGGCAAGTTTTTTTACACAGAGGGTAGTGGGTGCCTGGAACTCACTACCGGAGGAGGTAGTGGAAGCAGGGACGATAGGGACATTTAAGGGGCATCTTGACAAATATATGAATAGGATGGGAATAGAAGGATACGGACCCAGGAAGTGTAGAAGATTGTAGTTTAGTCGGGCAGTATGGTCGGCACGGGCTTGGAGGGCCGAAGGGCCTGTTCCTGTGCTGTACATTTCTTTGTTCTTTGTTCTTGTTTTAGATCTTATAACCTCAGGCTCTACATCCAGTCAGGAAAAACCCAATGTCCGCAACACTTGGAAGCAATTTACCAACCTGTTTGAGGACCTGTTGTGACCAGCAATCAATGAGGTGGCGGTGGGCGGTGTGCATGGGGGGGGCGGGGGGGACCGTAACGAATGAAAGGGGAGGGGCTAAGGAAAAGGGGGGAGGGGAGACACCACCCAGAGTACAGGGGCAGGAGGGCCCAAAGGGTACCGAGGGAAAGAAAAATACATGGGTGCGGCCACGGCAACAACAGGGTGTTGCCTTGGTTAGCCTCAAACACCCGCCCCTGGTATGTTTTAACACCATGGGGCAACATGTTGGTAGTTAAAACAGTACGGTTGTGGTAACCGATTACTGGGAGCTCAGTGTTAATATGCCTCGTATCTGTATGTGTTTCCTATGTATTCATATTTGTTTATTTCGGCCTTTTCTAAAGTTTTTTTATTTTTCTGGCAACGTTGTTACAAATAAATGCAAAACCAATAAATGAAAAAGCCCAATGTTAGCTCCTTGATCAGTCAACTAGTCAAGGTAGGGAGTGACTGAACCACCAAGAATGGAAAGGTCCCAGGTCTTTCTGCCTCCAGCTCCTCACAAGGTGACTGCTCAGTTTCTCCATCGGGGCTGGTTTAGTACAGGGCTAAATCGCTGGCTTTGAAAGCAGACCAAGGCAGGCCAGCAGCACGGTTCAATTCCCGTACCAGCCTCCCCGGTCAGGTGCCGGAATGTGGCGACTATGGGCTTTTCACAGTAACTTCATTTGAAGCCTACTTGAAATTAAATGAAATGAAAATCGCTTATTGTCACAAGTAGGCTTCAAACGAAGTTACTGTGAAAAGCCCCTAGTCGCCACATTCCGGCACCTGTTCGGGGAGGCTGGTACGGGAATTGAACCATGCTGCTGGCCTGCCTTGGTCTGCTTTAAAAGCCAGCTATTTAGCCCAGTGTGCTAAACCGGCCCCTACTTGTGACAATAAGCGATTTTTCATTTTTCATTTCAGGTTCTGGTTTGTTATCTCATCTCAGCAAAGTTGCAAAAAGCAACTTTACAATTTGTCTCAAAACGTCTTGGGAGATGTGTGTGTGGGGGGGAAGAAAGAGTGAAAGAATATGAAAAGCTGGCTCACTACTCAAATCCTGATCACAATCCAACAAACCCTCAAGGGAAACGAGAAGAGACAACAGGAAGGACAAATGATGTTTGACTGGGCTGTCTGCATTGTTAAATAGTTGCTTAGAAACCCAATAGCATTTAGACAATTATCCGAGCAGGAACACACCATCGAAGCATATTCCAGCCTGGTAACTGAGTAACATCCAGATCGCACGGAAACGTAGTGGAGCTGGAGTACCAAAAGGCACAATGAGCCCACTGGCCTGCAGGAGAAAAACAAACAATTGCAATAAGACTTTTTGAGGGATGACCCCACCCAAGACATTAATGAGCCAGCTTCTCAGAAGCCTATCGATCTGAGCCCTTTCCGTATCCGACACAATTTCAAACTCCCACTGTTTCCCGATCAGCGGCAAGCGTTCGTCAGCAAGGTGCCGTACTAACCGTATTGCGGCTCATGACATCGCCAATGTAGACGACCACATTCATGTTGGGCTCCCAGATGTCAAACTCTCGCTGCCAGGAGGTGAGGGTGGAGAGCGGGACGACCAGTAGGAAGGGACCGTAGAGCTGATGCTGGTTGAACAAGTTCGAGAGGAACGAGATGGTTTGGATCGTTTTGCCCAGACCCATTTCGTCAGCTAGAATCACACTGTTACACCTGGGAGGGGGAGAAGACAAAATACATACAGTGAACTCACCGAGCCAAGACAAATGCGCAGAGAGTCCAGGAATTAACTATTAAAACACCAAAATTACAACAGCAACTTCCATAGCTTTGCCATATAAAGACACATCAAAGTGCTTTACAGGGGCATTACAAAACAAAATGCAACACAAAGTCACGTAAGGAGATAGATGGGCAGATGCGTCACATTAATTTACGACACCGAAGGGGCCATTCAAGTTCAAAAGCTTGGTCAAAGAGATAGGTTTTAAAGTAAAGGAGAAAGTCAGGTAAAGGGGTAGCAAAGTTTGGGAAGAGAACTGCAGAGCTTAGGGCAAAGGAAGCTGATGGTATGGCCACCAATAATGAAGTGATTTTTAACAAATTCATTCATGCGATGTGGACACCACCAACTGGACCAGCGTATGCTGCCCATCCCTAATTGCCCATGAGCTGAGCAGCCATTTCAGGGGGCAACCAAGAGTCAACCACATTGCTGTGGGTCTGGAGTCACGTGTAGGCCAGACCAGGTAAAGATGGCAGATTTCATTCCCTGACTAACTAGTCAGGTCTTTTCGACAATGGTTTCCAGGTGATCATTAGACATTTAATTCCAGATTTTCATTGAATTCAAATTTCACCATCTGCCGTGGTGAGATTCGAACCAGGGTCCCCATTACTAGTCATATGCCACTGCCTTTCCTGCTTACAATCAGGGATGTTCAACAGGCCAAGATTGGAGGGGCACAGATATTTCTGAGGGTTGTGGGGTTGGAGTCGCTAACAGAGATACAGAAGGGAACAAGTCCACAAAGTGTTTTAAAAACTAGGTTGATAATTTTAAAATAGAGGCATTGTTTAGTTGAGAGCCAGTGTAGGTCAGCGAGCACAGGAGTGATAGGTGAATGGGATTTGGTATAAATTAGGTCAATAAGAAGCAGGGCTTTGGCTGGTTTCAAGTTTATGATGTGTAGAATGTGAGAGAGGAACCAGGAACACATTGGAATTGTCCTATCTGTGCTTTTGCTATCTCCAGATGAGGGTTTCAGCATGAAACGAAGGGGCAGAGTCAAACAATGCTATGTGGATGGTCTTATTGACAGCATGGAGAAGTGGTTGAAGGTCCATCTCTGGATCAAATACGATTCGGAGGTTGCAAGCTGTCTGGCTTAACCTCAGACATTTCTAGGCAGAAGGACGGAGTTGGTGGTGAGGTAGCAGAGCTGATGGCAGGGACTGAAGACAAGGTCTTCAATATTCCCAATATTTAATCAGGAGAACTTTGTTTGTCCAGTACACCATGCCGGACAAGCAGCCTGACAAGTTAGAGATGGTGGAGGGGTCTGGAGAGGTAATGGCGAGGTGATGCTCTATGCCATCAGCATACATGAGGAAATTTATGTTGTGTTTTTGGACGATATTGCTGTCAGATAGCACTTAGATGGGAAATAGGAAACCCACCATGGCTAGATCTTTGGGGAACTCCAGAAGGAATGGAAAGAGAAGTCACTCATGGATATTCTCTGGCTACAATTAAATAGATGAGGATGGAACCAGGTGAGTGCAGTCCCACCCAACTGGATGATGGTGGAGAATAGAATCATGAACTCTCTTCAGTTATTTCATCTTTAAAAAAATCCCAATGAAGCAGAACAAATTACCCCTGAATCAGTCTGCTTTGTTTTTAAAAGGAACTTGGAAGGCTGTAAGGGAAGGGTATCAACTCTGACAGATGGGCTTGTCGCATTCTTCTGGAATGTCTCTTCCTGTATTGCACCTCACATTCACCCAGTTCTCACCTATAGCTCCCAAGTCGCTTTCAGCACACAGACCACAACCCGGTGAACCACTTTGAGGGGTCAAACCAGCCGAGGACAGCCAGTAGGTTTGCAATCCTTGGCGACAGGGATTTGTCTTCGCCAGCATGCAAAGACTGATACGGTGGACTGAGAGAAGGAGACCCTTCTAAGTCCAAGCCTCCAGAAGTCAGTTGAGCACAGTGTTGTGGAATGCACAGAGCTCGACAAGACACTGATGTTCTTTGGGTCACACACACCGTCCAGATCTATTTCTAGTAATTTAGACACATCTTGCCACTTGGTCAGGACAAGAGAGTGAGGTAGACGGTGCACAACTCTCCCTCACTATAATCTAATTCATGTTCTTCATCTTTCTCTCATCCTCTGTTTCTAAAACAAGGTTGGTTGTGAAAAATAGACGAGCACCAAGTTCCCACCACCACTGCGTTTATATTCCAATGAGCCCTGGCCACAGGAGAATCGAAGTCTGAGAATGATCTGTTGTAGTCAAAAGAACGTTTTTTCATCTGCTGACTCTTGGTGGCATCGGCAGGTGTCCAACACCCACTGTTATCTCACCAAAGTGGTCATTTTCTACATTAGTGTCGGTGACCTATTTGACCACGGGGAACATCACAACTGCTGCCAATCCTGTCCGCAACCAATGTCCTTGCATTTTCCAGCTGAGATAATGGACAGAGATTCTGGATACCTCGTCCCCCTCCTTAACCCAAAGACATTGGTTGGCACATTGTAAAGTGTTGCCCAGTTGAAATAAATTCAATCCAATTCACTGCAAACTCATTGATTACATCCAAATCCGTACTTGCACCAGGAGTGAGCGAGCCAGTTCAGGCCCTCAAGTTGGTAATCCCTCAATTCCAAGCCGTCACTGCCAATGTAGGAGGGCTGCTTCTTCATGGCAACGAACCTAGGTCTCTGTTTCAGGACCTGGAAAAGATTAATTGAGTTTCTGTTTATTTCTTAATACACGAGCAAGCAAAGTCCCTTGTTAATATATAGAAAGTACAAAACAGTCATTGAACAGATCATTTGATAGACTCGCACAGTAAACATAGCAAACACTCGTGGGATATCTGACTTGTCTCGAGGCGTACACCTCGTCAACAGAAAAATAAGCACAGTACCACTCACGTAATGTAATGATTTTTGGCAGGCACACAAAAGAAGTGTAATAAAGTGCTGGGGGAACAAAACATTTGGAACTATTACTTCAGTAAGCAAGTGGTAAATATAGGCTCCCTAGGGAGGAGGTGGAAGGCAGAATAAGATTTTGGGATACAGTACAGGAATAACTGGAGATATAACACATGTTAAATGTAGCAATGGCAGCAAATTTGGATCCATGTTTCCCAAAGTGGGGTTTTCCTTACATTGTCTGAGAGATTGATCACCATGGTTAGTCAACAACTATACTGCTATTTTATCATGTGACAACCAGGTTGGCAGAGAGCAAATAGATAGAATTTGGCCATTTTTCTGCATTCCTAACGTTTACAATGGCCAAGAGAAGGCCAAGGTCAGGCATGCAAAATGATGAAGAGCTTTGATAAAGTGAATGGAGAAATTCTCCTCTGGTTGCCGAAGAGTCATCAATTAGAAATTGCCCAGGAGTGAGGAACGAGGTTAGGATAAATCTCTTCTCACGATTGTTACTGTACGGATTGCTTTGTCTCGGGCAGCAGATGAAGGATTCATCATTGCATCCTTGAAGGGAAGAGGCATAAATCATCTGAAGAATCATGGGGCTATGCAACTAGAGCAGGATAAAGACTATAGTTTTGGATTGCTCAGATACAATGGGTTAAAGCGGGCCCTCTTTCCACGGTATAAACCGCTGCTTCTCTGAAGACACTATCGTCGAGAATATTAATGGGTGAGTCAACACTCAACTGAACGAGATACAATGTTATGGAGTATTGGAAAGTGCCATCAGCTCAACTGATGTTTGAGGAAGCTCTCAGGCCAAGGTGATGATAGAGCTGTTATTAAAGCTTCAATGTTTTACAGAATCCCTACAGTGCAGAAGGAGGCCATTCGGCCCATCAATTCTGCACTGGCCCGTGGAGAGAGCAACCTACCCAAGCCGACACCTCCACCCTGCCCCCGTAACCCCCATCTAACCTTTTTCATACTAAGGGGCAACTTAGCCAATCCATCTAACCTGCACATCTTTGGACTATGGGAGGAAACCGGAGCACCCGGAAGAAACCCACGCAGACAGTCGCCTGAGGCCAGTACTGAACCTAGCTGCCTGGAGCCATGAGGCAGCAGTGCTAACCACTGTGCCACCCAGACTAAGGAGGTAAATTCAGCCAATGTTCAATTGCTATCCAATGGCGGTTCCCTTGGTAAACCGTGCATATGCTGACAGTGGGAATAGGGATCTGCTGTGATGCCTCTGTGCCTACGAAAGGCACCATTTTGTGGATACTTATTCATCTGGCACCTGTGCAACGAGTCAATTTCCATTTTCTGAATCAAAGGACCGTAAAACCATTTACATTCAATGTCACAAAGCTGATTCTAACCTTCGTTTTGTGTGTTCATTACTGTGCATCATCAAAATGCAATTTCACTTCGTTAAAACAGGGTTGAGATGTGGAAATCTGTTAATCACAATCTGTCGTTCCAAGCTGAATACATGAAACAAACTGTGTAGAAATAGTAGCTCCGAACTGGTGCGATATTGCACAGCAACTAGGAGACCAATTGTGTAAAACAACATCACTATCAGCCCAATCGCAATACCAGGGGCTGTTTGTAACACTCACACGTCTTAGGCACCGAGGTTGTGTGTTTACTGGGAATTCAACCAAGTAATCAGGGCTGACACAGCAATGGGGCACTATGCGGATGTTGCACTATCAAAGGTGTTTGGATGACACGTGAAACCAAGTCACCACCTGGTAGATATTAAAGTACCTGCGACACTTCAGAACAGACCCGTGGAGCTCTCCAGCTAATATGGAATAAAAGGAGAATGGAAACTGCTGGAAAAACTTAACAGGCTGGCCAGCATCTGTGGAGAGGGAAATTGCGTTACTGTTTCAAGTCACTGACATTTAATCAACTTGCTCAGTATTCCCAGCACTTTGTTGGGTGGCATGGTAGCACAGTGGTTAGCACCGTTGCTTCACAGCGCCAGGGCCCCAGGTTCGATTCCCGGCTTGGGCCATTTTGTCTGTGCGGAGCCTGCACGTTCTCCCCGTGTCTGCATCGGCTTCTTCCGGGTGCTCCGGTTTCCTCCCACAAGTCCCGAAAGATGTGCTGTTAAATGAATTGGACATTCTGAATTCTCCCTCCGTGTACCCGAACAGGCGCCGGAGTGTGGCGACTAGGGGCTTTTCACCGTAATTTCATTGCAGTGTTAACGTAAGCCTACTTGCGGCAATAATCAAGATTATTTTATTTTATATCTCCAGCATCTGCTACATTCTGCTTTTGCATCAAGAATTCTCCTTTTATCCTGACCAACATTTAGTGTAAAATTGGTCATAAATCTCATTACTTTTCTGGGGACTATTTGTAAATCAGCTACATGTGCCTATGTAACAAAAGTTGATAAAGCAATTAATTGATTAATGAGCATCCTGAAATTGAAAATAGTACCCCAGAAATACAAGTTAATCTAATTGACTTTAATTTCCACTGCACCAGTAAAACCACCCTCCTTTACGACAGTCACATTGTTTCTGGAGAAGTGGCCATTTGAAACGGGACACAAGTGCATCTTTTTCTCCCCCTCTAACGCTGAGCACCCAGTGCCCAAACAAAGCAGGTAGTCCCGGGCTCATCTCTGGTTGATACGGAGTCTGCTGACCTCAACTGAGATAGCAATAAAGGCTATCAAACCTCGAAGGCCTCGGGTGGGAAAATGGACAGAAAGAAATGACAAATGCTTGAAATGGCAAGTACCCAGTGATTCCAGCCGGACGTTACCAGTATACATTGACTCTGGAGGGGGACTTGACTGGGTCGCAGTTGCGCATCCCACCAAGTTGAATAGCCAGATCCAACATGCAAGAGAATCAGCTATTTGGCTAGAGTAAGGGTGTTGGTGGCTCTGACATCCATATTCAAGAATCAATGCCTGGGGTGGGGGGCCGTGAGTAGGATTTGGGGGTATTGCAATTAATGTGGTGAAACAGTGAACATACGACTGATTATGAGTGTAATGTATTTATTTTTATTTTTTTTAGATCACATTTAACACAAACGTGGTACCTTCGCGTATGACAATCACCTTGCAGTCTTTCGAGGGAATAGTTTTGGAATTGTGGCGGTTATGGAAGGCATCAATGCACGCCTGGAACTTTCTGGAAATAAGCGCTCCATCCTCCCAGCTGCAGTCCACGTATGGCAAACCCATCCACTTACACAGGTAGTCGGGCTGGCCAGAGGATGATGTTTTGTGGCTGGAATGTGCTATAGCATAAGGGGCAAATATGAGTCACTACCTTATGTGCTAACATGCACCTTACTGTAAACAGCTACCAATTTTTTAAAAATTGCATTTTCTGGTTCTGGGCATTGTTGGCATTTACCGCCCCTCTTTAGCTGAACCGATACAATTGTCTGTCTGGCTTGCTTGATTACTGCAATGGGCAGGTTAAAAGTCAACTACATTGAGGTGGACTGGTGCCAATCCTAGGCCAGGCAGGGATAATAGGTGTCCATCCCAAAAGGACATTATTGAACCAAAGAATAATACGGCATAGGAACCGGCCCTTTGGCCCTCCAAGCCTGTACCGGTCATACCAGTTGTCGTTTTTTTTTTTTAAAAAGTGTTAATCAGACACTTACAAGGTGATGCCAGCACCTCAATCCCATAATTTTGAATCAAAATTAAAATTCTCTAACTGGCATGCAGGGATTTATGCTCATGGTCTGGATCATTGGCACAGGCCTGAGAATGATTAGTCCTGGAACATAACTGCTATAATGTAAAGCGTTCATTTTCCATGCGAATTTAATTCTCTGCTCGGTGTGGTATTTAGCCCTATAGATCATCCCCATGTTTGCAGCATGAGCATGGGGAATGGACAACTGGGGATTTACTTGTGTCCCTATCTTTACACACAGACTTAAAATGTGATTTGGAGGCATGTTGCTAAATCGCTGGCTTTGAAAGCAGACCAAGGCAGGTCAGCGGCACGGTTCGATTCCCGTACCAGCCTCCCCGAACAGGCGCCGGAATGTGGCGACTAGGGGCTTTTCACAGTAACTTCATTGAAGCCTACTTGTGACAATAAGCAATTTTCATTTCATTTCATTCATGTGCATGCAATCTGTAATTCTGCAAATAAATGCTTGCAAAAGAATATAAAGATTGGGTCGGGATACATCCTTCACCAGCTGGCTCTCTAGAATAAAACAGTAAGGAAGGACTCTCACTGCCAACTACCATCTAATCACTCCCTGCTGTGAAGTGCACACGTGGATGGGATCATCCTCAGCTATGATGAATCCTTCTCCCTAGTCAGATGGCCTGCTGACATTCAAGGTCCATGTTCACCTGTACGGTGTGACTACCTGGGCAAGGTGACAGGGGAGAGGGAATCTTGAAAGGGGGTGCCTTGCAAAGGTTAACATCGTGAGGCACAAAGCAGAGATCAAGAGCCCCTCAGGTGGTCGCCAAGCTGAAGGGTGTGAGTCCCTGCCCCAGGGCATTAACTGAAGAAAAGGGCATGATGATTCTAAAGTGAAGATGAATACATTGCTGGCTGATATCCAATAGGTTGGCATGCTTGGACAGCAATATTGCCAAAACGGCTTTTTTCACAATCTTCGTTACCCAGAGTGATTAGAACATACAACTTTCTACCAAATGTAGTAGTTATGGTGGCATAAGTACATGGAGGGGGAAGAAATAGTAGGTTGAATGGAATAGTTTGTTTCATTGTTGCAAAGGACTGAATTTAATGCTCTGTTTTTGTCAGTAAGTAACCAAAGCAAACCTAAGCCAGAGTGTTGGTGAGATTTCTAAAACACATGATCCAATAATACACGGTGTACATTTTTGCGTATTGCTTCTTTTTCTGACTTGCAAAGTGCTCTCGGTTGGCGCTCGTAAATAGAGGCCGTCCCCCCTACCTGTAGTCTATAGCAGCGCATCGCAATGTCAGCATGTCTAGTCTCGCATAGAAATTGGTCCTCTGGCTTTCAAACTGCCTTGTACAGCGAATAATCCCAGGTCCCAATATAAATCAGACGCAAAGGACTGACACGGTGTACATGTCACGCACCAGGCACAGGATTAGCGAGGGACATTAGAAATTGAGACAGAAAAGCCACCAGCGGGGGATGTGGTTTACGTGTAAAGAGTTTCAGAAAATGCTTACATGGGAATTCAGAGTGACTGGATGAAGATTTACTGGTCTTCATAGCTGGGGGGAGAAAACAAAAATCTGCTCAGTACAGGCTGACTCGTCACCCTTAATTCAACAGTCAAATCAACTCTGGAAACCTGAAGATAATTGTTACATCACTGATGCACACTATTTTTAGAATGGTTTTGAAAAACATCTTAATACAACTAGTGAGGTATTCTTAGACCAGAAATGATTTGCAATAACAGCCCCTTGTTCCATTCATAAATTCCTTCTACATGGACAGCACGCACTGAGAGCAGGAGTGATTGTTTCACTAATGGCAAACTTTTACAAAAAGGAGGCACCAACAAGCCTTTGCCGACACTTGTGACCAAATTCTTTTGGGATCTTGTGACCAGCTCTATTCGGTCAATGGGGTGGGAGGGGAGGTGGTAGATGCTGCAAAAAGGCACAACACACTCAGGAGCCAAGATCTGAAAATGAAGGGGCCGATTGCCCCAGTCCTGGCCGCTGTGTAAAATTACCTGGTACAAGTCAGCAAATAAGGCCCTCCTCCATGTACCCCGGAAGGATAGAATGGTACCAGGGATGAGGGACTTCAGCCATGCGCACAGACCGGTGAAGTTGAGATTGTTCTTCCCAGAGCAGACACGGCTAGGAACAAGTTTAATGGAGGCGTTCAAAACCGGGACCAGTTTTGCCATGAGTAAATGAGGAGAAACTGTTCCCAGTGACAGAAGGATCAGTAACCTGACAGAATAGACAGGCAATAAAGGAGCTACATCACATTTGGTTATTTTTTTGCAACGCGATCTGCTGTGATCTGCAAAGGACAAATAGGAGCAGCTTCATTGCACTGCATTTGTCTATGTATTTACATTGTGTACCTCGTGTTGCCCTATTATGTATTTTCTTTTCTTTTCATGTACTAAATGATCTGTTTGAGCTGCTCACAGAAAAATACTTTTCACTGTACCTCAACAAATCTAATCCAATGGATAAATACCAGAAGGGCCAGAACATGTGATTGTAGCTTAACTGGGTAGTACTTGCAAAAAGGCATGATGGGCCAAATAGCCTGCTTCTGTGTTACATCACTCCAACAACGGTGAAGATGGAGATTAAAGTCAGCTGACCGAGCTGCAATTTATTGCTCACAGCTAGTTTCAGAAATACTGTCATGCACAATATTGGGTGTAAAACTCAAAATGAGTCAACTCATGCATAGAAACAGCAATATGGATCAGTGGTTTGGTGGATTTTAACTAAATGTGTTTTAAAAAAAATAAATAGTGCACACTATAAGCATTCTGTTGGAACGTTTGCCTGGAATCGAATTTTAGTCGTGTCTGGTTGGCTGGGCGGAGCAGGAACAGGTTGGGTAAATAGCAGAGCACAATGTGGTTTGGAAGCGTACAACCAGGCATGGGCTAAATTGGCATACAATGGGTGTTCTAACCGAGCTGGTTTGGCAGCTATAGCTATGGACACATTTTGCTGACACCAACATGGGAGTGGGATCAGGGGCGATGGGGGTGGAAGAAAGATAGAGGAAATGAACTACTACAAATAGGCTGGAGAAGAATTTCCACGTCCAAACAGAGTAGCCTCAGGAAGGAAAGAATTGTAAAACAATTTAAAAGCAGGTTTGTTCCCAACTGATCAGAAAATCAGAGAGAATATATTATATATATATATATATATATATATATAAAATGAGGCACAGTGTGTGCCTTTTGAGTGTGTCCCAGGAACATTCTGTATCTCCCCCCCCCCCTCTGTGCAATCAGCTTCACCGAAATTCAAAAGGACAAATTTAATGAGCCAATTTCAAGTTGGTCTTTGGTTAATAATCAAAACAAGTTAAACCAGAGACAAAGTTTTCTGGAATTGGTAACTGCCCTCACGCCATCCACCCCTACCCCAATTCCCCCCCCCCCCCCCCCACAAAAAGCAATTTTGCATGTTGGGTATAGTTCCTTGGACACCTGGATTCCCTCTGGTACCTAAATGCCCATTCCTCAATGAGCCCAAAGTTGAGCAATTTGACTGTGGGGACAGCTCCTACTGATCCTCACATGCATTTTCCAGTCACTAGTGACGGCGAGGGGCGATCCTAGATATATATTTCTTAAACCATCTGTAACCGTGGATGCTGAGGCCAACAGACAGATCCTTATTGCGAGCCCAGCTAGCTCACAAAAGGCGGGGAAAGATTCTGGAACTTTTGCATTCTTGCGGCTGTTATAAGTCACCAAGAAACTTAACACTAGCCTCTAGTGGCTCCTTGTTCTCTGCATCACAATGTAGTCTCAAGCTGTATTATACAGCCCATGACTGCATCTCTAAATAACTTGTTTGATGAATTTAAGCTACAAAAAAAAAAGGGAGTCTCTTTTCATATAGAAGATTAAAAGTCCAGATCATTTTTAACAGCACTTAACTTTTCAATAAATAAAAGACTTTGAGCACAAACTTTCTATGATGTACTTTCCTTGCTGACTTGCATTCCCCCTTTTTACAGTCTAGTTATTCTTTCCGATATTCAAAAATACCTGCCCATTTCTTACCAATCACTCTCTCTACGATCTGGTATTGCTTATTGAGGTCGAAAGCCATTTCCTGCTGACAATTGAAATATTCTACATCTTCTGGGGATGCTTTGGCCAGCCTGAAATTGAGAGCAAGGAATAAGTTACAGGCAACCTTCAGGTGTATAGCAGGATCACTTGTTAGAGGCAACCATAACTGTTCAGATGCTGGGACATTTTGATGTAACCCCTGAACATTTGTCTCTTATTGCATTAGTGGTCAATGGAATCTGATCCAATCTTCAGGCATCAGTACAGACAACCCAAGCACCAGCATCCCAACTTTCACTTGGCAACGCAAAGCGTTTGGCAGTATCTGCCTCATTTGCCCTTAAACAAACAGCTGTCACAGATAAACCTTTCAGCTGAAATGCTCGCCATGGAGAGGCTATTAATTGTTCAGAATGTGTTAACAACGACGATCCAGAACTGCACACAGGTATTCGCCAACACCAGCTATATTTTCTCCTTTAATAGTTAAACAGTGACCCACAAGCCGGATGGTTAAGTCTTTCACCAAATGGAAGTAGGTTGCCACCGAAGATTGAATCTTTGCATTACCATTGCCAATTGGATTTCAGTAAAAAGCCGACGGAACAATGAGCTGATGGAATTTTGTACAAAGCCCACTTCAAACCCGCAAATAAATCCTAGTGCAGTTCTCGATGTAGCCCTTCCAAAATCTGGCTGCATCTGTGGAATGCCTTTCATGGTGTGGCATTTCAGTCAACCTGGAGACGTAGCTAAGGCGACTTTCATCCCATCATGCAGGCTGGCATCTAAAAATCAAAGCAAGCTCAGCAACTATCCAAAATGACATTTAACTTTAAATGCATGTTGAAGTTATTCTACGTACACTACAATTCAGAAATCCTTTGATGGAGCAAAAGGTAAGTCTCTATCTGCTCTGACCATGAAGATCCACTACACCAGTTGAACCACAGTTACAATTTAATAAATCACACATTACCATTGGTTTACTTCGTCCTCCTTTTTCATAAAGTTCTCCAATTTCTTCAGTCCTTTCACTTTCTGCTGTCTCAATGACTCTTCACTCTCCCAAGTGTTGTGGATATATGACCAGCCCTTCCATTTGATCAGATAATGCACCTCCTTCTCGTCCTTCTCTGGATCGAAGTCTGCCCCTGGATTCCCACCAGCCTCTACAGCGTAGACTGTGGTTGGGGCTCCAACGACTGACAATGGCGGGGGGGGAAGAAAAGAAATGCATCAAACTGATTCCAAACCACCATCTCCCCCAAATATTCAATCACTGAATGTGTCACGGTATAGATCCTGGGGGCGGCATGGTAGTGCAGTGGTTAGCACTACTGCCTATGATGTTGAGGGCACGGGTTCAATCCCGGCCCTGGGACACTGTCCGTGTGCAGTTTGCACATTCTCCCGGTGTCTGCGTGGGTCTCACCCCCACACACCCAAAAAGATGTGCAGGGTAGGTGGATTGGCCATGCTAAATTCCCCTTGTATTGGAAAAAAAAGAATTGGGTACTCTAAATTAAAAACTAGATCCGGTTGTGGGGACACAGATTGGGGCAGCCGGCAAATGCACGCTTGCACCATTCACACGCGTGCGCAGGGACACCATGCACCCCCTGACCCGGACACTACCCACACACACGCGTGCGCAGGGACACACCGATCGGACACCACCCACACACCGACCCAGACACCACCTACACACACATGTGGACGCAGCGCACACGAACGCAACACCCAAGCACGGACAAAGCTGAAAGTATATGTAACTACAGACAGCAAATCAATCAATATCGGGATGTCAATGGGACATTTGACTAGCAGTGATTTATCACGCAAACATAAAATCTCTCTTTCTACAGCCTATTATTTATTTATGAATTTTGCAGATTCCGAGCAGAGTTTTCCTATTTATCTCATCCTGCAGTGAAACAGAAATCCTACTTTTCTATTTCCATTCCAACATTTCCACAACCCTCAAGTAACCAGAAGAGTAACCTATCATTTCGAGGACATTTTGGATTCAGTAGCAGGAGCTTTCCTCCTGTCAGATGGGAGTGTGTGCCATTCCCTACACCAAATCAAGATTCTGCATTCCTCTAACCTCCTTTTTTCCAAATACGAGAGTCAATCACTTTCTCAATGGTTTCACTGTCATCGTTCTCCTCCATAGCTGGCTCTCCTGTAACTTCGATGAGATCATCTGAATCAGTCTCAAAATCATCATCTTCTTTATAACTGAAAACATAACGATAAGTCAAGGTTATGAAAAGGCCTTCTCTCCTGTCCCTGGGACTGCAAATCAATCCTTTACAAACCCAGCCAGCTGCACAGACTACCTCCCCTCATCTTGAATTTCTGGAAATGCAGAGGGCAACAAACTGACTATTACAACTCTCAAACCAGCATTGGAGAATGGATTGCCGAGGAATGTGAGTGTTGGAACAGAATGAGACGTCAAACAACTGCCTAGCCTCAAATCCATGCCTCTTGAGGTGCGTCAGTAAAGGTCTATTGAGGAGAAAGCCAGGAAGATCGCATGGTGGCACAGTGGCTAGCATTGCTGCCTCACTGTACCAGGGACCAGGGTTCGATTCCGGCCTTAGGTGACCGTCTGTGTGGAGTCTGCACGTTCTCCCAGTGTCTGCATAGGTTTCCTCCGGGTGCTCCGGTTTCTTCCCACAGTCCAAACATGCTAAATTGCCCCTTAGTGTCCAAAAGGCTAGGTGGGGTTACAGGGATAGGATGCTCTTTCTTAGGGTTGGCGCAGACTCGATGGCCCAAATAGCCTCCTTCTGCACTGCAGGGAGTCTATGATTCTATGAAATGACAAGTAACAAAGACCAGCTGAGGCTTGGACCCAGGCCCGCAACAACCAGGAAGAATAAAGCTCACCATCCTAGAGCTTTGTAAATTAAAACATTTCCTTTTCTTAATCTTTCTCCCTCAAACCCATGTGGATAAATGTGCAGTTATCTACTTCTGGCAGAGATGCAGAGTATTATTTAAATGGTGTGATATCTATGTTTCTTAAAGGGGATGGATGCATTTCCAACCGGGGGTGTGGGTTTGGGGGGGGGGGCGCGCGCGCACGCAAAAAGAGTGACCCTTCAATAGAGTGTCCAAGTAGCCCATTTTTGAAGTTATCCATTCCACAACTGGAAGGAAAAAGGCACGTAGTGACCAATTTCAACCACAAACTCATTCAAGAAAAAAACGACATGGCTCAAATAAGGTATATCCTGAATTTAAAACAGGGCAAGATGCGGAGTAATAATATGAGGAGCGTGTGGCACATTAGTAATGTCACTGGACCAGCAATCCAAAAATGCAGGCTAAATAATCTGGGTACATGGGTCCAAAAACCCACCAAGATGGAATTTAAATACAGTTAAGACATTTGGACCATGACAACTATCACCAATTGTTGCATAAACCCACTTTGGCTCCCCGCCCCTCCCAACCCTCATTAATACCTCCAGAACAATTTGATTTCACATCACTGACACCTTAAGATGACAAACTTAGTTCACAGTGAGATCTTCAACAGCATACAGAATAACTTTCAGACCACGTCACTGACTGCACTAACCTCACATTTTTTGTCACGCATTTGCGCGTTTGTCGTTTGGGAGTGTCGTCGTCATCGTCATCATCATCATCAGAAGAATCCCTTCTTCTTTTCTTTCCCCTCCGAGTTGTCTGTCTTCTGCCTTGAGTCCTGGCTGGTGGTCTAGAAAAATAACAATCAACAAGAGATAAGAGATCCCAAAGCAATGAGAATTGTCATGGAGCTGATGGAGGCCAGAAGGCCCATGGTGCCTGCACCGGCTCTCCAAATGAGCATGACTTAGTGCCATTCTCCTGCCCTTTCCCCATATCCACGCACATTCTTTCTCTGCAAGTAATCATCTAATGCCCTCCAGTGCCTCGATTGAACCTGCCTCCACCACAAGTCCAGGCAGTGCATTCCTGACCTGAACCACTCGTTGTGCGAGCAAGCTTTTTCTCACATCACATTTGCTTCTTTTGCGTATCACTTCCAACGTGTCCCCTTGCATTCTTGATCCTTTTATGAGCGGAAACAGGTTCTCCCCATCATGCCCCTCATGATTTTGATCACCTTTATCAAACCTCTTCTTAGCCTCTTCGGAGAACCGTCCCAACCTTCTCCAATCTGTCCTCATATCTGAAGCTTCTGATCCCTGGAACCATTCCCGCAAACCTCTTCTGCACTCTCGCCAATGCATTCACATCCTTCCGATAGTCTAACGCCCAGACCTGTACAAAATACTCCAGCTGAGGTCTAACTAGCGCCTTGTATACGTTCAGCTCTTGTAACCCTATGAATAAAGTCCAGAATACTATAGGCTTTATTAACAGCACTCTCCAACCATCCTGTCACCTTTAACCATCTATGCACATACACACCCAGGTCCCTCTGCTCCTGCATCTCATTAATAATCATAATCTTTATTGCCACAAGTAGGCTTACATTAACACTGCAATGAAGTTACTGTGAAAAGTCCCTAGTCGTCACATTCCGGTGCCTGTCCGGGATTTTACCTCTCATTTTATATTGTCCGTGTTCTTACTAAAATGCATCACCTCACATTTCTCCGCATTGAACTTTTATCTGCCACCTACCTGCCAACTTGTCTATGTCCTTTTGCAGTTCTACATTGTCCTCCTCAGAGTTTACAATCCTTCCAAGTTTCGCATCATCCCCAAACTTTAAAACTGTCCCCTGCACACCAAGATTGAGATCATTAATTTCTGTCAGGAAAAGCAAGGGTTCCAATATCATCCCCTGGGGAACACCAATATAAACCTTCCTCCAGCCTGAAAAATATCTATTGATCATTACTCTGGTTTCCTATTATTCAGCCAATTTTGTATCCACGTTGCTACTGCTGCCTCTTTTATTTCATGAGGCATAACTTGTGTGGCACTGTGTCAAATGCCTTTTGAAAGTATGTGCACCACGTCAACAGCATTATTCTCATCAACCCTCTCGGTTACCTCTTCAAAACACTGCAGCAAGTTAGTTAAGCATGATTCTCCCTTTAGAAATCTATGCTGTCTCTTCCTAATTAACCCAATTTTTTCTATGTGACTACTGATTCTATCCCGAATAATTGTTTCCACAAGCTTCCCCACCACTGTTAAACTCACTGGTCTGCAACTGCTGGGCTTTACCGTACAACCTTTTATGAACAAGAGCATAATGTTTGCAACTTTCCAATGCTCCGGCACCTCCCCTGAGTTTAGAAAAGACCGAAAGATTATGGGCAGTGCTCCAGCAATTTCCATTCTCACTTCATAGAGATAGAGGTCTACAGCACAGAAAAAACCCTTTGGCCCATTGCGTCTGCGACAGTCAAAAACAACCATCTAAGTATTCGAATCGCATTTTTCAGCGCTTGGCATCGCAAGTGCACATCAAAATACTTAAATGTTATCAGCGTCTTTGCACCACCACCCTTTCAGGCAGTGAGTTCGACTCCCACCACTCCCCAGCCCAGGCAACATCCTGGTAAATCTCCTCTGCACCCCTTCCGGAGCTATTGCATCCCTCCCATAATGTGGATTCCAGAACTGCACACAATATTCAAGTAATGACCTAACCAACGTTTTATACAGTTCCCTGCTCTTGAACTGTATGCCTCGGCTAATAAAGAATAAGGGCAGCGTGGTAGCACAGCGGTTAGCACTGTTGCTTCACAGCTCCAGGATCCCAGGTTCGATTCCCGGCTTGGGTCACTGTTTATGCGGAGGCTGTATACTCTCCCCGTGTCTGCGTGGGTTTCCTCCGGGTGCGCCAGTTTCTTCCCAGAAGTCCCTTTATGTGCTTTGGACATTCTGAATTCTCCCTCTGGACAGGCACCGGAATGTGGCAACTAGAGGCTTTTCACAGTAACTTCATTGCAGTGTTAATGTAAACTTACTTGTAACAATAAAGTTTACTATACCAAATGTCACTTCATTAAATATCCTTGGATGCATTTTATCCGATCCTAGCACCTTGTTAACCGTTAAGAATTACAGTCTATCCAACACTTCATCAATTTTGACCCCTTCTAGTGACACGATTTTCCTCCTCTGTCACCATGGCCTGGATAGCATCTACCTCCTTTGTAAAGACAGATGCAAAGTGTTTATTTAATACCTCAGCTGTGCTCCCTGCCTCCACGTGTAAATTCCCTTTTAGGTTCTGAATCGTCTTACTCCTCTGACCACCCGTTTACTATTACTTGCCGACAGAAGACTTTGGAATTCGCCTTTTGTTGGCTGCCAGTCTTTTCTCATAATCCCTTCTTGCTTTTCTCATGAGGTTTTCTATCTCCCATCGGAACCTTCTGTATTCCTCTTGGTTCTAGACTGTGTTTCCTACCTGACACCTGTCATAAACACATTTTTTCTTCCTCGTCTTAATTTCTATCTCCATTTTCATCCAAGGAGCTCTGGATTTGTCTGCCCTACCGTTGCCCATTGAGGAAATATAACTTGACTGTGTCCGAACCATTTCTTTTTGAAGGTAGCCCATTGTTCAGGTACAGTTCTTCCCATCCACCTTACATTCCAGTCTATCGAGCCCAGCTCCATTCTTGCCCCATTGAAGTCAGCTCTTCTCCAGTTACTCATTCCTATTCTGGATTACCCATTGTCTTTTTCTACCATCATCCTAAATGTAACAATATAATGGTCACTGTTTCCTAAATATTCCCATTGACACTTGATCTACTTGGCCCACCTCATTTCCCAAGAACCAGGTCTGACAGTGCATCCTTTTTGATGGACTGGATATATATTGATGTAGTTTGCTGAACACAATCCAGGAAAAGTATTTCCCTCTCCGCCCTCTACACTACCACTGTCCCAGTCTCCATTTGGGTAATTAAAGTCCCAAGTACCACTGATGCGAAGACAGTCTACCGGCGCTGTGACCCCAGGGTTAACCCTGTTTGCAGGTTGGTCTGAGGTTCCAGAAACAAGTAAAACATGCTTGCTGGAGTGCCGGTGGACTCACGTCTCTTTGGTGGTGTTCCCGAAGGGTCTTGCTCGGGGAAGAAAACCTGACTTTTTTTGTTTAAAAAAAGAGGAATCAGAAAGGGCGATGCCCAATATAGCATAATTAAGAGTCTGTGGTAATAAAAAAGACAGTGAAATTTGCAGTCACAGTTAGCTATGGACAGAAAGCAGATAGCATTAGTAAGTAGTTGTATTTCAAGCTGGACACAAGTTTGCAGGAGCGTTCCCTAGAGGTCAGTGTTGTGACACAAGCACACTAATTAGGAGCAGGAGCACGTGCGTCACTCAAGCACACTCCGCCATTCAACATATACGAATGACCTGGACTGAGGCAGTCATAACATAATTCTGCAGGTAACAAAATTCAAAAAGGTAGTAAACAGTGGAGACGATACTAACAGCCTCCGAGAGAACACAGGCAGACTGATGAAACACATAGGTAACATTTTGAAAAAAAATTTGTTCTTGGAATATGGACATCGCTGGAAAGGCGAGCACCTCCAATTGCCTTTCAGGTGGTGAGCTTCTTGTACCACCGCAGTTCATGCGGTTTAGGTACACCCGCTGTGCTGTATGGGAAGGAGTTCCATGTCTATAACCCAGTAATGGAAAATGAAATGAAAATCGCTTATTGTCACAAGTAGGCTTCAAATTAAGTTACTGTGAAAAGCCCCTAGTCGGCACATTCCGGCGCCTGTTCGGGGAGGCGATATAATTCAACGGTACAACGATATAATTCAACACCAGGATGGTGTTGAAGCTGAAGTTCCGCCATGATCTCATTGAATGGTGGAGGGGGCTCGAAGGGCTTAATGGGCTAACACCTGCTCCTATTCCTAATGTTATGTTAAAGGTGGTAAAGAACAGGGAAACCATGTGGTGCCTAGACCAAGTGCGGCATTTTCTGCCCCCCCCCCGCCCCCGGTGCATTTTCCGATGGCAGAGGTGGCCCGGGAACCTGCGGTGCTGCCAACGTCTACAGGTTCTCCATGTCTCCACCACCAGGAAGCGCGCCGTTGGGGAGGGGGACCAGAGGATTGCAAGGTGGCAAGGGCTGGAAAATTTTGGTTCGAGTTTTTCAAGGCCAGCAGAACAAGTTGAGAAGGTTGTTAACAACGCACACGAATCCCAGGTCTTTGTGAGGCACAGAGTACAAAAGAAAAGAAGCTTTGTCAAACCTTTATCAAACACTAATTAGACCCCAGCTAGAGTATTGCAGGCACCTCATTTCAGGAACGATGTCAGGGCCTTAAGGGGATGCAAAGGAGATGTACGAGAATGATGCCAGGAATGCAACATTTCAATTGCTTGGAGACACTGGCAAAACTGTGATTGCACCCCGTATGGCACAGAAGGCTACGTACGCGGGGAGTTAATGGAGCTGTTCAAAAATCATGAGTGGTTTGGACAGAGTAAATAAGCAAAAGCTGCTTCAGTGGCGGAAGGGTTAGTAACCAGAGGGTGATTGGCAAAAGAACCAGGAGGGAACACAAATGGAAGAAAATGCGTAGCGAGTTGTTGTGATCTGAAAGGCACTGCCTGGAAGGGTGGGGGAAGCCGACTCAACAACAGCTTTTACTTGTTTGGAGAAAAAAGGAAATTGGATTAATAGCCAGAAGGGAGAGAATCTGTAGGGCTGTGGAGGAAGAGCAATGGAATGGGATGAATTGGATTGCTCCCACACAGAGCTGATGCAGGGATAAGGAGCTAAGCGGCCTCCTTCCATGCTTGATCGTGTTACGACTCGAGAGAGAGAGAGTACAAGAGAAGGAGCATGTGGGAAAGGATGAGAGCCCATGGTTTTTCGCACCACAACTATTTGAATGGGTTAAGTAAATGCGCAGGCCACAAAGTTCCGATGGTTTCAATTTTAAAAATAAATAAGGACCCAATGAGAGGAGGCCGTTTTAATGGCACACTGGGAAAATTTCCACGTCAATTGCAGTCAACAGCAACCTGAAGATGAGGAAAATCTCCAGCTACTACTACTGAAAAAAAGTGAAATTCATATCAAATGTGCGCAAGCTGTGCGTTGAAGTACAGTTGTCCTGGAGGAGTTCATAGCAACAAGCACCAAAAGGACACTTCCCCCACACCACCTCACCTTCTGGTAATTGCTCGACGGGCTCGGACCTTTCTTTCCGGCTCACTTTCGGCGCTGCTCACAGTCTCCTCCTCCTCCTCCTCCTCTTCGCCTTCGCCCTCCTCCTCCTCCTCGTCCTCGTCCTCATTCTCCGACACTGCATTTTTCCAACTGACACACAAACAAACTCAGACACTCAGTTTGATCCGGGAACAGACACAATGGTGTGAAGATGATAATGGGTTTCGGTTAAAATTAAAAATATCGAGGGCGGCATGTGGTGCAGTGGTTAGCACTGGGACTGCGGCGCCGAGGACCCGGTTCGAAACCCAGCCTTGGGTCACTGTCCGTGTGGAGTTTGCACATTCTCCCCGTGTCTGCGTGGGTTTCGCCCCCACAACCCAAAGATTTGCAGGTTAAGTGGATTGGCCACGCTAAATTGCCCCTTAATTGGAGAAAAAGTAATTGAGTACTCTAAATTCATTTTTTAAAAATTAAAAATATCCCAGTCTCTCGTGCCCACGCTAGCTCCGGAAGGGAATGAGGTAAAGGGAGGCGGACATCAGTTTGTAGTTGGCATGGATACATGTCGACAGTGGCACCGTTCCATCTTTGCTTGGTTCAGTATGTAAATAACTATAATAATTTGTTTCACTGCTAATGAGGCAACTGGAAAAAAAACATTAAAGGAATAGTGATGAGAGAAATTGCTTGAAACACAGAGCTCCCTCAGTCAATGCCCGAGAGACATGCTTCCAATTTTTTTGTTTCGCATGTTGGCTTTGCTGCTCCTGTGATTTTTGGTCTACATTCCAAATTGCCGCCAGCCTGTAGAATTCCTTAAAAATCGCCGCTCGTGGGTGACAAATCACAGTAGAGCTCTGTGAGGGGCAGCACGGAATTGGAAGATGCCAAAGCATTTTTCATTGGTTCCCGGGAAATTTCAGTCAACGATGATTTTCTTTCCCCCACTTTTACCATACTGCAGCAGCGACTGCAGCACTCTTTTAAGACGAAAGAAAAAGTTTTAAAATCTTGCCCAAAGCCATGTTGCTGATGCACAAACCAAATTGCCCTTCATTGCAGAGCTTACACTACCAGGAAAATCAGGAAAACGCGGCTGAGACACAGCATGTTGGTGCACACCCCTTGCATTTTGCCGAGCACAAATGTTGCACATGTTTGTGCCCAGGATTTTCCACGCTTTGCTCCCAGTGCGAGGCCTGAGTCACGAGGAAGTAGATAGCCATTCGGGAAACTGCTTGAATGCACCTCCCCAATGCCTGATTCCTGAGCAACAGCTGGGCACGCATCAACTAACCTCTGCTGAAGAACAGTGCAAATAGAAAAA
Organism: Scyliorhinus torazame; assembly: GCF_047496885.1. Lineage (NCBI taxonomy): Eukaryota > Metazoa > Chordata > Chondrichthyes > Carcharhiniformes > Scyliorhinidae > Scyliorhinus > Scyliorhinus torazame. Next base: position 20,876,894 of record NC_092718.1, on the reverse strand, counting down.
GTGTTAGGCAAACAAAGGTAGTTTTAAGGGATTTATATTTGTATTAGTTATTTAATTTAAAAAAATTTTTTTTTAGACCATACAATTTTTTTTACCAATTAAGTCAATTTAGCGTGGCCAATCCACCTACCCTGCACATCTTTTTGGGCTGTGGGGGTGAGACCCACGCAGACACGGGAAGAATGTATAAACTCCACACGGTCAGGGAACTGGGGCCGGGATCGAACCCGGGTCCTCAGTGCTGTGAGGCCGCAGTGCTAACCACTGCACCACTGTGCCACCCATATTTGGATTAGTAAACATTAGAAGGTATAGTTCTAAGGGGTTTAATGTTTCTGTGGCAGGAAGGATAAAAACCTATAGCTAGATGCATGCTGAACATACTTGTTTGTATGTGTAGGCGGTTGGAAGGAATTGGCGTGAAGAGTAAATAGAGCTAGCAGGAGTTGCTTAGCAACTGGAGGACCTTGTAAGGATAAAAAAAAGCTTTTATAAGTTTTAGTTGGATATATTGCAGTTGGAGACAGGACACGGGAGGAGTTAACGTCTCTCAAATCTGCCAGGAGAAGCTGGACAGGACAAGGGAATTGCAAAGAGGCAAGCTTCCTAAGGAACAAGTTACAGTCAAGATACCTAGAGAATTAGGACAGAAAGAATGTCCAAGACAACAGAAGCTAAGAGAACAGAGACCACAGTATTGTTCAGAAAAAAAAATCAAACAAGACAAACAAGGGATCCGAGTTAAAGAGACAATTGCAGTAACCAGATTTAAAGTGAGACAGCAGGCTTCAAAGCTAAATCAAATGTCTGATGCAATTTTAATAGTCTGGGAATCGAGTGAAAGCAATTGTGAACAGATTATCAGCAGTCAAGACAAATAAATCCTAAAAGGGTTGGGGCAAATCCTGGACTGAGTTCGCTGTTAAAAATGGAATGGAAGCTCTGTTTAAGAGAGTCATTTGGAAAACGTGGACTGGATTCAAAATGCAAACTACTACTAATGCAAAGCATTATTGTGAACATAGAACATAGAAACAAAGATTTTAAAGCATGTTTTTGGGAATGGAGTGTGGAAACTCTCATGACAATCAATTGGGAGGATTCGGAGGAGAAATCAACAGACACTAACAGATTCAGAACAGAGTGTGTGTATTTGACCAAAGTCAATCAGTGTGCTTGGAATGGACTGTATCTGTTAACGAGTCCATTGCAGCTTAGGATGTTAATCTTAATATAGAATTTGCAGTGCAGAAGGAGGCCATTCGGTCCATCGAGTCTGCACCCTACACCCAAGCTCACACCTCTACCTTATCTCCGTAACCCCAACCAACCTTTTTTTTTGGACCCTAAGGGCAATTTTGCATGGCCAAACAGGCAGTGGCCCAAGCCAGGAATCAAACCAGAGACCCAGGAGCTGTGAAGAAGTGCTAACCACTGTGTTACCGTGCTGCCCTGAATATGTGTACACGTTAAGCTTCGAACATTTCATGTTTAATAAATGTTTCATTCCTTGTTGTTTGCACTAATTAGCAGCCCTGTGACTGTTCCTCTACTTTTTATGAAAAAAAGTAAAAGTTAGTCTTTTGAGCCAGGTTGTATTATGGAATCGCCCGTCCAGTTCTAACATGAACTGAAATTGTAACAGGCAGCTTTATACCCATGCTTGATGCATACTCTGGCTGCTGTCATTAAAAGTGCATCATTCCTCAGAATCAATACCCCACACACGAGGGGCGCAAAACTTAGAGAAAATAGAAATTATGTACGACCCACACACCCAAAGAAATCACATACACTGTGCACAAAGACATCGGTGTGTACATATCTGAAAGACTCACTTTGTGGCTCTCCTTCTACCTCGTCGCCTTGGAGCCTCATTCTCAGAGTTCTCACTGCTCTGTATTAAAAGAAAATATTTTACATGAGTGTTTCAGCCCATTCCTCCTCTACTCATACATACTATCTCCCAAGGCCTGCCCCAGTCATCGCCTCAACAAATCTCAAAAACTGCCCGCAACAATTAAACAGATCAACTTTTTGCTCCCACCGGACATGTTTGTAAGGGTGGTAGCACCGCTTTTAGATTGGTGCCTCCCACATCCAATCTAGATACACTGACAAACCTGTCCATCAATGCTATGCACCACTTGCAAATTATTGGCTCTTTTCCCCCCCACCATTTCAGATCATTGGGTCACCATAGTGTGAAGGGAAAGGGAAGACTCCAGCCAGGGGTGAGGTTTATACAGTAGAAAATCAAATCATAAAGGAGGGGCAAAAATAGGATTTCTTCTGTTCACCTGCTAATATCTTAGTTTAGAAGTAATACAACAAGGATTATGTCTCCTTGGAAACAATTGCTGTACACATATTGTACATGCTGAGACATTGAAATTCATGACTTCAGTTTTCACAGATAATTTTGTCAAACTGCTACATTTTGATTGTAAACCTACCATCCCCTAAAAAAGAACCTTTACAATCCAGCTCAGTTTTAAGGCAGTCTCGTTTGCTTTCAACTCAAAAGGTTGATAGATTAAAAAAAAACTTTACCAACAAGCAACTCTCCCCACGATTGGGAATAAGTTCTTCAGCCATTGATTCAGGCAGGTCAGGTGAACTTGACATGGGATGAGGCCTCCGAAAATTATTTAAGAATTCGCCCAACTACTTCGCTGAAAGGCAGACTGTAAAAGAAGCAGATCTGTGCAGAACGGTAAACTACATAACAGTGACTGCACCTCATCAGTAATTTGGTGCACAGGAAGCTCCTTGGGATGTCCTGAGGTGCAATATAAATGCCACAAAGAAAACGAGGCAAGCATTAAGTGGACAGGATCCACAGATCCACCTGTCAATGAGGCAAATTGGCACTTATCAATATAAGGTATTAAAGTTATTAGTGTCCCATACATTTCACAGTGATGAGGAGCTTCAGAGTAGAACTGTATTACTAGGCAGATGTTCCCTCTCTCCCATTAAGAGGTTTACACTCGCTTCCCTTTGGTGTGTTCCATTGATGACTCACTAAACAACTGATCACCCACCAAAGGATGACTATGTAATGCTGCACTTACTGGAAGGGAGGAGGAGGATTGTAAACTTGTTGGTAGATTAGCTTATCTTCAAAAGAGAAACCCAAGTAAAGCCTGTATTTAATGATCTGATCCAGGAATGGTCAACGGGGATTAAAAACCAACTTCTGTTTGCTCTTTGTCTCAACGCACAAAATAAAGTTCACTATGAAAGTTCAATGACCTGTATCACACAATGTCAATTGCATCGTACAGGCCAGAGGTCTGAGGCTTGATCTCTACCTATGTTGAGGAAGTGGATTGCATTGGGCAACCAGTTGGCCTCAGCGCCTTCTTCCATCAAGGTAAAGAGAGAAGATAAATTAGCCAGGCTTCTGGCAGTGAAAGCACACACGATCTAGTTCTACGCAAATAATATGGGAGATAATATCAGAGAACACAATGCCAGCGAAACAGTTTCGAATTGTGAAAGACAACTACATGAACAAGTTTGGAGGAGTGATGGTGGGAGGGGCAGGGAGAAAAGGGGAAGGAAGAAATTCAATCATCTGCCACGAGAAGAATGGGTGAAAGAAAAAACACAAAGCATTCGGGTACAGGATCAAGGGCACATTATTGCTGCAATTGCTGACTTAAGAATAAACCATTTACGGTGGCATTCTACACTAATTTTGTAGCATAGCCCAGACCGTTTTAAACATTGCTGCAGGTACAGAACCTTCACAGAAATGTCGGGAATGAAGGTGGTCACTGAATATTTGGTTTTTAAGTACTTTATTTTCTTCACTACTCACCTCAGGTCCAGCGTTAAGTCGTGTCGGTTCCTGTCTGCTGCGGTTTGACCTCCTAACCCCATAAACATCTGGATATTCTTCCCACATCTGCAATATAAACAGACCATCATAAGGCCTGCACCCTCCCACCACTTTAATTATACTAGAATTTAATAGAAAAATTAAAAACATGTCTTAGTTAGAATATTAACAAAAACACGGTTTAAAGTAGGATTTTTAAAAAAATGGCTGTGAGAAATTCCTATTTAAAACTATTTATATCTTCAAGTAAAACAGTTCTACTATGAAAACAACTGTTGTGCATACGGATATGCTTCTGGGATCCAAATAACTTTAAGAAAATCCACAGAAAGATACACTGGACAAATATTTAAATATTACACCAACATGAGTGAGGTACAGGAACACTTGCCCGAAAGCTTTTATGTTTAACACTGTGTTGTAAACTCAGAAAATCATGACCATCACAAGTACTTTGTTCAGCTATGATACAGCTTAATGTGCCCTCTCCATACACAACCCAAGTTTGCATGATCAAGATCTGCAACTGTATCGTCAACCGGTCACGGTCTAAAACTATCACTCCTGCCATTACATGTTTCTGTTCTAGCTTGGGAGGCATAGGAAACCATCACTGCGTGTAAATATCACAGCTCTATCACTTACTCCTCTGAAATCTTCCTAGTGATGGCAGTGGGACCTATTACTGATCAAAAAACAAGAGAGTATCCACTCAAAACATTCCCAAGACTATTTACTGCTTTAAAAATGGGCAATCTTGGCTTGATGAGCATTCGAGCACACATCAGCAGCGTTGGACTCTCTTTTTAATAACCTCACTCGTGTCTGGATCAAACCTTCAGGGAAACCGACCGATTTCACGGTATTAAATGTGAAACCCGGAAAATTGCAGCAGTTTCTCTTCGCATTGCAAGTAGCAAGAAATCCAGATTAGGAAAAGCACACCAGATGAATTAACCCCACCCCCCCTTCACCCCCACAACAGCTACCCAAGCCCGACAATGCCCACGATTGCTCAGTGACTGCTCACGCCAACCTTCGGGAAAACCAAGATGAAGGGTCAAAGATCAAGTGCAGGCACCACCAAAATTTAAACAGGGTGGACAATGGGCAGGCGTAGTTGGGTGACACCAAACCATATTGTTCAATATCAGAGGCAAAGGCCGAGCAGACTGACTCCAGTGGTGAATGAAGAGAATCAACCCGTACTGTTCCCACTAATGTTCTTATCGCGAGTGAAAGTATGGTTGAGATTATTTAGGGGGTAAGCCATGTTTTTAGAAAGGTCACCTCCACAATATGACATTATCCCACTATCACGACCGTGGATGCCTGGTTCGTGATGCGGAGCGATGTCAAGAGCGTGGTGCCAATTCCCGTACTGGTTGCGATTGTTCATGAAGGCCTTCTCATGAAGGTTCTTCTCAACCTTGCCCCCTCACCTGAGGTGCGATGACCATCAGGTTAAATCACCACCAGTCAGCTCTGAAAGGAGAGGGCAGCCTCTGGTCCTCTGGCAACATTTATGTTCCCAATACTAATATTAAGTGGTCATTTACCTACATGCGGTTTGGAAAATGTATAGAATAGCTGTGTTTTCCTATGTCATAATGAAATACAAAAAATAAAATGCCCTAACATTTCCAGGGCATTTCAATGTAAGGTGGCAGAGGTTTCCAGTATTGTTTTAAGGAGGTTCTTAAGACTCATTATTCATTCAGCCATTATGCCAGTAAGACCACATTTCAAAAGGACACGTGTAGAACACGAAATACTAGTTTTATTTTGTCCAATTCTGAAGTTAGAATTCTTCAGTATCAAAGTGGCATCTTCACACCACTGAGCTTTCAGCTGCAGGCGGAAGAGAGGGCTTGTAGAACAAAAGCTTACAGGTACTGGGAGTACAGAATATGCTTGGGGAAATCAAACTCCTGAACAGTGAACAAGGATATTGAGATTCGGCCCTCTCCCCACAGCTCCCAAGAATTAGGGTCTTCATGTTTTTATTTGCAGACCAGACAGGCAATTAGGCGGTTTAGAGATTTCTGCAACATAATGACCACAACTTGACTTCTCAAATCAAAGTCAATTTTTCCGATTTCCTTCTGTGTCCCAAGATAAGACCATAAGACATTGGAGTAGAATTAGGCCATTCGGCCCATTGGGTCTGCTCCGCTATTCAATCATGGCTGATAGGATTCTCATCCCCAGTCTCCTGCCTTCTCCCCCTAACCCCTAACCCCTGATCCCCTTATTAATCAATAATCTATCTAACTCTGTTTTAAAGACACTCAGTGATTTGGCCTCCACAGCCTTCTGCGGCAACAAGTTCCACAGATTCACCACCCTCTGGCTGAAGAAATTCCTCCTCATCTCTACTTTAAATCTTTAGTCTGAGATTGTGTCCTCTGGTTCTAGTTTTTCCTACCATTGGAAACTTCCTTTCCATGTCTACTCTATCCAGGCCTCACAGTACCCTGTAGGTTTCAATAAGATCCCCCCTCATCCTTCTCAACTCCAACGAGTACAGACCCAGAGTCTTCAACTGCTCCTCATACGACAAGCTCTTCATTCCAGGGATCATTCTTGCGAACCTTTTCTGGACCCTTTCCAAGGCCAGCACATCCTCCCTTAGATACAGGCCCAAAACTGCTTGCAATACTCCAAATGGGGTCTGACCAGAGCCGTATACAGCCTCAGTGCTCTTGTATTCTAGCCCTCTACATGACAATGTTATTGAGATTTCAATGAATTTTCATCACAGTCCTATTGCGTTATCCCAGCTTTTATGGGGATATAGCAAACACAGGGGTTCCAAAATTAATGTGTGGAAAGGCTTTTCTAACCTAGTCCCACACAGGAGGGCAAAACAAGCTACAAGCTCTGCAACTTGAATTACAGTAAAGGAAACAAGCTCCCATCTATTTTCCAGAAGGTACCTTTTTTACATCAGCTATCCTCTCCTTCTTACTCAATGGCTTGTCCTTGTTCTCCGCGGCAGCTTGCTGTAACTTGGACCCAACAGATTCACTTTCCGACTCGGACTGCGACTCCGATGACTCCGAACTGCTATTATTGGACTCACTTCCCGACTGACTGCCCGATTCCGATCCCGAGGCAGAGTGGTTGGATTCTTCTGAAGCCGAGTTGCTGAGAAATAGAAAATAAAAAGCTGAGCACAGTCAGGTCACTTCACAATCGCCCTCTTTCTCCTGCAAACCAGGCAAAGGATAGGTCAATGGAGTAGGACACGCTAACCTTGGAAGAGATTCTCAGATGGCCCCGAATGCAACTTTCAAGAGTGGAGTTCATAAAAGGTGACAGACGGTTCGCTACAATGCAGGTTTCAATACTCAAAGCAACAGCTTCCTCATCCAAAAACATGCAAGAGGCTTGGAAAAAGTCAAAAGATTGGTTATATAAACCTTGGGGGTGGCACAGAGTAGCACTCCTGCCTGACAGCGCCAGGGACCCGGGTTCAATTCCCACCTTGGGTGACTGTGTGGAGTTTGCACGTTCTCTCCATGTTTGCGGGGGTTTCCTCTGGGTGCTCCGGTTTCCTCCCATAGTCCAAAGATGTGCAGGTTAGATGGATGTGCCATTCTAAATTACCCTTTAAATGTACACAGACGGACAGGGAGATGGGGTTATGGAGCTAGACCAGGGGACCCAGGTAGGGTTCTCGTTCAGTGGGTCGTCGCAGGCCCGAATTACCTCCTTCTTCTCTGTAGGAATTTCATAGAATTTACAGAGAAGGAGGCCATTCGGCCCATCGAGTCTGCACCGGCTCTTGGAAAGAGCACCCTACACAAGGTCCACACCTCCACCCTATCCCCATAACCCAGTAACCCCACCCAACACTAAGGGCAATTTTGGACACTAAGGGCAATTTAGCATGGCCAATCCACCTTACCTGCACATCTTTGGACTTCCAGGACTCTAACAGGGGGCAGCACGGTAGCATTGTGGATAGCACAATTGCTTCACAGCTCCAGGGTCCCAGGTTCGATTCCGGCTTGGGTCACTGTCTGTGCGGAGTCTGCACATCCTCCCCGTGTGTGCGTGGGTTTCCTCCGGGTGCTCCGGTTTCCTCCCACAGTCCAAAGATGTGCAGATTAGGTGGATTGGCCATGATAAATTGCCCTTCGTGTCCAAAATTGCCCTTAGTGTTGGGTGGGGTTACTGGGTTATGGGGATAGGGTGGAGGTGTTGACCTTGGGTAGGATGCTCTTTCCAAGAGCCGGTACAGACTCGATGGGCCGAATGGCCTCCTTCTGCACTGTAAATTCTATGAAAGGGGTTCAGGAAACAATTACTGGAGAAAGAATAGGTTTGAGGTAGATGGTGCAAAAATAGGGCTCAGAAGGACACTGAATTCTCTTCCCCCTCTTTCTCTTCGGAAATTGTTAGGGTTCCATAGGTGCTCCAAGTCCTGCAGGAAACCCATTTCTCCTTAAAGAGTGAAGATTAGCTGGCGACTGGACTACAGAAGGCCACCGTGTCTCCACCCAACATCAACCAAAACAAAAAAAGACCCGCTTCAATAAATCAACGGATGTCGCATGATTGTAGTATGCAGCAGATACTAACAATACCACAGACACCATTGGGTCAACATCCTGATTACTGGATAAGTGCTTTTCAGTGGCAATCTCTATATCTGGCTACAGTTACATCGTAAAGTGCAAATTTCCTCTCCCAGCAATTTTCATGACGCAACATCAGATTGTATCCTGCAAATGCGCCCGGTGTTGCATTTGGTCCTTAATCAGGAAACGCTTAACCTGAATTGAATCGCAAGTGCAAATGAGGCAACTAACTGTGCTCAAATTTCACATAATATGAGTGCAGTTGAGAGCTCCGCTTTCCAGGAAACAAGAAACTCTCACACTGCCAAAAATACCTCCTGCAGTTCTAAGAAAGAGACAGGATTGCTGCTGCAGGTTACCAGAGTCCATAGACAAACTGGAGCAAAGAAAAGAAATGAGGCATACTTGGGAGAGCGTCGGCAAAAGGCAGCGGAGAAGAAACACAGGGCAGGAGACGGAGGAGGCAGGAAGAGAAAAATGATGAGCAGACTCAGAGAAAGAGAGGGGAAAGAAAGCAGAAAGCATATATAGAAAGTAAACATAAATAAATGGAAGGCAAATCAAAAGACCAACTGAGACACACAGACTCTTGTTTTTGTCCATCTGCAATGTTATTGCAGTTAAAAATTACAAAGCCTTGGAAAGACATTCCTTTCGTCGACAATATAATCCGGGAGAAGAGTAGGAACAAGTTAAACATCCCATGGTCGCAACAGCAAAATTCTGCAGATGCTGTAAATCTGAAAGAATGATTAACAGGAAATGCTGGAGATTCTCAGCAAGTCTGGCAGCAGCATCTGCAGAGACAGAAACCAAATTAATTGGTGGGTTGACTATGCTAAATTGCCCCCCGCTGGGGTTACAGGGATAGGGTGGGGGATTGGACCTAGGTAGGGTGCTCTTTCAAGAGGGTCAGTGCAGACTTGATGGACCAAATGGCCTCCTTCTGCACTGCAGGGATTCTATAAATATTTCAGGATGACGATCTCTCATTAGAATGGGGTAAAATGAAGTAATGTAATAGGTTTTGATCAACTGAAAGGGGGTTGGAGGGAAAGAGAGACCTAGATCTGGAAAATAGAGGGGAAGGTGCATGATAGGGAGGAAGACGAGGAGAGATTAAATGACCGAAGGGTTTGTGGTGTAGGCCAAAGGGAGTGGAGTAATGGGACAAGTGAAGAAATCAAAGATATGTCCAGGGGAGATGTGAACTGCAAAATATGAACAGTCATTGCCTGGAAACTACAAAAACAAAATACAAGGCATTAAAACCAAAACCTCCAAAGAAGGAGGTAACAAAATCGGGGTAGCAGGCCAAGGACAGCGAGGTCAGCGTGAGAAGGTGATGGGTGAATTAAAATACCAGATGAACAGAAAATGTTGAGAGATGGCTTCATAAAGAACAGATTAGCTATTCCAATCATTCCTGTTTGTGGGATCCTACTATGCGGACAATATTTGATAAATATAGATGGCGAGCAGGGCTGCACAGTGGCACAGTGGGTAGCATTGCTGCCTCACAGTGCCATGGACCCGGGTTTAATTCTGGCCTTGGGTGACTGTGTGGAGTTTACACATTCTCCCCGTGCCTGCGAGGGATTCCTCCGGGTGCTCCAATTTCCTCCCATGGTGCAAAGATGTGCAGGTTAGGTGGATTGGCCCTTAGTGTCCAAAGATATGCAATTTTACTGGGGTTACAGGAATAGGGAAGGGGGGGGCCCTAGGTAGGGTGATCTTTTGAAACGCTGGCGTAGACACGATGGGCCGAATGGCCTCCTTCTGCATTGTAGATATTCTATGGGAAGCTGCTTCCATTAGCGAGACGGTTGGTAACCAAAGGGCACAGATTGAAAATGAAGTCTGGGGTTGTGACTTGTTTTTTTAAGAACATAGTTACGGTGATCTTGAATACCCTTCCTGATAGGATGCGGGAAGCAAATTTAACACCATTGTTCAAAAGGGAATTGGATAGATACTTGATTGAAAAAACGAGTTACAATGAAAGTGCCCTGGCACGTTGAGTCTGCTTTTCACTCTGGACAGATGCTGTCAAACCTGCTGAGTACTTCCAGCGTTTTCTGTTCTTACCTCAAGATTTCCAGCATCCCTTGGCATTCTGCTTTCATATTAGGAAACGGGGCAAATCAGATAGCTCCAAACTGCCAGCACAGGCTCGATGGGCTGAATGTACCCTTTCTCTGCTGTTAACACCGAGTACTCAAGTGCCCCTCTGATGCTGCTGCCCACTGTCTCGAAGCATTCAAAAACGCATTCACTGCAGATAAACCACGGCGCATGCGCCAAGTTCTATCTCGAGTGGCGAATTCCAATTGAAGTTGGGGAGAAGCAATCTACTGCCCAAAGTCATAGACTGCTGGCTTGTATAAATGCTCCCTTGACAGAAAAAAACCTGCACCAGCTGGTGAAATACCAGGCTGGGGATAGAGATCCATTTAGTTGATTGACTCATGTCTAGTGGTTGAGTCACTCACTCTTGAGGGGCGAGAACTCCAGTGCCAGCTTCCCCCCCACACACAATTACAAATAAAGTGTGATGCGATTCGGATGAAACCAAGAAAGGCAGCGTAACCTGACAAGCAATTTAAGGGGGAAATCATGTTTCCCAGTCACCAGAGGGTGCTGCAGAAATAGGACCCAAACCCTGCCAATTCAGATGCCACCACTCAATTTACAGATGAAGAGCCCGATTCCTGGGGGGGGGGGGGGGGGGATGTAATTAATGCTAATTGAGCAGCACTAAGATACACACATGTCATATTTAAGCATGAGCTAAGTGCATTGAGCCATGTTTAAATCCTTAAAGAGCCAGGCCCCAGAAGACGGGAAATTGTGTCATTATTTTCACTAAGTAATTTTCCAAATGACAGTGTTGCATGGATATGTGTCTTTAAATCTGGATTAGCTAAATGCTCCCTCTAACCACGTAAAGGGAAATTTGTATAATGAAGCCATGAGCAAATCACTTTCCTCCACAAGTGTGAGCAGGTTACAGCTTTTAAGGTCAAGATAAGCAGGTGGTGGTGGTGGGGGGAGGGGGAGAGATACCATCCTCCAAGACCCTTTTGTTTGTATTATGAATGCAATTTGCCTCTCTTCACTGATAAGTGGTTTCACTGACTTGGGCCAGTGTGATCTGGCTTTGTCAATTGCCTCGCGATTTTATGTCATTTCAGTTAAACTCGAAGATCAGAATCAAAATCTGATTTGAAAAAAAAACATGAGGATTACAGAGGCAGAGCCTGGAATGCAGTGTGCTGGGCCAGGCGAGCCTGATAATTACGAGTTTTATATTTATATATAAGGCACACAAACCGAATCGTTGCTCCAGGACATACTTTTGGTTTCATTAAAATAACAAATACCACAGCGTAATTGCATTAAAACACACCGTCACAAGTACAAATACCACATCTATATAACCCTGCTGCAGGTTACCACCAAAGTGAAAATCTAAAAAAACCCACAAATTTACAATCAATCTTTAACAACCAAAGTCCAGATTTTTAGGGCCTTCCCCCCTTCAAATCATGTTATATAGGAATGAAAAATATTCTTTTAAAGTAACTTAAATCTTCAATGTTAAAACATTAATGAAAATTAGTGACAATTAGTTCAAATACCCTGGGACAAATAACAGGAGAAATCAGCCAGTATTCCTTCTCCTCCTGCTTATTCATATTTCTCCTGATGCAAGGGAGGAGGAGGAGGTCGGGTCATGGACTGATACAGAAACAGGTTTCAGTCCAAATAATAAAAAAATTAGTTAACAGCCATTTATAAAACACAGAGCAAGACCATCGTAAAACTTGGAACGCATATCTAAAAATAAGTCAGAGTACAACCGAAGCAAGTGCAAGTCTGGTCAAATTCAACCTTAAAAAGCTCAAAGCCAAATGGTGCTGTGCAGATACATCAGTGTCTCAGAAATGGTTAAATAGGGAACAATGTATACAACATTAAATAATATTTTCAAAAATCTGTATTTACAGTAGATTCTGATCTGTGCATGCAAATAATACTGGAGTTTATCACTAGCCTAAAGAAAATATTTTCAGGCATTTTAATTGCATGGAAGAATTTCAATATATTCAAAGTTATAAATTGATATTGTACTATTTAAATAACATTCCAGTTTTTAGTTCACAGCACAGTGCAAGACACAACAGAAAATATAACAGCCTTCAGCCACAAACCCTCTGGTGACAGGAGTATGCACAGCTCTGCGTGGGGCTGCAGATGCTCGACACAGCTCGGAATAGGATTAACTGCTTTTTAGAAAAATCAATTTGTTATTAAAGAACCGAATGTTTGTGGAGGTTAATGGTGCTTTCATAAATGTAAAGTAAAAATTTCAAATCAATCTCCCAAGAAGCAAGCTATTAAACCGGTCGCAGACTTGATCTTCTCTAAAGATTGACTACCCGGGCGAAGCCTCACACTGTATGTCGATTGTCTGAATAAAATTATGATAAACATTTAAATAAGAATTCATGGAAACTGTAATATTTAAGACAGTTTCTCATTTGCCCCTAAATGTCATCCCTGATACATAAGTCTGGTTGTTTCTTCCAATCACTACAAGATGGCAGCACTGGAACTCAAACTGCTCCAGTTCCAGAAAGTTCCCTGGATCTTGGTATTTTGCCAAGTCCTGTCGCCATTTTAAAGCATTCTGCTTCCACCATTTCAGAGCTCCCAACACCATCCCATCAAAAGACTGAGATTCCCCTTGCTTCAAACTATATGGGGCGTTAAGAAACGCTCAATGACTTCAACACCCAACTCCTTGGCCCAACAAGGCATCCATGAATCCTGACGTCTATCCCTTTTATTCTTTTTCTTTTGCAAATTACAATTATCGAAGATTTACTTTATTCATACAGCAATAGCCTGACTTCTATCAACAGTCATCTGTGGGAGGAACACACCCATTGGGTACTGCTTTCTCTTAAAGCTAGGTTTAACACTGCATCCAGTGACCTCATACTCTTGTCTTACCCTCTCTGGGTTCTGAGGGTGTAAGGCAAGTCTCATCTTATTAACCAGATAGGCCCCAGCTAATGTCTCAACAGCAACAAAAATCTCTGATCCTGCGCCTACTGCATGATGGCAGGGTTGGATGTTTTTGTGTATCTGTGGAAAGATGGCCGAAGCCATTGCGGTAACCAGCGGTGTAAAATAAGACTACATCCTGGTACCTCGTCTCCTCAATCTGTTCCTTGCTGCAATGCTTATAGCAGCCACCAGAGACATGCCTGCAGGCATAAACATTCAGAGTGTCAATTCAATCACTCCAGAACTGGGCATCGCCAAAATCAGAGGCAATTACTTTGCCCTGGCTGCCACAACAAAAAAAAACATTCAATTACAGCAAACAATTTCTCCATTGACAGCAAAAACTCCAAATCAGTGTCTCCAAGTCTGAGGTTACATCACAGTCAGCAAAGGTTATGTGCTATAAGCGCCAGACACAACCACTAGTGGCAGTAGTCTCAAAATCAAACCCTACTAGGGCACGGCCCTTACCACCTGCTATATGGTGCAGAAGCCTGGGTTTGCTATAGGTACCACATCAAACGGCTAGATCGTTTCCACCAAAGACACCCAAGATCCATCATGGGATTTTAATGATGGACAAGGTCACAAAACAAAAGGAGGTCCTCCATTGTGCTGGGCTCATCAGCAAGGGAGACCCCCGTCCAGACAATCCAACTTGGACGGGTCAGCCAGATCTCCCACATGGATGATTATAGAATTGCCATGAAGATCTTCTATGGGGGACTCTCTCGGGGAAACAACATCAAGGTGATACGAGCAAACATCAGAAGGTAACCTTATAAAAGAGTCTCACAAACGGCTGCATTGCAGGCGACCTCTCCTGGGAAACACTGCGGCTGATCGGTCTATGTGCAGGCAAGCACTGAATTTGGTTCAGCGTGCTTCGGGGACCACACTAACTCGCACATCCAACATGCCCAGAGGGAAGGCACAGCTGCAGGAGTTCTCCCAAACATAACCGGCCAGTTCTATGGATATCCATGCCAATCGCGCATCGGACTGTACTGTCACGAGAAGGCCCACAGAAGACAATGCAGTCACTTACAGCTTGGACAGAATAGAATAAAGTGTCTAATCACCATTCCCCCTCTGCCACTCCCGAGAATTCACATTTGTCTGAACGGCCCGGCCCGGCCCCTCTTCCTCATCAATGAAAGATGAACCATCTCGACAGCTGGAACCACAGGACACAGATGGGTACACGATCAAAAAACTATTAAGATTTGAACCAAAAGCACCTGGCGTTGCCAACATGGAAGTGAGCTGCACAAATCAGATTCCAGGTTCAATCTGGTTCCGTGTTCAGCTAGCAGTACAGGCACAATTTCCCTCCCTACCTCCCAGCTTTGAGGTGTTGGGTGTAGGAGGGAGACAAAGTGGGAGAAAACAAAATCATCGAAGGACCCTGTGTTTCTCATCATTGTCCAGTGAACTCTGCTGGAAAGGGCACAAACATGAACTTTGCTGAATAAGTTTGGCCTCTGCTGCCCGTCACTCGTGTTGAACAGCAAGCGAACACGCACAGCAAGTCTGGCCACTGGGTGGATCAGTGTCTTCTGATGCAGGGAGGATAAAGTATTACAATTCCATTAATTGTGGAAGAATGAGATAAAAGTCTTTTTAAAAAAAGACAATGCAACATAAAAATTACTGTGCATTTAATGGGTGAACATGGTGCTGCATATGTGGCTCAGTGGCAGCCTGAGAACTATTATTTTAGGAATAGTTTGGTGCAAAAATTGAGGGTGCATGTCACACACAGCAAGGGATAACTTGGGTAATCTTCCAACAGGTTTCACCACAAACCAGGAAGGGGCCAGGATCAATCCCTTCTACTCGTACTATTTACTTATGGACATAAATAAAGCCAGCGAAAGGAGTCTCTAATGACTGTCCAGTCAAAAGTGAAGTTGCATAGGCATGGGTCTCGCCCCCACAACCTGAAGGATGTGTACGGTAGGTGGTTTGGCCACTCTAAACTGCCTCATAATTGGGGAAAAAATAATAATTGGGTTCTCTAAATTTATATTTTAAAAAGTTGCATAGATTGGGGGCGGGGGGGGCAAGAACAAAATTCAAAATTCATAACTCGAAAGGGGGAGCAATAAGCCTGCGTGATGGGAATGCTGCTGCCCCTCCACGAGTAGCATTTTGAGTTGATAATGCTGGAACACTTTGGGCTTCCATCATATTTCACCACAAATTGGTAGATGGCCTCATTATTGCACAAGGACATTTTGTTTTTGTTTTTTGCTGATAGATATTTTATAGAAACACAAAACCCAAGTGGAACTGGAGTAAATTCGAATGGATGCCCAAGTACAGCAAAACAGGCCCGAGAAAGACATTAGCTTACAGACTCCTCCTGCCACCTTTACCATTCAGGATACTTAGATGGCACTGAGTGCAGTGTTCTGGAGAACCCCCAAAAGCCGACTGCGCAAGTTAAATAGGTTTAATACAATTAGAAAATAAGTTTAATTTAATTAGAATAAAAAAATTCTGCTCACGAGGCAACACTTCAAAACGATAATGAACTTTCCATGCAGATTTAGAAACACATACAAATTCGGGTGAAGTAGCGCAAAGGAGACTGGACATCATGGGCAATCCCAGAATTCGGGAGGAAGGAGACATTACTCACGGTAAACAAAGTTAAAGTCCACGTGAATGTGCGTCGGGAGAAGTGATGAATTCTCTTCCCCCACCCCACAATGGTTGCATTCACTTTTCCAGTGTTCCCCGCCTTATTAAACAGTCAATGATTCCATTGTGGATACATTTGAAGCCTACTTGTGACAATAAGCGATTTTTATTTCATTTCATTTTGATACCTCACAACCTCGCACGATGAAAGGTTGAAACGCTGAAGACACTGAAAACTTGAATGTGGCCATACCATCAACTGAGTGAAAAAATGGAGCAACACTACCAAGAACAGATAGATGCAACCGATGAACTCCACGGAATGCTTTGGTGGAAAAGAAATAAAATAATCACTTTAAACAGTTGGGGGATTTGGGAAGATCTAACCCAAACTGATGAAAGAAAGTCTCCTGCTTGCTGATAGTAACTGTTGCAGAATTGGCTGCCCATCATTATGGAAACACCATCACAAGTGTGCACCCTCAGGTATTCAGGGTAAATAGGATCAGCCAATTACAATTTGCAAGCGTCACCAAAAATTAGACAAATGAAATCAGTTCAGACTAAATCCAAACCTGTTGGAACAGGAAGCAACAGTAAAAACATTACTTTGCAGTGGCACTCAAAAACAAAAAGCCATAGATGGGTGGGATGTGACTTGGAAAAATGTCACACTAAGGCAGGAGTAAGTCATTGGAGAGAGCACATGAAATGCCCAAATTCAGCGAGCACTACCTAAAATGGCAGGTTTTAGAAAGAATATTTAATTTGATTTGATTTATTGTCACATGTAGCGAAGGACAGTGAAAAGTAATTTTCTGCGGGAAAATTAAGTTGGCTGGATCTACTTTAGGACAATCAAGAATGTAAACTACCCTTAGAAATGCTGGCAATTTCACAGTATTTAAACAGAGCAGGGGGCAGTATTTTGTTGGGAATGTTAATCCCATATTTTGTATTATGAATGCTTTTCAGCTGACTGAATCGGACTATTTTTCAGTAAATTCAATTTTCATGATTAAAATTTTTAAGACATAAATACATGAATCCTGGGCAGCACGGTGCATTGTGGATAGCACAATTGCTTCACAGCTCCAGGGTCCCAGGTTAGATTCTGGCTTGGGTCACTGTCTGTGCGGAGTCTGCACATCCTCCCAGTGTGTGTGTGGGTTTCCTCTGGGTGCTCCGGTTTCCTCCCACAGTCCAAAGATGTGCAGGTTTGGTGGATTGGCCATGATAAAATTGCCCTTAGTGTCCAAAATTGCCCTCAGTGTTGGGTGGGGTTACTGGATTATGGGGATAGGGTGGAGCTGTTGACCTTGGGTAGGGTGCTCTTTCCAAGAGCCGGTGCAGACTCGATGGGCCGAATGGCCTCCTTCTGCATTGTAAATTCTATGAAATCAAAGTAATGAACACTGGAAATGTCTGCGTGTGGGTCTGGGATGAAGGGGGAGAAATCCTTCTGAATCTAGGACCTTCATTCCAAACCTTTGCTTGTTTTTTTTTGTCTTTCAGGTAGCTGAGCATCTTGCAGCCATCATTTTTTTTGACTATAGAGCACAAGGGTTTCTGCTTTGCTGAGGCAGGACGATGACCAGGCTGACCACTGGAGCATGGTGGAGAGAGCAAATAGGTAGAATCCATCCAAACACATGGCAGATCCAAGCAAAGAATCCCAGTGTACAACCTGCTCCCTTTCATTCCCGAGAGCACGATTTTCAATTGGAAACAGTGGGAGCATAGGATAGAGGTGAGGAATTTCAGCATAGGAGGCAGGTCCGTGCCTCTGCTGCTAACGCTAAACATCAGACTCCCCCTACTCTATTCCCATTTCACCTCTCCCTTGGCCACCTAATTTTTTTTTAAAACCTGAATTTAATCCCCGCAAAATGTTGCTCGATTTCAATAGCCACTCGTGATATGTGATAATTAGCTAAGCTCCCACATAAAGTAATGTGACCACCTGTTTCTGTGATGTTGATAAAGGGGTAGATGTCGACACGGGTACGGAGCGCCTTGGGATCTTTTACACCCACCCGAAGGCAAAATAATGAACAATGGAAATGCGTGGGGGAATACACCTTTGAAGAACAGGCTAGTGGTTTAGTTGAAACTCTTAATTCTCCGCACCAAAAACGTTTGCTTGCTTTTTTGTCTTTCTATTGACTGATGAGCATCTTTTAACCATCATCCTTCTGTGAGAAAAATATTCTGGACTCCTTAATGCTTCTCTTCCTGTCAGGTACATCCCCGTGTGAATAAATGTACATCATGTATAAATTGCTATGTATGTAGGTCGGTTTAGCTCAGTTGGCTGGACAGGTGCTTTATGATGGAGAACAAGGCCAGCGGGTTCAATTCCCGTACTGGCTGAGGTTATCCATAGAATTTACAATCATAGAACTTACAGTGCAGAAGGAGGCCATTCGGCCAATCGAGTCTGCACCAGCTCTTGGAAAGAGCACCATACCCAAGGTCAACACCTCCACCCTATTCCCATAACCCAGTAACCCCACCCAACACTAAGGGCAATTTTGGACACTAAGGGCAATTTATCAAGGCCAATCCACCTAACCTGCACATCTTTGGACTGTGGGAGGAAACCGGAGCACCCGGAGGAAACCCACGCACACACGGAGAGGATGTGCAGACTCCACACAGACAGTGACCCAAGCCGGAATCGAACCTGGGACCCTGGAGCTGTGAAGCAATTGTGCTATCCACAATGGTACCGTGCTGCCGTTATTCATGAAGGCCCCGCCTTCTCAGCCTCACCTGAGGTGTGGTGACCCCTCAGGTTAAATCACCACCAGTCAGAAAAGAAAAAGCAGCCCATGGTCATCTGAGACTACGGTGACCTTACTTATGGGCAGCTTGGTAGCACAGTGGTTAGTACAGTTGCTTCACAGCTCCAGGGTCCCAAGTTCGAATCCCTTATTACATATCAGGGTCACTGTCTGTGCGGAATCTGCACGTTCTCTCCATGTCTGCGTGGGTTGCCTCCCACAGTCCAAAGATGTGCAGGTTAGATGGATTGGCCATGATACATTGACCCTTAGTGTCCAAAAAGGTTAAGTGGTGTTACTGGGTTACAGGGGTAGGGTGGAGGTGTAGTCTTGGGTAGGGTGCTCTTTCCAAGGGCCGGTGCAGACTCGATGGGCCAAATGGCCTCCTTCTGCACTGTAAATTCTATGAAAACGAATTTAAGTATGCCGATAGGATTAGATGAAGCAAAGTGGGAGACGACATTGTGGGACATAATGATGTTTTGTGCAGCACTCAGGCAATACTGCGTCACTGGAATAGCCGCCTTTTAGCCAAGGTGCTCAGCGGAAACACAGTCTGTTCTGATGAATGCCAAAGACTCCACAGCGGTATTTGAAGAGCACGAGATGCAAAAGGGGTCAATATTCCTCCCTCCAAACAACTAGACCAATTCACATTCATATCTGTGGGATCTGCTCCAAAAACAGCAGCTTGGGTCACTGTTTTATCCCCAGTATCCTGGGTAATATTTACCTCTCGATTACTATCACAAGAACAGATGATCGTGTTACTGTTTGTGGGAGTTTGCAGTAGGCAAATTGGCTGCTGCATTTCCTCCACTACAACAATGACCACACTTTAAAAGTACTTCAGTAGGTGTGAAGTGCTTCGGGTTGGCCTGTGGCCACGAAAGGCGCCATATAAATGCACTTCGTATTTTTTTTAAAACCTAAATATCAAAGATTCTGCTAAATAATCAAAGACAATCTTATTGCAGCTACAGGATATATCATGACAAGTAATAATAATCTTTATTAGTGTCACAAGTAGGCTTACATTAACACTGCAATGAAGTTACTGTGAAAATCCCCTAGTCGCCATATTCTGGCGCCTGTTTGGGTACACGGCGGGAGAATTCAGAATGTCCAATTCACCTAACAGCATGTCTTTCGGGACGTGTGGGAGGAAACGAATGCAGAGACGGGGAAAACGTGCAGGCTCCGCACAGACAGTGACCCAAGCCAGGAATCGAACGCTCCTGGTGCTGTGAAGCAATAGTGTTAACCACTGTGCTACCGTGCTGCCTATGATGGAACAGAAGAAAACTGGTTCAGGGACCATCACAGCTGCAAAGGCAGGGACAGCTTTTATTGGTTAGTTTGGCTCCCTTATTTATTTATGGTTGCATGTTTGCTGAAGGGGTGGGCTGGAGTGGATTGTTTACCACAGTATTTTCTATCACTTGCATGGAACAAAAACAGCTGTTTAAACTTGCAGCTTAAAGAGCTGTGCCTATACAAGGACATCAAAAATGTGATATGTGGGTAACATCTTGTGGGCTGTTGCCTCAAATATAGCTTTCATCCTGCCAGCACAGTAAAGGTGCTAGCGGAAGCATCGACTTGTTCTTCTCCACATCCTCCCTCTATATAGCAACAGGTTGGTCTTTTAAGTCCAAAAATGAAAGTAAAAATTTACGACTGCGGGTAATCTGCATTAAAATTCAAATAGTTTCTGCTCACAAGTTGCTTAAGATCAACTACTCGAGGCTGTGTTTAGATTACGACTGAACGATGGATTGATACTTCACAGCTTCTGGATCCTCACGCCAAGAGTAAAACAAGGGACAGACGACAGTTCGATCCCAACAAACAGCAACTTTACACTAAACAGTGAACTGAAAGGAAGTGTGCAATAAGAAGGCAGGTTTTAGCAGAACAAAGTATGGCATCAAGGAGCCCAAGCTAAACTGGAGTCAATGGGGATCAGGGGGAAAACTCCCCACTGGTTGAAGTCATACCCGACACAAAGGAAGATGGTTGTGGTGGTTGGAGGTCAATCATCTCAGCTCCAGGACATCACTGAAGGAGTTACTCAGGGTAGTGTCCTCGGCCCAACTATCTTCAGTTGCTTCATCAATGACCTTTCTTTCATTGTAAGGTCAGAAGTGGGGATGTTTGCAGATGACTGCACAATGTTCAGCACCATTCGCGACTCCTTGGGTAATGTAACAGTCCATGTCCAAATGCAGAAAGACCTGGACAATATCCAGCTTGGGCTGACAAGTGCCAGGCAATGACCATCTCCTACAAGAGAGGATCTAATCATTGCCCCTTGATATTCTATGGCATTACCATCGCTGAATCCCCCACTATCCCTATCCTTGGGGTTACCAATGATCAGAAACTGAACTAACCATATTAATACTGTGGTTACCTGGGCAGATCAAAGACTAGGAATCCCATGGCGAGTAACTCACCTCCTGACCCCCAAAGCCTGTCGGATGAGTGCAGCTCCAACAACACTCAAGAAGCTCAACACCATCCAGGAGGCAGTAGCCCACATGATTGCTCCTCCTTCCGCAAACATTCAAACCCTCCACCGACGCACAGTGGCAGCCGTGTGTACCATCTACAAGAAACACTGCAGCAACACACCAAGGTTCCTTAGACAGCACCTTCCAAACACACGACCACTACCATCTAGAACGACAAGAGCAGCAGATACCTGGGAACCCCACCACCTGGAGGTTCCCCTCAGTCACTCAGCACCCCAGCTTGGTAATATATCGCCGCTCCTTCACTGTTGCTGGGGCAACATCCTGGAACTCCCTCCCTAACATCACAGACGGTGCACCTACATCTCAGGGACTGCAGCGGTTCAAGAAGACAACTCACCACCACCTTCTGAAGGGCAACTTGGGATGGGCAATAAATGCTGGACTAATCAACGACGCCCACATCCCGGAAATTCAATTTTTTTAAAAGACAAATTTAATTTTGAGTGGGCAGCACAGACTGGATTCGGTGTGGAAAGGATTCATTCCTGCAGTTTTTATTGAAGGGGCATATGCTTTTTAATAGGGCAGAGTAGAGTCATCATTTGTGATCTTCAGTACATTGCTGTATAACTCACATTGTTGTATAAAATGTTCTTCAGTCAAAGCTAAATTTACTAAAAGAGGACAATAGTCTATACAAGGTCCTGTTGTCCAGGAATGTTGCATTAGGTCTCCAAAGTCTTGCTGTACCCGAATGAAGTAGAGTTCTTCAATGGCTGAGTTGATTAAGCACAAGTACAGAAGGGAATCCTGTTACACGACAAGTGATCCCAAGGCGGGGACTAATAATCTAGACAGTGCGCACTAAATCCTATTGTGGTAATTTGAGAATTTTAATTCAGTTTCAAGGAAATACGGAAATAAAAACAAAAAGCTGCCATCAGTAAACATCATGAAGCAGCTAGACTGAGGCACAAAGCCAACTGATTCACAAACTCCAATGGAAATGAAACCTGCCACCGCTACCTGGTCTGGTCCATCTGTGACCTCCAGTCCCACAGCGATATCGTTGACCCTGAACCTCCCCCTTCAGCAGCCCAGTTAGCCTCTCAGTTGCACTGAACCACTGTCAGTGGTTTATAATTGCGCCACCATCTTCACAACCGAAGTAGCAGCAGGAAATATGCTGCCAATTGCCAGCGATGCCCAAACCCAGACAATAGATAGGTAATGCAGCTTAAAAGCATAGTTCCTGGCGGCACTTGCCCAGTTGCCACTCAAAATGATCTGACCAAGAGACTACAATGATATGGCCGGCACACTATGATTCAGGCTGATGTGGCACACTGATGATCAGCATACCCAACAGAGAGCCGGCACGGTGGCTGTGGTTAGCACGGCTGCCTCACAGCGCCAGGGACCAGAGTTCAATTCCGACCTTGGGTTTGTGGAGTTCGCACATTCTCCCTGTGCCTGCGTGGATTTCCTCCGTGTGCTCCGGTTTCCTCCCAGTCCAAAGGTGTGCAGGTTAGGTGGATTGGTCATGGTAAATTTCCCCTTAGTGTCCAGGGATGTGCAGGTTAGGTTACGGGGTTAGGACAGGGTGGACATGGGTGGAGTGCACATTCGAAGGGTCGGTGCAGACTCGATGGGCAGAATGGCAGAATTGCATTGTAGGGATTCTATGAAGACAACTGGCAACACCATTGTTACACAACTTAAAAAACCTTCGTGGTGCACACTAGACTATTCTGCATAACGGGATTTTACTTATTTTGATGCAGTAATGGTTTCGGAATATTGTTGCCAGAAGGTTGCAAATAGCTGATAGAAGGGCGGGCATATGTTTGAAAACGAGAATAATTATTTTAAAAGTAGAGTTGATGCTGGACCTGGGGCCAATGTAGTTTAGCGCGCACAGGGATGATGAGTGAAGGGGAACATGTTGTCAGCTTTATTTCATTCTTTCATGGAAGGCGAGCCTTGTTGGTATGGGTAGCATTTGTTGACCATCCCCAATTGTCCCCCGGGATGGTGAGCCGCTTTTTTGCATCACGGTGGTGTAGGCACACCCCTAACGTTGTTAGGGAGGGAACTCCAGCATTTTGATCCCACAAGTGAAGGATCAGTGATATAGTTTCAAGTCAGGATGCTGTGTGGCTTGGAAGGGAACTTCCAGATGGTGTTCCCAAGAATCTGCTGCCCTTGCCCTTCTAAGTGGTAGAGGTCATGGATTTGGAAGGTTATATCAAAGGAGGTTTGTTGAGCTGCTGCAGTACATCTTGTATATTTACACACTACTGCCACTGTGCGTTGGCGATGGAGGATGTGAATGTTTAAGATAGTGGAAGAAGCTGCGTAATCAAGCAAATAGCTTTTTCTTGATGGTATTAACCTTCTTGATTGCTGTTGGAACTACAGTCATCATGTAAGTGAGGAGTATTCCATCACGCTTGTGCCTTGTGGATGACAGACAGGCTTTGGGGAGTCAGGAGGGGAGTTACTTGCCGCAGAATTCCTAGCTTCTGACGTACTCTTATAGCCCAAGTATTTAAATGCTTTGGTCCCATTTAATTTCTGGTCAATGATGACCCCCAGAATGTTAATGATGGGGTATTTAGTGATGGCAATGGTACTGAAAGTCCTAGGGAGATGGTTAGATCTGTCACACATCATCCAAGCCGAATGAAGTCCACGTCCAACAGCATATGAGCATGGAATACTTCAGTATCTGAGGAATCGTGAAAGGTACTGAACATTGTCATTAGTAAAGATTCCCATTTCTGATCTCCTGATGAAGGTAAAATCATTGATGAAGCAGCTGAAGATGGTGGGGGCTAGGGCAGTACACAGAGGAATTCCTGCAGACATCCTCATAAGGAACCGATTGGCTGCCAACCTCCTTTATGCAAGGTCTGGTTCCAACCAGTGGACTTTCCCCCTCCCCTACCCCCACTGATTTCAATTATGATGGGGCTGTTTGATGCCGCACTTGATCAAGCATTGCCTTGATAGAGAGCAGTCACACTCACCTGGAGTTCAACTCTTTTGGCCTTGTTTGGACCAAGGCTGCAATGAGGCACGGTGGCACAGTGGTTGGCACTGCTGCCTCACAGCTCCAGGGTCCCAGGTTCAATTCCGGCCTTGGGTGACTGTCTGTGTGGAGTTTGCACTTTCTCACCGTATCTGCATAGGTTTCTTCCCACAGTACAAAGACGTGCAGGTTAGGTGGATTGGCCGTGCTAAAAATGCCCCTTGGTATCCAAAAGGTTAGGTGGGGTTACTGGATTATAGGGGTAGGGTGGAAGCCTGGGCTAAGTAGGGTGCTCTTCCCAAGGGTCATGCAGACTCGAAGGGGCCGAATGGCCTCCTTCTGCACTGTAAATTCTATGAGTCTATGAGGTCGGGGCTGAGTGGAACCCAAAGATGGGGAGCAGGTCACTGCTGCCTAAGTGCCGTGGGGAACTTCAATTGTTTGATGATGATCTAGAGTAGAGTGATGGATTGGTCTTGCTCTTTTCCATCAGTACATAGGTGGGCACGTTTACACATCATCAGGTAGATGCCATGGGCAGCACGGTAGCATAGTGATTAGCACAATTACTTCACAGCTCCAGGGTCCCAGGTTCGATTCCCGGCTTGGGTCACTGTCTGTGCGGAGTCTGCACGTTCTCCCAGTGTGCGTGGGTTTCCTCCGGGTGCTCTGTTTCCTCGCACAGTCCAAAGATGTGCAGGTTAGGTGGACTGGCCATGCTAAATTGCCCTTAGTGCCCAAAATTGCCCTTAGTGTTGGGTGGGGTAACTGGGTTATGGGGATAGGGTGGCGGTGTGCGGTTGGGAAGGGTGCTCTTTCCAAGAGCCGGTGCAGACTAGATGGGCCGAATGGCCTCCTTCTGCACTGTAAATTCTATGAAAACTATGATTATTGTAGTTCTACTGGAACAGCTCGGCTCGGGGATGCAACTAGTTCTGGAGCACGCCTTCAGTACTGCTGCTGCGGTCTTGTGAGGGCCCCTTTCTTATGCTGGATCCAGTGCCTTCAGCCATCTCTTTTGCACTGAGCTGGGCTTCCTCCATCTTTGAGAATAGGTATAGTTGTGGAGCCACCTCCTCCGGTTAATTGTAGAATTGTTGACCATCCTTCATGGCTGGACAAGGCAGTAAGGAAATGGGCAACAGTGTTTTGGTTGGTCAACGTTTGCGTAAAGTCAGAAATACCTTTTATAGACCAACGGTCAAAAGACTCGGCATATATTAATGTACTATTCCCAATTGTACTTATCTCAAAAATTTAAGCGCTTAAGTAACTTCCTGAAAGTACAGCATACTTCTGATGCAAACCTCTGAACAGTTATTTTCATGAGAAACTTTAACGCTGATGTAACAGTAAATGACAGATCAACTACTGTAATTTTTAGCTCCTTTCTTTGTGCATCCCTGGATCCCAAAATACAGTTATCATCATCATGACTAATATGAAGTTGTGATGAAAGATCCATGTGCCCTCCAGACCTCAAGTAGGTAAAAGACACCACATATTGTCCCAGAAAAACAATATTAGAGGTCTTATTCCCAAGTCTGTGCCAAGTGATAATAAGGAGCTGACCAGTTTGGGCATGGAACTGTATTCAAATGATCAGGCCTCATTAACTGATCTCACCCAGGTCGGCATGAATTTGCTCAGCACTCCTGGAGGAATAGAATGGGCATTCCCTCTTCCCCAATCACAATGCAACAACTCCTTCTAGACGATGCCCGTGTTGAAATAGTAAACAAACCGAAGCATAGCAGCTGCCTGTGCTGTCTAGTACCCTTACGTGGGTCGCATAATAAAGAATGGCCACTACAGCCAGGTAGCAGGTGACTGGTGCTGATGGGACCATATTCAAGAATCTCACATCTTCCAAAGAGGTAGAATATAGACAAAAAATATACATTTATTTGATCATTATGGTGAACACAACCGATGGTTCTTTTAAGAAGTAATTGTGCAAAGGGATTTATAAAATGACTAATCTGCCTTCAAACTAGAGTATTCCTTTGCCAGATTTATAACCGGACCCTGTTCACAAGGAGTGGGTTAAACCAATCTATATCAGACAATAGCTGGTCACAGGAGGAGATCAGTGATCCAAACCAGCTGTCCAGTTACCCTGAAGAACCATTATATCAAAGAGCACATCTGGATGAAAAGAACTAATCCTAGAAAGCTCACTTCAGCTGACAAAAGGGTTGGTTCTAATGTAGGAACTGAGCTGTGAACAGCCAAGGGCCAGAACTGAAGCACGGGTTTGTTTCCTGGCGTAAGGCTAATTATTTTTCTTTTTAAAAAATAAGCAGGGGTGTACCCCCCCCCCCAAAAAAATGAGGTCACCCATTCAAGCATGTTTAAAGGGCTGCATTTGAAGCTGGCGATTACGCAGAAAATAAGATTAAATTTAAACCCGAAAATTAAAAAGGTTTTAATAAGAAAAAATTTATAAATGCATGTCTTGCAGAAAAATAGCTGATTAATCTTCGTCACTTTTGTTTGCCATGCTGTGTAAGCCTAGCAAGAATTCTCACAGCTAAATACAACGGCTTGCCTGACAAGGGAGGCTTTCACAGGCAGCAGTGACGTCAGTTTAGGGCAGAGCTATTCCGAGTGCTCTGCTGCAGGCAGCGCTGTTACTACGCAGAGAGCCAATCACAATCCAGAGCACAACCTTTGAACTCAGCTACATCATCACCAGCTTCCTGTACTTCCTAACTACACTATGCAATGCAGTATGTCTGTCTAGTTATGCAGCGTAAAGCAGAGCCATTTTGTCTCTCTGAAGTTGGCTGTTGCTGACTAAAAGCTTCAAAAAGACAGCTACACTTGCCCTCTAAACAATACACCAATGCCTTCACTTTGCACAAAATAGCCTGACACATGCACACAGGCATCCAGCTAGCCACACAAGTTAATTTAGTGGGAGAAAACTAAGAAAAACCCTTGAAGAAATGTTGAAAACAAGCTTTGCACAAGTCATTTCTACCTTCATAAAATGGCTGCCAAATAACTGACTGGATTCCAATGCAAGAAACACGACTGCACAACTTATTTGGAACAAATACAGGATCTATCTCCAATCGCACGTTCCCCAAGTGAAGTATATTACCATGCCGACAACTCCATATTTATATTTGGGTCAGCTTTTTCCTGAAACACAGTATACTGCACAATAGAAATTAAACATTCTATTCTCCCTTCACAAGATTTCTAGATGCTCCCAGATGGAACACAAAAAGGCTGATATCATTCACAAGTGGAATCCGAGAATGTAATTATTGCTCATTCTGCCGAGAATATTTTAATCACATCCACATAGAGCCATATTCCTGGGTAGTTATTTTATTGGTAAACATTTATTACCAGCAACTTTACGGAAACAATCTATGCATTGTACTTGGTTAGTCCTCATTTCCAGAAGCACGAGTTCAGTTCAAACTGAATGTTTAACTGTTTTCTTCAACAGTTCGGTATCAAAGTACAGTAAATCTATACGAACATCCACACTTTTGCATTTATACTGAAATGGTTCATAACTTCCAATCCATGCAATAGCATATAACTCACCATGGACACTGCTGGTTAAGATCAGAATGAGAAAATGAGACGATGAAATTTCAGCACAACTGGTAACCCAGTGGTAATAAGCTTAGAGAAGCCTTTATAAGGCACCCCCACCACCCCAGAATAAATTGCAGAAAAATACAGCAAAATTGCTTATAAAACCACTCACTTTAGAAACATGTTAATGATCAGCAAAACTTTTTTTTTAAATTACAAACATTGACAGCTGCAGTGAGATTTGAACCCACCATTGCAGAATGTTCCCAAACAATTTGTTCACCACTACCCTTGCAATTGTATTTACCCAAGGGATCACAATTTAAATTCTCCTACTCCAAATCAGTGACAAGTTATATAAAAAGGTAGGTCGATGACCACAGGAATTGGCTAGGTTTTCTTTTACAATTGTGGAACGAGAAAAGCAGATGCAAGCAGTGCACCTGCAAGCAAAAGGGCATTTTTTGCTATGATTAACACCCCCCACCACACCCTTCTTTTGAAAATTAAACCATTTTAACAACTGAGTAAACTGTCCAGCATGCAGAATGAAAGCCCTGTTGTGGATGTTGGATCTTGGAAGTCGCTAATTCTATCCAAACTGTATCTGAATGTTCAAAGATGGAGCTCCTGGAGTTTAGTTCAGCCGTTAAGAAATTACCCATCAATGCTGTATATTATATTGCGATGCGTTTAAAAAAAAAAAATTGAACTTTCTATTAAAAAAGATGGGACGTAACCACTACATTTTATAATTTTCAAGACATTTTGTGGACTTACCAGCAATTTTTAACATGCACGTCTATCTCAACTCTGATGACCTAGCTGATCGTCTCACCATAACTCAGAAAAGTGATACAACATTGTGCAATGTTCCACAAGTGATTGTGAATTTCTACACTTACCAAACACAGCAGCACGAGTACCATTTGCATTAAACATTCCAAAGGCAGTGAAACATCCCCAGAATATGATAAACTACTCGCTGTGACAAACCATCAACCCGAAACAAACCAAGGATGGCGAATTGATTTGACACAATGTACCAGTGATGTGTAAGTGGTCATTTTTTCAGGCCATGTAATGATGACACCAGAACCCAAGGTATGATCGGGCAACTTTATTTACACAAGATTGTCTTTTTTTAAACAAGCTTTGTCTGCAAGAATGAACCCACACCTGTAGCTGTTTTGAGTGGCAAAATTAGACAGACATTGGAGCTCATGGAGTTTGGGAGTGAAGGCTCAGGTTTGGGACACCATTGACTGTGCCTTGTTGGAATGATCAGATGTTTCCCTTCCAGATGTTGATCCAGCATGGACAACTTCAATCATCATTCCTTCTGTGAAGCGGAGGAAAGGCAACTGGAAAGAATCTATCTGCCAGCAGCAGATAACACACTTGGGATCTCAAAGCACCCAACAAGCATCTGGAATGGAATTCAGAGCCCTCCAGATACATGCATGCCAAATTCCAGATTACTGGTGGGATTTTGCAGCAGGTGGAGTAAATCACAGCAAAGGATCTTCTTGCCATCCAAAACGCTACCCCACAACATCCCATTAGATAGAAGGTGGATTGATTGGCATCAGTGCTTCATTACAAGCCACTGTACATCCATAATTGCAAAATGAACCCACCAAACAGCAAATACCACCTAAACTGGGAAGCATGGAACTTTTGGTTAACAGCTAATGGTTACAATTGTTCAAGCCACCAGGTTGACCTTAATTCAGCATGAAAGCTCCACACAGTGCAACCAGTCCAAGATCAATCCCACCATAATAGGGAATGAAACTTAAACCTCAGGTGACCACCCACGGTAAAGGTCCACCTGCCCACCTAGAGCAAGTCCCAGGAAAGGCCATTGGAGACTAGTTTCACTGAAATCAACAAAAATCTAAATGCACTCATCTTAAAAGGGGGGAAAAATGAATATTGCATCTTTAGTACAATGAACGTTTTTAAAAATAAATTAACAGCTGACCACTTCCATCTTTTTGTGAATTATGTTCAATCTCAGTTAAAATACCTTCACAGTGGGGTATGTTGATGTCAGAGAAACAAAAATCTTCAATGATCACATTAAAAAACAGCAACCAATAAATATTACTTTCACTGTGGAAGGAACATCTTTATAAGGATGACACCATATTAGTGTTTCACTCAACAAAAGCAAGTGAAATTCAAATATTGTCAATTTATTAACTATGCTGACTGAAGAATTTGTATATTTAAAGATGATTTTCATAGGACCCACAAATTTACAAGTAAACAAAATGTTCTAAATCCAGGTTAATGTCTTTTAATTAAAACTCCATCTATTGCCAGGTGTCTGTTAGGCAATAGTATCCATTGACCTGTTAAAAGTTCAATTATTAAAAGTTATAGAATCCTTTAGTAAAAAGTTCCCACAATTTTAATGCCATTCAGAAATATTTTTCATTTTTGCTGTACAAATGCATCATCTGCCCAATATCATGAAATTAGCTGTGATACATGTCTATAAAATTGGAATGGAATGAAATGTTGCAAAGTAATTAAAACAATTATAGTAAAGTTTTAAAAAGGTGTATTCACAACAATAAACATCCTCAAGAAAGGCAAAAAGTATTTCAGGCACACGGGACATAGAAGCATAGAAGCAACAGCCCAGGCATATAGCACATACATTATTATTCCAATACATAAGATGGGGACAGAATCACAGTAAACTTTTCCCCAAATTGTAATAAAAATTTATAAAATACCCTAAGACATACAGTGAAATGGTGTGGTGTTGATAAAAATACAGACAAAGGAGCAACTTTCCAACAGGCACTTCCTAATTTATCTATAAATATGAATTTTTTTTCATTCATGCAACTTTTTGTAGTATATTTACTACAATTTACTTCTATGGGTTTACTATGGGCACCGAATCCTCAAAGTCTCAACCCCGTCTGCATTGTGAGTAAAATGGTGCATTGCAGCAACAGCAACGACAAGGTCATCTTACTACAGCAACGAGAAGGGAAAGAATATAATGCCTAGAATGTGAAATAAACAACAAAAGTGGACTCGACAGCTTTACATTGTACTTGCACTGCTGAATATAGGCCCAAATGGCATATCATAAGTTGGGAGAAACTGCGAGCAGAAAAAAAACAGGGTGGGGCTTTTTTAAGGAATCTCAAGGTCATCGATTAAAGATTATGGGGGGGGGGGGGAGAAAGGATAAAAAAAGAATCGGTTGGGGGTGTTAGGGTGGCAGGCGAGCGGTGTTCCCCCCCAGCGAACGAGGTAGATCAAAGAAACCTCCCCCCCCTCCCCCAACATGAACGGGGACAGAAAGTGGAGCGGGTTCGGTACCTGGAAGCGTTGCTGCGGTCCGACCCGTCTGCTTCGGGGGCTTTATCCTGGCTGGACATCGCGGCGAGGAGGAAGGTTTTTTTTGTTTGTTCTGGGGTTGCACGTGGATCGGCGGATCTGCCCTGTCAAAGTTGCTGGAAGGCAGGCTGCTCTGCCGGAGTCAGTCAGCTGCTGGCTGGTCGAGTTGGAAAGCCCTGACGCAGCATCGACATTGTTCGGGCGCTCAGCAGCACCGCCGTCCCCCTGTCTACAACAAACACACGCAAATCATTTTTTTTGGGGGGGGGGTTACACAAAGATAAAGAGGGAAAACAAGAAAACCGAGGTAACCCGAGAGAGAAAAAACTTGCAACAATGCTTTTTTCCCCTCTCCTGCCGAGGGGGAAAAATAGCTACAGTGTAACCGATTAATTCCGTAATGCAGATTTTACATTGTTTTTAAAAAGATACAAGACATACCTGTTCCATGAATCTCTCTGCCAGGCTTCCGGGGGGGGGGGGGGTAGCTGCACACACACACTGGCTCCGTCGACCAAACTTCGCCAAATCGAAAGCGATTGCCTCCCTCTTTCTCCCCACCTTCCCCTTCTCTCTGGAGAATCAGTCTCAAAAGCTGCAGTTTTTCTTTCTTTTCCTCCTCCCCCTTCCTCACTCTTTTGATCGGTGGTCCCACGCGTTAAAAAAAACAAACAAAAACACACACACAAAAGTCCTTCAAAAATGGAGGTGCGCCATGTCTGCAAAGCTCAAAAACAACGACATCTGGGATCGGTCCGCTTGCCGGAAATTTTTTTCTTAATTAAAAAAAACACTCCCTCCCTCAGCTACAAAATATATATACATTTTTTACAAGGGAGATTTTTTTTAAAATTCCAATTTAAAAAAAGCCACCGGTTTTCTCTGCACCCTGGCTTTTGAAAGGGGTACACACACACACACCTCTGCTAGTTTTCTTTTTCCCTTTTTCTCTCTCTCCCCCCCCCCCCCCGAAACAACCACCACACTCTTTCCCCCCCCCCCCCCCCCCAAGGAGCGGTCTGGCGGCGGAAGTTGCGAAAAGTTGCATTAGGTGTATTGGAAGTGCAGTGAATCTCGCCCAGCCACCGCCGCCATGGAGCTTCTTCTCAGCTCTGAGGCTCCTTTCCCTCGCCTTTGATTGACAGCCACGACGCTGCGAAATAATTACAACATTTTTTTTTTCCCGGACTCAGGTGATGGACCAAGTGGAAGACCCACCCCTGCCACACACACACACAAATGGGCTTAAAGGTAGACTTGATTCTTGGAACAGTTAGCCCTCCCCACGCCTTTCTGTGCTCTACCCCAACCCACACACACAATTTTCTCTCTTGTCCATTTGCAACTTCCCTCCCCTTTAAAACAATCTTATTCTTTGTCCTGTCTCTTTTCAAAAAATATGCATCCATGGATAAAAAATACTTCCTCCCGTGGCCGGAAGTGGATTCACAAGGATATTTTCTTCATTGTATACAAGGGGAATGGAATGTAAATGTTTTTTTTTGGGGGGGGGGGGGGTGAAATGGAATATAAATATTGGGGAGGGTGGAGTTGGGGGGTGGGGAGGGTGGAGTTGGGGGGTGGGGAGGGCAACTCCACTCTGACTCATGGTACGGTTACATGAGCCTCCCTCTTTCTGAATGATCAAGACATTTTTTCAATTATATCATCTTCTGGCTAAATATTCTCCATTTTAGTATCAGCGAATGTTCTAGAAATAATCTCTCGATTTCAGTCATCTTCCATTTTCTTTTACATTTCAACAGCACATCCATTAGAAGGTCCTTTTCTCTGTTCTCTTCCCCCCCCCCCAACCAACAAAATGATAATTTTTGATTTTCTTGAAGTTTGATAAATCCAATGGCTTGAACATAAATGCCTGGGTTTCAAGACAAAAAAACTCATCAACGGTCCATTGTCCTAGTTTATACACAATGGATAGATTGGGCGCTGAGTGACAATGTTAAAGAAAATCTTCGACCTACATAGTCCCAGAAAAATCCCAACACAAAATTTCAACTGTAATGATTTCCTCAATGACATTCATGGTCCACTGGGTGCAACTTGTTCAACTGGTGTAAAGCAGCTGGCCCATTTTCTTCTTGCCAACTGAAGATGGACCCTTGAAGGGCTTGCAGGACTGGCCAACAGAAATGTTCTTCTTATGAGTAAATCTGATGGATGCCATAAATGGATAGGTAAGAAATAGCAATGGGCCAGAGTATTTAGGACAGGAATTAGGTGCCATGCACTTGCTACCATGGATGCCTTGAGAGGTACCCACTGTTGCAGATGTCCTATTTGAATGGTATGGCTCTTTAAAGCTGCCAGGTTTCCGTTTAAATGAAGTTATCAGCTCATCCTTAATGTTCATGAAGACGATCAAAAGTTTTATTCAATCATTTGTAATTATGAAGTTTGTTGAGGTGGCTCGTAATAATGGTGGATGTCGAAGGGCTGGCCATTCATTTTGTTATTTACATAGAATTAGTGGTGCAAGTCACCATCATTTCCAGATGTTCACAGGAATGATATTAGTCCATCAATACTAATTTGGACAACTTGAACGCTTCAACTCATCTTCAGGCTCGTCAAGATTTCAATTTAGCTGCAACCAAATGATTACACTTCCATCTTCTAGACAGTTCTTCACAGACAAGGAGGTAAAGGAACAATAGTTTCCTATTATCTTCGAAGTGTCCTTTTTTATTAATTATCAATTTCCCTCCAATGAAGAGAGATTCCTCCAGATGGTAACCGGTGAAAATTTTCGTGAACACCTTCCAAGATGATTTTGGTCAACTGTTCATGAGAAACATAACATATTCCACTATTTTTGTGATACAAGTATTTTCCTATGGATAGTCAAATAGTTTTATGTGAAATCACAATTGGCAACAAGTTATTTGCAAGCGAGAACAAAAGCGATTCCTAAATATTAAAAGCACCAATGGCATAAGTAAATCCTAAAGGCACAACTGGGCAGACACATTGTTTTCATTTCCTTCCCATGTCCAGATTCTAAGCATGTACATTGTGTCATTTCCAACAGCTTTCCTTGGAGGCAACATCAAACTTTGTGTCATTTTCTTTTAGAGACCAGAATCATGTAGAACCCCAATTAGTAAACATGTGCACCAAAACAACATGGCAAGATACTTGTCTCTGGTCAAAGAACAAAAAGCTGTTGAACCTAATCTAGTCAGCTTTTTTAACAATACGCCAACCAATTCACTCAAATGCACTGAATAGCAACCATTGTAGACAACTTCCAACTCATTACCAGATTTCAGAGTTGAGCAATACTCGAGCAAGATAGATTACCAGTTCCTGCACAAGTTATATACTCCTCCATTACAACAAGAACACTTAAATAAAAAGGTACTTAATTGGCAGTAAAACATTTTGGAACATCCGGAGGTTGTGAAAGGCAGTAATATGAATGTAAATGCTTATTGATGTATTACTATTCAACACGTTCTTTACTTCAATCTTTTCTTTGCCCTTTATAATATTCAGCTACATGCTTTTTCCAAGGGTTTCGGATCAAATTTGTCTTCTTCTTCTCTTCCCCCCCCCCCCCCCACTAATTTGGTCTCATGCAAACAGTTTGATCAGGCTACCCGTTTTACATTACAACAGGAATTGCAAGAACCTGGGTAAGCCAGCATCTCTGCAATAATACTTCCATATTATAACATTGAACATTGTGACCTCTGAACACAATCTTGTTCAAAAGCAGCGATCCTCAAAATTTCAAACCTGCCACAACCATGATGAAAGGCAGTACCTTTTTACCCTGTAAGGATAGTTCTAGGCTGATCAAAATAATACAGTTTTCTTCTCTCGGGTTGCATACAATAAAATCAGTTGTTTACACTTTTGTAGCATTGCTGCAATGCACAGGTCTCAACAAAATGCTACCCAGTTTACTTTCACATTAACATGTTGGATGATATTAATCTCAAACTGGTAGGATTGAATTAAAAACAAATCCTAGAAAATACCGCAGTAAGATTTTGGGGTATTATTGCTTACCCCATTGAAGATGACAACATCTCACATTTTTTCTATTAGGAATCTGATAATTGCCACACTGAATATTACTGTGGGGTAAAATGCAAACATGCAGCACAATCCTCTGTACAAGCCCACAAACACTCCACTGCACAAGCTAATTCACATGAAAAATGAATCAAATAATCTTTCCTTCTGATTACTATTTACCCAAAATCCTACAAGTGGAAAATGAGCAGCACAGCCCTTAAGAATACCAAAGGTATTTTACTCGTCCATGTGTAGGATTTTTTTTTTTTACTAGCGTAGATTCAGATTTTGTTCTCAACATTGTCCAGGATAGAGAGACCCAGAAATCTCAAATCCACCAGAGGCAGAAAATAACACAAATTGTTCCAAGAATGACAACTGAAAATTATAGATATGTCCACATCGCATTCAAACAGAGAAGTGTGAAAACCAGAAAACAATTCTGGTCACGAACTGGCATGGTTGTGATAGTCGGTTAATCCAACAAAATTCAACTTCAACATTTGATGACCTCCTGAACTCTATAGAAACAGCAGCATTCCTGAACGGTTCTTGTACAGTTTAATTTCCTCAGAAGGTATGTTCTATGGTAGCTTTATTAGCAAAGTTGGGGGATAAAACTTTTAGCTACTATAAGATAGGAACTGGCCACCAAAAAAGTTGAGGGTAAGCAAAACAACATTAAGCCCATTTATTACAATGAACTCTGTAGAATCATCTTTTACCAAGTATTATCAAGATGGTCATGATTAAGTATTGAGTATTATCTTCCTCAGTCACTAGGCTTGTCCTTGGGATGTTGAGATGCACATAAATAAATTAATGGCTATTCCACACCCAATACTTTCCTTGGAAAATGTTTTTGAAGTAATTTGAAGCAAGATGAACAAAGTACACAACCAATTAATATTGAAAAAAAGTATATTTATTTTCAAAATAAAGAGTTATACACAAATATGGAGGTCAGATAGAATGATACCGAAACAAAAGAGAAATTTACTGTCTGAATTTCTCCAAATATTTCAAGATTTTAAAAAATATAAATTATATTACGCAATTTTTAAATACGAGTTGCAGTGGCATATAGCTAAACTAGTCAATTTATATCAACTTGATAAAAAGGCGTTTTTCTCAACAGGCAGTGGTGCATCAATTATTTTCACAGCTTGCAAAGCTTTTGTAAACATCAACAAAGTCAATTCTCTTGATTCACTGGAGGGATTATTTCTTGGTCTATTGTTGCAAAGTTAATGTACTCCAATAGCCTTGCTATTGGATCAGTCTATCGTTTGCTAAGCGGCAAAGCATTCGATAGTCCACTTCTTTTATGTCCAAACAAGTCAAAGACAAGGCAGGTGCCATCTTGGTCACATACTGGTGGTCCCCACATGCGACAGTCCTCAGTTGAAAGGTTTCTTTTTAAGAAAGAGAAAATCTTGGTGTTGATACGAAATTGGAATTGCAGGAGCAAAACATTTATTTACACTATACTGGTAACATCACACTTCACGAAGGACAAGTTCTAGATTTCCTAAGTTGTATAAGACAACGGTCTTTTCTATTCTGACTGAGCCTAACTTTTCTTTGTGTTTGCAATCAACAGATCCAAAACATCAACTATTATTGTCAAAACACTCAAAAAATTGAACAGAACACCTTACCTTGTATTGTGAAGTCAACACATTGAATCTCAGATGATTACTAATTTTCTTTTACCTCCGGTTATTCCAGTAGGTACCATTTTATATGTTATTTAAATTTCATATCAGAGCAACACAAATAAATTGAGAGCACAAAACCATTTTTCATTGAGGACAGTCATATTTCCAGAAAAATCTGGAATAATCACATACCATATTATGATGCAATGTTCTAAAACACATTGTGGAAACCACAATTATCTTTGTGTGTTATCCAAATTTTAACATTTAGGAGGGAAACAAATCTATTTTACTTGCAAAACAAAAAATAGCATTCAAACTAGACCAAATCAGATTTGAACTACATCTTAACTTAAACCAGTGGTGTCTGCAAAGTCTATAATCTATCATACAAATAATATAAACATATATTGTCACATTTTTGCAAAGCACCAACATTTTCTAGCCTCAACGGATCAGCAGTTCACCAACATCTGAGCTAAACAAATTCAAACAAGCCAAAACTTCTCACATATTGATTTCCATTATAAGTTTGATGAATACAGTATTACTAAAGTGAGATGTTAACATCACAGTGAGATGTTAACATCTCAATGACCACAGCAGAGTTTAGAAATAAGTAGCTTCTCACTGAAAATTATTACAGCCAGTCCAATATGCTCTGTTTAAACCGTAATCCATCAGTAATGTGCAATGCGACAGCCCCAGTCCACATATTGGTACATTTCCCACAGTATTTCTGATTTCAAACGGATACAAATCTTGTCTGCACTTGGCAAATTTGCTCAAGTATTCCACGTTTTTTTTTTTATAAAGAACGGGGTAGAGGGCAAGTGAGATGGTGAGAAAATTTTCCTTCAGTTTATTTCTTTCCATATCAAACTGAAGATAGAAAACTGTCTCTCAGAACTGTGACAATGCTGTTCTGTAAACATAGGTAAATATGTGCGGGAAGAATACCCCAAGCAAAAGGTATTCAGCCAAATTATCCTACATTCCTTTTATCCAAACATGGTCTTAGGGCGGCACAGTGGTTAGCACTGCTGCCTCATGGCGCTGAGGACCAAGGTTCGATCCCGGTCCTGGGTCACTGGCCGTGTGGAGCTTGCGTGGGTCTCACCCCCAAAAAAAGATGTGCAGGGTAGGTAGATTGACCA
Organism: Scyliorhinus torazame; assembly: GCF_047496885.1. NCBI lineage: Eukaryota > Metazoa > Chordata > Chondrichthyes > Carcharhiniformes > Scyliorhinidae > Scyliorhinus > Scyliorhinus torazame. Next base: position 20,838,635 of record NC_092718.1, on the reverse strand, counting down.
TGATAAATTACCCCTTAATTGGAAAATTGAATTGGGCACTCTAAATTTTAAAACATGGTCGTTTTTCTGTTTTCCAGCCCCAGTTTTGCAGGCATCAGGAACTTGGGAGCAGAAACTCAAGGACTTTAATCCAATCTCTGCAGAACTGTATGTTGATTTTCTAAATGCATTAACCACCAAATCAGCGCTTCTGTACATCTCAAATAATTCTCAGAAAATTAATGGCACATAAAGTCTATTGTCCTTTCTGTTCTCGTGCAGTGATCTTTGTTCTTTTACCATTTTAAAAACCGAATAATTCAGAACCTTTGTGCCTACTTCTCACCTTTTCTCCAATTAAAAAAATCTTCTATGGAGTCTACAGATTTTTAAAGAAGTAGTCTTCCTTCAGTAAATTGAGTAGTATTTTTGCACGATGGAAGCAAAAGGTTGACAAACCTAAATGAAAAATCCCACATGTAACCACGAGTGCCAAACCACTGGCTGCTACCTTTGCCAATTCCAATGAAACCAACCATTTTCACTTACAAGTGATTGCAGATTATTGGAAGACTGCTGAAAAGCACAAGTGAAAACGTACTTACACCACAGCTGTTGACTACATTCCAGCCTGTGCAACACACAATTGGGATGACTAATTATTGTCAAAGCTACCCCCAGGAATAGCAATTATTCTGCTTCAACAACTGTCATTATTTGAACCCCAAGATTATAGTGAATTCAACTGTGATTCCTCCATGACTAAAACATCGTGAAAATAAGTAATTTACATTTTTTTTAAAAGAAAAGATTCTGCAACTGAAAGTTGATCAATACTAAACGAAAGGCTGATAAGAATTAATGCAATAAAAGTTCAATTTCCTCATCCCTTATAACTCTACCAACTTATCTTTTAAAGGAGAATCTATCTGGCCTTTAATATTTTATACATAACTAATGTATCACTCTTGATTTTGTTTGCTACCCATTATTAATTCTCCTCCATTTTCATTATTTCTCACATTCCCTTTAATTACATTAAACAATTGAAATCATGATTCCCAACTTTAATTGTATATTTCTTTGTGCATCTTTTAATACGCTTCTGCTTGGACCTTGGTATTTTTTCACCTCCTTATTTAGCCATTGAAGTCCTGCACAGTAGAAGGACGTGGAGAAAAAAGACTGGCAAATATAACTTGGGTGGTAGCATTTTCAGAGAATTGGTAAAACTGAAATTAGCCTTTGGTCTTGTGCTTCGCCTTAATCCCTCACATTTTAATTTCCCATTTATTATTTTCATAACTCCAAAATGTACTTCTCTGAAGTCCAGTATAATACTAGATTAAACAAAGACTTTCTATTGAAATACAACATTATAATTGACCTGAAGTGCAATTTGAAAAAAATAGTGGGACAGTACAGAAGGAAAACAATGCTGTATTTGCATACACGCTAGGCTAATTAGTAGATGGCTTTGGTGAACTCAGCCAGGGCATTGAGGCCAAAGAGCTTCCAGGATACAAGGATAGGAAGCTATATTTATGAGAAAGACTTGTGATAATGGAACAAGTTCCTCAGGAGAAAAAGAGATAGAGGATTAGAAGTATTAAAATTATGAGCTTTGGTAGAATGAACTAAAATAATCTCTTTTTGGGAGCCGGTGGTGAGCGGACATGATTTCGAACCAAGACTGTTAGAATATATTGTTCGACAGCTTGGAACATGAAATGCTTTAGCATAGGAAGTACGAAGCAAAAGACCACTTTTTTTTAGGAAAAAGTGAATGAATGACAAAGATAGATACAGTACAAAGATATGAAGGGACAACAGGGTGATGAAATTAGTTTTTGATTTGTTTTGCCAAAGAGTAAACAGACACAAGGGGATGAATGGCTCCTTTCTGGGTTGTAAATTTATCTGACTTTATGGTCAGTGATCTTGCTAATGTACAATTGGATAATGCATGTGTAAAGGAATATACATTTACACAAATTTAGGAGGCAGCTGACTTCAGAAGTGCATTTTTTGTGTGGAAAATAATTCAAGATCGAGATTCAGGCCAGTTAACAGAAATAGAAAGTTTACAACACAAGAGGCCATTCAGCCTTTTGTGTCTGTACCGACCACCAAGAGCTATTCATCGTAATCCCACTTCTCAGCTCTAGGTCCACATGACTGTAGGTTATAGCACCTCAAATGCATAGCCAAGAATTTAAAAAGACTGTGACAGTACCGCTTCTACCACCCTCAGGCAGCAAGGGAGATCATGTCTGACAAATCTGTTAAGAGTTCTTTGAGGAGGTAACAAGGAAGTTAGACAAAGGAGAACCAGTGGACGTGATTTATTTAGATTTCCAGAAGGCCTTTCATAGAATTTAGATTCATAGAATTTACAGTGCAGAAGGAGGCCATTCGGCCCATCGAGTCTGCACCGGCTCTTGGAAAGAGCAACCTACCCAAGGTCCACACCTCCACCCTTTGACAAGGTGCTGCACAGGAGACTGTTAAATAAGAGCCCATGGTGTTAAGGGTAAGATCCTAGCATGGATAGAGGATTGGCTGACTGGCAGAAGGCAGAGAGTGGGGAGAAAGGGGTATTTTTCAGGATGACAGCCAGTGACTAGTGGTGTGCCTCAGGGGTCTGTGCTGGGACTACATCTTTTTAAAATATAAATTAATGATCTGGAAGAAGGAACTGAAGGCACTGTTGCTAAGTTTGCAGATGATACAAAGATCTGTAGAGGGACAGGTAGGGAGTGCTAAGGAAGCACGGGGGGCAGCAGAAGGATTTGGACAAGGTAGGAGAGTGGGCAATAAAATGGCAGTTGAAATACAATGTGGAAAGTGTGAGGTTATGCACTTTGGAAGGAGGAATGGAGGCATCGGCTATTTTCTAAATGGGGAAATGCTTAGGAAATCAGAAGCACAAAGCGACTTGGGAGTTCTTGTTTATGATTCTCTCAAGGTTCAGTCGGCTTTTAGGACGGCAAATGCAATATTAGCATTCATGTCGAGAGGGCTAGAATACAAGACCAGGGATGTACTTCTGAGGCTGTAGAAGGCTCGGGTCAGACCCCATTTGAAGTATTGTGAGCAGTTTTGGACCCCGTATCTAAGGAAAGATGTACTTGCCTTGGAAAGGGTCCAGAGGAGGTTCACAAGAATGATCCCTGGAATGAATTTACAATTTTGACTTCATTAATATAATTGTAATAGAAACAGGGCATACGTGACCGTATACTTGTGTAGTATTTGAATAAAGAAAGTCACCCTATGAGATGAGGCAAGAGCATTTGTTTTGAATTTGCATTTTCTATGTCTGTACTGACTGAAATTTGGTTTGCCTATATTGTGGTTAGCCTGAATTGTTTCATCCTTTTTAGTGCCTCCTTACCACATATATGTGATATTGCAACTTTGTTTGCTGGCATTCAACCTTGCTGTGCTAAATAATGTTTCAGGGGTTCCAAACCATTTCAAAGATGGTGATTTGTTCATGTAGAATGCTAATGCAATCCTTGAATCTGAAGCAAGTGCAGTCGAACATTGATGATTACTGATAGGAAAGACTGGTGTACAGGCCGGAGAGTGGAGCTGAGTCCACAAAGATCAGCCATGATCTCATTGAATGGCGGAGCAGGCTCGAGGGGCCAGATGGCCTACTCCTGTTCCTAGTTCTTATGACACTAATTGAGTTTGTTGTGGCCTAGCATGCTTCATGTCTGGCGGACATAATTTTGGAATGGATTGATTGCTCCCATCTCTAGGAGTAATGAATGGATGATTTCCTTTCACCAACTGGAGCTGCCATTAATTGGAGAAATTGGAGTTCTCCATATTTTCTATGTTTCTCCATGAGAGTGACCATTTCCAAAGTGCTGTGGCTGTGGGTCATGCCAGCATGATCAAAAAGGCCTCTGTTTACTATTTTGGGATAGCATTCACAATCAGTCTAGCACTGCTTAAATGTACCTTGGACCCTACTTCTGCAGTGTCTCTTTAATAAGACTGTCATCCTCAGATTGGTGAGAGCTTCTAAGTGACAGGAGGCGTGTGAGTGACTGTTTTGATACCATCATTTACTGCGCAAATTCACAGCAAGTATTTCCTTCATCGATTTTCGGAAGGGCAAGTCATAGACACTGAGCATGACCCCTTTGAGTGTCCCTGCAATAGCCATACGGTAATTGATTTAAATCCCAGAGTGTCTCCTAACCACCCCTTCTTTAGCTCATTTGCTTCTTTTAAATACTTTTCCTCCTATTTATTAAATTTTATTTTCATCTTTCCCTTGTTGAATTTATCAACCTCATGCTTGTGCTTTCATTTTGCCTGCTTCAGAAAAAAGATTCCTCGCATCCTTGGCTTTGTAATTCTGTTTTTTTCTTTGTCACTCTTTAACCTGCAGCCCACACTCCACTTGAGAAATACTCTTAATTGTTTCTCCAAAGAATTGGGCAAGGGAGCCTGATGATATTATAGTGTTTGTAAATGTTGCATTTTGTTGTATTTTAAAATTCAGAATTGAGTAAGTTTCTTGTTTCAAATGCCTGATTTATCAACACCCACAATGGAGATCAGAGAATATAAACTAGAAAACCATTTTCCATTTGTGTGGTGCCTTTAGCATAGTTAAATGTCCCTAAGCACTTCACAGGAGCATAATCACAAAGAAATAAGGCCAAGCCAATTCTCCCACTGTGTACCCGAACAGGCGCCGGAATGTGGTGAGTAGGGGCATTTCACAGTAACTTCAATACAGTGTTAATGTAAGCTTACTTGTGGCAATAAAAGGTTTTAAAAGATTTAAAAATTTAAGCAGTAGAAAGAGGATACGCTAAAACAAAGGGATAGGTTTTAAGAGCAACCTAAACGAGAGAGGTGCTAGTGTGAAGATGTTTGGGGAGGGAACTCCATTGAAGCATAGACAACCAAAGGAATAGACAACGATGGTGGGGAGAAATGTACAGATGCACAAGAGGTCAGAATTGGAGGAATGCAGAGTTCTTGGAGGGTGACAAGGTTACAAAAGGTTGCAGAGATGGGGAGGAGCATGGAGGAACTTAAAACACAGGAGATAGATCAGTGAACAGAAGGCAATGGGTGACCAGGACCTCTTGCAAGTTCGGTCATGGGCAGCAGAGATTCAGAGCAATTCAATTTTATGGAGGCAAGCCAGGAGAACACTGAAATAGTTGCATTTGAAGGCAATAAAAACATGGATGAGGGTTTTGATAGACAGGTTGAGGCAGAGATGTATGGCATTATGGAGATGGAAGTAGGCTGGCTTTGTGATGAAAAGAATATAAGTTTGGAAGCTCAACTTCAGTCAAATAGGATGCCACAGTTGTGAACTGTTTAGTCGAGGCATAATGGCATGGGATAGGAAGGGAAGCAATTGAAGGAGATTCTCTGGCTACAGTTGCACAGGCAAGAGTAAAATCAGAAAAGGACAGTCCCATTCTGGCCAGTGGAGGAGAATGGCGTGGTCACCTTCAAAGATAGTTGAAATGCTATGATTTTCTGAAGCATTATTATGTCACAATGATGGGATGCAGATGTGTGTCCAGCATTTCTCCCTGGTTATGATCAGGGAAGATGCTGAGAATAGGCTTTTTGTTTCATTAGTGGAAAACAGGATGTAAATAGGAGACTGGGTATTGTTCTCCTGTACAGAAACATTGACATAGGCTGAGGAAGGAATCACCTGTTGGGATGAATCTAACTTTTAATTGTTCCAAACAACAATTTTGTCTATTTCCCTGTTAGTAGTAGTACGGAGTATTTTAAAGAAATATAGAGTACCAATTATTTTTTTTCCCAATTAAGGTGCAAGTTAGCATGGCCAATCCAGCTACCCTGTAGATCTTTGTGTGTTGCGGGGGCGAGACCCACGCAGACACGGGGAGAATGTGAAAACTCCACACGGACAGTGACCCGGAGCCGGGATCGCACCTGGGTCCTTGGCGGTGAGGCAGCAGTGCTAACCACTGCGCCGCCATACCACCCACGTAGCAATACTGAGTTGATGGGTATAAAATAATAATAATCGCTTATTGTCACAAGTAGACTTCAATGAAGTTACTGTGAAAAGCAGGATTTTGCTGTGTTTAACTTGTTTGCCTCTTAATTGATTATAGGTACCGCTGTTCCTGATGACTGGGGTCTGAAGTTAACTGTTGGAGACACTCAAAATACTGCTGTAACTCTGAATATTTATGTGGATCTCCTGCTATTACCTTACACCCTTGGGATTTTACCAGGAGCCTTGGTGGTGTTTTATGGTTTGAAGAGGACCACGTCAAGTTTAGTATTCTGTTGAGAAGTAAACCATTCAGCCCTTTGAGCCAGCTCTGCCATTCGGTTATATAATTATTAGTCTGTACTTCAATTCCATTTATCTGCCGTAGCACCATGTGCCTTGGTACCATTACCATACAAATATCTATTGATCTCAATTGTGAATATTTCAACTATGCTATAGGTTTAGGGAGCAAGTTCTAGATTTTCCCCTACCAATTGCGTGGAAAAAATGCTTCCTGACTAGCTCTAATTTTAAGATTAGGTCTCTATTCGTGCTCCACTAGAGAAATAGTTACTCTTTATGTATCTCATTGAATTTTGTTACTCCGGGTGCTACGGTTTCCTCCCACAGTCCAAAGATGTGTAGGTTAGGTAGATTGGCCATGCTAAAGTGCCGCTTAAGTGTCCAAAAGGTTAGGCTGGGTTATGGAAATAGGGGATAGGGTGCTCTTTCCAAGGGCCAGTGCAACCTGATGGGCCGAATAACACTGTAGAGATTCTATGACTTGTCAGGTTGAGAAGGACATGAAGAGGTGATGTAAGTCACAGAGGGTATAAGTTGTGACTGGATTATGCCATTTCAATGCTTTTGTAGGGGTTGGCACCCGAGTACAGTATGGAGTACAGCACTGTCAGAGGTGCTTAAGATTTTAAACCAAATCAGCCTCCCTTTCTCAAGTAGAAGTAAAGCTGCACTATCTGATGAAGAATAGGACCCTTCTCTCAAATGTCCTGGCCAACATTTACCTATCAGACCACATTACAAAGAAAATATCTGATTAATTTATATCATTATTTAATAATTATATGTGGGAGCATGCTGTGAGAAAATTGGCTACCGCGTTGCCTACAACAGCAACCAGACTTCAAAAGTAATTCATCGGCTATGAAGTACCCCGATGAAATGTCCAGAAGTCATGAAAATCACAATTCAAGTGTAAATTCGTTCCTTCTTTACCCACAGTTTCTTCTTTCGTTTGAGGTGAAGAGAGAACAAAAACCTCCACTGGGCTTCAATTGGCAGAAACCACCCAAATTTCCAAGATGACTTTAAAAGAAATTGTATACCCACTACAAAATAAATGCAAATATATCACCAATGTCATGAATACCAAACGCAGTCCACCCAGCAATAGGAAAGTACAGCTAATGCTAGAGACCAAATTATTTGAATTCAACCATTTACAGAAAAATATATCACTCCAAATGCAGCCAACCTAACCTACAGGTTTAATATTCTTTGCCCTTATCCAGTGGACAATTAATCTCCCTTTTTTTAAGCAAGTATAATAAGATAACCCGACAAAATATTAGTATTCACACAACGATACAATGTCCCAATGATGTAAGACCACTTAAGTTGTCAATACAAAGTATTCACTGCTGTAATTTGTAAAGGAGCCAAGCTAAACTATCACCTCAAAACTGACCATGGATTGTGAATTTTTTCATTTCACACCTTTCATATATTTTCTCAACAAAATTAGAAGTTTCACGTGCCCAGCATGTGAACAATGCAAAATAATCAGTCAAATCATTTCACAATCACAGCTCATCAAACAACTTTAAGCCTTTAAACTCAAGCAAAAATGCAGAAAATGAACAAATTTCAGTCAGCAAAGAAAACCACAACTTAGAATTCCAAAGAAGCCCCAGTAACATTCTCACACCAAGTTACCCCTGTAACCATAGGAACAATCACTACTGAAAGGAAAAGTGGAAAATAAATTAAACATGTGAAGATGGATGAGAGTCCTTCATAGGAATTTTTTATATGGCAAGTTCATGATCTGAAGCACGCTTTCTGAAAAGGTGTTTGAAGTGGAGCAATCAAGCATCCAATTAAAGGAGGGTGACAAAACTTTCCAGGTCAAATCGAAGATAACCCAAAAACCATACTCTCATGTTCACAGGCAAATGTGTGAAATTAATGTGCAAAAATAAGGGGGGTGGAGACAAATCACTTTAGGAAATGAGGTACAACGGTAGGGAAATCTCAGTTCACTGGTTACAGAGATATTAATTGCCCCCATAGAGTGTGGTCATAACTTGTCTGTGAACCGTATTAAGATTACAGACCAAAAGAAAGAAATTAACCTTTTTCTCAATTACTTCTCTCCCTTTCTGAAGCACAAAATGTTGCCAGTGTTGCTTCATGGCTGCCCCCTCTCCCACGTGGACCAACTTTCATGCACATGTTCAGTATTGGTAGACAGTATCATGGCCAGAACAAATTTTGCAACTGAGTTGACAGAACACCGATAAAGAATAGAAACTTTGATTTTGCTCCACCTCCCTTGTTGTACTGATCAGTTCGATCAAGGAGTGACATGCCCAGGGCAAAAATAGATAGTTGTTGATTCAACAGATCAAGATGCTGTGACAGATGACACCCCCTAGTCACTACTGACAAGCTTCTCTGAAGCTGAAAGGTAACAGCTACACAACAAATAAAACTGTACAGTATCTGTATGCCCAAACATGAAGCAAAGTAATGGGAAATTTGAAACGGTGCATTGCATAGATTTGAAATGCTGAACATATCATCAATTCTACGGTTGAGTACAGCAGAACTTTTGACAATTTGGTGCCTTGACAAATTACAGGAGTCTTGACGTCTCTGGGCTGTACACCCATTTACAAAGAACTAGTATGGACAAATTTACATTAAGTGATAGATATATCTGTGTGCTAATGCACAAAACAAATAATGGTATGCAGCATTTCATGTAGATTCTTCATTAAATGTGCAAAACATCTTTTTCTCAGTGATCATGGTGTAAATTCAAGGGATTACTGTGTTATACATCTCAAAACTTTGAGCCAAGTCATATTCTAATGAACAGATGATTGAGCTCATAACAGGATTATAGTCCAGTGCATTAACTGGCGTGCATTTGAAGGAATTCTAATTTTCTTATTTTTGAAAGAGCCAAATGTTTGGTGAGTCTTTTTGCTGCACCACAATCACAACATTGTTACTTACAAAGCTATCATAACAGCTTTACAGGAAGACCACTTTGGCTGAGTCAATGGGAAACAAAACAACACCTGGCAACTTCATTTTTAGAAAATGAACAAGAGGTCTAGGCTCAGCAAAAATGACAATTAAAAACGGAAGCAGTGAAATGCAGATCGGCAATACTGCAAGATAATCAATAGAGATGGACAATGAGTGTTAAGAATTCCTTTTATGGGTAGCATAAATCCATCCATCATTCCAAACCCCTCACAAATCTGCATCCAACAACCATGTAGAAGAATGAGAACAGGGCAACTTACCAGTGTGTCCCAATTTGGGTTTGCCTCGCGATTCAAATCTGAAGGCAAGTTGTATGGGTCGGCAAACAACGGTGCTAGTACAGATTACTCCAAGGTACTGCATGAGGACATCGCCAATAGTCTCTTCGTGCTACAATTTAGGAAAACAAAGAATTAAGCTCTCAATCATCAGGCATATATACAAAGGAAATTAAAGATCCAGAGATCAAAGGAGGAAGGGCACAAATATTAGTAAAGTAGGACTGGGATTAACGGTAGAACTGAAGGTGGGAGTGTAAAACAGGTGGTCAGTCCCACAAGAGATTAATCAACTCTCGTTCACTGGAGAAAAGAAAGAAAATCCTACTAAAGGTCATGGAAATGATTGCAATATAGTGTAGTCCAGGCATTGTCAAACTCGGAAAAAAATGCAGAACTTTGAACAGATGGAGACTCCATACTTTCCAACATCGGAAGGCTTCACCTTCATCCAACAGGTTCCATTGGAGGAGCGTGTACGAGGGCCAAAGGGACCCAAAACCATTTCCTCCATTTTTGTCAGCAGCAAACAATGCAAGAGAAAATGGTGGGTCGCGTAGATCGGCCGGCATGGGTTGCGAAGATCGGCCGGGTTGTGTCCCGAAGGTTGGCCCGCTTAGTAAAAATGGGTTCCCAGAAAAAAAGTTTGAAGAACACTGGTGTAGTCAACCACAACTTGAGGATTGAAGAGGATGGGTGCACTGAGAACATGCAACGATAGGGTGGATGCTAGGAAGAATAGTATGCAGGATAATATGCAGAATGAATAAAGTGGGAGAGAGGCAAAGCCATGGGTTGATGGAGAAGAAAAAGATGTGCAAGTTGAGTAATCAACTGCAACAGAATGTGATTTGACAGAAAACCAGAGTCATATCTGTGGCTTTGGCAAGAGACCATATAATTGTGACTTTTTTTAGAATTACAAAATGCCATATTCTGTTTCAGAAAATGGTGGATGATTCGCTATTATGCCCTAGTACAGAGTCCCAGAAGTAAGCAAAATTAAGAAAATTGTTGGAATGACTATGCTGAAACCATTCATGGATTTGGGAAGAACATGCAAAATTAACTGTTTTAAGATAACCAGCTTTCTCAAGTATAAAGTGGAACAAAATACAATTCTCAAGAACTATTTACTTCCAAGGGAATACTCAATGGTTTCAAAATGAGAAAATAGGAAATAGCATGTCCTTACTGCTCCACTGCAAAGCATGCTTTAGTCAAAGTGAAATTAAAATAAAATTTTCATCTTTTAGTAAATAATTTCAACTAGCAACTTCCATATAGTAGAACTTCCCAATTATCCATCATCAAGCGAGTCCCTAGCCACCATAAATGCAACAACAGTCACCACTGTTGTTGTGATTGATACCTGGAACAAGTGATACTGAAACTTACTGGGGACTGGCACCAACAGGCTTCCTGTGACCGGTGTAGTATGAAAAACGTTCACTTTGGCATTGAATTGTTTCAATATTAGGTCAGACACTGGGGCTGTGAAGCATGGCTGGAATAGTAAAATGAATTTGGATGCATTTTAACCAGAATACATACTGCTCCACCATATTTATCTTAATTTGTTGCACACTGGATAAGGAATTCTTTTAATAAGTAATCAGAGATTCCAAAACAAATTCAGCACAAAATCATGATTTTTGTTTTAAACTACAGAGCAGTAGACAGCTTTAGCTTCTTTCAGAAAGCATGAGTTGCTCTGGATTTAACAGGCCTGGTATGGATGTTATGTCTTAACATATCTAGTCGTCATGAATTAAGAAATGGTTCAACATTAATTGCAAGACAACTGTAGAATACAGTTTTGGAAGTGAAGACAATCCCACGTCCTGGTTTATATTTCTCACAAAAAAACAAAAATAGATTAACAGGTCATCCATTTCATTTTGGTCAGTGGGACAAAATTGTGCACAAAATGGCTGCTGCATTATCCAATGTAACACTAGCACTTAGATTTAATAGATGTCAAACACTACAAAATCTTTCAAACAAAGGTGACACATCAATACAAGTGATGCTGTGATTTGGTGCCATACCTGTGAATGTACAATGAAAATTCAGAGTGAAATTCTGTACCCAAGGAACTAAAGATATAATTGTTTTGAAAGCGTATCCCTCATTAAAAAGAGAAAAGGGTGTTCACTCACCAACTCATTTCCAGTGCGGCCCTGGTACTGAAAGTACACCTTCCCCCTTGGGCCAACGTGTTGTTGCAGTCCTTCCCACTCTGCTGAGCTGAGTGCCAGCAGGTCCGCCACCTGTTTGTCTTTACAGTGCACCCGTGCCTCTGCAGTTCCATCCTCCACAATAACACTGCAATAAAACGGTTCCCAATATTAGTCCAGGTCAATAAAACCCACGATCACAGGTCACCATAAATCACTAATGCCCTTTTCCTGGTGCAAATCTCAAACGCCCAAAAAGAAAACTTAAGTCAGGTTGGAAGTAAACTGAATGGAACAAGTTGGACAGCTTAGTCTATCAAGAAACCCTTCATCCAAATATGAAAGCCATGTGGGTTATTAGGGTTTTGCAAGTGACATAATTCAGCCTTCAATTTCCTTGTGATTCTGGTTGTCTATGATTTGCAACCAAAATTTCTGATTCTCACGTTTTATTTGGTTATTTCAGAAAAATAAACGGCCTCAAGGTTGCAACATTGGACAAAAAACTGATGAAGCAGGGACATCAGTTAAATTGAAAAGGGAAGAGAGGTGCTATTTTAAAGGCAGAAAATCAGAGGTTATGCTGAAGGATTGTTAATGCAGTTTAAAACTCAGTTTACAGCGTAGAAGTTCATCCAGGTTATGCACTCAGGTTGAGCTTCAACAAGATTTTAGTCAGTGGCAGAATCAGGGGCATGAGCACAGAGTTTATCAGGCCAAATAGAATTAGAAACAATGTAGAAGATTGTAGTTTAGTCGGGCAGCATGGTCGGCACGGGCTTGGAGGGCCGAAGGGCCTGTTCCTGTGCTGTACATTTCTTTGTTCTTTGAATTGCTTCAATCTTCCCAATTAGATGTGGAGCAGTGAAAATGCCTTTTGGCAGCATACACAAAGCTAACCTATGTTGTAATGACAATGTATCATGTGCAATTTGGAATATTAATAGTTTCACCAGTTGGCATAAGGACTCAGATTACTTAAAAAATGAAACAGCTAGAATTGGAAAGACACTATTTTAAAATGGCTGCAGATGTCACCTGATCTACAAATTGGCCAGGTTTTTCAAAGCCTCTGAACTTGGATTACTATAGAACAAGTCTAGGAAGTTTGCATGATTGGACTTCACACCTGACATTGTCTGAACTTTGTGCAAAACATAAGGACAATAGGCCACCAAACCCCAACTACAGAACTGCTAGGAACAAAGAAGGACTTACGGAACTCATTATGCAAAGAGGGTGCCTATTTGTTGTGATAGCATCTTGTTGGCTTTGTCAATGGGAGATCTAAACTCCTTCATTAAAATGGATTGCCCTTTATTGCGTGCCAAGAGCAGCAGTCAAATGATCAGAACCCAACTTGCGAAAAGCTATGATTATAAGCTTGTCTGCTTGTTCAGCAACATCTAAAAAGCATCTACAGAACGTCCATAGAATCCTTACAGTGCAGGGAGCCATTTGGCCTGTTGACTATGCACCAAACCTCTGAAAGAGCACCCAATCCACCACCTCATCTCAGTAACCCCAGTGGGCTTGTACATCTTTGAACACGATGGGGCAATTTTAGCATGGCCAACCCAACAACCTGCACATCTTTGGATTGTGGGAGAAACCAAAGCACCCAGAGGAAACCCACGGAGACAAGGGGAGAACTCCATAGTCACCCAAGGCCGGAATTGAACCCAGGCCCCTTGCGCTGTGAGGCAGTGCTAACCACTATGCCACCCTGTCACTGAACAAGCCATCAGCATGTTGAAGATGTGCTTCAATGAAATGAAAATCGCTTATTGTCACAAGTAGGCTTCAAATGACGTTACTGTGAAAAGCCCCTAGTCGCCACATTCCAGTGCCTGTTCGGGGAGGCTGGGACGGGAATCACACGTGCTGCTGGCCTGCCTTGGTCTGCTTTCAAAGCCAGGGATTTAGTCCAGTGTGCTAAACCAGCCCCTGATAAATGCGCGGATAGGTCAGGCACAATCCTGCTGGATGCATTAGCCAGCGCCTCCGAATGGTTATGGTGTGCTGCGCTCTGCATAACATTACATAACAAGATTTGGACCCACAGGAGGAACAAGATCTCCTTCAGATGTGATAATATATGGGAAGGACAGCGATGAAAGAAATGCAACTGCAGAGTTGGCAGGGAGCTCTAATTAGGAGTTGCACTTAATAGTGTACAGTTCACTTATGTTGAACGAGAGGACTGATGTCAGAAACATAATGCTCACTCTCCATTCTCATCAATGCCACTAACACAAAGCTTTCCCACAAACAGCCAAGCAACCCTTGTCCATTCTCCCATTAATCCCTGTCAATTCATTCCCATTCATCATCAAGGAAATACAAAGTTCCTTACAACCTAGTAACCAAGAATGGTCAAGGTAGGGAAGGTATGGTGCAAACAAATAAGATTTATGTGAACTAAACAGAACATTCTTAACAAAACATTCACATATACCAATGCTCATATCCTTGTGCAATTACAAGCTTCATTTTTCCTTTTGCCAACACTCTTGCATGATGTACACCTTATGGCTTAAGCAGAGATAGAGGCAACCTGCTCAGATTGCTGCAGTAAGTGCTCAGATGCTCTAGGCCAGTGTCTTCAAACTTTTTTTCCCAGGACCCAATGCATCAACCGGCTAGCCCTCACGACCCACACTGGCCGCCCTTCGCGACATACTATTTTGCTTAGCTTTAATGCGACAGATGATCTAATTCCAATCAGGTTCACAGGAGGAGGGTAATGCACAAATCCGGTGCAGAGTTCAGCCGATTCTTTGGAGCCGTCTTCTTCTTTGTGAAGTTGGGAAACCCAACATCGCACATGTAGGTCTTTGAGAAGGGCAACAGCAATAAAATACTTGTTTTACTCGGCACCAGATACTCCTCGGAGATTCTACACCAGAATGATGACAGCTCATGGACTTATGATGTGTTTTTAATGTGCTATCACAGGTGAGGCGCAGAAGCTCAATCTCTTAATTTGGAGTCAGCTGCAAGTTAAAAATTGACTCTCGGGGCTCAGAAGCAAAAGGATTTTTCACCCTCACCCATCACCTCTTCTTTTTCAAAACCTGAAACTTCTCCTTTGGAAGGTAGCAACATAAACTGTTGATCAGCGCAATCAGGTAAGACTGAATAAGGCTTGCCAGTCTATTGACAGTTCCCTTCGATGTGTCGTAGCAGTGTGGGGAACATGTAGTAGTTTTAGCTTTGTACTCGCACTTGACAAACTTTTATTTACTTTTGGAAATCATCTATTTCTTCACAGTGCCGAAAGTAATCATCATCCTTCCCTTGCAATTTGAGGTTCAGTTTGTTTAGAATTGAAAAGATGTCTGCAAGGTAAGACATAGTTAGCTTCCAAGTTTCATCAGCAAATGTATCAGCCACAGGGGTGATTTCTCAAGGAGGAAAGCGTGGATTTCAGACCTGTTTGTAAACTCCGAAAAACACACAAACCCTTGACAGCCAACGTACCTTTGTATGGAACAATAAATATATGCGCTCGTCCCCCTATCAGAACACAGAGCCTCAAAAAGCCTGGTATTGAGTGTGCTGTGTTTAATGAAATTCACAATTTCTTTCAACACCACTTTAAGATCGGATGGAATTCCTTTCGATGCCAATGCATCACGCTGAATAAAACATGATTTCAAACAATGTCCAGCTGCCTCCTTAATCCTTATTATAACTCAGCTGTTTTTCCCAGTCATGTTGGCTGCCTAATCGCTTGTGAATTCTCTGCAATTAACCCAGTCAAACCTGCACTTTCCACCCACGCAACTATTCAATGCTTCAAAAATCTCTGTGCCAGTCTTGCTGGTTGGTAATGTCAGACAGCAAATCCTCAATGAATTCATTGTGCCAAACATACTTAACTTAAACTAGCAGATAACAATCTGAAACATCAATACTTTCATCCAGTTGTATTGAGAACTCCTGTGTTGACCTTAAACGAGAAATAAGCTGGGCTTCTAGATTCTCAGCAATGTCACAAATTTGGTGAGCCACTGTGTTATCACTAAATGGGTTGCATTTCTGTTTTTCAGTTGACCTCTCATTTGACCTCTTATGAGCTGTGTGCAATGTTGCAGGGGGAATTTATCTCTCTGCTACAGTGTGGGGCATTTTCTCTTAAAGAGGCTAACTGTACTTTGTCAATCAATGTAACATTTCTGCTAAGGGCTTCAGCTGATGATTTAATTTCTCACTGCATCCTTTGAACAAAACCAAGAGGTTTTTCCTCAAACTCGCCATGCTTAGTCTTCAAATGCCTTTGAAGTTTAAAAAAAAAACTTATTTGCCAGTACATCCCTGTATATAACACATGGGCTTTGCATCCTAATTTGCATTGGCACAATTAACAAAGCCATATCTCAAGAAATCATCTTTATGCTGCTTTGTTCCCGATTTCAAATTTTTCTTTGTTGGCTGTTCACCAGAGACCCTGGAGCCCTGTACAGAGCTAACACTAGCACTGCTTTGTCCTGCTGTGGACTCTCTTGAACAGCTCTTTCCAGCAGATTCAGTTGTGAGATCCTGGCCTGTTTGTGTCTCTTGCCCTCTCTTCCTTAAACAAAACATTCCATCTTCAGTTCTTCACAGTTCTGGTGCCTTGTTTGCTAGCAGCTAGAAAATGGAGCAATCAATCCTCCTTAATTTTGCGTTAAAAGCATGGGTGTACAGGGCGCATGACATCAGTGTACGTGCAAGGCATGTGATCTTCTCTGCCACATCTGGCCAGAAGACTGCACTGTTCCATTTAAAAGCTGGCCGCGGCCGGTATTCTCAATTTGAAAGCCGGGCGGGCGGGATTCTCAAATTTAAAAGCAGGTCGCTCCATGACCCTCCCGATTGCGCTGCGCTCCCCCCCCCCCCACCCCCCACCCCCACCCCCCAAACCCCCACCAGTGGATTGCAACCCACAATTTTTTTTTAACCCTGCTCTAGGCCAATGTCCTCTGGGTTTCAATTTTATGAGAGCCCCGCCAAAGATAGTTCCAACTGTACCTCTGCAGTGACAGGCTCAGCCGTTTTACTTTTTAATCACCTCTTTCTCCCTGCTATGCTCAAGTTTGGACCCATCTCTGTTACTTTTTGGAATACATGACAGAGATAAAGAATTTTAATAAATGGCAACTTCAAGTGTCATATCATCCATTTGGGGAAAAGGTGGATTACAGTTTGAAAGAGACTGTTTTAACGTACATTATCGCAACGCCATTGGAATTTCGATACCATCAAAGAAACATCAAAAGCTTTATTTATTTTCTTACAGACTTCAACACTTTATCAATTCCGCCTCCTCAACTCGTAACGTGGTCTGTTTTACATGCTAGTGTGTGTGTATGTTGTGGGATCTGGGATATTTTTATTAAGTCTGACACCTTTTCCCCAAGTGAGTTTTTAAACAATAAAATTAACTTCTTACTTGTCATCTCAAGAGATCTGGCTGCTTTATTTCTTCATATAGTCAAGTAATCTGTTAATTAGTATCATCTTGTTCCCCTAGGTACACAGAGACTTTGGAACAGATACCCGCATGTTCTTTCAATTGAGTGCATTAAAATCTACCATCAAAAATCACAGCACATTGCTCGGAGAGCTTCCTTTCCCATCCCTGTCACGTTGCAAGAAACTATAATAATAATAATAATATGTTCACAACACATGTTACAGATAGTCCAAAAGTGCTAGTAGCTGTGCAAATTCCTGACAAAAAGCAGCAATCGGATTGCAAAAGGATAACCATCTCATGCATTTGGAAAGTGTATTGCTCACATGCCATAATGAAAATAAAAGACGTCCAGCTCCTAATCGAAGAAAGATCACATGAGAAAAGATGATCCAGAAAATGGACACAAAGTTTGAAAGGTGATGGGACAAGAAAATATCATTGACATTTAGTAAAGAAGGAAGTCAAAATTAAAGTCCACAGCATGGAGCAACTGTTGTGTTCCCAAACCTAAATGAGCCAGTGAAATGAATGTTATGACCATTTTGTGGTATGGGGCATTTCAACTTGCACATGTTGTCTAATCCTCATCAAGTGCATTACTTTTTGAGTTATTAGTTAATAGTCATCTGTCACTGGGATAAAGTAACATAGGAAACCTTTTAGAACTAATTCTTTGCCTGTGGTTATTTCACAATAATATGAAACAACATGTGCAAGAACCTGTATAAAACAGGAAAAGATAAGCATGCACAGGCAAGACAAATTCCAATTTGTAAAACAATGCTGATCTTTTCTGTCTTGCTTTGGTAATGTGGCCACCACAATGAAGCGCAGAATGTTTTTTGAGGTGATCATTTTGGTTCCTAATCCTTGATGGCTTACCTTGCATTAGCACGAAATACAGCAACTGCAGATAGACACGGTCCAGAACTTCTTGTGCACTTTCCCTAACCATAGAAATTACAATAATTATTAGTTGCATTTTTGTAAATGTATCCACAAGATTTTACTTTTGAAAAAATGCAACTGAACATTTTGCTTTCAAATGTGTTCTATCTGCACAACACCATTTTATGGATCACGCTGAAGTACAGAAAAGATTTGGATACATCCAAGTTCATGAAAATACTGGCTTTTTACTTCACTTTATATTTTGATGCCCCAATCTATGCTTATTTCCAACATAATTTCTTTTGTGATGCAAGTGTTTGGATATATGTACTTTGTGTATTTGGATATGTTTTATCTGTTACACTTATTTTCCCCACACGGGGGCGATCATTTGCAGAGAATTCCAGCAAAAAAATCCCCAAGATACTTTTACTCCATCTTGATAACCAGGAATACGTGAAAATAACTTTTTGTAACTGAATTCTATGACAAATTGCACAGTAAAGGTTCTGACACTTTTTTCCCCAGCACTTTTTGTTCTACATGTCAATTTGGTCCAAGTATGTCTAACTGAGACTCCAGTCATTTCTAGTTTCAAAACTGTGCAGCACGGTGGCGCAGTGGTTAGCACTGATGCCTCACGGCACCGAGGACCCAGGTTCAATCCTGGCCCTTGTGGAGTATGCACATTCTTCCCACACATTCTGTGTGGGTCTCACCCCCACAACCCAAAGATGTGCAGGGTAGGTGGATTGGCCGCTCTAAATTGCCCCTTAATTGGAAAAAAAAATGAATAGGGTACTATAAATTTTTTTTAAAACTCTAGTCTCAAAATTAAAACACACCTGTTTAAAAATGCTACTGCAACGACTGCAGATCCACTGGAGTTTCAGCCACGAAATAGTAACCACATGGCAGCAAACAATTCCCTGTCGGTGGTTCTCTCGCCCAGAAATTAAACTTCCAAGATACAGCAAAGGCATGTCTGCAATACATGTATTTATTGATAAGGTGGAAGCAGACCTGAAAAAAAGTCCAAGCATTCCAGATAAGACAAGTTATTAATCCCAAATTTAACTGATTAAATGAGATCACTAAATAACTGCAGATGCTGAATACCCAAATTCAAAAATGTCTGAAGTACAAAAGGCAAAAGGGCAAAGTTTGTTTGCCTTCCTCATCAGAAGTGAAGATGAACTGATGCAAGTCCAACATGTCTTTATAGATGGCGACCTTGTTTTTACATCGAATTGCAGTGGCAAATTTTAATTCTTCATTTAAACAAATCGATAACAGCTGTTTCCAAATCAGATAAATAATTTCAGACACCGATGGGACACGTTACTGTCCAAAAAAGATAGTAAAGCTTCACCCAGCCAATTACGCTTCCAATTTGTTTTCTTTTTTCACAAAGCCAAACAGGCGAACAAATGACATGCTCCCAAGGTTTATTACTTTCCTGACTCAGAGGTTGGAGTGGCAAGAGTGACTATCTCCATGTTGCCATTTGGTGGAACAGGTGGCATCATTAGAAGTGAGCACTTCTTGCTGTTCACACAAGAGACTTTGTACACTTATTGTGGTCTGACTTGTTAAAGCCAAGTTAATCTTTAAAATGGTTTTTAAACTGTACTTTAATTTGATCATTTAAAAAGAAAGTACAAGTTAAATTTCTCTCCTCTCAATCCTTTGTTCCCCACCACCCCCGCCCAATTTGTTTTCCTCTCCTTTTCCATTCTCACAAACACTGCATTGACAAAAGTCAACGAGACTCTGGAGCCAAATTTCCATTTGCAGGCATTAATAGCTCTATATTTTAACCTTTGTAAAATAGACAGTAGCTCTCTTTGATATTAGCAATGGTGTGACTCTGTCTCTCTGGAGACAGCACAGCAATGGTAGTTAGCTCTGAACTTGGTTTTTGAATGATGCACAGCAGGACATGCAGATTGAAAGACAACGGACAAAGATTGATTGTGAAGGTACTTTGTTTCACTATGCTGGGCTGTGAGGCACTAGCACAATTCTGTAGTTCTGAGGGGAAACTGGATGAGCTTAAGACACCGAGTCCTTAGAAATTAGTGAGGGCTGGAATTACAAGTCAACAGGGAGTTTGAAAAACGCAGGTTAAGTTAAACCCAAGTTAATTCAAAAACATTTTGTTAGACATTATGATACGCGAAGTTCAAGAGTATGTGGGAAAAGTAACTTTTTCCAAAAGTGTTACAAAATTATCTACACTAGATCTTGTGAACTTGAGTAGCAACTATCAAGGTTTGTGATATCATGTTTATCCCCATAGGAAGTCCAGAAGAAATACAAAGTTGAAAACGGCTCTGAATGTACAGATTCTTCCATTATAGTGCATAACAAAATGAGAACCAAAATACCAACCTTACAGCCTCCAATGAAGGAATTATAAGGACAGATGCACTACTGGAAGGTACATATTTGCAGTACACATTGTGGTACCTGAAAAACAATTTGGAAGGATTCAACAGATTTGATTTTTTGAAATGTATCTTAACTGCAGATTAAATGACTTTAATTCTGCAACTGGATTTGAGTACGCCTTTAAAATATAATTGCACACACTAAGCATCGGTGTTAAAAGCAATAAAAATCAAACATGAACTCATTTTTCAGTAATAATAGATTTCGGGACTTTCAGCAGGTCAGGCAGCACCTATAGAGAAATGAAGAGTGGTAGAACTGAAATGCGAACCTAATTTCCTCTCTCCGTCAATGCTCTCTTATCTGTTGAGACTTTCCAATTTTTTCTGTTTTTGTTTCAGTTTTGCTGTATTTTATGTACATTTTTCTCAGTCAAAAGATTCACCCTAATCGTGCAGCTTCATCGTTTTGAGGGCTGAAGTGGCAGAGTGAATTAAGCACTTCAGGACCTTGATCTTAATGCATGCAGGACTGATGAAATGCAAATGTCAACACTACATTGGCTGCATGGATGTTCTAGGAAATGAATTTGTATTAAATAGTGGCAACGTTTATGACAGATGAGGCATTTTAATATGGGCAAGGGTGGCATCATGAACCAAGAAAGCTGAATTGCAATGTTTGCTAAATGACCAGGAACTGCAAAAGAGTGAGTAGATTTGAAAGCCAAGCACAAATCGTTTAACGCTTTTGGATATGTAAAAAAGCAATAAAAAGGCTAACGGAATATTATCCTTTATCTCAAAATTGGGGGGAGGGGCAGATTACAAAAAGGAGGATGTTATAGAGCCTTAAGAGTTCTACATTCTGTTCTGGACATCCCAATTCAGGAAGCATTAATTGACTTTGGAGCAGGTACGTTGAGCTCTAAATACTGGAGCTCAGACAGTAAAGTTATGACAGGTTGCATAAATTTGGCTTGTAGTCCTCTAGTTAAAGAAAACTGATCTGATTAAGATGTTTAAAATGTTAAAGGAATTCAATGAGATAAATAAAGAGCAACTATTTCTCTAGTCGAGCAAGAATGAAGGGACCTAATCTCAAAATTAGAGTTAGTCCATTCAGGAAGCATTTTTTCCATGCAAACGGTAGGGGAAAATCTGGAACTTCCTCCCTAAACCTATAGCACAGTTGAAATACTCACGATTGAGACCAATAGATATTTGTATGGTAATGGTAGCAAGGAACATGGTGCTACGGCAGATAAATGGAATTGAAGTACAGATCAATAATAATATAACCGAATGGCAGAGCTGGCTCAAAGGGCAAATGGCTTACTTCTCAATAGAATACTAACCTTGATGTGGTCCTCTCCAAACCATAAAACACCACCAAGGCTCCTGGTAAAATTCCACGAGTGTAAGATAATAGCAGGAGATCAACATAAATATTCAAAGTTGCAGCAGTATTTTGAGTGTCTCCAACAGTTAACTTCAGACCCCAGTCACCAGGGACAGAAATACCTATAATCAAGCAAGAGGCAAACAAGTTAAGCACAACAAAATAAAGTCACCAGTCAAGGTGGAATAAAAACCTTTTATACTCATCAACTCAGTACAGCTACTAACAGGGAAACAAACAAAATTATTGTTTGGAGAGCAGCACGGTGGCGCAGTGGGTCAGCCCTGCTGCCTCACGGCGCAGAGGTCCCAGGTTCGATCCTGGCTCTGGATCACTGTCCGTGTGGAGTTTGCACATTCTCCCCGTGTTTGCGTGGGTTTCGCCCCCACAACCCAAAGATGTGCAGGCTAGGTGGATTGGCCACGCTAAAATGCCCCTTAATTGGAAAAAATGAATTGGGTACTCTAAAGTTGAAAAAAAAATTGTTGTTTGGAACAATTAAAACTTAGATTCACCCCAACAGGTAATTTCTTCCTCAGCCTATGTCAATGTTTCTATACAGGAGAACAATATGCAGTGCCATAATTACATCCCATTTTTTCCATTTATGAAACAAAAAGCTTATTCTCAGCATCTTCACTGATTATCATATTCCAAATTTCAATCAGGGGGAAATGCTGGACACACATCTGCACCCCATCATTGTGATACAACAGTGCTCCAGCAAATCACAGCATTTCACAGGACATCTAATAGTTTTGATACACAGTGGAATAGTATTGTATTCTTACCAGGTGTATTTTTATCATATGTAACAGCTGCAAAGTTGGCTCTTCTATTAGGTTCATAGCAGCTCCTTTCCAATATGATTGCAGGGAAAGAGACAAGCGATGCTGAGAAACTGCCAAATCATGCAAATATTAGAAGACTTTAATTAGGCTATGACAAATTGTGCTATAATTCTTTTTCTGGAGTTGGTGAAATTACATGCAAAAGCTTTATTAGAATTTCAAACGTGAAACTAAAATTCAAAGTTCACTTCATACACTCATTAAAAGTCAAGCATACAAATATTTTTTAAATTCCTTTACGGGGTAGTGGGTGTAACTGGTTAGGCCAGCATTTATTGCCAATCCCCAATTGCCCTTGAGAAGGTGGTTATAAACTGCCTTCACGGAACCACTGCAGTACCTGTATAGTAGGTGCACCCACAGTTTTTGTTAGGAAGGGAATTCCAGGATTTTGACCAAGTGACAGTGAAGGAACTGTGATATATTTCCAAGTCAGGATGGTGAGCAGCTTGGAGGGGAACTTCCAAGTGGTGGTGTCCCCATGGAGCTGCTGCCCTTTGTCCTTCTAGATGGTAATGGTCATGGGTTTGGAAGGTGCTGTCTAAGGACACTTTTTGGCAAGTTCCTCCAGTGCATCTTGTGGATGGTAAAACACTGCTGTCACTGTTACTCGGTGGTGGAAGATTGAATGTGTGGGGAAGGGGTAGCAATCAAGCGGGCTTTGTCCTGAATGGTGTCAAGCTTCTCAAGTATTGTTAGAGCTGCCCTCATCCCGGCATGTGGAAAATACTCCATCACACTCCTGACCTGTGTCTTGTAGATGGTGGACAGGCTTTGGGGATGGTGGACAGGCTTTGGGGAATCAGGTGAATTACTCATCACAGGATTTCTAGCCTCAGATGTCCTCTTGTAGTCACAGTATTTACATGGCTGCCAGTTCAGTTTTTGGACAATGGTAACCCCTTTTGGTGGGGGGGTTCAGCAATGGTAATGCTATTGAACGTCAAAGGGCAATGGTTAGATTCTCTCTTGTTGGAGATGGTCATTGCCTGGTACTTATGTGGTCTGACGTTACTTTCCATTTGTCACTCCAAGCCCGAATATTATCCAGGTCATGCTGCAATTGGACATGAACTGCTGCAGTATCTGATTAGTCGTGAATGGTGAACTTTGGTCAGTCATCAGCGAACATCCCATTTCTGAACTCATGATGAAATGAAGGCCATTGATGAAACAGCTGAGATGGGTAGGTTGAAACAATCCTTTCAATGCAAAGCAATTTCTTTGCTTCTACTAAATAATGCCCAATCATAAACATATTAGAACTCATAAACAGCAGAGGCAAAGGACTGTTTTTTGTTTATAACGAAGAAGTAAAAAAAGAATTGGCCAGGAATGCCACTTCATTTGCTGCTGAGTGATCCTGTCCAAAGCGCATAAGATAAAAGGTTTGGATCGGGCAAAGGGACAGAGTTGTTGCAATAGTCCACAGTCCAAACGCCCATCGACACTTGCTGTCTGTCTAAGATTAAGGGTAAAGAATGGCTACCTGGGTATTGGGATTTGTAATTTGTAGCCAACCTGCTACGTGGCAGCTGACCCCGTTGCCATAGCACAGTGTAGGCAGGTTAAATTAGGCCAATCTGGGACTTCCACCGAACACCTGTCCTCAGACACTGCCAGCCAGATTGAGCGCATTATTGGGCACGGCCAGCACTACAATGATGAAAAAGGCAACCCAATGGATTACGGAGACCAGTAAAATCCAGTGACCGGAGCAGGGAGGGTTTGGGCAGATTAGGCGGGTGGAGGTTTACTGCAGGAGGCAGGTAGGAAAGAAAGAAGGTGGGGGATGGGTGGGGGGGGGGGGGGGGGAGAGTTGTTATCTTGGGGACCATTCACAAAATAGAACACTCCATCCCGGCCAACTTGGATTTTATTTTTTATTTAAAAATCGGCCTACCGACTCCAGCCCAACTAAGTATCAGGGGGAAGTGGCTTAGTAACAAGACCAATTTACCCTTCATATCGAAATATGGCGGTCAGGCTGCCACTTTCAGCATGTGCCAACCCAAAAACACACCTAGCGGGAGCATGGAAAACACAGCCCATAGTCTAGCACCAGTCACCAGCATCAGTAGAGGAAGAACAAAGGAATAATCGAAGAAAAGGTTGAGCCAGGGAAAGGCAGCTATCAACATGTACGAGTGTATTTTGAGCTTACCGGTGAGAGAGTACGTCTTGAACAGAGTTTATATGAGGTATTTCTGAAGTCAATTTTTCAAGGTAAGGCCGGTTGAGCTGACTTTCAGAAAGCTGAAATCAAAATTTCACCAGTAAAAAGCACCTGATACAGACTTTATGTCAAAGACAAAAACATTAACAGAAACCATTACACAAGCTCTATAAACACAAATCAATGAAAATCATTGGATCTTGCTTATCCCCATCAATATCATTATAAACTGAAAATAGTGGCTCTTTTATTTTCCAATATTGTTATATTAGTTTATTATCTCTCATAGCTGGTCACAATAGCTGGGATCTTTACCTATCACGTAGGTACCCACAGTACCAGCCACCCCAAACAGGTGCCAGAATGTGGCAACTAGGGGCTTTTCACAGTAACTTCATTTGAAGCCTACTTGTGACAATAAGCGATTTTCATTTCATTTCATTTTGTGGACAGCACGGTAGCATTGTGGATAGCACAATTGCTTCACAGCTCCAGGGTCCCAGGTTCGATTCTGGCTTGGATCACTGTCTGTGCGGAGTCTGCACATCCTCCCCGTGTGTGCGTGGGTTTCCTCCGGGTGCTCCGGTTTCCTCCCACATTCCAAAGATGTGCAGGTTAGGTGGATTGGTCATGATAAAATTGCCCTTAGTGTCCAAAATTGCCCTTAGTGTTGGGTGGGGTTACTGGGTTATAGGGATAGGGTGGAGGTGTTGACCTTGGGTAGCGTGCTTTTTCCAAGAGCCGGTGCAGACTCGATGGGCAGAATGGCCTCCTTCTGCACTGTAAATTCCATTCTATTCCAGTACTCTAACAATGCATAAACAGTAACTTCATTGCAGTGTTAATGTAAGCCTACTTGTGACAATTAAGATTATATATTATTATCTATCATCCATAACTACATGCTTCCCTCACAAACCTCCTACTTTCCAATGCTCTAGACATCATTTCTGAAAGTTGTTATCTATGAATAACAAGACCAACGTCACATGGAAACTCATTCTTTCTCTACTTTCCCTTGATTTCCAAATTATTAACCTACCTGGGACTGGTGTAAACAGGGCAGAGTGGAAATATACTGAAACTTCCACTCAGGTCGAACAACAAGGTACAGCGGGCAATTTGATCTCTGCAGAGTCTTTCGTGGAACTGAGGAAGAACAGTGTCGTTTGAAAATAGATGTGTCCTGGATAATGAAGGAAAAGATTGCAAATATTCCAAACTACTAAGAAAAGCAAATGTTTTCAGATATTTGAGTAATAATTGAACATAAAATTTCCTCAACCATTTTTTTCTGCAAAGTAGTCAAAATTCATGCTATTTGTTTGCCTTCACAACCAACTAAAATCCAAAGACAACAAGACTTCTAACTGTTGTCACAGGTTAGCGAGATTCGTGTTTTCTATACTCAAAATATTCCTCACAAGAACTTTTGATTCTCTTACCAGCTGTTTTGATGCAATCAGTCTGTACACTCCCCCCTGGCTTATCAGATGGTACCACTTCACAGCTTTGCCCATGAACAGCATCTGCAACCACATTGTCAGAAAAAAGTGGTTTCAGGAAGGCATTTGAAAAAGCTGTTTTTCATATTACAGAATGCAAGCAAGGAAGAGAAAATTTATCAATGGCAAGAAATTTCCAAGAAAACATTAAAATAATGGGGAGAAAATAAAAAGAGGATTACAAGGAAATTTAAGCATACAAATATTAATTTAAGTTTTCATGCCTCTGGTGGCTGGGCAGCACCAACTGCCTGCAAGACTGCTGGTAGGAAATGAAAGATGCGCATTGTCTGTTTAACAAGGAGCCTTTATTATTATTTATAACTGTTCTCACTGCTCGCATGTGCAATCATGTTTTAAATGCTTCAGAACAACAGGAGGGTAAAAAGGGGAGTAAAACCAGCAACCAAGTGCCATCTGGGTGATCCTGGCCCTGGATGTGTTTGAAAATAAGGATGAGAATTTTGAATTTAGTTCTTGACCAGGAGCCAATCTAGGTTCACGAGCATAGTGGCAAAAGATGACAAGGACTTGGTGCAAGCAGAGTAAACAATTTAAATAACTTTCATAATTTAATTCATCTATCAAATACACTTCGGGACGGCACAGCGGCACAGTGGTTAGCATTTCTGCCTCACAGCTCCAGGGTTCCAGATTCAATTCCGGCCTCAGGTTACTGTCTGTGTCGAGTTTGCACTTTCTGCCTGTGTCTGGTTGGTTCCCTCCGGGTGCTCGGGTTTCCCACCAGTCCAAAGAAGTGCAGGTTAGGTGGATTGGCCATGCTAAATCGCCCTCAAGTGTCCAAAACGTTAGGTGGGGTTACTGGGTTATGAGAATAGGGTGGAGGTGTAGGCTTAAGTAGGGTGCTCTTTCCAAGGGGCGGTGCAGACTCAATGGGCCAAATGGCCTCCTTCTGCACTGCAAATTCTATGATTCCATGACTTATGATCACTGTCAGGCTCACAAAATGGGCAGCTTTACACATATTATGCATCCCTTCCTCACAAAGCATATAGTAGTCAACTACAAATTATTGTACTTATCAAAAATTTGGTAAAAGCAACCTGTCTGCTATTACTTCAACAGTAGTGATATTTCATGATACAGACTACATTTTGGCCAAGACCATCAGACTTTGGCTATATTTGTCAGCCAAGTGTGTGGGGTGGTGGTGGTCAGTAGTGGGTTAGTGGGGTTGGGGGAAAAGTTGCTTCCAAAACCAGTGACATTGTGTGAATTAAAAATATTGCACTGGTAAGTAAATGCCAATCTTTATTGCAACATTTCAAACATTAATTCTACACCTATAACAAATACAACCGAACCATACTGCAACATATTGTGTAAAAGCTTGGGTTCCCTCACTTAGGCCAAGTGCCGCCATTTACATTTAAAATTACTCCTTATATTAGTGACACTAATTGTCATTAAATCTGCTTAAATGTTTAGTAAATGTAGAAAACATATAAAGTGGTGTTGGTATAGAAGTATAAAGTGATGTTGGTACAGAGGTATAAAAACTAACATAAGTAGTGGAAATTAAGCACCCCAGAGAAAACGTGTGATGGAAAAATGAGCCAAACACAAATTTTGGACACAACTCATAAAATTGATCTTTTCCTTGCAAGAATTTTGGAAACCATCCAAATTTCTCAAAAGAATTCCTTGATCTGCCCAATATCAATTTTTCCCTACATACAGAAGTCATAAAACTACCATTTAAGACATAGCACAAGATATTTTCCTTTAACAATCTTTGGTAATCTTTCTTTTCCCCAGGAGGGCTTGGCAGCTACACTAGTATTAACAATAGATTATACTATTAGCCATAAAATATTCTAGATTTTTTAAACGTCAAGATATTGACAACCATAATTTTCATGCTGTTTAGTGGTTTCACTAATACCGTATATTTTTGAAGCTTCTAACGTCTTCAGATGAGACGGCATTAACTATTGCATCAATCAGGAATTTGGTTTTGGCTACCAACCACAAGAAATTGCTCAAAAGACTTAGATATGCTCCCTCACATATACTAAGAGTATTTTTACGTAGTTGAGTGTACATCCTTATAGAAAGAAATGTTTTAGACACACAATCAGTATTAACCACATATGACAGTGGAACACTTGTAAAGAGACACATTGTCAGCCATTTTAAATTGAAGACTTTTCCATGTGTTGAAACCCTGACTACAAATAATCCACCAACTAATTCACTTGATATTTTGCTATTATGGCATCTTTAATCAGATTACCAATAGATCAAAAGGAGATTACACTTCAGGTCCATCTTGAAGGGCTAGTTTAATTAATAGATAGATATTACTGTTCAAAGTTAAGTAATTGCATTAAGGCCGATGCTGCAACATGGATATATTTTTCTAGGATTATAATTCACAGACGAGAAATCAATTGTAAAATTCTTATTTACGTGAACTGAAAAAGCACCATTTGGAGAAAGTTATATTTTCAAAAATGCTAAATGTTCAGACTCATGGTATATATACTATTAGTTCAAAAATGTAGTAATCATATTACTGAGAGTATATACAATATGTAAAGCTTTTCTAAATTGAATATCATTACCACTAAATAGTATCTGGAAAAACAAGTTATCCCATTGTTTGCTGGTGACAATATTCAACAAAGAAAGTGTGTTGAGAGTCACACACCTTCATGGTTGAAATGACGATCAACTCCTTCCTCACAAGAAACCAAGAAGCTCCTTGACCTTGAACCAGCATTTGCAAACTGCTTGCAAGCCAGTGATCTTATTTAAGTTGAGGGTTTCAATATATTTCTTCCACGAATGTTGAAGAAAAAGTTTTAAGAAACACGTTGACTAGAAACTACATTCATAAGTGTGACCCCGTAAGAGACTATGCAAACGAAAAACTAAACTTTGCCGGAATTCTCCGGTCGTTGTGACTCACTTTTCCTGCAAGCAGTCCACCCATGCCCACAGGGTTTCCGGCGGTGTTGGGTTATTAGAATGGGAAATCCCATTGACAAGCAGCGGGAAAATAGAATTCTGCCGCCAGCGAACGGCGCACTGCGGAGAAACACACAGCTGGGGGAGCGGAAAATCCAGCCTCTTGTATTTCAAATTTATTATTTTCCCTACTCGTTTTTGCCGACCATGAATTAAGACCTCAATGTGAATATAAGATTGTTGACATTCCCAAGAAAAGTGATGAGCAAATTTCTCAAACTGCAAACCCATTGGGTATTAAGATACTTCATGTGCAAATTCCTTCTCTGTGTAAACTGCTGTGATAAATTTACATTAGTCACCCTTTATTGCTCCATTAATATCGAAACCTTAATCTCAGCCATCCCCCTCAAACATACAACTCTGAAAGACAGCATTAGGTGGAACTTTTGAAACAAGACAAAAGCTGCATTATTTTTCCAGTAAAATAGGCTATTGGTTCGAGATTATTTAACTTTCAAACTCTGCAATGTAGACAATAATGGCCATTTGCCAGGACAATTTGTTTACAATTTAAAGTTTACAGGGAGCAAATATTCCCCAATACCAATAAATGTAGAATAATAAGCGGTGTTTTTTTTCACCTTTTGATTTCCTCAAGAATGCAAGGGTTAATTTTGCACCCTTTTACTGGGGGACCCAAACGAACAACGAAGACACACATTAGGCAAACTGCAGTTTTTACCAGGCCATACAAAGAGCAGTTTCTAGCACAAATAAGTATTTTCAGTGTTTTGTGAACCAACCAAAATTGTGTTACTGTAGTTTTCCTCCCACACCTATACAAGTAAAGGCATGAATTTGCACAAAAATGGCGCTTCCTCAAAGCTCGTCGTCTTCACTATAAAGACTAGATGAAGCTGTGCTTACTTCCGGACACCCATAAATTGGCGGGAAATATCACAAGAAACACTTGAAAGTAATTCTCCCAAAGACATAAAAGGATCAAACAAATATTCTGCCCAACACTAATGAGACAATAATCCTGATCGGCACACCAAGATTGCACATTCAACCAGGAAAAATTAAATGCTCTTTTCAGCATTTAACAGGTAATACCCAATTATTATTTTAAAGCTACGAAGAGCAATTAGAATCATAAAAATAAGTACAAGTCAAAATTTTAATTTTAATTTGCATTTTCTGTTACAGCTTCAATCTTAAAACAAAATGGTGGCAAACTCAAATTAATTTTTAAAATGACAACAGGTTCAAATATGGGTTTGTGTATATACATACACACATATATCCATAGCATAAGGGTTTGATGCAGTAAACTACAAATACGTAGATTGTAAATTTGGCCAGTTCACAATATACTGCAAATGAAAACATGTTTCATATAGCTGAAATTCTGAGTTATTCACCCATGGGAATTTACACTGTTATTTTTTACTTATCATTTTAAGATATATTTAAATATTTCAAACTATCAAATGTTTTGAAAGACAAAACTGCAGTTTTACTGCATTTACCCATACTTTCCCCACTCCACTGAAAGTTTACATGGTAAAAAGGTAACTTTCAGACTCACAATTAATTGGGCCAATGTGACAAGCAAATGGAGAGTTAATCTTTTGAACATAAACTTTCATGTAAACATATGTTTTCAGTACAAACTTAAATTGTACAACTCTTTCAAAAAGAATAATGCAAGAGGTGTTTTTGTGTCCAATTCTTATTGTTTTTAATCTTTGATTGAGCGCCTCAACTCTTCTGTTTAGAGAGATTCGGAAGTGAATTTGTGAAGCGATCATTTTGTTAACAATTGCATTTACACTTATTCCCACTCTTTAGTGATTCAGAAATTACATGGCTAATCCAAACTTGAAAAATACCAAGAGCTCTGGAATGCAGATAATTTTGAATTAACTATTTCCCATATACTTATTCTGTTTCCACTTTATCATGGTGCTTGAACATATCCATGAGACTTAACTATAAACCAATTTCTCAGTTAAACTTAGGTGCAAATTTTTTTTTACTACACGTCAAAAAAGCAGCCAATTTGCAACATCTCAGTAGTTTGTGAGGCAAAGATGATTTTGAACCATTTTTACGATCCTCCAATTAGCACAAAAATGGGAAAATGTGCAAGATCAAGGGATGAAAATGAAATTATCAGAAATAAAAAAAGTCACGGTCAAATGACGTAAAAGTAGGGAAGATAGCTGAAAAAATGCCCCCCACCCAACTCTCCTAAAATGCAAGCTTAATGCAAAAATTACAACAAAACCCATTTAGCGTTGAATTAATCACATGACCTCCTCAGCACAACGAGTTAACAAAGCCAACACCCAAACAAAGAAAGCTTTTTGATAAGTCATGGGTCACTTCTGATTTACTTGTATTCAGTAAACAACTTAAATCGATCACAACATATTCACAACTACAACCTTGTAAACTAACACGCTGAAGGTCGTTGTTTATATAAAAATACAAGCATTCCTTCATTATTAACCTTGTGACAAGGTACAGTCATTAGATCAAGATCATTAGTTTTTTCGGAGGCTTGATCTTTGTCCACAATTTTTCACTGAGATATTCTGTAAAACCAAAAATTAAATGTGAGCTTTTTTGAAAAGAGTAACTAAAGGGTTAATGTTGCAGTTTATTTTTGATTTAGGGAATTTATCCAAATAAGGTTTGCAATCGACCACCAGAAGTTTGTGTCTAAATTCATTTCCATTTGAGAGATTAGGACGTATGTAACAGCCAGAGCTACGATAATTAGGGAGCTGCAATTGTACTGCATCACAGCACTAGTTTTCAAGGACAAAGTTCAATTAAAACAGTACTTACTTGTGTACGGTTTTTGTATTCAGAACAAAGGGACAGGTCTTCTTCGATCTCTGGCAATCCCTCGATTTTTCCTCCATCTTTCCACTGTCTGGGGCTTCCTATGTTGACTGCAGACGCCTGAAAAGCAAGTCCCAGCCCCGTTTTAGCTCTCTGGGTGAAAGCCTCTCCAGAGCCATTAGTATGCTCACAGCCTTCCTTTCTGCCATATTGACAGTTCCTCAGCATCAAGGCATCTTTGTGAGTTACTAGTAATAACTGAGTTACGCAGCCCGCACTGCAGGCTCGCTCCTTCCTCCTGCTTGGCCGTGCTGTCGAATGCTCGCTGGAGGTACCTGTGCCTTCGACCAGCTGCTCTTCCTCGCCCTGTATGCCCACAGCTTCTCCGCCACTCCATAATGGGTGTGAACAGACAGTTCTTCTACTTTCACCAACATGGCCTTCTTGCAGCACAACTTCCTCCAGCCGAGGCATTTTGGGAAGGGAAGGGCTACCTTGGTGCTGATTGGATGTGATGCTGTTGACCTCACCGTTTTTGCATGCCTGACTGCAGCTGCTGCGAGTGGCAGTTCTTGCAGCAGAGGACAGGCTGGCTGGCGGTGCAGGGCTGAGCAAGGCAATTCTTGCAGCCGAGGATAGGCTGGCTTGCGATGCAGGGCTGAGCAGGGCTGCTCTTGCAGCAGAGGACAGGCTGGCTTGCGGTGCAGGGCTGAGCAACGCTGTTCTTGCAGCAGCCGCATGTCTTTTGAGCACTTGCAGATCAGCCGCGCAGAACTGGGCATAGATCCTGTTAGAACAGCCGGAAAAAACACAAAAATCCAATTACCAATGAAGTACACTCAGACAGAGGCTGCATTTTTGTTTTGCAAAAGAGCTCACAGCTGAGGCTAAAATGGAGCCAGCAACAAAAGCGAAGCTGTAGTCGAAACCCGACAGTTTCAGTAACCACAAAAACATCTGCTGCAGAGAGCTACCCCGCCCTCCAACGCTTGCAGCGCAGACCAATCACATTCCCCAGCAAATCCCCAAGGCTTGATAAATGACGTGCATTGCAGATAATAGCCACTAAATGTGCCGTGGTTCTGAAGCGAACAAACCCAGGAAGGGCATTTGGACATTTCTCTACACTGCAGTTTGTTTTAATTAATTTTACGTCGCACTTTAAAAAACAGTGACACTGGAAAATTCACATTTCAGATTCTAGCCTGTTACAAAATCTCACTGTTCACCCTCCCAACGACAGCGAAGCATTCGCTTTCAGCTCAATCCCTTCCCAAATCCTCTCCCATCATGCCCGACAAGACATGCCACGTCGACAGGCTGTAATGGAAAAATACTGCAGAGCTGCTTAAAGGGAAACTTAATTCTGGACAAGTTCGTTTTCCCACATTTGTGTGGGGAGGGAAAACTTCTTCCAAGTGCACTGTTTATTCCAATGACAGTCGTGCTTTCATTTCGCTTTCCATTAAAAAAACCACAGGCTTCATACAAACGTCAAATCTATAGCCGGTTGAACAAGTATGTTTTCACCACGACTTGGGTACAATGGCGGTGCATGGTTCATATAATTATATAACTGGGTATGGTGTGGATGAGCGAGACTCATTTTTCTTCATGATCATTTGTACAGTTGAAGATTTTTTTCAAAATCATGTTTTAAACAAGCCTAGCCTAGCATTCACAATTGCAAGGTAAAATAGTCAAGATTTATCAAATTGTTCAAGCACATATGAAAAACAGATTTCTAAAACAGCCATCAACTTTACATCCTAAATCATAGATCATATCATGGAATTTACAGTGCAGAAGGAGGCCATTCGGCCCATCAAGTCTGCACCGGCCCTTGGAAAGAGCACCCCATGCCTCCACCCTATCCCCATTATCCAGTTACCCCACCTAACCTTTTGGGCACTAAGGGCAATTTAGCATGGCCAATCCACCTAACCTGCACATCTTTGGACTATGGGAGGATACTGGCGCACCCCGAGGAAACCCACACAGACAAGGGAAGTGCAAACTCCACACAGTCAGCCACCCTAGGCCGGAATTGAACCCGGGAGCCTGAAGCTGTGAGGCAGCAGTGCTAACCACCGTGCCGCCCCAATGTTCTACCTCCTCTCCTGAAAGAGAGACAAGAGCAATAGGGTGAGCTTATTCCCAATTTCCCAGAATTATTTTTTAAAATTTGCGTGAGTCTCACCCCAACACAAAGATGTGCAGTGTAGGTGGATTGGCCACACTAAATTGCCCCTTAATTGGAAATAAAATTAATTGATTCATGGGATGTGGGCTTCGCTGACTAGGCCAACATTTATTGCCCATCCCTCATGGCTTGCTTTAAGAGTCAACCACATTGCTGTGGATCTGTAGGCCAGACCAGGTATGGATGGCAAATTTCCTTCCCTAAAGGATATTGTAGTGAACCAGATGGGTTCTTACGACAACCAACAATGGTTTCATGGGCATCATTTCACTATTAATTCCATATTTTTACTGAATTCAAATTACACCATCTGCAATAGTGGGATTCAAACCTTGGTCCCCTGGGTTACTTTTTAACAGTGCAAATGACAATACCACTAGGTCACCGTCTCCCTATCAATATCATAAAACAGATTATCCAGCCATTATTACATTGCTGTTTGTGATAGTTTGTTGTGTGCATTTTGGTTGCCATGTTTCCTACATTGCAACGGTGAATACACTTCAAAAGTAATGCATTGGCTGTAAAGAATATTATGAAAGGCGCTATATAAATGCAGGTTTTTCTTTTGGAAGCATACTTCTGCAGCTGAATAGTGAATACTACTGGGCTCTTTGACAACGAGTTGGTTTTTCAACCCTAGAGAACATCAATGTTCCGCCTGTGCTTGCTGGCGATCCCCATGTGTACTTCCAACAAGATAACTGATCACTCACTCATTTTGGGAGCGATAGCTGACCACAATTCTCAGCTTAGATATGTTCAGCCAATTGCTCCACCCATCAGCCAAGTCAGCTGGAAAAAAATATACCAAAACATCAGCCTTTTTGTATCAGATGTTGGACTAGTGAGTATTTCCAGCGCTTTCTCTAAAACAGATGACGTGGTCATTCTCACACTGCCGTTTGTGGGAAATTGCTGTGTGAAATTCACTGTTGTATAACACTACATTTCAACAGTGAAAATACTTCGGAAATACCACATCCGCTGTAACGTGCTTTGGGACGTCCCATGACCATGAAAGGCATGACATGAATGCAAGTTATTTTATTTTTGCCTCCAGAATGCAATTTTCTTTTCTTTCATCTCAATATCATAGCATCCATTTAAAAAGGGAATAGTGTACAACAATACGGCAGAAATCAGATTAGCAGCTGTATTTGGCGACGAGCAGTGTAGACATTGGTTAGACTTTGGTGTTTTTTTCAAATTCTAAACACAGCAACATGTGAGTGACTTCTTCATGGAGTATAGTTCCAATGATGCTGGCTTTCTTCCAGTACCTTGCCCAAAGACCATCTCTCCATATTCTAGCTTTGACAGTAAATGCCACATTATTCTTTTGCCAATCAGGTTTCTTCTGCTGCCACAGCAGTGAATCAGTCCTAATCAAAGTCACAAACGACATCCTGTGTGTGACAATATCCTCAACTTGCACAACTGTCTGCAGTCTTTGATACAATTGGCTACATCATCCTCTTCCAACATCTCTGTTGCTCAGCTGAGTGGGACTGCCTTCACCTGGTTCCATTCTTACCGATCCAGTTGAAGGCAGTGAATCTGTTGCAATGACTTTGATTCCCATCCCTGTGCCTGTTACGCCTGGAGTCTTAAAAAGATTTAACCTTGGCACCCTCCTATTTCTGCTACCCCACCAGAGCTATCAGTCATTGTTTTCATTTATTCATAGAATGTGGGCGTAACTGGCTGGGCCAGCATTTATTGCCCAACACAAATTGTCCGTGAACTGAGTGACTTGCTTAGCTATTTCAGTTAACCACATTGCTGTGGACCTAGATAGGGTACACTTTCAGAGCGTCGGTGAAGGGCAAATGGCCTCCATCTGCGCTGTAGGAATTCTATGGTTCTATGGACACTGCCTTCCTGTGAAAACATATGCTTATGCTTACACATGGACATACATAGGCGCAGGGATGGGAATCAAAGTCATTGCAACAGATGATACTCAGCTCTACCTCAAAAATGACTTAATTCGACTTATATACTGCCTAATTTTGCCAAACTGTTTTGACTTAAGTAGGGTGCTCTTTCCAAGGGCCGGTGCAGACGCAATGGTCCGAATGGCCTCCTTTTGCACTGTAGGGATTCTATGATTTTATGACTACATTTAGTCTTGGATGTGTCTTAATTTCTTGCAATTAAATATTTGGAAGACTGAAGCTGTTGCTTTCAGTCCTGATCACAATCTTTGTTCCCTTGCCCCTGATTCGGTCCTGGCCACCATTTCTGACATAGACTATTTGCAACCTCAGTATCCTGCTTCACTGATGTTACACATATTGGAAGAGAAATAAACTAAATCCCAAATCCCTTTTCCTACTGTCCGTATTGTCTTTTTTTTTTTTTACTGTAAAGGTTGATCTGCTTTTCTTCATCCCCTTTAGCATGTGGTTAATGACCAGCAGCAAACCAATTAAGATTTACTCACGCTCACCCAGAGTCTAAACACTGTGTCAATCACTCAGCACTCATGTGCACATACTCTCGAAAATATGTACAGTTCAAGAGAAAAAGACACTTTTAGAAGTTGTAAGCAAACGAGTGGGTCATAGTTCACGTTTCTAGTTCTTTGTAAGTCTTTGAGGGTCCGGTGAAGAAGGATGTCTTTTCTACTCTTTTATTGTAGATTAGATGAGTTCAGACACCTGGAGTCAGATATCAAAATTATTGTAGGATTCCCTTGAGGAGATGAATGTTCAGCAGGTCATGACATTTAGGTACTCATACCTTTCGTTTCAGGAGGTCCAATTTCTCTACAGGTAGACCTGGATTTAGAAATTAAGCTTGGAAGCTTTCAATGACATGACAATCCCCAGGTTCTTAAAAGGTGAAGATGGCACAGCCTTTTGCTGCAATTGCTGATCCTTTCAATGTCTCTTGCAGATTAGCCAGGACTCTGTGAGTCCTTCAATCAAAACTTATCACCAGCCGGTTTTGGTCACATGACCAATACAGTATTGTCCAGATTGGTTTGTAATCTAAAGCCATCACTACACAATGGGAGATAGATGGTGGTCTTTCACACTTAGCTTGAAGGTAACTGATCTCATCTGCTGTCTTTTGTTCAACTGCAAACTGCAGGAGTCTATTATTTACTCCAAACACAGGATCAATGAACAATGATAACCATGAATTTCACAGTGGTGGTGGTGTCTGGCATGTCCATTCAAAGAGGGACGCCCCACCGTAGATGAGTCAATTGGAACTTTCGGGAAGCTGGATATAGTCTGCAAAGGTCACCTAACCCCTTGGCAGCAACCTTTTGAGGCGGCATGGTAGAACAATGGTTAGCACTGTTCCTTCACAGCACCAGGGACCCTTGTTCGATTCCTGGCATGGGTCACTGTCTGGGTGCAGTCTCTGCACGTTTTCCCCGTGTCTGCGTGGGTTTCCTCCGGGCACTCCGGTTTTCTCCCACACGTTCCAAAAGACGTGCTTGTTTGGTGAAGTGGACATTCTGAATTCTCCCTCAGTGTATCCGAACAGGCGCCAGAGTGTGGCTACTAGGGGAGTTTCACAGTAACTTCATTGCAATGTTAATGTGAGCCTACTTGTAACACTAATAAAATGTTATTATTATTATTAGCACTTTATATACTCCATTTCAAAATATAAAATATAGTTACAGAAGCTTCCACAGGAACATGAAGCTATGACTAAGACATGCCTTCACTGGGCATAACATTGAGCTGAGCTTCAGGCACCATATCTTCTCCATTACAAAGACCACCTACTTTCACCTCCGTAATGATGCCCAGCTGCAGGTGAATCCATCATCTCTGATTTTGTTATCTCAAGACTCAAATTATTCCAATGCTCTCTTGGCCAACTTGCAATCTTTCACTTCTCATAAATATAGGATAATACGAACATATAAATTGGGAGCAGACAGCATTCAGCCCCTCAAGCATGCTCCGCCATTTGATAAGATCGTGGCTGATCTGAATGTGATCTCAGCTTTCCTGTCTACCACCTATATACCCTTTGACTCCCTTGTCAGTTGAGAATCTATCATACTCAGACTTGAAATATTCAATGACCCTGCCTCCGCTGTTCTCTGGGAAAGAGAATCTCCAAACAAAGGACCCTTTCAGGAACAAATGTCTTCTAAATTTCATTTTAAAAGGGAGTCCTATCGGTGTTCCCTAGTTCTAATTTCCCCCTTGTTTCCTCAGGATCTTATATGTTTCAATCAGGTTAAAGTCCAACAGGTTTGTTTCGATGTCACTAGCTTTCGGAGCACTGCTCCTTCCTCAGGTGAATGAAGAGGTATGTTCCAGAAACATATATATAGACAGATTCAAAGATGCCAGACAATGCTTGGAATGCGAGCATTAGCAGGTGATTAAATCTTTAC
Source organism: Scyliorhinus torazame (assembly GCF_047496885.1). Classification (NCBI taxonomy): domain Eukaryota; kingdom Metazoa; phylum Chordata; class Chondrichthyes; order Carcharhiniformes; family Scyliorhinidae; genus Scyliorhinus; species Scyliorhinus torazame. The sequence goes on along the minus strand of NC_092718.1, from coordinate 20,799,814 downwards.
AGATCCAGAGATGGGGTAACTCTTTAATATCCATGCCTTGGTGGATTGGAAGCCAATGTTGGTCAGCAAGCACAGAGGTTATATATGAATGGGACTTGATTTCGATATGGGCAGGAGAATTTTGTATGATTAATGCAGGGAAGGTTCACTCATTTGATTGCAGGGTTGGAGGGGCTGTCTCATGATGAAAGGTTGGACAGGTTGAGTCAGTGTTCATTGGAATTTAGAAGAATGAGAGGTAACCTGATTGAAACATGGTGTGAAGCTGCCGGCGTTGGTCTGGGGTGAGATGTTAAAGAGGTGTGAATTGTGTCAAGCCAGGACTGTTGGTAGGATTTCGCAGGCCAGATGGTGGGGGATGAATGTAATGCGACATGAATCCCAGGTCCCGGTTGAGGCCGCACTCACGTGTGCGGAACTTGGCTATAAGCTTCTGCTCGGCAAGTCTGCATTGTCGCGCGTCCTGAAGGCCGCCTTGGAGAACGCTTACCCGGAGATCAGAGGCTGAATGCCCTTGACTGCTGAAGTGTTCCCCAACTGGAAGGGAACATTTATGCCTGGTGATTGTCGCGCGATGTCCGTTCATTCGTTGTCGCAGCGTCTGCATGGTCTCGCCAATGTACCACGCTTCGGGACATCCTTTCCTGCAGCGTATGAGGTAGACAACGTTGGCCGAGTCGCACGAGTATGCACCGCGTACCTGATGGGTGGTGTTCTCATGTGTAATGGTGGTATCCATGTCGATGATCTGGCACGTCTTGCAGAGATTGCCATCGATGAAGATGAACATCTTGCCAAGGTCATCCCCACACCCCCACTACTTGCGTTCAAACAACCGCGCAACCTCAAACAAACCATTGTTTGCAGCAAACTACCCAGCCTTCAGAACAGTGACCACGACACCACACAACCCTGCCATGGCAATCTCTGGAAGATGTGCCAGATCATCGACATGGATATTTGTTTCTGGAACATACCTCTTCATTCACCTGAGGAAGGAGCAGCTCTCCGAAAGCTAGTGACATCGAAACAAACCTGTTGGACTTTAACCTGGTGTTGTAAGACTTCTTACTGTGCTCACCCCAGACCAACGCCGGCAGCTCCACATCATGTTTCAATCAGGTTACCTCTCATTCTTCTAAATTCCAATGAACACTGACCCAACCTGTCCAACCTTTCATCATGAGACAGCCCCTTCAACCCTGCAATCAAATGAGTGAACCTTCCCTGCATTAATCATACAAAATTCTCCTGCCCATATCCGAATCAAGTCCCATTCATATATAACCTCTGTGCTTGCTGACCAACATTGGCTTCCAATCCACCAAGGCAATGATATTAAAATTTGTATCTTTGTATTCAAATTCCTCCATGGCATCACACTGCAACTTCCTCCAGCCATGCAACACTCCGAACTCTGACCTCATGCACACCTTCTACCTAAATCAGCATCAATAGAGAAACAGTAGTCTACAAACTATTGGGATTGAGGGCGGACAAGTCCCCCGGCCCTGATGGCTTAAATCCTAGGATGTTGAAGGAAGGGTCAGCGGAGATAGTGGGTCCATTGATTATAATATTCCAAAATTCCCTGGAGGACATGGGAAAGGTTCCAGTGGAAGAGGAAGCATCTGCTTGATGGGCTGAATGGCCTCCTTCTGCACTGGAGGGATTCTATGATAATAGAATGCCTCGAACTTGTATTACCGGTGTACAACTAGCCTCATGCCCCACATTTACAATTTGTTCCTGCAGGATGAATGTACACACACGCACACACAAGCTGTGATTACTGATTTACATTACTTGCTTTATAGTTAAGAGGCAAATGATTTCAATATTCACCAACCATAATTTGTATTCTAGAAATCATCAAATATCTAAATAATAATTGACTTGAACATTGAGCACATCCACAATCATGCTTGCAGTTGTCCAGATAATGCCATTCTCCATTCGCCAGGACAAGATCAAGTAGAAACTCCCATTCATTTTAAAAGACCAAGCACTTTTAGATACAATCCCGGCTTTACTACATTCTTACCTCACATTTGTAGGAAGCTAATTGGTCTGTAGGAACTAGTATGCCCCCTAGTACTGTTCACTCCTTCCTGGTAATGTTAATAGATTATATGATGCATGAATAATTTGATCAATCACCAATCTTTGATCAATTTCAAACTTCATGACCACAGGGTTCTTGACAGGTTTTTCCCTATTCTCAGTCCATTTATATTCATGCTGGTATAGCCCAGGATTCACATGGACACTGGAATGAAAAATCAGGTCTACAACAGATTAATAGTTTATAAAATTGTCATTGGCTTTCTAAATTCCTCAAAAGCACTTCACAGTACACTGACCTGGTGTGCTTCTCTTTGATAAATCTAGGGTCATCAAGGTGTTTGGAGGATGGAAACTCACTACATATAAATCGTTCTATAACCAGTTGGTATTTCTGCAGCTGCACCAAACAGCCTGAAATAGAGAAAAAAAAATAGACATTCTATTTCCAGACAGGCAATGCAGGAAATCGTTCAAGAAAGCATTGAAGAGACTCAGGTAATCTAACAGTAACTTTGTAGGAATGGGAAGGAAGTGATCCTGCTGATGAAATTTCAGCTGCGTTTTTTCTTAAGGTTTACAAATTTGCAACAGTTCCATAAATTTATACAATTATTTCTTGTATATATATTTTCAATTTATAATTGTGCACACTTGTACTCATTTTATTGTACACATAGGAGTAAATCAGTTCAAACATTTATTTACTGATGAATCTCCTACAGAATTGTTCATGAATAGATTCAGATCTTAGCTTGGATGTGATATTAAACTGAAGCTCTGTATAATCTAGCTTGCTTCTTTACAGCCACTGTTCAAGAGTCCCCTGTGGAGGAACGATCTGAATAGGCATGTCAAGAAAACGGTAGCTGTAAACTCCTGATGCCTCAGAGGTGTCAGTTATATTTGGTTGTAAATTTCAACTGCATTCTTATTTACCCCCACTTCTGTCTCTTGAGAATGCAATTGAATTTACAGATTTATTGATTTTTCATTTCTTTACAAGTTTTAATATTGAGATGCCATTTATCTTTAAATAACCTGCGCATTGCAAAAAACGTATTACTGTCACTGTAATTGCCCAAGTTCTTACCTATATACGAAGTGTCACTAAAAGCAACTTGGTTCACTTCATCAGAATTGTGCACAATACAGTCCAGTGCACCTGATGTGTCTAGAAGCTGCAAACAACCCGTTTTGGAATTTGCCTGGAAGACGCCAGTCAGTATCTGGAAACAAGTAAAGTAAACATTAGAAAGTTGAGCATTCTTTATTCCATAAGGACTATCTTTGACATGAAAGTTGCCATAGTCCCAGAGGACCATAGGCCTGCTCTCCCCTTTTTGAGAGAGAGCTGACCGGCGGTGATTTAACCTGAGTCACCAAACCTCAGGGCAAGGGTCAGAAGGCAGGGTCTTCATGAATAACCTCAGCCGATACAGAAATTGAACCAGCGCTGTTGGCATCGTTCCACATCATGAACCAGCCATCCAGCCAACTGAGCTTACCAACAGAGAGATGGTAGAAAATGTGTAACTCAGATCTACTCTGACCAACTTTTCTTTCATTAATAAAAAGGAATGTTACAACTCCTGTTTAAATGAACAGTAGTTATCATTCCCTGGATAAAGAAGCAGTCCTCAAGTAAGATAGCCTGATTAACTGGGAAGGTATTATTTTGAAAGCTATATGTTACCAAAAGTTTTCAGAAGAGACCAATGTCACCTTGCTGTTGGGTATCCTACAGGGGCATCTTCTAAGCACCAGTTACACAAAGTAAGAGATTAATCTAATTAGTGTAGTTCACCCAGCTGGTAGGACAGTGGGGGAGGAGCGAGAAATAATTGTTGTAAAGTGTTGTTGAGTCAAGGAATGTCATACCATGAAGTATTTTTTCTCATTTTCAACATTGCCACTTCGAGAAACCCACAGGTGGGTTTCTGAGATTTCACACAACTACACTGCAGCCATTTATTCTACTAGGATTTCAGCAACATATGGCAATGGCTTTGTGAAATTGTAATATTTTGTCTCAAACTGAGGAACTACACAGCAAAAAAATTAAAATTTTGGCTCCACCATGTCCAGATGAAGCAAAGTTGCGAACAGTAGATTGCATAGTCTGGAGAAACATTGAACACTTTGGTGTGAACTAAACAGGGAATGGGGATGAGCTGGAGCAAAATGCACTCCAGACATCCATGGGATTATACTGGACGGAGACCCAATGCTGGAAATCAGGAAAAAAAACAGAGATGGTCAGTAAAACCTCCAAGTTTCAGTTCTGAGGAGTACAGTGTGGTCGTAAAATGTCAATCTGTCTGTTCTGCTGAAGATCTTTGTGCAATTCCCTGTTCTAATTCAGATTCTTAACAATTTTTTTTATTCGTTCAAGGGATATGGGTTTTGCTGACTAAAACAGCATTTATTGTCATCTTTAAGTGCCCTTCAGAAGGTGGTGGTGAGCTGCATTCCTATACTGAAGTAGGTACACCCACAGCTCTGTTAGGAACAGAGTTCCAAGTTTTTGACCCAGCAACAGTGAAGAAATGGCAATAAACTTCCAAATCAGGATGGTGTATCGCTTGGAGATGAACTTGCAGGTGGCGTTCCCATCCATCCTACAAGAACATCTTGTCCTTATAGATGCCAGAGTTCGCAGTGATGGAGGGTGCTGTTGATGGGGCTTTTGGGAGTTACTGCAATGCAAATTGTAAGATGGTACAGACTGCAGCCCCGGTGTGTTGATGGGGGAGGGAGTGAATGCTTAAGGTGGTGGATGGGGTGCCAATCAACTGGGGTGCTTTGTCTTGGATGGTGATTAGCTTCTTAAGTGTTTTGGGAGCTGCACTCACCCAGGCTAGTAGACAGTATTCATTCACATTCCTGACTTATGCTTTATAGAGTGGACAGACTTTGGGGAATTAGGAGTTGAGCTACTTGCCACAGAATTTTGAACCACTGCTCTTGCAGCCTCAGTATTTATATGGTCAGTCCAGTTCAGTTCTTGGTCAATGGTAATGTTGATGGTGGGGGATCCAGAGATGGTAACACCATTGAATATCAAGTGGAGATGGTTAGACTCTCTCTCAATTGATCAATTGACTAATGACAAGTGGTCATTGCCTGACACTTCTGTGGTGCGTAATGTTGCTTGCCACCTGTCAGCCAAAGCCTGAATGTTGTCCAGGTCTTACTGCATATGAACACAGACTGATTCAGTATAGGAGTTGCGGCGAATGATTGTGCAATCATCAGTGAACATCCCCACTCATCTTATAATAATAATAATCTTTATTTGTGTCACAAGTGGGCTTTTCACTCCCACTAGGAACTTTTCACAGTAACGTCATTGAAGCCTACTTGTGACAATAAGCAATTATTATTATTATTACTACTACAAGTAGGTTTACATTAACACTGCAATGAAGTTACTGTGAAAGTCCCCTAGTTGCCACATTCGGTGCCTGTTCGTGTACATGGAGGGAGAATTCAGAATGTCCAATTCACCTAACAGCACATCTTTTGGGACTTGTGGGAATAAACCCGAGCACCCAGGGGAAACCCACAGACGGGGAGAACGTGCAGACTCCGCAGAGTGACCAAAGCCTGGAATCAAACCCAGGTCCTGGCACTGTGAAACAACAGTGCTAACCACTGTGCTACCATGTCGCCATGATGGAGGGAAGGTCATTGACGAAGCAGCAGAGGATGGTTGAGCTGAGGACACCATGCTGAGGAACTTCTGCATTGATATCCTGAGTCAGAGACGACTGACTCCCTCCAACCACAACTGTGTTCCTTTGTGCTAGGTATGATTCAAACCAATGGAGAGTGTTCCCCCGATTCCTATTGACATCAGTTTTCTGGAGCTCCTTGATTTCACACTGGTCAAATGCTGCCCTGATATCACCACATTTTGAGGTAGCTGTTTTATCCATGTTTGAATCAAGGCTATAATGAGATCAGCGATAGCAGCAGTAGGGGTTAAAATCGAAGATACAATGGGATTTCAGCGTGAGAATCACAGAGAGCAGCAGGGGGAGTTAAAAGCAGAGACTATGAAAGTTGACGGAAACAATGTTGGATAAAAGCAGAGAGAGAGAATGGGAGTTGCTCTAAGGACAGCAGAGACAAAAGATGTGTGGAGCAGCGTGGGAAAAGGGGGCCAAACCCTGTCCGAAGCAACACAAGGAAGGGTGGGGATCCCAATGTGGAACAGCACGGGGGGGGGGGGGGGGGGACAGCCCAGTGTGCAGCAACTTGAAGGGAGGGCACGGAACCCAGTGTGGAGGAGCGTGGGAGGAGAGCACGGAACCCGGTGTGGAGCAGCGCGGGAGGAAAGCATGGAACCCAGTGTGGAGCAGCACGGGAGGAGAGTACGGAACCCAGTGTGGAGCAGCGTGGGAGAAGAGGACGGAAAACAGTGTGGAGCAGCGCGGGAGGAGAGCACGGAACCCAGTGTGGAGCAACGCGGGAGGAGAGCACGGAACCCAGTGTGGAGCAGCGCAGGAGTAGAGCACGGAACCCAGTATGGAGCAGCGCGGGAGGAGCACGGAATCCAGTGTGGAGCAACGCGGGAGGAGAGCATGGAACCCAGTGTGGAGCAGCGCAGGAGTAGAGCACGGAACCCAGTATGGAGCAGCGCGGGAGGAGCACGGAATCCAGTGCGGAGCAGCGTGGGAGGCGAGCACAGAACCCAGTGTTCAGCAGCGTGGGAGGAGAGCACGGAACCCAGTGTGGAGCAGCACGGGAGGAGAGCACGGAACCCAGTGTGGAGCAGCGTGGGAGGAGAGCACGGAACCCAGTGTGGAGCAGCGCGGGAGGAGAGCACGGAACCCAGTGTGGAGCAGCGTGGGACGAGAGCACAGAACCCAGTGTGCAGCAGCTTGAAGGGAGGGCACGGAACCCAGTGTGGAGCAGCACGGGAGGAGAACACAGAAACCAGTGTGGAGCAGCGCGGGAGGAGAGCACGGAACCCAGTATGAGCAGCGTGGGAGGCGAGCACGGAACCCAGTGTGGAGCAGCGTGGGAGGAGAGCACGGAACCCAGTGTGGAGCAGCGTGGGACGAGAGCACAGAACCCAGTGTGCAGCAGCTTGAAAGGAGGGCACGGAACCCAGTGTGGAGCAGCACGGGAGAACACAGAAACCAGTGTGGAGCAGCGCGGGAGGAGAGCACGGAACCCAGTGTGAGCAGCGTGGGAGGAGAGCACGGAACCCAGTGTGGAGCAGTGCTGCAGGAGAGCACGGAATCCAGTGTGGAGCAACGCGGGAGGAGAGCATGGAACCCAGTGTGGAGCAGCGCAGGAGTAGAGCACGGAACCCAGTATGGAGCAGCGCGGGAGGGGCACGGAATCCAGTGTGGAGCAACGCGGGAGGAGAGCATGGAACCCAGTGTGGAGCAGCGCAGGAGTAGAGCACGGAACCCAGTATGGAGCAGCGCGGGAGGAGCACGGAATCCAGTGCGGAGCAGCGTGGGAGGCGAGCACAGAACCCAGTGTTCAGCAGCGTGGGAGGAGAGCACGGAACCCAGTGTGGAGCAGCATGGGAGGAGAGCACGGAACCCAGTCTGGAGCAGCGTGGGAGGAGAGCACGGAACTCAGTGTGCAGCAGCGTGGGAGGAGAGCACGGAACCCAGTGTGGAGCAGCACGGGAGGAGAGCACGGAACCCAGTGTGGAGCAGCACGGGAGGAGAGCACGGAACCCAGTGTGGAGCAGCACGGGAGGAGAGCACGGAACCCAGTGTGGAGCAGCGCGGGAGGAGAGCACGGAACCCAGTGTGGAGCAGCGCGGGAGGAGAGCACGGAACCCAGTGTGGAGCAGCGCGGGAGGAGAGCACAGAACCCAGTGTGCAGCAGCTTGAAGGGAGGGCACGGAACCCAGTGTGGAGCAGCACGGGAGGAGAACACAGAAACCAGTGTGGAGCAGCGCGGGAGGAGAGCACGGAACCCAGTGTGAGCAGCGTGGGAGGCAAGCACGGAACCCAGTGTGGAGCAGCGCGGGAGGAGAGCACGGAACCCAGTGTGGAGCAGCGTGGGACGAGAGCACAGAACCCAGTGTGCAGCAGCTTGAAGGGAGGGCACGGAACCCAGTGTGGAGCAGCACGGGAGGAGAACACAGAAACCAGTGTGGAGCAGCGCGGGAGGAGAGCACGGAACCCAGTGTGAGCAGCGTGGGAGGAGAGCACGGAACCCAGTGTGGAGCAGTGCTGCAGGAGAGCACGGAATCCAGTGTGGAACAGTGTGGGAGAGCACGGAACCTGATGTGGAGCACTGCTGCAGGAGAGCACGGAACCCGGTGTGGAGTAGCGCGGGAGGAAAGCACGGAACCCAGTGTGGAGCAGCGCGGAAGGAGAGCACGGAACCCAGTGTGGAGCAGCGCGGGAGGAGAGCACGGAACCCAGTGTGGAGCAGTGTGGGAGGCGAGCCCAGAACTCAGTGTGGAGCAGCGTGGGAGGAGAGCACGGAACCCTGTGTGGAGCAGCGCGGGAGGAGAGCACGGAACCCAGTATGGAGCAGCACAGGAGGAGAGCACGGAACCCAGCGTGGAGCAGCGTGGGAGGAGAGCACAGAACCCAGTGTGGAGCAGCATGGGAGGAGAGTCCAGAACCCAGTATGGAGTAGCACGGGAGGAGAGCACGGAACCCAGTGTGGAGCAGCGCGGGAGGAGAGCACGGAAACCAGTGTGGAGCAGGGTGGGAGGAGAGCATGGGACCCAGTGTGGAGCAGGGTGGGAGGAGAGCACGGAACCCAGTGTGGAGCAACGTGGGTGTGGAGCAACGTGGGAGGAGAGCACGGAACCCAGTGTGGAGCAGCGCGGTAGAGCAGCATGGGACCCAGTGTGGAGCAGCGCAGGCGAATAGCAGCAAACCAAGTATTAACCAACGCGGGAGGGCGGCCGCTTTCCGCAGAGTGGAGCAGCACGTGTGGAAACCAGCACTTTATGAATCCATGGGATTATGATTCTGTGGGGAGGAGAAACGACTACAGTACAATTATGTGTCCGATATCATTCGAACGAGGGACCGCAAGGACGCATGTATCACCAGCGTCAGGACAGGAGCTGACAACTGCTGGAAGAGCCACCATCTAATCCACTCAGTGATAATCAATGTAGCCCCAAAACTGCAATGGTAATAGGAACAATACAGCAAGAAAATCAATGCTGAGGCACTTAAAGACCCTGATAAGAGAGACCTATTCAGCCTGTGCTTCTCTGCCTATCTGATAATCTCTCGATGACCCAGAGATGCCGAGTGTCCAAAGCACCTGCTCTGACCTCAGGGAATCCACTTGCAAAGACACCTGATCACTCAACCAGGAAACACCAAACTGGTTCGATGAAAACAACCAGGAGCTGATCAGCCCCAACGCAAGGCTTTTCTAAACCTGAAACAGCAACCCAACTCGAGAGCAAGAAAGCAGCTCTATAGACTGCTAAATGCACTACCTAAAGAACAGGTAATGGGTGGAGAAAGCGCAGAAGATCCAGCAGTTAGCTAACAACCATGACACAAGGGTTCTTTAGCGCAGTCAAGGCCTCCTGTGGCCCAAGCACCTAAGGCCCCACCCCACTACTGGTCAAGAACGGGGAGGTGCTCATCAATAAGAGAGGTAGTCAGCGCCCACTGGAAGGAGCACTTCGAAGATCTTCGTAACAGAGATTCTGTTTTCAATGCAAGTGTCCTCAACTCCAACCCACAGCACGCTATCTGCCACCATGTCCATACAACCCCAACCTGGCATGAGGTAGAAAAGATTATCTGACATCTAAAGAACAAGACGTCAGGAACAGATGGAACACCATGGCGGAGAAGCACGATTGGCACAAATACATGACCTAATTTCCTTTACCTGGAAAAACATGCCACGAGATCTGAGAGACACCATAACCGTGACCATCTTCAAGAAAGGCGAGTCCAAATGCAATAACTAAAGAATTTCCTGTATTGTCGGCCACATCGCAAGAGTCCTTTTTCACCGCCTTCTTCTCTATGGCTGAAGAGCTCCTCCCAGAGTGGCAATGCGGATCAGACATGATCTTCGCTGCACAGCAACTACAAGGAAAATGCCGAGAACAGCACCAACACTTGTACTTGGGCCTTACAAAGGCATCTGATACTGTCAACTGACAGAGATTGTGCAGAGTCCTCCTCTTTTGCGGTTGCCCACAAAAGTTGTCACTCTCCTCCAGCTGCTTCATGATGACATACAAACTCTCATCCTGACCAACGGATTCACCACAGACCCAATTCACGTTTGAACTGGGGTCAAGTAAGGCTGTGTCAATCCCCCCAACCCGCTTCTTGAACTTCCTTGCAGCAGTTAGTGTAAGCAATTGCAATTGCTTCCATGGTCAACAAAACATTTTCTGTTATTTGGAACAATATTTTTCTCTCCAAGACTTCACTTCTTTCACTCTTCATATATTTCCAAGTGTAGTGCTTGGAATTAATCTTCCAGGTTGTGGTGTTCCCAGGGGACTTCTGCCCTTGTCCTTCTAGATGGTAGTGGTTGTGAGCTTGGAAGGTGCTCTCCAAGGATTCTTGGTGAATTCCAATAATGCATCTTGCAAGTGGTGTACACTGCTGCTACTGTCCATCAGTGAGACAGAGTGAATGAATGTTAGTGATTGGAACGTAAGTCAAGAGGGCCTACTTTGTCCTGGATAGTGTCGATCTTCTCGAGTTTTGTCAGAGTGGTACTCATTCAAACAAGCAGAGAGTATTCCATCACACTCTAGAAGTGTGCCTTACAGTTGTGAACAAGCTTTTGGGAATCAGGAGGAGAGTTACTCACCACAGCATTCCTAGCTTCTGACCTGTATGTTTCTTGCCACTTGTCTGACCAAGCTTAGATATTGTCCAGGTCTTGCTACATTTGGAAATGGAATGTTTCAGTGTCGGAGGAGTCACAAATGGTGCAGAACATTGTGCAGTCATCAGTGAACATCCCCACTTTTAACCTTATGATGTAAAGAAGGTAATTGCTGAAGCAGCCGAAGATGGTTGGGCCTAGGACACTATCCTGAGGAACACCTATAGTGATGTGCTGGAGCCAAGATGTTTGACCTCCAACAACCACAAGCATCCTCCTTTGTACTTGTGGGCAGCACGGTAGCATTGTGGATAGCACAATTGCTTCACAGCTCCAAGGTCCCAGGTTCGATTCCTGACTTGGGCCACTGTCTGTGCGGAGTCTGCACATCCTCCCCGTGTGTGCGTGGGTTTCCTCCTGGTGCTCCGGTTTCCTCCCACATTCCAAAGATGTGCGGGTTAGGTGGATTGGCCATACTAAATTGCCCATAGTGTCCAAAATTGCCCTTAGTGTTGGGTGGGGTTACTGGGTTATGGGGATAGGGTGGAGGTGTGGACCTTAGGTAGGGTGCTCTTTCCAAGAGCCGGTGCAGACTCGATGGGCCAAATGGCCTCCTTCTGCACTGTAAATTCTATGATCTACTATGTATGACTCCAACCAATAGGGAATTTCCCCCTGATTCCTATTGACTGCAGTTTTTATGGGATTCCATGATCAAATGCTGCCTTGATGTCAAGGTCTGTGCCTCTCACGTCACCGCACTTTCATCTCTTTTGGTCATGTTTGAACCAAGGCTGTGATGGGGTCAGGAGCCAAGTGGCCCAGGCAGAACCCAAACTGAACGTCATCCTAAAGACATGAGCGAACCAGATGTTTTTTTTTTTAATGACAATACCATTACTGAGACTAGTTTTAAATTCCATATTTTGTAAATTGAATTTAAATTCCACCAGCTGCCATGGTGGGATTTGAACCTGTGACCCCAGAACATTAATTTAGGACTCTGGATTAAGAATTAAATTGCACTATCACTATTTTGGTGCAAAATAAAGAACCAAGTAAACTAAATCAAATGAACTGTGACACAAATTAAAAGGGAGAGCTCTTTGAAGGGATACTGCCTTAAACAAAAACAAATCACAAATGAAACTCAAAACATCAAACCAAAATGTGATTAAGAGGGTCAATGAGCCACCCAGTCACCTCAGTGCAATTAGGCACAGAAGGCATATTACCACTGCATCACTCTTCCCCCCCCCCCCCCCCCCCCCAATTATTATTTAGTTAATTAGAGCAGTGCAAATATATATGCAATGTTCACACTTCAAAGACAAGGCACATTGGAATCCATTTGAAGATAGAACCAGAACTTCATGAACTGGAAGCACCACATCTGATGGTAAATCCACAGCACACAGTCCAATCTGTGGTATTCCTCCTAGAGTATACAGGAATTTAAGAAGCAGTTTTATTCTATATTCAACAGCAGATAGCTTCCCGTATGGAAAGCTCCCAGTCAAATCACATGATTTGAAATTAAGTATTTTATATTACCTTAAAAACTGGACTGCAGGTTTTCCATTGTTGTATTTACACTGGAATAGTGTACTCTTATTACGATTTGTGGAATGTAAACTTTATCATGGCCATATAATCTGCTTATTTGACAATGTATAATGTCATAATAACACTAGCATTCATTTGGATATAGAATAGCCAACATACGTTGTATGTTGTAATGTCCACATGTTAAGATTTTTAAAAAAAAATCATACACTGTTTAAAGAGGCAAGGTGTGCAGCACAGGGCAAAAGCAGGAGAAAAGATGACATAAATCAAGAAGTACTATGAGGTTTATTATTGTTTCTTTCAGGAGTTGAGTGTCACTGGCTGGGCACCATTTATTGTCCATCCCTAATTGCCCTTGAGAAAATGGTGGTGAGCTTCCTTTTTGAACCACTGCAGTCCAGGTGTTGTAAGTATACCCACAGTGCTATTAGGAACATCAAACTGATGTTAAAAAAAACATAAAATAAGCCATAGGTGAAAGACCAAGAGAACATAAGAACATAAGAACTAGGAGCAGGAGTAGGCCATCTGGCCCCTCGAGCCTGCTCCACCATTCAATGAGATCATGGCTGATCTTTTGTGGTCTCAGCTCCCCTTTCCGGCCCGAACACCATAACCCTTAATCCCTTTATTCTTCAAAAAACTATCTATCTTTATCTTAAAAACATTTAATGAAGGAGCCTCAACTGCTTCACTGAAAGAGGGGGCATCAAAGTTTGAGAAGAATATACAGTAGCAGAAATGGTGGCAGGTTTCTATTTCAATGCAGGAAGGCCTGACCTTGAGGGAGGCTCATGCCAAATTTCCCACTTGGCAGAAGTACCCAACTCTGGTTATTATTTTGTGGGTTACTGGTCCAAAACCAGCATTTAGTGTAAGTGATTACTCCCAACAGCCATCAAAAAATGTGTAAATGTTATTTTCAACCACATTTTTCTCTGCAAGACTGCACTTCCTTCACTGTTATAGAATCATAGAATGTTAGCAGCACAGGAGATGTCCAACCAGCTTCTCCAGACTATTATTTCCATCAAAAAATGTTTTTGCTGAGCGTTACATTGTTGCATGTTGTTGCAAGCTTTTGTATTTGTGATATAGCAATACCCACATCAAGCGTTGGATGGCATTGCACATTAAACAGACTGTTTCTACTGAAACAAGGATGACAACAAATTCAATACAGCTCATCACAGCGCCACCCTGTGGCAAGGATAAATTACTTCAGCAATTTTTATTTCCATCCTTTTTCTCCTCTCAAATTAACTCAATAGTGTGACAATCCACAGCAGCTTACAAAACCATGCTCGAGTGGCTATTTTTAACACGCTCACAAGGTTCTGCAGGCAAATCCACCATATTGGGGATGCATCTCCAAACCCATGCATGTCCTCAGCCAACAAAGGCAAAGGAGATCAAGAGGAGATTTGTTAGAGGTGTACAAAGTTAGATAAGATAGTGAACTGCTCCCATTCTGTTAATGGTACAAGGATTGGGGAACAATGAGTCACAGTCCTGAGAAAGGGATGCAAGAGGAATATGAGACCTTTTTTCCCCCATGCAGCAAGTGATAATGACCTGGAACTCACCGGCCATGAGGGTGGTGGAAGTGGAAACAATCAATGATTTCAAAAGGAAGGTGGAAGTGTTTTTAAAAATGTTTCTTAAAAATTTTCCATCGTAAACAAAACCATCCAAAACAATCAAACATAAATAAATATACTATAGAAGAAACAAAAACACAACACACATTAACTTTAACACAAAAACTAAACTAAATCCCCCAACAGCTGACGATGACGGACTCTTTAAAAAAGAAAATGAATGGCTGCCATCTGAGGTTGATCCCCCTCCCCCGACGCCCTGATGGTGTATTTGGCCTTCTCAGAATCATAGAATTCTCCAAATGCAGAAAAGACATGAGGTCACCCAACCAAGCCGAGGTACTAGGTGGAGTAGGAGACCTCCACCCAAGCAGAATTCGCCTCCGGGCTACCAATAAGGCCAAGGCGAAGACATCCACCTTCACCCCAGACTGCAGCACGGGCAAATCCGACACCCCAAATGTGGCCACCAGCAGACATGGATCCAAGTCTTCACGGAGTATCTCTGACATGACATTAAAGAAAGAAGCCCAAAAGCTTATCAACTTGGGACAGGACCATAGAACATACAGTGCAGAAGGAAGCCATTCGGCCCATCGGGTCTACACCGACCCACTTAAGCCCTCACTTCCACCCTATCGCCCTAACCCAATGACCCCTCCTAACCCTTTTGGACACTAAGGGCAATTTAGCATGGCCAATCCACCTAACCTGCACATCTTTGGACTGTGGGAAGAAACCGGAGGAAACCCACACTGACACGGGGAGAACGTGCAGACTCCGCACAGATAGTAACCCAGCAGGGAATCGAACCTGGGACCCTTGCGCTGTGAAGCCACAGTGCTATCCACTATGCTACCATGCTGGCCCTGAACATAGGTGTATGATTAGCTGTCCCCCGAGAGCAGCACTCGCACTTATCCTGAACCCCGGAGAAAAATCCGCTCACCCGAGTTCTGGTCAGATGCGTCCTGTGCAAAGCCTTAAATTGAATCAAATTCAGCCGAGTACATGAAGATGTGGAGTTGACCCTGGGAAGGGCCTCACTCCATACCTCACCAATAAGAATGGAACCCATTTCAGCCTTAACTCAATCAAAGGATCAGAATCTGTTGAAAGGATATGGCCAGATATGTCCAAAATAGACCCCCCGCCAGGTCTAGCCAGAGATAGAATCTTCTTGATCAGCAAAGAGGGTGGCGCCAAAGGAAAGGATTGGAAACTTTGCATGAAAAATCCCGAACTGAAAATATCTGGAAAGACTGGAACCAGGTGGCTGGAATTCCTCAGCCAACTCCTTAAAACGAGCAAACCTTCCCTCAACAAACAGATCTCCAAACCTCTCCAGGCCCTTCTCCTCCCAAGACTTAAACATCGGGTCCAAACCAGCGGATAGGAAAAGGTGGTTATTGCAGATGGGGACTAGCAAAGTCAGGGATCAGAGCTTGAAATGTTGCCTGGACGGCTTCCAAACCCTTATTGTGGAGACCACCACTGGATTAGAGGGCAATCTCACTGGGGAAGCAGGCAATGGTGCAGTAACTAGTGCACAAAGACTAGAAGCACTGCAGGGGCTCGCTTCCATTTGTCCCCATATGTTCCGAATATTGGCTGCCCAATAGTAAAACAATAAATTGGGTAGGGTTAGGCCCCCGACTCTCTTCAGTGTAAAACCCACAAATTCTGGGAGTCTTACCTGCTCAAATAGAGGACACCAATTTGTTGACTTTAACAAAAAAAGGACGTGGGGGGAAAAAAATGGGGAGACACTGAAAGAAAAAGGAAAATCTCGGAGCACATTCATTTTAATAGTCTGAACCCTATCCGCCAAGGATAGAGGAGATTATCCCACCTCTGCAAGTCTGTTTTGATACTGTCCACCAGATTAGTGCAATTTGATTTATGAAGCGAGATCCAGTTGTGGGCCACCCATACCCCAGATAACAAAAGCCAGTCTTGGCAAGGCGAAAAGGCAACATCCCCAGTTGGGCTCTCCTCCAAAGAACAAAACAGCACAGGAATAGGCCCTTTGGCCCTCTAAGCCTGTGCCGACCATGGTACCTGCCTAAACTAAAACCAACTGCACCTGCGGAGTCCATATTCTTCCATTTCCACCCTATTCATATATTTGTCTAGATGTCCCTTAAATGCCGCTATCGTACCTGCTCCCACCACGTCCCTAGGCAGCATGCTCGATATATTTACCATCCTTTGTGTAAAAAACTTGCCTCGCACATCTGTTCTAAACTTTTCCCCACGCACTTTAAGCCTATGTGCCCCAGTACTTGACTCTCCCACCCTTGAAAAGAGCATCTGACTATCTACCCTGTCCAGGCCAATCGTAATCTTGTAGACATCTATCAGGTCCCCTCTCAAACTCCGTCGTTCCAGTGAGAACAGACTGAGTTAATCTAACCTCTCCTCATAGCTAATGCCCTCCATACCAGGCAACATCCTAGTAAACCGCTTCTGTGCCCTCTCCAAAGCACCCACATCCTTCTGGTAGTGTGGCAACCAGAATTGTACACAATTAAGGAGGGTTGACCAGTAAATACTCTCTTTCCCCTTGAAGCTGTGAAACTTCACTATTACCGCACACGGTGGATCCTCAGGACGAGACCTCGGCCGGAGTGTACGATGGGCTCGGTCCAACTCAGGAGGGGATGTGAATCCACCATCACCTGGATCTTACCAAACATACCTGCAAAGTACTCTGTGGGCATGTGGCCTTCCATTCTCTCCAGCAGCCCTACAATTTGAATACTTTGCCTCCTAAACCTTTTCTCTAGGTCATTGATAGAATTTACAGTGCAGAGGCCATTCGGCCAATCGAGTCTGCACCGGTCCTTGGCAAGGGCACCCGAATTAAGCTCACACCTCCACCCTATTCCTATAACCCAGTAACCCCACCTAACCTTTTTGGACACGAAGGGCAATTTAACATGGCCAATCCACCTAACCTGCACATCTTTGGACTTGTGGGAGGAAACTGGAGCACCCGGAGGAAACCCACACAGACACTGGGAGAACGTGCAGACTTTGCACAGACTGTGACCCATACGGGAATCGAACCTGGGACCCTGGCGCTGTGAAGCAATTGTGCTAACCATTATGCTACCGTGCCGCCCATCTTGGCCTTCAAGGATTTCTTCTCATTGGCCACCGAAGATAGTTCCAATTCCAGCGAGGCAATTCAATCACTGTGGCTCAAAAGGGCCCCTTCCATATCTTTATTACGTGGTGTCATGGACTTCCACTGTTTCTTTGGTTTTCCCCAGTTGCTCGAATGGGGGTCAAGGCCTCTTTCATTGATTTCTGGGGATCCTCCGACACAATTCATCGGTGCTTTTTAAATTCCTTCGCCAATGTACTAGAAAACACCTCAGCTGTTGGTGGAGTGGCTGGAGCACCAGAGACTGACCCCGCTATTTTACCTGCCAATGAACTCGAAGAGGCCTCAGACTCCAATGATGAACTTCTGTTTTTCACCTTTCCCCTGACTTTTTTGGGCATTTCAGTCATACACGATCCTTATTACATTAACTATATGGGTTTTCAAGACAAAACAACCCAGGGTATTAAGAAAAGGGGCAAAAAGTACAGTATTTTAGTGGGAGCCATCTCGTGCATGTCTTTTCCCTACATTACGCCACTGATAAGTCCCAAAGGATATAAAGTTGCAGGTTTGGGAAGACCTAGCAACGATTGGTATAGACCACTATATTACTTTGCAGGAGCTGGCATAGATTCAATGGGCTAAATGGCTCTAATGTGCCTGTACTTAACAATAGGGGTACCTTGTTAGTGATCAGAAATAGGGGATTTACGCTGATTTCCACCTCTCTCTACCTCAGTGACACTGAGGCCAACTATGGCACCACAACCAGTGCCCTAGCTGACATTAGTTAACTTAGCACAGGTCCAACATTAAAACTGAGGTCTACTCGTTAGTACAGCTGAGTGCTTGATCAAACAGTAATGTTCTTGTTTACTAAGAATCAGTGGAGAAAACAGTACTTTTCAACCAAAAACAGCAGGCCTTGTTTCAATAGCATTTTGACTTCAAGTGACCAATCGTGATTAAATTAACTCGTCATATTAACCAGAGGACTTGTGGCACAGTGGATATTGTCTCTGCCTCGAGTCAGAAGCTCTGGGTTCGAGTCCCACCCCAGGGATTGATGGCCGAGGAAGATGCATTCAGAACACGGCCAAACAGGATGAGTATCAACCTGCAAAATCCTTCCAACACATGCCAATGAAAGGTGGTAAAAGCGGGAGAGATTCCTGATCAGCCATTCTTGATGTGGAGTGGTGCCCTTTAAGCTATAAGCCTCTTATGGCAATCTAGCCACTCGTTCCAGAGAAAAACTACCTTGGGAATAGATGAGCCCTCTGCCTTATGCACATTAGGTGCAGGAAGAGGACCAACAAATAAGCCATTAAAACCAAAGATCAAAACCATTGTAATGACTTAGCAAATCAATGTTATTGCCGTTATTTAAATTGAAAGTAATACTCAAAGTACCATTTGGGGTTGGAAATCTTCAGGGTTTAAAATATCAAACGACCAAGCAAGCTTACTGTTAAGCTGCTGAGCTATCAAGTGTTTGATCTCTGCATCTGGCAACAAGGAGGCCAAGTCAAGATCTCTCCAAGCTCGTTCTTCAGCAAGAGATAACAATTCTGATAATGACGGACTCTGACATGGAAAATGTGGTTGTGAAATCTAAAGAGAAACAAAATGAAATGAAATCAGTAGATTATCAAATCACAAGAAAAGAGACAAATGCAGGAGTGGTTCAGTTGGAGCACTCCTTCCCTCAGTCAGGTGACTGGGGGTTCAGATCCCACACCAGAAACACAAAAATCTCATCATAGAATCACAGAATCCCAACTGTGCAGAAGGCCATTCAGCCCATCGAGTTTGAACCTGCCCTTTGGAACAGCACCGTACCCATGCCCAAACCCGCCCTCCCCCCCACCCATCCAATCTCCGTAATCCCATAACCTAATCTGCAAATCCCCAGACAATATGGGGCAATTTAGCTCAGGGGAGGTGCCAGAGGACTGGAGATTTCCAAATCATAGAATCAAAGAATCCCTCCAGTGCAGGAGGCGGCCATTTGGCCCATTGAGTCTGCACCAACCTCCAAAAGAGCACCCCATCCTCGTCCCATCCCCGTAACCCCACCTAACCATTGGACAGTAAAGGGCAATTTAGCATGGCCAGTCCACCTGCACATCTTTGGACTGTGGGAGGAAACCGGAGCACCCAGAGGAAACCCACGCAGACACAGGGAGAACTTGCAGACTCCGCACAGACAATGACCCAAGCCGGGAATCGAACCTGAGACACTGGAGCTGTGAAGCGACAGTGCTAACCACTGTGCTACCATGCTGCCCAAGAAGAAACCCACGTAGGCGCAGGGAGAACGTACAAACTCCACAGGGAGTCGCCCAGAATCGAACCCGGGTCCCCAGAGCATTACCCGGGATCTCTGGATTACTAGTCCAGTGACAATACCACTACACCACAGCCTCCCCTGATTACCAGATTATCTGGTAAACATCATCACATTGGTATTTATTTGAGCTTGCTGCCTTCTTTCCTACACTAAAACAGTGACTATGCCTCCTGGGGAAGCAAAGATCATTGTCGTTACAGAAAAATTATATTTAACAATGAATAATTGAAAGCAAAAAGAGCAGATAAACTATTTCCAAAAGATACCGTTAATAAATATGTCTTTAACGTTGAAATATCTCCCAAGGCACTTGAGAGGTGCAATCAAAAAAAGAGTTACTAGCCGAAGAGATATTGGAAGGAATGACAAAGAGGTTGGTCAAATAAGTGGTTTGGGCAAGGGTTGAGGAGGTTGACAGGCTTAGGGACAAAGTTCTAGAGGAGGGACCTAGGCTGGTGGAGGTACATCTGTCAGTGACAGGATAAAGTAAGACGATGTACAATATGCCACATGTACAATTTACTCTCCAGCTTAATAATTTCAATTTATGCAGTATCAGCTGCGTCAATGCTCAGTTGATTAGCCTAATGAATAGCTGAACAATACAGACCAGGCAGATGCTGTCTTACTGACTCAGTAAAAGCAATATTATAGTCCACAGGTTAGAGGAGATAAAAACTGGCCAGGTTTCTGGTTTTCAATTCTTGAGGCATGTTCAAAGTACGGAGAGGATTGGGTTCAACTCTGATTCTCTCTGACAGGATTCACTTGTCTAAGCTCTCTGCTGAAGAGCAGTCACACGGGCAAAGTATTAAAATACTGCTGATATCCGCAGAATTATAGAGAATAAAATTGTCAGGAAAATAATTGGGCAGGGGACACAGTGGTTGCTGAGGATATTATAGAATCAAAGAATTTGCAGTGCAGAAGGAGGCCATTCGGCCCATCGAGTCTGCACCCTACGCAAGCCCACCCCCCCACCCTAACCCAGTAACCCCAGCCAAAGTTTTTGGACACTAAGGGCAATTTAGAATGGCCAATCCACCTAACCTGCACATCTTTGGACTGTGGGAGGAAACCGGAGCACCCGGAGGAAACCCACACATCACAGGGAAAACGTGCAGTCTCTGCAGTGACCCAAGCCGGGAATCGAACCTGGGGCCCTGGAGCTGTGAAGCAACTGTGCTAACCACTGTGTGGCCGTGCTGCCCCTATCTGGAGCACAAAAATATATATATATATATATATATATATATATTTTTTAAAGGAGTCAAGTATCTTTTCACACAGAGGGTGGTGAGTGTCTGGAACGATCTGCCCGGCGCAGTAGTAGAGGCAGGTACAATTATGCCTTTTAAAAAGCATTTAGAAAGTTATATGGGAAAGCTGGGTATAGAGGGTTAGGGGCTAAATGCGGGCAATTGGGATTAGCTTAGTGGTAAAAATTGAGCAGCATAGACAAGTGGGCTGAAGGGCCTGTTTTCATGTTGTAAACGTCCAACAATTAAAACACAATACTTAATATACTGTAACCTAACAAAATTTAAAATATAAACACCTCTTTAAGTGGACAGTGATGTGATTCAGCCAATATCTCCAGGTATATGTCTCTCCTTGGTCTAGCTGCTAAATTCCACCTGGCATATTTCAGAATAGAGTTGAAAAACATCCCAATAACCCCAGTATCAATATCACACATTACCATGTGCTGCTTTGTGAGGAAGCAAGGGCAAAATCTGCAACACATAGGGAAAGAGATGAGTGACGCCTTATAAAACAAGAACAGCAAGAGGTTTCTTTTAACTTTTTCCATTTAATAATTGTCCCAAATCTCGATCGAATGTATAAATAACGGAATAGAACGATAGCAAAGACATTTGTTCTTGCTGTGTATTTGCCAAAACTGTAACCATCAAAGTTAACTATGAGTGTGACCGGTATCTTATATGCAAAAACAATGCTTAAAAGCAGACATTTCAGAACAACTGGAAGACAGAGGAGAGAAGAAGAGAAAGATCATTTACAAAGCCAAATAAACACATCAACAGAGCTAACTTCCTGGATTTAAGGCACACAGGTCTAGTAAAGAGATATATAAACATATTGGAAAATTAATAAGATGTGTAATTTTAAAAAAATACATTTTTACATGCATATCAGCACCAAGGTTCATCCAAAGGTAGGAAAGTAGGGATTTTGGGGAAGGATTTTGTACTCACGGGCTGAATGGATGATAAGAGGCAGAAATCAATAAATAAAAACTTCGGAATGCACTCAAGGTACCATAACCTACAAGATCAGGAGGATGGGATTGGATGGCACACTCTTTTTTAACTAGCATTCACACGGTGGGCCAAATGGCCCCCTTATATCTGTTTTGAACGGCTTTGCAAAGAATATTTTTATTTTGAAAAGACATCTGGCACATTTGCATTGAAACAATTGATATGCTTTGTGTTTCATATATTTGAACCTCCCGTCCCAGAAAAGGGAAAATGAAAGAGAATAAAAGAAAAGGATAAGTCAAAGTGAGAGATGTAAAAGAAAGCATTTTCTTGAGTTTATTTTAGATAGCCATTGATACAGTCAAGCACATAAACTAAATGACTCCCATACATTTACATAGTTCATCAGCTGATTTGTTCTTATGTAATAAAACTGGATGGCCTGGTCTCTTGTAATATTATTGCTTTTTAAAGTTGCATCTGCCAAAAAGTAGGACAATACAGAAAATACAATAAAACTACATAAAACACTCTCCACTAGATCTACCTATAAAATGCTTTGCAGATCAACTGATGGATTATATTTCAAATACTTAAACCATTTCAGAGTTTGAAAGATATTAATAAAATCCTCAATAAATTGCTGCATGTCACACTCTAGCCAACTCATATTTTTTTGAAATAACCCATTGCATCTAGGGTAAGGGGCAGTGTGCAAAACGTGCATCAGGATCAAGGGAAAGTAGGGACTAATATTGTATGGTGATACAAGTAATCCAAAATAGAATAGAGTTAACATAAGAGAAGTGAAGTTAGGACATGGCAGGGCAGCTCAGTCAAGTAGAATGAGGGTCCCGTATTGTGTGTGAAGTCATGGACGACCATGTGGGCAAGAAGTGCAGCCAGCTGCAGAAATTATAATAGTATTTATTATTGTCGCAAGTAGGCTTACATTAACACTGCAATGAAGTTACTGTGAAAATCCCCTAGTCGCCACACTCCAGCGCCTGTTCGGGTACACCGAGTGAGAATTCAGAATGTCCAATTCACCTAATAAACACATCTTTCAGCAGTGGGCTAAATCGCTGGCTTTTAAAGCAGACCAAGGCAGGCCAGCAGCACGGTTCAATTCCCATACCAGCCTCACCGAGCAGGCGCCGGAATGTGGCGACTAGGGGCTTTTCACAGTAACTTCATTTGAAGCCAACTTGTGACAATAAGCGATTTTCATTCATTCATTTCATTCAAACTGGAGCACTCGGAGGAAACCCACAAAGACACGGGGAACAATTGCAGACTCTGAGCTTCGGGGTTTCAGTTGCTGGAGTGACTGTGGCGCATCCATGAGGCAGAGAGCCAAGTAGATAGCACTTTCAGAGAAATGGTATCACCGCAGTTCAGAGGCAGAGAGGGAAAGCTGACCAGCAGGCAGTCCAAGAGAACGAGGCAGGTAGTGCCAGAGTTCCCTTGGATCCCACACAGAAATCGGTTTTCTTTTGGAAGCTGGTGAGGAAGCTGGTTCTTCAAAGTGCAGTCAGAGTAGTTTGGAGGCATCACAAGCGGCTCAGCTATACAGGAGTGGAGGAAGAAGGGAAGAGCAATTGTGATAGGGGATTCATTAGTTAGAGGAAAGACATGACTCCAGAATGGTATGTTGTCTCCCTGGTGCCAGGGTCAAGGATATCACAGAATGGCTGCGGGATATTCTTCTGGGCAGAGGGTAAACAGCCAGAGGTCGTGCTCCACAATGGAACAAATTACTTATGTAGGAAGGGGGTGCCATGTATGCAATCAGAATTTAGTGACATAGGCAGAAAACTAGCAAGCAGGAACTCTGGATTAATCCCAGTGCCATGCGAAAGTGAGCACAGAAATAGGAGGATAAGGCAGATGAATGTGTAGCTGGAAAGATGATGCAGGAGGGAGGGCTTTAGATTCCTGGAACACCGGGACTGGCTCTGGGGGAGATGGCACCTGTACAGGCTGGACGGGTAGCACTTGAACAGAGCTGGGACTGAGTTCCTTGCGGAGCATTTTGCTCTTGCTGTTGAGAGGGCATTAAACTAAGTTGGCAGGGATGTGGGAACCAAGAGGAAATATTGGAGTGGAATACCAGTATGCACAAAATACTGTGAAGGGGCATAAAGTACTAATATAGAGAACAGTAAGTTAATAAGTGAGGTTGAGGTAAGGGAGAAAATAATGTCGTCTAAATAAAGGTTACTGTGCATGTATATGAATGCACAAAATATAGTAAATAAGATTGGGGAGTTACAGGTACAGATTATGTTGGGGAAATGTGTTGTTGTGGCAAAAGCAGAGACCTGGCTCAAGGAAGGGCAGGATTGCTGATAAACATTCTTGGATGCCAGGTGTCCAAAAAAGATAGGAAAGGGAGGGGAAGGGGTGGTGGTATTGGTAAGAGAGAGCATTGCAGTGCTGGAGAAATAGAATGTCCCAGAGGATTTAAGGACAGAATCAATTTGGCTCAGGCTGAGGAACAAAAAGGAGCAATTACATTGCTCGGTGTGGTCAATAAACCCCAAATAGAAAGAAGGATGTAGAACCAATCTGCAGAGAAATGACAGAGATAGAAACATTTTTAAAAAAGTTTAGAGTACCCAATTAATTTTTTCCAATTAAGGGGCAATTTAGCGTAGCCAATCCACCTATCCTGCACATCTTTGGGTTGTGGGGGCGAGACCCATGCAGACACGGGGAGTATGTGAAAATTCCACACGTCAGTGACCCAGGGCCGGGATCGAACCTGTGTACTCGGTGCCATGAGGCAGCAGTGCTAACCACTACGCCATCATGCCGCCCCCAGAGATACAAACATAATAGAGTAGTTATAATGGGGAGCTTTAATTACCCAAATGTGTAGTGACAGTGATAGTGTAAGGGGCAGTGAGGGGCAAACATTCCTAAATTGTGTTCAGAAACAATTTCTACAGCTGTCTGTGTCTGGTCCAATAAGAAAGGATGCACTGTTCTTGTTTTTGGTTTTTAGAAATGAAGTGGGCCAAGTTGATCAAGTGTCAGTGATTATTGCATTGTAAGTATTAGGATAATAATAGACAATCCAGATTAAAAATAATTAACTGGGGGACAGCTGACTTCAATGGGCAAGAACAGAGCTGGGCCGGTTAAACTGGAACAAAAGGTTGGCAGGAAAAACTGTAGCTGAATAATTTTTTTTTGTTCATGGGATGTGGGCGTCGCAGGCTGTGCCAGGCTTATTGCCCATCCCTAATTGCCCTTGGGCAGTTAAAAATCAACCACGTTGCTGTGGGTCTGGAGTTACATATAGGCCAGACCAGGTAAGGATGACAGATTTCCTTCCCTAAAGGACATTATAATAATATAATAATAATCTTTATTGTCACAAGTAGGCTGACATTAACACTGCAATGAAGTTACTGTGAAAAGCCCCAAGTCGCCACATTCCGGCGCCTGTTTGGGTACGCTGAGGGAGAATTCAGAATGTCCAAATTATCTAACAAGCACGTCTTTCGGGACTTGTGGGAGGAAACCAGAGCACCTGGAGGAAATCCTGGCAGACAGGGGGAGAACGTGCAGTCTCCGCACTGACAGTGGCCCAAGCCGGGAATCGAATCAGAGACCCTGGCGCTGTGAAGCAAATGTGCTAACCATTGTGATAACCGTAATTACTTGAATATAAACAACGTGCAGGGGTAAGGGGGGAAATGGTGGAGGAATAGCACAACATCACAATGCTTGCTTGGAGAGCCATTGCAGACACGATGGGCCAAATGGTCTCCCTCTAGGCCGTAGCCATTCTATGATTCTTTGATCTTCCCTTGCTTTGTTCTCCACAGTTGAATTGATTATACAGATCAGAAGACAATGAGGAAATAATGAGGGGACATGGACGCAAGGTTAAAATTACAGAAAGTTAATATGTGCATTTGCAATTTGATATGTATACAATATGCATGTATAAACACACATATAAACATGCATGCAGATTTACCTTTTTATAAGTGTTTCCACAATGTGAACCACCCACAAATAATTGGGCAGATCCAGGTTATACTTGAACAGCAGACTGATGTATATATTGCCAATGGAAGAGTAGGGCTGATATTCCGTACTAAGTCTGGAAAATTCCATGACCACCAAAGCACTCCTCAGGCAGCAGCAAAGTATGATGCGTGGAAAGTGGTCAGATTCCTTCAAGTGCAAGTGGGCATCGTGGATCTACAAAAAAAATTCCAAGGCTTCATATAGAATGAGAAGCATCCAGGTTTTCATTATCTATTTACTTTGAACTTTTCTCCAATGTTTTAAGTTTTACATTATTGTACACTTGTTAATTAATAAAATATATTCCACACCCTCCCATACCACAGATTTGGAATGTGAAGCTTTGATATTAATTTTCTCAGACATGGTGCAACCAGGATTTATTATATTGTAGATATTGGTATCAATACCAAAAGCATAACCATGAAAAAAAAAAACACGCAAGCTAATGCTTTAACATTATTTGAAAGCTTTATCCCTGTCATGTGAGAGTACCTTTAAGAAATGGGTGTTTAAGAAATGTACCTTTAAGAAATGGGTGTTTTATCAGTGATGTCAGAGTGTGGGTGGAGCTAGGCTGTCTGTCAGCTTTTTACTTTTGTTTTTGAGCAGGCTGCAGGGTGTGTTTTAGTTTCATTTTCAGAGCTGGATAGCTGCAGTCACAGCCAGAAGGGGTATCAGTCTCTCTCTCTGTAATCTAAAAACTGTAAATCGATCCTTTGGCGATTTAAAACTAATAACTGGTCTCAGTAGTGACTTTAACCTGATGTGCTTCTGTTTTAAAGGTTTTTTAAAGTCTTATGGATGTTAAAAGGACAGCTTATGCATTACTTAGTGTTGTATTCTTTGGGGGTTGTATTTGAATTAATGGTTGCTAAGATGTTCACTGTATGTTTTAAAAAGGTTAACTTGAGTTCATAGAATAAACATTGTTTTGCTTTAAAAAATACTTTTCCATTTCTGCTATACCACACCTGTAGAGTGGGCCGTGTGCTCCCCATGCCACAATCTATTAAAAGTTGTGGATCAGGTGAACTCCATGATACACTTTGGGGTTCTCTAAACCCTGGCCCATAACAATCCCCATTAATTGCTTACAGCACAAGTCGTCAGCATCAGATCTGTAGTACCAATATTTTGTCCTTGTGTTATACGGTTCAAAATGTTCCTTTTTTAAAAAAAATTGATCATGAGATGTAAGCATCGCTGACAAGGCCAGCAATTATTATCCATCCTGAATTATTCTCAAGGTGGTGGTGAGCCACTTTCTTGAATCACTGCATTATCGTGTAGGTTTACCGACAGTGCTGTTAGGGAGATACCTCCAGGATTTTAACCCAGTGACAGCGAAGAAGCAACAATATAGTTCCAAGTCAGGAAGCCTTGTGGCACGGAATTAGGAGGTGGTGGCATTCCCATGCATCTGCTACATTTGTTCGACTTTATGATACAGGCTGCAAGTTTACAAGATTCTGTCAAAGGAGCCTTGGCGAGTTGCTTCAGTGCATCTTATAGATGGTATACACTGCTGGCACTGTGCATGGGTGGCAGAGAGAGTGAATGTTTAAGGTGGTAGATGGGATGCTGATCAAACAGGTTCTTTTTTCCTGGATATTGACGTGTTTCTTGAATGTTGTTGGAGATGCATTCAACCAGGCAAATGGAAAGTATTCTATCACACTCCTGACTTGTGCTTTGTAGATGGTAAATGGGCTTTGTGGAATCAATAATTGAGTTATTTGTTGCACAATTCCCAGCTTATGGCCTGCTCTTAAAGACACAGTATTTATATTGCTGGTCCAGTTAAGTTTCTGATCAATGGTAACCTCAGGATGTTGATGGTAGGGGATTCAGCAATACCAATGCCACTTAATTTCAAAGGAAAAATAGTGAAATTCTCTCATTAGAGAGCCAATGTCTGACAGTTGTGTGGCACCCATGTTATTTGCCACGCATCAGACCAGACCGGAATGTCGCCCAGGTCTTGCTGCATGCTGGTATGGACTGCTAGAGTGTCTGGAGCTTCAAATGTACTGAACAGTACGTGATTATCAGCGAACATCCACACTTCTGACTTTTATGATGGAGAGAAGATCGCTGAAGATGTTCGGGGCAAAGACTCTGAAGAACTCCTGCAGTAATGTCCAGGTAGTGCTGAGATTTTTTATTTTTATTCGTTCATTTGCCTCCAACAACCACATTCATCTTTTTTCTTTGTTATAATTCCAAACGTTGGGACATTTTCTCAAGATTGTCAGGATTTCATGTATGCTAGGGCTTTTGGATGCCCCACTTGGTGGAATATTGCCTTGATGTAAATTCTTATTGTACCAAGCAAACAAAATCCAAGTTTCAAAGGACAAAATCTGTAAATGCACTGATGGACATTTTAAATATTTGTAGTACGGTAGCACAGTGGTTAACACTGATGCTTCACAGTGCCAGGGACCCCGGGTTCGATTCTCGGCTTGGGTCACTGTGCGGAGTCTGCACGTTCTCCCCGTGTCTGCGTGGGTTTCCTCTGGGCGCTCCAGTTTCTTCCCACAAGTCCCGAAAGACGTGCTTGTTAGGTGAATTGGACATTCTGAATTCTCCTTCTGTGTACCCGAACAGGCGCCAGAGTGTGGCGACTAGGGGATTTTCACAGTAACTTTATTGCAGTGTTAATGTAAGTTTACTTGTGACAATAATAACACTATTAATTTAAAACCTTCACATCCCTGTTACACTTTATTGAAAACCTAATGAGAAAAAAGATAGTGGAACTGCATCAAAATATCAAATATCTACCATCATGCGATATCATCGCACCAATAAAGGAGGAAAATGGTCATCAGCTTCACTGATTCTAATGTTACTTAAAATTTTCAGTATCAGACTGTTAAAACAAGAGATACATGTTGTTGACTCCTAGCTAGCTAAACAGCTCTTGACTGCCATGTTCTGCTTCTCTCTGGAAACTCCAGGTTGGGCCACAAGATGGAGCATCATGCAGTCTTAAGAGGGATACAAAAGATGGCACAATCAGATCAGCATCTAAGACTTCTGAGCTGATCAACAAGCAGCAACAAGAGCATCCATAAAGAAATGTGAGCCAGACTTAGTCAGAAAATAATGACCCACTGATTTGTTGACAGTTCTTCAAAGCAGCTTTGTTGAACATTATCCCTCTCTAATACATAAACAAGATAAACATATAAGAATCCCTACAGTGCAGAAAGAGGCCATTCGGTCCATCAAATCTACACCAACCTCCGAAAGAGCACTCTACCTAAGCTGATTCCACACAGCCACTCAAGGCCACAATTGAACAATGTAGAGCTTCAAGTTACTGAACTAAGAATAAATAGCACTGTACCACTTAAGCCTCAAGTTATAAAGTATGACCCAATATCAGCAGGTGACTAATCATTCAGAAACCCACCACTTTCAATCACAATCACACCATACTGTCTTACAGTGTCACTTATATATGTAAAGGTATACTGTGAGACAGGAGGTTTAGTTCAGCATTATCTGATACAGATGTACAGCAATCCTTTACCCGAACAGTATACATCCTGGACAGTCAGAAAATATCTCCAGTACAAGATAGTGACAGTTCTCCAATTTACCTTTCCAGATTAAAGAGGATATTAAAAACTGCAGGGGAAAATAGAGGAACTGGAGGAAAAATTATTTTTAAAAAGTAAAATATTTATACCTCCACTTGTGCTCCAGGTCGCAAGCCACGTCCACAATTTACTACTTGTTGGTAGGCCACACAAAGACCAAATTTTCCATCCAACTCATAAAGGCCTGCTGTAATGTTTAATACCTTACTTATCATACCCTAAAGCAAAAAAAAGGAGAAATTAATAGACGAGTCAATACTCCACTAACACAATATTCCCAAGTAATACACAGTTACAACAATCCAAGGAACAGGACACAAGTTGACATCTGCAACTTGCTCTATCATTGAAAAGCATTGGCAAAAAGAGCCCAAGTATTTCCATACACAGGAAACTATGGGTAATTCTGGCAAGCAGTTACTCTCAGTGGCTGCCTCTTCCAATAACCAATTTCACAATAATGCCGAAGGAGTCATGGATGGAGTTCAATCAGCACATTCCCAACTTTGGCGTCAGAAAATCAAAATCAATATCTTAGAAAGGAAGTCTCATTCCCCCAAGAAACATATTCACTCCCTCCTCTCCATATATATTTGCACTAAGCAAAACGTTTAACAGGGCTCTCCTAACACCTCAGATGGTTAAGGCATGTACATTGGAGCAGCACACACCAGTAAAGTTACATTCTGATCTTTGGTCGCTGGTGTGTCAATCACCAGCAGCAGAGGCAGATATTGGATGTTGTGCCTCAGCACTCTTGAACTACGAGGAGAAAAACTGGTTAGGATTCTCACTTTGAACAGCTGTCTGGCACCCGATGCTGTGCCTGCATGGGGACATCACAATAAGGCAGCATTGGGCTCAATTGTGATATCCCCCAAGGTTGAATAGTCCGCTAACACCCATTGTCCAGGCACAAATTGAGAGGTGTTCTCAAAGGCACCAAACAGTTAACTACTTGAGTAGTTATACAGGAGCAAAACAGCAAAAAAAACCAGCAAAAACGAGTACACCTCTCCTACAAAGATTCCTCACTTCTTCAGTTTAGGTTCACACTCCATGACTAGCTAGATTTTAAAAGTCAAATTAAGACAAAGCTCTACACACCAAACAAAAATAATATAAGCTACAATTCACGAGACAAAAAGGTTTCCATTCAAAAAAACAGAAGTTAAATTCCTACAGTTGAATGACTTTATCCAAGGGATCATGGAAGACATCACTTCGAAAAGACTCCAAAAAAAAAACTATCTTATGACCCTCTGATTATCCAATCCCCGTATTCATAACCAACACAAAATACTAAGTACTCACACGATAAGAGATTATTTTGGACTCTTTGCTCTCAAACACTTCTTCTATGGTGTTTTGATTCGACCAGTCCACAAAAGATCTATTTTGGGAAGATTCTTCTTTAGAATCAAGTGAGGTTAGCTCATGATTAACGGTCTCCTTCATATCTGAAACACGTACAAGTTCTACCAGTGTTTGCTCTTTTACAGACCCCTCATTATAAAGGTAGAAGTCAGAAGACGATGACACGACAAACACTTTATAACTGGTGCCCTGAAGGCTGGAAACGAAGACCTTTGTTACCACATATTGTTTTGAAACTTCTAAGCAATGGTGCCACATTAGTTTGGTAGGAACCTAAAATAGGAAATAATTGGGACATTTAGGCTGAAACATCAAGATTTCTATATTGTTACAGCATATAACAATCAGAACAATGAACAAATGATTAGAAAAACTGCTACGTGCAAGAGCTGACCTTTCAACAGCAAACATGTGAAATTATGAGAATTTGTTGTCTATAAAAAGGAAATCTGCTGCATTCTATATTTTCTAATGAGCCTTGGCCTTCTTAGTTCATTTTGAAGGATTATTCGAGCACTCAGTTGTAAAAGGTAGGGAGGTACAACACATCCAGCAGATGGTGCTGTCAGGCATGTATCAATTCTACACAATGTCACAAAAGTCAGAGGTGCCTCCATGCTATTTTACTCAAAGAAGAATAGACCAGAGAAAATCAAATTAAAGCCAAGGAAAGTACACAGGTTCACAAAATGGAGTCAATGATTACTCGGTTTCATGGAGAAGATTGCAGAATTACTGCAAGCCTATCAGTTCAATTTACAGTTGCTGTCCAGATACTCTCAGTTGATGGACTGAAAAGCATAATTTAGGTGATGATTATAGGCACTGTTTAATACTGCATCTGTAGTGAAGACAAAGATCTGCCAAGCATTCTGCTAAGCTAATATATTTGGATTGAAGTCTGGCTATGCAATATATGTAATAAATAAAACAAAATGTTTGGGTAAAGGTCCTATGGCAACTCTTTGAAGTGTATGAACCTATTTAAAATAGATGAAATGTCTTCATAAAGAACTTCAGCAAGCTTATTAACTCCTTACTAAAGAAACTGGATGACAGATTGATAGAAATCTGATAAATTTGATGAACCCTGGCACTTCCTTGAAGGTCTTCAAAATGGGAAGCCTATGGTTAAAGCAAATCACTGCACAAAGTGACAAAACAGCAAATGTCAATTGATAATTTTTCTGTACAAAATAAGAGTTTATTTCACATTTGAGGCCAATTACCATTCTATTAAAAAGTAGCTCACATTTTTGTTTAAAAACACACCTGAACTACAACTGGAAGACATGTATCAGTTTCAAAGGAGCTGAGAAAGAAGAAGAAGAAGGTTTTTCCTCGGACACTTAAAACCGGACTGAGACGACGGAGTTCTCCAGCTATGTTCAGCTTCACCTTATGGCAACGAAACCTTGACAAGATCAGAATACAATTACTGTCACTTACCATCCATAACAGAGGGTTGCAACACAGCAAAAGGCAATCAATATCTTCCCAAGAAATGGTGACAAGTGACGAGGTCAACCATCGGTCATGTGATTCCATGAGTGAAGATATTGATCACTACACACCACTGAGTCATGCATATTTATACAGCATGTTATACACATAATTGTTCAAAAAGATGAATTCCTTGCAAGTCTCAAGGCACCAATATTTCTCCAGTCTTCAGACCAGTTCGCTGGCAGTCAAAAAGAAAGTATTCAAGTAATCCTATCAATCAACCTGAACAGTTCATAACATCAATTATCTATTGACTACCTCCATTTTCTAGCTGTTACCTCACATTTACTAAGCACATGACAAGTAGAGGTTAAAGCTGGAGAGCTATTGTTTTAGCAGGTTGGAATGCGTATTAGTGTGAATGTTATACTGTACCGCAGAATCAAACATGATTCCAGGTAAAAGAATCTCTCTCCCAATGAAAGGTCAGACGTCTCAGGGGCGGGATGGGAGATTTTGTTTACACTGCAGCTGAGAGCAAATCCTTTGCTTCCCTTGCTACAGATGTAGTTATAAATAAATAAACTGTCTCATTCATGTAGTCATTCAGAAGAACAGAACTTGAATATTGCTGGAAAAGAGAGACATATTGAAGCTTTTCGTCTTGCACTCAGCAGAGATGAAAAGCTTCAACAGGTCGCTTTTTCAGCAATGTCTCATTTATCTCGTTTCATTTTACAATTGGGCCATTGTCAATTTGGAGCCAGTATAGATCAGCAAGGGTGGGAGTGATGGGTGAGCAGGATTCAGTGCCCATTAGAATATGGGCAGCAGAGTATGGAGAAGTTCAATTTATGCAGTGGAGGATGAGAAGAAGCCAGTTGGAGACAAATTGGTATAGTCAAATCTGGAGCTGACCAAACAAAAAAATAAATAAATAAAATCAATCACAAATGAGGGTTTCAGTAGCAGATAGGTTGTGGTTGCGGCAGAGTGAGGAAATGTTACATAGGGGGAAGTAGACAATCTCTGTGATTGTGAGGCTATGGCAGCACAAGGAGGAGATGCATTTTTTTTTTTTAATTTGCAAAAGGGCCTCAAATGAAACAAGTTGTAAACAGCCTGGTTCAGGCTGAGACAGGGAGTGGGACCAGAATCAGAGGTGAAGAAATGGACTTTGTGGAGGGGGCCACAGACAGTCAGCTCACTCTTCCTAATGTTGAACTGAAGGAAATTTGAATTAATATGATGATAAAACCGAGCCTTTATTTTTAAAACAATGTTTCCAGACCACAAAGCCGGCTTGCTAAACTACTTTTGAATACGTCAAACACCCATTCATTGACTACAGCTCCGCCTTCAACACCATAATCCCAGCCAAGCTCATATCAAAACTCCAAAGCCTAGGACTTGGCTCCTACCTCTGCAATTGGATCTTCGACTTCTTGTCCCATAGACCATAATCAGTAGGGATAAATAACAACACCTCCTCCACGATAGTCCTCAGTAGCAAGGCCCTGTAAGGCCCCCTATTGTACTCCCTATAGACACACGACTGTGAGCAAAATTTGGCTCCCCCTCCATCTACAAGTTTGCTGCCGACACGACCACAGTGGGTCAAATCTCGAACAACGATGAGTCCGAGTACAGAAGGGAGATAGAGAACCTAGAGACGTGGTGTAATGACAACAATCTTTCCCTCAAAGCCAGCAAAACTAAGGAGCTTGTCATAGACTTCAGGAAGCAAAGTATCGTACACGTCCCTATCTATATCAATGGTGCCGAGGTGGAGATGGGTGACAGCTTCAAATTCCTAGCTTCAAATTCCTAGGTGTACACATCACCAACAATCTGCCCTGATCCACCCACATTGACGCTACGACCAAGAAAGCACAACAGCACCTACTCTTCCTCAAGAAACTAAGGGATTTTGGCATGTCCACATTGACTCTTACCAATTTTTGCAGATGCAGCATAGAAAGCATCCCATCTGGTTGCATCACAGCCTGGTATGGCAACTGCTTGTCCCAAGACCGTAAGAAACTAGAGAGTCGTGAACACAGCCCAGTCCATCACATGAACCGGTCTCCCATCCATTGACTCTGTCTACACCTCCTGCTGCCTTGGGAAAGCGTGCAGCATAATTAAAGACTCCGCCCATCTGGATTGTTCTGTCCTCCAACTCCTTCAATCGGGCAAGAGATACAAAAGTCTGAG
Organism: Scyliorhinus torazame; assembly: GCF_047496885.1. NCBI lineage: Eukaryota > Metazoa > Chordata > Chondrichthyes > Carcharhiniformes > Scyliorhinidae > Scyliorhinus > Scyliorhinus torazame. The sequence goes on along the minus strand of NC_092718.1, from coordinate 20,765,369 downwards.
AACACGCATTAACGGGTACAAAAACAGTTTCTTTCCCGCAGTTACCGGACTCCTGAATGACCCTCTTATGGACTGAACTGATCTCTCCTCACATTTTCTCTACTGAGTAGTACAACACGACGTATGCTTCACCCGAAGTCTGTGCCTATGTATTTACATTGTGCATTTATCACATATCCTATGTTTTTATGGAACGAACTGTCTAGATTGTATGCAGAACAATATTTTTCACTGTCCATCGGTAGATGTGACTAATAAATCAAATCCAAATAAATCATTCACCTGCTTCAGGACAGACAACAGTGGTTAGAATTAGCAAAGTGCTCCTTTGCATTCCACAAGTGCCTTTTAAAAAAAAAAAAAATAGGCTTCATCAGGTTATTTTCTACACCAGACATCATTTTGGGCAAAAGATTTTGAAATTTAAATATCAGTTGATAACGTTATTGGTACAATTTAATATATTTACAGGTACATTTTCAAAAACATTTGCTAATGACCACAGAATGTCTTGATTATTTAGACGCAAATGTTTTTTGTTTTAGGGATTAAATGCAAAATTCATCCTGTTTAAGTATTTTGATTACTTTAGTTTTGCAATACTGTGAGGTCTTGATCTTAGCAAGACAAACAGTTATCTCTAGGTTCACTGCCTACTAAACTTTGCATCCTTGCAGCTCCAATATTTAGCTTAGATTCCATTAGGAAGTGGGGTTTCAGATTTTTGCTTTCGATAGTCTATCTTGTTTTTTTTCAAAGTTGAAAAATGTGTGGATCTTATCGATACAGATTAGGAATTCTTAATATTTTAAGAATCACATTTAAATATTGGATCAGGCACATATTCTCACTTCACTTTCCAGTACAGAATTTTGATTTGATTTATTATTGTCACATGTATTAGTATACAGTGAAGAGTATTGCTTCTTGCCTGCTGTACAAACAATGCATACCATACATAGGGAAGGAAGGAGAGACTGCAGAATATAATGTTACAGTTATAGCAAGGTGTAGAGAAAAGATCAACTTAATATGAGGTAGGTCCATTCAAATGTCTGATGGCAGTAGGGAAGAATCTGTTCTTGAGTCGGCTGGTACGTGACCTGAAACTTTGGTATCTTTTCCTGACGGGAGAAGGTGGAAGAGAGTATGTCCGGGGTGCATGGGGTCCTTAATTATGCTGGCTGCCTTTCTGAGGCAGCGGGAATTATAGATAGAGACAATGGATGGGAGGCTGGTTTGCGTGAAATACTGAATACTTAATTAGGACAAGTTATTAGTTGCTCTGACAACATCAAATTGAAAAGAAACAACATAAGCCTTTTAAGCCAAAAAAAAAGCATTCTTTCGAAATCAACCAGACAAAATAAATAATTACATAGATTTTTAAAAATATATATATTTTATTCAAGATTTTTTGGCCAAACATAACAATACGGAGTGTTTCTTCGACACAACAATAAAGCAATATAACTAACAGTGACCAGTTTTGAACAAATAATAAATAATATATAAACAAAAACAAAACTAAATGGCAACTGTCTTGTCCAAAATAAATACTCTCCAAAAATACAATCCAACAATCCAATATACAATTACCTATAACAAATACCTATACATATACAATAACATCCCTGAGAGCCCGTCCGATTCCCCCCCCCCCCACCCCACCCCCCACCCCCACCCCCACCCCCCACTTCCCCCTGGGTTGCTGCTGTTGTCTACTTCTTTTCCATTCCCTCTATCTTTCTGTGAAGTAATCGACGAACGGTTGCCACCGCCTGGTGAACCCCTGAGCCGGACCCCTTAACACGAACTTAATCCGTTCTAACTTTATAAACCCTGCCATGTCGTTTATCCAGGTCTCCACACCCGGGGGTTTGGCTTCCTTCCACATTCACAATATCCTGCGCCGGGCTACTAGGGACGCAAAGGCCAACACGTCATCCTCTCTCACCTCCTGCACTCCCAGCTCTTCTGCAACCCCAAATATAGCCAACCCCCAGCTTGATTCGACCCGGACCCCCACCACCTTCGAAAGCACCTTTGCCACCCCCACCCAGAACCCCTGTAGTGCCGGGCATGACAAGAACATGTGGGTGTGATTCGCTGGGCCTCTCGAGCATCGCGCACACCTATCCACTACCCCCAAAAATTTACTAAGCCGTGCTCCAGTCATATGCGCCCTGTGTAACACCTTAAATTGTATCAGGCTTAGCCTGGCACACGAGGACGATGAGTTTACCCTACGTAGGGCATCAGCCCACATCCCCTCCTCAATCTCCTCCCCCAGTTCTTCTTCCCATTTCCCTTTCAGCTCATCTACCATGATCTCCCCCTCGTCCCTCATTTCCCTGTATATGTCCGACACCTTACCATCCCACACCCATGTCTCTGAGATCGTTCTATCCTGCACCTCCTGCGTCGGGAGCAGCGGGAATTCCCTCACCTGTTGCTTCGCAAAAGCCCTCAATTGCAAGTACCGAAATGCATTCCCTTGGGGCAACCCATATTTTTCCGTCAGCGCTCCCAGACTCGCAAACATCCCATCTACAAACAGATCTCTCAGTTGTACTACCCCAGCTCTTTGCCATGCTCCAAATCCCCCATCCATTCTCCCCGGAACGAACCTATGATTGTTTCTTATCGGGGACCGCACCGAAGCTCCCGTCCTTCCCCTATGCCGTCTCCACTGCCCCCAAATTTTCAATGTAGCCACCACCACCGGGCTTGTGGTGTATTTCTTTGGTGAGAACGGCAAAGGTGCCGTCACCATTGCTTGTAGGCTAGTCCCCCTGCAGGACGCCCTCTCCGATCTCTTCCACGCCGCTCCCTCCCCTTCTCCCATCCACTTACACACCATTGAAACATTGGCGGCCCAGTAGTACTCACTTAGGCTCGGTAGTGCCAGCCCCCCCCCTGTCCCTGCTACACTGCAAGAATCCCCTCCTCACTCTCAAGGTCTTCCCAGCCCACACAAAACTCATAATACTCTTCTCGATTCTTTTGAAAAAAGCCTTCGTGATCACCACCGGGAGGCACTGAAACACAAAAAGGAATCTCGGGAGGACCACCATTTTAACCGCCTGCACCCTACCCGCCAATGACAGGGACACCATGTCCCATCTCTTAAAGTCCTCCTCCATCTGTTCCACCAACCGCGTTAAATTAAGCCGGTGTAATGTACCCCAATTCTTGGCTATCTGGATCCCCAAGTACCGGAAGTCCCTTGTTGCCTTCCTCAACGGTAAATCCTCTATCTCTGCTCTGCTCCCCTGAATGCACCACAAACAACTCACTTTTCCCCATGTTCAGTTTATACCCTGAAAAATCCCCAAACTCCCCAAGTATCCGTATTATCTCTGGCATCCCCTCCGCCGGGTCCGCCACATATAGCAACAAATCATCCGCATACAGAGATACCCGGTGTTCTTCTCCCCCCCGAGTACTCCCCTCCACTTCCTGGAACCCCTCAATGCTATGGCCAGAGGTTCAATCGTCAGTGCAAACAATAACGGGGACAGAGGACATCCCTGCCTCGTCCCTCTATGGAGCCGAAAATAGTCAGACCCCCGTCCATTCGTGACCACGCTCGCCATCGGGGCCCTATACAGCAACTGTACCCGCCTGATATACACATCCCCAAAGCCAAATCTCCTCAGCACCTCCCACAAATAATCCCACTCCACTCCATCAAATGCTTTCTCGGCATCCATCGCCACCACTATCTCCGCTTCCCCCTCTGGTGGGGGCATCATCATTACCCCTAGCAGCCTCCGTATATTTGTATTCAGCTGTCTCCCCTTCACAAACCCAGTTTGGTCCTCATGAACCACCCCCGGGACACAATCCTCTATCCTCATTGCCATTACCTTGGCCAGAACCTTAGCGTCTACATTCAGGAGGGAAATGGGCCTGTAGGACCCGCATTGCAGCGGGTCTTTTTCCTTCTTTAGGAGCGATATCGTTGCCTCTGACACAGTCGGGGGCAGCTGCCCCCTTTCCCTCGCCTCATTAAAGGTTCTCATCAGTAGCGGGGCCAGCAAGTCCATATATTTCCTATAGAATTCAACTGGGAATCCGTCTGGTCCCGAAGCCTTCCCCGCCTGCATGCTCCCAATCCCTTTCACTACTTCCTCCGTCTCAATCTGTGCTCCCAGTCCCACCCTCTCCTGCTCCTCCACCTTAGGAAATTCCAGCTGATCCAGAAAGCACATCATTCTCTCCTTCCCATCCGGGGGCTGAGCTTCATATAATCTTTCGTAAAATGCCTTGAACACTCCATTCACTCTCTCCGCTCCCCGCTCCATCTCTCCCTCCTCGTCTCTCACCCCCCCCATCTCCCTCGCTGCTCCCCTTTTCCTGTTGGTGGGCCAGCAACCTGCTCGCCTTCTCCCCGTATTCGTACTGTACACCCTGTACCTTCCTCCATTGCGCCTCTGCATTACCCGTAGTCAACAAGTCAAATTCTACATGTAGCCTTTGCCATTCCCTGTACAGTCCCTCCTCCAGTGCCTCCGCATATTGTCTGTCCACCCTCAGAAGTTCTTTCAACAACTGCTCCCTTTCCCTACCCTCCTGCTTTCCTTTATGTGCCCTAATAGATATCAGCTCCCCTCTAACCACTGCCTTCAGCGCCTCCCAGACCACTCCCACCTGGACCTCCCCATTATCATTGAGTTCCAAGTACCTTTCAATACACCCCCTCACCCTTAAACACACACCCTCATCTGCCAATAATCCCATGTCCATTCTCCAGGGTGGACGCTGTTGTTTTTCTTCCCCTATCTCCAGGTCCACCCAATGTGGAGCATGATCCGAAATGGCTATAGCCGTGTACTCCGTCCCCGTCACCTTTGGGATCAGTGCCCTTCCCAAAACAAAAAAATCTATTCGTGAATAAACTTTGTGGACATAGGAGAAAAACGAAAACTCCTTACTCCTAGGTCTACTAAATCTCCAGGGGTCTACTCCTCCCATCTGCTCCATAAAGTCCTTAAGCACCCTAGCTGCAGCCGGCCTCCTTCCGGTCCTGGACCTTGATCTGTCCAGCCCTGGGTCCAGCACCGTATTAAAATCTCCACCCATTACCAACTTCCCCACTTCTAGGTCCGGGATTCGTCCTAACATACGCCTCATAAAGTTGGCATCATCCCAGTTCGGGGCATACACGTTCATAGAACATAGAACAATACAGCGCAGTACAGGCCCTTCGGCCCACGATGTTGCACCGAAACAAAAGCCATCTAACCTACACTATACCATTATCATCCATATGTTTATCCAATAAACTTTTAAATGCCCTCAATGTTGGCGAGTTCACTACTGCAGCAGGTAGGGCATTCCACGGCCTCACTACTCTTTGCGTAAAGAACCTACCCCTGACCTCTGTCCTATATCTATTACCCCTCAGTTTAAGGCTATGTCCCCTCGTGCTAGCCATTTCCATCCGCGGGAGAAGGCTCTCACTGTCCACCCTATCTAACCCTCTGATCATTTTGTATGCCTCTATTAAGTCTCCTCTTAACCTTCTTTTCTCTAACGAAAACAACCTCAAGTCCATCAGCCTTTCCTCATAGGATTTTCCCTCCATACCAGGCAACATCCTGGTAAATCTCCTCTGCACCCGTTCCAAAGCCTCCACGTCCTTCCTATAATGCGGTGACCAGAACTGTACGCAATACTCCAAATGCGGCCGTACCAGAGTTCTGTACAGCTGCAACATGACCTCCTGACTCCGGAACTCAATCCCTCTACCAATAAAGGTCAACACTCCATAGGCCTTCTTCACCACCCTATCAACCTGGGTGGCAACTTTCAGGGATCTATGTACATGGACACCTAGATCCCTCTGCTCATCCACACTTTCAAGAACTTTTCCATTCGCCAAATATTCCACATTCCTGTTATTCCTTCCAAAGTGAATCACCTCACACTTCTCTACATTAAACTCCATTTGCCACCTCTCAGCCCAGCACTGCATATGTACCACCATATACCACCGCCTCCCCTTGCAATTTGCCACTCACCATCACGTATCTGCCCCCACTATCCGCCACTATAGTCTTTGCCTCAAACATTACCCGCTTCCCCACTAGTATGGCCCCCCCGTTTTTTGCGTCTAGCCCCGAATGAAACACCTGCCCCACCCATCCTTTGCGTAGTCTGACCTGGTCTATCAGCTTCAGATGCGTCTCCTGAAGTATAACCACATCTGCCTTAAGCTTCTTTAGGTGTGCGAGTACCCGTGCCCTCTTAATCGGCCCATTCAGCCCTCTCACATTCCACGTGATCAACCGGGTTGGGGGGCTCTTTACCACCCCCCCTCCCTTGACGACTAGCCATCTCCTTTTTCAATCCAGCTCCTCACCCGGTTCCCACGTAGCCGTATCTCCCCCAAGCGGCGCCCCCCCGCCCCGACCACCCCCCCCCCCCATACCAGCTCCCCCTTCTCCCCAGCAGCAGCAACCCAGTTAACCCCCCCCCCCCGCTAGATCCCAAACTAGCGTAATTGCACCCCCCATGTTGCTCCCAGAAGTCAGCAAACTATGGCCGACCTCGGCTTCCCCCCCGTGACCTCGGCTCACACTGTGCGAGGCCCCCTCCTTCCTGCTTCCCTGTTCCCGCCGTGATTACCATAGCGCGGGAACAAAGCCCGCGCTTCCCTTTTGGCCCCGCCCCCAATGGCCGGCGCCCTCAGCTCCTCATCCTCCCTCCCCCCCCCTCCCCCACGACATGGGGAAGAGAGAAAAGTTACAGGGTCGCAGCATTAACTTGGGAAGTCATCTCTTCCCCCTTTCCCCCCCCTTCATCCCACATATTCACCCCACCACTTTGTCCCAAACGTTCTTTTTCTGGCCCGCTCACTCCAGTTTCTCGACAATAAATGTCCACGCCTCATCTGCCGTTTCGAAGTAGTGGTGTTTACCTTGATGTGTGACCCACAGTCTTGCCGGTTGCAGCATTCCAAATTTAATCTTCCTTTTGTGCAGCACCGCCTTGGCCCGATTAAAGCTTGCCCTCCTTCTCGCCACCTCCGCACTACAATCTTGATATACGCGGATCACCGCGTTCTCCCACCTACTGCTCCGAGTTTTCTTTGCCCATCTGAGGACCATCTCTCTGTCCTTATATCGAAGAAATCTCACAACTATGGCTCGAGGAATTTCTCCAGCCCTCGGTCTTTGCGCCATAACTCGATAGGCTCCCTCCACCTCCAGCGGACCCGTCGGGGCCTCCGATCCCATTAACGAGTGCAGCATCGTGCTCACATATGCCCCGACCTCCGCCCCTTCTACACCTTCGGGAAGACCAAGAATCCTTAAATTCTTCCTCCTCGCATTATTCTCCAGCACCTCCAGCCTTTCCATACACCTTCTGTGTTGTGCCTCGTGCATCTCAGTTTTCACCACCAGGCCCTGTATGTCGTCCTCATTCTCAGCAGCCTTTGCCTTCACGACCCAAAGCTCCTGTTCCTGGGTCTTTTGCTCCTCCTTTAGCCCCTCAATCGCTTGTAATATCGGGGCCAACAGCTCCTTCTTCATCTCCTTTTTGAGTTCTTCCACGCAACGCCGCAGGAACTCTTGTTGGTCAGGGCCCCATATTAAACTGCCTCCTTCCGACGCCATCTTGCTTTGTGCCTGCCTTCCTGGCCGCTGCTCTAGAGGATCCACCGCAATCCGGCCACTTTCCTCTCTTTTTTCCATCAGTGTCCAGGGGGATTCCCCTCTGGATTACCGCACAGTGTTTTTAGCCGTTAAAATTGCCGTTGGGGCTCCTATCAAGAGCCCAAAAGTCCGTTCCACCGGGAACTGCCGAAACGTGCGACTTAGCTGGTCATCGCCGCACCCGGAAGTCCAATAATTACATAGATATGCATAGGCTTTACTACAGGAAAACATGAACAAAATCACAAGAGGAAATAAAACTCAAGCATTTCTTAACTATTAAAACTGTATTTAAATATATTTCAATAAGTATGTCCTACCCTTTGTCCAGGAGATGAATTGCTGAGTCTGGCAGGAAAACATTTAATGTGCTTGATACCAAAAGGCTTCCAATGAACAATTTTGGAAACACAGGAAATGGTGCTTCGATTATTTCAAGATAGCCAGCTTCAGTCCCACTGGGTCTCCAAACTGCACCACTCTGTGGAATATAACTCCAGCTTGGAAACAGTACTAAATGCCCCAACCACCGAGCATCCAGTTTGATAATCTAACCAAAAATTACAATATAAAAGAAAAGACAAAAGATAAATAACATTGTTTGGAACTTACATATCACAATAAATTTCAATATGAAATAAATCACAAATACATTGCACGCTAAGGAGAATTACCAATTGAAAAAGTAGATTTTCCCACATTATTATTATTTGAAAATATGTTTCCAGAAAATCTGACTGTGGGGCCATCTAAACTAAAAGTGGAATGTTTTTAGTTTTCCATGACAGCAATTTATTGATCCAGCAGGTCAAGTAGTTCTGCAGAGGTCCACTGCCACTTATGCAGGTCTGATATTTAACTTGCGACCAGGAGACTAGCAGGAATTGGGTTGCCAAGATATTTTTTTAAGCTGGAAATTATCAATATAAATACACCAGTCAGAAACATAAACGTCAGATTATTTAAGGGGGCCTTTTCATTTTTTGCTAATTTCCACTATGGGATAATAGGTCTCCTCCATTAGAGTATAATTATTAATAAGACTTTTGATTTTGTTAGGATAGTGGAATTCAATTTTAGTGATCACACGTGCTTTTTCTATCACATTGATAAATTTCTCATTAGTTGTACCGATCAGGCATGTACTGGAAACCTAACCCTCGTCCTCGCCCCACCCCCATGCAGAATGCACTTCATCATTATTCTGAGCCTAAAACTGGAACCGAGCAGAACGCTCATGCACAAACTTCTGGCGAGTAGCACCAAATGTCAGTTTCAAATTGATGATCAGTAAGTTGAGCAGGAGTTGCAAAGTACTCACCCCCACGTGCCTTTCAGTATCTGGGCAGTATTGCAGATATACAGCAGCTGGCTAAACTCTTGTGTACAACAGCGATTTCAACTTAGGAACAATCCCTTAGGAATGTTCAGCATAGGAACACTGTGGAACTGTCAATTCTGATTTGGTGACCTATCAAATTTGATCATTATAACCAGCTTCCTGTCCCTTTAAAAACTGCATTTTTATTAGAAACTGTGTAACAATTTTATCTAAATATGTATCTAGTTTGATGTGTGCCTCGATATAAATAAAAAATGGATTCTGAAGAAACTGTAATTCTATATGAATTTCACCCAACCTGTTAAATTCTGAATAAATTCTTTCAAGTTGGCTAATTCCCGCTGTCACTTTCCACCACTGTGCCATTTGAGTAAACTAGTTATAAAGCACCAAAACTAGTTAATAGTTAAACTTGTCTGTACGTTTATCAATTTCAGTTTACCTCACAAGGTATAAATCCATTCTTGTCCTGCAAGTACAAGTTACCACCACTCTGCTGTTCTCCACTCACTGAAGCAATTGGAGTAATAGAGATCTTGTCTGTCAGGACACCACATAGCAGCAGGTTTGTGCGACTAAGCACTTTGTGACCGACCAGAAATCTCTCTTCATGCAGGGTCCACTGCTTAAAGTGACTCGTGCTCCATGTTAACTGACTACAACATGGGGTCTTTTGCTGAGACTGAAGTTCCGTGAGGGATATAAATCTGTAACATAATCATTTTCAATTATTTGGCAGAAAGTTGGAGCGTATATGAACTTCAACCATGCTAAATGAACAGATAATCAACATGACAATGATATGCAAACCATAACAATGACATGTAACTAGTGATAACTGAAATATAGAATGTTCTGGAAATACAATGTAATTCTGTCAATATCAGACATAAATGGGCTTCAGAATCCTCAAATTTCTTTCAATGGTCACTGAATTAACCAGCATATGACAGGGGCTTGAAAATACACAAAGGTAATTACTGCTAACAGGGACCATCAGCCCATCTAATTCATCCTCGCACAGAATTCTATTGTCACTTTATCATCATATTTATGATGGGGACTGTCGGAGGATACAGCGGAATTTAGATTGTTTGGCGACTTGGGCAGAGAGATGGCAGATGGAGTTTAATCCGGACAAATGTGAAGTAATGCATTTTGGAAGGTCTAATGCAGGTAGGGAATATACAGTGAATGGTAGAACCCTCAAGAGTATTGAAAGTCAGAGAGATCTAGGAGTACAGGTCCACAGGTTATTGAAAGGGGCAATACAGGTGGAGAAGGTAGTCAAAAAGGCATACGGCATGCTTGCCTTCATTGGCCGGGGCATTGAGTATAAGAATTGGCAAGTCATGTTGCAGCTGTATAGAATCTTAGTTAGGCCACACTTGGAGTATAGTGTTCAATTCTGGTCGCCACACTACCAGAAGGATGTGGAGGCTTTAGAGAGGGTGCAGAAGAGATTTACCAGAATGTTGCCTGGTATGGAGGGCATTAGCTATGAGGAGCGGTTGAATAAACTCGGTTTGTTCTCACTGGAACGAAGGAGGTTGAGGGGAGACCTGATAGAGGTATACAAAATTATGAGGGGCATAGACAGAGTGGATAGTCAGAGGCTTTTCCCCAGGGTAGAGGGGTCAATTACTAGGGGGCATAGGTTTAAGGTGAGAGGGGCAAGGTTTAAAGTAGATGTACGAGGCAAGTTTTTTTACGCAGAGGGTAGTGGGTGCCTGGAACTCGCTACCGGAGGAGGTGGTGGAAGCAGGGACGATAGTGATATTTAAGGGGCATCTTGACAAATACATGAATAGGATGGGAATAGAGGGATACGGACCCAGGAAGTGTAGAAGATTGTAGTTTAGTCGGGCAGCATGGTCGGCACGGGCTTGGAGGGCCGAAGGGCCTGTTCCTGTGCTGTACATTTCTTTGTTCTTTGTATATTTAACTGCCAGGTGAATGATTTCACTGTTTTGGGGTCCATGGTTCTCAATGGAAGATTGTGGACCATCATGAAAATAATAGTTTGCATTCGTAGATCACCTTAAATTTAGTAAAACGTCCCAAGGCGCTTCACAGGTGTGCACCGTATCATCTGGGCGGTGAACTTCTCAAAGGCAGCTGCGCCACCAAAAACCTACTCCAGCTGCCACGAATCAACGAGAATTAAAGTATATTGTCTCGACTCAAAAGTGCTGAAACATTGACCAACAAATCTCAGTACATAGTAAAAGCCACGTTGAAAATAAGATTTTAAAAAGCAATGTGCACAAGGATGAAAACAAAGATTGAATGATGAGCAGAGGTGAGCTTGCGAAAACAAACTCCATCACACGAACCTGCCTCCCATCCATTGACTCCATCTACACCTCCCGCTGCCTGGGGAAAGTGGGCAGCATAATCAAAGACCCCCCCCCACCCGGCTTACTCACTCTTCCAACTTCTTCCATCGGGCAGGAGATACAAAAGTCTGACGACACACACGAACAGACTCAAAGACAGCTTCTTCCCCGCTGTTACCAGACTCCTAAATGACCCTCTTATGGACTGACCTCATTAACACTACACCACTACACCCTGTATGCTTCATCCGATGCCTGTGCTTATGTAGTCACATTGTATACCTTGTGTTGCCCTATTATGTATTTTCTTTTATTTCCTTTTCTTCCCATGTACTTAATGATCTGTTGAACTGCTCGCAGAAAAATACTTTTCACTGTACCTCAGTACACGTGACAATAAACAAATCCAAATCCACCGCCCATACACACATCACTCCATCCCAGATTTTATGAATTTGAATTCCACCAGCTGCCATGGTGGGATTTGAACCCACGTCCCCAGAGCATTAGCCTGGGCCTCTGGATTACTAGTCCAGTGACAGTACTACTAGACTACCATCCGACACATATTAGATAAAAAAACAAAATAAACAGAAATGCTGGAATGAAAAATTGCTACCAATGCACAAGTCAATTAGTAGCTGAAAGAGAAATATAGTTATTACGTTCAGTTGGCCCCTTTATTAAAACAGAGCCATGTAAAGAATGTAGATTTGTTGACAATACCTGTAGCTTAAAGGTAGAATAACTCCATCTTTTCCTTCAGAGCAACAGGGATTACTGCAATTGTGACAAATTCTGCATAGACAATGAAAGAGACAGCTACTCAATTCTTTGCAGGTAATTTCAGAATCGACAACAACAGGAAGGATGTTCTCTGCTGTAAATCTGTACAAATTCTGTAGCCACTGAACATCCTGCAAATTGAAATGCAAGAAAGAATATCACAGCCAGTATTTCAATGTGTTAAGTTTTTCTAAAGCACACCTCAAAAGAATTAGAGATATCCTGACAAACTAGATATCATGTATTTAGCAGTTAATCAAAAAGACGATATCCAACCATACTCTGTTCTGACACACTTTTTACAACATAAAGCTATTAGTATCATCAAAGCAGCCAGAAACAATGGAAAACAAAATTCCACAGCATACACATGACCTAGAAGCTACAATCCCATACTCCGTTCCTATTTGAACTCCACATAAAAGTTATAGACGTCATACCAGCATTTACGGTGCAAGGGGACATTCTGTCCATTGAATCGGTGCAGTCTCTCCTCAGAACAATGCAGTCATTCCCACTCTCCCAGTCAATCCCTGTATACCTGCTGGTTAATTACCTTCAAATACCCACCCCATTTCCTTTTGATGTGGAGATGCCGGCGTTGGACTGGGGTGGGCACAGTCAGAAGTGTAACAACACCAGGTTAAAGTCCAACAGGCTTGTTCGAATCACTAGCGTTCTGAGCGCAGCTCCTTCCTCAGGCTTAAAGGTAGAATAACTCCATCTTTTCCTTGAGAGCAACAGTGTTTACTGCAATTGTGACAAATTGAAAGACATCTGCTCAATTCTTTGCAGATAATTCCAGATTCGACAACAACAGGACAACAACACTGGAGGAAATGGCTGCACTCCGAAAGCTAGTGATTCGAAACAAGCCTGTTGGACTTTAACCTGGTGTTGTAAGGCTTCTTACTATTTTCTTTTGAAGTCACTGATTGGTTTCATTACCGCAAGTTCATTACCACTCACTGCATAAAAAAAGTACTTTGTTCCGAAGAGAACCCCAGTTTCTCAAACATTAACTTGTACTTTTTTAAATTCACTTCCAGGATGTGGGCGTCGCTGGCTAGGTCAGCATTAATTGCCCACCCAAGTTGCCCTTCAGAAGGTGGTGATGAGTGCCTTCTTGAACCCCTGCAGTCCTTGAGGTGTAGGTACACCCAATGTGCTGTTAGGAAGGAAGTTCCAGGATGTTTCCCCAGCGACAGTGAAGGAACAGCAAGGGGAACCTCTAGGTGGTGGGGTCCCCAGGTATCTGCTGCTCTTGTCCTTCTAGATGGGTTTGGGTGTTGTCTAAAGAATCTTGGTGTGTTACTGCAGTGCATCTTGTAGACAGTACACACAGCTGCCACTGTTCGTTGGTGGTGAAGCGTTAGAAGAATGAGGGGGGAGGATCTTATTGAAACTTACAGGATACTGCAAGGCCTGGATAGAGTGGATGTCGAGAGGATGTTTCCACTTGTAGGAAAAACTAGAACCAAAGGACACAATCTCAGACTAAAGGGATGATCTTTAAAACAGAGATTAGGAGGAATTTCTTCAGCCAGAGGGTGGTGAATCTGTGGAACATTTTGCCTCAGAAGGCTGTGGAGGCCAAATCATGGAGCTTCTTTAAGACAGATAGGTTCTTGATTAATAAGGGGATCCAGGGTTATGGGGAAAAGGCAGGAGAATGGGGATGAGAAAAATATCAGCCATGATTGAATGGCGGAGCAGACTCAATGGGCCGAGTGGCCTAATTCTGCTCCTATGTCTTATGGTCTTATTTCTGGCACCCTATCACACATTTCACGCTTAAGTCTCTTTGCTTATTCTGGAACATTTTCAGCATCCTCCAAAGCTGGGAGCCCAAATTAAATGAGCCAGAGCGATCACTTCCACTTGGCGACAGACAGCAAATCAAGAACCTTAAATAACTGGTGTCATTGTTGTTTAATAATAATCGTTTATTGTCACAAGTAGCCTTCAATGAAGTTACTGTGAAAAGCCCCTCATCGCCACATTCCGCCGCCTGTTCAGGGAGGCCGTTACAGGAATTGAACCCGACCCTTTCTTTTCGTTCAGACCCTCGCAATGGATACCAGGGGCTGGTTTAGCACAGTGGGCTAAATAGCTGGCTAGTAAAGCAGACTAAGGCCAGCAAGCAGCACGGTTCAATTCCCGTACCAGCCTCCCCGAACAGGCGCCGGAATGTGGCGACTAGGGGCTTTTCACAGTAACTTCATTTGAAGCCTACTTGTGACAATAAGCGATTATCATTTCTTTTCAACCTGGGGAGCCTCGTATGGCCAATCAGTTGGCTAGAAAGTGACTGACTGGTAGGATGACTTTGTCAATGTTCAGAAGGTGGACTAATTAATAAATTGAGGTAAAATGGCGGTTATTACGAAGGGAGGTCACACTCACAGCACTGCTCAGCTCCCCAAATCCTGACACAAACTCCTCCATAACACTCAATACGTCTTAGGGGAAGAGGCATCAACGGTCAATTCGATTCGGAACCCTTTTTAAAAACACACAAATGTAAACCGATAACGCCTCAATCTCCAATTAAATTTTAAAACCCCGCCGATAACGGCACCAACGTTCGGCAGAGCCAACTGTCACTTCATGGCTTCGTCGCTCAAGTAGGCGCAGTGAGAAGCAACTTCCGGTCCCGCGCCCCGCAGCCGCGTCGACGTCCGGTCCCCTCCGTATCCCACTGACCCGCCCCGCAGCCGCGTCGGCATCCAAATTCCCGTGCCCCGCAGCCGCGTCGACATCCGGCCCCCCCGCGCCCCGCAGCCGCGTCGACATCCGGCCCCCCACACAGCCTCCTTCTCCTGAGCGCTGACTGGACTCACGAGCCGCGCGTCGCAGAAGCTGAGGCGAGAGGAAAGACTCATTCCAAACAGTGAAACCTATAGCCGGGCGGCCTCGGAAAGACAGAGGGCCCCACCCACCGACCGCCTATGTGCCGCTGGGGGTTGTGCGTGTGGCCGCCGGCGCTGCTGCTGCTGCTGTGGGCGCCGCTGGTGCTGCTGCTGGCGGCCGAAACCTCGTCGGCCTCTGAGAAGACACCGGCCGTCTCTGCCCCCCTCAGCCGGAACGGCACCGCCGCCTCCCGGAGCAACGGCACCGCCACCGCTTTGGACAATGTCGCCTCCCTCCTGCGCAACCTGTCCACCCTCAAGAACCTGGTGCTGGCGGCCTGTGCCGGGGCTTTCCTCCTGATTGTGTGCCTGCTGGTCAGAGTCATCAGGTAACCGTGTCTGAGAGAGAGAGAGAGAGAGGGGGGGGGGGGACTTATAAATATCAATCCACACCACTCACCTGAAATAAGGCTTAAAAATAATCGCTGACCAATTCTGGGCGCTGCACCTAATAATAACAATAATAATCTTTATTATTGTCATAAGTAGGCTTACATTAACACTGCAATGAAGTTACTGTGAAAAGCCCCTAGTCGCCACACTCCTGCGCCTGTTTGGGTACACTGAGGGAGAATTCAAAATGTCCAATTCGCCTAACAAGCATGTCTTGTGGGAGGAAACCAGAGCGCCCGGAGGAAACCCACGCCGACACGGGGAGAACGTGCAGACTCCGCACAGACCGTGACCCAAGCCGGGAATTGAACCCAGGTTCCTGGCACTGTGAAGCAACTGTGCTAACCACTGTGATACCGTGCCGCCCACTTGAGGAGGGGGCGCAGATTTTGCTATCAGCGTTCCAGGAATGAGGAATTCCAGTTAAGTAGGTGGATAGGAGGGGTTGGGGCTCTGGAGGCGGGACAGTGTGGATGGGGAGAAACTTGCTGCTGGCAGGAGGATTGAGAAGTAGAGGACGGAGGGGTGGCAAATTTAAGGTGATTGGCAAAAGAAGCTGTGGTTAGCACTGCTGCCTCACGATGCTGAGGACCCGGGTTCCATCCCGGACCCGGGCCACTGTCCGTGTGGAGTTTGCGTGGGTCTCATCCCCACAACCCAAAGATGTGCCGGGTAGGTGGATTGGCCACGTTAAATTGGTCCTTAATTGGAAAAAAAGTAATTGGGTACTCTATAGTTTTTTTAAAAAAGGAGCAATAGCAACATAGGAGGGGGAAACTTTTTCACACGGCCAGCAAATATTTAGGATCTGGAAAGCAGTCCCTGAGTTGGAGGCAGTCGGTTGTGCCATTCAAGGGGGGAATTGGATTATTTTCTGGAAGGCTAGTTAGTCAAGCCAGCATGCAGGCGACCTTCACAAAATCCAATTTAGAAGGATGCGTTTTGTCTCACAAATAAATGATTACACAATGCCCAAGCAGTTCTTCTGCAGGGAGAAAGCAAGGGAGTGGCACTAGGTGAATTGCTCGATCAGTGAGCCAGGGCTGAATGGCCACTTTCTGTACTGTAATTACTGTAATATATGTGTGTGTGTGTGTGTATATAGAGGCAACTCATTTGTCCAATTTAAGCTCATCAAATCCTTCGTATTTCCATTCATAAGTTCCTGTGTCAACTTTTCTTGTTGAAACCCACTACTTGTGACCTCTCTTTGTAATTGCACCTTCCTTCAATTTTATTGTAGCCAGTTTCCATTGTAAATATGGGCATGCAACACCTTGCAGTGTGTGTGGAGAGACATACAGGCTTAACATTTCATGTCAATGACCAATCAAAGGTTTCTCTGCGGATGCTGCCTGGCCATTTCCTAGTTTTATTTTTTAATTTTTGTGATATCTTGCCTTCTAAGTAAGTTATTGAAAAGGTAGCAGGTGTAAGATTTTAATACTTATTGACTGGTATTACACACGTCATCAGGACCAGTTGTATAATCTTCACATTTGGTGGGTTAGTGTCTGGCGATAATTTCAAGTGCATGTGCAGATCTAATTTGTATTTGTTCGGAGTTGGTTGAGCACAGGGCTAAAGAACTGGCTTTTACGGCAGGCCAGCAGCACGGTTCAATTCACGGTACCAGCCTTCCCAAACAGGCGCCGGAATGTGGCGACTAGGGGCTTTTCACAATAACTTCATTTGTGACAATAAGCTAACTTCATTTGTGACAATAAGCGATTTTCATTTCATTTTTCATTTCATTATCTATTTTAAAGTCATGCATTCTGTTCTCGTATTTATATTTTCATTATATTCTTATGTTAGCATTTGTCATGGAAAACTGCCTGTAATAGTATTACAACACTTTTCCCAGGGAGGTGTAATTATGCTGATGGGTTTCCATTACGCTTTTGGAAAGAGGCATTTATAATGGAAAAAGTGCCAGGAATTACAAACCAATGTATGATTTAGAACAGATCATTAATTTAATTTGATGTGCATTCATAATATAAGCTGTTCAGAATGGTCAGGCTTTTTATGTGGTGATAACTGCAGCAGTAAGCTGCTGAAAGAGTTAGGCAAACTAGTAGTTCACCATCACAACTAGAAACATAGACAGTAGGAGCAGGAGGAGGCCTTTTGGCCCCTCGAGTTTGCTCCGCCATTCTTTATGATCATGGCTGATCACCCAACTCAGTAACCTGTTCCCACTTTCCCCCCATACCCTTAGATCCCTTTCACCCCAAGAGCTTTATCTAACTCCTTCTTGTAAACATAAACTGTTTTGGCATCAATTACTTTCTATGGTAGCGAATTCCATGGCCTCACCACTCTCTGGGTGAACAAATTTCTCCTCATCTTAGTCTTAAATAGTTTACCCTGAATTTTAAACTGTGACCCCTGGTTCTGAACTCCCTGCCATTGCAAACAGCCTTCCTGCATATATCCTGTCTCGTCCTGTTAGAATTTTATAGGTTTCTACAAGACCCCCTTCATTCTTCTGAACTCAAGCGAATATAATCCTAACCGACTCAATATCTCCTCGTACATCAGTCCTGCCATCTCAGCGATCTGTCTGGTAAACCTTCTCTGCACTCCCTCTATAGCAAGAACATATTTCCTCAGAGAAGGAGACCAAAACTGCACACTATTCCAGGTGCGGTCTCACCAAAGCCCTGTATAATTGCAGCAAGACATCCCAACTCCTGTACTCCATTCCCCTTGCTATGAAGGCCAACATACATTTGCCTTCTTTACCGCCTGCTGCACCTGCATGCTTACCTTCAGTGACTGGTGTACAAGTACACCCAGGTCTCTTTGCTCATTCCCCTTTCTCAATCTATAGCCATTCCGATAATCTGCCTTCCTGTTTTTGCACCGAAGTGGATAACCCCACATTTATCCACATTATACTGCATCTGCCATGCATTTACCCACTCGTTCAATTGTCCAAATCATATTGAAGCATCGTTACATCCTCCTCACAGCTCACCCTGTCATCCAGCTGTGGATCATCTGCAAATTTGGCAATTTAGATCCCTCATCTAAATCATTAATATATATTGTGAAAAGCTAGAGCCCTACCACTAATCCCTACGGTACCCTATTAGTCTCTGCCTGCCATGAGGAAAAATAATCTATAAAAATCTTTTCATCAGTGTCACAAGTAGGCTCCCATTAACACTGCAAAGAAGTTACTGTTATTCCTGCTCTTTGTTTCCTGTCTCCATCTCACTGTCCCAATCCCATGCGTTTTCATTTTACACGCTAATCTCTTATATGGAACTTTGTCAAAAGTCTTCTGAAAGTCCAGATAAACCACTGGCTCCTCCTTGTCAACTCTGCTAGTTACATCCTTGAAGAATTCCAGTAGATTTTTCAAGCATTCGTAAATCCATGCTTTTTCCGATCCTGCCATTGGTTTCCAAGTGCTCTGCTATTAAATCTTTTATAATGAACTCTAAAATTTTATCCACTACCAACATCAGGCTGTTTTCTCCCTTTTTAAATCGTGGGGTTATATTAGCTACCCTCTGATCGCTAGCGTCTGTAGAATCTTGGAAGATGACTGCCAATGCATCCACTATTTCTAGGACCACTGAATACTCTGGGATGTAGATTATCAGGCCCTGGGATTTATCGGCCTTCAATCCCATCGAGTTACAAGATACCTGTGATTGCCTAATAATTCTGCCTCGATTTTGATTGTATTCCGAAACCGGTAAGTTTGTGGATGAGTCAGCCATGTGCGACTGGTTTTAGAAATTTGGTGCTGAATTATACATTTGCGTCTGATCCCAATCTGATCTTGATCTGGGTGAAGTTTCGCCATTCTACGCTTCATATCTGAGTCCTCCTTGACTCTGTTCTATTTTCACTGCCACGGGCGACTATTCTTATGTTACTTTTCTGACTTTTTAGCCTTTTGTTCCACCTTCGATCCACGCCCACCAGCTGAATAGACCTCCATCTTACAATTCTGTTTATTGAAATTGGAACTCATGGTTCTGCCCTTCAAGACAGTTCATTTTCCAAAGACTTGGTCATTGGAACCCTGCACCACTCTTTATTCTTCCCTTTCTTCTGAGATGTGCAAACTTCTAAAAGCATCTTTGTCACCTAACCACCAGTAATTAGTCTAGGGGATTTTCACAGTAACTCCATTGCAGTGTTAATGTAAGCCTACTTGTGACAAGAAAGATTATTATTTGTCTTTGCTTCATACTTTTATTGATCTTGGCTTTCAATATTGGCCCTGACCTTTCACCAATGATTCTCAATAAAAATGTGAGGGAACATCTTCTTACAACTAATAAAAGCAAATTACTGCGGATGCTGGAATCTGAAACCAGCTTTGACAAAGGGTCACCTGGACTCGAAATGTTCGCTCTTTTCTCTCCCAACAGATGCAGCCAGACCTGCTGAGATTTTCCAGCATTTTCTCCTTTCGTATCTGCTTACAACCACATTTGTTTGTTTCTCGTGCATTTAAGAAAAATAAGGTCTGAACTTCCACAGCAACTCGCAACTGACCTGAGGGGCAAATAAATGCCAGTAAAATAAAAACTCCAGTTCAGTTTTTTTTTCTCTTGATGTTTTCATCAAAGTAGGCAAGTGTCTTGTGAAGACGTGCGTAATACTATCAAATCTATGATGTTCCAGTCTGCCCAGAAATGCTTGAATCTAGTTAAGGTACAAATACAATAGGTTCTTTCATTCTGTCATCAAGTTAAATTTATACAACTATTTTTGTGCGTTATAAGTAGGCCACGTAAACATATAGTCAAAGTATTTGTTCAAACTTGTAAAAAGCAAACTTCTAAAACCTGAAATGAAAACAGAAAATGTTGAAAACAGGCCATTAGTGTACCAGGAAAAGAGTCGAGGGAGGAGACTTCGGTGAGCCTGGAACATGCGTGGTCAAGATGGTCCCAGGAATAGAGTTTTTAAGTTCCAAAGAGAAGCTCTCAGAATTTATTTGTTTTAGTTGGTGACCAGCCTAATTAGAGGGAGCTTAATCCAAGTCTCAAGATTTGGGGCAGGTGAAATCAGTTGATTTAACTTGGCCTTTAAGGATAGCGTTGGCAGCTGCAAATACAAAATGAATGAGCTTCAAGTCAAAGTAGAGATCAGAAGAATTGTTTCTCACAAAATAATTTGTATGGATCAGATTCCCAGCAAAGGTCAGTTTAACTCCTTTAGAAAAAGCGATGTATCTAACATAAGATTGAAAGCTAAAGGAGGTATGCAGACTGACAGTCCAATATGAATGCAACACTGTGGTACTTGTATAGTACTGTGGGAGAGTCCTGGGACATTTAAAATGCTCATCAGAGAATTTATGTTGCATTACTTGTGAAAATCATGATGAAGTTTCAAATTTATATCTTCTTATGAGTGTTCCCTTGCTCTTTGAGCCACTTGGAAGATTAAGTTGATGATGTCTATAGCCTTCATGGAATGTGCAGACTGAGTGGGCAGGCAACTTTTATTTTTCTTTGTTCTTTTTCTCCTTACACCCTCTTGATTTTCTTCAAAAGCAAGTTATTTAGAAATAAACTGGGCTCGAAGCCAAGTCTTGTCACAATTAGCAACATGAACCTTCTACATCACAGGCTCAATACTGAGATTGGACGTGTGTTTGATGTCAGCTCCCACCATCATTGCTGCTGTTCTGTAAACAATGGCGAAAGGAACTCTTTTTCTTGGTGGACTCCTGTAAGCTTACTGCCGACACTTTCTTGCATTTCAACATTAAATGGTCCTTGTTTCAGTTGGAATGGACACATCTTTAATAATCACTTTTGTCTTCTGAATACACATATATGTTCTTGCCCTCAGGTCTGGAAGAAAAATCAAGAAAACAAGAAAATATGATATAATTACAACTCCAGCAGAAAAGGTGGAAATGACCCCACTCAATGAAGAAGATGACGATGATGAAGATGCCACAGTGTTTGATGTAAAATACAGCAGGTACATCATGGTTCTTCCCAGATTTCCCCCAAATCTCAGCACTAGTGATTTATAGGACAATGATTTTAATATTTAAATCACTCAATGATGTGCATTCTGTACGAATAGAAGTATTTTATACACCAGTCATTGAGAAAATATTCCTAGTGCATAAATAGCATATTTTGCAATGAGACATCTCACGGGCCTGTCTATTAAGATCCAGACAAACATACTCACAAGCACAGCTCATTGGAGAGCAACCAAGCATTGGGAATGCTGTCAATATCTACCTTCTAGTATTGAATCTGACTGTAACATTACCTACCTTTGTCCCAGCTGAAGTAACTCCTCGGGGATCAAATTTGGGATCCCGTGGCTTGTGCACCTGAGATGCATGTTCCCTTTAATAACTGAGCAATTGGGAAGCTTTCGTTACACGTTTTGTGATCAAAAATTGAATGTACCTAGCTTCCACTAGTGATATTCGGGTTGTCCAGATTTTTACGGGAAATTTGTCTGACAAGGTAGTTCTTTTACGGTGACGATATAAAATTAGCAACGGCAACTCGCATTTATATAGTGCATTTAATATCCCAAGGCACATCACAGAAGTCTTATCAAGCAGGTTCCAATGCCATATAAACATTGGAATGGAAATTGTCTTCCTTCAGTCCCAACAAAACACTGTGGTTCCCGTAAGCCAACAAGCATCTTCATTGGCATGTTGTTGAAGCTTTCCATTCAGCCAGCTGGTAGATATTCATGCTGAAACAGGACTGCCCAATCATTTTGAATAAAAGCTAAAACGCTGTACATTTAAGTCAGATTTTGGCCATATCTATACAGTGTTCTCAATTGTACTCATTAAGAAGAACCCCTCATTTAGTCAGGGATACAGATCTGAGCTCCATAAGAGAGTAAACAGTTAACTACTTCAGGTGGATAATCTTGGAAAGTTTGATGTAGAATATGCAGGGACATTGGGAAGATTTCACATAGATGAAAGAAATGAGGGACAAAGAGGTGAAGCATCGTTTAACTTTTGACAGACCAGATTAACTGCAATAATTTTGTGCAATTCTCGCCTATTTCTTTTCCATTTCTTTTTGTATCAAATGGGAAACACACAATTTATTAATATGATGTTGACATAATATAATTCCGAAAGTATTTGTTCATCTCTTAGAATTAAATATCGAAAATAAATAGCCTTTCAGTCCTCGGAAAGTTAATAGGGGATAGATTAAAACCTAACTAGGTACATTTATGGCATACTAAATAAAATAATTTAGCTAATTACGCCTATAGTAAATTCTTTGTTGAAGACTTGCAGATTTCGATGTGGACAAACAGCATCTATGTAATGTGACATTTGTGATGATACTTAATGGATTACGGCAATTAGCTGAATAACATGATAAAAAGCTGCCTTATGTACTTTTTTAAATTTGCATATTGTAGCAATTAGCTGCAACCTTCAAGATCCTAATTCCATTTGGTATGAGCTGCTAATTTCATGGTCTCTGACCATTCAAAAACCAGCTGCTGTAATTTTAAAGAAGTGTTTTTGTTGGGAAATTTTTGTCCCCTTTCCTAATTCTCATGTAAATTGACAAAGGACCTCTTTGTTTCCAAATCCATGGAAGAAAAGTAATTTCTAGTTGATCAAAACAAAACACATTGGGGCTATTCACAACAGCAGCCAGTAGAAGAGACTTTCATGGATAGTAATGCATGTTACAGTTCAAGCTTTTTGCCATGATGGTAATCCATTTTGACAACTCGGAGATATTCTATAATTAGACAGAACCTCTTGTGAACGCAAATTTGTGTCTTTATTCTCCAGAAAATAGATTAATCCAAAGTTACAGTAAAAACTTACTGGATGTTACATGGAATGCCCATGATGTTATTCCATTATATAAGAAACTTTTTTTTTTTAAAAGCCAATAAACAAACTCACTAAACTTATTTGACCAGTTTTACTTTATAGAAAAATCTAATGCAAAATATAAATGCAAAAGGACGTTCCTGGATACTATTTCAATACACTAACCAAAACTTTGAGTTTTGTGGTGGACAAAAGCAACAAGCCATAAAGCTGCCCTGGTAAAATCCCACCAGTTTAGTGATCAGCACCAGTTGGGAAGTATATTTCTTGTGCCTGAGATGGCATGCGAAAGCTTTGCCTTTCAATGTATAGTTCGGAGAGCACCTTTTTAGAAGTATATATAACTAACACAAGGGAACTCAAAACCGGCGCTTTGGTTTGTCAGAGAAGCTATGATAAAAGGGACAGATATTTTAGAGTTTTATATACTTGTTTGGAACTGATGCCAGGAAGAAGTACTCACAAGAAGAAAGGCTTAACTCCGGTTGGGATGGCGGTGGTGGGGGGGGGGGCACCAAATTTTAATATAATTAACACAAAATGAAGATTGGTCTTGCAGTCTGCCGGTCTAAAACACATCTGAAAATCCCAGCACCTGTTTCTCAGTTCGGTCCACTTTCATGTCAGTCTTCATAAACCTAGCCACTTTGTACAGGATAAAGCCAGGCAAGTTGAACCCATGCTCATGGCAAAGATAGAGAAATGGGTAGAATATAGGAACAGGAGTAGGCCTTTCAATCTCTTGAGGCTGTCTGTCAATTAATTTGATTGAGACCAATCTTCACTTCCAACTCCATTTACGTCCTGTTGCTACATATCCCTTGATACCCTTACCTAATGAACAGAAACCGCAAACTCTCCTCATGAGTCATCTTAGCTGCCAACAATAATGTTGGAAAATATTTCAACCAATTAAAAGGCTTTGTTCAAACTACTGCTGCTCCTGTGAGGTGTGTTACATCAGTGTACCAAACCTCCCTGGCATAGTCATTGTGTTAACTACAAATGTATGTTAGGTGAATTTTTTTAAAATCGCATATCACTTTCATCAAGTTTGGATGATATGATTCCGATTAAAAAAAACAGTTCCTCTTCCTGCAGCACATTTCCATTTTATGCAGCTGTTTCTGATGTCAGCTGCATACGTTTAGTTTTTGTTTGTTCAGAATTTGGCAACACCTTGCAGTAAACCAGCCAAACCTGTCTCCCTTCTCCTTAAGCACAATCTACTGAGAAGTGGAAGCAGAGAGGAATGAGGCACAGGCAAGTAAGGATATGAAAATGGGTAACTCAGGAAAGAATCATTTGGTTGGATTAATAGACTCGTTGAATGGTTATCTACATAAGAAATACACCTGTACTGGCATTGCAGGTAGACCAGCGAATGTTCGGTAGGTTAATCCTGGGTATGGAGGGATTTTCTTGAGAGGTTGAGTAGGTTGGGCCTGTATTCATTGGAGTTTAGAAGAATGAAATGTGACCTTATTGAGACATATAAAATTCTCAGTGGGCTTGACGGTAAATACTGAGGTTCATAGATCATAAAATTTACAGTGCAGAAGGAGACCATTCGGCCCATCAAGTGCACCAGCTCTTGGAAAGAGCACCCTACTTAATTAAGCCCATGTCTCCACCCTATTCTCAATCCAGTAACCCCACCTAACCTTTTTAGACATGAGTGCAGTTTGTCATGGCCAATCTACCTAGCCTGCACATCTTTGGACTGTGGGAGGAAACCGGAGCACCCAGAGGAAACCCACGCAGACACTGAGAGAACGTGCAGACTCCGCACAGACAAATGACCCAAGCCGGGAATTGAACCTGGGACCCTGGACCTGTGAAGCAACTGTGCTACCCCTTGTGGCAGAGTCTAGGACCAGAGGACATAATCTCCGAGTAAAGGGTCTCCCATTTAAGACCGAAATGAGGGGGAATTTCTTCTGGGAATACTGAATCTAGAATTTTTTACCACAGAGGGATGTAGAGGCTGGGTTGTTAAGTATGTTCAAGACTGAAATAAACAGATTTTTAATCTTGCAACACCAGGTTAAAGTCATCACTCACCTGATGAAGGAAGCTAGTGATTCCAAACAAACCTGGGACTTTAACCTAGTGTTGTAAGACTTCTTAATGTGCCCACCCCAGTCCAACGCCGGCATCTCCACACAAGATTTTTAATCAGTGAGGGAATCCAGGGCTATGGGGATAAGGTGGGAAAGTGGAGTTGAGGAATACATCAGGTCAGCCATGATCCTGTTGAATGGTGGAGCAGACTTAATGGGCTGAGTGGCCTATTGCTGCTCCTCTGCCTTATAGTCTTATAAGAAGCCATTTGGCCCATTATGTTAATGCCGGCTCTCTGCAAGAGTAATTTAGCTTGCCCCTTCCCATTTCCTCTGAGCCTGGCAAGTTTTCTCGTCAGCTGCTTTTACAATTTGGCTTTGAAGACATCTTGCATCTGCCTCCACCACTCAGTCCACCCAATTAATGAATTTATTTACTGCATAAAAAGAGAAGATCGCTGTTGGTTCTTTATCCAATTCTGTCTTGCACTCCACAGACTTCCCCTTTTGTTCTTTAACATCTTAGCGTCTCTCCTCTCCCCCCCCCCCCCCCCCCCCCCACTCCCTCCCCCAACCCTTTCACTTGATTAAAACCTATTACATTTCTACCATTATCCAGTTCTAATGAAAGGTCATTGACCTGAAAAGTTAACCCTGTTTCTGCCTTTACGTCCACTGACTGATCTGTTGAGTATTTCCAGTACTTTCTGTTTTTTACTTTGGATTTGCAGAAATTTGCTTTTGTAAACCTTACTGTGCAATGCTATGGACCACCAGGCAAGGGTGATTTGGAACTGCAAAATTAAGGAGGAAAGGTGACCAATAAGATGACCATAATCTGTGAAAGAAATAACATGGGGAGAAAACACCCTGCATTTGATTTATGACTAATATGAGCAATTTAAAAAAAAAAAAAAAAAAAATCGCCCACACAATGGTGGGTGAGGTTTTAATTACCAGTAATCTTAATGACATAACTTGAACTGAAAAGGTCACTAAAGCCAAGCAAAATTGCTAGATTTTAATGACACCAACTTTAAGCGCTTCAAAGGTTTCATCAGAATGAACTTGAATGTTTGAATATGACTGGGAAAATGGAGTTCCTTCAAGATAGTGACTCTGGTCCATTGCACTCAATGTGTACCCATGCAAGGGTAAAAACAAAGGCTCTCTGACCTGGTTGGATGGGTAAACAAGCAACTCATAAAGAAGACCATAAAAGAAAATGGAGCGAGTGAGAAAATATTTCTGCTTGCAATTTTAAAAGGGTATCAGAGTGGCAATGGTGAACTCTGAATTGGATGTGCAAGAGAAACAGCGAGTACCAATTATTTTCACTCCGAAGAAAAACTAGGGCCAGAGCGGGCCACTAAAATTGGGATTGGGTGATGGCACAGCGACTGATGGTACACACATTGCCAAAATGCTAAGTGCGCTCTGTCGCCTCGGGTTATACAGGTATGTTTGAGCTGGGAGAGGAATTATAGGGTGCTGTGAAAGTAACTTGTAACACAATTCATAATACTGAACCAAGATTGCCAGGCGGTCAGCACAACCTACGGTGAATAAATCTTGGGGTCCGAGATGCACCTGACGTTTCTTGAGGAAATAAGGGAAGAAATTAAAGGAACTCTAGTATAAATCGTCCACAATCTCAGAATAATGGAGAGCTGCCTGGGGATTGGGGATGTTTACTTTTGTTTTGGTCCATAAATGTAACAAAAATTACTCCGGAGAAACTACAGACCAGTGCATTTGATGTCTCTGTTGTTTGTAAAGTTCTGGAAATCCTTATTAAAGAGGAATTGCTGGATAGAGGTAAAAGCATAAAATATAGCCAGTTTCATGAAGAGAAGACCTTGCCAATGTAACCTGGTTTTCTTTGAGGATGTGACTAGAGTTTGATGAGTACAGCAGTAGACGTGGTGTACTTCAGAATTTTATGACGGCCTTTTTGAACTGTGCCTTGGTAAGGTTGATAATCTAAAAGCAGCAAGAATTCATGAAAGTATTTTACAGTGAGTCACATGAAGAATACATTATGCCCTTATTGCCTCCAGCACACTCCTGGCCAGCCTCCCGTCTTCCGCCCTCTAAACTCTTTCTGATCATGGTATAAGGAAAATTAGATAGATCTTGGCATTGTATTATCAAGTTGTTCCTACATTCTGCCAGAGTTCGTCCAAAACCCTCTTGGGAGCAGGGTTTTCATCCGATGCTTCTAGCAGAATTGCTGCTGATGGTGAATATTATCAGTTTACCAATTTGCTCTGACTGCAAGCAGCTTGCTCTGTTCGTTTAGCCATAAAAATGAGCAGTACTCATTTTTATGCCATGCGCATATGTAGGGAAGTTCGCAAAATCACGCCTGAGATTCCATTGCGATTGTGCAGGTGACATTTTTCCCCACACACTTTCCCATTATCACGGAGTTTGCATAAATTGGCTAATTCGGTAAAACAACAAACAGCATATTAATTACAATCTGTTCACCAAAAGTAAACTAGGTTTAAAAGGAAAGTTTTATTTTACAGAGCTTGGTTTTTATAATTTCTCGATAACTTATTGAATGTAATTACTGATTTAAAGTATGCAAGTACTGTCGTGCAGGTGAAATCCCACCTTCCTTCTCATTGAGAATACCCTTCACTGTATTGTGTGGCACTACCACTGTGCTAAATGGGATAATTGCAAATCTAACTAGCAACTGAGAAATGGTTACCTATGAGGCACTGTTATCATCAGCGGCAGAATTGTTCTCGACCACAAGCTGTAAACTCATGACCCCGCATATCCCCCTCTCTCTGTCATTACCACCAAGCTGTGGGATCGACCCTGGTTCAATGAAGAGTATAGGATGGCATGCCAGACATACCTAAAAATGTGATGTCAACCTGATGAAGCTACAACACAGGACTACTGTCATGCCAAACAGCAGAAGCTGAATGCGATGAACAGAGCTAATTGATCCCACAATCAATGGATCTGTTTTAGCTCTACAATCCTGCCACATTCAGTCATGAACGGTGGTGGACAAGTAAACAACCAACATGAGGAAGAGACACCACAAATATACCAATCTCAATGAAAGCGGAGCCCAGCACATCGGTGCAAAAGGTTGAAGCATTTGCAACCACCTTCAGCCAGAAGTGCTGGGTAGATGATGCATCTCGGACTCCTCCGGAGGTCCCCAGCATCACTGATGCCAGTCTTCAGCCAATTCGATTCCCTCCACATGATATCAAGAAATGACTGGAGACTCTGAATACTGCAACGGTTATGACTCTGCAGGGGGCGAGGCAGATTGGAGTCATGCCTAGCACAAAGGAAGATGGTTGTTGGATGTTAATTATCTCCGTTCCAGGACATTACTGCAGGAGCTCCTCAGGGTAGTGTCCTGGACTCAACCATAGTTACATGCTTCATCAAGCACCTTCCTTCCATCATGAAGTCAGAAGTAGGTATATTTGCAGATGATTACACAATGTTCAGCACCATTCACAATTCCTCAGACACTGGAACACTCCGTGTTCATATGTGGCAAGACCTGGACAACGCTCCCACTTGGGCTGACAAGCGACAGGAACATTTTGTGCCTGGCAATGACCACCTCCAACAAGAGAGAATCCATCCTTCTCCCCTTGACATTCAATGGCATTACCATCGCTGAATCCCCCCACTATCAACATCTACAATAAATATTCAAATGAAAGCAAGATACTGCAGATGCTGGAAACCTGAAGAGTGACACAAATTTGAAACGTTAACTCTGTTTCTCACTCCACACATGCTGCCAGACCTGCTGAATTTTTCCAGCATGTTCTTGTTTTATTATCTGCAAATTGCACTGTAGCAACTCAACCGCATCTTTCAAACCCATGACCTCTGCCACCTGGTGAGATGTTTTTTTCCAAACTGGGGGGTCGAGTTTCAAGGGTGGGTGTTGGGAGGGTTGCAGAGCAATCGTTTGGGGCTTTTCCAATCACAGGAGAAGGGGCCCAATGGCAGCGACCGGTTTTTCAGAATGCCGGCCGCAACAGACCTTTAAATGCGAACGCTGCAATCGTCCTGATAGAAGCGGCGGCAGTGAGCAGGTCACGCGCCCAGCGCATACACTGATGTCACGCACCCTGTACATCCATGTTTTGGGTGCAAAATCATGGAGCAGAGATTTCTCCATTTTGTAGCTGTCAGCAAACCGGTAACAGGACTGTAAAGAACTGAAGATGGGTCATTTTGTAATAAGGAAGAGAGCGCCTGAGATACAAATAAGCCAGGATTTTATAACTGAATCTGGTGGAGAGAACTGCTCAGGAGAGTCCATGGTAGGACAAGGCAGTGCCGGTGTGAGCTGGACACAGAGCTCCAGGACCTTTGGTGAACTTCTCATTGAGAAGAAACTGAAATTGGGAACAAAGCAGTACAAAATGATTTCTTGAGGTATGGCTTTGTTAATTGTGCCAATGCAAATCAGGATGCAAAGCCCCTGTGTGTTATATGCAGGGAAGTACTGTCAAAGAGAGTTGGATGCTAACTATGTCTTGCCTTGCAAACATCTTTTCAATTATAAACAACTGCGAATTGCAAAGGAATCATAGAATTTACAGTGCAGAAGAAGGCCATTCTGCCCATCGAATCTGCACTGGCCCTTGGAAAGTGCACCCACTTAAGCCCACACCTCCACACCATCCCAGTAACCCCACCTAACCTTTTTGGACACTAAGGGCAATTTATCATGGCCAATCCACCTAACCTGCACATCTTTGGACTGTGGGAGGAACCCGGAGGAAACTGACGCAGACACTGGGAGAACATGCAGACTCCACACAGACAGTGACCCAAGCCGGAATCTAACCTGGGGCCCTGGAGCTGTGAAGCAATTTGTTACCCTGCTGCCCTATAAGGATGGTGATTGCTTTCAGCACTGTGAAGAAGTAGATGATTTCCAAAAGTCACTGAAAGTTTTTTCCGGTGCGAGTACAAAGCCAAAACTACTTCAGGTTCCCCACACTGCTACGACATTGACATCACGCACCCTGTACATCCATGTTTTGGGCGCAAAATCATGGAGGAGAGATTTATCCATTTTGTAGCTGTCAGCAAGCAAGTAACAGGACTTTTTGAAGAAAATAGTGTTAGTAAGGGAACTGTCAATAGATAAGTAAGCCTTATTCAGTCGCATCTGGCTCCATTCATCACTCACCAACAGTTTTTGTCGCTACTTTCCAAAGGAGAAATTTAAGATTTTGAAAGAGAAGAGGTGGGTGAGGGTGAAAAATTCTTTTGCATGTGAGTCCCCAAAGTCAATGATTAACTTACCGCTGACTCCAAATGAACAGACTGGACTTGTGCACCTCAGCTGTGACAACACATTAAAAACATGTCACAGATCCATGAGGCTGTCAGCATCTGGAGCAGCGTATCCAGTGCTGAGTAAAACAAGCATTTGTTGCTGTTGACCTTGCCCTTCACAACGACCAACGTGTGAGGTTGGATTTTCATCCTCACAAAGATGACACAAAGGAACAGACTGAACTCTGCACCTGATGTACGCAATGCCCTCTCCTCCTGTGGATCTGGTTGGAGTGGGATCATGCGGACCAAGCAGGCTCACCTGTCTCATTTAAGAAGTCTTACAACACCAGGTTAAAGTCCAACAGGTTTGTTTCGATGTCACTAGCTTTCGGAGCGCTGCTCCTTCCTCAGGCTCCTTCCTCATTCACCTGAGGAAGGAGCAGCGCTCCGAAAGCTAGTGACATCGAAACAAACCTGTTGGACTTTAACCTGGTGTTGTAAGACTTCTTACTGTGCTCACCCCAGTCCAACGCCGGCATCTCCACATCCTGTCTCATTTAAGTTGAGCAAAAATAGTGTCGTGAAGGTCGGCCGGCGTGGGTCGCGAAGGTCAACCGATTGGTAAAAGTGGAAGAAAAGTTTGAAAAACACTGAAGGTATGGGCAGCAGATACACGAGGGCACCACCCGCTGCCAGTTTCCCTCCAAACCACACCATCCTTATTTATTTAAAATATATATATATTTATTCAAATTTTTGAACAGATTTTCAACAAACCCCCCCCCAACAAAAAGAAAGAAACAAGAACACAACAATCAAAAATTATACATTGGATTTCCCCCATATAACGATAACCCCCCATATGACATTTAAAAGCACCAATAGGGAAGCCCCCCCCCACCCACCCAAATGCCCCCCCCAAAAGAACCCCCCTCCCCTCCCACGACCCTGGGCTGCTGCTGCTGACCACCTAACGCTCCGCGAGATAGTCTAGGAACGGTTGCCACCGCCTGAAGAACCCCTGCACAGACCCTCGCAAGGCAAACTTTATCCTCTCCAGCTTGGTGAACCCTGCCATGTCACTGATCCAAGCTTCCACACTAGGGGGCTTTGCATCTTTCCATAATAGCAAAATCCTCTGCCGGGCTACCAGGGACGCAAAGGCCAGAATATCGGCCTCTTTCACCTCCTGCACTCCCGGCTCGTCCCTTACCCCAAATAGTGCCAACCCCCAGCTCGGTTTGACCCGGGCTTTCACCACCTTGGACATTGTCCTTGCAAAACCCATCCAGTGCCGGGCACGACCAGAACATATGGACTTGATTTGCTGGGCTTCCCGAGCACCTCCCACATCTGTCCTCCACCCCAAAGAACCTACTCAACCTCGCCCCTGTCATATGCGCTCTGTGAGTAACTTTGAACTGTATTAGGCTGAGCCTGGCGCAAGAGGAGGAAGAATTTACCCTACTCAGGGCATCGGCCCACAGATCCTCATCTATCTCCTCTCCCAGCTCCTCCTCCCACTTGCCCTTTAACTCCTCCACCGAGGCCTCCTCCTCTTCCTTCAGCTCCTGGTAAATCGCCGAAACTTTGCCTTCTCCAACCCATACACCCGAAATCACCCTGTCCTGAATCCCCTGTGCCGGGAGCAGCGGGAATTCCCTCACCTGCCGCCTCACAAACGCCCTCACTTGCATGTACCTGAAAGCGTTTCCCGGGGGTAACCCAAACTTCTCCAGCGCCCCTAGGCTCGCAAACGTCCCATCGATGAACAGGGCCCCCATTCTTCTAATCCCTGCCCGATGCCAGCTCCGAAACCCCGCATCCATCCTTCCCGGGACGAACCGATGATTCTCCCGAATCGGGGACCAAACCGAGGCTCCCACCTCGTCCCTGTGTCGCCTCCACTGCCCCCAGATCTTCAACGTCGCCGCCACCACCGGACTCGTGGTGTACCTCTTCGGCGAGAGCGGAGCGGTGCTGTCACCAGCGCCCTCAGGCTCGTGCCCACACAGGTCGCCATCTCTAACCTCTTCCACGCCGCCCCCTCTCCCTCCATTACCCACTTACGGATCAGCGCCACATTGGCTGCCCAATAATAGCCCCACAAATTTGGCAGTGCCAGCCCCCCCTGTCCCTGCTACGCTCCAGAAACACACACTTCACCCTCGGGGTCTTATTCGCCCACACAAAACCCATGATGCTCCTGCTTACCCGTTTGATAAAGGCCTTGGGGATCATAATGGGAAGGCACTGGAACACAAAGCGAAACCGCGGGAGGACCGTCATTTTGACCAACAGCACCCTACCCGCTAGTGAGAGTGGCAGCATGTCCCATCTTTTAAAATCCTCCTCCATCTGCTCCACCAACCGCGTCAAATTGAGCTTGTGCAGGGCCCTCCAACTCCTAGCTACTTGGATCCCTAGGTACCGAAAGCTCCTTTCCGCCCTCTTCAGCGGCAGCTCGTCTATCCTCCTTCCCTGGTCCCCTGAATGCACCACAAAGAGTTCACTCTTCCCTATGTTGAGTTTATACCCCGAAAAGTCCCCAAACTCCCTTAGGATCTGCATGACCTCTGCCATCCCCTCCACTGGATCTGCCACATACAGCAACAGGTCGTCAGCATACAACGACATCCGGTGTTCCTCTTCTTCACCCCCCCCCCCCCCCCCCCCCCCCCCCCCGGGACCGGTCCCCTCCATTTCCTGGACTCCCTTAGTGCCATGGCCAGAGGCTCAATTGCCAGTGCAAACAACAAGAGGGACAGGGGGCACCCCTGCCTCGTCCCCCGGTACAGCCAAAAGTACTCCGACCTCCACCGATTGGTAGCCACACTCGCCACGGGGCTCTATATAGCAGCCTGACCCAGCTGATGAACCCCTCCCCGAACCCAAACCTCCGCAACACTTCCCAAAGATACTCACACTCCACCCGGTCAAAGGCTTTCTCTGCGTCCATAGCTGCCACTACCTCCGCTTCCCCCTCCACCGGGGGCATCATAATCACATTGGGGAGCCTCCGCACATTTGTATTTAATTGCCTACCCTTCACAAATCCCATCTGGTCCTCCTGAATCACCCCCGGGACACAGTCCTCAATTCTCGTAGCCAGCACCTTTGCCTTCTCCTAGCCAGCACCTTTGCCAGCAACTTAGCATCAACATTGAGGAGCGAGATCGGTCTATACGACCCACATTGCGGTGGATCCTTGTCCCGCTTCAGGATCAAAGAAATCAGCGCCCTAGACATTGTCGGGGGCAAGGTCCCCCCCCCCCTCCCTCGCCTTATTGAAAGTCCTCACTAGCAACGGGCCCAGCAGGTCCACATATTTCCTGTAGAATTCAACCGGGAACCCATCCGGCCCCGGGGCCTTCCCCGCCTGCATGCTCCCCAATCCTTTAACCAACTCCTCCAGCCCAATCGGTGCCCCCCCAACCAGCCAGCTCCTCCTCCTCCAGCCTCAGGAACCTCAGCCGATCTAAGAATCGTCGCATCCCCTCCTCCCCCGCTGGGGGCTCAGACCTGTACAGATCCCCATAGAAGTCCCTAAATACCTTGTTTATTCTCACCGCACTCCGCACCGTATTCCCCCCTCTCTCCTTAACTCCACCAATCTCCCTCGCTGCCTCCCTCTTGAAGCTGGTGTGCCAGCATCCGACTCGCCTTCTCCCCATACTCCTGCGTCGCCCCCTGCGCTTTCCTCCACTGTGCCTCTGCTTTCCCTGTGGTCAACAGGTCGAACTCCGTCTGGAGGTTCCGTCACTCCCTGAGTAGTCCCTCCTCTGGGGCCCCTGCATACCTCCTGTCCACCCTTAAAATCTCCCCCACCAACCTCTCCCTCCCCCCTCTCTTCTCACTGTGGGCCCTAATGGAGATTAGCTCTCCCCTGACCACCACCTTCAGCGCCTCCCAGACTACCCCACCTACACCTCCCCATTGTCGTTGGCCTCCAAATATCTTTCAATGCACCCCCGCACCCGCCCGCACACCTCCTCATCCGCCAATAGCCCCACATCAAGGCGCCACAGCGGGCTCTGGTCCCTCTCTTCCCCCAACTCCAGCTCCACCCAATGCGGGGCGTGGTCCGAGATGGCTATGGACGAATATTCCGTTCCCTCCACTTTCGGGATTAGCGCCCTACTCAAAATGAAAAAAATCTATCCGGGAGTAGGCTCTATGGATGTGGGAAAAGAAATAAAATTCCCTGGCCAGCGGCCTGACAAATCTCCATGGATCCACCCCCCCCCCCCCAAATCTGGTCCATAAACCCCCTGAGCACCTTGGCCGCAGCCGGCCTCTTACCCGTCCTGGACCTAGACCGGTCCAGTGCTGAAGTCCGCCCCGCCCCCCCCCCCATTATCAAACTTCCTACCTCCAGATCTTGAATCCGACCCAGCATGCGTTTCATAAATCCGGCATCACCCCAATTCGGGGCATTATCGTTCACCAGTACCACCCGCACCCCCTGCAACCTACCGCTCACCATCCCATATCGACCTCCATTATCCACTACAATATTCATTGCCTCAAACGATACCCTCTTTCCCACCAGTATTGCAACCCCTCTGTTCTTCAGATCCAGCCCTGAATGAAAGACCTGCCCTACCCATCCCTTTCGCAGCCTAACCTGATCTGCCACCTTCAAAATGTGTCTCCTGGAGCATAACCACGTCTGTCTTCAGTCCCTTTAAGTGCACGAACACCCGGGCCCTCTTAACCGACCCGTTCAGGCCCCTCACATTCCAAGTTATCAGCCGGATTGGGGGGCTACTCTTTCCCCCCCCCCCCCCCCCCCCCAGCCGACTAGCCATCTCCTTTTCTAGGCCAGCCACCTGCCCACACCTCCCGCACCCTCCAGTCCCCCAGGCGGCGGACCCCCGCCCCGACTACCTCTCCTACTTCCTGCTCCCTTTTGGCCAATGCAGCAGCAACCCTGTCCCCCCCATTTCCCCCCCCCCCAGCTAGATCCACATCTCGCCATTTTGCTCCCCCCATGACACTCCCGTAAGTCAACTGACTCCTGCTGACCCCGGCCTCTCCCGTCATTCCATCGACCCCCCAGTATGAAAATCCCCCCATCCCTTGGCAGTCAGTGAGCGCTCCCCTCCAGCACCGCCCTCCCCGGCTCCACCCCCATCCTTCCCTACCGCGGGAAAAAGCCTGCGCTTTCCTGAGCCGGCCCCGCCCCCTCTGGCGCAGCTCCTTTTTGTGCCCTTACCCCAACTCCCCATCCCTGCGCCTCCACTCCCCCTCTTCCTCCGTGAGGCCCTGCCCCTCCAACACCGACGCCCACACTCTCCCACAGCCCCCACATCAAATCCATTCACCCATCCACTCCCAGCACTCAAACCCAGAGAACATTCCCCAAATGCAATAAACACAGTAAACATCTGCCCACGACCAACCCTCAATTTATGTCCAACTTTTCAGTTTGCATGCCTCATCTGGCGTTTCAAAATAGTGGTGCCGATCTTGGCACGTGACCCAAAATCGCGCTGGCTGCAGCATCCCGAACTTCACCCCCTTCTGATCGAGCACCGCCTTAGCCCGGATTAAAAAAACAGCCCTCTTCTTAGCCACCTCCGCACTCCAGTCCTGGTAAATTCGGATCTCCATGTTCTCCCACCTGCTGCTCCGCTCTTTTTTGGCCCATCTCAGGACACACTCTCTGTCCATAAAGCGGTGGAACCTCACCACTACTCCCCTTGGCGGCTCATTGGCTTTGGGTCTCCTTGTCAGGACCCGATGAGCCTCATCTAGCTCCAGGGGCCTCGGGGAAAGCTCCCGCGCCCATCAGCGAATTGAGCATCGTGCTCATGTATGCCCCGGCATCGGGCCCCTCCACTCCTTCAGGGAGACCCAGAATCCAAAGTTTCTTCCTCCTCTACCTATTCTCCAGGTCCTCTAATTTTTCCGCCCACCTCTTGTGCAGCGCCTCGTGCACCTCGGCTTCACCGCCAGGCCCAAGATCTCATCCTCGTTCTCCGACACTTTTTGCCGCATCTCCCGGATCGCCGCCCCTTGGGCCTTCTGGGTCTCCACAAGCTTCTCAATCGCCACCTTCATTGGCGCCAGCATTTCTGTCTTCAGCTCCTCAAAGCAGCGTTAAAGAAGCTCCTGCGCCCATGCTGCTTGGTCTCCACCCGCCGCCATCTTGCTTTTCCTCCCTCTCACTTTTCGCTGCCCCAAGATCACTTTTTTAACTGGTCTACTCCTGGTCCAATCCATATAATGTCGGGGGGGACCTTGCTGTCATCTTCCCACACTGGAAGCCGTCGAACAATTGCCGTTGGGGCCCCTCTGGAGAGCCCAAAAGTCCGTTCCCGGCGGGAGCTGCCGAACGTGCGACCTACCTCGGCATAGCCGCACCCGGAAGTCCACACCATCCTTATTTGGAGTTGCATTGAACCTGTGACTGTGAACAAATGGCAAATTCCTGGACATCCCTCCCTAACAGCACTGTGGATGTATCTACACCACATGGACAGAAGTGATTCAGGAAGACGGCTCACTCCCTGCACAGTCTCCCTGTGTTTGCGTGGATTTCGCCCTCACGACCCAAAGATGTGCTGGGTAGGTGGATTGGCCAAGCTAAATTGCCCCTTAATAAAACAAAACGGAAGACGGCTCACCATCACCTCTTGAGAAAGATTAAGGATGGGAAATAAATGCTGGCTTAGCCAGCAACATCCATAATCCTGTCAATTTTGTATCACCATTTATAGCTCTGAGCAGTGATGCATGAAACAGAATTTGCAATTAGCCTGAACTTAAAAACTGGTGGAAGGTTTAGAGTCTCAATGACTTATTCTGCATAGTGCTGAGCTTTATTCTGTGGTGTATTCATATAATAAACTGATAATTGGAGCTTCAGTACTAGTTATGATATTGACCCTTTGATCAGTAGACCATCCACCGGTCACTGTATAAAACAGAGGCACACAAAAGTATTGTTTTGATTCGTGATTCTGATATGGAAATGTAAGGTAACATTTTTAAGTGACATTTGTTTTGCTGTCCCAATAAATTGCTGCCAAAATGCGAGTTTTATTTCTGCTGACTGCATTCGCTTAGAAAATTGGCATAAGGTTAATTGCAAAACATAGAATAACGGTGAGATAGGTTTGCCTACATAATTAAACTGATGGACGTTTTGGAGGGTCGTCGCTGTATCTCCAACAGATTTGATTGTGTGACAAAAATTAGAATCATAGAATTTACAGTGCAGAAGGACGCCATTCGGTCGGTCAAGTGTGCACCGGCCTTTGGAAAGAGCACCCTTCTTACGCCCACGCCTCCATCCTATCCCTGTAACCCAGCAACCTGACCTAACCTTTTGGTCACTGGGGCAATTTAGTATAGCCAATCCACCTAACCTGCGCATCTTTGTACTGTGTGGGGAAACTGGAGCACCCGGGGGAAACTCATGCAGACACGGGGAGAAAGTGCAGACTCCTCACAGACAGTCACCCGAGGCTAGAATTGAACCCGGGTCCCTGGAGCTGTGAGGCAGCAGTGCTAACCACTGTGCCAGTGTTCCCCCTTCAATTCAGGCGCAACCCATCCTGCTTGTACAGGTCCCATCTGCCCAGAAGCAATCACAATGATCCACGGTATTCATTTCTGATTTTTGATTCAAATCCATTCGCAGAAACTAATCCGAAACATTGGAATCTGGGGAGGGATTCTCCGACCCCCCGCCGGGTCGGAGAATCGCCGGGGGCTGGCGTGAATCCCGCCCCCGCCGATTGCCGAATTCTCCGGCACCGGATATTCGGCGGGGGCGGGAATTGCGCCGGTTGGCGGCCCCCCCCTTGGCGATTCTCCAGCCCGGATGGGCCGAAGTCCCGCTGCTGGAATGCCTGTCCCGCCGGCGTGGATTAAACCACCTCTCTTACCGGCGGGACAAGGCAGCGCGGGCGGGCTCCGGGGTCCTGGGGGGGGGGCGCGGGGCGATTTGGCCCCAGGGGGTGCCCCCACGGTGGCCTGGCCCACGATCGGGGCCCACCGATCCGCGGGCGGGCCTGTGCCGTGGGGGCACTCCCTTCCGCCTTCGCCATGGTCTCCACCATGGCGGAGGCGGAAGAGACTCCCTCCACTGCGCATGCGCGGGGATGCCGTGAGTGGCCGCTGACGCTCCCGCGCATGCGCCGCCCGGCAAAGTCAGTTGCGCGCCAGCTGGCGGGGCACCAAATGCCTTTCCCGCCAGCTGGCGGGGCGGAAATCAGTCCGGCGCGGGCCTAGCCCCTCAAGGTTAGGGCTCGGCAGCTCAAGATGCGGAGGATTCCGCACCTTTTGGGCGGCGCGATGTCGGACTGATTCGCACCGTTTTTGGCGCCGGTCGGCGGACATCGTGCCGATTGCGGAGAATCCCGCCCCTGATTCCTGTCCTAAATATATTTCAATATAATATTGCAAGCTTTAATTACAAACTAATGAAATTAAAAATTCAGGTTTGAACACTTGTGGTTCAGTTTGTTTTGTTTCAAATGAGGTGCGATCAGGTTGTCCTATTTGCACGTAAGATCCAAAGTAATTGATTTGAAGCTTCATTGAAAGAAAGGAAGAGGCAGTTTGCAATTCCTGCCACAGAATTAGTTTACAGTTTCCAAGAATCCATTAGATTATTTATAGGCTGGATTCGCTGTGATTGATTTTTTTTTTTTCTCTTCTGTCCCTAGGTGAAGATTTGTGTGAAGTGACTGTGTTACACGGATGGCCAGTCACACTGCCAACCACCAGCCTTCTGGATGAAAACTGGGTTTGACTTGTCATCTGTATCAGCTTTCCTTTCAGCTTCGTGCATATTACAGACTGTGTATAGCAAAATCTAAATTATCTCTTGTCCAGTTTATCACCAGAGCAATAATCCTGTCTGTTTCCTGTGGACTTTATAGAAAGCTTTTTTTTTAAAAAAAAAAAAGACCTATTTTATTATGTTTTGAACTGCATCAGATTTGTATGTATGACACTAGTTGTGTGTTTGTACTCTTGTCCAAAGTAGCATATTTGTACTGCAAGACTGAGATGAAGTGGAATGTAATTTAGCGCTTAAATGGGTTTCCAGGGTGAGGTGTGGTGTTAGGTCTTTGGTTTGGAAATGATACACGCACACACTGTCAGACTGGGGCAGCACATGGTCACTTTTCAAAATGTGTGATTCCTTCAATGTCGATTATTCGTACGCGTCTGCAAGTAAAAGTAAAGTCGCCACAGTCCATGGTGACCATGGGATGCTTTCCCCTTTTGAGGGGGAGAGCCGACTGGGGATGATTTAACCTGAAGGTCACCGCACCTCGGGAGTGGGGCAAGGTTGAGAAGGTGGGGGCCTTCGTGAATAACCTCAGCCGGTACAGGAATTGAACCTGTGCTGTTGGTCTCGCTCCGCATCATGAACCAGCTGTCCAGCCAACAAGTATGCAAGTCCGGATTGATCCTTTTCTATATAATATTGTGAGCGGTTCCCAAGAATTTTTACAACCTGTGAATGAATCCTACATTTGGGGTGGTGGAGCAAATCAATTGATTAGCAGATAGTTGGTATGTATTTTGTAGAAAAATTGGCTCTGCATGGTCATGTGGACTAATCATAAGGATCATACTGTGTGGAGCAGGACCTAATCTGGTAGGTTATCTAAGGAATTGGTAATATAGTATTTATAATTTAACACTTGTTGGAAAAATACATTAACCTGCTTCTGCTTGCAAGAGACAAGTGCACAGTGAAAATTCAAGTATGGAACCACATAAATGGCT
Source organism: Scyliorhinus torazame (assembly GCF_047496885.1). Taxonomy (NCBI): domain Eukaryota; kingdom Metazoa; phylum Chordata; class Chondrichthyes; order Carcharhiniformes; family Scyliorhinidae; genus Scyliorhinus; species Scyliorhinus torazame. Next base: position 20,724,973 of record NC_092718.1, on the reverse strand, counting down.
GACCTGAAAGTTACTAAAATGTATGGATCATGGTGGTATGGTGAAGTGCTCTGAAGTACTATTCGGTGGTATGTTGGCTGTAGCCCTAGTTTGAGCCTCCACTCCCAACGTTCTGTTATAACTGGCTGCAACAGTTAACGCTGTTCAAACTGTATGCAGGAGCTCATATGATTGTATGGTTTAAGCATGACAGTTGTAAAAATGCTCAACATGTCTTTCAGTTTACTTGTGTTGGACAGACTCTCATCACGAGTACTTTGCCAGACTGCAAGTTTTAAAAACAAAACTATGCTGTGCTCCAGTTGACCGCTTTCTGGTTCAGGGTTGGGCTCCTGGATTTATTCTTCACAGCGAATAGTGCACCACGTAGTTGCTATTATGTTTCTGTGCATCAGTAACATTACACGACATGCAAATTCACACTTCAATCAATATTTAGATCATAGAATAGAAGACCATAGAATCCAGAAGGAAGGAAGCCATTCAAGTCTGCACCGACCCTCTGAAAGAGCACTCCACCCGAGCCCACTCCCCAGCTCTATCCCTATAACCCCACTTACCTAACCTTTTTAAAATCTTTATTGTCACAAGTAGACATACATTAACACTGCAATGAAGTTACTGTGAAAAGCCCCTCACCGCCTCATTCCGGCGCCTGCTCGGGTACATGGAGGGAGAATTCAGAATGTCCAAATTATCTACAACACTTCTTTCGGGACTAGTGGAAGGAAACCGGAACATCCGGAGGAAACCCACGCAGATGTGGGGAGAACGTGCAGACTCCACAGACAGTTACCCAAGGCTGGAATTGAACCGGGTCCCTGACACTGAGGCAGCAGTGTCAATACCTTTCATTATTTAATTATCTCAGTCAATCATCTTAACCTCCCAATACTGGCGTTACCACTAACTGACATGAAACCAGTACCCCATCCAAATGTTCCATTATTCACAAAGTTCTTTGCAGGCCCGATCCATGATTAAAAGACACTAATTGTGCATGCAGCAGGAATTTCTCATGCCAACCGCTATGTTTTACTGAAATTTAATGAAGGAAGGGAAGAGGAGTACATCAAATACAGTTGTGTGTATTTCACACATTCAATGTTGCACTTTAAGTAACTGTGAGAGCACTGCATTTTTAACATATATTCCATTTGCCATTTGTTACTAGAAGCTGTTGACTCAACAGAATCATCAAGTGGTAGGATGCAAGTACTTTAGTACATGATAAGAGGACCAGTATTGCTGAATGTAATTTTAAAAAATACATACCGTCGCCATTAACGTGTGGCAGTCCATAGTGATAGGCTCAAAGGAACAGGCTCAGAGGAACAGGAACATTCTCAAACTTGTTTTTCCCTCAGAGCGTTAAAAGCAAGGTGGATGTAGAAGATGAATTATTGTAAGTATTGTCATACTGTTTTTAGTTGTCAAAAAGATTGAGAATAAGTCCTCAGCCATACCTCTTTACTGTCCTCTTTCAATCCAAATGCCCTAATTATAAACAGCACAGTCGGGGAAAACCAGCAAGGCCCTGCAGTCGGCAGAAGCTGCAAAAGTCTGCTAATGTACCATTTCTACAGAAAGCTACACTCCGGCCCCTAAATGCCAACACAAATTGCACCCTTTCAAGGTATTGCATGCTGAACTAATTAGCCTGTCACATCAGTTAAATTGCTGCTCTGTCAATAACTAGTAAATCAAAGGAGTTTCAATATCTTCACACCACCCTGGTAAAACCCAGGATTTAAATGTCAATACAGGATTGCTAAATCTGAACTAGCAAAGGAGTGCCGCTATTTAATTATGTAGATTATGTCACAAAGTACTTGACATTTTCATTGCTATCAAGTTGTTTGTACGTGGTTGTTGAGCAAGAGGAGGATGGCTCCTTGCTGCGATCCCCAAACAATTTGGTAGCCTACCAATGGAGTTGCGTCAAGAAGGGCCACTTGGATGAGGTGCCAAAGGGCGAGGACAGGATTAGACTCTGCCATGATGTCCCCCACAGACCATTCTCCCAACGCTCCTTGTCCAGGAAAGACTTGTATCGTCTTTCACAGCCCCAGGATATGGCCCAAAGCATTTCACAGCCAATCAGTTGATTTTTTGGAAATGTAATTTTTGTAATGCTTGGGCCTGATGAATAATTGTTTAGATGAGGTATCAATGGGAACCTGATGTCCTTTCCACCATACTCCAAAAAGAGTCAAAATGCTTTGCTTCGTTGGCGGGAGGTGTGAGGTGGTGATGGGGTGTTAAAATTTGAGGGGTAAATAGAACCATTTTAACTGTGTGAGAACTATCTTTCAAAATAATAAGTTTTACTTAGTCCGTGATGAAGGAGTGGGTTCAAAAAAAAAACCTAAAATCTTTCTAATAGAGGGAGGTCCTGTTATTTAACTTATGAAATGAACCTGAAATTTTATTTAAACCCACGTACAGATTTATTCAAATTAGAATATACAAGGACATATGTGTACATTGCCATGCCTGCAAATATGTGCACCTACTTGTAAATAGTCACCTTTTGTCTGCTGAAAATGAATTGGAACCAATGGGGCATAAACGCAAGATTAGTACAATAAGTGTAAGGGCAGACATTAGAATTTGTTTACGCTAAGGGTTTATTTTATTGTGGTGCAGCTTTATCATGTGGCAATGTGTAGCACATACTTGTGCATTACGTTATCAGTTACACATAGGTTTACACCTTCCCTATTAAGTGCCATTTTGTACCGTAAATTGACAATCAGCATCTTATTAGTGAGTATTGACATTTTAGTCAATGGTCTTTTATATCTATTGTACAACCAACGAATGTTTGAAGAGAACGTGTAAATGATAGAAAGAACATGTATTGGAACTAACATCTGAAGTTAGTTGATCGTGTCAATTTTATTGATTTTTCTCAATTTTATGATGTGTTACACTACTGATTTTATGTTTACATCTTGTTTGTACAAAAGGAAAGATTTTAATGTCCAAGTGCATTTTTTTTTTCTTAAATTATCTTTATTTAGACCTTCAGAACAGTAATTTGAACTTGTTTGTGGAGCAGATTACAATATTCACATTGATGTTGCTTAATTTCTTCAGCGTTCATGGAGCCGAAGTGAAATTAACCCATTATTGGCTTGATGAGGCTATCCCCCCAAGGTAGTGAGTGACTCATTTTTGTTAAGGTACAAGAGGTGAATGATGATAGTTATCAGGAGACACAAATTTAAAGGAAGTGAAACTTTAGCTAGAAAAGAAGGGAAGTCGAGAATTCTTTTTCACCCATAGGATGGCAGAGTTGTAGGGCAAGTTAGCAGGGAAGGGCTTTGAAGCAGCCAGCGTAACCAAATTCAAAAGCTGAATATCCTATCTCGGGAATGAGTGGCTGCAGTGGATCTCTGAAAATGGGGCAGGTTTGCTGGATGCAAAGGCTTTTTGTTTCCAAATAATTACATTTGTAGCATGATGTGTGCAACTAAAAGCTCTTCAATTAGTTCTCAACCAACCCTGCCACCCCTTAACCATCGTCAAGTAACAGGGGAAATTGTCTTGCTTTCAGAGGCGCAAATTTCCGGGTGCAGTTGGAATGCTGATTTTGCACTAATGTAAAAGGAGTTTGCTTGCACATCCATCACACAAGCAGTTGTAGCATTCAAAAGACCACAAACTAAAAGCCCTCAGAACTCCCTGGCCTGAATTGATAACAAGTTCATGCAGGTTGGCAAGTCCCAAACTTTCAGTGGTGCCAATTGTGAAATTATTTTGTTTTTATACTGCTTATATCAGACCCATTGCAAAGATTGACATTCACTTTAATTTTTGGATCATTGAATTATTTCGACAAACACCGTTTTTGGGTGTTCCGCCTGCACTTGAAAATGGTGACATTTTGTCTACTGCTGGCTGAATAGGAACCAATGAGGCATAAATGCCTGATTAATATTACAAGTGTAAGGGCAGACATTATGCCAAGGGTTTATTTTAGTGCAGCGCAGTTTAATCATGTGGCTATTGGAAGTTGTCAACCACTATACTTGAAGAGGCAATTAGATAGTCACTTCGAAAAGATATTTGTGTCTGGGGAATGAGCATGGAAGTGAGAGAGTCGATTTTCTGTTCCTGATGAAGGGGCACCAATTCATTTCAAACCAAAGATCCTAAAGCAAGCTGGATAATTAAAATCCTGAAGTTATTTTAATCATATTTTTTTCTCACGTGCAGTGTTGAGAGCAAAATCTTTCATCTGTTATTTTCCTTAAAAGAATAAATTTGAGCAAAAAAGGCCTCTTCATATTTTCATCCATCCTGCCTTCTGGCAGTTGATAGATTTTTGTTCAAGGGTGGGATTGACTGAATTTTAAAAATGCACAGGTAAAGCTTAATTAAACACCAAAAATGATTATTCTTTGAATCTTGTAGCCGTGTAGCAAAACCCATGATTAGAAGTATGCGTTGTTCATGCTATAGATGTTTGAAACTTGGGTGGGTCTATTTGTGTGTGGGGGGGGGGGGGGGGAATCTATATTTTATCTTTGGAAAGTCCCTGCCTTGGTTAAATTCAATTGATCTGCTTGAAAGAAGATGGCCTTGATTTGAAATGTTAAAATATTCATTCTATTTGAATGTTATAGTAGATTAATTTTAATACACAATTTTGGATAAACTGGATAGCTGTTGCTGTATCAGCAGACTCCCAGAAATAATGTGGGGTGACGTTTAAGGACGATGGAAGAGGGCTGCACAGTGGCGCAGTGGTTAGCACTGCTGCCTCAAGGCGCCCAGGACCCGGGTTTGATCCCGGCGGGGTCACTGTCCGTGTGGGGTTTGCACATTCGCCCTGTGTCTGCATGGGTCTCACCCCCACAACCCAAAGATGTACAGGCTAGGTGGATTGGCCATGCTAAATTGCTCCTTCATTGTAAAGAAAAATGAAATGGGTATTCTAAATTTATTTTAAGAGAGGACGATGGAAGAACTTGCTTTTTTTAGACATGTTTTGAGATCTTTAATGCCTGTTAAATTAGTGGAACTCTTTGAAGAATGCCATGTCCCAACAATACCTCATTTCATCAATACTGTACTGGAGTTTTTCAGGTCCTATCGTGGGGTCCAGTCAAAACGTGCCAATTCATGAGCTGTTTTTAAAGACGCAGCCTTTTTTATTGTGGTTGAAAACTATGACAAATGTGCACTATAGTGATGTGCCAGGTTTGTAGAAAGGAAAGTTGATAATTCAATTATTCCTGGCCTGATATATTTTGGTTAGACACGTGTATAATTCACGAAACAATCGCAATGCTAATTCACGCGTGCGTATCCTTTGTTCTACTATTTCAAGCATCTTTATGATTCCCCATTCAAAAAATTTGATTTTTTAAATATAAATTTAGAGTATGCAATTATTCTTTTTCAAATTAAGGGACAATTTAGCGTGGCCAATCCACCTAACCACATCTTTGGGTTGTGGGGGTGAGACCCACGCAGTCACAGGGAGAATGTGCAAACTTCACACGGACAGTGGACCGGGATTGAACCTGGGTCCTAGGTGGCGTGAGACAGCAGTGCTAACCACTGCACCACCATGCTGCCCTGTTCAAAGAATTTGTGTGCACAATTTCAACAACAATTCTTTGATGATAGTTCCACATTCTGCCTGTGTAATTTATTTTTCTAACCTCCTGTACATTTTATTGCCACAATGTCAGTCACTGGAAACTGCTCCTACAGTTTACCTTATCACAGCTCCTATCTTGAAAACCTTATTTTTTTCTTCTTTTAATAAATTTGAGTACCCAGTTTTTGTCCAATTACAGGGCAAATTTAGCGTGGCCAATTCACCTGCCCTGCACATATTTTGGGTTGTGGGGGTGAGACCCACAGGGAGAATGAGCAAACTCCACACGGACAGAGATCTGGGGCTGGGCTTGAACCTGGAACCTTGGCACCGTGAGGCAGCAGTGCTAACCACTGCGACACCGTACCGCCCTGTAATCCTGAAGACCTATACAGATGCCTTTGACCTTCTCAGCTCTTGCCAATAAAACATATGCTTCAAAAGCCTCTTTGTTGTAATCTTTTGTGGGCATTTAAAGAGCTTTTTTGAAAACCACTTAAAATAGGGCAGACTAAAAATCCTTTAGCTGTTCAGCCTTGATTAGAAGGAACTAAGCCAGGATCTCATTAAGACATGCAAGATAGGTATAGGTTTAAAACACTAAATTCAGAAAATTCTTCACACTGTATGACTAACAAAAGGGTCTGAAAAATACGATAATTTGGGCAAAATCTCAGAAATAATTTATTGAACTATTGTGAAGGGGGAAACTTGAGATAGATTAATTGAAAGCAGCTGAATGATTCCTCTTGTGAAAGGTACCCTGACAACCACCTTGAATTAAAAAAAACGTGCTGGAAAAATCTAGCAGCTCTGGCAGGATTTGTGGAGCGAGAGGAGTTAATGTTTCCAGTTGATTATGGCACTTCTTTGGGATAGCCACTAGAGGGTGGTCTCATCAACCGTTTTGAATTTGGTTCACTGCAGTCAGAGTGCCACTGATCCCGCAGCCTAATCCCCCACTGCCATGTGTAACACTAACCTCAGAGGCAGCTTTTGTTTTTTTGGATAATAATGCTGCTGCCAATGAGACCAAGAGAATAGGGATAGAATGTACAAGTCTATGTTGATGATTGGGAAAACAGTGAGAGATGGTGAGAAGCCAAACGCCATTCTCCCTTTCTATTAAACCAAAGTGTCTTGGTTTCGGTAAACTGCTCCTTTGACTTTGGCTCCCAGCATTAATCCTTTTAGTAACTATATTTTATGGCTACCCAAGTTGATGCAGTTGCACACTAAAAGCTTATTTCAAAGCAGTAACCACCTTCTGGATTTATTATCAATAATGGAAGGTCAGAGTTGTCCTTCAACGACAATCTTTGGCCTTGGACCATACCAGAGCAGAGAAGTGCAGTTAAGTTTCTCATTAGAACTCTAAAGAAGAATCCTTGTTGCATATTTGCAAGAGTATTGAAGTCTCAGCAGCCAAAGCATGCAGAGTGCATGCTTTTTGGGGAAGGTGGTTAAATTTGGGGAAATTACCATATCGCTTCAACGATTGAATCCTAAATTAGCAGCCATAAATAGTCATCTCCAAACATAAACGGGCACTTTTGCTTATGAAGGATGTCCAGAACTGTTTAAAAAGATACAGCACCAGCAACTAATTTTAAACAACACTGCACATGCAAGCCAACCCCACACAATTATGATGGTGTCTTATTTGAGTTAGAATTCTTCCGTGAACATATGCATCAAACCTAAAGCACTTTGCATCCGTATTTGTTGATTTTAATCTTCTCTTGCATCTAGTGTTATAAACCGAATATGTGTACAAATGCCTATGGTTGTCACCTGTTTCTCGCTCAAGCTGTCCAAACATGCAACACTACTTCATTTAACCACGTTCCACAGACTTGAGAAATATTAGTTGCATCAAGAGGCTTCTCATTGCACCCAATCCAATTGATGGATTGGGAAGAAGGAATTTAAATATTGTTTCGCGTTTCGAAATTGTGTTTTAGCTTTTCTCACGGGTGACATTCTGTACTTTAATATCAATGTGCTCAACACGCCAACACCTTGCTGAATTTTTATTGCAATGATTATAGGACACTGGTGGTTGAACGGCACTTGATATGCCCCTAATTTATGGTCCGTTTTTTGTTTGTTACACTGGAGCATTGTTATATCAGAATAAGTTTAAATTGTAATTGTGTCTCGTGTGGTTTCTGGAATTATTCACACTGGATATTTTATGTAGATTTTTTACTTAATTGTCTCATTTTAAAATCATGTGTATGCAGAACAGAAACTGGAATGTTAGCAAATCTGTGATTTGGTTATCTTTTGTGTTGCAGCCATGCCCTCTCTGTTATTAATAAATCATTTATATCTTTACCCTGAGAATTCTTGCATTATTTATTTTAGTTCTTGGATATCCAACTTCATTCAATTGACTGGAGAGACTGGGCAATTTTACATTAGCTTCTTTCCCAGACGAAACCTCAGTCAGCATAGTTTCAACAGTTTATAACATTCATAGAGAATTTGTTCCATTTCCACATTGGAAATGTCGAATTGCCAGTTGAAGCAAGAAGGAAATTGCACTATGAGACTGCTCACATTATCAAGATATCCCAAATCATAATGAACAATACAATGGCTAATTTTGTTTTGGAAATGGTGTCTGAGGATAAAATTTTGGCCAGAGGGCAGCATGGTGGTGCATCACGGCGCCGATGACCCCGCGTTCAAACCCTGCCCTGGTTTGCTGTCCATGTGAAGTTTGCACATTCTCCCCGTGTCTGATTGGGTCTCAACCCCACAACCCAAAGATGTGCAGGGTAGGTGGATTGGCCATGCTGAATTGCCTCCGAATTGGAAAATAAAATTGGGTACTATTTTTTTTTTTTAAATGTTGGCCAAGTTACTGACTCCCTTATGCTGTTTGAAGGACTATTGAGGAATCTTTTATTTCAACCTGTACAGGAAAAACAGGGTTATGGTCTCCTGTAAAAGATGGCTCTTCTCTTTAACGATCTGGCTAGATTACATGATTACAAACTCCATTCCTAGAGTGGAGAGTGGAGCGTGAGCCCTCAATCTCAGACTCAGACTGGAGTGCCACCACTGAACTCAAGGTCTGCTGCCAGGACTCTGGTCTGATGCTGTAGCTGCATGTTACCTTTCGGGAATGTGGAAGGCAAATTCTGTGTTCTGTTTCAGGGCATGGGTGTTGGTGTATGAACTAAGTAAGTCTTAATTTAAAAAAAATAAATTTGGAGTACCCAATTAATTTTTTCCAATTAAGGGGCAATTTAACGTGGCCAATCCACCTACCCTGCACATCTTTGGGTTTGTGGGGGCGAAACCCACGCAAACGGGGCGAATGTGCAAACTCCAGACGGACAGTCATCGGCGGTGTGAAATGAAATGAAAATCGCTTATTGTCACAAGTAGGCTTCAAATGAAGTTACTGTGAAAATCCCCTAGTCGCCACATTCCGGCGCCTGTTCAGGGAGGCTGTTACGGGAATCGAACCGTGCTGCTGGCCTGCCTTGGTCTGCTTTCAAAGCCAGCGATTTAGCCCTGTGCTAAACAGCCCCAGTAGGCAGCAATGCTAACCACTGTGCCACCATGCTGCCCCTCTAAGTAAGTCTTCCTTATCCACTGACACCATCCCTCTCAGCAAATGTCTGAGGCTGAACCACATGGTTTGCAACCTTGATACCATATTTGTCTGGAGTTGAGTATCTGTACCATCAATAACATCACCTCCTCATGAAGCCCTCATCTGAGCCTGTTATCTCTAGACTGGACTATTCCAATACATTTACATTTGTCTACCGTAATGTCCCCTCAAGTATCTCGGAATTATTTTATTTTTATCCTGCCCTTGTGAAGTACTTCAAATGCTTCATTATGTTGGAGGGGTAATATTGAAATAAATTGTTACCTGAATGCTATTCTATAGGGCATTGGTGAGACCACGCTTGGACTAGTATACAGAGTTTTGGCTCCTTATCGAAGGAAAGATACACTTGCCTTAGAAGTGGCATAGCTGAGGGCTACTAGATTAATCCCTGAACTGAAGCGGCTGTCCTATGGTGAGAGATTGAGGAGAATGGACCTATAGCATTCACAAAAATGAGTGGTGATTTAATTGGAACATATAACATTCTTAGATGGTTTGACAGGGTAGATGCTATAGGGAAGCATTGGATCTTATCTGGTCCCAGTGAAATTCTGTTCTTAACACCGAGCTTTATGTTGAAAATTAAAACGTTGCCTGAAGCTTTTAAGTAATTTACACCCGTTTGGTGAAGGCAGGGAACCATGAAGAACACTCACTAAACAGCCCAACGTTTTTGTTTCAATGTGTAGGTAGAAAATTGCATAGAAATGGGTGGCAAGGTAGCATAGTGGTTAGCACTGGTGCTTCACAGCACCAGGGTCCTGGGTTCCATTTCCACTTGGGGGTCCCTGTGCGGAGTCTGCAAGTTCTCTCTGAGTGGGTTTCCTTTGGGTGCTCCGGTTTCCTCCCACAAGTCCTGAAAGAAGTGCTGTTAGGTTAATCAGACTGTCTGAATTCTCCCTCAGTGTAAAAAAAACAGGCGTTGGAGTGTGGCGACGAGGGGCTTTTCACAGTAACTTCATTGCAGTGTTAATGTAAGCCTACTTGTTACACTAATAGAGTATTGTTATAATATTATTTTGAATTCGTATTTAATTATGGGTGGCAAAATGGTTAGCACTGCTGCATCACTGTGCCAGGGACCGGGTTCAATTCTGACTTTGGGTGACACCACTGAGTCTGCACATTCTCCCCCTGTGTGGATTTCCTCCGGGTGCTCCAGTTTCCTCCCACAGTCCAAAGATGTGCTGGTTAGGTGGATTGGCCATGATAAACTGCTCCCTCGTGTCCAACGGTTGGGTAGGGTTATAATATAATAATCTTTATTGTCACAAGTAGGCTTACATTAAAACTGCACTGAAGTTACTGTGACAAGCTCCTAGTCGCCACATTCCGGCGCCTGTTCGGGTACACAGAGGGAGAATTCAGAATGTCCAATTCACCTCGCAGCACGTCTTTCGGGACTTGTGGGAGGAAACCGGAGAAAAGATAAGAGTGGGGAGGGGGGGGGAGCAATGTTAGCGTGCTCTTTGGGATAGTTGATGCGGACTCAATTGGCCGAACGGCCTCCTGCACGGTTGGGATTCTATGATTCTAATGCGTGAGGCTTACCAGAATGATGTATTTGTCTAAATATTGCAGGAAAGCATTATTGAGCCAGAAAATTGCTTTCCTGCAAAAGGTCACTTCAAAAGAGCCATTAACCCCGAGTGGCAACGTAGCCCTGTGGCACCAATTAGAACATGGAACTTGGAAAGAGCCAGTGAAGAGCTTCCTGAATAAGCCAGAAGATCACTGACTGACTGTCACTGTAATCAAACAACTGTTGCAGCGACCTTGGGGGGGGGGGGGGGGGGGGGGCGACACAACAAGAAACTGTTGCCAGCAGAATCATCACCTTACACTTACGAAGCTGTGTGCAAAAATTGGCTTTCTTTCATCGCTGTTTAACTTGACCTTTCCCATGCAATCTGCGCTATTATGTGGAATACAATGTGAAAATAATGAAAAAGATGTTACTGGCTTAATGTTCCTTCCTCGAGTGAAGTGGGGGCTGAAAACGTGGTGCAGGTTATGGGGCTGAGTCAGATCTGCCTTTGGACAAAGAACTCTGGAAGAAGAGGTAATATTAATTTTTTTTTAATTGACCATGGTGTCACGAGGGTGCCTCTGCTTCAGAATCATGTTGAGATTTTTTTTGTCAATGTAGAAAATAGAAAAAGATAAACCCCAAGCTGGAGAATTTTCCACTGGCTGCATTATTGAGCAGCGAGAAGATTAAAATGAAGAAAAGGAAGTGTGACTATTTTTAGAATGTGCATTTAAGCATTTGGAAGGGAGGACAAGAACAACCAGCTTTATATCCAGTCATATCTGCTGAAATGTGCATGGGGTGGAGTGGCGATGGGTAACAAAGCAATATCCTCCACCCACTCCTCCTCCAACAGCCCCTTCCCTCTGAGGAACAACTGAGGAACAAAGAAGCACAGGAACGGGCGCTTCGGCCCTCCAAGCCTGCGCTGACCATGCTGCCCGTCTAAATTAAAATCTTCTACACTTCCGGTATCCCTCTATTCCCATCCTATTCATGTATTTGAACAAGATGCCCCTTAAATGTCACTATCATCCCTGCTTCCACCACCTCCTCCGGCAGCCAGTTCCAGGCACCCACTACCCTCTGTGTTTAAAAAAAAAAAAAAAAAAAAAAAAAAAAAAAAAAAAAAACCTGCCTCGTACATCTCTAAACCTTGCCCCTCTCACCTTAAACCTATGCCCCCTAGTAATTGACCCCTCTACCCTGGGGAAAAGACTCTCACTCTGTCTATGCCCCTCATAATTTTGTAGACCTCTATCAGGTCACCCCTCAACCTCCGTCGTTCCAGTGAGAACAAACCGAGTTTATTCAACTGCTCCTCATAGCTAATGCCCTCCATACCAGGCAACATCCTGGTAAATCTCTTCTGCACGCTCTATAAAGCCTCCACATCCTTCTGGTAGTGTGGCGACCAGAATTGAACACTATACTCCAAGTGTGGCCTAACTAAGGTCCTATACAGCTGCAACATGACTTGCCAATTCTTCTACTCAATGCCCCGGCCATTGAAGGCAAGCATGCCGTCTGCCTTCTTGACTACATTCTCCGCCTGTGTTGCCTCTTTCAGTGACCTGTGGACCTGTACACCTAGATCTGTCTGACTTTCAGTACTCTTGAGGGTTCTACCATTCACTGTATATTCCCTACCTGCATTAGACCTTCCAAAATGCATTACCTCACATTTGTCCGGATTAAACTCCATCTGCCATCTCTCCGCCCAAGTCTCCAAATGATCTAAATCATGCTGTATCCTCTGACAGTCCTCATCACTATCCGCAATTCCACCAACCTTTGTGTCGTCTACAAACTTACTAATCAGACCAGTTACATTTTCCTCCAAATCATTTATATATACTATGAACAGCAAAGGTCCCAGCACTGATCCCTGCGGAACACCACTAGTCACAGCCCTCCAATTAGAAAAGCACCCTTCCATTGCTACTCTCTGCCTTCTATGGCCTAGTCAGTTCTGTATCCATCTTGCCAGCTCACCCCTGATCCCGTGTGACTTCACCTTTTGTACTAGTCTACCGTGAGGGACCTTGTCAAAGGCCTTACTGAAGTCCATATAGACAACATCCACTGCCCTACCTGCATCAATCAGCTTTGTGACATCTTCGAAAAACTCTATCAAGTTAGTGAGACACGACTTCCCCTTCACAAAACCATGCTGCCTCTCGCTAATACGTCCATTTGCTTCCAAATGGGAGTAGATCCTGTCTCGAAGAATTCTCTCCAGTAATTTCCCTACCACTGACGTAAGGCTCAGCGGCCTGTAGTTCCCTGGATTATCCTTACTACCCTTCTTAAACAAAGGAACAACATTGGCTATTCTCCAGTCCTCCGGGACATCACCTGAAGACAGTGAGGATCCAAAGATTTCTGTCAAGGCCTCAGCAATTTCCTCTCTAGGCTCCTTCAGTATTCTGGGGTAGATCCCATCAGGCCCTGGGGACAGAAGAACTAGGAACAGGAGTAGGCCATTTGGCCCCTCGAGCCTGCTCCGCCATTCAATGAGATCATGGCTGATCTTTGTGGACTCAGCTCCACTCTCCAGCCCGTACACCATATCCCTGAATCCTTTTATTTACCTATATTAAGGTAGACTTATCTAACTTAATATTTTTCAAGACGCCCAACACCTCGTCTTTTTGGATCTCTGTGACCCAGGCTATCTACACACCCTTCTCCAGACTCAACATCCACCAATTCCTTCTCTTTGGTGAATACTGATGCAAAGTATTCATTTAGTACCTCACCCATTTCCTCTGGCTCCACACATAGATTCCCTTGCCTATCCTTCAGTGGGCCAACCCTTTCCCTGGTTACTCTCTTGCTTTTTATGTACACGTAGAAAGCCTTGGGATTTTCCTTAACCCTATTTGCCAATGACGTTTCGTGACCCCTTCTAGCCCTCCTGACTCCTTGCTTAAGTTCCTTCCTACTTTCCTTATATTCCACGCAGGCTTCGTCTGTTCCCAGCCTTTTAGCCCTGACAAATGCCTTTTTCTTTTTGACGAGGCCTACAATATCTCTCGTTATCCAAGGTTCCCGAAATTTGCCGTATTTATCCTTCTTCCGCACAGGAACATGCCGTTCCTGAATTCCTTTCAACTGACATTTGAAAGCCTCCCACATGTCAGATGTTAATTTACCCTCAAACATCCGCCCCAATCTAGGTTCTTCAGTTCCCGCCTAATATTGTTATAATTAGACTTCCCCCAATTTAGCACATTCACCCTAGGACCACTCTTATCTTTGTCCACCAGCACTTTAAAACTTACTGAGTTGTGGTCACTGTTCCCGAAATGCTCCCCTACTGAAACTTCTACCATGTGGCCGGGCTCATTCCCCAATACCAGGTCCAGTACAGACCCTTCCCTAGTTGGACTATCTACATATTGTTTTAAGAAGCCCTCCTGGATGCTCCTTACAAACTCTGCCCCGTTTAAGCCCCTAGCACTAAGTGAGTCCCAGTCAATATTGGGGAAGTTGAAGTCTCCCATCAGAACAACCCTGTTGTTTTTACTCTTTTCCAAAATCTGTCTGCCTATCTGCTCCTCTATCTCCCGCTGGCTGTTGGGAGGCCTGTAGTAAAACCCCAACATTGTGACTGCACCCTTCTTATTCCTGATCTCTACCCATATAGCCTCACTGCCCTCTGAGGTGTCCTCCCGTAGTACAGCTGTGATATTCTCCCTAACCAATAGTGCAACTCCGCCACCCCTTTTACATCCCCCTCTATCCCGCTTGAAACATCTAAATCCTGGAACGTTCAGCTGCCAATCCTGTCCTTCCCTCAACCAGGTCTCTGTAATGGCAACAACATCATCGTTCCAAGTACTAATCCAAGCTCTAAGTTCATCTGCCTTACCAGTAATACTTCTTGCATTAAAACATATGCACTTCAGGCCACCAGGCCCACTGTTTTCAGCAATATCTCCCTGTCTGCTCTTCCTCAGAGCCATACTGGCCCTATTCCCTAGTTCTCCCTCAATGCTTTCACCTTCTGAGCTATTCCTCCAGTACCCACCCCCCTGCCATACTAGTTTAAACCCTCCCATGTGTCACTAGCAAACCTCGCGGCCAGGATATTTATGCCTCTCCAGTTTAGATGCAACCCGTCCTTCTTATACAGGTCACACCTGCCCCGGAAGAGCTCCCAGTGGTCCAGATAACGGAAACCCTCCCTCCTACACCAGCTGTTTAGCTACTCTATCTTCCTATTTCTAGCCTCACTGGCACGTGGCACAGGGAGAAATCCTGAGATTACAACCCTAGAGGTCCTGTCTTTTAACTTTCTGCCTAGCTCCCTGAACTCCTACTGCAGGACCTCATGCCCCTTCCTGCCTATGTCGTTAGTACCAATATGTACAACGACCTCTGCCTGTTTGCCCTCCCCCTTCAGGATTCCCATTACCCGCTCTGAGACATACTGGACCCTGGCACCAGGGAGGCAACATACCATCCTGGAGTCTCTTTCACGTCCACAGAAGCGCCTATCTGTGCCCCTGACTATAGAGTCCCCTATGACTATTGCTCTTCTGCGCTTTGACCCTCCCTGCTGAACATCAGAGCCAGCCGTGGTGCCACTGCTCTTCCTGCTGCTGTTTTCCCCTGATAGGCTATCCCCCCCGACAGTATCCAAAGGGGTATACCTGTTCAAGAGGGGGATAACCACAGGGGATTCCTGCACTGACTGCCTGCCCCTTCTGATGGTCACCCATTTCTCTGCCTGCATCTTGGATGTGACCACATTTATATAACTGCTATCTATGACGCTTTCTGCCACCTGCATGCTCCTAAGTGCATCCAACTGCTGCTCCAACCGAACCATGCGGTCTGTGAGGAGCTCTAGTTGGGTGCACTTTCTGCAGATGAAGCCATCCGGGACGCTTGAAGCCTCCCGGACCTGCCACATCTCACAGTCAGAGCACTGCACCTCCTAATTGACATTGCGTTAATTAATTAGTAAATTAAATTTTTAAAAATGTAAGAAAAAAAAAAGTTACTGTTAACTATGTGTTTCCTAGCACTAGATTTCTACTATAAATGTGAAAGCTAAATACAGCACTCTCCGATCTCTGGTTTAGATACCCCTCTAAATTATAATTAAGTAATTATGTTTAATTAGTTTAACAATGTTTAATTTTTAAATTTAGTGTAGATTCCCAACCAGCCAATCAGGTCACAGCTTTACTGTGATGCCACTTCAGTTTTCCCCCACACACAATTTGAAAAGGTAATAAAAATTAAAAATAAAAATAACTTACCTTCCCAGGATGCTCTCTGGTTCTTTCCCTGCAGATCTAAAGTTACAGGCCAGGAGAAAGAGAACAAAACAGTAAGGAAAAAGCAGCTTCTCCCACTCTGCACCGAATTACCTCACTGCACCAAATTACCAAGTTCCAATTTCCACTCTGGATGTGTCTCACTCACTCAGGCGGTGTCTCCTTGACCTGCACAAAGCTTACTGAGTGCGCTTTCTGTCTGTCTTTTATACAGACCTCAGCTAACCAGGGTGACTCGCATTACTTAAGCTTCAAACAGACAAATACAATGTACACCCTTGTGCCACTAAGCAGGCTTCAGGTGACTGACAGATAACTGCCTCTCTGCAATTAGGGTGGGGGCAGCTTCAGCCAGTCAGACACTAAGCTACACACTGCACGTTTAACTGAAAAACAGCAGAATTAGACTTAGTCTAAGAATTAGACTTACCACTTACCTTTCCTGGTTACCTCACTGCACCAAATTACCAAGTTCCAATTCCCACTCTGGATGTGTCTCACTCCGGCTGTGTCTCCTTGACCTACGCAAAGCTTCAGGAGTGTTGCCTACGATCACTGTCTTGGCTCATCCATTAAGAATGGTCCATTGGGCAATATATCGGAAGCAAGTCTGTGAGCTGTACCTCAGTAAGAGTCAGCACCTTCAAGCAGGTGGGGAGGAAAGAATAAGTCGCATTCAAAAACAGGTCAGGTAAAGTTGCCATGAAAATCGCTTATTGTCACAAGTAGGCTTCAAATGAAGTTACTGTGAAAAGCTCCTAGTCGCCATGTTCCGCCGCCTGTTCGGGGAGGCTGGTACGGGAATTGAATCCGGCTGCTGGCCTGCATTGATCTGCTTTAAAAGCCAGCTATTTCGCCCTGTGCTAAACCAGCCCCTGTCCCAGCCATAGTCCCAGATGACCATAAGCTGCTTTCCCCTTTGGGAGGGAGAGCTGACTGGTGGTGATTTAACCTGAGGATCACCACACCTCAAGTGAGGGGCAAGGTTGAGAAGGCGGGGCCTTCATGAATAACCTTAGCCGGTACTGGAATTGAACCCGCACTGCTGGCCTTGTTCTGCATCATGATTTGACTTGATTTTGATTTGATTTATTGTCACATGTACTGAAGTACAGTGAAAAGTATTTTTCCACGGCTGAGGGAACGTACACAGTACGTACATAGTAGACAAGAAAAAGAATAAACGACAGAGTGCATTGACAAATGGTACATCGACAAACAGTGATTGGTTACAGTGCGGAACAAGGGGCCAAACAAAGCAAATACATGAGCAAGAGCAGCATTGGGTGTCGTGAATAGTGTTCTTACCGGGA
Source organism: Scyliorhinus torazame (assembly GCF_047496885.1). NCBI lineage: Eukaryota > Metazoa > Chordata > Chondrichthyes > Carcharhiniformes > Scyliorhinidae > Scyliorhinus > Scyliorhinus torazame. Next base: position 20,707,581 of record NC_092718.1, on the reverse strand, counting down.
ACAGATCAGTCCGAGGGGGAGTCGTTGAGGAGTCTTGTAGCTGTGGGGAAGAAGCTGTTCCTATGTCTGGATGTGAGGGTCTTCAGACTTTTGTACCTTCAGCCTGATGGAAGGGTCTGGAAGAAGGCAATGCCTGGGTGGGAGGGGTCGCTGATAATGCTGTCTGCCTTCCTGAGGCAGCGGGATGTGTACACAGAATCAATGTGGAGGTGGCAAGCTTGTGTGGTGCATTGGGCTGAGTTCACCACACTCTGCAGTTTCTTGCGATCTTGGGCCGAGCAGTTGCCATGCCAGGCTGTGATGCAGCCGGATAGGATACTCTCTATCGCATATCTAGAAGTTTGTGAGAGTCGATGCAGACATGCCCAATTTCTTTAGCTTCCATAGGAAGTAGAGACGTTGTTGGGCTTTCTTGACTGTTGCATCAACGTGAGTGGACCAGGACAGACTGTTGGTGATGGTGACCCCCAGGAACTTAAAAGCCATCGACCATCTCCACTTTGGAGCCATTGATGCAGACGAGACTGTGTGTTGTGCCGCGCTTCCTGAAGTCGATGATCAGTTCCTTGTTCTTTCCAACATTTAGAGAGAGGTTGTTTTCGGTACACCATGCAACCAAGTGATTTATCTCCCTCCTGTAGTCTGATTCGCCATTGTTTGAGATACGGCCCACCACAGTTGTATCATCCGCAAACTTATAGATTGAGTTGAAGTTAAATCTTGTCACACAGTCGTGTGTATAGGGAGAACAGTAGAGGACTGAGCACACATCCTTGCGGGGCCCCGGTGTTGAAGACTATGGTGGAGGAGGTGGCTGTTCTCTATCCTGCCTGGTTGCAGTCTGTTGGTGAGGAAGTCGAGGATCTAGCTGCACAGGCAGGGGTCAGGTCCAAGATTGCAGAGTTTGGTTATTAGTCTTGTATGGATAATGGTATTGAAGGCGGAGCTGTAGTCGATGAACAGCAGTCTAGCCAACTGAGCAAAACCGCCATTTTGAAAGGGTGCCCCAATCTCTAAGTGGCACTCACTCATGGGCAATGTCACTCCCCCACACATGGGCACTATCTCTCCCCCCCCCCCCCCCCCAAGTGAGGACACCCAGCTATGGGGTCCCTGGGGCTCCCCCCTCTTCAGGCCCCCCAAGCCCCCTTACAACACCCCCTTCTTTTTAGGACCCCCACCCATCACACCTCCATCCTCTCGGAGGCCCCTACTTACCTTGCCCCCTGACCCATGGCAGTGCTACCCTGGCATTCAGGCACCCTTGCACTGGTGCCCAGGCAGTGTTCCTGCCGGCTTGGCAGTGCTATCTGGGCACCTTGGCAGTGCCAGATGGGCAGTGCCAAGGAGCCACCCTGCACTTACCCCGACCACCCTGGGTCTCCGGTGGTCCGGAAGGACCCCCCAGGTGCCATTCTGCCTGGTCCACGTTTGGCTGCAGCCCTGCTGGGGAAGACGAGGATTCATGGGAGGCCACTGGAACCCGAGCAGGTCGGTTGTAAGTCGGTTTAAGACCTACTTCTGTGAGCGACATTTGGTCCCGCCCATTTGGGGCAGGTTCCGACTCCAATGTCTCGCGAGACTTCGGAGAATCCAGGGAGGCGTGGAGTCTGTCGAGAGGCTTGCTGGAGGCCTCTCACGGCATTCCCAGCCGCGTTGGGCTCTCGCTTGAGCGCAACCCAGCTGGAGATTCGCGCCCCATAGCTCCAGGCTATAATAGGCACAGAAAAGTGTTTGCTGCCATAGCAGTCAAGACTCCTTGGGAAAGGGCAGCATGGTGGCGCAGTGGGTTAGCCCTGCTGCCTCACGGCGCCGAGGTCCCAGGTTCAATCCCGGTTCTGGGTCACTGTCCGTGTGGAGTTTGCACATTCTCCCCGTGTTTGCGTGGGTTTTGCCCCCATAACCCAAAGATGTTGGAAAGAGCACCCTACCCAAGGTCAACACCTCCACTCTATCCTCATAACCCAGTAACCCCACCCAACACTAAGGGCAATTTTGGACACTAGGGGCAATTTATCATGGCCAATCCACCTAACCTGCACATCTATGGACTGTGGGAGGAAACCGGAGCACCCGGAGGAAATCCACACACACACGGGGAGGATGTGCAGACTCCGCACAGACAGTGACCCAAGCCAGAATCGAACCTGGGACCCTGGAGCTGTGAAGCAATTGTGCTATCCATAATGCTACCGTGCTGCCCTTAAGAACAAATTAATCTACACTATATCATTCTACCGTAATCCATGTACCTATCCAATAGCTGCTTGAAGGTCCCTAATGTTTCCAACTCAACTACTTCCACAGGCAGTGCATTCCATGCCCCCACTACTCTCTGGGTAAGGAACCTGCCTCTGACATCCCCCCTATATCTTCCACCATTCACCTTAAATTTATGTTCCCTTGTAATGGTTTGCTCCACCCGGGGGGAAAGTCTCTGACTGTCTACTCTATCTATTCCCCTGATCATCTTATAAACCTCTATCAAGTCGCCCCTCATCCTTCTCCGTTCTAAAGGCCTAGCATCCTCAACCTTTCCTCGTAAGACCTACTCTCCATTCCAGGCAACATCCTGGTAAATCTCCTTTGCACCTTTTCCAAAGCTTCCACATCCTTCTTAAAATGAGGCGACCAGAACTGTACACAGTACTCCAAATGTGGCCTTACCAAGATTACAAGGTCTCCACTTGATCCTTTCCCCCCATTATATCCTTTTCCACCAATGAAATAATTTTGCTTTTAATCAGTAAGGCTACCCCCCGCCCCCCACCCCCACCCCCTCCATTCCATTTTGTCTACCCGGCCTGCAAACCTTCTAACCTTGTACATTTAAGTTCCCAGTCCTGACCATCCCGCAGCCATGTCGTTGTGTGATGGCCTCTTTGAAATGTTTGTAATGTTCTTTCAGATATTTTACGATATTTTTGCAACAAAAAAAAAATTGGTACAACAGCATGGGGTTCAGTCCCTATTCTGGCTGGAGTGGCTTTGGGTCCTGCACCCCTGCCCTGCCCATGGTGGAGGTTGTGGCGCTGTGGGTCGGACCTGCCTTTGGGCAGAGAATTCCGGAAGAAGGGATAATCTCAGGAAAAAATTGACCATGGTGCCTGCTTCATAATCATGTTGGAATATTTATGTGGAATAGAAAATGGAGAAATTTCACGCTGGAGAAATCGACAATTTTCCTCTGGTTGTGTCAGTGCATATATTTGCAAGAACATTCAATCATCTGGTTCATTTTCAAGGAGCAGCAAGAAGCTTAAAGTGTAGAAAAGGAAGTGTGACTATTTTTAGAAAATATGCAAAACCACTTTAAACATTTGGAATATATCAAACGAACCTTTACGGTAAGTGAAGCATACACAGCAGCTTTGCATATCACAAGTAACTGAACAGTAGTTATTGCCTGAATTATTCATCTGGGTTGAGCATTCACTGAAGCATTCGCCCAGATATAGCTTGAGAAGCGGGTGCATTTTAAAGAGATGTTACTGTTGTTTTTCTGGAAAAGGCAAAAAGCCAGAGCAAACCCCTGGGCCAGTAAGGGGAAAATTGCACATGCACACATACATACACAAGTGATCAAAATTAATCAAGGAAATCAGATGAAGGCAGTGTTTGTTATCTATAGACTACATTATCCCAGGTCCACATCGGCACTTGTTAGAGGTACCATGAGGACGCAGGCAGAGAGTCCCTGCTGTTGTTCCAGTGTTCTTATTTTAGCGTTTTGTGTTTAATTTACTGATTATATAGGTGCCTAATATCAATGAATTTCTAAAATGTTTTCTTATCTGCAGTTCACAGGCTTCTTGATCCGAGGTAATTTTTATTTGTATATGTGTTTTGTGTTTAGCCGGGTCTATTGATTCAGCAATGCTCCACGGTGCTACAGTTACAGATGTGGGCAGCGAGTTCCCTTTTCCCAAATTAGGATCGGACTCTCCCCTCTTTTTCCCAAAGCGCCTTGAAAGAAATTAGCAACACTTATTTGCATTTATTAGGCAGCGTTGACAGAGTAACGTGTCACAAGACGCTACACAGGTGCATTATCGTACAAACTTTGACACTGTGCTGCGTAAGGAGATACCTGAGTGCTTCGTTTTCATCCCGCCACCCAAAGATGTGCAGGTTAGGTGGATTGGCCGTGATCAATTGACCCTTGGTGTCCAAAACGTTAGGTGGGGTTAGGGGGATGGGCGTGGGGGTGAGGGCCTAGGTAAGGTGCTCTTTCAGAGGGTCAGTGCAGATTCGATGGGACAAGTTGCCTCCTTCTGCACTGCAGAGATTCGATGATTGTATTACTGAAAGCTTGGCCAAAGAGGTAGGTTTTAAAGAGCACCTTCATAAAATTTTTACAGTGCAGAAGGAGGCCATTCGGCCCATAGAGTCTGCACCGGCCCTTACAACGAGCACCATACTGAAGCCCATGTATCTACCCTATCCCCATAACCCAGTAGCCCCCATTTAACATTTTTCGGACACTAAGGGCAATTTAGCATGGCCAATCCACCTAACCCGCACATCTTTGGACTGTGGGAGGAAACCGGAGTACCCGGAGTAAACACACGCAGACACGGGGAGAACGTGCAGACTCCAGCCGGGAATCGAACCTGGGACCCTGGAGCTGTGAATCAACTGTGAAGCATCTTAAAGGAGGAAAGAGCGGTGCAGAGTGAATAATGCTTCTGTCCATTGAGGAACTGAGATATACAATCAAAGGAGGTTCCAAATTATATTCCTGGACTACGCCGAGTTATTGATCTCCTCCAGGCAGCAGTTGCAACATTATAATTAGATTCAATTAAAACTGTGGAGGTAGAGAAAAATTCAGTCCTACTTCTAATCATTCTTTTTGCCTTAGTCTTTCACGGAATGTGAGCATCTCTGGCAAACAAACGTTTGTTGCCCATCCTTAATTGTCCTTGCATTGAACCTTTAAGAGGACAGAAAAGAGGCAAGAACTTTGGTGTGGGTCTGGAGTCACATGGAGGCCAGACCAGGGGTAGGACCACAAATTTCCTACCCTAAAGGACATCAGTGAACTTGATGGATCTGTACCACAATTGATGATCATTTTGGTCACAGGCGACACAGTGGCGGAGTGGTTAGCACTGCTACCTTACGGCGCGAAGACCTAGTTACGATCACGGCCCCGGGTCTCTGTCCATGTGGAGTTTGCCCATTCTCCCTGTGTCTGCATGGATCTCACCCCTACAACCCAAAAATGTGCAGGTAGGTGGATTTGCCACGCTAAATTGCCTCTTAACTGGAAAAAAAATTGAGTACTCTAAATTTATAAAAGTTTTGGTCACAATTACTGAGCCCAGCTTTATATTCCAGATATATTATTTGAATTTAAATTCCACCATGGTGGGAATTGAACTAGTGTCAGGAGCTTTAGGCCTCTGTATTACTAATTGAGTGACATTACCATCATGCCACAATCTTCCCCTAAACAACATGAAAGCAAGATCAGCCTCGCCACTGCTACCTCCCCTCGCTCCATCAGGAGAATGCTGGATCTCAGAAGGTACACTTACCAGAAAATGCTGAACAGCCTGGGCATCTTTTCGGGTATGTTAAAAGAACCTATAAAAGAGCAGGGAACATACCTGGTGTCCTGGCCAACATTCTTCCCTTGAACATTACCGGCGTACAAAAGATTAAAGATTAAGTGCTGCGTCTGGAAATCTGTCAATGCAGAGTGACTGCCTGATTTGCCATTAAACAATTGACAGTATGCTTCGAAAGTAACTCACAGTGAAGTATCTTAAGCGATGACCAGCATGTCAACAATTGAATTCTCTGATAGCTTCTGAGGCTCTCACTTAGCATAAAGACCGCTTGGGGATAGTTGCAGGATCCCGTGAGATTTTACAAAAGTGTGAGCCCCCAACTGAGTTTGGAGATGGAGAGATTAGTGAAGGTGGGATCTTTTTCCTTAGAGCAGGGATGGTGAATGGGAGATTTAATAGAGGTGTTCAAAATTGTGGTAGGATCTCAGTTGAGTAATTCTATTTTAAAGAATATATCCATAAATCCAAGTCATTTACTAAAATAATGAGGGCATATGATGCCACGGTTTGAAACAAAGTAATTCAAAGCAAACACTAAACACTATCTTAAGTAATCACCTATACTCTATAACCTAGAATCAACAAACAATAAGCATGAATTAATAGGCAAATTGTGGTTGATAATAGGAATATAGGAGTAGGCCATTCAACCCACCAAGCCTGCTCCACCATTGAATAATCATAGAACAATCATATAATTCCGACAGTAGGAGCATAAGGAGGCCATTTGGCCCATCGGGTCTGCACTGACCCTCGAAAGAGCACCCTACCTAGGCCCACTCCCCCACTCTATCTCCGTACCCTGTAACCTGACCTAACCTTCGGACGCACTTAGGGAAAATCTTAGCATTGCCAATCCACCTAAATTGCACGTCTTTGGACTGTGGGAGGAAACCGGACAACTCAGAGGAAACTCACGCAGACACGGGGTGGTGGGGGGGGGGGAATGAATGGACACACTCCACACAGTTACCCAAGCCCGGAATTGGACGTGGGTCCCTGGCGCTGTGCCACTGTCATGGCTGATTCTCCTTTTAATGCTCTTTTCCCCACTCCACCACCCCCATATCCTTTAAGATGCACAAAGTTCTGAGGAAATAATTTCTTCTCATCTTGGACCTAAGTGGTGACATCTTCCCTGTATATCCCTTTACATATTTTATGAATTATAAATGGCACATTAGATGGCAGGAACGACAAAGATAGATCTTACAAATTGGCTCCACAGCCCACTTAGCATTTACTTCATAAACCCCAGTCACAAACTCCTTCAGACTCAGTCTTCATCATGATAATTCTTAGTTCCACTTCTTCAAGGATTTAGCCAGATTCCAAGATGACAATAGAGTACAACCACCCTCAGTTCCACACAGTTTTGAGCAAAAATGGGATACATCTGCAGAACCCCCTCAACTCTGTTTATGATGGATGTGAATCCACCAATGTGATCTTCAAGTAACAGTAACAGCCTATTCCTGGTTTCGGGATTGAGCCTCCAGCTTCTTCAGCCTGCCTGTACTGCACCATTGGAATCATAATCTAAACTCTAATGGTGCTGTGTCCATTTCTAAGCTTTCAATAAGTTTTAGTCTCCCCAGAAGTTTCGGTTTCCAATCTCAATTTCAGGGTCTGTTTCCTTTCTCGGATTCCCTTTTCAATTATGGTCCGTCACAAAAATACAAGCTCTGAAACAGCGGATTCCATCACAGTTCTGAGTTTTATTCGAGCCCACCAGGAGGAACGGTTTCTAGAGGTGAGGTAGGTTAGTAACTAGAGGAATTTGATTTAAAATAACTGGTAAAAGCACTAGCACGCAATGAATTCTTGTGATCTGGAATGCACCGTCTGAAAGAGCAGCGGTGGTAGAGTTGGTAACTTTAAAAAGAGAATCGGATAAATACTTGAAAAGAAAAACTTATGCAGAACTGTGGGGAAAGAGCAGGGGAGTGGGGCCAATTGGATAGGGCCAGCATAGGTGCGATAGGTCGAATGGTCTCCTTTTGTGCTGTATTGTGCGATAATTCTGATACCAAAATAAGTAGGCTCAGTGCATGTTATAGAAACCATCAGCTTTACTATATGTTAGAAGGAATAGCAAACCTTTGCATTTGATAAAGAATGGTAAAGCAGCCCCCAGGATGTATTACAGATAATATCAGCCCCACTGCATAAAACATTTCATTGCAAACCCTGTGTATACTATAAAGAATAGCAGCGCTACTGTATATTTTGCACAGCAGCAGGTCTGTATTTGTTGTTGAGAATTTCGCCTCCAGTTACAATGATCAGTTACATACCCTGTTATCAGCTCACTGCTGCATTGTGCATTTCAGAATTGTCTTTCCATTGGTTCTTTTACGGCTCTCTGAGAGCTTTCAAAATTTCTGACACCTGAAAGGTATTTTCCCCATACCGTTAAATGGCGTAGCACCCAATTTTCTGCTCCACTAGGGTTCTTGTGAGACCCATGCAGATGAGCACCTGAAATTATGCTACTGAGGTAACCATAGAGAATCAGAGTAAAATAGCAGAGTTCCATATGAGGCAGTTAAAAAGATGCCAATAGTTATATACATTATGATATAGAGAATGGCAAATCCTGTATGTGTTACAGAGGATAGCAAACCCTTCGTGTATTAGAGAAGAGTATATCCTCGGAATAGTGTAGAGAATAATAAGTACTTTCTTACAGGTAGTATCTGCCTTGAGTGTATTTTAGAGAATATATTGTACCGTCGAGAAAAACAGCTCTGTGTATTTTATACAGCATTATTGACCAAGTATTGTAGTGAATTGTTGACCCTGCAACATAGTGAATTGCACCCCCAAAATATAGTGAATTGTAGCCCCTGTATTATAATAAATTGTAGACCCTGTAGTAGACTGAATTTTGGATCCTGCATTATAGCCAATTGTGGATCCTGTCTGTTATAGAGAATTACATTCTATCTATTGTAGAGAATAGCTGACTCTAGATCATAGCAAATTGCAGCCCAGCCTTGGAGTTGCAAATGGACTTTGTCCCTTGTATAGAACTGCAGATGCTATATTTCAATTAATTTGTTCACGCTTCTAGACCGATGAGACTTAGTTCCTTATAAAAGGGACAGTAACAGTGAATCTTCCAGCATACATTCCAACTAAGCAATTTTGCTTTTGTAATTAGGTTCAAATTGTATTTGCTGGCGATAATGTTCTCTGCTCTTTCCTGGAAATCTCTCACAAGTTTTACTGATAAAACAAAATTTCTTGAAGTTTAAATGTTAGTACAATTTCAAGTCTCTTATATTAATGACTGCTTTGCAAGGGGGCCGAATTGTGTAAGAAGCAGGTTCCATATTGACAGATGAAACCCTCCAAATCGCTGAAACTTGCACGCAGGAGTCCAATCCTGTGGTCGTAGCTTCAGGTCCTTCCCTCTTGTACAAAAGACAACAAAACATATGTATTCCCGTTCTTAGGTTAACGTTCTCAGATTGTGTCCAGACGTTGATGGCTTGTCCACCAGAGACTATTCGCACAGCAATCGAATCCCTCTCTCTGTGAGGTTGGCCGTCTAACCTTCCATTTCTCCTGTGATGCCACAGTGCTGGCCACAAAAGGCAAGTCTCCCTCCTCACTTTGCCTCCTTGCTAGCTCTGCGTTGTCAATTTGCACTCTCCAACATTGAGTTTCAAGGCACCCTGGAGATGCATGTTTCTCAATGTCTTGAACTCCAGTGGCATTGTGTGGGGAGTAGCCCGTGAGTTGTACTCATACGTCAGACTGTCGTAGTAGTGATACTTCACCGCATTTCCCTTCTGGTCCTTGGGGAAGGGCCAGAAACCATAGAGGTGGATTTCGTCGCAGAACCGAGTGGCGAGAGTATACATCAAGAGGCCGGTGGTGGGGCGTTTGATCAGAACCCTGTTGGTCAGCCAGTACCTGGGGGAAAGGAAATCAGTTACGTTACCAATCCTTATTTGAGATGAAACCACAGTTACAGAAAGGAAATCATTAATATATATCAGGTGGAGCAGGGTTCCTAACACCGATTCCTGGAGAATACCATGATAAACATTTCTCCAGTCCAAAGGCAAACATTCACTGCTATTCTTTGTTTCCCGTCCCTCAGCCTTTCTGTATCCTTGTTGCTAACGTACCTTTAATCCATGATCTCCAGCTTTGATCACAAGGCCATTTTGAGGCACCTTATTAAATGTCTTTTGGAATTCTATGCACACCACATCAACAACTGTACCCTTATCAATCCTCTCTCTAAACTCAAGCAAGTTGGTTAAACTTGATTTCTCTCCATAAATTAGGGGGACTGTGGCGTTGTGATTAGTAATCCAAGAACGCAGGCTAATGCCGTCCTGGAGAGACTCTGGTGGAATATAAATTTGATTAATTAAAATCTATCTGGTTCCCTGATGTCCTTTAGGGAAGGAAAATTGTCATCTGCCATTGCCTACATGTGACTCCACAGAATCCATATCCATAGAATCCCTACAGTGCAGAAGGAGGCCATTCAGCCCATCAAGTCTGCACCGACCCTCTGAAAGAGCACCCTACCTAGGCTCACTCCCCCACCTTAGCTCCATAACCCCACCTAACCTACTCATATTTAGACACCAAGGGGTAATTTTAGCATGCCCAATCCACCTAATATGCACATCTTTGGACTGTGGGGGGAAACCAGAGCACCCGGAGGGAACCCACGCAGACACGGGGAGAATGTGCAAACTCCGCGCAGTCACCCAATTGAACCTGGGTCCTTGGCACTGTGAGGCAGCAGTGCTAACCACTGTGCCACCGTGCCGCCCACCGACTCCAGATCCACAGTAATGTGGCTGACTGTTAGCTAGTCTCTGAATTGCCCTAACAAGTGTTGAGTATAAGGGCAATTAGGGATGGGCAACATCTCAACCACACCTGGAGTATTATGTGCAGTTTTGGTCTCCCTATCGATGTAAGGATATACTTGCCATTGAGGCAGTGCAGCAAAGGTTCACCAGACTGATTCCTGGGATGACAGGATTATCGAATGAGGAGAAATTGGGTCGACTACGCCTGCGTTCACTGGAGTTCAGGAGAATAAGAGGGGATCGCGTTGAAGCATTTACAGTTCTGCGAGGACTGGACAGACTGGATGCAGGGATATTGTTTCCTCTGGCTGGGGGTCTAGAACAAGGGGGTCACAGCCTCAGGATATGGGATGGCCATTTTGAAACTGAGATGAGGAAAAACTTCTTCACTCAGAGGGTGGTGAACCTGTGGAGTTCTCTGCCAGAGAAGGCTTTGGAGGCCAAGTTTCTGGATATAGTCAAGAAGGAAACAGATAGATTTCTAAACTCTAATGGTGTCAAGGGGTATGGAGAAAGCGCTGAAGTGTGGTGTTGAGATAGAGGATCAACCATAATCACGCTGAATGGCCGAGATGGCTTAAAGGACCAAATGGGCTACTCCTGCCCCTACTTCTTATATTTCTATGTTTGCCCACATTCCATGAGATAATTTTTAAAAATCATGCTGTCTTTTCTCACTTAACTCATATTTTCTCAAGTGACTACTTGACACTCCAAAGATGTGCAGGTTAGGTGGATTGGACATGCTAAATTGCCCCTTAGTATCCAAAAAGTTAAGGTGGTGTTTCTGGGTTACGGCAATAGGGTGGGAGCATGAGCCTAGGTAGGGCGCTCTTTCCAAGGGTCGGTGCAGACTCGATGGGCCGAATGGCCTCCTGCACTGTAGGGATTCTATGATATTAATTTTGCCCCAAATTGTCCTAAAACCTTCCCCACCACCGAGCTTAAACTGACTTGTCCTTAGTTACTGGGCTTAACTGTTCACCCTTTTTCGAACAAGGTTGTAACATTTGTAACAGGGCAGCACGGTAGCACTGTGGCTTCACAACGCCAGGGTCCCAAGTTCGATTCCCCGCTGGGTCACTGTCTGTGCGGGGTCCGCACGTTCTCCCCGTGTCTGTGTGGGTTTCCTCTGGATGCAACGATTCACATCATCCCTCTGAGGACAAACTCTTAAACTGTCGTGGTTGATCTGCCTGCCTGTCTCTTTTCTTTTCAGCCCCCGAGATTCATAGCAGACGTCTCTCCAAAGACCTAAAAACAGCAGTGTGCAGTGAAAGACTTCCCGCTGACTGAGTGTCAACACCTCTAGTACGCAGCACTAACCTCTGCAGCAACATGCTGTCAAATCTAAAATGTTGTATTTAAAAACTGGACATTGATCTAGGTTACTAGTGTTTCTGGCCTGGGTTGCTAGGCAACTGTATCTTAATGAGGTCTGAAGAGCTTACAAAATCTGGTTCCTAGCAAATGCCAATGAAGTTCCTTCAGTTTAGCACTCTAGTGGGGCGGGAGGAAGTTATCTTTAAACAAACCGGAGCAGGAATAAATAGATGAACAAAGGTTGGAGGAGGTCGCAATGCGCACGTGCGGGTAAAATCAGGCAGGGTGTACAATGGGCATTTGATCCGAACCTTGCTGTTCCTGAGGGTTTGTTCAAAATTTCCCCATCACGTTGGAAGGCTTTGGTGCGATTAAAATACAAGGAACAGAATTTAATCCATTCAGGATCAGGAGTCAAACAGACCAGAAAGGACAACAGTGATCGGCAAGTACGGTTGGGAGCAAAATAGGATAGAGGTTGCAGATGAACCGAGATCAACGGAAGATGATTAGAACAATCAAGCTGGAACATCACAATGACATGAATGGTAATTTGAAAAAAACAAATAGCTAATTGGCTGTTCAGCAGTTTGGAACGCCCTGAGATAGTAGAAGATAAAATGTAAATGCAAATCTTACACTGTCTCCTCTCCTCCGCCTATCAGTTGTAGTGGAGGTACAGAAGTAGGGGGATTAGGGTGGTGATCCCTTTGTGTGTCCAGGGAGTCGGAGGCATGGTCAACAATGGTGGAACGAAAGGTGGAGATGCACAAGGGGCCAGAATCATGGAGGCAGAGACTGTGGAGTGGGGATTGGGGGGAGGGGGCTAAAGAAATAAGTTCATAGGTTCATAAGATATAAGAGCAGAATTAGGCCATTTGGCCCATCGCGTCTGCTCCGCCGTTCGATCTTGGCTGATCTCACCTTGGTCTTAACTCCTCCGTCCTGCCTGTTCTCCATAACCCTTCAACCCATTACCAATTAAAAAATCTGTCTAACTCCACTGTCCCTGCATCCACCGCACTCTGGGGTAGCCAATTCCACAGATTCACAACCCTTTGGGAAAAGTAGTTTCTCCTCAACTCCGTTTTAGATTTGCTACCCCTTACCCTAAGACTATGACCTATCGTTCTAGAATGCCCCACAAGAGGAAGCACCCGCTCCACGTCTACTTTATCTATGCCTTTTATCATCTTGTATACCTCAATTTGACCTCCCCTCATTCTTCTAAATGCTCGAGAGTATGGGCCTAAACTCTTCAATCTCTCTTCGTTCGAAATGGAGCAATTTGAACACAAGGATCAGAAACATGAACTTTGAATTGGTGAGGAGGACAAAACAGTGGTAAGAAGGAGAGTTACAGGTTGAACTGGAATGGAGACGGGGTAGAGTGGCAGTATGAACTCAGAGGGTCAGAGGCAGGATTGCACTGGGAAATGTAGGATGTTGAATACAATGCAACATCTCTGTCACCTGACACTGCTGATGGGATATGGGAGTGTAATTGTTCCAGTAGCTTTCGGGAATCAGCGGTCGCTTTGATTTTCATTTTTTGGAAAATTAAATGTCTATTAATCATGAAATTCAAAAGTGTGTAAAATTAACCCGAGTATATTTAGGATAGGTGTCCAAAAGCCATCATATTCATTGAATAATTGGATTGCAATGAACAACTCTTTTATTATTGATGAGCCTTCAGCACTCCCGGCTCTTCTAGAATTTTCCTTTCGACACATAATCAAATTTGAAAAAAATTAAAATAAAATCAATTCCTGCTAGCATTTAGCATTTCATTTCGTTGAGGATCAACAACAATGTAATGTTAGCTATCACAAATATTTGTACGTTCCCCCCCTCCGATTCGCTAAGGATTTTGTGGCCTTTCCTCAGATCAAATTGTTACAAAGCCAAATTTATCTGCCTCGTTACCAAGTCTAATTATGTGCTGAGGCTTTAATATGACTTGAAACTGGAGAAGTGGTTGGGTTTTTAAATGATTTACCTTCTGCATATTACAAGTAATCTGCCAATTAAAATACCATACAAGGAAGGCATGGTGACAGAGTGACTCATTACAGCAACGTCCTTATTACTGATAGCCAGCCAAGCATCTAAATATTTATTCACGGTGCTTGGAAACTGAGGAAAGATGTTCAGCTGTTAGCGAACGCATTTCTTTCAAGAATTCGCACAGGCGAACTTCCCCTGTGTGTTATTTGGTAACTGTGTTGCTCCATATATTACTGACCAGCGGGAACGGCTCCCTCAGTCACCAAACTGTTGGCAACATCATAGACATAGTAGGAATGTGGCCCTATGGCGGCTACAAATGGCAAACAGATGAAAGCCTCCCCAAAATCCCACGCAGGCACGGGGAGAACATGCAAACTCCCCATAGACAGTCACCAAGGTCGGAATTGAACCCGGGTCCCTGGCGCTGTGAGGCAGCAGTGCTAGCCACTGTGCCACCGTGCTGCCAACTTCCCCAATCTATCTTCATAACTGAAGAGTCAAAGCTTTGACAAACAGTCATCCAGACTGTGTGGTGAACTCAGCTCAGTGCATCACACAAGCTTGCCACCCGCAAATTGATTATGTCTACACCTCCCGTTGCCTCAGGAAGGCAGACAGCATTATCCGAGACCCCTCCCACCTAGGCTTTGCCTTCCTCCAGACCCTTCCATCAGGCAGAAAATACAGAAGTCTGAAGACTCGCACATCTGGACGTAGGAACAGCTTCTTCCCCACTGCGACTAGACTACTCAACGACTCTCTCTCAGAATGATCTGTTCCCTGTAAGAACACTGGGCGCGATTCTCCGACCCCCCCGGCCGGGCTGGAGAATCGGCGGGGGTCCGCACGAATCGCGCCACGCCGCCCCGACGCCGGGATGTCATTCTCCCGCCCGTGAAAATAGGGGTGGACGCGCATGGCGCCGGGCCGTACGGAGAATCGGCAAAACGGCCATAGCGGCGATCCTCCAACGGGGCCGTGATTCACCTGTCTGAAAAAATCCAAGCCCCGCCGCCGTCTTTCTAACATGCTCTGGCCGGCAGGACCTCGGGGTTGACGGGTCCGGGGGGGGGGTCCAACCCCGGGGAGAGCCTCCGTAATGGCCTGCCTGCGATCAGGGCCCACCGATTGGCGTGCCGGCCTCTTTGGCTGCGGACCACTTTTCTTCAGCGCCAGCACCTGGATCTCTGCGCCATTTGGCGTCAGGGCCGGCGCGGGGATGACGGCCAGTGCGCATGCGCTAGTTGGCGCCGACCCAAATGGGCATGCGCGGACCCCGCAGCATGGGCTGTTCCAGCGCCGTGCTGGCCCCCCCAGGACCCGAGAATTGGGTCTCGGTACCGGCGCCGGAGTAGAGTACTCCCATTTTGGCGACGGCACTCTGGCGCCGGACCAGAGAATCGCGGCCACTATTCACGACGTCCTATGCTGCTCTTGCTCATGTATTTGCTTTGTTTGGCCCCTTGTCCTTACTGTAACCAATCACTGTTTGTCGATGGACCATTTGTCAACTTACTCTGTCGATAATTATTTTTTTGTCTGCTGTGTATGTACTGTGTACGTTCCCTTGGCCGCAGAAATATACTTTCCACTGTACTTCGGTACATGTCCCAATAAATCAAATCAAATCTCCGCAATGCTGTCAGACCTGCTGAGATTATCCAGCATTTTCTGTTTTTGTTTCAGGTTCCAGCGTTCGCAGTAATTTGCTTTTAACCAAGGAGAACTTACCTTCTCTTCTTTGAAATAGCACATTGAGTTTTTTAATGTGCACCTGAGGGCAGATGGTTTAATGTCACATCTGAAAGCTGACACTTTTGAGAGTGCAGCACTCCCTCAGGACAGCACTGGGGCAGCAGCCTTGATTTTGTACCTGCAATGTCAGAGTGTGGCTTATGAGGTGTTACTTGGGATCATATTTGTCAGAAGGGATCTCTCACTTACGTTCCACAAAATTGGATGAACTTTAATGAAGGAGATTTGTGGTCAATTGACGTAAAAGCAAATACCTAGTGGAACTCAAATTTTGCCTCTTTGGAATGTTTCATCCACTGAGACACCAGGCTATAGAAATGTGACAGAAAAGTCTTTGCCGCTGCCACAGCAGGTCGATGATTGAGAGCATTTTTTAAAAACTCTGATGCCAGATTCTCCATGAATGGACAATGAGCAATTCATCCCAAATCACTGCAGCACAAATATCTCAAGCGCCTCAATTTTTAACACCTTTGCTTAAGTCTCATTATCTCCCTCCGAGACTGTGACCTAATTAACAGGCGACAAGCTCCAGCTTGTTGCCAAGAACACTGCATGTGAGACAGAACGCAGGCAAGTCTGTCTGTGCAGATAGCATTCCCCCCTGGGTGGCAGCGTTTCCACAGTGGAAAATTCAGGCAAGCAGTTATGGAGGCTATGTCACAAGACGCAAGTGGGCTCCTTGTTATCGGAGCTGGAACTCACCCTCGTACAGCGTGTAGGAACCTCAGCGACGGGTAGGCCGTCTGCACGTGGATTTTGTGCTCTATGATGAGCCTGTTTACCCATTCTACTCGCTCTTCTCCCCCTTTGGCCATAAATGCGGGAATCCAGAGAATTCCGCCGTCCAACATTTTTAGCCGGTGAAGCAGTTTCTCTTTCCACGTGTCGTTCTTCAAATCTTCGAAGGCCCGCTGCACCACCGAAGGGTTCATAGTCACTAAATCGGTCTTCAAACCAACGTCTTGTGCATACTCTTCTACTGGGGCGAGATTGCATCTTAAAAGGAAATTAAGTTGCAAATTAATCATTCATTATTTCCACAGTAGCATATGATCTAGCCCGGCATTGCGCTGGAACCGAAGAACACAAGTAAGAAAGTAATGAAGAATATTCTTCGCCCCATCTATCCCCCCCCCCCCCCCCCCCCACAAAGCATGTACAATCTATAGTGTCAGCTTGCCATAGTTGGTAATACTTAAGGTTCAAGCCCCATGACAGGATTCAAGCACCTAATCTAGGTGAATGCTTCATTGCACTGCCGATAGAGTGCTGCTGTGCCACCATTGCTGTTCCTTCAAGTAAATGTCCCTGTCGCCTGACTCAGCGAGTATTTACATGTTACTGTTTTAGGAAGAAACTCAATGCTCTTCTGGGTACCCCGGCTAAACTTTCTCGATCACTGTCACCAAATATTAACTGGTCATTTTTCTCGTTATTCGTTTGGAATTGCTTTGCGAGGTCACTTCAATGTCATTCGCATTTTCAACTTTCTTCATCCTTCCGCTTTTTACAAAACCACTTCCCCAGCTGTTGAAAGCTAAGAGCCTTTTTACGAAAAGTGACAGAAGCCACGACTCTTGACTCTTGCCCCACACCCTCTGCTCCCCTCGCACCTGGAAACAGGCTCAGTTCTCTTCTCCACCCACATCCTTAGCCTGTCCACTCTCTTTCGAGATGCTGAACAGTTACCGTGAATTTCCAATACCCTTGGGGGTCGGTTTAGCTCAGTTGGCTGGTCAGGTGGTTTATGATGGAGAGCGAGGCCAGCAGTGCGGGGTCAATTTCCGTACCGGCTGAGGTTATTCATGAAGGCCCCGCCTTCTCAGCCTCGCCTGAGGTGTGGTGACCCCCTCAGGTTAAATCACCACCAGTCAGATCTCCCCCCCTCAAAGGGGAAAGCAGCCTCTGGTCATCTGGGACTACAATGCCCTTACTTATTTCCAATATCATTTTTATTTTTATTGACAATAAACATGACGACAGAGGTTTCCGTCAACTCTTAGCAACTTAAAAGGCTGCAAATAGTGTGGATGGGGGAGGGGCATCAGGTCAAGAGGTCAGGACAGTCCTTGTTATCCACAGATATCAATCTTCCAGGATGGGCTTGGAGTCACCAGGAATTTAAGATTAATCTTCAAGCAACCCAGGAGTAAAATTACCGGGTCATTGAAAAACATCTTTGTTTCATTTTCTTTCTTTCAACGTCTTCACTTACTAGTTTGGGAAAATAGCATAGACTGGGGGGGATGGGGCGAAACCCACGCAAACACGGGGAGAATGTGCAAACTCCACACGGACAGTGACTCAGAGCCGGGATCGAACCTGGGACCTCAGCGCCGTGAGGCTGCGCCACCGTGCTGCCCTTGAAAGACAAAATTAATCCAATCTGTTAACAAAGTGTTTGGTCACACCCTCATTGACATGAGAGGGTTGTGGCAGTGTGGAGATACATGTGTTGGATAACCAATGGAGGGAGTCTGGGTGAGGGGAAGGTGGGTTGGTATTGCTGGAAGTGGGAGATCATTAGGCAGCACAGTGGCGCAGTGGTTAGCACTGCTGCCTCACGGCGTCGAGGTCCCAGGTTCGATCCCGGTTCTGGGTCACTGTCCGTGTGGAGTTTGCACATTCCCCTCGTGTTTGCATGGGTTTCGCCCCCACAAACCAAAGATGTGCAGGGTAGGTGGATTGACCACTACTAAATTGCCCCTTAATTGGAAAAAATGAATTGGGTACTCTAAATTTTAAAAATGAAGTGGGAGATCATATGATGTAACCTCCAGGAATACATCCAACCAAAGTTGGCAACTGTAATGTTTTTGAATGCTGCAGAATATTTTCCCTTTTTTTATTGCAGGAAACGTAAGAATTCCCAAAGAAGCCGGAAGCGAAGGATGCTGAGCTGGCAATCCTCTGCAGGGTTGAGGGAAAAACAAAGCACAGAGTCAATTGTACTTCTGCTTCTCTCACATAGGGTGTAAATAAAAACAATTCAGGTTTTTACACAGAGACCTTCCCGAGGATAGCTGTCAACTGGAAATGATTGCACTTTGAAAACAGAGTCCCTCAGGCCTGCTGTACACAGGGCCAGAGCAAGAGAATTAGGTGCCTTCGGCCACGAGCTGTCCCCCACCCACCATTCACTAACGAACAATGTGCATTAGTTATGGATAAAAATTCCGCATATAATTACAGATTTATTTTTCATGAAAAAGGAGAATAATGATACTGATTGAACATTCTGATTTTTCACAGGTTATGTACTTGAAGAAATGCATATTACAACATGTGATATTGTTCACGTGATCTAATTACTGTGTGTCCCTGCCACAGTTACTAGATATCTTTATGTGCAATTCACACAATCAACAAGAGCGGGCGAGATTCTTTGATTTATTTTTGGAATAATCATGTACATTTACAAATTTGCAAAACTGTGGTATAATTAAAATGAGGAATGCAATATTCAATTCTGGGAAAGACTGTGATGTAAATACATGGAAGTCTATACCTGTGTCAGTATATGTGGATGTATTTCAGTAAATTTAGACCTTTCCTCCCTGCTGCTGAAGCCTGATTGTTCAGTTGTGTAGTTTCATAAATAGTTCATTCAGTTTTTGTGACTTCCCCCCCCCCAACCCCCCCCCCCCCCCCACATTTGCTGCTCTCGGCGACTACCAAGATTGTGACGGGTTGCACCATCCCTAGTTCTACCACCCTATGAAATCACGGCCGATCCAATCTTCACCTTCCATTCAATCACGTCAGAAAAAGAGAAAGTGTGAGAGAGAAAAGAAAAAAGGAGAAAGAGCGAGGGAGAAAGAAAGCAAAATGTATGTGTTTTTAAAAATGTGTTCATGGGATGTGGGCATTGCTGGCGGGTCCAGAATTTATTGTCCATTCCGGAGTGGGGCATTAAAGAGTCAACCACACTGCTGTGGGTCTGGAGTCACATATAGGCCAGACCAGGTAAGGATGACAGATTTCCTTCCTCTAAGAATATTAGGGAACCAGATGGGGTTTTATGACAATCAACAATGGTTTCACGGTCACCTTCAGACTTTTTAATGCCAGATTTTGATCGAATTCAAATGTCACCAGCTGCCATGGTGGGATTCAAACCTGGTTTGCCAGAGCAATACCCTGGGTCTCGGGATTACCAGTCCAGCGACCATACCACTACGCTGGCTCCCCCTGTCTGTCTCCGGATGTTGGAGATACACAAGTCAGTCAGCATCTGGGGCGATAGGTGAATGTTTTGATGGACCCCTCCAAAAGAACTGGCACAGTCCAAACAGAAACTGTATCCCTTGACATCTAAGATGGGGAAATGGGGAAGATCAAGAACAACAGGCAGGAATCAAGAGGTCTGCCAACTACTTTCATAAAAAGGCATTAATGGGTTTAGTTGACAGCAAACAGAAATTAGGGTGCAGGAAAGAGGTATAAAGGGTGAATGGAAATATCCTGACTTGGAAATATATCACCGTTCCCTCACTGGCGCTGGGTCAAAATCCTGGAATTCCCTCCCTAACAGCACAGTGGATGTACCTACACCACATGGACTGCAGCGGTTCACAAAGGCAGCTCATCATCACCTTTTCAAGAGCAATTAGGGATGGGCAACAAATGCTGGCCTAGCCAGCGAAGCCCACGTCCTGTAAAAAATGAATTTTTACAGGCGGCACGGCGACGCAGTGGTTAGCACTGCTGGATCACGGCGCTGAGGACCCGGGTTCGATCCTGGCCCCGGATCACTGTCCGTGTGGATTTTGCACATTCTCCCCGTGTCTGTGTGGATCTCTCTCCCAAAACCAAAAATATGTGCAGGGTAGGTGAATTGGTCACACTAAATTGCCCCTTAATTGGAAAAATAGAATTAGGCACTCGAAATTTTTTTTTTTTAAATGAATATTGAAAAATTTGAAGGTAAATAAAGGATGTGCTGGTGAAGATTTGAATTCCCACAGTTTCATGAAAGCAATTTCCGTATGATTAGCAGCTAATTCAATTAAATCGCATGATGGAATTTAATCCAACGCTGTCAGAACTCTGCAGCTCGCTCCCTTTTAGATTTAATAATAACAATCGCTTATTGCCACAAGTAGGCTTCAATGAAGTTACTGTGAAAAGCCCCTAGTTGCCACATTCCGACGCCTGTTCGGTGAGGCTGGTATGGGAATTGAACCAGCGCTGCTGGCATTGTTCTGCATTGCAAGCCAGCTGTTTAGCCCACCGTGCTAAGAATTAAGAACATAAGGGCCAGGATTCTCCGAGCCTGCACCGGGGGAGGCCCGAATCCCGCTGCCCCGATGCCGACTGCCCTATTCTCCGGCGCCGTTTTATCGGGGGCCGACGGAATTCCCGCCACGCCGGTCGGGGGCCGTTGACAGCGGCTCCCCTGGCGATTCTCCGGGCCCCGATGGGCCGAGTGGCCGTAAAGTTTTGTCCATGCCCGCCGGCGTGAATTACTCACCTCACGCAAGGCGGGACCTGGCAGGTAAATGTGCGGGGGCGGTCCTGGGGGGCGGGGGGGATCCGACCCCGGGGTGGTCCCCACGGTGGCCTGGACCGCGATCGGGGCCTACCGATCTGCGAGTGGGCTGGTTCCGTGGGGGGCCTTCTTTCCTCCACGCCGGGCCCCTGTAGGACTCCGCCATATTGCCCGGGGGCCGGCGCGGAGAAGGGAACCCCCGCGCATGCGCGAGATCACGCTGGCCGTTCAGCCCATGTGCGAACTCGCACCGGCCCATCGGCGCTGGCTGGATGGCGCCAACTACTCCGCCGTCAACATAGCCCCCGGAAAATTGGAGAATTCCTCACTTTCGGGGCTGTTGACGCTGGCTGGAGTGGTTGGTGTCGGTTTTACTGCTGGCGTGGGGACGTAGCCCCATTTTCAGAGAATCCTGCCCAAGGTGTCCTCAAAACAGTGCTGAAAAGGTCAAATATACCCACCAAGCCACGGGAGACCCTGACTTGTGACTGCCCAAAATGGAAAAGTCTCATTGTGGAAGGCACCGGACGCATTGAGAAACTTTGCTGGGCTGGTGCAGAGGTGAAGTGGAGTCACCGGAGAGAGTGCACAAACCTCCAAACAATCCATCTATCCAGCCCTTGAAGCACCACTTCCCCGCACATGGCAAAGTCTGCAGATTGTACCATTTCAGAATGTATTGAGCTGGAGTGGGGGCAACTGGTGCTCTCTGCTGGCGGACCGCCTGAGAAGAGAAGATGGAAGCCAATATTTTCATGAACTGATGCAAAGGGAAGAGAAAATCGATCCATAACCAATGTTCTGTCACCCTGAAAGGAATGAAGGAAAGAGTGGGACATCTTCTACTGGGACGGCGTAGATAGCAAAGAAAGAAACTTTCATTTCTATAGCCTTGGTGTTACATCCTCAGAATGTTTTAAAACATTAAATCGCATTTGAAGAGTGGCCATTGTGGTTATACAGGCAAATGCAGAAGACAATTGCAGATTACGAACATACGAACTAGGAGCAGGATTAGGCCAATTGGTCCCTTTCAAGCTCGCTTAGCCATTCAATAAGATCATTGCTGATCTGTGACAGAGCAGTGGGAAGCCTTCAAGCAGTAGATAGCGAGAATACAGGACAAATTGGTAAAGACAAAAGGTGGGACCAAGACCAGATGCCGGGATGCCAACAGACATAAAGGTCAGGATTTTAAAAAATAGAGAAGCTTATGGCAGATACTGAGGGATCAATGTAGCACAGTCACCAGAGGAGTCAAGAAAGTCCAGGGGGGGAACTTAAAAAGGAAATTAGAGTGCACGAAAAGCTTTGGCGGGTAGAATAAAGGAAACGCAAAGATTTTTTAAAAATCTATAAAGAAGAAGAGAATAAGGGCGGCATGGTGGCACAGTGATTAGCACGGAGCCGAAGACCCGGGATCAATCCTGGCCCCGGGTCACTGTCCGTGTGGAGTTTGCACATTCTCCCCGTGTCTGCGTGGGTCTCACCCAAAGATGTGCAGGCTAGGTGGATTGGCCACGCTAAATTGCCCCTTAATTAGAAAAAAAGAATTGGGCACTCTAAATTTAAAAAAGGGAAGGGAATAAATAAGGAATGAGTAGGGAAAATTAGGGACCAAAATGGTAATCGGTGTGTGGACCCAGAAGACATGAGTACAGTCCTCAATGAATACTTTGCATCAGTCTTCACAATAGAAGAGGCGGATTCAGGTGATGACTGTGAAATATTAGGAGAAATTAACAGAGAGAGAGAGAGAGAGAAGAGGTACTAGCAGGTTTAACAGCCTTGAAAATGGATAAATTCACAGGCACAGATGACATGTATCCCAGGTTGTTGAGGGAGGCACGGGAGGAGATATCAGAGGCATTGGCAGTAATTTTCAAATCCTCCCCGGCCACAGATGAGGTGCAAGAGGACAGCTAACATTGTCCCATTATTGAAAAGGGAGATAGGGAAAGACCAGGAAATTATCCCAGTCTGTCTGACCTCGGTGGTGGGGAAACTACGAGAAAGAATTCTGAGGGACAGAATATATTTGCACTTGGATTAATCAGGGATAGTCAGCATTGATTTGTTAAGAGAAGGTTGTGTTTGACAAATTTAATCACATTTTCTGAGGAGGTAACCAGGATTGTTGATGAGGGTAATGAATTTGATATGGTCCATGCGGACTTTACCAAGGCTTTTGATAAGGTCCCTCATGGCAGACTGGTCAATAAAGTAAGGGCCCATGGGATCCAAGGAAAAGTGGCACATTGCATCCAAAACTGACTGAGAGGCAGGAAGCAGAGGCTGATGGTAGAGGGATGTTTCACTGGAAGTCTGTTTCCAGTGGGGTTCCACAAGGCTCAGTGCTGGGGCCCTTGCTATTTATGGTGTACATTAATGATTTGGATTTAAATGAAGGAGTATGATCAAGAAGTTTGTGGATGACATGAAAATTGGTGGGGTGGTAAGTAGTGAGGAGGATAGCTGCAGACTGCAGGAGGATATCAATGGATTGGTCAGGTGGGCAGAACAGTGGCAAATGGAATTCTGTTGTGTTAGCTTGTGGCACCTGTCCATATGCGATGATGGCAAAGAGACCTCTACCATATGCATCCAGAATCTTGGGGGACTCAGATTGAAAAGAAAGGATTTGGAGGTTATTTTTGGGGTGAAGAGATTCCACCCATATGTAAACGGTCGACATTTCACAATCGTAACCGGCCATAAACCCCTGCTGGACCTTTTTGAAGAGGATAAAATGATTCCCCCCATCGTCTCGGCTCAGGTCCAACGTTGGGCATTGTTGTTAGTGGCCAATGAATACTCTCTAGAACACCACCCAGGAACACACATTCCCAACGCGGATGCCCAGAGTCGTCTCCCGCTGTCCACAAGCTTGGCCCATCTGCCAACATTGGAAGAAGTCATCATGGCCTTGAACTTCCTGGATACTTTGGCAGTATCCGTGAAGCAGATTCAAGTGTGGACTCAGGAGAACCTATAAAAAAAAGAAAGCCGTGGGACTTGTGGAAGTTCATAAGGAGCATTCTGAAAAAGTAGCGAAAGTGAAGAATACTACAGGGCAGACTGTAGCATTTGGGTGGGGTTACTGGGTTACGGGGATAGGATGGAGGGTGCTCTTTCCAAGGGCCGGTGCAGACTCGATGGGCTGTATGGCCTCCTTCTCCACTGTAAATTCTATTTAAGAAAACACACTGACAAGATTGTGCCATATGATCCTCAGTGGCACAATCCGAGGACGCCCCACAGATGACATGAAGCCCTTCCTCACTAAAAGACTAGAACTGAGTGTAGAAGATGGCATCAACCTGTGAGATGCCCAGGTAGTCACGGCCTGCCCAAATCAGCACCGACTCTGACGGAATTACACAATGGACACCCCGGGGTATCCAAGATGAAAATGTTCACAAGGAGCGACGTCTGGTGTCCCGGGCTCAGTACAGACATTGAGAGTCTAGTGAAGTAGTGCACCATCTGCTTGGAGAACCAGAGGTTACCACCCTCTGCCTCTTTACACCCATGGGAATGGCCGGGAAGACCATGGATGTACATGAACTTCGTTGACCCGTTCTTGGAATCGATGTTGCATACTATGGTCAATGCCCACTCAAAATGGTTAGAAGTGCATTGTATATCCTCCACAACTTCTCATGCAGCAATAGAAAAACTCCAGCAAAGTTTCTGTACCCACAGCATACCAGAGGTCCTCGTATCTGTTAATGTCACTTCCTTTGCCAGTGGAGAATTTCAGGCATTCATGATGTTGAACACATCAGAACGGTGCCGTCCCATCCACTGTCTAATGGCCTGGCCGAACGGGCAGTTCAGGCATTTAAAACCGGAATGAAGAAACAGCCTGCTGGTTCCTTGGACACAAAATTGGCTGGGTTCCTCTTTAACTACAGAAGCACGCTGTACACGATGACGGGAGTCGCACCCAGCGGAATTGTTAATGGGACAATGACTGCACACCAGGCTCAGCTGCTGTTCCCCAACTTCGGGGGAAGGTGGAGTCAAAGCAGGAGATCCAAATAAGGAACTATGACACCAGAAGACTCGAAAGGACCTTCAGAACAGGAGATGCTGTCTATGTGCGGGCCTTTGGAGATGGCTTTTAATGGATCCCAGGAATTGTGCAGGAAAAGACTGGTCTTGTTTCTTACAAAGTCAAAGTCCAAGCGAAGGCCGTGAAACAACAGCTGGACCACCTGAAAAGCAGGGAGCCCACCCCACATTGTCAGCAGAGATGGTATCCTTGATGCCCGCTACACCCACCTCTAGCAGGGGACTCAGCCGATGGGGGACTTGAGAGTCGTTCCCCTGACGATGAAGATTCAGAGTCGAAAATGGAGACTCCTCCGCAGGAGGTCAGCACCAAAGATGAGCCTCCATCTGTGGCCCTTTGGCGCTCATCAAGGAAGCGACGATCCCCAGTCCACTTCACGTCGTTCAATCCGGCTCCACCTGCCACTGGCCCGAGGCCTTGTGCCAAGTGACGAAGGAGGCGTCATCGCCACGGGGGTGGCGGAGATGATTCGGACTTGAGGGGGAAAGGATGTGATAACCCTCATGAGGACCAGGGGGGGATCACTGATTGATCACTCCGTGGGCTTCATAGAGTATGAGTTCCCGATAGTTCTGTGCTGGGACGTTTGTTTTGTGTGCTGCTATTATTTTGACCTTAAAATTAACCAGTTTGGCCTCCTGGAAATTGAACCGAGTGCACATCCACAGATCCCTGAAGGTGGCAAGATAGGCAGATAAGGTGGCTAAGGAGGTATAAGGGAAACGTGCCTTTATTAGCCTCGGCTTAGAATACAAGAGCAAGGAGGTCATACTGGAACTGTATAAAATACTGGTTAGGCCACAGCTAGCGTTCTGAATACAGTTCTGGTCACCACATTATAGGAAGGGTGTGATTGCACTGGAGAGGGTGCAGAGGAGACTTACCAGGATGCTGCCTGGGCTGGAGGGTCTGAGCTATGAGCAGAGATTGGATAGGTTGGGGCTGTTTTCCTTGGAGCAGCGAAGGTTGGGAGGGGACCTGACAGAGGTGTCTAAGATTACGAGAGACGTAGATACAGTCGATAGGAAGGCACGCTTTCCATTGGTAGAGGGGTCAATACCAAGAGGGCATTGATTTCAGGTAGGAGGTAGAAGGCTAAGAGGGAAGTTGAGGAGAAACGTTTTCACCCAGAGGTTGATGGGAGTCTGGAACTCGCTGCCTGAAAGGGTGGTCGAGTCAGACACTCCCGTAACATTTAACAAGTATTTAAATATTCACTTGTGCTGCCGTAACCTCCAGGGCTATGGGCAAACTCACTGGAAAATGGGATTAGTGTAGTCAGATCTTTGTTGACCAGCATGGTCTGAATGGGCTGAATGGCCTCCTTCTCTGCTGTAAACATCTATAATCTATGATTGTAACTTCAACCCCGCATTCCTGATTACCCCAGATTGTACAAACTGCAAATGGAATAGGTTTTAATGTCAAAGGAAGAGGGAACGTCGGTCAGCACAGGATATTAGTTCACTGTTCATGAATAGTGCTACAGGATCATTCAGACCCACCTGAACCAAGCTGAACTCCCTACCTAACGGCACCGTGGACGTGTGCGTCAACACGAAGGCAGCTCACCGCCACCTTCTCATGGGTAATTAGAAATGGGCAATAAATGCTGGCCTTGCCAGCGACAGCCACATCCAAAAGAAGGATGAAGAAAACACCAACAGAACCTGAAATCGTATCTGAGGGACAGCGTTTTAGACAATGCAGCACTGCCCCAGTACTGCTCCAGACCAGGGGCAGAGTTTCAACCCACAGGTTTGTGACTCAGAGTGAGAACACCATCATGGAACCACGCTAAGATTTCCCTCAAAGAACTCCCAGGTACCTTCTTTTACAGCTTTATTAGGATTAAAATGACCAAAACTGATATGCTTTATTTGGCGATTTTCCTAATCACACTGCCCTCGCATGCACCCCGGTCTCAGGCATTACCTTATCACAAATTCGTGAGTGTCAATCTCTTGCCCACAGCCACTGTTGAGCAGAATCCCAGAATTTCCTACAATCGCGCACTGTTTGAAATGCTTATTTTTCATTGGCGATGTCCTTGGTAACAGCTCGTACAGGCTATGGGATATATTCAGGGTCCTGTCCCTGTCAAATATATAATGAATAATATCTCCGGCTTTCAGTCTGCCCTTTAAGACCGAAATGTCCTTCTCTGCATCCAGGAACTTTAGTATGTCCTTCCTAGGAAAGGGAAAAGAGAGCAAAGTAAATTGTAAATGACGGAACAATGAAGGTGTTTTTATGATGCTGTTTAGATTTACACTCCATCCATAATACAGCTGCCAGCAGCAGCCCTGACCCCAGCAGCAGCACTGTCATCATAAAACCATTCACCGCAAATGGAGGCCATTCAGCCCTCATGGCTGTGCTAGCCCTTTGAAATAACTATCTAATTGGTTTCACTCCCCTCTCTTTCCCCTTGAAGAAAGATTTGCATTTATATAGTTCTTCTCATGGCCTCAGGACATCCCAAAGCATTTTACAGCCAACTAAACAACTTTGAAGTGTGGTCGCTGTTTGATTTTTAGCTTCAGGTACTGACGGCGGGATTCAAATGGTCAGGATTCGTTTCAAGAACATTCCATTTGTGAAATGGAAGGACGTGACTTTATCTGCACATGCTGGGAATTTCCGTTAGGTAATCTAAACAAAAGTTCCATCCTGGGTGTAGGGACTCTGGGTTATTTGCCAGTTTCTGTTATACACCAGAGGTCCCTCTAATGGAAGACATGGAGATCCTACAGTACAAATCTTAGAAATCACAGAACAGACATGACACAGGGCGCGATTCTCCGGCCTCGTTGCGCTCTCGCTCAAGTGAAACGAAGCCGGTGAATGGTCGGAGAGGCCAAAAACAAGATGCGCGTCAGGCGGCAAACAGTTTGCGATGCAACCGGCCGGCTCCCGTAGGTGAAATCAGGATCTTACTATAGCGAGAAACGATTATCACCACTTAAGTCCCATTTCCATACAATTAACAACAGCCTCTTTTAGCAGGGGCTGGGGAATGCGGTCTCGGCGAATCAGCTGGCGAGCCTTCATTTGCGATGAGAAGCCCATGAGGCCTCGTTAAGTGGACGAATTAATGTTGAATTGAGTTGCCGGCCTCGCTGGGCTGAGCACTGGGAAACTCGTGGCAATTCTCTCTCGCTTGCCACACATGGAAATATTTCTGGAGAATCACAGAGTACAAATGCAAGAAACGTAGAGTTCACCCTTTATCCTTTTTTAAAAAAATGTTTTTATTCAAAACTTTTCAATCGTTTTTACAAACCACTACAAAAAAAAATATAATGCAAAGAGAACAAAACAATATGCCAACAAAAACAATTAATCCTCTAACAAATTAACAATTTAACAAACAAAACAAAACAAGGTGGGGCATTTGCCCCTTACACATAAAATGAAATCCCTCTGGACTGCTGCTGCTGCTGACCTCCATCTAACGTTCCGCGAAAAAGGTCAAGGATCGGTTGCCACCGCCTGGAGAACCCCTGCAAGGACCCTCGCAAGGCAAAACTTTATCCTTTCCAGCCTGAGGAACCCCGCCATGTCACTGACCCAAGCCTCTACGCTTGGGGGCTTCGCGCCCCTCCACATTAACAAGAGCCTTCTCCGGGCTACCAAGGAGGCAAAGGCTAGAACTCCGGCCTCTTTCGACTCCTGCACTCCCGGATCATCCGATACCCCAAATATCGCTAACCCCCAGCTCGGTTGTACCCGAGTGTCCAAGACCTTGGACATAGCCTTTGCAAAGCCTTTCCAAAAGTGCCGGGCATGTCCAAAACATATGGGCATGGTTCACTGGGCTCCCTGAACATCTCACACACCTGTCCTCCACCCCAAAGAACTTACTCATTCTCACCCCTGTCATATGTGCACCACCTTAAACTGAATCAGGCTCAGCCTGGCGTAAGATGAGGAGGAATTGACCGTGCCCAGGGCATCAGCCCACAGGCCCTCATCCAGCTTCTCACCCAGCTCCTCCTTCCACTTGCCCTTTAGCTCTTCCACCGAGGCCTCCTCCGCCTCCTGCAGCTCCTGGTATATGTCCGATACTTTGCCATCCCCAACCCACACGCCCGATACCACCCTGTCCTGTATCCTCCGGGCAGGTAGCAGCGGGAATTCACACCTGCTTTTTCACAAACGCCCGAACCTGCATGTACCTAAAAGTGTTCCCCGGGAGCAACCCAAATTTCTCCTCTAGCGCCCTCAGGCTGGCAAAAGTCCCATCAATAAACAGGTCCCCCATCCTTTTGATTCCCGCCCTGTGCCAGCTTAGGAACCCGCCGTCTATCCTACCTGGAACGAACCTGTGGTTGTTCCTTATCGGGGTCCAGATTGAGGCCCCAAACTCCCCCCTATGCCGTCTCCACTGCCCCCAAATCCTCAGTGTCGATGCCACCACCGGGCTCGTGGTATACCGTTTTGGCGGAAGCGGCAACGGTGCCGTCACCAGTGCCGGCAGGCTAGTATCTGTACAGGACGCTGCTTCCAACCGTTTCTACGCCGCCCCCTCTCCCTCCATTACCTATTTCCAAATCATAGACGCATTTGCTGCCCAGTAATAGCTGCACAAGTTCGGCAGTGCCAACCCTGCGCTCCAAGAACAGTCTCTTAACCCGCGGGGTCTTATTTGCCCACACAAATCCCATAATGCTCCTATTTACCTGCTTGAAAATGGACTTGGGGATGAGAATGGGCAGGCACTGGAAGACGAACAAGAACCTAGGGAGGACCGTCATCTTTACGGACTGCACCCTGCCCACCAGGGAGAGTGGCAACATGTTCCACCTCCTAAAGTCCTCCTCCATCTGATCCATCAGCCGCACTAAATTGAGCTTGTGCAAGACCCCCCCAGCTCTTGGCCACCTGGATGCCCGAGTACCGAAAGCTCCTCTATACCATCTTGAGCGGTAGCTCTCCCAACCTCTTTTCCTGGCCCCTCGCATGCACCACAAAAAACTCGCTTTTTCCTACATTTAGCTTGCATCCCGGGAAGTCTCCAAAATCCTTAAGTATCCGCATGACCTCCCCCATCCGAAATTAAATGAAAATGAAATTCCCTCCCCCGGATCCGCAATGTACAGAAGCAGGTCATCCGCATACAGTGAAACACGGTGCTCGTCCCCCCCCCGAACCAATCCCCTCCAGTTTCTAGACTCCCTTGACGCCATGGCCAGCGGCTCAATCGCCAGGGCAAACAGCAGGGGGGACAAGGGGCATCCCTGCCTCATTCCACGATATAGTCTAAAGTACCCCGACCGCCGCCGGTTCGTCGAAACACTCGCTACCGGGGCCTGATACAACAATTTGACCCACCCTATGAATTCCTCCCCAAACCCAAATCTGCCTAACACCTCCCACTCCACCCGGTCAAAGGCTTTCTCCGCATCCATTGCCACTACCACTTCTCCGTCCCCACCCTCCGAGGGCACCATCATCACATTCAGAAGCCTCCGCACATTCGTATTCAGCTGCGTGCCCTTCACAAACCCCGTCTGATCCTCGTGAATCACTCCCGGGACACAGTCCTCAATCCTAGTGGCCAAGACCTTGGCCGACAGCTTGGCATCCACATTAAGGAGCAAAATAGGCCTATAGGAGCCGCATTGCAGCAGGTCCTTATCACGCTTGTGGATAAGCGAGATCAGAGCCTGCGACATCGTCGGGGGAAGGATTCCTGTTTCCTTAGCCTCGTTAAAAGTTCTCAACAGCAACGGGCCCAACAGCTCCGAGAATTTCCTATGGAACTCTACGTGAAACCCATCCGGCCCCGGGGCCTTGCCCGCCTGCATACGCCCCAACCCCTTAATTAGTTCCTCCATCTCAATTGGGGCCTCAAACCCCTCTAATCACCCTTCCACCACCTTTGGAAACCTCAGTTAGTCCAGGAACTGCCTCATCATCTCCCCTCCCTCCGGGGGTTCTGACTCGTATAATTTACCATAAAAGTCCTTAAAGACCTCGTTAATCTTTGCCGAGCTCAGCACCATGTTCCCCCCCTATCTCTAATTCCCCAATCTCCCTAGCCGCCTCCCTCTTCCGCAGTTGATGCGCCAGCATCCGACTTGCCTTCTCCCCATACTCATACACTGCTCCCTGTACCTTCCTCAACTGGGCCTCAGCCTTCCCCGTGGTTAGCAAATCAAACTCCGTTTGAAGGCTCAGGTCCTCCTTCAACAACCCCTCCTCGGGGGATTCCGCATACCTCCTATCCACTCTCAGTACCTCCCCTACCAACCTCTCCCTCTCCATCCTCTCCCTCTTCTCCCTGTGAGCCCTGATTGAGATTAAATCCCCCCTGACCACTGCCTTCAGCGCCTCCCAGACCACACTCACCAAAACCTCCCCATTATCATTGGCCTCCACATATCTCTGGATGCACCTCCGGACCCGCCCACAGACCTCCTCGTCCGCCAGTAGTCCCACGTCCATTCGCCACAGCCGGCGTTGGCCTCTCTCCTCCCCCATCCCCAGCTCCACCCAGTGCGGGGCATGGTCCGAGATCGCAATGGCCGAATACTCCACCCCCTCCACTCTCGGAATTAGCGCCCTGCTCACCACGAAAAAATCTATCCGCGAGTAAGCCTTGTGTACATGGGAGCAGAAGGAAAACTCCTTCGCCCTTGGCCTGGCAAATCTCCACGGATCCACTCCCCCCATCTGGTCCTTGAACCCCCTCAGGACCTTGGCCGCTGCCGGCCTCTTCCCCGACCTCGACCTAGACCGATCCAATGTTGGGTCCAGGACTGTATTAAAGTCCGTCCCCCCCCCCCCCCCCCCCCCCACACACCCCACCCCCATTACCAAACTACCTGACTCCAGATCCGGAATCCGGCTCAGCATCCGCTTCATGAACCCTGCATCGTCCCAGTTTGGGGCATACACATTCACTAGCACCACCTGGGCCCCCTGCAGCCTGCCACTCACCATAACATAACGACCCCCCCTTATCTGCCACAATACCCACCGCCTCAAATGCCACCCGCTTACTCACCAAGATTGCGACCTGCTCACCCTTTATCAATCACTGGCGAGACCTTAGCTGATTGGGCACAACATTTTAGGAAGGATGTCAAGATGAAGACAATGAAGGGATTTACTCCTGGGTTTTTCTATTCTGTCATGTGATGTGAGCACTGCTGGCAAAGTCAGCATTTTTGTGCATTGGTGAGGCCGCACCTCGAATATTGTGTGCAGTTTTGGTCTCCTTATCTGAGGAATGTTGTTCTAGCTATAGAGGAAGTGCAGCGAAGGTTTACCAGGCTGATTCCTGGGATGGCAGTATTGACGTACTAGGAGAGATTCAATCAGTTAGGATTGTATTCGCTGGAACTCAGAAGAATGAGGGGGATCTCATAGAAACCATGATCAGAATGAATAGCGGAGCGGGTTTGAAGGGCCGAACGGCCTCCTCCTGCTCCTGTTTTTTCTATGTTTTCTTTTTCTATGTCCCTTACCCTTCCCGCTTATCCTTCTGTTTGGGGAAAAGACTAAAATGCCTTCGTTCACAACTATGATCCCTCATTCCTTGTATCATCTGTGAATTCTCACTGCCTTTCTTCCATGGCTCTAATATCCTTCCAATAATGCAAGCCTACCTAGACACATGCCCCCACCCGGTAACCCTACCTAACCTTTTGGACACTAAGGGGCAATTTAGCATGGCCAATCCACCTAACCTGCACATCTTTGGAACTGTGGGAGGAAACCGGAACACCCGGAGGAAACTCATGCAGACACGGGGCGAAAGTGCATACTCCACACAGACAGTCACCCGAGGTCGGAATTGAGTCCCTGGCGCTGAGAGGTAGCAATGCTAACCACTGTGCCACCCTGCCGCCCCCTAATTTCAAAGCGAGAAACTTGCGACTGTGTTTTTTGCAAGCCTAGCAGCAATTTCAAATTGGGATTTCTCTTTACAACCAGATGACAAGCTTGGGCTAGAATATGCCGCCCAGTTACATCAGGAGCACTCTGCTTGTCTGCGGTATCACTGTTGCTTCTTCTGTGAACCCTGGGGGTCCTGCTCATCTGGACCATTTGACTGCATCAATAATCCTATCCCCGTCCCTGTCCCCACACCTGTCCCCAGCAGCCCACCAGCAGCACTCCCATACAAGGCGTCACACCACCAGCAAGCAATGTACTGGTGCCCTCAAGCACACTGGCCAGGAAAGTACCCAGAATCAGTGCAGGGGAGGCAAACTGGGCAGCTCCACTGACGCCAACCCAAATAACGACGCTGCCAAAAACCAGGCCCGAATTGAAACTGCTGTTGTACTCTTCCAAAAAGGAGTTGCGTTTACCTCACAACGTATACTTCAGATCATTTCTTTCCACCTCAGTAAATTGTTCGCCTGACGAAACTCATTGGTCTTGTTCTACAGGAGCTCCCTTGTGGAACTCGAAGTGGTCTTGGTGACACAGAGTCACACATTTGAATTTTTGACCTGTTCTGTGAAGAACGTTTGATGTTTCTCCAGTATCTCCTGCACCAATTTCTCATCCAAAGGAACCTTCATCAGCTGGAGTGGTGTTGTGATGTTATTGAGCGTTTCTGAATTGCTTCAGCAAAAAGCTTCGTCTTAGGAAACAGCGGAGAGCCAACTGGGGGCACCTCATTCGTATCTTTTCGTGCACTGATGGGCAAAGTTCTCAGGACACAATTCAAGTAATTCGTCAACTCGTTTTTGAAAACCACACCCATGCCTGTCCAATTTCTCTTGGATTTCATGTCGATCTCTATTCCTGGGAAGCGCATTAGGAAGCAGGGAACCTTTGTTAGCAGCGACATTGGATAACCTTTGTTTCAGAGTTAGATTTCTAAATTTTCTGGCTTGTTTCATTCCAGGCCGCTCCCCAGACCTCTCACATCCAAACTAGACTGGAACAAAGATGTCCAGTTGCTGAATAGTCTCCAGATTGAGAACCAGCCCGACACATTGCGCCACATGGACCAACATCTCCAAATAATCCAGGCCGGCCGGCGTAATCTTCGAAGATGTCACCTGATCAATCTATTTCCCAAGTACAACATAGGCCGGAATGCTCCAGTCTTTGGGATTCACTTTTCCTGCTGGCAGCACACCCTCACCACGGGTTTCTAGGTGGCGTGGGATGGCTTCAATGGAACACCCCACTGACAATCGGTGAAAAGACATAATCCCGCCGCCACGAATGGTGTGCCGGTGAGAAACATGCGGCTGGGGGACCGGAGAGTCCGGCCCATAATCTCCTTGCTTCAATAATCAGTGCCCGGATGTAGAAATCCTATTTGCCCTATTGTGTGGCCCTTTATTCTTATACTGCCCCTTTTATAGACCTTATTATCTGAATCCCTAAACACCTCTGTTCCTTCATTCATCAAGAATCCCGCTAGTTACGGTGTCCTTTCTTCATTATTCTGTTTCCACAAATGATTTCCTTATATTTGACTACAATAATCTGCATCCGCCCACAATTTGCCTACTCTGCCAATCTATTGACACCATTCTGCGATCTGTCTTTGCTGTGCCTCTAATTTGGTAACACTATCGATCTTCGTTAGCCGCCATTTTTGTGCCTACACCCAAATTGTTATCCAAAGAGGAAATGAAAGCGGTCGCAGGGTAGTTTCTTTGGATGTAACGCTCTGAGTCCTGCCAATTAAAAAAATACCAACAACATTTTTGTGGTAAACCACGTTATTGTGTTCATTGTATTATATTCACTGTGCTGTGTTGTATACGCCTGGGCTTGTCCAGGCTGGCTCCGCCTGTGGCTCCTCCCCTCGGGGTTTCTGTATAAAAGTGGCAGTTCTCTGCCTCCAGACCCAGTTCGGGTCCAGAGGCAGGAGGCTTGCTGTTTAGTGTATTAAAGCCTCAGTTACGTTTATCACTCGTCGTCTATTATTGATGGTGTATCAATTTTCTTTTTGCATCATCTTTCTGTTCAGCCTTGCTGCACTTAAGGCTCAGTCAACATTACAACCCCATGTCACTCCATTCGAATGAATGGCTCCAGTTTCGCACATGTACTTCTAATGCATCTCACATTTGCGTACACATAGAAGCCCTGCCACGTTATACTCTCCCCCCACCCCCCACCCCCGACCTTCCTTTCAGTTCCTCTTCTTCCTGCATCACCTCTGGCAATCTGACACAAGATGCATTTTGTGTTATTTCTGATTTCTGTGGAACTCTGCCATACTGAACCCATCCTCCACTTGCTCCAGGTTTTCCTCTCACCAACCTTGCCAACTCAAGTGCTCCCCCCAGAGAATGAACCAGTTGGGATCCAGGTTCAGCTGTGCCAATGATTCTTGACTGGCTCATCCTTTGCATAGTGTGTTAGGAGCAACAATTAATATTGTGAAGCTGCAGTCAGGCCCTTGCCAGCAATCTGTGAATGCTGACACTTTGTGCTTGTTCTAATTCCTTAGACCATTAATTGAGATCATAGTGTCGGTGCCCTTTCACTAAAGGGTAAAAACAGCTCGAGCCGAATTAACAGAAATCTCAAAGGAATGAAAAATTTGAACCTGGAGTCGCTACAGTGTCCGGTTTTACACTCAATCTCCGCACTTGATGACTCATAGTTCAATTCAATGGGTGGAAAGGATTTAAGGGCTTTTGTCAGTGCAAGCTGACTACGAGAGCTGTAACATGCACTCACAGAAAAACACCTGCAGACATATAGCCAAAGGGAAACAACAACTTTCATTTATATAGCATCGCTAATGCACTGACATATACAAGGCACATCACAGCAGTGTAATCAGACAAAATTTGACACTGAGCCACAGAAAACCAGTTGGGCAGGTCTTGGTTAAAGAGGTAAGTTCCGGGCAGCATGGTGGCTCAGTGGTTAGCACTACAGCTTCATGGCGCCGAGGTCCCTGGTTCGATCCCAGCTCTGGGTCACTGTCCATGTGGAGTTTGCACATTCTCCCGTGTTTGCGTGGGTTTCGCCCTCACAACCCAAAAGATGTGCAGGATAGGTGGATTGGCCATGCTAAATTGCCCCTTAATTGGAAAAAAGGAATTGGGTACCCTAAATTTATATTGACAAAATGAAAGAGGTAAGTTCCGCAAGAGCATCTTAAAACTATAAACTATGTGGGCAGCATGGTAGCACAAGTGGATAGCACTGTGGCTTCACAGTGCCAGGGTCCCAGGTTCAATTCCCCGCTGGGTCACTGTCTGTGCGGAGTCTGCACGTTCTCCCCGTGTCTGCGTGGGTTTCCTCCGGGTGCTCCGGTTTCCTCCCACAGTCCAAAGACGTGCAGGTTAGGTGGATTAGACATGATAAATTGCCCTTAGTGACCAAAAAGGTTAGGAAGTGTTATTGGGATATGGGGGATAAGGTGGAAGTGAGGGCTTAAGTGGGTCGGTGCAGACTTGATGGGCCGAATGGTCTCCTTCTGCACTGTATGTTTCTATATATTCTATAATAATAATCTTTATTAGTGTCACAAGTAGGCTTACATTGAGCCACCTGAGGGGCGGCAGTGTCGTAGTGGCATTGTCGCGGGACTAGCCCAGCGATCCAGAATCCTGCTTTAGGGACCTGGGTTCAAATCCCGCCATGGCAGATGGTGAAATTTGAATTCAATTAAAATCTGGGGTTAAGAGTCTAAAGGTCGCCATGAAACCATTGTCGATTGTCATAAAAACCCATCTGGTTTACTAATGTCCTTTAGGGAAGGAAATCTGCCGTCCTTACCCGGTCTGGCCTACATGTGACTCCAGATCCACGGCAATGTGGTTGACTCTAAAATGAAGTGAAAATCGCTTATTGTCACAAGTAGGCTTCAAATGAAGTTACTGTGAAAAGCCCCTAGTCGCCACATTCCGGCGCCTGTTCGGGGAGGCTGGTACGGGAATTGAACCGTGCTGCTGGCCTGCCTTGGTCTGCTTTCAAAGCCAGCGACTTAGCCCTGTGCTAAACAGCCCCTGCCCTCAGGGATGGGCAACAAATGCTGCCCCAGCCAGCGAGGTCCACATCCCATGAGGGACTTTAGCACAAGGGTAATGATTTTAAATTTAAGTTTCAATGATCAGAAAAACTGACAAATTGCAAGAAGTACAACAGTGTGATCACCTTTGACCTGGAAGTAATTTGGAAAATTTGGAATTTCTTTAAAAGGTTTGTGGAGTCTGTAATTAAGAATGTTTGAAAAGAGCTTGGAAGTTTTCATCAATTGTAACGGGATCAAATGTAATTTTCTTGGATAATGAGGAATATTGGTCAATATGATCGTGTGGCTTGATCTGAAGGCAGTACCAACAAGAAAGAAGTTAAGAATGAAGCTTTGTGGCTGGCAGACACAAGGGGCAGAATTGTATAGCCATACCACGATGGGGGGTCAGGGCCAATAGAGGGGTAAGCCATTGTAAAGTCCATTGACGTCAATCGGACCGGAAAATCCAGCTGGTGATGGGGCTGTAAAATTCCACCCAAAAAGGATCAGCAGACAAAAAGGAGAGTTACAAGCAGACAAGCTGGAGGGTGAAGGCAATTCAGGTACAGATGCAGACTCAAAGAGAAAGCAGAAAGAGGAATATAGAGTATCTTTGTGAGGAGAAGAAACACAACTCTCAGGAAGAGGTCAGATTTTCTGGTTGGCGGAAAAGGAGACGGAGGCTCTGGCTGGCACTGTGCGAGCTGACTATAAAGGTCTAAAACCTGGAAAGCTGCGTGAATAGCTCAGTGACACTGAAGAGCTGGGCGCTTTCCCAGAAACGGCCGTGAACTGGAATTTTACTGTTTGATCAGCTGAAAAGGAACTCTGGAAAGTTACACATTAGGACAATTGTGCCTCAGAGAGAGAGGGGTTTGTGGAGATCCGCCTTGCTGATGATAATTGTATCCGTGAAACGCAAAGGTGAAGGCTCAATAGGACTTCTACCTGCCTGTGTGAATAAAGATTAGCATAATATGGAACTGTGCAGCTACAAAGTGGCACATTTATCCGGTGGAGGGGGGGTGATGATACAAATGCTTCGGTTTACATTTGCATAAGACGCATATTTGTTGTATCAATTATTCGAAGCGAAACTTATGTGAAGCATCATTTGTCTGCTAATTTTTTCCAATTAAGGGGCAATATAGCATGGCCAATCCACCTACCCTGCACATCTTTGGTTTGTGGGGGCGAAACCCACGCAAACACGGGGAGAATGTGCAAACTCCACACGGACAGTGACCCAGGGCCGGGATCGACCTGGGACCTCGGCGCCATGAGGCTGCAGGGCTAATCCACTGCGCCACCGTGCTGCCCCATTTGCCTGCTAATTGACATGTAATTAGCATTCGTTCTGACTTGTGTTCGAGTAAAAGCTACAAAAGGTGGAACCTTGTTGGTAGTTGCTTAATTTCCCAATCAGTAGATTTTTCCATTTTGGTTTGCGGCTCCCCATGGGGATCGTGACAAAGGTCATTTCTAAAGTTTTTTGGGTGGTGGAGTTGAAGGTCCATTAGAAAGAAAGAAATATTTGCATTTCTATAGCACCTTTCATGGCCGTAGGACTTTCCAAACCACATCACAGCCAACAATTTCTGAAGTGTAGTAACTGCTGTAGCGTAGGTACGCAGCTGCCAGTGCCACACAGCGAGCTTCCTGCAAAAATAATGAGAAGGGGCGGCATGGTGGCGCAGTGGTTAGCACTGCTGCCTCACAGCCCCGAGGACCCGGGTTCGATCCCAGCCCTGGGTCACTGTCCGTGTGGAGTTTGCACATTCTCTTCGTGTCTGCATAGATTTCACCCCCACAACTCAAAGGTGTGCAACATAGGTGGATTGACCATGCTAAATTGCTACTTAATTGGAAAAAAAGTATTGGGTACTCTAAATTTATATTAAAAAAAATATTGAGAAAATGACTGGGTAATTCATCTATTTCAGCGACGTTGGTGGAGGGATAAGTAATTCCTGCTTCCTTCCCACGACCGGCAGGAAGGGCCGGAAAGTTCAACCCTCTGCTTCCCTCTCCTCAGAAGCTGTCAGACCTGCTGAGTATTTCCAGCACTTTCTGTTTCTATAGCACCATACTATTGTCCGGTCGTTGCCCATTGCTGTTTGTGGGATCTTGCTTTGCGTAAATCATCTGCCAGAATAAACAACAATACCTCCTCCACGATAATCCTCAATACCGGGGCCCCACAACTCTGTGTACTTAACCCCCCACTCTACTCCCTGTGGACACAAGACTGTGTGGCAAAATCTGGTTCCAACTCCATCTACAGGTTTGCTGACGATACGACCATAGTGGGTCGGCTCTCGAATAACGACAAGTCAGAATACAGGAGGGAGAGAGAGAACCTAGTGGACTGGTGCAACGACAACAATCTACCCCTCAATGCCAGCAAAACCAAAGAGCTGGTCATTGACTTCAGGGAGCAAAGCACTGTACACACCCCTGTCAGCATCAACGGGGCATTGGTGGAGATGGTTAGCAGTTTCAAGTTCCTAGAAGTGCACATCACCAAAAATCTGTCCTGGTCCACCCACGTCGACGCTACCACCAAGAAAGCACAACAGCGCCTATACTTCCTCAGGAAACTAAGGAAATTCGGCATGTCCACACTGTCTCTTACCAACTTTTACAGATGCACCTTAGAATGCATCCTATCTGGCTGCATCACAGCCTGGTATGGCAATTGCTTGGCCCAAGACCGCAAGAAACTTCAGAGAGTCGTGAACACAGCCCAGTCTTTCACACAAATCTGCCTCCCATCCATTGACTCCATCTACACCTCCCGCTGCCTGGGGAAAGCGGGCAGCATAATCAAAGACCACTCCCACCCGGCTTACTCACTCTTCCAACTTCTTCCATCGGGCAGGAGATACAGAAGTCTGAGACCACGCATGAACAGATTCAAAAACAGCTTCTTCCCCGCTGTTACCAGACTCCTAAACGACCCTGATTAATACTACACCCTGTATGCTTCACCCGATGCCGGTGTCTATGTATTTGCCTTGTGTTGCCTTTTTATGTATTTTCTTTTTATTTTATTTTCATGTACTAAATGATCTGTTTGAGCTGCTCGCAGAAAAATACTTTTCACTGTACCTTGGTACACGTGACAATAAACAAATTCAATCCAATCCAATTTCTGCATTAAAATAGTGATTACACTTCAAAGGTATTTTAATGATTATAAAGTGCTTTGGGATGTCCTGATATCATGAAAGGGATGATATAAAGACAAGGTCTACCTCATTTCCTTTTTTTTTTTCACAATGATAAAGTCGACCATTTGGCAAATGACTGGAGGAGGTGACCAGTTGCTATGGAACTGAAACCGTGTTCGCGCCTCAGTTCCTTTCGGAGAGGAGGAGAAATAAAGAAATAAAGATCACAACTAAATTTCAGCCGTTCAATTTGCTTCCTGGGGAAGATCAAAAGATTCATCTGTTGTGAACAGCAAAACTTTACCTTATCCTCGCAGTTAGCGTAGTATTAAGCTTCCATTCCGGTATCTCAAGGAGTCTTGCCTGTCGTTGGATGCTCTCCTTCCTCTCAATCCGCTCCCGGGGCACTGCGGATGAGGTGTTTGTGATCATTTCCTCCCTAGACAATCATAAACATTGACTTCAAAGAACTGCACACTGACTGATTTCGAAAATCAACGCACGCGCACACCATGAAAACAACATGCCATTCCTTAACGGACTGCTGAAGTAGGGATTGATTCAGGATTAACCCAACTAAGGAAGCAGCTACACAGCATAGAGAACTAGCCTTTTCTAAACCTCCAGGTCCACAGATTTCAGACTGGAGAATTCATCAATGAAGAGATATAATTGGGAATGAGCTGCCCTGGGCTTTGTGGGCTGGATTCTCAGGCGAGGAGAGGATTGGAAATTGGACCCTCCTGCCCTGCATAACAAACATCACTCAAAATCAAAACATAGTGTCTGAA
Organism: Scyliorhinus torazame; assembly: GCF_047496885.1. Taxonomy (NCBI): domain Eukaryota; kingdom Metazoa; phylum Chordata; class Chondrichthyes; order Carcharhiniformes; family Scyliorhinidae; genus Scyliorhinus; species Scyliorhinus torazame. The sequence goes on along the minus strand of NC_092718.1, from coordinate 20,666,566 downwards.
AGACGTTGAGAATTTTCAATAGTGCAAAGAGGTGTTATAAAGAACAAAGAACAATACCGCACAGGAACAGGCCCTTCGGCCCTCTAAGCCGGCGCCGATCACGTGTCCTATCTAGACCAACCGCCTGTATCCTTCTATACCCCATCTGTTCATGTGCCTATCCAGATAAGTCTTAAAGGTCGCTAACGTACCTGCCTCAACCACCTCACTTGGCAGTGCATTCCAGGCCACCACCAGCCTCTGTGTAAAAGACTTCCCCCGCACATCTCCACTGAACCTTTCCCCCCTCACCTTGAACTTGTGCCCCCTTGTAATTGTCATTCCCGCCCTGGGAAAAAGCCTCCAACTGTTCACCTTATCTATACCCCTCATAATTTTATAAACTTCTATCAGGTCACCCGTCAGCTCCCGTCTCTCTAGGGAGAACAATCCCAGTTTATTCAATCTCTCCTCATAGCTAATACCCTCCATATCAGGCAACATCCTGGTAAACCTTTTCCAAAGCCTCCGCGTCCTTCTGGTAGTGCGGTGACCAGAATTGGACACAGTATTCCAACTATGGCCGAACCAACGTTCTATATAACTGGAACATAACTTGCGAGCTTTTATACTCGATACCCCGTCCGACCAAGGCAAGCATGCCAGATGCTTTTTTTACCACGTAAAGAATTATCTAAAGAATGTAAGTGAAGTAAATCAGGCCAAACCTCCTTCGTTCAGCACATGGTTAGAACGTGGAACTCGCTGCCATATGAACTAATTGAGGTGAATGGCACAGATGTACTAAAGGGGAAACTGGATAAGCACAGGAGGGAGACAGGAAAAAAAAGATAAACAAAACACTGGTAAACTTTTGTTGCAAACCTTTCTAACTACAGTATGGTATCGAACAGATTTTCCCTCTCTCTCTCAGTTCTGAAGAAGAACCAAGTTGGCTCGAAACGTTAACTCTCATTTCTCTCCCTACAGATGCTGCCAGACCTGCTGAGTTTTTCCAGCATCCTATGTTTGTTGAGGAAAGAAATATTTGCTGATAGGGTTAGATAAAGAGAGACAGAGAAGGAGGTAGCTTGTGTGCAGCATAAATGTTAGCATACACCAGTTGAGCCGAATGGCCTGTTTCTCTGCTTCAGACTCTGATGCACTAATGTAATCTGGATGTGAGTGCAATGTTTTTAATTTTAATGGAACCCACATAGCTGGAGGAGAGATTTACATAAAGACAAAATGTAAATAACATTGCATTGCTAATATATTTGTGCGTACTCCTACAGGGAGGTAGACTGATTGATGGGTGTAGGAGGTCTTACCATCTGGATGAGGATCAGCATCAATTTGAGCTGCTTGTAGCTTGTGGTTTGATTGTCAGCGAGGTGCTGCTGGTTTACATTCTGCACGGGGCTGTCAGCAGTGCTGCGTGCTTGAGATCGACAGAGATTGTCAGGGCACACTGCTGTGCACTAGCACTGTCGGGAATAATTACACACTCAGCGAACTTCCTGAAGCCTCTCTCACCTCTGAAATTCGCTCGGCTCCCCACGAGCTGGGCAACGCCGCCCGGCTCGCGCGGGAAGGAAATATGGTGGTCTGGGTTCCCCGGGCCCCCCAGCTGCATGTTTCTCGGAGACACGCCGTTTGCTGGTGGTGAGATCCTCTCTTCCCGCCGCTTGTCAATGGGATGTCCCATTGAAGCCACCCCACGCTGCCAGGAAACCCGTGGACGGGGTGGATCTGCCAGCGGGAAAAGAGAATCCCAACAGCCGGAGAATTCCGTCCGATATTTTAGTGCAGAATTTCACAACTGCATTTCTCTTGAGACTGTGATGAAATAAGTTCAGGGTTCAAAGGATGGCGGGGAGTGTGGGGGTGGGGGGTGCGGAATTTTGATTATAGTGTAAATCAGGTGCCCACACTCCAGGTTGACATGGAACCCAATCCATTTCAGGATGCACTGGGCAGCCAGGACGAATGGACGGTACAGCGATCAGCGATGGACAATACAGGGTAAGGTGCCTCCTCAATGGAGCGAAATTGGGTCCGAAGTGGGGAAGGGATAGTGAGGGGCTAGTAGGAGGGAGGAAGATTTGTTTCCCCTTTATGGAGCAAGCTTGCAGTGGTGCCTTTAAGAATGGCTCATTTAGCTGCTCAAAGTTCAGAGACAACGCGTGTTCTGTCCAGTGGAAGATGAGTATCGCACCAGAGTCTTATAATAATAATCTTTTATTGTCACAAGTATGAAGTTACTGTGAAAATCCCCTAGTTGCCACATTCCAGCGCCCGTTCGGGGGAAGCTGGTCTGGGAATTGAACCCGCGCTGCTGGCCTTATTTTGCATCACAAACCAGCTGTCTAGCCCACTTAGCTAAACCAGCCCAATACTAAACCAGCCCAACCAGTCCTAAACCAGTCTTAAACGTACCCCTGGATTTAATTATTTCAATTTGGTCTCTTTCAGCTGAGACCTCTGTCTCCCCCTAGTGTTGATTTTTTCTGGTGTCCGAGGTGTCGGCTGCTCTCCAGTATCTACACACCATTACTTGTATGCACCAGCCACTGAGGGTTGGAAGGATATTCAAGCACAGATGGCATCACGGATGAACTAGATTCTGTTCTCACATGTCTACACTTGTGTGTGTATACTCAGACACATGGGGCGGGATTCTCCACTCCCACGCCGAGGTTCCCACGCCGTCGTGAACGCCGTCGAGGTTCACGACGGCGCAAAACGGCCCCTATCCCGACCGATTCAGGGCCCAATAATGGGCTAGGAGCGGGGCTGCGTCATCTACATGCACCAGGCCTTGTCGCCGCGTAAAGGCGGCGCCCCATACATGACGCGGCCGGCTCCACATAACTGGCGTCACCCACGCATGCGCGGGTTGGCCGGCGGCAACCCGCGCATGCGTGGTTGCCGTCCTCTCCGAGTACGCCCCACAAGAAGATGGCGGACGGATTTTGCGGGGCCGCGGAAGGAAGGAGGTCCTCCTTCAGAGAGGACGGCCCGACGATTGGTGGGCACCGATCGCGGGCCATCCCACATTTCAGGTACCCCCCGGTGCAGGATCCCCCCTCCCCACCCCGCAGGCCGCCCCCCCCAGCGTTCCCGCCCTGTTCCCGACGGCAGCGACCAGGTGTGGACGGCGCCGGGGGGAACCCGCCGTTTTGGGCTGGCCGCTCGGCCCATCCGGGCTTGAGAATAGCGGGGGTGCCGGAGAATCGCCATTTTGGGTGCCTCTGGTGATTCTCCGGCCTACGGCCCGCGGACCTCGACGGGGCCGTTCCCGCCGCTTGGGAGAATCGCGGGAGGGCGTCGGACCGGCGTCCCGGGAGATTTTGGCGACCCAGGTGATTCTACCAACCGGCGCGGGAGTGGAGAATCTCGCCCATGGCCTCTATCACGATCATTGGGCAGCATTGAGAAGCATGAAACTGTATTACATTTAAAAAAGATAAATTTAGAGTACCCAATAATTTTTTTTCCAATTAAGGGGCAATTTAGCATGGCCAATCCGCCTAACCTGCACACATCTTTTGGGTTGTGGGGGTGAAACCCACGCAGACACAGGGAGAATGTGCAAACTCCACATGGACAGTGACCCGGGGCCGGGATCGAACCCGGGTCCTCAGCGCCGTGAGGCAGCGGTGCTAACCACTGCACCACACGTATTGCATTTTTGGCCTTCCTACGCCAAAGCCACTTCCTGCATGCAGGTAAAACCAACTAACCTGCATTCAGGCCCCTGACCTTGAATCCCAGCTTGACTGGAGTTTCATTTTCCTGGGATCGTCTGTCTGATGTTATTCTTTAAGTTCAACCAATATTTGGACTAACTTCAAACAACAGCTGGAGGAAACTGAGATCCCGAGTGGAGACAGAGCTCGGACAAGAATAGGGTTTGCTGAGACGCACTCAAACAAATCGCCAGGAAATCAGAGCTGGAGGTCAGCCCCAGACCTCAGCACCATCAGACCAAGGAACTGCTCTGGCCCTTTGCTCTGATTGGGCCAGACTCTTTAACCAGAAAGAGTCGACTATTTAAAGCATGTTTGAGGCGTGTGCAGGCCCGACTCCATCGAATTAACAGACTCAGCAGCTGGGGATAATCCCAGCTGTCAAGTCTTGTATTTCACCATGACAATTTTGAAAATGATACCTGAGTCATTCTGGCTTCTGGTACCAGTTCCATTTCTGCACCTTGTTTTCTCCTGTCCTTTTTCTCTCCTGTGTTCCTTGGAGTTCTGACCCTTGCTGGGAAATGAGTTCCACGGGAATTCCCGCACCCCACTCGAGTAACCATTTATAAGAACAAGGAAGATAAGCAATAGGAACAAGAATAGGCCCAGCGAGCCAGCTCCACCATTCAATCACAGAATCTCTACAGTGCAGAAGCAGGCCATTCGGCCCATCGTGTCAGACCCTTCAAAAGAGCACCCTGCCTAGGCCCACTCCCCTGCCCCATCCCCGTAACCCCACCTAACCTTTGGTCACTAAGGGTAATCTCGCATGGCCATTCACTTAACCTGCACGTCTATAGACTGTGAGAGGAAACCGGAGCAGACATGGGGAGAATGTGCAAACTCCACACAGATAATGACCCGGGCCCGGAATCGAACCCGGGCCCCTTGCGTTGTGAGGTAGCGGTGCTAACCACTGTGTCGCCGGGCCACCTTGGCCTCAATTCCACTTTCCTGCCTGTACTCCACAACCCCTTGACCCCCCCTATAGTTCAAATATCTGTCGATCTCAGCCTTAAATATAGTCAATGACTCAGGCGCCATTGCACTGTGGGCTACAGAATCCCAAAGGTCAAAGGTTGACAAACCACTGAGCGAGGAAATTGCACTTCATAGAACATAGAACTTAGAACATACAGTGCAGAAGGAGGCCATTCAGCCCATCGAGTCCGCACCGATCCACTTAAGCCCTCACTTCCACTCTATCCCCGTAACCCAATAGACCCTCCTAACCTTTTTGGTCACTAAGGGCAATTTGGCATGGCCAATCCACCTAACCTGCACGTCTTTGGACTGTGGGAGGAAACCGGAGCACCCGGAGGAAACCCACGCAGACACGGGGAGAAGGTGCAGACTCCGCACAGACAGTGACCCAGTGGGGAATCGAACCTGGGACCCTGGCGCTGTGAAGCCACAGTGCTATCCACTTGTGCTACCGAGCTGCCCAGTTTTAAATGAGAGACCCTTTATTCTGAAATGATGTCCTGCTGGTTCTGAATTCCGCATAAGGGGAAATGTCCTCACAGCATCGTCCATGTTCGTGAAAGTGGTTCCAAAGGGAGGATTGCAACTGTGCCTCGCCCTATCTAAAGCCAATGCATTTCCTTTCTTAAATTCATTTATGGGATGGTGAGCGTCCCTGGTTAGGCCAGCATTTGTTGCCTAATTGCACTTTAGAAGGTGGTGGTGAGTTGCCTTCTTGAACCGTTGCAGTTCCTGAAGTGTAGGTACACCCACTGTGCTGTTAGGGAGGGGGTTGCTGGATTTTGACCCAGCGACAATGAAGGAACGGCGATATAGTTCCAAGTTGGGGTGGTGAGTGACTTGGAGGGGAACCTCCAGGAGGTGGTGTTCCTAGGTATCTGATGCCCTTGTCCTTCTAAATGGTAGTGGTCGTGGGTTTAAAAGGTGCTGTCGAAGGAACCTTGGTGAGTTATTGCAGTGCATCTTGTAGATGACACTTTCTGTCAGTGATGGAGGGTTTCAATGTTTGTAGAATGGGGAGCAATCAAGCGGGCTGCTTTGTCCTGGATAGTGTTGAGCTTCTTGCATGTTGTTGGAGCTACACTCATCCAGACAAGTGGAGAATATTCCATTCGACTCCTGACTTGTGCCTTGTAGATGGTGGACAAGCTAAGGGGAGTCAGGGGATGAGTTATTCGCCATAGGATTCCTAGCCTTTGACCTGCTCTGGTAGCCGCAGTATTAATATGGCTAGTCCAGTTCAGCTTCTGACCAATGGTAACACCCAGGATGTTGATTGTGCGGGATTCAGAGTTAATAATGTCATATAATGTCAAGGGGTGATGGTTAGAGCCTCTCTTTTAGGAGATAGTCATTACCTGGCACTTGTGTGGCACAAATGTAACTTGCCATTTGTCAGCCCAAGCCTGGATATTGTCCAGGTCATGCTGCATTTGGACAGGGACTGCTTCATCATCTGAGGAGTTGCGAGTGGTGCTGAACATTGTGCAGTCATCAGCAAACATCCCCACTTCTGACCTTATGATGGAAGGGAGGTCATTGATGAAGCAGCTGAAGATGGTTGGGCCTAGGACACTACCCTGAGGGCACTATCCTACAGTGATAGCCTGGAACTGAGGTGCTTGACCTCCAACCACCACAACCATCTTCCTTTGTGCCAGGTATGTCTCCAACCAGTGGAGAGTTTTGCCCGTGATTCCCATTGACTCCAGTTTTGCTCGAGTTCCTTGATGCCATACTCTGTCAAATGCTGTCTTGATGTAAAGTGATATATAGTGGGGCAGGGATGGGGGTGGCGGATTGAACTGGACTAGCCATATAAATACTGTGGCTACAAGAACAAGTCAACTAGGAATCCTGCAGCGAGTAACGCACCTCCTGACTGCCCAAAGCCTGTCCTTAACCTACAAGGTACAAATCAGAAGTGTAATGGAATACTCTCCACTTGCCTGGATGAGTGCAGCTCCAACAACACTCAAGAAGCTTGACACCGAGGTGGGATGGAAGTTTTCGGAAATGGGAAGAGAAGGGGATTAAGACGCTAAAAGATTTGTTTCTTTGGGGTCGGTTTGCAGGATTGAGGGAGCTGGAAGCGAAGTATGGGCTAGAGCAAGGAGAAGTGTTTAGGTACATGCAGGTTCGGGATTTTGCCAGGAAGGAGATACAGAGCTTCCCAAAGGAACCGGCCTCCACATTGCTGGAGGAGGTGTTGACGACAAGGGGACTGGAGAAGGGGGCAGTGTCAGCGGTGTACGGAGCTATTCTGGAAGAGGATAAGGCACCACTGGAAGGGATCAAAGCAAAGTGGGAGGAAGAGCTGGGAGAGGTTATAGTGGAGGGGGTCTGGTGTGAGGTGCTCCGGAGAGTGAATGTCTCCACCTCATGTGCGAGGTTGGGGCTGATACAGCTGAAGGTGGTATATAGAGCTCACCTCACGAGCGCGAGGATGAGCCGATGTTTTGAAGGAGTAGAGGATGTGTGTGAGTGTTGGGGGGGGGGGGGGGTGGTGGCGCTAATCACGTTCATATGATTTGGTCCTGTCAAAAGCTAGGGGAGTACTGGAAGGAGGTGTTTAGGGTAATTTCCAAGGTGGTGCGTGTGAAACTCGACCCGGGTCCCCAGGAGGCCATATTCGGGGTGTCGGACCAGCCAGGGTTGGAAACGGGTGCTGAGGCAGATATCATAGCCTTCGCCTCGTTGATCGCCCGAAGGCGGATCCTGCTGGGATGGAGAGCAGCCTCTCCAGTGCCCTGGCATGGCGGGGGGGCCTGTTGGAATACTTGACCCTTGAGAAAGTTAAGTTCGAACTGAGGGGAAGCTCGGAGGGGTTCTACAAGTCATGGGCACTATTTATTCTGCACTTTCAAGAACTGGATAACATCGACCATTAGTTGGGGGGTGGGGGGGGGGGCTGTGTAGATTAAGGGTGACTATGGGTAATCCCTGATTCCTTTTTGTCATTTGTTTATGTAAACATGTGGGCTGATGTTTGGGGGTTGGTGGGCGGATGGGATCGTTGTTATTAAGGGGATTGACATATCTTGCTGATTATTGTTTATAGTTGATGGGTGTAAATGCGGGAGAAAATGTGAAAAAGGAGGAGAATTAAAATAATATTTTTTTTAAAAGAAGCTCGACACCGGGGACCTCCGGTGACGGCGGGCGGGAGGTAGCCGCACGTTGGAGGGCTCCCATTCGGGAATGGCATTGTCGGGGGTTAATGCCCGGTCCTAGGGCCAGCGAAGGCAGTAAAAGTCGGGAGACAGCACAGAGAAGGGAAATGGCGAAGACCAGCAAAAAAACGGCGTTGTAAAAAGCAGCTGAAAGTCCGTCGGAGAGTGGAAAGGTCACCACGGGGTCAGTAAAGAAAATGGAGGCTGGAGCACCAGGCGAGGCCGCATTGCTTACGGCTGAAGAAATAACTACGGTGATGGCCGGGGAATTCGAAAGGCAGTTTACGAAACATATGGAGGCAATGAGGAAGGCGATGGGGGCGGTTTTGAAAGTGCTGGTGGAGGAGGCGATTACCCTGGTGAGGATGGCGGTGGCGAGCGCAGTGGCGGAGGTGCGGGAGCAAGGCGAGGCGTTGAAGGAAGTGGAAGAGACATTACTGCAGCACAGTGGTCAACTTACCTCGATGGGGAAGGAGATGGGAAAGGTGATGGAGATCAACAAGGATCTGCGAGACAAAAGGGAAGACCTGGAAAACAGATCCAGGCGACAGAATTTGAGGATTGTGGGGCTGCCCGAAGGAGTGGAAGGACCGAGGCCGACTGAGTACTTTGCCATGATGTTGGCAAAACTATTGGGGGAGGGGGAAGATCCCTCTTGATATGAGCTGGATCGGGCACATCGGTTGTGGAGGCCTGTACCAAAGGCGAGTGAGCCGCCAGGAGTAGTGACTCTGAGCTTCCGTAGGTACAGTGTAAAGGAGAAGGTCCTGTGCTGGGCTAAGGTGAAGCGGGTGGTGCAGTGGGCTGGAGCTGGTATACGTGTTTACCAGGAATTTGGAGCTGGCGAGGAGGCGGGCTGCCTTCAGCCGGGTGAAGAGGGCACTGTACATTAGCAAGGTGCGGTGCGGCATTGTATATCCAACGAAGCTGAGGGTGACTTACAAATCCAAGGACTTTTATTTTGGAACGGCGGAAGCAGTGGAGGAGTTTGCGAAGGCAGAAGGACTGTGGTAGAATTGAGAAATGGTCGTGTAGCGATGTAGCCTCATGACTGTATTTTTTTCTTTTTTGTTTCACTGCGTGCTGGTGTAAGGGCTATAGGAGCCAACGTTGTGTATATTTGGACAAGGGAAGAAAGGGGACTTTCAGTCGGAATGAGGGTTCTTTGGGGTGTGGGGGTGTATGCGGGGTTTGTGTGCTAAAGGGGACTTCTGGGTTTTTCCTGGGGCCGGGCAAGGGGGAAAGAGACCTGGGCGGGGGGCTCCACGCTGGCCGGGTTAAGCCGGCCAGTGAACGGGAGTGAGGTGGGGCTGCGGCCATCGGAGCCTGGCAGAACAGGGTCCGAGGGGTCTAGCCAGGGTGGAAAGTTGGGGGGAAGGAACCGAGGTGGGTTGGGAGGAGTTTTACAAGAGGAAGTGGAGGGGAGGAGCTGGGGAGGGGGGTTACAACTCTTGGGTGTCAATTATGGTACTCCTTGGGAGGTTGGGTGGCATTGAGTGTCGGGGAGGGGGGGGGGGGGGGGGGAGACTCTATAGGTTAATGGCGGCCATGGGTGATTCCGGACTCCTTTCTCTTTTTCGTCTTTGTTTTTTCCCACCGTGGGAGGGTTTGTTTTAATTGATGCATATATTGACAGTTGGGTGGGGCGGTGGGAGGATGGGATCGTTGTTGATGTTACGGGTATTGACTTTGTATTTGTTACCGTTTGTTGCCTGTTGGTGGGGTGTAAACTTTGAAGGAAAGTGTGAAAATGGAGAATAAAAACATTTATTTAAAAAAAAGAAGCTCGACACCATTTAGGACAAAGCAGTCCACTTGATTGGCACCCATCGACCACCTTCAACCTTTATCCCTCCATCACCAATGCACTAGGCAGCAGTGTGTACCAACTACAAGATGAACTGATAAACTCACCAAGGTTCTTTTGACAATACATTCCATACCCACAACCTCTACCACCTCGACGGAGAAAGGCGGCAGGCGAATGGGAACACCACGACCTACAGGTTACCCTCCAAGCCACACACCATCCTCATTTAGAACCATGTCACCATTTCTTCATGGTCACTGGGTCACAATCCTGGAACTCCCTTCCGAACAGCACCCATGACTGTACCTACACCACATGGGCTGCAACGGTTACTGAAGGCAACTCATTAACACATCCTCAAGGACAATTAAAGATGGTAAATAACTGCTGGCCCCGGAAGTGATGCCTAGATCCTGTGAACAATTTTTAAAAAAATCAGTCAATATGTCTCAGTCACACATTAGTCCGTGCATTAAGGACATAGTTCTGATATACACACATGAAGGATAACCATACTGGGGGCCCTTTGGCAGCACAGCATACATCTGGTAGCTCAGGTTTTCATTCCATTGTGCGACACAGGAAGACATGAAATGCAACAGCAAGACAGCCTTGTGTTTCGACCCAATTCTTCCCGAATCAGTGGATGCTGATGTGCTTGTTCCAGCAGCTGGGAAACTGTGTGCAGAATAATTATTCATTCCAACACTTGTGCAGGATATTGGCTGAATCTCGGGCCACATGGGACCCTGTTTCGAAGTTGCATCTCTGCGGTTTCTGCACACAGGAGAGGGAAGGCTGCGTCACCGACACAGAGGCTGGTGAAGGAGAGAGAAGGTGGATGCAGATTGGCAGAGGTCGTGAGTAGTCCATCGGACATTTTGAAGTTTGGACCTGCCCAGATGGACTGCATTGGTGTGCAGTAAACTCCTTCCTGCATCTGATAGATTATTCTGTTTCTAACAATGGAGTAATGCACATGGCATTCCCCTTCCCAACCGCTGCTGCAGAATCCACACTATGTCACAGCAATGTCAGTAATGGATGAACAGCCTTGTGCGTCATGAGTGCAGTTTCCCCTCTCTGCCCCTCAGGATTAGAGGGTCCAATTATGGAGGGAGCTGACTACCTAACCTTCAAAATGGCAGCAACCTATCCATCAAGCTATCCATTAGGGGAGGTGGTGGCATAGTGATATTGTCACTGGACTAGTGGCCCAGACTAATGCTCTGGGGGCCCAGGTTCAAATCCCACCACTGCGGATGGTGCAATTTGATTTAAATTTGGGCAGCACTGTAGCACAGTGGTTAGCAAAGTTGCTTCGCAGCTCCAGGGTCCCAGGTTCGATTCCCGGCTGGGTCACTGTCTGTGCGGAGTCTGCACGCTCTCCCCGTATGTGCGTGGGTTTCCTCCGGGTGCTCCGGTTTCCTCCCACAGTCCAAAGATGTGCGGGTTAGGTGGATTGGCCATGCTAAATTTCCCTTAGTTTCCAAAAAATGTTAAATGGGGGTTACGGGGATAGGGTAGATACGTGGGCTTCAGTAGGGGTGCTCTTTGTAAGGGCCGGTGCAGAATTGATGAGCTGAATGGCCTCCTTCTGCACTGTAAATTCTATGATTCTATAAGAATGCTTTGAGTCTTAATGATGAGGCGGAATGGTAGCAAGGGAGGAAGGTAAAGAAAGCAAATCCGCCGCTCCGGATCCCACTACCACCCCTGCCCCTACATGCCCAAAAGCATGTGCGTCGGGAATTTGGCCTGTTCACACCTCATGACAGAAACTTGAGACCTTGAGTAGAGGGACAGCCAGCCAAGGAAATGTGCAGTGATGTGGAAATATGAACAGCAACGGAATTCACAACAGGACTTTGCAGACACCACAGAATTGTGCTCAAATCGCAATTAAATGTTTTGTGTGTGAACAAGTTGTAGACAGGCTGGCAAGAAGGTATTCACAGATTGGAACTCAGTGTAAACTGAGTAATGGTACTGCAAATGAAACTGACTGGATATCAGCTGAGAAGCGACCATTTAAATGGTCTATCATTTGGAATCTGAGAAATTCAAATTTATCGGGGTGTAATAACTTGCATGGAGCATGTGGGGCTGGGCGAATTGTTTTCCCCGTGTGACCCGAGGAGTATGAGCTCCCCTACTAACTATTACAATGTATATATAAGGTCAGCCAGATAGGAACCGACTGACAGAGAGAGAGAATCCAGTGACATCTAACCAGGCCCCTTGTAAATAGTCCGTATTATAAATAAACATCTTCTTATTGTTACTCGTCTGACTCCCTTCTCCTTTATTAAACTGGCGACGAAGATAAACTGGAACGGTCAACATGCTGCTCTGGCGAATACGGCATCTCTCATCTCTCCGTGACTGTGCTTCATCTGGGATTGAGGTACGGTGTTGAACCTTCACTGTGCCTTTATTTGGTCTGTCAGATGCTTGTAACACTACGTTTGAGTCATGGAACCAATACGCAGAATGTTTGCGATGCATTTTCCATTCCAGCAACAAAACCGAATGTGAGTGCCAGACTGTGATATTGCTAATGACCTGTGGAACGCACGCATTTGACATAATTAGGGGCCTCATGTTTCTGACGGCACTGGATACGATAGCATTTGACCAGCTCATCGTGCTAGTAGGGAATCATTTCAATCTGACACCATCCATCATTGTGCAACGGTACAGATTTAATACGGCAGAACGGTCAGTTGCCGAGTACGTTTCCCGGTTGCAGAGTATCGTGCCTATGGGGCTGTGTTGGTGGATATGCTTCGTGACCGCTTGGTTTGCAGTATTAACAATCTTGACATACAAAAAAGGCTCCTTGGTGAAGCTTCCCTAACATTCCAGCAGGCTTTGCAGATTTCTCTTGCTGCCTGGGGCATGCAGGAGCTCCAAGGTATAGAGATTAACTTTGTTCGATGCCAACCCCCTCACCGCCTTTCTGCGACTAGAATGGATTGCAGCTGTCATGATATCCTCATTAACATATCATGGTGCAATCACACACACACACTGATGGACGGGTAGTTGGACCAATCAACACACACACATCGCAGCCAATCACCAGTGAGAGCACACGCACTATAAAACAGGGAACACCACAGTTCCCGCTCATTCTACCAGGAGACAGCTCAGAGCACAGAGCTCACAGCGTGCCACTCAGACATACACCGTGTGCTGAGTGCCTCACTAAGATAGTGCTAGGGCTGGGTCCACAGGTTAGCTGGTGAAGTACGAACCACAGCCAGAAGTTAACAGTTATTATTGTACAGAATAATAAAACAGAGTTGTACCATCTACAACCGTGTTGGTTAATTTGTATATCGGAGCACCCAACACGACGCCCGAAGTCTCGAGGACCTAGGCCATGGCGCACATCCTCTCCGGATTTTGGAGCTGCCGACTCAGCGCCCTGTGGGAAGTGTGAACATCGGGGTAGCTGAAGCTGTCGGCAGCATGAGGGACAGCGCCCTGACTGCTCGGGACCAGGTAGACCACCCCTGTGCGCGGGGCCTTCATTTGGACGGCCCTAAAGAAGCTGGAGACGAGTCCGTGGCTAAACTGCATGGCTGCCCTGTGAGTGGCCCCTATTTGCATCCCTGTATGAGTTAACAGCCACTTAATTCAGATAGAATTAGATACGGGTGCTGCAGTCACAGTGGTGCTGCAACTGTGTTCGACTGGATCTGGCACGGAATGAATAGATTGTGGTTGGCCAACTCGGCCGCTATGTATACCCGTGAGCGTTAGTCGGTTGGCGGCTCCACGCCTGGTCCGGTGGTTTAAGGACATCAACCTTGGAGTCTTCCCCGCATCGTGTGCAGGCGATGATCCCAACCTGCTGGGTCAGGATTGGCTGCACGATTTACAGCTCGATTGGCAATGTGTCCTCAAGGTTTATATGCGTGGTTGCAGAAATTCCCCCAACGTTTACGGGCCCAGCCTTGGAAAAATGAAAGGGGCCGCAGTGAAAATTCAAGTAGATCCGCATGCATGGCCTCGTTTTTCGTCTACTGCCAGTGACGAATGTGACTGTGGACAAGCTCGAAGCTGAACTCCAGCGATTAGAAAGCCTTGGAATCATTCGGCCGGTTCTTTTTGCCACAGAGCGGCACCGGTAGTACCGGTGATGAAACCCGATCAGACTGCCTGCCTCTGCGGCAGCTACAAATTAACCATAAATACGGCTTCAGGCTTCACCACAACACGGTGGCACAGTAGTCAGCACTGCTGCCTCACAGCACTGAGGACCCGGGTTCGATCCCGGCCCCGGGTCACTGTCTGTGTGGAGTTTGCACATTCTCTCCGTGACTACATGGGACTCACCCCCACAGTCCAAAGATGTGCAGAGTAGGTGGATTGGCCACGCTAAATTGCCCCTTAATTGGGGAAAAGAAGACTTGAATTTTGTTCAATAAATAAATATGGCTTCACGCTTGAATGATACCCATTCCCTTGTATCGAAGATCTATACGCCAGGTTGGCAGATGGCTCCACATTCACAAAATTAGATATAAGCAATGCTTATTTGCATCTAAAACTGCACAACGCCTCAAGAAAATATGTTACAGTCAACACTCATAAAGGCTTATATGAGAATATTCGGCTTCCATTGGGTGTTTCTTTGGCTCGCGCCGTGTTTCAACGTGTTATAGAAGGTATTTTACGAGATTTAGCCACGTTGCTGTCTATCTTGTTAATTACGGCGGCGGCGGAAGCTGAATACCTCAAACACCTTGAAGCAGTTTTGCAGCGGTTTTCAGAATATGGCGTCCATCTGGGCAAAGCAAAGTGCGCCTTCCACCTGAAGGAGGTGGTATATTTAGGCTATCGGGTGGACCAGGGCGGCCTACACCTAGTTGCTGAAAAAGCGCAGGCAATCAAGATGGCCCCCGCGCCATGTGATGCTGTAGAGCTTTGTTCCTTCTTGGGCCTGATACATTATTATGGCTGTTTTATGCCAAATTTGGCAACAATCCTGGACCCCCTCCATTTTCTTCTGCAGAAAAACCGACCCGGTTTATGCGCATATAGCAAAGGAAAGTCTGACAGTCATCTTCGGGGTCAAACACTTCCACCAATAAGTTTATGGCTGCCATTTTTTTCGTCAGATTGGATAATAAGTCTCTGCTTGGCCACTTTCTCGAGAATAAGGCAGTGCCGCTGAGGATCCAGCCCGGATCCAGAGCTGGGCTCTACTCTATTGGCTGTCTACGAATACACATTCGAACACCGTTTGGGCTTGTTGATTGCGAATGCCGAAGCATTAAGGGCTCCCCTTGCCCGTAGCATCGGTGGATCCGCCGACGTCTGACGAAATCAAGGCTGTCCTCAACTTTATGAACACCTTGCTTGTCATGGCTACTTGCATTCGCAATTGGACGCAATATGGTCCGTGTGTTAGCAAAAGTGTGACAGTTGGTTTTATCCGGCGGGCCACGGTGACCACGGCGACAGTGGAGTTGAAGGCCTTTTCGGCTGAAATGACGGAACGGCGCATTGAAGACAGTGTCCTCCTGTGGGGCACAAGAGACGTTGTACCTACGGAGGCCTACGGTTAGATCTAAAAGACCTTCATGCTGCTCATCTGGGCGTTTCCAAAACGGAAATGTTAGCCAGGAGTTATGTCTGGTGACCCGGCATTGATGTGGACATTGAGCTGGTGGCCCAGCATTGACCTGTGTGTCAGGCCCATCGGCTGCTTCTAATAGCAGTGCCTTTGCACCCATGGGAGGGACCTGAATGTCCCTGGGCCTGCGTTCACGCGGACTTCGCTGGCCCATTTCTGGGCTCCATGTTCCTCATTTTGGTGGATGTGCACTCAAAGGGGTTGGAGGTCCACAAAATGGCGTCCATCACCTCCCGCGCAACCATTGAGCGGCTGCACACCTCGTTCTCCTTCCACGGATTACCCGGGTTACGGACAACCGGGCCTCATTTACTAGTGAGGAGTTCGCTGCCTTCACGGAGGTGAATGGAATCCGCCATTTTCGCACTGCACCCTATCATCCCGTGTCAAACGGATTGGTGGAATGTGCTGCCCAGACAGTGAAGTGGGCCCTGAAGAAACAAACCACAGGTTCGATGATACCAGGCTGGCAACCTTCCTCTTCTCGTGTAGGACGACTCCTCATGCTGTTCCACGGGTGGCCCAGGCCGAAATCTGATAGGCTGCTGACTCCGGCCTCGGTTAGGCTTGTTGCCACCCGACGTCGGCGCAAAAATGCGACCCACACAAGATTTCCATGGGCGTTGCCTGGATAGGCATCACCTTCTGCAATGTTTCGCACCTGATGAGGCGGTCAGCGGCTGTACCTTTGGTGAAGTTTCTCATTGGTTTCCAGGGGTCGTCGTTCATCAAAAAGGTCCAGTTTCATACCAGGTCCGTGTTCAAGGTCAGCCAATGAAGCGTCACCTCGATCATCTTCGTGCTTGGCAGTCTGCCGCCCTGGATGCTCCTTGGGGGAACTCTGCCCCTCTCCAGCCCACTGCCCGGACTCTTCCTCGGGGGAACTCTGCCCCGCTCCGGCCTGCCGCTCAGACGGCTCCTCGGACAAACTCCACACTAGTCCGGCCGGATAGTCCGGCTCCACAGTCTGCACTCCCGACTACATCATTTTTTTATTTTGCGACACCAGGCCGGGCCGGAGAATAGCTGGGCCGGGCACGAATCGCGCCACGCCGTCCCAACGCCGGACCGCCGATTTTCCGGACAGCGGAGAATCGGCGCCATTGGTGCTGGCGCGGTCAGCACGGCGCCGGTCAGGGGCCGCTCTACGATGCCCCCCCCCCCCGGCGATTCTCCGCCTGGGATGGGCCGAGCTGCCACACAAAAAAAGGCAAGTCCCGCTGTCACCGTTCATACCTACTCTTACCCGGCGGGACCTCGCCGTGCATGCACCCGGGGGCGGGGCTTGGAGGGGGGGGCGGGGGGGGGGCCTCCGCTGTGGTCTGGGCCGCGATCGGGGTCTACCGATCAGCGGGCTGGCCTCTCGGGCTGGGGGCCTCTTTAGTTCCGCGTCGGCCCCTGTCGCCCCACGCCATGTTGCGCCGGCACGGCGAAGGGAGCCACTGCGCATGCGCAGATCCGCGGCGCCCACCTGACACCAGAGATCGGCAGCTGGAGCGGCGTGGGTCGCTCCAGTGCCGTGCTGGCCCCCTGTAGGGGTCAGAATCGCTGCTCCTGAGGCCATGTTGACGCCGTCGAGAAACGCGACGGCGTTTACAACGGCATCAACACTTATCCTCAGGATCAGAGAATCCCGCCCCCAGATGTCTGGTCTTCCGATATGGACACACAAACCACTGGAGTCTCTGAGTCGGCCATTGTCGTTCGACCCCCTTCAGATGGTTCTCCGCCCAGGCTGTCCAGCCACAAGCATTCGTTCTCCGACTCGTTATACTCCGGCTGTTCCGGTCCTACCGCCAGTCAACGATGTGCCATGGCCAAAGTGTCTGCCTCACCCGCCGCCCGCAGGGCTCCACCAGTTTCTTCAGAGTCTTCCTCGTCGTAGGTGTTTTTAACTTCATTTTCTACTCCTTTGTCCATTCCTCATCTTCATCGTCATGTAACACCTGGGGCTGTTTTCCCCATGTGGCTCTAGGAGTATGAGCTCCCCCGCTAACTACAGGGCTATTACTTTGTCTATATAAGGTCGGCCAGGTAGGAACCGACCGCCAGAGAAAGAGAGGACCCGTGAAGTCTAACCGGGCCCCCCTGTGTAAACAGTACGTATTATAAATAAACCTCTTCTTATTGTTATTTGTCTGATTCCCTTCACCTTTATTAAAAAGAGGAAAAGAAGACTTGCATGAATATATCACCTTTCACAATCTCTAAATGTCCCAATTTAGTGTCACAGAATCACCGAATTGTTACAACACAGAGTGAGGCCCATTGGCCGATTGTGTCCGCACCGCCTCTCTAAACAAGTATCATTACTTAGTGCCGTTCCCCTGCCTTTCCCCCCTACACCTGTACGTAAGTAGTCATCTAATGCCGTTTTGAATGTTTACATTTTAAGTGAAGTCGCTATGGCAATATAGGAAATACAGCAGCCAACATCCCAGAAATAAATCTGGGTTAACACTTGGATAATCTGTTTTCAGGTGCTGGTTAAATATTAAATAATATCCAGGACACCGGGAAGAATTTCCCGGCTCTTCAGAATCCCACAGAACTTCTGTCAAAATATCAAGTTGGAACATTAATGCTGTTACTCCCTCCACAGATGCAACAGACCTGATAAGTATTTCAAGCATCTGGAAAGAAGCAAATTACTGCAGATGCTGGAATCTGAAACAAAAACAGAAAATTCTGGTCCGTCTCGGCAGGTCTGACAGCATCTGTGGAGAGTGAAGGGATGATTCTTTGTCAAAGTTGGAGAGAACTGGAAGTGGGATCAGATTTATACTTGGGGGGGTGGGGGGGGGGGGGGGGGGGGGGGGAACGTGCCTCGTTCAAAGATGAGCTGTTGTTCCTCCAGTTTGCGCTGGGCTTCACTGGAACATCGCAGCAGGCCAAGGACGGACATGTGGACGTGAGAGCAGGATGGAGTGATGAAATGGCAGCGACAGGAAAAGCCTGGGTCCTACTTGCGGACGGACCGGAGGTGTTCTACAAAGCCTTCACCCAGTCTGCGTTTAGTTTCTCCAATGTACAGTAGACCGCTCTGGTGGGGTGAAAAGTGAGGACAAGGAGAATCCTATCCTGGTTCTGGGAGGGAGGGAGTAGAGGGGGTGAGGGCAGAGGTGCGGGAGATGGGTTGGACATGGTTGAGAGCCCTGTCGACCAGAGTGGGTGGAAAACCACCGATTAAGGAAGAACAAAGACATGCTCACAGCACCGTTTTGGAAAGTGGTATCAACGGAACAGATGCGACTGAGGCGAAGGAACTGGGAAAATGGGATGGAGTCCTTATAGGATATGAGATGTGAAGGTATCTGTGGATGTCGGTGGGTTTGCAATGGATATTGGTGGACAGTCTATCCCCAGAAATTGAAATAGAAAGGTCAAGGAAGGGAAGGGAAGTGTGGGAGATGAAACATGTGAAGGTGGTTAATAAATTTTTCCAACGCCAGATGGGACCATGAAGTGGCACCGAAACAGTCATCGGTGTACCGATGAAAGAGCTGCAGGACGGCAGCATGGTGGCACAGTGGTTAGCACTGCTGCCTCACGGCGCCGAGGACCCGGGTTGGATCTCGTCCCTGGGCCCCTGCCTGTGTGGAGTTTGCACATTCTCCCCGTGTTTGTGTTGGTTTCACCCCCACAACCCAAAGACGTGCAGGGTAGGTGGATTGACCACGCTAAATTGCTCCTTACTTGGAAAAATTAATTGGGTACTCTAAATTTATTTTAAAATGAGTTTTGGGATGGGGCTGGAGTAGGACTGGAACAAGGAATGTTCCACATACCCCAAAAAGAGAGAGGCAAAACCGGGACCCATGCGGGTACGAATAGCCGCACCTCACCCTCTTTCCACAGCACCTTGCCATGCAATCGCAGAAGGTGTAACACCTGCCCCTTTACCTCTTCCCTGCTCACCACCTCAGGCCCTAAACACTCTTTTCAAGTGAGGCAGCACTTCACGTGCACCTCCTTCAATCTGGTCTATTTTTAAAAATTCATTTACGGGATGCGGACGTCGCAGGTTAGGCCAGCATTTATTGCCCATCCCTCGTTGCCCTTCAGAAGGTGGTGGTGAGCTGCCTTCTTGAACCGCTGCAGTCCTTGAAGTGTGGGTACACCCACTGTGCTGTTAGGGAGGGAGTTCCAGGATGTTGCCCCAGCGACAGTGAAGGAGCGGAGATATATTTCCATTTTCTGCCCCCAATGCGGTCTACTCTACATTGGACCGACTAAACGCAGATTTGGTGACCGCTTTGCAGAACACCTCCAGTCCGATCGCAAGCAGGACCCTGTCGCTGCCATTTCAGCTCACCGTCCTTCTCTCACATCCACATGCCCGTCTTCAGCCTGCTGCAATGTTCCAGTAAAGCCCAGCGCAAACTGGAGGAACAGCACCTCATCTTCCAATTAGGCACGCTACAGCTTTCCAGATGAACCCTCCCCTCCACTTTCTTCCCATTCCTATATTTATTTTCATTTTTTCCATTGATCAATCTGTTTTTCCCTCACCATTGCACCCCCCCCCCCAATTTCCAGTTCTCTCCAGCTTTGACGAAGAGTCATCCAGACGGGAAACGTTAGCTCCCTCCTCTCTCCACCGACGCTGTCAGACCTGCTGAGGTTGTCCAGAATTTTCTGTTTCCATTCAAGTAAAGTTTGGCTCCTTTGCCTTGGAGGTGACACCCTCCCCAGTTCGCATCAGACGGAAATCCCGTTATGGCCGTGAACTCGCGTGGATTTTCCCGCCCCCTGCCGGCGAGGTAATCAGGTTCACAACCAATCAGTGAATCTGATCACTATCAAGTTAAATAGATTAAAATATGCTTGGACGGCATAACGCCTTATCTTCCGGGTTTGCTGTATGTCCCCCCCCCCCCACTGGCGTGAATCACCACTAGTTTCCAAAAAGCAAAACGAGCCACGATGGCCAGGCCGGGGGCTCAGAGGGGAGTAGAGCTCCCGGGTGGTGATGGACATGGCCGAGCAGTACCTGGCACAGTCCCCTGGCACCACCCCAGGCACTGCCAGCTTGGCACTGCCAGCTTGGCACTGCCAGGTGTGGTGACAGAGAACAGGGCCAGGGATAGGGCTAGGCCTTGTCCCCAAAGGAACCTCATGGCTCCCACATTGTGGGAAGGAAAACAATGCTGGGATGGGAGGGGTTCTGCCTGCATAGTGGTGGCAGGGATGGGAGGGGGGGGGCGAGAGTTAGAATAGGGTGTGCCCTGTTATCAGTGATAATGGGGGGGGGTCGAGGCACCCTGATGCTTGTATTGTGTTGGGGGCGGGTGACCCCAACCATTGATTGGAGATGGGGGGGGGCAAGATTGGCCCTCTGTGTGGAAGGTTGGGGGTGTTCTCCTTATCTGCTGGGGGTCCCGATTACTGGGGTGAAGGGCGGGGTGGGAGGTAAGCCTTGAACTTTGCTTTGAGATTGGGGTGCCCGTTAAAAACGGCACCCCGAACTCTAAATCCCAGCTTTCCCGGTGAGTTTAAGCAACGTCCCCCCTCCCCCCAAGCTGGTTTTCACAGTCACTTCACTGCAATGTTAATGTCCGCCTACTTGTGACAATAATAAAGACTATTATTATTATTATGTGTGATCCTCTCCAGCACTTTGAAATTGCACAGAG
The DNA here is from genome assembly GCF_047496885.1 of Scyliorhinus torazame. NCBI lineage: Eukaryota > Metazoa > Chordata > Chondrichthyes > Carcharhiniformes > Scyliorhinidae > Scyliorhinus > Scyliorhinus torazame. The sequence goes on along the minus strand of NC_092718.1, from coordinate 20,645,579 downwards.
TGCCGTTTGAATTGGTTCGAAAAGGCAGCTTGGCAACCAGCAAGTTCCACACGACTTTTCTCATCGGATCGTGCACACTGTGCATTCTTTGGAAAATTCCACCCCTTCCCTTATCCATTGGAGCTGCTGACTGAATCATCCACCTGTTGCGGAAACTGTGACCTACCCTTTAACCCAGAATGGTTGCCTGTTACTTGCAGGTTTGGAGCATCGTTCATGGCTTTCTTGGTTTTGGGATGTCGAGCAAATTGTGATGTTGTGTTTCTTCTCCATTCCTTGCGGTCCATTAATGAAAAGCCAGGAAATCATATAGAACCATAGAATTTGCAGTGCAGAAGGAGGCCATTCGGCCCATTGAGTTTACACCGGCCATGGAAAGAGCACCCTACTTAAGTTCACACCCTATCCCCGTAACCCAGTAACACCATCTAACCTTTGGACACTCAGGGGCAATTCAGCATGGCCAATCCACCTAACCTGCACAGCTTTGGACTGTGGGAGGAAGCCGGAGCACCCGGACGAAACCCACGCAGACACGGGGAGAACGTGCAGACTCCGCTCAGACAGTGACCCAAGCCGGGAATCAAACCCGGGTCTCTGGCGCTGTGAATGTCACCGTGAATCAGGGGTCCACGGCAATAGCATTATTGGCCCTATATTCCAGCTATTTATTTCCTTGTGAGGAATGCCTGATTTATTCTTCACAACTGCCCAGTGATGTGATTGAATTTGGAAGTGTATATATGAGTAAATCACAGGTACAGATCCGGGGCCATCACTTGGTGGTGTTGTATGTACAAACTATCACCCTCACATGCTTTGTGTTGCAAATTTCCCTCACCAGGTTACAAATCCCTGTGTCCTAACTAAAACATAAAGGAAAAGAATGTGCTCTGAACTTACATACCTGCAACATTTGTTCTGTAAAGCATCCTTGGCTGACTTCATAGCCCTCCTTCCTTCTGAAAATCTGCAGGGATAAAACAACATATGTTCAAAGCTCTTGCAGCATCACTCAGCAATTTGACTGTGAGGTGAAAGAAGCATTCTTTCGACTCTGATTTTTTTTTTGTCTTTATTCTTTGTTGGGATGGAGGAGTCACTGGCTGGGCCAGCATTTGTTGCCTATCCCTAATTGTCCGGGAACCGAATGGCTTGTGTGCCCATTTCAGAGTGTAATTAACAGTCAACTACATTGCTGTGGGTCTGGAGTCATATGTAGGACAGACCAGGTAAGGACGACAGATTTCCCTCCCTGAAGAACATTGGTGAACCAGATGGGTTTTTTAATGTTTTTTGGGGGGTTTATTCGGGAAGCACAACAGTAATTCATCCCAAAGAGGAGGAAACATGCTAAGGGCATCCATGGCTGACAAGGGAAGTCAAGAACAGCATAAAAGCAAAAGAAAAAGCATGCAAAGTGGCGAGCATTAGTGGGAAGCCAGAGGATTGGGAAGCCTTTAAAAGCAAGCAGAGGACAACCAAAAAAGCAATAAGGGGGGAGAAGATGAAATATGAGTACAAGTTAGCTAGTAATATAAAGGAAGATAGGAAGAGTTTTTTCAATATAAAAAAGGTAAGAGTAAGGCAAAAATAGACATTGGACCACTGAAAAATGTGGCTGGAGAAGTAATAATAGGAAACAAAGAAATGGCAGACAAACAAAATAGTTATTTTACATCAGTCTTCACGGTGGAAGACACCAGTGGGATGCCAGAGCTCCAGGAGAATCAGGGGGCAGAGGTGAGTGCAGTGGCCATCACTAAGGAGAAGGTTCTGGTAAAACTGAAAGGTCTGAAGGTGGATAAATCACCTGAACCGGATGGACTACACCCAGGGTTCTAAAAGGAGATTGTGGAGGCATTGGTGGTGATCTTTCAGGAATCACTGGAGGCAGGAAGGGTCCCAAAGGACTGGAAAGCGGCTAATGTAACACCACTGTTTAAGAAGGGAGGGAGGCAGAAGATGGGAATTTATAGGCCAGTTAGCCTGACTTCAGTCATTGGTAAGATTTTAAAGTCCATTATTAAAGATGAAATCGTGGGGTACTTGGGAGTGCATGATAAAATAGGACTGAATCGGCACAGCTTCGTCAAGGGGAGGTCATGTCTGACAAATCTGTTAGAGTTCTTTGAGGAAGTATCACGGAAGTTAGACAAAGGAGAACCAAAGGACGTGATTTATTTAGATTTCCAGAAGGCCTTTGACAAAGTGCAGCATAAGAGACTGTTAAATAAGTTAAAAGCCCATGGTGTTAAGGGTAAGATCCTGGCATGGATAGAGGATTGTCTGACTGGCAGAAGGCAGAGAGTGGGGATGAAGGGGTCTTTTCAGGATGGCAGCCGGACTGCGACCCATCTCCCGCACCGCTACTTTTTACAATATACATTAACGATCCGGAAGAAGGAACTGAAAGCACTGTTGCTAAGTTTATAGATGATACAAAGATCTGGAGAGGGACAGGTAGTGTTGAGGAAGCAGGCAGGCTGCAGAACATAAGAACATAAGAACTAGAAGCAGGAGTAGGCCATTTGGCCCCTCGAGCCTCCTCCACCATTCAATGAGATCATGGATGATCTTTCGTGGACTCAGCTCCACTTTCCGGCCCGAACACCATAACCCTTAATCCCTTTATTCTTCATCTTAAAAACATTTAATGAAGGAGCCTCTACTGCTTCACTGGGCAAGGAATTCCGTAGATTCACAATCCTTTGGGTGAAGAAGTTCCTCCTAAACTCAGTCCTAAATCTACTTCCCCTTATTTTGAGGCTATGCCCCCTAGTTCTGCTTTCACCCGCCAGTGGAAACAACCTGCCCGCATCTATCCTGGTTTAGCACAGGGCTAAATCGCTGGCTTTGAAAGCAGACCAAGGCAGGCCAGCAGCATGGTTCAATTCCCGTACCAGCCTCCCCGAACAGGCGCCAGAATGTGGCGACTAGGGGCTTTTCACAGTAACTTCATTTGAAGCCTACTTGTGACAATAAGCGATTTTCATTTCTCTTTCATTTCATTATCTATTTTAAAGTCATGTTTTTATAAGATCCCCCCTCATCCTTCTAAATTCCAACGAGTACAGTCCCAGTCTATTCAACCTCTCCTCGTAATCCAACCCCTTCAGATCTGGGATTAACCTAGTGAATCTCCTCTGCACACCCTCCAGTGCCAGTACATCCTTTCTCAAGTAAGGGGACCAAAACTGAACACAATACTCCAGGTGTGGCCTCACTAACACCTTATACAATTGCAGCATAACCTCCCTAGTCTTAAACTCCATCTCTCTAGCAATGAAGGACAAAATTCCACCTGTAAACCAATTTTTTGCGACTCATGCACTAGCACACCCAGGCCTCTCTGCACAGCAGCATGTTTTAATATTTTATCATTTAAATAATAATCCCTTTTGCTGTTATTCCTACCAAAATGGATAACCTCACATTTGTTAACATTGTATTCCATCTGCCAGATCCTAGCCCATTCACTTAGCCTATCCAAATCCCTCTGCAGACTTCCAGTATCCTCTGCACTTTTTGCTTTACCACTCATCTTAGTGTCGTCTGCAAACTTGGACACATTGTCCTTGGTCCCCAACTCCAAATCATCTATGTAAATTGTGAACAATTGTGGGCCCAACACTGATCCCTGAGGGACACCACTAGCTACTGATTGCCAACCAGATAAACACCCATTAATCCTCACTCTTTGCTTTCTATTAATTAACCAATCCTCTATCCATGCTACTACTTTCCCCTTACCATGCATCTTTATCTTATGTAGCAACCTTTTGTGTAGCACCTTGTCAAAGGCTTTCTGGAAATCCAGATATACCACATCCATTGGCGCACCGTTATCTACCGCACTGGTAATGTCCTCAAAAAATTCCACTAAATTAGTTAGGCACGACCTGCCCTTTATGAACCCATGCTGTGTCTGCCCAATGGGACAATTTCCATCCAGATGCCTCGCTATTTCTTCCTTGATGATAGATTCCAGCATCTTCCCCCAGACCGAAGCTAAGCTCACTGGCCTATATTTACCCACTTTCTGCCTACCTCCTTTTTTAAACAGTGGTGTCTCGTTTGCTAATTTCTAATCCGTCGGGTGCACCCCAGAGTCTCGTGAATTTTGGTAAATTATCACTAGTGCATTTGCAATTTCCCTAGCCATCTCTTTTAGCACTCCGGGATGCATTCCATCAGGACCAGGAGACTTGTCTCCCTTTAGCCCATTAACTTGCCCATCTCTACCTCCTTGGTGATAACAATCCTCTCAAGGTCCTTACCTGTCATGGCCTCATTTCCATCAGTCACTGGCATGTTATTTGTGTCTTCCACTGTGAAGACCGACCCAAAAAACCTGTTCAGTTCCTCAGCCATTTCCTCATCCCCCATTATTAAATCTCCCTTCTAATCCTCTAAAGGACCAATATTTATCTTAGCCACACTTTTTTGTTTTATATATTTGTAGAAACTTTTACTATCTGTTTTTATATTCTGAGCACGTTTACTCTCATAATCTATCTTACTCTTCTTTATAGCTTTTTTAGTAGCTTTCTGTTGCCCCCTAAACATTTCCCAGTCCTCTAGTCTCCCACTAATCTTTGCTACTTTGTATGCTTTTTCCTTCAATTTGATACTCTCCCTTATTTCCTTAGATATCCACGGTCGATTTTCCCTCCTTCTACCGTCCTTTCTTTTTGTTGGTATAAACCTTTGCTGAGCACTGTGAAAAATCGCTTGGAAGGTTCTCCACTGTTCCTCAACTGTTTCACCATAAAGTCTTTGCTCCCAGTCTACCTTAGTTAGTTCTTCTCTCATCCCATTGTAATCGCCTTTGTTTAAGCACAAAACACTAGTGTTTGATTTTACCTTCTCACCCTCCATCTGTATTTTAAATTTCACCATATTGTGATCGCTCCTTCCGAGAGGATCCCTAACTATGAGATCCTGAATCAATCCTGTCTCATTACACAGGACCAGATCTAGGACCGCTTGTTCCCTCGTAGGTTCCATTACATACTGTTCTAGGAAACTATCGCGGATACATTCTATAAACTCCTCCTCAAGGCTGTCTTGGTTAAACCATCGACATGTAGATTAAAATCTCCCATGATAACTGCTGTACCATTTCTACATGCATCAGTTATTTCTTTGTTTATTGCCTGCCCCATCATAATGTTACTATTTGGTGGCCTATAGACTACTCCTATCAGTGACTTTTTCGCCTTACTATTCCTGATTTCCACTCAAATGAATTCAACCTTATCCTCCATAGCACCGATGTCATCCCTTACTATTGCCCGGATGGCATCCTTAATTAAAAGAGCTACACCACCTCCCTTGCCATCCACTCTGTCCTTCCGAATAGTTTGATACCCTCGGATATTTAACTCCCAGTCGTGACCACCCTTTAACCATGTTTCAGTAATGGCCACGAAATCATAGCCATTCACGATGATTTGCGCCATCAACTCATTTACTTTATTCCGAATACTACAGGCATTCAGGTAAAGTACACTTATGTTGGTTTTTTTACCTCTGTTCTGAATCTTAACACCTCCATCAAGGACTTGGACAGGCTTGGAGAGTGGGCAAAGAAGTGGCAGATGGAATATAATGTGGAAAAGTGTGAGGTTATGCACTTTGGAAGGGAAATGGAGGCATAGACTATTTTCTAAATGGGGAAATGCTTCGGAAATCAGAAGCACAAAGGGACTTGGGAGTCCTTGGTCTGGATTTCTCTGTTTCACCAACTATGGCCCCAAGCCGTCGTAAAGACTGTGGCATTTCATGCCAGAAAAACTGGCGTGAAAAGGCCACTTATTCAAAGTCCTGCAGGATTTAGCAGGGACCCGGTGTGTTTATAGCAGCTTTAGCTGCAGATACGGGCCCCCGCACTTACGGATCGGAGGCTGCGCATGCGCAAGGCGGCGGCCTCCAACGGCCACGCCATGCTCCATGGCGGACTCAAACCGCAGAGCTGGACCTCACAAGTAGTGCCCCTGATCAGCCACACGCCCGGCCTGGACCGTCCGCACAATAAAGCCCTGTCCCCTATGAGGCCTCCCCTGTCCTCCGATCGGCCGACCCCCAGCCATGGCGGCCGCGGACTGAGTCCGTAGCCACCACAACAGTATCTTGACTGGCAGGACCATGAGTGGTCCACGCCGTCGGGACTTTGGCCGATTGGGGGTGCAGAATAGCGGGGCAGGCCTCCAGTGGTGGCCGCAGGTAGGGGATTCGCGGTGCGGGGTACTCAGGGGATACGCCACTTTTCGAGCCCTGGAGAATCGGGAAACCAGCGCCGGTCCCGATTCCGCGTGGGAAACTGGATTCTCCGCCCCAGCACCGGACGCGGTTTCGGCATCGGGGTTCAGAGAATCCAGCCCCTTGTTCACGATTCTCTGAGGATCAACGTGCAGGTTCAGTCGGCATTTGGGAAGGCAAATGCAATGTTAGCATTCATGTCGAGAGGGCTAGAATACAAGACCAGGGATGTACTTCTGAGGCTGTATAAGGATCTGGTCAGACCGCATGAGGAGTACTGTGAGCAGTTTTGGGCTCCGTAACTAAGGAAGGATGTGCTGGCTTTGGAAAGGGTCCAGAGGAGGTTCGCAAGAATGATCCCTGGAATGAAGAGCTTGTCGTATGAGGAACGGTTGAGGACTCTGGGTCTGTACTCGTTGGAGTTTAGAAGGATGAGGGGGGATCTTATTGAAACTTACAGGATACTGCGAGGCCTGGATAGAGTGGACGTGGAGTCCACTTGTAGGAAAAATTAAAACCAGAGGACACAATCTCAGACTAAAGTAATGATCCTTTAAAACAGAGATGAGGAGGAATTTCTTCAGCCAGAGGGTGGTGAATCTGTGGAACTCTTTGCCGCATAAGGCTGTGGAGGCCAAATCACTGAGTCTCTTTAAGACAGAGGTAGATAGGGCAGCACGGTGGCGCAGTGAGTTAGCACTGCGGACTCACGGCGCTGAGGTCCCAGGTTCGATCCTGGCTTTGGGTCACTGTCCGTGTGGAGTTTGCACATTTTCCCCGGCATGGGTTTCGCCCTCACAACCCAAAAGATGTGCAAGCTATGTGGATTGGCCATGCTAAATTGTCCCTTAATTGGAAAAAAAATGAATTTTGTACTCTAAATTTACATTTAAAAAAAGACAGAGGTAGATAGGTTCTTGATTAATAAGGGGATCAGGGGTTATGGGGAGAAGGCAGGAGAATGGGGATGAGAAAAATATCAGCCATGATTCAATGGCGGAGCAGACTCGATGGGCCGAGTGGCCTATTTCTGCTCCTATGTCTTATGGTCTTATGATAATTTCATGGTTACCATTGCTAATTGATCCAGATTTTTTTTTAAAAATATATTTTATTGAAAATTTTTCGATCACAATTTTTTCCCCTTACAAATCAAACATAACAAAAAAGAAAATTTAACAGTGAACAAATGGCTAATCAACATGATAAACTAATCATTTAACATAAACTAAAACTTTCCACCACCCCCTCCCTCCCCCCCCCCCCCCCCCCCCCCCCCCCCGGGTTGCTGCTGCTGGTCATCTGTCTTCCCTCTAACGTTCCCCTTGGTAGTCGAGGAATGGCTGCCACCGCCTGGTGAACCCTTGAGCCGATCATCTCAGCGCAAACTTCATCTGCTCCAATTTTATGAACCCCGCCATATCGTTTACCCAGGCCTCCAGTCCGGGGGGTTTCGCTTCCTTCCACATGAGTAAAATCCTACGCCGGGCTACTAGGGACGCAAAGGCCACGACATCGGCCTCTTTCGCCTCCTGCACTCCCGGCTCTTCCGCAACTAAAGCTAACCCCCAGCCTGTTTTGACCCGGACCTTCACCACCTTCGAGATCACTCCCGTCACTCCCTTCCAATACCCCTCCAGTGCCGGGCACGACCAAAACATATGTGCGTGGTTTGCCGGGCTTCCGCCGCACCTCCCACACTTGTCCTCCACTCCAAAGAACCTGCTCAATCTTTCTCCCGTTATGTGTGCTCTATGTAGCACCTTGAATTGAATCAGGCTAAGCCTGGCGCACGAGGAAGAGGAATTTACCCTGCTTAGGGCATCCGCCCACATGCCCTCCTCTATCTCCTCCCCTAGCTCTTCTTCCCACTTTCCTTTTAACTCGCCCACCAGCTCCTCCCCCTCTTCCTTCATCTCTCGGTATATCTCTGACACCTTGCCCTCCCCGACCCACACCCCCGAAAGCACTCTGTCCTGGATCCCCTGTGCCGGGAGCAGCGGAAATTCCCTCACCTGTTGTCTTGTGAACGCCCTCACCTGCATATATCTAAGGAAGTTTCCCCTGGGCAACTTATACTTTTCCTCCAATGCTCCCAAGCTCGCAAACGTCCCATCTATAAATAAATCTCCCATCCTCCGAATTCCCAACTGGTGCCAGCTCTGAAATCCTCCATCCATCCTTCCTGGGGCAAACCTGTGGTTGTTCCTGATTGGGGACCCTGCTAGGGCTCCCCGCGCACCTCTCTGTCTCCTCCATTGTCCCCAAATATTCAATGTTGCCGCCACCACTGGGTTCAAACAAAGAACAAAGAACAAAGAAATGTACAGCACAGGAACAGGCCCTTCGGCCCTCCAAGCCCGTGCCGACCATGCTGCCCGACTAAACTACAATCTTCTACACTTCCTGGGTCCGTATCCTTCTATTCCCATCCTATTCATGTATTTGTCAAGATGCCCCTTAAATGTCCCTATCGTCCCTGCTTCCACCACCTCCTCCGGTAGCGAGTTCCAGGCACCCACTACCCTCTGCGTAAAAAACTTGCCTCGTACATCTACTCTAAACCTTGCCCCTCTCACCTTAAACCTATGCCCCCTAGTAATTGACCCCTCTACCCTGGGGAAAAGCCTCTGACTATCCACTCTGTCTATGCCCCTCATAATTTTGTATACCTCTATCAGGTCTCCCCTCAACCTCCTTCGTTCCAGTGAGAACAAACCGAGTTTATTCAACTGCTCCTCATAGCTAATGCCCTCCATACCAGGCAACATTCTGGTAAATCTCTTCTGCACCCTCTCTAAAGCCTCCACATCCTTCTGGTAGTGTGGCGACCAGAATTGAACACTATACTCCAAGTGTGGCCTAACTATGCAAGTGTGGTTCTATACAGCTGCAACATGACTTGCCAATTCTTATACTCAATGCCCCGGGCAATGAAGGCAAGCATGCCGTATGCCTTCTTGACTACCTTCTCCACCTGTGTTGCCCCTTTCAATGACCTGTGGACCTGTACTCCTAGATCTCTTTGACTTTCAATACTCTTGAGGGTTCTACCATTCACTGTATATTCCCTACCTGCATTAGACCTTCCAAAATGCATTACCTCACATTTGTCCGGATTAAACTCCATCTGCCATCTCTCCGCCCAAGTCTCCAGACAATCTAAATCCTGCTGTATCCTCCGACAGTCCTCATCGCTATCCGCAATTCCACCAACCTTTGTGTCGTCTGCAAACTTACTAATCAGACCAGTTACATTTTCCTCCAAATCATTTATATATACTACAAAGAGCAAAGGTCCCAGCACTGATCCCTGTGGAACACCACTGGTCACAGCCCTCCAATTAGAAAAGCATCCCTCCATTGCTACTCTCTGCCTTCTATGGCCTAGCCAGTTCTGTATCCACCTTGCCAGCTCACCCCTGATCCCGTGTGACTTCACCTTTTGTACTAGTCTACCATGAGGGACCTTGTCAAAGGCCTTACTGAAGTCCATATAGACAACATCCACTGCCCTACCTGCATCAATCATCTTAGTGACCTCCTCGAAAAACTCTATCAAGTTAGTGAGACACGACCTCCCCTTCACAAAACCGTGCTGCCTCTCACTAATACCTCCATTTGCTTCCAAATGGGAGTAGATCCTGTCTCGAAGAATTCTCTCCAGTAATTTCCCTACCACTGAAGTAAGGCTCACCGGCCTGTAGTTCCCGGGATTATCCTTGCTACCCTTCTTAAACAGAGGAACAACATTGGCTATTCTCCAGTCCTCCGGGACATCCCCTGAAGACAGCGAGGATCCAAAGATTTCTGTCAAGGCCTCAGCAATTTCCTCTCCAGCCTCCTTCAGTATTCTGGGGTAGATCCCATCAGGCCCTGGGGACTTATCTACCTTAATATTTTTTAAGACACCCAACACCTCGTCTTTTTGGATCACAATGTGACCCAGGCTATCTACACCCCCTTCTCCAGACTCAACATCTACCAATTCCTTCTCTTTGGTGAATACTGATGCAAAGTATTCATTTAGTACCTCGCCCATTTCCTCTGGCTCCACACATAGATTCCCTTGCCTATCCTTCAGTGGGCCAACCCTTTCCCTGGCTACCCTCTTGCTTTTTATGTACGTGTAAAAAGCCTTGGGATTTTCCTTAACCCTATTTGCCAATGACTTTTCGTGACCCCTTCTAGCCCTCCTGACTCCTTGCTTAAGTTCCTTCCTACTTTCCTTATATTCCACGCAGGCTTCGTCAGTTCCCAGCCTTTTAGCCCTGACAAATGCCTCCTTTTTCTTTTTGACGAGGCCTACAATATCACTCGTCATCCAAGGTTCCCGAAAATTGCCGTATTTATCCTTCTTCCTCACAGGAACATGCCGGTCCTGTATTCCTTTCAACTGCCACTTGAAAGCCTCCCACATGTCAGATGTTGATTTGCCCTCAAACATCCACCCCAATCTATGTTCTTCAGTTCCCGCCTAATATTGTTATAATTAGCCTTCCCCCAATTTAGCACATTCATCCTCGGACCACTCTTATCCTTGTCCACCAGTACTTTAAAACTTACTGAATTGTGGTCACTGTTACCGAAATGCTCCCCTACTGAAACATCTACCACCTGGCTGGGCTCATTCCCCAATACCAGGTCCAGTACCGCCCCTTCCCTAGTTGGACTGTCTACATATTTTTTTAAGAAGCCCTCCTGGATGCTCCTTACAAACTCCGCCCCGTCTAAACCCCTGGCACTAAGTGAGTCCCAGTCAATATTGGGGAAGTTGAAGTCTCCCATCACCACAACCCTGTTATTTTTACTCTTTTCCAAATTCTGTCTACCTATCTGCTCCTCTATCTCCCGCTGGCTGTTGGGAGGCCTGTAGTATACCCCCAACATTGTGACTGCACCCTTCTTATTCCTGATCTCTACCCATATAGCCTCTGAGGTGTCCTCTCGCAGTACAGCTGTGATATTCTCCCGAACAAGTAGCGCAACTCCGCCTCCCCTTTTACATCCCCCTCTATCCCGCCTGAAACATCTAAATCCTGGAACGTTTAGCTGCCAATCCTGCCCTTCCCTCAACCAGGTCTCTGTAATGGCAACAACATCATTGTTCCAAGTACTAATCCAAGCTCTAAGTTCATCTGCCTTACCCGTAATACTCCTTGCATTAAAACATATGCACTTCAGGCCACCAGACCCGCTGTGTTCAGCAACTTCTCCCTGTCTGCTCTGCCTCAGAGCCACACTGTCCCTATTCCCTAGTTCTCCCTCAATGCTCTCACCTTCTAACCTATTGCTCCCGTGCCCACCCCCCTGCCATACTAGTTTAAACCCTCCCGTGTGACACTAGCAAACCTCGCGGCCAGGATATTTATGCCTCTCCGGTTTAGATGCAACCCTTCCTTCTTATACAGGTCACACCTGCCCCGGTTCGTGGTAAACTCTTTTGGTGAGAGCGGTAGCGGCGCTGTCACCAGCGCCTCTAGGCTCGTCCCTTTACAGGACTTTCTCTCCAGTCTTTTCCACGCCGCTCCCTCTCCCTCCATCATCCATTTACGAATCATCGCCACATTGGCTGCCCAATAGTAGTCGCCCAAATTCGGTAGCGCCAATCCTCCTCTGTCTCTGCTACGTTGTAGGAACCCCCTTCTTACCCTCGGGACTTTCCCTGCCCACACGAAGCTCGTGATGGTCCTGTCTATTTTTTAAAAAAAGGTCTTAGTGATTAGTATAGGGAGACATTGAAATACAAATAAGAACCTCGGGAGGACCATCATCTTAATTGCCTGCACTCTGCCCGCCAACGACAGAGGCTGCATGTCCCACCTCTTGAAGTCCTCCTCCATTTGTTCTACCAATCGTGTTAGATTAAGTCTGTGTAAGGTTCCCCAGCTCCTAGCGACCTGAATCCCCAGGTATCGGAAGTTTCTTTCCACTTTCCTTAGAGGCAGGCCTTCTATCTCTCTACTCTGGTCCCCAGGGTGTATCACGAATAGTTCACTCTTCCCCATGTTAAGCCTATATCCCGAGAAATCTCCGAACTCCCTCAATATCTGCATGACCTCTGTCATCCCCCCCACTGGGTCCGTCACATACAACAGTAGGTCATCTGCGTATAGCGACACCCGGTGTTCTTCTCCCCCTCTAATCACCCCTCTCCATTTCCTGGAGTCTCTCAACGCCATGGCCAGAGGTTCAATTGCCAATGCGAACAACAATGGAGATAGCGGGCATCCCTCTCTTGTTCCCCTATATAGTCGGAAATACTCCGATCTTTGCCGACCCGTGACCACACTTGCCGTTGGGGCCCCATAAAGGAGTTTGACCCAGCTAATAAACCCATTCCCGAACCCAAACCTCCTTAGCACCTCCCATAAGTACTCCCACTCCACCCTATCAAATGCCTTCTCTGCATCCATTGCCGCCACTATCTCTGCCTCCCCCTCCACTGGGGGCATCATTATCACCCCTAATAGTCGTCGCACGTTGACATTCAGTTGTCTCCCCTTTACGAACCCTGTCTGGTCTTTGTGCACCACCCCCGGGACACAGTCCTCTATCCTCGATGCCAGTACCTTTGCCAGCAATTTGGCGTCCACATTCAATAATGAAATAGGTCTATAGGACCCGCACTGCAACGGATCTTTATCCCGCTTCAGAATTAGCGATATGGTCGCCTCCGACATTGTCGGGGGTAAAGTCCCTCCTTCCCTGGCCTCATTAAACGTCCTCACCAACAGCGGGGCCAACAAGTCCACGTACTTTCTATAAAATTCCACCGGGAACCCGTCTGGTCCCGGAGCCTTCCCTGCCTGCATATTCCCCAGCCCCTTAATGACCTCGTCCACCCCAATCGGTGCCCCCAGGCCTTCCACCTCCTGCTCCTCCACCCTCGGGAACCTCAATTGATCCAGGAACTGCCGCATCCCCTCCTCTCCCTCCGGGGGTTGGGACCTATACAGTCCTTCATAAAAGGTCTTGAACCCCTTGAGCACCTTGGCCGCTGCCGACCTTCTTCCAGTCTTCGATCTGGATCTATCTAACCCTGGGTCCAGCACGCTGTTGAAGTCCCCTCCCAATATCAAGTTTCCTACCTCCAGGTCCGGTATACGACCCAACATCCGTCTCATAAATCCCGCATCGTCCCAATTCGGGGCATATACATTAACCAGCACGACCTCCATTCCCTCCAGCCTGCCACTCACCATTACATATCTACCTCCGCTATCTGCTACAGTGCTCCTTGCTTCAAATGCTACCCGTTTCCCCACCAATATGGCCACCCCTCTATTCTTCGCATCTAGTCCTGAGTGGAACACCTGTCCCACCCATCCTTTCCTTAACCTAACTTGGTCCGCCACCTTCAGGTGCGTCTCCTGGAGCATAGCCACGTCTGCCCTTAGTCCTTTCAAATGCGCGAGCACTCGGGCCCTTTTAATCAGTCCATTCAGGCCTCTCATGTTCCACGTGATCAGCCTCACTAGGGGCTACCTGCCCCCCTCCCGTGTCGACTAGCCATCACCTTCTCTAGGCCAGTCCCGTATCCCGCCTCCGCGCTCCCACTCGCTCCCCAGGCGTCGCATTCCATCCCCGTCCACCCACTCTTTAGCCATTTCCTCTTTGATTTCCGCAGCAGCAACCCAATTATCCCCCCCCCCCTCACCCCCCCCCCCCCGCTAGATCCCCTTCTAGCGTGATTGCTCCCCCCATATCACTTCCGCAAGTCAGCTGACTTCAACTGACCCCGGCTACTCCTGCTCCCTCCTTGACCCCCCCGTGTGGGGAACTCCCATCTGCCTTGCGCCTGTCTTCCCGCCTTTATCTTTCTGGCGCGGGAACATCCCTTTATCTGACCCGCCTCTTGTGGCGCAGCTCCCTTTCCCCTCCCACTCCCATTCCTCATTCTCCGCCTATGTCCCTTCTTTCCCCCCTCACCGGCGCCCACATTTCTTAGTGTCTCCCCCCTTCCCAATTAACTTCTCTATTTACATCGACAATAACATTCCCTGCAGTATCAGTCCCTCAGTTCCGATCCAATTTCTCCTCTTTAATAAAGGTCCATGCTTCTTCCGCCGTTTCAAAATAGTGATGTCTCTCCTGGTACGTGACCCATAGTCGTGCCGGCTGCAGCATCCCGAACTTCACCTTCTTTTTGTGTAACACCTCCTTGGCTCGGTTAAAACTCGCCCTCCTTCTCGCCACCTCCGCACTCCAATCCTGGTACACCCGTACCACTGCATTCTCCCATCTGCTACTCCGTACTTTTTTAGCCCATCTCAGGACCTCTTCTCTATCTTTAAGGCGGTGAAATTGCACGATTGTCGCCCTAGGTGGTTCTCCCGCTTTTGGTCTTCTCGCCGGGATCCGATGTGCCCCCTCCACCTCTAAGGGGCCCGCAGGGGCCTCAGCTCCCATCAACGAGCTTAGCATCGTGCTTACATAAGCCCCGCAATCCGCTCCTTCCACTCCCTCAGGGAGACCCAGTATCCGAAGGTTCTTCCTTCGCGCTCTGTTTTCTAGGGCCTCAATCCTTTCAATGCACTTTTTGTGGAGCGCCTCGTGCGTCTGTGTTTTGACCGCCAGGCCCAGGATCTCGTCCTCATTATCCGTCACCTTCTGCTCCACCACGCGGAGCTCTGTCCCCTGGGTCCTTTGTGCCTCCTTGAGCCCCTCAATTGCCTGTAGCATCGGGGTCAGCACCTCCCTCTTTAGTAGCTCCACACACCGTCTCAAGAATTCATCTTGCTCGGGCCCCCATGCTGCCTGGGCTTTCTCCGCCGCCATCTTGTCTTCTCCCTTTCTGTCCCTCTCGTCGAGGATTCCTCGCGCTGCCGCCGCCGCCGATATTTTCCTCTTTCGTTGGGGGGGGACTCCCTATTCACTCACCCCACACTGGGTTTCGTCGCGCGAAAATTTCCCGTTGGGGCTCTTAAAAGACCCCAAAGGTCCGTTGGAGCTGGAGCCGCCGAAACGTGCGGCTTAGCTAGTCATCGCCGCAACCGGAAGTCCATTGATCCAAATTTATTCATCAATTGAGCTTAAATTCCACCAGCTGCTGCAATGAGTTTTGAACCTGTGCCCCCAGGTCATTAGCTTGTATTTCTGGATTACTGGTCCGGCAACATTACCACCACCACACCATCTCCCCCGACCTCTAACCTTTCTCCTTTCATCAAGCTTCTCTTGTCTCTCTATTTTATAATTGCTAAGACCATTATTCCATTGAATCCTGCTCCCTTCCAAATTCCTGGACCAATGATTTGGAGACATTAGTTCAGATCCCACCACGGTCATTAGGAAACACAGTTAATCCAATTAAATCTGGAATAAAAAAGCTGATATTAGCAATGGTGACCATGAAGCCAATGGATTGTCATGAAATCCATCTGGTTCATGAATATTCTTTGTGGCAGAAAGTGTCCTGCTCATTACAGGTCTGACCTATATCTGTCTCCAGACCCACATTTGGTTGACTCTCAGCTGCCCTCTGAATTAGCCTCACACGTCACTCAGTTCTAAGCAAGAAGCTGGCGCACCAGGACCTTCTCAAGGGCAGTTGGGGATAAACTATAGCTGCCCACCTCACAAACTACACTCACATCTCATGAATGAATAAAAAAAGAAGTCATCTCATACTCTTTCTTCTCCTGTTCATTCAAGACTCTATGGACATCAGAGACAGACATTGCAATGGACCTTAAGTGGTAACAGTTCATCCAAACCACAGAGGTTACTAATATACAGTAACTAAAATTATATGTGGTTTTCGGTGTTTATATTTGAAATATTTTTGTGTTTATCATAGAATCATAGAATCCCTACAGTGCAGGAGGCCATTTGGCCCATCGGGTCTGCACCGACCCTCTGAAAGAATACGCTAGCTAGGCCCAATTCTCCCCCCCCTCCCCACCCGTGACCCCACCTATCAATTTAGCATAGCCAATCCGCCTAACTTGTACATCATCGGACTATGGGAGGAAACTGGAGCACCTGGCGGAAACCCACGCAGACGGGGAGAATGTGCAAACTCCACACAGCCAGCCACCCAAGGTCGGAATCGAACCTTGGACTCTGGCGCTGTGAGGCAGCAGTGCTAACTACTGTGCCACCCTTAATTTTGACTATTTTTTAAAATGACCACGTGATATCAATAAAACCATACTGATACATCTGGATCAAAGGATGACTGCCTCAGTTAAAATAGCAGTGAGGGAAATCCGTGGCAGCACGGTAGCATAGTGGTTAGCGCAGTTACTTCACAGCTCCAGGGTTCCAGGTTCGATTCCCGGCTTGGGTCACTGTCTGTGCGGAGTCTCCCACGTTCTCCCCGCGTGTGTGTGGATTTCCTCCGGGTGCTCCGGTTTCCTCCCACAGTCCAAAGATGTGCAGGTTAGGTGGGTTGGCCAGGCTAAATTGCCCCTTAGTGTTGGGGTTAGGTGGGGTTACGGGGATAGGGTAGAGGTATGGGTTTAAGTAGGCTGCTCTTTCCAACGGCCAGTACAGACCCGATGGGCTGAATGGCCTCCTTCTGCACTGTAAATTCTATGTAAATTGGCACAATTGACTCATAAAGGTTGGCCAGGCTAAATTGCCCTTAGTGTCCAAAATTGCCCTTTGTGTTGGGTGGGGTTGCTGGGTTATGGGGATAGGGTGGCGGTGTGGGCTTGGGTGGGGTGCTATTTCCAAGAGCCGGTGCAGACTCGATGGGCTGAATGGCCTCCTTCTGCACTGCAAATTCTTGTGATTCTATGATATCAAACAAACACATTACTGGTCTTCTTACTAATATTCCTCAGTCTCTAAGAATCGACCTCCAACCGCAACCCAGCCTGACAGAGAAATATGCAAGTAATGGAAGGAACAGAAGGTTCCAAAAAGTACGCTCTACACACTTACAGGTAAAAAAACTCAGCCCCCTAAGTGCCGAATCTCACCTCCGATTCTCAATGTCTCGCTACCTACCATCTATTCTGCTGAACATACTTTTCAATGGTGCTATCCAGGAGCACTTAATGCCATTGGCAGAGGCTTTGCAAAATCTAAGAATTGATAAATTGAACAAAGAAAACCTGTTTCCATTAGCTGATGGTGCAAGGCGCAGCAGGCACAGGTTTAAGGTGTTGGGCACGAGATGCAGGGAGGATGTGAGGAAGAACATTTTTTACTCAACAAATGCTAATGAACTGGGACACACTGCCTCCAGGGTGATAGGCGCAGAGACGATGAATAATTCAAAAAAAAATTGAATGGCATTTTAGAGAAATAAATTAGCAGGTTTATGAAAATAGAGTGGGCGAATGGGGTTGATTGGATTGCTCTATAGAGGGCCAGTGTGAACTTGAAGGGCAAAATGGCCTCCTTCTGTGCCTTAACGACCCTATAACTACAAAATTGTTTTAATTTTGCTGGTGAGCTCCTAGTGGGAAGAGTTTCTCTCGCTGATTGGCACAAAGCTCCACAATGAACTACTTTTGAATTACAGCGAATTATTTTAAAGGTAAATGCGGTAGACATTTTTCACGCAGCAATATTCCATGAACACTGTCTTAAATATACGCCGTGTATGTACAGTAACAAGCAATCTCTTGTAGTGGAGGGAGGAACTGGGAGACAGGTTGAGAGGATAATTGGGGGCATGATTATTGAGGGACAGTTGAGGAAGAGCCAGCAAGAACTGAGGTGGAAGAGGATTGTGGTAGGGAAAAAAGGGAGTGAGCTAGGTTGAGGTGAAAGAATCAGAGTGAGAGGAAATTTCCAGCCTCAATGGAGGAAGGGGTAAAGGATGGGAGCTTTAACTGCGAGAGAGGGAACGAGTGCCAGATGGAACTGGAACATGGGAACAGGAGCAGACCATTCAGCCCTTCGAATCTGTTGCACCATTTTACAATATTCAATTAGAAGGCAGGAACCTATGGCAAACTTGAATCAGGAGAAAGAAGAGGCGGAGAGGAATACAGGGAGAAGAGAGCCCGGGTAAATTGGAGGGAAAGAGTAGAAGACTGCAAGGTTGGAAATAAGGAAGATGTAAGAACTCTCTCTGTGAACTATGATTCTGGAGTTGTGGATAAGGTTGCCAAATGTGCTGAATATATTCATCGCCCTTCATCACGTGACTTTCCCAATGTTCCAGCCATTAATTGGCCCATATACCCACCCTTGTGATGTATGCCTTGCAACGCCAATAGGAAAGAAAAAAGACTTATTACCTAATTGGATGATGCTTGATTGTCAGCCAAATGGCCTCCATCGCAGCCCCCCACACCCACCCCCACCACCACCCTGCTTCATTTTCAATGCTTTTATCTGGTACAGAAAAATGTTTAAAGGAGATGATGAAAATGAAAGCCCATTCTTTTTAAACATCTCTAAAATGTTTCTCCAGGTTTGTCAGAGCCGTGTCCTGGGTAGTGATCTTAAATCTCTGGTGACACCAGGCCAAGGGTTGGCAACCCTACAGGCTGTAGGGTGTGTGGGTGTAATAGGACTGGGCTGCTTTAGAACTTCTGGATTGGATTGGATTTGTTTATTGTCACGTGTACCGAGGTACAGTGAAAAGTATTTTTCTGCGAGCAGCTCAACAGATCATTAAGTACATGGGAAGAAAAGGGAATTAAAGAAAATACATAGTAGGGCAACACAAGGTATACAATGTAACTACATAAGCACCGGCATCGGATGAAGCATACAGGGTGTAGTGTTAATGAGGTCAGTCCATAAGAGGGTCATTTAGGAGTCTGGTAACAGCGGGGAAGATGCTGTTTTTGTGTCTGTTCATGCGTGTTCTCAGACTTCTGTATCTCCTGCCCGATTGAAGAAGTTGGAAGAGTGAGTAAGCTGGGTGGGAGGGGTCTTTGATTATGCTGCCTGCTTTCCCCAGGCAGTGGGAGGTGTAAATGGAGTCAATGGATGGGAGGCAGGTTCGTGTGATGGTCTGGACGGTGTTCATGACTCTCTGATGTTTCTTGCGGTCCTAGGCCGAGCAGTTGGCATACCAGGCTGTGATGCAGCCAGATAGGATGCTTTCTATGGTGCATCTGTAAAAGTTGGTAAGGGTTAATGTGGACATGCTGAATTTCCTTAGTTTCCTGAGGAAGTACAGGCGCTGTTGTGCTTTCTTGGTGGTATCGTCGACGTGGGTGGACCAGGACAGATTTTTTGAGATGTGCACCCCTAGGAATTTGAAACTGCTAACCATTTCCACCTCGGCCCCATTGATGCTGACAGGGGTGTGTAGAGTACTTTGCTTCCTGAAGTCAATGACCAGCTCTCTAGTTTTGCTGGCATTGAGGGAGAGATTGTTGTCGCTGCACCACTCCACTAGGTTCTCTATCTCCCTCCTGTATTCTGACTCGTCGTTATTCGAGATCCGGCCCACTATGGTCGTATCGTCAGCAAACTTGTAGATGGAATTGGAACCACGTTTTGCCACGCAGTCGTGTGTGTACAGGGAGTAGAGTAGGGGGCTAAGTATGCAGCCTTGCGGAGCCCCGGAATTGAGGACTATTGTGGAGGAGGTGTTGTTGTTCATTCTTACTGATTGGGGTCTGTTGGCCAGTAAATCGAGGATCCAGTTGCAGAGTGGGGAGCCAAGTCCTAGGTTTTGGAGCTTTGATATGAGCTTGGCTGGGATTATGGTATTGAAGGCGGAGCTGTAGTCAATAAATAGGAGTCTGATGTAGGAGTCCTTGTTGTCGAGATGCTCTAGGGATGAGTGTAGGGCCAGGGAAATGGCGTCTGCTGTGGACCGGTTGCGTTGATATGCGAATTGCAGTGGATCAAGGCGTTCTGGGAGTATGGAGGTAATGCGCTTCATGATCAACCTCTCGAAGCACTTCATTACGATTGAAGTCAGGGCCACCGGACGGTAGTCATTGAGGCACGTTGCCTGGTTCTTCTTTGGCACCGGTATAATGGTCGTCTTCTTGAAGCAGGTGGGGACCTCGGAGTGGAGTAGGGACATGTTAAAGATGTCCGCGAATACTTCTGCCAGCTGGTCCGCGCAGGCTCTGAGTGCATGACCAGGGATCCAGTCCGGACCCGTCGCCTTCCAAGGGTTCACTTTCAGGAAGGCCGATCTGACTTCGGAAGCTGTGATAGTGGGTATGGGTGAGTTATGGGCTGCTGGGGCACTCGACAGCAGATTGTTGGTTACCTGCTCGAACCGAGCATAGAATGCATTGAGTTCATCGGGGAGCGGTGCGCTGCTGCCGGAGATACTGTTCGGCTTCGCTTTGTAGCCCGTTATGTTGTTTAGTCCTTGCCACAGTCCCCGAGAGTCTGTCTGTGACTCTAGCTTGGTTTGATATTCTCTCTTGACATCTCGTACAGCTGAATTGTTTGATGTGTTAAAGGCTGGTGACGCTGGGAACTGAACTGCAGCTGATGCCTCCGCTCAAGTCAGCACCGACTGGAGTTAAAGCAAAAATACGGCTGATGCTGAAAATCTGGAACAGCTGGAAATAGCCAATCGGCCAGGTAATGTCTGTGAAGAGGGAAATGGGGGTCAATGATTCAAGGCAATGACCTTCCATCGGATCTTCAGAGGAAAGGTCAGCGACCTGTCATTGTCCACTCTGTTTGGTTCAGTACTATATTCACAGTGTATTTAATAATAATAATAATCTTTATTAGTGTCACAAGTAGACTTACATTAACATTGCAATGAAGTTACTGTGAAAAGCCCCTAGTCGTCACACTCCGGCGCTTGTTCGGGTACACAGAGGGAGAATTCAGAATGTGCGATCCACCTAACAAGCACGTCTTTCGGGACTTGTGGGAGGAAACCGGAGCACCCGGAGGAAACCCACGCAGACACAGGGAGAACGTGCAGACTCCGCACCGACGGTGACCCAAGCTGGGAATCGAACCCGGGGACCCTGGCGCTGTGATGCAGCAGTGCTAACCACTGTGCTACTGTGCCAAACAGGCTAGCGGATCAATGGAAAAGCAGACTTGTTAACCTGTGCATATTCAGCTGTCAGTAATCTTAGCAAGTGACCTGCTGTCAGAGAGATTGTGACAACGAGCATGGAAGGGGTCTGGGCAGGTGTGGGGGCTCCTCTGCCGAGCCCAATCGGATTAGTGTCACCAACAACCAGCTCCCGGTGTATATGGTTGAAAACATTTTTTTTTTACATCCAGCTTCTGTTAAGCAGTTTCTGGAGATACTGTTCCACATCTGGGTAGGTGGCAACCCCTGTGAGACATTTCCATTTGTAACACGCCCCTCAGGCAGGGAAATTTCTTCACGCACTCCCTGAGGTGAAGAGAAGGGTGCGGAGCAGCCAATGTGAGGATTGGGCAGGGAACCAAACTGATGATCAAAGAGATTGGATTTTAAGAGGGACGCGAGTCACACGGGTGATATAATTGAAAAAAATCAAATGGAATAGCGTTGAAATAAGACCGTCGGGACATCCCAAAGTGCTTCACAAACGTTGAACCACTTTTGGAGCATAGTCATAGTTGTGACAGAAGAAAATGCAGCACCAGTCTGCGCACAGCAAGATCCCACAGACGGCAATGTGATCATGACCAGCAGCACGGTAGCACAGTGGTTAGCACTGTTGTTTCACAGCGCCAGGGACCAGGGTTCGATTCCCGACTTGGGTCACTGTCTGCGCGGGGTCTGCACGTTCTCCCCGTGTCTGCGTGGGTTTCCTCCGGGTGCCCCGGTTTCCCTCTGTGTACCCGAACAGGCGCCAGACTGGGAGATTTTCACAGTAACTTCACTGCAGTGTTAATGTAAGACTACTCGTGACACTAATAAAGATTATTATTAATAATCTGTTTTAGCCAT
Organism: Scyliorhinus torazame; assembly: GCF_047496885.1. Lineage (NCBI taxonomy): Eukaryota > Metazoa > Chordata > Chondrichthyes > Carcharhiniformes > Scyliorhinidae > Scyliorhinus > Scyliorhinus torazame. The sequence continues at coordinate 20,623,519 of NC_092718.1, read as the reverse complement.
TTTGTCTGAGTGATAAAGATTGACGTCGTGGCTAACTCCCCTGCTCTTCCTCGCAATAGTATCGGTGATATTTTAAGTCCACCTGAGAGGACAGACGGGGCCTCGGTTTAATGTCTCCTCGGAAAGACGGGAGAGTTTCCAGGATCTGGGATGACATGACTGACAATCAGGGAATAGGGAGCTCCCACTGATTCAGAGTCAGGGCTGTGGAGGGGGGGCGGGGTTGCAGAGCATAGAGCTGAGGGAAATCATTCGGGTAAAGCTCTGGAGAGAGGGGACAGACCATTGAAGGAACGTGGAACGAGAAAAACAAGAATGTATCAGACACAACGACGGCACAACAATTTTCGCAGGTTCATCCTTCCTGACTGCTGAGTGAAGCAAAGGCTGGAGTCATTCGCTTGCCCGTTCCACTTTACAATGAAATCCAAAACTCTCATACCTGCCTGATAGCAGGAACAAAACAAAAAACACAAAAATTCTTTCAAATAGGAGGGGGAATCCGGCAGAAGTTTGTTTCTGACGGTCGGAGCCACCCCCTCTCTCGCCCATGACCGAATGTCCCTCTTATAACATGTCATGAGGCTGCACAGATCAGATTGCAATGTAAATTTAGGCACAGGCTGTGACTTGAACAGTTTTATTTCACATACGATACAAAAGTGACACCAGCAATGGTGGTAAACAGCAATAGAGGAGACGCTGGAAACAGATGAGAATTACTCAGGTCAGAGATAAAGAAAGATAAGGTTACACACAGACATGAATACACACCGACAGAGAGAGAGAGAGAGGGGAGGGGACAGAATAAACAGACTATGTAGGAAAGGCAGAGACAGAAAGAGAGTGAGACAGAGAGGCAGACAGTCACTGGAAGGGAGGTAGAGGCAGGGAGTGAGGGAGACTGACAAAGATACATTAAAGGACAGGAGACTGAGACAGATAGTGAGGCAGACAGGGAGTGGGGGGGGGGGGTCACACACACACACTCACACACACGGGGGGGGCAAGAGGCAGAAAGAGAATGGTGAGAGGGGTTGAAACAAGAACAAAGGGAGGAGAATGGGGAAGTGTGGAAATCTCACACAAAGGGGATGGGGGTAAGATTGGATGAGGGGGGCAGAGAGAGGGAGAGAGAGAGAAAAGACAATACTGACCCAGAGCTCTGTGTGGATGGGCTCCTTCTGACCCTGCAGACAAATTAATTCACTTCCCAACTGATTTAGATTTACAGTAAAACAAAGAGCAAGCAGTGCTCGACACCGGGCGGATGTCTGAACAAAGTACAGACAAAACCAGGCAGCATATAAAAAAGAAAGTGGGCAAGATAAATGCGAAATAAACGCCGCGCCTCGTATAGATATTTTTTTGTTTTAACACACACACGCCCACACATGGAGAGGTTAAACTGACACATCGACAAGACGAAGCAGCGCGAAGCTGATAAATACAGGAAGACATTTACCCGAATTCCATCTCCACTTGGGAAATATCTGCCAGGATCAGAAGAATTGCGAGGACAGTGAGGAGCCCAAACATCCAAGCACTCAATTCCAGGCGCATTCTCTGTCACTTGAAGCTCTTTCACAGGCACACTTTTGTAGAGGCAGAGGGAACTGGCAGGGAATGTGAGCCTCGCCTCTCCCCAACAAGTTGTGTTGCTGGTCTGTGTGTGTGAGTGTGTGTCTGCCTGTGACTATCTCCCATTCAAACGTAGTTCAATCCACTCCGCGCTTCCTCTGTCCAATCCCTCTGTCTCCTCCCTTCGCCTTTCCCAGGCTTTCCCAAGTCAGGAATCCCAGCTCATTTGCTTAGGGCAGAAGGAATGCTGGAGGGGGTCGGAATAAAGTTTGGGTTAAACACCCTTTCGCTTTATTTTGCCCCAGTCCCCTCTTCCCAATCCTGATTAACCTTTGCTAATCTCCCTTTGTGGAACTAGTTGAACGCATGGCAATCAATGTTTTTTTTTAAATTTAGAGTACCCAATTATTTTTTTTTGCAATTAAGGGGCAATTTGGCGTGGCCAATCCACCTACCCTGCACATGTTTGGGTTGTGGGGGTGAGACCCACACAGACACGGGGAGAATGTGCAAACTCCACACAGACAGTGACCCGGGGCCGGGATCGAACCCGGGACCTCGGCGCCCTGAGGCAGCAGTGCTAGCCACTGCATCACCGTGCCTCCCGAATCAATGTTTTAACTTGCACACTGCACCATTTACCCTTCTAACCCAGCCTGTTTATTGAGAAGTCTAAAAGGGGGTCAAAGGCTATTGGGGTTATTGGCCGGGCAAGTTGGCATCAAGATTGAAAAGAGCGGGGATGAAGACAAGGCAATGGGGTCTGCTGGGGGCTGACTCGCTCTCCCCTCAAAGAGGGAGCTGGGCCGGTCTTGACTGGGCCAGAGGTCACGTAGAATTGTATACATGAGATCACCTCATAGAGAAAGCATTAGGAGTAATTTTACAGATAAAATTTGGTCCATGTGAATGGTATCAGTTGTCTAAAGGAATCGAACTCGGAGAGGAATTTTCCGGGGCATTTTTTCTCTTGTTGGTCCCATTTTCTGCTCATTTGCTTTATCCAGGAGATTACACAGCTCATTGCAAGAGCGGTGGGGTGGGAGATGGTGGGTTCTCTGGGCGGTGAATGGTGAAGGAGTGTCTGTTCAAGATACCCCAAGCAAACCTCGTCAAAAGAAAATCCAGTGTAAGATGCCGAAGAAAGTGTGTGGACTGGCGATGGAACAATACAGTTTGATGTTAGCAGAAAAGAGGACAGTTAACATTTCGCATTGAACCAAACTTCCATTTCAGAAGTCACATTGGACTCAAAACATTCAAACTCTGGGCGTGATTCAACCAAACAATTTCTAAGTGTCATTTTAGGTGAGTTTGGCGGAGTGTTTCCTGCTGGCTTTTTGGGTGAAATCCGAACCTGGATTCACCCTCACTTAGGGCGCGATGTAACGGGACAAAAACCAGAGTCCCGTTGAGGGTGGGTTTAGCGGGCTGCTTCCTGGTGCTTGCAGCACTGGGGGCAACCCCGTTAGCGAACAGGACTCTTATTTGTTTCGGGTCTCGGCGGGACTTACCTTCATTCCCTGCACTGACAAACGGAGCGCCATTTTTAACTGCCGCCCCCATCTCTCGATCCCCCAATGTGACCCCTGGACCCCCCCCCCCAATGCCCTAACCTACCTGTCGGAAGTCTATGAGCCCCCTGCACACAACCTCATGAGGGCAGGGCACACCCAGGCCCAATCCCTGGAATGGGCAAAATGCCACCTTGCCGCTGCCAGCCTGGCAGTGCCCATGCCAGCCTGGCAATGTCACTGTGGCACCCTGGTTGTGCCAGGATGGTGTCCAGGTGGCACTGCCAGGCTGGCAGTGGCAAGGTGCCCAGGTGGTATCGGCAGTGCCAGGGTGACATCCTGCCCAGAGACTGACCACCCAGGGGCCTCCGATCACCTGGGAGACCCACCCCCCAAGTGCCATTCCACCTGGTCCCTGTTTGTGGAGACCAGTGCTAAACGGTGCCGGGCTGGGGTCTCCTCGGTGAGGCAGTTAGACTGGTTAGCTCTGGCATAGACAAAGTTAGGTGTGCCTAACTGCAAACCTAAATATGCAAATGTAAGCCCCGCCCAATGTTGGCAGGATCCAGATCGCGCTGTCTCACAAGATCCCATTAGGCGGCATGGTGGCACAATGGTTAGCACTGCTGCCTCACAGATCCAGGGACCCAGGTTCAATCCCAGGCTCGGGTGTCTGTCTGCGAGGAGTTTGCACATTCTCCCATGTTTGCGCGGGTTTTGCCCCCTCAACCTAAAGATGTGCAGGGTAGGTGGATTGACCACGCTAAATTGCCCCTTAATTGGAAAAAATGAATTGGGCACTTTAAATTTTTTTTAAAAAGGACTGCCAGTGTGCCCAGGTGCCAGTGGGAGTGTTAGGGTACTGCCCTTCCCTGTTCCTGACCTATGGATGCTCCAATGGTCTCTGAGACTCCTGAGTGGCCATTAGATCTGGTCTTCGCTTGTGGAGACCAGTACCAATCGGCACCCGGTTGAGGCCTCGCTGGTGCGGCCAGCGACTCCCGGGCGCAGGGCAAATGCGGCATCAACATATTTAAATGAGCCTAATGTTTTATTTAAAATATCATTATGCCCAGCGAGGGCGTGATCTAGATCGCGTCGGGTGAAGCAAGGCCAATTTGGGACTTTCCCGGGATTCACCCCTCTTGCCCAGCTCCGCGCCAGGTTAAACACAATGGCTAAATCACCCTCTCGGCTTCTCTCCCACAAATGTCACCACAGCTGCTGGGCATTTCCAGCATTTTCTGTTTTTTTAATACTTTCGCGGGATGTGGGCATTGCTGACGAGGCTGGCAGCTGTTGCCCATCCCTAATTGCCCTTGAACTGAGTGGTTTGCCAGGTTCTGCCAGAGGGTGGTTAAGAGCCAACAGCATTGCTGTGGGTCTGCAGTCACATGTAGGCCAGGCCAGGCAAAGATGGACGGACAATTTCTTTCCCTAGTGGCCATAAATGAACCAGATGGGCTTGTACAACAATCAATGGTAGTTTCACGGTCGCCATTATTGAGACTAGTTTTATATTCCAGATTTTATTAATTGAATTTAAATTGCACCAGTTGCCATGGTGAGATTTGAACCCATGTCCCCAGAATATTAGCCTGGGCCTCATGAATTATTAGTGACATTACCACTACGCCACTGTCTCCCTTAACTCACCTCTCTCACCATCTTCAGGTTTCCAGCATCCACTGTATTTTGCTTTTATTATATGATGGTGTGGGATGTCACTGCATGAGGTGCAGTACCCTGTTCACAATCCAGGGCACATTCCTGCTAGAAAACAGAGTGGACATTGCCACAAGGCCTCAGACTCTACATGGAATATCATTGGCTTCTATGTTCTTCGCATTCTTGAGAACATTGGTGCCCAGGAACAGTTCTGTACTATCAAACAAACACACCTCTTTCTTAGGGAAGATGATATTTCTTCGTCAGGGTATACAATGAATATGTTGTCCTTTGTAAATAAGGCCATTTACAGTAATATTTTTGTTTTGAAAATATAGAGAACCCAATTATTTTTTTCCAATTAAGGAGGCAATTTTAGCATGGCCAATCCACCTAACCTGCACATCTTTGGGTTGTGGGGGTGAAACCCACGCAGACATGGGGAGAATGTGCGAACTCCACACGGACAGTGACACAGGGCCGGGATTCGAACCCGGGTCCTCAGCGCCGCAGCCCCAGTGCTAACCATTGCGCCACATGCCGGCCCATTGACACTAACCAGAATGTTGCCTGGTATGGAGGGAAGATCTTATGAGGAAAGGCTGAGGGACTTGAGGCTGTTTTCGTAAGAGAGAAGGTTAAGAGGTGACTTAATTGAGTCATACAAGATGATCAGAGGATTGGATAGTGTGGACAGTGAGAGTCTTTTTCCTCGGATGGTGATGTCTAGCACGAGGGGACATAGCTTTAAATTGAGGGGAGATAGATATAAGACAGATGTCAGAGGTAGGTTCTTTACTCAGAGAGTAGTAAGGGCGTGGAATGCCCTGCCTGCAACAGTAGTGGACTCGCCAACACTAAGGGCATTCAAATAGTCATTGGATAGACATATGGATGATAAGGGAATAGTGTAGATGGGCTTTAGAGTGGTTTCACAGGTCGGCGCAACATCGAGGACTGAAGGGCCTGTACTGCGCTGTAATGTTCTATGTTCTATGTTCTAACATGGCACATCTGTGAACAACCAACTATTCTGCTATATGCCACTGGTGGTACCTGGAAATGAACTGGTGGCTTAAAAATGTATCACTTGAGGAAAAAGCCGTCCCTGGGATACAAGCTTTCAGGGCGACGATCTTTGTTCTGTGGTGACACGAAGACAACCCTCCTCCAACATGCCCAGAATGGTTCAATTACTTAATGCAGGTGAGGCTGGGTGACACCTCTTGTACAAGGCACAGCTGCTCCCGCCTGTCTTTTCCAATTATGAACTGACCTTCCACTTCCGAATTCAGGAATGCTACTCAAATCAGCAAAATGAGTCCCCATCCTGCCCACTTTGTTTTTTTAATGGGCATCTCTGACTATACCAGCATTCAGTGCCAATCCCTTGTTTCTCGAGAAGGTGGTGGTGAGCTGCCTTCCTGAACTGCTGCAGTCCATGTGGTGTAGGTACACCCACAGTGCTGTTAGGAAGGGAGTTCCAGGATTTTGACCCAGTGACAGTGAAGGAATGGCCGATATATTTCCAAGTCAGAATGGTGTGTGGTTTGGAGGGGAACCTTCAGGTGATGTGTTCCCATGGTATCTGCTGCCTTGTCCTTCTAGATGGTAGTGGTTGTGGGTTTGGAAGGTGCTGCCGAAGGAGCCTTGATGAGATCCTGCAATACATCTTGTAAATGTTTTTTAAAATAAACTTAGAGTATCCAATATTTTTTTTTCCAATTAAGGGCCAATTGAGCGTGGCCAATCCACCTCGCCTGGATTGTGGGGGTGAGATCCACGCAACACAGAGAGAATGTGCAAACTCCACACAGGCAGTGACCCAGGATTGAACCCGGGTCCTGAGCATCATGAGGCAGCAGTGCTAATCACTGCACCACCGTGTCGCCCCGCATCTTGTAGATGGTACACTCTGCTGCTACTGTGCGTCGGTGGTGGAGGGAGGCAATGTTTGTGTAAGGGGTGTCAATCAAGTGGGCTGCTTTGTCCTGGATGGTGTCGAGCTTCTGGAGCGTTGTTGGAGCTGCACTCATCTAGGTAAGTGGGCAGTATTCCATCGCACTCCTGACTTGTGCCATGTAGATGGGGGGCACGTTTTGGTGAGTCAGGAGGCGAGTTACCCATCACAGGATTTCAAGCATCTGACCTGCTCTTGTAGCCACAGTTTTATATGGTTAGTCCAGTTCAGTTTCTGGTCAATGATAACCCCCAGAATGTTGATAGGAGATAGGAAAAAAAAGTGAAAATAAATATTCGTCTTAAACTGCAACAAAAAAATCTACCAATTACAATGAAAACAAATGGATAATAAGCAAAAATAAAAGAACTTTTCCACCCTAATTTTAAAAAAAGAGACCTTTCTACCTTAAGGAGTCTTGCAAAATTAAGGCTTATCTGTAAAACACATTGGGAAATATTGAGACACAAGATAAAGTGCCATGTAAATCAATTTGCCGTTTAAATAATTATCTTCAAAATCAGGGATTAAATTGATTCAGTGCCTCTGTCAAGTTTTCAATGTAATGTGCAATGCACTCATAATACAGAGCAGTTACTTAGTGGTAACAGTGGGAATTTACGCTCTCTGTCAGTTTAGATTTGTGCTGAGCTGCCTTTAGGATCTAATAATGGGCAGGAGACTCAGTGACCAACAGCAGGATTGGCTTGTCTGACTGGTTTGACCATCCTGTTGAGCTCGGTTAAAGCTTGAAACTTCAATCCATCCCAAAGTAGCAACAAAAGTGAATTAAATAATCTCAATGCTGTCAATTAAAGTTTCTTAACTTTTCAGCTGTTATGGTTTCATTTATCCCCTTGGTACAGTCCCTGTGGAGGGCACTGGAGGCCAATAGCGTGAAAGATCTGAACCCAAGTGATCTCGACGGGAAAACCCGATGGACAAGATTTCAATTTTTAAGACCTTTTCTATCAGTCAAACCAAAATCAACATTATACAAAGGTGAACAAACAGGCAAATTATATACAGTGCAATGCTGCAGCGGTTCGAGAAAGCAGCTCACCACCACCTCCTCAAGGGCAATTAGGGATGGGCAATAAATGCTGGCCTAGCCAGCAACACCCCAAATTCCGTAGTGTACCCAATCAGGCGCCCTAGTGTGGTGACTAGGGGCATTTCACAGTAACTTCATTGCAGTGTTAATGTAAGCCTACTTGTGACACTAATAAAGATTATTGTTATTATTAAATGAATATGAAAAAAATAAACTATACTTTGAATGGCCGATACAGCAAAGGTGAGTCTCATAGATTTCCTAGATAACCTTCTTCTCACATATGTGGAACACTGTGCAAACCCATTGTATCTCACAATTCTATCTTCCTCCAGTGGAGTTCAACTGCTCTTAATCACACAGGATCTGATCCTCAGGTAATAAACTCGGTTTATTGTCACTGGAACGAAGGAGGTTGAGGGGTGATCTGATAGAGGTCTACAAAATTATGAGGAGCATAGACAGAGTAGATAGTCAGAGACTTTTTCTCAGGGTAGAGGGGTCAATTATTAGGGGGCATAGGTTTAAGATGTGAGGGGCAAGGTTTAGAGGAGATGTTTTTTACACAGAAGGTAATGGGTGCCTAGAACTCGCTGCCGGAGGAAGTGGTGGATGCAGGGACGATAGTGACGTTTAAGGGGCATCTTGACAAATACATGAATAGGATGGGAATAGAGGGATACGGACCCCGGAAGTGCAGAAGATTTTAGTTTAGACAGGCAGCATGGTCGGTGCAGGGTTGGAGGGCCGAAGGGCCTTTACTTGTGCTATACTTTTCTTTGTTCTGTGTTCTTTGCAACCTCTGACAATAACTTTACTGCATCCACAGAGATGAATATTACCAACTTCTGCAATCCTCTTTCATTCGCGTCACAATGGTCCTGATTGCCTTGAAGGGAGCCGGTGGCGTAGTGGTATTATCGCTGGACTAGCAATCCAGAGACCAGGGTTAATGCTCTGGGGACCTGGGTTCAAATCCCACCAGGGCAGATGGTGCAATTTGAATTCAATAAATGTCTGGAATTAAGTCTAATGATCATCATGAAATCATTGCCGCTTGTTGTAAAAACCCATCTGGTTCATTAATGGAAGGAAATCTGCCATCCTTACCAGGTCTCGTCTACATGTGATCCCAGATCCACAGCAATGTGATTAACTCTTGAATGCTCTCAGGGATGGGCAATAAATGCTGGTGCAGCCAGCAAAGTCCACATCCCATGAACGAATAGAGGGGGAAAAAAATGGCACAGCTTTCCCAGAGTCACTTTCATCTGACCACCCAATAACACTCCAGTACGAGGCATGGTCATCTCAGGTCCTTAGGCAAGCCTAGAGAGCTCACACATCTTTTTAGATGTGTGATCTTTTCAGTCCTTTTTGCTGTCTCACACACACAGCCTCACAGCCACACTCCTGTACTGTCCACTTGCTGAAATCTCATACTTCAGCCTGGTTTATTCTTCCCAATTATCTTCCGTTTCCAAGTAACCTACCAGAGGCTCATTTCTCAGATATCTGATGTCACAGCCAGGAATTCCAGTTCGCAAACCCCTCCCGGAAACCTAGCTTTTATGTTTCTGTTTCAGCTGAGGACAGTCTCTAAAAAATACAGGCTTTGAAATCATTTAATTACACCCTTCGGTTATCTCCCTCTGCTTCTGATGGCTGAAGAATAAAAGTTGGCATACTCCAGCTGTAGGCAGCTGGCAAAGGCTGGTTGATACGACAACGCAAACAGATTGAGCACCTTCAGGAGTGAAAGGCATTAATTGAGGGTTTGTGGTGAGCGTTTTGCAGTAACCATTCACCATGTATATAACTGTATCACGCTGTTGCCCATGTGGGCTCCACCTATGGACCATTGTAAGGTATTACCTGTAATGTATCATGTTGGTGCCTTGTGGCCTTCACCCCTGGCTCCACAACTTGAGGGGAGGTATAAAGAGCAGTAGCCCTGTAGGCGGCTCTCACTAGCAGACCAGTCGCAGGCAGGAACTGCTCTAATTGATTAAAACCACAGTTTACTTCTACTCCTGGTTTCGTGTGAATTGATGGTCGCATCAGGGTTAAATGTAGATGTGCTTCCTGGGTATTTCAGAATATCAACAGTAACATACTAAACCCAACAAAACTTTGATTTGCAAAGTGCACACTCACGGTGGCACAGTGGTTAGCACTGCTGCCTACAGCGGCAGGGACCCCGGGTTCAATTCCGACCTTGGGTGACTTGAGTTTGCATGTTCTCCCCGTGTCTGCATGGGTTCCCTCTGGTTGCTCAGGATTGACCATGCTAAGTTGTCCCTCAGCATCCAACGATGTGCAGGAGGTGGGGTTGCGGAGATAAGGTGGGCCTAGGCGGGATTCTCTTTCAGAGGGTCGCTGCAGACCCGATGGGCCGAATGGCCTCTTTCTTCCGCCGCAGGGATTCAATGGATTCTAACATGTCCTGGGGGTGTCAAAATAATATTGGGTTTGAAGCTAAAATGAAGGAGGAAAACCACTTCCTCATATTGTGGGTATATAAAATGTGCACAGAGAGGGGTTCAGACTGGAGAAAGTGAATGATGGTTCCTTCAGACTGATGTCCTCAATTAGCATTTGACAGCTTGCTCTTTGTTATAGACGCATAATCAGTCTGTTGTTAAGTGACAGATAGGAGTGCCTGTAAGCAGATTAAGCTAGCATTGAGCAGCGTACATTGTTGAAATGATTGATACCAAAGTTATTTATTGCTTTCCCTTATTTTCCAATTTTCTCTAGTCCTCTCCGCTAGCTGCTGGCTTGTGTTTTTTTAAATTCATTTATGGGATGTGGGCTATGCCAGCATTTATTGCCCATCCATAATTGCCCTTGAGAAGGTGTTGGTGAGCTGCCTTCTCGAAAGGCTGCAGTCCGTGTGGTGTAGATTGCTGTTAGGGAGAAAGTCCAGGATTCTCACCCAGAAACAGTGAAGAAACGGTGATATTTTGGGTCATTATTCCACACAGAGTGGATGGCAGCAAATACTGGGCGGGAATCTCCAACCCCCCGCCGGGTGGGAGAATCGCCGGGGCGCCGCGCGAATCGTGCCACGTCGCTCCGACCCCCGCACGCGATTCTCCCACCCCCCCCCCCCCCGAAACCAGCGGCGCGAGACTCGCGCCGGGCCACTCGGAGAATAGCCGCAAACGGCGAGCGGCGATTCTCCAGCTCAGATGGGCCGAGCAGCCGGCGAACAAAACGACAGTCCCGCCGGCGTCGTTCACCCCTGGTCGCTGCCGGCGGGAACTCTGCGGGAATGCTTGGGGGGGGGGGGGCGGCCTGTGGGGATGGGCTCCTTCACCGGGGGGGCCTCCGATGGGGTCCGGCCCGCGATCGGGGCCCACCGATCAGCGGGCCGGCCTCTCCCCCCACCCCCCCCCCCCCCCCACCCCGGGCCTATGTCCTGGCGCGGCCGGCCCCTGAACACGGACCCCCTGTTGGGTCGGGGCCGGCGCGTGTAAGAAGTTCCCCGCGCATGCGCAGGATTGAGCTGCCCAACTGCGCATGCGCAGGATTGAGCTGCCCAACTGCGCATGCACAGGATTGAGCTGCCCAACTGCGCATGCGCGGGTTGGCACGGTGCCCATTTGGCACCGTGTAAGGAGGCTGGAGCGGCGAGAACCGCTCCAGCACCGTGCTAGCCCCTTGTGGGGGCCAGAATAGGTTGTGCCCGTGCCCTGTTTGCGCTGTCGTGAAACGCGACGGCGTTTACGACGGCTCGAACACTTGGCCTCAATATCGGAGAATCTCGCCCACTGTTTTTCAAATACAATATAGTCTGTGGATATAGAAGGAGGCGAATCAGTCCATCGAGTCGGCACCAACCCTCTGAAAGAGCAACCTCCCACCTAACCTGGACATCTTTGGACTGTGAAAGGAAACTGGAGCACCCGGAGGAAACCCACGCAGACACGGGGAGAACGTGCAAACTCCACACAGACAGTCACCCAAGGCTGGAATTGAACCCGGGTCCCTGGCGCTGTGAGGCAGCAGTACTAACCACCGTGCCACTGCACGAGCAGGCAATTTGGCCTTGGAGATCATCATACCTGACCTCAACATATTGTTCACATGTAAACCCAGCACGGGCCACTGGACGGAGGCGTGCCATGTTGCCCAGTTGAGTAACCTGCTCAGTATCAAGGATCACGGGATGCTGAATGGCCATTCACAGTGAGAGGAGGTAAGAGAGGGCAGAGGATACCCTCAGACTTGCATCCCGGAGAACGTCAGTGATAGAGTGAAGCGAGTGGGAGACAAAAAGTAAACTGTGAATCTATTTGTGTTTAAAACTGGTCCACACTCTGGGCATTGTGTGATGTCCCCTGATCCAAACAAGAAGCTGCACTCACAGGGGTCCTGATCAGAGAATTAGAGCTACGTTGTGGCACCGTCATCTCTAGTACACGTACCCTGAGATCAGGAAGCAGCCTCACTGCTCCCTGTGTTCAATATTGATTTGTACGTTTGTGCGATAGGTGAGCAATTCGACTCTCCTTTTTCGGCTGCCTAGTACCAGTTTGTCCACCACTTCAACCTTAGTTTCTCAGTCAGTCCCCAGCCCCAACCTGTGTTGAATTAGCTGAGTTCAGCCTGGGCAGCAGTTGGGGCTGCTGCAGTTGACCAGGCCATCGTTGGATTCGTGTTGGGATGGGAGGGAAGCCAGTCGGGGTTGCCACTCCAGCCGTTGACTGCTGTCTCAAAGTATTTGTGCGGAGGTTTTAGATGAGTAACCAGGCTGAACAGCGATGCTTGCTACAGCTGCATAGACTACCATCACTCGCGATCTCAATTGGTATTTTGTTCGAGTAAGAAGTCTTACAACACCAGGTTAAAGTCCAACAGGTTTGTTTGGAATCACTAGCTTTCGGAGCACTGCTCCTTCCTCAGGTGAGGCACGAGGGCAGCAGGGTAGCACAGTGGTTAGCACAGTTGCTTCACAGTGCCAGGGTTCCGGCTTCGATTCCCCGCTGGGCCACTGTCTGTGCGGAGTCTGCACGTTCTCCCCGTGTCTCCCACAGTCCAAAGATTTGCAGGTTAGGTGGATTGGCCATGATAAATCGCCCTTAGTGTCCAGAAAGGTTGGGTGGGGCTACTGAGTTACGGGGATAGGATGGAGGTGTGGGTTTAAGTGGGGTGCAGACTCGATGGGCCGAATGGCCTCCTTCTGCACTGTAAATTCTCTGATTCCATCTCCACGTCATGGCTCATCATTTGTTCTAGGTACTTGGCGATCTGGGGAATGCCGTCCCCGCATAGCTCAGGAGAGGCGGATAGAAAACTAAAAGGAAGAATATTAATGATACAAAAGCATTTAATTTATTTTCCAAAATGAGGGAACAAAGAATGAGCTCATGCAAAAAGCTTAGTATCTACCACACTGCAAGATTAAATAGCTCTTATATCAACAATAAAGAAGTCCCTTTAAGAAAGCCCATGGTCATTAATTAAAATTAGACTCTTTTGAAGCAAATTGTAATGGGGATTTCTGGCTCTTGGCCAACCGGTCGGGCAACTCCTTTTTAATTAACTACCCACTTATCATATATTAATTACGCTGGTACTTGAAGCACCTCACTTGGCTAGTGGCACTGTCTTAGCCTCTGAAAAGTGCAGGACAAGATAAAATACTCTCCTGTAATGTGGAAAATGAATAGCTGCAGTTAGCTGGAGGAAGCACTTGCTGAACTTGTTGAGATCGACTGTTAAATCAAAATGGAAATGGCCAAAAACACTTCAACCACTCAGCAGCATTTGACTATCGCTAAGGCAACTAATGCAATTACCCCAGTCAAAGGTTTGCCTCAAAGAGCTGGATCATCCCTCCTGGTTCCTTTGCCAATGATTCATCCCCACAACATTTTCAAAATTGCAATCTTTTGTTTAAGCTCTCTGCAGAGGGTGGCATAAATAAATGATCATCTATTATTTATTGTGAATCATAAGATCAGCATAAGGAACTCAGAATCTTTTCTCTGCTGGCTCTGTTTCTGCTCCTGCACTCAAAGGTTTCTGAAGAAGGTGTTTCAGCCCTTTGATCACGTCCTTTTCTCCCATTACTGCGCCTGACTGGTTTTTCTTGAACCGAAGTCCACCTTCGGCTTCTTTGCAAGCGGCACGGTAGCACAGTGGTTGGCACAGTTGCTTCACAGCGCCAGGGTCCCAATTCGATTCCCGGCTTGGGTCACTGCCTGTGTGGAGTCTGCACGTTCTCCCCGCGTCTGAGTGGGTTTCCTCCGGGTGCTCCGGTTTCCTCCCATACTCCAAAGATGTGCAGGTTAGGTGGATTGGCCGTGCTAAATTGCCCTTAGGTTAGGTGGTGTTGCTGGGTTACGGGAGAGGGCGGAGATGTGTGCTTGAGTAGGGCGCGCTTTCCAAGAGCCGGTGCAGACTCGATGGGACGAATGGCCTCCTTCTGCACTGTAAATTGTATGATTCTTCCAGCTATTGATTATCCGTTGTGCAAAGCAAGTACTTCCTGACACCTGTCCAAAAATATCTCCTCCCAACACTGGAATGAACTCGGAGGCACAATCCACTCCCCAGACCTGCCCCCTAACTTGAAGCTAATTGGTAACTTCACTCAGAGATGCTTGAAGATGGCTGGGTGGTGGTTGGGTTAGATTACAAGGAGCTTTAACCTGCGCTTATCTTTATGTTTAATTCTGGAAATTTGGGACAGAATTAATAGTCAAATGGAAAAATTTGGGTTGATTAGGAAGAGCCAGCATGGATTTCTAAAGGGGAAATTGTATTTAGCTAACTTACTGGGTTTTTTTTTGAAGAGCTAACAAAAAGGGTCGATGAGGGTAATGCTGTTGATGTAGTATGGATGGACTTTCAAAAGGAATTGGATACAATGCCACACAACAGACTTATGAGATAAGTTATAGCTCATGGAATTAAAGGGACAGGAGCAATGTGGCTGAATAATGGGAAACATAGAGGAAAATAGAATGGATATTTTTCAAGCTGGAGGAAGTTCTGTAGTGATCTAGATCTTGGTGTGCAGGGGACAATTTCAAAGTTTATGGATGGCATGAAACTTGGAAGCATTGAAAGCTGTGAATAGGCCAGTGTAGAACTTCCAAAAGACATGGACAAGTTGGTGGAATGGGCAAATAGGTGGCAGATGAAGTTCAATGCCGAGAAATGTGAGGTGGTGCATTTTGGTAGGAAGTACGTGGAGAGTCAATATAAAATAAGGAGTCCAATTCTTAAAGGGGTGCAGGCGCAGAGGGACCTGGATGTATATCCTTGGAGTATAGCGCTCCAAGAGTATAACACTTGGAGTAAAGTGTTCAATTCTGGTCGCCACACTACCAGAAGGATGTGGAGGCTTTAGAGAGGGTGCAGAAGAGATTTACCAGGATGTTGCCTGGTATGGAGGGCATTAGCTATGAGGAGCGGTTGAATAAACTCGGTTTGTTCTCACTGGAACGAAGGAGGTTGAGGGGAGACCTGATAGAGGTCTACAAAACGATGAGGGGCATAGACAGAGTGGATAGTCAGAGGCCTTTCCCCGGGGTAGAGGGGTCAATTACTAGGGGGCATAGGTTTAAGGTGAGAGGGGCAAGGTTTAGAGTAGATGTATGAGGCAAGTTTTTTACGCAGAGGGTAGTGGGTGCCTGGAACTCGCTACTGGAGGAGGTGGTGGAAGCAGGGACGATAGTGACATTTAAGGGGCATCTTGACAAATACATGAATAGGATGGGAATAGAGGGATACGGACCCAGGAAGTGTAGAAGATTGTAGTTTAGTCGGGCAGCATGGTCGGCACGGGCTTGGAGGGCCGAAGGGCCTGTTCCTGTGCTGTACATTTCTTTGTTCTTATTCTGTGTATTGCCTTTTGCATGCAGCTGAGCAAGGCAAGTTGAACTAAATATATGTGCATAGATCATTGAAGGCGACAGGAAAGGTGGAGAGAGCAGTTAATAAAGCATATAGCACTTCCGGTTGCGGCTATGCAGATCTAAGTCGCATGTTCGGCAGCTCCCGCTTGGAATGGACTTTTGGGCTCTTTACAGGGCCCCCAACGGAATTTTTTCGACATTTCCTGGTGTGGGACGAAGACTGCAACATTCCCCCGACAGTGTTCCCCAGGAATGGTATGTCTCTTGGTTACCAGACCCGGCAGAAACAGTAAAAGATTTGGCTGGAGCTGCAGGAAAGACAAAAGCCTCTTCCAGCATGCAGGCGGGGGAAGGGCAAGCTTAACGCTGCAAGCTGACTTGAGGGCTTTCATTAAAGGTGAATTCTAGCAGCTGAGGGAACAACTGTGAAAAGATCTCACCAAGGCCATTGAAGAAGCGGGGACGAGGCTTCTGGTGGTGGCCATGGAGGAGTAGGTCGCGCATTCGGCAGCTCCCGTCTGGAACGGACTCTTAGACCTTTTTCAGGAGTTTCCACAGACTTTTTGGTGCAGATTGGTGAAGCGAACACTGCCAAAAGGCTTCCCTCTCGAGGCGTCCGGTTGCGGCTATGCGGAGCTAAGTCGCACATTCGGCGGCTCCCGCAAAAACAGACTTTTGGGCTCTTTTCAGGGCCCCCAACGGCACTTTTTTGACGTTTCCTGGTGTGGGAAGGAGTTAATAACAGCTCCCCGTCAGTATATGGCTTTAACTAGGAGCGGGGCGACAAAAAAGGTGGTGGTGGACCCGAAGAAGGGAGGGAAGAAGGACAAAATGGCGGTGGGCGGAGACCAGGCAGCGTGGAGGCAGTGGGCGGAGGAGCAACAGGAGGGTATCCAGCGCTGCCTCAGAGAGATTAAAACGGACCTGCTAGAGCCGATGAAGGCTTCTATTGATAAGCTGCTGGAGACACAGACGGCCCAGGGGGTGGCGATCCGAGAGGCTCGACAAAAGATCTCTGACAATGAGGATTAGATCTTAGGCCTGGCAAAGGTGGAGGCGCACGAGGCGCTCCACAAGAAATGGCAGGAGCGGTTCGAGGAGATGGAGAATCGGTCGAGGTGGAAGAATCTGCGGATTCTGGGCCTCCCGGAGGGGCTGGAGGGGCCGGACGTGGGGGCCTATGTGGTCACCATGTTGAACTCGCTGATGGGAGCGGGGTCCTTCCAGGGGCCCCTGGAGCTGGAAGGGGCCCATAGAGTGCTGGCGAGGAGGCCCAAGGCTAACGAGCCTCCGCGGGCGGTGCTGGTGAGGTTCCATCGGTTCGTCGATCGGGAGTGTGTGCTCAGGTGGGCCAAGAAGGGGATTAAGGGTTATGGTGTTCGGGCCGGAAAGTGGAACTGAGTCCACAAAAGATCAGCCATGATCTCATTGAATGGTGGAGCAGGCTCGAGGGGCCAGATGGCCTACTCCTGCTTCTAGTTCTTATGTTCTTATGTTCTAAGAAGGAGAGGAGCAGCAGGTGGGAGAACGCAGAGGTTCGAATATACCAGGGCTGGAGTGCAGAGGTGGCGAAGAGGAGGGCCAGGTACAATCGAGCGAAGGCGGTGCTGCACAGGAAGGGTGTGAAGTTTGGCATGTTGCAGCCGGCGCGACTGTGGGTTACCTACAAGGACCGGCACCATTATTTTGAGTCTCCGGAGGAGGCGTGGGCCTTTGTTCAGGCCGAGAAGCTGGACACAGACTGAGGGTCGGGATGGGCGATTGGGGACTGCAGTGGATATGTTATGCCTATTTTTTGTTCGGGGGGGGGGGGGGGCCTTTGGATTGTTTTTGGGTTTCTTTTTCTCTGTGTTTTTCTCTTTCAGGTTGGGGAGGGTGGATGGGGCGGGTTGGGCACTGTTTTGGTTGGTGGCGGGGCCTGGTAGGTGGAGAGCGTGGGATTTTTTCCCGTGCTGAAGACTGGGGGGTGGGGCCAGGGCGGGGAAGCGAGGAGGGGGAGAGCGTGTGGATGGGGAGCGGGAGTGGAGGGTGTGCCGCACAATGGGAGGAGGCGAAGGGGAGGCGGGAGTGGCCAGGCTCAGCAGACTTGCGGAAGTGCAATGGGGGGAGTAAACCAGCTAGGATGGGTCCTAGCCGGGGGCGGGGGGTGGGGGGGGGGTGGGGGGGGGGGGGGTGGGGGGGGGGGGGGGGAATCGAGTTGCTGCTGCTATGGTCAAGGAGGAGCTGGAGCGAGTGTGGGGGGTCGAGACGGGGGTATGCCGCCGTGGGGAACGGGCCGGGTGTGGGGTGCGGGCGCGTGGCTGGCCGAGGAGGGGTCATGGCTAGTCGGCGGGGGAGGGGGGGCGGGTAGCCCCCTCATCTGGCTGATAACCTGGAATGTAAGGGGACTGAATGGGTCGGTTAAGCAGGCCCGCGTGTTCGAGCACCTGGAGGGACTCAAGGCGGATGTGGTTATGCTCCAGGAGACACACCTGAAGTTGGCAGACCAGGTAAGACTGAGGAAAGGGTGGGTAGGTCAGGTGTTTCACTCGGGGCTAGATGCCAAAAATCGAGGGGTGGCGATCTTGGTGGGAAAGAAGGTGTCATTCGAGGCGTCGAGCATTGTGGCAGATAATGGCGGTAGGTACATAATGGTAAGTGGTAAGTTGCAGGGAGAGAGGGTGGTACTGGTCAATGTGTATGTTCCGAACTGGGACGATGCGGGTTTTATGCGGCGCATGTTGGGTCAGATCCCAGACTTGGAAGTGGGGGGCCTGATAATGGGGGGAGACTTTTACACGGTGTTGGATCCGGCACTGGATCGCTCCAGGTCTAGGACGGGTAGGAAGCCGGCGGCGGCTAGAGTGCTGAGGGGGTTTATGGACCAAATGGGAGGGGTGGACCCTTGGAGATTTGCAAGGCCGGGGGCTAGGGAATTTTCATTCTTCTCACATGTCCATAAGGCTTATTCCCGAATCGACTTTTTCATTTTGAGTAGGGCGCTGATAGCAAGAGTAGAGGATACCAAGTATTCGGCAATAGCCATTTCGGAACACGCCCCGCATTGGGTGGACTTGGAGTTGGGGGAGGAGAGGGACCAGCGCCCGCTGTGGCCCTTGGAGGTGGGACTGTTGGCGGACAAGGAAGTGAGTGAGCGGGTCCGAGGAAGTATAGAGAGGTACTTGG
This sequence comes from Scyliorhinus torazame, assembly GCF_047496885.1. Taxonomy (NCBI): domain Eukaryota; kingdom Metazoa; phylum Chordata; class Chondrichthyes; order Carcharhiniformes; family Scyliorhinidae; genus Scyliorhinus; species Scyliorhinus torazame. The sequence goes on along the minus strand of NC_092718.1, from coordinate 20,604,703 downwards.
AGACCAACGACAACGGAAAGGTCCGAGTGGGGATGGTATGGGAGGCACTAAAGGCGGTGGTGAGGGGAGAGCTGATCTCCATTAGGGCCCACAAGGAGCGGAGGCAGTGGGGGGAGAGGGAGAGGCTGGTGGGGGAGATGGTGAGGGTAGACAGGAGGTATGCAGAAGAGCCTGAGTAAGGATTGTTGAGGAAGAGGCGCAGCCTCCAGGCCGAATTCGACCTGGTGACCACCAGGAAGGCGGAGGTGCAGTGGAGGAAGGCCCAGGGAGCGGTCTACGAGTATGAGGAAAAGGCAAGCCGGATGCTGGCGCATCAGCTTCGGAAACGGGACGCAGCTAGGGAGATCGGGGGAGTTAAGGACAGGGGAGTGAGCGTGGTGCGGAGTGGGGTTGGCATCAGGGACTTCTACGAGGAATTGTACCGATCCGAGCCCCCACGGGAGGAGGGAGGGATGGGCCGTTTCCTGGACCAATTGAGGTTTCCAAAGGTGGAAGAGGGACTGGTGGCGGGACTGGGGGCCCCGATTGGGCTGGAGGAGCTGATCAAAGAGATAGGAAGCATGCAGGCGGGGAAGGCACCGGGGCCGGACGGTTTCCCGGTCGAGTTCTCTAAAAAATATATGGACCTGTTGGTCCCGCTGTTAGTTAGGACCTTTAATGAGGCAAGGGAGGGGGGCCTTTACCCCCGACGATATCCCGGGCACTGATCTCCTTGATCCTGAAGCGGGACAAGGATCCCCTGCAATGTGGGTCTTACAGACCGATTTCCTTGCTAAATGTAGATGCCAAGGTGCTGGCGAAGGTCTTAGCCCGAGGATTGAGGATTGTGTGCCGCAGATCATCCATGAAGACCAGACGGGGCTTGTGAAGGGGAGACAGTTGAACACGAATATGCGGAGGCTTTTGAACGTTATCATGATGCCGGCGAGGGAGGCGGAGGCGGAGATAGTGGTGGCGATGGACGCTGAGAAAGCCTTTGATAGGGTAGAGTGGGGGTATCTGTGGGAGGTGCTGAAGAGGTTCGGGTTTGGGGAGGGGTTTGTCAGGTGGGTTATGCTGTTGTATGAGGTCCTGATGGCGAGTGTGGCCACAAATAGGAGGAGGTCCGAGTACTTTCGGTTGCACCGAGGGACGAGACAGGGGTGTCCCCTGTCCCCCCTGCTCTTCGCACTGGCGATTGAACCCCTGGCTATGGCACTGAGCGAGTCGAGGAACTGGAGGGGGTTGGTGCGGGGTGGGGAGGAGCATAGGGTGTCGCTCTATGTGGACGACCTGCTGCTGTATGTGGCGGACCCGGTGGGAGGAATGCTAGAGGTAATGAGGATCCTTAGGGAATTCGGGGACTTTTCGGGGTACAAGCTCAATATGGGGAAGAGCGAGCTGTTCGTAGTTCAGCCAGGGGACCAGGAGAGGGGGATTGGCGAGCTCCCACTAAAAAGGGCGGAGAGGAACTTCAGATATTTGGGGGTCCAGGTGGCCAGGAGCTGGGGGGCCCTGCATAGGCTTAACTTTACAAGTCTGGTGGAGCAAATGGAGGAGGAGTTCAAGAGGTGGGACGCGTTGCCGCTGTCCTTGGCGGGTAGGGTGCAGTCAATCAAAATGACGGTGCTCCCAAGGTTTTTGTTCCTGTTCCAGTGCCTCCCCGTGTTTATCCCGAAGGCTTTTTTCAGGCGTGTTAACAGGAGTATAATGGGGTTTGTGTGGGTGCGAGGGAGATGGGGGGGGCTAGCGCTGCCCAACCTCTGTGGGTACTACTGGGCCGCCAATGCGACGATGGTGCGCAAGTGGGTGATGGAGGGGGAGAGGGCTGCATGGAAGAGGCTGGAGACGGCATCCTGTGTGGGTACGAGTCTGGGGGCGCTGGCAACGGCGCCGCTGCCGCTCCCTCCAAGGAGGTATACCACGAGCCCGGTGGTGGTGGCAGCCCTCAAAATTTGGGGGCAGTGGAGGCGGTATAGGGGGGAAGTTGGGGCCTCGGCGTGGACCCCATTACGGGGGAACCACCGGTTCGCCCAGGAAGAACAGGTGGAGGGTTTTCGGGGTGGCACGGAGCAGTGATACGAAAGTTGGGGGACCTGTTTGTGGAAGGGTAGTTCGCGAGTTTGGGTGAGCTGGAGGAGAAGTACGGGCTCCCCCCAGGGAACACCTTCAGGTACTTACAGGTAAGGGCGTTTGCCAGACGGCAGGTGGTGGAATTCCCGCGGCTACTGCCACACACAGCACAGGACAGGGTGCTTCGGGGGGTTGGGTGGGAGTGGGGAAGATCTCGGAAACTTACCAGGTGATGCAGGAGGAGGAGGAGGCCTCGGTGGTGGAGTTGAAAGGTAAGTGGGAGGAGGAGTTGGGAGAGGAGATCGAAGATGCCCTAGGGAGGGTGAACTCTTCCTCTTTGTGCGCGAGGCTCAGCCTCATACAGTTTAAGGTGCTGCACAGGGCACACATGACCGGGACAAGGATGAGCCAGTTTTTTGGGGGTGAGGTCAGGTGTGTTAGGTGCTCAGGGAGCCCAGCAAATCACACCCATATGTTCTGGGCATGCCCAGCGCTGGAGGAATTTTGGAAGGGCGTAGCAAGGACGGTGTCGAGGGTGGTAGGATCCAGGGTCAAAACGGGCTGGGGGCTCGCAATATTTGGGGTGGCAGAGGAGCCGGGAGTGCAGGAGGCGAAAGAGGCCGTAATTCTGGCCTTTGCGTCCCTGGTAGCCCGGCGAAGGATTCTCCTTCAGTGGAAAGATGCGAGGCCCCCAAGCGTGGAATCCTGGATCAGCGATATGGCAGGGTTCATTAAATTGGAGAGGGTGAAATCCGCCTTGAGAGGGTCGGTACAAGGGTTCTTTAGGCGGTGGCAACCGTTCTTAGACTTTCTGGCAGAATGATAAACATTGGTCAATGGCAGCAGCAGCTCGGGGGGGGGGGGGGGGGTTACTTTATTTTTGTTTATGTTATTTACACTGGAGGGTCTGAGGGGGTGTATACACCTGTTGTGTTAAGTCGGGGTGTTAATGTTAATTTATTATTTATGTACGGGGGGGGAGGGGTTTGGGGGGTTGCTTTTTTTAGATTGTGTTTTGTACTTACCCCTGTTGGGTTCTTTTTTCTTTCTCATTTTGTTATTGATATTTTATGAAAACCTTTAATAAAAATTATTAAAAAAAATAAATAAAGCATATAGCTGCCGGGCTTTAATAATCGGGGCATCGAGTACAAGAGCTGAATATATAGATGACACTAATTAGACCTCAGCCAGAATATTGTGTATAGTTCTGGGCCCCACACTATTTGAAGGATGTGAACATTTTGGAGAGAATGGAGAAGAGGTTTACTGGAATGGTTCCAAGATTGAGAAACTTCAGCTCTGCGCACAGGTCGGAGAGGTTGGGATTGTTCTCCTTGTCGAAAATATGAGCGAGGGGCGGGGGGGGGGGGGGGGGGGGGGTCACAAACATCAAAACTTTAGAGTCAGAACATTGCAATGATATTTGGTTGCTGTGACTCTATTCTTGCACCTTCTGTAGGTCACTCCAATACGTCGAGCAACGCATTAAATTAAAAGAATTCGGACTTAGTTAACAGTCAATAAAATGTGTAGCACAAAAGCAGTAAGACCAGATTGAGTTACTTGCCTGACTACACAAAATTATAATTGTACATTTGATTTGATTTGCTCCTGTTGTTATACTGAGGATCGTGGGGCTACTTGTAGAGCATCAAAATGGGCACATGATGAATCAGATTCCCTGGTGACATGCATATAAAGAGTTGCTTGAAAGTCTTGTCACTTTTTAAACTGTCACATTTGAAGGAACTGGGGGGTGGGGGGTGATGCGTGGGGGGTGGGGGGAGGGAAAGGGTGGTTAGGCTAACTTTTTGTTTTCCATCTCTGGGACCTGGGTTCCATTTGAGCGCAGACTGAAAGGTCATGAACTCCTCTCTTTGTTGGTTGTAATGTTCCTATTGGAAATGAAAACAGAAAATGCTGGAAAGAGTCAGGAAGTCTGACCTGAATCGTTAACCTTTCTCTCTCCCCAGATGCTGCCTATTTCCAGCATTATTATTTCTGATTCCTGGCATTTGTAGTAATGTGCTTTTTGATTTAAATGCTCCCAATTTAAGTTGAATCTGGACAAAGCAGTTCCCAGTGCTTTTCAACCTCTAAGACAAGACCATTCTGGATCTAGCTTCAATCGGCAATTGCATTCAAGGAGACTGCTCGATGTTTGATGTGGCGGGCGCGATTCTCTGGCATCGTTGCGCTCTCGCTGGAGCCAAAAAGGGAGAGGCCAAAAACAAGAACCGCGCCAGGCGCCAAACAGTTTGCGATGCAAACGGTCCGCTCCTGTAGGCAAAATCAGGATCTCGTCGTAGCGTGGTGAGAAACCAATTATCACCACTTAAGCCCCATTTCCATGCAATTAACGGAGCCACCCCTTATCCAAAGGCCTCCCGTCATTCAGCGGCCTGCCCAGCAAGTGGTCACGCTGACGCCGATTAGTACGCCTTTTGAAAAACGTGAACCTGGAGGAAGGGCTTCTCTGGGGAGCTGAGGAGGTGAGTAGCCATCTTTGCTCACAAAGAGCCCGCGGATGCTGGGCTTGCCATCCAGTGCTCAGTAGGGGTGGGGGACCCTCGGCTCGGGTGGGCCACCATGGGAGGGTGGGGGGGGGGGGGTGCTGGGTGGGGGGGGGGGGCAACCGGGGGGGGGGGTAATGGCTCACGACACAACCATGCCAACCCCTGGATCGTGTGTACCCGTTCCTGGGGCAATGCTTGTCCCTGCCGGTCTGCCCCACCGACCACCCATGGGTGGGCCATGTAGCATGTGGGAGTCATTGCCTAGCATCCCAATCACACCTTGATGCCTGGACACTGTGCTTGAACACTGCGGGAGGCAACACCACACACGCAGCAGCCAACATCTGAACACCCAGGGGATGGGACACAGCTCCGGGGACATGTCCATGGCTGGAGGGTGGGTTGGTGCGATGGGGAGGGGGAGATGCCTGGAGAGTCAGTGATCCCACTATCGTAAACTTGTCAGATTTACGAAGAAAGACCTCGCATTTCTCCAGCTCCTTTCATGACCTCATAACAGGTCACAGCACTTTACAGCTAATGAAGCTACTCTTTGAAGAACAGTCACTGTTGTCACGTCGGAAATGCAGCAGTCAATTTGCACGCAGCAAGATCCCAAACCAGCTTGGCGATAGTGACCAGATAACCTTATTATGACAATGGCTGGGGAATAAATATGAGCCAGGGCATTGGGGAGACACACAGCGCACTTCTCCTCCAAAATAATGTCGTAGGATCTTTTACACCCAACTCGGAGGGCAAATGGCGCCTTAATCAACACTATCTACTCCCTCATGCGGATGATAGAACTGTGGTGGGCCGTATCTCAAACAATGATGAATCAGACTACAGGAGGGAGATAAATCACTTGGTTGCATGGTGTTCCGAAAACAACCTCTCTCTAAATGTCGGCAAGGCCAAGGAACTGATCATCGACTTCAGGAAGCGCAGCACGACCACACCCCTGTCTGCATCAATGGCTCTGATGTGGAGATGGCCGATAGTTTTAAGTTCCTGGGGGTCACCATCACCAACAGTCTGTCCTGGTCCACCCACGGTGATGCAACAGTCAAGAAAGCCCAACAACGTCTCTACTTCCCATGGAAGCTAAAGAAATTTGGCATGTCTGCATCGACTCTCACAAACTTCTACAGATGTGCCAAGAGAGCACCTATCTGGCTGCATCACAGCCTGGTATGGTAACTGCTCGGCCCAAGATCGCAAGAAACTGCAGAGTGCGGTGAACTCAGCCCAATGCATCACACAAGCTTGCCACCCCCCATTGATTCTGTCTACACCTCCCACTGCCTCAGGAAGGCAGGCAGCATCTTCATAGGCCCCTCATGCCCAGGCTTTGCCCTCTTCCAGACCCTTCCATCAGGCAGAAGATACAGAAGTCTGAAGACCCGCACATCCAGACATAGGAACAGCTTCTTCCCCACAGCTACCAGACTCCTCAACGACTCCCCCTCGGACTTATCTGTTCCCTGTAAGAGCACTTTACACCACGCCCTATACCGTTCTTGCTCATGTATTTGCTTTGTTTGGCCCTTGTTCCGCACTATAACTAATCACTATTTGTCGATGTATTCTGTCGGTTATTCTTTTTGTCTACTGTGTACGTACTGTGTACATTCCCTTGGCCACGGAAAAATATTTTTCACTGTACGTACATGTGACAATAAATTGATCAATCAAAAAAAAAATCAATCAATCAGTACTGCACTGGAGTGGCAGGCTAGGTCTTGATGTAATTGGAAACTGGTGGCACTAGCTTGATGATACAACTGTGTGTACAAGCAGTCAGGGATATATCACTATTTGGTGTTTCACTATTCTGGGAAATACAGTCACAGTATTACCTCACTGCCCAGCAGTATAAAAAAAGGAACAATTCCTTTGTGTCAGTGATTGTATTTGTTTTGATAAAGCTCTTTAAAAATCAAAAAAGCTTCTCAGAATTCTCATCACAATGAGAAGTATATGCCAACACCAATGTTTTAACGGACAGTCTGTCTATCCATTCCTGCCTCTCTGTCTCTTTCTTTCTTTCTATTATCTCTGATTATATGTCTACCTTTCTCTCCATCTGCCTACCAACCTATATGTATGTCTAACTTACTTTCTGACAGATGGATAGACAGACAAAATAGACAAATCTGTTACTAATCTTTCTACAGACCTGTCTGTATGTCTAATTGTATCTATTTTACCTTCTATCTGTCTCAATGTCAATTTATTCTGTCTGTCTATCACTTTTCCTCTTGGCCTTTATTTGTACACAGATACATATGCAAAAATATAGCATGACCAAATTTAAAAATTCAGAGCTGAAAATCTGTTGACGGCTGACCCACAAACTCAATGAGTAGCATGTCTGAGGTTAAGGCAATAGCGTGCCCTGTGTACCCCATTGTCAATATTGTAAGTACCAGAGAGTTAATAATACTAATCTTTTTTAGTGTCACAAGTAGACTCATATTAACACTGCAATGAAGTGGTTCGCACTGCAGCCTCACGGCGCTGAGGTCCCTGGTTCAATTCTGGCCATGGGTCACTGTCCGTGTGGAGTTTGACAGTTCTCCCAGTGTTTCAAAAATGTGCAGGGTAGATGGATTGGCCACGCTAAATTGCCCCTTAATTGGAAAAAATTAATTGGGTTCTCTAAATTTATAAAAAACGAAAAGAAAACACTTCAATGAAGTTACTGTGAAAAGCCCCTAGTCGCCACACTCCGGCGCCTGTTCGGGTATACTGAGGGAGAATTCAGAATGTCCAATTCACCGAACAAGCACGTCCTTCGGGACTTGTGGTAGGAAACCGGAGCGCCTGGAGGAAACCCACGCAGACACGGGGAAAACGTGCACAGTGATCCAAGCCGGGAATCGAGCTCGGGTCACTAGCGCTGTGAAGCAATAGTGCTAACCATTGTGCTACCGTGCTGCCCAAGTTACGGCAACATCATGGTGTCTCATGGGGGCCAGTCCCGAAATCTTGGAATTTTAAATACAAATTGTTGTCGCTCCTTTCCTCTTGGTGATTGATTACGGGCGCGATTCTCCAGAAAGATTTCTAAGTGTGGGAGCGAGCGGGAAACACCGCGAGCTTCCCGGCGCTCAGCCCAGTGAGGCCAGCAACACTATTCAACATTAATTGGTCCACTTAACGAAGTCCCACAGACTCTGCGCCGCAAATGAAGGTTCGGCAGCTGATTCGCTGGCACTGCGCTCGCCAACCCCCGGCTAACAAGGTTGAGCAGTACTTAAACTGCACTTGCTCAGCCAAGGATGGGCCACCACCGTCGGCTGGTGAACCTGAAATGAAATGAAAATCGCTTATTGTCATAAGTAGGCTTCAATGAAGTTACTGTGAAAAGCCCCTAGTCACCACATTCCGACGCCTGTTCGGGGAGGCTGGAATTGAACCGTGCTGCTGGCCTGGTCTGCTTTCAAAGCCAGCGATTTAGTCCTGTGCTAAACCAGCCCCCATCTTTACCCGTGAGACCAAATGTAAATAGTGTGTGGGAGAGGTGACTGACTGCCTCAGGATGTAGCTGCCGTGGACACTCCCTGGGAAGCATGCACACACGTGCATGAACTTCATGTGGTGGTCGCACATGAACTGTTTGTTCAGGGAACCCCTTTCAGTTAACATAGGGCACTCCCAGATCGCCCGGTGAGCGCAGGGCAACATGCATGCCATCCACTAGTAATAACAATGATCTTTATTGCCACAAGTTGGCTTACATTATCACTGCAATGAAGTCACTGTGAAAAGCCCCCAGTCGCCACATTCCGGGGCTTGTTCGGGTACACGGAGGGAGAATTCAGAATATTCAAATTACCTAACAGCACATCTTTCGGGACTTGTGGGAGGAAACCAGAGCACCCGGAGGAAACCCACACAGATTCTGCGCTGACAGTGACCCAAGCTGGGAATCGACCCTGGCGCTGTGAAGCAACAGTACTAACCACTGCGCTACCATGCCGCCAGTGTCACCTGTACTCACTGGGCCATTGCGGGACTCCCCCTCTGGGTCGCTCCCTGCCTGATGGGCGGCTGGGTCCTCAGGGTGTGGAGTGGAGTCCGGCACATTGTCCGTCACCTTAAGCATCTGCTGACGCTGCTGCTGCCGTCGTCTCCGGCGTCTGACTGCCCTGGCTTGGCAGCAACAGCACCACTAGGGCAACTGCCATAGCGTTGTGTAAGGCATTGTGGGAGGGTGTTCGACTGACAAACAGCAGTAGCTCCCAGCCCGGGACCCTCCATTCCCACATTCATCTACCACACCCCCACGTGGAACACCCTTCCCACACAGTACCGGCCGCAGTGGGCTCCCCTCACCGGACCCCAGACTCTGTAGCCTGGACATCCGCTCATGGCGTCGTCTGGACCAGCTGCTGATTCCCTCCCCGGAGGCATTCACCCACCCTCCGGCCGTGGACATGTTCCCGGAGCTGTGTCCCATCCCCTGGGTGTTCGGATGTTGTCTGCTCTGTGTGTGGTGTTGCCTCCTGCAGTGCTCAGCACAGTATCCAGGCATCAATATATGATTGGGATTCTAGGCAATGACTCCCACATGCCACATGACCCGCCCACCCATGGGAATCCACTTGGGTTGTGTGAAGTGCTCACTTAACCACGATTGCCAGGCGGCACGGTGGCGCAGTGGTTAGCACAGCTGCTCACGGCGCCGAGGACCCAGGTTCGATCCCGGCTCCGGTTACTGTCCTTGTGGAGTTTGCACATTCTCCCTGTGTCTGCGTGGGTCATACTCCCACGACCCAAATCTGTGCAGTGTAGGTGGATTGGCCCAACCAAATTACCCCTTAATTGGAAAAATTGAAATTTAAAAAAAATTATTTTTTTTTAATTGGGAAAACACCCACGATTGCCAATTCCCTATTAGCAATAGCCTTCAGCCGCACGGCCATTGGCCTCGGCAGTCGGTGGAGGTTGTGGGTGGTCGGTGGGGCAGACAGGCAGCGAGAAGGGTTGCCCCCGGAACAGATTCACACGATCCAGGGTTTGGCATGGTGGTGCTGCGCGCGGTTGCCCCCCATCACCACCCACCCTCCCGTGGCGCTCCTCCCCTGTGGAGGGTCCCCCAGCCGAGGGACCCCCAAACCCCCGCCTAGCACTGGGGTGGCAAGCCCAGCGCCTCCGGGTTCTTTGCCTGTGAGCCAAGATGGCTACTCACGTCCTCAGCTCCCCACAGAAACCCTTCCGCCAGGTTCACTGTTTTCAAAAGGAGTGCTAATCGGCGCCAGCGTGACCACTTGCCGGGGAGCCTGATGAATCACAGGAGGCTGTTGGATAAAGGGTGGCTCTCATTAATTGTATGGAAATAAAGCTTAAGTGGTCATAATTGGTTTCTTGCCACGCTACGGCGGGATCCCGATTTCGCCTACGGGAGTGTGCCGGTTGCAGCGCAAACTGTTTGACGCCTGGCATGGTTCTCGTTTTCGGCCTCTCCTGCTATTCAACGGCCTCGTTTCACTCAAGCGAGAGCACCTGGAGGCCGGAGAATCGCACTCTACATCTTGAACGGGGGCTGGTTTAGCACAGTGGGCTAAACAGCTGGCTTGTAATGCAGAACAAGGCAGCAGCGCGGGTTCAATTCCTGTACCAGTCTCCCCGAACAGGCGGCGGAATGTGGCGATTCGGGGCTTTTCACAGTAACTTCATTGAAGCCGACTTGTGACAATATGCGATTATTATTATTAGTATTATGATATTTCTAAAATGGGCGGCATGGTACCACAATGGCTAGCACTGTTGCTTCACAGCCCCGGGGTCCCAGGTTCGATTCCCACTTGGGTCACTGTCTGTGCGGAGTCTGCATGTTCTCCCCGTGTCTGCGTCCGTTTTCTCCGGGTGCTCTGGTTTCCTCCCACAAGTCCAAAAGACGTGCTTGTTAGGTGGATTGGACATTCTGAATTCTCCCTCAGTGTACCCGAACAGGCGCCGGAATGTGGCAACAAGGGGATTTTCACAGTAACTTCATTGCAGTGTTAATGTAAGCCAACATGTGACAATAAAGATTTTTATTATTATTATTATAATAGTGAAGGGCAACCTAGACTAGTCAGTGGGCCGCATGAGTGGTTCTCCTTCATCTCATTGGCTGCAAGATTTAAATCAGGCTTGTTCACTAACCATAAGATTAAATACATTTAATACATGCTGAATATTTCAGAACGTGTTATAGGAAATATTTAATAACTTATATATTAACAGAACTATCATCAACCTCAAATGATAAAAACATTGTGTGGGCCACACTCAGAACCTTGATGTGCTGCATGTGACCCCAGCATGCAGGGTGTCCAACATTGCTGTAAAATTACTTAGAATCGCAGAATTTACAGTGCAGAAGCAGGCCATTCAGCCCATCGAGTCTGCACCGGCCCTTGGAAAGAGCACCCCGCTTAAACCCACGCCTCCACACCATCCCCGTAACCCAGTAACCCCACCTAACCTTAGGGGCAATTCAGCATGGCCAATCCACCTAACCTGCACACCTTTGGATTGCGGGAGGAACTGGAGCACCCGGAGGAAACCCACGAGGAGAAAGTGCAAACTCCACACAGACAGTGCCCGAGGCCGGAATTCAACCCGGGTCCCTGGAGCTGTGAGGCAGCAGTTGTAACCACTGTGCCACCTTGCTGCCCACTTCTCGCTCTCCCTCCCAAATGCTTCTAATATTGTCTCTTTTCAATTGTGCCTTCGCTTTCCTGCCGCTCAAGCCCATCATGTGAACACTCTAAAGTGTCCTTTAATGCGAGGCAGGTATCAGGTATAAATGCAAACCATTGAAATAGTGTTAAATTGAAATTGGTGCTCAGCTGTTTTCCATTCAATTTCAGTCTGATGAACACTCAGATTGCCTGATAATTGGGGTCTTAACAAGGAACTATTACAGGATTAGCACAATGTGCAAGAATGTCTACCACCTACAGTGGGTTGGATTCTTAGACTGTTGACAATCAGGATGGGGGAAGGGGGTCAATTCTTCAACATAGTCTTGCAAAATATTTTCCATTTTATCGCTCAATTGTCGTAATTTAAATGTAAGATGAAGGTCTGTTGAGCCGGTGGTTATATAAAGATTATGGTGTGTTAATCAGACTCCAACATTGATTTGATTTCCTCCTGAAATGAAAATGAAAAAAAATTAAAATCGCTTATTGTCACAAGTAGGCTTCAAATGAAGTTACTGTCAAAAGCCCCTAGTCGCCACATTCCGGCACCTGTTCGGGGAGGCTGTTACGGGAACATCTGGTTATTAAGATACAATTTTCAATTGTTTTCCAAAGTATTTCAGTTCTGCAATGCTGTCGATAGTGATCCTTGTGTTAGAAATTAACTACGGATCTTTTGTCTGCTAATTTCTTCATGGAATATTTGAAAGGTTACACATGGGGATGGCTTTAATTAACTGTAAACTATGAATCTTTTAAACCTGTATTCATGAAAGCAAATGGGGGGAATTAGGTTCAACAGGTTGATGAATAACTGACAAGAAAGTAAGAAATATTTACATAGCAACTCAACACATTCTCAACAGACTTCACACACTCTTGACATACAATGCAGTCAAAAACAGTAGTCATTTTATTCCAATGGTATCCCACAAATGGCATTAACTAGTTAAACTATCTACTGATGATATTAATTAATGAAAGATACCAGTAAGATATATTGCACCTCCTCAAAGGTTTCGATTTGATTTATTGTCGCAGGTACCGAAGTACAATGAAAAGTATTTTTCTGCGGCCGAGGGAATGTACACAGTACGTACATAGTAGACAAAAAGAATCCATGGGATCTTTTACATTCACCTGTTTAGGCAATTGGGACTTCTAATAATAATAATAGTCTTTATTATTGTCACAAGTAGGCTTACATTAACATTGCAATGATGTTCCTGTAAAAATCCCCTAGTCGCCTATAATTACTTAATTATAATTTAGAGGGACATCTAAGCCAGGGATCGGAGAGTACTATATTTAGCTTTCGCATTTCTATTAGAAATCTAGTGCTAGGAAACAGATAGTTAACAGTAACTTTGAAATTTAAAAAAAAAAAAAATTTTTTTTTTTTAAATTTAAATTTAAATTTTAATTAATTGATTCAATGTCAGTTAGAGGGGTGCTGTGCTCTGACTGTGAGATGTGACAGGTCCGGGAGGCTTCCAGCGTCCCGGATGGCTTCAACTGCAGAAAGTACACCCAACTGGAGCTCCTCACAGACCGCATGGTTCGGTTGGAGCAGCAATTGGATGCACTTAGGAGCATGCAGGTGGTGGAAAGCATCATAGATCGCAGTTATGTAAATGTGGTCACACCCAAGGTGCAGGCAGAGAAATGGGTGACCACCAGAAAGGGCAGGCAGTCAGTGCAGGAATACCCTGTGGTTGTCCCCCTCTCGAACAGATATACCCCTTTGGATACTGTCGGGGAGGATAGCCTATCAGGGGAAAACAGCAGCAGCCAGAGCAGTGGCACCACGGCTGGCTCTGATGTTCAGAAGGGAGGGTCAAAGCGCAGAAGAGTAATAGTAATAGGGGACTCTATAGTCAGGGGCACAGATAGGCGCTTCTGTGGATGTGAAAGAGACTCCAGGATGGTATGTTGCCTCCCTGGTGCCAGGGTCCAGGATGTCTCCGAACGGGTAGAGGGCATCCTGAAGGGGGAGGGCAAACACGCAGAGGTCGTTGTACATATTGGTACTAACGACATAGGCAGGAAGGGGCATGAGGTCCTGCAGCAGGAGTTCAGGGAGCTAGGCAGAAAGTTAAAAGACAGGACCTCGAAGGTTGTAATCTCGGGATTACTCCCTGTGCCACGTGCCAGTGAGACTAGAAATAGGAAGATAGAGCAGCTAAACACGTGGCTAAACAGCTGGTGTAGGAGGGAGGGTTTCCATTATCTGGACCACTGGGAGCTCTTCCGGGGCAGGTGTGACCTGTATAAGAAAGACGGGTTGCATCTAAACCAGAGAGGCATAAATATCCTGGCCGCGAGGTTTGCTAGTGTCACACGGGAGGGTTTAAACTAGTATGGCAGGGGGGTGGGCACGGGAGCAATATGTCAGAAGGTGAGAGCATTGAGGGAGAACTAGGGAATAGGGACAGTGTGGCTCTGAGGCAGAGCAGACAGGGAGAAGTTGCTGAACACAGCGGGTCTGGTGGCCTGAAGTGCATATGTTTTAATGCAAGAAGTATTACGGGTAAGGCAGATGAACTTAGAGCTTGGATTAGTACTTGGAACTATGATGTTGTTGCCATTACAGAGACCTGGTTGAGGGAAGGGCAGGATTGGCAGCTAAACGTTCCAGGATTTAGATGTTTCAGGCGGGATAGAGGGGGATGTAAAAGGGGAGGCGGAGTTGCGCTACTGGTTCGGGAGAACATCACAGCTGTACTGCGAGAGGACACCTCAGAGGGCAGTGAGGCTATATGGGTAGAGATCAGGAATAAGAAGGGTGCAGTCACAATGTTGGGGGTTTACTACAGGCCTCCCAACAGCCAGCGGGAGATAGAGGAGCAGATAGGTAGACAGATTTTGGAAAAGAGTAAAAACAACAGGGTTGTGGTGATGGGAGACTTCAACTTTCCCAATATTGACTGGGACTCACTTAGTGCCAGGGGCTTAGACGGGGCGGAGTTTGTAAGGAGCATCCAGGAGGGCTTCTTAAAACAATATGTAGACAGTCCAACTAGGGAAGGGGCGGTACTGGACCTGGTATTGGGGAATGAGCCCGGCCAGGTGGTAGATGCTTCAGTAGGGGAGCATTTCGGTAACAGTGACCACAATTCAGTAAGTTTTAAAGTACTGGTGGACAAGGATAAGAGTGATCCTAGGATGAATGTGCTAAATTGGGGGAAGGCTAATTATAACAATATTAGGCGGGAACTGAAGAACATAGATTGGGGGCGGATGTTTGAGGGCAAATCAACATCTGACATGTGGGAGGCTTTCAAGTGGCAGTTGAAAGGAATTCAGGACCGGCATGTTCCTGTGAGGAAGAAGGATAAATACGGCAATTTTCGGGAACCATGGATGATGAGAGATATTGTAGGCCTCGTCAAAAAGAAAAAGGAGGCATTTGTCAGGGCTAAAAGGCTGGGAACAGACGAAGCCTGCGTGGAATATAAGGAAAGTAGGAAGGAACTTAAGCAAGGGGTCAGGAGGGCTAGAAGGGGTCACGAAAAGTCATTGGCAAATAGGGTTAAGGAAAATCCCAAGGCTTTTTACACGTACATAAAAAGCAAGAGGGTAGCCAGGGAAAGGGTTGGCCCACTGAAGGATAGGCAAGGGAATCTATGTGTGGAGCCAGAGGAAATGGGCGAGGTACTAAATGAATACTTTGCATCAGTATTCACCAAAGAGAAGAAATTGGTAGATGTTGAGTCTGGAGAAGGGTGTGTAGATAGCCTGGGTCACATTGAGATCCAAAAAGACGAGGTGTTGGGTGTCTTAAAAAATATTAAGGTAGATAAGTCCCCAGGGCCTGATGGAATCTACCCCAGAATACAGAAGGAGGCTGGAGAGGAAATTGCTGAGGCCTTGACAGAAATCTTTGGATCCTCGCTGTCTTCAGGGGATGTCCCGGAGGACTGGAGAATAGCCAATGTTGTTCCTCTGTTTAAGAAGGGTAGCAAGGATAATCCCGGGAACTACAGGCCGGTGAGCCTTACTTCAGTGGTAGGGAAACTACTGGAGAGAATTCTTCGAGACAGGATCTACTCCCATTTGGAAGCAAATGGACGTATTAGTGAGAGGCAGCACGGTTTTGTGAAGGGGAGGTCGTGTCTCACTAACTTGATAGAGTTTTTCGAGGAGGTCACTAAGATGATTGATGCAGGTAGGGCAGTGGATGTTGTCTATATGGACTTCAGTAAGGCCTTTGACAAGGTCCCTCATGGTAGACTAGTACAAAAGGTGAAGTCACACGGGATCAGGGGTGAGCTGGCAAGGTGGATACAGAACTGGCTAGGCCATAGAAGGCAGAGAGTAGCAATGGAAGGATGCTTTTCTCATTGGAGGGCTGTGAGCAGTGGTGTTCCACAGGGATCAGTGCTGGGACCTTTGCTGTTTGTAGTATATATAAATGATTTGGAGGAAAATGTAACTGGTCTGATTAGTAAGTTTGCAGACGACACAAAGATTGGTGGAATTGCGGATAGCGATGAGGACTGTCGGAGGATACAGCAGGATTTAGATTGTTTGGAGACTTGGGCAGAGAGATGGCAGATGGAGTTTAATCCGGACAAATGTGAGGTAATGCATTTTGGAAGGTCTAATGCAGGCAGGGAATATACAGTGAATGGTAGAACCCTCAAGAGTATTGAAAGTCAAAGAGATCTAGGAGTACAGGTACACAGGTCATTGAAAGGGGCAACACAGGTGGAGAAGGTAGTCAAGAAGGCATACGGCATGCTTGCCTTCATTGGCCGGGGCATTGAGTATAAGAATTGGCAAGTCATGTTGCAGCTGTATAGAACCTTAGTTAGGCCACACTTGCAGTATAGTGTTCAATTCTGGTCGCCACACTACCAGAAGGATGTGGAGGCTTTAGAGAGGGTGCAGAAGAGATTTACCAGAATGTTTCCTGGTATGGAGGGCATTAGCTATGAGGAGCGGTTGAATAAACTCGGTTTGTTCTCACCGGAACGAAGGAGGTTGAGGGGAGACCTGATAGAGGTATACAAAATTATGAGGGGCATAGAAAGAGTGGATAGTCAGAGGCTTTTCCCCAGGGTAGAGGGGTCAATTACTAGGGGGCATAGGTTTAAGGTGAGAGGGGCAAGGTTTAGAGTAGATGTACGAGGCAAGTTTTTTACGCAGAGGGTAGTGTGTGCCTGGAACTCGCTACCGGAGGAGGTGGTGGAAGCAGGGACGATAGTGACATTTAAGGGGCATCTTGACAAATACATGAATAGGATGGGAATAGAGGGATACGGACCCAGGAAGTGTAGAAGATTGTAGTTTAGTCGGGCAGCATGGTCGGCACGGGCTTGGAGGGCCGAAGGGCCTGTTCCTGTGCTGTAAATTTCTTTGTTCTTTGTTCTTTGTTCTTTTTGCCACACTCCGGCACCTGGACACTGAGAGAGAATTCAGAATGTCCCATTCACCTAACAAGCACGTCTTTTGGGATTTGTGGGAGGAAACCAGAGCATCCGGAGGAAGCCCACGCAGATACGGGGAGAACGTGCAGACTCCGCGCAGACAGTGACCCAAGTCAGGAATCGAACCTGGGACCCTGGCGCTGTAACCTTTCTTTGATTCTATGTGACATTTAAATTAGGCCAAAGGCAAAAATGCGGGCCGCCCTGGGCCCCCGCAACGCTTGACCTTAGCCTTGATATTGTAATATAAAGGAAACCAAACTTACTTCAGAACTTTAGTCAAAGGAGCAGGTCAAGCCAACATGGCCCATCGAGCCTGCTCTCCCACTCAATATGACCAACTCTATCCTTGGGCTTCAATTCCACTTTCCCGCACACTCCCCAGATCCCTTGATCCCCTAGAGACCAAATATCTGTCTATCTCAGCCTCACTAAATTCAATGAAGCCACATCAACACCTCTCTGGGGTGAGAATCCCAAAGATTCACAACACTTTAAGTGAAGAAATATCAGCCTCACATGGTTGGCCTCTTTTTCTGAAATGGTGCTCCCTTGCTCTAGATTTTCTAGCCAGAGGAAACAACCTTTGGTGTCTACCCTGCCAAGCCTCTTCAGAATCTACAATGTTTCAATGACAACATCTCTCATTCTTCTAAACTGGATGACAAAGGGTCATCTAGATTCGAAACATTAGCTCCGTTCTCTCTCCACGGATGCTGTCAGTCCTGCTGAGATTGTCATTTTCTGCTTTTGTACCAGAGAATATAGGCCCAATTTAGGCCTGTCTTCATAGGACAACCCCCTCATCCCAGAGCTTGGGCTTTATTAACTGGTAAATGTTTGTGGAAAGGCTGGTGAAGATGAGGGATTCGGCAGGGATCCTGGGAAAGAACTTTGGCCCAGAAGACAGTGCTCCAAGTCTTTGGTAAGGCTTTAGAAAATAAGGGTCAGTGGGGAATCTGCACAGTTCAACTGGCAGGCGAGGCTTGTAAAAATAGAAAGAATGTTCGGGAAGAATTGGAATTCAAACTCATGACCTTCAAACTATTCTTTTCTACAAGAACAGCAGAAATGAAAAACAATCAGCTCTTCAAATATTTAGTTTCTTCCAGACACTTCATTTCAAAGTCACCACAAAGCAAACAGGTTGCTGTTGGTTTTTCTAATATTGCATCTCATCTGTTGACTGTTAAAGAGTACCAAGCTAAATGACTTCGAGTAGGACTAGGATTTTCTTAACACTTCTTAGCACATTTCATGCAACGGAACATTGATAAATGGTATTGTTCTCAATGTTCCTCCTTCTTCCCCTGGTGGCACTGATCCTTAGCTGGGCTAAGCAACTATTCCTCATGCTCAAGTCCAGGCATTGGCTGTTGTCTAATAGTTAAGAACATCACAATTTGGACTTACTCAGCTTCCACAGACTTTACAGAACGAATAGAGACCTCCAGGTGCAGGAGTTCTGGCTGACGTTTCTCAAGTTCTAGCACCCTAATTGCTGCCCGGCTAAGATCTTACCTGGGAGATTATACTCACCAGGAACATCTGAACTGGCTGTGGCACCTTCCTCTGTCAAGGCGAAAGCTGAGGGGTGACCTGATGGGATTCTTTTTTTTTAAATTATGAAGGTGCATGATAGGGGTGAAAGATGTTTCTGCTTGTCTGGATTCCAAAAGTTGGGACCACAACTATGAATTAGGTACTAAGAAATCCAGTCGGGAATTCAAGACTGGCTGGGATTGGTCACGGACTGACAGGGATTGGTAGAGGATTGACTGGGATTGGCCATTGATTGACTGGGATTGACCACGGACTGACTGGGATTGGCCAGGGACTGACTGGGATTGGCCAGGGACTGACAGGGATTGGTAGAGGATTGACTGGGATTGTCCATGGACTGACAGGGATTGGTAGAGGATTGACTGGGATTGGCCAGGGACTGACAGGGATTGGTAGAGGACTGACTGGGATTGGCCATTGATTGACTAGGATTGGCCAGGGACTGACTGGGATTGGCCATGGACTGACTGGGATTGGCCAGGGACTGACTGGGATTGGTCATGGATGGTTCAAGACAATGCCCTTCCTCATCAGGGGAAGCTGTGATCAGTTTCAGTCCTCTAGATTGCTAGAAATGGTGATAGTTGATATTTGACTTTTTCCCAACGTTGATTAAAATTGTTTGTGTGAATTTTGAGTCTGTGTAGACCACCCAGTCGTTTGAGGGGAACCAGTTAAAGGAAAGACTACAAATTCTAATCTACCGTGTAACAAAGTTAAAGGACAAAATGCCGCTGATTCTAGGGTGGTCAAGAATGAAGAATCTGCTCATTTTATTTTTCTCATGTCCTGTAAGATCCCTTAGAGCATTAATCCTTCAGAATGAGAGGATTTGCTGTTTTGAAATGGTTGCTGATTATATCATGTAACACACATTGGATTATTCCCTAATAAAGGAGTTTGTTTACCACCCTGATTACCTTTTCCTCATTGAAAAATGGGTAAATCTCTCCCCCAGGTGTAATAATGTAGATTTTCAGGCAGTTGATATCATACAATCATAGAATCGCTACAGAGCAGAAAGAGGCCATTCGGCCCATTGAATCGGCACTGACGTTTCGAAAGACCACCCTACCTAGGCCCAACCCCCTTGTAGCCCCACCCTAAGGGGCAATTTGTCATGGCCAATCCACCTAATCTTCACATCTTTGTGGGAGGAAACCAGAGCATCTGGAGGAAACCCATGCAGACATGGGGAGAATGTGCAAATTCCACGCAGACAGTGACCTGAGGTCGGAACGAACCTGGGGCGAAATTCTCTGTTATCGGCGGAAAGTCCGCCGATCAGCGCAAAAAACGGCGCAAATCCGACTTGCGTCACGTCAGAAAAATGGGTCGAAAGTCTCTGGCCTGAAATGGGCTAGCAGCGACGTAACGGGATCCGCGCTTGCGCAGTGGTTCACGCTGTGCAGCATCATACGCGCCGCACGGCGTGACGGCTCATAAGGCCGTGCAGCTCCCCCCCACCCGACCGGAACACCCGACCGGAACACCCGACTGGATGGCTGGCCGCCGCTCAGCCCCGAGGTTCGAGTCACGGGATGTGGAGGCGCTCCTGGACGCAGTGGAGCAGAGGAGGGACACCCTGTATCCCGGACACGGCCGCAGAGTTGCCCCACGCCACAGCCGGCGTCTGTTGAGGGAAGTGGCAGAGGCCGTCACCGCTGTGGCCCTGACACCACGGACAGGCACCCAGTGCCACAAGAAGGTGAACGACCTCGTCAGAGCAGGCAGGGTGAGCCTCACCCATATCCCCCCTCCCCATATCCCGCCTCCCCCATACCCCCCATCCCCATATCCCCCTCCCCCATATCCCCCCTCCCCCATATCCCCCATATCCCCCCCTCCCCCATATCCCCCCTCCCCCATATCCCCCCTCCCCATATCCCCCTCCCCATATCCCCCCTCCCCCATATCCCCCCATCACCATATTCCCCCTCCCCATATCCCCCCTCCCCCATATCCCCCCTCCCCATATCCCCCTCCCCATATCCCCCATATCTCCCCTCCCCCATATCCCCCCTCCCCCATATCCCCCCTCCCCCATATCCCCTCCCCCATATCCCCCCTCCCCATATCCCCATATCCCCCTCCCCAATATCCCCCCTCCCCCATATCCCCCCTCCCCAATATCCCCCTCCCTCATATCCCCCATATCCCCCCTCCCCCATATCCCCCTCCCCCATATCCCCCTCCCCATATCCCTCCTCCCCATATACCCCCTCCCCCATATCCCCCTCCCCATATCCCCCTCCTCATATCCCCCTCCCCATATCCCCCCTCCCCCATATCCCTCCTCCCCATATCCCCCTCCCCCATATCCCCCCTCCCCAATATCCCCCCTCCCCATATCTCCCATATCCCCCCTCCCCAATATCCCCCCTCCCCCATATCCCCCATATCCCCCCTCCCCCATATCCCCCATATCCCCAAGTGAATCCAGCCCTAACCTTAACCTCTGCAATGCACACGCAACCGATGGCGTGCATTCATATACCTGCCTAACAGTGTTGCCTTTTACCCCTGCCCCCCCCCCCCCCACAGGAGAAGCGCGCACACAACAATAGTGAGCATGTGAGGACTGGAGGAGGCCCCGCTGATGAGAGGCCACTGACCGAACACGAGGAAAGGGCCCTGGAACTGGCTGGCGGACCTGAGGACCGGGAGGTTGCTGATGCAGAGGTCGGGGGCGTAGTAGCAAGTGAGCCACCGACAGCCCGTCCCCATATCCCCCTCCCCTATATCCCCCTCCCCCATATCACCTGATCACTGCCTGATGTCTAACCATGCATGCTTCATTGTGTATCGCAGGCCCAAACGTCCAGGCACCCATCCCCGCAGATGCAGACCGCCCGCAGGATGCCCCTCGGAGGCCACGGGAGACAGAGAGACCCGGACCCTCCAGCATGCGACGCCCGCAGGATGCCCCTCGGAGGCCACGGGAGACAGAGAGACCCGCACCCTCCAGCATGCGACGCCCGCAGGATGCCCCTCGCACACCACGGGAGACGGAGAGACCTGGAGCAACAGGGAGACGACACCCCCGTCACGTGCGGGAGCGACCACCCAGCGACGAGGGGGGCAGCCACAGGCCACCGTCACATCCGAGCCAGGACACCACTACCCAGAACACCACTACCCAGGTCACCACTACCCAGGCCACCACTACCCAGGACACCACTACCCAGGACACCACTACCCAGGACACCACTACCCAGGACACCACTACCCGGGACAGCACTGCCCAGGACACCCCTACCCGGGACAGCACTACCCAGGAAGACGAAATACCGGACAGTGACTCAGAGTGGATGGGTGGAGACGGACCCCCACCCCAAAGTGCCATGGAGTCAGAGTGGGACGAAGAGCACGACACAACGCCACTGCTGTCACCAACACCCTCCACCATCGCAGAAACACTCACCTCGGTTGGGCACTTTAGTGATGAGGCGTCTGGTACACTCACTGGTGCGCACAACACAGCCGTCCCGGTACAGCAGGTGGAGGTAGGAGCAGCAGAGGGGCCGGGCGGTTGGAGGGCAGCCCAGCCCAAGCGAACATCTGCCGCCCAGATGGATCCCGGGTTCCTGCAGTTACCACACCCACACATAGATCCGATGCAACCACCGACCCGGAGACGAGCGAAGAGGGTGACGGCCGGCTTGCGGCGGCTGCAGTCGCAGGTGGAGGAGTCCACCCGCGTCCAGGAGCTGGCAGTGGTGCCGGTCATGCGTGCCACCCAGGCCGACACCGCACGGGTGACGTCCGCAGTGGAGGCAATGGGTGCGACGGTGTCAGACATGGGGAACGGTTTGCAAGGCCTGGGGCTTTCCGTGCAGGCGGCGTCTGTGGCCCAGGACATGGCTGCCCTCTCACAGGAGGCCATGAGCCAGTGCCAGCGCCAGATGGCAGAGGCGCCCAGTCTCAGCAGGCCATAGCCCAGTCTCAGCAGGCCATGGCCCAGTCTCAGCAGGCCATGGCCTAGTCTCTGCAGGCCATGGCCCAGTCTCTGCAGGCCATCGCTGAGGGCATCGGTGCCAGTGGCCATGTGCAAGCCGGCGTCGCACTGTCACAGACAGGGATTGCCAACCCCCTGGGCTCCATGGCTGCAAACTTGCAGACCCCTGTCGATACCAGCACGGGTCTCCAGGACTGGCAGCGCCAGATGTCGGGGGGCGTCGGATGGCCAGTCCGTTCGCATCCCCCACCCATGTAGAGGCCTGGGGGCCATCGGGCACCCCGAGGGAGGAGGAGGTGGTGTGGTCCGTCCCGGCTCCCCATGTAGGGGAGGTCCCGGAACACCGCGACACCTCGGACTCCCCCCCCCTTCCGTCCCAGGTGCATCGGGTGGGCAACGGGCAGGACAGGCTGGCAGCTCACCATCCCAGTCGCCCGGGCCGCAGCCTGGCCCATCTAGGCCAGGACGCCCCAGGAAACGGCCGCCAAAGGGATCCAGTGTCAGAGGGCAGGAATCACAGGAGTCCACCTCCAGTTCTGCTGTACCGTCTGGGGAACCACGTAGACGTAGTCAAAGGGCCCGTAAGGCCAAACAATTAGACACTGAGTAAGTTGGCACGGGTGCAGGGCACAGATGAGTTTTAGGGGCTAGGGCACGTGCATGAACTTGTTTGGTTATTAAAGTCAATGTTACACCTACAGAAGCTGCCTTTGTGCTCTGTCCAAAGCGTGCGGGGGTGTCATGTACGTTGAGCGCAAGTGTGTGTGTGAGGGGTGGTCTTACCTCAGACCCAGGTGAGTCTGCCCCCTTCCCCCTGGGCCGCCATCAACATCCCCCCGGGCAGAGGACGGGACCGTGCGCTGCAGTGTCACAGCCGCATGCAGGGATGGTCCGGGTGGATGGTGGTACTGTGGCCATGGGTCAGACATAGTCCAACGATGTGGAGCCAGGAGCTCACCGCAGGGCGGGTTGTCATCATCCTCCATGGCTGCAATAGACAGGCGTCCACCCGCAACTGTGTGAGCCCGGCCCGTTGTGCCGCCGGTGGATCGGCAATGGGGGGGGTGGTGTGCATGCGGGTGGGGTGGGTGGGGTTGGGGAGGGGGGTGAGGGTGCTGGGTGGGTGGATGGGTGTGGGGTGTGGGTGGTCGGCTGTTGCCATGGTGTGCGGTCTGTGGCCATACTACCCGATTCCCACCCCCATCTAGTCAGTGAAGCGGGCGGCTATCAGTCTGTCCCGTGCCCGCTGGACCAGCCGGTAATGGTGGACAGCCACCCGCCTGTGTCTACCACGTCTGCCCTGACCATTACCCCCATCCTCCTCATCTGGGGAGGACTGCGCCTCTTCCTGCTGCTCCTCCACTCCGCCCTCCTCTGCCTGCGGCACATCGCCCCTCTGCTGGGCTATGTTGTGCAGGACGCAGCACACCACAATGATGCGGCTGACCCTATCTGACCGATACTGGAGGGCGCCCCCAGAGAGGTCCAGGCACCTGAAACGCATCTTCAGCACGCCAAAGCACCTCTCTATCACTCCCCTTGTCGCTACATGGGCATCATTGTAGCGGTTCTCCGCCTCATTGCGTGGCCTCCGTATAGGCGTCATCAGCCACGATTGCAATGGGTAGCCCCTGTCGCCTAGCAACCAGCCCCTCAGCCGGGGATGGCGTCCCTCGTACATGCCGGGGATGGATGACCGCGTCAACACGTATGAGTCGTGTACACTGCCTGGGTAACGGGCGCAGACGTGCAGGATCATCATGCGGTGGTCGCAGGCCACCTGTATGTTCATCGAATAGGTCCCCTTCCTATTGGTGAACACGGCCCTGTTATCTGCAGGTAGCCGCACGGCGACGTGCATCCCATCGATCGCGCCCTGGACCATGGGGAACCCGGCCACGGCAGCGAAGCCCACGGCCCGGGCATCTTGGCTGGCCCGGTCCACAGGGAAGCGGATGTAGCGGTGCGCCATGGCATATAGGGCATCTGTCACTGCCCGGATGCACCGATGCACCGATGTCTGCGATATGCCGGACAGGTCCCCACTCGGTGCCTGGAATGACCCCTTTGCATAAAAGTTCAGGGCCACCGTAACCTTGACGGACACGGGGAGAGGGTGTCCCCCGCCAGTGTCACGCGGTGACAGGTGTGCCAGCAGGTGGCAGATGTGTGCCACGGTTTCCCGCCTCATCCAGAGTCTCCTCCTGCATTCCCGGCGCTCCTCCTCCTCCTCCTCCTCATCCAGGGCAACATAGACATTAGCGGCTGCCGCCACGGCGGCCAACATCGCTGGATGATCGGAAAACATGACGGCCTGGTGTGGGGGAGGGGAACGACAACATGTCATCATTGCCCATATCCCCTCCTCCCCCCCAGCCAGGTGGCATGGACCGCATGGGTCCAACTGTTGGAGGCTGGCACCTGGCCAGGTGGACCAACTCACTTGCCCTCGCATCCCCCTCCCCGGCACGGACCCCCCCCCAACCTCAACCCCGGCACAGACCCCCCCCAACCTTCTCCCCGGCACGGACCCCCCAACCTCCTCCCCGGCACGGACCCAACCTCCTCCCCGGCACGGACCCCCCATCCCCCACCCCGGCACGGAACCCCCCCAACCTCCTCCCCGGCACGGACCCCAAACTCTTCCCTGGCACGGACCCCCCATCCCCCTCCCCGGCACGGACCCCCCCCCCCAACCTCCTCCCGGCACGGACCCCCCATCCCCCTCCCCGGCACAGACCCCCCCAACCTCCTCCCCGGCACGGACCCCCCATCCCCCTCCCCAGCACGGACCCCCCCCCAACCTCCTCCCCGGCACGGACCCCCCCAACCTCCTCCCCAGCACGGACCCCAACCTCCTCCCCGGCACGGACCCCCCATCCCCCTCCCCGGCACGGACCCCCCTCCCGGCACTCCCCCGGAGCCCAGCCCACTC
The DNA here is from genome assembly GCF_047496885.1 of Scyliorhinus torazame. NCBI lineage: Eukaryota > Metazoa > Chordata > Chondrichthyes > Carcharhiniformes > Scyliorhinidae > Scyliorhinus > Scyliorhinus torazame. Next base: position 20,579,540 of record NC_092718.1, on the reverse strand, counting down.
TAACCACCCCCCCCCCCCCCCCGCCGCTCACACACAAACAACCCGAGACACACCTCTCCTCACGCATTCAGACTGCGGCCACGCCATTGCCTGCCCAGAGCCAACCCCCCAGGCCGTCACTCACCTCCACGCTGGTCGGCGTGAACCTGGAGCACAGGGTCACGCCGATGAGAAGCAGGTTTAATTTACGTCGACGTGACCGGTCATCACGTCAACGGGACTTCGGCCCATCCGGAAGGGAGAATATCGGCAGGCCGAAAATCGGCTGCCTTGCGCAGACCCGTGACATTCTCCGACGGCAGCGGCGCCATTAACGCCCCGCCGACTTTTCTCCCTTCGGAGACTTCAGCAACCGGCGGGGGCGGGATTCACGGTGGCCAACGGCCATTCTCCGACCCTCTGGGGGGTCGGAGAATGACGCCCTTGGTCCCTGACGCTGTGAGACAGCAGTGGTAACACTGTGCCATCCATGTCGTCCAAAGATATCAGGATATGTTAACACTCACTGCTATATCATACTTGCAGAAACTCCAGCTAATGTTGAGAGTGATTCCTGAGGCAAGCTTCTGGATCTGAAATGCTTACTCTGTTTCTCTCTCCACAGGATGCTGCCTGACCTGCTGAGTATTTTCAGTATTTTAATACCAAGAATTATTTCTCTATTGTGCAATGAGAAAATGCAAAATTCCCTCAAATATGCAATTTTCTGTGATACCTTTACAAAACAAAGAAAGAACAAAGAAATGTACAGCACAGGAACAGGCCCTTCGGCCCTCCAAGCCCGTGCCGACCATACTGCCCGACTAAACTACAATCTTCTACACTTCCTGGGTCCGTATCCTTCTATTCCCATCCTATTCATATATTTGTCAAGATGCCCCTTAAATGTCCCTATCGTCCCTGCTTCCACTACCTCCTCCGGTAGCGAGTTCCAGGCACCCACTACCCTCTGCGTAAAAACTTGCCTCGTACATCTACTCTAAACCTTGCCCCTCTCACCTTAAACCTATGCCCCTAGTAATTGATCCCTCTACCCTGGGGAAAAGCCTCTGACTATCCACTCTGTCTATGCCCCTCATAATTTTGTATACCTCTATCAGGTCGCCCCTCAACCTCCTTCGTTCCAGTGAGAACAAACCGAGTTTATTCAATCGCTCCTCATAGCTTATGCCCTCCATACCAGGCAACATTCTGGTAAATCTCTTCTGCACCCTCTCTAAAGCCTCCACATCCTTCTGGTAGTGTGGCGACCAGAATTGAACACTATACTCCAAGTGTGGCCTAACTAAGGTTCTATACAGCTGCAACATGACTTGCCAATTCTTATACTCAAAACTTTCTCATGATCATGGCCTTCAATTAGCCTTGTTGTCTCTGGTGCTCAGATCTGGTAAATGGAAGCGAGTTAAGATCAGCCACAATTTAGATAAATGGTGCTATAAGCTCGAAGGGCTGAATGATCTGCTCCTATCCCTTATGTTTCTATTTATTAAGTTTGAATGTTATGCCAAACCATTTTATGCCACTGTAATGAGTTTATATCACCACAGGTAGCCTTTGCTTTCAACCTGGCTGCCTACATCATTATTTCAATTCATGCCGGTGATTAGGTGACTGGTAGCCCGATGTCAATCATTCCTGATTGAGAAAGTAGACTGGTGCCTTTACTTGTCGGAGGGGAGAAGGGAATTTCTGTAAAGAACTCATGCATAAATTTCTTGAGGGAAATAATTCCAGGTTTATTTTGTATCAAGCTGCTCGCTGCATGTGACAGGCAGATAATTAAAAATTTGCATGTGCGCTTAAAGTGATAGACAGGATTGCCTGCAGCTAGGGAAAGACAATTGCCAGCAACATATGTCATTGTGGCTGACATTACTGCCATGTGAGAATTTAATACTAGTCTATTGCATATTCTTTATACACCTGCAGTAAAGGCATAACAGGGTAGGACCAAAAGTAGCCTGGGATTTGATTCCCTTTGGGCATCTAAAACTCAAGTATTTGGGTCAAATTAAGTCAGCATCAAAGGTTGCATAAAATTACAGCGATCATAGAGCACAGGAACAGACCATTTCAGTTCAACTAGTCTATGCCGGTGTCTAGGCTCCACTTGACCCACCTCCTCGCTTTCCTCATCTAAATATATCAGCATATTCTTTCTCCCTCTTCCTTTCCCTTGAGCGCATTGATTATATTTGCCTCAACGACTCGCTGTGGTAGCGAGCCCTGCATTCTCACCGCTCCCTGGGGTAAAGAAATTCCTTCTGAATTCTCCATTATATTTCTTGGTGATTATCCTCTTTCGATGACCTCTAGGTTTGTTCTCCGTCACAAGTGGAAACACTCTCTCTGTGTCTGTTCCGTCAGAACCTTTGACAATTTGAAAGACCTCTCTTAGGTCACCCCTCAGCCTTTTCTTTTCAAGAGAAAAGAGACCCAATTTATTTTCTCCTGTTTTCTGGTTCCTCTCGGATTTAGTACCGTGAACAATTGGAAAGGCCGCTGTGTAAGACAGCACAGCCTTTCTCATGTGCGTTCAAAGCATTTTGTTGCATTAAGATGTGATAAGGCAATATTCTTTTCTTTTGTCTATTTAACCATACACTCTGCATTCGAATGATCTGAATACCATTCTGGCAACACTAATGAAGGATAGTCCAGTTAGACTTGGTCTTTTACAGTGCCAAGTACACTAGGTACAGTAATGTAGTAGTTAGTGCACTGGACTAATATGTCAGAGACCTGGACTAATAATCCAAATTAATCGACTGGTGCAATAATCAATTCGAACACCAATCTGTTCCGATAATCAAAATCGAATTCAACAATTTTAGACTGTGACCGTTCTCCTCCATCTTAACCCCCCTTTTTTTAATGCCCCACACATTTATTGTCTCAATTCAAAAGAATTTCCCCCCCCCGCCCCGCCTCCCCCCCCCCCCCCCCACCAGATCATTTGTCTTTTGTTCTTAATGTTGCTACATCTTGTTGCAATCTCTCTCAGTTACAGTTCAATACCCAAGAACAGTTCTCCCTCTCTTTAGTTCTGCTGAAACGCCAAATGGACTCGAAAGGCTAACTCTGTTTCTCTCTCTATCGGTGCTGCCAGACCTGCTAAGTTTTTCCAGCATTCTCTGTTCCCTTTGCCAATAATCTAGGACGTGTGTTTAAATCCCCCTGCGACAGCTTGAGAAGCGGTATTCTATTTTTAAAAAAATCTCAAAGTAAGAAACCGATTTCAGCAGAAAAGGGATCATGGAGCTGTCAGGTTGTCATTAAGATCCAACTGGTTCATGAATGTCCATTCGGGATATAAACTGATGTGTTGGGTACTCTGGATCTGTGGAGACTGCGTTTACCTTAGCAGTAACATAGACAGGCTACCAACACTTGTAATAGTACAACACTATTTTATTAAGCTAGAAACTGTTGAACATACTTTCACTGTGGGTTAACACGATGTTAGATTAAACTAAAGACCTATGCCTGTCCTAACCAGTCTATGCACTCAGCACATGGTGAAGATCTCTGCTGTAAGCTGTAAGCTCTGTCCTTCTGAGAGGCTGCATCCCGAATGAGCGGGAAAACTGATGCCCTCTGTCTTTATAGTGAGTGTGCTCTAACTGGTGATTGGCTGCGGTGTGTGTGTTGATTGCTCTTGCTGTGTGTCCATCAGTGTGTGTGTGTCTGCACCATGATATACTGGTGTATATTATGACATAAACCTGCTCTCCTTTACCTGGAATGACACCATCCCTCATCAGTGTGCGTGACTCTGAACTCCCCTCTGATGTAGCCAAGCAATCCATTTAGTTCTATCACCACCTTCTCAGGACAGTAGAGTTGGTTGATAAATAGTGTTGCCATTTTTCCCCACCTTCTCGGAATGACTTATTTTAGTTCAGCAAATTTTGCATCAGTGAATTCTGTGCCAAGTAAAATCAGCCAGAATCTTCCCTTCAGAAAATTTGTGCCAAGAGCGTTATTTAGCACAATGGTTAGCACGGTTACTTCACAGCGGCAGGGACCCGGGTTCGATTCCCGGCTTGTGTCACTGTCTGTGCGGAGTCTGCATGTTCTCCCCGTGTCTGCATGGGTTTCCTCTGGGTGCTCCGGTTTCCTCCCACAAGTCCCGAAAGATGTGCTTTTAGGTAATTTGGACATTCTGAATTCTATCATCAAGGAAGAAATAGCGAGGCATCTGGATGGAAATTGTCGCATTGGGCAGACGCAGCATGGGTTCATAAAGGGCAGGTCGTGCCTAACTAATTTAGTGGAATTTTTTGAGGACATTAACAGTGCGGTAGATAACGGGGAGTCAATGGATGTGGTATATCTGGATTTCCAGAAAGCTTTTGACCAGGTCCCACACAAAAGGTTGCTACATAAGATAAAGATGCATGGCATTAAGGGTAAAGTAGTAGCATGTATAAAGGATTGGTTAATTAATAGGAAGCAAAGAGTGGGGATTAATGGGTGTTTCTCTCGTTGGCAATCAGTAGCTAGTGGTGTCCCTCGGGGATCAGTGTTGGGCCCACAATTGTTCACAATTTACACAGATGATTTGGAGTTGGGGACCAAGTGCAATGTGTCCAAGTTTACAGACCACACGAAGGTGAGTGGTAAAGCAAAAAGTGCAGTGGATACTGGAAGGGGCTGGTTCAGCACAGTGGGCTAAATAGCTGGCTTGTAATGCAGAACAAGGCAGCAACACGGGTTCAATTCCCTACCGGCCTCCCCGGACAGGCGCCGGAATGTGGCGACTAGGGGCTTTTCACAGTAACTTAATTGAAGCCTGCTTGTGACAATAAGTGATTATTATTATTATATTAAGTCTGCAGAGGGATTTGGATTGTTTAAGTGAATGGACTAGGGTCTGGCAGATGGTTTACAAACAACAAAGAACAAAGAACACAGTACAGGACAGGGTGCTCTCGGGGGGGGGGGGTGGGTGGGAGTGGGGAAGATCTCGGAAACTTACCAGGTGATGCAGGAGGAGGAGGAGGCCTCGGTGGTGGAGTTGAAAGGTAAGTGGGAGGAGGAGTTGGGCGAGGAGATCGAAGAGGGGACGTGGGCAGATGCCCTAGGGAGGGTGAACTCTTCCTCTTCGTGTGCGAGGCTCAGCCTCATACAGTTTAAGGTGCTGCACAGGGCACACATGACCGGGACAAGGATGAGCAGGTTCTTTGGGGGTGAGGACAGGTGTGTTAAGTGCTCAGGGAGCCCAGCAAATCACACCCATATGTTCTGGGCATGCCCAGCGCTGGAGGAATTTTGGAAGGGCGTAGCGAGGACGGTGTCGAGGGTGGTAGGATCCAGGGTCAAACCGGGCTGGGGGCTCGCAATATTTGGGGTGGCAGAGGAGCCGGGAGTGCAGGAGGCGAAAGAGGCCGGAATTCTTGCCTTTGCGTCCCTGGTAGCCCGGCGAAGGATTCTCCTTCAGTGGAAAGATGCGAGGCCCCCAAGCGTGGAATCCTGGATCAGCGATATGGCAGGGTTCATTAAATTGGAGAGGGTGAAATTCGCCTTGAGAGGGTCGGTACAAGGGTTCTTTAGGCGGTGGCAACCGTTCTTAGACTTTCTGGCAGAACGATAGACATTGGTCAATGGCAGCAGCAGCTTGGGGGGGGCGGGTTTACTTTATTTTTGTTTATGTTATTTACACTGGAGGGTCTGAGGGGATGTATATACCTGTTGTGTTAAGTCGGGGTGTTAATGTTAATTTACTATTTATGTACGGTGGGGAGGGTTTGGGGTGTTGCTTTTTTAGATTGTGTTTTGTACTTAACCCGGTTGGGTTCTTTTTTCTTTCTCATTTTGTTATTGATATTTTATGAAAACCTTTAATAAAAATTATTTTTAAACAAACAAAGAACATAGAACAAAGAAAACAATGTTGACAAATGTGAGGTTATCCATTTTGGTAGGAATAACAGCCAAAGGGATTATTATTTAAATGATAAAATATTAAAACATGCTGCTGTGCAGAGAGACCTGGGTGTCCGAGTGCATGAGTCGCAAAAAGTTGGTTTATAGGTGCAATAGGTGATTGAGAAGGGGAATGGAGTTTTGTCCTTCATTGCTAGAGGGATGGAGTTTAAGACTAGGGAGGTTATGCTGCAACTGCATAAGGTGTTAGTGAGGACACACATGGAGTATTGTGTTCAGTTTTGGTCTCCTTACCTGAGAAAGGACAGTACGAAGTCTTACAACACCAGGTTAACGTCCAACAGGTTTGTTTCGATGTCACTAGCTTTCAGAGCGCTGCTCCTTCCTCAGGTGAAAGGACGTACTGCACTGGAGGGTGTGCAGAGGAGATTCACTAGGTTAATCCCAGAGCTGAGGGGGTTGGATAACGAGGAGAGATTGAGTAGACTGGGACTGTACTCGGAATTTAGAAGGATGCCGGGGGTATCTTATATGAATCATATAAAATTATGAAGGGAATAGATAGGATAGATGTGGGCAGATTGTTTCCACTGGTGGGTGAAAGCACAACTAGGGGGCATAGCCTCAAAATAAGGGGAAGTAGATATAGGACTGAACTTAGGAGGAACTTCTTCACCCAAAGGGTTGTGAATCTATGGAATTCCTTGCCCAGTGAAGCAGTTGAGGCTCCTTCATTAAATGTTTTCAAGGTAAAGATAGATAGTTTTTTGAAGAATAAGGAATAAAGGGTTATGTTGTTCGGGCCAGAAAGTGGAGCTGAGTCCACAAAAGAGCAGCCATGATCTCATTGAATGGCGGAGCAGGTTCGAAGGGCCAGATGGCCTACTCCTGCTCCCAGTTCTTATGTTCTTTTATGTTCTAAGTGGGACTAGAATCTGGGCGGCATGGACAAGCTGGGTCGAATGCTGTAAACATCTATGACTCTGTGACTCTATGACTTATGGGACTCGGGGATAGTGATTGTGAGGATCTTGCGCAAATTGTCGTAGGGAGTGACAAGGTATTGGAGGTATTGACGTGCTTAAAAGTGGACAAATCTCCAGGTCTGGATGAATTGTGTCCCAGGATGCTGTGGGAAGCAAGGGAGGGGATTGCAGGGGCTCTGACCCAAATTTGGAATTCTTCTCTGGCCACAGGGGAGGTGTCAGAGGACAGAGAACAGCTAATGTGGTCCCACTATTGAAGAAAGTTTGTAGAGACAAGCCAGGGAACTATAGACTAGTGAGTCTCACGTCAGTGGTTGGGAAACTTCTGAAGAAGATTCTGAAGGAGAGAATCTATCTCCACTTGGAGAGTAAGTTTGTGGATGACACAAAGATTGGCTGGGGGGTTAACATTGAGGTTGAGTGTCTTGGGTTACAGGAAGATATAGACGGGATGGTCAAATGGGCGGATAAGTGGCAGATGGAATTTAACTCAGAAAAGTGTGAGGTAAAACACTTTGGAAGGAGTAATTTAACAAGGAAGTATGAAAGGTCTGACACTCGGAAGTTCCGAAGAACAAAGGGACCTTGACCTCTTTGTCCATAGATCTCTGAAGGCAGAAAGGCAGGGTAATAGGGTGGTGGCATATGGGCCACTCGCTTTTATCAATCGGGGCATAGATTACAAAAGCAGGTTGGTCATATGGAGCTGTATAGAACTTTGGTGAGGCCACAGCTGGAGTACAGTATGCAATTCTGGTCGACACATTATAAGTAGGATATAATTGCACTGGAGGGGGTGCAGAGACGATTCACCAGAATGTTGCCTGGGACGGGACATTTAAGTTATTAAGAGAGGTTGGATAGGCTTGGGTTGTTTTCTCTGGAGCAGAGAAGACTGAGGGGCGACCTGATTGAGGTGCACAAGATTATGAGGGGCATGGACAGGGTGGATAGGGAACAGCTGTTCCCCTTTGTTGAAGGGTCAGTTATGAGGGGACACAGGTTGAAAGTGAGGGGTGGGAGGTTTAGGGGGGATTGGTGGAAAAACCTTCACCCAGAGATTGGTGATGGTCTGGAATGCACTGCCTGGGAGAGACGGGTTGCCTCTCAGCCTTTAAAAAGTACCTGGATGTGCACTTGGCATGTCATAACATTCATAATATAATAATAATCTTTATTGTTACAAATAGGCTTACATTAATGCTGCAATGAAGCTACTGTGAAAAGCCCCTAGTTGCAACATTCCGGCGCCTGTTTGGGTACACAGAGGGAGAATTCAGAATGTCCAAACTACCTAACAGCACGTCTTTCGGGACTTGTGGGAGGAAACCGGAGCAGCCGGAAGAAACCCACGCAGACACGGGGAGAACGTACAGACTCCGCACAGACAGCGACCCAAGCCGGGAATCGAACTGGGACCTTGGCGCTGTGAAGCAACAGTGCCGACCACTGTGTTACCGTGCTGCCCCATAGCAAGGCTATTGGCCAAGTGCTGTAAAGTGGGATTAGGTGGGCAGGTTACGGCCTTTCATGCATCGGTGCAGACTCAATGGGCCGAAGGGTCTCTTCTGCACTGAAGTCTTCTATGATTCTGTGATCTCCTCATGAGACTAATAGAGTATGAGCTTCCCTGCACGTGAGAAGAGGCCTGCCCAGTTGCAGTTCGTTACCTTGTACTTTAAACGCGGGGTCGGATTGGGACCGGCACTTTTGTTGGTCCCTACCGGGTCCTATCGTGTTGTATGTCGCCGAAACGGCCGTTTCCTTAACCTTAAAAAAAACACCAGTTAACTTCCCTTCTCGGGCCCCTGGATCTTTATAGTGCCCAATTGGAAGATGAGATGCTGATCCTCCAGCTTGTGCTGGGCTTCGCTGAAACATTGTGGCAGGCCAAGAACGGACATGTGGCCATGAGAACAAGGTGCTGAGTTGCAATGGCACGGGAGAGGAAGGTTGGGGCCATATTTGCGGACCGAGTGAAGGTGTTCTGCAAAGCGGGCACCCAGGCTGTGTTTAGTCTCCCCAATTTAGAGGAGGCAGCACTGGGAGCTGCAGATACAGTAGACCAAATTGAAGGAGGTGCGAGTGAGATGTTGCTTCACCTGAAAGGAGTGTTTGGGTCCTTGCGGATGTAAAGGGGCAGGTATGGCACCTGGAAGGGAAGGTGCCGTGGGAAGGGGATGGACAGTCGGGCTTGATGGACGAGTGGACCAGGATCTCATGGATTGATGGGTCCCTGCAGAATACTGACTGGGGGAGTGAGGTGAAGATGTGTTGTGTGGTAGCCTCGTACTGGAGTTGGCGGAAATGACGGAGGGTGATCCTTTGAATGCGAAGGCTGGTGGTGTGAAAAGTGAGGACGCGAGGGACCTCTTGTTACAGTTTCTACATTCTCCCTCCATTCAGTTCCGGCGAAGTGTCCATGACTAGCAATGTTAACTCTGTGTCTCTCCTGATGGATGCTGGCACACCTGCTGAGATTTTTCAACTTCCTCTGTTCTTAGAATCCCTACGTGCAGAAGATGGCCATTCAGCCCATCGACTCTGCACTGACCCTCGGAAAGAGCACCCTACCTAGGCCCAATCCCGCACTCTATCCTGTAACCCCACCTAGGAGCAATTTAGCATGGCCAATCCATCTATCCTGCACATCTTTGGACTGTGGGAGGAAACCGGAGCTCCCGGAGGAAACCCATGCAGACAATGGGAGAACGTGCAAACTCCGCACAGTCATCTGAGATCGGGATTGAACCCGGATCTCTGGCGCTGTGTGGCAGCAGTGCTAACCACTGTGCCCCTTGTTGGGCCTTTAGGTTACTTTCCAGGTTTACTCTACTATCAGAATGCGCTACTGTTTTAGCAAGTCCTGAAAGTTCCTTGGTCAGTTGGGTGCTAGATTTGGGGGGAGCTTTTCTTGGATTTGTCTCCTTTCGTGTTTCGATCTTTTGTCCTTCTCAGGTGGATAGAATGATTGCTACATGTGAGTTAGAACACGGAGACACTGTCGGAACAGAGAGAGCAGTGACTGCTGGAGAATCCAGGAGCTACTTGATGATCAGGTCTAATGGAGCACGACCTGATTCTTTACGTGAATAATCTGATTGAACTCATAGTAAGGAAAAGCTGATGCTTTTATCTCTCTGCTATTCTTTAGATATGTTTCCCTCAATTTAGTCCCCTAGTATTATCCATCAGCACTCAGGCAGGCAATCTGCTCCCATCTAACCTTGAGCTGATGGCCACACATTAAGAAATGGAAGGGAGGTGAAGAAACTGATCTGACCTTTTTGCACCTGCGATGGTGAGGCCTCACTGCTCGGTCTCTTTGCAACATGAGTAGAGGGTGGAAGTTGCATCGGCATGGCAGGGAATAAGGAGGGAATCAGGAAAGTGCGAGCAGACCCCAGGGCTGTCTGGTGCAACTTGTTGGCATAACCCACACTCCCTTTTTGATGTCTGCAGTTCACAGCCATACATTTGTCTTGCCATCCCTGTGGAATGCCTCACGCTAGATTTAGCCGCCAGCAGCCGGTTTTGGTGATGTGGGTATTAATAACAAAATACTGAGCAGAACAAGGACAAGGAAAAGAAAAAATAACTTGAACATTAAAGTTTCTACAGAGTCAGGGAAGGTGATTTTGCACATTACTTGCTAGCTAGCAGAATCTGGATGGGATTGCAGTGTAAATTGTTTAAATTACTTACGCACCCTGGAGTTGCTGGGGAGCTGCCGGATTTTTAAAAAAAATTCACAATTCAAAATTTTTAGTCAAAAACATAATTTTTGCATAACCGTGCGCAACCATTAACATAACAAACTGCAAGTTAAACATATATACGGAGAAAAGAACAATACCAACGTAACGATCCCCCCCCCCCCCCCCCCCCCCGGGTTGCTGCTGCTGACTTTTACCGCTGTCCTAGAAAGTCGAGGAACGGCTGCCACCTCCGAGAGAACCCCGTCATGGACCCTCTCAAGGCAAACTTTATTTTCTCGAGACTGAGAAACCGAGCCATGTCACCAATCCAGGTCTCCACACTCGGGGGCTTCGGCTCCCTCCACATGAAAAGGATCCGTCTCCAGGCTACCAGGGTGGCAAAGGCCAAAACGTCGGCCTCTTTCGCTTCCTGAACTCCTGGATCGTCTGACACACCAAAGATCGCTATCTCTGAACTCGGCACCACCCGCGTGTCCAAGATCTTGGACGCTGCCTTAGCAAATCCCTGCCAGAATCCCTTAAGAGCTGGGCATGCCCAGAACATATGGACATGATCTGCTGGGCTTCCCGCACACCTCGCACATTTATCCTCAACCCCAAAGTGTTTGCTCATCCTGGCTGCCGTCATGTGTGCCCGGTGGGCCACCTTAAACTGGATTAAGCTAAGCCTGGCACATGATGAGGAGGAATTGACCCTGTTTAGGGCATCCGTCCACGGGCCCGCATCCAGCTCCCCGCCTAGCTCCTCCTCCCATTTGCCCTTAAGTTCCTCCACTGGGGCTTCCTCCGCCTCCTGAAGTTCCTGGTAGATGTCCGATACCTTCCCCTCCCCTTCCCAGGTGCTGGAGACCACCCTATCCTGTATCCTGCGTGGGGGCAACAGCAGAAATGAGACCACCTATTTTTTGAGAAAGGCACGTACCTGAAGGTATCTGAAAGCGTTTCCAGGGGGCAAAATGAATTTCTCCTCCAGCGCTTTCAGGCTGGGGAAGGTCCCGTCTATGAACAGGTCCCCCATCCTTTTAATGCCTGCCCTATGCCAGCTTTGCAACCCTCCGTCTATCTTGCCCGGGACCAATCTGTGATTGTTGTGTATCGGGGTCCAGATTGAGGCTCCCTCCACCCACCCTGTGCCTTCTCCACTGACCCCAGATCTTTAATGCCGCCACCACCACCGGACTGGAGGAGTATCGGGCCGGCGAGAACGGCAGAGGTGCCGTTACAAGTGCCCCTAGGCTGGTACCTTTACATGAGGCCACCTCTAACCGCTCCCACGTCAACCCCTCCCCAAAACCCATTTCCTAATCATGGCTACGTTAGCCGCCCAATAGTAGCTGCAAAAGTTCGGCAGCGCCAGCCCACGCCCCCCCAGACTGCACTCTAGGTACAGTCTCTTTACTCACGGGTCTTATTTGCCCAAACGAATCCCGCGATGATCTTGTTCACCCGCTTAAAGAAGGACTGAGGGATGAAGTTGGGGAGGTACTGGAAGACGAACAGGAATCTGGGGAGAACCGTCATCTTAACGGTCTGCACCCTCCCCTCTAAAGATAGCGAGAGCATGTCCCACCTTTTGAAGTCCCCCTCCATCTGCTCTACCAGCCGAGATAGATTAAGCTTGTGGAGGGCATCCCACTTTCGAGCCACCTGTATTCCTAGGTACCGAAAGCTCTTCTCGACCATCTTCAGCGGAAGCTCTCCCAGTCCCTTTCCTGCCCCCTAGCTTGGATCATGAACATCTTGCTTTTCTTTGTATGCCGAGAAGTTGCCAAAGTCCCTCAGAATCTGCATGACCTCCCCCATCCCCTCTAAAGGGTCCGAGATGTACAGGAGCAGATCATCCGCGTAAAGCGAGACCCAGTGCTCCTCCCTCCCCCCGAACCAACCCCTGCCAGTTCTTTGAAGTCCGCAGCGCTATAGCCAGCGGCTCTATCGCAAGGGCGAATAGTAATGGGGAGAATGGGGCACCCCTTCCTTGTCCCCCGGTGGAGCCTAAAGTATTCCGACCTCATCCTGTTCGTGCACACACTTGCCAAGGGGGCCTGTTAGAGTAGCTGGACCCAACCTATGAAGCCCTCACCGAACCCGAACCTTCTTAGCGCCTCCCACAAGTACTCCCATTCCACCCGGTCAAAGGCTTTCTCTGCGTCCATCGCCGTCACTACTTCTGCCTCCCCTCCCTCTGAGGGCATCATGATGATGTTTAGGAGCCTCCGTACATTGGAGTTCAATTGCCTGCCCTTGACGAAGCCTGTCTGGTCCCTCCCCTATCACCCAGATCTAGCAGCCAAGATCTTGGCCAGCAGTTTGGCGTCTATAAGATCCACACTGTAGCGGGTCTTTCTCTCGTTTGAGGATGAGTGAAATCGAAGCCTGTGACATTGTCGGGGGGAGGGTCCCTCTCTCTTTGGCCTCATTAAAGGTCCTTAGTAGGAGTGGTGTGGTAGTCGGTATTAGAGGTATTACGGTACCCTGTAATGTTGTAAGACCATTGGTGTAGGAGGTACTGTTATCATTGGTTAAGCCTGCCTGCTGGTTCTGCCCAGTAAGGCGGAGTATAAGAGCCCGTGTCTCCCCAGCAGCTGCCTTCTGTACCCGTGCTGCTGGGGGAAACATCTAGTGTAATAAAGCCTTCAATTGTCTCCAATCCCGCTTCTGGAGTTATTGATCGAGCATCAATTTATTACACTAGATTTTAAAGAATGGAGCTCCGAATCAAGCCGGAGTGTCTGCAACTCAGCCCCCACGCGGCAAACTCAGCGGCAACCTTCAAACACTGGCTGGTGTGTTTCAATGGATATCTCAGGACGGCCGCAAGTACACCCACTGAGGACCAGAAAATGCAAGTTCTGCACTCGAGGGTGAGCCCAGAGATCTACACTCTCATCGAGGACGCGGACGATTTCGAGGCTGCAGTGAATCTGCTGAAAGGACACTATATTCGCCCTGTAAACCAGGTCTACGCCCGACATCTACCAGCAATGAGGCGACAAATCCCTGGGGAATCGCTGGAGGAGTTCTACCGTGCGCTCCTGGTGTTCGGGAGGAACTGTAACTGCCCGCAAGTTTCGGCCAGCGACCACACAGAACCTTTGATCTGGGACGCATTTGTTGCAGGTATGCTGTCCTCCCAAATCCGCCAGCAATTGCTGGAGAGATAGACACTAGGCCTCAAGGAGGCACCTAACCCTAACCCTAATTTGGGCCCTTGCTAGCTCCCTGGATGTGACCTCCCGAAACACCCACGCTTATGTCCCCGACCGCGCGGCAGCCCCTTGGGCAGCGTGGAACCCCCCCGCGACTGACTCCGATGCATCCCCCATCCCCCCACAAGCTTGTGCTGCGAGACTGCCAGGCAACCCTGGGGGGCCCTGCTGCTATTTTTGCGGGCAAGCCAAGCACCCCCAACAGCGCTGTCTAGCCCGCTCATTCCTCTGCAAAGGATGCAGCAAAAAGGGCCACTTCGTGGCGGTATGCCAGGCCAGGGCAGTCGCTGCGGTCTCCGGAGGCGAATCGGGACCGCCACCACAACCCTCTCCACGGGCCACGTGCGGCCAGCGGGCGTCGCCATCTTCCTCCTTCAGGGCCACGTGTGGCCTCTGGGCGCCGCCATCTTGTCTCTCGGACACCAGTTGTAATGGATGGGCACCGCCATCTTGTGCTCCCCCAGTCATGAGCGACCAGTGGGCGCCGCTGGACTCCAAGGACCCCGACTAGGATGACCACACACCGCCCGAGGAGAACATCCAACTTCTGCAACGATGAGCCTCGGTGACCCTGGACCAGTCTCGGCCCCGAACACTCTCGACTGCAACGACGACCGTGCTCATCAATGGGCATGAAACATCCTGTCTGATCAACTCTGGGAGCACGGAGAGCTTCATACACCCCAACACGGTAAGGCGCTGTTCTCTCCCCGTTCACCCAGTTAACCAAAAAATCTCCCTGGCTTCCGGGTCTCATTCAGTGGAGATCAACGGGTTCTGCATAGTGAACATCACGGTCCAGGGAAGGGAGTTTAAAAATTACCGGCTATACGTCCTTCCCCACCTCTGCGCTGCCACACTCCGAGGGTTAGATTTTCAATGCAACCTCCAAAGCTTAACCTTTAAATTCGGCGATCCTATACCCCCCCTCACTGTCTGAAGCCTCGCGACCCTCAAGGTCGATCGCCTTCCCTGTTTGCGAACCCTTCCCTGTTTGCAAACCCATTGCCACCATGAGCAGACAGTACAGTGCCCAGGACCGGACCTTTATTAGGTCGGAGGTCCAGCGATTACTGAGGGACGGTAGCATTGAGGCTAGCAAAAGTCCCTGGAGAGCTCAAGTAGTGGTTGTAAAGGCCGGGGAGAAGCATAGGCTGGTCATCGATTATAGCCAGACCATCAACGGGTATACGCAGCTTTACGCGTACCCTCTCCCCCGCATGTCCGATCTGGTCAACAGGATCGCACAATACAAGGTCTTTTCTACGGTGGATCTAAAGTCCGCCTACTACCAGCTCCCCATCCGCCCTAGCGACCGCAAATACACTGCTTTCGAAGCAGATGGGCGGCTCTACCACTTCCTAAGGTTTCCCTTCGGTGTCACTAATGGAGTCTCGGTCTTCCAACGAGAGATGGACCAAATAGTTGACCGGTACAGTTTGCGGGCCACGTTTCTGTACCTCGATAATGTCACAATCTGCGGCCACGACCAGCAGGACCACGACACCAACCTCCAAAAATCCCTCCATACCGCAAGAATCCTTAATCTCACATATAACAAGGATAAATGCGTGTTCAGCACCGACCGTCTAGCCATCCTCGGCTACGTAGTGCATGATGCAGTTATAGGCCCAGATGCCGAACGCATGCGCCCCCTCATGGAGTTCCCCCTCCCTCACTGCTCCAAGGCCCTGAAACGCTGCCTGGGATTTTTCTCTTATTATGCCCAGTGGGTCCCCAACCATGCGGACAAAGCCCGTCCGCTAATCCAATCCACTTTTTCCCGTCGGCAGAGGCCCGCCAGGCCTTCAGCCGCATCAAAGCGGACATTGCAAAGGCCACGATACACGCCATCGACGAGTCCCTCCCCTTCCCTTCCGACGTAGCTCTGGTGGCCACCCTCAACCAAGCGGGCAGACCTGTGGCCTTCTTCTCACGCACCCTCCATGTTTCAGAAATCCGCCATTCCTCAGTTGGAAAGGAGGCCCAGGCCATAGTAGAAGCTGTGTGGCATTGGAGGCATTACCTGGCTGACAGGAGATTCACTCTCCTCACTGACCAACGGTCGGTGGCCTTCATGTTCGATAATGCACAGCGGGGCAAGATAAAGAATGACAAGATCTTATGGTGAAGGATCGAACTCTCCAACTACAACTATGAGATTTTATATCGTCCCGGGAAGCTAAATGAGCCTCCTGATGCCCTATCCCGCACAAGTGGACCGCCTCCGAGCCCTCAACGAGGACCTCTGCCACCCGGGGTCACTCGATTCTTCCATTTCATTAAAACCCGCAACCTGCCCTACTCCACCGAGGAGGTCAGGACAGCCACCAGGAACTGCCAAATCTGCGCGGAGTGCAAGCCGCACTTCTACAGGCCAGAAAAAGTGCACCTGATAAAGGCTTCCCATCCCTTTGAACGACTCAGTATGGACTTCAAAGGGCCCCTCCCCTCTACCGACCGCAACATGTACTTCCTGAACGTGATTGATGAGTACTCCCGGTTCCCATTCGCCATTCCATGCCCCGACATGAACGCAGCCACCGTCATAAAAGCCCTCCAGGGTACCTTTATGCTGTTCGGTTTTCCCGCCTACATACACAGTGATAGGGGGTCCTCCTTTATGAGTGACGAACTGCGTCAATTCCTGCTCAGCAAGGGCATTGCCTCGAGCAGGACGACCAGTTACAACCCCCGGGAAAACGGACAGGTAGAGAGGGAGAACGGAACGGTCTGGAAGACCGTCCTCCTGGCCCTACGGTCCAGGAATCTCCCAGTCTCCCGCTGGCAGGAGGTCCTTCCGGATGCTCTCCACTCCATCCGCTCACTGCTTTGTACCACGACCAACCAAACACCTCACGAACGTCTCCTTGTCTTCCCTAGGAAGTCCTCCTCCGGGACCTCGCTCCCAACCTGGCTGGCAGCTCCTGGACCCATCCTGCTCCGCAAACACGTGGGGGCACACAAGTCGGACCCATTGGTCGAGAGGGTCCATCTCCTCCATGCTAACCCTGAGTACGCCTACATGGCCTACCCCGACGGCCGACAGGATACGGTCTACCTACGGGACCTGGCGACCGCTGGATCCCCACACACACCCCCACCACCAATCCCACCCTCCCTCCTACCAACGCACCCCACAGCCACCGCCTTCCGAGGTGGATCGGTCCTCCCACTGGTCCCATCTAGGGGTGATGAAGCTGCCGAAGAAGCCGAAGCCACGCTCCCGGAGCCACGGATGCCCGAGCCGGCGCCTGCATCACCGCCAAAACTACGACGATCGCAGAGGACGACCAGGGCCCCCGATCGACTAATTGCTTCATTCTGAACTGTAAATAAATTTTGTAAATAGTTGCGATGTAACGAGGCAAAACCACTGAACTGATGTATACCGGGTATCTCCAACCTTAACCTCTACCACTGTGTAATGCGAGGCCACCACCCCTGCCGGACTCTTTTTTTAACAGGGGGTGAATGTGGTAGTCGGTATTAGAGGTAATACGGTACCCTGTAATGCTGTAAGACCATTGGTATAGGAGGTACTGTTTTCATTGGTAAAGCCTGCCTGCTGGTTCCGCCCAGTAAGGTGGAGTATAAGAGCCCGTGTCTCCCCAGCAGCTGCCTTCTGTACCTGCGCTGCTGGGGGAAACATTTAGTGTAATAAAGCCTTCAATTGTCACCAATCTCACTTCTGGAGTTATTGATCGAGTATCAAGTGGGCACAGCAGTTCCGAAAATTTCTTGTAGAATTCTACAGGGTAGCCATCCGGCCCCGGGGCCTTGCCCGACTGCATGTTCCCTAGCCCCTTTACCATCTCCTCCAGCTCTATCGGGGGCCCCCAGTCCCTCCACCAGATTCTCTTCCACCTTTGGAAACCTCAGTTGGTCCACGAATTGCTTCATCCCCTTCCCTCCCCGCGGAGGTTCTGACTCATACAATTTACTGTAGAACGCCCTAAAAACTTTGCTCACCCCCTCTGGGTCTATGACCGTGTTGCCCTCCTTATCCCGTACTTCCCCAATTTCCCTGGCTGCCTCCCTCTTGCGAAGTTGGTGCGCCAGCATTCTACTTGCTTTCTCCCTGTACTCATAGACAGCCCCTTTGGCCTTCCTCAGCTGTGCTACCGCCTTCCCAGTGGTCAGCAGGTCGAATTCCGCCTGCAGCCTCCGGCGCTCTTTCAGTAGCCCCGTCTCGGTGGTCTCCGCATAGGTCCTGTCTACTCTGAGTATCTCCTCACCTAGCCTTTCTCTCTCTGCTCTGTCTTTCTTCTCTCTGTGGGATCTGATAGAGATCAACTCCCCCCTGATAACTGCCTTCCGGGCCTCCCACACCATGGATGCCGCTACCTCCCCCGTGTCATTAGTTTCCAGGTAGTTTTTAATGTTCCTCCTTATCCACCCACAAACCTCAACGTCTGCCAGCAGCCCCAGATCTAGCCTCCATAATGGGGGCTGACCTCTCTCCTCCCCAAGACACAAATCCACCCAGTGTGGAGCATGATCGGAGACTGCAATGGCCGAGTATTCTATCCCCTCTACCCTAGGGATTAGCGCCCTGCTCATCACAAAGAAATCTATACGGGAGTAAACCTTGTGGACATGGGAAAAGAAAGAGAACTCCTTCGCTCTCGGTCGGGCGAATCTCCATGGGTCTATGCCCCACCATCTGTTCCATGAATTCCCACAGTTCTTTAGCCGCTGCTGGCCGCTTCCCCGACCTGGGGTTTGACCTGTCCAATACAGGGTCTATAACTGTGTTGAAATCACCCCCCATAATCAGATTGTGTGAGTCTAAATCCGGAATTTTACCCAGTGTGTGTCTCATAAATTCCACATCGTCCCAGTTAGGGTTGTAAATGTTCACAAGCACCAACCGGGTCCCCTGCAGCTTCCCACTAACCATTATGTATCTGCCCCCTTGTCAGCCACAATATTCCCTGCTTCAAAAGCCACCTGTTTGCTGACCAGAATTGCTACTCCTCTGGTCTTTGTATCCAGCCCCGAATGGAACACCTGGCCCACCCACCCTTTTCTCAATCTTGTCTGGTCCGCACGTTTTAGGTGCGTCTCCTGTAGCATGGCTACGTCTGCCTTTAACCCCTTTAGGTGCGAGAACACGCGAGCCCTCTTGACCGGCCCATTTAGGCTCCGCACATTCCACGTGATCAGCCTCGATGGGGGGTTAACCCCCCCCTCCCCTGCCGACTAGCCATCTCCCTTTTTTGGCCAGCTACGAGCCCGCGTCCCCCGCTTACTCGAGCCCTCCCATTGGGCCCCCCCCCCAACTCTCCCTCTGTTCCCCCATGTTGGCTCCTTTTCTGTCAGCAAAGCAGCATCCCATCCCCCCCCCTTAGCAGCCCCGTGATCCCAAACCCCCAAGTCAAGCACCCGCTTGACACTGGCTCTCCCCCCATTACGCTTCCATGAGTCAGCTGACCCATGCTGACCCCGGCCGCTCCCGCCTCTGTCTCCGATTATTCAGATGCCTCATTTTCCGGGCCCCTCCCTCCCTGTGGAAGACCCAACTTATCTGCTTCAACGGCCCCCCAAGAACATTTCCCACCCCCCTCTCCCCACGAAACAAACAACAAACCCCGGGCACCAACCTGACCCCACAAAAGAAACGGCTCCGGCTGCCAGGAGAGCAGCCCTACGTGTAGGGCCCCTGTCCTCCCTCTGCGGCCGAGCTCCACAAAAGCTGAAAACATGGCCGAAGAAACAGGGAACAAACAAAAATAAGAGGGAACAACATAATGTCGCTCCCTCCGGCTATCCGGCAATTAACATCCCCACCAGTGCAACGTCTCAGTGTGACTGTCCTTTAGGTTGAGTCCAACCATTCCTGCTTGATAAAGTTCCACGCCTCGTCTGGTGTATCAAAGTAATGGTGGCGAACTTGATACGTGACCCACAGCCTCGGCGGATGCAACAGCCCGAACTTCACCCATTTGCTGTGGAGGGCTGTCTGAGCCCGGTTGAATCCAGCGTGCCTCTCGGCCAGTTCTACTCCCAGGTCCTGGTAAATGTACTACCACCTGCTGCTCCGCTTCTTTTTAGTCCATCGCAGGACTCGTTCCTTATCCGAGAAGTGGTGGAACCGTACCACCATGGCCCTCGGCGGTTCATTAGTTTTGGATTCCTTGCAAGGACTCTGTGCGCCCCATCCAGTCCCAGAGGCCGAGGGAATGCTCCTGACCCCATCAGGGTCCCCAGTAACGTGGTCAAGAATGCGCTTGCGTCCGACCCCTCCGCACCCTCAGGTAGGCCCAGAATGTGCAGGTTTTGCCTCCTGGACCTGTTTTCAAGGTCTTCCAGCCTCTCCTGCCACCTCTTATGTAGAGCGTCGTGCCCCTCCACCCTGACGGCCAGGCCCAGTATCTCGTCCTCGTTATCCGAGACCTTTTTCTCAATCTCCTTGATCGTCTTCTCCTGCATTTTCTGGGTCTCAACCATTTTCTCCATTGAGGCCTTCATTGGAGCCAGCATCTCCGTTTTCAGGTCAGCAAAACAGCTTCTGAGGAACTCCTGCTGTTCCCACGACCACTGGGCCCACGCTGCCTGATCCAAGACGACTGCCATTTTCTGATCCCGCGCCCGTTCCTGCCGCTTCTCACTGGTCGTTTGTTTGGCCGTCCTGGTCCTGGTCCCCTCCATAAATTGCTTTGGGGAGCTTTCTAGCGCCGTTCACCTGCCAATTTGTGCCAAAAAGAGGCCATCAAAGCACCTTGAAAGGGCCCGTTGGTCCGTTAGCAGCGGGAGCTGCCGAAAACGCGACCTACCCGTGCATGGCCGCCACCGGAAGTCCACGGACTTGTATTCTAACCTGCTTTCATGAACACGTAGCAAGACCAGCCTCTCAGGGCCTTCGATAGGCCAGTTGGATCTGATAATGTAATTTTTTACTCAGAGCCCCATGTCAAAATTAACAGAGGTCTCGGCAGGCCTGTCCGCTGGATTGAGGGCAAGAGGGGTCTAAAAGGATACATTTTTAATTTCCTTGTGGAGTCTGGGGGAAGATCAAACCAGGAAACTCCAGCTGCACCACCATCACCTCCTCCCACAGTCCCCATTGACAGCATGTCTCCCAAGCTAATGACCTACGGAACAACCAATTTAAGATCAGTTTGGAGCTGACAGGTTGCGGAATTATTGGTGGGTGAGTGACACGAGGCCTTGCTATATTATCTCATTGTTTTCAATTAATATGATGGATGACAGAGCAAACGGGAGATTCATCAATGGTCAAATGGACAAAGGTAACTTCTGTACAGAATGAGTTGGACTGGCAGCTAACAGTCTATTTTCTCTGTCTAACATCAGCTCGTGGGATTGGGATAGGGAGGGAAAGAAAATTAGCAGGCTTCCCACTTTTTAAAAATATAAATTTAGAGTACCCAATCCATTTTTTCCAATTAAGGGGCAATTTTAGCGTGGCCAATCCACCTGGCCTGCACATCTTTGGGTTGTGGGGGCGAAACCCACGCAAACACGGGGAGAATGTGCAAACTCCTCACGGACAGTGACCCAGAGCCGGGATCGAACCTGGAACCTCAGCGCCGTGAGGCAGCGGTGCTAACCACTGCACCACCGTGCTGCCTAGGCTGCCCACTTCTGATTGCGAAATAAATTTAGAGTGCCCAATTCTTTTATTCCAATTAAGGGACAATTTGAAATGAAATGAAAATGAAATGAAAACCACTTACTGTCTGTCACAAGTAGGCTTCAGATGAAGTTACTGTGAAAAGCCCCTAGTCGCCACATTCCGGCGCCTGTTCGGGGAGGCTGATACGGGAATTGAACCGTGCTGCTGGCCTGCCTTGGTCTGCTTTCAAAGCCAGCGATTTAGTCCTGTGCTAAAATTTAGTGTGGCCAATTCATCTACCCGGCCAATCTTTTTGGGTTGTGGGGGCGAAACCCACACAAACACAGGGAGAATGTACAAACTCCACAAGGACAGTGACCCAGAGCTGGGATCGAACCCGGGTCCTCGGCGCCACGAGGCAGCAGTGCTAACCACTGCGTGAAATGATTAAATAAATATGGAGGGAGAAAGGCAATCGGTCCCACCTGAATTGAAGCACCTGGACTCTCTCCTGTTGAAATGAAAATCACTTATTGTTAAAAGTCGGCTTCAAATGAAGATACTGTGAAAAGCCCCTCGTCGCCACATTCCAGCGCCTGCTCGGGGAGGCTGTTACGGGAATCGAACGGTGCTGCTGGTCTGCCTTGGTCTGCTTTCAAAGCCAGCGATTTAGTCCTGTGCTAAACAGCCCCTCTTGCTGCCACTTGTCCATTCCAAGTGTTGACCGCTCTATGTGGGGAAGAAACCCCTGACATCGGGCGCTATTCAGCGGACAAATGCTAAAGTCTGCAATTGGGCCTATTTAATGGGGTGTTTCTTGCCAGCTGCAGCGCCGAGAGTCACCCCGCTCTTCAACAGCACTTTATTGTTTTCTTTGGCTTCAGGGAGTTTCGCTCGATCGAGGCCACACTTAGAGAGGTTTTCTGCTGCCGAGCTGATCTCGCCAGCGTGAATCACAGACCGGCGCACCATTTTGATCGGCAGCCTCGATCTTTCCACTTCTTTTACCCCCCACCCCACTTTATTGACCTCCACTCACCTCCCCCAATCTTGGGCAGGCCCCGGGGCAGCACGGTAGCATTGTGGTTAGCACAATTGCTTCACAGCTTCAGGGTCCCAGGTTCGATTCCGGCTTGGGTCACTGTCTGTGCGGAGTCTGCACATCCTCCCCGTGTCTGCGTGGATTTCCTCCGGGCGCTCCGGTTTCCTCCCACAGTCCAAAGATGTGCAGGTTAGGTGGATTGGCCACACTAAATTGCCCTTAGTATCCAAAATTGCCCTTCGTGTTGGGTGGGGTTACTGGGTTATGGGGATAGGGTGGAGGTGTGGACTTGGGTAGGGTGCTCTTTCCAAGAGCCGGTGCAGACTCGATGGGCCGAATGGCCTCCTTCTGCACTGTAAATTCTATGTAACTCCCTCCAAGTGGCAAGGCCAACCCCCGTCCCCCCGGAACCAGACCACTGGCAGTACCAACCAGGCACATGGGCACCAAGGCACTGCCAGCTTTACACCCTGGTGCCAGAGTGGCAGTGTCACCAGGTGCCGGGGAGGCCACGGTACGACCCTGTCCTGCCGGGGAGGCCATGGTACGACCCTGTCCTGTCCCCAACCACCTGGGAGTCTCCAATGGCCTGTGAGTGCGCCCAGGTGCCTTTATGCCTGGTCCATGTTTGTGTGAACCAGTATGAAATGGCGCCCTTGTGAGGCCTTCCCCGGCGTCTGTGTATTTAAATAAGTCTTGTGGTTCATTTAAATCTGCAGATCTGGATGTCACTCAGTGAGGGTGAGATCCAGATCACGCTGGGTGGAGCGTGTCGTCTGACTCGCCATCAGCCCAATGCCTGTCGCGGAGCCCAACCTGGGCCCTCGTGTGATTCACCCAGATCTGCATCAGGCGCAGTGGGGTTGCTGATTACCAAAGTTAAGCTTCATTTGCGTTCTTCAGTTTAACTTAACTAGTATTCCAGATTAAGAAGTCTGCATCATCTCCCTCCTCTGAGATCACCTGGTTTCAATAATACTCACGGGTACCAAAAGCAGAAATGTCTCCAGATCACGAGCGCTAGAGGGGTTAGGCATGTTGCTTCTCTCTGCGCTTCCACTGGTCTTAAATGTCTGTCTCCCTGCCTTCTTTATGACCTAAATGGACACAGTATCCAATGTGTGATCTGACCAGAATGGACACTGTATCCAATGTGTGATCTGACCAGAATGGACATTGTATCCAATGTGTGATCTGACCGGAATGGACACTGTATCCAATGTGTGATCTGACCAAAATGGACACAGTATCCAATGTGTGATCTGACCAGAATGGACATTGTATCCAATGTGTGATCTGACCAAAATGGACACAGTATCCAATGTGTGATCTGACCAGAATGGACATTGTATCCAATGTGTGATCTGACCAGAATGGACATTGTATCCAATGTGTGATCTGACCAGAATGGACATTGTCTCCAATGTGTGATCTGACCAGAATGGACATTGTATCCAATGTGTGATCTGACCGGAATGGACACTGTATCCAATGTGTGATCTGACCAAAATGGATACAGTATCCAATGTGTGATCTGACCAGAATGGACATTGTATCCAATGTGTGATCTGGATAGAATAGACACTGTCTCCAATGTGTGATCTGGCCAGAATGGACATTGTATCCAATGTGTGATCTGACCAGAATGGACATTGTATCCAATGTGTGATCTGACCGGAATGGACACTGTATCCAATGTGTGATCTGACCAAAATGGACACAGTAT
This sequence comes from Scyliorhinus torazame, assembly GCF_047496885.1. Classification (NCBI taxonomy): domain Eukaryota; kingdom Metazoa; phylum Chordata; class Chondrichthyes; order Carcharhiniformes; family Scyliorhinidae; genus Scyliorhinus; species Scyliorhinus torazame. The sequence goes on along the minus strand of NC_092718.1, from coordinate 20,555,387 downwards.
CCAATGTGTGATCTGACCAGAATGGACATTGTATCCAATGTGTGATCTGACCAGAATGGACATTGTATCCAATGTGTGATCTGACTGGAATGGACACTGTATCCAATGTGTGATCTGACCAGAATGGAAACTGTATCCAATGTGTGATCTGACTTGAATGGACACTGTATCCAATGTGTGATCTGGCCGGAATGGATACTAATTCCAATGTGTGATCTGGCCAGAATGGACACTGTATCCAATGTGTGATCTGACCAGAATGGACACTGTATCCAATGTGTGATCTGACCAGAATGGACATTGTACCCAATGTGTGATCTGGCAAGAATCGACACTGTTTCCAATGTGTGATCTGGCAAGAATGGATACTGTATCCAATATGTGATCTGACCGGAATGGACACTGTTTCCAATGTGTGATCTGACCAGAATGGACACTGTTTCCAATGTGTGATCTGACCAGAATGGACATTGTATCCAATGTGTGATCCGACCGGAATGGACACTGTATCCAATGTGTGATCTGGCCAGAATGGACACTGTATCCAATGTGTGATCTGGCCAGAATGGACGCTGTATCCAATTTGTGATCTGACTGGAATGGACATTGTACCCAATGTGTGATCTGGCCAGAATGGACACTGTTTACAATGTGTGATTTGACCAGAATGGACACTGTATCCAATGTGTAATCTGGGCAGAATGGACACTATTTCCAATGTGTGATCTGTCTGGAATGGATACTGTATCCAATGTGTGATCTGGCCGGAATGGGTATTGTATCCAATGTGTGATCTGACCAGAATGGACACTATCCAATGTGTGATCTGAGTTGAATGGACACTGTATCCAATGTGTGATCTGGCCGGAATGGATACTAATTCCAATGTGTGATCTGGCCAGAATGGACACTGTATCCAATGTGTGATCTGACCAGAATGGACACTGTATCCAATGTGTGATCTGACCAGAATGGACACAGTATCCAATGAGTGATCTGACCAGAATGGATACTGTATCCAATTTGTGATCTGACCAGAATGGACATTGTATCCAATGTGTGATCTGACCAGAATGGACATTGTATCCAATGTGTGATCTGACCAGAATGGACATTGTATCCAATGTGTGATCTGGCCAGAATGGACACAGTGTCCAATGTATGATCTGGCCAGAATGGACACAGTATCCAATGTGCGATCTGGCCAGAATGGACACTGTTTCCAATGTGTGATTTGACCAGAATGGACATTGTAACCAATGTGTGATCTGACCGGAATGGACACTGTATCCAATGTGTGATCTGACCGGAATGGACACTGTATCCAATGTGTGATCTGGCCAGAATGGACACTGTATCCAATGTGTGATCTGACCAGAATGGACACAGTATCCAATGAGTGATGTGACCGGAATGGACACTGTATCCAATATGTGATCTGACTGGAATGGACACTGTATCCAATGTGTGATCTGACCAGAATGGACACTGTATCCAATGTGTGATCTGACCAGAATGGACACAGTATCCAATGAGTGATCTGACCAGAATGGATACTGTATCCAATTTGTGATCTGACCAGAATGGACATTGTATCCAATGTGTGATCTGACCAGAATGGACATTGTATCCAATGTGTGATCTGGCCAGAATGGACACAGTATCCAATGTGTGATCTGACTGGAATGGACATTGTACCCAATGTGTGATCTGGCCAGAATGGACATTGTATCCAATGTGTGATCTGACCAGAATGGACACTGTATCCAATGTGTGATCTGGCCAGAATGGACACAGTGTCCAATGTGTGATCTGGCCAGAATGGACACAGTATCCAATGTGTGATCTGGCCAGAATGGACACTGTTTCCAATGTGTGATTTGACCAGAATGGACATTGTAACCAATGTGTGATCTGACCGGAATGGACACTGTATCCAATGTGTGATCTGACCGGAATGGACACTGTATCCAATGTGTGATCTGGCCAGAATGGACACTGTATCCAATGTGTGATCTGACCAGAATGGACATTGTTCCCAATGTGTGATCTGACCAGAATGGACATTGTATCCAATGTGTGATCTGGCCAGAATGGACACTGCATCCAATGTGTGATCTGACTGGAATGGACATTGTACCCAATGTTTGATCTGGCCAGAATGGACACTGTTTCCAATGTGTGATTTGACCAGAATGGACACTGTATCCAATGTGTAATCTGGGCAGAATGGACACTATTTCCAATGTGTGATCTGTCAGGAATGGATACTGTATCCAATGTGTGATCTGGCCGGAATGGGTATTGTATCCAATGTGTGATCTGGCAAGAATGGACACAGTATCCAATGTGTGATCTGACTAGAATGGACATTGTACCCAATGTGTGATCTGGCCAGAATGGACACTGTTTCCAATGTGTGATTTGACCAGAATGGACACTGTATCCAATGTGTAATCTGGGCAGAATGGACACTGTTCCCAATGTGTGATCTGTCTGGAATGGATACTGTATCCAATGTGTAATCTGGCCGGAATGGGTATTGTATTCAATGTGTGATCTGACCAGAATGGACACTGTATCCAATGTGTGAACAGACCGGAATGGACACTGTATCCAATGTGTGATCTGACCAGAATGGACACTGTATCCAATGTGTGATCTGACCAGAATGGATACTGTATCCAATGTGTGATCTGACCAGAATGGACACTGTATCCAATGTGTGATCTGGCCAGAATGGACACTGTATCCAATTTGTGAACTGACGTGAATGGCCACTGTATTCAATGTGTGATCTGACCAGAATGGACACTGTATCCAATGTGTGATCTGACCAGAATGGATACTGTATCCAATGTGTGATCTGGCCAGAATGGACACTGTATCCAATTTGTGATCTGGCCAGAGTGGGCATTGTATCCAATGTGTGATCTGGCCGGAATGGTTATTGTATCCAATCTGTGATCTGGCAAGAATGGACACAGTATCCAATGTGTGATTTGACTGGAATGGACATTGTACCCAATGTGTGATCTGGCCAGAATGGACCCTGTATCCAATGTGTGATCTGACCAGAATGGACACTGTATCCAATGTGTAACCTGGCCAGAATGGACACTATTTCCAATGTGTGAGCTGTCCGGAATGAACACTGTATCCAATGTGTGATCTGGCCGGAATGGACGCTGTATCCAATGTGTGGTCTGGCCAGAATGGACACTGTATCCAATTTGTGATCAGTCCAGAATGGACACTGTATCCAATGTGTAATCTGGCCAGAATGGACGCTGTATCCAATGTGTGATCTGACTGGAATGGACGCAGTATCCAATGTGTGATCTAGCCAGAATGGACACTGTATCCAATTTGTGATCTGGCCAGAATGGACACTGCATCCAATGCGTGATCTGGCCAGAATGGACACTGTATCTAATGTGTGATCTGGCCAGATTGGACGCTGTATCCAATGTGTGATCTAGCCAGAATGGACACTGTATCCAATGTGTGATCTGGCCAGAATGGACATTGTATCCAATGTGTGATCTGGCCAGAATGGACACTGTATCCAATGTGTGATCTGACCAGAATGGACACTGTATGCAATGTGTAATCTGGCCAGAATGGACACTGTATCCAATGTGTGATCTGGCGAAAGTGGGCATTGTATCCGATGTGTGATCTGGCCGGAATGGACACTGTATCCAATTTGTTATCTGACCAGAATGGACACTGTATCCAATGTGTGATCTGACCAGAATGGACACAGTATCCAATGTGTGATCTGGCCAGAATGGACACTGTATCCAATGTGTGATCTGACTGGAATGGACATTGTACCCAATGTGTGATCTGGCCAGAATGGACATTGTATCCAATGTGTGATCTGACCAGAATGGACATTGTATCCAATGTGTGATCTGGCCAGAATGGACACAGTGTCCAATGTGTGATCTGGCCAGAATGGACACAGTATCCAATGTGTGATCTGGCCAGAATGGACACTGTTTCCAATGTGTGATTTGACCAGAATGGACATTGGAACCAATGTGTGATCTGACCGGAATGGACATTGTAACCAATGTGTGATCTGACCGGAATGGACACTGTATCCAATGTGTGATCTGACCGGAATCGACACTGTATCCATTGTGTGATCTGGCCAGAATGGACACTGTATCCAATGTGTGATCTGACCAGAATGGACATTGTTCCCAATGTGTGATCTGACCAGAATGGACATTGAATCCAATGTGTGATCTGGCCAGAATGGACACTGTATCCAATGTGTGATCTGACTGGAATGGACATTTTACCCAATGTGTGATCTGGCCAGAATGGACACTGTTTCCAATGTGTGATTTGACCAGAATGGACACTGTATCCAATGTGTAATCTGGGCAGAATGGACACTATTTCCAATGTGTGATCTGTCAGGAATGGATACTGTATCCAATGTGTGATCTGGCCGGAATGGGTATGGTATCCAATGTGTGATCTGGCAAGAATGGACACAGTATCCAATGTGTGATCTGACTGGAATGGACATTGTACCCAATGTGTGATCTGGCCAGAGTGGACACTGTTTCCAATGTGTGATTTGACCAGAATGGACACTGTATCCAATGTGTAATCTGGGCAGAATGGACACTGTTCCCAATGTGTGATCTGTCTGGAATGGATACTGTATCCAATGTGTAATCTGGCCGGAATGGGTATTGTATTCAATGTGTGATCTGACCAGAATGGACACTGTATCCAATGTGTGAACTGACCAGAATGGACACTGTATCCAATGTGTGATCTGACTTGAATGGACACTGTATCCAATGTGTGATCTGGCCGGAATGGGTATTGTATTCAATGTGTGATCTGGCGAAAGTGGGCATTGTATCCGATGTGTGATCTGGCCGTAATGGACACTGTATCCAATTTGTTATCTGACCAGAATGGACACTGTATCCAATGTGTGATCTGACCAGAATGGACACTGTATCCAATGTGTAATCTGGCCAGAATGGACACTGTATCCAATGTGTGATCTGGCCAGAATGGACATTGTATCCAATGTGTGATCTGGCCAGAATGGACACTGTATCCAATGTGTGATCTGACCAGAATGGACACTGTATCCAATGTGTAATCTGGCCAGAATGGACACTGTATCCAATGTGTGATCTGGCGAAAGTGGGCATTGTATCCGATGTGTGATCTGGCCGGAATGGACACTGTATCCAATTTGTTATCTGACCAGAATGGACACTGTATCCAATGTGTGATCTGACCAGAATGGACACAGTATCCAATGTGTGATCTGGCCAGAATGGACACTGTATCCAATGTGTGATCTGACTGGAATGGACATTGTACCCAATGTGTGATCTGGCCAGAATGGACATTGTATCCAATGTGTGATCTGACCAGAATGGACATCGTATCCAATGTGTGATCTGGCCAGAATGGACACAGTGTCCAATGTGTGATCTGGCCAGAATGGACACAGTATCCAATGTGTGATCTGGCCAGAATGGACACTATTTCCAATGTGTGATTTGACCAGAATGGACATTGTAACCAATGTGTGATCTGACCGGAATGGACACTGTATCCAATGTGTGATCTGACCGGAATCGACACTGTATTCAATGTGTGATCTGGCCAGAATGGACACTGTATCCAATGTGTGATCTGACCAGAATGGACATTGTATCCAATGTGTGATCTGGCCAGAATGGACACAGTGTCCAATGTGTGATCTGGCCAGAATGGACACAGTATCCAATGTGTGATCTGGCCAGAATGGACACTGTTTCCAATGTGTGATTTGACCAGAATGGACATTGTAACCAATGTGTGATCTGACCGGAATGGACACTGTATCCAATGTGTGATCTGACCGGAATCGACACTGTATCCAATGTGTGATCTGGCCAGAATGGACACTGTATCCAATGTGTGATCTGACCAGAATGGACATTGTTCCCAATGTGTGATCTGACCAGAATGGACATTGAATCCAATGTGTGATCTGGCCAGAATGGACACTCTATCCAATGTGTGATCTGACTGGAATGGACATTTTACCCAATGTGTGATCTGGCCAGAATGGACACTGTTTCCAATGTGTGATTTGACCAGAATGGACACTGTATCCAATGTGTAATCTGGGCAGAATGGACACTATTTCCAATGTGTGATCTGTCAGGAATGGATACTGTATCCAATGTGTGATCTGGCCGGAATGGGTATTGTATCCAATGTGTGATCTGGCAAGAATGGACACAGTATCCAATGTGTGATCTGACTGGAATGGACATTGTACCCAATGTGTGATCTGGCCAGAGTGGACACTGTTTCCAATGTGTGATTTGACCAGAATGGACACTGTATCCAATGTGTAATCTGGGCAGAATGGACACTGTTCCCAATGTGTGATCTGTCTTGAATGGATACTGTATCCAATGTGTAATCTGGCCGGAATGGGTATTGTATTCAATGTGTGATCTGACCAGAACGGACACTGTATCCAATGTGTGAACTGACCAGAATGGACACTGTATCCAATGTGTGATCTGACTTGAATGGACACTGTATCCAATGTGTGATCTGGCCGGAATGGGTATTGTATTCAATGTGTGATCTGGCGAAAGTGGGCATTGTATCCGATGTGTGATCTGGCCGGAATGGACACTGTATCCAATTTGTTATCTGACCAGAATGGACACTGTATCCAATGTGTGATCTGACCAGAATGGACACAGTATCCAATGTGTGATCTGGCCAGAATGGACACTGTATCCAATGTGTGATCTGACTGGAATGGACATTGTACCCAATGTGTGATCTGGCCAGAATGGACATTGTATCCAATGTGTGATCTGACCAGAATGGACATTGTATCCAATGTGTGATCTGGCCAGAATGGACACAGTGTCCAATGTGTGATCTGGCCAGAATGGACACAGTATCCAATGTGTGATCTGGCCAGAATGGACACTGTTTCCAATGTGTGATTTGACCAGAATGGACATTGTAACCAATGTGTGATCTGACCGGAATGGACACTGTATCCAATGTGTGATCTGACCGGAATCGACACTGTATCCAATGTGTGATCTGGCCAGAATGGACACTGTATCCAATGTGTGATCTGACCAGAATGGACATTGTTCCCAATGTGTGATCTGACCAGAATGGACATTGAATCCAATGTGTGATCTGGCCAGAATGGACACTGTATCCAATGTGTGATCTGACTGGAATGGACATTTTACCCAATGTGTGATCTGGCCAGAATGGACCCTGCATTCAATGTGTGATCTGACCAGAATGGACACTGTATCCAATGTGTAATCTGGGCAGAATGGACACTGTTTCCAATGTGTGATCTGTCAGGAATGGCTACTGTATCCAATGTGTGATCTGGCCGGAATGGGTATTGTATCCAATGTGTGATCTGGCAAGAATGGACACAGTATCCAACGTGTGATCTGACTGGAATGGACATTGTACCCAATGTGTGATCTGGCCAGAGTGGACACTGTTTCCAATGTGTGATTTGACCAGAATGGACACTGTATCCAATGTGTAATCTGGGCAGAATGGACACTGTTCCCAATGTGTGATCTGTCTGGAATGGATACTGTATCCAATGTGTAATCTGGCCGGAATGGGTATTGTATTCAATGTGTGATCTGACCAGAATGGACACTGTATCCAATGTGTGAACTGACCAGAATGGACACTGTATCCAATGTGTGATCTGACTTGAATGGACACTGTATCCAATGTGTGATCTGGCCGGAATGGGTATTGTATTCAATGTGCGATCTGACCAGAATGGACACTGTATCCAATGTGTGAACTGACTTGAATGGCCACTGTATTCAATGTGTGATCTGACCAGAATGGACACTGTATCCAATGTGTTATCTGACCAGAATGGACACAGTGTCCAATGTGTGATCTGGCCAGAATGGACACTGTATCCAATTTGTGATCTGGCCAGAGTGGGCATTGTATCCAATGTGTGATCTGGCCGGAATGGTTATTGTATCCAATCTGTGATCTGGCAAGAATGGACACAGTATCCAATGTGTGATTTGACTGGAATGGACATTGTACCCAATGTGTGATCTGGCCAGAATGGACCCTGTATCCAATGTGTGATCTGACCAGAATGGACACTGTATCCAATGTGTAACCTGGCCAGAATGGACACTATTTCCAATGTGTGAGCTGTCCGGAATGAACACTGTATCCAATGTGTGATCTGACTGGAATGGACGCTGTATCCAATGTGTGATCTAGCCAGAATGGACACTGTATCCAATTTGTGATCTGGCCAGAATGGACACTGCATCCAATGCGTGATCTGGCCAGAATGGACACTGTATCCAATATGTGATCTGGCCGGAATGGACACTGTATCCAGTGTGTGATCTAGCCAGAATGGACACTGTATCCAATGTGTAATCTGGCCAGAATGGACATTGTATCCAATGTGTGATCTGGCCAGAATGGACACTGTATCCAATGTGTAATCTGGCCAGAATGGACACTGTATCCAATGTGTGATCTGGCGAAAGTGGGCATTGTATCCGATGTGTGATCTGGCCGGAATGGACACTGTATCCAATTTGTTATCTGACCAGAATGGACACTGTATCCAATGTGTGATCTGACCAGAATGGACACAGTATCCAATGTGTGATCTGGCCAGAATGGACACTGTATCCAATGTGTGATCTGACCAGAATGGACACTGTATCCAATGTGTAATCTGGCCAGAATGGACACTATTTCCAATGTGTGATCTGTCCGGAATGGACACTGTATCCAATGTGTGATCTTGCCGGAATGGGTATTCTATACAATGTGTGATCTGGCCGGAATGGACACAGTATCCAATGTGTGATCTGGCCAGAATGGACACTGTATCCAATGTGTGATATGACCAGAATGGACACTGTATCCAATGTGTGATCTGGCCGGAATGGACACTGTATCAAACAACAAAGAACAAAGAAATGGACACAGTATCCAATGTGTGATCTGGCCAGAATGGACACTGTATCCAATGTGTGATCTGACTGGAATGGACGCTGTATCCAATGTGTGATCTAGCCAGAATGGACACTGTATCCAATTTGTGATCTGGCCAGAATGGACACTGCATCCAATGCGTGATCTGGCCAGAATGGACACTGTATCCAATATGTGATCTGGCCGGAATGGACACTGTATCCAGTGTGTGATCTAGCCAGAATGGACACTGTATCCAATGTGTAATCTGGCCAGAATGGACATTGTATCCAATGTGTGATCTGGCCAGAATGGACACTGTATCCAATGTGTAATCTGGCCAGAATGGACACTGTATCCAATGTGTGATCTGGCGAAAGTGGGCATTGTATCCGATGTGTGATCTGGCCGGAATGGACACTGTATCCAATTTGTTATCTGACCAGAATGGACACTGTATCCAATGTGTGATCTGACCAGAATGGACACAGTATCCAATGTGTGATCTGGCCAGAATGGACACTGTATCCAATGTGTGATCTGACCAGAATGGACACTGTATCGAATGTGTAATCTGGCCAGAATGGACACTATTTCCAATGTGTGATCTGTCCGGAATGGACACTGTATCCAATGTGTGATCTTGCCGGAATGGGTATTCTATACAATGTGTGATCTGGCCGGAATGGACACAGTATCCAATGTGTGATCTGGCCAGAATGGACACTGTATCCAATGTGTGATATGACCAGAATGGACACTGTATCCAATGTGTGATCTGGCCGGAATGGACACTGTATCAAACAACAAAGAACAAAGAAATGGACACAGTATCCAATGTGTGATCTGGCCAGAATGGACACTGTATCCAATGTGTGATCTGACCAGAATGGACACTGTATCGAATGTGTAATCTGGCCAGAATGGACACTATTTCCAATGTGTGATCTGTCCGGAATGGACACTGTATCCAATGTGTGATCTGGCCGGAATGGGTATTCTATACAATGTGTGATCTGGCCGGAATGGACACAGTATCCAATGTGTGATCTGGCCAGAATGGACACTGTATCCAATGTGTGATATGACCAGAATGGACACTGTATCCAATGTGTGATCTGGCCGGAATGGACACTGTATCAAACAACAAAGAACAAAGAAATGGACACAGTATCCAATGTGTGTTCTGGCCAGAATGGACACTGTATCCAATGTGTGATCTGGCCAGAATGGATACTGTACCCAAAGTCTGGTCTGAACTAGATTTTGCATGAAAATAAAGTTAGACTATCCCTTATTGGTCTACTGAGACGGGCTCGCTACCAGTTCTCCTTTTAAAAGTCGAACTTGATCAACCTGAAGTCCCTGACTTTGAAAAAACTGCTGCTCTTTACGCAGTGAGTTCTGACAACAACCACTGTAGAAATGGGTTACTCCACAGGATGTCCCAGCGATACATGTGGTCTTCAGACATAACATGGGTGCTAAAATCCACGACTGGGCCTGACCCCATTCAGTTTCTTGGGGTTAAGTGTCGGGGTGAACCTGTCTGAGCTTGACCCTAATCAGGTGGAATTTCACTGCAGCCCGAATCCCTTCTCCGACATTCTCTTTGTGCTATTCCACTCAGCATGGAGAGGTGTTTTATACAAGTTATTCCTGAACATTCACCACTCCCATAGCATTCTGACGTGCTGTCTAGGGGAGGTGGGGTCTCATGGTGGAGGGCTTTCGACACAGGAGTCCTTCCTTGTTTCATGGGCATAGTGTCGCAAGGAGCAGTCTTGTGAAGTAGGGTTTTAAGCAGATTTACCAAGCCTCAGTTACCCTGTAACTCCTACTGCCTCAATGAGTTCATGTTCCATGTCTGTCTGGATTGCGACACTTCCCTCCCTCCCTATTTGAAGGCATGTAATTCAGAGTCAGCCACATTGATGTGGGCCTGGAGTTACATGTAAGTCAGACTGGGTAAAAATGGCTGATTTCCTCCCCTAAAGGATATGAGTGAACCAGATTGGTGACTATGATAATCAATGGTAGTTACATGGTCACCATTAGCAGCATGGTAGCACAGTGGGTAGCACAGTTGCTTCACAGCTCCAGGGTCCTATGTTCGATTCCCGGCTTGGGTCATTGCCTGTGTGGAGTCTGCACGTTCTCCCTGTGTCTGTGTGGGTTTCCTCCGGGTGCTCCGGTTTCCTCCCACAGTCCAAAGACGTGCAGGTTAGGTGGATTGGCCATGATAAATTGCCCTTAGTGTCCAAAAAGATTAGCTGGGGTTACTGAGATAGGGTGGAGGGGTAGGCTTAAGTGGGGTGCTCTTTCCCTGTGCTGGTGCAGACTTGATGGGACGAATGGTCTCCTTCTGCACTGTAAATTCTATGATTAATGAAACTAGCTTTATGTTCCAGAAATACCGCCAGTAGCTGTGATAGGATTTGAACCTATGCACCCATAGCATCAGCCTGGGTGCCTATAATACTACTCCAGTGACAGTCCCACAACACCACCATCTGGCTGCATCTCCCTTGTTCCTGATCGTTGACCACTTGGTGCAGAAGGGAGGCGGCAAGCTCGCTTGACCAAGGTGACCATCCACAGGTCCAAGCAATGGGTTGTCAATGGGATCATTTGGCCTGTTTGTCCACCTCTCTCCTGTGTGTTTATCTGCACCCAGATATGCCTGGAAGGAGCACATAGCATCGACTGGTATGCTTGTGAAATTCTCTGAGCAGTGGGCCCCACCGGACTGGAGCGTATTGCGGACACTGGTAAAATATTAAGATTAAATTTGATACATTCCCTTTGTTTTCATTCCTAATTTGGATTTTACTGTTTGAGCCCCTTTAAAAAGGGGGCACATTTGTTGATTTATGTTTTCATTGGTGATACTTAATTGACCAACAGAAGGGGAGAACCGATTCACTAATTGGATTTTGAAACCAGATTAGCATTCACACAACTAATCCTGAAGCTGACCAACAAACCAATTAATTTTAATTCAACTCCCCATTAAAACGCCAGCACTAAAGTTCTATTCTCAAGGGATGGAGTTGGAAGTAGCAAAGTTGTTTCTCGAGCCTTGATTAGAGCACACTTTGAATACTGTGCAACAGGGCTGCTTTCCATTTTATATAAAGAATCTCGGGGTACTGGCGAAGGTGCAAGGGTGAGACCAGAACTGAGGAGTTGTACCTTATTGGGAAAGATTGTACCCTACCGTGGGTGGCACTGTTGATTCACAGCGTCAGGGTCCCAGGTTCGATTCCCAGCTTGGGTCACTGTCTGTGCCGTCTGTGTCTTCTCCCCGTGTCAGTGTGGGTTTCCTCCGGGCACCCCGGTTTCCTCCCACAAAAGACGCACTGTTAGGTGAATTGGATATTCTGAATTCTCCCTCTGTGTACCCAAACAGGCGCTGGAATGTTGCGACTTGGGGATTTTCACAGTAACTTCATTGCAGTGTTAATGTAAGCCTGCTTGTGACAATAATAATGATTGTTGCTGTTATTATTGTAAGACTGAACATGTTAGTTCATTTCTCGATTCATGATGGCTGAGGGGGGCAGCCAGATTCTTGGGGTTATGAAAACGTTTGCAGGGTTGATGTTGAAAAACATGTCTTCATCTGAGTGTCTAAAACAAGGAATCATAGATATAAAATAGTCACCAAAAAGCCAAGAAGAGAATTTGCAAGAAATGTCTTTATCCAGGGAGTGGTGAGTTTGGGTGTGGCTTGCTGATGCATGGTGCAGTTGAGGGGGATACACTTAAGGGGAAATTAAGTAAATGACGAGGGAGCAACAAATGGAGGTATATGTTGATAAAATAAAATGAAGGCGTAGCGGAAGACTGTGGAGCATAAATACAGGCATCAGCAAATTGACCAAATGGCCCATTTCTATGAAATTTGATATAATTCTACAAATATGCGTAACATCCAAACAATGGGATGTTGATGAAGTAACCAGAGCTGGCTACTGATCAAACTAAATGGGTGTTTAAATGTAATCCTGAAGCTGTTCAGTTGAATAATCTTTCAAAGGGTTAATTAATAGCAGGAAACTATTCGAAGGATACAATTTAATCTTTGGATACATCTTTGACATTGAAAGAGCATGACCATGAGTCAAGAAACATTAACCAGATCCCAGTATATTTGATACTTTATAACTTTTTGTCTTTGTTCATTATAGTTCACTGTTCAGTCCAGGCTGGACAGGGTTTTGTACTAAAGCAAAATTTAAAAGTCTTCCCTGAAATAGCTTGGAGTTTTAAAAGGAAAACAAAAATATTTTGCCTTGCACCTAGCTTCAAATTGAAGCTAAACTATTGGGCTGCAATTTTCTCTTCACTGGGTCCTCTTGCTCTTTGGGAACTGTGACAACACTAGTTTCAATCAGATTCAGAACAATCAGTAATAATTTTATTTGGATGGGTAGTAGAGAGTGTGGAAGAATTGAGGGGCAAAATGCAACACAAGGTGACAACCTTCGAGCAGCAAGTGATTAAGGGTTGATGCGGTCCAGTTATTAAGGAATTTTAAAAGCCACGTCAAAGCTGAAATAGAAAATAAATAATGGATACAATTGTAAATTATAGAAGCAATATGAGCTAAACATAACTTATAAGAAATGTAATTAAAAGAATCTTTTGTGCTAGTTCCCATGCTTGGTTTAATTGGTCCCTCTCAGCCCTGGTAAGCATATAGTGTATCCCAGTTCCATAGGTTACACTCTACTGCAGTACTTATGGAGTAATGCTTTCTGGAAGGTGCTACCCTTTGGACAAAATATTAAACTGATGTGTCCCTCCGCCTAGACAAATGAATGTTCCATTGGCACTATGTGAATAGGAAAGATTGTGAGTCTGTCCTGGCCAGCATTTCTCCTTCCACAAATCCCAAATTGATTTATTGATTATTCATCTCATATTTGTTTGGGGATTCTGCAGAGAATCTTGCTTTGTAGACAAACACAGCAGCCGGTTTATGAAAAGTACTTCACTGGGTAATCTTTGAGATGTTTGCATGACTCAGAGTTGATACACAATGCAAGTGCTTCTTGGGTGGTCGTGAAGATGGTTGGAACTCAAAAGCACTATTGGGGGATCGTAGAGACGTCTTCTGTTGTCATTAGTGAATGATGCATTTCTGTATGAGATTGCCCATTAATGGTGAGGACTGTGATTCACTAGTAATTATGTTGAGTGTCTAAACCCAATTTTAGATTGGGTGCTTGCCGATGCTATAAAGCGAGGATGCTCCTTCCACATGACTGATCCAATTTCAACTTTGGTCTTACAGGTTTGTGGAGAGGTGGTACAGTACTGGTCCCAATAGGAATTCCATCCAAATATATCGGGTAGGGACTGGAATTAAGTTGCAGCTGAAGGGCCAATAATGAGAGGGCAGCGAAGGGGACATTGCAGGGGAGTTGGGAAAGAGGCAGGGGAGTGGAACTAACTGGATTGTTCTTCAAAAGAGTTGCCACAGTTGGGCCAAATGGCCTTTTGCAGAGCTGTATAATTCCCTGGTACTCCCTGTGATTTGAAGTGATGATTGCCTGCCCTGGACATTTATCAGTCAGCAGAATAGAGGCCTTTAAGAATGCCGGAGCTTGGAGATGTTAGAATATTAAAAAGAGGTTTACAGTGGGAGTTGAATCAGTTGGCAGCACCTTCTTGTTTACAATTCAAGGACACCATTCTACTAGTGGAGTTCTCCAGATTCCAGAGGTAATCAATTACACTTGATCTGCGTTGGCACTTAAATTAGTATCTGTTACAGAAAGGAAGCAGATGCAAAAAAGGAATTGGCAAACTGGAGGGGTTAAAGGACAAGGACAAACCTGTCTCCATTCTTTGGGAGACAGCCAAAGCTTACTTGAGAGAGTATATTATAGCATATGTCTCGTGATGGGCGAAAAAAACATGATAGATTACATCCAGAGTTTGAGACTGAAATAGGTGAGCACTGACACAATGCAAATCCTGGACTGCTTATTACAGTGTGATGGGGAAGCAACAGGTGGGGGATGAAGGCAGCGAAGGAGAGAAAATTGAATGGAAAGTCATGATTGCCCACTCAATCCACCTCATAGTGAATGTACAAAGAGTTCCAGGCGTCTAATAGAGAGCAAGGAAAGGGGAAATAAATAAATCTTATGATAGGGCCTTAGTTTAATGTGTCGTCTGAAACCTTCGATTGGGCGGCTTCCGGTAATGGAGCGTCAGCCTAGATTTGGTGCTCAAGTCTCTGTAGTGGGACCTGAACCAACAAACGTCTGACTCTTGAGACGAGAGTGTTCCCCAACTGAGTCACGGCGAACCACGAACAAGCGCACAACGGGCGACTCTGAAATCCTGCGCTCTCAACAGAAACCATGGGCTGATGCCAATTCTTCAATCTGCATTCCTGGCGGGGCCATGGAATCAGGTCCACAAGCAGCTTAAATGGAGGTTTTTGTGACAATTCAGAAGAATATCTTTCTCCAGATAAATTTACGTTAGCGGCTACACTCTTTGTCACTTTTCAATCGTGAGGCTGTTCTTATGGAAAGGGTTAAATCGGCAGTCCCTGAACAATGTCTGAAAATGATACAAGATTACTTTTCTTTACATGCAGTGTTATATACACATGCCTACATTTTATGAAAGATGTCACACACACACGGTCACAAATCAAATATTGAACGCACCTATTTCTACAAAGAATCCAAAATGTCCCTCACTCGTCTTGCTGGTTTCTGGTGGTAGGTTTTCCTGATGACTCCACTATGGAATGCTCTGCCTGGTGTGCGGCTGATCCTCAGGAGCAAGGCTCAACCCCGAGTTTGTGCTGAGCTGGTTCACTCCCCAATGGAAGCAGCTGGGGTGAGCCTGGATGGATCTGAACAATCAGAGATAGTTTCTCTCCACGCCACGCACCAATAGAGCTACAGGCTAATGCTGAATGGGCATTGTGATCCAGGTTGAACAATGGGACACTGACCAGTGCTCCTTGTTTCAAAGCTGTATAATGGTTTTAGCTACGAGTGCACTTGGGATGTTCCCAGATCTTGGGATGCTCCCAAGTCTTGGTTCCTGCCAAAATTGCACTGCTCCCTGTAATGGAAGGAAAAGTGGGTTGCAACCCCCACAGGGAGAAAGTGTGCAGCACAAACTCTATATTGAACAAACCAAGTCTCCACCTGTGTGGATTTCTCAGTAAACTGGTCGTTGATTCTTCATGGGCAGAGGGAGCCAGGCTGAGATATAAAATTCAAAATTGTAAAGGATTTTCTAAAGGGAGAAATTATTTCCATTGGCAGGAGGGTTGGTAACCAAAGGAGACAGATTTAAGAAAAGGAGCAAAGAAATCCAGGGAGGAAATGTGGAGACTTTTTAATGCAGTGAATTCTTACATACTGGAATGCGCTGTATTAAAGGGTGTGGGGAAATAGTTCCAATATTAACATTCAAAAGGAAATTGGGTAGCTACCGTGAAAAGAAAATAAGCTGCCAGGCTGTGGGTCAAGGGCAGGGGAGTGGGAATAATTTGATATCTCTTTCAAAAAGATAGTCCACATATGATTCAGACATCGGTGACCCAAAATAAAGCTTGAATATATTGGTGAGTTTCACTAAGCCAGTAGGGAGCTTTGACAATTGCTATTTAAAACTCATAGATAACCTTTCAAGTAACACACAACTTCTGAAACATTGATATTTTTGGGGCTGTAGATATTCCTTCAGGGAAGCACCTTCATGTCAAGGTGGACTTCTTTTGTAGCCAAGGACAGGAGTAAAACTTTTTCTGACTGACAACAGAGAGGCAAATTACTTCTTCTGTCTACGGCTGAGTGTAGGGAAGTTCACACATTTATTTACAAGAGAACAAAGTGTTCAGAGACTTTGTTAGAATCTCATTTCTCAGAAGTCCTTTGCTCTTTATTTTGGTCAGGGTCTTTTCATTGAACTCTGCGGCACGCATCATTCACCCTCGAGTTCACGTGTGGCCTGGTTCTCTCCTTTATCGTGGCTCTGTCGATCTGATATTCAGGTGCCTTTCTGAAGGGCTTCCATTCCAGTTTTCAGATGTTGGGTGAGTTGGGATTCAGAGTTTCCCCCACTTCTTCTCCTGTTCGCTTGGTAAAGAAGACAAAGGGAAAGTCTTTGGCAGCTGGGGTTATTCCAGTTCCCACACCTCCAAATGAAAAGGGGCCCGCTTAAGGTAGAACTGTTGGTCTTAGAGATTACTGTAGGAGGAGGGCCTGGCCTCCACTTGGCAACTGCCCACAGTCGCACGATTGAAACCAGGAGATCATTGTGTTGGCTAATGGCAAGACCAAAGCCATGCCCCCTCACTCTGTGATGTAGCATACCTCAGCATTCCAAACAGTGACTCAAGCAAAGTGCCAGTTGTGATTATGGCCCTTGACAATAAATTAGTGGGCAACACTGATTAATCCCTCCCCCCCACTCCACGTCATCAAGTTTCCAATAGTCATTCTGCAGTCATCATGAGGTCCTGCCCTTGGCCTCTGGAACCAAAAACTCTGAAGAAAATTTGGCAAAGTTTAAGAATGCACCATCTACACAACGTTACGCTGTTTCTTTTCCTCCATCCCCCCAAAAAATGTACGACATAAATTTTATAAGTTTTTTTTCATAGGACAGACTCCATATTTTCACACCACTCATGGTCCTCAAGGTTGTAGATAAATTTGGTCTTTTGTGAATGAGGTTGGCTAGAGTCCCTCCCCACAGTGTCCAACGTTAAGGTTGAGGCAAAAAGGTCGCTCGCAGTCAGCGGCTGGAGATTTCTCTCATCGTCTCTAATATACTTGCTGCCGTTTCTCCTCAAGCAGTGCCAAGTGGTCGTGTACAGGATGAATGCAAATGTCTTCAGTGTGATGGCGATGCTAATGTAGAGGTGCCGGTAAACCACGTTGTCGTACAGCATGCACGCCCCCAGCTCCCCACAGACAGTGGTCCAGAACAAGCAGGTTGAATCGATCCCAGCACCAAATATGAGAGGAGGAGGGATGAAACCTATCAGAGGGAAGAAAATTGAAAAGGGTTACGGGTGAAAAAAAAAATTGACCAGTAGGTAAATGATTATCACATCAAAGGATTGACATTATGTGCATAATTTATTCCCCCCCCCGCCACCACCCTGCTGAAGCTGCTGACTCAGATTGTATTGGTGCCAAATTGTTAGTGGAATTCTGCGTGACACAAGGTGTTGGTGAGGCCACATCTGGAGTATGGTGTTCAGTTTTGGTCTCCTTACCTGAGAAAGGACATATTGGCACTGGAGGGAGTGCAGAGGAGATTCACTAGGTTGATCCCAGAGTTGAGGGGATTAGATTATGACGAGAGGTTGAGTAGACTGGGACTGTACTCATTGGAGTTTAGAAGGATGCGGGGGGATCTTAGTGAAACATATAAAATTATGAAGGGAATAGATAGGATAGATGCGGGCAGGTTGTTTCCACTGGTCGGGGAAAGCAGAACTAGGGGGCATAGCCTCAAAATAAGGGGAAGTAGATTTAGGACGGAGTGTAGGAGGAACTTCTTCACCCAAAGGGTTGTGAATCTCTGGAATTCCTTGCCCAGTGAAGCAGTTGAGGCTCCTTCTTTAAACGTTTTTAAGAAAAAGATAGATACCTTTCTAAAGAATAAAGGGATTTGGGAATATGGTGTACGGGCCGAAGAGTGGAGCTGAGTCCACAAAGATCAACCATGATCTCATTAAATGGCGGAGCAGGCTCGAGGGGCCAGATGGCCTACTCCTGTTCCTAGTTCTTATGTTCTTATGACATCTTGCCCAGTTGACAAGGGGCAGCCAGGTGACTTGTAGTGACTCTATCATCTCCTAACTTCAGATGAACATACCGTGTGTCACACCAGGCACCTTGCTCATTTCTTTCCCAGATCCACGTATTGTTCAACTGAACTGGACAGGAAACTGGTGGAATGAAATTGGGAGTTAACTTTGTGGGGTAGTCACAGGTGTAGAGCTGCACCCCATCACAGGTGCAACATACTGTAGCAGTCCAAAGTGTGGCGCTCGAGGATAATGTCCATCACATCACCTTGGATGTAGAAAGCTGGCACATTAGTTAACGTGATCCCAATCTTATATAATCCCGACAGAGCAGAAGGGGGCCATTCGGCCCATCGAGTCTGCACCAACCCTCTGAAGGAGCACCCTACCTAGGCCCAATCCACCACCCTATCCCCATTACCCCGTAACCCCATCTAGCCTTTGGTATAGTGAGGGGCAATTTAGGGTGGCCAATCCACCTAACCTGCACATCTTTGGACTGTGGGAGGAAACCAGAGCACCCGGAGGAAACCCACGCAGACACGGGGAGAACGTGCAAACTCCACGCAGTCACCAGAGGCGGGAATTAAACCCCCTGGCGGCATGAGGCAGCAGTGCTAACCACTGTGCTACCGTGCTGCCCAGTTTCCAAGGAAGGGCGGCATGGTAGCACAGTGATTAGCACTGTTGCTTCATGGTGCCAGGGTCCCAGGTTTGATTCCCGGCTTGGGTCACTGTCTGTGCGGAGTCTGCACGTTCTCCCCATGTCTGCGTGGGTTTCTTCCGGGTGCTCCGGTTTCCTCCCACAAGTCCCGAAAGACATGCTGTTAGGTGAATTGGACATTCTGAATTCTCCCTCCGTGTACCCGAACAGGCGCCAGAATGTGGCGCCTAGGGGCTTTTCACAGTAACGTCATTGCAGTGTAAATGTAAGCCTACTTGTGACAATAAAGATTATTATTATTAAAGGTGTCAACCAGGAAATCAGTGACCATTTAGCTCAATGTTGATAATGGGGTAGTCACTTGAATCATTACAAATGAAGCAATTGAGGATCACGGGTTTAAACTGAATAAGGTTCTGGCGTGAGAAGGATGATGTGCCTGGGAAATCTGATGGTATTTATTTGGGAATGTGACCATATTTGTGGATGGAAGTATGACTGATGCATCATACATTTTGACTTTTGGAAGCATTTGGCAAGTGACTCCACAAAGTACATAACTAAGGTGATGCGCTTGGAATTGAGCTGCCGATTGGATAGGAAACTATCTTTGGATGAAGAAGCATTGAGAAGTCCTGAATAAGAATCGTTGGAGCCACAACCAATGATTAATAGAATTCCACGCAGTTCAGTTTTGGAAGTTCTGTTCTTCATATTTTCCTAATGGCCTTCACAAATGTACGAGAGTCAGAGCTGAACAGGACAGTGAGCTGTATTGAGCAGAAAAAGCTATCATTCAAAAAGGAATCACATCTCGACAGATGACTGGCACATGATATTCATGTAAATGCACGATAATTCAGCAAGATGCTAAACCCAGAGAATCTAAGCGCTTAATCAAGGCTACAATTATGCAGATGAGATAGGAGGAAGACTGGGTGTGCTGGTTGAGAGATTATTGATTATGGCCCCATAATAAAAAGCAGTGGTTATCAGCATGTGTTTCATATACCGTTGGATTACTGTGAGGGGAATTGATTACAAAAGGATGTTAGAACATAGAACATTACAGCGCAGTACAGGCCCTTCGGCCCTCGATGTTGCGCCGACCTGTGAAACCACTCTAAAGCCCATCTACACTATTCCCTTATTGTCCACATGTCTATCCAATGACCATTTGAATGTCCTTAGTGTTGGCGAGTCCACTACTGTTGCAGGCAGTGCATTTCATGCCCTTACTACTCTCTGAGTAAAGAACCTACCTCTGACATCTGTCCTATATCTATCTCCCCTCAATTTAAAGCTATGTCCCCTCATGCTGGACATCACCATCCGAGGAAAAAGGCTCTCACTGTCCACCCTATCCAATCCTCTGATCATCTTGTATGCCTCAATTAAGTCACCTCTTAACCTTCTTCTCTCTAACGAAAACAGCCTCAAGTCCCTCAGCCTTTCCTCATAAGATCTTCCCTCCATACCAGGCAACATTCTGGTAAATCTCCTCTGCACCCTTTCCAATGCTTCCGCATCCTTCCTCTAGTGCGGCGACCAGAATTGCACGCAATACTCCAAATGCGGCCGCACCAGAGTTTTGTACAGCTGCAACATGACCTCATGGCTCCGAAACTCAATCCCTCTACCAATAAAAGCTAACACACCGTACGCCTTCTTAACAACCCTCTCAACCTGGGTGGCAACTATCAGGTATCTATGTACATGGACACCGAGATCTCTCTGCTCATCCACACTGCCAAGAATCTTACCATTAGCCCAGTACTCTGTCTTCCTGTTATTCCTTCCAAAATGAATCACCTCACATTTTTCTGCATTAAACGCCATTTGCCACCTCTCAGCCCAGCGCTGCAGCTTATCTATGTCCCTCTGTAACTTGTAACATCCTTCCGCACTGTCCACAACTCCACCGACTTTAGTGTCATCTGCAAATTTACTCACACATCCTTCTACGCCCTCCTCCAGGTCATTTATAAAAATGACAAACAACAGTGGCCCCAAACAGATCCTTGTGGTACACCACTAGTAACTGGACTCCAGTCTGAACATTTCCCATCAACCACTACCCTTTGTCTTCTTCCAGCTAGCCAATTTCTGATCCAAACTGCTAAATCACCCTGAATCCCATGCCTCCGTATTTTCTGCAGTAGCCTACTGTGGGGAACCTTATCAAACGCTTTACTGAAATCCATATACACCACATCAACTACTTTACCCTCATCCACCTGTTTGGTCACCTTCTCAAAGAACTCAATAAGGTTTGTGAGGCACGACCTACCCTTCACAACACCGTGTTGACTATTTCTAATCAAATTATTCCTTTCCAGATGATTATACATCCTATCTCTTATAAACCTTTCCAAGATTTTACCCACAACAGAAGTAAGGCTCACTGGTCTATCTTCAGTTGTACAGGGTATTGGTGAGACTACATCTGACATATTGCGTATAGTATTGGTCTCCTTATCTAAGGGAATATGTAAATGTGTTAGGGACAGTTCAGGGAAGGTTTACTAGACTAATACCAGGAATGGGGGAGGTTAGCTTATGACAAATGGTTGGAGAGGTTTGGTTTGTAACTACCGGTGTTTAGAAGAGGAGACTTGGTCACAATTTTAAGATCCTGAGGGGTATTGACAGGGTGGATGTGGAGGGGATATTTCCTCTTGTTGGAGAATCTGGAACTGGAGGAAACAGTTTAAATATGAGGGGTTGCTCATTTCAGTCAGGGATTGGGAGAATATTTTTCTCTCAGAGGTTTATGAGTCTCTGGAGCTCCTCAAAAGGCAGTGGAAACAGAGTCTTTGGGCAGGATTCTCCGTTTGGGAGACGATGGGTGGGATTCTCCGGCCGCGCCCACCTGAGATCAATGGACCTTTACATGGTCCGCGAACCGCCCGAGGCGATCTTGTGGCGGGCGAGGTGGAAGAATCCAGCCGTTTGTTATGTTGCAGGAGGTGGATTGTAGCAGATTTGCACTCCCCTGAGCAAGCAATTCAGTGGGGGGGAGGTGCGAATCCCGCCCGGCCGCCCCGACGCCGGCTGCCCTATTCTCCGGCGGCGTTTTTCGGGGGCCGGCAATTCTCCGGGCCCTGATTGTCCGAGTGACCGTCCAGTTTGGCCCAGTCCCGCCGGCATGAATTACTCACCTCACACCTGGCAGATAAGTGTGCTGGGGTGGTGTCCTGGGGGGCGGGGGGGGGGGGGCGGGGGGGGGGGACCGGCGCGGAGAAGAGAACCCCCGCGCATGCGCGGAAAAATGCCAGCCGGTCTGTCCATGGCTGGAAATACGCTGACCAGTGTGTGCATGTGCGAGATCATGCCGGCCATTCCGCACATGCGCGAACTCGCGCCGGCCCTTTGGCGCCGACTGGAGCGGCGCCAACCACTCTGCCGTCAACCTAGCCCTCGATAAATTGGAGAATTCATCACTTTCAGGGGCTGTTGATGCCGGAGTGGTTGGCGCCGGTTTTACCGCCGGCGTGGGTCATAGCCCCATTTTCAGAGGATACTGCCCAGGGTCCAGGATGTCTCCAAACGGGTAGAGGGCATCCTGAAGGGGGAGGGCAAACAGGCAACGGTCGTTGTACATATTGGCACTAACGACATAGGCAGGAAGGGGCATGAGGTCCTGCAGCAGGAGCTCAGGGAGCTAGGCAGAAAGTTAAAAGACAGGACCGCTAGGGTTGTAATCTCGGGATTACTCCCTGTGCCACGTGCCAGTGAGGGTAGAAATAGGTAGGTAGAGCAACTAAACACGTGACTAAACAGCTGGTGTAGGAGGGAGGGTTTCCGTTATCTGGACCACTGGGAGCTCTTCCGGGGCAGGTGTGACCTATATAAGGACGGGTTGCATCTAAACTGGAGAGGCATAAATATCCTGGCCGCGAGGTTTGCTAGTGTCACACGGGAGGGTTTAAACTAGTATGGCAGGGGGTGGGCATGGGAGCAATAGGTCAGAAGGTGAGAGCATTGAGGGAGAACTAGGGAATAGGGACAGTGGGGCTCTAAGGCAGAGCAGACAGGCAGAAGTTGCTGAACACAGCGGGTCTGGTGGCCTGAAGTGCGTATGTTTTAATGCAAGAAGTATTACGGGTAAGGCAGATGAACTTAGAGCTTGGATTAGTACTTGGAACTATGATGTTGTTGCCATTACAGAGACCTGGTTGAGGGAAGGGCAGGATTGGCAGCTAAACGTTCCAGGATTTAGATGTTTCAGGCGGGATAGAGGGGGATGTAAAAGGGGTGGCGGAGTTGCGCTACTGGTTAGGGAGAATATCACAGCTGTACTGCGGGAGGACACCTCAGAGGGCAGTGAGGCTATATGGGTAGAGATCAGGAATAAGAAGGGTGCAGTCACAATGCTGGGGGTTTACTACAGGCCTCCGAACAGCCAGCGGGAGATAGAGGAGCAGATAGGTAGACAGATTTTGGAAAAGAGTAAAAACAACAGGGTTGTGGTGATAGGAGACTTCAACTTTCCCAATATTGACTGGGACTCACTTAGTGCCAGGGGCTTAGACGGGGCGGAGTTTGTAAGGAGCATCCAGGAGGGCTTCTTAAAACAATATGTAGACAGTCCAACTAGGGAAGGGGCGGTACTGGACCTGGTATTGGGGAATGAGCCCGGCCAGGTGGTAGATGTTTCAGTAGGGGAGCATTTCGGTAACAGTGACCACAATTCAGTAAGTTTTAAAGTACTGGTGGACAAGGATAAGAGTGGTCCTAGGATGAATGTGCTAAATTGGGGGAAGGCTAATTAAGTGTCAGTTGAAAGGAATTCAGGACCGGCATGTTCCTGTGAGGAAGAAGGATAAATACGGCAATTTTCGGGAACCTTGGATAATGAGAGATATTGTAGGCCTTGTCAAAAAGAAAAAGGAGACATTTGTCAGTGCTAAAAGGCTGGGAACAGACGAAGCCTGTGTGGAATATAAGGAAAGTAGGAAGGAACTTAAGCAGGAAATTCAGGAGGGCTAGAAGGGGTCACGAAAAGTCATTGGCAAATAAGGTGAAGGAAAATCCCAAGGCTTTTTACACGTACATAAAAAGCAAGAGGGTAGCCAGGGAAAGGGTTGGCCCACTGAAGGATAGGCAAGGGAATCTATGTGTGGAGCCAGAGGAAATGGGCGAGGTACTAAATGAATACTTTGCATCAGTATTCACCAAAGAGAAGGAATTGGTAGATGTTGAGTCTGGAGAAGGGTGTGTAGATAGCCTGGGTGACATTGAGATCCAAAAAGACGAGGTGTTGGGTGTCTTAAAAAATATTAAGGTAGATAAGTCCCCAGGGCCTGATGGGATCTACCCCAGAATACTGAAGGAGACTGGAGAGGAAATTGTTGAGGCCTTGACAGAAATCTTTGGATCCTCACTGTCTTCAGGTGATGTCCCGGAGGACCGGAGAATAGCCAATGTTGTTCGTCTGTTTAAGAAGGGTAGCAAGGATAATCCAGGGAACTACAGGCCGGTAAGCCTTACTTCAGTGGTAGGGAAATTACTGGAGAGAATTCTTCGAGACAGGATCTACTCCCATTTGGAAGCAAATGGACGTATTAGTGAGAGGCAGCATGGTTTTGTGAAGGGGAGGTCGTGTCTCACTAACTTGATAGAGTTTTTTGTGGAGGTCACAAAGATGATTGATGCAGGTAGGGCAGTGGATGTTGTCTATATGGACTTCAATAAGGCCTTTGACAAGGTCCCTCATGGTAGACTAGTACAAAAGGTGAAGTCACACGGGATTAGGGGTGAGCTGGCAAGGTGGATACAGAACTGGCTAGGTCATAGAAGGCAGAGAGTAGCAATGGAAGGATGCTTTTCTAATTGGAGGGCTGTGACCAGTGGTGTTCCACAGGGATCAGTGCTGGGACCTTTGCTGTTTGTAGTATATATAAATGATTTGGAGGAAAATGTAACTGGTCTGATTAGTAAGTTTGCAGACAACACAAAGGTTGGTGGAATTGCGGATAGCGATGAGGACTGTCAGAGGATACAGCAGGATTTAGATTGTTTGGAGACTTGGGCGGAGAGATGGCAGATGGAGTTTAATCCGGACAAATGTGAGGTAATGCATTTTGGAAGGTCTAATGCAGGTAGGGAATATACAGTGAATGGTAGAACCCTCAAGCGTATTGAAAGTCAGAGAGATCTAGGTGTACAGGTCCACAGGTCACTGAAAGGGGCAACACAGGTGGAGAAGGTAGTCAAGAAGGCATACGGCATGCTTGCCTTCATTGGCCGGGGCATTGAGTATAAGAATTGGCAAGTCATGTTGCAGCTGTATAGAACCTTAGTTAGGCCACACTTGGAGTATAGTGTTCAATTCTGGTCGCCACACTACCAGAAGGATGTGGAGGCTTTAGAGAGGGTGCAGAAGAGATTTACCAGAATGTTGCCTGGTATGGAGGGCATTAGCTATGAGGAGCGATCTCACTGGAACGAAAGAGGTTGAGGGGCAACCTGATAGAGGTCTACAAAATTATGAGGGGCATAGGCAGAGTGGATAGTCAGAGGCTTTTCCCCGGGGTAGAGGGGTCAATTACTAGGGGGCATAGGTTTAAGGTGAGAGGGCCAAGGTTTAGAGTAGATGTACGAGGCAAGTTTTTTACACAGAGGGTAGTGGGTGCTTGGAACTCGCTATCGGAGGAGGTGGTGGAAGCAGGGACGATACTGACATTTAAGGGGCATCTTGACAAATACATGAATAGGATGGGAATAGAGGGATACGGACCCAGGACGTGTAGAAGATTGTAGTTTAGTCGGGCAGCATGGTCGGCACGGGCTTGGAGGGCCGAAGGGCCTGTTTCTGTGCTGTACTTTTCTTTGTTCTTTGTTTGTTCAGTATCTCTCGCCATGTAAATTTATGCGAGGAATATGAGGGATTATCGGTATCGGGCCGGCATTTTGAGCGAACGGCCCAATAGCAAAGTCCTGCGGCCGTCCCACCTCAGCACCCCACATTGCAAAGCAGCTCCCCCTCCCCGGATTTTTGAGTGCCCCCCCCCCTCCCCCAAGTTTGGCCAGACGTCTGATTCTCCGACCGGTCACGATCTGCGTTGCCGACGTCCTGGGGCGCAGAATCCCGCCCTTTGAATATTTTAAAATCAGAACTAGATCCATTCTTGATTAACGAAGGTCGAGGTTATAATCTGATCAGCCATGATCTCATTGAATGGCGGAGCAGGCTCGAGGGGCCGAGTGGCCTGCTCCTGCTCCTAATGTTCGTATGACACAAAGTCCCAACTAACTAATATGAGAACTTTCTGGATAACTTTTAGAATATTGCATTTAGTTCTGTGTTGACACGGAATGGAAAAAAGTGACTAGAAACATTCTCAACTTTGGGTCATTGAATTGAATATTCATCACAGAGCAATCCACATAAGTGCCTCTTCCATGGGGCCCCACGTCCAACCCCTCCAGCACTGTGGCTGCTGAAGGTGCTGTCTATACAATGCAATGCAGCAACTCAGCAGGGCGAGCTTGTCATCAGCATCCCACGCTGTGACATCTATGATCAAAAACGGAAAATAGCAGCTAAATGAGGGAACATCAGCACCTTCAAGGCAAATACCATCCAGCATACACTCCCACTCTTTAATCATTCGTGGAGAAAATCCCTAACATCATTGTGGGAGCACCACAGAGGCTAATAATAACACCCATTGTAGTGGCAAATTATATATCCTCCCATTGCAATCTGGTGAATTTGCTATCAATTGAATCCTTTGCCATAGCAATTAGGAAGCATTCTTGCATAAAAGGGAGTGAAGCAATTAGGCGAAACTATTGTCACTGACATTTCACATCAAATCGTAAACCCTGATTAGAAAGGGTATGGAAGAGTGCTGAAGGAATGAGGGGCTTGGTTATAGAGAAGGTTTGGGCAGGTTGGACTGTCATCCATGGAGTAAACAAGGTTAGGGAGGTGAACTGATTGAGATTTGCAAGACGACGAGAGGCTTCAACGTGAGTAGGTGGAGAAACAGTTCTTCTCTCTGGCGAATGGATCCATGACCAGAGGTCACAGATTGAAATTCATTGCCAAACGGTCTTGACAGGTGAGAAATGTTTGCAACTCAGAGCTTTTGGAGGCAGGAATGCTCCAACCTAAAAGGTGGAGGAACTTTTAAAGGGAATTAGATAATAATAATAATCTTTACTGTCACAAGTAGGCTTACATTAACACTGCAATGAAGTTACTGTGAAAAGCCCCTAGTTGCCACATTCTGGCGCCTGTTCGGGTACACAGAGGGAGAATTCAGAATGTCCAATTCACCTAACAGCACGTCTTTCAGAACTTGTGGGAGGAAACCGGAACACCAGGAGGAAACCCACACAGACACAGGGAGAACGTGCAGACTCCGCACAGACGGTGATCCAAGCCGGGAATCGAACCTGGGACCCAGAATTATGACTCAATAAAAACCTGGAATTAAAAGTCTGGTGATGACCATGAAACCGTTGTCGATTTTGTCGTCAAACCCATCTGACTTGTTAATGTCGTTTTGGGAAAACAAATCTGCCATCCTTACCCGGTCTGGCCTACATGTGACTCCAGACCCACAGCAATGTGGTTGACTCTTAAATGCCCTCTGAAATGGCCCAGCAAGTCACTCAATTCAAGGGCAATTAGAGATGGGCAATGAATACTGGCCCAGCGCACATCCCTCGAGCAAATTAAAATAAATTAAGCAATTTTAACAAAATAGCACAGGTGGCTTTTCTTTTGCCCAATTTAGATTTGAATGAATGGATAATTCACATTAAGAAAATGTATAAACATTAGATGGATTTCAAAACCCTTTCAATTGATCTCAGTAGAGTTTAACTTGGTCTGAAAAATTTAATAATGTTCTTATTTTCATTTGGACAAATTTCTGTCCATTAATTACCCTTCAATTCATTTAACCTGCTATCCTTGCATCAACATGAACCAATTTCAGTTTAATATTATACAAAGGCAGCGTCTGATTGCAAAATCCATTCAATTCCCTCGGTGAGGCAGTCTCAAAACTCAGGATTGGCACTGTGTGGAGCGTAACCCCAGTCCGGTGTAACGTTGAATATTAAAAATGATTTTGGGAGGTGAGGGTGTATATCCTGAACCTCCTCCTGCCCGAAACAAACCTCGGATATTGACACTCACGCAGTTCTGGTCTCGTGCACATTCCCGATTTTACTTCCTCCACAATTGTTGCAATAATAAACGTTATTGTCACAAGTAGGCTTACATTAACACTGCAATGAAGTTACTGTGAAAAGCCCCGAGTCGCCACATTCCGGCGCCTGTTCGGGTACACAGAGGGAGAATTCAGAATGTCCAAATTATCGAATTGCAAGTCTTTCAGGTCTTGTGGGAGGAAACGGGAGCACCCAGCGGAAACGTACGCAGACACGGGGAGAACATGCAGACTCCACACAGACAGTGACCCACGCCGGGAATCGAACCTGGGACCCTGGAGCTGTGAAGCCATAGTGCTAACCACTGTGCTACCATGCTGCCCACAGTAGCCATGCCTTCAGCTGCCAAGAACCCAAACTTTGGCATTCCCTCCCTAACCATTCCCATCTCTCTTACCTCTCTCTCCTGCTTTGGGACACGTCTTCAAACCTACCCCTTTGACAAAACCCTGACCTAATATCTCTTTGATGTGGCTGCCTGTTACATTGACGACACTCCTGTGAAGCACTTTGGATGTTTTGCCACGTTGCAGGCACTATAGAAATGCAAGTTGGTTTTATTGTGGTATTGGGGGAAATTAGCTTAAGCTCCCACTCCAGATCAATGCCTTCCGCTTGAATGCTTGAGTGTGCGTGTCGGAGAAGAAACAGGACATATCTCAGGGGCGATGCTAACTCTCTCAACTGACTCATCCAACATGACACTGAGGGCAACGCCCAGCACATACTGTGTTGAGTGAGATGCTCTTGCTCAAAAAAAGTCCTTCTTCCCTCTGCCTTTGTCTTGACATACATAGAAAACATAGAAAATAGGAGCAGAAGGAAGCCATTCATCCCTATGAGCCTGGTCAGCCATTTATTATGATCATGGCTGATCCAAACAATAAATGATGAATCGGGGGAGGTACCAGAGGGCAACATTTAAGGATTAATGCCAATGGATTGTCTCGAACAGTCAGCCAAGAACCCAAACAAACATAACACAGTCAGAGCTTCCCTGAACATTGTACATGAATAATTAACCTGGCACTTGGGAAAGTGGAGGAAGTGACAGATTACATCAGCATTTAATTTGATCATTAATATTGAAAACATTGGCCCTTCTGCAGATGACATGCAGTAAGTGATGATACTAAACTTTGCAACTTACTCCAGCAATGCAGCAGTGAATCCTGAAGTGCTGAATGGTTTTTATTTAGTGGTTTACACAAATTGCTGACAAAGCAAACAATTTCGCATCGGTCAATAAACCTTGAAGCGGCTGGGGCAAACTGCGACTTTTGAGTGTTTTTTAAGAGAATTAAACTTCAACAGTTGTAACAAAATAATTGATTTCAATCGCTATCTTGGGAAGGTGGATTGATAATGCTAATTACGGCAATTTTAAAATTCGCTATTAAGCAATGTGGGTGTAAATTCTGCTGATCCTAATGGGGTGGTTAATTCAAAGGGAGCTTGGGTTGGAAATAGAGATAAAACACAATGGGCGGGATGGGTGACCCCCTCCCCTGCCCCATGCTGTGTCTTGTAGAGATGGACTGCCATTAGCCAGAGGTGGGATCTTCCGGTCCCGCGGATGTCAACGGTTTTCCCGCTGCTCGCACCTTCCGCTGCCAGGAACCCGCAGCGGGGGTGTCGCGACCGGCGGCTCTGGAAGGGTGGGAAGATTTCAGCCAGTATCGCAAACCCCTCTGAGCGAGGCTTCACATAAGAACATAAGAACTAGGAACAGGAGTAGGCCATCTGGCCCCTCGGGCCTGCTCCGCCATTTTAATGAGATCATGGCTGATCCTTGTGGACTCAGCTCCACTCTCCGGCCCGTACACCATATCCCCGAATCCCTTCATTCTTTAGAAAGGCATCTATCTTTTTCTTAAAAACGTTTAAAGAAGGAGCCTCAACTGCTTCACTGGGCAAGGAATTCCAGAGATTCACAACCCTTTGGGTGAAGAAGTTCCTCCTACACTCCGTCCTAAATCTACTTCCCCTTATTTTGAGGCTATGCCCTCTAGTTCTGCTTTCCCCGACCAGTGGAAACAACCTGCCCGCATCTATCCTATCTATTCCCTTCATAATTTTATATGTGTCAATAAGATCCCCCCTGCATCCTTCTAAACTCCAATGAGTACAGTCCCAGTCTACTCAACCTCTCGTCATAATCTAATCCCCTCAACTCTGGGATCAACCGAGTGAATCTCCTCTGCACTCCCTCCAGTGCCAATATGTCCTTTCTCAGGTAAGGAGACCAAAACTGAACACAATACTCCAGATGCGGCCTCACCAACACACTATACAATTGCAGCATAACCTCACTAGTCTTGAACTCCATCCCTCTAGCAATGAAAGACAAAACTCGATTAGCCTTCTTAATCACCTGTTGCACCTGCACACCAACGTTTTGCGACTTGTGCACCAGCACACCCAGGTCCCTCTGCACAGCAGCATGTTTTAACATCTTACCGTTTAAATAATAATCCATTCTGCTGTTATTCCTCCCAAAATGGATAGCCTCACACTTGGCAACATTGAATTCCATCTGCCAGACCCTAGCCCATTCACCTAACCTATCCAAATCCTTCTGCAGACTTCCAGTATCCTCTGCACTTTTTGCTTTACCACTCATCTTAGTGTCGTCTGCAAACTTGGACACATTGCACTTGGTCCCCAACTCCAAATCGTCTATGTAAATTGTGAACAACTGCGGGCCCAACACTGATCCTTGAGGGACCCCACTAGTTACAGGTTGCCAACCAGAGAAACACCCATTTATCCCCACTCTCTGCCTTCTGTTAGTTAACCAATCCTCTACCCATGCTACCACTTTACCCTCAATGCCATGCATCTTTAGTTTATGCAGCAACCTTTTGTGTGGCACCTTGTCAAAAGCTTTCTGGAAATCCAGATATACCACATCCATTGGCTCCCTGTTATCTACTGCACTGGTAACGTCCTCAAAAAATTCTACCAAATTAGTCAGACACGACCTACCCTTTGTGAACCCATGCTGCGTCTGCCCAATGAGACAATTTCCCTCCAGGTGCCCCGCTATTTCCTCCTTAATGATAGATTCCAGCATTTTCCCTGCAACCGAAGTTAAGCTTACCGGCCTATAATTACCCGCTTTCTGCCGACCTCCTTTTTTAAACAGTGGTGTCACATTTGCTACTTTCCAATCCTCTGGGACCACCCCAGAGTCTAGTGAATTTTGATAAATTATCACTAGTGCGTTTACAATTTCCCTAGCCATCTCTTTTAACACTCTGGGATGCATCCCATCAGGGCCAGGAGACTTGTCTACCTTTAGCCCCATTAGCTTGCCCAATACTGCCTCCTTAGTGATTACAATCATCTCAAGGTCCTCACCTATCATATCTTTATTTCCATGATGTGGAGATGCCGGCGTTGGACTGGGGTGAGCACAGTACAAAGTCTTACAACACCAGGTTAAAGTCCAACAGGTTTGTTTCGATGTCACTAGCTTTCGGAGCGCTGCTCCTTCCTCAGGTGAATGGAATCTTTATTTCCATCAGTCACTGGCATGTCATTTGTGTCCTCCACTGTGAAGACTGACCCAAAAAAACCTGTTCAGCTCCTCAGTCATATCCCTGTCTCCTATTATTAAATCTCCCTTCTCATCTTCCAAAGGACCAATATTTACCTTAGCCACTCTTTTTTGTCTTATATATTTGTAGAAGCTTTTATTATCTGCTTTTATGTTCTGAGCCAGTTTACT
This sequence comes from Scyliorhinus torazame, assembly GCF_047496885.1. Classification (NCBI taxonomy): domain Eukaryota; kingdom Metazoa; phylum Chordata; class Chondrichthyes; order Carcharhiniformes; family Scyliorhinidae; genus Scyliorhinus; species Scyliorhinus torazame. Next base: position 20,522,963 of record NC_092718.1, on the reverse strand, counting down.
TTCATAGTCTACCTTACTCTTCTTTATGGCTTTTTTAGTAGCTTTCTGTTGTCTCCTAAAGACTTCCCAGTCCTCTAGTCTCCCACTAATTTTTGCCACTTTGTATGTTTTTTTTTTCAATTTGATACTCTCCCTCACCTCTTTAGATATCCACGGTCGATTTTTCCCCTTTCTAATACCGTCTTTCTTTTTTGTCGGTATGAACCTTTTCTGAACACTGTGAAAGATCGCTCGGAAGGTTCTCCACTGTTCCTTAACTGCTTCACCATGAAGTCTTTGCTCCCAGTCTACCTTAGCTAGTTCTTCTCTCATCCCATTGTAATCTCCTTTGTTTAAGCACAAAACAGTAGTGTTTGATTTTACCTTGTCATCCTCCAACTGTATTTTAAATTCCACCATATTGTGGTCGCTCCTTCCAAGAGGATCCCGAACTATGAGATCATTAATCAATCCTGCCTCATTACACAGGACCAGATCTAGGACCGCTTGTTCCCTTGTAGGTTCCATTAATACTGTTCTAGGAAATTATCCCGGGCACATTCTATAAACTCCTCCTCAAGGCTGCCTTTACCAACCTGGTTAAACCAATCGATATGCAGATTAAAATCTCCCATGATAACCGCTGTACCATTTCTACATGCATCTGTTATTTCTTTGCTTATTGCCTGCCCTACCATCCTGTTACTATTTGGTGGCCTATAACTACTCCTATCAGTGTCCTTTTCGCCTTACTATTCCTGATTTCCACCCAAATTCATTCAACCTTGTCCTCCATAGCACCAATATCATCCCTTACTATTGCCCGGATGCCATCCTTAAACAACAAAGCTACACCACCGCCCTTACCGTCCATTCTATCCTTTCGTATAGTCTGATACCCTTGGATATTTAACTCCCAGTCGTGACCATCTTTTAACCATGTTTCAGTAATGGCCACTAAATCATAGTCATTCACGATGATTTGCGCCATCAACTCATTTACCTTATTTTGTATACTACGAGCATTCAGGTAAAGTACACTTATGCTGTTTTTTATGTCTTTGTTATGAATCCTAACACCTTGATCAGTAACTTTTCGCAATTTATTTTTCCTCTTACCCTTTCTCCTAATTTTCCTTGTCTTTGAACCCACATCTCTACATAATAACCTGTCACGTAACCTGCTGCCTTGATCTCCATTAACCATTATACTGTCCATAGCTTTACATTTCCCTTCCCCCCCAACTTGCTAGTTTAAAGTCCTTGTGACCAACCTATTTATCCTATTCGCTAGAACACTGGTCCCAGAATGGTTCAGGTGAAGACCGTCCCAACGGTACAGGTCCCTCCTGCCCCAGAACTGATGCCAATGCCCCATGAAATGGAATCCCTCTTTCCCGCACCACTCCTTTAGCCACGTGTTAACTTCTCTAATTTTCTCAACCCTATGCCAATTGGCACGTGGCTCGGGTAGTAATCCAGAGATTATAACCCTGGAGGACCTGTCCTTTAATTTAGTCCCTAGTGTTTGATAATCCCCAAACAGGTCCTCTTTCCTAGTCTTACCGATGTTGTAGTCCCAATGTGGACCACAACAACTGGATCCTCCCCCTCCCTCTCCAAAATCCTTTCAAGCCGATCAGAGATGTCCCTCACCCTGGCACCGGGCAGGCAACATACCATGCGGGACTCTCGATCTGGCTTACAAAGGATGCCATCAATCCCCCTAATTATAGAATTCCCTACAACTACCAATTGTCTTTTTGCTCCCCCCTCTTGAATGGCTTCCTGTGCCACGGTGCAGTGGTCAGTCAACGCATCCTCCCTACAGCCCTCTTCCTCATCCACACAGGGAGCAAGTACCTCATACCTGTTTGACAAGGTCAAGGGCTGAGGCTCCTCAACTCCTAAACTCAGGATCCCCCTACCTGCCTCCCTTGCAGTCACACCACTCTGTCCCTGACCACTGTCCGAATTAACAGTACTTATTCTACCGGGTGTGACTGCCTCCTGAAACAAAGCGTCCAGGTAATATTCCCCCTCCCTGCTGTGCCGCAGTGTGTGCAGCTCGGTCTCCAGCTCATCAATTCTGAGCCGAAGTTCCTCGAGCAGCCAACACTTGCTGCAGATGTGGTCACTGATGGTCTCAATGGGATCCACCAGTTTCATCATCATACAGCAACAGCACATCACCTGTCCAGCCATATTCAACTAGTTAATTAATTTAAATATTATTTTAAAAAAAACAAATTCTTTGTAGAACCTCAAGGATAAACCCGAACACCAACAAAAACACAGCCGTCTCTCGCCACTAACCCGAACTCAGTCACTCACCTAAACTCAGATGCATTCTGTTCCAATCAGCACTCCGTGACTAAAGGTACTCCTGCCACACCTTTTGTGCACTTACCTCTCCCAGCACTGTCCAGGCTCTCTCCTCCCGCGCTTTTTAAACCTCCCGGCTCTCTCCTCAGGCGCTGTTTTCGCTGTCCCGGCTCTCTCCTCCCGCGCTTTTTAAATCTCCCGGCTCTCTCCTCCCGCGCTTTTTAAATCTCCCGGCTCTCTCCTCCCGCGCTTTTTAAATCTCCCGGCTCTCTCCTCCGGCGCTGTTTTCGCTGTCCCGACTCTCTCCTCCCGCGCTTTTTAAATCTCCCGGCTCTCTCCTCCGGCGCTGTTTTCGCTGTCCCGGCTCTCTCCTCCCGCGCTTTTTAAAACTCCCGGCTCTCTCCTCCGGCGCTGTTTTCGCTGTCCCGGCTCTCTCCTCCAGCGCTTTTAAAATCACCCGGCTCTCTCCTCCGGCGCTGTTTTCGCTGTCCCGGCTCTCTCCTCCCGCGCTTTTAAAATCTCCCGGCTCTCTCCTCCGGCGCTGTTTTCGCTGTCCCGGCTCTCTCCTCCCGCGCTTTTTAAATCTCCCGGCTCTCTCCTCCGGCGCTGTTTTCGCTGTCCCGACTCTCTCCTCCCGCGCTTTTTAAATCTCCCGGCCCTCTCCTCCGGCGCTGTTTTCGCAGTCCCGGCTCTCTCCTCCCGCGCTTTTTAAACCTCCCGGCTCTCTCCTCCGGCGCTGTTTTCGCTGTCCCGGCTCTCTCCTCCCGCGCTTTTAAAATCTCCCGGCTCTCTCCTCCGGCGCTGTTTTTGCTGTCCCGGCTCTCTCCTCCCGCGCTTTTTAAATCTCCCGGCTCTCTCCTCCGGCGCTGTTTTCGCTGTCCCGGCTCTCTCCTCCCGCGCTTTTTAAATCTCCCGGCCCTCTCCTCCGGCGCTGTTTTCGCTGTCCCGACTCTCTCCTCCCGCGCTTTTTAAAACTCCCGGCTCTCTCCTCCGGCGCTGTTTTCGCTGTCCCGGCTCTCTCCTCCTGCGCTTTTTAAATCTCCCGGCTCTCTCCTCCGGCGCTGTTTTCGCTGTCCCGGCTCTCTCCTCCCGCGCTTTTGAAATCTCCCGGCTCTCTCCTCCGGCGCTGTTTTCGCTGTCCCGGCTCTCTCCTCCCGCGCTTTTGAAATCTCCCGGCTCTCTCCTCCGGCGCTGTTTTCGCTGTCCCGACTCTCTCCTCCCGCGCTTTTTAAAACTCCCGGCTCTCTCCTCCGGCGCTGTTTTCGCTGTCCCGGCTCTCTCCTCCTGCGCTTTTAAAATCTCCCGGCTCTCTCCTCCGGCGCTGTTTTCGCAGTCCCGGCTCTCTCCTCCCGCGCTTTTAAAATCTCCCGGCTCTCTCCTCCGGCGCTGTTTTCGCTGTCCCGGCTCTCTCCTCCTGCGCTTTTAAAATCTCCCGGCTCTCTCCTCCGGCGCTGTTTTCGCTGTCCCGGCTCTCTCCTCCCGCGCTTTTGAAATCACCCGGCTCTCTCCTCCGGCGCTGTTTTCGCTGTTTTCACACTGGCAGTCCAGGGTCGTTGAATGGATCCTGTATACCTAAAATGCCCCCTTTTTCTTCCAAAAGTGCCGGGGATCTTACTTGCAACCAGCGGAGAAGGCAGGGGGTTGGTTTAATGTTGAGAAAGTTCAAGGACAGCTGGCATGCCCCGGCTCTTCAGTAGGTCACAGAAGCATTAGCCTAGAATAATGTGCTCTAGGTTATGTGGGATGTGAATCCACAACCTTCCAGTTTAAATGTAAGAATGCCATCACTTGAACCAAAGTTGATACATTGTTAGAGGTCACTTTGCGAGTATTTGAGTATTCCATGGTGTTTTTACCTGTGGCAAATGCTTCACTCTCATACACCGCGAGCGGAATTTGCTGGCCGTTCTCGCTGGTGGGGTCTTCCAGCCCTGCTGACAGCGAATCCCCACCGTGGACAGCATGGTAGCACAGTGGTTAGCACTGTTGCTTCACAGCGCCAGGGTCCCAGGTTTGATTCCCGGCTTGGGTCGCTGTCTGTGCGGAGTCTGCACGTTTTCCCCGTGTCTGGGTTTCCTCCGGGGGCTCCGGTTTCCGCCCACCAGTCCCGGAAGACGTGCTGTTAGGTGAATTAGGCATTCTGTATGCTCTCTCCGTGTACCTGAACAAGCGCCGGAATGTGGCGACTGGGGGCTTTTCACAGTAACTTCATTGCAGTGTTAATGGAAGTTTACTTGTGACAATAAAGATTATTATTATGGATTTCCTGGCGTTGGGGGTGGGGGGGGGGGGGGGGGGGGGGGGATGCATAGTACGGGGAAACTCCGTTGACAGCGGTGGGGTCAGAAGATCCTGCCCCCAGCAAATGTCAGGCCGCCTCCGCCACTGTGAAACACGAAACCCCGCCCCACTTCCCACCAAACTTCAGTTTATTCTTTCCTGGGACTTGAAAATGACAAAACCTCTTTCCTCTGTGTATTCAATGACCCCAGCAATCTTTCAATATACAAACTTGGGGTCACCCAGCCATTCATTCCTGCTTCTTCGCATCTTCTTACCCACTGTTTGCAACCTTGGCCTCACATGATGGCCCTTCACCACACGGCTTTCTCAATTTTAATATGTAAAGAAACAAGCATGCAGAAACTCACCAAGCAATCGCAAAAGCAGGAACAGAACGCCCAGCGCATACGACTTGAGCTCAGGATTAACAGCCCTGAAGGAAGACAGGAAAAACACGAACAGACTGAATGGGAGTTAATTAGCACGCTCATAATCAATTTGTCCTGTGACTGCACTGCGACTGGCTACATCCACCGCAATTATTTCTTTCACAAATTACAAACCTCTTCAAACAGATGACCTGAAGCCAGACGGAATCAAAACTGAAAGCAGTGTTTCCGGACGAATGTTTATTATTTTCTGAATCATTAACGTTCAGCTAGGACATCTTCTGACCTTTTCACGTCTTTTGATACTGGGATTCATTACAAAGCGAATGATTTAGTGATGCATTGTGCATTTTGTTTCCCCTCCCCCACGCTATTCGCTGTGTGTTTCTTAACATGATCAGGCAAATTAAACTAAAAACAAGGAAGTTGACCACCCGAGGCCTGGATTTTCGCAATGACAGAGAGCCACTCTGTCACTGCAGGAATGTCGGAGGAGGGCGAAATCCAGAATACATTCCCCAAACATGGCACCTACCATTTTTGTGGGGGCAGGAATGAGGCAGGGTCACGTTTAGTGCTTGTCTATTTTGCACGAGCTAATGAAGGAGCTACGCTCTGAAAGCGAGTGATTCCAAACAAATCTGTTGGACTTTAACCTGGCGTTGTAAGACTTCTTACTGTTTTGCAGAGGCAGCTGACCATGTGTGAATCCCAACGAGCGGATTCTCCGTCGGCGGGATCCTCCACTTCGCCGGCAGCACACTCACGGCCGCTGATTTCCCGACAGCATGGAGGTGAATACAATGGGAAGCTCCATCGGCCGGCGGCCGGGACGGGGCACCCCGCTGCCGGCGGGGGTGCGGCGCACCAGAAAACGGGTGTGGCGGGACAGAGAATCCCGGCCAACGTGTGCCGAAAAGAGTAGGAAGGAGCAGGTATAAACCTTGTGGATTTCGTTGGAGAGCTAAAGATGTCCTTTTGGAGAGGCGCAGGGACTTATTTGCAATTTGTTCCAAAGTTGCATTAACTGCCCCAGAAGTGGCAAATATTCAATAGCAACAGTCTGGCTTTAACGTAAGCGAGTAGGAGGGTGGGGTTGCTGCACTTGTTCGGGCAATTTTTAATTTGCTCCTACAGACTCATGCACCCAGGTGCCTGAAAGAACATGGTGCCAAGTGTAGCGCACAAAGACTCCGAGAGACGAATAGAGTGAAGTCGATGAGGCTTTATTAAGCGTGTCTGTTCCCCCGCAGCTCGATAGTAGACTGGCCTGCGGGGGAGGACTCCGGCTTCTTATACTCCGCCTTCAGGGCGGAGCTAGAGGTCAACGGCCAACCAGGACCCGGGATCTATCAGCCAATGACATTAGGGCTTCCAGTCCCACATGACCCCTAATACATACTACCACATTCACCCCTTGTCAAAAATGAACCCGGCGGGGTGATGCTTCACATGGTGGTAAGGGTTTACAGGGCTGGTCCTGGGAGGAAAACATTCATATGGCAATACAGTATGTACAATTTTGTCCTGTTTCAACTATTTACAGAAGGTATCGGGAGAAAAAGCAAAATGTTCTTGTGAAAAGTCCATATATTGATTTAGATCGACGCCACGAGTCGGTCGGGCGGTCTGGTCGTCCGTGTCGATCGCCTCGGCCCCGGTGGTGGTGGTGGTGCTTGTTCCGGTGTTGTCGTCTCCGGGAGCCTTACGGTTTCAGCTTGGGCTTTATTCTTGGTCGGGCCTGAGGGGAGGGGAACCGATCCTCCTGGGAAGGGGGCGGTCGCGGGGTGCGGCGGTGGCAGGAAGGGGGGGGTTGGGTGAATGGTGTCGGGGGGGTGTGTGTGTTGCCGGCGGGCGCCAGATCCCGCAGGGAGACCGTGTCCTGTCGGCCGTCGGGGTACTCCACGTAAGCGTACTGCGGGTTCGCGTGGAGGAGGTGAACCCTTTCGACCAACGGGTCCGCCTTGTGTGCCCGCACATGCTTTTGGAGCAAGATGGGTCCTGGGGCCGCCAGCCAGGTCGGCAGCGACGTTCCAGAGGAAGACTTCATAGGGAAGACAAGGAGACGCTCATGAGGCGTTTGATTAGTGCTCGTACACAATAGCGACCGGATGGAGTGGAGAGCGTCCGGGAGGACCTCCTGCCACCGTGAAACTGGGAGGTCCCTGGACCGTAGGGCCAGTAGGACGGTCTTCCAGACCGTGCCGTTCTCCCTCTCTACTTGCCCGTTCCCCCGGGGGTTGTAGCTGGTCGTCCTGCTTGAGGCTATGCCCTTGCTGAGCAGGAACTGGCGCAGCTCATCACTCATGAAAGAGGACCCCCTGTCGCTGTGGACGTATGCGGGGCAACCGAACAGTGTGAAGATGGTGTTCAGGGCTTTAATGACTGTGGCCGCGGTCATGTCAGAGCAGGGGATGGCGAATGGGAAGCGAGAGTACTCGTCCACCACATTAAGGAAGTATGTGTTGCGGTCGGTGGAGGGGAGGGGCCCTTTGAAATCCAGACTAAGGCGTTCAAAGGGGCGGGAAGCCTTAATCAGGTGCGCACCATCCGGCCTGAAAAAATGCGGTTTGCATTCTGCGCAGATGTGGCAGTTCCTTGTGACTGTACGGACCTCCTCTAAAGAGTATGGGAGGTTGCGGGACTTGATAAAGTGGAAAAGCCGAGTGACCCCCGGGTGGCAGAGGTCCCCGTGGAGGATTTGGAGGCGGTTAATTTGTGCGTTGGCACATGTGCCGCGGGATAGGGCATCGGACGGCTCGTTCAGCTTTCCGGGACGATACAAGATCTCGTAGTTGAAGGTGGAGAGCTCGATCCTCCACCTTAAGATCTTGTCATTTTTGATTTTGCCCCACAGTGCATTATCGAACATGAAGGCTACCGACCGTTGGTCGGTGAGGAGAGTGAATCTCTTGCCGGCCAGGTAATGCCTCCAATGTCGCACAGCTTCCACTATGGCTTGGGCTTCCTTTTCCACTGAGGAGTGGCGGATTTCTGAAGCGTGGAGGGTTCGGGAGAAAAAGGCCACGGGTCTGCCCGCTTGGTTAAGGGTGGCCGCTAGAGCTACGTCGTAGGCGTCGCTCTCGACCTGGAAGGGGAGGGACTCGTCGATGGCGCGCATCGTGGCCTTTGCGATATCCGCTTTGATGCGGCTGTAGGCCTGGCAAGCCTCTGTCGACAGAGGGAAGGTCGTGGTCTGTATTAGGGGGCGGGCCTTGTCTGCGTACTGGGGGACCCACTGGGCGTAGTATGAAAAAAACCCCAGGCAGCGTTTCAGGGCTTTTGAGCAGTGCGGGAGGGGAAATTCCATGAGGGCGCGCATACGTTCGGGGTCGGGGCCTATTATCCCATTGCGCACTACGTAGCCCAGGATGGCTAGCCGGTTGGTGCTAAAAACGCACTTGTCCTCGTTGTACGTGAGGTTCAAGGCTTTGGGGGTCTGGAGGAATTTTTGGAGGTTGGCGTTGTGGTCCTGCTGGTCGTGGCCGCAGATGGTTACATTGTCGAGATACGGGAACGTGACTCGCAACCCATGTTGATCAACCATTCGGTCCATCTCCCGTTGGAAGACCGAGACCCCGTTTGTGACGCCAAATGGGACCCTTAGGAAATGGTATAATCGCCCGTCTGCCTCGAAGGCTGTGTACTTGCGGTCACTTGGGCGGATGGGGAGCTGATGGTAGGCGGATTTGAGGTCCACGGTGGAGAAGACTTTATATTGGGCAATCCGATTGACCATGTCGGATATGCGGGGGAGAGGGTACGCGTCTAGTTGTGTGTACCTGTTGATGGTCTGGCTATAGTCTATGACCATCCTTTGTTTCTCCCCTGTCTTCACTACTACCACCTGTGCTCTCCAGGGACTATTGCTGGCCTGGATTATGCCTTCCTTTAGTAGCCGCTGGACTTCGGACCGAATGAAGGTCCGGTCCTGGACGCTGTACCGTCTGCTCCTAGTGGCGACGGGTTTGCAATCCGGGGTGAGGTTCGCAAACAAGGACGGGGGTTGCACCTTGAGGGTTGCGAGGCCGCAGATAGTGAGTGGGGGTATTGGGCCGCCGAATTTGAAGGTAAGGCTCTGTAGATTGCACTGGAAATCTAATCCCAGTAATGTGGGGCGCAGAGTTGGGGAAGGACGTGTAGTTTGTAGTTTTTGAACTCCCTCCCCTGCACCGTTAGGGTAACTATGCAGAAACCTTTGATCTGTACGGAGTGGGATCCTGCAGCTAGAGAAATCTTTTGTGCGCTGGGATAGGTGGTCAAGGAACAGCGTCTTACCGTGTCGGGGTGGATAAAGCTCTCCGTGCTCCCGGAGTCGACTAGGCATGGTGTCTCGTGCCCGTTTATTAGCACCGTTGTCGTCGTCGTCTGGAGTGTCCGGGGCCGAGCTTGGTCGAGCGTTATTGAAGTAAGACGTGGTTGTAGTAGTGGAGCGTCTTCCTCGAACCCCGTGGAGCCGTCGACACTGGGGTCCGTTGTTGCCGTCCAAGATGGCGTCGGGGATGAACAAAATGGCTGCCCCCTTACATCGCACATGGCTGGGGGTCACAAGATGGCGGCGGGGGTGGACAAAATGGCCCCCCCCATGCGTCGTACAGGTCTGGGGTGGTCCAAGATGGCGGCGCCCTTCCTCCCCTCGTGGTGGCCGGGACCCAAAATGGCGGCGTCTGCGGGTCGCACATGGGGCGCTGGGGGGGTTGGGGAGCGTTAGGAACGCGCGGGGCTCCCTCATCTCTGGGGACAGCGGTGGTCGGGACCCAAATTGGTAGCGCCGGCGGGTCATACATGGGGCGCGGGGGGGGGTTGGGGAGCGTAAGCGGCGTGCAGGGCTCCCTGTTCTCCCGGGACCGCGGTGGTCGGGACCCAGAGTGGCTGCGCCTGCGGGTCGTACATGGGGCGCTGGGGGGGTTGGGGAGCGTAAGCGGCGTGCAGGGCTCCCTGTTCTCCCGGGACAGCGGCAACCTCGCGGGACTGGCACACAACCGCGAAATGGTCCTTTTTCCCGCAGCTCTTGCAGATTGCTGCGCGGGCCGGGCAGCGCTGCCGGGGGTGTTTCGCCTGGCCGCAGAAATAGCAGCGGGCGCCCCCGGTGCGACTTGGCGTTTGGACCGCGCAAGCCTGTGGGGTGTCCGGGGGGGGGGGAGGGGTGGGTTTGTCGCGACGGGTACGTACGGAGCCCAATGGGCAGCCGCGCGGTCGGGGCCGTAGGCGCGGGTATTACGCGCGGCCACGTCTAGGGAGGCTGCTCGGGCCCGTGCCTCTGAGGGTCCTAGCGACTCTTTTTCTAGAAGTCTTTGGCGGATTTGGGAGGAGTTCATACCTGCCACAAAAGCATCGCGCATTAACATGTCCGTGTGTTCATTTGCGTTCACCGAAGGGCAGCTGCAGGCTCGTCCCAAAATCAGCAGCGCGGCGTAGAATTCGTCAATCGATTCTCCGGGACTTTGCCGTCTCGTCGCGAGCTGGTAGCGAGCGTAGATTTGGTTAACTGGGCGGACATAGAGACTTTTCAGTGCTGCAAACGCCGTCTGGAAATCCTCCGCGTCTTCGATGAGGGAGAAAATCTCCGTGCTTAACCTCGAGTGCAGGACCTGTAGTTTTTGGTCTTCTGTGACCCGGCCGGTGGCCGTTCTGAGGTAGGCCTCGAAACAAGTCTGCCAGTGCTTGAAGGCTGCTGCCGCGTTCACTGTGTGGGGGCTGATCCTCAGGCATTCCGGGATGATCCTGAGCTCCATAGTCCTTTTTAGGCACGCTTAATAAATTGTAGCGCACAAAGACTCCGAGAGACGAATAGAGTGAAGTCGATGAGGCTTTATTAAGCGTGTCTGTTCCCCCGCAGCTCGATAGTAGACTGGCCTGCGGGGGAGGACTCCGGCTTCTTATATTCCGCCTTCAGGGCGGAGCTAGAGGTCAACGGCCAACCAGGACCCGGGATCTGTCAGCCAATGACATTAGGGCTTCCAGTCCCACATGACCCCTAATACATACTACCACACCAAGGAAGATACAACATGGGCATGGCACCCTCATACATGGGCACCATAGAAGCAAGTGAACATGAGCAAGAAGAGGTTTTCCTTCATGTGTGTGCAAGGTTTCCTGGCAGCTGCCATGCCTCCTTCATACTAAGGAATTCCCAACCCCTTCACCTCTTGCAGGCAACAACGCAGACCTATGGCTATTTTCTTGGGGACAAAGGCTACCCTTAAGGAACCTGGCCAATGAGCCCCTTAGGCGTCCTCAAGATGAAGGAGAACACAACTACATCAGCAACTGAGCAGGCCATTGGCATTTAAAAAATCGAGGTGCCTCGATTGCCCGGGTGGAGCTCTGCAGCATGTCCCAGCAAGGGTATTCAGGTGTGTTGCATGCTGCATAACATTGTGCAGCAGAGGGACCTACAACGCAAAGGGGTAGACGCCATGGCCGGAGCTTCAACTTCTGAGGAGGAAGATGATGAGGAAGATGGTGGGGGGAGAGGAGCGGGGAAGGAGGAGGAGGATCCTGTTAAGGAGGATGAGGAGGCCGTTAGCAGCGGATGCGAGCATGGAATTTCAGACCAAGGTTCAGGGCCTCTGTACTGTCACTCATCAGCTTTCAAAATCATAATGAGACTTTCTCCTTTGTTAAACATCCTCATTGTCAATTCTTTGTGATAAAAATGATTGTGGATCCTAAGACATGCAAATTGAAAGGAATGGAATACTTTCCAATTTCAGGCACACAAACTCAGCCTTGACCCCTTGCAAGTCAGGCCCAGCATGGAGCAGACACAGGACAATGTTCCATTTACACTATCCCAAAGTCTGGTGCAGTCTGATGCTTCCATTGGGTCAGATACAGCACAGGTTAGATGCAGTGTTCAGCTACACCAACAATGTCGTTCAGCAGTGACCTCAAGAGTTTTTGCTCCTGCATCACTCTTTCCTAGTGGCCGCTCTGGGTGAGATTTACTTTCTTAATGTCCAATTGTGGCGATTTCATTGTTTTTAAAAATTATTTATTCTTTCATAGGATGTGCGAGTCACTGGCTAGTTCTGTTGTGGTGAGCTGCTCGCTAGTTGTGGGCCCCACACCAATGGGTTATCTTCATTTCACAAACAAATCTGCTAAAGCTAATTGGATCCCATCTGTCTGGACCAGGTGTGAACCAAGGTCCCAGGGATGAAAGGTTAGTGGGCTGGATTCTCTGTTCCTGAGACTAAGTGTTGACGCCGGGGCACGAATCGTGGACTCTCACGGCAGCAAAACTGGCGCCGAACCTGGATCGATTCAGCAGCTGTGGAGGAGCTCGCACCGGAGCCACGTAGATCACTATCGATTCCAATGAAAAACGGTGTGGAATTCACACTAATCCCAGCTAACAAGGTGGCACTGGTTGCGCTGGAGCGCGCCCATCCAGCTGATGGGTTGGCTGGGGCCAGAGGGCACCTAGGGGAGTGGTGTTCAGTTCACAGTGGGAAAGGGCAGCACGGTGGCGCAGTGGTTAGCACTGCTGCCTACAGCGCTGAGGACCCGGGTTCGATCCCGGCCTTGGGTCACTGTCCGTGTGGAGTTTGCACATTCTCCCCATGTCTGCGTGGGTCTCACCCCCACAACCCAAAGATGTGCAGGTTAGGTGGGTTGGCCACACTAAATTGCCCCTTAACTGGGGAAAAAAAAATTGGGTACTCTAAATTTAAAAAAAAGTTCACAGTGGTCTATCAGCGGCGTGCATAGCTACATGGATGCCTTGTAGACTGTGGTAATGGTGTTTCCTGTTCGTTCACCCTAACTGCACCTCCTGCCCATCCCCGCTACTCCCCCCCCCCCCCCCCCAACCCTGGCAGAAGCCCCCCCCCCCCCCCCCCCCCCCAGCCAGCGGCACAACTGCCGGCAAACTTTGGCAATGTTGGACACTTTTCTTACCCCCCCCTCGCTCCCTCAGGACCCATGGCGCCGGTTTCACAATTTTTATAAGCACAAGTGAACCGTGCCGACGGAACCCTGGCCCATCGGATGTGGAGAATCGCGGAGGCCCCGGAGAATTGGTCAGGAAAGCTAATGATTTGCAAATGGCGTTTACTGTACGTGTGTTCCGGACTACATTGACGCCGCTGTTGAGATGACGGAGAATTGCAATTTGCCGTCAAACCGGCGCCCGCCGCGATTTTAGCGTCGGAACCTATTCTCCGTCCAGTCCTGTTTCCCGGTTTTGGCATCAGCCGACCGAAAATCCCGCCCAGTGTGTAACCCAATCAACATCCCTTAATCCTACAGGAATACACCAAGAGACGTCTGGGAATGGTCTACATGTTGAAGGACCACCTGTGTTCCACCCAGTAACTTGTTTAAATGTGTCTCTTCTACAATGGGCCCCATGGTGCTGATCTGATGAAGCTGCAAGGGAATCTGTATGGGAGGTCCATTCTAGCTGTGGGGATGCACACATTCCGTCTGGTTGCTTCGGGGGTCAATTGAGAAGTCTGAACCACTTAGCTGAAATCACCCAATTAAGCACACACCAGTATTTAAACCTGGCACCTTCTGGTCTACAAGGTACATTCACATCAATCAGGTAACTGTTAAAGCTGGCATAACACGGTATTAGGTGGAGGGCGACCTACCTGATGAGTATAATGATCGCCGGTGTCTGCGCCATTGCTCCAATGAGACTGCAGACACACATCACGCACATGAAGGTCAGGAAAGCCTCTTGACAGCCTGGGCTCGGACACTTGCCTGGGATTACTGTGGCATTCTTGATGGGGCTGATGTTCAGGCAAGCACAGGCGGTGAGATTCTGTAAAGGTATAATCACAGTGGGTAACAAAAGCTTTTGGAGAAAGTCTTTCTGTCACTGAGAGACATATGGCAGAGTGCACATATCACTGTGGATGTGATATTTTTATTGGGGCCACCTCATGATTAAAACAGCTGGCCACCGGCATCCCATCAGGCCTTTCAATCTTGTGTCACGCCAATGTGAAATTATGTTGGTCTAAAACCCGATTGCGAAAGAGTGGCGGGCACAAGGCGGTCCTCAGCTCGCAAGAGGCTTCGGGGTGAGTGCACCAACTTTCTGCCACAGTGGCTGTGCTGCTCCTGATGTGCTGTTCACCACTCTGCCGGGAGAGACCGTCTCCTGCCCTCCATGTCCATGCCGAGCTGGTCTTCATGGACAGCACCGAGCTTCCTGGACCCATGGACCCTCCTATCTCACCGTCTCAGATCAGAACTGCGCCTGGGGTTGGGGAGCACAGGGGTCCCCTTGCCTCTCCTTGCCAGTGTATATCTGGACAGCACTGTGCTGCGGGACTCACGCAGCCACCACTACAAAGGTCCAAATTTCAACTGGGGGTGGAGTGTGAGGCTGGGGACTGTGGGAAACAGGGGTTGATTGGGGGGGGGGGGGGGGGGGGAGTGTTGACTTGACGAAGATAAGGGGAACAATGTGGAAGGAGGGCTGTGCAGGGGGAGGGTGGAAGAACGATGGTAGGCAGAGCGACAAGGAGGTGGATGAAGCAGATGGACAATGGAAGGCAGAGGGAAGACCGAGGAGAGGGAAGCTGGAGCTGACAAGGCTGCATGAAAAACTTGCAGACAAGGGGATCAAAGGGATACCACATTGTTCACTGGAAGGGGATGGGCGAAGACTCCAGAGATGGTGGGTAGAGGTCCAAGTGGGGCATGGGAACCTGGTAGTGGTGGGGAGGGTGGTTGAATTGAGGAACAGACATCTTGAGGCTGCTAGTCTTTTCCCTCTGGATTGCTGGCCTCCTGCACTGGTCTGGTGAAGACAGGTGGGCTCGAGAGTGCGCTGGACTGGTATGGTGCCGGGATCTACGAACCCACCAGCTGACGATGGGCAGACAAGTCAGCTGCTGGCCCGTCAGGTGACTTGTTGGAAACTCGCCTGTGCATTATTAAAGAGGCTCCGAGTGCAGAATCTGGCATGGGTTCTGGCCAGCGGGTAAGGTGCTGGCAGAGCCAGCCGCCACTGCACGAGAGTGTACCGATGCTTGGGGAGAGGAAAAGCCAGTCTGCCCAGTCACCGTACCCCCTTTCTGATGGTTCAACCCAACTATGTGACAGAATGTCAATGGTTCCGAGAAATATGACTGATTTAATTCTTGAGCCTCTTAATGTTATCGGCTTCAAGATCTTCCCAGGTAACTGAGGCAAAAGGTTGACTCACATGGTGAGGATGGGAATATGAATCAAATGATGGGGACAGAGGAAGACGGTGAGATTGACTGGGCGGGATTCAGATTAGGGGGTGTGGGGAGGCCGTTCAAGGCACATGCTCATTGTTAAACCAATATTCAGCAGAAACTGAACTGCACGAGCCATATAAATACTGTGGCTACATGACATAAGTACCGAGTGTGATGGAATATTGTCCACTTACTTGGAAGATTTCAGCTTCAATAACACTCAAGAAGCTTGACAAGATCCAGGACAAAGTAGCCCGCTTGATGACACCCCATCAATCACCCACATTCACTCCCTCCTTCACTGATGTATGGTGGCTGCAGTGTGTACCAGGTACACGATGCATTGCAGCAACTCACCCAGCCACCTTTGACAGCATCTTCTACACCCACGGCCTCTACTACCTTGAAGGACAAGGACAGCAGATGCATGGGAACTCATCACTGACAGGTTCCCCTCCAAGCCACACACCATCCTGACTTGCAACGATATCACTGTTCTTTTACTGTTTCTGGGTCAAAATCATGGACTCATAGAATCTACTGTGCAGAAGGAGGCCATTCGGCCCACCGAGTCTGCACCAGCCCTTGGAAAGAGCACCCTACCCAAACCTCCACCCTATCCCCGTAACCCAACCTAACCTAACCTTTTTGGACACTAAGGGCAATTTATCATGGCCAATCCACCAAACCTGCACATCTTTGGACCGTGGGAGGAAATCGGAGCACCCGGACGAAACCCACGCAGACACGGGGAGAAAGCGCAGACTCCACACAGACAGTGACCCAAGGCCAGGAATCGAACCTGGGACCCTGGAGCTGTGAAGTCCTGCAACTTCCTTCCTTCCTTCCTAAAAGCACTGCGGTGTACCTCTACACCACATAGAGTGCTGGGGTTCTTGAGGGCAATTAGGGATGGGCAATCAATGCTGGGCCAATGAAGCCAACATCTTGCCAAAGACTGTAACAAAAAACGAAGACTGAGGGAAGAGGTTAAGATGAGGACTCTACTTCCAAACCAAGAGCTGAGCATCTGTCAACAGCAGTGGGGAGAAATCTAAACACAATCTGTGCAAAACAGTATGGTTTTGGGAAGAGACCAACAGATAGAAACGTGGCACAAAAAGCGAGGCTCCAAATTCTGACAGGATCTACCCAATCAGAGGAAAACATGCTACCCAATGATGTATGACCTCATGGCACAGTTATGGAATAGCATGGCAAAATTCAAAGTAAACAACAAAGAGAGAGTGGTAGTGATTCACGATTATTCACAACAGCTTGCATTTATTTGTCATTGTGGTGAATGTATTACGGCAACCATTCACCACTATATTGCATTGTACTATGTTGTTGCCCTTGTGGGCTCCACCTATGGACCATTGTATCACATTACACCGCACTGTATCATTTTGGTGCCCTTGTGGGCTCCGCCCCCTTGGGGGAGGTATATAGATCTGCCTCCCTGCAGGCGGCTCTCAGAGCAGAGCAGTCGCAGGCAGGCACAGTTCGAGCTGATTAAAACCACTGTTCACTTCAACTCTCCGTCTCGTGTGAATTGATGGTCGCATCAGTCATGTCTTGAGGAAACAAAATGACTCAATGTGCTTCTCAAGAGTGTCATCAAAGAAAATTTGACACCAAACCACGTAAGAAAATGCTCAGGCAGGTGACTCAAGTCTTATAGATAAGTCTTGAAGAGCGACTTAAAGGACTGGAGAAACGAAGACATTTAGGGAAGGAATTCAAAGATTTTAGGGCCTAGGAAGCTGAAGGCAAGGGAATGGTCGGAGTTTGAAAATCAAGGACGCGCACGAGTCCAGAATTGGAGGAACGGATAGACCTTGGAGGGTTGTAGGGACGGACGTGCGTCTAAAAGCACCGTGGGTGTAACTACACCACATAAAGCACCAAGGTTCAAGAATGTGACTCACCGTCACCTTCTTGAGGGCAATTAGGGATGGGCAATCAATGCTGGCCTAGCCGGCAAAGCCCACATCCCTGCTTAGGTTTTACCGCACATTTGCGATAAAACCTGTGCTTTGGGTCTGAGAAATCATTCCTGAGGCAGGTTTACAGCTGTGTGGGTGGATTCAATCAGAATCTTACTATTTCAGCACAAAGCCTATCACTATTTTCTTACAGGTTTCCTGAAGGATCGAGGTAAAGACATGGGCACAGGTGAAACCTGTTCATGACTTCTGAAGTGACACAGGTTTGTCTTCCATGTGTTTTCCCCTTCTTCCCCCTGTTGCACCGACTCTACTGGATGCAGACAGCTGGAGCTCTTACAAGAGCCCTTCCTGTTGATTCCCTTACTTCCCATTTCTTTCACTTTGCCATTATTGTTTTTAGTCCACGAATCGTTAATGGAGACATACCTTTAAGTTGAGCAGGGGAAGTAAGGAACTCAGGAAGTTGCAAAATCGTACATGTGGTGTGAAGATTTAGATTTTGAACAGAAGAGCTTAGACTTTCTGGCACCCGAGAGATCAAAGGGATTTGGTTCGATTGGTTGGCTGGTGGCCAATGGATTGGCCAAGGACCGAATTCTGCCCGGAAACAGGTGTCTTCAGAGATCCCAGCAGAATGCTCCTGGACACTGAGAGAAGAAGCTGTGTGTTTCTCTCTCTTTCTTTCTCAAAGGTATCCTGCCTGCTGTCTCTGAGTCTGCAGAGAAGTCTCAAGACCCTGATGAATCTACAGTGAAAACCATTACAGACTGAAAGCAAAGAAATCAAACTGGAGGCCTAGATATGGACAGCACGGTAGCACAGTGGGTAGCACTGTTGCTTCACAGCTCCAGGGTCCCAGTTTCGATTCACGGCTTGGGTCACTGTCCGTGCGGAGTCTGCACGTTCTCCCCTGTGTGCATGGGTTTCCTCCGGGTGCTCCGGTTTCCTCCCACAAGTCCCGAAAGACTTTTAAAGTGAATTGGACATTCTGAATTCTCCCTCAGTGTACCCGAACAGGTGCCAGAATGTGGCGACAACAGTCTTTTCACAGTAATTTCATTGCAATGTTAATGTAAGCCTATTTGTGACAATAAAGGTTCTTATATTATTTTTAAAAATGTAACTGGAAGACATTCTTCTGAAACAGAGGGCGGATTCTCTGACCCCCCGCTGCCGGGTCGGAAAATCCCCGGTGGGAGCGCGTATCCCGCCCCGACGCCGGCTGCCGTATTCTTCGGTGCCGTTTTGCGGGCAGGGGCGGGATCGCCGCCACGCCGGTCGGGGGCCGTTGACAGCGGCCCCCCCCAGCGATTCTCCGCGCCCGATGGGCCGAGTGGCCATCCATTTTTGGCCAGTCCCGCCGGCGTGAATCACTCACCTCATGCACCGGTGGGACCTGGCAGGTGAGTATGCGTGGGCGGTCCTCGGGGGGGGGGGGGGGGGGGGGGGGCGCGGGGGATCCAACCCCACGGGGCCCCCACGGTGGTCTGGCCCACGATCGGGGCTCACCGATCTGCGGGCGGGTTTGTTTCGTGGAGGCACTTCTTCCTTCCACGCCGGGCCTCTGTAGGGTTGCGCCATATTGCCCGAGGGCCGGCGCGGAGAAGAGAACCCCCCACCCATGCACGAGAATACGCCAGCCGTTCCGCGCATGCGTGAACTCGCGCCGTCCCTAGCCCCCTAGAAAGGTGAGAATTCCTCACCTTGGGGGGCCGTTGATGCCGGAGTCGTTGGCGCCGGTTTTCCCGCCGGCGTGGGGACTTAGTCCCCAGAAGGGAGGATCCCGGCCCGAGACTCTTATCCTTTTCGTTTAGTATTTGTTACACCCTCTTTCCCCTCTGTTGTTGTCTGTCTTGTGTGTGTGTGTGTATAGAGGGTGGGCCGAGTTACCGAGGGGATGGGGTTAGAAATTAGATAATAATTAACCAGTTGCATTCACAGTCTATTTAATTATAGTTTTTGTTATTAATAAGTTAATTGTGTTTAAACTTACTAACCTGGTGACTGTAGTTATTGGGCAGTCAAGACTTCGGGTATTCTTAAAATGTGGAGTTGATTTCAATTGTGTTGTGACTCTGGGCCAAGTGGGGCTGGAGCTGTCTTCGCACTGCCCAGGGTATCGTAATGCTCTCTACTTCCTCAGTCAAGTGAACTTATTGCAGTGAGCACTCCACTGCTGTGGTAGGGTTCACCCAGCACAGACCAGGCTTTATTTAAAGTCACATTTCCCGAAACGGCCGATTCTGTAGCAGGGAGACAGTAGTCATGGCCTATTTTCTGGAGGACGAGTAAAACTGTGCGTGCCTAAAATAGGAGGGCTGAGGTTGGTCAAAATTGGGACTTGCTGGTTCATTATAATAACTGCGACCACAGCTGACATTAGTTGCATTTTAAGAGGTAGAGTATCGCTTTTTCCAGGACTGATTTGGTCCCCTTCCTTCGCTGGCGATGGAGATGATGTTTGGTTGGGGGGGGGGGGGGGGGGTTGGTTGCCTTTGGTGGCCTAAGAATCATAGAATTTACAGTGCAGAAGGAGGCCATTCGGCCCATCGAGTCTGCACCGGCCCTCAGAATGAGTACCTTACTTAAGGCTACCCTATCCCCATAATCCAGTAACCCCACCTAATCTTTTTGGACACTAAGGGCAATTTATCATGACCAACCCACCTAGCCTGCACATCTTTGGACAGTGGGAAGAAACTGGAGCACCCGGAGGAAACGCACGCACACACGGGGAGAACGTGCAGACTCCACACCGACAGCGACCCAAACATGGAATCGAACCTGGGACCCTGGAGCTATGAAGCAACAGTGCTAATCACTGTGCTACCGTGCCCGCTAAGGGATGCTTTGGACCTGGAATTAAACTCTTCCCTCCTCCTGAATCCACATGTAAATACCACAGTAAATAGAAATATATGTGATTGATGTATTTGCTCAGCTAGACCGTTTTCATCAAGGGGTACAAAAACAGACTGTAAATACTCCATTAGCATATGCAAGGTCCTTGATGCTTGCTTTAGTTTCAGGATGGCCGGCTGTTACTCGTCGAGCGAGGATCAATGTTGTGGTCACAGCTTTCTGTAAAATAAATTTAGAATACCCAATTCTTTTTTTTCCAATTAAGGGGCAATTTAGTATGGCCCATCCATCTACCCAGCATATCGTTGGGTTGTGGGGTGAGACCCACGCAGACACGGGGAGAATGTGCAAACTCCTCACGGACAGTGACCTGGGGCTGGGATCAAGCTCGGGTCCTCGGCGCCGTGAGGCAGCAGCGCTAACCACTGCGCCACCGTGCTGCCCTGGGGTCGCAACTGTTTATAATCTATATAAATGATTTGGGTTTGGAACCAAATGTAATATTTCCAAAATTGCTGATGACCAGTTGTGACGAGGATGCAAGGCGGCTTCAAGGGGGCTTGGATTGGCTAAGTGAGTGGGCAAGAGCATGGCCAATGGAATACAATGTGAATAAGTGTGGAATTATCCACTTTGAAATGTGGAGTATTCCTTAAATGTGAGAGGTTGGGAAGTGTTGATGTCCTAATGCACCTGCGTGTCCTTGTTTATCACGGAAAGCTAGCACGCAGGAGCAGCAAGCAATTGGGAAGACAAGTGATGTGTTGGCATCATCGCAAGGGGATTTGAGTACAGGAGTAAAGATGTCTTGATGCAACTAAGACCTGGAGTATTGTGTACAGTTTTGATCTCCTGTCTAAGGAAGAATATACTTGCCGTAGAGGGGGCGCAATGGCGGTTCACCAGACTAATCCCCATGTTGGCGGGATTGTTTTATGAAGAGAGGTTGAGGAATCTGGGCTTGTATTCTCCAGAGTTGTGAAGAGTGAGAGGTGATGTAATTGAAACTTACAAAATTCTAACAGGATTAGACGGGGTAGATTTTGAAAGAATGTACCCGATGGTGGGGGAATCCAGAACTAGGGGGGGTCATAGTTTGAGGATAAAGGGTAAACCTCTTAGGACTGAGGTGAGGAGAAATTTCTTCACCCAGAGAGTGGTGAATCTGTGGAATTCGCTACCACGGAAATTAGTTGAGGTCAAATTGTGTCATTTCAAAAAGGAATTAGATATAGCTCTTGGAGGGCAGCACGGTGGCGCAGTGGGTCAGCCCTGTTGCCTCGCGACGCTGAGGCCCCAGGTTCGATCACGGCTCTGGGTCACTGTCCGTGTGGAGTTTGCACATTCTTTCCGTGTTTGCGTGGGTTTCGCCCCCACAACCTAAAATGATGTGCAAGGTAGGTGGATTGAACACGCTAAATTGCCCCTTAATTGGAAAACAAACCGAATTGGGTACGCTAAATTTATTTTAAAAAAGATATAGCTCTTGGGGCTGAAGGGATCAAGAGATATGGGGAGAAGGAGGGATCAGGGCATTGAACTTGATGATCAGCCATGAGCATAATGAATGGCGGAGCAGGCTCGATGGGCCGAATGGCCTCCTCCTGCTTCCATTTTCTATGTCTCAGTGGGAGAGGGGGGGGGGCGGAATAATCCAACATTGGGAAGATCCCAACGATGGCGGTAATTTTCCCCAATCATAAGAACATAAGAACTAGGAGCAGGAGTAGGCCATCTGGCCCCTCGAGCCTGCTCCACCATTCAATGAGATCATGGCTGATCTTTTGTGGACTCAGCTCCACTTTCCGGCCCGAACACCATAACCCTTAATCCCTTTATTCTTCAAAAAACTATCTATCTTTATCTTAAAAACATTTAATGAAGGAGCCTCTACTGCTTCACTGGGCAAGGAATTCCATAGATTCACAACCCTTTGGGTGAAGAAGTTCCTCCTAAACTCAGTCCTAAATCTACTTCCCCTTATTTTGCCTTATTTTGAGGCTATGCCCCCTAGTTCTGCTTTCACCCGCCAGTGGAAACAACCTGCCCGCATCTATCCTATCTATTCCCTTCATAATCTTATATGTTTCTATAAGATCCCCCTTCATCCTTCTAAATTCCAATGAGTACAGTCCCAGTCTACTCAACCTCTCCTCGTAATCCAACCCCTTCAGCTCTGGGATTAACCTAGTGAATCTCCTCTGCACACCCTCCAGTGCCAGTACGTCCTTTCTCAAGTAAGGAGACCAAAACTGTACACAATACTCCAGGTGTGGCCTCACTAACACCTTATACAATTGCAGCAGAACCTCCCTAGTCTTAAACTCCATCCCTCTAGCAATGAAGGACTAAATTCCATTTGCCTTCTTAATCACCTGCTGCACCTGAAAACCAACTTTTTGCGACTCATGCACTAGCACACCCAGGTCTCTCTGCACAGCAGCATGTTTTAATATTTTATCATTTAAATAATAATCCCTTTTGCTGTTATTCCTACCAAAATGGATAACCTCACATTTGTCAACATTGTATTCCATCTGCCAGACCCTAGCCCATTCACTTAGCCTATCCAAATCCCTCTGCAGACTTCCAGTATCCTCTGCACTTTTTGCTTTACCACTTATCTTAGTGTCGTCTGCAAACTTGGACACATTGCCCTTGGTCCCCAACTCCAAATCATCTATGTAAATTGTGAACAGTTGTGGGCCCAACACTGATCCCTGAGGGACACCACTAGCTACTGATTGCCAACCAGAGAAACACCCATTAATCCCCATTCTTTGCTTTCTATTAATTAACCAATCCTCTATCCATGCTACTACTTTCCCCTTAATGCCATGCATCTTTATCTTATGCAACAACCTTTTGTGTGGCACCTTGTCAAAGGCTTTCTGCAAATCCAGATATACCACATCCATTGGCTTCCCGTTATCTACCACACTGGTAATGTCCTCAAAAAATTCCACTAAATTAGTTAGGCACGACCTGCCCTTTATGAACCCATGCTGCGTCTGTCCAATGGGACAATTTCCATCCACATGCCTCGCCCCTTAATGGTGGCAATTGGCTGCCCTCCACTGCTGGTGTGTACCTGCCTCTGTTAAGGATGCTCAGGCGGGAAGAGGTTGGACAGTGAAGCCAGTGCAGTGTGTTCACAGTTTGCTCCAATCTCACTTCCCCGAAAGCAGGAAGTTTGCGCCCAGGACCTTTCAAAATTGTTATGCAAGGAAAAGGAGAGTATTGTGGAAGCTGGAAATCTGAAATTAAAAAAGAGATAAAACGCTGGGAAAACTCAGTGGGCCTGGCAGCATCTCTGGAGAGAAACGCAGAATTAACCTTTTGAGTCCTTATGTGGTCCGTCTGAATGAATTTCTTCAGCCAGAAGGTGGTGAATCTGTGGAACTCTTTGTCGCAGAAGGCTATGGAGGCCAAATCAGTGTGTCTAAGGGATCAGGGGTTATGGGGAGAAGGCAGGAGAATGGGGATGAGAAAAATATCAGCCATGATTGAATGGCGGAGCAGACTCGATGGGCCGAGTGGCCTAATTCTGCTCCTATGTCTTATGACTCACGCGGACCCGAAACGTTAACTCTGTTTCTCCCTCTGCAGATGCTGCCAGACCTGCTGAGGATTTCCAGCATTTCCTGTTTTATAATCTTATTCTTCCAATTCCTCATTTTCCTTTCCAATTTCACTGGGAAAGCCGGTCCAACCCCTACCTTCATATGTCCCCATGTACATTCTTGGAAACCGTGGACTGCGTCTAGAGTGTGGGGAAGGTTGACTAATCTTCAGCCGCTGATCATTTTCCCCAATAAAAGGTTGTGAAGCGGAATGCAGCATGTTAAAGCCTTGTCGGCCTTTTACAAAGACTAGGAGTGAAAGTCACAGGCGCAGGCTGGCAGTGATTCTCTGCATATCATAGCTCCTTCCCATAGGTTTACCCAACAAAAGACGCACAGTGAGATCAACTCAACAAAGGAGAGCCATTCAGCTGAACTTATTACACGCTCTCCTTTATAAGTAACCCATTATGAAGCTGTCACCAGCAGAGACATGGAAATAATAGCCTTCAGGAGGGAATAGTCATTAATTATGTAAGCTAGCATCACTGATCATGATACCTCTCTAGCCCAAATAATTACAGAGTAGAGCTTCAGTTGAATATCTAAAACAAAGTCTGAGCAAAATCATTGTCAAATAAGCAGGTCAAAGGATAATTTTCTTGGCAAGTTCAAACCTGACCTTTCTACCTCGTGAGCTGGAGTACAAATCTAAACTCTTTTGTTGTGAAGTCGCACTGAAGTGCGGTCATCTCTATCTGCCACTGGGTCTCAACCTGGTTCTTGGGCCAGGGGTTTTTAGATGGTGGAGGTTCCCTCCCTGCCATCTGAGGGGTGGCGGCGAACGCACCCATCGCTGGTACTGACTGCCCCGCAGCCCTTTCACGCTCCAAGGTGCGTAGATTGGCTGAATGCGGGATTACTCCCCTTACTAGGGAGGACATCGCACCTCAGAACTATTGGCCAACCTCTCTATAATCCCACCTGCTGTGGACAGGCCTGGGACTGCAAGCATCGGAGTCTAGGGCGCAATCTACCGGCTGCCCCCCCCCCCCCCGCCCCCGTTCGATTCCTTTTCCGGGATCTACCCGGCTTGCCACGCCTCGTGAGTTCTAACGGGATCTCGTATAAGACCCCTTGGTCCTGGAGATCCTGCAGCTGCTGCTTGAGGCGGTCTTTGAGTGGCGCAGGGACTCTGCGAGGTGCGTGAATGACCGGGATGGCGTCTGGTTTGAGGCGAATTCGGTAGGTGTATGGCAGTGTTCCCATGCCCTCGAATGCCTCCTGGTTGTGGGCGAGGAGCGATTGGAGCTGTGCGTTGAACTCTGCATCCGGGAAGTCAGATGTGCCGTCTGGAGAGAGAGAGAGAGTCGACTCGTTCCACGGGTTGGAGACCCTTGCATGCCTGTGCGCCTAGCAGGGAGTCCTTCGATGAGCTGACTATCTCGAACGAGAGTGTGGCCGTGTGTGTGTTGTGTGTCACCTGGAGCTGGCAGGATCCCATAGCCGGGATAACGTTCCCGTTGTAGTCGACCATTTTGCACCGGGACGGCCGGATTGGTGGTCTGACCTTCATGGCGTATAAGGCTGACCATGCTATGAGGTTGGCGGAGGCGCCAATGTCCAGGCGGAAAGTGATCGGCGATCGGTTGACCGTCAGGGTGGCACACCATTCATCACCTGGATTGATTGTGTTGACTTGGTTCCCATCAATGACCGCAACCCGGAAGGCGTCTTGGTCATCTGTGTCATCGGTCTGGGTGTCGTAATGTAGAGGCTGAATGGTCCGCACATTCCTGCGAGGTTGTCGGAGATGTGGAAAATCGACAGGTTGAACTGCTCGACAGTAAGCAGCGTAGTGGCCCACCTTGCCACAGCGTAGGCATTGTCGGGTTTTTGCGGGACATTGCCCGTTTAAATGTGCAGCTCCACAGTTGCTGCACGTCGTGACGTCATGGCGTTCGTTGCGCCACTGCGCATGCGCAGTTCAGTCTTGCGTCGAGCGCGCCTGCACATCACATTCCTCAGTGTTGCCGTAGGTTTTGG
The DNA here is from genome assembly GCF_047496885.1 of Scyliorhinus torazame. Classification (NCBI taxonomy): domain Eukaryota; kingdom Metazoa; phylum Chordata; class Chondrichthyes; order Carcharhiniformes; family Scyliorhinidae; genus Scyliorhinus; species Scyliorhinus torazame. Next base: position 20,497,368 of record NC_092718.1, on the reverse strand, counting down.
CGCGCACAAGCGTAGGAGGCCTTGAAAAGCGCGCAAAACGGCCGCCCTCGTCCGGGCCACGGGCCGGGAGAAACTCAATCGCCTGGACCCTTTCGGCCTCGTGGGGCACCTGGCTCGCCGATCCGGTCGCGTAGGACCCCCTCCGCGCCGATTCGGTCGACTGAAATTGGGCATAGTGGCTAGTCGCGTTCTCGTGCAGGACACAGGCTTCAACTGCAGATGCTAAGGTTAGGCCTTTTATTTTTAAAAGCTGCTGGCGTAGGCTGCCCGAGGTAACCCCAAAAACGATCTGGTCCCGGATTATGGACTCTGAGGTGGTGTTGTAACCGCAGGACTGCACGTGTATGCGGAGATGCGTCAGGAATGACTGAAAGAGCTCATCCTTACCTTGCAGCCGCTGCTGGAAGACATACCTCTCAAAGCTCTCGTTGACCTCAACGTTGAAGTGTTGGTCGAGCTTGAGGAGGACTGTATCGTATTTAGATTTGTCCTCGCCTCCCGCGAACACCAGGGAGTTGTATACATGGATGGCGTGCTGACCTGCGGTGGTGAGGAGGATGGCGATCTTTCTTTTGTCCGAGGTGCTCTGTTTTTCGTTGGCTTCCAAAAAGAGTTTGAAGCGCTGCTTGAACAGCATCCAATTTACGCCAAGGTTCCCAGCGACTTGCAACGGCTGCAGTGTATTGACGGTGTCCATGGCGCAGGATGGCAGATTTGTGGATAGGTTTTAATTCACTTCTGGTACCATGAAGTGTTGTGTACTCTGAGACACAGACGAACCAACACGGTTGCGAATGGTACAACGCAGTTTTATTTCATTTAACTATTGACATAGTAAACTCTGGTACTCAGCACATGGTGACTGTCTGAGTGTCTGGCATGGAGGTCCTTGCCCTGAGCCGTCTCCTGCTGGACTGCCCAGGAAGTGTTGTGTTCCTTGTTTTGTACTGTGTATGCTCTTGTCTGTGATTGGCTGTCGTGTTGTGCGCTAATTGGTCCGTTGATCTGTCCATCATTATGTATGTGTGTATGTGCTGTGATGTTCACTTGAATATCATGACAGTGTCGCGATCTGAATCCCGCCCATTGAGGACGGGATCAGTATTTGGCAAATCTGCACATTAGAGTGAGGCAGCTAGTCTTACTCTAATATGTGCTTGCCTGATCTACTGAGGCTCTGGGATCTAACCGCTTTGCTTTGGAGACCTTTGGCAACTGCTGTTGAGTACAAGTCGCCACACTCTCAGGGGATCGGAAGCCCCCATGTGATTGCCCTCTGGGCAGGGTGGCACCTGGGCAACTTGGCACTGCCAGCCATTTTTTCCAGGGATTGGGCCTGGGGGTGCCCTGTTCATGTGGGGTGTGGGGCGGAGTCTATAGGTGAATTGGGGCTTTGGGGAGTTGGAGATCTGGCCAGCGGAACTCCTCTGTGCAGGAAACGGGACGAAGTGTGGCTCAGTGGGATGTTCCCCGCTGAGGCCCTGGATTGCAACAAAGTCCCATTAGAGAGTTTGGTCTTTCTTGGCGCTGTGCATGCTGGGAGACCCCCACCAGGAAACACCCGGCTAAACGGGCTTGGCACGGTACTCTGGTGCAATTTGGTTAGAGCGCGCCCCAGGGTTCTGAGAGTCCAGGAGCAGGTAAGCTTTGGGTAGGGGGGGGAAAGGGAGGTAATGTCTTGGGGGATCATGGGAAGAGATTAGGAGGGGCATAGGAGGGCAGAGGAAGCACCCTCATTGGCCAGACCTTTTGGGGGGGATAGTGGGTGGGGGGGATAGTGGGTGGGGGGGCACCCGATGTTAAAAGGAGGCCTTTATTAAAGGCGTTCACCTCCCCGTCCATCAATCTCCGAGCTGAAGTTTGAGCTGGATCATTTTTCGGTTTCTCCCTGAGCTCCTCTCACCAGCTTGGAAACTGAGGTTAGCTGGGAAATGGTCCTTAAGTGGTCATTAATTGGCCACTAGTGGGTTTCCAATGGAGCAAGGCCAGGGGGAGGTGGGCGGCTCAGCCTAGGCCTCAACGTAAAATTGCGGAGAGGTCAGAGTGACTGAGACTCCAGTGGGGAGGCCAAAGAATTTTACGAACAACCCTGGCTACAAACCCACCGGTAAGGGATCACCAAATTCTGCCCCTGGTCTCAATCCAGTCACTGGGGCTGGAATTTTGGGGTGTCATTTACCCTGCTAGCTGCTCCCCTCCCGCTCCAGAATAAAAAGTTAGTTGGAAGCCCGGCCATCAAACGGCCGGCTGCCTTGCAGCCATTTGACGTTGGAGGAAGCATTAATTGCCAAAGATCAAAATATTGAACTTTGAATATGTCCTGTAGATATTTAAAAATGGGCATACAAGCCCAAAGATGGCTGAGGATGGAAGAATTGCTGGTGTGTGATACTCTGAGGAACAATGGAATCAATTCCTGTTTCCAGACAAAGGCACTTCTAAAGCATGCCATCTCTGGTGGAGACAATGGGAGGTAATGGCAGATGAGTATAAACTCATCAAGAGTTATTCCAAGTGTAATGTGCAGACGGATTTGTGGATTTTGCCTTCCAGGAATGTACAAAGACTGGGATAAAAGCCAGCTGAAAGCTGACCGAAGTGTGTGTGTGAAAACGAGTTCTGGGGTGTTAGATTGTGTGACAAGCCAGCCAGCAGCACCACTCATATCCACCTCTCTCTCATTGTTAAAGTCAACCAAGTTCAGCGAAGCCCACAGCTGTAACAGGAAACCAAACTGCAGAACACGGAATCTCAAAACAACCTGCTGAAGTTAGAGCTACTGGAATCTCAAAACCGATTATTCACCTGCTGGAGTAAGAAAAGAAAGCCTGGTTAAATTGCTCGATTAAAACATAAATCCTGGGGCTGGGAAAGGGGGTCCACAAAGGGAGGGATCCTTTTATTTAACATGAATCTTGCTGCGACCAGCAGAGGGTTTGAATAAAGAAAGGGAGCCAGTTCATCCCTCTTCACCTGGGGAGTAACAATTTGGGATACCCCAGCACGAGGTAACAAATTGAGGGTTCTTGCCCGGGTTGACAAATTTGGGCACCTCACCTTGATTACGACAATTACTGAGCTAGATTATCCCTTTCTTTGTGGAATCATTCTGCCTGCAAACTGGCTGGTATGTTTCCTACATAACAACAGTGACAATTCTTCCAAAGTACTCCAGTTGCTGTAAAGCACTTTTTGCATATCCTGTGCTTGTGAAAGATGCCACATGAGCCCAGGGCTGCTTTCAATATTTAGCAGACCGTTCAATCAATTTCTGAATGATTACACGGCTGTGAAGTGGCTTTTGATTTTTGCAGTGTCCAAGGCGCTACATGAATGCAATGTAGTTGTTGTTGTTACTGCAGAACTTTTGGTAACAGCTGGCACACAACAGGCAGACTGATGGTTAGTAACCTCCCATCTGAATTTTGAGATGATCGTTCAGCTTCCAGGCCAGGAGCTGACATTATCCTTTAACAATTCTTTGACCTTGGCTAATCAGTATTCCTGCATGCTGCAGAATACTAATACATTGTATTATCAACAATGCATGTCTACTGTCTGAAGCAGGCAGCGTGAAAAGAAAATGAAGTATTTTAGTTAATGATAGAGACAAAGAGAATAATTTCTTCATGCCAAGGTTTCACACAGCTGCAATTTAATATAAAATGGCTCATTAATTTTCTGATTATGTGCGAATATAATTTTATAATCATAAATGAATACCGGCCTAGAGAGACAGAATGACAGCCAGGAGAGACCGAGGTACCCAAGAGTCATGATTAAAATCTCATCTGTGCATAAAAATAGACAAATACGTGATTTTGTTTTCTAAGCTTCCATTTGTAACCTGATCCATTCAGATATCAAAGCCAGTCGCACTATCTGATGTTATTCAGTAGCTCTTTGGTTTTTTGCTAAATTGGGAGACCACAGTTTAGACATTAATGTGTAAGATATTAATATTAATGCTAAGATATTAATATTAATGCATAAGATATTATAATTAATGTGCAAGTTATTAACACATTTGGATTAATGCAATCATATCAGTTTATCCATTGTTTTTAAATGAGCAATAACAGACTATTTTGAACAGATAATCAGCTCTGTTACATGGAATTTGCAGCACATCAACGGGCCCTTCAGCCAGTGTTTATGCTCTACAGCAGCCGTGTCGCACTCTGTTTTGTATTGCCCGACCGGAACTTTCTATTCCTTTCTCCCTCATGTACGTAGCGAGCTTGGCATTAAAGGCATAAAACGGCCAAGTAAAAGAAGATAAAGATTTGAATGTATATAGTTCCTTGGTGAGGCCAGACCTGCAGTATTGGGTGAATGAGGTTTTGGTCTTCCTATCCCAAGAAAGGATATACTTGCCATGGAGGGGGTGCAGCGGAGGTTCACTAGGCTAATACCGGAGTTGGCGGGACTGTCCTATGAGAGGATATTTGTTCGACTGGGTCTGTATCCACTAGCCATGATTTGGAGATGTCGCCGTTGGACTGGGGTGGGCACAGTAAGAAGTCTTACAACACCAGGTTAAAGTCCAACAGGTTTGTTTGGAATCACTAGCTTTCGGAGAGTAGCTGCTTCATCAGGTGAGTGACTCACTTGATGAAGGAGCTACGCTCCGAAAGCTAGTGATTCCAAACAAACCTGTTGGACGTTAACCTGGCGTTATAAGGCTTCTTCCTGTATCCACTAGAATTTAGAAGGATGAGAGGCGATCTGATTGAAATGTATAAAATTCTAACAAGGCTGGACAGACTGGATGCAGGGAGGATGTTTTCCCTGGTTGGGGAATCTAGAACCAGCAGACACAGTCTCAGGATACAGGGTCGACCATTTAGGACTGAGATGAGGAAATATTTCTTGACTACTGAAAGGGTAGTGAACCAGTGGAATTCTCAACCACAGAAGGCAGTGGAGTCCAAGCCACTGAATGCATTCAAGAAAGAGATAGATAATCTTTTAGATTTTAAGGACATCAAAGGGTATGAGGAGAAAGTGGGAATATGGCATTGAGATGAGGATCAGGCTCGAAGGGCCGAATGGCCTACTCTTGCTCCTAATTACCATGTTTCACGACTTCAGGACATCCCATTGGGCCTTGCAGCCAATGAAGTACTTGCGAGGTGTAGTCACTGATATACATGTGAGAAAGGTGGCAGCCAATTTGCTCACAGAAAACTCCCACTAAAAAGCAACGTAACAATGATTAAATAATCTTTTATTTAGTGATGTTGGCTTTGGGGGTAAGTATTAGCCATGATCTTTGGGGGAGGGCGCCCCCATTTTCCGGAGGTCCCCTGCTTTTCTTTGAACAGGAGCATGACATCTCTTACATCCATCTGATAGGCAAGATGGAGCTTAGTTTAAAACTTCATCAGTTAACCAAATAACATCTTGTACCTTTTGCATCCAGCACATATCTGTCACAATAGGTATGCTATACATGTTTCCCACCTCGAAAAGTATTTGGGTCCACTTCCTGGTGCTTGCGTATTGGCCTCTAAATTGGCCTCAGGAATTCATAAGGAGTTTTCCTTTCCTGAACTGCCAGAGGAATACTTGAGATGTTATCTTAAAAGGATAGGGCAGATTAAGCAAAGCTCAGTGTTGGCACTGAGACATACATATATAGAAGATAGGAGCAGGAGGAGGCCTTTTGGTCCTTCGAGCCTGCTCTGCCATTCATCACGATCACGGCTGATCATCCAACTCAATAGCCTAATCCTGCTTTCTCCCCAGAGCCTTTGATCCCATTCTCCCCAAGTGCTATATCTAGCTGCCTCTTGAATATATTCAAAGTTTTAGCATCAACTACTTCCTGTGGTAATGAATTCCACAGGCTCACCACTCTTTGTGTGAAGAAATGTCTCCTTATATCTGTCCAAAATGGTTTACCCTGAATCCTCAGACTGTGACCCCTGGTTCTGGACACACCCATCATTGGTAACATCTTCCCTGCATCTACCTTGTCTAGTCCCGTTAAAATGTTATAAGTCTCTATGAGATCCCCCTCATTCTCCTGAACTCCAGCGAGAACAATCCTAACCTAGTCAATCTCTCCTCATATGACAGCCCCGCCATCCCTGGAATCAGTCTGGTAAACCTTCGCTGCACTCGCTCGAGAGCAAGAACATCCTTCCTCAGAGAAGGAGACCAAAACTGCACACACTACTCCAGGTGTGGCCTCACCAAGGCCCTGTACAATTGCAGCAACACATCCCTGCTTCTATACTCGAAACCTCTCGCAATGAAGACCAACGTACCATTAGCCTTCTTTACTGCCTGCTGCACATAGGGGCTGATTTAGCACAGTGGGTTAAACAGCTGGCTTGTAATGCAGAACAATGCCAGCAGCCTGGGTTCAATTCCAGTACCGGCCTCCCCGGACAGGTGCCGGAATGTGGCGACTAGGGGCTTCTCACAGTAGCTTCATTGAAGCCTACTTGTGACAATAAGTGATTATTATTACCTGCATGCTTACCTTCAGCGACTGGTGCACAAGGACACCAAGGTCCCGCTGCACACTCCCCTCTCTCAATTTACAACCATTCAGGTAGTAATCTGCCTTCCTGTGTTTGCTTCCAAAGTGAATAACCTCACACTTATCCAAATTATACTGCACCTGCCATTGATTTGCCCACTCGCTCAACCTGTCCAGATCTTGCTGTAGGATCCCTGCATCCTCGTCACAATTCACCCTCCTGCCTAACTTGGTATCATCTGCAAACTTTGAGATATTACATTTTGTTCCCTCATCCAAATCATTAATATATATTGTGAATAGCTGGGGTCCCAGCACCGATCACTGTGGTACCCCACTAGTTATTGCTCGCCAATTTGAAAAGGACCCGTTAATCCCTACACTTTGTTTCCTCTCTGCCAACCAGGTTTCTATCCACCTCAATATATTTCCCCCAATCCCATGTGCTCAAATTTTGCACAATAATCTCTTATGCAGGACTTTGTCAAACGCCTTCTGAAAGTCCAAATATACCACATCGACTGGCTCCCCCTTGTCGACTGTACTGGCTACCTCTTCAAAGAATTCCAACAGATTTGTCAAGCATGATTTTCCCTTCATAAATCCTTGCTGACTCTGACTGATCCTGCCACTGCTTTCTAAATGTTCCGCTATAAAGTCCTTGATAATGGATTCAAGCATTTTCCCCACTACCGATATTAGGTTTACTGGTGTATAATTCCGTGCTTTCTCTCTACTTCCTTTTTTGAATATAGGAGTGACGTGAGCTACCCTCCAATCTGCAGGGACAGTTCCAGAGTCTATAGAATCCCGGAAGATGACCACCAATGGCCCACTATTTCCAGAACAGCAGACACTGCAGCTGTAGCCCTTGTGGATAGACCATCATGAGCAACATCATTGAGAACGACCGCATCCATTCCAGGTGACAGTATTCCAGGGTCTCAAGCAGAACCTGAACAGCCCCATCTTTTTACAAGTTACCATCTGTACTGTCACTGGTGCCTCTCCATTTTCCCTTCATATGTTGGGGGCGATTCTCCGAGCCCCGCGCCGGAGAATCGCCGCAACCGCACCACGACGCCGGCGCGGGATTCTCCGAGGTGCGGAGAATCGGCGGCATTTGCGCCGGTGCGTTTGGCATGGCGCCGGCTGCGGGCCGCTGGAAACGGCGGGGCCACCGATTCTCCGGCCCGGATGGGCCGAGCGGCTGCTCGGATACGACAGAGTCCCGCCGGCGCCGTTCACCCCTGGTCATGGTCGATGTCGGCGGGAACTCTGCGCGAACGGTCGGGGGGGGGGGGGGGTGGGGGGGTGGTGAGGGGGGCTCCGTCCCTGGGGGGGGCCTCCGATGGGGTCTGGCCCGCGATCGGGGCCCACCGATCGACGGGCTGGCCTCTCCACCCCCCCGGGCTTACTTCCCTGCGCGGCCGGCCCTGAACACCGACGCCATGTTGAGTCGGGGCCGGCGCGCTAAGGAAGCCCCCCGCACATGCACAAGTTGGCGGGGGGTTGGCGTGGCGCCCATTTGGCTCCGGGAAAGGAGGCTGGAGCGGCGTGAACCGCTCCAACGCCGTGCTGGCCCCCCTGTGGGAGACAGAATAGGTCGTACCCGGGCCCGGTTCGCGCTGTCGTGGAACGCGATGGCGTTCACGTTAGTTTTCATTTTGTCTTAATTCCGTTTAATCTGTACACTGGCAATTTGAGGAGTTAGAAAAGGTAGTGGGTACCTTTCAAATTGTACTGGCCCTAAGAACCTGTAATTTAGAGGCTTGTAACACACTTTGCACTGTACATTACACACATTAACTCTCACCATATTGGAGCAGCCAGCAAAACATGAAGACAGGTAGGTAATTCCATCAGATCCACAAACAGGACTATAAGTGGCCGTCTTGCAGTCGCAATCACTATTGCAGGGAGCGTAAGGGTCCAGATCTGTACCCGAGGCAGATCTGCAACAGAAAGAAGAAAATTCCAACATCCTGGCAGCGATTAGGTTGAGCAGAAAAGCCCCCAGCCTGAGCTGTAGGAAAAGTGATGCGCCCTCACCCTGGTACCTCCAACTTCAGGGGCGGGATTCTCCGACCCCCCGCCGGGTCGGAGAATCGGCGGGGGGGGCGGCGTGAATCCCGCCGCTCCGATGCCGGCTGCCGATTTCTCTGGCGCCGGTTTTCGGGTGGGGATCGTACCGCGCCTGTCAGGGGCCTTTGGCAGCGGTCCCCCCCGGCAATTCTCCGGTCCCTGATGGGCCGAATGGCTGCCCGTTTTCGGCCAGTCCCGCCGGCGTGAAATAGACAAGGTCCATATCGGCGGGACCTGGCTTGGGGGGCAGTTCGCGGGGTCCTCATGGGGGCGCAGGGGGTTTCCGGCCCCGGCCCCCACGATGGCCTGGCCCGCGATCGGGGCCCACTGATCTGCGGGCGGGCCTGTGCTGTGGGGGCACCCTTTCCCTCTGTGCCGACCTGTGTAAGGCTCCGCCATGGCTGGCGCGGAGAAGGAACACGCCCGCGGAATGCCCGCCGATTGTGGGAGAATCCCGGCCAAGATTCACCTTGTGTTTAAACCCTTTCAAGGTTCCAACCATCTACCTCTCAACCCACCGGAATTCCCTATTCCTCCTGGCCTTGTCTGCATTTGTCCCACCATTGGTGGCCACGACTTCAGCTGTCTAGACCCCACATTCTGGATTTCCCTCCAAAACCCCTTGAGCTAAAACGGGGTGCTACCGAGTCCAATTTCTCAGCCTATTTATCAAACACAACTTTCCTTTTCTGGACCCAGATGGAATAAAGCTTAAATTAATTTTGAGCAAGTTGCAAAGTTTAATTTCAAAACATTATTTTCAATTTTTTAAATAAATATTTTTATTAGCTTTTTCAAATTTTTTTTACATGAATTATATTGCACATATTTAACTAACATTTAACAATCCCTTCCTCAAACTCGAAAACAATTAATTAACTAACTAACTTTTAGCTGCCGGCTGAGGTTAATTCCTTAAAGTGAAATAAGAACGGATGCCATCATTTATGAAACCCCTCCTCATTCCCTCTTAAACTAAATTTAACCTCCTCAAGGCTTAGAAACAGCATTACATCCCCCAGCCATATTGAGGCATAGGATGGAGAAACTGACCTTCAAGCCAAGAGGATCCGCCTCCTCACCACCAGCGAGGCAAGGGCTAAGACACAATCATAGAATTTACAGTACAGAAGGAGGCTATTTGGCCCAGCGAGTCTGCACGGTTTCTTGGAAAGAGCACCCTGCTTAAGCGCAGGCTTCCATCCTATCCCCGTAACCCAGTAACCCGACCTAACCTTTTTTGGACACGGAGGGGCAATCTAGCGTGGTCAATCCACCTAACCGTCACATCTTTAGACTGTGGGAGGAAACCGGAGCACCCGGAGGAAACTCTACACAGACAGTCACCCGAGGCTAGTATTCGACCTGGGACATTGGAGCTGTGAGGCAATAGTGTTAACCACTGTGCCACCGCTCCGCCCCTATCTGGAGCTCCGGCTTGTCACCAATCGAATGTCCACATTACTCCTCCTTGGGTTTAATACCAAATCATTCGGAAGTTAGTGGATCTCCAGTGGTGTTCCACACAGTGCAGCGAATATAGTCCCACTCTTGCTTGTATGACGATGATGCTGTTGCTACCTGTCTTTGCACACCTGCTCTGTCTCGGTTGACGTTTTTGCCTCTTTGGCCTGTGCTGCTTCCCCCTTCCCATGGAAAGTATTTAATCCACACTCTGTCCTCGCAAGTGACAATCTGCACTTTAACCTAGCACTCTCCCTATTTCAATTCCGGCCTTCAAACTGTGGAGGACATCACTAAGCAAACACGCAATTTCCTTGCAAGACATTCTTGTCTACTTTTTCTGACCCAAATCTAAGAAAAAGAAAGAAAACTGCAGCCCAAAATCGCCCCCCGCCCTAAAAAAAAATCATTAGCTCTAACAACGGGTCAAAGCCCGTCGCAATAGCTTTCACACATTAAAATTATTGTACTCACGAGTTTTTATAAGGAACGGTGACCCCAGCTATGGGTCCAGTGTCGCATCCCAGGAAGAGGAAGGAAATGTAGCATGCAGTGGACACGAGGTTAACCAACATGGCCATTCGAATGGCACCCAGAGGAGTCAAGCTGAGCTTCTTCACCAGAAGTCCTCCGAGGAAGATGCCCAGACATGCACAGGGTATGGCCGTCATTCCTGTGGGACAGGAAGAAGAAGACAAATTAAACAGCCAGTGGACAGACATAGCTGGTTACTACATGTGCCAACAACTTACTGCGTCTTTAACAGAGAACATTTCCCCACACTGCCCACTGGTGCTTTACAAAGTTTAAAAAAAATTTTTTTTTTTTAAATTCTCCTCCTTTTTCACATTTTCTCCCACATTTACACCCATCAACAATAAACAATAATCCGCAAGATATGTCAATCCCCAAAATAACAACGATCCCATCTACCCACCAACCCCCAAACCTCAACCCGCATGTTTACATAAACAAATGACAAAAAGGAATCAGGGATTACCCGTAGTCACCCTTAATCTACACAGCTCCCCACCCCCCCCCCCCACCCCCCCAACCAACGGCATCCAGCCTCTGAGAGAGTACCGTACATGATACCCCAGAGTTGTACCCCCCCCCCCCCCCAAAGTCTCCAGCTCCTCCCGTCCACTGCCTCTTGTAAAACTCCTCCCCCTACCCTCGGTTCCTTCCCCCCCAACTTTCCACCCCGGCTAGACCACTCTGACCCCGTTCTGTCAGGCTCCGATGGCCGCAGCCCCTCCCCCCACCTCACTCCCATTCACTGGCCGGCTTAAACCGGCCAGCGTGGAGGCCCCCGCCTGGGTCCCTTTCCCCCTTGCCTGGCCCTAGGAAAGCCCAAAGATCCCCTTTTAGCACACAAACCCCGCATATCCACCTACACACCAAAGAGCCCTCATTTCAAGTGAAAGTCCCGTCCCTTCCCTTGTCCAAATATATACAACATTGGCTCCTTTAGCCTCTACACCCGCGCGCACTGATACAAAAAAGAAGAAAATACAGTCATGAGGTTACATCGGCACATGGCCATTCCTCAATTTGTCAGTTCTGCCACAGTCCTTCTGCCTTCGCAAACTCCTCCGCTGCTTCCGCCGTTCCAAAATAAAAGTCCCTGAGCTTGTAAGTCACCCTCAGCTTCGCTGGATATACAATGCCGCACTGCACCTTGCTAATGTACAGTGCCCTCTTCACCCGGTTGAAGGCAGCCCGCCTCCTCGCCAGCTCCACCGTAAAGTCCTGGTATACACGTATACCAGCTCCAGCCCACTGCACCACCCGCTTCTGCTTGGCCCAGCTCAGGACCTTCTCCTTCACCCTGTACCTACAGAAGCACAGAGTCACTGCCCTTGGCGGCTCACTCGCCTTTGGTACAGGCCTCCTAACCGATGAGCCCGATCCAGTTCATATCGGGAGGGATCCTCCCCCTCCCCCAATAGTTTTGGTGCTTTACAAAGTTGTGATCAAAATAGAACAATAGAATCATAGAATTATGAAACATAGTGTCGTGTTAGGTACACTGGTCTAACACTGGCTGCAACTGGATGCAGCTTAGATCAGAAAGATACTCCAGACCTTGAAGTTAGTTCAATCAGGTTTATTGAACTAATAGCACAGTTAGCACAGTTCTCTGTGAGTTCGACTCTCTGTTAACTTAAGTGTGGTTACTCTGTCTGACTGAACCAGACTAGCTCTTAGCCACGTGGTGGAGATGTGAGATTGTGACAACACCCTTGACTGACTCTCTAGATGTTCATCAGTGGAAAGAGGCGGAGTGTGAGTGCCTCGTGTCTTTTATAGACAGATCCCACCCCTGAGTGTCCTGCCTGCTTATTAGTCATGTCCTGTTCTCTGTGTCCATTAGCTGCTTGTCTGTATATCATTATGTGTGTGTCTGCATATCATGACACATAGAATTTACAGTGCCGAAGAAGGCCATTTGGCCCATCGATTCCGCACTGACACGTGGAATGAGCACCCTACTTAGGCCCACACCTCCACCCTATCCTCGTGACCCAGTATCCCCACCTCACCTTTTTTGGACACTAAGGGCAATTTAGCATGGCCAATCCACCTAACCTGCACATCTTTAGGGACTTGTGGGAGGAAACCCGGAGCACCCGGAGGAAACCCACGCAGACACGGGGGGAACGTGCAGACTCCGCACAGACAGTGACCCAAGCCGGAAATCAAACCTGGGACCCTGGAGCTGTGAAGCAACAGTGCTAACCATTGTGCTACCGTGCCGCCCAATAACATTGAAAATAAAACAAAATCGCATTTAAACATCTTTAAATGAGTTAGTTTTGAAAGTACCGAGAATCTGAAATTAAAAACGGGAAATGGCGGAAAATCCCGGCAGGTCTGGCGGCAGGTGGGGAGAGAGAAACATGAGTTAACGTTTCGGGTCCGCATGGCTCTGCTTGTCATAAGGATCGGAACGTTAACTCTGTTTCTTTCTCCACAGATGCCGCCAGTCCTCCCGGGTTTTTCCAGCATTTTCTAGTTTTGAAGTGTTTCTTTCGTCCAGGCAAATGGAGTAGCTACTCTCTGTCAGCGCCGTCACATGAACAGTCAGGGGATTAATGAATGTTTTAGCAGCAGTGGTTCAAAGAGAAATAATGACCAGAACACCAGGAGAACTTCAAAAACCATCTTAGGATTCTCAGCTTCCACCAAACAATCTTGATTCTCATTGATTAATGTCTCATCAGGTGACGGGATCTCTGGCAATGCGGCTCTCAGTCCTGTGGTCAATCTAGATTGGGCTGCACGGTAGCACCGTGGTTAGCACTGTTGCTTCACGGCTCCAGTCACAGTCACAGTCTGACGATAAGGGGTGGACCATTTAGGACAGAGATCAGGAGAGATTTCTTCACCCAGAGAGTGGTGAGTCTGTGGAATTCGCTACCACAGGAAGTAGTTGAGGCAAATGTTTTCAAGATGGAATTAGATATAGCTCTTGGGGCGAAAGTGATCAAAGGATATAGGGGGAAAGAGGGAGCAGGTCCTGAGTTGGATGATCAACCAAGATCATGATGAATGGCAGAGCAGACTCGAAGGGCTCAATGGCCTGTTCCTGCTCCGATTTTCTATGATTCAAACCCCACCACAGCAGCTGGTAGAATTTAAATTCAGTTAGAAACCTGCAATTGAAGGTCTCAGTAATGGTGACCATGTCTCTTTGGAGAAGGAAAATTTGCCACTCTTACCTGGCCTGACCTACACGTGACTCCAGACCCAGAGCAATGTGGTTAACTCTTAACTGAGCTCTGAAATGGCCCGAGCGAGCCACTTAGTTCAAGGGCAGTTAGGGAAGGGCAACAAAACTGGCCTTGCCTACATCCTAGGGAAGTTGGGACAGCAGAATTGCCCTCAGTGACTCTGGCTGAGGATGAGGAGGGATATCCAACCAGGACTGCTGTTCCCATTCACTATCCAATGGAAAATCCATGTGAAACGCGGGAATACAGATGTCTATATGTCCTCACCGTAACAATTCTCAACCCGTACAAGTGGCAGTGACCCAAGGAACCTAAATTGTGATACAGACCATCCTCCTTATACCCCATTCATCTGTTCCTTTGTTTCAAATCTCCACGTTCCACTGTCACTACTTTGATCCCTGGCCGGGATTCTCCCCTCCCCGGCGGGGCGGGGGGTCCCGGCGGGATGGAGTGGCGTGAACCACTCCGGCGTCGGGCCGCCCCAAAGGTGCGGATTTCTCCGCACCTTTAGGGACCAAGCCCTCACCTTGAGGGGCTAGGACCGCGCCGGAGTGGTTGGCGCGCCGCCGGCCGGCGGGAAAGGCCTTTGGCGGGAAGTCCGCGCATGCGCAGGAGCGTCAGCGGTGGCTGACGTCATCCCCGCGCATGCGCAGGGGGTGGGTCGCTTCCGCATCGGCCATCGCGGAGGCTATGGTCGAGGCGGAAGGAAAAGAGTGCCCCCATGGCACAGGCCCACCCGCAGATCAGTGGGCCCCGATCGCAGGCAAGGCCACTGTGGGGGTACCCCCTGGGGCCAGATCACCCCGCCCCCCCCCCAGGACCCCGGAGCCCCGCCCGTGCTGCCAGTCCCGCTGGTAAGGTAGGTGGTTTGATTCACGCCGGCGGGACTGGCATGACAGCAGCGGGACTTCGGCCCATCGCGGGCCGGAGAATCGCCGGGAGAGGGGTGCCCGCTGACCGGCGCGACACGATTCCCGCCCCCATCGAATTTTCAGTGCCGGAGAATTCGGCGGCCAGCGGGGGCGGGATTCACGCTGCCCCCCGGTGATTCTCCAACCCAGCGGGGGGTCGGAGAATCCCGCCCACTGTCCTCTATTCATCTTTCCCCTCAACCCAAACCGACTCCCCCTCCCTCCACCCCAGTCAACTTCTGCTCTCCACTCAATTCCATTCCGATATTACAGGAAAGAGGGAGAGAAAAGAACAGGAGCAGATCACGAGAAGGAGAGAAATGATGAATAGAGATTGAAGAGAACGGGTGAGTAGAGAATTAGAGGAGGGTAAGAGAGAGTGCGAGTGAGGCTAGCTGAGGAGTCTCTTCTGGGTTTGTGGGAAGCTTAAGATCTGGTAACTCTGTTATGGGCCAGGATTTAGAGAACCCCAAAGTGTATCATGGAGTTCACCAGACCCACAACTTTTAATAGATTGTGGTATGGGGAGCACACGGCCCACTCTACAGGTGTGGTACAGCAGAAATGGAAAAGTATTTTTGAAAGTAAAACAATGTTTCTTCTATGAACTCAAGTTAACCTTTTTAAAACATACAGTGAATATCTTAGCAACCATTAATTCAAATACAACCCCCAAAGAATACAACACTAAGTAATGCGTACACTGTCCTTTTAACATCCATAAGACTTAAAAACAAAACCTTTAACGGAAGCACATTAGGTTAAAGTCACTACTGTTATTAGTTTTAAATCACCAGGATCGATTTACAGTCTTTAGATTACAGAGAGAGATTCATACATCTTCTGGCTGTGACTGCAGCTATCCAGGTCTGAAAACGAAACTAAAACACACCCTGCAGCCTGCTCAAAAACGAAAGTAAAAAGCTGACAGACAGCCCAGCTCCACCCACTCTCTAACATCACTGCAGTAATAAACACCCATTTCTTAAAGGTACTCTCACTACAGATATTTATCTACACACCCATTTATAAACACCCATTTCTTAAAGGTACTCTCACATGACAACTCTGTGATAGGATAATGCATTGCTAGAAATATTCATGTGAGAGAAAGGAATTGAGGGCCATGTGGATGGGGTGAGATGATGTAAACAGAGAGGGAGGGGCCTTTGGTAGAGCATAAACATTGTGAAATTCATGAGACAGAAGCAGTTATATATTCAGCCAGAGACATCTATTATTCCCCTCCTAGCAGACTCACTCTGTTGGTACTTGTGTGTATGGTAGCCTCAAGTAGACAAAATGCAGAATGCAGTTGTCAATACAAAATAAACACCAGCAGAGGTGAAGCTGTGCCATCAATTTTATGTAAAAGGGAATGAATGAGGGGAGAGAATTTGTAGTTTGATGGGGAATGAAACAGAAACAAAAGGGCAAAAACACAGCAGGAAGGCAGAAATAAAGGGTAGGGAAATCAGTGGAAAGTGGTGAAGGGCGAGGGAGAGAAATTGGAGCGAAGTTAAGGAGGAGAGGGAAAGGAGGGGAGGGAAGAGAGAAAGAGTGGTGATGGTGAAACCTTTGACTTTCATTTGACTTTCGGGGCAGCACGGTAGCCTTGTGGATAGCACAATTGCTTCACAGCTCCAGGGTTCCAGGTTCGATTCCAGCTTGGGTCACTGTCTGTGCGGAGTCTGCACATCCTCCCCGTGTGTGCGTGGGTTTCCTCCGGGTGCTCCGGTTTCCTCCCACAGTCCAAAACTGTACAGGTTAGGTGGATTGGCCATGATAAATTGCCCTTAGTGTCCAAAATTGCCCTTAGTGTTGGGTGGGGTTACTGGGTTATGGGGATGGGGTGGTGGTGTTGACCTTGGGTGGGGTGCTCTTTCCAAGAGCTAGTGCAGACTCGATGGGCCAAATGGCCTCCTTCTGCACTGTAAATTCTATGATAATCTATGATTTGCGGACTCTCTGCACAACTCGTGGGTTTGAGAATTTTCCGTAACGCTTCATTCAGCAGTTTAACAAACCTTTAGAAAAAGCAATCTTATCCCAGCTTTCCGTTCGGTAAACTGGGAGTGTCCAGCAGTGAAAGTATTCATCTTTTTGAAGGTTTTGTGCAGCTCAAGGTCACCTGCGATCAGCTGGGTGCTGCCATTACTCACATCACCCAATGTAATAAATGACCAGGTAATTATCGGCAACACCTGCCCACCGCATGTCTCAAACCGACAATCACAAACTTCAATTCCTATTGAAATCTGTCTGAATTTTAAATTCAGAAAGTATTAAATTAGGAAGATTGTTGTCAACAACACAGTCCATTCACATTGGGACTTGCTATTCCTGATGATGGGCTGATCGACATCCTTTAGCCGTCTGCCCAGAACACTCCCTTGTTTTCTTAAACTCCAGATTCCTTCTTAGAATAGAATCATAGAATTCCCACAGTGCAGAAGGAGGCCATTTATCCCATCGCGTCTGCACCGACTCTCCGAAAGAGCCCCCTACTTCGGCCCACACCTCTACTCTGTCCCCGTAACCCCAGCTAACCTTTTGGACTTTTAAGGGACAATTTAGCCTGGCCCACCCACCTAACCTGCACATCTTTGGACAGTGGGGGGAAACCGGAGCACCCAGAGGAAACCCACGCAGACACGGGGAGAACGTGCAAGCTCCACACAGACAGTCACCCGAGGTTGGAATCTAACCCGGGTCCCTGGCGCTGTGAGGCAGCAGTGCTAACCACAGCTCCCGATTCACTATCTCCAGGATTTCACTGCACGCCGACCCCACTCCACTTCCTGCTCCCTACTTCTCTCTGATTTTGCTATTCCTTTCCTCCTTCAACTTCCCTAGTCCCTGCTTTGGACCATAGAATAATAAAACTGTTGCATAACAGGAGGAGGGCATTCCACCCACCCTATCCATGCTGGGCCTCTGCAAGAGCAACATAGCTAGTCCCACTCCCCCCCACCCCATCTCTGTCCTGTGGACCTGCAATGTATGTCTCTTCAAACCATCACCCATTGATATTTTGAAAGCCACCTTTGAATCTGCCTCTGCCACACTCTCAAGCACTTGTGGGGATAAGGCAGGAAGTTGGAGTTGTGGATGATCATATCAGATCAATCATGATCTCATTGAATGGCGGATCAGACTCGATGGGCTGAATGGCCTACTTCTGCCCCTACATCTTATGGTCAGTCCATTCCAGATCCTTATACAGTCGCTGTGTAATATAATTTACTCCAGAACCCCAACTATGATTGGGAATTTCTGCTCCCTTCTTTTTAGGTGGGTTTGGTGATGGGAGTGGAAAATATTGGCAGCACGGTAGCACAGTGGTTAGCACTGTTGCTTCACAGCTCCAGGGTCGCAGGTTCGATTCCCGGCTTGGGTCACTGTCTGTGAGGAGTCTGCATGTTCTCCCCTTGTCTGCGTGAGTTTCCTCTGGGTGCTCCGGTTTCCGCCCACAGTCCAAAGATGTGCAGGTTAGGTGGATTGGCCATGCTAAATTGACCTTAGGTTAGGTGGGGTTACTGGTTTACGGGGTTAGGGTGGAGGTGTGGGCTTAAGTGGGGCGCTCTTTCCAAGAGCTGGTGCAGACTCGCTGGGCCGAATGGCCTCCTGCTGCACTGTAAAAAGATTCTAGGATCATATCGTGAAAGGCCCAAATTGCGTCAGTGGGAAGTCTTGTCTCAGTTGTCCCCACCCTCCCGTGCCAGTGACATTTTTTCTGTTTTTTTTATTTTTAAGAAATTTTGAGTACCCAATTCATTTTTCCCAATTGAGGGGCAATTGTAGCGTGGCCGATCCACCAACCCTGCACATCTTTTTGTTGTGTGGGGGCGAAACCCACATAAACACGGGGATAATGTGCAAACTCCACACAGACAGTGACCCAGAGCCCTGATCGAACCTGGGACCTCGGCGCCGCGGGGCAGCAGTGCTAACCCACTGCGCCACCGTGCTGCCCCCCTGCCAGTGACATAACGGGAATCCCCACGTCCTATGTGGGGAACATCATAATAACAATCTCATCATCAAGCCAGCCTCAGCGCGAGGGCAGTATTATGACTGGTCCCGCACCTGATGTGCAGACCTCCCAGTGAGCGTATCTCTCAGAGGGGAGAAGGTTATGCCCCCCGGCACCACCTGGGTACTGCCCCTTTTGGGAGGGGCGAGTGAGGGGGGTGGGTTGCTGCAATTCCATATTGACCTTTGTCGCACTGGGGCGACCTTTAAAGATGGCGCCTTGTCCTTCAAAATACTAAGTTACGGGTGGAGCAGGCTCTGATTGAACCCGCCACGCCAGCGGTACGTTCTTCTTCTATGTTCCCAATAATATGGCGGAGAACGCCACCGTCGGTGTCAACGGCGTCAATGCTGCTTTTCTCACCCGCACCCCCGATATGACAAATACTGAGGCAGCTCTGCCCTCTGTGTTTTTTTGTGGCTTAGTTACACAGTCGGCAGCATGTGATGAATGGTTACTGTACCCTTAACGCCATGTAGGTGATGCCCCTTTAAGACCGGGTTTGGACCCCTGGGGGTCTCCGCCTCTGCTCCGCCCACCAGGGAGCCGTATATAAGGTGACACTACACAGCATATTTACCAGCTAAAATCATCGTGAAGCTGATAGAATATAAACGACAGCGCATGCACATTAAAAACACACACTACCTGCTCAATGATATTCATAATTGAATACACAGCACACACTCGCTTTATCCTAACTGTCAGCTGCCCGGTTTCCACGCCCCATTCGATCCCACGGTGATAGGACAGCCACAAGCACCACTTCTTCTCCTTCCTCGGAATCCACATTTTGCTTGTCCCAGTCGACCTTTGAACTGCGCGACCTGCCCCTTCTCGCCGGGCACAATGGCACATCCTCACTTACCCAGAAGCTGATTGGCGGACGAGGTGGAGAGGTTGAACTGCTGCTCGAGGTACTTGCCGAGGAAGGCAGCAAATCCAGCGACCACTGCGATCTCCATGCAGGCAGCAAGAACGATACAGGTAAACACCGGGTTCGACAGCAGGTGCTTGGTGACCTTAGGAATCACTGTGGCAGGAAACAAAATGGCTGAGGGTGAGACACCGTCACCCCGGAAACAGAATCAAACCTGCTGTTCGTCTGACACCACGGGGTCACTTTTCGTTCCCCATTGAACGGAACGCGGCCAACGCACAAGGATAAATGCTAGCCTTTCACCCGAGGGGTCGGAGTTCAGAGGTGTCAAACTGAGGCGCCCTCTGCCCTCTCAGGTGAATGCAAAGTTTCCATGGCGCAGTGGTTAGCGCTGCTGCCTCACAGTGTCAGGGTCCCAGGTTCGATTCCGACCTTGGGTCACCGTCTGTGCGGAGTCTGCACGTTCTCCCCGTGTCTGCGTGGGTTTCCTCCGGGTGCTCCGGTTTCCTCCCACAGTCCAAAGATGCACAGGTTAGGTGGATTGGAGTGGGCGTAGGTGGGGTGCTCTTTCAGAGGGTCGTTGCAGAGTCAATGGGCCGAGTGGCCTCCTTCTGCACTGTAGGGATTCTATGGATTCTATAGGAAACCTCTTTCAATTCTACGGACTACAAAGAAGAGCTGGGGAGTTCTCCAAGGGAACCCTGGCTAATATTTATCCTCAATCATCATCACTAAAACCCGATTAATATCAAAACAAAATACTGCAGATACTAGAAATCCGAAATAAAAACAGAAAATGTTGGACAAACTCAGCAGGTCTGGCAACCTCTGTGGAGAGAGAAACAGAGGGGTGAATTCTCTGTCTCCTGGTGCTCCAGCCGTGTGTTCCCTGGCATCATGCCGTTGCCCGCAGTGGGATTCTCCCTCTCTGCTGCCGGCCAATGGGATTTGCCATTGTAGCCACCCACACGCCATCCGGGCAGGGGCGCGCTGCCGGCGGAACGGAGGGTCCCGTCGAACATCTCCAACTATGCAGCAACAGCCTAGATTTTACGCCAAGGTCTCTCGACTGGGGCTTGAGCCCGTGACTTGCTGGCCCAGAGGCGAGAGTGCGACCCGCTGCGCCACAGGGCACAGGCCTGTTGGCTGAGAGAAGGTGCTGCTACACTGCAAAGAACACCGAGGCTTCTCCTGCCTCGCAGGATTTAATTGATTGGAATATACGCGGGTTAAATCAAAAGCAGAATTAAATGCAAGGTTTGGGGTTGGGTTCCAGCCCCTGTGTTCTCTACATCGCCTATTCCATTCTGAAGAGATACAGCAGGGCGGACTCTACCATTCGAGGAAGAGGAGGGAAGGTGCTGAATGAATCAATCAGAGTGGTTTTGAATGAAGCCCCGGCTGTTGTTTAGAGAGAGATGATCGCAGGACCTGAGAGGGGTTCAGAGTTGAAGAGGAGGCAACAAGACACAGGTTTTTGGATCCATTTTGTGGCCACCCCAGACAGTCTCTTATTGGGTGCGTGTCTGTGGCAATCCACATCTTCGGCGATGGTGCCTAAGAAAGCGTAAGCCGACAGTGAGTGTCGTGGGGGTATTCGACTGTGGGAGCATCACAGCCGAGATGCCGCTACCCTCACCTTCTGCACTTGGCAACTCAGCTTGAGTTGGCTTCGTTGGCGGGGAGGGGGGGGGGGCCTTTACTAGACACCATGTCCAACTTGTTGCCCCATGGGATGGGGGAGCACTCACTAACGGAGGCATTGAGGGGTGGGTGTGGGTGCGCGTTGACTGACCTCGCAGCTGCTGGAAGCAGGAAGAGGTGCTGGAGAGTTGGAGGTGCTCGGCCACCCCGTTGCTGGGCTTCGGCCTCTCAAAGCCCGGTGCCGGTATGTTCTGTGGAAGCATGGCCTGCTCGCTCTCGGTCATCCTGTCACTCTTGATGGCCAGAGACTGCGGGAACCCGAACATGAAGAGGGCCGAGAAGAAGAGTAAAGCACCACAGAGCAGGAAGCCTCCCCACCAGGCTCCGATCCAGCGAGGGTCCTCCGGTGATATATCCAGTTTACCTGCAAGAAAAGATAAAACGCTAAAATCAACAATCAAATCCACACAATGCTTTTATTTTTATTGTCCTCGTCCACCCTCCCACACACACACACTTCCATCAATCCATGACTGGTGACCCTGCCTCCTACTGTCTATACAGCACTGGAATACCCACAATACAGTTCCTGTGTCGCCATTTCTTTTCAAATGTGCCATTTTGCATATGTGCGTGTGTGTTTGTATGCGTTTGTGTGTGTATTTGTTTGTGTGTGTTTGTGCGTGTGTTTGTATGCGTTTTTTTGTGTGTGTTTGTATATGTTTGCCTTTGTATGCGTTTGTTTGTGTTTGTGTATTTGTATGCATTTGTCTTTGCATGCGTTTGTGTGTTTGTATGCGGTTGTGTTTGTGTGTTTGTATATGTTTGTCTTTGTATGCGTTTGTGTGTGTGTGTTTGTATGCGTTTGTGTGTTTGTATGGCTTTGTATGCGTTTGCGTGTGTGTGACCTAACCAGCCAAGGTTATTCATGAAGGCCCCACCTTCTCAACCTTGTCTCTCGCCTGAGGTGTGGTGATCCTCGGGTTAAATCATCACCAGTCCGCGCTCTCTCGAAAGGATTAGCAGCCTATGATCCTCAGTGACTATGGCAACTTTCACTTGCACTTTTCACATGTGTGTGTGTGTACTTATGTGTTATGAAGGCCCCGCCTTCTCAATCCTGCCCCCTCACCTGAGGTGTGGTGATCCTCACGTTAAATCACCCCCAGCCAGCTCTGCCCTTCAAAGGGGAAAGCAGCCTATACTTTTACATACGTGTACAAATGTGTTTGCCTGTATGTGTGTGTAGGTGTGTACACACATGTGTGCGAGTGTGCCTGCCTGTGTGTGTACAGTTGCATTTATGTACACAAGGGTGGAGACATATGAGTGACAGTGTATACACGCGTGTGCACATGGGTCAGCTGAGAACATTCCAGGCTGCAAGAGTTGACTACCAGTCATGGGCACATGGAAAATGAAAATGAAATGAAATGAAAATCGCTTAATGTCACAAGTAGGCTTCAAATGAAGTTACCGTGAAAAGTCCCTAGTCGCCACATTCCGGCGCCTGTTCGGGGAGGCTGGTACGGGAATTGAACTGTATTGCTGGCCTGCCTTGGTCTGCTTTAAAAGCTAGCGATTTAGCCCTGTGCTAAACCAGCCCCCATCTTTACCCGTGAGCCCGAATGCAAACGGTGTGTGGGATCGATACCAGTGGGAGAGGCGCAGAGCAAATTGACGTGTTGGGTGTTCTGGATCACATACAGGTCACCAACACTTGAAATAATGCAACACTATTTTATTGAACCATTAACTGTTTAAACATATTTAGACTGTGGGTTAATACGATACTAGCTTTAACTAAAGGCCTTTGCCTTGTCCTAACCAGTCGATGCACTCAGCACATGGTGAATGTCTGTGCTGCAGGCTGTGAGCTCTGTCCTCCTAGCTAGCTGCTACTCGAATGAGCGGGAACTCTGATGCCCCCTGTCTTTATAGTGCGTGTGCTCTCACTGGTGATTGGCTGCGGTGTTGTGTATGTTGATTGGTCCCACTGTGTGTCCATCAGTGTGTGTCTGCACCATGATATACTGGTGTATATTATGACACAGATTGAAGAAGAAAAATAAATAAAAGAGAAAAAAAAGTTAAGCCTATCAATAGTTAACTCTTAACATACTTGTGTCAATGAAAACTGCATCCACGTAGAACTTGGTGCACAGAGAGCCAAGGATGAAACCGCAAGCTGGGCCGAAGACCAGGGTAGTGAAGAGAATTCCTATAAAAAGGGACAAAAGACAAAGTAGTGAAGAGGCAATTAGTTTTGTTTTGTTCTTTGTCTGTCAGTCCTGTGGATAAATCTTGTAGCTTAGCTCAGGAATTACAATCGCAGTAGTGGTCTATAACATGGAATCTCGACAGTGCAGAAGGAGGCCATTTGGCCCATCGAGTCTACACTGACCCTCTGAGAGAGCACCCTATCAAGACCCACTCCCCCGCCCTATCCCTGTTAACCCACCTTACCTTTGGACGCCAGGGGGCAATTCAGCATGGCCAGTCCACCTAACCTGCATATCTTTGGACTGTGGGAGGAAACTGGAGCACCCGGAGGAAACTCACACAGACACGGGGAGAACGTGGAGACTCCACAGAGACAGTGACCCAAGCCGGGAATCGAACCTGGGACCCTGGAGCTGTGAGGCAGCAGTGCTAACCACTGTGCCATCTGTGCCGTGGTCATGTGTGATAATGACTGGATCTGTGCTTGGCCATTAACCTGGAGAATTTTGATGGCTTTTTCTCCTATCGATGCACTATTACACCATGTGTGCTAATTATAAAGCATCTATTTTAATCATCCGCGTGACCCATGGAAAACTGCGCGGGTGTTAAAAACAGGCATGGCCGGGCAGAGAGGGACAGTGAGAAAAATCCACAAAGAAAGGTTTAGAAATCTAGGCCTCTGGTTTAATCTCCAGCTCTGTTGGAAGAGGTGATATTTGGTTCAGATTCTGCACCCACAACTTTTGAACAACTAAAAAGTAAGCTCGATGGAAACTAGGTGATGCACCATCAATTACACACGAGGCAAGTTGTATAAAACAAAGTAACGGTTTTAATACTCTAAGATGTAGCCTGTCTGCAGCTGAACCCAGACTGTAGACAGGGCTACAGATCAGCCAACTATATACACCACCCAGTGGGGCGGAGCCACGGAGGAACAACAATATATAACACAGTGAGTAACGGTGGAACTAACAGAGAATATATACAGTGCTGTAAGTAACAGTGGAACAACAGTGGAACTACAATAACAGTGGTTCACCACACTAGGCAGACAAGGTCAGGGTGAGCTCAGAGTTAGGGGACAGGATAGAGAGGGTTGGCAGGAGAGCCAGGGCAGGTGTAATGTTGGAGTGTGTAGGGGCAGTACGGCACCGCAGTGAACTGGCAGGTTAGGCTCCTGCAGGCGGAGTTGGGCCACGGCTCAAATTTTGTTGCTGGCCTTTGCTGATTAAAAATAAAAATCACTGAAAGCCTTAGTGGGTGGCACATGACATGGGCCACAGAGATACAGGGGGACGTTAGGGATGTTGGGCTGGATTCTCCGTTTCTGAGACTGAGTGTTGTTGCCGACGCAGAATTCGTGGACTTTCACAACAGCAAAAATGGCGCCGACCCTGGGTCGATTCAGCGACCGTGGATGGGCTAACACCGGCGGCACGTGGAACACAATCGATCCCAATGGAAAATGGTGCGGGATTCGCCGGATCCCTGATTGGCACTCGGGAGGCTGATAAGCTGCAGCCGCATATATACACACTTCACTCCCCACACACCCATCCCAGCCAACAAGGTGGCACTGGTCGTGCTGGAGCGGGTCAGCTGGAGGCAGTGGGCACCTAGCGGGGTGGCTGGTAGGGGGCACCTATATGACCCGTGGCACTAAGTTGATTGGCTGCCCTGCGTTCTGGACCGCATTTTTGATGGAGAATAGCGATTTGGCGTCAAATCGGCACCCGCCGCGATTTAAGTCTCGGGACCTATTCTCCGCCCAATCGCGTTTCGCGATTTCGCCGTCAGCCAGCGGAGAATCTCGCCCATTGTTTCAAATTACACTTTTAATTTAAGACAATGGATAACCTGTTCAAGGCTAGACCCTTCAAATCAGTCAGCCTGCTGCATTTTGCTGTTCCTACAAGATAAAATAATCATACTTTCAGACAAATATTGGGTCTGCCATCGAATGTATTTCTCAGGCCTCAGCATGAGCTGCGGAATGATACACTGTCGCTCGGTACGCTGACGGTCGTGCTGTAATGAGTGACGTGGCATTCTGGATTAAATATGCCTCCACGCGCATAACACTATGGTCTGTAACTCGACCGATATAACAATGTAGCACAGCCAATGGCTGGGTTGAAAAGACCCTCGTTCCCTCTTTAATCAGCTTCTGGTTAATGGTATGACGATGGCACTTGACACAAATGTATTTGGAACAATTCAACGATGTGGTGTCCATGCCACGCTTTGTAAAGGGCGTTCCCTGCCTTGCCTCAAGGTCCACTTCAGGGACAATCCCAAGATCTTTATTTCGAAGAGGGTCAAACAGGGCAAGCGAGGAGGCAGTCAAGCTTCAGCATTAATGCAACAATCTATTCACACACTGAGGGAAGCTGGCACACTCTCTGCCTTACTCCCCTCTAACATGGCCCTCTTCTGCTCACTATTTCCTGCTTATTGTGAGTTTACCGGCTGTCCTCTGCTAATTAATCAAACCTCATATTGTCCGCCATGGAGCTTTGATGCCACCTAGTGGGAGCAGTCTGTAGTTTCAGAATACGAGTTAGGAAGGGCGTGAGGTCATTATTTACATTACCCGAAAATATTGACTTGTAACTTCCTCAAGTCTATTAAAGTCATCAACCTAAATACTGGTCCCTGAAATCCTCATAGAGGACAGACTGCGCAGCCGTATGTACCATCTACAAGATGCACTGTAAGGAATTCACCAAGACACCTCAGACAGCACCATCCAAACCCACGGGCACTGCCATCGAGAAGGACAAGGGCAGCAGACACATGGGGACACCACCGCCTGGAGGTTCCCCTCCAAGTCACACTCCATCCTAACTTGGAAATATATCGGCCGCCCCTTCACTGTCGCTGGGTCAAAATCCTGGAACGCCCTTCCTAACGGCACAGTGGATGTACCTACACCACATGGACTGCAACGGGTCAAGAGGACAGCTCACCGCAACCTTCTCAAGGGCAACAGGAGATGGGGGTGTAAATGCTGGCCGAGCCAGCAAAGCTCACATCCTATGAATGAATTTTTAAAAAGTCATCCTCTCCACTTTTCACGTGACATTAAAAACAGGCGGGACTAGCGAGCATGACAGAGCCATTGGTCAGGGTCATCTTGTGGCGCAAAAGTGGAGACAGAGTCTCACCTCAATCCCAAGAGTCTCATTTTGTTCATCCAGGACACCTCATTGATGAGAATAAATCACACTGGGCCCCCAGGCACTGGGTACCTGGAGTTTAATTTATTTGGGTTGTCCTAACTGCCCCAACATATTCTTGCTGTGGACATAAGAGCTTACAATACAGCGGGAGGTCTTTTAGTCTAATGTACCTGTGCTGGGTCCTGTGCTAATTGAGGAATAAAATGTGACTGGACCTCCTCCATGAGGGCAACCCAGGGCTGCCAAAAGGATCTAGACATTGATACAAAAGTCTGAGAACACACACGAACAGGTTCAAAAACAGCTTCTTCCCCGCTGTTACCAGACTCCTGAATGACCCTTTCATGGATTGAACTGATCTCTCCACCCATCTTCTCTACTGAGTAGTACTGCACTCTGTATGCTTCACCCTATGCCTGTGTCTATGTATTTACATTGTGTATTTATCGTATGCCCTATGTTTTTTCATGTATGGAACGATCTGTCTAGATTGAAGGCAGAACAATATGTTTCACTGTACCTCGGTACACATGACAGTAAATCAAATCCAAATCCAGTGTACACATGTACTGGAAGCTACATATTCAATACACAGGGCCCTGTTCTTTGCAGACAGAAAGAACACATATATATATTGCGCCTGTTTCAGCTGAACAAAATAAGGGACAGCCAATCGCTGAATCATTCCTCAGGGCAATGCCTTGACCAATCAGGGTCAAACTGCCTGGCTTAAATTTGAACGAATGCTTGGCAGTTAACTATCAGTCATCTAGTACATCCTCCATGGCAGCACCTCTACCAGTCAGAGTCTACTTGCGAAACAATTAGCACTTTTTTCTCCTGCTGTATATAGTTTCCCCCCCTTATATCAGTATTCCTTGATGTGCCCTGACGAGTGCTAGATAAAGAGCTTCGACATGTCTCCCTTTTCTCAGCAATATTCAACTTCTGTACTACTAAATAACTACTACTTATGGTCTTATTATGGGGATCAGGGGTCATGGGAGAAGGCAGGAGAATGGGGATGAGAAACATATCAGCCACGATTGAATGGTGGAGCAGGCTCGAAGGGCCGAATGGCCTAATTCTGCCCCAATATCTTACAGACTTTTTAATAAACAAGCGTTAAGCAAGTATCAGAGTATGACTGCAGTCTGTCTAAGGGGAGGTAAGTCACGCATACCAACTACCGAGAACCACCCCAAGAGTCCACGGATATGAGGGACCATCCAAAACATGGGTGGCAACAGTGGAGATATCCATGTTTGGTACCAATGATGGGATCACAGTCAGAGAATGAAGAAGAACATGATAGACTTCCAGTTGCGACCACGCCTGAATAGGTCGCACGTTCGGCAGCTCCCGCCGGGAACGGACTTTAGGGCTCTCCAGAGGGGCCCCAATGGCACTTGTTCGACGGCTTCCAGTGTGGGAAGGTGACAGCACGGTCTCCCCGACAGTATATGGATTGGACCAGGAGTGGAGCGGTGAAAAAAGGGATCTTGGAGCAGCGAAAATTGAGAGGGAGAAAAAGCAAGATGGCAGCGGGTGGAGACCAAGCAGCATGGGCGCAGAGGTCGCAGGAGCAGCAGGAGTTTCTTAGACGCTGCTTTGAGGAGCTGAAGACAGAAATGCTGGCGCCAATGAAGGCGGGGATTGAGAAGCTAGTGTCGACCCAGAGGGCCCAGGGGGCGGCGATCCGGGATGTGCGGCAGAAAGCCTCGGAGAACGAGGATAAGATCTTGGGCCTGGCGGTGAAGGTGGCGGCGCACGAGGCGCTGCACAAGAGGTGGGCGGAAAGATTTGAGGACCTGGAGAATAGGTCGAGGAGGAAGAATCTTCGGATTCTGGGGGCGAGATTCTCCACTCCCGCGCCGGTTGGGAGAATCACCTGGGCCGCCAAAATTTCCTGGGACGCCGGTCCGACGCCCTCCCGCGATTCTCCCAAGCGGCGGGGACGGCCCCGCCGAGTTCCGCGGGCCGCAGGCCGGAGAATCGCCGGAGGCACCCAAAATGGTGATTCTCCGGCACCCCCGCTATTCTCAGGCCCGGATGGTTCCCCCCGGCGCCGTCCACACCTGGTCGCTGCCGTCGGGAATAGCGTGCGAACGCTGGGGGGGGCGGCCTGCGGGGGGGGGGCGAGGGGGGATCCTGCACTGGGGGGTACCTTAAATGTGGCATGGCCCGCGATCGGTGCCCACCGATCGTCGGGCCGTCCTCTCTGAAGGAGGACCTCCTTCCTTCCGCGGCCCCGCAAGATCCGTCCGCCATCTTCTTGCGGGGCGGACTTAGAGAGGACGGCAACCACGCATGCGCGGGTGACGGCACTTATGCGGCGCCGGCCGCGTCATCTATGCGGCGCCGCCTTTACGTGGGCGACAAGGCCTGGCGCGTGTAGATGACGTGGCCCCGATCCTAGCCCATTGTCAGGGCCTGAATCGGTCAGGATCGGGGCCGTTTCGCGCCGTCGTGAACCTCGACGGCGTTCACGACGGCGCGGCCACTTCGGCGTGGGAGTGGAGAATCCCGCCCTGGGTCTCCCCGAAGGAGTGGAGAGGCCCGATACCGGGGCATATGTGAGCACGATGCTCAATTCGCTGATGGGTGCGGGAGCCTTCCCGAGTTCCCGGTAGCTAGATGGGGCTCATCGGGTCCTGGCGAGGAGACCCAAGGCCAACGAGCTGCCAAGGGCTGTAGTGGTGAGGTTTCACCGCTTTATGGACAGAGAGTGTGTCTTGAGATGGGCCAAGAAAGAGCGGAGCAGCAGGTGGGAAAACACGGAGATCCGAATCTACCAGGACTGGAGTGCAGAGGTGGCCAAGAAGAGAGCTGGCTTTAATCGGGCCAAGGCGGTGCTCCATCGGAAGGGGGTGAAGTTCGGGATGCTGCAGCCAGCGCGATTGTGGGTCACATTCCAAGATCGGCACCACTATTTTGAAACGCCTGAGGAGGCTTGGAGCTTTATACAGATTGAAAAGCTGAACTCAAATTGAGGGTCTGTGGTTGTGGGGGGGATGTCTGTTGTATATATGGATTTAAATACGTGTAGGGAATGTTCCCTTGGTTGGGTGCTGGATGGGGATGGGTGAAGGGATTTGATGGACAGACTGTGGGAGAGTGTGGGCACCGGTGTGGAGGGAGGAGAGGCCCGGGGATGGGGGAATTGAGATAAGGCCGCAAAAGGAGCTGCGCCAGAGGCGGGGCCAGCTCAGGAAAGCGCGGGCTTTTTCCCGCGCTAGGGAAGGACGGCGGTGGGGGTCGGAGGAGCGCACACTGACTGCTAGGGAGGAGGGGGAGGGGGGATTCCCACACTGGGAGTGTCGATGGGAAGGCTGGAGAGGCTGGGGTCAGCAGGAGTCAGCTGACTTACAGGAGTGTTATGGGGGGAGCAAAAGAACGCTATGGATCTAGCGTTTGGGGGGGGGGGTATAGGGTTGGTGCATTGGCCAATGGGGAACTGGAAATAGAAGAGGCGGTCGGGGCGGGGGTCCGCCGTCTGGGGTACTGGAGGGTTCGGGAGGCGCGGGCACGTGACTGGCCTAGAAAAGGAGATGGCTAGTTGGCAGGGGGGGGGGGGGCTGGTGAGAAGCCCCCAATCCGGCTGATAACTTGGAATGTGAGGGACTTGAATGGGCCGGTTAAGAGGGCCCGAGTGTTCGCGCACTTAAAGGGACTGAAGGCAGACGTGGTCATGCTCCAAGAGACACATCTGAAGGTGGCGGACCAGGTCAGGTTGAGAAAGGGATGGGTAGGACAGGTATTCCATTCGGGGCTGGATGCGAAGAACAGAGGGGTTGCAATACTGGTGGGGAAACGGGTGTCGTTTGAGGCCAAGAATATTGTAGTGGATAATGGAGGTCGATACGTGATGGTGAGCGGTAGGTTGCAGGGGGTGCGGGTGGTACTGGTGAACGTATATGCCCCGAACTGGGACGATGCCGGATTTATGAAGCGCATGCTGGGTCGGATTCCGGACCTGGAGGCAGGAAGCTTGATAATGGGGGGGGATTTCAACACGGTGCTGGACCCAGCATTAGATCGCTCCAGATCCAAGACGGGGAAGAGGCCGGCTGCGGCCAAGGTGCTTAGGGGGTTTATGGATCAGATGGGGGGAGTGGATCCATGGAGGTTTGCTAGGCCCCTGGCCAGGGAATTCTCATTCTTTTCCCATGTACATAGAGCCTACTCCCGGATAGATTTTTTTGTTTTGAGTAGGGCGCTAATCCCGAAAGTGGAAGGAACGGAGTATTCGGCCATAGCCATCTCAAACCACGCCCCGCACTGGGTGGAGCTGGAGTTAGGAGAGGAGAGGGACCAGCGCCCGCTGTGGCGGATTGATGTGGGATTACTGGCGGATGAGGAGGTGTGCGGGAGGGTGCGGGGGTGCATTGAGAGATACTTGGAGGTCAATGACAACGGAGAGGTGCAGGTGGGGGTAGTCTGGGAGGCGTTAAAGGTGGTGGTCAGGGGAGAGTTAATCTCCATTAGGGCCCACAGGGAGAAGAGAAAGGGCAGGGAGAGGGAGAGGTTAGTGGGGGAGATCTTAAGGGTGTACAGGAGATATGCAGAGGCCCCTGAGGAGGGGCTACGTAGGGAGCGGCGAAGCCTCCAGATGGAGTTTGACCTGTTGACCACAGGGAAAGCAGAGGCACAGTGGAGAAAAGCACAGGGGGCGACGTACGAGTATGGGGAGAAGGCGAGCCGGATGCTGGCACACCAGCTCTGTAAGAGGGTGGCAGCGAGGGAGATAGGTGGAGTTAAGGATAGCAGGGGGAATACGGTGCGGAGTGCGGTGAGAGTAAATGAGGACTTTTAAGGACTTCTATGAGGAGCTGTACAGATCTGAGCCCCCAGCAGGGGAAGAGGGAATGCGACGATTTTTGGACCAACTGAGGTTCCCGAGGGTGGAGGAGCAAGAGGTGGCTGGTTTAGGGGCGCCAATTGGGTTGGAGTAGCTGGTTAAAGGATTGGGGAACATGCAGACGGGGAAGGACGGGGGCCAGATGGGTTCCCGGTCGAGTTTTATAGGAAATATGTGGACATGCTAGGCCCGTTGTTAGTGAGGACTTTCAATGAGGCAAGGGAGAGGGGGACCCTGCCCCCGACAATGTCCGGGGTGCTGATCTCGCTGATTCTGAAGCGGGAGAAGGACCCACTGCAATGTGGGTCGTATAGACTGATCTCGCTCCTCAATGTGGATGCTAAGTTGCTGGCAAAAGTGCTGGCTACGAGAATTGAGGACTGTGTCCCTGGGGTGATTCATGAGGACCAGACGGGATTTGTAAAGGGCAGGCAGCTAAACACTAATGTGCGGAGGCTCCTCAACGTGATTATGATGCCATCGGTGGAGGGAGAGGCAGAGGTCGTGGCAGCTATGGATGTGGAGAAGGCCTTCGACCGTGTGGAGTGGGAGTATCTTTGGGAAGTATTGCGGAGGTTTGGGTTCGGGGAGGGGTTTATCAGTTGGGTCAGGCTCCTATATATAGCCCCGGTGGCGAGTGTGGCTACGAATCGGCGGAGGTCGGAGTACTTTCGGCTGTACCGAGGAACGAGGCAGGGGTGCCCTCTGTCCCCCTTGTTGTTTGCATTGGCAATTGAGCCTCTGGCCATGGCACTAAGGGAGTCCAGGAAATGGAGGGGGTTGGTCCGAGGGGGAGAGGAACATCGGGTGTCGCTGTATGCGGATGACCTGTTGCTGTATGTGGCAGATCCAGTGGAGGGGATGGTGGAGGTCATGCGGATCCTCAGGGAGTTTGGGGACTTCTCGGGCTATAAGCTCAACATAGGGAAAAGTGAGCTCTTTGTGGTGCATCCAGGGAACCAGGGAAGGGGGATAGACGACCTACCATTGAAGAGGGCGGAAAGGAACTTTCGGTACTTGGGGATCCAGGTAGATAGGAGCTGGGGGGCCCTGCGCAAGCTCAATTTGACGCGGTTGGTGGAGCAGAGGGAGGAGGATTTCAAAAGATGGGATGTGCTGCCACTCTCGCTAGTGGGCAGGGTACAGTCGGTTAAAATGATGGTCCTCCCGAGGTTTCTCTTTGTGTTCCAGTGCCTTCCCATTATGATTACCAAGGCCTTTTTAAAACGGGTAGGTAGCAGCATCATGGGTTTCGTGTGGGCAAATAAGACCCCGAGGGTAAAGAGGGTGTTTCTGGAGCGTAGCAGGGACAGGGAGGGCTGGCGCTGCCGAATCTGTGCGGCTACTGTTGGGCAGCCAACGTGGCGATGATCCGTAAGTGGGTAATGGAGAGAGAGGGGGCGGCGTGGAAGAGGCTAGAGATGGCGTCCTGTGTGGGCACGAGCCTGAGGGCGCTGGTGACGGCACCGCTGCCGCTCTCGGCGACAAGGTACACCATTTGTCCGGTGGTGGCGGCAACGTTGAAGATCTGGGGGCAGTGGAGACGACACAGGGGCGAGCTGGGAGCCTCGGTTTGGTCCCCGATTCGGGAGAACCATCGATTCGTCCCGGGAAGGATGGATGGGGGGGTTTCGGAGCTGGCATCGGGCAGGGATTAGGAGACTAGGGGACCTGTTTATAGATGGGACGTTTGCGAGCCTAGGGGCGCTGGAGGAGAGGTTTGGGTTACTCCCGGGAAATGCGTTCAGGTATATGCAAGTGAGGGCATTTGTGAGGCGGCAGGTGAGGGAATTCCCACTGCTCCCGGCACAGAGGATTCAGGACAGGGTGATCTCGGGTGTATGGGTCGGAGAGGCCAAGGTTTCGGCGATCTATCAAGAGATGAAAGAAGAGGAGGAGCTTTCGGTAGAGGAGCTAAAGGGCAAGTGGGAGGAGGAGCTTGGGGAGGAGATTGATGAGGGTCTGTGGGCTGATGCCCTGAGTAGGTTTAACTCCTCTTCCTCTTGCGCCAGGCTTGGCCTAATACAATTCAAGGTTACTCACAGAGCGCATATGATAGGGGCGAGGTTGAGTAGGTTCTTTGGGGTGGAGGACAGATGTGGGAGGTGTTCGGGAAGCCCAGCGAATCACGCCCACATGTTCTGGTCGTGCCCTGCACTGGATGGGTTCTGGAGGGGTTTCACGAGGACTATGTCCAAGGTGGTGAAAGTCCGGGTCAAGCCGAGTTAGGGGTTGGCACTATTTGGGGTAACGGACGAGCCGGGAGTGCAGGAGGCGAAAGAGGCCGGTATCCTGGTCTTTGCGTCTCTGGTAGCCCGGCGGAGGATCTTGCTATTGTGGAAGGACGCGAAGCCCCCCAGTGTGGAAGCCTGGATAAATGACATGGCAGGGTTCATTAAGCTGGAGAGGATAAAGTTTGCCTTGAGGGGGTCTGTGCAGGGGTTCTTCAGGCGGTGGCAACCGTTCCTAGACTATCTCGCGGAGCGCTAGGTGGAGGTCAGCAGCAGCAGCAACCCGGGGGGGGGGGGGGGGGTCTCTGTCGGGGGGTTATTTGGGAGGGTGGGGGTTCCCCCAAGGGTACTTTTGAATGTCATATGGGGGGGGTTAATATATGCGGGAGAAACCCAATGTATAAGTAGTTTATTATTTTTGATTGTGGTGTTTGTGTTCTTTCTTCTTTTCGTTATGGGGGGGGGGGTTTGTTTGTTAAAAAGTTTGTTGGAAAAATTTGAATAAAAATATTTTTTAAAATAAAATTTAAAAAGAAGAACATGATAGCAGCTTGCACTTGCAACTGCATGAAGGAGCAGGCAGATGTGTGAGAGGCAACAAGGACCATACCCGGTCAGCAGACCCTGGTCTAACCCTGCCTCAAGGGCCGACAGAGAGGCAAAGAGCGGGAGTTCTGTAAAAGCCATTCCCTCCGCTATCGAGCAGCATTGGGCCTTCATGCAAACGAGCAAAAACATCAAGTCAGTTCCTTTCTTTACGCTGTCGGTCCTGGAGCAGACAACCTTCTCCTGAAGCACAGGGTGGAGGAGTCTACTGCGAACTTTGAGACAGTTCTCCAGGCCTTCGACACCTGTCTTAGTCACAGAGTGAGCACATTTTAACCAAAGGTCCCAACCTACTGACCTATATTGCCTAATTGGCTCTTGAAGATGTGAGACGCTGGAGGGCGAGCTAATCCATGATTACGTAATTATGGGTGTCCGAGATGAAAAACTCTCTGACGTTCTGCGGATCAAAAGATTTTACATCAAGTGATCCAGTATGCGACGCAAGCTGCGGTTAGGGCAATAAACCGAGCTATAATTTGGCGTGACTTTGAGGCTTCATGTGACTCTGTTGACTGGGTAGGGACGGTAGTCCCACCTATAAGAACGCTTGCCAAATAGGGCAAAGGGGTGAGGTACAACACACTGGCAGTCATTTTGAGGTGCTTACAGTGTGAGCAACAGGGCTGCCTAGCGGGATGGGGGTTGGCGGGGTGACTGTAAGGTCCAGGTGGCACAAACATTTGAATCAAAGGCAGAATTATTGCTCCTCTTCGTTACAAAGGGTGACAGATCGTTGGTTTCTCTATGTTTTCCACAATCAAAGCACAGCTGTCGTGAGTGGAGATATTGGTGGACTTCTCGGAATCCTGGGAAAATCAGACGCTGAATGGCATTTGACCAACTCAATGTCTTTCATGGAGCAATCTCCAATCTTTTATTTAGAGTCAGTGGAACTTCAGTCTACACTACAGCGGCTGAAGAGGTTTATTCAATCAGCAATGGTTTTCTTTCTATCAGAGAGGCACCATCCATCCACTAGACCCCGGGGGGGGGGGGGGGAATCGAGGTCTCTCAGTTCTTCAGGAAGCTTGGCCAGAGGTGGCGGATACGGCAGATGGTGACGCATCCGCACGAATATTTGCTGGACCCAAGCGGGTTGTTTCCTGAAGAAAGTCACGAGGAAGAGGACATTGCAGCGCTGAGGGACCTGATGGCGGGCGGGCTCCGGGAGAGTGATCAGTCTTTCTACTGCTAGATGCACCATATGTATTATCAGTTGCCTCTTTTCGAGGAGTCAGTTGTGTTTCTAGCAGCTGAACAGGATGAATCAGGATCTGATTTATTCCTCTGATCCTGCTAATGCAACACCTCGTCTCTCACATGTTGTCCATGAACAGTCTTCCATGGAGAGTGATTCCAGGCCAGTCCATGGAGGATC
Source organism: Scyliorhinus torazame (assembly GCF_047496885.1). NCBI lineage: Eukaryota > Metazoa > Chordata > Chondrichthyes > Carcharhiniformes > Scyliorhinidae > Scyliorhinus > Scyliorhinus torazame. The sequence goes on along the minus strand of NC_092718.1, from coordinate 20,461,625 downwards.
ACACTGCCAACGAGATGCAGCTCCCAGTTCCAGCGGTGAAAGTTGATCGAGACCCACACCTCAGTCCCGTTTGAAAATCCCCTTCCTTCTACAGCTGTATTTCAGCGCAGAAGGATCTTTAGACCATAAAACGCAGGAGCAGAAGTCGACTATTCGCCGAATCTGCTCCGCCATTCAATGAGGTTGTGGCTGATCTGATGTGTTATTCCTCATCTCCCCTTTCCCGCCTTAATCCCGCAATCCTTGATTTGCTTACTGATCCAGTAGCCCTGAAGCCTGTCATAATCTACACCAGTATATCATGGTGCAGACACACACACGCACACTGATGGACATGCAGTGGGACCAATCAGCATACACAACACCACAGCCAATCACCAGTGAGAGCACACGCACTATAAAGAAGGGGACAGGAGAGTTCCCGCTCATTCTAGTAGCAGCCAGCTCGGAGCACAGAGCTCACAGCCTGCAACACAGACATTCACCGTGTGCTGAGTGCATCACCTGGTTAGGACTAGGCAAGGGTCAACAGTAAAAGCTGGTATTGCATTTACCCACAGTTCAAGTATGTTAATATAGTTAACCTTATAATAAAATAGAGCTGCACCACTTCCAGTGTTGGTGACCTGTTTGTGATCCACAACACCCAACACATCAAATCCTACGCTCTGCTTACCAGCAATGCTACAAAGTTGCTCTCCCACTCTGCTGATGACGATGTCCACCGCGTGAAGAACTAAGCCTCCACGCCTCCAAGACATCTTCCCCTAAGGCCCGAGAATACTGATGGAGCCTGAATCCCTCAGTACTGGTAGGGGGCAGAGAAGGAGCTGGAGTTGGGTAGAAGCAATGAAAAGGGAGAGACAGAAATGCAATGTAAATGGTTCAGGACATCGGGCGGGGTTTTATTTAGGCTCCTGCCCCCACCCAGCTTTGTGAATTATGTCTGTGGTACCAATCTGAGTGGAAGGGTTTCCCGCGAGGACCCGCCATCATCCCTTTCATTGTGTCATTCAGCTGTGTAAACCGAAGGAGCTTCTCCCACCGCTGATTACACGTGGCTAATCGTTCAGTCCCTGTTTGGCAACACTGGGCGTCGACCGCTGACTGGACATGGGCGGCACGGTAGCACAATGGTTAGCACTGTAGCTTCACAGCGCCAGGATCCCAGGTTCAATTCCCGGCTTGGGTCACTGTCTGTGCGGAGTCTGCACGTTCTCCCCGTGTCTGCGTGGGTTTCCTCCGGGTGCTCCGGTTTCCTCCCACAAGTCCCGAAAGTTGTGCTGTAAGCCTACTTGCGACACTAATAAAGATTATTATTATTAGATTATTCTTACATGTCTTTTCAGGCAAGAGACCAGTCCCAGAAACATCAAAGCTTCAGAGGTACACCCTGCTATCTCATCTCCTGGCCTTTCTTTGAGACAAATCGTGCTTCTAAGTGTAACTCAAACCGATGCTGAATAACACGGGGAGAGCAAGATCCTCAGCAAAATCTGTCCCAGATTCAGGAGCTGGTCAATCATGAACCCGGATTGCAGCGTCCTGCTGCCACCTGCTGGTTACATAGGTGTTTTTCGACCGAGCTTTAACTGTGTGTCACAGATCACTTGTGCTGACTGCACGGACTGGGTCGTTAGAAATGATTATTATTATAATAATTATTATTGTTAGGGTAGCTGGAAGCATAGTTCGTGGATTTCCAGTCGCAGGACCATACAGCTGAGATATCACCTCACACCAAAGGTGTCAAACGTTGTATCTGTCACATCACAAGCGCTGTCTCTTGCTATGAAGTCTGGGCTACCCCTCTTTCCAGGAGCTGGTGCAGACTCGATGGGCCGAATGGCCTCCTTCTGCACTGTAAATTCTATGATACCCCACCAGTCACTGCAGTGGTGAAAAAAACCTTTGTTAAACAAAATGCCTTGGCGAGTTTTGAAAATAATTTACTTCGCAATGGAAATGCAAATTGGTGTCCAGGCCAACCTGTGATTAATGTCACTACCGAGGACACAGGTACTCCACCTGTGCCTTGAGAACAATACTTTCAGCACTTGAACAGTCGAAAATCATAGAATCAAAGTGATGCTCGATCAAAGACTCCAGCAGCGAGATTGGAGACAATTGAAGGCTTTATTGGACTAGATGTTTCCCCCAGCAGCGCAGGTACAGAATGCAGCTGCTAGGGAGACACAGACTCTTATACTCCACCTTACTGGGCGGAACCAGCAGGCAGGCTTCACCAATGATCTTACAGCCTCAACCTAGGTACCGTAATGCCCCGAATATGGACTACCACATTCACCCCGTTAAAAAAAAGAGTCCGGCGGGGGTGGTGGTCTCGCGTCATACAGTGGTAGAGGTTATGGTACCCGTCGGTGGTACAGTGTTTTGCCTTATTACATGTCACAACTATTTACAGTATTCATTTTACATGTACACATCAGAATGAAGCAATTAGTCGATCGGGGCCCCTGGTCGTCCTCTGTGATCGTCGCAGTTTCAGTGGTGATGCAGGCGCTGGCTCGGGCATCCGTGACTCCGGGAGCGTGACTTCTGCTTCTTCGGTAGCTTCATCACCCCTGAGTGGGACCAGTGGAAGAGCCGATCCACCTGGGAAGGGGGCAGCCGTGGGGTGCGCCGGTGGGAGGGAGCGTGGGGTTGGTGGGGAGGGAGGGGGGGTGTGGGTGGGTATCCAGTGGGCGCCAGGTCCCGTAGGGAGACCGTGTCCTGCCGGCCGTCGGGGTAGGCCATGTAGGCGTACTGAGGGTTAGCGTGAAGGAGGTGGACCCTCTCTACCAATGGGTCCGACTTGTGCACCCGCATGTGTTTGCGGAGCAGAATGGGTCCAGGAGCTGCCAGCCAGGTTGGGAGCGAGGTCCCGGAGGAGGACTTCCTAGGGAAGACAAGGAGACGTTCATGAGGTATTTTGTTTGTCGTGGTACACAGCAGTGATCGGATGAAGTGGAGTTCCGTTCTCCCTCTCTACCTGTCCGTTTCCTTGGGGGTTATAACTGGTCGTCCTGCTCGAGGCGATGCGCTTGCTCAGCAGGAATTGACGCAGTTCGTCGCTCATGAAGGAGGACCCCCTATCGCTGTGTATGTCGGCGGGGAAACCGAACAGGGTAAAGATACTGTGGAGGGCTTTTATGACGGTGGTTGCGGTCATGTCAGGGCAGGGGATGGCGAATGGGAACCGGGAGTACTCGTCAATCACGTTTAAGAAATACGTGTTGCGGTCGGTGGAGGGGAGGGGCCCTTTGAAGTCCATACTGAGGCATTCAAAGGGACGGGAAGCCTTTATCAGGTGCGCTTTCTCTGGCCTGTAGAAGTGCGGCTTGCACTCCGCGCAGATTTGGCAGTTCCTGGTGGCGGTCCTGACCTCCTCGAGGGAGTAGGGCAGGTAGCGGGTCTTGATGAAATGGAATAATCGAGTGACCCCCGGGTGGCAGAGGTCCTCATGGAGGACCCGGAGTCGGTCCACTTGTGCCGTGGGATAGGGCATCAGGAGGCTCGATTAGCTTCCCGGGACGATACAAGATCTCATAGTTGTAGGTGGAGAGCTCGATCCTCCACCGTAAGATCTTATTGTTCTTTATCTTGCCCCGCTGTGCATTATCGATGATGAAAGCTACCGACCATTGGTCAGTGAGGAGTGTGAATCTCCTGCCGGCCAGGTAATGTCTCCAGTGCCGCACAGCTTCTACTATGGCCTGGGCCTCCTTTTCAACGGAGGAATGATGGATTTCTGAAGCATGGAGGGTGTGTGAGAAGGCCACTGGCCTGCCCGCTTGGTTGAGGGTGGCCGCCAGAGCTACGTCGCACGCGTCGCTCTCGACTTGGAGGGAAAGGGATTCATCAATTGCGTGCATTGTGGCCTTTGCAATATCCGCGTTTTTGCGGCTGAAGGCCTGGCGGGCCTCTGCCGACAGGGGAAAGACCGTGGATTGAATTAGTGGGCGGGCCTTGTCCGCATAATTGGGGACCCACTGGGCATAATATGAAAAAAATCCCAGGCAGCGTTTCAGGGCCTTGGAGCAGTGGGTGTGGGGAAACTCCATGAGGGGGCGCATGCTTTCGGGATCTGGGCCTATAACTCCATCATGCACTACGTAGCCGAGGGCGGCTAGACGGTCTGGTGCTGAACACGCATTTGTCCTTGTTGTAGGTTAACTTAAGGGTTTTTGCAGTATGGAGGAATTTGCGGAGGTTGATGTCGTGGTCCTGCTGGTCGTGGCCACAGATGGTGACGTTGTCGAGGTACGGAACGTGGCCCACAAACCGTACCGGTCAACCATTCGATCCATCTCCCGTTGGAAGACCGAGACTCCATTTGTGACACCGAAGGGAACCCTTAGGAAGTGGTAGAGCCGCCCATCTGCTTCGAATGCAGTGTACTTGCGGTCGCCCGGGCAGATGGGGAGCTGGGGGTAGGCGCATTTGAGGTCCACCGTGGAAAAGACCTTGTATTGTGCAATCTGATTGACCAAATCAGATATGCGGGGGAGAGGGTATGCGTCGAGCTGCATATACCTGTTGATGGTCTGACTATAATTGATGACCATCTTGTGCTTCTCCCTGGTTTTTACAACCACTACTTGGGCTCTCCAGGGGCTAGCCTCGATAATACCTTCCTTCAGTAGCCGCTGGACTTCCGACCTAATGAGGGTCCGGTCCTGGGTACTGTACCGTCTGCTCCTGGTGGCGACGGTTTTGCAATCCGGGGTGAGGTTTGCAAAAAGGGAAGGCGGGTCGACCCTGAGGGTCACGAGGCTGCAGACAGTGAGGGAGGGTATAGGGCCGCCAAATTTAAAGGTTAAGCTCTGGAGGTTGCATTGGAAGTCCAATCCCAGGAGCGTGGCAGCGCAGAGGCGAGGGAGGACGTAGAGTCGGAAATGTTTAAATTCTCTTCCCTGGACTGTGAGGTTCGCTACGCAAAACCCCTTGATCTCTACAGAGTGAGACCCGGAGGCCAGGGAGATTCTTTGGTTAACTGGGTATATGGGAAGAGAACAGCGCCTTACCGTGTTGGAGTGTATGAAGCTCTCTGTGCTCCCTGAGTCGATCAGGAAAGATGTTTTGCGCCTGTTGATGAGCACGGTCATCGTTGCGGTCGAGAGCGTTCGGGCCGAGACTGGTCCAGGGTCACCGAGGCGAGTCATGGTAAAAGTTGAAGATTTTCCTCGGGCGGTGTGTGGTCATCCGAATCAGGGTCCTGAGATTCCAGCCAAGATGGCGGCGCCCACGGGTCGCACATGGCTGGGGGGGGGGGGCAAGATGGCAGCACCCACGCATCGCACATGGTCCCCGGGAAACAAGATGGCGGTGCCCGGGGCCTGCACATGGCTCGGGAAAATTAAGATGGCGGCGCCCGCGGCCCGCACATGGTCCGTGGAGAGAGATGTGGTGGCGGCTGATGCACAGTCAATTGTATAAAGACTCAGTTGGATACAACTGTGGCTTTATTGCAGTAAGAGTGTGGCCTCCCACAGCAGCTGGCGAAATGGCTGCTGAATAGAGTACATGCATATTTATACTCCTCCTACTGGGCGGAGCCAGCAGGCAGGGGCTGCCGGCGAACCTGTAGTACCGGTCCTACCTTACATCATCTAATACAGGTGTAACAGTGGTTTACCACATTCACCCCCTGTTAAAAATGAGTCCGGCGGGGGTGGTGGAGAACTATATACAGTAGTGAACTTATGTACAGTGTTTTATTAGGAGAGAAAAAAAATGTCTTTTGAAAGTCCGGTGCCAGTTAGAGATTCAACCGGTCTGGTGCCTTGACGTTCCGCTGGGAGCGACGTAGTGGTGGCGGCGATGTCAATGCTGGTGACGTCGGTGCTGGCCTGATGTCGGGTGACCCCGGGAGCGTGCCAAAATCCTCTTCACCCTCTTGCGTGGGCAGGGTAAGGAGGGATGGTCCTTGTGGGGTTAATGTTGGGAGTGCCAGGGGAGGGGAGGGTGGCGCCGGGCCGGGGAAGTGTGTATGAGTGGAACCTGCTGGTGCCAGGTCCCTGAGGGAGACAGTATCTTGGCGGCCATCGGGGTACGCCACATAGGCATACTGGGGTTGGCATGGAGCAAGTGCACCCTATCCACCTACGGGTCCACCTTGCACTCCGCACAGACCTGGCAATCCCTGGTGACTGTCCGTACTTCCTCGACGGAATACGCCAGATTGCGAGCCTTGACAAGATGGTACAACCGTGTGATCCCCGGGTGACAAAGGCTGTCGTGTAGGGCCCGGTGTCGGTCTACTTGTGCGCTGGCACATGTACCTCGGGATAGGGCTTCTGGGGGCTCGTTGAGTTTGCCGGGGCGATACAGAATCTGTAATTATAGGTGGAGAGCTCGATTCTCCACCGCAAGATTTTATCATTTTTGTCTTGCCCCGCTGCGTGTTGTTGAACATGAAGGATACCGACCGTTGGTCAGTGAGGAGAGTGAATCTCCTGCCGGCCAGGTAATGCTTCCAATGCCGCACAGCTTCAACAATAGCTTGGGCCTCTTTTTCGACGGACGAGTGCCGAATTTCTGAGGCATGAAGGGTGCGGGAAAAGAATGCCACGGGTCTGCCTGCCTGGTTGAGGGTGGCGGCAAGTGTGACGTCTGATGCATCGCTTTCTACTTGGAAGGGCAGTGTCTCGTCTACTGCGTGCATCCCGGCCTTGGCTATATCAGCTCTGATATGGGCGAGGACCTGTTGTGCCTCGGCCGTAAGGGGAAAGTGGGTGGACTGAATGAGTGGGTGGGCCTTGTCCGGGTTGTTTGGGACCCACTGGGCGTGGTAGAAGAACCCCAGGCAGCGTTTGAGGGCCTTGGGGCAGTGGGGGAGGGGAAGCTCCATGAGAGGGCGCATGTGGTCGGGATCGGGCCCCAGAACTCCGTTCTGGACCACATAGCCGAGTATGGCTCGGCGGGTTGTGCTGAACACGCACTTCTCCTTGTTGTAGGTGAGGTTGAGGAGAGTGGCGGTGCGGAGGAATTTAGCAAGGTTGGCATTGTGGTCCTGCTGATCATGGCCGCAGATGGTGACGTTGTCTAGGTACGGAACGGTGGCCCGCAAACCGTACCGGTCGACTTTTGGGTCCATCTCCCTTTGGAAGACCGAGACCCCGTTAGTGACGCCGAAGGGAACCCTGAGGAAGTGATAGAGACGACCGTCCGCCTCGAAAGCAGTGTATGGACGGTCCGATTTACGAATGGGGAGTTGGTGGTAGGCGGATTTTAGGTCTATCGTTGAGAAGACCCGGTACTGTGCAATCTGATTGACCATATCAGATATGCGTGGGAGGGGGTACGCGTCGAGCTGCGTGTACCGATTGATGGTCTGGCTGTAGTCCACGACCATTCTGTGTTTCTCCCGAGTTTTACCGACTCCCACTTCGGCTCTCCAGGGGCTGTTGCTGGCCTCGATAATGCCTTTTCCGAAGCAGCTGCTGGACCTCGGACCTGATGAAGGTCTTGTCCTGGGTGCTGTACCGTCTGCTCCTGGTGGCAACGGGTTTGCAATCCGAAGTTAGATTGGCAAAGAGGTAGGGTGGGTCAACCTTTAGGGTCGCGAGGCCGCACACAGTAAGGGGTGGTAGGGGCCCTCCGAATTTGAGAGTGAGGCTCTGGAGATTGCACTGTAAGTCCAGGCCTAGTAGTAGTGCAGCGCAGAGATTAGAAAGGATGTAGAGGCGGAAGCCGCTGAATTCTACGCCCTGGACCGTGAGAGTGACCGTACAGAACCCTGGATCGCGACGGAATGGGATCTGGAGGCCAGGGAGATTCTTTGATTGGTGGGGTGGACCACGAGGGAGCAGCGCCTTACCGTATCCGGGTGGCTGAAGCTTTCGGTGCTCCCGGAGTCCAGCAGGCAAGAGGTCAAGTGGCCGTTGATTTTCACCGTAGTCGAGGCGGTGGCCAGGTTGTGTGGACGAGACTGGTCGAGCGTCATCGAGGCGAGCTGCGGTTGGTCGTCGCTGGCGTCCGAAGATGGAGAGCGTGGGGGGCCCAGGTCGTGGAATGTTGTCGCCGTCCATGCCCCGTGGGGAAGACAAGATGGAGGCGACTGAAGATCCTGCGGGGGACAAAATGGCGGCGCCCATGGGCCGCACGTTGCGGGGGCTGGACAAGATGGCGGCGCCCATGGGCCGCACGTGGACTGCGGGGGGGAGATGGCGGCGGCAACTGGCCGCTCGCGGCCCCGGGAGGTGAAGATGGCGGCACTCACTGGCTGCGCGTGGTCTGGGAGATGAAGATGGCGGCGCCCACTGGCCGCGCGTGGTCCGGGACGAAGATGGCGGCGCCCATTGTGTGTGGGTCAGGGGGGTGGGGGCGAGAACGGCGACTGCGCGGGCCTGGCACACCACGGCAAAGTGGCCCTTTTTGCTGCAAGCCTTGCAACTGGCAGCGCGGGCCGGGCAGCGTTGGCGAGGGTGCTTCTGCTGGCTGCAGAAGTAACATCGGGGACCCCCGGGGTGCGCAGATTGGCGTGTGGCACAGGCGTATTGGCTGGGTAAAGCCCCGGTTGGGGTGGCCGTTTGTGGGGTCCACGAGGGATAGGAGGGGTGGGCTGCGTGGCCGGAGGTGTAGGCCTGAGCATTACGGGAGGCGACCGCCATGGAGAGTGCTAGCTTCTTAGTCCCCGTTAAGTCTCGTGTGGCCCCTTCAAGCAGCCTTTGGCGAATGAGGTCCGACCCAATCCCCGTTACAAAAGCATCGCGCATAAGAAGGTTAGAATGTTCGGTGACCGTAACGGCCTGACAGTCACAGTCCCAGACGAGTGGGATTGGGGCCAGCCAGAAGTCTTCTATGGACTCACCAGGGAGTTGAGAGCGAGTGGCGAGTACGTGCCTGGCGAAGAGCGTGTTCGTTTTCTGTGCGAAGTTTTCTTTGAGAAGCGCCATGGCGTCGGCGTAGTTCGGGGCTTCCTGGATCAGCGGAAACTCGCTGGAGCTCAACCTTGAGTACAGGATGTGTATCTTCTGAGCCTCCATCAGAGGGGTGGTCGCTGAGTTGATATACGCCTCGAAGCAAGCTAGCCAGCGATTAAAGTCCTTTCTGACGTCGCTCAATTGCGGATCCAGCTGCAGGCGATCTGGTTTGATTCGGAGGTCCATCTTATAGAAAATCTTAGAGCAATAAATTGATGTACGATCAATTGTACAAAGACTCAGGTTGGATACAACTGTGGCTTTATTGCAGTAAGATGTGTGGCCTCCCACAGCAGCTGGCGAAATGGCTGCTGAATAGAGGACACGCATATTTATACTCCTTCTACTGGGCGGAGCCAGCAGGCAGGGGCTGCCGGCGAACCTGTAGTACCGGTCCTACCTTACATCACCTAATACAGGTGTAACAGTGGTTTACCACAGCGGCCCCGGTTCGCCCCCGGAGACAGCGGCGACCGCCCAGGCCTGGCATACCACCACAAAATGACCCTTTTTGCCACAACCTTTGCAGGTGGAGGAGCTGGCCGGGCAGTGCTGCTGGGGGTGCTTGGCTTGCCCGCAAAAATAATGGCAGGGCCCTCCGGGGTTGCCTGGTAGCCATACGGCCCAAGCTTGTGGGGGGATGGTGGATGCATCAGGGTCGGCTGCAGGTGGGTTCCACGCTGCCCAAGGGGCTGCCGCGCGGTTGGGGACGTACGCGCAGGCGTTTCGGGAGGCCACATCCAGGGAGCTAGCAAGAGCCCGTGCCTCCTTGAGGCCTAGTGTCTCTTTCTCCAGCAGCCGTTGACAGATTTGGGAGGACAGCATACCTGCAACGAATGCGTCCCGGATTAAAAGTTCTGTGTGGTCGCTGGCTGAAACTTGCGGGCAGTCACAGTTCCTACCAAGGACCAGGAGTGTGCGGTAGAATTCATCCAGCGATTTCCCCGGGATTTGTCGCCTTGTCGCTAGCAGATGTCAGGCGTAAACCTGGTTTACTGGGCGAATGTATTGTCCTTTCAACAGGGCCATCGGGGCCTCGAAACCGTCTGCATCCTTGATATGGGTGTAGATCTCTGGGCTCACCCTCGAGTGGAGAACTTACAGTTTCTGGTCATCCGTGGGTGTAGTCGTGGCTGCCCTGCGGTACCCTTTGAAGCACGCCAGCCAGTGTTTGAAGGTTGCCGCTGAGTTTGCCGCGTGGGGGCTGCGTTGCAGACACTCCGGCTTGATTCGGAGCTCCATTCTTTAAAATCTAGTCCAATAAATTAATGCTCGATCAATGACTCCAGAAGCGAGATTGGAGACAATTGAAGGCTTTATTGGACTAGATGTTTCCCCCAGCAGCGCAGGTACAGAATGCAGCTGCTAGGGAGACACAGACTCTTATACTCCGCCTTACTGGGCGGAACCAGCAGGCAGGCTTCACCAATGATCTTACAGCCTCAACCTAGGTACCGTAATACCCCTAATATAGACTACCACACGAAGAAAAGGTACAGCACAGAGAAAGGCCATTCGGCCCACCTTGTCCATTCCAGCCCGAGGACACCCAGCTGCCCTTTCTAATCCCACTTTCCTGCAGCCAGTCCATAGCCCTGCAGGTTACGGCACTTACGGTGCAGATCCAGGTACTTTTTAAAAGAGTTGAGGGTCTCTGCCTCCACCACCAACTCGGGCCGCAAATTCCAGACTCTCACTACCCTCTGCGTAAGAAAGTTCTCCTTCCTGTCCTCTCTACACCTTCTGCCTCTTTTCTTGAATCTATGTCCCCGGTATTAGAATTCTCCACCAAGGGAAACAATTTTATCCTTTCCACTCTATCTCGTCCCCTCATAATTTTGTACACCTCAATTACGTCTCCCTCAGCCTTCCTTGTTCCAAAGGAAAATAACTCCAACCTATCTAATCTTCCTTGTAGCTCAACTCTTCTAGCAAAGGCAACATTCTTGTAAACATAATGTGGATTTGAATTGGTTTGACCAATTAGGAAGTGTTGGATGTCAACTTTTAGCTATCTCTCTCCCATGCTCTGGAACTCTCTCCCAAAACCAATTTCTCATAGAAAAATAGGAGCCATTCATTATGACCATGGCTGATCATCCAACTCAATAGCCTCATCCTGCTTTCCCCCATATCCTTTTTGACCACCTTCACCCGAGGTGCTATATCTAACTGCTTCTCGAAAACATGCAATGTTTTGGCCTCAACTACTTCCTGTGGTAATAAATTCCACAGGCCCACCACTCGCTAGGTGAAGAAATTTCTCCTCGCTCCTTTCAATGTTTAAGACACTGCTTGTGCTTGTAAGGAAAGACTTAACTCTCTGTGGCCAGCTTACATAGAACATAGAACATTACAGCGCAGTACAGGCCCTTCGGCCCTCAATGTTGCGCCGAGCTGTCAAACCACTCCAAAGCCCATCTACACTATTCCCTTATCGTCCATATGTTAGTTTGTACCTACTGCAAAATACAGCAATATTCATTCATCTTCAAGGCCCACCGCTTTCATCTTCTTCATCACTCAGTGTCCATTTAGCAAAGATTTTCACGAAATGTGGTTTCTAAAGAGCCTCTTAAAGGAGGAAGGAGTGCTACAGAGGTGGAGAAGATAACTCTATATCATCCCAGTATTCTCCCCTTGCTCATAGGGACACGTATGCTGTTATGTGGAAGTGTTGGGGTTGAATGTGGTTCAGTTTGGCATGGTTTCTCACACCCTGACCCTTCAGCTTTAAAGCTTTGCTGCCCGTGTCCTAACTTGCACCCAAGTCCTGTTCACCCAGCACCCCTGTGCCCGCTGACCCTCACACTGGCACCCGGTTAGGTAACGCCTCAAATGTAAAAACTCGAATCCTTCTTTTCAAATCCCTCCACAGCCTTGTCCCTCCCTATCTCTGTAGTAGTCTACAATTCTCCAAAGGTCTCAGCACCACTTCAATTCGAGCCTCTTGTGCAACCCAGATGTTAATCAGCCATCCCTTCAGCTACTGAGACCTTACATTCTGGAATACCCTCCCTAAACCTCTCTCTCTCTGTCCTTTAAGACACTCCTTAAAAATGACCCCATTAACCCAGTTTTTGGTCATCTGTCCTAATATCTCCTTAAGTGGAGCGATAACAAATATTATTTGGTAAGATTCCTGTGAAACATCTTGGGATATTTTACTCTGTTAAAGGGCACCTTATAAATTCAAGTTGTTGTCTCAATCCTTTCTTGAGGAGTTGAACAGCTCCAGGTAAAATTTTGATCAATTAACTGTTTTAACAAAAGGAATGTAATTAAACTTGTTTCATGGCCGGAGACTTTCCTGATCGCTGGGAAAGGACTGGAGTAGGCAGTAATCGGTAGCAGGCAATGACTGCTTGAGTTTGTACAGACTCTGACTAACCTTTCTCTCACAGACTCTCAAACTGTCTGATGCTTAATGAAGTACATCAGAGTGATTGTTGTTATTTAAGTATTCTGCGCAGCTCGAGATCCTACTAATCATCATGACATGAAAAGCTGGCTGACCTGTTTTTGGGGGTGCTGATTGAGGGTGCAATGTCGGCCAGGACACGCCTCAGCTATTTACAATCTTCATTAATGACTTGGATGAAGTGGCAGAGAGTAATGTATCTAAGTTTGCTGATGATACCATTGGGTTCTTACCTCAGGGAAATAAATTGTACATTCAAAACTATTCTTTTGCAACTTCCCATACCACCCACACACACACAAATACCACACCCACACACGCACCAACACACACATGCACATACACAGTGACGGCAGGTGGCAATGTTGGCCTTTATTGCAAAGTGGATTGGGGCGCAAGAATAAAGACTACTTGCTACAGATGTGCAGGTTTTTGGTGGGACCACATCTGAATACTGTGTGCAGTTTCGGTGTCTATATTTAAGAAAGGTTAAGCTTACATTGGAGGTGGTGTGGTGAGTGTTCACTAGATGTCCTTGGCATGACAGGGCTATCCTATAATGAGAGGCTGAGGAAATTGGATTTACATTCTCTGCAGTTCAGAAGAATGAGAGGCGATCTCAATGAAACCCACAACATTGTGAGGGATTGAATAGGGGGGATGTGGGGGGATTGTTTCCGCAGGTCGGAATCTAAAACACAAGGACACAGTCAGAGAATAAAGGGGCCAATGACTTAGGACCGAGATGAGAAATTACTTCACTCGAAGGGTTGCGAATCTTTGGCAATCTCTGCCTCTGAGGGTGCGGATGCTCCGTCCTTGAATATATTTAAGGCTGTGGGATAGACAGGGAATTTTTGGTCTCTCAGGGAATTAAGGGAAATGGAGAGTGGGCAGGAAAGCTGAGTTGTAGCTCAAGATCGGCCATGATCCAGAGAGGCACAATAGTTAGCACTGCTGCCTCACAGCGGCAGGGACCAGGGTGACTGTGTGGAGTATGCGCGTTCTCCCCGTGCCTGCGTGGGTGTCTTCCGAGTACTCTGGTTTCCTCCCACAGTCCAAAGACGTGCCGGTTAGGTGGATTGGCCATGCTAAAAAACAAATTGCTCCTTAGTGTCCAGGGATGTGTAGGCTGGGTGGGGTTACGTGAATGTGGCGTGGGAGTGGCCCTAGGTAGGGTGCTCTTTCAGAGGGTCAGTGCAGACTCGATGGGCCAAATGTCCTCCTTCTGCACTGTAGGGTTCTACGGTATTGAATGGTGTGGAATAGCCTCAGTGGGCCAAATGGTCTACTCCTGCTCTTGTTTCTTGTTTACTTGACACTGCAGGATAGTCTTGAAAGGGGCCCAGAGAGTTAAACATCTGGAATGACTTGCCGCATCCGTGACGATGCAACTGCCCTTATGGAACAGCATCTGAATTCTGGGGAGCTACATGAAAGGCTTTGAGAGGTTAGATTAAATAAGGAGAAACTGTTCTGACTGATCGAAGGATCGTGGATTTGGCAAAATAAACAGTGAGCTGATATGATCTGGAATGGGCTGACTGCAGGCATACATAACAACCAGCCGGGATCCCCATATTGTTGAGCTGGAGTAACGTGCTGCTGGATCTGCAACACAAAACATCAGTTTGCTTGAGTGGCGCTCCATCCACAAACATTCACTCCTTCCACCATTGATGCACAGGGTGTAGCATCTACAAGAGGCAGGAACTCGACAAGGCTCCTTCGGCAGCTCCTTCCATACCCTTGACCGCTACCATCTAGAAGGACAAGGGCAGCAGGCCGATGGGAACAGCAACAAGTCCCCCCCCCTCCTCCCCCAAACCCCCACAAGTCACTCACCATCCTAACAGTAGTGTTGCACACCAGTTACTACACAGGCTTCATGGGGCAACAGTGTCCAAGGCGACTGGAGACCAGGCCCTGCCGTATGGGCCTCAGACACACAAGAGCTCATACTCCCAGTGTCCTCCTTTCTCCTTCCCAAAAGACCTCTCTCCCTGGGGTACATGAAGGGTGGCGTCGGCTGTGGGTCCCCGCTGCTCCTCTCGTATTTGGAATATACCGGGCGTTCCTTCACTGTCGCTGGGTCAGAGCCCTGGAACTTCCCGCCCCTGTCGCTAACAGCACAGTGGCTGTGCCTACACCACATGGACTGCAGCGGTTCAAGAAGGCAAACTCACCACCGCCTTCTCAAGGGCAATGAGGGATGGGCAATAAATGTTGGCCGAGCCGGCGCCGCCCATATCCCGTGAAGGAATGCGAGAAAATTTACATTACAGAACTGGGCCGGCGTTGTGAAAGGTGACTGGGTTTGGGGGAGGGGGAGGGCTGCCACTCATGTGACATTGTCACACTAATGTTTGTCAGACACTTTTGAAATAAAGATGGTGTTCCTTTAAAGATTTTTCCTGATAGATATCAGCTTACGCCAGCCAGACCAAACCGTCAAATTTAAAAGACCACGCAAAAATATAGCGATGCACGGAAGATGTGGTGGGGGCGATTGTCCGAGCCCCGCGCTGGGCAGGAGAATCGCTGCAACCGCACCACGACACCCCGATGCCGGCGCGCGATTCTCCGCGGTGCAGAGAATCGGCGCCATTTGCGCCGACGCGTTTGGCGCGGCACCGGCCGGGGGCCGCTTATCTCGGCGGGGTCGCCGATTCTCCGGCCCGGACAGGCCGAGCCGATACGACAAGAGTCCCGCCGGCGCCGTTCACCCCTGGTGGCTGCCGGCATGAACTCTGCGGGAACGGCCGGGGGGGGGGGGGGCGGCCTGTGGGGGGGAGGGGGGGGCTCATTCACCGGGTGGTGGGGGGGGGGGCCTCCGATGGGGTCTGGCCCGCGATCGGGGCCCACCGATTGGCGGGCTGGCCTCTTCCCCCCCCCCCCGGGCCTACTTTCCGGCGCGGCACAGCCCAACTGCGCACGCAGGAGGCTGGAGCAGCGTGAACCATACGTAACCAGGCCCGGTTCGCGTCGTTGTGAAATGCGACGGCGTTCACGACGGCGCAAACTCTTGGGCCCAATATTTGAGAATCGCCCCCTTGGTGTGTGAGGAAATTGTAAACCCATTCATAAAGATTTACAAAGTGTTGATAAATAACCTCTGAGCAAATTGCTCCAGCATCAGTTTCTGACGACCGTCCCATCTGAAATGTTGACCCATTTCCCAGTGACTGACTCCCCGCTGCAGGGGAGGATAGGCGGGAATGTGGGGTCGAGGTTACAATTCGGTCTGGCATGATCTTCTGGAATGGCGGAGAGGGCCGGAGGGTGGTCCAATGGCCTACTCCTGCTCCCCATGCATATGTCCCATTGTTGTGTTGCTCACTCTGCAGTTCAAAGAATCCAAACTCTACCATCTTTTGGTAGAAGGTTGTGGGTTCGAATTCCACTCTGTAGATTGAAGCACAGAATCTAGGCGGACCCTCCTCTGCAGCACAGAGGGAAGAGCGGCCTTTCAGGTGAGATATTAAACCGAGGCCATGCCTGCTGCCTCAGGTGGACACAGAGGATCGCTCAGCGCTAACTGGAAGAGCAGGTGGAGGGTCTCCCTGGTGTCCTGGCCAAGATTTATTTCTCAACTGACATCAATGAGACAGATTCTCTTAGAATTCCTACTTTACAGAAGGAGGCCATTTGGCCCATTGAGTCTGCACTGACCCTCTGAAAGACCACCCTACCCAGGCCCGCTCCCCCGCCCTATCCTCGTAACCCCATCCAACCTCGAATACTAAGGGGCAATTTAGCGAGGCCAATCCACCTCACTGGCACACCTTTGGGGCGGGATTCTCCGTTTCCCGACGGCGATTTCGTAATCGGCGATCGGGCGGAGAATCCATTTTTTTGACCGAATCGGGGGCGGCGCCTGGTTGACGCAGGTTGCGCATGCTCCACCCCCTCCAAAATGACAAGCAAGCTGTTGGGACGGCCTCAGAATGTCACCTGAAGGCCCTCCCCCAATGCTCCGCCCCGATGGCCCGAATTCCCAACCGTATGGTCTCAGTGGTCGGGAACCCGGCATGGCGGCTGCGGACTTTTGGCTGGGCTGCCGAATTTCCCGCGCTGCATAACGCCATAGCAGGGCCGCAAAAGGCCTGGCCTTGGAGTGGCACTTGAACCTTCAGCGAGGGCTGGGGGGGACTGGCGGGGGGTGGCCAGGGGGTTGCGAGGGAGTGTCCGGGGGGGGGGGGGGGGGCACCATCTGGCGGATCAGGTCCACGCACGGCTGGTCGGCTGTTTTACGGTCCGACCGCTGCAGGTCATCGGCGTTGCACGCGCGGCCATGGACCCGGCATTTCTCTGGCCGTTTATTTTGTGGAGGCAGGGCCTTTTACTTGGCGAGGCAGCTAGCCCCTCACCGATCGGAAGAACGGTGGCAGGGCCTCGCCAATTGTTCCCACGTGAAACGCCACGCATCCACCAGACATAGCCTCACAATCGGAGAATCCAGCCCTTGGACTGTGGGAAGAAACCGGGGCACCCAGAGGAAACCCACGCACAGTGCTGACTCCACACAGACAGTCACTCAAGGTTGGAATTGGACCCGGGTCCCTGGCGCTGTGAGGCAGCAACGCTAACCACTGTGCTACCGCGACGCCCTTAGCATCTCTGATGCTATTTTTGAGGCCTTGCTGTGTGTGTCCCCATTTCCTACATTAAAATACATCAAGCGCTGTGATGGGCCTTGGTAACTTCCAAGGGTGTGAAAGATGCTATACACATGCAGGTTTTCCATTCGCCACCCTCCTCATTATTGAAGAGGATAGAATTTTCTCTCCCTCACTCTTTCTGTCTTTCTCTCTCTTCCTCTGATGGCCCAGCGGTCTAAGGCGTTAATGTTACAGTCTCCTCTGGAAACGTGGGTTCGAATCACACTTCTGATGAACCTCTGATTTACGGAACAGAACGACCTTCAGATCATTATTCTCGCAGCCCAGCCTCATGCTGTCACTCACAAGCAATCCGGTTGAACGGCAATGCAGCTCTAAAACGGTTGAATGTTTGATTCCCCATCAGCAAACCGACCGGCTAATCCACCCTTGTGTCGACCACAAAGCTCTTTCTTACACAGCGGAGCTCAGTTAAGTCTGAAACACTTTAGAGCCCATCGATATTAGCCGATGAATCAGAACCCTTTTCATTACCATCCTGAAAATCTACCCCTAATCTCTCTCCTTGCTCTCTCCCCTCCCACCTGAGAGCCCTGCTCTGATCTGCATCTCACTGCCGACCCAAGGCGATGAAGAAATTGCACATTAACGTAAGGCCGACAGATGTTGAGCATGGCCCAAGGCTTCTCATTAATAAGGGCTGACCTAGAAACGCTCGGTTTTAATATTCGCAGATTATTCTGACGAAGATCAAAGCTTTTCTAACCATGCCGAATGCAGCATGAAATTTATCTTTTCAGCCCTGAACCTTTCTTCCGCAGTGGAGGATAATCCACTGAGCAGGCCCAAGCTGCACGGCTACATCCTTTGAAGGCAAACTAGAACTGCGAGGAGGCGGTCCAGGGAGGAAGCATCTTGGATTTTACAGTCTGCTGCAGTTTGTCGCACGTTGCACAAAAGTGTCATGTGCAAGAATGTGTGTTTCTGACCTGCGGATGGTCAGCTGCACATTCCCATGGAGCAGAGCTCCAGTTCACTCAGGAAGTCTGTGTTGCTGTGACAATGTGCACATACATGTTGTAGTCTGGACCTATGGATAGCAATGGTCGGGGCCCAAACATTCTTTCCATCTCACGGTTGACCAGGAATCTGTCCCCCCTTTTACCGCCTGCCGTTGGTGTGCGTTGGAAGGACTTGCATGTTGGCGCTCAACTTGTTTGGCTGCCTGATAAATGCTGGATTTTCCAGCCACTGCCGGGGTCGTCCAGTCCCGCCCCAAAATCGATGGAATTTTGGCTGGGCTGCCGAATCTCCCGCCCTGGAGTGGCACTTGAACCCAGAGCTTCTGGCCCAGAGGCCGGGGTGCTACCCAATGTGCCGCATTGCCTCTTTGCTATGGTCCATAGTAAGGGTAGTGCACTCTTCTTATCGCTCTTGTCCTCCCCTTTTCCACTCTCTCTTCCTTTTCCTCTTTTTGGAGCCCAACTGGGGTTGAGTTCCGCAATGGAGACCAACCTGTCCCAGCATTCAGTGCACCAGTGGAAGTCCTCTATTAAAACTATTGGCGGACTCTCCTCGCCCTCCGGGGCTAATTGCTGGTGGACGGGAGTGGCGGAGAAAGCGGGAGCCAAAAATTCAGAAACCCGTCAGTGTAAAATCACGTTGCGATTCACTCAGTGACGGGTCGTTCTTCCCGCTGGCCTGCTCATGGTTTGTATCATGTCATCTCTTACTCTTCTAAACTCTAGTGTATACAAACCTAGCCTCTCCGACCTTTCTTCATGAGACAACCTGCCCATTCCTCATATCAGTTTAGTAAACCTTCTCTAAATTGCTTCTAATGCATCTTCTCTTAAATAAGGAGACCAATAAAGAACACAATATTCCAGATGTGGTCTCACCAATGGCCTGTTCAAATGAATTATAACCTCTCTACTTCTGTATTCAATTCCCCTCACAAACAATCAAATTCTATTACAGTAACTTGTAACTATGTAACTTGTAAGTTATATCTATGTGAGTCATGCACTAGGACACCCAGATTCCTCTACACTCAGAGCTCTGCAGTCTCTCATCATTTAGATGATGAGCTTCTTATTTATTCTTCCCTCCAAAATGGACAATTCCACATTTTCCCACATTATGCACCATTTTGCCAGGTTTTTGTCCACCCACTTAACCCTATCCGAGTCCCTTTGGGGCCTCCTTACGTCCACCTCACAATTTACTTTCCTACCTATCTTTGTGTTGTCAGCAAATTTAGTAATCAGTCCCTTCATCCAAGTCATTTATATAAAATGTAAAATGTTGAGGCCCCAGCACTGATACCTGTGGCACGCCAATCGTCATATCCTGCCAACCATTTATGCCAACTCTTTGCTAGCCAATCTTTTATCCATGTCAATATGTGACTCCATACACCATACACTTTTATTTTCTCCAATAACCTTTGATATGGCGCCTTGTCAAATACCTTCTGGAAATCTGAATACAGTACATCCCCTTTACCCACAGCACATGACTCCTTCAAAGAACTCCGATAAGTTGCAGCACGGGGTACGGGGAGGCACAGTGGTTAGCACTGCTGCCTCACAGCGTCAGGTACCCGGGTTCAATTCCAGCCTCAGGTGACTGTCTGTGTGGCGTTTGTGTGTTCTCCCCATGTCTGTGTGGTTTCCTCCGGGTGCTCCGGTTTCCTCCCACAGTTCAAAGATGTGCAGGTTAGGTTGACTGGTCATGCTAAATTGCCTCTTAGTGTCCAATATGTTAGTTGGGGTTGCTGGGTTATGGGAATAGGTAGGGTGCTCTCTCAGAGGGATGGTGCAGCCTCGATGGGCCGAATGACCTCCTTCTGTACTGTAGGGATTCTATGATTCTAAGTTGTTTAAACGTGATATCCCTTTCACAAAACCATGTTGACTCTGCCTGATTGTCCAAGTGTCCTGCAATAACATCTTTAATAATGGCTTCTAACATTTTCCCTATGACAGACGTTAGATGGCCTGTAGTTTCCTGCTTCCTGTCTCCGTCCCTTTTCCCTCCCTCCCGCCAGGTAAACAAAGATAGAACTTGATGTTATATATGACCTTTCATGATCTCGGAATGTGCCGAAGAACCTTAAAGCCAGTGGAATATTATTGAAATGTAGTCCCTATTGTAACTCAGATACATGCATCGGTGAGTCCAAAATAACAGGAGGGTGGAATCTTCCCTCTGGAAACTAAGTCCATTGGTGGAGGGGGAATTCGGAGTGATTCCTGCTGGGTGGCGGGTTGGCTGCACGTGATCTTCCACCATTCATATCATCAATCCTGCATCCGTGAGGAACTCAGTGAATCCTGTGGTGGTGCAGGAAGTCGCCATCTCTGCAGTTACCTCGTGTGGTCAAAGATCCTGTGCCATATTAAAGTGGCACCCACGCAGTCTCGTAAACATGCCCCCCACCCCACCGGATAGTATTTCACCCCCTCCCCACTTGTGTACCACCCATGCCCAGCCTTGGCGCAGTTTCTGCGCCAGACACCTGATATATAACAGTGAGGGCTCAAAAGGAAGAAGAAAGCAGCATCTACCGCCCTTAAAGTCAAGGATGAAGTGAGGCTCACTCGGGGTGTGCCACTGCTATACAGTCATAAAGCAGAATGGTCTAATTATCCACTGGCGGGGAACTTAATCAGGAAGGGAACGTGATTCTGGTGAGTTGGCTTTTTAATGAGCATTCATTAAATGCTAATAAATAAGAATGGGGCTCCCACACATCAGGAAACTCTCCACGCCTTTAACCCGCCTTGAAAGTTGGGAGAACAAAATTCCAAATAATTTTCCGCCGTCTGGAAACTGGGGCGAAATTCTCCACCAACGGCGTGATGTCCGCCGACTGGCGCCAAACACAGCGCCAATCAGATGGGCATCGCGCCGGCCCAAAGGTGCGGAAGTCTCCGCATCTTTGGCGGCTTAGCCCCAACATTGAGGGGCTAGGCCGACGCTGGAGGGATTTCCGCCCCGCCAGCTGGCGGAAATGGCGTTTGTTGCCCCGCCAGCTGGTGCGGAAATGCGGCGCATGCGCGGGAGCGTCAGCGGCCGCTGACAGTTTCCCGGCGCATGCGCGGGAGCGTCAGCGGCCGCCTACAGTTTCCCGCGCATGCGCAGTGGGGAGAGTCTCTTCCGCCTCCACCATGGTGGAGGCCGTGGTGGAGGCGGAAGGGAAAGAGTGCCCCCACGGCACAGGCCCGCCCGCGGATCGGTGGGCCCCGATCGCGGGCCAGGCCACCGTGGGGGCACCCCCCGGGGTCAGATCGCCCCACGCCTCCCCTTCAGGAACCCGGAGCCCGCCCACGCCGCCTGGTCCCGCCGGTAAATACCAGGTTTGATTTACGCCGGCGGGACAGGCAATTTCTGGGCGGGACTTCGGCCCATACGGGCCGGAGAATTGAGCGGGGGGTCCCTCCAACCGGCGCAGCCCGATTCCCGCCCCCGCCCAATCTCCCCGGCGGGGGGTCGGAGAATGACGCCCCAGATTTCTTCACTCACGGCAAATCAATTACCCCCCCCCCTTGCCACCAGTATCCCCACTACTGGCGGTGGTATTGGTTGAAGGATGAATATTGGCTGTGACAACACCTCTGCTCTTCAAACAATGTCACGATGTCTTGGACATCAAAAAGAGGCCGCGGTTTAACACTGAAACGTGGCGACTTTGAGAGGCTAGGACTCGCCCCACGGTAATGAACTGAACTGTCAGATTGTAAAGTTTCAAGAGTAAAGTCGCCATAGTCCCAGATGACCATAGGCTGCTTTCCCATTTGAGGAGGGGTGGTGGTGGGGGAGAGCTGACTGGTGGTGATTTAACCTGAGGATCACCACACCTCAGGCAAGGGGAAAGGTTGAGAAACTCAGCCGGTACGGGAATTGAACCCACACTGTTGCCATCGCTCCACATTACGAACCAGCCGTCCAGCCAACTGAGCTAAACTAGCCCCCCTAAAAGAAGCCTTATCACTGAATTGGTAAATAGCGAGAAATGGAAACTAGAAGCTGCTCACCACTTATCCAATTTTGACAGGAAGTGTTGTGTTTAAAACAGATGGAAAATGATACCTTTGCTCTCACCTCCTCCCTTCACTTGTACACCTCATAGTATACAAACAATGACGTTTTCAATTCAGGTCAAAGTCAGCAACACACAAATCTGAGGTCCCAGACTGGGCTCAGTGTAAAATTGATTAAAAGCAAGTAATATTACAAATGAATTATATGTGGGGGATGGAGGGATGGAGCCTGGACTTCCTGATACTCATTCTGGATTGTCTTGGTCTTGACCTGTTCGCTTAAAATAAAATAATCGACTGGATGTGAAACTTTGAGATCCACCTCCTGCAGTATTTGTCACTGTATCAGCAGCTTACCTGATGTATTGTGTGGGGATTTCATTTATTCTGAGTCAGCTGGAGTCACCATGACTGGCAGGTCTGGTCTGGAGTTATTCCAAAATGATGGCAAGTTGCGCCTTGGTTTACTCATGTGAATAGTTGTCACTTTAGACGGACCGGGAATGAACTGCCTTTGTAAAGGACGGCCCCACTTACCTCCTGCTGAGGGTTTCACCCCAGGTTTTCCTGGTTAAAGTCCACTCCCATTTAACGCGCAGCACTTGAGTTCTCGACCCAAAGATAGGTCCTTGGCTCGTTGTCTGCTGATGCTTTGTCGTGAGATATTTTCTCGGCAGTTTTCCTTTAGTCAATGATAGTTTGCCATCGCCTTTCCCACTTGGGGAAGGGCAAAGAGGCAGGTCCCATTCCAACTGGAATGGGAACCTAACCCGTGCTGTTGGCATTATTCCAACTAAGTGAACTAACTAAGTGAATTAATACACTCCAGCCGGAATTCTCCCGGCGGCGTGGGTTCGTACAATGGGAAATCCCGTTGACAAGCGGCGGGAGGATACAATCCCGCCGCCACCGAACGGCGCTCCGCCGAGATACTCGCGGCTGGGGGGCAGGGGAATCCAGCTCTACATTTACTAATCACTGCTTTCACGGCCCGATGGGAATTGACTAATGTCCTCGCGCGGAGGTTTGTTAGTGGTGTGGAGGAGAATTAAAACCAGGTTGGCAGGGGAATGGGAACCTGAGGGGAAATTCAGAGCGGAGAAGAGAAAATCTGGCAGTGGGAAGTAGGGAAGTATTAACTGATAAGGAAGATATATTGGAGAGCGGTATCAAAGTAATTAGGTACTTGGAAAGTTTGATAGAATTAGATAGGCAACAGTCAGTCAGAAGATCAGGGGCAAAATTTTCCAGTATCGGCACGATGTCCGCCGACCGGCGCACAAAACGGCGCAAATCAGTCGGGCATCGCGCCGCCCCAAAGGTGCGGAATCCTCCGCATCTTGGGGTCCGAGCCCGAACCTTAAGGGGCTAGGCCCGCGCCGGACTGATTTCCGCCCCGCCAGCTGGCGGAAAAGGCCTTTGGTGCCCCGCCAGCTGGCGCGGAAATGACATCTCCGGGCGGCGCATGCACGGGAGCGTTAGCGGCTGCTCACGGCATTCCCGCGCATGCGCAGTGGAGGGGGTCTCTTCTGCCTCCGCCATGGTGGAGACGGTGGCGAAGGCGGAAGGAAAAGAGTGCCCCGACGGCACAAGCCCGCCCGCGGATCAGTGGGCCCCGATCGCGGGCCAGACCACCATGGGGGCACCCCCCCGGGGCCAGATCGCCCCACGCCCCCCCAGGACCCTGGAGTCCGCCTGCGCCACCTTGTCCCGCCGGTAAGGTAGGTGGTTTAATCTACGCCGGCGGGACAGGCATTCTAGCAGCGGGACTTTGGCCCATCCGGGCCGGAGAATTGCGGGGGGGGGGGGGGGGCCCGCCAACTGGCGCGGCGCGATTCCTGCCCCCGCCGAATGTCCAGTGCCGGAGAATTTGGCCAGCGGCGGGGGCGGGATTCACGTCAGCCCCCGGCGATTCTCCGACCTGGCGGGGGGTCGGAGAATCTTGCCCAACGTCAGCGTAAGAGGGAAAATACAACAGCCTAAATCATGGTTACTGTGCACAGATCTGAATGTAATAATAATAATCTTTATTATTGTCACAAGTAGGCTTACATTAACGCTGCAATGAAGTTACTGTGAAAATCCCCTAGTCGCCTGTTTGGATACACTGAGGGAGAATTCAGAATGTCCAATTCACCTAACAAGCACGTTCTTGGGGACTTGTGGGAGGAAACCGGAGCACCCGGATGAAACCCACAGACACAGGGAGAATGTGCAGACTCCGCACAGACAGTGAGACAAGCCGGGAATCAAACCCAGGTCCCTGGTGCTGTGAAGCAACAGTGCTAACCACTGCGCTACCGTGCTGCTCTACGGGGCAAGTGTACGGAGTGAGGTTACTAAGATTGGTGTACACAGGCACAGATTGACAATTGAAATTATGATATGACTGCCAAATCACTGGGGTTTGTGCCCGGGGAGGTTGTTGGTTATATTGCTGTGTTTTTGTTGAAATTTGATGTTTAAAATTGTTAAAATTATAAATGCCACAATAAAATATTTTCTAAAAAAAAATGATTGCCAAATCAGAGAACTGACTCAGAGAAGGGCAGGGCTGGGTGTTCAATATTCTTGGGTCCAAGGTGTTTAGGAGAGAGGGAAAAGGAAGAAAAGGTAGGGAGTGGAAGTATTGATTACAGTGCGAGAGAGGATGTTCCAGAGGGGACAAGGACAGAACCTCTCTGGCTTGAGGTAAAGAATGAAGAATATCCAATAAAGTTGATTGGTGTAGTAGGTAGACCACCAACTAGTTGGAAAAATGTACAGAAACGAACTTGCAAAGAAATAACGGAGAGCTGCAAGAATTATAGATTAATTAGATAACAGGGCTCGGAATTGTGCAAGGGGACAAGAGGGGCGAGAATCCCTGAAATGTGTTCAAGATCATTTCTGCAGCAGTGTGTTTCCTGTCCAATGAGAGGGCAGGCACCATTAACCCAGCTCTGGGGAATGAGTTGGACCAAATGGATCAATATCAATGGGAGAGCATTTTGGGCACAGTGGCTATTGTATCAGAAGGTTTAGGTTGGCCAAGGAAAAGGCCAAGGAACAATCCAGACCAGGGACGATTAATTGGGGGAAAGACAACTTTGGTGGGATGAGAATGCACCTGAGTCGAGAGAGTTGGAATCAAATGTTGGCAGTAAAAACGGTGGCTGAACAACCTTCAACGAAAATATACTGTAGGCAATGTCAAGCATTATTCTCTTGAAGGGGGAAGGTAGGACAAATAAATTGAGAGCGGCCTGGATAACGAGAGAGATAGAGGTGAAGATGTAAAGGAAGAAATCCATGTCTGGTAGATGTTGGGTGGATAATACAATGAAGAATCAGGCTGGGCATAGAAGGACCAGAGGGGATGTGAAAAAATTAATGAGAAGGGCAAGGAGGAAGCATGAAAAGAGACTGGCAGCGAACATGAAAGGTAATCCGAAGGTCTCCTATATATATATAAATAATAAAAAGGTGGTAAAAGAAAGTAGGGCTGATAAGGGATTAAAAAAATAATCTTGGACACAGAGAAAGGACAGATAGACTTGTATTAAACGAGTATAGTAACTATCCAGGCCGAGTGAGAGAGGATGTAACTGGGACACTGGAAGAATTTACAATTGAGGAGGAGCAAGTGTTAGAATGGCAACTTTACTCAAAATAGATAAGGTACCAGGACCTGCTAAGGTGCATCTGTTATGGGCAAGGTGTTTTCAGAACCCCAAAATGTATCATGGAGTTCAACCAACCTCCCTCTTTAATGTATTTGTTGCTTTTCCTAGCACACGGCTTGTTCCCTAGGTGTGGGATTACAATTATGGACACGTGGGTTTTTAAACACAAAACAATGTTTATTCCATGAACTCAACTTAACATCTTAAATAAACATTGGATCTCTTAACACCCCTTACTTCAAAGATAACTCCAAAAATATTGCAACAGTAAATAAGTCCTCAAAATGTTCCTTCAAACTTCCAAGAGACTTAACACCTTTAAACAGAATCACATCAGGCTTTACTATTATGAGTTTAAATCACCCAAATGATCCAGAGATAGTCTTTCATGGCAGAGCTCACAGCAAATCCAGCTCACTGCAAAACACAGACACTCCCCAAGCTCTTTTCCACCAAACTGCAGCTCTCTGGAAACACACAGACACACACAAGCTGCTTTTTCCAACTGCAGCTCTCTGGAAACACACAGACACACACAAGCTGCTTTTCCAAACTGAAACTTCAAAATGGCTGATCTAAAGCCCAGCTCCACCCACTCTCTGACATCACTGTTTTCTTAAAGGTACATTGCTTAAACATCCATGTCTTAAAGGTACTCTCACATGACACATCCAAGAATACTCAGGGAAGTGAGAGTGGAAATTGCAGAGGCACTAGTGAAAATCTTCTCGTCTTCCTTAGACACAGGACTGGTGGTGGAGGAGGACTGGAGAATTGAGAATGTTCAAAAATGGGTGCAGACCAGTCACTTTGACCTTCAGTGGTAGGGAAACGTCTGTGAACTGTCGTTTTGGACAAAACCAAGAGTCACTTAGTCAAGTGCAGGATAATTGAGGAATGCCAGCAGGGATTCATTCGGGGAAAATCATGTTTAACTAACTTGCTGGAGTTTTTTGAGGAAGTATCAGAGAAGGTTGATAAGGGCAACACTGTTGATGTGGTGTACATGGATTTTCTAAAGACATTTGATACAGTGCCACCCAACAGACGTATAAGCAGAATTCTAGCACATGGAATAAAAGGGCAAGTAGGCATTTGGATAAGAAATTGGCTGAGTGACAGGAAACAGAGAGTATAGTGATAAACGGTCCTTTTTCAAATTGGAGGAAGGTTTGTAGTGAAGTTCCTGAAGGGTCAGTGTTGGGACCTTTGCTCTTTCTGATATATATTAATTATCTAAACTGTGGTTTAGCGCATGATTAAAAAATTTTCAGATGATGCAAAGATTGTAAACATTATGAGGATAGTATTGAACTTCATAAGAACAAAGGACAATACAGCACAGGAACAGGCCCTTCAGCCCTCCAAGCCTGTGCCAGTCATGATACCACCCTTGGCCAAAACCCTGAGCACTTCCTAGTGCCGTATTCCTCTGTACACATCCTATCCATGTATTTGTCAAGATGCCTTTTGAACGCCTTTAATATATCTGCTTCCACAACCTCCAATGGCAACACATTCTTTGCCCCATGGACCTTAAACCTATGCCCCCTGGTGACTGACCCCTCCACCCTGGGAAAGAGTGCCTGCCCATCTATTCTATCCATGCCCCTCATAATCTTGTAAACCTCTATCAGGTCGCCCCTCAACATCCGTCGTTCAAATGAAAACAGTCCGAGTCTATTCAGCCTCTCCGCATAGCTAACACCTTCCAGACCAGGCAACATCCTGATAAATCTCCTCTGCACCCTCTACAAAGCCTCCACATCCTTCTGGTAGAATGGTGATCAGATATTCCAAGTGCAGCCTTACCAAGGTTCTATACAACTGTATAAGAACATAGGTATGTTGGCGAATTGGGCAGACAAGTGGTAGATGACGTTCAATGTAGAGAAGTGTGAGATGATGCAGGCGAAATGTGGGGAGATGGTATAAAATAAAGGGAGGAACTCCAAAGGAGTCGCAGGCACAGAGAGACTTGGTGTATATGTACATAAGTTATTGAAGATGGCGGGGCGTGTTGAGAGAGCAGTTAATAAAGCATAAAGGCTTTTTGGAGACAGAGGTGCAATTAAAGCACCGTAAAAATTTGGGTTAATGGACCTTTCTTTATATTAAGAGGGTTCCCTGGGATGTAGATAATTGGAGACATTGGGCTGGATTCTCCCAAAATGGGACTATGTCCCCACGGCGGTAAAAACACTGGTGTTTCATTGCCGAGTTTCCAATAAAAAAGATTGGTCAATTCATTCACCTGCAGGGGGCTAGCAGGGACTCAGGGTGATTCACGCAGCTTTGGCTGCGGATACGGGCCCACACACTTCCAGTCTGGAGTCCGCACATGCGCACATCGGCGGCCTCCAGCGGCCACGTCAAGGACAATGGTGGACTCAGACCGCGGAGGCAGCACCAAAATGTAGGCCCTCCCGATCGGCTGTGTGCCCGAAGATCCGTGTGGCCGATCTGTCCCCTGGTCGCCCATAAGGCCCCCCCCCCCCGGTGCCCGAACCCCCTGCCCCCCACCAGGGCGGCTGTGGACTGAATCCGCAGCCGCCACGCGAGGTTCCCGAACAGCGATTGGTGGTTAGAACCTCGCCATCGGGAACCCGGCCGGTTGGGAGCGGAGGATCGCTGGGCAGGCCTCTGGCAATGGCCCCCCAGCCGCGTGGAGTACTCCACGAACACGGCGATTCTCGGGTCCTGAAGAATCGCCGGACCGGCACCAGGCTCAATTTTGGCGTGAAAGTTGATTCTCCGCCACCGCGCCAAACGTGATTTTGGCACAGAGCTGTGGAGAATCCAGCCCTGTGTTCAGCTTAGTCGATGATGCAGTTAATGGGAGGAGCCAGGGGCTGAAGCAGCTTCTGGAGTTTGAGTTTAGTTTAAATTGGGATGGGAACAGACAAGAAGCTGTGCTCTCAATCCAGCGAGGTTACATCTGTCTGTGGATAGACATGCAGTCTCTTTCAAAACAGTTTAGTTAAAGATTTGATTGGGGACAGACCAGAAGCCGCTGATCTCAAGACGTTGAGTTAAAACTTGCAACAGGAGAAATTGCAACAGCTAGCAGCTTAAACAGTAGCTTGAGACAGGCAAAAATTTGCAAGCTGGGTTCCTGAAGGACCCCTCTTTCTCAAACTGGTTTATCCAAGACATCACTTTACAGCAAGTATTCCTGAGTCTGCTAACTGTATTTAAAAGTGGATTGTGACCTGAGATGGGTTTTGCTTGAGTTCCGATAAAGATAGCAGTTAGGATTGTTTCATTGTACTGATAAACATTGTTTAACTGGTAATAACTGGCTATTTGTCTTTATAGTAAAGTTAGTAATACTGCGTCAGTAATAAAGATTTTTTAAAATATACCGTATCCCTATTTGTGCACGAAATCACTCCTGGAGTGAAATATCCTGTCCTCACAGTCTCACAAATTAAATAAAATATTGGGGTTTCTGTCCAGTATCCTAGGAACTGTTGGGGTCTGGCCCATGATCGTAATAGATGCTGCCAGACCTGTTGAGTTTATCCAGGATTTTCTGTTTTTATTATAAAGATACCTCTGCTGGGCTGAAGGCTCTCCATCAATGTGACGGGTCATTTGGAAGGGGCGGAATTCCCTCTCCAGGATCGGAGCACAAGCATCAGTGCCTACATTCGAGAGTGCAGTAGAGAAGGATGCTGCACTGTCAGAAGTGCCACCTTTCAGTGGGATGCCAGTCTGAGGCCCTTTTCAGCGCATGTAAAAGATCTCAGAGCACCATTCAAGGAAGGTCTGGGGCATTCTCCCTGGCGTCCTGGCCAATATTTATCCCTTAACCAACATCAGAGGAGCTGATTGTTCACACGTTACTGTTTGTGGGGGGTTGCTGTGGAAACACCGGCTGCCCCTGTTTCCTACATGACAACAGTGACTCCCCTTCATTGGCAGTAAAGCACTTTAGGAGATCCTGAGGCTGGGGAAGGTGCTATAGAAATGCAAGTCTTTCGAACGAAGGGTTGCATTTTTTACAACAAACCAACAGTTTAATGTTCGCTTCTTCTTACTTTACTGATGACAATTGTTTGTTTCCAGATTCTACAAATCTGAATTCATATTCCGAAGGTGTGCTGGAAGCTGAACTCACAAAGTGGATTCCTGGATGGAAGCCTGGTCCCATCAGGTGATTCGTACTGGGAGGGCTCGCCTGCGCGTATCAATGTGTTTGTGGGCGCTGGGTGAGATAGAGATTAAATCAGCTGTATTGCAGGCTGCCTGCAACGCAGGAGCAACAGTGTAACTGCTGCATGTCACTCCAGATTGATCGTTACTTCCAGCCAGATGCTGCAGGGCGCAGTGGGAGAATGCCGTCAAGAGAGCAAGAGGCAGCTGACGTCAGCCTCCGTCCCGATCGACTGCAGATGAACCGCTTCCCTCCGTGAATGGTGCATCGAGGACCTGGCTGAGATTCTATGCTGAAAGTAAAGCTCGTGTGAGGTGACCCAGTTGGAAACTGCTTGAGGGGAGAATCAAATTTCTTGCAGCTCGTGTTTTAAATTGACCAATGAGACGAATACGGAAGATCATAGAATCCCAGAATTCCTACAGTGCTGGGGGAGGCCATTCAGCCCATCTCCAAAGGAACACCCTACCTAGGCCCACACACCCACCCTATCCCCGTATCCCCAACTAACCTTCTTGGACACTTAGGGGCAATTTTAGGGGATGCTCAGGTTTCCTCCCACAGTCCAAAGATATGCAGGTTAGGTGGATTGGCCGTGCTAAATTGCCCCTTATTGTCCAAAACGTTAGCAAGGGTTACTGGGTTGCGGGGATAGGGTGGAGGCGTGGGTTTAAGTAGGGTGCTCTTTACAAGGGCCGGTGAATACTCGATGGGCCGAATGGCCTCCTTCTGCCCTGTATGGATTCTATGAGAGGTTTGACATGATCCAGGACAAAGCAGCCTGCTTGATTGGCATACCATCCACCACCTTCAATATCTGCCACCAACGCACAGTGGCAGCAGTGTGTACCATCTACAAGATGCACTGCAGCAACTCACCAAGGCTTCTTCAACAGCAGCTTCCAAACCTGCGACCTTGACAACCTAGAAGGATAAGGGCAGCAGATGCATGGGGACAACACTACCTGCAGGTTCTCTCCAAGCCCTGGTCATAGACAGAATTTATGTTTTTTCATTCTGCCCATGATCAGTGTGTGAGGTATTTGTATTTCCTTATGCTCGGAGTGATTGTCCCAATTTAGTTATTTACAGCAGCAAGTTTTTGTGAATTTTAAAAGGCCGTGCTTTCTGGCAACAGGGTGCATGGGCGGTTGTACCGATGTAATGCCATTGCGAGTGACAGGTTCCATTTTCTGATGATGTCTGTGAACACCACCCAGCTGATTTACTGCTTTGCAATGACGGGTCATATTGGACTTGCAGCTATTTAAATTTAAGTTGTCTAATTTTGGTTCAAACATTCGTGCAATTACCTTTTGGGATTCTAATTTTCCTCCGATTCCCCACATTAATGCAGCAACAAGCTTCCCTCTTGTACATCACAAGAGGCTTATAAATAAAAATCAAGCAACGACAGAATGTAGGAATTTCCCTTGCAAAGTCCAAAATGCTTCTTTCTTGTTAAACAATAAGAGAAGACAGTGGAACAACAATGGCAGGAGTTTTGGAGTGTTATTCAGGCGACACAACAGAAATTCATGTCAAGGAGTAGGAAACCTGTTAAGGGGAGGATAAGGCATCCATGGCTCACTAGAGAAGTCAAGAACAGCATGAAAGCAAAAGAAAAAGCATACAAAGTGGCGAGTATTAGTGGGAGGCCAGAGGATTGGGAAGCCTTTAAAAGCAAGCAGAGAACAACTAAAAGAGCAATAAGGATGGAGAAGATGAAATATGAGTGTAAGCTAGCTTGTAATATAAAAGAAGATTGCAGGAGTTTTTTTCGATATATAAAAGGTAAGAGAGAGGCAGGAATTGACATTGGACCACTGGAAAATGAGGCTGGAGAAGTAGTAATAGCGAACAAAGAAATGGCAGAGGAACTGGAATAGGTACTTCGATATTCAACATCTTTCGATACCTTTATTAGTGTCACAAGTAGGCTTACATTAACACTGCAATGAGGTTACTGTAAAAAGCCCCTAGTCTCCACATTCTGGCGCCTGTTCGGGAACACAGAGGGCGAATTCAGTCCAAATTATCTAACAGCACGTCTTTCAGGACTTGTATGTATCAGTCTTTACAGTGGAAGACACCAGTGGCAGACCAGAACTTCAAGAGAGTCATGGGGCAGAGGTGAGTGTAGTAGTCATTACTAAGGAGAAGGTGCTGGGGAAACCAAAAGGTCTGAAGGTGGATTAATCACCTGGACCAGATGGACTACACCCCAGGGTTCTAAAAGAGATAGTTGAGGAGATTGTGGAGGCATTGGTGGTGATCTTTCAGGAATCACTGGAGGCAGGAAAGGTCCCAGAGGACTGCAAAGTGGCTAATGTAATAACACCCATGTTTAAGAAGTGAGGGAGGCAGAAGATGGGAAATTATAGGCCAGTTAGCTTGGCTTGGTTGTGGGAGAGATTTTGGAGCCTACTGTTAAGGATGAGATTGCAAATAACTTGGGAGTGCATGATAAAATCGGACTGAGGGCAGCATGGCTTCATCAAGGGGAGGCCATGTCTGACAAATCTATGAGAATTCTTTGAGGATGCGACGATGAAGTTAGACAAAGGAGAGCCAGTCGACATGATCTGTTTGGATTTCCAGAAGGCCCTTGACAAGATACCGTACAGGAGGCTCTCAAATAAGATAAGAGCCTATGGTGTTAAGAGTAAGATCCTGGCATGGATGGAGGATTGTATGACTGGCAGAAGGAAGAGAGTGAGGATAAAAGGGTCTTTTTCAGAATGGCAGCCGGTGACTAGTGGTGTTCTGCAGGGGTCAGTGTTGGGACCACAAATATTCACGATATACATTAATGATCTGGAAGAAGGAACTGAGGGCATTGTTGCTAAGTTTGCAGATGATACAAATCTATACAGATGGACAGGTAGTGTTCAGGAAGCTGGGGGGCTGCAGAAGGACTTGGACAGGCTAGGAGAGTGGGCAAAGAAGTGGCAGATGGAATACAATGTGGAAAGATGTGAGGTTATGCACTTTAGTAGGAAGAATAGAGGCCTAGACTATTTTCTAAATGGGAATAGGCTTTGGAAATCAGAAGCACAAAAGGACTTAGGAGTCCTAGTTCAGGATTCTCTTAAGGTTAACATGCAGGTTCAGTTGGCAGTTAGAAGGCAAATGCAATGAAAGCATTGATTTGGAGATGGCAAGAATACAAGAGTAGGGATGTACTGCTGAGGCTGTATAAGGCTCTGCTCAGACCCCGTTTGTAATGTTGTGAGCAGTTTTGGGGCCGTTATCTAAGGAAGGATGTGCTGACTTTGGAGGAGGTCCAGAGGAGGTTCACAAGAATGATCCTGAGAATGAAGGACTTGTCATATGAGCAGCAGTTGAGGACTTTGGATCTGTACTCAATGGAGCTTAGAAGGATGAGGGGGGATCTCATTGAAATATACAGAATACTGATGGCCTTGATGGAGTGGATGTGGAGAGGATGTTTCCACTAGCAGGAGAAACTAGAACCTGAGGGCATAGCCTCAGACTGAAAGGACGATCATTTAAAACAGAGATGAGGAGGAATTTCTTCAGCCAGAGGGTGGTGAATCTGTGGAACTCTTTGCCGCAGAAGGCTGTGGAGGCCAAATCACTGAGTGTCTTTAAGACAGAGATAGATAGGTTCTTGATTAATAAAGGGATCAGGGGTTATGGAGAGATGGCAGGAGAATGGGGATGAGAAACATATCAGCCATGATTGAATGGCGGAGCAAACTCGATGGGCCGAGTGGCCTAATCCTGCTCCTACATCTTATAGTCTTCTGATAAGATAAAGTTGATAATATGGGTTGGAGGAAGGTACACCTTCTCAACCTCGACCCTCACCTGAGGTGTGGTGATCCTGAGGTTAAATCACCACCAGTCAACTCCCTCCCTCAAAGGGGAAAGCAGCCTGCGGTCATCTGGGACTATGGCGGCTTTACCGTTAATATTGGCCAGAATTCTCCAGCCTGTACGATTCACTTTATCTGCCGGCAGTGCAGCCCTGCTCGTAGGTTGTCCGGTGCTGTGGGGCGGCTTCCATGGGGAATCCCATTGACAAGCGGCAGGAGTACAGAATCCCAGCACGAACGGCTGGGGAACTGGAGCATCCAGTTGTCTTGGAGCTGGTGACAATGGGAAAAACTGGTTCTTACAGAAACCGAAGAAACTCTGGCCCAGTTGTATCGTGGAGCAGTGCTCAGAGGTTTGTGTGGCATTGCAACGCTCTCATTGTGCTACATATGCAGTTGCGTTGAGAGTTCCTTTTTCTTCAGGGTTTGGAAGAAAAAATGGGGAGCTGGACTGGTTTCTAGGAATATGCGGCAAATTACAGCTTTGCTCACCCTGGTACAGAAAATGCAAATGCTCAGAATCTGCAAAAGGTCAATGCTGTGCCTCCTGCTCCTGATTTCCCATTCCGCCCATAAATCAAAGCATTACATCGGAGCATCATCGACTTTCTGCACATCACAAACCAGTTGTCCGCCCGCAGGTGTGTATCGACGGTCATTTCTGCAGCCACTTTCATTGGCAGGAGACGCAGTGATTTAGAAATAAGGGAGGCTTATTATTACACACTCGCCCCAGAGGTTTCAAAATGCGGCATCTCGCTCACTCAGCTCATGCACACTACCACTCGCCTGAAGGTTATGTGCGGATGAGGAAAAAAAAAGCATTATTTCAATTTATGATTGTCTCAGTCTCTTTCATGGCAGGCCTGTAGTTTCCTAGATGAGCTGCTGCTTTGGTTGAAGAGAAGGTCTTGTAAAGCAGAGGATTTTCAATAATCTGCAAAGCCTCTTCCTTTCCTGGAGGTTAGTTCTCAGGTGGACCTGAAGTTGGAACAGGTTGGGGAGATTCCTTATCCCATTTTCAAGTCATTGCAGTTTATTACCTTGGTGGTTTAGATGTCTTGCAGTTGATTTATGACCTCTAGTGGCTTCTTGCAGAACAGACTTTTGTTGTTTTAACAGGCAAGAAACATGGGAGGGATTCTCTGATCCTGAGGCTAAGTGTTGGCGCCGTCGTAAACGTCGTTGCGTTTCTCGGCGGCGACAACATGGCCTCAGGAGCAGCGATTCTGACCTCTACAGGGGGCCAGCACGGCACTGGAGTGACCCACGCTGCTCCAGCTGCCAATCCCGGCGTCAGATGAGCACCGCGGATCTGCGCATGCGCAGTGGCACCGGCGCCAATGCGCACATGCGCAGTGGCTCCCTTCTCCGTGCCGGCCCCGATGCAACATGGCGTAGGGCTACAGGGGCCAGCGGGGAACAAAAGAGGCCCCCAGCCCGAGAGGTTGGCCCGCCGATCGGTAGGCCCTGACTGCGGGCCAGGACACAGCGGAGGCTCCCCTCCCGGGGTCGGATCCCCCTCCCCACCCACCAGGCTGCCCCCAGATGCATGCACGCCGAGGTCCCGCCGGGTAAGAGCACACGTGGACGGCACCGGCTGGACTCGGATTTTTTGGGCGACCGCTCAGCCCATCCCGGACGGAGAATCGCCGGGGGGTCCGTGCAGAGCGGCCCCCGACCGGCGCCGCGCCGACCATGCTGGCGCCAATGGCTCCGATTCTCCGCTCTCCGGAGAATCGGCGGACCGACGTCGCGCGATTCACGCCCGTCCCGGCGATTCTCCGGCCCGACCTGGGCTGAGAGAATCCCGCCCCATGTCTCACCATGTGACCTGTTATGAGCCCAAAGTCTGGTGCCAAATAAGGTAGATGGCGAGGTTAATTATAGGTCGACTAGGTCAATTATACATCCTGTACGATGACTTTCACACCTTGAGAGTTTGAGGTATTGAGTTAACATCAGTCTGGAAAGTTTTGTTCCCTGCTCAGACAGGGGAGTGTTTCAATCCACAGGAAGTCAAGTGATCCTCAGGTAGACATACTTTTGCAGCATTTTTCAAAGTATATAAAATATTGACAGAATAATATAATATGCAAATGATATCCCTGACACTGTCATTCAGTCAAAATTCCTGAACATTTTGTTTCTTCATTGGATGGGGGCATCGCTGGCTGGGCTAACATTTATTGCTTTTGAACTGAGGGTATTTAAGAGGAGAACACTGTTGGTTTGGAGTCGCTTGTCAGCCAGACCAGGTAAGGATAGACGGCAGATTTCATTTCCTAAAGAACATTCGTGAACCAGATGCTTTTTTTAATAACAATCAACAATTTTCAGATTTTTAAAATTGAATTAAGATTTCATCACCTGCTGTGGTGGTATTCGAACCCGGGTATCATGAGCATTACCCTGGGTCTCTGGACTCCTAGTGACAATACCACAATTCCACTCCCTTCCTACTGTCACTCTGGGTGTACCTACACCAGATAGGCTGCGGCGGTTCAAGGTTCAAGAAGGTGGTAGCCCACCACCTTCTGAGGGGCATTAAGGGATGGGCCACAAAATGGAGACCAGCTACGAGAGAATGCTTGTAGCAGCTTAACTCCTGCTGGGGGAGAAAGGGGAGTGACACACTATGGCAGTTAGAACAAGCTTCTGAGATTGGGGTGAGGCACTGCTTTGTCCAATATAGAATAAATCTTTGCACTGCATCTAAACTATGTTCTACCTGACCCTGGGAGCTTAATGGGCCAGTGTAGATAGAGCTCAACTCTGTATCTAAACCATGCTGTATCTGATTGGAAGTGCTTAATGGAGCAATGCAGAGCAAACTGAATTCTGCATCTCAGCCATTCTGTACCCATACTTGGGAGAGTTTGATTTGAACACAATGTGAAAGTAGTCCATTCCCCAGCACTAGCAGCCCTGTCCCTGATAAGCATAAAAGGAATCGCCATGAAAGACGCATAAACGCAAAA
Organism: Scyliorhinus torazame; assembly: GCF_047496885.1. Lineage (NCBI taxonomy): Eukaryota > Metazoa > Chordata > Chondrichthyes > Carcharhiniformes > Scyliorhinidae > Scyliorhinus > Scyliorhinus torazame. The sequence goes on along the minus strand of NC_092718.1, from coordinate 20,424,960 downwards.
TTGGTCACGTCATTTCTCCTCAACATTACCCCTTAAGTTCAAGTGCAGAAATCTCTGGCTTAGAAAGCATAAATTCACAAAAACACTCCACTAAAGCAATTTGATTTTTCTTTTCAATGCTCCACTTGTCAATTTTGCATATAAGATTTGCCATTTATTGATCTTTATGTATTGAGCCTGATTTAATGGCCCTGCAGTTAACAAATAGATTACTGTAGTAAAATTTAATAGTCCCTTTTAAAAAGAAAAATGATCTGAGTTAATTAATTACAGAAACTCAAACACAGCAGAATGGATTTCTATCAATAAAGCTCAAATGTGGGCCCCAGAGGGCAGAAAACACACAATACTGAAACCTTAGTACCTGTTACTAACAACTGTTCAGCCAGCTTCAAAACATCAAGTGGCCCTGAGTCTGCATTCCGGACCTCACCGTAGATATTAGGGCTGGGATTCTCCGACACCGGGTCGGGTCGGAGAATCCCCAGGGCGATGCGAGAATTGCACCCCGCAGCCCCGCCGCCGGCTTACCGATTCTCCGGCGCTGATTCTCGGACACCTGCGGGATCGCCGCCGCGCCGGTCAGGGGCCGTTGAAAGTGGCGCCCCTAGCGGTTCTCCGGGCCCAGTGGCCGCCCAGTTTGGCCAAGTCCTGCCGGCGTGGGTAACTCAGGTCCCACACGGCGGGACCAGGAAGGTGTGTCTGTGGGGGCCGTCCTGGAGGGGGGGGGGGGGGCGGGCAGATCCGACTCTGGGAGGGGCTGGCCGCCATGGTGGCCTGGCCCATGATCGGGGCTTACCGAACGGCGGGCGGGCTGGTTCCGTGGAGGGCCTATGTTCCTCCGCGCCGAGCCCCTATAAGGCTCCGCCATATTGCCCGGGGGCCGGCACGGAGACGGGTTCCCACGCGCATGCGCGGAATCACGCCAGCTGTAGCGCGCTTGCGCGAACACGCGCTGGCAGTTCCGCGCCGACTGCCGCTATGGGGATGACTCCGGCGCCGACCTAGCCCACTGGGAAGGGGAGCATTCCTGATTATCGGGACTGTTGACGACGGAGTGGTTGCCGCCGCTTTTCACGCCGCCGTCAGAACTTGGCCGTGGGATTGGAGAATCCCGGCCATGGGCTTTGGCTTTAACAGCGATGGGCATAATTTCTGATGTTACATTTGTGGTGTCATATGTAGCAAGGAGGAATGAGGGCAAGCTTCCCTCCAGGCCCCAAATCATCGCCTCCAAGAGGACATAAATTGCTGTTCTTTCTTTGGCATTGTTGCACGATCCTGTAACTCCCTCCTGAACAACACCTCGGGGGTACCTTCGTCATATGGACCACAGCGCTTCAAGAAGGCGGCTTATCACCACCTTCTCGAGGGCAACCATGGCCGGGCAACCAAAATGGTGCCCACAGGTCAAGAATGGAAACATGGCCCCTCCTCCTTCCACATTCACGCCATGTTTAAATCGAGACTCAGCACACCGTCACTTGCTCCAACTCTTTCATTCCCACCATGGTAAAATTGTGGAACTCCTAGAGTCGTCCCTGGAATCCCCAGACATTAACGATCTGAGCTTGGCACTGCCCAACCACCATTATCTAATTTACTTGGCCGTTGCCATTCTTTACAACTTTGCTTGTGTCCAATCTGGCAATGCTTTTTGCTAGAGCCAAAAACCTTGGGGGCGATCTTCCCAAAAGGGAACAAAGTCCCCCAGCGAGCATGTTTAGCCGCTCGTTTCCCGGAACTCGCAGTTGAATAAAGGGCCTAAACGAGGAATGCGAGGTTGAGGCTGCACTTAGCCCCGTTTTTTTACAGCGGAGAGCTCCGCTAGCTGGAACTTCCCATTGCAGCAAGAGATCGGGATGCCATTTTAAAATGGCGTCCCAATCTCCGACCTCCGCCCAGCCTCGCTCTAATATGCTGAATTGCCAAAAACTGATCCCGCCCATTGTGGGCGGGATTACCCTTGCAACGTCTCACAAAATTGCGTTGAATCTCGCGAGGCTTTGCAAGCCGGGTGGATCCCGGGAGCGGGATTTCATAGAATTTACAGTGCAGAAGGAGGCCATTCGGCCCATCGAGTCTGCACTGGCTCTTGGAAAGAGCACCCTACCCAAGCCCACACCATCCTATCCCCATAACCCAGTAACCCCACTCAACCAACACTAAGGGCAATTTTGGACACTAAGGGCAATTTAGCATGGCCAATCCACCTAACCTGCACATCTTTGGACTGTGGTAAGAATCCGGAGCACCCGGAGGAAACCCACGGACACACGGGGAGAACGTGCAGACTCCGCACAGACAGTGACCCAGCCGGGAATCGAACCTGGGACCCTGGAGCTGTGAAGCAATTGCGCTAACCACTATGCTACCATGCTGCCCTGCTTTCGGGATCTCCCAGCTTTCACCAGCCACCCTGCACCGCGACGAGATGCTTTTCCAGCACAGCATGGCGCAAGATCGCGCCCATTGTATATTTTCAAGAAGGAGTTGGATATAGTTCTCGGGGCTAAAGAGGTCAAATGACATGGGGGGAAAGCAGGAACATGTTGAATGCAGCAGGCTCAGAGGGCCAAATGGGCTCCTCCTATTTTCTATGTTTCTATCTGCAGCTCCTGCTCACTCACCTGCGGCAAAATCCATCGACCACATCCCGGAGTATTCAATCATTAATGACAGGTCTGTCGCCATATCTGGGACAAGAGGGATTCCTCTTACATATTTCAACCTGTTCAAGAACGGAAAAGAAGGAGATGGTTCTCAATTTCTCCAAACTTTCCCCACAACTTTGCCTGAAATAACTGACTGCTCACAGATTAGAGCGGCAGTCGTGCCAACGCTTCTCGTTACCGCAAGGAAGAGACAATTGTCAGCATGGTCGGAGAATTTCAGAAGGCCATTTGACTGTATAGGGCGTCGCAGCTGAATCCAATCCTGCCCCGCGCTCATACTGCACGTGTGTAGCGAGGCAGATTTTCCCTTTTCTACTTGGGCATAAAACCCCCCCATTTATTTGGGCAGAGAGCACAGAGGGAAATTGGGCGGGTCGGATCACAGGTTGTTAACGGAGGGGCGCACCCCTCCCGAGGTGATTATTTAAGCAAAGTGCAAAAGTGGCGCAGCTCCCCCAAGCTGGGCTCCAAGAACGCATCACAGGCCAGGGGTAAAGACTGGGACCTTCCGGCCTTAATTGCGCAGTTCCTCCCTGGGCAGAGCATTTCACAACTGAGCCACGAGGAGAGCTGGACAAACAGCAAATTAACTAGCCTGAGCCCCATTGGCTGCTGCCACCCCTTTACTGTCACATCGCTACTGGCAGCAGGAGGCAGGGAAAGCTCCAAACCTGTCCCTCCCACAGGGAAACCAGGAGGTTTGCAGATTGATGAGCTGTGGTCGCAAATACAAAGGTGCAGGGTCACCGGGAATATCGGCCGGAGAAATTCAACAGTTCAGTTCTTTAAAAAATTTTTTTTTAGAGTACCCAATTCATGCTTTCCAATTAAGGGGCAATTCAGCGTGGCCAATCCACCTACCCTGCACATCTTTTTGGGTTGCGGGGGCGAAACCCACGCAAACACGGGGAGAATGTGCAAACTCCACACGGACAGTGACCCAGAGCTGGGATCGAACCTGGGACCTCAGCGCCAACAGTTCAGTTCTTGTTAAGAACCTGGGCTCCTCCTATTATGATATTGGAGTAAGATCGCAGGTGACCAATAGTGACTGTAAGGCAATGTTTACTGTTGCCTTGTGTATGTGGGTTAAGCTTTGGGTTAAGCATGTGGACACAAAACAGCAGTGAAACCTGGATAGACCAACTGTTGGACTGCAGCCCAGACACAGCAGACGATGCACTCTCTGAAACTACGCCTGTAAATCCATTGTGTTCATGATTTACGATCTTTAATATAATTGTATAGATATTGTCTAAAATCTGGATCTATCTTTAAGCTGCCACGAATGAACATTTGTTCTTCTCAGATGAGTAAAATAACTTACCGGCCTGTCGGGTTAGATGCCACATTGGCGCGTTGCCGTGCCAACGAGCTGTCGGCTTCACATGCTCTGAGCAATCCTTGACCTGACCCGACTCCACCTGGACGGCCTGACCCAAACCGCCCGACCGGAAAACTGCCAGTGTCCAAAAAGCAGCACGGACCCAGTCACGAGGTTTCTGTTTTTGAAGGCACTGGAATGTATAAGTTTCACTGATGGTCCTTGTTCGCTTGAAAGCACATGGCGCTCTTCAGGGCCTGAGAGTCTAGCACTCTGGCTGCTTCACTGTGAGGTGCGTACAGCGCGCTGTCACAAGTCGGCGAGAATGACACACAAGTGACATTGTCACCAGCTCCTGGAGTCAGGAGGTCAGGGTAGAATCTCGACTGTTGAAAAAAATGAAAAATGAAAATCGCTTATTGTCACAAGTAGGCTTCAAGTGAAGTTACTGTGAAAAGCCCCGAGTCGCCTGTTCGGCGAGGCTGGTACGGGAATTGAACCGTGCTGCTAGCCTACCCTGGTCTGCTTTCAAAGCCAGCGATTTAGCCCTGGAAGGAGCCCTCATGTTCCAAACCATGAGGGCTCCTTCCACTGCCTCTCATTCCTCAAGACCCTCTCCATTAACTTGCAGTAGTAGATCATTTCTTGTAGCATTGCTGATGAGGGGCTCGGAGCATGGTTTAGAACTTAACAGGAGCAGGAATAGCCCCTTTGAGCCTGCTCTACTATTCGATAAGATCATGGCTGATGTGATTATGACCCTAATTCCACTTTCGTACCTGCAGCCCCCCCCACAACCAACCCATAACCATGTAGATCAAAAATCTGCCTCACTCAGCCTTGAATATGGTCAATCACACATAGCCTCCAGTGCTCGCTTGGTGGAGGGGGGGGGGGGGGAGGCAGAATCTTAAAGGGGGGAGAGAATCCCAAAGTGGGGGTGGAGGGGAGGAGAATCCCAAAGGTTATCGACCTTCTGAGAGAAGAACCTCCTTCTCAGCTCTGTTGTTGAGTGGAAGGCCCCTTATTTTGAAGCTGCCCCCAGTTCTACATTCCCGCATGGTTTGTGGTGGGTCTTGTTCCAACAATGCAGGTATGTGCCTGTTTGTTTAAAGCTGTTGCTCCCTTACTAAACAGGTATATGCTGAGGTCAATAACAGCTTGTATCTTCCAACATTTTTGTAGTCCATTGTCTGTTTCCTGCCTATTTTATTTCTTTTTTAAAAATATATATATTTATTAAAATTTTAAACACAATTTTTCACCCTTACAAACAAACCCCCCCCCCTCATAACAAGTAGAAAGAAAATGCACATAGCAAGACATAAACATGGTAAAACGATATGTTACAGAACTTTGTACATGGGATTCCTCCCGTACATGCCTGTTTTCCAGATCCTTCATGTATTACCTTGCTCAAATACCCCCCCAGACAGACCCCCCCCCTTCGCAAGACATCCCCCCCCCCCTCTGGGTTGCTGCTGCTGCTGACTGACCTTCATCTAACGCTCCGCGAGATGGTCTAGGAACGGTTGCCACCGCCTGTAGAACCCCTGCGCAGACCCTCTCAAGGCAAACTTTACCCTCTCCAGCTTGATAAACCCTGCCATGTCATTTATCCAGGCTTCCACGCTGGGGGGCTTCGCCTCCTTCCACATTAGCAAGATCCTTCGCCGGGCTACTAGGGACGCAAAGGCCAGAATGCCAGCCTCCTGCACTCCCGGCTCGTCCACTGCTCCAAATAGTGCTAGCCCCCAGCTTGGCTTGACCCGGGCTTTCACCACCTTAGATATTGTTCCCGCCACTCCCCTCCAGAACCCCTCCAGTGCCGGGCATGACCAAAACATATGGACATGGTTAGCCGGACTTCCTGAGCACCTCCCACATCTGTCCTCTACCCCAAAGAACCTACTCAGCCTCACCCCCGTCATGTGCGCTCTGTGAACCACCTTAAATTGTATCAGGCTAAGCCTGGCACACGAGGAAGAGGAATTAACCCTATCTAGGGCATCAGCCCATAACCCCTCCTCAATCTCCTCCCCCAGCTCCTCCTCCCATTTACCCTTCAACTCTTCTACCAGCGCTTCCCCCTCTTCTTTCAACTCCTGGTGTATTTCCAACACCTTGCCCTCCCCGGCCCATACACCCGAGATCACCCTATCTTGAACTTCTTGTGCCGGGAGCAACGGGAATTCCCTCACCTGCCGCCTCACAAACGCCCTCACCTGCATGTATCTGAAAGCATTTCCCGGGGGCAGCACAAACTTCTCCTCTAGTGCCCCTAGGCTCGCAAACGTCCCATCAATGAACAGGTCCCCCATTCTTCTAATCCCCGCCCGATGCCAGCTTTGAAACCCCCCGTCCATCCTCCCCGGGACAAACCGATGGTTACCCCTGATCGGGGACCACACCGAGGCTCCCATTGCACCCCTGTGCCGTCTCCAGTGGCCCCAGATCTTTAGCGCTGCCGCCACCACCGGACTCGTGGTGTACCTTGTCGGCGAGAGCAGCAGCGGTGCCGTCACCAGCGCCCCCAGGCTCGTTCCTTTGCAGGACGCCATCTCCAACCTCTCCCATGCCGCCCCCTCTCCCTCCATCATCCACTTACGGATCATCGCCACATTTGCTGCCCAGTAGTAGCCCCCCAGATTCGGCAGCGCCAACCCTCCTCGGTCCCTACTGCGCTCCAGAAACCCTCTCCTTACCCTCGGGGTCTTATTCGCCCACGCAAACCCCATAATCCTCCTGCCTACCCTCTTAAAAAAGACCTTGGTGATCACGATGGGAAGGCACTGAAATACAAAAAGAAACCTCGGGAGGACCACCATTTTGACCGACTGCACTCTACCCGCTAGCGAGAGCGGTAACATGTCCCATCTTTTGAGTCCTCCTCCATCTGCTCCACCAGCCTCGTCAAATTAAGTTTATGTAGGGCCCCCCAACACCTAGCTATTTGGATCCCCAGGTACCAAAAGCTCCTTTCCGCCCTCCTCAGCGGTAGATCGTCTATCCCCCTTTCCTGGTCTCCTGCCTGTACTACAAAGAGCTCACTCCTGCCTATTTTATTTCTAACATGCGCTCGGCGATGAGTGCATTAAGCTCGACATGTAATCCACCTACATTCAAATAACCTGTCAAGGCCATTTGGCCAATCATAAGGGAAAGATCGCCTCGTTATTACGTAGGCTTACAGTTTAGTTTTCAGTCAGTGGGGTTTGTGCATAAACCCAACACCTTGTTTAAAAGTCTCGAGTTACCCCGCGTAAAGTCCTCAGAGTGACAATCTCCAGCTGATTGGGGGCTTGAAGTTGGTGGTGATCGGGTTGAGCCTGGGGGGATGTCGGATTGGAGTGTTCGGACCAGGTTGCACTTGGAGGGGTGATCAAGTTGGGTTGGGCTGTGAGGGTGGGGTCGGGTCAGGGAGTTTGGGGGATGTCGAGTTGGGAGGGGACGTCAGTTTGGGTCGGGGAGTCGGGTTGGGAGGGGGTCTGGTCGGGGGTGGAACAGGTGTGGTGGGTTCCCTGGAAGGGGTCGTGTGTGGGGGCCTGTCCTGTGCGAGTCTAGTTCTGGGTTTTTTAAATAGTTACACTGGAGTTAGAAGTGATTTCTTTCCTCTAACTCTTTCAGAGTGACTATCAAGGTAAAGCTGACAGAACCATTTGAAGTTAGCAATTTAAGTTGTTTCTGCCAGATGGTTCCCAGCCCAGCGCAATTGTCGAGAGGAAGTGAGCACTTCAGGGTTAACTTAATGTGGGGACATCCTCGAGGGATTCCCCACGGCATCATTGGGGTACCCCCCAAATGTGACATTGGGGAACCAGGAAGTCATGGGCCTTTGTGCCCAATACAGAGAGGAGGTTCTCGCCCTTTCGGGGTTCGTCTAACTTACCCAATCTACAATACTTAGTCGCATATTGGTTAATGAAAGGCACAGGGAACCCCCTCAGTGTGTACAAAGCAACTGCTGAGGTTTAAGTAGCTAATGATATTGGCTCATGACAGCAGCTTGCAACGTGGCAGATAAAAGGCGGGAGAGCCTGCTCCTGGGATCTACTCGGCTCGCAACACCTCACCCTCAATGGGCGAGCTCATTTTTGGCAATTAGGCAGTAGGCCTCACTCTGATGTGCAGATTCCCGAAGTACCTGAGGCTTTGGGATTCATTCCCTTTGCCTCAGCAACCTCGGGCGAGCGACGTTCAGCGCCGGTCTCCACAAACAGGGACTAGACGGAACGGCACTCGTGGGGAACTCCCAGGGGATTGGAGGCTCCCAGGTGCATGCCCTTTGGGTAGGGTGGTGCCCTGGCACTGCTGGTGCCAACTGGCTCTGCCAAGGTTCCCAGGTGGCACTGCCAGCTGGCAGGGGCCCTGCCAGGGTGTCAGGTTTGCATTGCCAATGTGCGAAGCTGGCATTTTTTGCGCGTCAACGATTGGGCTGGGGGTGCCCTGTGTGCGTGTTGGCGGGGGGGGGGGGGGGTGAGTACAGGGATGGTCCCGGTCCCTCCCATAGTGCGCTTGGGCTGGGGGGAGGTCAGGGATTGCTTTGAGGGACTTGATTCCCATTCAGGTCCCTTATATAATGCGAGTCGTGTTGAATAGCCGTGTGCTTCTCGGCGAGCGCGGGGAAACAGGCGGCTAAACGCGCTCGCTACGGACTTTGTTCTCTTTTGGAAGAATTGCGTCCAATGTTTCCTACAGCAAAGGACAATGTGAACTTAGGCTGCTTGTTCAACCCGACCATTTAGGGCGCTGATTTTAAAGTTTACCTGAGACCTAGTAGAAACAATGTGACCCAGACCCACTCTTCCATGTTCTGGTGACTCATCAAGAGCGTCCTGAGGGCCTGCCTGATTCAGATCCCAGGGCAGGATCCACAGAAGGCACCCCTTCTGTGGTGGGGTTTGAACCGCCGAATGCAATGGCCTTTTGAACGTCTTGCTGCATTTTCCGGTCCCCGCTGCAGTTACCAAGTCTGCCCAAGAGGGTTGGTTTGGTTCTGAATATCCTTTTCCAGGCATTGCCATCTTGGAGCCATGTTAACCTCAGCAGCATAATCACCAAGTGTAATCACTCCTTGGTCACTACGTGGATGATGGGTACAGGTTTGAGCCCTCAGGCCCAGATTTTGAAGCCCCTAACAGGGACCGTGATAAGCAACACCAGTGTAAATATAAATGTACTGACATTAGCACTGGGCTAAAGAGCTGGCTTTTAAAGCAGACCAAGGCAGACTAGCAGCACGGGTTCAATTCCCGTACCTGCCTCCCCGAACAGGCGCCGGAATGCGGCGACTAGGGGCTTTTCACAGTAACTTCCATTTGAAGCCTACTTGTGACAATAAGCGATTTTCATTTCATTTCATTAGTTTTCGACCTTACTATACCTGTGCCTTACCATCTGATACAGCCACCAGGTGGCAATGTAGAGTGTTAGCATCAATCGTGTCTGAGAACCAGCGGAGTAACACAGAATTCCGACAGTGAAGAAGGAGGAGATTTGGCCCATCGAGTCTGCACCGACCCTCTAAAAGAGAACCCCCACCTAGGCCCACTTCGCCACCCTATCCCGGTCACCCCATAACCCCATATAACCTGCACATGTTTGGACACAAAGGGGCAATTTATCAAGACCAATCCACCAAACCTGCACTTCTTTGGACTCCTTAAACTCAGGACCCCAGATGCTCGCACACCTGCCCTGGCGGCCCGTCTCCAGATAATATCTTCTGGCAATTGTAGACCAAAGTCTCCGTGTTTATTCAATTGGCATCTGCCTTCTGTGTGACGGAAAAGCCGAACGCAGGGGAGCTTGTCGTGTGCCAGCCACCTCAACGGTCTAGATGTCAAAGTTCAAGACTCGTGCATGAAGTAAAAACAGAGCATTACTGGAAACCTACACGTGAGGTCTGGCTACTGGATGGGTCAGTTTGTGGTGTTTCACCAGGGGGAGTGAAACCTGGAACTCTCTCCTCAAAATGGCTGTGGACACAGGGGTGATTGGAGGCTTCAAGTCCAAGCTGGAATTCTTTTGAGGTCAGGGGATCTGGGAACACAAGGAGGAAAATGGAGTTCAGGTGCAAATCAGCCGAACTGAACGGCAGGTCCAGCTCAGCTGAGTTGCTTCCTCCTCTTCCCTCAGATTAAAATGCATCGACAGTCAGAATGTTGTACCCAGTAGATTTAACTCAAGAAAAACGCACCAGATTATGGATTTTTCACTAAGTTTGATATTCTGGATGTGAAGAGGGAAGTGATGAGCTGACAGAACATTCAGGTGTGCGCTGTCCTCATCCATCAACTGGGTAATCAATACCGAGGTTTCTCTGGCCCAGTTTGTCACTTTGGCGCATCAGGATCAGAGACTGATTTAAACGGAAGGTAAAAGCTCAGCAGACTGGCCAAGGGAGTTACTCATCTTCATTTTCAAATCTCTCCATGACCTTCACTCCAACACGCCTCAAGAATCTTCTCCACAATGCATCTCAAGAATTTTCTCCCAAGCCCAGGGTACATCTCTGCTTTCCAACTCTCAGCCCTGATGCCTTCCTGACTCTGCTCTGTCGCCGATTGCAGAGCTTTTAGACGTCATACTCCTAAACTCTGGTATCCCCTTCTCCTCGTCGCCTCTTAGGAGCATTAGGAGTAAGGGTGAGGCCCTCGGGTGCGCTCTAACATTTAATTAGATCATGCCTGATCTGCTCCGTAACTTCATCTTCCTACCTTTATTCCAAATCACTTAATACCCTTAAGTTACAAACATCTATCGAAACAGCCTTTCCTCATATGCCCTCTGAGCCCTGGTCTCGTTCTGGTCAATCTGCACAGCATTTCTGGGACCATTATTGTTGTCAAATGTTCTAAGACTAGATTCTAACAAGGAAGAGCTGTAGGCATATCAGGACATTTACTTAAAACTAATTTATTTCCACTATGTACAAAATGGGTTACCGGGAAGTCACACCACCCTTCAGGGCTACCTGTCTGCTGCCTACAGTACCTAGCACACGACTACCTGGTGTAAAGGTTACAGCATAATATGAAATGAAATGAAAGTTGCCATAGTCCGAGGACCATGGGTTGCTCTCCCCTTTTGAGAGAGAGCGGACTGGTGGAGATTTTACATGAAAAAGGTTCCATACCTCAGCAAGGTTGAGAAGGCGGGGCCTTCATGAATAACCTTAGCCGGTACGGGAATTGAACCCACACTGTTGGCGTCGCTCCACATCACGAAGCGGCTGTCCAGCCAACTGGGCTAAATCATCAAGTAGCCACTAGAGTAGCCTATCCATTCTGATAACCTGGTATACTTCAATTACGTCCTTCCCGAGGTGCAGTGCCCAAAGCTGGATGTGGAGCCACAGATGAGGTCCGACAAGATTCTGCATCACGGGGAGAATGTCCTTCCCTCTTGCATTCCCCTCATCTTCTAAAGCCTCCTAAATATCCTGCCCTTTGATCACGTCCTCCAATTATTCTTAATCACCTACTTGCAGCTGGGCACTGCAGGTGTCACCTGGGCACCCTGGCATCCTGGGTGCTAGCCTGGCATCCTGGCAGTGCCACTTGGGTACCAGCCTGGAACTGCCAAGGTGCCCAGGTGGCATTACGAGCTGGCAGGGCTCTGCCAGGGTACCAAGCTGGCATTTTTCACGTGGTGGTTATAGGGCTGGGAGTGCCCCGTGTGGGTGTTTGGGGGGGGGGACCTGCCCATAGTGAGTTGGTTCTTGATGGGGGTTGGGGGGTCATGTCAGGGCTCCAGAGATCAGGATGCCATTTTTAACACCGAGGAGATCCAGCGAGCGGAACCCTTGGCTAAAGAGGTTCTCCTGAATTCTTTATTGTATTTATCAATGACTATTTTATATTCATTGTCCTTTGTTTTGATTTCGTCAACAAGTCTTTACATCTACCCGAACAAACACTTCACAGTTTTAAAGACCTCCATCAGATCATCTAGACATTTCTAGAGAAAAGAGCTCTATAGCTACTTCAATTGCTCAGGAATGGCTACTTACTTGGGGCAGCACGGTAGCACAAGTGATTAGCACTGTGGCTTCACAGCGCCAGGGTCCCAGGTTCGATTCCCCGCTGGGTCACTGTCTGTGCGGAGTCTGCACATTGTCCGCGTGACTGCGTGGGTTTCCTCCGGGTGCTCCGGTTTCCTCACACAGTTCAAAGACGTGCAGGTTAGATGGATTGGCCATGATAAATTGCCCTTAGTGACCAAGAAGGGTTATTGGGTTACGGGGATAGGGTGGAAGTGAGGACTTAAGTGGGTCGGTGCAGACTCGATGGGTCGAGTGGCCTCCTTCTGCACTGTATGTTCTATGTACTCCAAAGAGAGCGAGGCCTGTTCGGGGGAATATTATCATACTGGCTTGCTACCAAATGAGAGAAACTGGGAGAGAAGTAAAAATGAGCAATGGACTCCCTATCCCATAGAATCTACCCAGCTGAATTAGAGTGGTTTTAGAATGATTCTTCTTGAAGGCAGCTGGAATTGCTCCTTGGTTTCTTATGTCGAGACAGTGGGGCGATAGCTGATTTCAGTTACGTATTTCTAGGGATAGCTGTTAATAAGAAATGCTTAATGCCTCATGTTTACAGCTTGTTGATAACCTGCACTGATAGTTGGAAGCAATCCAACCTCATTGAAACATCAATTACAGGTCACCTTTAGCAATCTAATTGACGTTAAATCTCTGGGGCAAATAGTTTCACCCCTTATTTTTATTGCTTCATTCTCATCAACTTGAGAAACTCCCCCAGACGCAGTTCCAGTATTGTTAAAGGAAGGGAAAGAGGCAGGCAAACTTCTTCTAACTCTCTTCCAAAGCACACTGATCATGAAATATGTAACACCTGCCGCCACATTAAACCGTGGAAACAAATTCAACCTAAAAATTACTGCTCCTACACTGCCACATCTCAGCGGTAATGAGGAAGGAGCTGTTGCTGAGGATTCCTTTCTGAGTACGTCATTGAGATGTACCAGCACTTTTGTGTTGCCCACAGCAGGTCAGACTGAACTCCCACCTTCCCTCTCTTGTCAACTTGGCTCTCCCTCTATAGCGCCACGCAGTGGCACAGTGGTTAGCACTGCTGTCTCACTACACGACCAGGATTCATTTCCGACCCTGGGTGGACTGTGTGGAGTTTGCATGCTCTCCCTGTGGCTGCCTGGGTTTCCTCCGCGTTCTCCGGTTTCCTCACAGAGCCAAAGATGTGCAGGTTGGGTGGACTGGCCATGTTAAATTACCCCTTGGTGGCCCTTGGCGGAGGTTGAACAGGTTCGCAGTTGTCCTGTAGTTAACTGCACTTCAGTGGGAGCTTGCTTATCTTTCCAGAAGGAGGTGCAATTACGATCTTGTTCCTTGAGTTGGTCTTCCTTTGCCCATTTGGTCTTGCTTAGGGAACCGATGCCAATGCTGAAACGCCTGAGCTTCTGGGCAATGATAGCAGTACAACATTCTGGGCTGCCACTATTGGGATTGTCCCTGAGAATCCTGACATTCCAAGTAATGAACTTAATTTCAAGGAGTGGTAGATGCCTGTGCATGAGTTATTTTAGTGAGGGGTGGTCATTGCACACCAGCTACTACACAGGCTTGACGGAGCAAGGCTTTGATCCAGTTCAAATGGGCACCAGGACAACAGAAGTCTACGTTCCAGTTTGATATGCAAGCACATATATCCCTACTGTCTTCCTTTCTCCTTCCCACAGGATCTCTCCCTCTGGGATTCATGAAGTTGCTATGGACCAGGGTTTAGAGAACCCCAAAGTGTGCCATGGAGTTCACCTGACCCACAACGTTTAATAGATTGTGGTATGGGGAGCACACGGCCCACTCTACAGGTGTGGCACAGCAGAAATGGAAAAGTATTTTTTAAAGCAAAACAATGTTTATTCTATGAACTCAAGTTAACCTTTCTAAAACAAACAGTGAACATCTTAGCAACCAGTAAATCAAATACATCCCACAAAGAATACAACACTAACGTAATCTGTATGCTGTCCTTTTACACCCAGAAGACTTAACAAACCTTTAAACAGAAGCACATCAGGGTTTACATTCAATACTGAAAACATTTATCATACTGAATTCACCAAATGATTAAGAGATAGTCCTTCATGGCAGAGAGCTCAACAGTACAGCTGCTTTGTCTGACTTCAGCTGCAACACACCCAACCTTTTTTTCAAAGTGAAACTAAAAAGCAGAACCAGAGCTCAGCTCCACCCACACTCTGACATCACTGCAGTAACATGAGCAGCCAAACATTTCTTAAAGCAACATTCTCATGACAAAGTGCAGTGGCAGACTCAAGCGGGTGGCACTGGCCTGTGAGCCCCCGCTGCTCCTCTCGCATTCCCTCCCTGTTAATGGCCCTGCTGCCTCTCTCCTATTTGGAAACCTATCCCTGTTCCTGCACTGTCCCTAGATCCTGGAACTCCTTCCCGACTCCTTTTCTTCTTCTTGGGCAGTCCCTCAGGGTTGAGGATGATTTTCTTCCACTCCGAGGAGTTGGGTTCTGCCATGGCTGAGTAGTCCGATCCAGGATCCGCAGACACTGCCACAGGATCGACACGTGGTGCTTGATGAGGATGGCGGGTGGAACGCTCTGGATTCTGCGCTCTCCTTCCGCTATTTACCCTTGGCCTCCGCAGATGCTTTTTCTTCGATTTGTGCGTTCTAAGGCAAGCGATTCCCACGTGTCGGTGGGGATTTTGCATATATTTAGGGAGGCTTTCAGAGTGCCCTTGTAGCGTTTCCTCTCCCCTCCTGGTGATCGCTTGCCATTGCGGAGCTCGGAGTTGAGCACTTGGTTCAGGAGTCTTGTGTCGGGGATGCGGGCAATGTGTTCGGCCAACACAGCTAATTGAGCGTTACCAGTGCCTTGATACTGGGGATATCGGCCTGGGAGAGGACACTCACGTTGGTACACCATCCTGCCAGTGAATTTGCAGGATTTTGCGGAGTCAGTGTTGGTGCTATCTCTCCAGGGATTTAAGGTGTCTGCTGTGCATTGTCCATGTTTCTGATGCACAAAGGAGGGCAGGAACCACGGATCTTTTGTAGACCATGAGCTTGGTGCTGGGTTTGAGGTCTCGGTCTTCGAACACTCTGTTCCTCAGGAATCTGAAGACTGCACTGGTGCATTGGAGTCGATGCTGGATTTCATCACCAATGTTTGCTCGCTCTGAGAGGAGGCTCCCGAGGTGATGGGGAATGATCCACATTGTCCAAGGGCTCACCGTGGACCTTAATGGTTGGGGGGCAGTTGTGCTGGCTGGTAGAAAACTTTTGTTTTCCAGATGTTTAGTCTGAGGCCCGTTCTCTCATATGCCTCGGCGAATCCGTCACTGATGGTTTGCAGCTCGGCTTCGGAATGCGCGCACACACAGGCATCATCTGCGTCCTGCAGCTCGATGCCAGAGGTTGGGGCGGTCTTGGATCTGGTGTGGAGGAGTCAGAGGTTGAACAGTTTCCCACCTGTCCGGTAGGTTAGCGCCACTCCAGCTTTAGGGTGACGGGGTAGAGTGTTGCTGCGAGGAAGAAAGAGAAGAGCCTTGGTGCGATGACACAGCTCTGTTTGACCCCAGTTTACACACGCATTGGGTCTGTGGTGGTTCCACTGGTGAGGATCACGGCTTGCCTGTCATCGTGGGGCAAGCGGAGATTGATGATGAATTTCTGCGGGCAGCTGAATTTGAGAAGGATGCTCCACAATCCCTCATCGAAGACTCAGCGAGATTGAAGAAGGCCATGTACAGAGGTCGGTGCTGCTCCCTGCACTTTTCCTGGATTCGTCGTGCGCTGAAGATCACGTCCATTGAGCCGCTTGATAGGCGGAAGCCGCACTGAGATTCAGAGGGGAGCTCTTCAGCCACTGGGAGGAGGCGTTTAGGATTCAGCCACTGGGAGGAGGCAGTTGAGGAGGATTCTCACGATAACCTTTCCCATGACGGAGAGTAGGGAAATCCCTCTGTAATTTCCGCAGTCAGACCTGTCTCCTTTCTTGAAGATGGTCACAATTAAGCCACCTCTGAGATCAGCCGGCATGCTCTCTCCCTTCCAGAAAAGGGTGATGAGGTTGTGGATTCAAGAGTGCACCTTCACCACATATTAATACTTCTGCAGGGATTCCATTTGTGTCAGAGGCCTTGCTGTTCTTCACAGCGAGCCAGGGTTGCGCTGAGTTGGTGGCGGGTAGTGCGTTGCGGGATGGTATCGAGGATGCTTGTGTCGAAGGCTGTATCTTGGTTGAGGGGGCCCCCGAAGTTCTCTCTCCAGCGGGCGTTGACTGCCTCTCTGTTTTTGATGAACGGCTCCCCTTTTTGGCTCTCAGTGGGGTGGGCCCCTGGGCCGTAGATGGTTTTGATCGTGCTGAAGAAGCCGCGCACATCGTGGTTGTCAGCGAGTTGCCGAGTCTCCTACGCTCTTTCCACCCACCATCTGTGGGTTGTTTGTTGCACCTCGGCCTTCAGTTGCCCGTAGGCTTGTTTCCTCTCACTCGAGTTTTGGTAGAGCTGCCAGTTCAGGAAAGCCTTGCGTTTGAGGTCAGAGAAATCCTGGGTCTCCTGATCGTTCTCGTCGAACCAGCCTTGGCCTACTGGTCGGGAGGCCGAGTTCCTCCTCGCAGGTGTTGACTGAGGGCCGTTTCCAATCTGGTGCCATTTGCTGCTGAATTTGGGGGAGTTTTGTTCCGTGGGCTATGGCTTGCTGAAATTACCTGGAGACTGCACAAACCTAATCCAAGTGGAGTTCTTGCAACAAACCGAGGGAGAGAGAGAGATACAAAGACAATGCTTTCATTCAATCAGATTAGCTCGAGGTAAAGGGTTGGACAGAGATCTCTAACAAGCGGCTCATTAAAGACTCGTGCAGATCCTGACCTTGATCAAATCCATATTGCCCAGAATTGAATGGCCTGTTTAATTTATTTAAACATTTATTCACGTTGCGTGTGTGAGAAAGGAAATTCAATGAACAATATTTTTGCAGAAAAATTCAAAATGGTGTTGAAATATGTCTCTGTCTTGTTTCTCGCTGCTGTTGGTATTGGATGATCAGCATTGCGGTGTTTAAAGCATTGCGTTTTTGACCACATTTTGATTAATGACTCTTCTTGCTATTAAGGCTGCTGATCCCGCGGTTAGTATATCACACGGCGCATTAGCCAAGCTGCCGAACAGTAAGGCTGTCAGTTCAGTGACCACGGTTTTAATTTATATTTAACCCCACACTTGCTTTCTGCACACAATGCTGGCCAATCACACGGATGATTGCTCTAAACAGATGCAGTTTAATTTTTATTAGAAATCGTGAACGCACACTGCTCAAGGTGACCGGGAGGTGCTTAATTGACAACGGTGTTTAATCTGCCTATGGCTGAGGCCTGACTATAATTAAGGTGGCGCTGTCCTTTAATAACCTCTAAACTGCCGTATATCTCTCCGTTCCAGGGTGCAGGTTGCACAGCCTTTTAATTGTGTTTTAGTTTTCCCTTCAATAAAAAATACTTCATTTACGTCTTCAGATTTGAAAGAGTAAATATGAGTGCTGGAAATCTGGAATGAAACCAGAATGTAAATGCACGGCAGGTTAGTCAGCATTGGAAATCAAAAAGACAAATTTGTGCCCTGGGAAGTGGTTAGGGCTGCTACCCCCCCCCCCCCCCCACCCCCCCCCCCCCCCCCTGCCAGGATTGGCCTGGAGTCGTCAGGAATTAAAGATTGATCTGTAACACACTACCGCGTACAAACCCAGGAGGGGACGCATGGGCGTGAAAGAAATATATGTTGTTTTTACATTTTTTAGAGGACTTTCGGATCTTAGTTAGAAAAATATAGGAGATGAGAAAACTGGTTGCTTGTCATGAATCATCCGATTGATTAAGACCTAAGACCATAAGACATAGGAGCAGAATTAGGCCACTCGGCCCATCGAGTCTGCTCCGCCATTCAATCATGGCTGATATTTTCTCATCCTCATTCTCCTGCCTTCTCCCCATAACCCCTGATCCCCTTATTAATCAAGAACCTATCTATCTCTGTCTTAAACACACTCAGTGATTTGGCCTCCGTGGCCTTCTGCGGCAAAGAGCTCCACAGATTCACCACCCTCCGGCTGATTAAGAACCAGTTCACTTCACCAGGAGTTGAAAGAAGAGGGGGAAGCGCTGGTAGAAGAGTTGAAGGGTAAATGGGAGGAGGAGCTGGGGGAGGAGATCGAGGAAGGTCTGTGGGCTGATGCCCTAGGTAGGGTTAATTCCTCCTCCTCGTGTGCCAGGCTCCGCCTGATACAATTCAAGGTGGTCCACAGAGCGCACTTGACGGGGGCGAGGTTGAGTAGGTTCTTTGGGGTAGAGGACAGATGTGGAAGGTATTCAGGGAGCCCGGCAAACCATGTCCATATGTTTTGGTCATGCCCGGAACTGGAGGGGTTCTGGAGAGGAGTGGCGGGAGCAATATCTCAGGTGGTGAAAGTCCGGGTCAAGCCAAGCTGGGGGCTAGCAATATTTGGAGTAGTGGACGAACCGGGAGTGCGGGAGGTGAAAGAGGCCGGCATTCTGGCCTTTGTGTCCCTAGTAGCCCGGCGAAGGATCTTGCTAATGTGGAAGGAGGCGAAGCCCCCCAGCCTGGAGAAATGATATGGCTGGGTTCATAAAGTTGGAGAGGATTAAATTCGCCTTGAGAGGGTCTGCGCAGGGGTTCTACAGGCGGTGGCAACCGTCCCTAGACTATCTCGCGGAGCGTTAGAGGAAGGTCGGTCAGCAGCAGCAGCAGCAGCAACCTTGGGGGTGGGGTGGGGGGGGGGGGGGGGGGGTGGAGGGGACGTCCTGGGAGGGGGGGGAAGGGGGGACTGCCTGTGAGGGTGGATGAGCAAGAGATAACATAAAGGGTTGGGGAAACTGGCACGTACGGGTGAGGGCCAGTGTACAAAGCTGTGTAAATATATCATTTTGCCATGTATATATCTTGCTCTGCGCGATTTCTCGTTTTTTTTGTTACGAGGGGGGTGGTGGTTATTGTTTGTAAGGGAGAAGAATTGTGTTAAAAAACTTTAATAAATATATTTGTAAAAAAGAACCAGTTCACTTAATATTGAAGGTGGAGTCTTGCGAGGATCAACGTGTGAGGTGGAGTTTTGTGGAAGTGATGGGCATCTTAGTTGCCAGCTAGAGAACCGGTGGGAGCCCCAAGTCGGCTCCTTTAGGAAAGGCCGATACATCTTGCAGCACACAGGTGCTTAAAAGGCCAGTGGTGGGCCCCACCCTGGATCAAGGCCCTCGGAGGTGCAGGTCTCACCTCTTGGCGAGTTGTGTACTCAGCAGCACCATTGGGCAGGGGACCCTGTGAGTGATGGCCGGAGTGAGATTGGGGGCGGGGGGGGGGGGGGTCATAGGTAGGGAGAGTGGGGGAGGGGCAGCAGCAAAGGCAGCGCATTCTCCCCCCCTTCCCAATGCCAGGCCCCTTGACCAGGGACTGAGTGGTCATTGACAGGGACCTCCACACACACAGGGTTTGCTTGTTGTGCTCCCCTCATAGCGAGACCCCCGCCTGTTGCTGGGTCAATACCAGCAGTAGTCGGATGAGGGTCTGAGGTAAACATCAATCATCCTTTCGAGGGCCCCAGCTGGCTGCGGGATGGGCTCGCCAACAATTTTAACTTTAGGGATCCCCAGGGTAAAAGCCGGGGATCTAACCTCCCTCTCCCCTACCCCCGGGTAAAATCCAGCTTTTCGTGGGAGGATGGGCGAGAGGCAGTTGGAGGCAAGCGATCAGGTGAAGAAAACTCCAGGAACCTGTCCAACTAGAAACAGCAACTCAAGAAGTGTTTAACTCAGAACACAAACATTCATGACTTTCTGATGCTAATCTGTCCAGCCGTGGGATTATACATTTGTTGCTGTCATTCTAAACTTCTGCTTTTTACCTCTTCTCTCAAAATGTTAAATGGTGCACCAGCCATTTACTTAACGCAATCTTCCATAAGGACTAAAGCTACAGAGCTGTTTCAGATGGATTTTTGCCTTCATCATAATCATAGAATTTACAATGCAGAAGGAGGCCATTCGGCCCATCGAGTCTGCACCGGCTCTTGGAAAGAGCACCCTACCCAATGTCAACACCTCCACCCTATCCCCATAACCCAGTAACCCCACCCAACACTAAGGACAATTTTGGACACTAAGGGCAATTTATCATGGCCAATCCACCTAACCTGCACATCTTTGGACTGTGGGAGGAAACCGGAGCACCCGGAGGAAACCCACGCAGACACGGGGAGGATGTGCAGACTCCGCACAGACAGTGACCCAAGCCGGAATCGAACCTGGGACCCTGGAGCTGTGAAGCAATTGTGCTATCCACAATGCTACCGTGCTGCCCTTTTGGGTGGAATCCGGCACAGGACCCACGGGTGGCAGTTTAAATCAGATGCAGATTTTCCATTCACCTGCCTCCTCCCAGTAATCCCTGATCTGCTTATTTATCAAGAACCTATCTATCACTGCCTTTAAGACACTCAGTGACTTGGCCTCCACAGCCTTCTGCGGCAAAGAATTCCACAGATTCCCCACCCACTCGCTGACTAAACATTCCTTCTCATCTCAATTTTGAAGGATCGTCCTTTCAGTCTGAGGTTGGCCCTTGGGTTCTAGTTTTTCCTACTAGTGGAACCATCTTCTCCATTTCCACTCTATCCAGGCCTCTCAGTATCCTGTAAGTTTCAAAGATATCCACCCTTATCCTTCTAAACTCCATTGAGTATAGATCCAGAGTCCTCAACCGCTCCTCATATGACAAGTCCTTAATTCCCGGGATCATTCTTGTGTACCTCCTCTGCACCCTTTCCAAGGCCAGCACATCCTTCCTTAAATGCAGGGTCCAAAACTGCTCACAATTTTCCAAATATGGTCTGACCAGAGCCTTATACAGCGTCAACAGTATATCCCTGCTCTTGTACAAAAGGTGAAGTCACACGGGATCAAATGTGAGCTGGCAAGATGGATACAGAACTGGCTAGGTCATAGAAGACAGAGGGTAGCAGTGGAAAGGTGCTTTCTTGAATGGAAGGCTGTGATTAGTGGTGTTCCGCAAGGATCAGAGCTGGAACCTTTGTTGTTCATAGCACATATAAATGATTTGGAGGAAAATGTAGCTAATCTGATTAGTAAGGTTGCGGAAGACACAAAGATTGGTGGAGTTGTGGATAGTGAAGAGGGTTGTCGGGGGATACATCAAAATATAGATCAGTTGGAGACTTGGGCGGAGAAATAGCATATGGAGTTTAATCCGGACAAATGTGAGGTAATGCATTTTGGAAGGTCTAATACAGGTGGGAATTATACAGTAAATGGCAGAACCTTTAGGAGTATTGACAGGCAGAGAGATCTGGACGTATAGGTCCACAGGTCACGAAAGTGGCAACGCACATGGATAAGGTGGTCAAGAAGCCAAACGGCCTGCTTGCCCTCATAGGTCGGGGCATTGAGTATAAAAATTGGCAAGTCATGTTGCAGCTGTACAGAACCTTAGTTAGGCCTCATTTGGAATATTGTGTACAATTCTGGTCGCCACTCATCCCGAAGGATGTGGATGCTTTGGAGAGGGTGAAAAAGAGGTTTACAAGGACGTTGCCTGGTCTGGAGGGTATTAGCTATGAGGAGAGATTGGGTATGTCGTGTTAGGTACACTGGTCTAACACTGGTTGCAACTGGATGCAGCTTAGATCAGAAAGATACTCCAGGCCTTGAAGTTAGTTCAATCAGGTTTATTGAACTAATAGCACAGTTAGCACAGTTCTCTGTGAGTTCGACTCTCTGCTAACTTAAGTGTGGTTGCTCTGTCTGACTGAACCAGACTAGTTCTTAGCCACGTGGTGGAGGTGTGAGATTGTAGCAACACCCTTGACTGACTCTCTAGATGTTCATCAGTGGAAAGAGGCGGAGTGTGAGTGCCTCGTGCCTTTTATAGACAGATCCCACCCCTGAGTGTCCTGCCTGCTTATTGGTCATGTCCTGTTCTCTGTGTCCATTAGCTGCTTGTCTGTGCCTGCTTGTATATCATTATGTGTGTGCCTGCATATCATGACAGGGTACACTTGGATTGTTTTCACTGGAACGACGGAGGATGAGGGGCGACCAGATAGAGGTTTGCAAAATTATGAATGGCATTGGCAGAGTGGATAGTCAGACGCTTTTTCCCAGGGTGGAATAATCAATTACTTGGGGACAAAGCTTTAAGGTGCAAAGAGGAAAGTTTAGAGGAGATGTGCAGGTCAAGTTTTTTACACAGAGGGTGGTGAGTGCCTGGAACGCGCTGCCGGGGGTCGGTGGTGGAAGCAGATACGATAGCGGCGTTTAAGAGGCATCTTGGCGAATACGTGAATAGGATGGGAATAGAGGGATACTGACCCTGGAGAAGCGTGGAAGGTTTTAGTTTCGACAGACATCATGAACAGCGCACGCTTGGCGGGCCGAAGGGTCTGTTTCTGTGCTGTACTGTTCTTTGTATTCTAGCCCGCTTGGACAAAAAGGAGGTGAGGTAAATTATTTTCTCACACAAGATCGCCAGTCTGTGGAATCCTCTTCCTCAGAAAGCAGCGGAGGCTGGGCCAGTGAATTTATTCAGGGCTGAGTCAGGTCGGTTTTTGATGGACACGGAAGTCAAGGGTTACGGGGTTGGGGCAGACAGGAAACTGGAATTAAGACCACCATTGATCAGCCATGATTTTATTGCATGGTGGAGCAATCTGAAGGTGCTAATGGTTTAATCCTGCTCTTGAATCCCATGTTCCTGTGGGACGAAAAAGGTGTAAAAAAAGGGCATTGTCCAGGTCACAGCTCCACACACTCACAGACCAGATATAAACCAATTTATATAATCCACAGGCCGGAGAATCGCCGGAGATACCCAAAATGGCGATTCTCCGGCACTCCCGCGATTCTGAGGCCCGGATGGGCCGAGCGGCCAGGCCAAAACGGCGGGTTCCCCCCAGCGCCGTCCACACCTGGTCGCTGCAGTCGTGGGCGGTGCGTGAACGCTGGGGGGGGCGGCCTGTGGGGGGGGGGGGGGGCGAGGGGGGATCCTGCACCGGGCTTCACCTTGAATGTGGGGTGGCCCGCAATCGGTGCCCACCGATCGTCGGGCAGTCCTCTCTGAAGGAGGACCTCCTTCCTTTCGCGGCCCGCAAGATCCGTCCCCCATCTTCTTGCGGGGCGGATTTGGACAGGACGGCAACCACGCATGCGCGGGTTGGCGCCGGCCAACCCGCGCATGCGCGGATGACGTCCGTTATGCGACGCCGGCCATGTCATCTATTCGGCGCCGCATTTACATGGGCGACAAGGCCTGGCGCGGGTAGATGACGCGGCCCCGATACTGGCCCATTGTCAGGGCCTGAATCGGTCGGGACCGGGGCCGTTCCGCACCGTCGTGAACCTCGACGGCGTGGCCACTTCGGCGTGGGGGTGGAGAATCACGCCCCCAGTCTTAGCCATGCTAATTGTTTCACTTTCTGCTATGAGCTCTAGGCCTTCCCACTTTACGCCAGATTGTTGTGTACCTGAGATGACTGAATTACCGTAGAACTTTGTAGTTCTAAATCTTTATTTAAAGTACTTCAAAAGGTCTCAGAAGCTACAGGATTTTTATGCACACGGGTGGAAGCTTCTGATCTCTCTACTGCTGAGCTTTGGAGGTGGGAAAGACATGTAATTAGACAGGAGGGTGACATAATGGAAGACCACTGTCTTCCTGCCTATGTCAGAATTAAGTTCAAGTCAATGAAGGCCCATGGTCGTCCTTACCGCCTCACTGCCTATTGACGCCCTTAAACGGCCACTTAATGACCACTTAAGGGCCTCATTCCGCTGTCGCGGGTATTAACCCCTGTTGATAAGTGGCATGCACGGCATGTAGGACTGTGCGTCCAGCTGATCACTGGACTCACCACTGCCTGTTTGGCTTGTGGTTTGGCGGGCTTTCCCAAAAAGAGGCAACCTGGCTCTCCAGTCAGCAGGCGAGACCTCCGATCCGGCAACAAAGATTCCACCCACGGTGTCTGATGCACGATCAATTGCACAAAGATGAGAGTTGAATACAACTGAGGCTTTATTACACTAAGATGTGTGGCCTCCTACAGCAGCTGGCGAAATGGCTGCTGTATGGGGAGCACACATATACGGGACTCCAAAATTTTTTTTTGCCTCTGTATATTAAAACTTGTTCTGTATATAGTTCTCTGCCACCCCCGCCGGACTCAATTTTAACAGGGGGTGAATGTGGTAATCATCACTGTTGTATATATTAGGAGATGTGTGGTAAGGCCCTGGACTACAAGTACGGGGGTAGTCCCTGCCTGCTGGCTCCACCCAGTAGGCGGAGTATAAATATGTCTGCTTCTCCTTGTTATAAGTGAGGTTTAGGAGAGTGGCGGTGTGGAGACATTTGGCAAGGTTGGCATCATGGTCCTGCTGATTGTGGCCGCAGATGGTGACATTGTCTAGGTACATGAAAGTGGCCCGCAGCCCGTATCGGTTGACCATTCGGTCCATCTCCCTTTGGAAGACCGAGACCCCGTTGGTGACGCCGAAGGGAACCCTAAGAAAATGGTAGAGGCGGCCGTCTGCCTCGAACACAGTGTTTGGGCGGTCCACCTTGCGGATGGGAAGCTGGTGGTAGGCGGACTTTAGGTCTACAGTTGAAGAGACCCGGTACTGTGCAATCAGATTGACCATATCAGATATGCGTGGGAGGGGGTACGCGTCGAGCTGCGTGTACCGATTGATGGTCTGGCTGTAGCCCACGACCATTCGATGTTTTTCCCCAGTTTTCACCACGACCACTTGGGCTCTCCAGGGGCTTTTACTGGCCTCGATAATACCCTCCTTAAGCAGCTGCTGGACTTCGCACCTGATGAAGGTCTTGGCCTGGGTGCTATACCGTTTGCTCCTGGTAGCGCCATAGCTTCATCATAGGTCGGCTCGTCCTGGATATGTGGAAAAATGTTGGAGTTCAGCCATGAGGTGAGGATCTGGATCTTCTGAGCTTCCGGAATTGGGTCTGGTGCAGACCTGATGTAAGCTTCGGAACAAGCTAGCCAATGTTCAAAGTCCTTTTTGGCGTCGCTTGATTGCGGATCCAGCTGCAGGCGATCCGGCTTGATGCGGAGGTCCATCTTCTGAAAACTTTAGTGTAATAAATTGATGCACGATCAATTGCACAAAGACGAGAGTTGAATACAACTGAGGCTTTATTACACTAAGATGTGTGGCCTCCTACAGCAGCTGACGAAATGGCTGCTGTATGGGGAGCACACATATTTATACTCTGCCTACTGGGTGGAGCTAGCAGGCAGGGACTAGCCCCATATCTGTAGTACAGGGACTTACCACACATCTCCTAATATATACAACAGTGGTGATTACCACAGTGTCTACATGGAACCCCAGGTATTTTCTAGAACATTCCCAGATTTCTTAGCTCTGTGGCTCCACCCACTGCCTTAAGCAATTATGCAAATGTACAAGAACCAGTGAAACCGATTAACCAATCAAAACTAGAACAATTAAACTGTTAAGGAATACAGGAACAGTGGAACAAGCGTAGGCCATCCAAATCCCTGAAGCCTTTCAACGAGATAGCTGATCTGTGATCTAACTCCATGTATCCATTTTTGCCTTACCCTTTGCATGTCCTTAACAGTTCTGGATAGCAAGTTACCAAGTCCAGCTGGACCATAAACACTCAACCCTTTATCTCCCCCAAGCCCAAGTATCATTTCACTTGAGCAATGAAAATGAGATTTCTCACCCCGTCATCTCTTTACGCTTCTTATTCCTTGTAAAATCTCCAAGCTTTTAAAACTCAAGCTTGCTGACATCCCTGTAAAATCTATGGTTGCAGGACGGAATAAGGAGGTGCCCAGACACTGCTGCTATCTAACAGCAAATTGGTTTGCTTGCTTCTGCAAACCACATTGACCTAGTTCCTTGTGCACTGTTTACACCGATGCGGTAGCAGTCGCGACCTATCCCGAGCAAGGAAATGCTCGAAATTGAGCATGAATTGGACAGTAGGCTTTCGTGTAGCAGTTTCACCGAAGAGCTGAGTGACACTGAAATACTGATTAAAGAACATGAAGGTACATGAGCAAGAGTGTGCTATCTGATCCTTCAAGCCGGCTTCCCCCAATTCCTAAGATCACGGTTGATCTTCTTGTAATGTTCTTTGACTGGGCCGATGTGGAATCTCCATATTGCCGTGTGAACAAAGAACATTAGACTTTGTTTTATAAACAAAGTTATTTGTTGCTAACGCTACACTAACGAATAACTAAAATGTCTAAGATGAATACAGTTGGAAATAAATGTCTAACACTAACTTACACTGAGGTACAACAGAGCTGCTCTAATCTGTGACTGCTATCAACTCCTTACAAACATCTTCTGCAGGAACACATGGTGCTTCGGGGTCCAGGGATTCTGTACTCGCCCCACCAGCTGGTGGGATGCCAAGACTGCTACAGCAAAACATATAACTTAAAGTACGCATGCAGAGCATAGATCATAGAATGTATAGTGATGGTGAACCACTCATATTATATACAAATGATAGTCTACCTATCATCACACTTCTTTCTCTCTCAATAAAATGAATTAAAATGATTTAATTATATGACAAGTACAGTAATAAAGGAAAAGGTTGTTAAACACAATGCAGTTTGTTTTGGAATGAAGGTAAAAATAGGCTGTGGAGTCGAAGGTGCTGCTCCTCCGTCCCATACCAAAAGATAATCTTGCTGGAAATCCTAATTTTTACTACGAACCATTCTTACTCCGAAAAGTAACCTTTCGTCAACACACCGAGAAGTAGGCAAGAGCTACTAGACATCAATTCATGTGCCACTGAAAGCTTTGCATTTGAATTATTGATTATTAGAGAGTTATTTGAGCTCCTTACCCTGCAAAGCCACCAGACCATTTCCAGTATTTACTGCTGGGCAGCTAGAAAGAACAGCAAGTTCTTCAGGTTTCCCGTGGGATTGGCAACATAGCCGGCTTGACAGCACAATATAGTAGAAGAGAAATATTAGCCTGGGATTGACTTCAAACCTGTCTGTCCAGGCTACCGCTGCCAACACTTTGTACCTGATGCTTACCTGACTCAACAGATCTTGCAAATAGAAAATACAGAAGATGGATATTTACCCATAGAACATAGAACATAGAACAATACAGCACAGCACAGGCCCTTCGGCCCACGATGTTGCACCGAAACAAAAGCCATCTAACCTACACTATGCCATTATCATCCATATGTTTATCCAATAAACTTTTAAAAGCCCTCAATGTTGGCGAGTTCACTACTGTAGCAGGTAGGGCATTCCACGGCCTCACTACTCTTTGCGTAAAGAACCTACCTCTGACCTCTGTCCTATATCTATTACCCCTCAGTTTAAAGTTATGT
Organism: Scyliorhinus torazame; assembly: GCF_047496885.1. NCBI lineage: Eukaryota > Metazoa > Chordata > Chondrichthyes > Carcharhiniformes > Scyliorhinidae > Scyliorhinus > Scyliorhinus torazame. Next base: position 20,397,485 of record NC_092718.1, on the reverse strand, counting down.
CCCCTCGTGCCAGCCATTTCCATCCGCGGGAGAAGGCTCTCACTGTCCACCCTATCCAACCCCCTGATCTACCCATGTAGATATCCTCCTAATAGCATTCCTGGTATCTTTAAGAACAATTAAAATGTTTGCCTTTTTTTCTGATGTCCAAGTTAATTCTCTAAATGCCAGACTTAATTGCACTGTGAAGCGGAGGTGTACTGATATTGTCACTGGACTAGTAATCCAGAGACCTTGTAATGCTCTGGAGTCCCGGGTTCAAATCCTACCACAGCAGATTGTGAAGTTTGAATTCCAGAAAACAAAACTGGAAATAAAAGTCCAATGATTGTCATAAGTAGCCACCTGGTTCATTAATACCTCACGGGGAGGAAGTCTGTGGACTCCGGATCCAGAACACTGTGGTTGAGTCCTGACCCCTAAATGCCCTCTGAAATGGCTCACTTAGTTCAGACGCAATTATGGATGGGCAGTAAACGCTGCCCTTACCAACAACACCCACATCCCATGAATGAAGACCCCAATTTATTTATTTTAAAATATTTTTATTCTCCTCCTTTTTCACATTTTCTCCCAAATTTACACCCACCAACAATAAACAGTAAGCAGTAATGAATACAATGTCAATCCCCATATCACCAACACTCCCATCCTCCCACCAAACAGAAGCCCGCATGTTAACATAAACAAATAACAAAAGGGGATCAGGAATCACCCATAATCTCCATTAACACACACAGTCCCCCTCCACCCAACCCTCCCAACCCCCCCCCCCCCCCCCCCCCCACTAATGTTCGATGTTATCCAATTCATGAAAGTGCAAAATGAATAATGCCCATGGATTGGTCTAATTCTGCTGTTTTTCAGTCAAAAGTGCGGTGTGTAGATCAGAGTCTGATTGGCTGAAGCTGCCCCCACCCTAATTACTGAGAGGCAGTTATCTGTCAGTCACCTGAGGCCTGTTTAGGGGCACAAAGGTGCACATTGTATTCTTCTCTTTGAAATTTAAGTAGTGTGAGTCACCCTGGTCAGCTGAAGTCTGTATAAAAGACGGACAGAAAGCACACTCAGTACGCTTTGCGCATGTCAAAGAGACACAGCCTGAGTGAGTGAGACACATCCAGAGTGGGAATTTGGAACTTGGTAATTTGGTGCAGTGAGGTAATTCGGTGCAGAATGGGAGGAGGTGCTTTTTCCCTACTGTTTTGTTCTCTCTCTTGAAATGAATGTAAATCACTTATTGTTACAAGTAGGCTTCAAATGAAGTTACTGTGAAAAGCCCCTAGTCGCCACATTCCGGCGCCTGTTCGGAGAGGCTGGTACGGGAATTGAACCGTGCTGCTGGCCTTCCTGGGTCTGCTTTAAACGCCAGCTATTTAGTCCAGTGTGCTAAATCAACCTGTAACTTTTAATCTGCAGGGAGAGAACCAGAGAGCATCTGAGACCCTCGGAAGGTAAGTGATTTTTATTCATTTTACTTTTATTACCTTTTCAAATGGTGTGTGTGTGTGGGGGGACGGGGGGACGGACTGAAGTGACATCACAGAAAAGCTGTGACCTGATTGGCTGGTTGGGAATCTACACTAAATTTAAAAATTAAGCATTGTTAAACTAATTAAACATAATTACTTAATTATAATTTCGAGGGGTATCTAAGCCAGAGATCGGAGAGTACTGTATTTAGCTTTCACATTTATAGTAGAAATCTAGTGCTAGGAAACATATAGTTAACAGTAACTTTTTAAAAAACTTTTAACTTTAATTTACTAATTAATTGACGCAAAGTCAATTAATTAGAGGGGCGCAGTGCTCTGACTGTGAGATGTGGCAGGTCCGGGAGGCTTCCAGCGTCCCGGATGGCTTAATCCGCAGACAGTGCACCCAACTGGAGCTCCTCACAGACTGCATGTTTCGGTTGGAGCAGCAGTTGGATGCACGTAGGAGCATGCAGGTGGTGGAAAGCGTCATAGATAGCAGTTATATAAATGTGGTCACATCCAAGGTGCAGGCAGAGAAATGGCTGACCACCAGAAAGGGCAGGCAGTCAGTGCAGGAATCCCCTGTGGTTGTTCCCCTCTCAAACAGGTATACCCCTTTGGATACTGTCGGGGGGGATAGCCTATCAGGGGAAAACAGCAGCAGCCAGAGCAGTGGCACCATGGCTGGCTCTGATGTTCAGAAGGGAGGGTCAAAGCGCAGAAGAGCAATAGTCATTGGGGACTCTGTAGTCAGGGGCACAGAAAGGCGCTTCTGTGGACGTGAAAGAGACTCCAGGATGGTATGTTGCCTCCCTGGTGCCAGGGACCATGATGTCTCTGAACGGGTAGCGGGCATGCTGAAGGGGGAGGGCAAACAGGCAGAGGTCGTTGTACATATTGGTACTAACGACATAGGGAGGAAGGGGCATGCGGTCCTGCAGCAGAGGTTCAGGGAGCTAGGCAGAAAGTTAAAAGACAGGACCTCTAGGGTTGTAATCTCGGGATTACTCCCTGTGCCACGTGCCAGTGAGGCTAGAAATAGGAAGATAGAGCAGCTAAACACATGGCTAAACAGCTGGTGTAGGAGGGAGGGTTTCCGTTATCTGGACCACTGGGAGCTCTTCCGGGGCAGGTGTGACCTGTATAAGAAGGACGGGTAACTGGAGAGGCATAATTATCCTGGCCGCGAGGTTTGCTAGTGTCACACGGGAGGGTTTAAACTAGTATGGCAGGGAGCAATAGGTCAGAAGGTGAGAGCATTGAGGGAGAACTATGGAATAGGGCCTGTATGCCTCTGAGGCAGAGCAGACAGGGAAAAGTTGCTGAACACAGCGGGTCTGGTGGCCTGAAGTGCATATGTTTTAATGCAAGAAGTATTACGGGTAAGGCAGATGAACTTAGAGCTTGGATTAGTATTTGGAACTATGATGTTGTTGCCATGACAAAGACCTGGTTGAGGGAAGGGCTGGAGTGGCAGATAAACTTTCCAGGATTTAGATGTTTCAGGTGGGATAGAGGGGGATGTAAAAGGGGTGGTATAGTTGCGCTACTGGTTAGGGAGAATATCACAGCTGTACTAAGGGAGGACACCTCAGAGGGCAGTGAGGCTATATGGGTAGAGATCAGGAATAAGAAGGGTGCAGTCACAATGTTGGGGGTTTACTACAGGCCTCCCAAAAGCCAGCTGGAGATAGAGGAGCAGATGGATAGACAGATTTTGGAAAAGAGTAAAAACAACAGGGTTGTTGTGATGGGAGACTTCAACTTCCCCAATATTGACTGGGACTCAATTAGTGCCAGGGGCTTAGATGGGGCAGAGTTTTTAAGGAGCATCCAGGAGGGCTTCTTGAAACAATATGTAGACAATCCAACTAGGGAAGGGCTAACTGGACCTGGTATTGGGGAATGAGCCCGGCCAGGTGGTAGAAGTTTCAGTAGGGGAGCATTTTGGGAACAGTGACCACAACTCAGTAAGTTTTAAAGTGCTGGTGGACAAGGATAAGAGTGGTCCTAGGGTGAATGTGCTAAATTGGGGGAAGGCTAATTATAACAATATTAGGCGCGAACTGAAGAAACTAGATCGGGGGCGGATGTTTGAGGGTAAATCAACATCTGACATGTGGGAGGCTTTCAACTGTCAGTTGAATGGAATTCAGGACAGGCATGTTCCTGTGAGGAAGAAGGATAAATACAGCAATTTTCAGGAACCTTGGATAATGAGAGATATTGTAGGCCTCGTCAAAAAGAAAAAGGAGGCACTTGTCAGGGCTAAAAGGCTGGGAACAGACGAAGCCTGTGTGGAATATAAGGAATGTAGGAAGGAACTTAAGCAAGGAGTCAGGAGGGCTAGAAGGGGTCACGAAAAGTCATTGGCAAATAGGGTTAAGGAACATCCCAAGGCTTTTTACACGTACATAAAAAGAAAGAGGGTAGCCAGGGAAAGGGTTGGCCCACTGAAGGATAGGCAAGGGAATCTATGTGTGGAACCAGAGGAAATGGGCGAGGTACTAAATGAATACTTTGCATCAGTATTCAAGAGAAGGAATTGGTGGATGTTGAGTCTGGAGAAAGGTGTGTAGATAGCCTGGGTCACATTGAGATAAGACGAGGTGTTGGACGTCTTGAAAAATATTAAGGTAGATAAGTCCCCAGGGCCTGATGGGATCTACTCCAGGAGGCTAGAGAGGAAATTGCTGAGGCTTTGACAGAAATCTTTGGATCCTCACTGTCTTCAGGTGATGTCCCGGAGGACTGGAGAATAGCCGATGTTGTTCCTCTGTTTAAGAAGGGTCGCAAGGATAATCCAGGGTACTACAGGCCGGTGAACCTAACATCAGTGGTAGGGAAATTACTGGAGAGAATTCTTCGAGACAGGATCTAATCCCATTTGGAAGCAAATGGACGTATTAGTGAGAGGTAGCATGGTTTTGTGAAGGGGAGGTCGTGTCTCACTAACTTGATAGAGTTTTTCGAGGAGGTCACAAAGATGATTGATGCAGGTAGGGCAGTGGATGTTGTCTATATGGACTTCAGTAAGATCTTTGACAAGGTCCCTTATGGTAGAGTAGTACAAACGGTGAAGTCACACGGGATCAGGGGTGAGCTGGCAAGGTGGATACAGAACTGGCTAGGTCATAGAAGGCAGAGAATAGCAATGGAAGGATGCTTTTCTAATTGGAGGGCTGTGACTAGTGGTGTTCCGCAGGGATCAGTGCTGGGACCTTTACTGTTCGTAGTATATATAAATGATTTGGAGGAAAATGTAACTGGTCTGATTAGTAAGTTTGCAGACGACACAAAGGTTGGTGGAATTGCGGATAGCGATGAGGACTGTCAGAGGATACAGCAGGATTTAGATTGTTTGGAGACTTGGGCGGAGAGATGGCAGATGGAGTTTAATCCGGACAAATGTGAGGTAATGCATTTTGGAAGGTCTAATGCAGGTCGGGAATATACAGTGAATGGTAGAACCCTCAAGAGTATTGAAAGTCAGAGAGATCTAGGCGTACAGCTCCACAGGTCACTGAAAGGGGCAACACAGGTGGAGAAGGTAGTCAAGAAGGCATACGGCATGCTTGCCTTCATTGGCCGGGGCACTGAGTATAAGAATTGGCAAGTCATGTTGCAACTGTATAGAACCTTAGTTAGGCCACACTTGGAGTATAGTGTTCAATTCTGGTCGCCACACTACCAGAAGGATGTGGAGGCTTTAGAGAGGGTGCAGAAGAGATTTACCAGAATGTTGCCTGGTATGGAGGGCATTAGCTATGAGGAGCGGTTAAATAAACTCTGTTTGTTCTCACTGGAACGACGGAGGTTGAGGGGCGACCTGATAGAGGTCTACAAAATTATGAGGGGCATAGACAGAGTGGATAGTCAGAGGCTTTTCCCCAGGGTAGAGGGGTCAATTATTAGGGGGCATAGGGTTAAGGTGCGAGGGGCAATGTTTAGAGTAGATGTACGAGGCAAGTTTTTTACATAGATAGTAGTGGGTGCCTGGAACTCGTTGCCGGAGGAGGTGGTGGAAGCAGGGACGATAGTGACTTTTAAGGGGCATCTTGATAAGTACATGAATAGGATGGGAATAGAGGGATACGGACCCAGGAAGTGTAGGAGGTTGTAGTTAGTCGGGCAGCATGGTCGGCACGGGCTTGGAGGGCCGAAGGGCCTGTTCCTGTGCTGTACTTTTCTTTGTTCTTTGTTTGTTAACCCCTCTATCCTTCTCCTCAGTTCAAACTCAACCTTCTCAAGAGTCAAGAATTCCCGTTTCCAACCCCGGCTGGTCCGACACCCCGAATATGGCCTCCCGAGGGCCCGGGTCCAGTTTCACGTGCACCACTTGAGAGATTACCCGAAAAACCTCTTTCCAGCAATCCTCCAGATTTGGAGAGGACCAAAACATAATGGGATCTTACTCAGCGCTAATCATGTTTCCTACATTATGTCATTACTACAATAGTTCACGGGAGCACTTCGGGACGCCCTGAAATTGGGAGACGTGCACCATTCCTGTTTCTAACATCATGAGCTGGGATTTTCCGGGCTTCCCGCTGTATGTTTTCCTGTGGCTAAGGTGGTTCACTACTGCCTGCCAGCAGGGCCCTCCAGTTCTGCCGAAGTCTGTGGCATTTTGTAGGGCCCAGCCTGTCCCGCCATGGGGATTTGCCTCAGGCGGGATCGTGAGATCCCACCAGCGGGAAGGGTTGGAAAACCTCGGATGTGGATTCTAAAGCTGTGGCTTGAACATTTGTAAACATTCCGCTTTTTCAGTAATTTTTGGTTTACTTTCATATCAGTTGAAGTAGCAATTGGAGTGTCCCCATAACCAGCAATATCTGACAATCTGCCAATTAGGCAACTAGTTAGAGCCAGTTAGACCCTGAGTCAGATGTCAGCAAGATGAGGTTTGTACGCAGTGTTCAAACAACATCAAACTGCATTTATATAGCACCTTTAATGCAATAAGCTGTGTTAGAACTGAGGTCGTAAATGACTATAATCCAGAATAAATTTATTCTTTAATATCCTGGATTACTATGACCCCTGAAGTATTACCGAATTGGAGATATGAGTAACCAGCTCTCCTTGCAACACACTGAGCCTTACTGATAGCTCAATGTTCGAGTGTTTAAAAAAAAAAAATAATAATCACTTACTATCACAACTAGGCTTCAATGAAGTTACTGTGAAAAGCCCCTAGTCGCCACATTCTGGTGCCTGTTCGGCGAAGCCGGTACGGGAATTGAACCCACGCTACTGGCATTGTTCTGCATTACAAGCCAGCTGTCTAGCCTACTGTGCTAAACCAGCCCCTAACAGAGGCCAACACATTAAAAATAAACGTTGCACTTCTTTCCACATTGCTATCTTCGTAGGATGACCAAGCAATCCATTCCCCAGACGTTACATCAGTCACCTTGATGGATATAGAATTCAAGAATTCTTTTAACCAACCACCTTAACGCATGGAGCATTCGCAATAAAGTGGATGAATTACTTACGCAGATAGATGTAAACAGCTATGATATAGTCGGGATTGCGAAGACATGGCTGCTGTATGAGAAGGGATGGGAACTGAACATCCAGGGTATATTTAGGAGGGGCAGAAAAAAAGTGCTGTTTAATGGGAACTAGTGCGTTTAGGTTAAGAAACTACATGTAATCTGTGAGTGCCAGAGTTGAAGTTTAAAAGTTTAAATATTGTTTTTACTTCTGTTTTAATAAAGTTTTGTTTTATAAAATAACACAAAATGAATTCAGCGAATGGAGGACCAAGGGATTGATTAAGAAGGGGAAAATAGAATAAGAGAGTAAGCTTGCGAGGAACATAAAAATTGACTGTAAATGTTTATCTAGGTATATGAAGAGAAAAAAAATTGGTGAAGACAAACATACGGGGCAGAATTCTCCCCTGGCTGACGCCGAAATTGGGGCGTGCGATCAGGCGGAGAAGAGTTCCCGACGTCGAAATCGCGGCAGGCACTGGTTTGGCGCCGAATCGCGATGCTTCGCCTCCTTGAAAACTGCTTTAATGCGACACACGCCGCACGTAGTTGAAACACCATTCGCATATCATTAGTGGGCCCACATACGATGCTCCGCCTCCGATGGGTCGAGTTCCCGACAGCGTGGTCCACGTGTGCTCTCAGAAACTGTGAACCTGGCGTGGTGGCTGCTCAGAGAGAGAGCGGGCATACGGATGGTATCCAGCACCGCCATACTTCGCCGACAACTGTGCCACTGGCTGGGGGGCTTCTGCCAGGGCTGGGGGTAGTGGTGGGTGGCCAGGAGGTGGGCTGGGGGGTTGGGGTGGACGGGTACGCAACGCCATTACCGCAGCCAGCATGGCAGGCACGCCGCTGCGCATGACGATGACAGCCCACTTTATACCTGGTGCCCTGGGTCGGATTGGTGATCCCCCGGGCACCCCCTTTCGTGCTCTCTGGCCCCAGCTGACCCATCAGCTGTATGGGTGCACTCCAGCACGACCTGTCCCATCTTTCTGGTCCCTATCAGTGTGTATGTGGGGGGTGTTTGGATTAAGCGTAGCTGCAGCTTATCAGCCCTGCGAGTGTCCATCACGGACCGGGCAGTTCTCCCACTGTTTTCCGTGGGTTTACGGGGCGTACCTTTCAGCGCCGGTGCTAGCCCCTCACAGGTAGCAGAAACACAGATGTGGCGCCGATCTTTCTGATGTGAAAGTCCACGGAATCTCCGTTGGTATCAGCACTTAGACTCAGAACGGAGAATCCGGCCTGGGACCCTGGCAGTCAGAAACAGGGAGCTGGGTTCTCCGTCCTGCCACGCCAGATTTCTGGTTGAGCATGCCGGGGGGACGCTGCGTTCCGCCGGCTGGTCAATGGGGTTTCCCATTGTGGGGCATCCCCACGCCGTCGGGAAACCCCCGGGCTGCCGGCAAAATGGAGCATCCCGACGGCGGAGAATCCAGCCCAGGGGAATTTACAATGAGGAACAAAGAGATGGCTGAGCAACTAAATATAGACTTTGATTCTGAATTTGCAAAGAAGGACTCAACTAACCTAACAGAAATGTTGAAGAACACAGGTTTTAGTGAGGAACTGAAGGAAATCAGTATTAGTAGGGAAATAGTATTGGGAAATTGATGGGATTGAAGGCTGATAAATCCCCAGGGCCTGATAACCTACATCTGTCATGTGAGAGTACCTTTAAGAAATGGGTGTTTACTACTGCAGTGATGGCAGAGAGTGGGTGGAGCTGGGCTTTGTGCTGCAGGGTGTGTTTTAGTTTTGTTTTCAGAGCTGGATAGCTGCAGTCACAGCCAGAAGGTGTATGAATCTCTCTCTGTAAATCTAAAGACTGTAAATCGATCCTGGTGATTCAAAACTAATAACAGTAGTGACTTTAACCTGATGTGCTTCTGGTAAAAGGTGTTTTAAGTCTTATGGATGTTAAAAGGAAAGCTTAAAGGGTAACTTAGTGTTGTATTCTTTGGGGGTTGTATTTGAATTGATGGTTGCTAAGATGTTCACTGTATGTTTTAAAAAGGTGAACTTGAGTTCATCGAATAAACATTGTTTTGTTTTAAAAAATACTTTTCCATTTCTGCTCTACCACACCTGTAGAGTGGGCCGTGTGCTCCCCATACCACAATCTATAAAGGCCTGAGGTATGAGGAGAGATTCAGTCGGTTAGGATTATATTCACTGAAGAATTATATTCTGACGAATGAGGGGGATCTCACAGAAAATTCTACAAAATTCTAACAGAACTAGACAGGGTAGATTCAGGAAGGATGTTCCCGATGATGGAAGAGTCCAGAGCCAGGAGCCACAGTCTGAGGAGACGGGGTAGACCATTTAGGACTGAGATGAGGAGAAATTTCTTCACCTAGAGAGTGGTGAGCCTGTGGAATTTGCTATCCCAGAAAGTAGTTGAGGCCAAAACATTATATGCTTTCAAGAAGGAGTTAGTTGATGCTAAAACATTGAACATATTCAAGAGGCGGCTGAATATAGCACTTGGGGGAATGAGATCAAAGGCTATGGGGAGAAAGCAGGATTAGGCTATTGAGTTGGATGATCAGCCATGATTGTGATGAAAGGCGGATCAGGCTCGAGGGGCCAAAAGGCCTCCTCCTGCTCCAGTTTTCTATGTTTCTAACCCATTAAAATTACTTATAAAGACTTAATTACTAATCTCTTAATTATTTCTAACCTATTGGGGCATGTAAGTCTCTCAGTTAAATATGTCTTTTCCACACACAGGTATGCACTGCTCCTGGCACGTTATCAAACTCTTCCCCATTGATGCCAATTTGTCTTACGGTGTTATGCTGCTTCTACTGACTGTTAACAAGCTGCTGACGTTCGCCATGACCCATAATGGTGAACTTTGGCCTATCAGGGAGACACAACAAATCAAGGCAGGGTACTTCACACATGAAGGAAATCATGTCCGTATGTTTTAGTCTTGTCGAGGATTAGGTTTTTTTTTCGACCTCGCTGCTTGAGGTACTGTCGGAGATCATGGGCGTGAGGGTGCCGCCATGCCCACCAGTGGTGGTCTTCAGTGCGTCGGAGCAGCCTGAGCTACTGGAGGGATGGGGGGGGGGCTGATGTTGTGGCCTTCGCCACTCTGATTGCCCGCCGGTGAATTCTATTGAGATGGCGGAGAGTCACCGAGGGTATCGGCGTGGTTGAGGTATGTGGCGGAGTTTAAGTTGGAATAAATTAAGTTCAATCTTCGAGGGTCAGAGGAGAGGTTCTTCATAAGATGGAGGATGTTCTTGTCCCTATTCAAGGATTTAGTTGTCGCCAGTGGGAAAGTGGAGGGGAGAGACGGGGAGGGAGAGAGGGGCGTTTGGGAGGGAGTACGAGGGTTAATGGGAGAAAAAGGGGGAAAAATTCCAAACTTTTTGGATTGTGTTATGTTTTTGAAAGATTATGAGATTTGTGTACTTTGGTTTGGAATAAAAATATTTTTTAAGATAAGGTGGGCAAGAGAGTATATCCATTTGATAGGGAACAGCTGTGACTGAAATATCAGCTGAGAAGGAGAAGGAAATAAGGCTCTTCCCATGACCTACTGGGTGTGTACAGTGCTTGAGTATCAAGCTGAATTGGGTAGTTCAGGAAAACACCAGGCTCCCCACCTATGCTGACCTCAGCACCCTGTGCTTGGGTGTTAGTGAATGCTTTGCAGTACCGCTATGCAAAGATTGTGTATGTGTGTGTGTCACTGTCTGTGATGAGCCTCATAGTTCAGCGTTATTCAAACCACGATCCGCAGATCCACTTCTGAGGTTATCCAACATTTTGAGATACATATATATGAGATAGCGATCAATAAAGCTCAAATGGAATTCCTTTACCGAGAGAATGGTTACAGTGTGGAACTTGCATGGAGTAGTTGCAGCAAATCGCATTGGCGCATTTAAGGAGAGGCCCGATAAACACACGAGGGAGAAAGGAATAGAAGGTTGGATGAAGAAGGATGGGAGCAGGCTTGTGTGGAGCATGACCACCAGCTTTCTGCAACTGGTCCAAAGGCCTGCTTCTGTGCTGTAAATTCAATGTAGCTCTCTGTCCGGTTCAGCTGTCATTGAATTTCTGTTTGATTCGGCTAATTGTTGACTTACTTGCAAAGTATTTATGTTGCAATGTCAATGCAATAAAAGCTGTTGCCCTTTAACTGTCTGACACACCCTTTGGAATTTAAGAGTGTTTCAGTATTTGCTGAAGGTCCTCAGAGTTCGCAGGGGGAACCCATACACGCAGAGGTGTGGGACATTTGTACCTCAAACAAGCGCTTGCTGAGAAAAATAGATAATCTAGCAAACCCGAGCAAGAGGTGTATCCCAGCTTGATTCCGAGTCAGGAATGAAGGAAGGAAAACTGTGAGCTGGGGTGGGGGTGCTGGAGAGGAGGGGAAGGAGAAGAAGTCGAGTGAGGAGAAATGGACGGACTGATGTTACTTGAGAGGCGGTAAGCCGCTTTATTTTATCAGCTGAACAAAGCTGCAAGACAGCTCACCCATGGTAAATTACCGAGTGCAACTTCCCTGCTCTGGCTGCACAACTGGAGTCACAAGTCACCTTGCCTGGCTGGAGCTTCATGGTTGACTGGACAAAATGAATCCCATCACTTATTGGATGTGTCACGAGGGGCAGAGGCTCTCAGAAGCAGACTGTTCCCGTGTAAAAGAAAAAGAATAAAAAGCTGAGATCGCTGCCTCGCCTCACTCCAGGACCTGGAAGTGAGAGAGGCCTTCGGAGGCAGTGCACAGGTGAACAAGCACATTTTCCACTGGGCAGTTTTGACAGCAGTTCATTCCCTGAGACGCGGCTGCAAATGCTGAGGGGACCATTGATTTTAATATTTTTTATCAATTACTGACATAAATTCCAGGATTCCTTTGGGTCGCCTAATTAGTTATAAAATGAAAATGGCCCTCTCTCAATTTTGTTTCCCAATTTGAGGTCCTGGATTCTCCTGGTACTTTGTGCTTCACAACCGTGACATCATCACATGTGATGCGTGTTGCGCCTTACATGGCACGTGGAACATGCGGTGATATGTGTATCCATCTCACAGGGTCCGATTTCCATCAAATTCTTTCAGTGAGTAGAGCCTTCTAGACTTGAGGTTGCGCTGGGAGGGAGCTCAGTTAACAGGTGGGTTGTTCCTGGTCAACAGGATACCGGCAGTACTCAGGAATTCCTCTTTTTGTGGAACATTATCATCACTGAGTTTGTGACAAAGTTATTCTCCAACACCAGCCTTTGAGCCACGCATTCACCTCTCTAATTCTATGTACCCTATGCCAATCTGCACGTGACTCAGTTAATAATCCAGAGATAACCTTTAAGGTGCTCGTTTCAATTTAGTGCCTAGATGTCCTGAACCCTGGCAGGAGGCTGGCAACACAGCCGTCTGGTCTCCTGTTCTTTGTTGCAGAGAACAGTCTAAATCCCCCTCACTATACTGTCCCCACTACCACTACATTCCTCTTTGCTGCCCCCACCTCCCCCCGCTTGAATGGCTTCCAGTACCACGGTGCCATGGGTAGTTTTCTCATCCACCCTGCAGCCGCCACTCTCATTCAAAGAACTTCTAACCTTCTGGACAATTGCAGAGGCTGACACTCCTGCCCACTGGGACCCCTTACCTGCCTTAGGCTCAGTCGCAGCCCCGTGTTCCTGACCACTGACTGGATGCAGAAGAGAGGTGTTACTCCTGGACCTCATAACATTGAGATCCCAGCGAAGAGTGGAGCTGCCGTTCCTCGTGTACTGTTCGTCATCGGCTGCAGTCGGAGGCAGGGATGAAGGGAAGGAGGGAGGTGAAATGCCTACAAAGGACACGGTTAATGGAGTGCAACTAATTTGAGACTCTATCTTCCTGGGTGAACGGGGATCATGTGGTTAGTCTTTCTATGTGACTGAGGCAATGGTCTCTTTATAGAGTCTCGAGGGTAGCAGAGACAAGCGGAAAAGTGTCCGCATCAGGCTTCTTGCACATGGCTGTCATCACCCTGCTCGAAGAGCAGCGTCTCCATACGCATTCATCTTTCAATGGCAGTAACCCCCCTCGCTGGTCCTCTAGGATGTCCTTTACCTGGAAGGGGAGGAGTGTGGATGCCATCTCTAGGCAGAGGCAAGATTAAGGGCATAGCACAGGCCTTCTGGCTTTGAGATGGAGGGAGACTTGTAAAGGACATGCTCACTTAATGTAGTACTTCAATTAATTTACACCTCCACTGAAACATTGATGATGCCGGCTGCAGACAACCCTGCCTTGGTAACACCTCTCATCCAGGGGCTGAGCAGCAAGTGGCTGGCAAACATGGACTGCTGCAATGGTGAGCAATGGCCCAACCATGGGTGTATTGCCAGCGGTGCTCCTATCTAGAGATGGGTGAAAGGCACCCTCGTATGTCCCAGTTTGTGGCTGTTCACATCTGCCAGCTTCTTCAGTGTGGGTTGTGGCTGCAAAGACTGTGAAGGAGTGGTGTGGAAATCCTGGCCTGCAATGAGTAAATGCGTATCTAGGTGCCCTTTAAAAATGGTATCAAGACCTTCGCCCCCATGAGGTAATAGCAGGTCAGCAGGACAGGCGTCCTCCTGCCTGCCCCGCTACAAGATTAGCAAAGTTCCTCGCTGATACATAATTAATGAGCTCAAAAGCATACGATCACAGGTGTTCATTCATCCGCTCAGCGGGAATCACGGCAACTTTCCTGCCCGCCGCCGGAATTAGTCTCCAAAACTCCACCACTGGAGTGAGAATGGGTATGAAAGCTAACCCTCACATATGGATATTGTTGCCAATGGCGTTCATATAAACCGGGAAGACACAGGACCCGAGGGCAGGTCATTGAGGAATTCTGAAGGTGGCAATATGAAAGGATAAAGGTTAATTGAGGAAAATCCAGTCGCTTCGTCAAGGGTATTCTTGTAATTATCTACATTTATAGAAATATTAACGTGGTTTCTAAAACATGACATCATGAGAACAAGAGCTCTTCAAGCAAAGTAAACCTGGCAGTAAAATCGAACCGTTCTATCTGTCAAATCAATGTATTTTGCAATAGCTCCTTTCCGTGCATATGAATATTTCAACTAATTAACCAACTGCATAACTGTCTGTTGTCAAGCACTGTTCAACTAAGTAGGTACATTTGTTCTGTGGCTGTTTTTCTTCCCGGCTCAGCATTATTTAATTGGATTCTTACATTGATACAATTGGATTCCCGTAACAGCCTCCCCGAACAGGCGCCGGAATGTGGTGACTAGGGGCTTTTCACAGTAACTTCATTGAAGCCTACTCGTGACAATAAGCGATTTTCATTTTTCACATAAGGCCTCATTCCAGTTGCTTGGGAAAAACTAGCTCGGGCTTTCAAGAGCGGTCTGTAGAAAAAAGGTGATGGCATAAACGTATTTCACCCGCCAGACTTGGCTTTGGGACATCTTGTTCAGCTACAGTGGTAGGAGGCTTAATACACCTGATCTAGGAGTGCTTGATAGCAATGATGGGAGCCTGGAGCTCCGGCACACTTATTGATTGATCAATGCCAACCTCCTGTCACCTCGCCAGAGTCCTGATCAGGAGAGCAGACGATAGATTGTTGCCTACTAATGGAATTGAGGGATGTGGGGATTGTGCAGGAAGGTTGAGTTGAGGTTGAAGATCAGCCACGATCTTGTTGAATGGCAGAACAGACACAAAGGGCCAAATAGCCTTCTGCTCCTATTTCATTTGCTCTTGTGCTTCCATCCTTCTCGTGGTGCACATAGTTGTGGTGCACATAGGCACCAACGACATAGCTAAGAAAAGGGATGAGGATCTAAAAAGTGATTTTAGGGAGTTAGGTTGGAAGCTAAAGAGCAGGACGAGCAGAGTAGTAATCTCAGGATTGCTACCGGTGCTATGTGCAAGTGAGGCAAGGAACAGAGAGCGAGTACAGCTGAACATGTGGCTACAGGGCTGGTGCAGGAGGGAAGGTTTCAGATATGTAGTTTGATTTGTTATGTTGTAGGTGTAACATAAGCGGCTTCCTTGTGGTGCACTTGACAAAGGAAGGTTCAAACGTGGAGATAACTTCAACACGTTTATCAAACTATTTACACTTCTATTACTTGGGTTCGACACTACTGTTAATCCTACTATAGCTACCCAGACTGACTAACCAGTTGCTGCAATCCACGTGGTGGGTGTAATATTGAATCAACCCTGTGTCTCTACTCACTGACTGTCTCCACTGGAAAGAGGCAGATCATGTGTGTGGTGTCCTTTATATATGGGTTGGTGTAATGCTCCCCTGTGGTCGTGTCACCTCCTTGTGTATCGTGAATGTCTATTGGTCGTGTCCTATCAACTTGATCTATTGGTTGAGTGTGTGTGTGGTGTTTCTGGTGCTCCCTCTAGTGTCTAGCTAGCCTACATGCATTTACATTGATGCACATCACCACATCCCCCCTTTTTTATATGTTACATATTTTCTGTACACTTTAAGAAAATTGAACAAAAACCAGGTAGATACGTTAAGGTGTATACAAGTCATGGGAACAGTGATTAATCAATAAGTCCAAATCATTCGTGTGAGTGCAAAAGCTATCAATCATCATGGTCAAATGTCTCTCTTGGTTATGAACGCCATCAACGTCCCTGTGCCACAGGAACCAAGAAGTGGTCAAATCACTTCGCTGTCTGATTTGGAGTCCCGTTCTTTTTCCGATGTTTGTGATGGTGCTGTCGGATGGCATCTTGTAGGTGATAAGGTGTTGACGTTGAAGAGGTACCATCAACAGTATCATTCAAGGTCATGGATGTGCCATATGTGGAAGTTGGATAAGACTGTACATACTGGTTCTGGCCACGTGCTGTGCAGGAAGGGTGATCCTGCTGAGAACCGTTGAAGGTTGTCGAATTGGAAACAGAATTGCTGCTCGCATAAATACCCAGTGATGGTGTGAAACTAGAACTTTGCATCTGATAGGAATATGCCGTCTGGCCAGGCTGGGGTGCAGCAAATTCTGGGCTGTAACTAAGGCATCCAGTCTGTAGTGCAGATTGCGTTTGCGGTAGTCCTCCTTCGGTCTTGATTCCAGTAATGGGCAATCCGTAGTGCTGGCCTGTTTGAAAATATGCTGCATAGACTGCTGGCTGCTGCATGCCTGAATACTGGGTTTGTCCAGCATGAGCTGTCATTGGCTGCACTGCTGGTGTGGAAAAAATGTGTGAATATAGCTGTGGTGAATATTGTGTATTCCTCTTGGACTGTAGCCGCTGCTTGTTATTACTGACCCAGTGTAATTGTTAAGTGATCCATTTCCTGTCGTTGTGGCATCTGCTGTCACCCTGAGCGTGCCATCACTGAGGTTGCGGCACTCCCTGTCTGGAGTAAAGTCCGGCTTACGTGAATCAGAGTCGGCGTTTGGTCGCTCCCCATCTGGAGTCTTGTCTGTTTTAACTGAGTCAGTGTTGGTTTGTTGATGCTCCCCGTCCGGAGTCTTAGCAGGTTCACTGGAGTCAGCTGAGATTTCTTGAAGCTGCACGTCTGGAGTCGGAACATGCAGGAATGCATTGACTTGTGGAGAGGTTCGAGCTATTGAGGGTGGAAGTATCGTGGTGTCACCAGTGTCACCAGTGATCGTCGAGTGCCTCTGTACACACTAGCTGACGTCTGTCACTTTGCACATCTTGCATGTGAAGTGGGATGCTGTCGTCACTCATCTCACATACCGTGGATAGAGCCTCAGCTGCTTGTTGTTCACTTGGGTTGGGTAAATTGTCAGAGTCTTTATCTGGTGGCGCAAACAATGTGGGTGGGCTGTCATTGTCTTGCTGTTGTCCTTCATTTGGGCTTGGACTGTCATCGTCGCTTTGTTCTTCACTGTAGCATGATAGACCGTCATGGTCGTCCTGCTGTGCACTGGAGTGTGGTGGGCAGTCATAGTCTTCTTGCTGTTTACTTGAGCATGGCAGACTTGCATCATCTGCCGCTAGTTGGTGAGAGGAGGTTGCTAGACCCTCATGGTCTTGTTCCTGCAAGGACTGCGCGTCGGAATCTTGCGTTGCTTCTTTCGTGGAGACTGTTCACGAGCTCGCTGCGGAGGCTTGTGACACTGGAGTCACGTCTTATGTGTGCAAGGACTGCGCTCTGGAGTCTTGCGTTTCTTCTATCGTGGAGTCTGTCCACGAGCTCGCTGTGGAGGCTTGTGACGGAGTCACTTCTTGTTCATGCAAGGACTGCGGTGTGGAGTCTTGCGTGTCTTTCGTAGTCGGGAACCCTGAGCAGTGCGTGGACCACGCTCTGTGTGGCAGCAGGCCGCTCTCTGTGGGCTTGTACCGTTCTCTGTCTCTTGGCTTCAGGCTGCAGCATCATCCTGCACTCACAAGTTGGGATGTCATATCTGCTGGGCTGAAGATCCTCAAATCTGAAGAATGAATCCGCGTCTGCATCGGATTTAATACGGGGGTCTTCAATGTGCAACACGTCTAGTTGCGGTTCGGATTTGGTACTGGGGTAGCCTCCCAAGGTGAAAGGTTCGTCCGAGTCGTAGTCTTCTAGGACCATATCATCACTGTTGGTGTCAGAGCTGACATTGGGCTCGCGAGGTCCAGAGAAAATGTAAAGGTCGGTATCGAAGTATTTAAGGTCGGAATCATCAGTTTGGGCGTAGGTAACTGCTTGTTGCAGGGTTCTTCGGAGGTTAATTTCATTTCCTGGTTCAATTTGAGGCATTGTGCTGTCATTCCAGGTGAAAGAAGGTTGCTTTACAGCTTTAAAAGATTTTTTCTATGATTTGGGACGTTTCCCCTTTAAATGGGCGTGGTCCGGGGCCTCTGATGTCATGACGCATGTGACGTAGCGCGTAGGAAGCGATTGCGCATGCGCAGATTGCCGTTCCTTTACTGATGGCCGTTTTCGTGATTGCGCATGCACGGTGTCTTGCGCATGCGCAAACGGACCTTCCCGTTCTGCATGCTTCTCGCGCAACTGTGCAAGTGCAGACCCTTTAGAAAGATGGCCACCGACCAAAATCATTCTCTGCTCCGGGATCTCGGCCTCGTGGTGAGTACTGGCGCTTCTCTTACCTTTTCTTGCTGGATGGAGTGTGTTTTCCTCACAGTATTTGCCGAATTTGTCCAGGACTGCCTGGAAGTCGCTCCTGTTTTGCCCCTTGGAGAACTTGAATTTTTAAAAAGATTTCTTCTGCTCTGGCACCGGCTATGGTAAGGAGAAGCTCTGTCCTTTCAGCATCGGCCAGGTCTTCTAGTTCGGCTGCCACCAGGAAGATTTCAAACTTTTGCCGGAATGCCCGCCAGTTTTCGCGGAGGTCGCCGTGGCACTGGAGCTGCTGCGGAACCCGGATCTCGAACATCTTGCCTGGGTATCATTGCTGGTTGTCATTGTACGCTGAGGTATGGCTATGTGGATTGAAACAGTTCACTCCTGGTATCATGATTTGTTATGTTGTAGGTGTAACATAAGCGGCTTCCTTGTGGTGCACTTGACAAAGGAAGGTTCAGACGTGGAGATAACTTCAACACGTTTATCAAACTATTTACACTTCTATTACTCGGGTTCGACACTACTGCTAATCCTACTATAGCTACCCAGACTGACTAACCAGTTGCTGCAATCCACGTGGTGGGTGTAATATTGAATCAACCCTGTGTCTCTACTCACTGCCTGTCTCCACTGGAAAGAGGCAGATCATGTGTGTGGTGTCCTTTATATATGGGTTGGTGTAATGCCCCCCTGTGGTCGTGTCACCTCCTTGTGTATCGTGAATGTCTATTGGTCATGTCCTATCTACTTGATCTATTGGTTTTGTGTCTGTGTGTGATGTTTCGGGTGCTCCCTCTAGTGTCTAGCTAGCCTACATGCATTTACATTGATGCACATCACCACATCGATCATTGGGATACCTTCTGGGGAAGATGGGATCTGTGCATGATAGACAGGTAGCACCTAAACTGGAGGGGCACCAATATCCTGGGTGGGAGGTTTGCTGGAACTCTTTGGGAGGGTTTAAACTAGTTTGACAGGGGGATGGGAACCAGAGCTACGGATCAGAGGATAGGGAAGCTGTTGCACAGGCAGAAATAGTATGCAGCGAGTCTGTGAGGTAGGATAGATGGTTAACAGAGCAAAGTTGCACTCAGTGGGATGGGTTAAAGTGTCTGTTTCAATGCAAGGAGTGACAGGAATAAGGGAGATGAACTTAGAGCATGGATGAGTACTTGGAACAACGATGTTGTGGCCTTACGGAGACATGGATTTCACAGGGGCAGGAATGGTTGTTAGATGTTCCGGGGTTTAGATGTTTTAATGAATAGGGAGGGAAGTAAAAGAGGGGGAGTGACATTGTTAATTAGGGAGTGCATCACAGCTGGAGAAAAGGAGGTAGTTGAGGAGGGTTTGTCTACTGAGTCAGTATGGATGGAAGTCAGAAAGAAGAAAGGAGCAATCACTTTATTGGGAGTTTTCTATAGACCCCCCAATATCAGCAGAGAGATAGAGGAACAGATTGGGCGGCAGATCAACAAAGAACAAACAAAGAAATGTACAGCACAGGAACAGGCCCTTTGGCCCTCCAAGCCCGCGCCGACCATGCTGCCCGACTAAACTACAATCTTCTACACTTCCTGGGTCCGTATCCCTCTATTCCCATCCTATTCATGTATTTGTCAAGATGCCCCTTAAATGTCCCTATCGTCCCTGCTTCCACCACCTCCTCTGGTAGCGAGTTCCAGGCACACACTACCCTCTGCGTAAAAAACTTGCCTCGTACATCTACTCTAAACCTTGCCCCTCTCACCTTAAACCTATGCCCCCTAGTAATTGACCCCTCTACCCTGGGGAAAAGCCTCTGACTATCCACTCTGTCTATGCCCCTCATAATTTTGTATACCTCTATCAGGTCTCCCCTCAACCTCCTTCGTTCCAGTGAGAACAAACCGAGTTTATTCAACCGCTCCTTGGATCTTGGAAAGGTGCAGAAGTAACAGAGTTGTTGTCATGGGTGATTTCAACTTCCCTAATATTGACTGGAACCTCTTTAGTGCAAATGGTTTGGATGGAGCAAATTTTGTCAGTTGTGTCCAAGAAGGATTCCTGACTCAATACGTAGATAGGCCGACTAGGGGGGAGGCCATATTGGATTTGGTGCTTGGCAACGAACCAGGGCAGGTTGCAGATGTCTCGGTGGGAGAGCATTTCGGTGACAGTGACCACAATTCCTTGACCCTTACCATAGTCATGGAGAAGGATAGGAACAGGCAGTATGGGAAGGAATTTAATTGGGGGAGGGAAAATTATACTGCTATTAGACAGGAGCTGAGAAGCATAAAGTGGGAACAGTTGTTCTCAGGGAAATGCACAACAATAATGTGGGGGGTTGTTTAAGGAGCAGTTGCTGCAAGTGCTGGATAGTTTTGTCCCACTGAGACAAGGAAGGAATGGTAAGGTGAAGGAGCGTTTGATGACAAGAGAAGTGGAGCTTCTAGTCAAAAGGAAGAAGGAAGCTTACGTATGGTTGAGGAAGCAAGGACCTGGCACTGCTCTAGAGGGTTACAAGGGAGCCAGGACTCAAAAATTGACTTAGGAGGGCTAGAAGGGGGCATGAAAAAGCCCTGGCGGGAAGGATTAGGGAAAACCCCAAGGCGTTCTACATTTATGTGAGAAATAAGAGGACGATCAGAGTGAGAGTCGGGCCGATCAGAGATAGTGGAGGGAACTTGTGCCGAGCATCTGAGGACGTATGCAAGGCCCTAAATGAATATTTTGCTTCATTATTCAGTAGAGAGATGGACCTTGTTGCTCATGAGAACAGCGTGAACCAGGTTAATAGACTCAAACAGGTTGATATTAAGAAGGAGGATGTGCTGAAATTTTGAAAATCATCAGGATAGGTAAGTCCCCATGTCCAGACGGGATATACCCAAGGTTAGTACGGGAAGTGAGGGAGGAGATTGCTGCGCCTTGGCGATGATCTTTGCATCCTCACTCTCCACTGGAGTAGTACCGGATGATCGGAGGGAGGCGAATGTTGTTCCTCTGTTCAAGAAAGGGAATAGGGAAATTCCTGGAAATTACAGACAGTCAGTCTTATGTCTGTGGTGAGCAAAATACTGGAAAGGATTCTGAGAGATAGGATTTATGATTATTTAGAAAAACATTGTTTGATTAAAGATATTCAGCATGGCTTTCTGAGGGGCGGGTTATGCCTCACAAGCCTCATTGAATTCTTTGAGGATGTGACGCGACACATTGATGAAGGTCGCGCAGTGGATGTGGTGCATATGGATTTCAGTAAGGCATGTGATAAGGTTCCCCATGGTAGGCTCATTCAGAAAATTAGGGGGATGGGATACAGGGAAATTTGGCTGTCTGGATACAGAATTGGCGAGCCGAAAGAAGAAAGCGAGTGGTAGTGGATGGAACATATTACGCCTGGAGGTCGATGACCAGTGGTGTCCTGCAGGGATCTGTTCTGGGACCTCTGCTCTTTGTGGTTTTTATAAATGACTTGGATGAGGAAGTGGAAGGGTGGGTTAGTACGTTTGCCGATGACATAAAGGTTGGTGGAGTTGTTGATAGTGTCGAGGGCTGTTGCAGGTTACACCAGGACATTGACAGGATGCAGAGCTGGGCTGAGAAGTGGCAGATGAAGTTAGCCCGAGATAAATGTGAAGTGATTCATTTTGGAAGGTCAAATTTGAATGCTGAATACCGGGTTAAAGGCAGGATTCTTGGAAGTGTGGAGGAACAGAGGGATCTTGGGATCCATGTACATAGATCCCTCAAAGTTGCCACCCAGGTTAATAGGGGTGTTAAGAAGCCGTATGGTGTGTTGGCTTTCATTAACAGGGGGATTGAGTTTAAGAGCTGCAAGGTATTGCTGCAGTTTTATAAAACCCGGGGTCGACCACATTTGTCCAGTTCTGATCGCCTCATTATAGGAAGGATGTGGATGCTTTGGAGAGGGTGCAGAGGAGATTTACCAAGATGCTGCCTGGACTGGGGGGCACGTCTTATGAAGAAAGGTTGAAGGAGCTAGGGCTTTTCTCACTGGAGCGAAGAAGACAGAGAGGTGACCTTGATAGAGGTGTACTAGGTGATGTGGCATGGATAGAGTGGATAGTCAGGGACTTTTCCCCAGGGCGGAGATGGCTGTCATGAGGGGACATAATTTTAAGGCGATTGGTGGAAGGTATAGGGGAGATGAGAGGCGACTTAATAGAGGTTTATAAGATATTGAGGGGGATAGATAGAGTGGACGTTCAGAGACTATTTCCTCGGGTGGATGTAGCTGTTACAAGGGAGCATAACTATAAGGTTCAGGGTGGGAGATATAGGAGGCATGTCCGAGGTAGGTTCTTTACTCAGAGAGTGGTTAGGGTGTGGAATGGACTGCCTGCTGTGATAGTGAAGTCGGACACTTTAGGAACTTTCAAGCGGTTATTGGATAGGCACATGGAGCACACCACAATGACAGGAAGTGGGATAGCTTGATCTTGGTTTCGGAAAATGCTCGGCACAACATCGAGGGCCGAAGGGCCTGTTCTGTGCTGTACTATTCTATGTTCTATATCAGGGGTAGGTTCTTTACACAGAGAGTGGTGGATGCGTGGAATGCACTGCCAGCGGAGGTGGTGGAGTCAGAGTCATTAAGGACATTTATGGACAGGCACATGGACAGCAGTAAATTAAAGAGGTGTAGGTTAGGTTGGTCTTAGATTAGGATAAATGATCGGCACACCATCATGGGCCGAAGGGCCTGTACTGTGCTGTACTGTTCTGTGTTCTATGTTTTCCAGAACAATTCATTCAATTGGAGCAGGAATTTATCTCGGCCTGTGTTTGGGTCCTGACTCTGTGCCGTTGAGGCATCAATTTAAGGCTTCCTTTTATTCCCCCAACCAGCAAAGTAAAGTTGGAATACGGTGGAAAGCAGAAGGCCAATTCCACCATATTAGTTTTGCAACCGGCACAAGTGGTAATAATTGCCCATAGTCTATTCCATGTTCATAGAATCCCTACAGTGCAGAAGGAGGACATTTGACCCATCGAGTCTGCACTGACCCTCTGAAAGAGTACCCTAATCTAGGCCTAATCCCCCACCCTATCCTTGTAATCCCACCTAGGGACAGTTTAGCATATCCAATCCACCTTATCTGCACATCTTTGGACTGTGGGAGGAAACTGGAGCACCCGGAGGAAACCCACGCAGACACGGAGAGAACATACAAACTGCACACAGACAGTCGCCCGATGTTGGAATCTATCCTGGGTCATTTCCTGTTTGTCACAATTCTGGGTTTACATTCAAATTTCTGTGTCACATTCACCAAAACAAAGGACAGGAGTTCTTTGAAACACAATTAAAAAAACCATATTCATTTATAGGGGGCGGGATTGTACCAGCCCTGGGCCGGGCCGGAGAATCCCTGCGACCGGGCCATGCCTCCCTGGCGCCGGCACACGATTCTCCGCAGAGCGCTAGTGTGGTTGGCGCGGCACCGGTCGCGGGCCGCTCCACGCGGCTGGCCCGCCGATTCTCTGGTCCGGATGGGCCGAGCGGCCGTAAGAAAAAAAACGAATCCTGCCGCCGCTGTTCTAACCTGCTCTGAGCCGGCGGGACCTCGGCGTTGAAGGGTCGGGTGGCGGCCTGTTTGAGGGGGAGGCGAGGGTGGGGGGGGGGGGGGGCCGGGGGCCGACCCCGACCCGGGGGGGGGGGGGGGGAGTGTGGGGGCCTCAGATGTGGCCTGGCCCACGATCGGGGTCCACCGATCGGCGGGCCGGTCTCTCTGGCTGGGGGCCTCCTTTCCTACGCGCCGGCCCCTGTAGCCCTGCGCCATGTTGCGTCGGGGCCGGCGCATTGAAGGAGGCCACTGCGCATGTGCGCACTGGGGCCGGCGCCACTGCACATGCGCGGATCCCGCAGCGCACAGTTCACGCCGGGCGCCGGGATCGGCAGCTGTGGCGGCTGAACCGCTTCAGCGCCATGCCGGCCCCCTGTAGGGGCCAGAATTACTCCTGACAACTGCCCGTTCACGCCGTCGTAAAATCGATGGCGTTTACAACGGCGTGGACACTCTGCCGTGAGATGGGAGAATCCTGCCCAGGGTGTGGGCATCGCTGGCTAGGCCAGCATTCGTTGCTCATGCCTGGTTGCCCTTGAGAAGGTGGTGGTTGTGGTGTAATTTGTGGCTCTTATCCGAGGATGGTTGGCATAGTGTTCACAAAGACCACAACTAGCTTTTATATTGAACAAAGCTAAAGATTTATTTACACTACTGAATTGGATTCAATACTTACTCCTATATAATAAACAGTTGATAAAAAACATACAGTCTACACTCATCTACTACTAATCTCTACACTAATACAATAATTGTGATCTGCTCTCAATCACACTATCTTTCCTACAGTCTGTCTTCTCGTCTTCTCAACCTCTTAACCACAAGGCTTAGCATCAATGCCTTACATAGTTCTGCATCGAGCTCCCTCCAGTGGTTGATTTGGACATAACATTAACCCTTACAGTTCTGTACGTTTATCATAATGTCATTGTGGTGAGCTGCCTTCGTCAGCTGTAGCAGTGCCTGAGGTGTAAGTAGCCCACCGAGTGGTGCCTCTATCCGCATGACTTACGATCAAAAATACCATAGCTCGAATATTTGTAGCTTCTCAGTGGACCTTATCACAAAAGCAGCCAAAGCCCTGACCTGCAGACATACTGACCTGATTCAAGAATCAGAGGAACTGTATCTTTCAGCGGTGACGAGGCACATTTAATAATTTGCATTCTTCTGCCCCCCCCCCCCCCCGTATCTGACTACTGATTGTCAGCTATGACTCGATGGGTAGTAATCTTGTCTCTGAGTCAGAAGTGAGTGGCTTAAAGTCCCACTCCAGGGACCTCAACACATGTTCCAGGTTGAGTCTCCAATGCAGAACTGAGGGGTTCTGCACTATTGGACGTGCCATTCTTTGGATAAGATGTTAAACTGGGGCCCACTTTGCCTGCTTGGGTGAATGTAAATATCCCATGGTACCACTTGAGGAATAGTAGAGGAGTTCGCCTGGCATCCTGGCCAGTATTTATCCTTCATCCAACGTCTCAAAAACAGATTAACTGGGCATTATTGCGTTGCCGCTTGTGGGAGCTTGCTGTGCGCAAATTGGCTGCAGCATCTCCTACATTACAAACAGCGACTATATGTCAACAAATGCTTCATTGGCTGTCGAGATGTCATGGAAAGTGCTATGTAAACACCAGACTTGCTTTTCTTCCTCATGACTGACGCTGCAGAAAATCTGCTAATCTGTGAAAAGAAGTAAAACGGAGCAACGCTGCGCCTGAAGTGGGACATCACAGCTTTAAAACTCAGCTTGGGATTGCAACGCTGCCAGCCTCGTCAGGGCACTGCAGCAGGAATCCACCCCTTGGGATGAGAA
Organism: Scyliorhinus torazame; assembly: GCF_047496885.1. Classification (NCBI taxonomy): domain Eukaryota; kingdom Metazoa; phylum Chordata; class Chondrichthyes; order Carcharhiniformes; family Scyliorhinidae; genus Scyliorhinus; species Scyliorhinus torazame. The sequence goes on along the minus strand of NC_092718.1, from coordinate 20,372,049 downwards.
ACCATTCCATGTCATGCTGCAGCTAGTGCGTATCCGCTCAAAACACTGGCTCATTATCCCGTTTCCTCAGCATTTAATAATTTGCTGAAATGAGGGGGGTTTACCGAGGGACATAAAGCAGGCCGAGAGAAACACCTTTTCACATCGACGGGACTATTAAGAGAAAAGACCTCCAAGAAGGCTATATTACTGCTTCATTCCTCCCACCCATCCCTCTCCAAAAGAACTGTGTTCTGGTTATAGGCAATACTTCCTATACAGGCGTAGGAATGTGGCGACTAGGGGCTTTTCACAGTAACTTCATTGAAGCCTACTTGTGACAATAAGCGATTATTATTATTACATTTCCACAGCAGCCAGTAGTCCTCTTACAGCTCAACCAATTAATCATTTCTCGTGTGTGTGAAGCTGGACAGCGAGGAAGACTCTTCAACCATGGAAGGCTTCATTTTTAAAAATAAATTTAGAGTCGCCAATTATTTGTCTTTTCCAATTAAGGGGCAATTTAGCGTGGCCAATCCACCTAACCTGCACATCTTTGAGTTGTGGGGGCGAAACCCACACAGACACGGGGAGAATGTGCAAACTCCACACGGACAGTGACCCAGAGCCGGGATTCGAACCCGGGTCCTCAGCGCCGCAGTCCCAGTGCTAACATGCCGCCCAACCATGGAAGGCTGCATGATGAAGGCTGGTTGTACCCTCAGCTGATTGGTTCACGTGATGGTTTCCAGAAGGGGGCACTGAATAGCAATCGGAAGCGGGAACCTCGGATAATTTCCCCTTGCCTAACCCAGGGCTGTTGAGAGATACCCGGGCTGCTGGTCCAGCTTGAGCTGACTGTCAGATGGTGGACAGCGTGGCCCTTGTAGCCCTGAGACAGCTGATTGCGGCTCAGGAAAGCAGTAGCAATACTACGACTGATTCAGGGATAAATGGGCTATGGAGGATGAAATTACATGGCGGAGGAGGTGGGAGGACACACAAACGAGGCAACACGCAAAGCAAAATGAACCATTATTTCCATTCCTGCTCTTTATCTGGAAACTCCTATCCTTCCACGTTTGAAAGTGCACTGACATTGAAATGAAATGAAAATCGCTTATTGTCACAAGTAGTCTTCAAATGAAGTTACTGTGAAAAGCCCCTCGTCGCCACATTCCAGCTCCTGTTCGGGGAGGCTGGTACGGGAATTGAACCGTGCTGCTGGCCTGCCTTGGTCTGCTTTCAAAGCCAGCGATTTAGCTTGGTGCTAAACCAGCCCCTTGGGTAAGGCCAGAATCAGTCCTGGCTGTTGTATTTTACCAATTTGTTGTATAATTTGATATATCTCAGTGTAAGGCCGAGTTAATGCTAGGTTCTAATTGTGCAATGTGTTTAATTAGAGTGCTTTAAAATATCTCTGCAGTCACAAAATGTCTGCACTCATGCTTACAGCTCAACTTCGAGTAGACTTTCTGGTGTCCGTTTGATCTGAATCCAACACCCAGGCTTAACCAATCAAGCACAGTGAGCTTGGGTCAGCTATCAGACTCACATAATCAAACGGAACAATTGAACGCGACAACTGTAATGCCTCTGATGGAATGGCAAACTGAACTCTCACTATCCGCGTTTGCAATTATGAAGGATATTCAATTAGGTTTAGTACAGCGAGAGGACGGTTGATCTGTGATGCCAGATGTCCACACAAACCACTTCAGAATAGAATTGTGCTCGAAATGGGGCAAAATTAAAGGGTGTGCATTCTTTCCAAAACACTAATACCTGTTGTTTGATGAAGGAAGGTTAACACTGATACACCCGAGTGAGCATTTGTTTAATTCATACTGTGTCCGTATTCTATATGTACCAAGAGCTTTTATATGCCTTCATCGGTCTGAGTTCCATTAAAAGTAAGGACCCGATCCTCTTCAATGTGGAAATTTGATTTCAGAAGTATTAAAATTTGCTTCTCATCAGGAACGGCAAAAATGTATGAGAGAAAAAATATCGTAATGTGAGATAAAAAGATGTACGTCGCCTGTTAACCCTGTGTTATATATATCCCCTCGAAATTCAACAGCATTACCATGGCTGAATTCCACACGAACAACAGTGTGGAGGGTTACTGTTTAACAAGGCCAATCCATAACAGCAGGCCAGGGACTGGGAATTCTGAAGTGGGCAACGCACCTATCCGGGGAAAAGGTCTCTGACTGTCTACTCTATCTATTCCCCTGATCATCTTATAAACCTCTATCAAGTCTCCCCTCATCCTTCTCCGCTCTAATGAGAAAAGGCCTAGCACCCTCAACCTTTCTCGTAAGACCTAATCTCAATTCGAGGCAACATCCTGGTAAATCTCCTTTGCACCTTTTCCAAAGCTTCCACATCCTTTCTAAAAGGAGGCGACCAGAACTGTACGCAGTACTCCAAATGTGGCCTTACCAAGGAGTTCAACACCATCCAGGTCAAAGCAGCCCGCCTGATTGGCACCCCTTCCGCCACCGTCCACCTTCATCTCACTGCAGCACTGACGCACAATGGCAGCCGTGTGTGCCATTTACAAGCTGCACTGCAGCAACTCATCAAGGTTCCTCAGGCAGCACTTTTCAAACCCACGACCTCTGCCATCTAGAAGGACAAGGACGGCAGACACATGGGAACAGCGCCACCTGGAGGTTCCCCTCCAAGCCACTCACCGACCTGTCTTGGAAATATGTCGCCGTTCCTTCGCTGTCACTGGGTCAAAATCCTGGACCACTCTTCCTAACAGCACTGTGGGTGTGCCTACACTACAGAGACTGCAGCGGTTCAAGAACAACACTCGCTGCTACCTTCTGAAGGGGAAATTAAGGATGCGCGAGAAGTGATGGCCTTGCCAGCGATGCTGACAACCTGCAAAAGAATGAAGAAAAAGAAAAAAAGTGTTGGGAGGAGAGTGGTTTTAACATTTTAGTGATGTTGTAAATGGGCAACGTCAGATCAGCTGCCCTCTTGGTTCCTGAGGTGGTGAGGGTTGGTATTCCCAAGGACAGGTTTAAATGATATGGGCTTTCTTTATCTTCTGATTTTGTACAGGCAGCTGCACACCTCATCTTTAAGGGAAAGGTTTCACTGTACCATCAAAGCCCACTGATTCTCTTCCATGATGTAGACGCGGTCCTTAAAAATCCCACATTTGACCCCTTGGGCAGTGCTGAATTAGCTGGTCTTACCCTGCAGCGGCAGGTGGACACTGCCCCTTGCTGATCGTAAGGTTGGAGAGGGGACATGGGTCACTACCTCCTCTCTTGCGTGCCATGGTGGGGATTGTGGAAAGTGAGTGCTGTGCTCAGCTGTGATATGCCCTCTGTAGCCGAAGAGCCCATCCAGACTTACACCTGAAGAGGCCTGCTAGCTCCATGGGAAGCGTTCCCCAGAAAAAAGAAGAGAGGATGCGAGACCGAGTGAAAATCTCGGGGTGCAAAGTCCATCAAGTTCAGTCTGGATATATCATGATGTTGGATGACTGGTGTATAAACAATAAGAGAAACCCCATAAAGTCCATTCAGGTCTCTTCTGTCCATGCACAATCTCATGGTATTTACTTTATAATTGAGATTTTAGCCCAAGTTCTGCATAAATAAGTGCCAAAACATCCAGACAACAAAAGTCATCCCACATTTATTGGCATTTCTGGGGGGGTGCAGGAGTTTATAATAATAATAATCACTTTTTGTCATAAGTCGGCTTCAATGAAGTTAATGCGAAAAGCCCCTAGTCCCCACATTCCGGCGCCTGTTCGGGGAGTCCGGTACCGGAATTGAACTCGCGCTGCTGGCCTTGTTTTGCATTACATGCCAGCTGTTTAGCCCACTGTGCTAAACCAGCTGGATGGGGAAATGAGGCAAGCATCAAATCCCACCCCAACAACATCAATTTGAGGCCTGACCTATTTTAGCCCTGACTCCTCACTTACAAATATCAGTCAGCTACCCACCTGAAACACCTCAAAGAGGCAGTGGGTGGTCCGGAAGGTTTCGAGGTGGGGGGGGGGGGGGGGGGGGGTGCAAGAAAGCCTGTGACAAAGAGTTGCCAGCCCTCCAGGATTGGCCTGAAGATTCCAAGAATTGAAGGTCAATCTCCAGGTCACTGCTGTGTGCCCCTTCCTGGACACCACTAACCTTCCTGGACACCACTAACCTTCCTGGACACCACTAACCTTCCTGGACACCACTAACCTTCCCGGACACCACTAACCTTCCTGGACACCACTAACCTTCCCGGACACCACTAACCTTCCTGGACACCACTAACCTTCCTGGACACCACTAACCTTCCTGGACACCACTAACCTTCCCGGACACCACTAACCTTCCTGGACACCACTAACCTTCCTGGACACCACTAACCTTCCTGGACACCACTAACCTTCCTGGACACCACTAACCTTCCCGGACACCACTAACCTTCCCGGACACCACTAACCTTCCTGGACACCACTAACCTTCCTGGACACCACTAACTATGGCGTACCCTCCCCCTTGTTTCGTAACAGTCCTCGTCGCTGTAAATGCTGTCCTCTTATTGAGCAGCATGGCCACCACCCCCCTAGCCGTCGTCCTGGAGCACGAATGGTATGTCTGTCCCACCCAGCTCTTTCTTACCCACAGTCAGTTCTTCCCCCTCAGGTGGGTCTCCTGAAGGAAGACTATGTCAGCTCTCAAACCTTTCAGGTGGGTGAAGATTCCGGGTCTTTTCACTGGGCCATTAAGTCCCCAGACGTTCCAGGTAACTATTCTGATGGAGTGTTTCTATCCGCTCCCCCACCCCCCAACCCACTGCAGGATCAACCATACTTACCTTGAGGATGTGGCCCTGCACCTCAGGGTTTCCCTTCGTCCAGGGGCCAACCAAGATGGCTGCCATCATTGTGTACGCCATGTGGAAGTACCCCTGCACTCCGGGGTTTCCCTTTGTTTGGGAGCCCTCCAAAGTGGTTGTTTACCTTGTCTTTCTTTTCCTTGCCGCCATGTGCAATCTGTTGCAGCCAACCTATTAGCTCTCCCCACCCCATCCCTCGGCTTTCTCCCTGGGTCTGTCTCCACCCCTCCCCCTCATCCCTATAAGTTTTCCCCACACACAAGCTTTTCCACCTCTAATTCCCCCCCAATTTTCCCACCATCTAGAGTTTTCTCTCCCCCTGTCGCCAGGCACCCTCTCCCCGTGGCCCTCTCCCAGCTTGTGCTAGCTCACCAGCCAGTCTGGTGGCGTACCTCCAGCGCACCCCCCCCTCCCCCAGGGGTCGATCCATACCTTGCACCGACTGATTGCGTGTCTCTTCCCCCCTCTCCCTCTCCTCACCCCCTCCTGCGCCAAACTGCTCTCACCCTCTCATCTCTGAGACTCAGTGTCAGATTTGAAGACGAGGAGGTTCAGTCCCGCTCAAATGGTCTCTGCATTTTTTTTGTTGACCGATACGAGGAAGTGTCTGGTTCACTGCTGGTTTCATTGCCTTCCCAGCCCAAGCTTGTGCACAAATGCATCTGCTTACGTCGGTGCGGTGAAACAGTACTCCCTGCCTTAGACAGTCACCCAGGGCTTGGCTGGGTACAGCATCTCAAACCGTACATTGTTCTTGTAAAGGCATGCCTTTGATAAATTCTGCCTGGCGCTTGGCCAGGTCTGCCCCAATGTCCTGGTACACATGGATTGAGTGCCCCTCCTATTTACAGGACTGTGTCTACCTTGCTCAGTTCAGGATCTCTTCCCGGTCTTGGTACCAGCGTAGGATTGCAATGATGGCCCACGGCTGCACCCCGGCCCTGGGCTTTGGCTGGAGTGACCTGTGGGCTCTGTCCACCTCGGGGGGGTTTGGGGAAACCTTCCCCTCCGACTCGTTTGCCCAGCATCTGGGCCATGTACTTTGTAGGGTTCCTGCCCTGCATGCCCTCCGGTAAGCCCACGATGCAGAGGTTTTGGTGGCGTGATCGATTTTTTTGGTCCTCGACATTACCCCTTAGTGTCCCTTGCGTCACCACCAACCTTGCAATCTCTGTCCCCAGTGAGGCGAGCCGATCTGATCGCTCTGGCCGATCGCGGCCTTCTCCAGCACTCTGAGCATCGCCTCCTGCAACTCTAGACACCATTCCATCTCTTGCAGCGCTGCTTGCAGGGTGACCAGCCCCTCCGCTACAGCCACTTTCACCTTCGCCATCATTTGCAGTTTGATTGCGTCCTTAAGTACTTGGAGTTCCTGTGTTAGGGATTCCCTCCATTTGTTCATTGGGATGTAGCTCGGCATATGTTTTGACATTCCATACTGGTCGGGCGTGGCCGGGTCCTCGTCGCCACATGTGCGCTATCACCTCAGTCTTTATCTCCAGGGTTTTATGGCCTCTGTCGTCTCTTCAGCTCCTCTGATGTTGTTGCCTGACATGTTTCATTTGTTGTGGTGGTGTTGGAGGAGGGTGTTTTTCCTTTCATTTGTCCGCTCAGACATCCCTGTCAGACGAAGTAGCTGCTGGAATGGGGTAGCAGATGGAATGGTGCAGTTACTGGAACGGTGTAGCTGCTGGAATGGTGTAGCTGCTGGTATGGTGCAGTTCCTGGAACATTGTGCTTACTAGAACGGCGTAGCTGCTGGAACGGCATAGCTGCTGGAACGGTGTAGCTGCTGGAGTGGTGTAGCTGCTGGAAATGTGTAGTTACTGGAATAGTGGAGCTGCTGGAACGGTGTAGTTGCTGGAACGGTGTAGCTGCTGGAACGGTGTTGCTGCTGGAACGGTGTAGCTGCTGGAACGGTGTAGTTGCTAGAACGGTGTAGCTGCTGGAACGGTGTAGTTGCTGGAACAGTGTGGTTACTGGAAGGGTGGACCTGTTGGAACGGTGTAGCTGTTGGAATGGTGAAGCTGCTGGGACGGTGTAGCTGCTGGGACGGTGTAGCTGCTGGGACGGTATAGCTGCTGGAACGGTGTAGCTGCTGGAATGGTGTAGCTGCTGGGTCGCTGTAGCTGCTGGACCGGTGTAGTTGCTGGAATGGTGTGGTTACTGCTACGGTGCAGTTGCTGGAACGGTGTAGCTGCTGGAATGGTGTAGCTGCTGATATGGTGTAGCTTTTGGAACAGCGTAGTTATTGGAACGATGTAGCTGCTGGAATGGTGTAGTTCCTGGAACAGTGTGCTTACTAGAACGGCGTAGCTGCTGGAACGGTGTAGCTGCTGGAGTGGCGTAGTTACTGGAACGGTGTGGTTACTGGAATGGTGTAGCTGATGGAATGGTGTAGCTGCTGGAACGGTGTAGTCACTGGAACGGTGTAATTACTGGAATGGTGTAGCTGATGGAATGGTGTAGCTGCAGGAACAGTGTAGCTGCTGGAACGGAGTAGCTACTGGAATGGTGTAGCTGCTGGAACGGGGTAGCAACTGGAATATTGCAGTTACTGGAACGGTGTAGCTGCTGGAACGGTGTAGCTGCTGGAACGGTGGAGCTGCTGGAACAGTGTGGTTACTGGAACGGTGAAGCTGCTGGAACAGTGTGGTTACTGGAACGGTGGACCTGTTGGAACAGTGTAGCTGTTGGAATGGCAAAGCTGCTGGGATGCTGTAGCTGCTGGAACGGTGTAGCTGCTCGAACGGTGTAGTTGCTGGAACGGTGTAGTTGCTGGAACGGTGTAGTTACTGCTACGGTGCAGTTGCTGGAGTGGTGTAGTTACTGGAACGGTGTGTTTACTGGAATGGTGTAGCTGCTGGAACGGTGTAGCTGCTGGAAATGTGTAGTTACTGGAATAGCGGAGCTGCTGGAATGGTGTCGCAGCTGGAACGGTGTAGTTACTGGAACGGTGTAGCTGCTGGAACGGTGTAGCTGCTGGAACGGTGTAGCTGCTGGAGTGGTGTAGTTACTGGAACGGTGTGTTTACTGGAATGGTGTGTTTGCTGGAAATGTGTAGTTACTGGAATAGCGGAGCTGCTGGAATGGTGTAGCTGCTGGAACGGTGTAGTTATTGGAACGGTGTAGCTGCTGGAAATGTGTAGTTACTGGAATGGTGGAGCTGCTGGAATGGTGTAGTAACTGGAACGGTGTAGCTGCTGGAATGGTGTAGCTGCTGATAGGGTGTCGTTACTGCAATGGTGTAGCTGCTGGAATGGCATAGTTGCTGGAATGGTGTACATGCTGGTATGGTGTAGCTGTTGGAACAGTGTAGCTGCTGGAATGGTGTAGTTCCTGGAACAGTGTGCTTTCTAGAACGGCGTAGCTGCTGGAACAGTGTAGCTGCTGGAGTGGTGTAGTTACTGGAACGGTGTAGCTGCTGGGATGGTGTAGTTACTGGAATGGTGTAGCTGCTGGAACAGTGTGGTTTCTGGAATGGTGCAGCTGCTGGAAATGTGTAGTTACTGGAATGGTGTAGCTGCTGGAACAGTGTGGTTACTGGAGTGGTGTAGCTGCTGGAACGGTGTAGTTACTGGAACGGTGTAGCTGCTGGAACGGTGTAGCTGCTGGAAATGTGTAGTTACTGGAACGGTGGAGCTGCTGGAATGGTGTAGCTGCTGGAAATGTGTAGTTACTGCAATGGTGTAGGTGCTGGAACGGTGTAGCTGCTGGAACGGTGTAGTTACTGGAACGGTGTAGTTACTGGGACGGTGTAGTTACTGGAACGGTGTAGTTGCAGGAATGGCGTAGCTCCTGGACCACTGTAGTTACTGGAACGGTGTAGCTGCTGGAAAAGTGTAGTTACTGGAATGGTGTAGCTCCTGGAACAGTGTAGTTGCCGGAACGTTGTAGCTGCTGGACGGTGTAGTTACTGGACCTAGTGCTGGATGGGGTTACTGGATTATGGAGATAGCGTGGATGTGTGGACCTTGTGTAGGGTGCTCTTTCCAAGAGCCGGTGCAGACTCGATGGGCCAAATGGCCTCCTTCTGCACTGTAAATTCTATGATAATCTATGATAATCAGTGTAGTTGCTGGAACGATGTAGTGACTCGAACGGTGTAGTTACTGAAACAGTGTAGCTGCTGGAATTGTGTAGTTACTGGAATGGTGTGGCTACTGGAACGGTGTAGCTGCTGGAAGGGTGTAGCTGCTGGAATGGTGTAGTTACTGGAACGGTGTAGCTGCTGGAATGATGTAGCTGCTGGTAGGCTGTAGTTACTGCAACGTTGTAGCTGCTGGAACGCTGTAGCTGCTGGAATGGTATAGTTACTGGAACGGTGTAGCTGCTGAAACGCTGTAGTTGCTGGAACGTTGTAGCTGCTGGAACAGTGTAGTTACTGGAATGGTGTAGCTGATGGAACAGTGTGGTTACTGGAACGATGGACCTGTTGGAACGGTGTAGCTGCTGGAATGGGGAAGCTGCTGGGACGGTGTAGCTGCTGGAACGGTGTAGCAGCTCGAACGGTGTAGTTGCTGGAACGGTATAGCTGCTGGAATGGTATAGTTACTGGAACGGTGTGGTTACTTGAACGGTGTGGTTACTGGAACGGTGTGGTTACTGGAACGGTGTGGTTATTGGAAGGGTGTAGCTGCTGGAATGGTGCAGTTACTGGAACAGTGTAGCTGCTGGAATGGTGTAGCTGCTAGAATGGTGTAGCTGCTGGATATGTGTAGTTACTGGAATGGCGGAGCTGCTGGAATGGTGTAGTAACTGGAACGATGTAGCTGCTGGAATGGTGTAGCTGCTGGTAGGGTGTAGTTACTGCAATGGTGTAGCTGCTGGAACGGTGTAGCTGCTGGAATGGTGTAGCTGCTGGAATGGTGTAATTACTGGAATGTTGTGGCTGCTGAAACGGTGTAGCTGCTGGAATTGTGTTGTTACTGGAACGGTGTAGCTGCTGGAACGGTGTAGTTATTGGAATGGTGTAGTTACTGGAATGGTATAGTTACTGGAACTGTGTAGCTGCTGGAACGGTGTAGTTAATGGAAGGGTGTAGTTTCTTGAACGGAGTAATTACCGGAATGATGTGGCTGCTGGAAGGGTGTAGTTACTGGAATGGCGTAGCTGCTGGAAAGGTGTAGTTACTGGAACGGTGTAGTTACTGGAACGGTGTAGCTGCTGGAACGTTGTAATTGCTGGTATGAAGTGTTTGTCAGTCTTGAAGTGTTGGAAATGGAATAAGGTGCAGCAACTGCACTGTAAAACCACCGTGATACAGCAACTAGAATAAACAGACAGATCAGCCGTAGGCCACATTTCTGGGCTGATAAATGAACTGGGATCCAATGTGACTGGAACAAAGCCAAATTCAACTGCGCACACGGATGCCTACAAGTGACAGGCAATATCCTGCTACCAGAGTTTGCACAATATATGGAAATTGGATACATGTCCTTGAAAACAGCGGGATCTAAACTAAGTCGGCATTCAAACCTTTGTAGGTATCTTTCTGTGTTCCCCACTTACTGAAGGTATAAACTAACACTGGAGTGTAGTTTCCATTCTCTGGCACTTTACCCCAAAGTGCATTCTTTTTGTGTGACCGTGGACAGTTCTGGTGTATCTCTGCCTGAACAGAGTCAACTCTTTTTTCAGAGGGAACCTGCAACAAAATGCTGCGGGAAGAATGAAAAAGCTCTCTGAGAAGCAGAGACAGGAAAAGGCAACGTCACTTTCAGTTAATCCCTTTGGACGAACTGTCTCTCTTCATAATCAGCATTACTCTCATGGCAGGAAACAGAGGTTTAATTTAAAATCTTATTACCCAATCCTATCATTCACTTGAGTACAACAATCTCTGCCAGCAGAATGCTAAACGTGCTTCATTTCACTCTCTTCGAAATGGGCACGCTAAGTCAATCCATGAAAGAAGCCAGGTCTGTGGATTGCATACTCTCTCACTGAAAAAAAGGTCACGAGGCAACCTCTTCTCCAAATGCTCAGCTGGCAAACAAGATTGAGCCACACAAGTGAAGCAAGTTCCAGGTTCAATCCTTGATTTGCTTGGAGCCCGTGGTGATATGCCTGTGAATAATATTGTGTGCACTCAGCCGTGCGACCTCCCACCAGCAGGTGGCGGCAGACACCAGTCATGTGACATCCGGCTCGCGCCAGAAGGTTGTAAGGCATACACCAGGGCAGTCGCACACAAGGGTACTTTCTGGAGAGTCCAATGTAACTCAATCAGTAATTCAGTCTGTATAGCATTCTGATGTACCACATGTACATCGATTAATCATCACTCCAGTTAAGTCACCAGCAGTTCTGTACGAATCGTTGCAAAGACAAGGTTACAGAGCACAACAGAGCCCACTACTCTCAGTCGGGATGGTAGTTTTCTCAGTGTCCCTCAGCTTGAGGGAGGAAAATCATTCAGTTTTCCCATCACCACAGATTCAGTGGATCTTACGACCACTACCTGTCCAACACTCCTTCTATACTGAGTAATTTAAACGAACCATTTTAGAACAAAGAACTTACAGTGCCGAAGGAGGCCATTCGCCTCATCGAGTCTGCCACCGACCCACTTAAGCCCTCACTTCCACCCTCTCCCCGTAACCCAATAACCCCATCTAACCTATTTTGGTCACTAAGGGCAATTTATCATGGCCAATCCACATAACCTGCACGTCTTTGGACTGTGGGAGGAAACCGGAGCACCCGGAGGAAACCCACGCACACACGGGGAGAACGTGCAGACTCTGCACAGACAGTGACCCAGCAGGGAATTGAACCTGCGACCCTGGCGCTGTGAAGCCACAGTGCTAATCACTGTGCTACCGTGCTGCCAGATCTAGATTTAGATCTAAACTTAAGTATAGGGTTTTGTATAAAATCAAGTGTCGTGTTGGGTACCAGATGAAGTGGATTATAGTCCGAGCTGCGTTTTGGGATTATACTGGATTGGGTGTACTCCTTAGATGATCACCTGAGATAGACAGGTCCCACAGGTGCTGAAGTCGATCTGAATAACTGATATAACTCCCTGGAGGAAAGGAACCACCAGAGGAATAATATTTTTTAATATTATTATGCCCTTTGCCTATCTGCCTGTCCTTTCGATAGGACACGTATCCTTGGATATTTAGATCCCAGCCCTGATCACCTTGCAGCCACATCTCTATGATGCCCACAACATCGTACCGGCCAATTTCAATGTGCGCAACAAGCTCATTTACCTTGTTCCATATACTGGGTGCATTTAGGTACAACACCCTCAGTCCTGCATTGACCACCTCCCTTTTCACACTTGTCACCTTCTTTGCTCTGCCTGAGGGTGATGTTGTTCTCTTATTTTGGTTCTCTATTTCCCCTTCAGTTATTACACCTTCTAAGCTAACATTCTGGTTCCCACCCCCCTGACATACCAGTTTAAATCCTCCCGAGTGACTCTAGCAAACCTCCCAGCCAGGACATCAATGCCCCTCCAGTTTAGATGCAACCCGTCCTTCTTGTACAGATCCCACCTGCCCCGGAAGAGATCCCAATGGTCCAGAAATCTGAAACCCTCCCTCCTACACCACCAGTTAAGCCACGTGTTTAGCTGCATTATCTTCCTATTTTTAACCTCACTGGCACGAGGCACAGGAGGTAATCCTGAGATTACAATCCTGAGAGGTCCTGCTTTTTCGCTTACTGCCTAACTCCCTGAACTCCTGCTGCAGGACCTCATCACTCTTCCTGCCTATGTCATTAGTACCTATGTGTACTACGACCTCTGGCTGTGCACCCACCCCCTTCAGGATGTCCTATGTTCATTCAGACACATCCTTGACCCTGGCACCAGGGAGGCAACATACCACCCTGGAGTCTCTTTCATGTTCACAGAAGCGCCTATCTATGCCTCTTACTATTGAGTCCCCTATAACTATCACTCTCCTGCACTTTGCCCTCCCCTGCTGAGCAACAGAGCCAGTTGTGGTGCCACTTCTGTTTGCTGTTATTTTCCTCTGATCGGCATCTCCCCTCAACAGTATCCAAAACGGTATATCTGTTAGAGAGGGGGACAGCCACAGAGGATTCCTGTGTTGACTGCCTGCCCTTTCTAGTGGTCACCCACCTGTCTGCCTGCACCTTGGGTGTGACCACATCTCTATATCTATGATGCTTTCCACCACCTGCATGCGCCTTTAGTGCATCCAACTGCTGCTCCAACTGAACCATGCGGTCTGTGAGGAGCTGCCATTGGTTACACTTGCTGCAGATGTAGTCGACCGGAACGCTGGAAGCGTCACAGATCTGCCACATCTCACAGTTGGAGCACTGCACCCTGCTGAGTGACATTTAAGCACCAGTTAATTAATTTAAAATAAATACTTGAATTATTGCTAGATTGAGTTACAATTAACTACATGGCCCTGATGCTAGATTTTTACTGTAAAATTGAATGGTAAATACTAATCTCTGCCCTCACGTTTAATTACACCTCTACCTAGTTTATTGATTAGTTTTAATTAAATTTTTTTTCAATGCTATTTTTTTTTTTCAAATTTAACAGATTTCCTACTAGCCAATCAGGTCAGTTTTGCTGTGATTTCACTTCAGTTTCTGCCCCCCCACAATTTGAAAAGCTTCAGCCAATCAAACACTAAGTTAGACACTGAACTTTTAACTGAAAAACAGGACAATTAAATGGAACTCTCACCTCCCTTGATTAGCACACTGCTCCAAACTACCAAGTTCAAATTCCCACTCTGGCTGTCTCTCACTCAGGATGTCTTGACTTCACCGTGCGCAAAGCCTGCGGTGTTGTTGGGGTTACACTCACCCAGGCAAGTGGAGAGTATTCCATCACACTGCTGACTTTTGCTTTATGGATGGTAGACAGTCTTTAGGGATTCAGGAGGCGAGTTGCCCTCCATAGAAATTCCCAGCCTCAGATCAGGTTAGGTGGATTGGCCATGATAAATTGCCCTTAGTGTCCAAAATTCCCAGCCTCAGATCAGGTTAGGTGGATTGGCCATGATAAATTGCCCTTAGTGTCCAAAATTGCCCTTAGTGTTGGGTGGGGCTACTGGGTTGGGGGGATAGGGTGGAGGTGTTGACCTTGGGTAGGGTGCTCTTTCCAAGAGCCGGTGCAGACTCGATGGGCCGAATGGCCTCCTTCTGCACTGTAAATTCTATTCTATTCTATCTGCTTTTGTGGCCACAGTTTTTATATGGTTGGCCCAGTTCAGTTTCTGGTCAATGGTAACCCCCAGGATGTTGATAGTGGGGATTCAGCGATGGTGATGTCTTTGAATGTCATGGGGAGGTGGCTATATTCTCTTTTGTTGGAGATGGCCATTGCCTGCCACTTGTGTGGTGCCAATGTTTCTTGCCACTTGTCAGCCTAAGCCTGAAATGTCCAGGTCTTGCTGCACATGGGCATGGACTGCTTCAGTATCTGAGGAGTTGTAAATGGTGCTGACCATTGTGCGATCATCCCTGCCTCGACCTTATGATGGAGGAATGTCATTGATCACTCAATTGAAGATGCTTGGACTGGAGACAGTACCCTCAGGAATTCCAACAGTGATGTCCTGGGACTGAGATGATTTAACTCCAACAACCCCAACCATCTTCCTTTGTGCCAGGTATGACTCCAACCAATAGCGGGGTTTTCCCCTATAATTCCCATTGACTGCAATTTTGCTAGCCATATTCATTCAAATCCTGTCTCGAGCAGTCACTCTCACCTCACCCCTTGAGTTGAGGTCTATTATCCATGTGTCATAGATTATCATAGAATTTACAGTGCAGAAGGAGGCCATTCGGCCCATCGAGTCTGCACCGGCTCTTGGAAAGAGCACCCTACCCAAGGTCAACACCGCCACCCTATCCCCATAACCCAGTAACCCCACCCAACACTAAGGGCAATTTTGGACACTAAGGGCAATTTATCATGGCCAATCCACCTAACCCGCACATCTTTGGACTGTGGGAGGAAACCGGAGCACCCGGAGGAAACCCACGCACACACGGGGAGGATGTGCAGACTCCGCACAGACAGTGACCCAAGCCAGAATCGAACCTGGGACCCTGGAGCTGTGAAGCAATTGTGCTATCCACAAGGCTACCGTGTCAACCAAGGCTGTCATGAGATCAGGAGCTGTGTGGCCTTGGCAGAACCCAAGCTGAGCATCAGTGTGCAGATTTTAGCTATGTGCTACTTGATAGCACTGTCTATGATTCCCTTCCAACCCTTCACTGATGGGATGGTAATTGGCCGGGTTGGATATATCCGGGTTGAATAGCCTGATGCATTTACAGTCTAGGCCCTAATGCCAAAAGTCCAGTCTGGTCTGGTGGCTAAATCAACCAATCCCAAAGCAGTCCGGTGAGGAAAGGAGAAAATACCAGTTACTTGTACGCATTGATTTCCAATAGGCATGGGTTGCCACCGTTAAAATGGAGCATCAAACAACCTGGAGAATGTAGCAAGCCAGATACAAAGTAGAAAACAAAGGGCAATTGTTGATGAATGGTCGGGTGTAAGAAGGGAAAATGGAATTCAACCCAGAGCATTTGGGCCAGGTCAAACAAGGCGATGGATTATACAATAAATGGACGGGACGTTAGGCACCTTGGAGCGAATGTCCATAGATTCCTGAAGGCTGCTGAAGGTAGCAGGACAGGTTGATAAGGTGGTTAAGAAAGCAAATGGAATCCTTTCATTTATTAGCCAAGGCATAGAATATAAGAGCAGGGAGGTTAAGCTGGAATTATATAAAATACTAGTTAAGCCACAACTGGAGTACTGTGCACAGTTCTGGTCACTGCATTACAGGAAGGATGGAGGCGGTTTATGAGGATGTTGCCAGGACTGGAGAATTGCAGCTCTGAGGAAAGATTGGAGAGACTGGTGTTCTGCTTCGCCGAGGGGAGATTTGATTAAGGTGTACAAAATTGTGAAGGGCCTGGATAGAGTGGATGGGAAGGGCCTATTTATATTAGCAGATGGGCCAGTGACTAGGGGGCATAGACTTAAACTGATTGGTAGAAAGATTAGAAGGAGGAAAAATATTTTGACTCAGAGGGCTGTGGGGGGTCTGGAACTCACTGACTGAAACTCTTTACTCATTTAAAGGTGTCCGGATACCTGCAAAAGGCAACAGACCAAATGCTGGAAAGTGGGATTGGGCTGGTTGGCGCGTTTTTCGGCTGGCACAGGCGCGATGGGCTGAGTGGCTCCTTTTCTGTGCCCTAAACTTTCTATGATTCTGTAAGACCCAAAAGGTGAAATGAGGGGATTTCTCACTTTGCACAGTCAGCTATAGTGAACTGACTGGAAAGGTGGTGGAGGGACTATTCAATAATAACTTTCAAAAAGGTCATTAGATTAGATATTTGAAATGAAAGAAATGCAGGGCTAAAGGAAAAGTGCTTGGGAAGGGGGACTAATTGGACGGCTCTTTCAAAGAGGCAGGATGGCCTGCACCTTTCTGTATCATTAAATAATTTACTCTATTAAAAATATGATAGGTGTAGCTTATTGGAAACACTGCTTAACACTCCCTTGGTTATGTAAAATAATACTAAATTTGCGTGTGCAAAGAGTATGGTAAGTGGCATTCTCGTTGCCTTTGTGAATTCTTATGCAAAATTGCAGTTCTCTCAGTGTTATTTGTTGTGCAGAATTTCACTGCATTACACACGTCACTTGCTCTAGTGAAGTGTCAGCATTGCTGCTAAACTTCTACTTTGTTGTCCTGGTTAGAAATATCTCCACTCAATTGGGGGAGGTCTCTATTGTTACATTAGCACAAGATCAATTGAATATTAGAACTCTTGCGGCACACATACTGAATGCAGCATCATTTCTACTCCTCTGACTCAGCAAATGTTGCTGCCATAAAACTGCCAAAATTACTGGCTTTATGAGCCTAGACTTGTGGGCTCTGCAGCACAGAGATTTCTGTCACATTGAGCTTGGATATCGACTCCAGCAAGGCATACATTGCTGAGGAGGCATCGGAAGCAGTCTCTTCGTGCAGGCCCATCTACTCTCACTCCCCACAGTTTTGCAATCATCAAAGGTTGCCAATTCCGAGGCTCTGGGATGAAAGCAAAATGGTCTGACGCTCATCTCAGCCGCATCCAAAATGAACATGGAGAAGCCCTTTTTTTGAAACACTAATCGAGTGCCTCAGTGACTGCAAGGCGCAGTGGGTTACACTCTGGCCTGTCAAGCATCTGCCTTCGGACTGAGCCGAGAGTGAAAGGCCGAATGTGCTGTGCCCTTGCTGTGAGGGTCAAATGCTGTAACCTGCAGAGCTATGGAACAAATGCTGCAAAGTGGGATTAGGCTGGGCGGCTCGATATGAAAGT
The DNA here is from genome assembly GCF_047496885.1 of Scyliorhinus torazame. Classification (NCBI taxonomy): domain Eukaryota; kingdom Metazoa; phylum Chordata; class Chondrichthyes; order Carcharhiniformes; family Scyliorhinidae; genus Scyliorhinus; species Scyliorhinus torazame. The sequence continues at coordinate 20,354,844 of NC_092718.1, read as the reverse complement.
AGTTCAGGGCAGTCCCATCTGATGGATGTAAGTCAAAGGCAAAACTCCCCCTAATTTGTTTATTTCTGCCACGTACATGGGCGGCACGGTAGCACAGCGGTTAGCACTGTTGCTTCACAGCACCAGGGACTCGGGTTCGACTCCTGGCTTGGATCACTGTCTATGCGGAGTCTGCACGTTCTCCCCGTGTCTGCGTGGGTTTCTTCCGGGTGCACCGGTTTCCTCCCAAAAGTCCCGAAAGACGTGCTTGTTCGGTGAATTGGACATTCTGAATTCTCCCTCTGTGTACCCGAACAGGCGCCGGAGTGTGGCGTCTCGGGGCTTTTCACAGTAACTTCATTGCAGTATTAATGTAAGCCTATCTGTGTCATTAATAAAGATTTTTTTTTAATTAAAAAAAAATGTAAATTTAAATTTAAATTATTTAACTCAGTGAAATCATTAGCGGCTCTGTGTGGGGCATGGACAAAGGTACCATAAAGAGCGGGCTTTTGTTGGAGTTGAGACCCATCATTGGAGAATTCGGGATTTGCCTCAAATGACTTTCGAGTCCTGGATGCTAACAGAATGCCCAAAGTACTTAATCTTCCATTTTCCTGCACTGATATCACTCGTGTTGATGAACGCAGAAAGAAATTTAAAATTAAATGACCCATAAATAATGCGATTGTGTAATGCACTGTTTCTGTCATGGGTTGAATATTTCCTGTAGCCACAAGAGGTGAAACCATGTTAGTGCTAGCCTCGTTCAGCTGGTAACATGCATCTCCAAGTCACAAGGCTCTGGAACCACCATCTCGAATGACACTTCCATACAGCCCTGAGGGAGTGCTGCATTTTCAGAACTGCTGCCTCTCAAATGACTTGTTAAGAAGCAGCTTGCATCCCTGTAAAGTCTTTCACAATATTAGGAACCCAATAAAGTACTTTTGAAGTATGGCCATAGAATCTCCACGGTGCAGAATGAGGCCATTTGGCCCATCGAGTCTGCGCCGACCCTCTGAAAAAGCACTCTACTCTGAAGGACCACTCCCCCACTCTATCCCCATCTAATCTTCGGATATTTTCCAATCCACCTATCACATCTTTGGGCTGTGGGAGGAAACCCATGCAGACACGGGGAGAACGTGCAGACTCCGCACAGTCACCGAAGGTCGGAATTGTACCTTTGTCCCTGGCACTGTGAGGCAGCAGTGCTAACCGCTGTGCCACCGTCCTTTGGGATATTTTACATCCACCTTTGAGAGCCTCTTTTTAACATCTCATCTGGAATACAGCGCCTCTGGCAGTGCAGCACTTCCTCAGTACTGCACTGAACTCTAAGTTGAGGTTACACGTAGTATCAGGGTCTGGCACATACAGGGTTAATGTAATAGAGTGCAATACCATCCTCTATAGTAATGTAAGAAGGCATATGATTCAGACCAAGGGTTAGCGTGGTGCTGAATGGAGATGTATTAAAACAAAGGCATTGAGATAGCTCCTTGCCTGTACCCTGAACTGTATGGCCGGAATTCTCTGACTGTTCCCTGGTGGTGTGGTTTGAATGGGAATTCCCATTGACAGAGAATCCCGCTGCCATTGAACGGTGCAGCCTTGGCCACCGCTGGAGGCCGAAGAATCCTGCCCTATGTAGTTACAACTAGTTAGTAAAGACTTGCTACTGACATACAGAAGACTACAAATAATTCTTTCACAGACACGGTCTATAACCAGCCCCATCTCAAAGTAAAGATAAAGAGCATCTTTAGGAGGCAGCGGAACATTAGGGAATATAGTGAGGTGGAATCCGGCTGTCCATAATGTGAGAGAATTGGCCTCGATAAAATTCAGGCACGGCTCCGACCTTTCAAATAATTAACTATTGTTTTCTACAGAGAATGCCATAAACACAAGGAGCGGGATCCTCCGGTCTGCCAGTCGAGTCTTCCTGGGCGGCAGCCGGATTCTCCATTCCCGCCAGCTTCCAATAGGATTTCCCATTGTGGCCACCCCACGCCGTCGGGAAACCCGTTTGGGCGCGATGCCGGCGCAACGGAGAATCCCGCCAGCGGAGAATCCATTCAGCCCAATATTTATATTTTGCTGGTAGGGAGGAGCTGGGCTTTATTCACGAGGCTCGAAGGGGGGGAACCAACACTGGGACAACCCTGATTATTACACCAACGTTGACCTGGAGAATAAATTTTGCAGAAACTGATGCTGTTAAAGCCCCTGATGCACTATCAATTACGACGAGACGAGAGTAGAGAGTAATCGAGGCTTTATTAAGCAGAGATGTGTGGCTTCCTGCAGCTGCTACCAGAATGGAAGCAGCTCGGGTGTGCACACACATTTATACTTCACCTACTGGGCGGAGCCAGCAGGCAGGGATTTACCCCTGTACCTATAGTACAGGAGCCTTACAGTATTACCTCTAATAACCATCGTTACAACTATTATACAATCAGTGGTGACTACCACAGCCCCAATGACAGCTTCTACCTGAAAATAAGGATTCATCCCTTAAGCAGTTTGGAATTCTGATTTCAGCTTTTATCACTGACACACCTTGCGTGAAGGGGACGCGGTCTTTATGTAAATTATTTCAGCGGTACTTTGAATCAGTGGTTTCACAAAGAATTGAATTAAAACACTGTCTTGCGACACTGTGAAAGTGAAGCTCTTTTCCAACCAAAGAGAGCCAAACGTTTATCAATTTTTACACATGACAGTGGCACTTTAAAAAAAAAAAGGACAAATTCACATTCACAGCCCATTAGATTTGTTTAGCACAAGATGAGGTCCCCTGAGGGGACCAAACCATCGCCTGCTCGCACTCATTCAACCTGTGCTTAAAATCAGGCACGGTAAATTAAATCTCAACTGTGCCTAGCTGATTAGATTCTATAATTAAACTGGTATTGTACTCTTTTTCCAAAGATTGCCAGCTTTCTCTATTTTATAGTTTTAGAGCAATCTGTTGGCATGAGTACTGTGAACAAGAATTCAAAAGAGTTCATTCTCTGATCCTTTTCACACAAAGAAATATTCTTCCAATCAAAATCATAGAAATTACAATGCAGAAGGAGGCATCCGACCCTTGGAAAGAGCACCCTACCGAAGCCCCCTCCTCCACCCTATCCTTGTAACTCAGTAACCCCACCTAACATTTTTTTTGGACACTAAGGGCAATTTAGCATGGCCAATCCACCTAACCTACACATCTTTGGACTGTGGGAGGAAACCGGAGCACCCGGAGGAAACCCACGCAGACACGGGGAGAACGTGCAGACTCCGCACAGACAGTGACCCAAGCCGGGAATCGAACCTGGGACCCTGTTGCTGTGAAGCAACTGTGCTAACCAATGTGCTACCGTACCGCCCTAAAGATGCGAGCCTTTCACACACCGGATCTGAAATGCTACTTAATCATAGAATTTACAATGCAGAAGAAGGCCATTCGACCCATAGAGTCTGCACCAGCTCTTGGAAAGAGCACCCTACTTAAGCCCATACCTCCACCCGATCCCCGTAACCCAGTAACGCCAACTAAGTTTTTTTTACACTCCACACAGACAGTGACCCAAGCCAGGAATCGAACCTGGGACCCTGGAGCTGTGAAGCAACAGTGCTAACCAAGTGCCACCGTGCTGCCTGTAAGCATTCGAACCAGGGACAGATCTTGCTTTCATTCTCCAGCACTAATAAAATCCTTTTGCCATTTCCAAACTCAATGGCCGTGATTCTCCCCATCCGCAATGATTTGCACCTGCCTGTGGGAAAACCAGACTGATTCCCGCTGGCTCCAGCAGGGACCCCGATGAAGGAGCTGCGCTCTGAAAGCTAGTGATTCCAAACAAACCTGTTGGACTTTAATCAGGTGTTGTAAGACTTCTTACTGTGTCCACCCCCAGTCCAATGCCGCATCTCCTCATCATGACTTTGAAAAATGTTCTGTCTCCGCACCTGATCTTTCTAGGAGGCACTTGAGAACAAATAGGCAGCCTTGTGAAAAAACCTGTGGTTGGGAAAATACTTGCTTCCCTGAGTTAATGGATCCCTGCAGAGCTATATAAATAAACAATACAAATCTCCCCTTTGAAACTGCTTCCACCTGTCAATCGAAAAGCTTTTAGAAATCAATGAAGTGTGCGTCATAATATCCACTCATGTATACAATGAGATGCAGACACGCAGTGATTGACAGACAGGATAACCAATGAACGCACATGACACATAACAACCAATCACCAGACAGGACACCATCACTTTAAGCACACAGGGCATTAAGACCCTCCCTCTCACTACAGGACATAGTTACTGAGATAGTAAGAGTGTCAGTGAGTACTATCACCATGAGGTAGAGAGTTAGTCTGGTCAAGCCAGTAGGACACTCGAGCCTATTTCATCTTTCAATACAAACGTAACTGATTGGCATCTGGGACGAAATTCTCCGGAAACGGCGCGATGTCCGCCGACTGGCGCCCAAAACGGTGCAAATCAGTCGGGCATCGCGCCGCCCCAAAGGTGCGGGCCAGGCCCGCGCTGGACGAATTTCCGCCCCGCCAGCTGGCGGAAAAGGCCTTTGGTGCCCCGCCAGCTGGCGCGGAAATGACATCTCCGGGCGGCACATGCGCGGGAGCGTCAGCGGCCGCTGATGGCATTCCCGCGCATGCGCAGTGGAAGGAGTCTCTTCCGCCTCCGCTATGGTGGAGACCGTGGCGAAGGCAGAAGGGAAAGAGTGCCCCCATTTCACACGCCCGCCCGCAGACCGGTGGGCCCCGATTGCGGGCCAGGCCACCGTGGGGGCACCCTCCGGGGCCAGATCGCCCCGCGCCCCCCCCCCCCCCCCCAGGACCCCAGAGCCCACCCACGCCGCCTTGTCCCGCCGGTAAGTTAGGCGGTTTAATCTACGCCGACGGGACAGGCATTTTAGCGGTGGGACTTCGGCCCATCCGGGCTGCAGAATCGCGGGGAGGGACTGCCAACCGGCGCGGTGCGATTCCTGCCCCCGCCGAACATCCGGTGGCGGAGAATTCGGCAACCGGCGGGGGCGGGATTCACGCCAGCCCCCGCCGATTCTCCGACCCAGTGGGGGGTCGGAGAATCTCGCCCCTGGTCTCATCTCCATTAACCTGCCTGGGCTCCAGATCCCTTGGTAATTCTTCCATAGTAAAGGCTTATTGATCTCAATCTTGAGATTTCAATTAACCAAGCACCTACATCTGTTTGGGCAGGGAGACTCAGATTTCAACTCTCCATTGTGTGAAAAATTGCTTCCTGATTTTGCTTCTAACTTATTTTAACATAGCTTTAGCTTAACTCTTATTTTATATCATTCCTCGATCTTTTCTCTAGAGTCCATAGATTTGCTATTTCTTCAGACTTGCAGTTGTGTATTCACTCTCCCTCCGCTACTCGATCTGGACATTGTCTTGTCCCGCTACACCACATGGGTGGCACAGTGGTTAGCACTGCTACCTCACAGCACCAGGGACCCGGGTTCAATTCCGGCCTTGGATGACTGTGTGGAGTGTGCACGTTCTCCCCGTGTCTGCGTGGGTTTCCTCTGGGTGCTCCAGTTTCCTCCCACAGTCCAAAGATGTGCAGGTTAGGTGGATTGGCCATGATAAAAAATTGCCACCTAGTGTCCAGGGAGATGCCAATTAGGTGAGGTTATGGGTGCATTCACCATGACAATACCTCTACCAATCAGAGTCCACTTGCCACCTCTTCCCATGCAGTATAAATAGTTGTTTCCTTTACAATTGCTACTCTTGCGAATCTGTTGAATCTGTCCTGGTGAATACGAGGTGAACAGCGTGACTCTTTTTCTCAACAGTACGATTTATTGTACAATTAACTGACTAAAAACAACAATGCTGTTCTGTAAACATGACTCAGTGACACAACTTGTGTGTGTGTAGCACACTTAAAATAAGAAAATGTTCTATTTCACAAGGGGGGACATACACTGAGTGAGAACTGGGGGACGTATTGGCAGCCGTGGGTGGGGGGGGGGGGGTAATGCTAGCGCTGGTGACCAAAAGGAGAGGTTGAAATTGTCGGATTGAGGAAGGTGGGGTGAGATGTTGTAATCATAGAACCCCTACAGTGCAGAAGAAGGCCTTTCAGCCCATCAGGTCTGCACCGACCCTCTGAAAGAGCACCTACCTAGGCTCCCCCGCCCTATCCCTATAACCCTGCAACCCCACCTAACCGTTGGACAATAAGGGCAATTTAGCATGGCCAATCCACTTAACCTGCACACCTTTGGACTGTGGGAGGAAACCGGAGCACCCGGAGGAAACCCACGCAGACACGGGGAGGAAGTGCAAACTCCACACAGCCAGTCACCCGAGGCCGGATTTGAACCCGAGTCCCTGGCGCTGTAGTACTAACCACTCTGCCACATGCCTCCCCAATGTTAAAACAGCTTTAACCCTTACCCCACAACAAGGAGTTAACTCCATTCACTATACCCAGCGTCACAAGATGGATGAAGATGGGGAAACTAATTTAATCAGCCTTATTTGTTCCATCCAGGAAAGATTGTAAAGTCCCAGACCTTGTAGTTAAACTATTACACAAGCAAAGGAAGCGGCCATTGAACCCCTCCAGTCTGGCCCACTATTCAATGAGACAATAGCTGACTCCAAATGCTCCTGAAATTATTCTGTAAGTTTCCACTCGTGCTATTGTAAGTGGAGGCCTCTCCATGGGCCCGTCTCCCTTGGTGTGTGGAACCTCCGAACATAAGTTTATTAATTCGCCTTTTTACCCGCCGATGAGCAAATGGTTACCATCTCAGATTAAAGGGACGATCCTTTAAAACAGAGATGAGGAGGAATTCTTTCAGCCGGAGGGTGGTGAATCTGTGGAACCCTTTGCCGCAGAAGGCTGTGGAGGCCAATTCACTGAGTGTCTTTAAGGCAGAGATAGATAGGTTTTTGATTAATAAGGGGATCAGGGGTTATGGGGAGAAGGCAGGAGAATGGGGATAAGAAAATATCAGCCATGATTGAATTTTTAATCTCTTCGCCCTAATCTCATGGATGGAGCCAAACATCAGGGATTGAGGCTAAGAAATGATGTTTGGAACATAAGACCAGTCATTCAAAAATCAAGGCCGGGATTCTTCGTTTGGGAGGCTAGATATGTTCCCGCTCGGACTGAATAGCGTGCGATTCATGTTTCCGGTGGGGGCGCTATTCGTTCCGCGATTCAGGGCTTCTAAATTGGCCAGCACTCTGTCAGCGCGAATCGAAAACAATTCCTGGCACAGAGGGCGGTGTAACTGCTGGGGCCTGAATTAGCGCTAAAAACCCTGACAGCTGGAGCTGCTTTTAGGGGCTCCACGCACCACACACTCACTGCAGCCACTTCTTCGGCTCAGAAAAGACCGGCCCCCTGATTTCGGGGGTCCGAGGCGGATCCACAGCCCAATGCCAATAATGAGAGGTGTGACACCTTCTTCCCCTGGGTGGGCCACAGATTCAAGCCCACCCTCCTGAACAGTGCCTGGGAGTCACTGATGAGGCCTCTGCCCTGAGAGGGGCAGAGAACTAGGGAAGGCTCTAATGGCCAAGGTGCAGGTGTCCTTTACTTTGGATGAGCTATGCTAATCTCCTGCTTCCACTATAGTGGCGCAGTGCTTCTGAGGAGTGTGACCACCTGGTAGGCCACTGATTGAGCATGGCTGTGCCCATCCCATTGTTGTTACCATTGGGGTATGAGGGTTTCCAGAGGGGCGGCCTGGGTGGGCCCCCGACATCACCAGAGGCTCTCTGAACATTTACAGACACAGTGAGCAGCCAGGAGTCTGTAAATAGCACCAAAAGTGTCTAAATCCAGATAGTGCAGCCATGGTGGTCTGAGCCAGACCACTCTGGTCCAGAGGGGGACACCCCGAGTTCATGGACTTGGCACCAAGTTGTTCCCCATGGAAACTGCCCCAGTTTGCGCATCTACCCCCTTCATGCTCAACAATTCTTGAGAGTTTTTGGGAGGTTTTTAAGCCTCCAGCTCCCCCTCAACAGCCATGGTTCCCAGGTCGCGCCTGTAAATACTTGCACCAAATTACATCCGCGTGACCTCCGCCTAAGAGAGGCGGAGTACCGCGGAGGGGTGGAGCATGACGTGTCCCACCTGCTAATGATATTTGAATCCACGCAAATGACGATTTTCAATGGACCTTCCGACGGGCCAACATTGCTAATGTCGCCAGCAAGGGACCAGAGCACGGCGACGGAATTGGCGCTCGGCGCAAATCGTTATTTTTCCGTTGCACGCAATTCTCCGCCCGACTGCAATTCCCGCTGCTGTCGTCGCAAAGCGGAGAATTAAGCCTCAAATGGACAATGGAGCTGGAGCAGAGGAGAAATATTAAATTATGAAAATATTGTAAAATAAATTTGATATGGAGAAGAACGAGTGAAGAGGGAAGGCAATGCAAAAAGGCAGAACAAAGTATATATATGCAAAATTGTTTAAAGTATTCATTGTATTATTGTTCCAACAATAAAACAGTTCTTCAGTAGCATTATTAGAATCTTCTCATGGCAGTCTTCAGAGCCTGAGGGAATTGAATGGCAGATTTCCTCTCCGTTAAAGTTGTATTATCTAAAGACTGGGGGCGCGATTCACGACGGCGTGAAACGGGCGCGGGCAGTAGCGATTCTGGCCCCCACAGGGAGCCAGCACGGCGCTGGAGCGGTTCACGCCGCTCCAGCCTCACTTCCTGGCGCGCACTGGGGGCGGCGGCAACGGAACGCGCCGGCCCTGATGCAACATGGCATGGGGACGGAGCCACCCTCCCGGCCCCCCCCCCCCCGCCCCCCCCACAGGCCGCCCCCCCGACCCTTCGCGCAGAGTTCCCGCCGGCAGTGACCAGGTGTGGACGGCGCCGGCGGGACTCTGCTTTTTCCGCCCGGCCGCTCCGCCCATCCGGGCCGGAGAATCGGCGGACCGGCCTCGTACAGCGGCCCACGACCGGCGGCGCGTTCCGCAAATGGCGCCGATTCTCCGCGCCTCGGAGAATCGCGCGCTGGCGTCGGGGCGGCGTGGCCCAGGTTGCGGCGATTTTCTGGGCCGGCGCGCGGCTGGGTTATTATCCCAGTGACCTTGCAAAACTATCCCAGAATAATGGACGGAAGGTTTCCTCACTCAGTCAATAGTCATGTTCCAATGACAAATGAGATTGGACAGTCACAGCATTGTTCCTCAACACCTTGGGTCCTCAATGTAAAACTGCTCCCAATTCAGCTCTGAACTGGTAAAAACGCATTCAAGAACAAACCTAACAATTCTCACCTCTCTGGATGAGTGTCTCTTATCTCAGTGTAACGTCATCACATAGTTAACATCATAGAATCACAGAACTGTTACAGTGCAGAAGGATGCCATTCAGCCCCTCTTATCAATACTTTCGGAATTTATTAGTGACATTTTCCCATCTTCTCCCCATAGCACTGCACATGCTTCCTGTTCAGAGAAGAGTCCAGTTCTCTTTTGAATGCTTCGATTGAACCTGCCTCCACCACACTCTCAGGCAGTGCATTCCAGACCTTGGGCGCGATTCAAACATTTTGAAATGTCATTTTGGGCAGGTTTGGCAGAGTGTTTCCTGCTGGATTTGTGGGTGCGATCCACACCGGCATTCAACAACACTTACGGCGCGATATACTGGACGCGTCCCGCCAGAATCTGGATGGGATGCGGCCGGCTGAACCTGGGAGAGACCTCTCGCAGGATTCCCGATGGTCAATATGCTTCGGGGGTTCTACCGAGATCTCGCGGGATGTCGCAATTTGGATCCTGCCCACAGTGGGCGGGATCCGGACTCGCAGCGTTAAGTGAACTTTGCCGATGCCGGATCGAACCAGCTCCCCAGATCTGCCGGCCTCACTGGGGAGTCCCCAGCCCTGGATGGGCTCCCAAATGACCAGAGGCTCTGTGAACATTTACAGGACCCAGTGAGCAGTCGGCAGAGTGAGCAGCCAGGGGCCTGTAACTTGTACCAAGTAGGTGTGTTTAATACAAATCCTGCAGCAATGGGGGTCTGAGTCAGGCCACCCCAATCCCGAGGGGGACACCCCGAATCCACAGGGCTGTCAGCAAGTCGTTCCCCGCTGCATCTCCCAGCCCTGTCAGCAACCCCCCCTGCCCCCAGCAAGCTGTGCAAATTGTAACAGTTTTTCAAACTTTGCTTACCTACTCTCTCCCCCTCAGTAGCCCTGGTCTCCAGTCCCCATTTGTAAATACTTGTCGCAAACCGCGCCTGCATGACTTCCGCTTGAAAGGGGTGGAGCATCACGGAGGCCCGGAGCATAGTGGGTCAAACACACTGATCACATTTAAATACGTGCAAATGCCGAGTTTTGCATGCCACCACCGACACGGGGCGTAAACCCCGTTATCGGCACCATTGAGGGACTGGAGCATAGCCCCCGAATCGGCGCCGGGGGCACACCTCAATTTTGTCGGACATCTTTCTCTCTGCCCGATTGCGGTTCGCGTTTGCGGCATTGCGAGGCGGAGAATTTTGTCCGTTGTAATTCTTGACAACATGATGCAAAGCAAGCTTTTCCGTGCATCTAACCCCTGCCATGCCTGACTTGGGAGCGCTTAATGGAGCAAATGTAGAAGGACCCTGCCTCTAATTCATGCTGTCCCTGACCTGAGATTGCTTGATCAGACAGTGCAAAGGATGCTTTACACGCCGTCCAATGTTTCTCACTCTTCGTGCACTCCCACCATCTTCACCCCTGGATTCCGGCCAATCTCACAGCCAGAACCTGGGTCGAAGAGCAGGGGTCAGCAGTGTGAGTTCCGAATACACAATTTGGGTGTTCTGCCGCTGTCAGGAATCTGTGATGAGCTGCAGCTTTTAGGAGTTTTGCTACCTGTAATCTACAAGTCCCAGCATTTTCTGGGCAGCAGCAAATTTCCACATGACATTCAAGACTGCTGCCAAGTAAGACTTCTGAATGAAGTGAACGTCTTATGCGACTGTGACCGGGCCCTTTAAAGAATAGCACTTTCTGCTCATTCCGTCCAAACTTTCCGCTCACTGCGGCGAAACTGAGCCAGACTCGTCACTACGCCACCTTCCACACTTACCACCGGCCTACCCAGGACCTCAAAACTGTGGGACCCATTTACCTGCTTCAGAATGGTTCTCCTCCAAGAACCAACAAATTTCTATGACCCAAGCTGTGGTGATCGTTGTGAGGGGTTTCCAGGATGGAAGGCGTAGTAAAGATACATAGAGCTCTTTTTGAAGAACTTATTAACACTACTAAATTTGAGTTTGACACTTATTCTGAACAGCAAACATACATGTAAGAATTAAACTACACTAACACTATCTCTACCTACTAATTGTAACAATTATATCTTAACTAACTCTGCAATACACTATGAATCTTATCTTCGTCAGCTCCAGTCTAAACTCCTCCCCTTATCTTAAGGGCCAGTGCAATTTAGACTACTGCCTCTTAGCTCCCTCTAGTGGCTAGGCTTAACATAACATTAATTCTTCACATACTGTACATTTGTATAATGCCACACAAGCTTTCCATTACCTATCCACAGCTGCTTAATTTGCCATCTCTTGTATTCATTATTTCCCACATTTAGGGCGTTTACTTTGATTTCTGCACTTACAAGGGCAATGGCTCAGTGAGTTTATCTAGGTTGTATTGAGGCCAGAGGCATTTTTATTGCATTCTTATATTCACAACTCACTCTTCTCCATCAATCCTCTTAGCCAGCTCACTGTCAGACTCACACAGTTAGAACTGATGGGCTCAGTGTAACACCAAGAGTCGACCGGCCATATGCTTTCCTTCTGGGTTGCAATCATTCCGTGATTTTTCTTCCCCAAGAAGCTGTTTGAGGCTGGTTGGATGGGCCAGTTGAAAATTTCCAAACTAAGATGGATGAGGTTTTTGTCAGCCAAGGATGTCTAGAGTTACAGAAGCAAGAAGTGGGTAGATGAAGTTTAGATACAAAACATCCACAATCTAATCGAACAGGCCTGAGGCCCTACCTCTGTTCAGTTTGCATTGGGCCTCTTGATACGTCCCCTGTTCTTGAGCCAGACTTGGAGCCAATGAATCTGGCAGCAGTGTGTTACTGTTGCTGCCAGAACCAGGAAGCTGAATGGGTGTGGTGATACACCACTATACTTCCCTAGCATTGTACATAGTTATTGTTATAACCTGCCTACTTACGATTGGCTGGGGACTAATGACTATCCCACAATCCTGTGGGAGTATGAGCTTCCCCAATGAGGGGGGCGGAGAAACCATTAGTAAACTCCTAGTATAAATAAGCTGGCCAGTTCAGGAACCAGGAGGAAGGAGTATGTAGCAAGGGAAGTTACTGCTACTGTTATGTATATATGTTATAGTAAATAAATGTTATTACTTTGTATCCTTAAAACTCGTGCTGGATTCTTTGTGGCCCTCACAAAACTGGCGACGAAGGTAAAAGTGAATAGCTGTCTACACTGCTGAAGCCACCTCCCTGGATTTTTGTTGGATACAGGTTGGAAGTTGTTTTCTATTATACCATGCCTCTGTACGGACGTTTGGATGTTTTTGAAGCTGCGCTGGAAAGCTGGAACCAGTACACACAACGGATGCGTTACTATTTCCGGGCAAACAATATCACCGAAAACGAGCGCCAGGTGGTCATATTGCTCACCGCCTGCGGCCCGCATACGTTTGGGGTGATTAGGAGCCTTACGTACCCAGCTGCGCCGGACACCAAAACGTTTGATGAACTTGTGAATATAGTGGGGCAACACTTTAACCCAACCCCGTCCACAATAGTCCAGCGTTACCGGTTTAATACCGCTGAGAGGACCCCTGGAGAATCCCTTGCCGATTTTCAATCCAGGCTACACAGGATTGCGGAGTACTGTGACTATGGTGAGACCGTGTCAGAAATGTTACGCGACCGTTTGGTTTGCGGTATTAACAATGCGGCCACCCAGAGAAAGTTGTTAGCGGAGCCAACATTGACTTTTCAACAGGCAATACAAATAGTCTTGTCCCGAGAGAGCGCAGAGTGAGGAGTACAGGAGCTACAGGGAATGGAAGTGCATGCCTTGGGGCGCAACCCTTTCCGTCCAAAAACGTCCCCCCGCACTCCTGCGGTACCTTGGGCGAGGCAACGTCCGGACCGACGCCAGTGGCCATCGGACATTCCTCCCCGAAGGGAGCCTTCTCCAGAGCCAATGGATGAGGAGCCATGTCCGTGTCAGACTTGTAGGCGCCGACCCAGTCACGGACGGCGGTCCTGGGGACGCCAGAGGCGCCGTCATTCCGACCGAAACTGGGACCAGCCCAGGGGCCGTAACTGGGACCAGCCCAGAGGTCGTACCTTCCATGTGGATGAACCTGCGGCGACTACTCCTGAGGACGTGGAGACGGAGGACGACTGCCTGCAGTTGCATTGTGTGGCAGCTCCCTGTGTGGCCCCCATTAAGGTGACAGTACGGGTCAATGGCCACCCGCTTGAGATGGAGTTGGATACTGGCGCAGCGGTCTCCGTGATCGCCCAGAGGACATTTGACCGCATCAAGCAGGGTATACAGACCCTTACATTAACTGACTCACAGGCCAGGTTGGCCACCTACACGGGGGAACCACTGGACATTGCAGGAACTACAATGACCCCTGTTGTCTATGGACGCCAGGAGGGGCGTTTCCCACTTATCGTGGTGCGCGGCCATGGGCCCAGCCTGTTGGGTCGGGACTGGTTGCGCCATTTGCGGTTGCAATGGCAGCACATCCTCCAAACAGTTTCTGAAGGGTTGACTGAGGTGCTAGGACGATACCCAGATGTATTCCAGCCTGATTTGGGGAAAATAAAAGGGGCCGCAGCCCGTATCCAAGTTGAACCAGGAGCCACGCCGCGCTATTTCCGGGCACGCCCAGTGCCTTGCGCCTTGCTCGAGAAGGTAGAAGGGGAGCTCACTCGTTTGGAGAGTTTGGGTGTTATCAGGCCCGTCCGTTTTGCTGACTGGGCAGCACCAATTGTACCTGTAATGAAGCCAGATGCCACAGTTCGCTTGTGTGGCGACTATAAACTTACAGTGAATACAGTTTCCCGGCTCGACCGATATCCAACGCCTCGCATAGAGGATCTCTACGCGAAACTTGCAGGTGGACTCTCGTTCACAAAATTAGATATGAGTCACGCCTACCTGCAGTTGGAGCTGGACCCTGCCTCCCGACCATATGTAACGATTAATACACACCGGGGCCTGTATGAATATACACGGTTGCCCTTTGGAGTATCCTCTGCCTGCGCAATTTTTCAACGTGTTATGGAGGGCATTTTGAGAGGTTTACCACGTGTGGCTGTCTACCTAGATGACGTTTTGATTACAGGGACGTCGGAGCAAGAACATTTGGAAAATCTGGAGGCTGTCCTTAGACGCCTTTCGGAGGCTGGAGTCCGTTTACGTCGCACAAAGTGCGTATTTCAGGCAAAGGAAGTAGTCTACCTAGGTTATCGGGTGGACCGCGAAGGTCTGCACCCCGTCGCAGAGAAGGTGCGTGCAATTCAACATGCCCCGACTGACACTTCGCATCTTCGTTCTTTTCTCGGTCTCGTAAACTATTACTGGAAATTCCTCCCCAATCTGGCAACTACACTGGCCCCTTTGCACCTTCTGCTAAAGAAATATCACACCTGGGTTTGGGGTCAGCCGCAAGAAACCGCTTTCCGGCGGTTAAAGCAACAATTGTCGTCGTCTGAGTCACTAACCCACTATGATCCTGGAAAACCTTTGCTCGTCACATGTGATGCATCCCCGTATGGTATTGGGGCCGTCCTGTCCCACAAGATGGAGAACGGGGCCGAGCGACCGATAGCTTTCGCCTCCCGCACATTGACTGCAGCGGAGAAAAAGTACGCGCAGATCAAGAAGGAGGGCCTGGCAGTGGTTTTTGCGGTGAAACGCTTCCACCAGTACGTGTACGGGCGCCATTTCACTATCGTGACTGATCATAAGCCCCTGCTGGGACTTTTCAGAGAGGATAAGCCAATACCGCCCATTGCTTCTGCACGGATCCAGCGCTGGGCTTTGTTGCTTGCTGCATACGAGTATTCTCTGGAGCACAAACCAGGTACGCAGATAGCAAATGCAGACGCACTGAGCCGATTGCCTTTATCGACCGGCCCCATGTCGACCCCCACGACCGGTGAGGTGGTTGCAACCCTAAATGTTATGGACACCTGGCCTGTCACGGCATCACAGATCCGTGAGTGGACCCAGACGGAGCCAGTCCTGTCAAAGTTTCGGCACATAGTCCTGTATGGTGGGCAGCATAGACAGCTCCCAGGCGAGTTGCGGGCATTTTCCTCCAAGCTGTCAGAATTCAGCGTGGAAGACGGCATCCTCTTGTGGGGGACGCGTGTGATTGTCCCGGAAAAAGGCCAGGAGCTGATATTATCAGACTTGCACAACGGGCATCCAGGCGTGACCAAAATGAAAATGTTGGCCCGGAGTTATGTCTGGTGGCCAGGCCTCGACACCGACATTGAGAATGTGGCCCAAAACTGCTCCATTTGCCAGGAGCATCAGATGCTTCCGCCGTCCGCGCCCCTACATCACTGGGAATGGCCAGGGCGGCCTTGGGCATGCTTGTATGCAGATTTCGCAGGCCCTTTTCAAGGATCCATGTTCCGTCTACTAATTGACGCCCAGTCCAAATGGCTAGAGGTGCATAAGATGCAGGGGACAACGTCCTGCGCAACAATTGAAAAGATGCGTTTATCGTTTAGTACGCATGGCCTCCCCGAGGTGCTGGTCACGGATAATGGCACTCCATTCACGAGTGAGGAGTTTGCGAGGTTCATAAAGATGAACGGCATACGCCATATCCGCACTGCCCCTTACCACCCGGCTTCAAATGGGTTGGCAGAGCGCGCAGTGCAGACATTCAAAAGAGGCCTAAAGAAGCAGTCTTCCGGATCAATGGACACGAGACTGGCTCGCTTTTTGTTTACGTACAGGACCACCCCCCATGCAGTGACTGGGGTAGCTCCCGCAGAACTCCTAATGGGCCGGAGACTCCGCACCCGCCTTAGTATGGTTTTCCCGGACATTGGCGCAAAGGTACGCCGCATACAAGAACGGCAGGGACAGGGATTTTCTCGGCATCGGCCGATTCGGCAGTTTGCGCCCGGTGACCCAGTATTCGTTCGGAATTTTGCTGGTGGTGCCCAATGGGTTCCTGGTGTAATCTTTCGCCAAACGGGCCCTATATCTTACCAGGTGCAAGCCCAGGGTCGTCTCCAGCGAAAACATGTAGACCACGTTCGGTCCAGAAGATCATCCCCTCAAAAGATTCCCCGCCCCCGGAGCTCATTTCAACAGCCGCAGAGACCAGAGACAAGGGAAGGTAGTCCTCACAATCTTCCACTGGTGCCTCACTCGAAGCCTGCGCAGGTCGTTATGGGACCGAATGGAGATAGAGACGCTGACATGACGGAGGCAGCAGACTCTGACTCCGAGATGGAGACACAGGATGCATCAGATGCCGCCTGATCCAGCGACGCGTGCAAATGGATTCCGGCCTGTGGCCAAACGAGTCTGACGCCCTCCTTCGCCAGGGTCTTCGGTGGATTCCTTGGACTTTGGGGTGGAGGGATGTTATAACCTGCCTACTTACCATTGGCTGGGGACTAATGACTATCCCACAATCCTGTGGGAGTATGAGCTTCCCCAATGAGGGGGGGCGGAGAAACCACTAGTAAACTCCTAGTATAAATAAGCTGGCCAGTTCAGGAACCAGGAGGAAGGAGTATGTAGCAAGGAAAGTTACTGCTACTGTTATGTATATATGTTATAGTAAATAAATGTTATTATTTTGTATCCTTAAAACCCGTGCTGGATTCTTCGTGGCCCTTACAAAAGTTATATAATAGTTGTGTGTAACGTGGCCCTGTAATCCTGTGTATTGTACTGTAGCTCTGTAGAGGTTCGGTCACCTGTATGTAACGTGACCTGGCCACGGAGAGCTCCGCCTTGGCCACTCCCCCGGGAGTTAGGTATAAGACCCAGCTTCTGAGACCTGACCTATTTTGTCTGGGGTCGTCTGTGTCGGGTAAGCTTCCTATGTAGTGTATTAAAGCCTTGGTTAAAGTCTCACACGTCTTTGTGGTTCTTGACGCTTAGTGCATCAATGGGGCAATCAGGTTTCCAAGTGGAGCTACATCTCAGTGATATATATTGCAAAGGACAACCTGATATGTTCCTTTTTGGATCTTTTCATTGTCAAAGAACTGTGTGTGTGTGTGTGTGTGTGTGTGTGTGTGTGAATGATTGCAGCTGCTGTACTTGTGGAATCTGTCTTGCATGATATAAACAGCATTGGGAGTCCAAGCCTATTACAGAATCCTTCCTATTTAGAGCAGCTGTTTTATATAGGGGTCATTAATCAGCCCTGAATACAGCAGTGCAGAGATCAGCTACCAGACTTCCAGAAGCCACTAACAGTGAGGCATTAAATGACCATTTAGCCCTTGGATCATGAAGAGGGCAGAGAAGAAATAATTTAGTGTCTCAGTCTAATTTGCATCTTCAACGCACAATAACTTGAAGCTCCAAACTTTACACTAACCATTGGCATTGAACTGAGCAGGAAAGTTCAGAATAATCAAGTCATTAATTATACACTCTTGTGGGACAGCACGGTGGCGCAGTGGTTAGTGCTGCTGCCTCACGGCGCCGAGGTCCCAGGTTCGATCCCACCCCTGGGTCACTGTCCATGTGGAGTTTGCCCATTCTCCCCGTGCTTGCGTGGGTTTCGCCCCCACAACCCAAAGATGTGTAGGGTAGGTGGATTGGCCACGCTAAATTGCCCCTCAATTGGAAATATGAATTGGGTACTCTAAATTTAAAAATGAAATTATACATTTGAGTGCAGTTTTACTGACTTCGATTTACAAATTCACAACTTCAAACCAACCCTTCTCGCTCAGTGTCACACAGGCTGAAATCATCTTCAGTTTAAGAAAACCTCCCCTTAATATTCACGCCCTCCCCACCCACCCACACACATGCGCACACAACCCTTGTCCCCGAGACGGTGACTCAAGCCAAGGTATGCTTCAAAGGTGCCCGCAGTCGCCCAGTACTTTATTAAAATAGCCATCGTTCGTGGGTGAGCTTTAGTAGATAGTTACGATAGGTTATTCCACCATCGGGGACTTACAGCTAAACCCAACCAGATCTTTGCTCCTATCAACGGACACAAAATATTCCGTCGATCAGATGTGGGGTTCTCCAGCTACCTCAGCACAAGGTCCCTTTTGTACAAATGCAATAGCCGGACAGATTGACCACACACAAAGCATTTTTGTTTGTGCATGCAACCTGTTTTTTGAATGCCCCACTCCCAGTAATTTTGAATTGGCCGGGCGATCTCTTCCACAACAGAAGATAAGTTCACTTGATCTGAGTTACATATTCCTGTTCTTCTGTCAAGACACTGAGGGTGATTATGGTGGCCTAGTTTGCCTCAGGAATGGTACACAGAATGGAGACAGCAGGAAGGGAGGGATAAATATAAGTGTAACTTTGCCCCAGCACCGACACCTGTCACATCCAGGTGATGGATCTTATCATCGCAAAGGGTTTTATCAAGTTTATCCTTTTTATGCAGATTGAATATTCAACCAAACAAAACATTCTATGAGCACAGATATAAATAGAAAGGTATTTAGATTCTGGAGATTGAGTAATTAATTAATCAATTAATCCCCCCAACATTGCAAAACGGGTTTCCGCGTGACCAAACTCTGAGTCACATTGTATTGTTTAGCTATTGTTATAATTGATAATAATATGTTCAGTCAGAGTTGCTTATAGTGACTGCCAACTGTATTCATCGAGAAGCAGAAACTACCATGATTAAAGAATATATTTTTTGACAGGTTGCGTGGGTGTCTGTTGGAAGCAATGGTTTGCTTTATTTTATCTTATCAAATCTATTGTCTCAGAAGATTAGCTGCCATCAACTGCGAGTATTTGTTTTAGTTCATCAGGAATCTTGGCCCTCACCAACAAATAAAAACAGATCACATGCTTTCTAAGCTGCAGACGCAGCAGCCTACAATCCCTTCCACCTCCATGGAAACCCTCACCATGTTTGAAATTCAGACTTATCACATCTATTGCTTTCTAGGATCTCTAAGTTGTGGAAAATGCTATCTTAGACTTTAAATCCCAAGGTTAGCATTGACTCACCACTACTTGATTTCTCTTATCTCCTCTCCTGTTCTTTTCAAACCTGCTGCTGTCCAAGGCAGCAGGTTTGCATATTTATCCCTCCCTTCCTGCTGTCTCCATTCTGTGTACCATTCCTGAGGCAAACTAGGCCCCATAATCACCCTCAGTGTCTTGACAGAAGAACAGGAATATGTAACTCAGATCAAGTGAACTTATCTTCTGTTGTGGAAGAGATCGCCCGGCCAATTCAAAATTACTGGGAGTGGAGCATTCAAAAACCTGTTCTTTTCAAACCTGCTGCTGTCCTCGATTTCTCTCCAGCGAAAATTCCAATGTGTGACTCTCACAAATGTGCGCGTGGCCTGGTGTCCCTCAGCGAGTAGCACAGGAAAGATCTGCCGGGTTCCTTCTTCTGATCCTGTTGAGACTCCCACACCAATCTCGCCATCCCGTTAAAATCTCCCTCATTCGGACTTCCGGTGGCGGCTATGAAGGCGTAAGTCGCACATTTGGTGGCTCCCGCTCTGGTCGGACTTTTGGACCTTTTCCCCCGATTTTCTACCGGACTTGAATTGTAAACCTGATGACAGAGGCAATTGTGTACTGAATTCCCACATCGGCGCATGGAGAGAAGGACTAGAAATGCTTGTAAAGGCAGAAACAGAAAGACAGAGAAGACTTGGGCTGAAGCTGCAGCAGGAGACAGCATGGCGGAGGACCGGACCTCTGGTTTGTCGACCCAGCGGTCAACGGAGCAGCTGGTGCAAGTTATTCAGGAAGGCTTCGCTAAGCAGAAACGGGACTGCTTGGACCCGATCAATTGAGCAGCTGGAGCTTAGATTGGATGCCCAAGATCAGGCGATCCAGAAAGTAGTGAAGGCGCTGGCTGAGCAGGAGGAACATCAAACTGCGGAGGAGTTGGAGGTGGGGATGCTGAGAGACCAGCAGAAGAAGCTCCTGGAGAAGGTGGAGGACCTAGAGAATAGAGGCCGCCGGCCAAACTTGAGAATCGTTGGGCTCCTGGAGGGGTCCGAAGGAGCGGACGCTGGGGCATACATCGCGGACATGTTTGAGAAGCTGTTGGGGAATGGGGCATTCTCCCGCCCCTTGGAGGTGGACAGGGCTCACAGAGCACTCGCAAGGAAGCCACAAATGGGGGACCCTCCAAGGGCAATGGTGGTGAGATTCTACAGGTACTTGGATAAGGAGCGCATTCTACAGTCGGCCAAGCAGACACGGAGATGTAAGTGGGACAACAGTATCCTGCGGGTTTACCAAGACCTGAGTGTGGAGGTGGCCAGGAGAAGAGCAGGCTTCAACCAGATTAGGTTGATCCTTTTTAAGAAAAAGGTGAAGTTCGGACTATTGCATCAGGCCCGTCTCTGGGTCACGCACGAGGAACAGCACTTTTATTTCGAGTCGCCTGAGGACGCGCTGGACTTCGCGAAATGGAAAGGACTGGTGGTGGACTGAGGACTTTTGAACTTTGCCGCAACGTTCATGTTTTTTATTTTTTTTGTTTTATTTTTCTGTTCTTTTAAAAAAAGGTTTCTAGTCTTTCATTTTGTGGCAGCTGTTTGTAATGCCTTTTGCATTGATTTGGGATCAGCGGTAGAGCTGAGTGAGTTAAGGTTTTCATTTGCACTGTTGGGGGATGGAGGTGTGCTTGTTCAGATCTTGGTGTTTTTCTGTCAGGCAATTGTGTGGGGATTGTTTGATGTTGGAGTATGTTTGTATGAGCAGGGGGAGGGAACAATAGGTGGGAGACTATCCGGCACCAGGGATGGGGGCCACCAAGCTATCTGTGCGGGCTAGCTCACAGAAGCACAGTGGGGGTGTGTGCATATGTTCGGTTTAGTAAAGGGGTTGGGTTACAGAGTGTTGTTACTAGGGGGGGGGGTAAATGTTCTGCTGACGAGGGAAGGACTTGGGCTACGGGACAGAGAGGAGGTTGGGGGCGGAGGCTGCCTGGGGCCGGACCGGTGGAGGCACGGAGCATGGGCTGGAGGTGGGCCCAAAAAAGGGGATGGCTGATCGGCGAAGGGGGGAGGGGGCAATGAGCCCCCCAACTAGGCTGATCACCTGGAATGTTCGAGGGTTAAATGGGCCGGTCAAGAGGGCACGTGTGTTCGCGCATCTTAGGGGACTGAAGGCGGACGTGGTAATGTTGCAGGAGACGCACCTTAGAGTAACTGACCAGATTAGATTGAGGAAAGGCTGGGTCAGTCAGGTCTTTCACTCGGGACTAGACTCAAAGACTAGATGGGTTGCGATCCTGATCAATAAGTGAGTGGGGTTTGAGGCGGGTAGAATAGTCTCGGATGTGGAAGGTCGGTACATTATGGTCAGTGGGAAACAGGAGGGCGTGCAGGTGGTATTAGTAAATGTGTATGCGCCAAATTGGGATGATGTGGAGTTTATAAAGAGGATGCTGGGAAAGATACCAGACCTGGACTCACACAGGTTGGTCATGGGAGGGGACTTCAACACAGTTATTGAACCTGGCTTGGACCGGTCAGGCTCGAAAACGGGCAGGGTGCCAGCAATGGCAAAGGAACTAAAAGGGTTCATGGAGTAGATGGGGGGGGGGGATCCATGGAGATTTGGGCAGCCGAGGGTGAAGGAGATCTCCTTTTACTCACACGTGCATAAAGTGTACTCCCGGATTGATTTCTTTATTTTGAGCAGGGCCTTGCTGGCTGTGGTGGTGGACACGGGGTACTCGGCGATCACAATCTCAGACCATGCTCCGCACTGGGTTGACCTGCAGGTCAGTAAAGACAGTAACCAGCGCCCACACTGGAGGTTGGATGTGGGACTTCTGGCTAACGAAGGGGTGTGCGGGCGGTTGAGGAAATGTATTCAGAACTACCTGCAGATCAATGACACGGGGGAAATTTCGGCAGCGGTGGTGTGGGAAGCACTGAAGGCGGTGGTCAGAGGGGAGCTGATACCGATGCGGGCCCATAGGGAGAAGGTGGACAGGGCAGAGATGGACGGACTGGTGAAGGAGATACTACAGATCGATAGGAGGTATACGGAGACCCCAGAGGCAAGGCTTTTAAGGGAACGGCAGAGGCTACAGGCGGAGTTCAGCTTGTTCACCACAGGGAGAGCAGTGGAGCAGCTGAGAAAGGTGAGGGGGGCGATCTATGAGCATGGAGAGAAGGCCAGCAGAATGCTTGCACAGCAGCTCAGAAAAAGGGAGGCAGCCAGGGAGATAGGGAAAATAAATGACGGAGATGGAACCTGGTTGGAGATTCAGCAGGGGTGAATAACACGTTTAGGGATTTCTACAGTAGGCTGTACAGGTCGGAACCGCCGGAGGGGATGAGGCGCTTCTTGGAGGGGCTGAATTTCCCGAAGGTGGACGGGGAGCTGGTAGAAGAGCTGGGGACCCCGATCGGGTTGGATGAGATAGCGGAGGGTCTGAAGGCCATGCAGTCGGGTAAAGCCCCGGGGCCGGACGGGTACCCAGTGGAGTTTTATAAAATGTTCTCTGAGATATTGGGGCCGGTGTTGATGAGGATGTTCAATGAGGCAAGGGAAAGAGGGGTGCTGCCCCCGACGATGTCACAGACCATGATTTCGCTGATTCTGGAGCTGTGTAGGTCCTACAGGCCGATATTCCTGTTGAATGTGGATGCCAAATTGCTGGCCAAAATTTTGTCCTCCAGGATTGAGGATAATGTTCCGGATGTTAGTGGGGAGGACCAGACGGGTTTGTTAAGGGTAGGCAGTTGGTGGCCACTGAAAGAAGTTTGTTGAACGTGATCATGATGCCCCCGGAAGGTAGGGAGGTGGAAGTAGTGATCGCAATGGATGCAGAAAAGGCTTTTGATCGGATAGAATGGGATTATCTGTGGGAGGTACTGGGGCGGTTCGGATTTGGGCTGGGCTTTATTGACTGGGTCAGGTTGCTGTATCAGGCTCCAGTGGAAAGCGTACAGATGAATAGGACAACATCGGACTATTTTAGACTGCATTGGGGGACGAGGCAGGGATGCCCCCTCTCCCCACTGTTGTTCGCGCTAGCTATAGAGCCATTGGCAATTGTTCTGAGAGCCTCAAGGGGCGGGAAGGGACTGGTCCAGAGGGGGGGTGGAGCACAGAGTCTCGCTCTATGCAGACGACCTGCTTCTGTATGTATCGGATCCAATAGAGGGGATGGAAAAAATCATGAGGATTCTAGGGGAATTTGGCCAGTTTTCGAGATATAAGCTAAATATGGGGAAAAGTGAGATGTTTGCGGTCCAGGTGAGGGGACAGGAGAGGCGACTGGGGAAGCTGCTGCTTAGATTAGAAGGGGGAAACTTTAGGTACCTAGGCATTCAAGTGGTGCGGGAATGGGACCGGCTGCATAAATTAAACCTGGCCCGGCTAGTAGACCAAATGAAGGACGATTTCCGGAGATGGGATGCGCTTCCGTTGTCACTGGCTGGGAGTGTGTAGACAGTGAAGATGACGGTCCTCCCGAGATTCCTGTTTGTATTTCAGTGTCTCCCCATCTTTATTCCGCGGTCCTTTTTTAAACGGGTCAACAAAGTGATCACTGGCTTTGTCTGGGCGGGCAAGACCCCGCAAGTAAGGAAGGTAATGCTTGAGCGGAGTCGGGTAGAGGGCGGGCTGGCGCTGCCACATTTTAGTAACTATTACTGGGCTGCAAATATAGCCATGATCAGGAAGTGGGTGGTGGGGGAGGGGTCGGGATGGGAGCGTATGGAGGCGGCTTCATGCAAGGGCACCAGTCTGGTGGCGTTGATAACTGCGCCTCTGCTGTTCTCGCCGGCGCGGTACTCCACCAGCCCCGTGGTGGTGGCAGCCCTGAGAGTCTGGGGGCAATGGAGGAGGCATGCGGGAGCAGAGGGAGCATCGGTCTGGTCCCCAATCTGTAATAATCAACGGTTTGCCCCGGGAAGTATGGATGGGGAGTTCCGGATATGGCGGAGAGCAGGGATAGAGAGAATGGGGGATATGTTTATAGAGGGGAGCTTTCCGAGTATGAGGGCGCTGGAGGAGAAGTTTGGTTTGGCGAGGGGAAACAAATTTAGGTACCTGCAGGTGCTGGACTTCCTATGTAAACAGGTGTCAACCTTCCCGCACCTACCGCTAAGGGGGATTCAGGACAGGGTAGTTTCCAGAGGGTGGATAGGAGAAGGGAGAGTCTCTGACATTTACAAGGAACTTATGGGGTCAGAGGAGACGCAGACCGAGGAGCTGAAGCGCAAGTGGGAGAAGGAGCTGGGAGGAGAGATAGAGGATGATCTATTGGCAGATGCGTTGAGTAGAGTCAACGCGTCCACAACATGTGCCAGGCTCGGCCTGATACAATTCAAGGTCATTCATCGGGCTCACATGACAGTGGCCCGGATGAGCAGATTCTTTGGGGTGGAAGACAGGTGAGCAAAATGTGCGGGAGGGCCACTGAACCATGTCCACATATTCTGGACATGTCCGAAGCTTAGGGGATCTTGGCAGGGGTTTGTGGACGTCATGTCCACGGTGTTAAAAACGAGGGTGGCGCTGAATCCAGAGCTGGCGATTTTCGGGGTGTCGGAAGACGCGGGAATCCAGGAGGAGAAAGAAGCAGACGTTCTGGCCTTTGCTTCCCTGGTAGCCTGGAGACGGATGCTATTAGCATGGAAGGACTCAAAGGCCCCGAAGTCAGAGACCTGGCTATCGGACATGGCTAGCTTTCTCTGTTTGGAGAAAATCAAGTTCGCTTTGAAAGGATCACTGTTTGGGTTCGCCCGGAGGTGGCAACCGTTCGTTGAGACTTCTTTGTGGAAAATTAATCGTCAGCAGAAGGTGGGGGGGGGGGTTAGTTTAGCTTAGAGTAGGGGGTTAATAAAGGTGGGACCTGTAAGGAAGGGAGACGGCTTTTGCACTATGTTTATAGATTCATGTACATTGTTTGTTTTGTTGTTGTTACAATACCAAAAATACCTCAATAAAATGTTTATGAAAAAAAAAAATCTCCCTCATTCTGTCTCCCATTGCAACAGCGTGACATTATTTGCACACCTGCCACCAGGACTCCCTCAATGAGGTCCATGATGGGTTTTTAAAGATGGGGCTCGGGTCCACGTGTCCGAGGAGCTGGGCTGCCCTTAATACCTGGTCTGCGGAAGGAGGCAGATTGATGGGCAAGTGGGCTTTTATCCTTCTGGGCCTTCTTGGGTTGATATGGTTGAGTGAACAAAACCCAATTCCCCGCGTGACAATTCCCGTACAGAGCTGCTGTTTTATCCCAGCTTCACATTTCATGTTAGTATGAAACCAGGGGAACCTTGACCTAGTTACAAAGAAATACATTCAATGCTCTGCATGTGCCTCGCAGGATATCTGTACATCTGGCGGGTGGCATGATCCATCCGTCTAGCTCATTCTCTGTAGAAATATTTATGCAATTTTCTGCGCAATGTTCTCCGGCCTCCCAGCTGCGTGTTTCTTGGCGGAGGGAGGTGGCGGGGTTCTTTGCCCCCACCGCTGTCAGTGGGAACTCCCACTGGAGCCACAACATACCGGCGGGTCACTCATGGACCTCCGCCTGCCACCACTGGTGTTCACCCAGTGACGGGCGGGGGAGTCTATACGTGGAAAGCCTAAATGGCTCCCTCATTCAAAGGCACTTCATGCTTAATTGATTGAACTGGCATTGGGAAGTGGTGGGGGGTGGGCACCCCCCTTCATTTCTTAGAACCTCACCTTCTCCCACAATCCCTATCCTGCCCTCACTTATCTGTGGCCTGGGCCCCTCGACAGTTCTAGGCCTCTGTTGGGTGTCTTACTGGCAGCTGCCACCTGCTCCCAGTGGCAATGACAGGCAATGGAGAACTGTCGGCCTCTGATTGGCTGGCATATCTCGGCGAGCTTGCTGCGATTTCTGACCATGTGGCCCTGACACTGGTCCCCAGCTGGACTCCAGGGAAGAATGAGGGGGAGAGAGGAAAAAAGAAAGAAAGGGTGAAAGTAAGGCATAGATGACTGAGGAGGAGACAGATGCATATTAAGTGCATGAGCAAAGGATACAGAGAATTTATGGGTGAAAAGTAATGTCCATACACAATAGAGATGAGCGAGAGAGTGTAAGAGGGCATATAAGAGAACAGTGAGGCACATTGGGAGATAGGAGAGTGGGTCGCCATAGAAATTCCGCCTTACGATGGAGATGTACAATGTGAAGTTGTATTTTATTGAGAGATAGAATATTCAAAGACAGCAAAAGAGAGAGAGGGAGAGGAAAGTTCCATCCCGTCACACTTTAAAAAAACATCATGTACAGGATGTAGGCATCATGGTTAGTCCAGCATTTACTGCCCATCCCAAGTTGCCCTTCAGAAGATGGTGGTGAGTTGCCTTCTTGAACCGCTGCAGTCCCTGAGATGTAGGTACACCCACAGTGCTGTTGGGGAGGGAATTCCAGGATGTTGCTCCTGCGACAGCGAAGGAACGGCGATATATTTCCAAGTCAGGATGGGTTTGGAAGGTGCTGTCTAAGGAACCTTGGCGAGTTACTGCAGTGCATCTTGTAGGTGGTACACACGGCTGCCACTGTCCGATGGTGGAGGGTTTGAATGTTTGTTGAAGAGGGAAGCAGGCTGTTTTGTCCTGGATGGTGTTGAGCTTCTTGAGTGTTGTTGGGGCTGTATTATCCAGGAAGTGGATAGTATTCTATTACACTCCTGACTTGTGCTTCTGCAAAGTGTTTTCAAATCAAATTCTCCCCAACTGTTTATACTGAAAGACCCGATAGCGACCATGCCACTGCATGTTCGGTCCATTATTACATTCAACAAAAGCAAGCGTATATCAGTGACGAGTGACTAGCTGTGAACAGTGCTGAGAAGCAAGGGGGGAAAACCATTTCATCCTTGAGTTCTGAAGACTGCAATGTCTTTGAAGCTCTGTAAGATAACAGGGTCAATGACATGAGGAAAGTGTTTAATCCTCAAGTGAAGAGAGAACCCTGGATTAGTGTTGGGATTATCTTCAGTGGCCTGACTTTCACTTTCTTGACACTGGCTTCTGGTTATAGGGATGAGAGGAAACAAAATGGATCAATAGCTATTTGAGTTTGTGTGTTCAAGGATATGAGAGATAACACACCTGTGCTGCAGGCAAACAGCATCATTTCCTTCTGGACTCGGGATAATTTAATAACAGCTCATGGAAAAGATCTAAGTTATGCAAAAAAACCGAACTGAATTAGTCAGCACCAGAAACGTATTTGCTGATCAATATTTGGTGTTTAAGACTGATGTTCCCAAAAGACTGGGTTGTGAAGTAGAGAGAAAACCCCTTGTGTGGTGTGAAATCCAATAGAAACATTTGTATTAAGGAATATAAAACATGGCATCACCTAGGACAGATTATTGACACGTGTTCCTACCTGCCCAAAATTCTAGATTGTCTCCTTGGGAAACATGCATGTTGAGCTTCCGAATCCTAATGGACACCTTGGTTTGTGGCTGCATCAAGCTGGGCGTACATCCTCGGTGTTGCGAAGAATGTGTCTGATCACACTGCCATGCCACCTGTCCCTCGTGGAGTATTTTATGCAGAGAAACAACCTTTGACCACAAGTCCATCAGGCAGTGGTCTGCACGCAACGTCCCAGATGCCTTCCGGCAAATGGACATGGTAGATCCTGTCGGATGGTTCTCTGAGCAGACTGTCAATGTCGTTTGGTGGAATGCCTCATTGGCAGAATTTTCAAACAAGCACCAAGACCTGTCTTGGCTGATGGTAAGGAAGGCCCTCCCCGCCAGATCCTTCCTACACCCCCAGTGTCTCATCCCATCCGCACACTGCCCTCGAGGTGACTGTGGTGGGGCAGAGACCGTTGTCCACCTCCTTGTGGAATGTGCCTTTGCAAAGACGGTCCGGCAAGAGATGAAGTGGCTTCTGTCACGGTTCATCCCGAGCAGCTCCGTGACTCAGGACTCTGTGATCCACGGGCTGTTCCGAGGGACGCACATCCAGATAAACACCAGCTTGCTGGAGGATCGTCAACTTGGTGAAAGATGCTCTTTGGTCTGCCTGATAAATCACTGTCTGGTTTGACTGTACACCACGGCAAAACAGATAGATCAGCAGAGCCCAGATCGTGAGTTTCTTGGTGGCACCGTTCGGTGTTGGCGGGATGCTCTGCACCCGCCGGTTGTCAATGGGATTTCCCATTGAAGCCACCCCACGTCGCCAAGAATTATTGGAGATTTTAGCCGTGAGGTAGATATGTTATCGAGGCCTCCCGATTTGAGAATCCATGGATTGTATCACAGACAGCTGCTCAGAATGCCCAACGGTCTTTTCCATAGAAAGGACAAAATATTGGAATACACAAACTGGGAACTTACAGCAGGGGGTGGCTGATTTAAGCACACATAAGGAAGCTGTAGGTGGGACAACTAAAGTCGAAAATAGTGGGGGAATTAACTTTACCCTCCCCCCTCCCCAGTCAGCGTATTTGCAGCAGGGGTCGGTAAAATAGGAGAGGTGGCTTTCCTGTCTACCCCAGGCGTCCGCATAATATAATCGACAATCGACGGGTAAGGCATCTGCCAGCCTGCCTGCCTTTAGACCTACTGAGGCCTAAAACTGGCCATTTAATGCTAATATTATGTGGAGTTGGAGAAGGCAGATCCAAGAAGGACAGCCCATCATCATCTCTGGTGGGAAGGTGGGAAGAAAAGGGGGGTAACTCTTTTGGGGGGATGCCCTGTTCCTATTGGGGCCCTACCCCCAAGATGCCAGCCAGCCTCTGAGCCTCCCTCCTGGGTCCTCCAGAAGCCCGCCTCAGTCTGGTATCCATTTTGCCTTCCTTCTCGGGGCTCCTTTGTGGTCACTGCTGAGTTGTGGCGTTGCTGGGACTGCTCGCTGCCAGCAAATTTGATTTGCAGACAGCTCTCGAGGGCAGAACTTCCTTTCCTTGAGCGACGGAAGTCTCACAGCTACCTCATTAATGTCACCCTCTATTATTCTTTGTGAGGCATCCCCTTTTAAAGTTGATCAGGGTTTTGGGGGCGGGGGGATTTGGCAGAGAGGTTGCGGGGAAGGTGGGTAGCAAGCAATATGCTCCAACCCCCCCAGACACACAGACACACACCCTGTCAAATTCAGGAAGGGAGGTTGGAAACACAGTCTGAGAGAATTCGACAAGGAGGTGGTGGGAAGCAGCAGCAAAGGCTCAACATAGGAAGAAGAGAGACAGCAGCAACTCAGATAAACTGTGCAATAAGGACAAATGGAGATTGTGGTATTATCCCAGCCAATAGATGGATGGTGTGCGACCTCCAACCAGCAGGTGGTGGTGCAGACACACCATGCGGTGTTAAGACCATGGTCATGTGACCAGAGACTCCCATAAAAGTGGAGACACATCCAGCCATCACCAGATGGTTATAGGAGATGGTAGTAAGACATACAGGTGAACAGTCATGCTAGGTGTTGTTCCAGAGAAGTACAAAACAACTCCATGATAACTTGCTCTGTGACAGATCGCGGTCTTACCACATGTGATTTAATAAAGATTCTGGTTTGGACAAGTCAAGGTGTTTGGTGGTTTCCTTTCACGGCAGAGAAGACCAAACACAACAGGGATGTTGTGGGGAGTGGGGGAATAGATTGGGAAGAAGAACAAGCAGACAACTGTATTTTCCATTAAGTTATTCTTTCATGAAATGTGGACATCATTGGCAAGGCCAGCATTTAATGCCCTTCCCTAATTTCCCTTGAACAGAGTGGCAGAGGGCAGTTAAGTGCCAACCACATTGCTGTGGGTCTGGAGTCACGGGTAGGCCAGACCGCGTAAGTACGGCAGATTTCCTCCCCGAGCGGAGGTTAGTGAACCAGATGGGTTTCGACGACAATCAATGGTCACCAATGTTTCATGGTCACCATTATTGAGGCTAGCTTTCAGTCCAAATTTATTAATTCAATCCCATCAACTGGAATCATTATTGGGATTTGAACCCATGTTCACAAAATGTTAGGATTACTGGACCAGTGACATTACCATTGGCTCATCCGAGATCGGGTACTTGGGTAGCGGAACGTGTGACAGTATACCATGCCTCAGGAGGACTGGAAGCTAAAAATAATGGTGAGTATACATATCATACTGCTTAAAACCAACTGTCTGACACGATGCAAATAGGATGATATCACCTTGCTGCAAAACATGGGAGGCTAGCCTGAGATAATGGTTATATATTCATTGATGTCAAAGTGCTTGCTGAAGCTTAATAATTGTTTGGTGCCCCCTTTAATCTGTTTTATATTTGAAGGGATTAACTAACAAATGAAACACCTGGGATACAAACAGTCTGCCAACACAACCATAAGCATTAAACAAGACCCTCACCCCCTTCCTCTTACGTGAGAAAGGTGCAGGGCTATGGGGAGAAGGCAAGGGAATGGCACAAAGCCATAATGCTCCTTTGGAGAGCCGGTGCAGACACGATGGGCCGAATGGCCTCCTTCTGCACCGTGACAATTCTGAGATTCTGGGAAAAAACATAGCAAGTTGCAACTGTCATGTGAGAGTATCTTTAAGAAATGGGTGTTTATAACTGGGTGTGTATATAAGTATCTGTAGTGAGAGCACCTTTAAGAAATGGGTGCTTATTACTGCAGTGATGTCAGAGAGTGGGTGGAGCTGGGCTGTCTCTCAGCTTTTAACTTTCGTTTTAGGCTGTTTGCTGCAGGGTGTGTTTTAGTTTCGTTTTCAGAGCTGGATAGCTGCAGTCACAGCCAGAAGGTGTATTAGGGTCTCTCCCTGTAATCTAAAGAATGT
This sequence comes from Scyliorhinus torazame, assembly GCF_047496885.1. Lineage (NCBI taxonomy): Eukaryota > Metazoa > Chordata > Chondrichthyes > Carcharhiniformes > Scyliorhinidae > Scyliorhinus > Scyliorhinus torazame. The sequence continues at coordinate 20,323,810 of NC_092718.1, read as the reverse complement.
AAATCGATCCTTTGGTGATTTAAAACTAATAACTGCTCTCAGTAGTGACTTCAATCTGGTGTGCTTCTGTTAAAATTTCTTTTTTAAGTCTTATGGATGTTAAAAGGACAGCTTAAGGATTACTTAATGTTGTATTCTTTGGGGGTTGTATTTGAATTAATGGTTGCTAAGATGTTCACTGTATGTTTTAAAAAGGTTAACTTGAGTTCATAGAATAAACATTGTTTTGCTTTAAAAAATACTTTTCCATTTCCGCTGTACCACACCTGTAGAGTGGGCCGTGTGCTCCCCTTACCACAATCTATTAAAAGTTGTGGGTCAGGTGAACTCCATTGACACACTTTGGGGTTCTCTAAACCCTGGCCCATAACACAACGACGGGGACTGGGATTAAAGGGCTGGTATTTCTTCCCGAATGACAGTGGGACTGGAAACATTACCTCTGGCTGGAGGAAGGGAGATGGAAAGGGAGGGAGAGGTTTAGGGAGGGTATTTCCGCGCTGAGGGCCGATGGCAGCTGAAAGCATGGCTGCCAGAGGCTGAGCAATGAAAATCCAAGAAAAATTACAACAAGGCCAGGATTAGGGCGGAACGCAGAGGTCTCGGAGGGTTGTGGGGAAGGAGGGCATTACGGAATGAAGGAGGACTGAGGCCTTAGAGAGATTTTCCTACTTGTGGGCAAAATTTGTGATTGTAATTCAGGATTCTCATCGCAAAGTCAACAGCAAAGTTACTCTGTGTTCGTGGTGAACCGCCACAACTCTCCTTTCAGCTGGTGCTTGGTGGCGTCAGCAATGAAGGATTATACATATGATTGATATGAAGGACCAGCTAATTACAAAGAACACAATCAGTTAAAGTTAAACAGTAACGCAGTCATAATGTATTGTCAGTTAGTCAGTACAAGTTATAAGGCACAACCGGTATAGAAAACAAATTGACCTACTGTGCTGTTGTTCAGGGACTTGGTGTCCTTCAGTTTTTCTACTTGCTGACAAAATATTCAGTTCTTCTAAAGGTGACTGCTGCAAAGATCTCCACATTGATCAAACAGCAATCATCAGTCATAGTCAGAGCCGGTAAATTAAATGCAATATTAGCAAACACCTAACATGGACAATGAGAGATGTTTGTGCTGGGCTGTGTGAGTATTCTTCTGTCAGGCATTGATTCCCGGTCTGGCAATTTTAACATTCTCATCCTTGTTTCAAATCCTTCCAAGGCCTCGCCCCCTCCTTCGATCTGGAACGTCCTCCTGCCCCACAATCCTCTGAAATCTCTGCACTCCCTCAATTCTGGCCTGTCGGGTTTCCTGGATTTTAATTGCTCCACCATGGCAACCATGCCTTCAGCTGCCTAGGCCCGAATCAAAGGAATTCCTTCCCTAAACCTCTCTGCCTCTCTCTCTCTGCCTTTAAGGTGATCCCTAAAACCTCCATCTTTGACCGAGATTTTGCTCAGAGGTCATTATAATGACATGATTCAGAGAAGGCCGAGAGTAAACGTAAGATAGATTTATTTACTAAGTAATTACAATGGTCTGCATAACGCAGAATCTCTCTCCCAGTAGCTGGGAGGGCTTATCTCACCAGACCCCGACCTGCGCTTGCTTTTAACCTTTGCTCATAATAAGCCCCAGGTGGTTGGTAGGCCTTTGCTCATGTTCTCCACAGGTCCCATGGGGAGCTCAATGAAGGTTTCCCCGTGGTCCACAGGGGGGTTATGACAGCCATGATGACCGGGACTTTGTTAGGCCGGCTGTTTGGAGACCCGGCGGGGATCCCAGTCAGTTCCATGGGGGAGGCCCTTCAGGCATTTAACTGAATCTTTCAGAGCTATGTTTTTCTTGAAATATATGGAAAGCCATTGCATTATCTGCACACATGGAAGGTGAGGTGGAGCTTTTAAAAAAAAGGGGGGCACAAGTTCACCTTTGGATTGGTGCAAAGCCTACCCTTTCCCAAGCAATCACCTGACCAGCATGATGCTTTTATAAAATAAATTTAAAGTACCCAATTCTTTTTTTTTTCCAATTAAGGGGCAATTTAGCGTGGCCAATCCACCTACCCGGCACATCTTTGGGTTGTGGGGGTGAGGCCCAAGCAGACACGGGGAGAATGTGCAAATTCCACATGGGGACCTGAGGCCGGGATCGGACCCTGGTCTTCGGTGCTGTAAGGTAGCAGTGCTAACCACTGCGCCACCGTGCTGCTCAACCAGTACTTGAGAGGAGAAAACTGTTTCTTTGATTTGAAGTGGAATCAGTTTAATTAATGGGGTTAAAAACTGGTAAGGGCTACTGATTTACTGGGAATCACATGATAGAGACAAGCTTAAAGTTTTGGATCTCGTGTTTGTGAACCCATCATATTTTGGGGAATCTGTTGAGAGGGAAGCCTCCTCTGACTCATTCTCTCCCTGCTTTGCCTGAAATTCCATGTGTGGTTACCAACCTGCAGCCGGAGAACCCTCACTTGAGTGTAACTTGTCTGCATTTGGAAACCTGCGATGAGAAGAATTGACCCAGCTCTCTATCCTGCTCCATGCCGCAGCTCCATTGGTGAAAACTTCCAGACATCCAGCGGGTCCAGTTGCCCAATCTCTTAGGCGGGAGTTCCAGATCAACAGCATCGAAACCCTGCCAACTTTATCCTCTATGTTACAAAAGCCTGGCAGCGGCATTCTCTGGTTTGGCATGATTTTAATACGATCCCAGACCAGACCCCAACAGTGGCTGGGATACTGGACTGAAACCCCAATATTTTAGTTTATTGTAAGACTGGGGTGGAAAGAATGATTGGCTCCAGGAATGATTGCATGAAAAAGATACAATGGCCGCGATTCTCCGGCCTCATTACGCTCTCGCTCAAGAGAAATGAGGCCGATGAGCGGCGGAAGATGCCATAAACTCGAACTTTGCCATGCGCCAAACAGTTTGTGACGCAACCGGCGAAATCGGGATCTCGTCGTAGCGTGGCGAGAAATCAATTATCACCACTTCAGCCCCATTTCCATACAATTAATGGGACGACCGTCATTCAGCGGCCTCCCCAGCAAGTGCTCACGCTGGCGCCGATTAGCACTCCTTTTGAAAAACGTGAACCTGGCGGAAGGGCTTCTGTCGAGAGAAGAGGAGGTGAGTCGCCCCAATGACCACCCATAACCCCCGCTGACTGCCGAGGCCTCTGGCTGCGCGGCTGAAGGCTATCGCTAATAGGGAATTGGCAATTGTGGTTAAGTGAGCACTTCATACAGGCCAAGTGGATTCCCGTGGGTGGGCGGACCATGTAGTATGTGGGAGTCATTGCCTAGCATCCAAATCACATCTTGATGCCTGGACACTGCGCCTGAACACTGCGGAGGCAACACCATACACGCAACATCCGAACACCCAGGGGATGGGACACAGCTCCGGGGACATGTCCATGGCTGGAGGGTGGGTGGGTGCCATGGGGAGGGGGAGATGCCTGGAGAGATGGGCCAAGGGTTGGAGGTTGGCCCGCATTGCGGAAGAAAGTGACTGAAGCCTTTATACTGGTTGTGCACAAAGGTGTTTAATGTGTGATAAAAGTCCCCACTCTCCCGATGGTGCCACCCCCTGCCCCCCAACTCCCCCCCCCCCCCCACCAACCCCCTTAATCCCCTCCCCCAGTGCCCTCAGTGATCTTCAACTTGCTTTGCCCTCCTAGCTCTACCACTACGTCTAGGTGTCTCCCCAGGATGCACATCTGAGGTGGAGGCAGCCAGCTGCTTACCTCGTCCCCTGACCTTCGATGCCCCTGGTGGGCGTCCCCTCGGGGCTCTGAGGCCGGAGGGCCCCGGCTTGCTTGTCGCCGGCACATGGTCAGCCGTGCCGCCCTGTCACGTGTGTTGGCTGCGAAACGCGGCCTCATCAGAGGGGTTGAACTTGGGGGAGCTGGTGGCTACCGTTGCCTCTCCATGGGACGGGTCCGCGTTGGCACACCCTCGACGATGCCCCTCAGTGACTAGGACATGCTGTGCAGCGTCTCGGCCACAGCCATCTGAGAGCTGGACGGGTCTCACGGAACCGCATCAAGGTCAGCAATGTACTGGATGACTACCCCAGTGAGGCAGATATTCTGCCGATACCCTCAGCCATGCCCGTTACCGACTTTGCGACGCGTTGGACACCCTCACTAATGATGCCATGTCGCGCACCACGCTCTCCATCCCGGTCGCCACCCTAGCAGTGTTGGCCTCGGTGCCACGCATTGCCGGCGACATGTCCTGCGCCCGGAGCTTCTGGGACTTCTCCAATTGGATATGAATTTGCTGGAGTGACACTGACATCTCCCTCTGTATGTCCTGGCCGCTCCCTATCACCTCCATCAGCTCTGGTTAACTCTGTTCCACAGGCTCAGCATCAAGCTGAGACACAGCTGGGTCCTGGGATCCGACTGCCGTCTCGCCTGGGGGTTCCTGCCTCCACCTGATGTGAATCAGCAGCAGTGTGATGCTCACCAGATTGTGCCCCTGAAGCCTGTCCACTAACGTGTCCCACCGAGGCGTATGTATCTGCACTGGTGGAGGGTGGCGATGACAGCTGTGCCATGACTATAATGGAGGTATCCTTGGAGCTCTCCTCTGAGGTGGTCTCACGATAGGCAGGAGAGGGGATGGGCCGGCACCGTCGGCTGGAGGACCTGCGGGAGAATGGACATGTGGTCAGTGGGAGGGATGGGTCAGTCAGTAAGGCAATAACCACTCACGTTTGACAGGTCCTCTGGGTGAACCCGGCGGTTCCTCACCTCTGCGGTGTCCGCCAGCCTCTGCGTGGGTGACCGCTCTGTCCTCAGCCATTCCAGCCACCTCTAGGGCACGTTCCTCGAAGGTGCTGAGGATTCTTAAGTCCAACACCCATACGCCAGGCTGGGCCCTCTCCCGACGATTATGGGAGAGCTTTCCCTGAGGAGACACAGAGAGGACATTGTTAGCCACATGGGTGATTCACGTGGTGGGAAGGAGGGTGTGAAGGGAGCATTGGGGGGGGGGGGGTTTGAAGGTGGAGGGAGATAGAAAGAGGGTTAGAGGTTGCATGGAGAGTTGGGGGATGGATGTCTCCTTGGGGTGAGGGGTGGGGGGGCATTGCTGTCTACTCACTCATGTTGCCCGGTGTAGGGCATTGACCTTTTTCAGGCACTAGAGGCCAGTCCTCCTGGTCACACTCCCGAGCTCGCAGCTGCCACCACCTCGTCCCAGGCAGCACTGGCTCACCCTCCTGGACCATCAGGGGAACAAGGCATCCTTCCTTACCTCCACTGTGCCTAGGATCCTCCCCAGGTCAGCATCTCCGAATCTTGGGGCTGGTCTCCTCGACGCCAGTGCTGCGAGCTGAGCAAGTGCAGCTTACGTGCGGCTCGACCTTGTTACCCGGGGGCTGGCGAGCGCGGTCCCGACGAATCATCTGGTGAGACCTCATTTGTGGCGAGAAACCCGTGAGACCTCATTAAGTGGACCAATTAACGTTTAATAGTGTTGCTAGCCTAGCTAGAATTAGCGCCAGGTAGCTCGCGCCAATTCCCGCTCGCTACCATATTTAGAAATCTTTCCGGAAAATCGTGCCTACTATTAAACTTTAACTTCACACCCAAAAAGAACAGCTTACAATTACCCCTTAATACAACGATACAATTTCCCATTACACAACAAGAAAAGAAACATACAGCTCTCAATCTAGTTTACAATTAGCAGGGCATAAAATAATACTTGTGGTACAGAACAGATTCTGGCTCTTGTTAGAACCCCTTCAGACTCTGGCTGAAGTTCTTCTTTAAAAATATTGTTATTCTTTTTCCCCTATCCTACTGGGAAAGACAACTGCCTTTATCTGTGGTCCACAAACACAATGGTTGCCAGTTCAGACCTCACTTCCACAAGCCCATTCTCCAAAGCCCTGTCTCTCTCCATAGCTTCTCAAAATGTCTCTTTGCATTCCTTGGTTCCACCCAGCAAAAAAAAAACAATCTCTGCAGGCTACAAAAGCACATTAGCTCCCCAGGGACCTCCCCAGTAAAACCACAGTCCATTAGCCTGGACTGGAAACACGTTCCTCTGTCAATTTCACCTGCCATTCTCCAGAAGCAAAACAGAATTCTTTTTAAACAAACACATTCTAATCCCAGGCTTTTTTAAAAAAACAAACAAAGCAACATTTACTATATAAACTCATAAAATTAAGACAATTTACATCGCAATATCTACCTTATATTCTTTTTTTAATTAAAAAAAAAATGTTTTGATTAGGGTATTTGCAAGTTTTTATAATAATAACAATAACAGCGATATAAACATGGTACAATAAAACATTTCCACCCCATCACAATCTTCACACAACCCAACCATAAAACAACAGTCTGGCCCTCTCCCCCCACCCCCCCCCCCCTTTGGCATTCTGCTTCTGCTGACATTTTAATTTTCCCCGAGAAAGTGGACGAATGGCTGCCACCTCCGGGTGAAACCAACCATTGACCCTCTTAAGGCAAACTTTATTTTCTCGAGAGTGAGAAACCCAGCCATGTCACTAACCCAGGTCTCTACACTCGGGGGCTTCGAGTCCCTCCATATTAACAAGATCCGTCTCCGGGCTACCAGGGAGGCAAAGGCCAAGACATCGGCCTCTTTCGCCCTCTGCACTTCCGGCACTTCCGACACTCCAAAGATCGCCACCTCCAGACTCGGCACCACCCGTGTTTTGAGTACCGTGGACATTGCCTTAGCGAAACCCTGCCAAAACCCTCTGAGCCTCGGGCATGCCCAAAACATGTGGACATGATTTGCTGGGCTTCCCGTGTATCTCGCACACCTATCCTCTACCCAAAAAAACTTGCTCATCAGGGCCACCGTCATGTGTGCCGGGTGGACTACCTTGTATTGTATCAGGCTAAGCCTGGCACATGACGAGGATGTATTAACCGTGGTTAGGGCATCCGCCTACAGACCCGCCTCTATCTCTTCCTGGCTCATCCTCCCACTTGCCCTTAAGCTCCTCCACCGGAGTTTCCTCCGCATTCAAAAGTTCCTGTATATATCGGACACCTTCCCCTCTCCCACCCAGGTACTGGTGACTACTCTATCCTGTGCCCCGGTGGCGGCAGCAGCGGGAAGGCCGGAACCTGCTTTCTCAGGAAGTTTCATACCTGCAAATACCTAAACCCATTCCCTGCTGGCATTTCAAATTTATCCTCCAAGGCTTTCAAGCTGGGGAAGCTCCCGTCTATAAATAGATCCCCCATCCTCCTAATTCCTGCCCTCTGCCAACTCCGGAACCCACCATCCAGCCTACCCAGTACAAACCGATGATTATTATAAATCGGGGTCCAAACCGATGCCCCCTCCACTCTCTTATATCTCCTCCACTGCCCCCAGATTCTCAGAGCCGCCACCACCACCGGACTTGTGAGCTATCGGGCCAGCGAGAACGGAAGAGGTGCCGATATCAGTGCTCCCAAACTTGTGTCTTTACATGACGCCGCCTCCATCCGCCTAACCCCAGGCTTTTAACCCTTAAATTGCCCACCACATTTATAATTCAATTTTCCCAACATCTTCCAATTGTCACAGCTTGAATGGGGATTCCCATTGACAGTGGCGGAAGCAGAGAGTCCCGTTGTTAGCGAACTGCACGCCATCGGGTAGCACGTGGCTGGGAGGCCAGAGAATCCTGCCCCCTATCTGTGTGTCCTTCATTCATGTGTGTGTGTATGTGATGGGGTATCTTTGAAAGGACATTGATATTCATACTTTGAGCACAATTGTGCTTCTTTGTGGCTTATACCAGTTCTTGAAACTTTTTTTTAAAAATAGGTTTTGTTTCACAATAAACTATTCATTCTGAGTTTATTGAAAGAAGCCTGGTTAAAGTCTCCTTTATTCTGGGTCTAACAGCAGCAAAGGTAAATAATTGGCCATTTTGCTAAGAGAATTAAACTTGGAATCTAATGGCCGATCGGTGGAGTAGTGGGGTTACATCAACTGCGTAATCCTGCCATCCCGGCCCTAACAACACCCAGAATAGAATCTCTATAGTATAGAAGGGGGCCATTCAGCCCATCAAGTCTGCACCGACCCTCCGAAGGAGCTTTCTGCCTAGGTACACTCTTCCGCCCTATCCCCATAACTCTGCTCATTGATAGTGACCCAGTCCACCTAACCTGCACATCTTTGAACAATGGGAGGAAACCGGAGCACCCGGAGGAAACCCACGCAGACATAGAACATATAGTGCAGAAGGAGGCCATTCAACCCATCGAGTCTGCACCGACCCACTTAAACCCGCACTTCCACCCTATCCCCATAACCCAATAACCCCGCCTAACCTTTTTTTTGGTCACTAAGGGCAACTTATTCAAGGCCAATCCACCTAACCTACACATCTTTGGACTGTGGGAGGAAACCGGAGCACAGGGAGGAAACCCACACAGACACGGGGAGAACGTGCAGACTCCGCATAGACAGTGATCCAGCGGGGAATGGAACCTGGGACCCTGGCGCTGTGAAGCCACAGTGCTAGCCACTTGTGCTGCCAGGCACGGGGAGAACATGCAAACTTCATACATACAATCATCCGAGGTCTGAATTGAAATCAGGTCCGTGGCTCTGTGAGGCAGCAGTGCTAGCGACTGTGGCGCCGGGTAACCCCGTGCCGTCCCTGCGATTGAGGTCCCCAGTGAGGGAAGTCTCACCCACCAAGAGCTGTGGGCCAACCAGAGACTGACAGCTCCTCATGTCGCCAATGGGAGCAGTGGCTACTGACTGCAAAGCACTCTTCCTTGGGTCAGGATCATGGAGGGACCCCAGGCCACTTATAAATGTAGACAGGATGGAGGTTGCAGGGTGGGAGTCACAGGGGCAGAAGATGATTTTCCAGTACCCGACGGTAGCAAGCTGCTGGAAAACCCGACAAGGTTTGTTGGTCGGCCTTCCGGGAGTTAAGAAAAGCCTTTAATCCTTGAGCGAACACTAATTTGCAGTGGCCTCAGGGAAGATGGATATCAATTGGCCCACCTAAGAATCCTACATCAATCCACTCGCCCTCCTACTTATCCAGAGGGAGGTTTTCTCACTGCGGCCAGCAGGCTGACATGGGGCCTCTCTGAAGATTCACTGTGCCTAGCTGCCAGGGTCCCTGCCATGATGGGCTGCAATAAATCCAGCCCAGAATCTACTCCTATCTGAAACGCCCTTGGATATTTTACTACATTAAAACAAATGCAAGTTGTTATTTTTGGAAACTCTATTCTATTGTCCCATTTCAGGCATCCAGGCCTGTAGAATGTGAGCCAGGCATTGTGCTCGAGCCCCAATCACAGAAGAATGCTTCAACTACACCAGTGTGACATTCCAGTCTTTCTAACTCCTTCTACATCGGACCCTTCCAAGCTAGACATTTTCCTCTTGCACATTACAATGTGTGCAAAACGCATCTCTTAACCTGTATCTTTGGTTTGTAGATTCCCACCCCTCCCCTTTCAATAGGTGGAATAGTAGGTCTCTCATCATAAACCCTCTTTCGTTATCTGCTGAAGCCGGTGGTTTCCGAAAGAAATTTATCTTTTGGAGTCTGCTGTGGGCTACATCTATTCAGAGGTGCTCAGAATGCAGCCAAGGGGGAAACTTATGACCTGAGGTTCCTTCATGTGTGGGTCCTGCCCGATTAATTCTTTCAGGGGCCTCAGGACCTTCACTCACAGCTTGCATGATTTTGGCTGCCTGTCATTAGCTGGTGTTATTGACTGCCAGTAAAAGAAACCTAAAGAAACCATTAGAAGTCTGAGATATCCAGCTCTCTCCAGCAAACAAAAAGGCCCCAAATTGTCCTGTTGTGTTTTTCACTCTTCCCAACGGTATCTCTGCCTGTTGTAGCATGGCTCAAATGAGAAGATAGCGATGTGGAAAATCACAGCTATGGTTCCCACCCCCCCTCCACCCATCCTATTGCAGCATGTTGCAATATTCCTGACAGTGCCACTTCAGCAAGGCATTCAATTGGTATTCTGGCCACTGACAGTCAATTGGCAAGGATGATAGTCTATTGCAGAGGTGCAATCACTCCCTTGGTGCAAAGATTATACGTCAAAGCAGATTATGTTACCGTCATGGCCACATTCGCGAAGCACTTTGGACAATTGCAATCACGTCAAGCATATTAATGACTTCTATTGAATTGACAGGAGAGAGAATTTGCATTGAGTGTCAGCTAAAGTACCCAAGAGAGTATCTGTTCCAACGATTTGCCAAGGAGCGTCAATCCTGCATGTTTCAAGACGGATGAAGACCTCATCGTTCCTGAGGTCCTCCGACCAAAATAAGCTCAAGTGGATAGTGGATCACTGGTTGACCGACTTTCAATTTATGAAACACACCTGAAATTGACAAGGAGCTCTTTGGAAAGAGGAAATTGCTCTTTCAAAATCTGCTTAGACTTCAGTTATTACCGTTTAATCGAAAGCTGGCAGTATTTAGTTAATCCTCTAGGACCTTCAGTGTAATAACAATGTGCAGCCTAGTCTGCTGTAAGTACTCAATGACCAGCCAGTTAGAATCCTTTCACTATTTTGTGTGCAATAGGACTGTTTTTTCCTCCCTTATTTCAAAAAGAACATCTTTCCCAATACCTTGGTGCATTAATGCACCATCCTGTCTGGTACTGAGTCTTACTGAATAGAGGATTCCGAGCTCCCTGCTTGACCCCTGCTGATATCACATACGATGGCTGCAAATGTATGATTAGCTACTGAACCCCAGGGCTAGGGATTCGAGAGAGAGAAAATAAATTAGACCAGTGTTTCGTGCCCACTCTTGAATGGTACATGGGAACCCCTGGTGTAAAGTCTGTTTTTCAATGTCAGTGGTGCAAGCACTCTCTCGGAATAAAGGAGATATCATAAAATCATAGAATTTACAGTGCAGAAGAAGGGCATTAATACCATCAAGGCTGCACCGGCCCTTAGAAAGAGCACCCTACCCAAGCCCACACCTTCACTCTATCCCCATAACCCAGTACCCCCACCTTATCTTTTTAGACACTAAGGACAATTTAGTGTGGCCAATCCACCTAATCTGCACATATTTGGGCTGTGGGGGGAAACTGGAGCACCCGGAGGAAACTCGCACACACACGGGGAGAACGTGCAGACTCCGCACAGACAGTGATCCAAGCCGGGAATCGAACCTGGGACCCAGGAGCTGTGAAGCAACAGTGATAACCACTGTGCTACCGTGTCGCCTACTATATGTCAAAACACCTGTAGCCCTAGAACTCTCTAAGATCATTGCATTCGGGCAGCACGGTAGCATTGTGGATAGCACAATTGCTTCTCAGCTCCAGGGTCCCAGGTTCGATTCCCGGCTTGGGTCACTGTCTGTGCGGAGTCTGCACATCCTCCCCATGTGTGCGTGGGTTTCCTCCGGGTGCTCCGGTTTCCTCCCATAGTCCAAAGATGTGCAGGTTAGGTAGATTGGCCATGCTAAATTGTCCTTAGTGTCCAAAATTGCCCTTAGTGTTGGGTGGGGTTACTGGGTTGTGGGGATAGGGTGGGGGTGTTGACCTTGGGTAGGGTGCTCTTTCCAGGAGCTGGTGCAGCCTCGATGGGCCGAATGGCCTCCTTCTGCACTGTAAATTCTATGATAATCTATGATTCATCCAATACTGGCCTCTTGTGTAACTCCAATTTCCAACACTCCAGCATTGGCGGCCGTGCCTTCAGTTGCCTGGGTCCCTCTCCAAACTCTCCCCTCAACCTCTCTGTTTCATCCTTTAAGACGTTCGTTAAAGGCGACTGTTTTGATCACATCTGCCTTAATGTCACCTTATGTGGCTTGATATCTGTTGTGTTCTGTGACCTTGCCGTTGCAGTGATGCACACAGAACTTCTGGTGACTTAACTAGAATGATGATTTATTGATTAACGCTTGGAAAGATAACAAAAAGAATGCTATACAGACTGGGTTACTATCTGAGTTTTGTGGAACTACCTGGTGTGCGACTGTCCTCTTGTACGTCTTACTACCAACTGGCGAGAGTCGGATGTCGCATGACCGATGTGTGACGCCACCAGCTGGTTGGAGGTCACATTGCTAACTATGCACATTATTATTCACAGGCATATCACCACATTATCTATTTAGGAAAGCTCATTTGAAGTACATTGGGACATTTCGCTATGCTGAAAGTGTTATATAATGATCCCGAACTGTTGTATGTACATGTACAGTCGTTTGTCTGTATGTGTGTGTGTGTGTTTGTGTGTATGCGTATTTATATATGTGTTGTGGCTGACAGCAGTATTTGCAATCCATCCCAGTGTTTGAATAGCTTACCAACACACTATTATAAAGGGTCCCTTGGGCAATCAATTGAAAGGCACGAGCTCCCACGGAATCCGCCAAAACTCAGCACCTTCACAATAGGATTGAGAATATTTTTTTAAATGGCTTGTAAGGGATCCCAGCATGGATTTATTTCAGAAAGTAAAGGTCTTGGGGTTATTTAGCAGCTCTGTTGCTTGGATGAAGGTAATATTAATTCTGAAATGACTGCAAAAAATATTCTAATCGTATCTATCATTTAGAAATATCTCAAAGCACCACTAATTTGCTATTCGGTATTCTATTGGCGACTGTGGTCCCTGAGGCCCTCATTTAACTCCCAAGAGAGAAACGAATGCAATATACCCATTGCATAATCACTGCCCCATCCATATTGAACTATCGCCTTTGGTCTATTACCAAAACACTACATTAAACTAAAAGCCTATTAAAGTTCAGATAGAAAAGAGAGAAAAGGAAAACGAATGCTGGCAATCTGGAGAAAAACCCCCCCAGAGAATCTGTTTGGCAAGAGGAAAGAAGGCAATGTCCTCGTCCCCGGTTCACTATCCAGTCACTCCCTGCTGGAAACCGCTTATCGAGAAATTCAAACTAGGCCATGATGCCAAATCACCTGCCTATGTACACAAATGATCAAAGATTGGAAATTCCCAAAAGATGTGCTTGTTTGGTGAATTATAGTCTATGTGGTGTAGGTACACCCATAGTGCTGGTAGGAAGGATGTAACTTCGTAGCTCTTTGATACATCTGAGTAGTTTGCTGGGCCATTTCAGAGGCAACTACATTGCTGTGAGTCTGGGGTCACGTGTCGGCCAGACCAGGTAAGGACGGCAGATTTCCTCCTCTGAAGTAATTTATTAAAATAATAAATGACTATTACTAGCTTTTAACTTCAGGTTTGTTATATGGATTTAAATTCCATGGTGGGATTTGAACCCATGTCCCCAGGACATTTGCCTACTACATAGTGCAGTGACATTACTACCATGCCACTGCCTCTCCATTACAGTACCATGGAAATGAGAGCTAGGCCCCTCTCTATCTCACAAATCAACTGTGTGCAGCTCAAAGAAAATTCCAGGTTGGACCACTGGTTTACCTTGAGTTTGTTGATCTCAGAGCTGCAACTGAGGCTCAACAATTAACAAATCATCCCACTGTTGGGCAAGAGGAAAGAAGGCAATGTCCTCGTCCCCGGATCACTATCCAGTCGCTCCCTGCTGGAAACTGCTTATCGAGAAATTCAAACTAGGCCATGATGCCAAATCACCTGCCTATGTACACAAATGATCAAAGATTGGATTGCATTTTTATTGTCACGTGTATCGAGGTACAGTGAAAAGTGTTTTTCTGCTTGCAGCTCAAACAGATCATTTAGTACATGAAAGAATATAGCAATCGGGCAACACAATGTAAATACATAGACACTGGCATCGAGTGAAGCATACAGGAGTGCAGTGTTAATCAGATTAGTCCATGAGAGGGTAGTTTAGGAGTCTGGTAACAGCGGGGAAGAAGCTGTTTTTTAATCTGCTCGTGCGTCTTGTCAGACTTTTGTATCTCCTGGCCGATGGAAGAAGCTGGAAGAGTGAGGAAGCCGGGTGGGAGGGGTCTTTGATTATGCTGCCCGCTTTCCTCAAAGAACAAAGAACAAAGAAATGTACAGCACAGGAACAGGCCCTTCGGCCCTCCAAGCCCGTGCCGACCATACTGCCCGACTAAACTACAATCTTCTACACTTCCTGGGTCCGTATCCTTCTATTCCCATCCTATTCATATATTTGTCAAGATGCCCCTTAAATGTCCCTATCGTCCCTGCCTCCACTACCTCCTCCGGTAGTGAGTTCCAGGCACCCACTACCCTCTGCGTAAAAAACTTGCCTCGTACATCTACTCTAAACTTTGCCCCTCTCACCTTAAACCTATGCCCCCTAGTAATTGACCCCTCTACCCTGGGGAAAAGCCTCTGACTATCCACTCTGTCTATGCCCCTCATAATTTTGTATACCTCTATCAGGTCGCCCCTCAACCTCCTTCGTTCCAGTGAGAACAAACCGAGTTTATTCAATCGCTCCTCATAGCTTATGCCCTCCATACCAGGCAACATTCTGGTAAATCTCTTCTGCACCCTCTCTAAAGCCTCCACATCCTTCTGGTAGTGTGGCGACCAGAATTGAACACTATACTCCAAGTGTGGCCTAACTAAGGTTCTATACAGCTGCAACATGACTTGCCAATTCTTATACTCAATGCCCCGGCCAATGAAGGCAAGCATGCCGTATGCCTTCTTGACTACCTTCTCCACCTGTGTAGCCCCTTTCAGTGATCTGTGGACCTGTACTCCTAGATCTCTTTGACTTTCAATACTCTTGAGGGTTCTACCATTCACTGTATATTCCCTACCTGCATTAGCCCTTCCAAAATGCATTACCTCACATTTGTCCAGGTTAAACTCCATCTGCCATCTCTCCGCCCAAGTCTCCAGACAATCTAAATCCTGCTGTATCCTCAGACAGTCCTCATCGCTATCCGCAATTCCACCAACCTTTGTGTCGTCTGCAAACTTACTAATCAGACCAGTTACATTTTCCTCCAAATCATTTATATATACTACAAAGAGCAAAGGTCCCAGCACTGATCCCTGTGGAACACCACTGGTCACAGCCCTCCAATTAGAAAAGCATCCCTCCATTGCTACCCTCTGCCTTCTATGGCCTAGCCAGTTCTGTATCCACCTTGCCAGTTCACCCCTGATCCCGTGTGACTTCACCTTTTGTACCAGTCTACCATGAGGGACCTTGTCAAAGGCCTTACTGAAGTCCATATAGACAACATCTACTGCCCTACCTGCATCAATCATCTTAGTGACCTCCTCGAAAAACTCTATCAAGTTAGTGAGACACGACCTCCCCTTCACAAAACCGTGCTGCCTCTCACTAATACGTCCATTTGCTTCCAAATGGGAGTAGATCCTGTCTCGAAGAATTCTCTCCAGTAATTTCCCTACCACTGAAGTAAGGCTCACCGGCCTGTAGTTCCCGGGATTATCCCTGCCACCCTTCTTAAACAGAGGAACAACATTGGCTATTCTCCAGTCCTCCGGGACATCCCCTGAAGACAGCGAGGATCCAAAGATTTCTGTCAAGGCCTCAGCAATTTCCTCTCCAGCCTCCTTCAGTATTCTGGGGTAGATCCCATCCGGCCCTGGGGACTTATCTACCTTAATATTTTTTAAGACACCCAACACCTCGTCTTTTTGGATCACAATGTGACCCAGGCTATCTACACCCCCTTCTCCAGACTCAACATCTACCAATTCCTTCTCTTTGGTGAATACTGATGCAAAGTATTCATTTAGTACCTCGCCCATTTCCTCTGGCTCCACACATAGATTCCCTTGCCTATCCTTCAGTGGGCCAACCCTTTCCCTGGCTACCCTCTTACTTTTTATGTAAGTGTAAAAAGCCTTGGGATTTTCCTTAACCCTATTTGCCAATGCCTTTTCATGACCCCTTCTAGCCCTCCTGACTCCTTGCTTAAGTTCCTTCCTACTTTCCTTATATGCCACACAGGCTTCGTCTGTTCCCAGCCTTTTAGCCCTGACAAATGCCTCCTTTTTCTTTTTGACGAGGCCTACAATATCACTCGTCATCCAAGGTTCCCGAAAATTGCCGTATTTATCTTTCTTCCTCACAGGAACATGCCTGTCCTGTATTCCTTTCAACTGACACTTGAAAGCCTCCCACATGTCAGATGTTGATTTGCCCTCAAACATCCGCCCCCAATCTATGTTCTTCAGTTCCCGCCTAATATTGTTATAATTAGCCTTCCCCCAATTTAGCACATTCATCCTCGGACCACTCTTATCCTTGTCCACCAGTACTTTAAAACTTACTGAATTGTGGTCACTGTTACCGAAATGCTCCCCTACTGAAACATCTACCACCTGGCCGGGCTCATTCCCCAATACCAGGTCCAGTACCGCCCCTTCCCTAGTTGGACTGTTTACATATTGTTTTAAGAAGCCCTCCTGGATGCTCCTTACAAACTCTGCCCCGTCTAAGCCCCTGGCACTAAGTGAGTACCAGTCTCCTCAAGTATTTAGCCAATTTCTCTTTGAAACTTTCTGTTGAATCTGCCTCCACCCCGCTTTCAGGCAGCCAGTGACTTCCAGATCACAACAAACATGACGGGAGATCCTCCCCTCTCCTTGACGGACAGACTGAGAGACAACTGCACCAGTGAATGAGTTATTTTATAAAGATAATTATACAATTTAAAGCAGGAAATTATTATGTTGCTTCACAGCACCAAGGTCCCAGATTCGATTCCCGGCTTGGGTCACTGTCTGTGCGTCATCTGCATGTTCTCCCCATGCCTGCGTGGGCTTTTCCCTGGTGCTCCGGTTTCCTCCCACAAGTTTTTCTTTATTCGTCGATGGGATATGGGCCTCGCTGGCTGGGCCGGCATTTATTGCCATTCCGTGAGGGCAGTTAACAGTCAACCACATTGCGGTGGGTCTGGAGTCACATGTAGGCCAGACCGGGTAAGGACGGCATATTTCCTTCCCTAAAGGACATTAATGAACCAGATGGGTTTTTACAACAATTGAGAATGGTTTCATGGTGATCATTAGACTTTCAATTCGAGAGGCGACATTCTCCGACCCCCCGCCGGGTTGGAGAATCGCCGGGGGCTGGCGTGAATCCCGCCCCCGCCGGTTGCCGAAGTCTCCGGCACCGGAGATTCGGCGGGGGCGGGAATCACGCCGCGCCGGTTGGCGGGCCCCCCCGCTCGATTCTCCGGCCCGGATGGGCCGAAGTCCCGCCGATAAATTGCCTGTCCCACCAGCGTAAATTAAATCACCTATCTTACCGGCGGGGCAAGGCGGCGCGGGCGGGCTCCGGGGTCCTGGGGGGGTCGCGGGGCGATCTGGCCCCGGGGGGTTCCCCCACGGTGGCCTGGCCCGTGATCGGGGCCCACCGATCCGCGGGCAGGCCTGTGCCGTGGGGGCACTCTTTCCTTTCCGCCTCCGCCACGGTCTCCACCATGGCGGAGGCGGAAGAGACTCCCTCCACTGCGCATGCTTGGGAAACTGTCAGCGGCCGCTGACGCTCCCACGCATGCACCGCCCCGAGATGTCATTTCCGCGCCAGCTGGCGGGGCAACAAGGGCCGTTTCCGCCAGCTGGCGGGGCGGAAATTCCTCCGGCGCCGGCCTAGCCCCTCAAGGTTGGGGCTCGGCCCCCAAAGGTGCTGAGCATTCCGCACCTTTGGGGCGGCGCGATGCCCGTCTGATTGGCGCCGTTTTGGGCGCCAGTCGGCGGACATTGCACCGTTTCCGGAGAATTTCGCCCCAGATTTTTATCACATTCAAATTCCACCAAGTGCCCTGACGGGATTCAAACCCAGGTCCCCAGAAAAATATCTTGTGTCTCAGGATTGCTAGGCCATTGACAATACCAGTATGCCACTCCCTCTCCAGAAGTCCCAAAAGATGTGCTTGTTTGGTGAATTGGACAATCTGAATTCTCCCTCTGTGTACCCGAACAGGCGCCGGAGTGTGGCGACTAGGGGATTTTCACACTATTTCATTGTAGTGTTAATGTAGCCTACTTGTAACACTAATAAAGATTATTATTATATGTCAACTACAAGCCACAGACTTTCAGCCTATTTCCATCTTGAGCAAAGTATTGGTTATAACAAATAAATGATGGCATCAAATTGACTTTGACTAACTTCAATGATAAGAAACTTGGGCAAGGTCAGCATGCCACACTGCGTATCCGGGATATCCAGGTTTTGTTGCACTTATCCCCTTCTCTTTGCATCCAACCTATTCCCACCACCCCCCTTTCCAGACCCAAAGCCCCATATCCCTAAAATTCTACCCATGAGCTAGAATTTAAATGAAATCCAATACATACTGGGCGGTGTTATGTTCTGTGTTGTGGCCATTGTAAAGATGTACACAGAACATCCAGTTAAGTGAATTCTCCTGGAGCTACTTCTAATGCGACTGTCCTCTAGTACGACTTACTAACAACTGCCGGATCTCTGGAGCCACATGGTGGATCTCTATCACCACCTGCTGGTCAGAGGTCATTTAGATAACTATATACATTAATATGTAACTATGTACATTACTGTGCATATGCAATTCACCATAGGTGGGATTATTTGGTCTCTCAGGCAGCGCACCCCCACCCGTGGGTTTCCTGGCGGCGTGGCATGGCTTCAATGCAAAATCCCATTGACAAGTGGTGGGAGTAGAGGGTCCCCACCGCCAGCGAACGGCGGCGCCCCTGCTCGCAACGGTAGCGGGGCGGACCCGCAATGGAGAGCCCCGCCAGTTTTTTCTTCCTGAAATGCATTGTCAGCATGTTGAGGAAACAGTTCAGCAATGAGTGAGTTAAAAGGGTACCAAGTTCTCACTGCTAATAAATTTGGTTGAACAACTTGCCTCTATTTCTTTTCTGTTTTTAAAGTAAATTTAGAGTACCCGATTCATTTGTTCCAATTAAGGGGGAATTTAGCGTGTTCAATCCACCTACCCTGCACATCTTTGGGTTGTGGGGGTGAGCCCCACGCAGGCACGGGGAGAATGTGCAAACTCCACATAGACAGTGACCCGGGGCCGGGATCGAACCTGGGACCTCAGCGCCGCGAGGTAGCAGTGCTAACCACTGCGCAGCCGTGCTGCCCGCCCCTATATCATGTTACACAAATGGAAAAAAGAAGCACCAATGTCTCGCAGATGCTGTCGAAGTTGAACTCTTCAACACTGGCTTATATGTGAATATATTTCCTTCTCAAAATACATTAATCTTCAGGGCGAAAAGTGTGCGGGAATGAGTCAATAGAAAGCAAGGAAAGATGGAATGCAAGCTTTGCTGTCATAGGTGATGCCTTGGTTTGTAGGAGAGAGGTTTTTGACCAGCAGTGCTGCCACTTACCAAGGCACCTCGCTCTCCTGTGCTGCTGGTGAAACCTCGGAGCAGTCGATGTCCGAGTTCCGTCAGCCAAGGACATTATATAGGCCAATCCCACTCAATGCGCACTCCTCATGCATGTCACATGAACAGGACAGCATTAGCTTTCACAATGGGGAATCAAAGGCCAAAGCTGTATGGTTAACAGCAAAAGGCTGGAAAGCCGATAATAATAGGCAGCGGCAGCAAACTAGAGGGAAGACAATGTCTAAATACTGTTGTATGATTTTAAAATAGAAACTCAAGCAAATAAATCATTCACATGGGCAGACTTCAAGTCACAGCCCACAGCAACCAAAGCTGGGGTGGGGGTGGGGATTGAACTGGAAGGAATAGTGTTGATCTGAAGTTTACAGAGTTGTTAATTTTTTCAGCTAGTTGCTCCATTAACTTTGATCAGATTATGCAGCAAGGAAGGTTTTCCTGTGAAAGGAAAGGTCTGGTAGCTGTGACACCATCAAATGGCAAAAAGGTGTTTCTACGTTGGCAGGAACAAGCATCCACTTGGCACACTCGTCCTGCTTTCCTGCCTCCTTTGGCCCTCTCAGTTTATCTGCCCCTTGTCTTGCTGACAGAAGGAATTCTGCTGCGAGTAGCTCACCTCCTGACTCCCCAAAGCCGTCCCCTGATCTACACGGCACAAGTCAGGAGTGTAATGGGATACTCTCCACTTGCCTGGATGAGTGCAGCACCAACAACACTCAATAAGCTTGACACCATCCAGGACAAAGTAGCCCGCTCGATTGGCAGCCCTCCCACAAACACTCCCTCCATCACCGATGCACAGTAACAGCAGTGTGTACCATCTGCAAGATGCACTGCAAGGCATCTTGCAGTGATCACAGTAGCAGCAGTGTGTACCATCTGCAAGATGCACTGCAGGAACTCTCCAAGGCTCCATAGGCAACACCTTCCAAGCCCACGACCGCTACCACTTAGAAGGACAAAGTCAGCAGACAGATGGGGCCACAACCGCCTGGAAGCTTCCCCTCCAAGTCACTCACTATCATGACTTGGAAATACTGTCGATGGGCCAAATTACTGGAGGCTCCCTCCCTAACAGCACTGTGGGGGTGCCTACACCAGATGGACTGCAGAGGTTCAAGAAGGCAGCTCACCATCACTTTCTTAAGGGCAATTAGGGATGGCTAATAAATGCAAGCCCAGGAGGATGCTGTCAGAAAAGATGGAGAGCGCAATCTGAGGCAGTGCTTCGGATCAGGAGTATTTTTCTTTGTTTCAGAATTGGCCAAGTTAGCCAATTTCTCTGTAATTCCATTTAATGTTGGAATGCATGCCCAAAAATACAGCTCCTTAAAACAGAGTCCAAAATCACTGCCGATAATGTTTCACATCTGTTTTTAGTTGCACAACTGTTATTACTGGTGAGATTAGCCAAGGTCCAATGTAATAGACAGCCCTATGCTTTGATCTGTTACATGCAGACACCTTGGGCGCGATTCTCCGACCCCCCACCGGATTGGAGAATCGCCGGGGGCTGGCGTGAATCCCGCCCCCGCCGTGTCCCGAATTCTCCCCCACCAGAGATTCGGCGGGGGCGGGAATCGCGCTGCGCCGGTCGGCGGGGGGGGCGGGAATCGCGCCGCGCCGGTCGGCGGGCCCACCCCCGGCGATTCTCCGGCCCACGATGGGCCGAAGTCCCACCGCTGTCAACCTTCTCCTGGCGGCGTGGATTGAACCACCTTTTGAACGGCAGGACAAGGCGGTGCGGGCAGGCTCCGGGGTCCTGGGGGGGGGGGCGCGGGGCGATCTGGCCCCGGAGGGTGCCCCCACTGTGGCCTGGCCCGCGATCGGGGCCCACCGATCCGCGGGCAGGCCTGTGCCGTGGGGGCACTCTTTTTCTTCCACCTTCGCCATGGTCTTCACTATGGCGGAGGCGGAAGAGACCCCCTCCCCTGCGCATGGATCCCCTTATGTTTGGAAGTAGTTCAGAGAAGGTTTACTAGACTAATGCCTGGACTGGGTGGGTTGTCTTACGAGGAAAGGGCTGGACGGGCTAGGCTTGTATCTGTTGGGAGTTTTGAAGAGTAAAAGGATTCACGACTTGATAGAATCATATGAGATCCTGAGAGGGTGGATGTGGAGAGGATGTTTCTGCTTGTGGGAAAAGCTTGAACTGAGGATTACTGTTTAAGTATAAGCCGACGGCCATTTAAGCCAACAGTGAGGAAACATTTTTTTCTCTCAGAGATATGCGAGTCTTTGGAGTTCTCTTCTTCAAAAGGTGGTTGAGGCAGTCTTTCAATACGTTTGAGGCAAAAGTAGATAGAGTCTTGATAAGCAAGGGGGTGAACGATTATCTGGATAGGCAGGAATGTGACATTGAGGTTAAATCAACCATGATCTTATTGTGGTTAGCACTGTAGCTTCACAGCACCAAGGACTCGGGTTCAAGTCCGCCCGAGGGTGACTGTGTGGAGTTTGCATGTTCTCTCCGTGTCTGTGTGGGTTTCCTCCAGGTGCTCTGGTTTCCTGCCAAAGTCCAAAGATGTGCAAATTAGGTGGATTGGCCATGCAAAATTTCCCCTTGGTGTCCAGGGATGTGCAGGTTCGGTTCCGGGGTTAAGGGGATAGGGTTCGGTGGAGGGCGGATTGGGCCTAGATAGGGTGCTCTTTCGGAGGGTCGGTGCAGACTCGATAGGGCCAAATGGCCTCCTTCTGCTCTGTAGGATTCTATGATTCTAGGCCTTAGACCAGAGAATGGGGCTGGATGATTGCCTGCTGAATCTTTAGTTAAGTGACTTTTCTTTATTCTTTCTACACAGTCAGTCACAGAATTATTCCTCAATCTTATAGCTTGTGAGTTCGCTCTAATGGAATACAAATGCTGCTGAAAATCTATCATCAAAATATCACCAGCCTCCTACTGAACTCTCTTTACGAAGACTCTGCCCTGCACTTGAACCTGAGTGAGCCTGGTTCAGATTTGCCGGAGGTTTGACAAATGATGAGAGGCTCGGGCAGGCTGATGAGAATACTGTTTGCAATGCACCTACCTGCCCCCATCTCCACCTTTTGCTCCCTAGCTAAATCAACAAGCAATTAGCTTTGATAGTCCTGGTGTAATTCAATAACAATGAAAGGGTTAACAAGATGAGGTGCCACTTAAACTGAGGGCACAAGATACTGACTGGTCACGTATCATATCAATACGCACTGGGTCTAATCTGCCTCGTATCTCAGAACTGCGAACAAAGTATGGGCCTCATGATTTATTAAGCCCTTTCACGTGAGCCCAATGAAAGGTCCCTGGCACTGCCTGATTATGGGTTATTCTAGATTTGAGAGAACTGGAAGAAAATTAACAGTTACCATATTAAAGAGTTCAGCATTTTCAACACGTTTCGCAATGCCTTCAATAAACTGGAGGAGAAACAAAAAAAAAAAAACACGTGCCATTTTCATCATGAAGTCATCTGAACCGGCATTTTAGTGTGAATTACACCATTTGCTTTCAAATATGAATGCGTTTGCCGGTATTTAACGTGTGCCTGTGGTGAATGTATAGTGCGAATAATTCACCAGTGCATTTGTATCACGTTCTGCTGTTGTGTTATGTTGTTAACCCTGTGGGCTCCACCTATGGGCTATTGTGTGGCTTCACCCGCAGGGGGATATGTTGGGGCATGTACGGGCTCCGCCCATGGCTCCTCCCCTTAAGAGGAAGTATAAAAAGCAGCTGACCTGCAGGCAGTTCCCAGTATTGTTCCCAGTCGCAGGCCTGCACTGTTTTAAGCTGATTAAAACCACGGTTTACTTCTCCTCGTGTCTCTGAGTGAATTGGTGGTCGCACCAATTTAATCAGCTTAAAGACAACTATGGAATCAGCCCTCAAACCTGACAGACTGGAACTCGATCCACAGGCCGCGGAGGTGAAAGACATTTTTTCACATTGGCTTCGATGCTTCAAGGCCTATCTCGCCGCGTCGTCCACTCCACCCGTCACTGATGAACAGAAGCTGAGCCTCCTCCACGCACGGGTGAGCCATCGCATTTCTGTCCAGCTCGACGAAGCCGCTTCCTATACAGAGGCCCTCGCACTACTCGAACGCCTCTACATACGGCCTGTGAACGAGGTCTACGAGCGACACGTCTTCACCACTCGCCCCGGGGAGTCGCTAGATGACTACCTACGCGACCTCAAAGCCCTCGCACGCAACTGTAATTACCAGGCCGTTACGGCCACTCAGCACATGGAGCTCGCCGTCCGAGACGTCTACGTGGCGGGAGTCCGGTCGAATTATGTGAGACAGCGCCTGCTCGAAAAAGGGGCCCAGGACCTGGACGACACGGTAAAGTTAGCCACCTCTCTGGAGGATGCTTTTCAGAGCCTTACTGCGTTCCCGGCCGACCACATGACCCCGTCGTGGCCCCCCGACCAGAGGCTACCCTAGGCCGTGCGGTCCCCCGCCCATCATGGGGGGCTACCCTGCTATTTTTGCGGCCAGTCTCAACACCCCCGGCAGCACTGCCCGGCCCGCAACGTGAACTGCAGCAGCTGTGGGCGAAAAGGACACTTCGCCAAGGTCTGGGCGGCAAGGTCTAAGAACTCTTAACTCACAGACCCGATCCTCAGACTCACAGGCCCGCAGACCCCGCAATGTGGCAGCGTGTCTGCCGACTCCGCCCCTTCACAACACGTGCGGCTCATGGGGACCGCCACCTTGGCCATCCTGCCCCACGCGGCCAGCCACGTGCGATCCATGGGGGCCGCCATCTTGGATGCCCTCTTCCTCACCGCCCACACGCTTGACCAACGGGGGCCGCCATCTTGGCCGCCATCTGCTACGCCGCTCGACGCATACGATCTACACTGACAGTTGTCGCGGGGCCGCCCCAGCACCTCCGATCACGCCACCGGCTACCCGCAACTCAGCGCGGTCACCCTGGACCAGTCGCGACCCAAGCACCTCCGGAGCTCCATGATGGCCATCCGGGTTAACGGGCACGAGACGCCCTGCCTTTTCGACTCCGAGAGCACACAGAGATTCATTCATCCGGACATGGTAAGACGCTGCTCGCTCCCAATTTTCCTGACGCAACAAACCATCGCCTCTGGATCGCACTCGGTGCAAATCCAAGGGTGCACTACTGCAACCCTAGCGATACAGGGCGCTGAGTACGCTAATTTTAAACTATATGTGCTCCCAGACCTCTGCGCTCCTCTCCTATTGGGACTCGACTTCCAATGTAACCTCAGGAGCCTTACTCTTAAGTTCGGGGGGCCCCTACCCCCGCTCACCATATGCAGCCTCACGACCATAAAAATCGACCCCCCCCCCCTCTTCGCAAACCTCACCGCCGTCTGCAAGCCAGTCGTCACCAGAAGCAGGCGGTACAGCATACAGGACAGAACATTCATTAGGTCCGAGGTCCAGCGTCTCTTGCGGGAGGGAGTCATCGAGGCCAACAATAGCCCCTGGAGAGCTCAGGTGGTGGTCGTCAAGAAACGTTCCGGATGGTGGTTGATTACAGCCAAACCATTAACCGGTACACGCAACTCGATGCGTACCCCCTTCCCCGGATTGCAGACATGGTAAATCAGATCGCACACTATCGCGTATTCTCCACCGTGGATCTGAAGTCTGCATACCACCAGCTCCCAATCCGCCCGGAGGACTGCCACTACACGGCTTTTGAGGCAGACGCCCGCCTTTTCCATTTCCTCCGGGTCCCCTTTGGCGTCACGAATGGGGTTTCGGTGTTCCAAAGAGCAATGGACCGAATGGTGGACCAGTACGGTTTGTGGGCCACATTTCCGTACTTTGACAATGTCACCATCTGCGGCCATGATCAGCAGGACCACGACGCCAACCTCCATCGATTTCTCCAAACCGCCCAAAAACTCAACCTCCCCCACAAGGAGAAATGCGTTTTCCACACAACCAGACTAGCCACCCTCGGCTACGTCGTGAAGAATGGGGTCCTAGGGCCCGACCCTGACCGTATGCGCCCCCTCCTGCAATTCCCTCTCCCTCAACAATACGCAGCGGGGCAAAATCAAGAACGATAATATCTTGAGGTGGAGGATCGAACTCTCCACCTATAACTACGATATAGTATATCGTCCTGGGAAGCTCAACGAGCCCCCAGATGCCCTGTCCCGTGGCACATGGGCCAGCGCGGAAGATGACCGACTACGGGCTATCCACGATGACCTCTGCCACCGGGGGGTCACCCGGCTCGTCCATTATATCAAGGCCCGCAACCTGCCCTACTCCACCGAGGGGGTCAGAGCCATGACCAGGGACTGCCAAATCTGTGCGGAGTGTAAATCGCACTTCTATCGACCGGATAAGGCCCACCTGGTAAAGGCATCCCAGCCCTTTGAACGCCTCAGTATAGATTTCAAAGAGCCCCTCCCCTCCAATAACCGCAATACATACTTTCTCAACATCATAGATGAGTTCTTCCGCTTCCCATTTGCCATCCCCTGCCCCGATATGACCACTCCCACTGTCATTAAATCCCTGCATAGTGTCTTTACCCTGTTTGGTTTCCCCAATTATGTCCACAGTGACCGGGGCACGTCGTTCATGAGTGACGAACTGCATCAGTACCTGCTCAGTAAGGGCATCGCCTCGAGCAGGATGACCAGTTATAACCCCAGGGGAAACGGGCAGGTGAAGAGGGAGTATGCGACGGTCTGGAAGACCGTCCTACCGAACCTGCGGTGCAGGAATCTCCCAGTTTCTCACTGGCAGGAGGTCCTCCCCGATGCGCTCCACTCTATCAGGTCCCTCCTTTGCATGGCCACAAACCAGACTCCTCATGACCGATTCTTTGTTTTCCCGAGGGGAGCTACCTCAGGGGCCTCGCTTCCGTCCTGGCTGAAGACACCGGGACCAGTCCTCCTCTGAAAACACGTTCGGAGCCATAAGACCGACCCCCTGGTAGAGAGGGTCCAGCTCCTACACTCAAACTCACAATATGCTTATGTCGAACACCCCGATGGCCGACAAGATACCGTCTCTCTCCGGGACCTGGCGCCCGCAGGCTCCATCACCACCACCACCACCACCGCAGCCCCCACACTATATCCCGTCCAACCTACCATGTCCAGCGCGCCCCCCGCCCCCCCCCCCCCCCACCACACCCCCATATGGCTCCCGCGCTCCCTCCCACCTGCCACACCGGTCCACAGGATTGAAGCTCCAGAAGAGCCGCTCCCGGAGTCCACGCCTGTGCCCGCACCGGACCCACTTCCACAGCCACCCGGACCGGCTGCAACACCAGTGCTTCGGCGATCGCAGCGCACGATCCGTGCGCCGGACTGGCTGAACCTATGAGCCCGTCAACCCCGCCGGACTTCATTGTTTAACAGGGGGTGAATGTGGTGAATGTATAGTGCTAATAATTCACCAGTGCATTTGTATCATAGTCTGCTGTTGTGTTATGTTGTTAACCCTGTGGGCTCCACCTATGGGCCACTGTGTGGCTTCACCCACAGGGGGATTTGTTGTGGCATGTACGGACTCCGCCCATGGCTCCGCCACTTAAGAGGAAGTATAAAGAGCAGCTGACCTGCAGGCAGTTCCCAGTATTGTACCAGTCGCAGGCAGGCACTGATTAAACTAAGCTGATTAAAACCACGGTTTACTTCTCCTCGTGTCTTTGAGTGAATTGATGGTCGCATCAGAGCCTTTTAACATGCTGTGCCCTATCCCCATGCTTTTCCCAATTCCACAATGCACATTAACCTTATCACAGTAATAATCAACAATTAGATTTAGTCAACGTTTCTCTGTTGGCTGACAGGCTCCGGTGTGGAACGATTTTTGAACATAGAAAGATTTAAGTCACTGAAGGAGGCCATTTGGCCTATAATGCCTGTGTCATCCTTAAAGAGAGTTACCCAGAATAATCCCACTTTCCAGTTCTTGGTCCGTCGCCTTGTAGATTATGGTACCTCCAGTTCTTTCGGAAATGTGATGAGAGCTTTTGCCTCAACCACCCTTTGGTCACTTTAAACCCAGTTCCAACATTTCACAGACGAATGACACAAGACTCTCCTCAATCTGCAATCTCACTTGGGTAGACCACAAGTTTGCTCGGTGTCAATTAGAAAGCGTCATATTGGTAGAATAGACGACAATCTGCCTTGGGTTAGCGCTTGGAGCTAAGTACGGGAAGCGAGGCGTTGCATTTAATCAAGCAATGCCCGACCTGGGAGTGCTCGAGGCTGACACTAACCATCCAAAATGCAGAGAGTTGGCTGGAACTACCAGCCTTTCCCATTGATTAGCACAAGAAGTGAGCAGAGGCATTCATTATTTGACTGGAGATAGTCAAATGGGAAAACCATATCAGTGTAAACAATGCATTTGGGAAATTGCGGTTTCAGATCAGAGCATTACTCTGCTGAAAACATTGTCTAAACGATCGCAAAACACACTTGAATTAAGTAGATTATGTAATAGCACACTGGGTGAAATACAGTTCCATTTCATTACTTGATATTTTATTTAATCATTCAGCAGCTGACCACAGCATTCTTCTTGGCAGACGGGCACACTCAGTCTGCAATGATGCAGCCATAAAGAGGGCTTTCAGCTATTTAATGGCCAGGAACCAGAGCATCAAATTGGCACGCTGGCACAGTGGTCAGCACTGCTGCTTCACCGTGCCAGGGACCCGGGTTCAATTCTGGCCTTGGCTGACTGTCTGTGTGGAGTTTGCATGTTCTCCCCGTGTCTGCGTGGGTTTCCTCCGGGTGCTCCGGTTTCCTCCCACAGTCCAAAGATGTGCAGGTTAGGTAGATTGGCCATGCTAAATTGCCCTTTGTGCATGTTAGGTTAGGGGATAGGGTGGGATGGGTGGGCGGGCGAGGGGAGTGGACCTGGGTGGAGTGCTCTTTTGGAGGGTTGGTGCCGCTATGATGGGCTGAATGGCCTCCTCCTGCGTTGTAGGGATTCTATGAAATAGAGAACATTTCTGTCGCCAACCAAAGTCTTTGAGAGTGAAGTGCCTCAGGTGTTTATCCCAGCTTCACTACTGTTGTTTTAGTGACTGCAGAACCCAGTGAAGGGCCAAGATCCAAACTAACAGAGGCTCAGACTGATATCATCCCAACAAGGAGCTAGGACTATAATCCACTTCAGCTGGCACCCAACATGGGACTTGACTTGATACAGAAGCCTATACTTAAGTTTATATCTAAATGATATCTTTAAATTACTAAATATAGGAGTGTTGAAATGAAATGAATGAAATGAAATCGCTTATTGTCACGAGTAGGCTTCAAATGAAGTTACTCTGAAAAGCCCCTAGTCGCCATATTCCGGCGCCTGTTCGGGAAGGCTGGTACGGGACCTGTTTGACAGGTGGTGGTAATAAGATCCAGATTTAAGAACAACAAGTCCTTGATCAGACCCCGTGGATCTTAAATCAGAACTCCCTTGATTTCCCATTGAGGTTTAGAAATTTCTTAAACGTTTAGTTTAAATCCTAACTGAGATGCAATACTTAGCCGAGTCTTTCTATTAAAAGACTCCAATGATTGCTTTATTAGAGCAGATATTCCTTCTCAATACCGCCAAGATCAGGCAATTGTCTTTGAAATAGAAGGTTATGATGCTGATGGAGCTCTTAGAGTTCATGGCACACTTAAGGCTAATCCTCAGGAGCAGGGGGATACAACAGGAACAGGCAAGCTTAGGATGTCTGAACTTTGCTAGATCTTCTACACCAACCTTTGCTAATCTCTCAGCACCCCTGTATGCTGGAGTGGGTGAGGCAGCAATTATGCCGTAATGTACAGAAGACCATCGACCTAGAAGAAAGGGACTTACAAGTTCCACCTCATTATTCTCATCAGGATGTCACCTAAAGTGGCACTTGCTGTATTTTCTCAATGAGAATGGCATTATTCCTGTTCAGCTCCATTCTTATAATTTTTCCAATGTTGCAACGAGACACATTAAAAAGGAAATACTTGACTATGGTAGTTCAATGGCTCATTAAGGCATGATCCATCAAGGTGAAAACCTTGTTGCCATCTGTACATGAGATGGCGGATTTGAAATCAGCACTGAGAATGACCTCTGATGAGCCAAAAGCCACCCAGATCCCATGTCATAAATGGACATCATTCCTGAGTGATCCTATGCTCATTTTCAAATTCCTTTTCTCTGACTTAGATTTAGAGCTCCTCCCCATTATGGAGGATGATGACCAAGGAGGAGGGAATTAAACAAGTGCCCTTGGGTGGCACGGTAGCACAGTGGTTAGCACTGTTGCTTCACAGTGCCAGGGAGCCTGGATTGTAAAGATGGATCTTTACAACAATTGATAATGGTTTCATGGTTATCATCAGACAATATACTCCAGATTTTTATAGAATTGAAATTTCTTGATGGGAATTGAACCAGGGCTGCAGAGTCGTTACCCTCGATCCCTGGATGACTAGTCCAGTGACAATATCACTGTGCCACCACCTCCCCATGGGGAGTTATAGCCCAGCATGGGACTCATCCAGCTGGGGATGATTGTTTCCGAGGCTAATTGGGTTATGAGTTAACCAGCACTACCACCGTGCTAAATGGGATAGATTCAGAACAGATCTAGCAACTCAAGGTTGGACATCCATGAAGTGCTGTGGGCCATCAGCAGCGGCAGAATTGTACTCAGCCACTGAGTAACTTCATGGCCCGGAGGAAGCTCAGCACCATCCAGGCTAAAGCAGCCCACTTGATTGATCCCCCTTCCACAAACATTCAAACCCCCCTCCACCAAAGAACAGTGGCAGCCGTGTGTACCGTCTACAAGATGCACTGCAGTAACACACCAAGGTTCCTTAGACAGCACCTTCCAAACCCACGACCACTACCATCTAGAAGAACAACAGCAGATACCTGGGAAGGCATGTTACGATCATAATTTTACACATATACTGAGCTCATATGGAAATTTCTGTAACTGTCTTTTATTAGTTTCAAATGGACACTGGTGAACCATTATAATGGCTGCTAATGGATCAGCTGACCGTTGCTTATTCAACAAAGACCATCAAGCTACCAAAAAGTTTCAAATTGAATACTCATGGGTGAGAACCACCCCTGGAATGGATATACGAGTATGAACGTTATACATGCAATTCACATCTGCCATTGCTCAAGACAATCAAAAAACAGACTCAAGTAACTGATTCGTACAACAAAGTAATGCTGACAAGACCAGTTACATGGAGAAGACTGCCATCGATCTTCTTTTTATATCAATGGCCTTTATTTTAGCTTTAAGTGATTCAGGTGGATAATGGTTGTTGATCATGTGATCAAAACTGGCTCCTGATACTGAGATCCCTTATTATGCCAAGGCTTGGAGAGACGTGGGCAAACTACAGAAGAACACCAACAACAGCTGCAGAGATAGGCGGTGCCATCTTTGTCTTTTAAGAGCCATCATCTATTGGGCAGCGTGAGAATCAGACTCTGAAACTAACATCCAGCAGCAAAGGTACTTAACCAGCATCAGTTTCAAAGCTCACTTAATAACCAGGGTCATACCCATTCAACTATAAAGGAACCTCACAACCTGCTGTGAACCATTTGCTTTACAAAATCCACAGGAATCAGAGGCCTACCAAGTGGGAGACCAGGAATGCAAAATCAGAGATTGAATTATCTGTATTTTGTAAAAGTGCACCACCTTTATTATCTGTATTCAATTTTTGGTGTTCGTGTGTGCGTATATATGTAAATCAATCAGATGTGGCTGTTGCGTTAATTCAGGGTAAGCATGTGAGAATAAATAAACTTTGTAATTTTAAACTCATGAAAGCTTGCTACTGAATATTTTAATTGGAATATACACTCCAAGGGTAAGAAAGGACACACCTCTTTCCATGCAAACATGACTGATTATGGGCACGAAGAGAGCAAATACATTCTGTCCGTGACATTAGCCACCTAACCACAGAATGGGAATAGGACATGCAACTTTCATGATCAGGTGGATAAACTCCTAGGAATCAATGGAGCGAAGGGAACATTTTGTAACATGTTGAAGGTTATAATATGCTCAATAAAAGTACCTGGAAACACACATGTCATTAAAGGTTGGCATCAATAAAATTTCTGTTTGTAATCTGAAACTGTTTCAACAACATTTCATAGAATCATTGAATAGAATCCCTGCAGTGCAGAAGAAGGCCATTTGGCCCATCGGGTCTGCATCAACCCTCTGAAAGAGCACCCTACCTAGGCCCGCACCCTATCCCCCCCCCACCCCCCGGCCGGTTTTCCGGCGGCACAGGTGGCGTGCCATTGGCTGCCGGGAGACCATTTGCGTGATTTGCCTGCCCCAACACCGGTGAAATCATTGCTAGGGGGAGGGGGATGAGGTGGGGGTCACCTTTGATGGGACTGACCAGATGAAACTAGAAGAGATTTTTATCCTGTCTAAAGCATTTTGCTGCTCCCCATTCCAGCACCAGTATTCACCAAAAATTGTCTCAACAGCTCATTGATTTCCACCAAATTTGTGTAGGAACTTGCCTACTTGGGTGACAATCCTGAAGAATCTTTGCACCAAATTTGGTAGGAACTTGCCTACTTGGGTGACTGTCCCGAGGAATCTTTGCAACTCTATGATATTCCCATGCTATGGAAACTCTCCATTCACCTTGGCTTTCTGTAGGTCGTCTATTATACCTGGAGCTTGCACAACGTGCCTTAGGAATTGAATCTGGCTTTGCAAATCCATATTTCTTGTTCAGTTCAAACTGCTCCCTGCTGAACTTTAAGGACAGCATTCCTTCTGTGGTCATGTTCTTCTCTCGATGAACCGTGTACGAGATGTCTTCCGTATGGCATATTACTCCTTACATGCCTTCCATAGTCTGAGCCATTGTTCCTAGGGTTATCTCTGATGCAGATGTAATTATAAATGGTAAACTGTTGAAATAATGATGAGCAAGTGATTTTATAAGTTATTGCCCAGCAGTCTGTCTGGAGCAACTGCCAAATGCCACTCTTTGCATCTCATTTGATGAATAGGGTACTTCTTGATAATGTGGCAAGTTTTTCATCCCCTGCTGCCATTGGGTAGTTCTCATGTTCCACTGGTTTATTTAGTTGGGTCAAGTCCACACAAGCTCTCAGTGAACCATTAAGCTTCAATACAGCGTCCATTCCAGAACATCATTCCGTCAGCATGGTTACTGGAGAGATACCCCCTGCTGTGACATGTACTTAATCTTGCTCTTGACTTTCTCTATGAATGGGTAAGGAACTTTCCTTGGCGTGCAGAGAAAAGTCACTCACCTCTCAGCTCATCTCTGATATTCTGGCTTCAACTTTCCGAGACTGAAAATAATGTTGGAAATTCATTCCAGAATACGTTATTGGACGTATTATTGGACAGTAATTTTATCAAGCTTGTCGATCAGCCTCAAATGTAAACATGCTTTCCTTATTAATAATGATGACTCTTGGATCTGTATGAGATACAAAGGTTCAATCATTTCTTTATACTTATATCTTAATCTTGCCAAGTGTTGACCTATAACCTTTGGTGTATTCCATCCTGGACCTTGTAACTGGGTGGTATGATGGAGGTAGTGTTATATATTTAACTCACTTTATTTCACCAAATAAGCCTGAAGCACCTGCTCCTGTGTCTAATCTAAAATCTGTGAGGTGTCCATTGTTATGGGCCAGGGTTTAGAGAACCCCAAAGTGTATCATGGAGTTCAGCTGACCCACGACTTTTACTAGATTGTGGTGTGGGGAGCACACGGCCCACTCTACAGGTGTGGTGCAGCAGAAATTTAAAAGTAATTTTTAAAGCAAAACAATGTTTATTCTATGAACTCAGTTAACCTTTTTAAAACATAGTGACCATCTTACCAACCATCAATTCAAATACAACTCCCAAAGAATACAACATTCTAAGTAATACTTAAACTTTCCTTTTAACATCCATAAGACAACAAAACCCTTTGTACAGAAATACATCAGGTTTAACTTCACGACTGAGAACAGTTACCACGTTGAAATCACCAAATGGACATTCATAAGCTTGCAGAGATTCACACACACCCTGCTGTGATTGCAGCTTCTCCAAAACTAAAAAACAAAACTAAAAAACACAGACACACCCAAGCTTGTCCTCAAAGCGAAACTAAAAAGCAGAGCCAGAGCTCAGCTCCACCACACTCTGACATCACTGCAGCCACTTGAGCAGACAAACATTTCTTAAAGTGACATTCCCATGAGACCACCCACTTCTCGTTTAATGCTCCAGTCATTATTTTCTGTTTCATTCACTTCTCCGAGGAAGGTTGTCTGTTTCTTTCTGTGGCTCTTCCACATCTTGTATTTGGTTTGTCTTTGTTATTTTCTCTCTTTTTTTTTCTCGCGGCCTTCTTGTATTTTAGATGGGCAGACAATTTTAAAATGTCCCAATTTTCCGCAGTTGTGGCACTCTGCTCCCGCTGCTGGGTATTCGTCCCGCTTGTGCAGGGCTTTCCCACCACATTGGGAGTATTTCAAAATGGCGGTTGGTATGCTTTCCCCTGATTTTGCGGGCTTCTGGTTTAATTCTCATTTCTGCTATAATGAATGGTCTCATGCATTTGTTTTCAAGCGATCACTTTCCCCATGGGCAATCGCTCTTGTGTGCTTTTCGAGCTTGGCCTGTCACGCGATTCGTACTGCCTTCGTGAGAGTAAGATCATCTGTCATTTGCAAAAGATCTGAAAGACCTTCATCCAAGACCCCAACTATTGTGTGATCGCATATTAATTCACCTCTCAGGATCCCATAGTTGCAATCTTCTGCTCATGCAAGGGGGCACAAAAACCCTGGTAAATGCATGGGTTCATTCATTGTTTAAAGTTCGCTGGTTCAATTATTACAATTTTTTAAAAATGCTGAAGTACAATGAAGTCCTCAAGAGCTCAAAGCCTCACCAGCTCCCTGTTTCACGATTACGTCATCAACAATAGTTCCACCTGCATCGAGTAAAGTACTGACCTGATCCTTTTGTTCCTTTTTGTGCAAACCCAAAGTTGTTTGACTTCTGAAAAATCTCTTTCTCCAGTTCTCCCAGTGTTGAGTCTGTTGCGAGCCTTCAATACTTTGGAATGGCTCTGGGAATGACAATGCAGACTCCATTCTTGTCCCTAAACTCTGGTTCTGCAGCTGCTTCAGTATCCTGGCTTGTCGATTCAGGTCTGTGGCTCATTGCTGTCGGGACTCCCCGTCTCCCCTTCCATCTGCAGCACTCGCGATGTTCTAAGTTCTCAGGTGATTCTTCAATCACCTTCAGGCAGAAGATACAGAAGTCTGAAGACCCGCACATCCAGACATAGGAACAGCTTCTTCCACACAGCTACAAGACTCCTCAACGACTCCCTCTCGGACTGATCTGTTCCCTGTAAGAACACTATTCACGACACCCTATGCTGGTCTTGTTTGGCCCCTTGTTTCGCACTGTAACCAATCACTATTTGTTGATGTATCATTGTCAATGTACTCTGTTGATTATTCTTTTATCTACTATGTACGTACTGTGTACGTTCCCTTGTCCGCAGAAAAACACTTTTCATTGTATTTCGGTACATGTGACAATAAATATCAATCGATCAATCAATGAATACATTTTCTTTTTATCCTTCTTCCAGGGGCATATAGATCTGTCAGGTTTGCAGTCCTCACTTGGAATTTATCTGGGTCTTTGTCTCACTGTCCGCTGCCACCATGTTTCGTCTTGAGTTCAGGGTCTCGATGTTTTTTTTTTCGGGTTTGACTGTTTCCCTAAGAAAGCTACTTAAGACTATAGCTCAGAAATTCATTATTATTTATTTACAGTTCTACGTACATCTCAGTACACAAGGTTATACCTCTGCTTACCTCCAGCTACCTGTAACTTGGTTGTGTGGCATTGAGCCATAGTTACCTCAGCAACAGGTGCATCTGATGTTAACTCTTTACTTATAGAATTTACAGTGCAGAAGGAGGCCATTCGGCCCATCGAGTCTGCACCGGCTCTTGGAAAGAGCACCCTTCCCAACCGCACACCTCCATCCTATCCCCATAACCCAGTTACCCCACCCAACACTAAGGGCAATTTTGGACACTAAGGGCAATTTAGCATGGCCAATCCACCTAACCTGCACATCTTTGGACTGTGGAGCACCCGGAGGAAACCCACGCACACACGGGAAGAACGTGCAGACTCCGCCCAGACAGTGACCCAAGCCGGGAATCGAACCTGGGACCCTGGAGCTGTGAAGCAATTGTGCTAATCACTATGCTACCGTGCTGCTACT
Source organism: Scyliorhinus torazame (assembly GCF_047496885.1). NCBI lineage: Eukaryota > Metazoa > Chordata > Chondrichthyes > Carcharhiniformes > Scyliorhinidae > Scyliorhinus > Scyliorhinus torazame. Next base: position 20,288,170 of record NC_092718.1, on the reverse strand, counting down.
CGACATGGTGTGCCTTGATTTACTATGCTAAAGGCAACATATACATGAAAATTGTGTTGTTGTTGTTGCAACTCCCTGTCCATAGATGCGAGAATAGAGAGATGAATGTTTTGGCAGCCTGGATCAGACGCCTTGGTATCAAAAGTGGAATTGCATAAGATAGAGACTGCAGATGGCTATGGATTAATGCAGCTAGAAGCAGAATAAATGTGGTGAGCTCCTAGCGATGTGGAACGGTGACCCCACCCCAGCCCCCGATTCAGTCTTAGCAAACAACAGCTCCACACCAATCTCAACTTTCCCAAGGGGCACTTAGGGTGAGACAAGTGGGCCAGAATTGCTTTCCCCATGAGCAAATGCATATGGATGCACAATGGACGATGGGAGATCTTTGCAATGAAGTATATGTGACTCGCTTGGATTGTCCTGGACAAGGACTGTTATTTTATTTGGCTGGAGGCGGGAGAGTACATATAAACTTATGTTTTGTGTCAGATAAACACAGGATAGGATGTGAAAACACTCAAAATTATTGTTTACACTAGAATGGTGCTTAGGAGAAGGATTCAGTTGTCAGAAAGATAATTAAGTTAGTTGCCGTCTAAAGCATAATTGCAGGCATACACAGATGCAAATAATAGAACCCAAGAGATTTTAGATGCAAGAAATATCCATTTGGCCCGATAAGGTCACTTCATTTAAAAAAAAACTGATTTCAATCCCACCCACCCACCTTGACACCGTATCCCTCAATCGCTTGAATATTTCGTAAGGAGGAATTAAGGTCAAGTGAGAACCAATAAGCTGCTCGATACAGTCAAATCTGATTGTGGCTAGAACTGAAGGGCGGGACTTTCTGTCCGTGCCCCTCCCCCCAACCCCCACCCTCTGTGGCGTATTTTCCAGCGGCGACGGAGGCCCGTCATGGCCGACAACAGGATCTGTCGGTGCCGTCGATGTCAGTGGGGTTTTGCATGCCCCGCACCCTCCCCTGCCGGGGAATGCAAGGTTAACCTCCCTCCCTCCCAAAGACTAGGAACAAAGATTAATGAGAAATTGGAATAAAAGTAGAATGAGGGAAAGAAGAGAAATAATAAGTGACTGGAAGCCAGTGGTTTACAGTAGGGATCGGTGCTGGGTCCCCTATTATTCATCATTTATATAAAAGACATGGGGGGGGGGGGGGTAGGATCAGTAAGTTTGCGGATGACACAAAGATTGGCCGGGTGGTTAACAGTGAGGGTGAGTGTCTTGGGTTACAGGAAGATATAGACGGGATGGTCAAATGGGCAGAAAAGTGGCAGATGGAATTAAACCAAGTGTGAGGTGAAACACTTTGGAAGGAGAAATTTGACAGGGATGTATTCAATGAACAGCGTGACACTGGGAAGTTCCGAGGAACAAAGGGACCTTGGAGTCTTTGTCCATCGATCTCTGAAGGCGGGAGGACAGGTTAATAGGGTGGTGGAAAAGGCATATGGGACACTTGCCTTTATCAATTGAGGCACAGACTACAAAAGCAGGGAGGTCATGTTGGAGTTGTATAGACCTTTGGTGAGGCCATGGATGGAGTAGTGTGTGCAATTCTGGTCATCACATTATAGGAAAGATGTGATTGCACAGGAGGGGGGTGCAGAGACGATTCACCAGGATGTTGCCTGGGATGGAACATTTAAGTTATGAAGAGAGGTTGGATAGGTTTGGGCTGTTTTCACAGGGAAGACGGAGGAGTGATCTGGACAGAGCGTACAAGATTATGAGGGGCATGGACGGGGTGGATAGGGAGCACCTGTCCCCTTTAGTTGAAGGGTCAGTTTTTTAAACATTCATTTATGGGGTGTGGGGGTACCTGCTTCGACCAGCATTTATTGCCCATCCCTAATTGCCCTTCAGAAGGTGGTCATGAGTTGCCTTCTTGAACCGCTGTAGTCCTTGAATTGCTGTGCTGTTAGGGAGAGAGTTCCAGGATTTTGTCCCAGCGACAGTGAAGGAACAGCGATATATTTCTAAGTCAGGGTGGTGAATTACTTGGAGGGGAACCTCCAGGTGGTGGGGTTCCCAGGTATCTGCTGCTCTTGTCCTTCTAGATGGTAGTGGTCATGGGTTTGGAAGGTGCTGTCTAAGGAACTGTGGTGAGTTACTGCAGTGCATCTTGTAGATGGTACACACGCCTGCCACTGTTCATTGGTGGTGGAGGGTTTTAATGTTTGTGGAAAGGGTAGCAATCAAGCGGGCTGCTTTGTCCTGGATGGTGTCGAACGTCTTGAGTGTTGTTGAAGCTGCAGTCTCGAGGGGTCACAAGTTCAAGGTGTTACGGACGCCTGGTCAGCTCTCAACGGAGGCTAAGATACTGGACTAGGACGATAACTTTTTTAAGTTTTAAGAATGTATGGAAAGATTCACTGGTTTCAGGAGTGATAATGCAAGAAATAAGGCTTGGTTATTTTAGAAACAAATTTTATTAAAACAAAAGAAACAAAAACAATATTTAAACTTTTAAACTTCAACCCTGACAATAATAGATTACATGCAGCAGTTTCTTAACTTTAACACATTAGTTCCCTTTAAACAGCACTTTAAATTAACATTCAACTCTCATTCCACTTACACAGACAGGCAAAGGCAATACTTGCATTTTGGAAGCAATTTTCTTTCTTCAGGGACATTCGTCCCGAACCCTTTCCCAAAGTCTGCTTCTGTGGCAACTTTCATGACCTCTCTCAGTCGATTTCCAAGGCCCCGTAACTTTTCAGAACAGCATTCTTTCTATCTCTCACTAAGCTCTGCCCAGTCCCTCAAACAAAGGTTCTCTGTTGGAGATTTCAGGCTTAAACCTATCATCGTTACCACTCCTGTTTATGCAAAAGAACAGAGTTACATTTTTGATACACAACTAACCACCCATTGACAGACAAAGAGGCCATCAGACTCTGTTAATGGGTTAACAGCTGGTCAGGCAGGAGTGTCCCAATGAACAATGGATCTGGGGATCCTGCGTATTCCCACTAAGTCTGACTGGGACAATCTAACTCGGCCAGGTGTGGGCACATCCCCCTAACTCTGTGCTAGCAGGTAATTTTTTCCTCAGTCTGTTCGACCCCTAAATTGCCTGCTACATCGGGGTCGCATTTCTGGACCCAATTATCTCATATCTCCCTCGCACAACAAAAGTGAGGGGCAGGAGGTTCAAGGGGGGTGTGAAGAAAAGTTGTTTTACCCAGAGGGTGGCGACGGTCTGGAACGCACGGCCTGGGAGGATGGTAGAGGCGGGTTGCCTCATCTCCTTTAAAAAGTGCCTGGATGGGCACTTGGCCGTCGTAACATTCATGGCTATGGAGCAAGTGCTGGCAAATGGGATTTGGTTAGTTGGTCAGGTGTTTTTCACGTGGCAGTGCAGACTCAATGGGCCGAAGGGCCTCTTCTCCACTGTATTTTCTGTGAATAAATGATGGAAAGAACTGTCCCGATAATTATGTGAGATTATCCATTTTGTAATTTGATCCAGCAGACATTTCTCGAGGTACAGTCTGAATTTTGTCAGCGACATCGGGGTGCATTTTCGCAGAGTCTCCTATTGACTAGGCTCAGCCTCAGCAGAAGAGCTGTAGAAAACCCAGATTAACGGCACAAATGGCTTTTCTCCCATTTTCTCAATGTTTCTGCTGAAGAAAATGGCAAAACCTGCTTTGAATCCATCCACAAACACCTTCCCCCTCCCCCCATGAGGTCAGAAGTGCGGATGATTGTTCAGTACCTTTCAAAACTCTTCAGATACTGCTGGGCAGCACGGTGGCGCAGTGGGTTCGCCCTGTTGCCTCAGGGCGCCAAGGTCCCAGGTTCGATCCCGGCTCTGGGTCACTGTCCGTGTGGAGTTTGCACATTCTCCCCGTGTCTGCGTGGGTTTCGCTCCCACAACCCAAAGATGTGCAAGCTAGGTGGTTTGGCCACGCTAAATTGCCCCTTAATTGGAAAAAATGAATTGGGTACTCTAAATTATATAAAAGAAAAGAAAAAAAAAAACTCTTCAGATACTGAAGCAGCCCATAGGCCTCTCACAAATCAGCCCAAACATTGATTTTGGGCTGATATGTGAAAGGTAACATTTGCATCATACAAGCAGCAGGCAATCACAATCTCATCTGCCCTCGACATTCGCGGAAGCCCCACCATCAACATCCAGGGAATTCTCAATGACAAGAAGCACAGTTCAACAATGTGGCTACAATACAAGGAACTCACTTCCTGACTCCACAGAGCCTGCCCACCATCAACAAGGCACAAGTCAGGAGTGTGATGGAATACTCTCCACTTGAAATGAAATGAAATGAAAATCGCTTGTCACGAGTAGGCTTCAATGAAGTTACTGTGAAAAGCCCCTAGTCGCCACATTCCGCCGCCTGTTCGGGGAGGCTGGTACGGGAAGGCTTGCCCAGATAAGTGCAGCTCCAACAACACTCAAAAAGCTCCAGACCAGTTGATTGGCACCCATCCACCACCTTGAGCATTCCCTACCTCTAACGCTGACACATGTAGCAGCAGTATGTACCATCTACAAGGTGCACTGCAGCAACTTGTCAAGCCTCATTCGCCAGCACCTTCCAAATCCAAATCCATGACCCTGACTACCTAAAAGAACAAGGAGAGTGGATGAATGGGAACAGCACCACCTGCAAGTCCTCCAAACCACACCGACTTGGAACAACATTGCCGTCCCTTCACTGTCACTCGGTCAAAATCCTGGAACTCTCTCCCTACACAGCATAGACTACAGCGGTTCAAGAAGGCATCTCACCAACACCTAACCCAAGGGTCATTAGTGAGGGGCCATAAATGCTGATTTTGTCAGCGATCCCAAAATCCATCAATAGATAGAAACAAATTGCATCTCTCTGGCGCAATGTGCTACTTTAAAAAAACGATTAAAAGGCAAATTGCTACCATTTCGGGGGTAGATTTTAATTGCAACAATGCCTCACATAGTCACTTTCATGATGCTATGACATATTTCCTTTTGCAATGCCTGATACCATGCCATGCTCCCACCTTCTGTGCGACTGAGGGATAACATTTCCCTGCTCATGTTAACTCATTCTTTATCATTGTAAACGCTGAATAGGATCAATGTTTCAATTACCAGTTAGAAGATACATTTAAATGAAATGTACCTTTCCGAAGAGAGAAATGCCTTTACAAAATGCAACTTTCCATGAGTGGATGAATTCACTCGTCCTGCACTTCTGGAGGAGAGCCTCACTCGAAAAGAATGGGACAATGGGCCCTCCAGTCATGTACCCCTGTCTCTGATCGAGCACAATTCTTTACTGGGGTTACAAGATCAATCATTTCATCCCCATTACCAGCTTGTCTAAGTTTACAAGCAGTGTTTGCCATTTTGGCCAGTAAGCTTTGATGATGCTTCTGGGCTCTGAATGCAAAATCTCGACTTCTCTGGCAATATCATTTGCTTTGTTCGTGCTGTCATTTGCCAGCATTTGCGGCGCCTGTCAAATTCAATTTTTGGGAAACTAAATTAAACCCTCAGTCCTATTAAATAGCAAAGGAAAGAGAAGGCTGGAATGGGGACGTGAGAGTGACCTAACAGAGCATTTAAGATTACGCAAACGTTTGATAGGGTAGATGTGGAGGCGGGGCGGGGGCATTTAGCTCAGTTGGTTGGACAGCTGGTTCATGGTGCAGAGTGAGGCCAGCAGCGCAATTCCCGTACCGGCGGAGGTTATTCATAAAGGTGCCACCTTCTCAGCATCGCCCCTCGCCTGAAGTGTGCTGATCCTCAGGTTAAATTGCCACCAATCAGCTCTCCTCCTCAAAGGGTAAAGCAGCCCGACCGCATGCGCCCCCTCATGGAACTTCCCCTCCCCCACTGCCCCAAGGCCCTCAAACGCTGCCTGGGGTTCTTTTCCTACTACGCTCAGTGGGTCCCAAACTATGCAGACAAGGCCCACCCACTCATTCAGTCCACCCAATTCCTCCTTGCGGCCGAGGCACAACATGCTTTCGCCCGCATCAGAGCAGACATCGCCAAGGCCAGGATGCGCGCAGTGGACGAGTCACTGCCTTTCCAAGTAGAAAGTGACGCATCAGACGTCGCCCTTGCCGCCACTCTAAACCAGGCAGGCAGACCCGTGGCATTCTTTTCCCGCACCCTTCATGTCTCGGAAATTCGACACTCATCCGTCGAAAAGGAGGCCCAAGCTACCGTTGAAGCTGTGCCGCACTGGAGGCATTACCTGGCCGGTAAGAGATTCACTCTCCTTACGGACCAATGGTCGGTAGCCTTCATGTTCAATAACACACAGCGGGGCAAGATCAAAAATGATAAAATCTTGCGGTGGAGAATCAAGCTCTCCACCTATAATTACGAGATTTTGTATAGCCCCAGTAAACTCAACAAGCCCCCAGACGCCCTCTCCCGAGGTACATGTGCCAGCGCACAAGTGGACCAACTCCGGGCCCTACACGACAGCCTTTGTTACCCGGGGGTCACTCGATTGTACCATCTGGTCAAAGCTCGCAATCTGCCCTACTCCGTCGAGGAAGTAAGGACAGTCACCAGGGACTGCCAGGTCTGTGCGGAGTGCAAGCCGCACTTCTACCGGCTGGATAGTGCGCGTCTGGTGAAGGCTTCCCACCCCTTTGAACGCCTCAGCGTGGATTTCAAAGGGCCCCTCCCCTCCACCGACCGTAAAATGTACATTCTCAGTGTGGTCGATGAGTACTCCAGATTCCCCTTCGCCATCCCATGCCCCGATATGACGTCTGCCACCGTCATCAAGGCCCTCAGCACCATCTTCGCTCTGTTCGGTTTCCCCGCCTACATCCATAGTGACAGGGGATCCTCATTCATTTAAAAAAAATATATTTTTTAAAATTAAAGTTTTGCTAAGTTTTTCATAATAAATAGTAATAATCCTAACACAGCAAAATAGAGTGAACATTAACATAGTGCAAAAAGAGAATATACAATAGCAATTGACTAGACGTGACCCCACGCGCCTCAGTCTCTCAACGGAGCACTCACCCCCACTCCCCTACGAGTCGCTGCTGCTGCTGACGTTTTAATTTTCCCTGAGAAGCCATCGGACTGCTCAACAGCAGCAGCTCTGTACACTTGGCAAAATTATTTACACACATAAGTAGGCATCTGTTTGTGGTGTTGTCGTCGGGATCCTCATTCATGAGCGATGAGCTGCATCAGTTCCTGCTCAGCAGGGGTATAGCCTCCAGCAGGACGACCAGCTACAACCCCTGGGGAAAGGGGAAAGTAGAACGGGAGAATGGGACGGTTTGGAGGGCTGTCCAGCTGGCCCTATGGTCCAGGAACCTCCCAGCCTCTCGCTGGCAGGAGGTCCTCCCTGACGCTCTGCACTCCATCCGGTCACTGTTGTGCACCGCCACTAATAACACACCCCACAAACGTGTTTTTACCTTCCCCAGGAAGTCCACATCCGGGGTGTCGCTCCCGACTTGGCTTGCTGCTCCAGGACCGGTCCTTCTCCGTAGGCACGTCCGACTCCACATGGCGGACCCCTTGGTGGACAGGGTTCACCTGCTCCACGCCAACCCTCAATATGCCTACGTTGAGTTCCCCGATGGCTGCCAAGATATTGTCTCACTCAGGGACCTGGCACCATCAGGTTCCACCCCAACACCCCCCCCCCCCACCAATGCGCCCCCCCCCCCCCACCTCCCACCGCGCAGCCAATATTGACCCCACCAGACCACCCCCCCCTCCCCTTTTCCGCACAAGAGGACGAAGAGGATGAAGACTTCTGCACGCTCCTGGAGTTCCCCGATGACTGGCCAGCATCAGCACCGCCACCACCGCCATCAGTACCACCTCCACCACCGCCAGCACCGACTTCGCCGCCACCGTTACGCCGCTCCCAACGAAGCACCAAAGCACTGGACCGGCTGAACCTTTGACGGACTCCGGACCGTTAACATGGACTTTTCTTTCTCCACCACTGTACATAATTGCACTAATTGTATATAGTTTCACGTCACCCCTGCCAGACTCATTTTTAACAGGGGGTGAATGTGGTGAACTACTGTAATAGGAGATGTAAGGTAGGACCTGCACTACAGGTTCGCCGGTAGCTCCTGCCGGCTGGCTCCGCCCATGGAGTACTGTATAAATATGCATGACCTCCAGTGCCCTGCCATTTCGCCAGCTGCAGCAGGAGGCCACGCATCTGACTGTAATAAAGCCACAGTTGTACCCAACTTTAGTCTTTGTGCAATTGATCGTGCATCAGTCATCTAGGGCTATGATGACTTTACTTACTAGATGTGGAGGAAATGTTTCCGCTTGTGGGAGAGTCGAAAACTAGGAGCCATAAATATAAGACATTCACCAATAAATACAATAGGGAATGTGAAACCGGCTACTGTGAGGAGCTGTGATAAATAGCATAGAGCATCTAAAGGAAACGCAGGAGGGAGAAATGAATAGTAAGTTATGCTGATAGTTAAATCAATTGTGGCGAGCCTTCTGTAGAGCATATGCAGCAACTGAATGGTCTATTTATGTGCTGTTCATTCTGCATAATTCAAGCTTAATTCAGAAAGAACTTTGGAACTAACAGAAATGTGCCAAAGTAAAAGATTATGATGATCCCACCGCCTGGTCCCAAATTAAAACAACTACATTGGATTCCGTATATGGCTCCCATTCACTGGTTAATGGGGATGTGATTAACGGGAATGTTCTGTAATGGAAACAAATTCCTATTTCGGCCAAGAAACCTGGTTTTACTTCATTATAACCTCATTAGGAAATGTCAGCCATTCAACGAGAAAAATTAGAAATGGTAACTGTCACTACTGGCGTCATGATCATTGCACCAGTCACTTGCTTATGACAGTTATAAGATCATAAAATAATATTAGTTAATGTATCTTACCGATATACAGGGAGGAGTCCTTCCTCTGGACGTGATCGTCTATGTAGGACACTCCAAGAGGTTGGACTGGAGTAGCACCGATACCCAGCAGGACTTGGGCTCCAATCAGCAGGAGGTACATCATGTTGGTAGAAGTCCTGCTTCTGCAGATTATTTTGGTCTCCTGATCTGGATTGTTGGCTGATACATTCCCAATGCACAGGTCCCGGCCTTCCAGTCCCCAGGGGATCTCCCCAGATTCGTACTCATACTGGTGCGTGAGGAACTCCGGCAGGGCAGACAGCAATGCCCCCAGCGCCATCACAATGCCCCCGCATCCTATCAGGCGCGGCCTGTGCCCTTTTGCCCCAAAGTAGCTCACAAATAAAATCAGGGCCAAATTTCCAATCTCAAAGCTGCTGGCTATGACACCGACGTCGGCGCTCTGTAAGTTAAACCTCCTCTCCAGAGTTGTTAGCACGCTGACCTGCACAAGGAAAGAAGTCCACAGTTATACAAGTGTGACAAAAAACATTCAACAGCAAGGTACTAGTCAGTCATCATACAATCAGACAAGAACTACAAGGCAGCCCAGGCAGCAAGTAACCCCCAGCAGACCCCTGGGAGAATGCTCCTTTTGGTCCTCTGTGGAAATCTATGCTGCAATGGTGAGTGAAAGAAGGAACGTGAAATATGTTTTTGGGGAGTAAATCCAGTTTATCACAGTCAATGCCCATCAATGCTCCAATTCAACACTACCCTGATCCTGGTGCTCGGATTAGAAAGATGTCACAGTGGTTACCGAATTTCCGCCGCAGAGGCCTGAAATTCAGCCTAGACCGATGGGATCGCAGTTTACCAGCTACTGGCTCTGGTTTCATGTCCCATTCTGGGAGAAGACTGATACTTCATCACTGGACAGATTGAGGCGTGCAATGTTGTAAATGCAATCCTTCAGACAGGCATTGAACTGAAACTTCATCTGCCTGTTCCTGTGGTTTAGGTGTGCATTAAGAGATCCCATTGCACTACCTGAAAATTAGAAGCGCGTTTTCCCCGTGTCATTTACCCCTGAGTGATCAATTCCCACTCCACAGACTTGAGCACGTAATCCAGGCTAGCACACTCAATGCAGCACTAATGCTACACTGTTGGAAGTGTTGTCTTTCGGATAACGGGGGGCCCATCCGGTACTATTTCAAAGAAGAGCAGAGTTCTCCATGGTGTCTCAGCCTATATTCATCACTCAGTCAACATCCGTGAAACAGATTAGCTTGTCATTACCTCGTTGCTTTTGGAGGAGTTTCCTGTGGGCAGATTGGCTGCTGCGTTTCCTACAATGTTGGCTACACTTCAAAAGGTGCTTCCTTGGTTATAACGTATATTTTTTTGACATCAGATTTCCATACAGTCAAGGATAGACATGACCGGGGAGATAGAAGAGGGCTTATGGGCGGAGGTGCTGAGCAGGGCAAACGCGACCGCAACATGCGCCAGGCTCAGCCTGATTCAATTTAAGGTGTTCCACCGGGCCCACATGACAGTGGCCCGGATGAGTAAATTTTTCGGATTGGAGGACAGGCGCGCCAGATGTTCGGGAGGGCCGGCGAACCATGTCCACAACTCAGGGGGTACTGGCAGGGGTTCACGGATGTTATGTCCCGAGTATTGAAAACAGGGGTGGTGATGAATCCAGAGGTGGCTATTTTGGGGGTTTTGGAGGACCCGGGAGTCCAGGGGGAGCGAGAGGCTGCGGTTTTGGCCTTTACTTCCCTGGTAGCCCGGCGACGAATTCTGCTAGCATGGAGGGACTCAAAGCCTCCGAAGTCGGAGGCCTGACTATCAGATATGGCAAGCTTTCTCGGTCTGGAGAAGATTAAGTTCGCTTTGAGAGGATCACTGTATGGGTTCGCCCGGAGATGGCAACCATTTATCGACTTCTTCACAGAAAAGTAATCGTCGGGGGGGGGGGGGGGGGGGGGGGGGGGGGGGGATTAGGGTAACGTAGGTTAGGGGGGTAGTTAGGCGGGTCCTTGTGGGAGGGGAGCTGGGTTTCTTGCACTATAACGATTGTTTTTTGCACGCTGTTTTATATTATTGTTGTTTATTGTGCCAAAATGTCTTAATAAAATTGTTTATCAAAAAAAAGGATAGACCGGACCCTAATATTTACATATTTAAATGTTTTTACTAATAGAGACACACTTACAAACCTGTGCCTGCAAACCCAACCACCACAGTTCCAGACTGCTCCTGGATATAGCAGTGTAAGTGAAAAGCGAACCCCCAGTTAATGCCCAACAACCAATACAATTCTTTATGCAACCCTATTGATGCAAATCATTTATTTCCTTTCAAGTCTGGCACATATGAGGTGTCAGAACCCTTGCTAACTTGTACATTGATAATATTTTTGCTTCTGCTGATTCTCTCTCGCTCTGGAATATGATCTGGCCCACACAGATATCTTCCACGACTTACAAATCGGAGACTTTGCAAGAAAAAAAAACAATCGCTCAATTTCCTTAATATCCCCGAAGAGCAAAATCATAGAATCATAGAATTTACAGTGCAGAAGGAGGCCATTTGGCCCATTGAGTCTGCACCGCCCCTTGGAATGAATGTGGTGAATGTATTACTGCTACCATTCACCATTGTATTATATTACATTGTATTGTAGTATGTGATGCCCTTGTGGGCTCTGCCTATGGCTCCGCCCCCTCAGGGAAGGTATATAGATCTGCAGCCTGTACAGAGCAGTCGCAGGCAGGCACAGTTCTAGCTGATTAAAACCACTGTTCACTTCAACTCTCCGTCTCATCTGAATTGATGGTCGCATCAATGAGCACTATACTCAAGCCCACACCTTCACCCTAACCCTGTAACCCCACCCAACGCTTTTGGACACTGAGAGCAATTTAGCATGGTCAATCCTGCACATCTTTGGACAGTTGGAGGAAACCAGAGCACCCGGAGGAAACCCATACAGAGACGGGGAGAACGTGCAGACTCCGCACAGGCGGTGTCCCAAGCCGGGAATCAAACCTGGGACCCTGGCGCTGTGAAGGAACTGTGCTAACCACTGTGCTACCGTGCCACCCTTTTGTTAGAGGGTTAATTTCTAAATTATATTCTCTAATCTTTTCACTACACTGCCCTTCGCTGTCAACCTTAAACACTCACGGGAGAAAGCTTTTGATTCAGATTTATTAGGAGATAACTGGAAGTCCATTCTCTCTCATTTACGTTCCTCATCTGTATGTGCAAGACGTGGCTTGCTACAATTTAAAATCTTACATCGTACCCATCTATCCAAAGTTAAATTGTCTGAGAATAATTGAAATTTTGATCAAACTTGTGATAATTGCCACACTGTCCCAGTCTCTCTGATTCATATGTACTGGTCATGTCCCAAATTGACTTTGTTTTGGACAAGAATTGCTCCATCACTCTGACATTTTTAGGAGTAACACTGAATCTTCTTTTACAGCACTGTTCATGGTGGAACTGAATGACATCTGTCTTACAAAAATTCAGACTGATGCACTTGCCGTTTCAACATTACTGGCTCGATGCATTATTCTATTAAATTGGAAGCAGCCTGTCCCGCCCTCTTTTACTAATCGGATACATAGAATTTACAGTGCAGAAGGAGGCCATTCAGCCCATCGAGTCTGCACCGGCCCTTGGAAAGAGCACCCTACTTAATACATGACCTTTTGCAGAATCTCAAACTAGGGGAAATCAAATTCGCTACAAAAGGACTTTATATAGCTTGCCAACCATTCCTCAATTATTTTGAGGAACTACAGCTTCCATACAACTGATCCTAATGAGGTTGAATATATCATAATCATGTGTCAGGATATCGGTCCTATGATTGTTGTTAATTTTCATCTTATTTTTGGGGGGGCTCGGGAGGGTTTCTCTTTCGTATATTTTCCTTTTTTTAAATTTCCTTTTCTTGTTTCTCCCACTTCTCTTTTCCTTTCTCTTTATTTTCCAAATGTAAGTTTATTAAATCATGACTGTGCTGTAAACTATTTTCTCTCCTGTTGTCCATTATGATTGGTTTAGCACAGGGCTAAATAGCTGGCTTTGAAAGCAGACCAAGGCAAGCCAGCAGCACGGTTCAATTCCCGTACCAGCCTCCCCGAACAGGCGCCGGAATGTGGCGACGAGGGGCTTTTCACAGTAACTTCATTTGAAGCCTACTTGTGACAATAAGCGATTTTCATTTCATTTCCATGATTGTTGTCAAAACTTAATAAACTGAAAACAATAAAACCCATATAATTAACATATATTAGGATATCCAGTGCTAGTGACAGGTGCTATACAAATGGCACTATTTATAACCTCTTGGGGCACAGCTAAAACCCTTAGTATTCTGACCCTTGCATTGCTGGCACAAGAGGGGTGATTTTACATGGTCCTCTCACACTCCAGTTTTGACATAGCAGCCACATCGACACTTGAGTTTCTACCAAATCTGTGTGAAAACTAGTGTTTTAGGGCAAAGTAGTGTTTAGGTCCTTAAATGGAGTTATCTCTTGTAAACTCAATAACAATCTCCCCTCTACAACAAAAACGATAAGTGGGGCACACATTTATTCTATTTAAAACCATCGTGAAACATTGTGTGGTGGCAAACTTCCACATTGCTAATGGCGTCAAATCAAACCTGATGGATCAGTGGCAATTCAAAGAAAGGGTGTACCAGGGGCCGGATTGCCCGGACTCCCAGCCGCATGTTTCTCAGTAGTGCGTCAATCGCTGGCAGCGGGATCCTCTGCTCCCGTCGCTTGTCGACGGAATTTCCCACTGAAGCCACCCCACGGCGCTGGGAAACCCACGGGCGGATGCGCTGCCAGCGGGAACAGAGAATCCCAACGGCCGCTGAATTGCGGCCCCCAGATTTGTTTGCACGAAGCTGTGGAGTGGTCTCGCCAAACCGCACACTGAATTCTGTATTCAGGCTTGTCACTTAAAGTGCAGCAAAGGTTTCGCAGACAGAGGCATGTCATGATGCTCGGCCCTCAAGTGTCATCCTATGGAATCGTATACCTGGCATACGAAGGCATCTAGGGGCTGGTTTAGCACAGTGAGCTAAACAGCTGGCTTGTAATGCAGAACAAGACCAGCAGCGTGGGTTCAATTCCCGTACCGGCCTCCCCGAACAGGCGTGAAATGGGGCGACTAGGGGCTTTTCACAGTAACTTCATTGAAGCCTACTTGTGACAATAAGTGATTATTATTATTAGTTGCCATCTACCACTGACAGTACAACGCCCACTTAGACCCGCACCCATGACTTCCTGTCCATTAATGCCAATCATAGCGAGCCGACTCCTGGGGCTGAGGTTCCACATGTTCTGGAGACTACAAGCGTACAGACTTTAATTTTGACTATGGACTGGTGATTTATTGCTGTTAACTTGTCAGCTATCTATGGGTTTAATCCTAAATTAATCTTGCCAATTTATATCAATCTCACTGATCTCAATTGTAAATTAAATCAGCAAGAAGCCAATGCAGAATTACTGTGATAGAATAAAACTGCCTTGGTCACCTGTTCTTCATGTTATCAATCACCGCTGTTTATTTATTATTGACGCACGCAATGGGGGAGGTCACATATGCACTTGTACAAAGTCAAAATTACTCCCATTGAAGTAAACAGAAAGACAAATCGTCGGATGGGTATAATGGACAAATGAATCGACATATGTTCGCTTTACACAATCATCCAGAATCAACATTAACGGCAGTATTTAGATTTAAGTGTTGCTAACTATCACTCTGAAGCTTTTTTTTCTGACTTCCCTGGTAACTGGCAAGAAATAGTTCATTCATCAGCAGCTTGATTGGATCCTGAAGGGAGTCTGGTAATGGAAGTGCTAATATATTCCAAATTGATTGTGGAATAGCTGTCTGGAGATCCCACATATTGGTATCATTCACTCCTCGTCTGTTTCTGCACTAGCCAAGGCCTCTGTGCAGCGAATTGGCACAAGTGGGGCCTTTGCAGGGAGCTTGGACTGCAGCTGTGGTTCACTCCAGTCAGTGACTCACACCATTGAAGACTGCCCCCTGACAAAATTCCACGGAGGGCTCAAAGAGTTCCATTTCGCCGTTACGGATGCGATTGCCTGACTTAGTGAATGCAGCGCATGCCAAAAAAAAATAATTCATCGTCATAAACCAGATGGCCCTTGACTATAATTTAAGGTCTTATTTGGTGCCCTTAATAAATATTCTTTTTTTTAAATTTAGAGTACCCAATTAATTTTTTCCAATTAAGGGGCAATTTAGCACGGCCAATCCGCCTACCCTGCACATCTTTGGGTTGTGGGGGTGAAACCCACGCAAACACGGGGAGAATGTGCAAACTCCACACGGACTGTGACCCAGAGCCTGGATTGAACCTGGGACCTCGGCACTGTGAGGCAGTAGTGCTATCCATTGCGCCATTGTGCTGCCCTCTTAATAAATATTCTTGTCATGCTATCCATACCACAGCTCTTAAGCCTCAGAGAAGATGGTAAGTAGGAATGAAATAGTTAATCTAGAACACGAGTTATACCAGAGATACTTGCCAAGAGGACCTCAGTAGAAACTGGTAAAGAATGAGATTGGGGCTCAAGTGATACATCAAGTGATTAGTACCTGGAATAATCCCCGGGGGCAGACAATGAAGGCAATCATCCTGTAAACATCCGAGGAGTAGTGAACAGTAATCGGGAAATGGGATGGGGGTGGAGGGGAAGCTATTGGTTTCTACAGGACATAGAAGTAGATGGGCCAACTGGTCGCCCTCATCTGTACTTACCTTTGCGATGAGCACAATCTTTCTCATGAAGAAAGATTCTAGAGCTTTAAACTCTAGGGGCTGGATTCTCCGAGCTTCCCTGCCAAAATCACGATCGACGCAGGGGCGGAGAATGGGCTTTAACGGCGAAATCTGATTCGACACCCATCGCGCGATTCTCCGGGGATGCCGCGAATCGAATGCGCGCGATCTACGCAGCGCGGATAGGGGGTAATTGACAGAGGCCCCCGCCTGCGATTCTTCGTGGGAAACTGGCCAAGTTCCCGATGGTGTGGTTCTAACCACGTTTTGCCTGTTGAGAATGGCCGGTGGCGGCTGCCCTGGTGGGGGGCAGGGTTCACCGGGGGGGGGGGCCTCACAGATGGCTAGGCAGGCGATAGGGCGACACTGATCCACGGGCACGCGTGATGTTGGGGGGGGGAACCTACTTCGTTCATCATGATCCGCCGTGTGTGTCCGCCATGTCGCATGAGGCGGCCCTCTCAGTCCACCGCCGTGCACATGCGCGGTCTCCCCACCGGATGTACGGGGCCCCTATCCACAGCCAGAACTGCGAGGAGCACTCCGGGGTCCTGCTAGCCCCCTGCAGGTTGGAGAATCACTCTGGACTTTCTTAAGGAAAGTCCAGAGTGAAACGGCCGCGTTTTGACACTGGCGTGGGAACATAGCCCCATTATTGGAGAATCCCGCCCCAGATAGCGGGGGAGAAAATTGGCAGGGATTTTGGGGGAAGGGCTCTTGGAATGGGTGAGTAATCATCGAATCCCTACAGTGCAGATGGAGGTCCATCGAGTCTGCACCAACCCACTGAAAGAGCGCCTAACCTAGGCCCAATCCCCCATCTTGCAATCCCTTAGAGGAGCAATTCAGCATATCCAGTCCACCTAACCTGCACATCTTTGGACTGTGCGAGGAAACGGGAGCCCCCGGAGGAAACCAACACAGAGACTTGGAGAAAGTGCAATCTCCACACAGACAGCTGCCCAAGGTCGGAATCGAACCCGGGGCCCTGACGCTGACATTATTGAGATATCTCAAATATTAAATGGTACCTATAAATTAAATTCTAACCATAACTTTAAGAACAACTGGGCTATTAAAAGATGAAAAGTAACTTTAAATACATAAACCTTTGTACCGCGGTAAAATGAGCAGATTTATGCAGCTGTTATAATCTAGAAAACACTGCTCAAAAGCATGGTGAAAGTAACTTTCAAAAGTAACATTGAAATCCATTGAAATAGACAAATTTCCAGGGCTATAGGTAATGAGTTTGCAATTGGGACTTAATGGGTAACTTTATCAAAGGGCCAGCATAGCACAATGGATCGAATGGTCACCATCAGTGCTGCAAGATTCAATGATACCAAATAAAGCCTTTATTACTCAAAGGCTAATAAATTAGATCTACCAGGTCTGGTAATAGAATTGGCAAATCCATAATCATGCAAAAGACACCGGCAACTAGAAGTGGGAAAACTAGACTGGCACATTGAGGCGGAGGAGGGTTAGGGAGGGGTGCCATCGCTCCACCCCACCCCCAGAAGGAGAGTCAGCTTCTGCCAGCCTGCCCCGCAGCCACAACACTCTGTGGGTGGGCAAAATTGGTGGAGAGTGGGACTTCTGCCCCTCACTGGGGAGGAGGACCTGCCTTGGCGAACTGCGGGCCAATCTGATTGTCCCGCAGCTCCAACATTCCCAGCAGTGCCAAGTCTCATCAGGTAGATGCTGCCAGGATTGGAACCAGCACCAGGAAAAGGCCCAATGGATTCCCAAAGTGAGGTAAGTCGGGGATATTGGGTAAGAAGAGTTCGGCCAGTTTAGGAATAGGAGTAGGATTGAGGGTGATGGGTTTCGGAGAGGAGGTGGGTTGGTAGGGAGCAATACTATCTTTGGGGAGGGTGGGGGCTTCTCCCTAATGCGCAAACGACACGCCCAAAGATAGTGCTATCTTCATGGGGGGATGATAGCGTCGTGGTAATGTTACTGGATTAGTCATCCAGTGCTCCAGGGTAATGGTCTGGGGATAAGGGCTGGTTTAGCACAGGGCTAAATTGCTGGCTTTGAAAGCAGACCAAGACAGGCCAGCAGCACGGTTCAATTCCCGTACCAGCCTCCCCGAACAGGTGCCGGAATGTGGCGACTAGGGGCTTTTCATAGTAACTTCATTTGAAGCCGACTTGTGACAATAAGCGATTTTCATTTCATAAGGATCCAAATCCCTTCAAGGCAGCTGATGGCAGTTAAATTCAGTTAATAAAATTTGGATTATGAAGCGAGTCTCCGTAATGGTCAGCATCACAACCACCATCAGCACAGTCCTTTAGAGAAGGAAATCTGCCTTCCTTGCCTGGTCAGGCCTACATGCGACTCCAGACCCACAGCAATGGGGTTTCTCTTAACTGCCCTCTAAAATGACCTAATAGGTCACTCAGTATGAGGGCAATTAAGGATGGGCAACAAATGTTGGTCTTGCGAGTAATGCCCTCATCCCATGAAATGATTTTTAAAAGTACCTTTCTTCCCGACCTTTTTAGAACTCGATCAAAATGGCCTGCACACTCTTTCCCACCTACCCATGCCAAGCATATTATGGCATGTGCAGTGTATCATTGGGGTCAATTGGTCTTAATTATTTATTTGAGTATGGTGGGCAGGCTGCCAGTTTTGGCACCCACCCACCTACTGAATTATGGGGAAGCGCTTGGGGCTGGGCAATAAAGTGATGGGCTGGGTACCCACCCTATATAACAAGCCCTCATCTCCGCAACACCTCACACAAATGTGGCTGGCATGTAAAATCCAGCCCCTAGAATGAGTTCCACGTTAGATTTAATGGCCTTTTTTTGCCATCTTTAAAATATCTTTAATGGTAACTATCATCCTTTGAAGAAGAAGTAGCTGCGTGTCATTCTTTCCGCTGTGGATCAGATTAACATTACATGCAACGCTAAAATCTGAGGACAGACTTTATCCACTATTGGATATCCAACACTGCATAATGGCGAAGGAGCTTTAAACTGCAAAGTCTATCTTTCTTAAACGAAGCGTCATGAACAATGTACAATTTTATGTTGAATTTATATATATGTATATAACCGTGATCTAACCAATTGGGAACTATGTCCCAGAGGGAGCGCACTGCAACGCTATCTAACGTGACTTCGGTTAGATACGAGGCCTCAGGGGTGAACACCGCGGCGAGGCCGCGCTTAACCAAAACTCCTCAACGGAACTCCCCAAAGCAGCGAGAGATCAGGACACCAATTGTGCCAAAAACTGCCGCCCTGTAACCCTCTACCAGACCACCCCCCGCCGAAGCCCCCTGCCAGCGGAACGGCTCCCCCCCCCACCGAGAGTGGCGGCGCTGGACACAAACCGCAGCCGCCATGCGAGGTCCTTGAAAAGTGAGAGGACACGTGGCCCACGCCGTCAGGGACTCGGCCCATCGGGGGCGGAGCATCGGGGGAGGGCCGAAGGTGCATCGGAAAAATGGCGCTTCCCCGATTCCCACGTGAAAATTGATTCTCTGGCCGATCGCCGAACGCAATTTCGGCATCGACGATCGGAGAATCCAGCCCATAAGATCCTGAGGAGACTTGACAGGGTGGAGGCTGAAGGGATGTTTTCCCTTATGGGAAAGACTAGAACTAGGGGACACCGTTTAAAAATAAGAGGTCCCCCATGTAAGACAGAGGTGAGAAGAAAGGTTTCCTCTCAAGAATGTTGCGAATCTTTGGAAAAATATTGTCCAGAGAATGGTGGAGGCAGAGTCATCGAAAATTTTGACGGCAAAGGTAGATAGATTCTTGACCAACAAGGGGAGTCAAAGGTCATGGGGTTAGGCAGGAAAGTAGAGCTAAGGCCACAATCAGATCAGCCATGATCTTATTAAATGGGGGAGCAGGCTCGAGGGGTCGAATGGCCTCCTCCTTCTCCCAAATCGTACGTTTGTACGTACCGTTTCTTGGGCAGCGAGATCATTATTTCCCATATGACCCTACATTGGAGCTTTCGTTCGAAAATATGGACAGTCCTGCTGTGTATTTCCAGCATTTCCTGCTTCTATTTTAAATTCCCGCTGGTCGCAAGGTTTATCTCTACTGTGGCCTCTTGAGATTTCATATTACTCTGGAAAACACAGTTTCACGGGATGTTTATGGACAGCCTGTGTTGTGGAGCTCAGGTTCTGTTTAACTGTTTAGTACAATTAGATCAGATTACCTCAGGTTCTGAAATGTGAAATGGAGTACGTCAGCCATGGAAATTAGATAACTGATCCCAAACATGAGGAAGTGATCCAGCTCAGGGAACCCCAGAGACACATGACCTCTTTTGTTTCAGTACAAACCTGCTTTGTTTCGCACACTGGTCCGCTGCTCTCCAAATCTCTACCTACTTTTCTCTCCCTTTAAGATGTCCCATCAGACCCTAACCTCTCAGACCAAGCCACTTTCCAAAGTCTCCTTAAGTAGCTCGATGCCAAACTTTGTTTGGTAATGCTCCTGTGAAGCGCCTTCAGAATTTCCCCCAACCTGTAGGTGCAATCGAAATACAAGTTTGTGTTGGTATCTTCCCCAAGTTATAGGTGGAAATTGTTGTTGGTATTTCCAGGAATGCACAATTTAGGAAATGTACTGAACCAGAAAAGGCCACTGTAGTCAATCGGGTCAAGTAAAAAATTTCAAATGCATGCTTTCCTATACCCGAGAGTGTAGATTTTATGAATCCCACTCCTGGAGCAGTAGGAGACAATATTAGAGAATTGGCAAAATTAAGGGACAGAAAATTCTGTGGAGTCCTCAAACCTCTGCATTTGGGATTCAGCTATTTGTTCCCAGCTGTGGAGCACCAATCCAAAAGCACTAGTTTACAAAATCTATTCTTAACACTTATCGTCAGTCACTAGACTGCTAAAAAGCCTCGCCAACATTCAGGCTTGGGCTGACAAGTGGCAATTAACATTCACGCCACACAAGTGCCAGGCAATGACCATCTCCAACAGGAAAGAATCAAACAATCTCCCCTTGACATTCAATCCATTGTTGAATGCACCACTATCAACATTCTGGGGCGTTACCATTGACCAGAAACTGAACTGGACCAGCCATAGAACATCGAACATTACAGCGCATTACAGGCCCTTCGGTCCTCGATGTTGCGCCGACCTGTGAAACCACTCTAAAGCCCATCTACACTATTCCCTTATTGTCCATATTGTCGTCTTTTAAAATTTTTCCTACTTCAAGACTGTGAAGAAAACAACTTTACAACTCTGTTTCGAAATAAATAACTTTATCTTTATTGACCAAAGTCTACATGCAGATGGCTACAGGTTAGAGAGAGAGAGAGAGAGCTGTTAAGGTAAACCTGCTCATTCTTTCTCAAGCTCGCAAAGACATGGAGAAAACGTTCAATATTTATACACAAGCTGTATCATTTTACAAAAACAGACCTTGTTCAAAAATGTCAATACAGTCATAACTTCTGATCAAACATGTTGTCATGGAAAGACCCTGACTCGGCTTATTTGCAGTAGTTTGTCTTTAGAGGATTTAAGACGTGGTCCTATTTTGTTTTTACCTCTGCCCTCATGATGCCTTGACGCAGATGGACCTAGGTCATGAGGAAGTTGTGTTATTAGGACATTCCTAGATCGTGGCTTTGTTATCAGGTTTTAATAAGGTCAGGCACTATCTTCCCTCTTCTGGCCTTGTATGATACAATTATGTGGATTCTTAGCTTTGTCTAGTTTGTCAGGGTCTGATCTTGGCCCTTAGCTGACACAGCTGTCTCACACTTGGTTACATAAGTTGGCTATTTTTCCCATCATGCTATTGCTGAGTTTGTACACTTTCACAATATGTCTACCCAATGACCATTTGAATGTCCTTAGTGTTGGCGAGTCCACTACTGTTGCAGGCAGGGCATTCCACGCCCTTACTACTCTCTGAGTAAAGAACCTACCTCTGACATCTGTCTTATATCTATCACCCCTCAATTTAAAGGTATGTCCCCTCGTGCTAGACATCACCATCCGAGGAAAAAGGCTCTCACTGTCCACCCTATCCAATCCTCTGATCATCCTGTATGCCTCAATTAAGTCACCTCTTAACCTTCTTCTCTCTAACGAAAACAGCCTCAAGTCCCTCAGCCTCTCCTCATAAGATCTTCCCTGCATACCAGGCAACATTCTGGTAAATCTCCTCTGCACCTTTTCCAATGCTTCCACATCCTTCCTATAATGCGGCGACCAGAATTGCACGCAATACTCCAAATGCGGCCGCACCAGAGTGTTGTATAGCTGCAACATGACCTCATGGCTCCTAAACTCAATCCCTCTACCAATAAAAGCTAACACACCGTACGCCTTCTTAACAACCCTCTCAACCTGGGTGGCAACTTTCAGGGATCTATGTACATGGACACCGAGATCTCGCTGCTCATCCACACTGCCAAGAATCTTACCATTAGCCCAGTACTCAGTCTTCCTGTTATTCCTTCCAAAATGAATCACCTCACACTTTTCTGCATTAAACTCCATTTGCCACCTCTCAGCCCAGCGCTGCAGCTTATCTATGTCCCTCTGTAACTTGTAACATCCTTCCGCACTGTCCACAACTCCACCGACTTTAGTGTCATCTGCAAATTTACTCACCCATCCTTCTACGCCCTCCTCCAGGTCATTTATAAAAATGACAAACAGCAGTGGCCCCAAAACAGATCCTTGTGGTACAACACTAGTAACTGGACTCCAGTCTGAACATTTCCCATCAACCACCACCCTTTGTCTTCTTCCAGCTAGCCAATTTCTGATCCAAACTGCTAAATCACCCTGAATCCCATGCCTCCGTATTTTCTGCAGTAGCCTACCATAGGGAACCTTATCAAATGCTTTACTGAAATCCATATACACCACATCAACTGCTTTACCCACATCCACCTGTTTGGTCACCTTCTCAAAGAACTCTATAAGGTTTGTGAGGCATGACCTACCCTTCACAAAACCGTGTTGACTATCTCTAATCAAATTATTCCTTTCCAGATGATTATACATCCTATCTCTTATAAACCTTTCCAAGATTTTTCCCACAACAGAAGTAAGGCTCACTGGTCTATAGTTACCGGGGTTATCTCTACTCCCCTTCTTGAACAAGGGGACAACATTTGCTATCCTCCAGTCTTCTGGCACTATTCCTGTAGACAAAGATGACTCAAAGATCAAGGCCAAAGGCTCAGCAATCTCCTCCCTAGCTTCCCAGAGAATCCTAGGATAAATCCCATCCGGCCCAGATGACTTATCTATTTTCACACTTTCCAGAATTGCTAACACCTCCTCCTTATGAACCTCAAGCCCTTCTAGTCTAGTAGCCTGAATCTCAGTATTCTCCTCGACAACATTGTCTTTTTCCACTGTGAATACTGACGAAAAATATTCATTTAGCACCTCTCTTATCTCCTCGGACTCCACGCACAATTTCCCACTACTGTCCTTGACTGGCTCTACTCTTACCCTAGTCATTCTTTTATTCCTGACATATCTATAGAAAGCTTTTGGGTTATCCTTGATCCTACCTGCCAAAGACTTCTCATGCCCCCTCCTGGCTCTTCTTAGATCACAGCATATAAATGCTGTGGCTACAAGAGCAAGTCAGAGACTGGGAATTCTGTGATGAGTAATTCCCCTCCTGACTCCCCAAAGCCTATCCACCATCTACAAGGCACAAGCCAGGAGTGATGGGTGAGTGCAGCTCCAATAACACTGAAGAAGATGAACACCATTCAGGACAAAGCAGCCCACTTGTTTGGCACCCCATCCACCACCTTAAACATTCACTCCCTCCAACACCGACAGCAGCAGCAGTGCGTACCACCTACAAGATCTGCTGCAGTAACTCATCTAAACGCCTGAGACAGCTCCCTCCAAAGCTGTGATCTTTACCACCTAGAAGGACCAGGGCAGCAAATGCATGATAGCACCACCACCACCTGCAAGGTTCCCTGCGAGCCACACACCATCCAGACTCGGAACTATATCGCCGTTCCTTCACGGTTGCTGGATCAAAATGCTGGAATGCTCTTTCCTAACATCACTGTGGGTGTACCTACACCACATGGTCTGCAGTGGTTCAAGAAGGCAGCTCACCATCACCTTCTTTAGAGGCAATTAGGATGGGCAACATATGTTGGCTGAGCCAGTGAAGCCCACGTTGCATGATCAAATAAATAAAACATATAAGGGATGTGAGATTAAATGCCACCTTGGCAGCTTGCAAATTTCAATTCAATTTTATAAATATGAAATGAAATGAGAATCGCTTATTGTCACAAGTAGACTCCAAAAATGAAGTTACTGTGAAAAGCCCCTAGTTGCCACATTCCGGCACCTGTTCGGGGAGGCTGTTACAGGAATTGAACCGGCCTTGGTCTGCTTTCAAAGCCAGCGATATAGCCCTGTGCTAAACAGCCCTGTGCTAAAATATTATCAAAGCTCAGACTGTCTCTGCTCTGTTCCACAACAGGCAGCAATTTTACCAACTGACTAGTGGGCAGCATCACACCTCCTGTTTTTATTTCAGATTCCAAGCATTTATGATTCTTTTCTTTTCTGTAATGGAGCGTTGAATGCATCAGCCTGCAAAATTACATGCTAACTGATATATTTACCAGCAGAGATCCATAACTACATGAATACGAAACTGCACCTCCAAGGATGGCAGCGACCCAGAACTTGATCTGTTTTCATCTTACGTTTGTGCAATCAATACCATTTCACTGCTTCAACTGATTAAATAAAACAGCTCAGGGGAAAGATGGGAATTGTCTACACCATTGGCCTTGGATGTGACATTAAAGTAAACAAACTGAAAAGTCTCGAGTTTGATCCCTGACCTGAGCTGATTATATCCAGGGTGACAGGAAAGGAATTGCGGCAGGCCTAACTGGGGAGAGTGGTGGTGAGGAGGAGAAGAAAGGACTTGCATTTATAAAGCACTTTTCATGATCACTGGACATCGCAATGCGCTTTACAGTCAATGAAGTGTTTCACGGTGGCGCGCAGTTCGCTGACGGTGGGATGCTATACTGGGAACAGAAGGCATTGTTGCTAAGTTTGCAGATGATACAAAGACCTGTAGAGGGACAGGTAGTGTTGAGGAAGCAGGGGGGCTGCAGAAGGACTTGGACAGGCTAGGAGAGTGGGCAAAGAAGTGGCAGATGGAATACAATGTGGAAAGGTGTGAGGTTATGCACTTTAGAAGGAGGAATGGAGGCACAGACTATTTTCTGAATGGGGAAATGCTTAGGAAATCAGAACCACAAAGGGACTTGGAAGTCCTTGTTCAAGATTCTCTTAAGGTTAATGTGCAGGTCGTGGAGAGGCTGTTTCTGTCATGATATGCAGGCACACACACACACATAATGGTATACAGACAAGCAGCTAATGGACACAGAGAACAGGACATGACCAATAAGCAGGCAGGACACTCAGGGGTAGGATCTAACTATAAAATACACCAGGCACTCACACTCCGCCTCTTTCCACTGATGAACATCTAGAGAGTCAGTCAAGGGTGTTGTTACAATCTCACACCCCCACCACGTGGCGAAGAGCTAGTCTGGTTCAGTCAGACAGAGTAACCACACTTAAGTTAGCAGAGAGTCGAACTCACAGAGAATTGTGCTAACTGTGCTATTAGTTCAATAAACCTGATTGAACTAACTTCAAGATCTGGAGTACCTTTCTGATCTAAACTGCATCCAGTTGCAGCCAGTGTTAGGCCAGTGTACCTCACACGACAGTTTCCACTTGTAGGAAAAACTAGAAGCAGAGGACACAATTTCAGACTAAAGGGACGATCCTTAAAAACAGAGGTGAGGAGGAATTTCTTCAGCCAGTGGGTGGTGAATCTGTGAACTCTTTACCGCAGAAGGCTGTGGAGGCTAAATCACTGAGTGTCTTTAAGACAGAGATAGGTCGGCTCTTGATTAATAAGGAGATCAGGGGTTATGGGGAGAAGGCAGGAGAATGGGGATGAGAAAAATATCAGCCATGATTGGATTGCGGAGCAGACTCGATGGGCCGAGTGGCCTAATTGTGCTCCTCTGTCTTGTGGTCTTATACTCCTGCCGCTTGTCAATTGGATTTCTCATTGAAACCAGTCCACGTCGCCAGGAAACCCACAGGTGGAGGTGTGCTGGTGGCGGGAAGAGTGAATTCCGACGGCCGGAGAATTGCGGCCGGAGTGTTTTCACTGCTGTAATTTAAGAGACGTGGAAAATTCCCTGAAATGGCCATGCGATAATGACTGGATGATCTGTTTTTGGGGGTCGTGGATTGAGGGGTAAATATTAGCCAGGACTCTAGTATAACTCATCTGCTGTTCTTTGAAATAATGGCAATGGGATCTTTAATATTCATCTAAGCAGACAAATGGGGCCTCAGTTTTAGAACAAAGAACAATACAGCACAGAAACAGGCCCTTCGGCCCTCCAAGCCTGTACTGGTCATGATACGAACCTTGGTTAAAACCCTCAGCACTTCCTTGTGCCATATCCCTCTATACCCATCCTATCCATTTATTTGCCTTTTAAACGCCGTTTCTGCATCTGCTTCCATAAAACCATGCTGTCTATCGCTAATGAGTCCATTTGCTTCCCATATGCAAAGCTCTCTAGCCTCATCAGATGGCACTTTTGAGTAATAATAATAATCGCTTATTGTCACAAGTAGGCTTCAATGAAGTTACTGTGAAAAGCCCCTAGTCGCCACATTCCGGCACCTGTTCAGGGAGGCCAGTACAGGAATTGAACCCACGCTGCTGGCATTGTTCTGCATTACAAGCCAGCTATTTAGCCCGTTGTGCCAAACCAGTCCCTGGGTAGGTTGGGTTGGATTTGTCCTGCTTCTTGTGTACACGACAGACCTAAGCAATTTTCCACATTGTTCGGTCGATGCCAGTGTTGTAGCTTTACTGGATCAGCATGTCCAGGGGCGTAACAGGTTCTGGAGCACAAGTCTTCAGTATTATTGCTGGAATATTGTCAGGGCCCATTGCCTTTGCAGTGTCCAGTGTCTTCAACCATTTCTTGATATTATGTGGAGTGAATTGAATTGGCTGAATACTGGCATCTAGGATGCTGGGGACCTCCAGAGGAGGCCGAGATGGATCACCCACTCAGCACTCGTGGCTGAAGACTGTTGCAAATGTTTCAGCATTATCTTTTGCACTGATGTGCTGTGCTCTCTCCATCAAGGGAGGCAGTGGCGTAATGGTACTTTCACTAGACTAGCAATGGCACATCCCACAACAAGGCTCTGGGGACCCTGGTTCAAATCCTACATGGCAGGTGGAGAAATTTGAATTCAATAAAAAAAATCTGGAATTAAAAGTCTAATGATTGCCATGAATCATTGTTGATTGTCATAAAAAGCCATCGTGTTCAGTGGTGTGTTATGGGAGAGGCGTATTCAGAACCCCAAAATGTATCATGGAGTTCAACCAACCTCCCACTTTAATGTATTTGTTGCTTTTCCTAGCACACGGCTTGTTCCCTAGGTGTGGGATTACAATTATGGACACATGGGTTTTTAAACATAAAACAATGTTTATTCCACAAACTCAACTTAACATCTTAAATAAACATTGGATCTCTTAACACCCCTTACTTCAAAGATAACCCCGAAAATTTTACAACAGTAAATAATTCCTCAAAATGTTCCTTCAAACTTCCAAGAGTCTTAACACTTTTAAACAGAATCACATCAGGCTTTACTATTATGAGTTTAAATCACCCAAATGATCCAGAGATAGTCTTTCATGGCAGAGCTCACAGCAAATCCAGCTCACTGCAAAACACAGACACTCCCCAAACTCTTTTCCTCCAAACTGCAGCTCTCTGGAAACACACAGACACACACCAGCTCTTTTTCAAACTCAAACTTCAAAAATGGCTGACCTAACATCCAGCTCCACCCACACTCTGACATCACTGCATTATCTTAAAGGTACATTGCTTAAACATCCATGTCTTAAAGGTACTCTCACATGACAGGTGTCTTTTAGGGAGGGGGACATCTACCATCATTACCTGGTCTGGTCTGTATGTGGCTCCACAGAATAAAAAAATATATATTTGTGAGTTGTTTAATTGTCCACCACCATTAACAACATGATGTGACAGAACTGCAGTGGTTCGATCTGATCAGTTGGTTGTGGAATCACTTAGCTCTGTCTATCGCTTGCTGCTTATGCTGTTTGGCATTCAAGTAGTCCTGTGTTCACCAGGTTGACACCTCATTTTTTTTAAGGTATGCCTGTTGCTGTTCCTGGCATGCTCTCCTGCGCTCTTCATTGGTAGAGTACAATTTTTAATTTTATTTATTCGTTCATGGGATGTGTCGCTAGCTGGACCAGCATTTATTTCCCATCCCTGAGGATATTTAAAAAAAAGATTCAACCACATTACTATGGTCGGAAGTCGCATGTAGGCAAGATGAACCAGGTGGGCTTTTGCAACAATCAGTTCAATATCATCAATAGACTTTTAATTCCAGATTTCTGTTGAATTCAAATATCAACATCTGCAGTGGTGGGATTCAAACCTGGGTCCCCAGAGCATTACCCTGGGTCTCTGGATTACTAATCTAGTGACAATACCACTACACCACTGCCTCCCCCTCTGCTGCCAATGACCCACAGTGCCTCTTGGATGGCCAGTCTTGAGTTGCTAGAGTGGGACAGGTGCTGGTGGGACAGGACGTACCCTGGGATGGTTGTGTCTGGCACATTGTCCGTAAGGTATGATTCCATGAGTATGACTATATCAGACAGATGTTTGACTTTTCTGTGAGGCAGCCCTCCCAATTTTGGCACTGGACCCCCAGATGTTAGTAAGGAGGACTTTGCGGAGTTGACAGGGTTGAGTTTGTCGTTTCCGGTACCTAGGCCAATGCCGGGTGATCCATCTGGTTTCATTCCTTAGGGTTTTTTTCTAGCAATTTTATACAACTGCGTAGCTTGTTAGACCATTTCAAAAAATTTAAGAATCAAAAACATTGTAGGCCAGTCCAATTTATGATGGCAGATTTCCTTCCCGAATGGATATTAGTGAATGGGTTTTTACGACAATCATTTCATGGTCATCATTAGACTTTTCATTCCAAATTTTTTATATAGCATCTACTGTGGTGGGATCTGAACCCAAGTCTTCAGAACATCCCCAGGTCTCTGGATTACTAGTCCAGTGACAATAACAATATGCCACACACACCCTTTCTGTGGAAAACCATCATTAAAGGATGACCTGATTCAATTCAGCATGTCCACAACAATATAAAACCACAGTGACCTTACTGGACAGGCTAGTCACCTCCCAGGTAGTCATTTTCAAAGTATGCAATCATCATACCAGAATTTTTGCCACTTAATATTCTCCAACAATTTCACCACTCACTTAAGAGCAGTATGGTGGCACAGTGGTTAGCCCTCCTGCCCCACAGTGCGTGGGACCCGGGTTCAATTCCAGCCTTGGGTGACTATCTGTGTGGAGTTTGCACATTCTCCCCGTGTCTGCTCCCACAGTCCAAAGATGTGCAGGTTAGGTCGATTGCCCATGATAGATTGCCCCATAGTGTCACAAAGATGTGTAGGTTAGGTGGGGTTATGGGGTTACGGGGACAAGGATGGTAGTATGCCGAGGTAGTGTGCTCTTTCAGAGGGTCAGTGCAGACTCGAGGGGCCAAATGACCTCCTTCCGCACTGTAGGGATTCTATGATCTATGATGATCACATGGGCATCGATCAGTACGAAGACTCATGAGAGACACAGTCTATTGACCAGCTATGAAGAATAGCATTGACGTTGTTGTCTAGATGTGAGAGGCACAGAATCCAGAGAATCCCTACAGTGCAGAAAGAGACCATTTGGCCCATTGAGTCTGCACCAACCCTCCAAAAGAGCAACCCACCTCGGCCCACTCCCCTGCCCTATCCCCGTAACCCCACCTAATGGACATTAAGGGACAATTAAGTGTTGCCAATCTTTTAACTATGGGAGGAAAATGGAGGGCCCAG
This sequence comes from Scyliorhinus torazame, assembly GCF_047496885.1. Taxonomy (NCBI): domain Eukaryota; kingdom Metazoa; phylum Chordata; class Chondrichthyes; order Carcharhiniformes; family Scyliorhinidae; genus Scyliorhinus; species Scyliorhinus torazame. The sequence goes on along the minus strand of NC_092718.1, from coordinate 20,258,360 downwards.
AGGAAACCCACTCAAACTCCACACAAACACCCAAGTCACCCAAAACTGAAATCGAATCTGGGTCCCTAGCGCTGAGAGGCAGCAGTGCCCCAAATAGGGAGAAATGGAAAAATGTTAAGAGCATATGCCAAGTCAGCAAAAATAACCACTGATCCCACACATACTTTCTACCTAGCTTTAGTCCAAAATTGCATCCGACCACTTTAATGCATAAGGCAGATGATCATCTAACTCACTAAGTACCCCATTATTCCACAATTGCACAGCATGTCAAACACAATTGTTGTACACAATCTAAGTGCTATTTTCAGCTTATTCTGTGTGCCGAGAAAGATAATGACCGATAACAGTCCGCACGTTATTGGTAAGCAATTTCAGGACATGTGAGAGAATGGAATGTTGATCACACTAATGCTTCTCCCCAGTTGTCTAGATTGGATGGCCTCGACGAACGAATGATTCACACAATGAAATTCCTAATTCTCAAATGTAGACTGACCAAGCAAGAAATACAGTTTACAATGTTACATCTGAGAGCAGCACCTTTAAGTGCAACTATTCCATCACTGGCAGAGTTCATGTTTGGCAGACCACTGCATACAAATTTACATACTCTTACAAATTCTGCTTTCTCAGAAACTAGCGAGCAATATTTAAAATTGCAAGAGAAGATGTCCAATGCACATGATAAAAAAATACGGGTACAAAATTGCCACATTTACAGTTGGGACAACAATTTTGCATCCAGGATCTCACAGGGGGTACGTTGCAATGAGGCGTGGTAGCAAGAATGTGCTCGTTACCAAATTCCAATGAAGTTATTACACATTAAGGTGCAATAGTGAGTTGTAACCAAGAATCAATCAGATCCATTCCAGCTCCTCAACCCCAGTACAATCCTATTGCATTGAGGACAAAGTCGCAAATGCAACCCGGAACAGCATCCAAGGATAACAACCCCACATATCATTATGAGCAATTAAAGAAACCTCCAGACAAGTTTACCGTTACAAAATCTGGGTGTACCAGCAGATTACCTCTACACTTTTGAGATTCATCAGTTCTTTACGCTAATGTAATGGTAACTAAACATGGACATGTATTGTAAATAGTTATACTTCTTTGGATGGAGGGGAAGTACCTTTAAAACGAAAGGGGGATGTTGTAATATTCCTTTAAAGGATTGCAGCATTCCATCACTAGAAGGGAAGTGTGTCATGTGATCCAGCCTCAGTTTCACTATGGCCTGGAGCCGAACACAGCTCTGCTGCTGAGGTCTTAAAGCCTTCTATCCATGTATAGCATTCCTCATGTGACTTGTCTTAAATGAAACTATAACCCTGTTTATTCAATCCCCTATGAGTGATTGGTGCCTTTATATCATTACAACACAACAGTAGCCATGGAGCAGGAGTGGTGCAGACAAGGAATAATTAAGATTTAATTTAAAATGTTGATTACTGCAGGAATTACAATTTTCAGATTGTAAAATGAAGTGGCCCAAGGGAGTTATACTGTCAATGATATTCAAAGTAATAACTTTTAATAATCGCTAATCCCAGCATATTGTCTGTTTCCACAATTATGTGGTGAATGGTTTGAAAAGTTGCATTTTGTCTCTGCTGATTGCAACTGAGACCTAAATTGTCAAGGAATTTACGGAAACAAACTCTATTAACCTGCAGTGTCGAGCTAACATTTATTTACATCTGGCAGCCAATTATTAAAAGGTATAAACAGAGTTGAATATTGAATAAATATTGCTTCAAGAACACACAGTTCTTCCCTCACGGTGACACGAGGCTCTGGCTGGAAGCTGTGCATTTTAAGGAGCATTTCACCTGTAGTTGACATAGGAAGTAATGCAGCAAACAATCATCCAAATAATGCCTTGGTGTTTGAAGGATTGCCTTGCGTTTTGTTTTTTGATTGCAAAAATTAGCAGGGTGAGAAACAATGATTATTAACATTCGCAATACATTATGTCTTCAAAAAGTGTGAATCAATCAGGTGAAGAAACTATAGACTCTCTGATGAATTATGCCCAGGAACCAAGTTGTCTCTTTTACATGTGGTCCCTATTATGATTCCTGTACACTCAGCCCATCAGTAGCATTCTGCAACAATCTAAGTGATGGCTGCAATCTCATTGATGTCCGTTTACCGATCTCAATCTCGCCATTGGTATAAATGAAGGCAGAGCCATGACCACTAGCTGCTTAATTATTTTATTATAATAATCTTTATTAGTGTCAGAAGTAGGCTTACATTAACACTGCAATGAAGTTACTGTGAAAAAAATCGCCTAGTCGCCACACTCCGGCGCCTGTTCGGGTACACAGCGGGAGAATTCAGAATGTCCAATTCACCTAACAAGCACCAAGGAGAAAATGCTGGAAAATCTCAGTAGGTCTGGCAGCATCTGTAGGGAGAGAAAAGAACGAATGTTTTAAGTCCAGATGACCCTTTGACAAAGCTAAAAGACAGAGAAAGTGGGAAATATTGTCTCTGTCTTTTAGCTGGTTTAGCTCAGTAAGCTAGCCAGCTGGTTTGTGATGCGTGAAAAAGGCCAGCAGCGCGGGTTCAATTCCCATACCAGCTTACCCGAACAGGCGCCGGAATGTGGCGACTAGGGGCTTTTCACAGTAACTTCATACTTGTGACAATAAAAGGTTATTATTAGAGGCTGGTTTTAAACTGTGGGCTAAACAGCTGGCTTTTAATGCAGAACAAGGCCAGCAGCGTGGGTTCAATTCCTGTACCGGCCTTCCCGAACAGGCACCGGAATGTGGCGACTCGGGGCTTTTCACAGTAACGTCATTGAAGCCTACTTGTGACAATAAGCGATTATTATTATTAGCTTTGACAAAGGGTCATCTGGAATCGAAACGTTAGCTCCTTTCTCTCCCTCCAGATGCTGCCAGACATGGTGAGATTTTCCAGCAGTTTTTCCTTTGGTTTCAGATTCCAGCAACCGCAGTAATTTGCTTTTATCTCCTAACAGCACGTCTTTCGGGACTTGTGGGAGGAAACCGGAGCACCCGGAGGAAACCCACGCAGGCGCGGGGAGAACGTGCAGACTCCGCACCGACAGTGACCCAAGCCGGGAATCGAACAGGGGTCCCTGCCGCTGTGAAGCAACAGCGCTAACCACTGTGCTATCGTGTCACCCATTTTGGTGTGGGAGGTGAGCAGAAAAAGGATACTTTGGCAAGCTAATTTTCCTCAGGATTAATGGCATACGCCATGGATGCAAATTTTCAGCAAATTCCAGTCTACTTGATCCATTTTGACTTCGGTTTACGTCACGTTGTTTGCAAGGAAACAAACCATGATTTTGACAAACTTTGTCAGAAGCCGTCTGCCCATTTCTGACTGAATGAATTGGGATGGATTTGCTCCCCATTTCCATGCTGTATGCGACCACATTGTTTTAAGTGAGCCAGAATTTGTATTTAAAACAATGGCTAGTTTAATCACACATCTCTTTATGAATGCATGGATTGTCCAGCAATGTGTAGCTCGAGAGACATACACCGAGTTGCAAATTGCCGCACACTTTTACTTGAATTAGCCCTGAATGGAACCGTAACCATTTCTGAGCCAATCCTCCAAAACTAAAAGGTTCCCAACCATGGGATATCACAATTCTCAATTGAAAACCATCTGATCATCCCAAAGCCTTGCAGATCATTAGATATTACAAGGGTGTGGTAGTCACCACTGTTGTATTATATTGTATACATGGGTATTACGGTAAGGTCCCTGTACTACAGGTACGGGGGTAGATCCCTGCCTGCTGGCTCCGTCTAGTAGGCGGAGTATAAATATGTGTGCTCTCCGAACAGCAGCCATTTCATAAGCTGCTGTAGGAGGCCACACGTCTCTGTGTAATAAAGCCTCGATTACTTATACTCTTGTCTCGTCGTAATTGATAGTGCATCACTTTATTACACAGAGTTGTGTGGCCTCCTACAGCAGCTTACGAAATGGCTGCTGTTCGGAGAGCACACATCTCTGTGTAATAAAGTCTCGATTACTTCTACTCTCGTCTCGTCGTAATTGATAGTGCTTCAAAGGGGAGCCGACTCCGCCAAAACCCACTCGCTGGAACATTGGAGAATGTGGCCAGGCTTCAAGTCCAACGTCAGTCATATCGAGAGAATCACAGCGCCTCACTTGTCCATGAACACAGGAACTGATGTAGTTGCAGCTCAGCATTCTCCTTTCATTGGGAATATTGGTACTGAAATTCACACGTTTCTACTTCTCTTCCCTCTGATATTCTCTCCCATGCAGTATCACCGCCTGCCCTTCCGTTTCCTTTCAAGGTTTAAAGGTAATAACCATTGCTTGATGCCCTCGAGCATTCATTACAAAATGGCAAATTCAAGGCTTCAGATATATGGCTCATTGGGATATCTTCTGGGGAAGGTGGGACCTGTACACGAAGGACGGATTGCACCTAAACTGGAGGGGCACCAATATCCTGGGTGGGAGGTTTGCTAGAGCTCTTCGGGAGGGTTTAAACTAGTTTGGCAGGGGGATGGGAACCAGAGCTATGGTCCAGAGGATAGGGTAGCTGGTGAACAGGCAGAAATAGCATGCAGCAAGTGTGTGAGGAAAGACAGACAGTTGATAGGGCAAAGTTGCACTCAGTGGAATGGGTTGAAGTGTGTCTGTTTCAATGCAAGGAGTGTCAGGAATAAGGGAGATGAACTTAGAGCATGGATCAGTACTTGGAACTACGATGTTGTGGCCATTTCGGAGACATGGATTTCACAGGAATGGTTGTTAGATGTTCCGGGGTTTAGATGTTTTAAGAAGAATAGGGAGGGAGGTAAAAGAGGAGGTGGAGTGGCACTGTTAATTAGGCAGTGCACCACAGCTGCAGAAAAGGAGGTAGTTGAGGAGGGTTTGTCCACTGAGTCAGTATGGGTGGAAGACAGAGACAAGAAAGGAGCAGTCACTTTATTGGGAGTTTTCTATAGACCCCCCAGTAGCAGCAGAGAGATGGAGGAACAGATTGGGCATCAGATCTTGGAAAAGTGCAGAAGTAACAGAGTTGGTGTCATGGGTGACTTCAACTTCCCTAATATTGACTGGAACCTCCTTAGTGCAGATGGTTTGGATGGAGCAGATTTTGTCAGGTGTGTACAGGAAGGATTCCTGAGTCAATATGTAGATAGGTCGACTAGGGGGAGGCCATGCTGGACTTGGTGCTCGGCAACAAACCCGGCCAGGTGTCAGATGTCTCGGTGGGAGAGCATTTCGGTGACAGTGACCACAATACCTTGACCTTTACCATAGTCATGGAGAGGGATAGGAACACACAGTATGGGAAGGTTTTTAATTGGGGGAGGGGAAATTATACTGCTATTAGACAGGAGCTGAGGAGCATAAAGTGGGAACAATTGTTCTTGGGGAAATGCACAACAGTAATCTGGGGATTGTTGAAGGAACATTTGCTGCGAATGCTGAATTGCTTTGTCCCACTGAGACGAGGAAGGAATGGTAAGGTGAAGGAGCCTTGGATGACAAGAGAAGTGGAGCTTCTAGTCAAGAGGAATAAGGAACAGCCCCTGGAGAGCCCAAGTGGTAGTGGTGAAAACGGGGGAGAAAAACAGGATGGTCGTTGACTACAGTCAGACCATCAATCGGTACACGCAGCTCGACGCGTACCCCCTCCCACGCATATCTGATATGGTCAATCAGATTGCACAGTACTGGGTCTTCTCAACAGTGGACCTGAAATCTGCCTATCACCAGCACCCCATCCGCAAGACGGACCGCCCATACACTGCGTTCGAGGCAGATGGCTGCCTTTACCACTTTCTTAGGGTTCCCTTCGGCGTCACCAACGGGGTCTCGGTCTTCCAATGGGAGATGGACCGAATAGTTGACCGGTACGGGCTGCGGGCCACTTTCCCGTACCTGGACAATGTCACCCTCTGCGGCCACGACCAGCAGGACCATGACGCCAACCCTGCCAAATTTCTCCACACAGCCACTCTCCTCAACCTAGCGTATAACAAGGAGAAGTGCGTGTTCACGAACCGCTTAGCCATCCTCGGCTATGTGGTCCAGAACGGAGTTCTGGGGCCCGACCCCGATCGCATGCGCCCCCTTATGGAACTCCCCCTACCCCACTGCCCCAAGGCCCTCAAACGTTGCCTGGGGTTCTTTTCGTATTACGCCCAGTGGGTCCCAAACTATGCGGACAAGGCCCGCCCACTCATTCAATCCACTGTTTTTCCTCTGACAGCAGAGACTCACCAGGCCTTCAACCGTATCAAGGCCGATATCGCCAAGGCTGCGATGCACTCGGTCGACGATACGCTCCCCTTCCAAGTCGAGAGCGATGCATCAGACGTCGCTCTGGCCGCCACCCTCAGCTAGGCAGGCCCATGGCATTCTTTTCCCACACAGTTCATGCCTCCGAAATTCGGCACTCCTCCATCGAAAAAGAGGCCCAAGCCATTGTTGAAGCTGTGCGGCATTGGAGGCATTACCCGGCCGGCAGGAGATTCACTCTCCTCACTGACCAACGGTCGGTTGGCTTCATGTTTAATAACACACAGCGAGGCAAGATCCAAAACGATAAAAACTTGAGGTGGCGGATCGAGCTCTCCACCTACAATTACGAGATTTTGTATCGCCCCAGTAAGCTCAACGATCCCCCCGATGCCCTATCCCGAGGTACATGTGCCAGCGCACAAGTGAATCGACTCCGGACCCTGCACGACAACCTCTGTCACCCAGGGGTCACACGTTTTTACCATTTCCTCAAGGCCCGCAACCTGCCCTACTCCATCGAGGAAGTCAGGGCTATCACCAGAGACAGCCAGGTCTGCGCGGAGTGTAAGCCACACTTCTACCGGCCAGACCGTGCGCGCCTGGTGAAGGCCTCCCGCCCCTTTGAACGCTTCAGCGTGGACTTCAAAGGGCCCCTCTCCTCCACCGACCGCAACACGTACTTTCTCTGTGTGGTCGATGAATATTCCCCTTCGCCGTCCCATGCCCCGACATGACGTCTGCCACCGTCATCAAAGCCCTCAGCACCATCTTTGCTCTGTTCGGCTTCCCCGCCTACGTCCACAGTGACAGGGGATCGTCATTCATCCTCAACAGGGGCACTGCCTCGGGCAGGACGACCAGCTACAACCCCAGGGGAAAGGGGCAGGTGGAGAGGGAGAATGGGACGGTCTGGAGGGCCGTCCAGCTGGCCCTACGGTCCAGAAGTCTCCCTGTCTCCCGCTGGCAGGAGGTCCTCCCCGACGCACTTCACTCCATTCGGTCGCTCCTGTGCACCGCGACTAATGAAACCCCCCATGAACGTCTCTTTGCCTTCGCTAGGAAGTCCACCTCCGGGGTTTTGCTCCCGACATGGCTGGCAGCTCTGGGACCCGTTCTCCTCCGTAGACACGTTCAACTCCACAAGGCGGACCCGTTGGTTGAGACGGTACAACTACTTCACGCCAACCCGCAGTACGCCTACGTAGCATACCCCGACGACCGCCAAGACACAGTCTCCCTCAGGGACCTGGCACCAGCTGGTTCCACACACACACACCCCCTCCGACCCGGCGCCACCTTCCCTCCACCCGGCGCACCCCACCGCAGCCCCTGCTCCGCAGCCCCTGCTCCGGGACAATCCGTCCTGCCCTTGCTCACACCCGGGGATGAAGAGGATTTCGATATGCTCCCGGAGTCACCGAAGACCAAGCCATCGCCGGAGTCGCCACCAGCACTGCGGCGCTCTCAACAACAGATCAAGGCACCGGACCGCCTGAATTTGTAATAAGAACATAAGAACTAGGAGCAGGAGTAGGCCATCTGGCCCCTCGAGCCTGCTCCGCCATTCAATGAGATCATGGCTGCTCTTTGTTGACTCAGCTCCACTTTCCGGCCTGAACACCATAACCCTTAATCCCTTTATTCTTCAAAAAACTATCTATCTTTATCTTAAAAACATTTAATGAAGGATTAAAAACATTCAATGAGGGAGCCTCTACTGCTTCACTGGGCAAGGAATTCCATAGATTCACAACCCTTTGGGTGAAGGAGTTCCTCCTAAACTCAGTCCTAAATCTACTCCCCCTTATTTTGAGGCTATGCCCCCTAGTTCTGCTTTCACCCGCCAGTGGAAACAACCTGCCCGCATCTATCCTATCTATTCCCTTCATAATCTTATATGTTTCTATAAGATCCCCCCCTCATCCTTCTAAATTCCAACGAGTACAGTCCCAGTCTACTCAATCTCTCCTCGTAATCCAACCCCTTCAGCTCTGGGATTAACCTAGTGAATCTCCTCTGCACACCCTCCAGTGCCAGTACGTCCTTTCTCAAGTAAGGAGACCAGAACTGAACACAATACTCCAGGTGTGGCCTCACTAACACCTTATACATTTGCAGCATAACCTCCCTAGTCTTAAACTCCATCCCTCTAGCAATGAAGGACAAAATTCCATTTGCCATCTTAATCACCTGTTGTACCTGTAAACCAACTTTTTGCGACTCATGCACTATCACACCCAGGTCTCTCTGCACAGCAGCATGTTTTAATATTTTATCATTTAAATAATAATTCCTTTTGCTGTTATTCCTACCAAAATGGATAACCTCACATTTGTCAACATTGTATTCCATCTGCCAGACCCTAGCCCATTCACTTAGCCTATCCAAATCCCTCTGCAGACTTCCAGTTTCCTCGATGATGCCTTCCCGAAGCAGCCGCTGGACTTCAGACCTGATGAAGGTCCTGTCCTGGGTGCTGTACCGTCTGCTCCTGTTGGCAACGGGTTTGCAATCCGGGGTTAGGTTCGCAAAAAGGGAAGGTGGGTCGACCTGAAGGGTCGCAAGGCCGCACACAGTAAGGGGTGGTGGGGGCCCGCCGAATGTCAGGGTTAGGCTCTGGAGGTTGCACTGGAAGTCCAGGCCGAGCAGCAAGGCAGCGCCGAGGTTGGGGAGGATGCAGAGGTGGAAGCCGCTGAACTCCACGCCCTGGACAGTGAGAGTGGCGATGCAGTACCCCCGGATCGCCACGGAGTGAGACCGGGAGGCCAGGGAGATTCTCTGGTTAGTGGGGTGTACCGCGAGGGAGCAGTGCCTTACCGTATCGGGGTGAATGAAGCTCTCAGTGCTCCCGGAGTCCAGCAGGCAGGAGATCTCGTGCCCGTTGACCTTCACTTTAGTTGAAGCAGTCGCGAGGTTGTGTGGTCGAGACTGGTCAATCGTGACCGAGGCGAGACGCGGCTGGTCGTTGGCAATGAGCAGTCAGATGAGGTGCCCGACGGGCATGGGTCCTGAGTTGGCAACAGGCAATGAGCAGTCGGATGAGATGCCCGACGGGCATGGGTCCTGAGTCGGGTAAGATGGCGGCGCCCACGGGCCGCACGTGTCGTGGGGAAAGCAAGATGGTGGCGCCCGTTGGTCCTGGGAGGAACAAGATGGCGGCGCCCACAGGCCGCAAGTGTTCCGAGTCGAGCAAGATAGCAGCATCCACTGGCCGCATGTGGTCCTAGGAGGGGAAGATGGCGGCGCCCACTAGCTGCATGTGGGGGGTGCCGGGACAATAGCGGCGATTGAGCGGGAATGGCACACTGCAACGAAATGTCCCTTCTTGCCACAGGCCTTGCAGAGGGCGCTCTGCGCCGGGCAGCACACAGAAGTAGCATTTGGGCCCCCCGGGGTTGGTTGGCTGCCACGCGGCACAGGCGTGGAATTGGCTGAGGGCCGTCACTGATGGTGTCCACGATGGGGCGGCCATCTGCAGAGTACACGATGCACAGGGGGAGTGGGCCACGCGGTCGGGAGCATAGGCCTGACTGTTGCGTGATGCGACCGTAAGTAAAAGCGCCAGTTTTTTGGTCGCCGTGAGGTCGAGCGTGGCCCCCTCTAAGAGGCGCTGGCGGATGCAGTCAGACCCTATGCCCGTAACAAATGTGTCACTCATTAGCAAATTTGAGTGTTCCGTGGCCGAAACACAGTCTCTAACTAGGGGGAGCAGGGCGCGCCAGAAATCTTCCACTGACTCACCGGGAAGTTGACGCCGCGTGCAGAGGGCGTGCCTGGCGTAGAGTGTGTTAGTCCACTGAGCGTAGTTTTCCTACAGTAGCGCCATGGCCTCTGCGTAGGTCGGCGCGTCCTGGACAAGTGGAAAGACGTTGGAGCTCAGCCGCGTGTGAAGAATCTGAATCTTCTGAGCTTCTGGAATTGGGTCTGGTGCAGACCCGATGTACGCTTCACAACAGGCTCGCCAATGTTCAAAGTCCTTTTTGGCATTGTCTGCTTGCGGATACAGCTGCAGGCGATCCGGCTTGGGGCGGAGGTGCACCTTCTGAAAAACTCAGTGTAATAAATTGATGCACGATCAATTACACAAAGACGAGAGTAGGATGTAATCGAGGCTTTATTACACTGAGATGAGTGGCCTCCTACAGCAGCTGACAAAATGGCTGCTGTACTGGGAGCACACATATTTATACTAGGGGAGGGGAGGTCGTGTCTCACTAACTTGATAAGAGTTTTTCAAAGAGGTCACAAAGCTGATTGATGCAGGTAGGGCAGTGGATGTTGTCTATATGAACTTCAGTAAGCCCTTTGACAAGGTCCCTCATGGTAGACTGGTACAAAAGGTGAAGTCACACGGGATCAGGGGAAGTCACACGGGATCAGGGGTGAGCTGGCAAGATGGATACAGAACTGGCTAGGTCATAGAAGGCAGAGAGTAGCAATGGAAAGGTGCTTTTCTAATTGGAGGGCTGTGACTCATGGTGTTCCGCAGGGATCAGTGCTGGGACCTTTGCTGTCCATAGTATATATAAATGATTTGGAGGAAAATGTAACTGGTCTGATTAGTAAGTTTGCAGACGACACAAAGGTTAGTGGAATTGCAGATAGCGATAAGGACTGTCAGAGGATACAACAGGATTTAGATCGTTTGGAGACTTGGGCGGAGAGATGGCAGATGGAGTTTAATCCAGACAAATGTGAGGTAATACATTTTGGAAAGTATAATGCAGGTAGGGAATATACAGTGAATGGTAGAACCCTCAAGAGTATTGAAAGTCAGAGAGATCTAGGTGCACAGGTCCACAGGTCACTGAAAGGGGCAACACAGGTGGAGAAGGTAGTCAAGAAGGCATATGGCATGCTTGCTTTCATTGGCCGGGGCATTGAGTATAAGAATTGGCAAGTCATGTTGCAGCTGTATAGAACCTTAGTTAGGCCACACTTGGAGTATAGTGTTCAATTCTGGTCACCACGCTACCAGAAGGATGTGGAGGCTTTAAAGAAGAGATTTACCAGGATGTTGCCTGGTATGGAGGGCATTAGCTATGAACAGCGGTTGAATAAACTTGGTTTGTTCTCATTGAAACGACGGAGGTTGAGGGACGACTTAATAGAGGTCTACAAAATTATGAGGGGCATAGACAGAGTGGATAGTCAGAGGCTTTTCCCCAGGGTAGAGGGGTCAATTACTAGGGGGCATAAGTTTAAGGTGAGAGGGGCAAGGATTAGAGTAGATGTACAAGGCAAGTTTTTTTACACAGAGGGTAGTGGGTGCCTGGAACTCACTGCCGGAGGAGGTGGTGGAAGCAGGGACGATAGTGACATTTAAGGGGCATCTTGACAAGCACATGAATAGGATGGGAATAGAGGGATACGGACCCAGGAAGTGTAGAGGATTGTAGTTTAGTCGGGCAGCATGGTCGGCACGGGCTTGGAGGGCCGAAGGGCCTGTTCCTGTGCTGTACTTTTCTTTGTTATTTTGTTCTTTGTACTATGCCTACAGGCTTCAAATGAAGTTACTGTGAAAAGCCCCTAGTGATTCTGAAATCTGTGATTCGTTGGTAATCACAATATTGTCAGGGATGTAGGAAAAGGAGACGGCCATTCAGCCCCTCTATACTGTTCTGCCATTCAGTTAGGTCATAAATTCATAAGATACAGGAGCAGAATTAGGCCATTTGGCCCATCGAGTCTATTCCTCCATTCGATCATGGCTGATCTCATCCTGGCCTTAACTCCACCGTCCTGCCTGTTCTCCATAACCCTTCAACCCATTACCAGTTAAAAATCTGTCGAACTCCTCCTTACATTTACTCACTGTCCCACCACACTCAGGGATAGTGAATTCCACAGATTCACGACCCTTTGGGAGAAGTAGTTTCTCCTCAGCTTCTCAAGGATGGTTTGCATCTCAATTCCATGTACCTGCCTTTGCTCCATATCCTTTGATATCCTCATGTAACAAAAACCTGTTGATTTCAGCCTTGAACTTTTCAAACAAGTGTTCAAATTCTTGAGTTCTAGAGTTCCACTACACTCTGGGTGAAATCATGCTTCTGAATTGACATCTAAATGGTCTCTTAGTTTTTAATATTATGGGTCCTTGTTCTGGATTCTCCTATAAAAGGAAATACCTTTTCTGCATCTGCCCTATTGATTCTCAGAATCATTTTAAACACCTTGATTATATCACAAATGAACCTTATAAATGCAAGGGTGTACAAATCGTTTGAGCAACCTGTCCTCGTAACTTAACACTTCGAATCCTAGTATTTGTTTTGGTGAATCTGTGCTGAATCCCCTTTCAAGGCCAATATACCTTTTCTGAGCTTTAGTGCTCAGAATTAAATGCGGTGCTCCATATGGAGCCTGGCCAAGGCTTTGTACAGTTGAAGCGTCACCTCCTCATTTGTCAATGTCAAAACCCTTGAGATATGTCTGTCTATGCTCACAATAGCCACCAGGCCACGTTTGGACACCATCTGCCCTTATGAAATTGCCTTTAGCTGCATTTGATGACTGATATGTATGATTGGTAAAAGGACCAAAGGCAATAGTGAGGGAAAACTGTGTTATGCTGCAAATGGTTGCGGTATACAATTGCCTGAAATGGTAGCAAATTCAGGTGGGGCTTTCAGCTGAGAATGGGTTAAGCGCTTGAAGGTCACATTGTTACAGGGCTACGGGGAGACGGTTTGTGAGTTGGACTAGTTAAAATTGTCCTTCCAGAGAGCCAGCACGGGCTGATGAACCGAATGGCCTCGTCCTGTGCTGTGACCATTCCACGATTCTGAGGTCGACTGGGACAGAATCCACGCAGAACATTGCAACCCCAGACACAGGGAGAAACATTGCAAATGCTGCGGTTCGACATGTGAGAGACTGCTTTGTAGTCCAGGTCTGTTCTGATGGTGATGGACGACCAAACCCACAATTAGCTGAGACTTTCCACCATTGTTCCCCAGACATGTACTAGCAGTGTATGTTTGAAAACAGCATGTCCCTACCTGTGCATTCCAGTATGATAAAGTGAATACCTGTGAAGTCACACATTGGGGTGGGGGAGGATGAGAATTTGTTTTAAAACTCAGTCAGTTTTTCTGACCTGGAAGACATTGAACTTTCAAAAAGCCTTTACTCTTCCCTTAAAAAGGATAGATGTGCAGGGCTTGGATTTGTTTATTGTCACGTGTACCGAGGTACAGTGAAAAGTATTTTTCTGCGAGCAGCTCAACAGATCATTAAGTACATGAGAAGAAAAGGGAATAAAAGAAAATACATAATAGGGCAACACAACATATACAATGTAACTACATAAGCACTGGCATCGGATGAAGCATACAGGGTGTAGTGTTAATGAAATCAGTCCATAAGAGGGTCATTTAGGAGTCTGGTGACTGTGGGGAAGAAGCTGTTTTTGAGTCTGTTCGTGCGTGTTCTCAGACTTCTGTATCTCCTGCCCGATGGAAGAAGTTGAAGAGTGAGTAAGCCGGGTGGGAGGGATCTTTGATTATACTGCCCGCTTTCCCCAGGCAGCGGGAGGTGTAGATGGAGTCAATGGATGGGAGGCAGGTTCGTGTGCTGGACTGGGCGGTGTTCACGACTCTCTGAAGTTTCTTGCGGTCCTGGGCCGAGCAGTTGCCATACCAGGCTGTGATGCAGCCTGATAGGATGCTTTCTATGGTGCATCTGTAAAAGTTGGTAAGAGTCAATGTGGACATGCCGAATTTCCTTAGTTTCCTGAGGAAGTATAGGCGCTGTTGTGCTTTCTTGGTGGTAGCGTCGACGTGGGTGGACCAGGACAGATTTTGGGAGATGTGCACCCCTAGGAATTTGAAACTGCTAACCATCTCCGCCTCGGCCCCGTTGATGCTGACAGGGGTGTGTACAGTACTTTGCTTCCTGAAGTCAATTACCAGCTCTTTAGTTTTGCTAGCATTGAGGGAGAGATTGTTGTCGCTACACCACTCCACTAGGTTCTCTATCTCCCTCCTGTATTCAGACTCATCGTTATTCGAGATCCGGCCCACTATGGTCGTATCGTCAGCAAACTTGTAGATGGAGTTGGAACCAAGTTTTGCCACGCAGTCGTGTGTGTACAGGGAGTAGAGTAGGGGGCTAAGTACGCAGCCTTGCGGGGCGCCGGTGTTGAGGACTATTGTGGAGGAGGTGTTGTTGTTCATTCTTACTGATTGTGATCTGTTGGTCAGAAAATCGAGGATCCAGTGGCAGAGTGGAGAGCCAAGTCCTAGTTTTTGGAGCTTTGATATGAGCTTGGCTGGGATTATGGTGTTGAAGGCGGAGCTGTAGTCAATAAATAGGAGGCTAATGTAGGAGTCCATGTTTTCGAGATGCTCTAGGGATGAGTGTAGGGCCAGGGAAATGGTGTCTGATGTGGACCGGTTGCAGCGGTATGCAAATTGCAGTGGATCAAGGAGTCCTGGGAGTATGGAGGTGATGCACTTCATGATCAACCTGAGGGCGATGGGAAAAGAACGGGGGGGGGGGGGGTTAATTGGTAGCGCGTTCAGAAAGTTGGTATCGGGGCAGCACAGTAGCATAGTGGTTAGCACAGTTGCTTCACAGCTCCAGGGTCCCAGGATCGATTCCCGGCTTGGGTCACTGTCTGTGCAGAGTCTGCACGCTCTCCCTGTGTGTGTGTGGGTTTCCTCCCAGTGCTCCGGTTTCCTCCCACAGTCCAAAGATGTGTGGATTGGGCATGCTAAATTGCTCTTAGTGTCCAAAAAGGTTAGGTGGGTTACGGCGATAGGATGGAGGTATATGCTTGGGTAGGGTGCTCTTTCCAGGGGCCAGTGCAGGCTCGATGGGCCGAATGGCCTCCTTCAGCACTGTAAATTCTATCATTCTATGGTATGACGGACCGATTGGCCTTCTTGTGTGCTTGTAATTCAAACTTGGCTACGGGATGCGTGCAATGGGGGCTGGAAGATGCATTGAGCTGACAACCCCCACCTTTCTGTGGCTTCCTTGGGCAGTATCCCTCACACCACTCCCCGCCCAGATCAAGGGTTTGCACATGGGGATCTGGGTGGTCAGTACAGCTGAGTGAGTGCCACATCAGGCAGGGCCGTCAGACAGTAGGAGAACGGCGAATAAGCAAGTCCCTCAGAAGTTCTTTCAGTTCATATCGAGCACATATGCTTTCCTCTGGATCAGGTCTGGGCTCTGACACTTACAAATCTCATTACCTAATGACAGGACCCATTATGTCAAAAAGAACCTCATCTGTTAATGACAACCCCTGCGGTACAACTGTATAAAGTGATATTTTTGGGCAGAAATATGCAATGACAACAAATGCCCAGATCCACAGGAAATGATCACTCTCGATAAAGAACAAGTAATTCACCATTAAACAGCTACAGGGTGCGTACAAAGAACAAAATAAAATCGCACAGCCGCTTGCTATAGCTACCTCCCCCTCACTCGTGACTTCTTCCTTCTTGGGGATTTTTACGCAGGCTCCTGATTGATTGAGATTGTGTAGGAGACAGAAGGCTGGAGCATTGTTCAGTTCGGTACTTTTAATACGGCAGCAGAATTAGAGATGCAAAACAATAATAACACTGGCCTCTAAAGCTGCTGTCAGCGTCAAGAGGGCAAATTTTAAACAGACAAATGAGAACACACCTCATGTGTCTCGGGAAACAGTTTTCACAGAGGGAGAGAAAGAGAGAGAGATGGGGGAAAGCAAGAAGCAGAGCAAAAGAGCAATTAAAGAAGACGTGGAGGGGCACAGTGAATTCAGAGAAAAATCAGGAAGGCAGACAGATAGAGAGAGGAAGACACACACATAGAGAGAGAGAGAGAGAGGCAAACAGACACATAACGACCCTGAACATTAAATTAGTGAATGACCCTGACGTAATCTGGCGATTTGGTCCCTCTCTGAATGTAAGGTAAGGCAAATAGAGTGCAAACTGATGAGGCACAATCCTGAGATCCTACTTAGTAACTGATTGATAACAGTTATGTAAGAGTCCCCAGCAACCACGGTATGTTTCCATAGAAACAGCAATCTATCATGTTTTAGGTAACGGTTGGCTATCCTAATTCTTTGTTCCAAAATGCTAGCGTTTCTGCCCGCCTGTAAACATGTATTGTATGTGTGCACATATGCATGGATATATCTAAAATGCATATGTATATATACACACACATACATGCAGTGAAAATCTGACAGAATTACATGAACATAACTAGGTGAAGTAAATCAGTTCGGCCTCTCCCTCCACTGCAGTTAGACACCGGGAATTAGCTGGAATTCCCATGTAGCCTTATGAATTTTGTGTTGGCGTGAATCTATGTAAAAGCAGAATGTCGCTGATAGGTAATGCAATCAGCAGCTTCACATCTTATCAATCACGGAATTGCAACACACACAGGCTAATAATAGGATTTAACTGCGGACTGCACGGATTAATATATCCAACTATTCTCTTTCTACCTGTTTAATAGTGTGTGTGTGGGGGGGACACGTCTTAATTTGCGATTTCACTTCTATCTGTGCACCCATGTCAATCTCACCTGATTAATACAAATTGACACGCTTGTGAGTGAGTGCATTTACAAACTGTCTTCTCTGAAATGACCATGATGTGTAAAAATCCACCGTCTCTTATTTTGGCACAGGATAGATGTCCACGTTCACAGTTAGGATCAACTTTTTAAAAAAACACACACACACACACATTGCAATAATTGATATTATCTGGGTTTAGTTGGGATTACTGGGTGTCCAGGTAACTGAATTCGTCTTACCAGATAAGCCCCCACCGTTCCCTGTGCCAGCATCAGCGCGCACTCTGATATCAGGAAGATCTTGATGTTGGAAAAGCAGGATTTCTTCTCCTCTTTCTGGACGATGCTGGCGCCGCTGCTCCGCGCTTGTCCACTCTGCATCCTCTTAACCTGCTCGTCTGTGCCTCTCCCCCTCAGCTAGACAGCTTCACACTAACACACACACACACACAGAGCGGGAGATGTCAGCCGGATCCTGCCTCTATCTAAATGAACCCCCCCCCTCCCATCCCCTACCCCCCTCACTTCTCTCCAGGATCACCTCTCCAACATCCTCCTCCTGATCACTACAATGTCCTCCCAGCTCCCCATTGTCACCTCAGTCAGGACCTTCCCCCCCACCACCACCACCTCCCTCTCTCTGTGTTGGGCGAAGCTGACTCACTGGGCAGTCTCTTCCTCTCTGCCGGAGTGGTGGGGGGCGGAGAAAGGCCCTCCCCGCATTTATAGGGAGGAAGGAACGGGCATCTTCAACCCTGAGCTGGGCTGCCTGGCTTGGGCTAGCGTGGCTGGCTCTTCCCAACGCATTCCCCCCACCTCCCTCCACACACACACACACACACACACTCCTTCAGCTGTGTCGGAGGCGTCAGCAGCGTGGCCGGCTGCACCGCTCCTTAATCCACTGCTTGATCGTCACCAACCCGCGTTTCCAAGCCAGCCAGACACACAGAGACAGAGAGAGAGAGAGACAGAGAACAATCAGGCAGCCAAGCTAACTGAGAAAACATTCACCTGTAACACAGCCTGCCCATTATTCTGTACGATGGAGGAGAAATTCCTTTATAAAGGGGACAGGTAGCCCCCCTGTACCTGCCACTCTCATGCACACACATACTCAGAAATGGACAGGAGGTCTGGTTAAAACAGAACGCTTAAAATAAAGCACGCCCTGTCCTATTCCACTCGTCTGATTGAGATTTGCCATTTGGGTTAGCTCATAAACACTCAATCCTAAAACACAGCAACATCACAATTTGCACAAAATGTCAACGAAAAGCAATCAATAAATTGCGTCCAAAAATGCAAACTTCTGTTTTGAAGAAGCCTTTCAGACAGTGCAATGGTAAAAGTTAACGGTGCTAAAAGTCACCTGGCTATGGTATATTTGGAAATATTAAGTGCCCCCCCCCTGCTGGGACTGCACCGAGGTGTGCGTGTGTGGAGATGCTGAATGATTGTGGGATTTATTATTGCCAGATTTCCGGATCTCGAATTCAAGGTTCCGAATCCGAAGCCGAATCTCGAATTCAAGGTTCCTTTAGCCCAACCTGCAATCCCACCAATCCCTTACAACACCCGCAGCTGCACTCTGCAGTGCGTAACACCCCCCATGTGCAAAAAAAAAATCATCTCTAGCAAACTATTCGGACGGATTGTTTTTTTTAAGCCTCTATTCTGCACAGAACTGAGTTTACCGAGATGACTGTTCCTGTCCCCCTCTATATTGGGTTCTGATTTGACGATCACTCCGATCTAGGTTGCTTATTAAAAATATAATGGTTAAAATCTATTTCAGGATATATTTTCTGATCTATTCATACTTTTTCGCATTCCGTGTGCAGAATAGGGATCTATATCGGAGGAAGAAAAATGTGTGTAATTTGGAGGAATTATATCGATTGGCAAAGAGTGAAACTTTCTTTACAAAATGTAGCAAATTACCCAGTACCACACGACTGCAATTATCGACACAGGACACGGTATTAATGGACCGGTCCCCACATTTAAAAGGGCATGTTCAGCTTTCGTTGTGATTTGCGTTAACTGCTAGAACGAGCTGGAAGTGACCAACCCTCTCTCGTGGCCACTGAGCCATTTAACAGCAATTCAGCAACTTTGTATCAAGAGATGGCGCTGTGTCAAGGAGGAGATAGGTGGAACTGGGAAAAGAGCAATTTTGTTGCACCCGTTTAATTATTTTAAAACTCAGGCTAACCTTTAACGGAGCTTTTTTTTCCAAAAAAAGAACTAACAAATGTATTTGGATTGTGTACTTCAGGTGCACATAGATGCAGTGGAAGCTGGGACATTGGCTCAATATATTTGTCACCATGGCAATTAAAAAAGCATTAGACAGGATTATGATTGAAATATTTGCAATCACCTCCTGCCTTCATCCATCCCTCTATGCCGTCAATGACTTTATTATTAGGGTCATTGAGTACAAGAGCAAGGAGGTTGTGCTGAACCTATACAAGACACTAGTTTCATAGTATCATAGAATTTACAGTGCAGAAGGAGGCCATTCAGCCCGTCGAGTCTGCACCAGCCCTTGGAAAGAGCATCCTACTTAAGCCCACACCTCCACCCCATCCCCGTAACCCAGTGACCCCACTTAACCTTTTTGAGCACTAAGGGCAATATTAGCAATCCACCTAAGCTGCACATCTTTGGACTGTGGGAAGAAACCAGAGCACCCGTAGGAAACCCACGCAGACCTGGGGAGAACGTGCAGACTCCGCACAGCCAGTGACCCAAGCCGGGAATCGAACCTGGGTCCCTGTAGCTTGTCATAATATACACCAGTATATTATGGTGCAGACACACACACACACTGATGGACATGCAGTGGGACCAATCAGCATACACAACACCACAGCCAATCACCAGTGAGAGCACACGCACTATAAAGACAGGGGACAGGAGAGTTCTCACTCATTCTAGTAGCATCCAGCATGGAGCACAGAGCTCACAGCCTGCAACACAGACATACACCATGTGCTGAGTGCATCACCTGTTAGGACTAGACAAGGGTCAACAGTTAAAGCTGGTATTGCATTTACCCACAGTTTAAGTATGTTAATATAGTTAACCTTATAATAAAATAGAGTTGCACCACTTCAAGTGTTGGTAACCTGTTTGTGATCCAGAACACCCAATACATCATGGTACCAGGAGTGGGGTGACTCTATTTTATTATAAAGTTAACTATATTAACATACTTGAACTGTGGGTAAATGCAATACCAGCTTTAACTGTTGACCCTTGCCTAGTCCTAACCAGGTGATGCACTCAGTACATGGTGAATGTCTGTGTTGCAGGCTGTGAGCTCTGTGCTCTGAGCTGGCTGCTACTAGAATGAGCGAGAACTCTCCTGTCCCTTGTTTTTATAGTGCGTGTGCTCTCACTGGTGATTGGCTGCGGTGTTGTGTTTGCTGACTGGTCCCACTGCATGTCCATCAGTGTGTGTGTATGTGTCTGCACCATAATATACTGGTGTATATTATGACAGAGCTGTGAAGCAAAGGTGCTAACCAGTGTGCTGCTGTGCCGTAGCTGGAGTATTGTATACAGTTCCGGGAGCCACACTACAGGAAGGATGTGAACGCATTGGAGTGAGTGCAGAAGAGGTTCACAAGCATGATTCCAGGGAAGAGAAACTTCAGTCATGAGGATAGATTGAAGAGGTTGGAATGTTTTTCTTGGAGAGAAGAAGACTAAGAGGAGATTTGCTAGAGATGCTCACAATCATGTGGGGGCTGGACAAAGTAGAGGGGAAAGGATCAAGGACGAGAGGGCGCAGATTTAAGGTGATTTGCGAAAGAAGCAAATGTGATGTGAGAAAAAACTTTTTCACACAGTGAGTGGTTGGGGTCTGGAATGCACAGCCTGGAAGTGTGGTGGAGGCAGGTTCAATCGAGACATTCAAAAGGGCATTAACTGATTACTTGAACAGAAACAATGTTCAAGGGTATGGGGAAAAGGCAAGGGAATGGCACTAAGACATGACGCTCGTTTGGAGAGCCGGTGCAGACACAATGGGCCAAATGGCCTCCTTCTGAGCTGTAACAATTCTGTGATTCTGCGACTAAACCATGAAGTGTTGGGTGCTCTGAGGTACAGACGAACCAACACGGTTGCGATTGGTACAACGCAGTTTTATTCCATTAAACTATTTATACATCAGACTTGGTACTCAGCACGTTGTGACTGTGTGAGTGTCTTGCTATGAGGTCCTGGCCCTGTGCCGTCTCCAGATGGACTGCCCAGGAAGTGTCGTGTATCTTGTTTTATACTGTGTCTGCTCTTGTCTGTGATTGGCTGTCGTGTTATGTGTGCTAATTGGTCCGTTGGTCTGTCTATCATTATGTATGTGTTATGATGTGTGTTTGAATATCATGACAAACCACAGAATAGAGAGAGAAAAATCCCTCATGCTAGTGTAATTCTTGACTCTCCCCATGTTCTCGTCTCCTCCTTGAAGGTGTAAACCTCTGTTGAGTTATAGCGCGATGATCACTTGCTGGCATCTGGAGCATTGCTGAAAAAAATGATTTAATTGTGAATCTGGATGGTTGAGCTTCAGGTCCTTAGACCATAAAGGACGAGGTCACATTCAGTGCTGTTTTCCTCAACATTCACATTTCCAGCAGGAGACACAGGACCATGATCAAGCAACAAGAACTCTTGGTGGGTTTGAACTCTTTCCCCTACTAAGAAGCCTCTGCCAAGTTAGCTGTCCCAACTGCTGTTGGGGTTTTACTGAGCCAACTCTCTGAGGTGCTTACAGTCCTGCCGTTCTCTTGAAAGTACCTGATTTTCATCACTGCACCATTGGTGACCATGCCTCAAGTAATGGAACTCTCTCATTAACTCTCTTCCCCCTCTCTCTTCTCTGTTAAGACCTCCCTGATAATTCCCTTCCCTATGTGGCTCAGTGCTAAATCTTGTTTGGTAACACATTTCTGAAGCACCTTGGGTGTTTTACTTCCTGAAAGGCACTTCAAACAATGCAAGTTGTTGTTGTTGTTCAAACTGGGATAATACAACTTAAAACAGGTTGGGGTTTGAAGCTGAAAAATTCTTGTCCACATGGCTCAGTTTGACACCAACAGTAGATCTCAGTGATTGGATGGGATCAACAGCCTTTGATATTTACGATACCTTAGTTCTGAGATTTTTAAATTAATACCTTATCTAATTCGAGATTGGTGCAAGAGACAAAAAAACGTTAATGAAGGCTGTACATAGACCCCCAAACTGTAGTGGTGATTTTGGGAATGTCACTAAACAGGAAATTAGAGACTCATGCAATGAAGGAATATATGTAATTATTGGAGAGTTTAATCTGCATGTAGATTGGGAAAATCAAAATAGGAACTAAACCATAGAGGAGGCATTCCTGGAGCGTATATGAGATGGTTTTCTCGACCAATACATTGAGGAACCAACTAGAGAACAGGTCATCCTAGGCTGAGTATTGTGGAATGAGAAGGGAATAATTTGCAATCTAGTTGTGTGAGGCCCCTTGGGAATGAGCGACCATAATATGATAGAATTCTTCATCAAGATGGAGCATGACTTAGATGATTCTGAGACTAGTGTCCTGAATCTAAATAAAGGAAACTACGATGGTATGAGGCGTGTGTTGGCTATGATGGACTTGGGGAACATTACTTAAAGGGATTGAGGTGGATAGGTAATGGCAAACATTCAAAGAGCGTATGGGTGAACTGCAACAAATCTTTATTGTGCAAAAATAAAACTGAAAAGATGGCCAAACCATGGCTCACAAGGGACATTAGAAATTGTATTAGATCCAAGGAAGAGGCATACAAATTGGCCGGAAAAAAGCAGACCTGAGGATTGAGAGCAGTTTAGAATTCATCGAAGGAGGACAAAGGGATTGATTAAGAAGGGGAAAATAGAAAAAGCTTGTGTGGAACATGAAATCTGACTGTAAAAACGTCTATAGATCTGTGAAGAGATAAAGATTGGTGAAGATAAATGTAGGTCCTGTACAGTCAGAAACAAGGGAATTTAGAATGGGGAAGAAAGAAATGGCTGAGCAACTAAACACATACTGTGGTTGTGTCTTCACAAAGAAGGACACAAATAGCATATGTAAATAATTGTTACGTAAATAATTGTACTGTATCTGGTTAACAGTGGAAGTCATTTGAGTTATCTTAACAACATAAGAAATAATGGGATGAGCAAATAGCCATTTGGTCTGTAATGGCCTCCATTCCATAGACTATGCAGAGCCTTTCCTGTCATAAACTTGATCTGAATAATGATGGATTCAGTTCTTTTTGTAGTTTTGGTTGCATATTTGGACCATAGTGACTGCATAACTATGGAAGCTGTCTCCAAACACTGAACCCACACTGAATCAATCCCAGCACTCTTCCCTCTGTTGGGATTGACACACTCTGGACCACATTTCTGCAGTGGTACAAAGTGAGGTTTAAAAAGGGGGCTAAAGACAGCCGGAAGCACTTAATAAATGGATAGTATAATCTTGTCTGGGTGTCAGCCGTAGCTCAGCTTCTCTCTGAGACAGGAGGTTGTGGTTTCAAGTCTGTTTCCAGAGACTTGAATAGAAAATATGTGCTGACACCTTTAATGAAATATGGAGGGATGTTGTATTGCTGGAAATTATGCTTTTCTGTTGAAATGTTAAACTGTAAAGCTCCATTTGCCTATTCAAGTGACCACAAAAGATTCCATAGCACTATTCAAAAAGGTGGAGTTCATGTGGGCGCAGTGGGTAGTGTCTCTCCCTCTGGGTCAGATGCTCTAACTCCGAGTCCCACGCCAGGACTTGTTGACCAATGAAGGAGTATGATGTGGTTCAACGGGCTGATAATCAGCCTGGGAATCCTTCCACCACTTTCTCACTGTTCCCCGAAAAGAATGTGTCTGAAGATATGCAAAACAAATGACACTAAAAAATATTTCAAATAAAAGCAGAGGAGTTCTCCACAGTGTCCTGGCCATTATTATTCCCATTAACCACGTAGAATCATATAGAATCATAGAATTTACAGTGCTGAAGGAGGCCATTTGGCCCAGCAAGTCTGCCCTTGGAAAGAGTACCCCACTTATGCCCACCTCCACCCTATTTTTGTAACCCAGTAACCCCACGTAACCAGGAGCAAGTTTAGCACAGTGGGCTAAATAGCTGGCTTGCAATGCAGAACAATGCCAGCAGCGTGGGTTCAATTCCCGTACCGGCCTCCCCGAACAGGTGCCGGAATGTGTCGACTAGGGGCTTTTCACAGTAATTTCATTGAAGCCTACTTGTGACAACAAGCAATTATTAATATTATTATTATCCTTTTCGGACACTAAGGGGCAATTTATCATGGCCAATCCACCTAACCTGCACATGTTTGGACTGTGGGAGGAAACCCGAGCACCCGGAGGAAACCCACGCAGACGCGCGGAGAGAGTGCCAGCTCCACACAGACAGTCAGCAGAGGTTGGAATTGAACATGGGACCCTGGAGCTGTGAGGCAGCAGTGCTAATCACTGTGCCACCGTGCTGCCCCATCACTAAAACAGTTGATCATTCTTTCATGGGCGTCGCAGGCAAGGCTAGCATTTGTTGCCCATCTGTAATTGCCTTTGAGCTGAGTGAGATCAACCACATTGCTGTGGATCTGGAGTCACATGTAGGCCAGACCAGGTAAGGACGACAGATTTCCTTCCCTAAAGGACATTAGCGAACCAGATGGGTTTTTAAGGCCACTCGACAATGGTTTCATGGTCATCATTAGACTTTTCATTTCAGATATTTTATTGAGTTTAAATTCCACCACATGCCATGGTGGGATTCAAACCCAGGTGCCCAGAGCATTATCCTGGTCTCTGGATTACTAGTCCAGCAACAATACCACTAAGCAATTAGACGTTATAACATTGCGGTCTGTGGGATATTGCTTTGTGCAAATTCGCTGCGCCATTTCTTACATTACAAAGATGACTACATTTCAGAAATGCTTTGCTGGTTATAAAGCATTTTAAGGTGTCCTGAGGTCCTGAAATGTGCAATATAAAGTGTCTTTAAAGTGTCACTTTTGTCTTTCCCATCGTGCTTTGTAGACCACATTTGTAGACATACCTGCAAGTCTTTCGCCTTTGGGATTTTGGAAAGGCAGACCCTCCTACCTACTTTCTCGTGGGCTTGGGGAGAAGGTGTCAGGGACAGGATATGGTTTGGAGTCAGCAGTATAGCAGGGATCTTGCCAGCTGCACATTGCAATCTCCACCTTAGACTAATGCTGCAGTAGGACTGTAATCTTAATCTCCCAAGGGGAGGTTCTACAAAATGTCTCCAGATCCCTGTGGTAATCAAGCAAAACTCCAGCATGCAAATTCACCCTTCCACATCTGCTATTCAATGCTGCCTCATGATTTCCATAATTAGTTTTCCAGCATTAGTCCTCGTGTCCTGTGAAGAAATTTGATTTACTGATCTATATCCATACCTCGCCCTATATCCTCCTAGCCAGATATTATCTAGTTATTCTTATTATTTTCTAAGATGTTTTTCAATGTCTGTTTGACAAATTTGATTGTATGCATGACCTGTCAGTTGTGTCACATATTCAGCTTTAATATGTCTTTCTCTTAATGTGAGACAGAACTTGTGTATCATATACAGTGACTGTCTCGCCCTACGTGAACTGTTTACTGCACATCCAATGTGTCCCATCACTGGCATTGCTCCAGGATGGAGCCCGTTCAGGAGAGGTCCTTGTATGTTCTTGTCGGATGGCCTGATTGATTACAAGAACACTTGTAGCTAAAGCTATAAATGATTTATTGACTTTAACTATGGGTAAACTATATACAAAACAGATGAATAACAGCAAAATCATGCACAAGCAATTTCTCTCTTGACCTTCCTCCAGCCAGTCTGAGGTTAGTTGACTTTCACATCCACTTAATTACAACACCACCATGATATCACTGCATCCCCTTTCCTTTGAAAGAATAAATTAATACATTATCATCAGTATATTTACATGTGATAGCTTGAGCCTGTGTGTCTATCAGTATTATATTTAATTTTTTAAAAAACTGGTTTAACAAGTATACGTGTGTATATAGACACACAAGAACAAATTTTTTCTTCTGACTCTGGTTGATCTTCTCAAAGTTTAACCTTCCTGCTCAGAACTTGTAGATTCAATGTTCTCCATGACATTCTCATGCTCAGGAACTGCTGAACTATCTGGCACTGCAGCTTGCGTTGGTTCTGATGTAGATTCGGCATCCATCACGGTGTTGTGAAAGTCTTCTCTGGTTTTCAAGAGCAACGAATTCTTCTGAAAACCAACCCTTCCTCCGTCTGCACATTGTAGGGACGAGGTGCTACTTCTTCAACTACAATGGCTTTTCTCGACCAGTTGCCTGAATCTTCTATTCTCACAATGTCATCATTACTCAGAGGTGGCAAAGTTCCAGACACTCCATCATAGAACAGTTTTCATTTTGCTTTAATGTTTTGCATTTCCTGCCGTACCACTGCATTCTCCTCCTTCTTTGCCAAGTATGGAAGTGTGGTCCGCAACCTTCTATTCATGAGTAACTCTGCTGGCGATCTACCATGTCACAATGGTGACGCCCTTTAACTCAATATTGCAAAATATGGGGCGTCATTCTCCGACCCCCCGCCGGGTCGGAGAATGGCCGTTGGCCGCCGTGAATCCCGCCCCCGCCGAAGTCTCCGGTACCGGAAATTGGGCGGGGGCGGGAATCGGGCCGCGCCGGTTGGCGGGACCCCCCGCTCAATTCTCCGGCCCGGATGGGCCGAAGTGCCGCCCAGAAATTGCCTGTCCCGCCGGCGTAAATCAAAGCTGGTATTTACCGGCGGGACCAGGCGGCGTGGACGGACTCCGGGGTCCTGGGGGGGGCGCGGGGCGATCTGACCCTGGGGGTGCCCCCACGGTGGCCTGGCCCGCGATCGGGGCCCACCGATCCGCGGGCAGGCCTGTGCCGTGGGGCACTCTTTCCCTTCCGCCTCCGCCACGGCCTCCGCCATGGCGGAGGCGGAAGAGACTCTCCCCACTGCACATGCGCGGGAAACTGTCGGCGGCCGCTGACGCTCCCGCGCATGCGCCGCATTTCCGCGCCAGCTGGCGGGGCACCAAACGCCATTTCCGCCAGCTGGCGGGGCAACAAACGCCATTTCCGCCAGCTGGCGGGGTGGAAAACCCTCCGGCGTCGGCTTAGCCCCTCAATGTTGGGGCTCGGCCCCCAAAGATGCGGAGCATTCCGCACCTTTGGGCCGGCGCTATGCCCGTCTGATTGGCGCCGTTTTTGGCGCCAGTCGGCGGACATCGCGCCGTTGGGGGAGAATTTCGCCCATGGTTCAGATTGGTTGCCCATTGCTTTCTTCAACAATTGCTTAGCAATATGTACACCCTTTGGGGCAGCACAGTGTTGCAGTGGTTAGCACTGCTGCCTATGGCGCTGAGGACCTGGGTTCGATCCCGGCCCTAGGTCACTGCCCATGTGGAGTTTACACATTCTCCTCGTGTCTGAGTGGGTTTCACCCCCACAACCCAAAAATGTGCAAGTTAGGTGGATCGGCCACGCTAAATTACCCTTAATTGAAAAGAAAATAATTGGGTCCTCTAAATAAATTTTTAAAAAACAATATGTACACATGTTTTGACTTTTCCATTGGCTTAAGGGTACAACAGATTTGACATGATGTGATTGAAATCATACATGATTGCGAAGTGTTGCCACTCTTTACAGCTAAAACAAGGATCGTTGTCATTCACGACAACATGCAAAATTCTGTGTCTAGCAAAAATTGACTTGGTATGCAGTATTACAGTGCTTGCCGCCATGCTTGACAGTAGTGCCATTTTAGGATAGTTTGAAAAATATTCTATGATCCTTAAATAATCTTTCCCTCGTAGGTAAAAGAGATCAATAGCTACTTTCTGCCACGGTGCCGTAGGTAAATCAGATATTTGCATAGGTTCTCTTGTTTGCTTGCAATAATGCGTCTGGCATGTGTCACAACAACTGACCATCCTGTCAATATCCTGGTTTATACCTGGCCAGTAAACAGAGTCACGAGCACTCCGTTTACATTTTTCAATCCCGAGATGTCCTTCATGTAACCGCTTAAGTACATCCTTGCAAAGAGATTGAGGTATGGACTATAGTGTTCAAACGAAGTACCATTCCATTAATGATAGTGAGGTCAGATTTTATATTGTAGGAATCAATACATTGACCTCTGGGCCAGTGTGAGTTGATGTTCCTTATCACCTCTTGAAGAGTTTGATCCTTCCTGGTCTTTTCTTGGATCTCACACAGTTTCGTATCTGATACTGGTAGTAGTGTGGAAATAAGATTGACCTCTTCAGCAATATCACCACCAGTACTTTGCATCGGTGCTCTCGATAATGCACCTGCTAAGAAGAAATATTTGCCTGCCATGTAAATGAGATTGAAGTCAAAGCGTTGTAACTTCATCATGAACCTCTGAATGCGCGGAGATTCTTCTCGATGGATTTCTTGACGGTACATACTCGTGCGACTCGGCCAACATTGTCTACCT
Source organism: Scyliorhinus torazame (assembly GCF_047496885.1). Taxonomy (NCBI): domain Eukaryota; kingdom Metazoa; phylum Chordata; class Chondrichthyes; order Carcharhiniformes; family Scyliorhinidae; genus Scyliorhinus; species Scyliorhinus torazame. The sequence goes on along the minus strand of NC_092718.1, from coordinate 20,229,928 downwards.
CACACGCTGCAGGAAAGGATGTCCCGAAGCATGGTACATTGGCGAGACCATGCAGACGCTGCAACAACGGATGAACTGACATCGCGCGACAATCGCCAGACAGGAATGTTCCCTTCCAGTCGGAGAACTCTTCAGCAGTCAAGGGCATTCAGCCTCTGATCTCCGGGTAAGCGTTCTCCAAGGCGGCCACTCAGAATCGTTGAACAGAAACTTATAACCAAGTTCTGCCACATGAGTACGGCCTCAACTGGGACCTTGGATTCATGTCGCATTACATTCACCCCCCCACCATCTGGCCTGGGCTTGCAAAATCCTACCAACTGTCCTGGCTTGAGACAATTCACACCTCTTTAACCTGGGATTACCCCCGTCTCTGGATCTGTAAAGACTTAATTACCTGCGAAGACTTGCATTTTAAGTATCATCTTGTATCTTTGACTTTGTCTATATATATGTTTCTGGAACCTACCTCTTCATTCACCTGAGGAAGGAGCAGCGGCTCTCAAAGCTAGTGATCTGAAACAAACCTGTTGTACATTATTTTTAGTCCTGGTAGAAAACAGGTTTTTGTGCTGATATGGTGACGGACATTGTTAGCTATTTCCTGCTCTTTTTTGCATCCAATGCAGGCACAACATACTCCCAAGTTGAGTTCTGTCAACTGACCAATCACTTGGACCTTTAACGCTGAAGAGAATTCTGTTGCTCCCCACGACATTTCCATTGCATGCAACAGACATCTTGTGGCCTCTTGGTGAAATTTCCAAACAAACCCACAACCCGGAAGAACTTCTCAATGTGCTTCAGATGTAATCAACTACTTTGAACTTCAAAGGCTGTTGTTCAGTGGAAGCCATTTTGTATCGTTTCTGGGAACAGGCCTGTGATGAATGGCATTTAGTTTTTAGTGGTGTTGTTTGAGTGAAGAATTTTGGTTTGGACACTGGGAGAACTGAACTACAGGATGTGATGTAATGGCCTCTCTACGTCCGGTGCAGATCCGTGTGGCCAAATTTGGGATCTGCGCGGGTGCCAATTGGTTCGCAATCTAACCAGCCCGCTCCCGTTGGCGGGTTCTGGATCCCACTCAGACGTACCGAGACACCAATTCAGGGGACCGGAGGAGGGGAGTAGCCATTTTTTGGGCATGCAGCCCAGGGGCACTGGAGCTGTTGCCCCAGTGCTCGGGAGAAGGGGGGGAGGCCCCAGTGGGGTGAACGGGCCAGGTCGGGGGACTGGGCGCCATCGGTCGGGGGTCGGTCCTGGGCTGGAGGGATGAGGGGCCGAGCTGCTATGGGTCCTACAGACCATCCCCCCCAATTGTGGATACCCATAACAGGGGCTACTACAGGTGCTGCCTGTCTGTCCCATCAAACACCTCCAGGTCAAAGCCCTGTTCTTGGTTTGATGCTGATGGTCACTTTAACTCCCTCTGACTGTGAGCAGCCTCTGGCTGCACAGCTAAAGGCTATTGCTGATAAGGAATTGGCATTGTTAGATATATGAGCACTTCACAGCTCTCAAGTGCATTCTCGTGGTTACAAGTGCCATGTCTCCAATACGTTTTATTGCCGAGCATTCCAGCCAGACAGTAGTCCTGGTCACTTTGCCTGAACCTTGGGGACTTCAGCACCACAGAGGCAGCAGCCAACAATCAGACACTCGAGAGCTGGGCTTCAACACTGGGGATATCCCTACAACCAGAGGATGAGTGTGTGGATCAGGGAGGGCATCTGAACACGGGGCCCCAAGTGTTTCCGATAGGGGTCTAGGGTCCTGGGGCTCCTGATATGGCAGGGGTGAATGTGCAGGGCAGGGTCCTCTAGCACAACTAGCTTGGTCAATGGTACCCTGAGAGAAGGCAGGATATGTAAGGGTGAGGGAGGCTTGGAGGATTTGAAGATCCCGGGTGGAGATCCTAACCGATGGCCGTTCTCCAACCTTCTCCAATTCCTCACAGATATAACAATGTTGATGGTGTTGCTGACCCCACAGCGGCAGCCTCGAGCTGCTGTGGCAGCCCAGGCAACCAGATGCCGGAGAAGGTGGCAGCAGCGTTGACCCAGGCTTAAGATGGTAACCCATGTGCAGAGGGCCACCGCACACCCTGAAGACCCAGCCGCCCAGCAGTCCGGGGTGGACCCAGAGGGGGAGACCATCGATGGCCCAAGGTGTACAGACAGCATTGGTCCTTTGAGGAGATGACGCGAGCATTTGCCGCAGGGGGCTCCATCTCAACAAGTAGAGGGTACGGAATCTGTGCCATGTTCTTGCGGACTTGGCACCTTGTGGAGGAGGAGGAGGACACCCGCTCCCGGGGGCAGTTTAGGTCACTGCAGCCCTGACCCTTTATTCCACCAGTTCGTTCCAAGGTTTTGAGCGGGGACGTTTGCGGCATATCACAAGCTATAGCCCACAAGTGCATCCCTGAGGTCTCGGATGCCCTGTATGCCCGGGCAGCTGACTATCAACTTTGAGCTGGACCAAGCTCATCAAGATTCTTGGGCCGCAGGATTCTCTGCCATCACCAGATTGCTCCAGGCCCAGGGGGTAATTGATCGCATGCACGTTGCCTTGCTACACCGGGGCATCAGGGAGTACCCTTCTTTAACAGAAAGGGGTTCCACTCCCTGAATGTTCAACTCATGTGTGATCACCATCTCTGTATCATACATGTGCCCGTTATCATGGGAGCGTGCATGGCAGCTACATCCTGGGACACTTGAAGGTCCCCGGCGTCTTTGAGGACGGGTTGGCTCTTGGGGGCTATGGGGTACCCGCTGAGGTCCTGGCTGATGATACCAGTGCGGAATCCAGAGGCTGAGGCGGAGACCCAATAAAATAAGACCCATGCTGGCACCGGTGCTGTCAGTGAGCGTTGCATCAGACTGCTGAAAATACGGTTCCGATGCCTGGCCGCTCTGGGGGTGCAGTGCAGTACACCACCCCCCAGAGTGCTCCTGCTTTGTGGTGGTCTGCTGTGCCCTCCACAACCTGGCACGGCAGCAGGGTGACATGCTGGAGAAGGAGGGACGTATGAAGCCTCATCTGATGAGGATGAGCCTGACCAGGAGGAACTGGAGGATGAGCCTGGGGAGGAACCCACAGGAGAAACTGGTGACGGCGAGGGTCTGGCATGCCCTGAGGGCCAGGGAGCCCCCTTATCCTTACCTGCTTCCAATAGGACGAGTCGTTGTCAGTCAGATCGCTCCCCTATCCCAATCTCATGTTCCCCCCTCCTCCCAACTCCCCCCGATCACCCCTCTCCCCATTGACCCATCCCGCCTCCAGTCCACCCCAACCCCTCTTCCCCCATCTTAAACTCTGTTCCACCCTCCCAAGGTCTGTGTAAAATCACCCCAGAGTGATGGACCTGTCCTGGCACTGACAGCGGGTCAATATACAAGGCAGGAGTGTGACGATAACCCGCTCTGTGACGATAGCTCCGGTTCTCCTCAGTTTATGCCAAAGTCTGTCTCCTGTCTTTCTGCTGACAGCACACTCACACCCACCATTTGATGTGGTCTGCATCGGGGGGTCTTGGCTGTAGGAACACTGTGCTCAGGGGACAAGGGGTGGAGGGAGCAGATGGCAACAGGGGGTGGGGGTGCAGACAGACCGCTGTGAAGATCAACATGACAGATGCTCCGCATGTATCAGCTGTAACATGTTTTAATCGTGAGCAATCAAAACCCTCATTGTCCCTCGCTACAGATGGTGACCCCCACCCCCCGTACCCACTCAGTGATCCTCAATCCTCTTAAGGTTCTGTTCTCTGCTGCTACGTCTAGGTGTGTCCCCAGGATGCACATCAGAGGGGAGGCAGCTTGCTGCTTCTCATGCCCTGTGGCCTTTGATGCCCTTGGCAGACGCCCTCTGGAGGCCTGGAGCAGGAGGGCCCTGGCCAACAACCCCAGTGTCACTGGCATTGGCGTGCCACCCTGTTCTGCCACCGCTGACCTTGAGATGTGCCTGTGTCAGGAGGGGGGGATTCGGGACAGGTGGAGACTGCCGTTGTCTCCCAGATGGCAGGCCCCATGTCGGGCTCCAGTGACTGATGCCCTCGGCAATGTTCCTCAGTGACTGGGACATGCTTTGCAATGCCTTGGCAACGTCGACTTGCATCTGAGACACATCCCCCAGTAACTGGGAGATGATTTGGAGGTTCTCAGCCATGGTCATCACAGACTGAGCAATGCCTTGGGACCATCACTCAAGATGCTGACCTCGTGCTTCAGGCTTTCCACCGCGGTTTCCACCCTAGCAGTTTTGGCCTCGGTGTCACGCAACGTTGGCATCATCTCCTGCACCTGTAGCCTTTGGGACTTCCCCAATCGGCTATGCACTGGCCAGAGTGTGGCTGACCTGCCCTCCTGAATCTCCCAGCCGTACCCGAGCGTCCTCATCAGTTCTGGGGTAACCTTGTCCAGAGGCTCGGCATCTGACTGGGACTCAGCTGGGACTCCGGCTGCTGCCTCCCTTGGGTGTTCCAGCTCCCACCCGATGTTCACCAGCAACTGTGTGGTGCTCACCAGATTGTGCCCAAGAAACCTGTCCACTAATTTTACCCACCGTTAAGTGAGTGTCTCTGCGTGGCGAAGGGTGGGGGGGGGGGGGGGGGGGGGGTGGTTTGGGGGGGGTGGGCGGGTGCCACACCGGATGTACCGGCCCCATCAAATGGCAATCCTGCGATAGAATGGACATGTGTCAGTGAGAGGGAAGGATCATTTTGTCTGACATGAACAACTCACTTGAGACAGGGCATCTGGGTGAAAGGGCAATGGATCCTCACCTCTGCGGCGCAGGCCAATATCGCTGTTGGTGGCTGCACTCTTTTTGATCAGCCGTGCGATCTCCAGCGCACGCTCCTCACAGGGTGTGACGGTTCTGATGTCCGGAACCCCGCTGCCAGTCCACTTGTTATGGCCTAATTTCTCCTGGGGGGGGTCAAAGAGAGGGCATTGTGAGCTGCATACCCGATGCATCAGGGGGCATGTGTTGGCATGTGGGGATTGAGGAAGTTGTGACGGCAGTAGGGAAGATGCAAGCAAGTAAATCACTGGAGCCAGATGTGCTCTCGGTGGAGATTTATAAGAAGTTTTGGATAGGTTGGCACCGCTGTTGTTGGAGATGTTTGAGGACACGGTGGTTAAGGGGAGGTGATTCCGGAGACAGGAATCTACTTCACTGTTGTTTAAAAAGGATAAGGACCCAGTGGAGTGTAGGTCGATTCGGCCAATATCTCTGTTGAATGTGGATGCCAAGATTCTTGGCAAAGTATTGCAGCTGACTTGGAGGAGTTCCTTCCGCAGGTGGTTGGGGAGGACCAGACAGGCTTTGTAATGGGTAGGCAGTTGTCCTCGAATGTGTGGTGCTTGTTAAGTGCAGTTCTGTCCCATTGGAAGGGGGGGGGGGGGGGGGGAGCTGGAGGTGGTGGTGGCACTAGATGCGGAAAAGGCGTTTGATTGAGTAGAGTGGAGTTCTTTGTTTGTGGTGTTGGAGCAGTTTGGGATTGGGCCTAAGTTTGTGGCGTGGGTCCAATTGTTGTATAAGGAACTGAAGGCGAGTGTACGTATGAGTGAGGTGAACTCGTATATCTTCAGCTGCATAGGGGAACGATGTCCCCCTTTAGTTTGCGCTGGCAACAGAACCGTTGGCCATTGCATTGAGGAACTCGGATAAGTGGAGGGGTTAAATAAAGGGGGCTGGAGCATAGATACATAGATACATAGAAGATAGGAGCAGGAGGAAGCCTTTTGGCCCTTCGAGCCTGCTCCGCCATTCATCACGATCGTGGCTGATCATCCAACTCAATAGCCTAATCCTGCTTTCTCCCCATAGCCTTTGATCCCATTCTCCCCAAGTGCTATATCCAGCTGCCTCTTGAATATATTCAAAGTTTTAGCATCAACTACTTCCTGTGGTAATGAATTCCACAGGCTCACCACTCTTTGTGTGAAGAAGTGTCTCCTTATCTCTGTACGAAATGGTTTACCCTGAATCCTCAGACTGTGACCCCTGGTTCTGGACACACCTATCGTTGGTAACATCTTCCCTGCATCTACCCTGTCTAGTCCCGTTAAAATGTTATAAGCCTCTATGAGATCTCCCCATGGCTGTTTAGCACAGGGCTAAATCGCTGGCTTTGAAAGCAGACCAAGGCAGGCCAGCAGCACGGTTTGATTCCCATAACAATCTCCCCGAACAGGTGCCGGAATGTGGCGACTAGGGGCTTTTCACAGTAACTTAATTTGAAGCCTACTTGTGACAATAAGCGATTTTCATTTCATTTTCATTCTTCTGAACTCCAGCGAGAACAATCCCAACTAGTCAATCTCTCCTCTTATGACAGTCCCGCCATCCCTGGAATCAGTCTGGTAAACCTTTGCTGCACACCCTCGAGAGCAAGAACATCCTTCCCCAGAGAAGGAGACCAAAACTGCTCACAATACTCCAGGTGTGGCCTCACCAAGGCACTGTACAATTGCAGCAACACATCCCTGCTTCTATACTCAAAACCCCTTGCAATGAAGGCCAACATACCATTAGCCTTCTTTACCGCCTGCTGCACCTGCATGCTTACCTTCAGCGAATGGTGCACAAGGACAGCCAGATCCTGCTGCACACTCCCCTCTCCCAATTTACAACCATTCAGGTAGTAATCTGCCTTCCTGTTTTTGCTTCCAAAGTGAATAACCTCACACTTATCCAAATTATATAGCATCTGCCATTGATTTGCCCACTCGCCCAACATGTCCAGATCATGCTGTAGGATCCCTGCATCCACGTCACAATTCACCCTCCCACCTAACTTGGTATCATCTGCAAACTTTGAGCTGTTACAGTTTGTTCCCTCATCCAAATCATTAATATATATTGTGAATAGCTGGGTACCGATCCCTGTGGTATCCCACAAGTTATTGCCTGCCAATTTGAATGGTGGAATTGTTGATTTTGTCATTTGTCTGGGCAGGTAAGGTAGCGAGGATTTGGGAAACGGTGCTTCAGAGGCGACTGTCAGGGGTTTTGGCTCTGCCAAATCTACTGTATTATTATTGGGCGGTGAAGGTGCAGGGCTGATGAAAGGAGCCGGAGGCAATGTGGGTGAGGGTGGTGGCAGGGTCTTGTAGGGGGTCGATGTTGCGGGCGCTGGCAACGGCGCTGCCCCCATTTGCACCGGGGAAATATTTGGGTAGTCCAGTGATGCTGGCCACACTGAAGATATGGAGGCAATTTTGGCAACATTTTAAGTTGGGGCGGTGTTGAGGCTGATAACGAGCCGAGAGAATCATTCGTTAGAGCCATCGAGATTGGATGCTAGGTTCAGGAATGGCAGGAGCGAGGTGTGGTGGAAATGAAGGATTTATTCTTGGAAGGGCGATTTGCGAGCTTGGACTAGTTGACGGAGAAGTTTAGGATTCCATGGCAGGAGGCCTTCAGGTAAATGCAGATGCGGGATTTTGCAAGGAACGTTTTCCTAACATTTCCGGTGACACTGCCCTCCTTGTCGGCGTGGGGGGGGGGGGTCATCTTGCCGATTTATGAGAGGATTCTGGTGGGGGATATGGCGTCATTAGAGGGGGTTAAGGCCAAGTGGGGGTTAAGGCCAAATGGAAGGAGGAGCTGCAGATGAGTGCGGGGACAGATGTTTAAGCATTGGCCTTTCTGATCACCCAAAGGCGAGTCCTGTTGGGGTGGAGGTCAGCTACCCCGTCCTGTGCCTCAATGTGGCTGGGGTTCCTGATGGATTTTCTGTATCTTGAGAAGGGGAAGTTTACCTTGAGGGGGTGGGGGGGGGGGAGGGGGGGAGAGGTGAAGATTGGGCGGGGCTCCATAAGAGATGGAGTCTACTTATTCTTCACTTTAAGTTTTTGTTACCATCAGCTGCTAAGGGGGGGAGGGAATTATTCTTCGAGTTGATGGTTGCTTGGGGGGGGGGGGGGGAGAGGGGGCTCTTTTGTTATCCTTTTTGTTGGGGGTTGTTTTGTTTGTGTATATAATGTTAAAAAGCGAACAAAAATATCTTTAAAAATATTGCGCACACAGTAAAATCAGAAATCGCTGGCAACACTTAGCAGGTCGAGCAACGTATGCGGAGTGAGGATTGGGAAAGGCTGACAATCTAGGTTGGCTGTCGTTTATCAGGATTCAAGAAAGAGAAAGAAAACTCTGCTTTTCTTCAAATAATGGATTGGAATCATTAATGTGCATTTAAAACACCAGAACTGGACCTTGGCTTAATGTCTCACCTGAAAGGCAGAGCTGGCAACTACTGCACTGCAATGTCACCACTATACACTCAAGTCCTCTTTGGGCCTCAAAGCCACTGCTTTCTAATCGAGAGACGCGAGTACTTCTAATTGAACAAACTGAAGCCTGCATCTTTGTTATTTTCCTGTCTCACTCTGCCTTTTCAGAGAGGCAACTTTCCCTTTTTTAAAAATAAAAAGCATGCAGTTTTATACTTTATATAAGGAGATGTGGAAATTGCTTTTGTCACATGGCGAGTGATAGCCAAGTGCATTGATATAATTCGAGCACTTACTAAACTTAATGCACACACTTGTACTCACAGTGGATTATGTTTAATTCTCTTCCATTTTAATGCTCGCATTTTGTCTCTACCTCATTAAATATACTTCTGCTGTTGTTTTATTCCCCCCCTCTGTTGCCTAGTGCTGGAATAGATCAATTTGTACATAACACACCTATTACCTGTTTCAATGAGGTTTGATTAACACAGAATTTGGTGTTAAAACTGAAGGAATAAAGAGCAGACAGACAATGCCGTTTTAATTTGCTGTATTTTCCACATTTCGATAGTTTCTTCCAAATTCTGTCTTCTGTGGCTCAATATTTACATTTAATTCAAACCCAGTTTAATGTTATTTATTTTATAGATCCGTGATTTTCCTTCTTCCCTTCCCAACGTTCCTGCCCTTTTCAGATGAAGCTGCTGATTCCTTACTGTGCTTTAGTTCCAGGGACACTCCTCTAATGTGAACTGGGGTGACCATTCTCACGGAGTCACAGAGTCATAGGTCGGGATTCTCGGGCGGCGGGATTCTGTGGTTCCGCCAGCAGCACACTGCCCCCTGCAGGTTTCCCGGCGATGTGGGGCGGCTACAATGGGAACTCCCATTGACAGGAGCAGAGAATTCCCCCGCCAGCAATCGGCACGCCACCTCTTGCCGCAGGGAATCATGGAGAATACGGAGAATCCAACCCATGGAGCTTTACAACACAGAAAGAGGCCATTCGGCCCAGCGTGTCTGGGCTTACCATCAAGAACCAATCTATTCTCACCCTATTTTCCAGCACTTTGTCCGTAGCCTTGAACCCTTTGGCATTTCAAAGTGGGCATCTAAATGCTTCTTAAATGTTGTGAGGGTTCCCGCCTCTACCACCCTTTCAGGCCGTGACTTCCAGATTCCCACCACACTCTGGGTGAAAATGTTCTTTCTCAAATCCCCTCTGAACCTCCTGCCTCTTACCTTAAATCTATGCCCCTGGTTATTGACCTCACTACTAGTTTCTTCCTATCTACCCTTTGTCCCTCTTAATTTTGCACACTTCAATCAGGTCGCCTCAATTTGGCAGCCTGGTAGCACAGTGGTTAGCGCTGCTGCCTCACAGTGTCAGGGTCCCAGGTTCGATTCCCGGCTTGGGTCACCATCTGTGCGGAGTCTGCACGTTCTCCCCGTGTCTGCGTGGGTTTCCTCCGGGTGCTCCGGTTTCCTCCCACAAGTCCTGAAGATGGGCTGTTAGGTGAACTGGACATTCTGAATTCTCCCTCTGTGTACCCGAACAGGCGCCGGACTGTGGCGACTAGGGGATTTTCATAGTAACTTCATTGCAGTGTTCATGTAAGCCCACTTGTGACAATAAAGATTGTTAAAAAAAAGGTCCCCCTCTAAGTCTTCTCTGATCGAAGGAAAACAGCTGCCGAACCAGCCTTTCTTCATAGCTAAAACGCTCCAGCCCAAGCAACATCCTGGTGAATCTCCTCTGCACCCTTTCTTAAACTGCGCTCCGAAAGCTCGTGATTCGAAATAAACCTGTTGGACTTTAACCTGGTGTTTTAAGACTTCTTAATGTGCTCACCCCAGTCCAACGCCGGCATCTCCCCATCATGGCCCTTTCTTAGTGTTTGGAGCTACAGTCAACTGAATCCACTCCCGTCCGCACATCCATGGGGATGAGATTTGGGCAGCGGCAGAGCCACATTGAATTGTTACCCCACAACGGAAAGGAACATTGGGCGAGGTGTAAAACTGTTTAGCCACTTTAAAGACCAATTTTACCCTCCTGATGTTTGTGGCAGGTATCGGTGATAACTGGAGGGGAACTCCGGCTGACTCTCGCCTACCTGAGTCTAGAGGACGAGGAGGCTGATGACCATGGTGGTCACTGGATTGCTGGCTGGAGATGGCTGAATAGCAAGAAGTGACAAATTCCAAAACTTTCCTGGGATTGTCATAAAGCAGCTAGATGCCAATTCTAATGGGCAGTCGGAATTGACAGAATGGCTGACTGCCGAAGCGAACCAGTTCAGTATTGAGCATGCTGACTTTCCTGATTGGGGAATCAGGGGCTTGAAACAAGCACAAACCTGCAGCGTCTCACACCGAGTACACTTGGCACAGCAGCCTGTGAAACACCATCTGCCATCTCACCATTGCAAAATATTCAAAGAAGCTGTTGCACCAGGTTATGAGCCCAAATCCCATTCCAGGTCATGGGCACATAATCCAGTCTGATGCTTCAGTGGTAATTTTCACCTTTTCCATTAAAATGTTAAACTGCAGCCCTGTGTACCAGTTCAAGTAGCGAAAGATCCCATGGCACGATTCAAAGGAGTCTAATGACGTGATTCTCCCCAAAAAGTTAATTTGTGGCGGGTTTTTCAAGGAGTTTCCCGCCGCTATTGAATGTCACTCAGTCACTTTTTTGGGCCCTGGGGAGTTTTCTCCAGTTTAGCCCACACTTAGGGCTGCATTCTTCCCCCTCGCCCCCTGACCCTTGGCAGTGCCACCCTGGTACTCGGCACCCTTGCACTGCCATCCTGGCTTGGCAGTACCATCTGGGCACTTGACAGTGCCAGGGTGCCAGCTGGGCTGTGCCAAGTTACCCACATTTCAGGGGGAGGGCCAGGGGGCAACCCTGCACTTACCCTGACTACCCAGAGGTCTCCGATGGCCTGGGACGTCCCCCGGGTGCTGTTCCGCCTGGTCCACCTTTGTGTGGACCAGTACTGATCAGCGCCCGGCTGCAGCCTCCCTGGGGAGGCCAGAGAATCGAAGGAGGCCGATGGTTCCCGCGCAGGTAGGTCGTAAATAGGTTTACGACGTTCTTCCGTGAGAGTCATTCGGTCCCGCCCAGTTGGGGCAGCGTTCTGACTCCGACGTCTCGTGAGACTCCAGTGAATCTCGCGAGGCACGGAGCCTGTCGGGAGGCTTGCTGCAGGCCTCTCACGGAATTCTCGAGCCGCGTTGTGCTCTCGCTTGGCTGGAGAATCGCGTCCTAAGACATTTATGCTGAGGATGCATATATATTTAATACATATATATTTTTTCCAATTAGGGGCAATCTAACGTGGCCAACCCACCTACCCGGCACATCTTTGGGTTGTGGGTGTGAAACCCACGCAGACACGGGGAGAATGTGCAAACTCCACACGGACAGTGACCCGGGGTGGGGATTGAACCCGGATTCTCCGTGCCGTGAGGCAGCAGTGCTAACCACTGATGCTGAGGGTATATATAAGTGTAAGTGTTTTCCTAGTGTGGTAACAGGTCTGCAGATCAAGAACGTTCTCGGCCCAAAATTAGTTGGTTTACTTGCCCATGGCTGAGGCGAGTGAGGAACTTCTGCGATTAGTTTCAGCACCTTTGGGCTGAGAGGGCTGGGGGAATGCAATCAGCCAGGGTTCCACTGGCTCCTGCTGAAAAGTGATGGTGTGCAGATGGTAGGCGAGGCTATAATTGGACTTCCACAGTTGAATAGCCTCTCGGCACTCAATTCTTCACACACGTGAAGAATGCCCACTCGGGGCAAGCAGTGGAGGGAGCTACCATGCATAGATGTAGCAAGAATCAGCATGTCCAGGAAAAGATTGGAGAGGGAATTGTATGCACTCCACCATACCACTCACAAAATACTAACAAATAAAACAGGCGCTGAGAATCTCTTTATCAATGTTACATTGGTTGCATTGTGGAGCGTGGCTGCTGGGTCTCTTTCACAGTGAATTTGATTAACATTTTCAGTGATTACAGTTTCCAGCTAATTGGTAATTACGAACACAATTAGAGAATTTGGTTTCTTAAATTAGAACTGGGATACTGAATCATTTTAATGTTTAACCCTCTGGCCAGATTGAGTTTTGAACCCTACCCTTTCTGGGTTAATTACCTGTGTGCTCAAACCCCTTTTCTTTATTGCCGTCCTCTAGTGAGAGCCATTGCCTGCTGGGAATCTGCAGTAACGCCGCAGCCATGAAACAGAGTAATAAGGCCCCTGAGGTAAGCCATGTCACGCCAAGGGGCACTTTATTTTTGAAGTGTTTAGACAAACAGGGCCCGTATTTAATGTGATCCCCCAAGGCAGCTTTGGTGTCCGGGGGGTGGGGTGGGTAATAACATATAATCAGACAGAAGAGTGGTGGGTGGATGCCAATCCCAGCGCCCTTCCTGTCTTTCTGCCAATTGAGGTCCTTAAGTGGCCAATGAGACCCATTTAAGGACCTCACTACCCATCACTGGTATATAATCCAGCCCAGTGGGCGGGGGCTGCGCATGTGGGACAACTTGGAGCACTCCAGGGTGTGGGGTTCCCTCGTCTAAAGGGACTCAGTGCCTGATTAAGGGACCCAGCACTGGGAAGGGGGGACCCGCTCAGAGTCACCACTCTGCCCTTGCTGCTAACCCCTGCTCACACCCGCTTCCCCATGATCCCCACTCTGCAATCACACCTCCCGCCATCACCCGCCTGTGGCCTGGGATCCAGCGATGACAATAGGCTTTGTGCGGATGTCATACCGGCAGCAGCCACCGCCTCCTCAGTGGCACTGCCACATTGTAGAGCTGCTCGCATCTGATTGGCTGGTAGCTCACGGCAAGCAAAGCTGGTAGCTCACGGCAAGCAACTTTAGGCCCCCAGGGTCCTTGATCTTGGGGGAAGGCCTGCTTCTGGCCTGTCAAGTGCCTGAGTAGTATACAATATGCACGCCTTCCTGAATAAAGGAGATATGGGGCTCTCACTGGCACTCCAGTAACTGAATGGGACATCTGTCATCTCCATTAAATATTGTGGATGGCACGGTAGCACAGTGGTTAGCACTGTTGTTTCACAGCGCCAGGGACCCGGGTTCAATTCCCGGCTTGGGTCACTGTCTGTGCGGAGCCTTCACGTTCTCCCCGCGTCTGCGTGGGTTTCCTCCGGGTGCTCCGGTTTCATCCCACAAGTCCCGAAAGACGTGCTTGGTAGGTGAATGGGACATTCTGAATTCTCCCTCAGTGTACCCGAACAGGCGCCGGAGTGTGGCGACTAGGGGATATTCACAGTAACTTCACTGCAGTGTTAATGTAAGCCTACTTGTGACATTAATAAAGATTATTATTATTATATTGGCAATATTTTTACTCTTACAGAATCCGGATCTGACCAGAAAGAGGGTTGGTGAATCCACCATCATATTAAGGGTAAAGGTCAGGCAGTCAGCCCCACAAGCCTTCAAACTTTCATCTTGAAAGAATTAGAATCATGGAATGATATAATATAGAAGGAGACCATTCAACCCACCATGGAGTTGAATCCAGACAAATGTAAGGTAATGCATTTTGGTAGGTTGAACATAGAGGGAAAAATACCATAATTGGCAAAGCTCTTAGGAATATAGAAAGTCAGACAGATCTGGGATTGCAGGTCCATGGACCTTTGAAAGTGACAACACAAGTGGACAAGGTAGTCAAGAAAGCATACAGAATGCTTGCCTTCATTGGACAGGGCATCGCGTATAAAACTGGCAAGTCATGCTGCAGTTGTAGAGAACCTTGGTAAGGCCGCACTTGGAATATTGCGCACAATTCTGGTCGCCACACTACCAGAAGGATGCGGAGGTTTTGGAGTGAGTGCAGAGGAGGTTTACCAGGATGTTGCCTGGTCTGGAGGATGTTAGCGATGCGGAGAAATAGATTTGGACTGTTTTCATTAGAACGATGGAGGTTGAGGGGTGACCTGATGGAGGTCTACAAGATTATGAGAGGCATGGATAGAGTGGATGGGCAGGCACTCTTTCCCATGGTGGAGGATCAGTCACCAGGGGGCATAGGTTTAAGGTCCGTGGGGCAAAGTTTAGAGGAGATGCGCGAGGCAGGTTTTTTACACAGAGGGTGGTGAGTGCCTGGAACGCGTTGCCAGGGGAGATTGTAGAAGCAGGTACATTAACGGCATTCAAAAGGCATTTTGACCAACACATGCATAGGATGGGTATAGAGGGATACGGCACAAGGAAGTGCTGAGGGTTTTGACCAAGGTTGGTATCATGACCGGTACAGGCTTGGAGGGCTGTAGGGCCTGTTCCTGTGCTGTATTGTTCTTTGTATGTCGATACCAGCTCTTTGGCACAGCTATGCAATTAATCCCAAACCCTTGTCTTTTCCCCATAGCCCTGTAAATATTTTCACTTCAAGTGCTTGTCAAATACTTATCCAATTCTCTTTTTACTGTTACTACTGGAGCTGCTCCCATCACCGCGACAGGCTGTGCATTCTAGATCACCTTAAATCTTTGTCCTCGGGTGTCTAACCTTTCCGCCACTAGAAACAGTTTCTCCTTAATTTCCTCGATCAAAACCAATCATTACTTTAACTCCACTGTCACAGTTTCTGTTTAGCACAGGGCTAAATCGCTGGCTTTGAAAGCAGACCAAGGCAGACCAACAGCACGGTTCAATTCCCGTAACAGCCTTCCTGAACAGGCGGCGGAATGTGGCGACTCGGGGCTTTTCACAGTAACTTCATTTGAAGCCTACTTGTGACAATAAGCGATTTTCATTTCATTTCTTCTTCAACAGCTCTCTGCTCCATTATGGCCCAACATGCTCATAGACGCTTTGGCACCTGGCCAGGTGAGTTCAGTGCTGTGGTATGATTGCTCTCCAATGTATAAAGCCATTTCAGAATGTAAGCTAAATGTCCCCGGAGGGCAGTCAGGTCCACTGACGAGCACTGCCTCCAGGTTTCAGTAACTATGCTTGAGAATTATTGGACGTGACTGAATTTTATTTCCCAAAACAGCGGTGTCCCCTAATAGCTCACCTGTCTTGCCACGTTGCCATTGCTGGCAGGTCCAATGTGGGCACCAGATGAGTAAAATAAACAAGACCGCCTGAAGAAGGGGGTATCTTCATTGGAGGCATTAACTCTCATGGCGCTGGCATCGTGTGAGATTGGGGTTAGTGTAGTGGATACGATCATCCAGACGTCGGGAGTCGGTTTGAGGACTTGAATTCAATTTTAAAATAAAAAATAAATCTGCAGTCCCAAATTCGAGATTAGTCATGTGACCTAGAAGCTGACGGATGGTCATCTAAAATCAGCTGGCTCACCATTCCGACCTCTCTATTCTCAGCCTCCTACACTGGGATTTACTGCAACATTGTGAGCTTCAGGAATGGCATCTTCCCTTCCAGATATTTACTTCAATAATTTCAGATTAGAACCATTGCCCCCATTGTTCTGGACAGCAGTTGATGATGGTGATTCGATAACTTTTACACCTCCTCCAGATCATCATTTGCTTCTTTACATGTCCCATATTACTACCCACTGCAGCTTGGCGCTATCATCCTTTTTGTCATTTAACCATTCCTGCCTTTTACCGAAGAACAGACCATCCCCTTTTGTTCTTTCTCTCTTTCACCCTTTCCCTGCCTCTCTACTGGCTTAAAACTTGGAATATGTGCCGTCCCTCTTATCGATGAAAGGTCACCAGCCTGAAATATTAGGCTGAATTTAATGTCAGTGATGCAGGTTTAGCCACTGGTCAGAAATCCGGAGCAAAACCCATGTCGCCTCTCCAAGGAGTGCCCAGCGCTATTAGGCAGTGACGTGGGTAGGGTTTGGTTTCCCACATAATTAAGGTCCCCAGTCGAGCAGGGATCCTACCTAAAGAGCTGCCAGCCAATCAGAGGCCAGCAGCTTTACATTACAGGCAGCGCCACCAGGAACGGTGGCTGCTGTTGGTAACACGGCGAAGTCTTCACCAGGGATCATCGCTCGAAGACGCCAGGGATCCCTGACTGCCCCAGGATGTAGCTGTCCTGCACAGTCCCTGGGAAGCGTGCACACACGCACATGAAATTCATGTGGTGGTCGCACACAAATTAAACGTTCAGAGAGTGGAACTCTTTCCTGTTAATGAAGGGTGCTCCCGGACCGCCCAGTGAGCGTAAGGCGGCATGTGTGCCATCAATTACCCCCTGGACCTGGGGGAGAATCCTGCTGCCTGGGCATCTTGAATGGGCTTGGTCCTGGTCAAAGTTCATATAGCCAGTTGCTCGGGCAAACAGGGCACCCGTGACTTCACGATGCACTTGTGGATATTGGTTGGGATTTGCCACACAAGTCCCCGCTTGCGCCCTGGAATGAACCCGAGACATAAATGTTCAGGGCTGTGGTAACCTTGACGCCCACCGGGAGTGAGTAGCCTCCCCCTCCACGCGATGCCAAGTCTGCAAGGACATGGCACAAGTGCTGTACCATCCCCTTGTTCAGGCACAGCCTCCTGCGATACATGCTGTCCAACATCTCTTCAAACGACAGTGATGCCTGTGCACTTCGGCCATCGCCGGCCATCCCCACCGGGTCCCTCCCCGCCCTGATGGATGTCCGGGTCCCCAGGGTGTGTGGGACAGGCCCCTGCACATTGGCTGCCAAATTGAGCCTCTATCAACACTGCTGCCACCGTCTGCTCATGCGTCTGGCTGCCTGGACTGCAACCACCACCACGAGGACAGCTGCTGCATGGTCCACGATATTATCCATCGATATCTGTAAGGGATTGGAGAGGGTTAGAGACCGACAACAAGTTAGGGCTTCCGCCCCGGGCCTCTCAGATTCCCCCCCCCCCGCTCCCCCCCCCCCCCCCCCCACCCCTTCACCCCCCGCCGGGAACAGTACGGGGACCAGGCTCAGTTACCCCTCCCCCCCCGCCCCGATTCACACACTCACCCTCTGGATACGGGGATGTCCCCAGTGCTGAAGCCCAGCTCTTGGAGTTTGACTGTCGGCTGCTGCCCCTGCGGTGTTGAATCCTCCAGTGTCCAGGCCTCACAGTCTGATCGGGATGCTTGGCAGGAATACCCGCCTACGACATGGTACACCTACCCACGGGAATCCACTTTGCAGCTATGAAGTGCTCACATTACTAACATTGTCAATTCCCTATTAGCGATAGCCTTCAGTCGTGCAGCCAGAGACCGCCACGGTCAGTGGGAGTTACAGCGACCGTCATATTATCATGGGCAGGGCTCATTCCTGGGGGTGTTCGGTGGGGTGGACAGGCAGTACAGTCATAGAGTCATAGATGTTTACAGCATGGAAACAGGCCCTTCGGCCCAGCTTGTCCATGCTGCCCAGTTTCTATCCCTAAGCTAGTCCCACTTGCCTGTATTTGGCCCATATCCCTCTATACCCACCCTGCCCATGTAACTGTCTCACTGTTTCTTAAAGGAAACAATTGTACCCTCCTCTACCACTGCCTCTGGCAGCTCGTTCCAGATGTTCACCACCCTTTGTGTGAAGACATTTCCCCTCTGGTCTCTTTTGTATCTCTCCCCTCGCACCTTAAACCTGTGCCCTCTAGTTCTAGACTCCTCTACCTTTGGTAAAAAATGTTGACTATCTGGTAGTGGGGGTTGGCCCTGTAATGGGTATACACACTCTGATAGGGTGGCATGCTGCACCCTTGGGCGCTAAGCCACTGGGCCTGGCTCCCCCCCCCCCCCCCACCCACCCCCAGCCCAGGAGATGGTGGCCAACCTCACCCTGACGCCCGGCCCAGTTCCTGATTGCGGACCCTCCGCAATCTAACCAGCTCTCGCTTTGCTAAGCATCCCCAGCATTTTCCATTCACAGGATATTGACCCTTAATGCCCCTTTGAAGTGGTCCAGTCAGCCACTCATTTGTAACTTCACTTCCTCAGAGGCAACGAGACATGAGAATCAAATGCCTTGCCAGGGATGGTGATATATCAAGAAAATAATTTTCAGAAATTTAACAGTGGGAGAATGTTAGTAATAGGTTCTGATCACAAATGATTGCAGCAGCCCTCATACCAGAGCTGCATTTATATTTAGGGCTGTGAAATGTTAAAAATTACATATTTAAACCAAACTGAGTATTACTGTGCTTCAAGTAAGTGACAGCTGACAGGTTTAAGTGTCATTATCTAGCCTGGAAAGTCTTAATCATTTTGAGTGTAATTCACTTTGGTTCAAAAATATGGTCAGATTAGACTTATGGATGTTCACTGCTGCATTGTTGGGGCTGTCTGCTTTTTTCTTATTTGATATTGATAGCTTTGAATGAGACTGCCTTAGCCATTGGAGAAGGAATCTTGGCCACTCACAAAGCTGTGACCCGTCACGAAACAGCTGCTCAACCTGGCAGCGTCTCTCAGTGATGTGATGGACAGCAGAAAGTCAGAACGCGGTTCTGGTCAACAATCTAATATTTTTTTCGAATTCTTGAGACACAGTGAAAGAATTTTGGGGTTTGTTGGAATTAGCAATGTAAGGAAATCACTGATTCAAACTGTTAGACGAATTAGGTGGGAGCGTTTTTGTAATTTATTCTTACACAGGGCGTGGGCGTTGCTGGCTAGGCCAGCTTTTATCTCCCATCCCTAATTGCCCTTGAGAAGGTGATGGTGAGCTGCCTTCTTGAACCGCTGCGGTACATGGGTGCAGGTACACCCTCAGTGCTGTTATGGAGGGAGTTCCAGGATTTTGACCCAGCGACAGTGACGGAACGGCCAATGTATTTCCAGGCCAGAATGGTGTGTGACTTGCAGGGGACCATACAGAGGGGGTATTCTCATGTGTCTGTTGCCCTTGTCCTTCTAGGCGGCAGGAAGTGCAGATTTGGAAGGTGCTGTTGAAGTGGGCTTGACAAGTTGCTACGGTATATCTTATAGATAGTACACACTGCTGCTACCATTGTGTGCCTGACATTGAGGGAGTGAATGTCGATGGTGATGAATGGGATGTCAATTCTGTGGGATGCTGAGTAGGGGCGGCACGGTTGCACGGTGATTAGCACGGTTGCTTCACAACGCCAAGGTTCCAGTTTCAATTCCCGGCTTGGGTCACTGTCTGCACGTTCTCCCCATGTCTGCGTGGGTTTGCTCCGGGTGCCCCGGTTTCCTCCCACAAGTCCCGAAAGATGCGCTGTTCGGTAATTTGGACATTCTGAATTCTCCCTCTGTGTAATAATAACAATCGCTTATTGTCACAAGTAGGCTTCAATGAAGTTACTGTGAAAAGCCCCTAGTCGCCACATTCCGGCGCCTGTTCGGGGAGGCTGGTACGGGAATTGAACCCGCGCTGCTGCCTTGTTCTGCATTACAAGCCAGCTATTTAGCCCAGTGTGCTAAATCAGCCCCTGGTGTACCCGAACAGGCACTGGAAAGTGGTGACTAGGGGTTTTTCACAGTAACTTCATTGCAATGTAAACCTACTTGTGACAATAAAGATTATTATTATTGGATGTTGTCAGGTTGTTGGAGCCACACTCATCCGGGCAATTGGAGAGTACTCCATCGTTTACTGACTTGTGCCTTGCAGACGGTGGTCAGACTTTGGAGAGTCAGGAAGTGAGTCACTCACCATAGAATTCCGAGTCTCTAATCTGCTCTTATACCCACTGTGGCAACAGTATTTATATGAAGGGTAACTTTTTAAATACAGATGTTGGCGGGGGTCAGGAGCGCAGGACAGGTATACAAGCTGGAAGAATGCATTCAGAATGCTTTCCCTCATTGGCCTGGGAAAAGAATATGAGAGCAGCAAACCTATGCGAGAAATGAATAAAATGCCAATTAGCACACAGCTCGAGTAATGAACACAGTTCTGTGGCACGATCTACCGGCTGTTCACGCTGGTGGGAAATTCCGGTCCCACCGATGCACGGGTTTCCTAACGATGGGGGGGGGCTGCTGTTACAGGGAAATCCCGTTGACAATGGCGAGGTTGGTCGACCCCACTGGTGGGGTGATCGGTAAACCCAACCCCTCGTCATTTCATTACAGGAAGGATGTGATCATACTGGAGAGGTTACAGAGGAAATTTGGGAGGATTTTGCCAGGAATGGAGAATTTTACATATCTGGAAAGATTGGAAAATCTGGCGTTTTCTTCAAAACTGGGGAGACTGGGGAGAATTAATTGAGGTGTCTAAATTATGAGGGGCCTCGGTAGAAAGGTGAGGAATGACCTATTTTTATTAGCAGTGAGGCCAATAACTAGGGGTTGGATAGATTTATAGCAATTGTTGGAAGGATGTGAAGCCAATGAGAATTGCTTTCACCCGGGGGTAGTGAGAATTGGATTTCACTGCCTGAAAGTTTGGTAAAGGCAGAAACCCTCATCTCATTTTTTAAAAAATGCTTGACTGTGTACTTGAAGTGCAGTAACCTACTGGGCTACAGACCAAGAGCTGGACAAAGGGATTAGGCTGGTAGCTCTTTATTGGTTGCATTTTCTGTTTTTATTTCAGATTTCCAACATCCGCAGTATTTTGCTTTTGTTTTACTACAATGCTAGTCTGGACTGTAGCCACTTCCTGGCGAGTGGGACCGAGATAATAATTAATTCTGGCCTTGCCTGCGAATTAATAAATTAGAAAAATACATGCAGTCTGCTTACTGGGTGGTAACGTTGGTTCCTGTTTTGGTCGTCACCCAGGGACGAGAGGAATCGTGCGTGTGAGTGTATGTGTGTGTGCGCGGTAGTCACCACTATTGTATTATATTGTATATACTGCACTGCATACGAGGGTATTACGGTAAGGCCCCTGTACTACAGGTACGGGGGTAGATCCCTGCCTGCTGGCTCCGCCCAGTAGGCGGAGTATAAATGTGTGTGCCCTCTGAACTGCAGCCATTTCGGCAGCAGCTGTAGGAGGCCACACATCTCTGTGTAATAAAGCCTCGATTACTCTCTACTTTCGTCTCGTAGTTATTGATTGGAACATTGAGTGGAAACTCTTTAGATCAAATAGTTTGGATGGGGTGGTGATTTGCAGTGTGTCCAGGAAGCTTTTCTAACACAGTATGTAGATTGTCCGACCAGAGGGGAGGCCATATTGGATTTGGTACTTGGTAATGAACCAGGGCAAGTGATAGATTTGTTAGTGGGGGAGCATTTTGGAGATAGTGACCACAATTCTGTGACTTTCACTTTAGTAATGGAGAGGGATAGGTGCGTGCAACAGGGCAAGGTTTACAATTGGGGGAAGTGTAAGTACAATGTTGTCAGACAAGAATTGAAGTGCATAAGTTGGGAACATAGGCTGTCAGGGAAGGACACAAGTGAAATGTGGAACTTGTTCAAGGAACAGGTACTACGTGTCCTTGATATGTATGTCCCTGTCAGGCAGGGAAGAGATGGTGGAGTGAGGGAACCATGGTTGACAAGAGAGGTTGAATGTCTTGTTAAGAGGAAGAAGGAGACTTATGTAAGGCTGAGGAAACAAGGTTCAGATAGGGCGCTGGAGGGATACAAGATAGCCAGGAGGGAACTGAAGAAAGGGATTAGGAGAGCTAAGAGAGGGCATGAACAATCTTTGGCGGGTAGGATCAAGGAAAACCCCAAGGCCTTTTACACATATGTGAGAAATATGAGAATGACTAGAGCGAGGGTAGGCCCGATCAAGGACAGTAGCGGGAGATTGTGTATTGAGTCTGAAGAGATAGGCGAGGTCTTGAACGAGTACTTTTCTTCTGTATTTACAAATGAGAGGGGCCATATTGTTGGAGAGGACAGTGTGAAACAGACTGGTAAGCTCGAGGAAATACTTGTTAGGAAGGAAGATGTGTTGGGCATTTTGAAAAACTTGAGGATAGACAAGTCTCTCGGGCCTGACGGGATATATCCAAGGATTCTATGGGAAGCAAGAGATGAAATTGCAGAGCCGTTGGCAATGATCTTTTCGTCCTCACTGTCAACAGGGGTGGTACCAGGGGATTGGAGAGTGGCGAATGTCGTGCCCCTGTTCAAAAAAGGGAATAGGGATAAACCTGGGAATTACAGGCCAGTTAGTCTTACTTCGGTGGTAGGCAAAGTAATGGAAAGGGTACTGAGGAATAGGATTTCTGAGCATCTGGAAATACACTGCTTTATTAGGGATAGTCAGCACGGATTTGTGAGGGGTAGGTCTTGCCTTACATGTCTTATTGAATTCTTTGAGGAGGTGACCAAGCATGTGGATGAAGGTAAAGCAGTGGATGTAGTGTACATGAATTTTAATAAGGCATTTGATAAGGTTCCCCATGGTAGGCTTATGCAGAATGTAAGGAGGCATGGGATAGTGGGAGATTTGGCCAGTTGGATAACGAACTGGCTAACCGATAGAAGTCAGAGAGTGGTGGTGGATGGCAAATATTCAGCCTGGATCCCAGTTACCAGTGGCATACCGCAGGGATCAGTTCTGGGTCCTCTGCTGTTTGTGATTTTCATTAATGACTTGGATGAGGGAGTTGAAGGGTGGGTCAGTAAATTTGCAGATGATACGAAGATTGGTGGAGTTGTGGATAATGAGGAGGGCTGTTGTCGGCTGCAAAGAGACATAGATAGGATGCAGGGCTGCGCTGAGAAGTGGCAGATGGAGTTTAACCCTGAAAAGTGTGAGGTTGTCCATTTTGGAAGGACAAATATGAATGCGGAATACAGAGTTAACGGTAGGGTTCTTGGCAATGTGGAGGAGCAGAGAGATCTTGGGGTCTATGTTCATACATCTTTGAAAGTTGCCACTCAAGTGGATAGAGTTGTGAAGAAGGCCTATGGTGTGCTAGCGTTCATTAACAGAGGGATTGAATTTAAGAACTGTGAGGTGATGATGCAGCTGTACAAAACCTTGGTAAAGCCACATTTGGAGTACTGTGCACAGTTCTGGTCACCTCATTTTAGGAAGGATGTGGAAGCTTTGGAAAAGGTGCAAAGGAGATTTACCAGGATGTTGCCTGGAATGGAGAGTAGGTCTTACGAGGAAAGGTTGAGGGTGCTAGTCCTTTTCTCATTAGAACAGAGAAGGATGAGGGGCGACTTGATAGAGGTTTATAAGATGATCAGGGGAATAGATAGAGTAGACAGTCAGAGACATTTTCCCGGGTGGAACAAACCATTACAATGGGACGTAAATTTAAGGTGAATGGTGGACGATATAGGGGGGATGTCAGAGGTAGGTTCTTTACCCAGAGACTGGTGGGGGCATGGAATGCACTGCCTGTGGAAGCAGTTGAGTTGGAAACATTAGGGACCTTCAAGTGGCTATTGGATAGGTACATGGATCACGGTAGAATGATATAGTATAGATTAATTTGTTCTTAAGGGCAGCACGGTAGCATTGTGGATAGCACAATTGCTTCACAGCTCCAGGGTCCCAGGTTCGATTCCGGCTTGGGTCACTGTCTGTGCGGAGTCTGCACATCCTCCCCGTGTGTGCGTGGGTTTCCTCTGGGTGCTCCGGTTTCCTCCCACAGTCCAAAGATGTGCAGGTTAGGTGGATTGGCCATGATAAATTGCCCTTAGTGTCCAAAATTACCCTTAGTGTTGGGTGGGGTTACTGGGTTATGGGGATAGGGTGGAGGTGTTGACCTTGGGTCGGGTGCCCTTTCCAAGAGCCGGTGCAGACTTGATGGGCCGAATGGCCTCCTTCTGCTCTGTAAATTCTATGATAATCTATGATTTATCTAGGACAAAGGTTCGGCACAACATCGTGGGCCGAAGGGCCTGTTCTGTGCTGTATTTTTCTATGTTCTATGATAGCGCATCAGTGTGTATGTGTGCTGCGTAGCATTGACCCCCCCTCCTGAATGGTCGGCTCCAACGATACCGATAATGGGTAGCATTGCAGTGCGTGACTCCCAACCAGCCTGAGGGTTACTCGAGAGCAGGAATCACCTGACAGGCTGCAAATATCTGACCAGTCAACACATCTGTGTGGGACCGAGTGCACAATCCTTACAGTGGCATCGGAACAGAGAGGCAAATGCTTTTGGAATGATGGAGTTCAACTAATCATGCTGTGTTGTTGATCAGAGGGAATTGCTGATCTGTGAATGCACTGGTATTTTTAGTCAGATAAAAGTGAACTATTCTTTTGATTTGAAGAGTTGAATCCAACGATAAGTCACGGAGAATTTGACTTGGCAGAGAAGTGCATTTTATATCTTTTATCTTTGAAAAGTGGAGACTTACAAACACAGCCAGAAAGACTCTGTGAAGATGATCCATATCCAACAGGTTGACATGAACCTTCGCACAGATCAGTGTCCTTCCCGCTCCTTCATGGCAGCCAGTATGTGCATAGCAAGATTTCACCAATAGCGAAGTGATAATTCGGGTGATCTTTGTGAGGGTTTTCCAGGATGGAAAACGTAGTGATCACAAAGCACAGTGGTTAGCACAGTTGCTTCACAGTTCCAGGGTCCCAGGTTCGATTCCCGGCTTGGACCACTGTCTGTGTGGAGTCTGCACATTCTCCCCGTGTGTGCGTGGGTTTCCTCCGGGTGCTCCGGTTTCCTCCCGCAGTCCAAAGATGCGCAGGTTAGGTGGATTGGCCATGCTAAATTGCCCTTAGTGTCCACAAAGGTTAGGTGGGGTTACTGTGTTACGGGGATAGGCTGGAAGTGTGGGCTTAAATGGGGTGCTCTTTCCAAGAGCCGGTGCAGACTCGATGGGCCGAATGGCCTCCTTCTATACTGTAAATTCTACGATCCTATGATTCTGTACTTCTATGATACACAAAGCTCTTTTGAAGAACTAAACTAATTTTATTAACACTATTAAATTTGAGTTTGATGCTTATTCTGAATAGCAAACATACATGTAAGAATTAAACTACACTCACTAACACTGTCTCTAACTATTAACTATAATTGTTATATCTTAACTAACTCTACAATACACTATGAATCTTATCTTCTTCAGCTCCAGTCTAATCTCCTTCCCTTAGTTTAAGAGCCAGTGCAATTTATAGTACTGGTCCTTAGCTCCCTCTAGTGGCTAGGCTTAACATAACATTAACTCTTCACATGCTGTACATTTGTATAATGTCACAGTAATAACCAGATAATCTGGTATGAGATACAGCCACCACTTTGTATTCAAACCCTCTTGGTATATGTGCCAAGCTTCCATTAGCTTTTTATTTTTTGTGCCTGATCACCAGCTTTTAGTGTCTGGGGGAATTTGGCAAGGCTTTGTTGCTGCAACATTAAGCTGCCAACAACTAGGACAGATAG
The DNA here is from genome assembly GCF_047496885.1 of Scyliorhinus torazame. NCBI lineage: Eukaryota > Metazoa > Chordata > Chondrichthyes > Carcharhiniformes > Scyliorhinidae > Scyliorhinus > Scyliorhinus torazame. The sequence goes on along the minus strand of NC_092718.1, from coordinate 20,204,401 downwards.
GAAACTTAAGGCTCCTATGCTGCATCAACTCCACTTGGGAAGAGGGCCACATAAAATTCCCCCAATGTAGCAATACTTGATTTATAGATTGATTAATATTTATTGTCACATGTACCGAAGTACAGTGGAAAGTATTTTTCTGCAGCCAAGGGAAATGTACACAGTACGTACACAGTAGGCAAAACAATAATCGACAGAGTACATTGACAATGGTACATCAACAAATAGTGATTGGTTACAGTGCGAAACAAGGGCCAAACAAGAGCAGGATAGGGCGTCGTGAATAATATTCTTACAGGGAACAGATCAGTCCAAAGGAGAGTCGTTGAGGAGCCTGGCAGCTGTTCCTATGTCTGGATGCGCGGGTCTTCAGACTTCTGTATCTTCTGCCTGATGGAAGGGTCTGGAAGAGGGAAAAACCTGGGTGTGAGGAGTCTCTGACAATGCTGTCTGCCTTCCTGAGGCAGCGGGAGGTGTAGACAGAATCAATGGGAGGGTGGCAAACTTGTGTGATGCGTTGGGCTGAGTTCACCACACTCTGCAGTTTCTTGAGATCTTGGGCCGAGCAGTTGCCATACCAGGCTGTGATGCAGCTGGATAGGATGCTCTCTATGGCACATCTGTAGAAGTTTGTGAGACTCGATGCAGACATGCCAAATTTCTTTAGCTTCCGTAGGAAGTAGAGACATTGTTGGGCTTTCTTGACTGTTGCATCAACGTGAGTGGACCAGGACAGACTGTTGGTGATGGTGATCCCCAGGAACCTAAAGCTATCGACCATCTCCACTTCGGAGCCATTGATGTAGATGGGGGGGGGAGGGGGGGCGGTGTCGTGCTACACTCCCTGAAGTTGATGATCAGTTCCTTGGTCTTTCCAACATTTAGAGCGAGGTTGTTTTCGCTCCACCATGCAACCAAGTGATCTATCTCCCTTCTGTTGCCTGACATTTAACACATTTCCAGCTTAGTTCCCCAAGGAGTAAAGGACAGTCATGCTGGCAATTGCAACACCTCTTGGGCAGGATTCTCCGTTCCTGCAGCCGGCCAATAGTGGGGGGGGGGGGGGAGGTTCCCATTGTGGGCCACCACATGCGGTTGGGAAACACGCGGGTGTGGGTGCGTTGCCGGCAGGGCAGAGGATCCTGCCAACAAATAATCCCGTAATTTAAGTTTGAACTCGATAGTAGAGAAGGCACTTCACAGTCAGGTATTCCAGGTCCAGGGAGCAGTAGGCCGCCAGGGTCATCACATCCGAGCACCAGGAGGAGCTGATGAGGACGCAAACCCTTCCACCTTTTGGTTTGCGGTGCGACCTGTCCGGTGTATTAAGAAACCGTCAGGTTGTATGGCACAGTCCGATGAGGCAGGGGTGAGCCATGTCACCGTTGAACAGAGGACACAGCATTCTCTTACTTTCCTCTGAGAGGCTAGTCGAGCGTTAAGCTCGTCCAGCTTGTTTTCTATCGCTTGGACGTTTGCCAGGTGTATGCTGGGGAGAGGAGACTTGAAACCCCGTTGTTTTATTCTCACACGCAGACCGCGGCATTTCTCTCGCTTCCTCTGTCGGTAACTTTAGCTGGATGGTCCTGGGATCTGATGGGTGACGTCTGACCTTGTGCCTGACGAGGTCCCGGGCGCTGGTTGTGATTTTGGGATTACGTCTGGCGGTGTCCCAGGCGCTGGTTGCTATTTTGGGGTCACCGGAGGGAGTGTATGTTCGCTATCAGGTCAGACCCCAAGGCTCCACGAGCATGGGTCTACCTTTCGGCACATTCGGGTCCTCGCGTGGGGTCTCCGTCATTGGGATGATTGCAGGCAGCAATTAATATCACACCAAAGGTGTGCACACAGGAGTGGAGAGCTTGGGAAGGGGAATGGGGGGCTTTGTTCTCGAGCTGGATCGGGAGGGAATTGAATATCGCCACCCACCAGAACCAGCATCTGAAACCAGTGGAGGAAAAGCTCCAGTCTGTGCAGTAAGCATGCTGACAGAACTGTCCCAGCTCACTGATGTCTTCCTGCAATGAAAATTTAGACCTTCCATGAAGATTGCTGCAAAATTATAAGCAAAAGTAATGTGACGATCTCCACGAGATTGTGCCAACTTGTGGAAGCATTTACCCCAAGACTCTCATTTTTATTGACTATACTCAGAGGTCAATTCAGCTAAGTGAAAAATCTTTCCTGCACTTCTCACTCCTAAACTGCCCACGATCCTTTCATACGGAGTCTCATAGCTAACAGCGAAAAGGCTTGATCATCTCCTCGTTCTGAGTTAGACCCGAACCAAAATGTCATTTCACATAATAAATTAGCCACGACTGCAAGCACAGTTATTTAACGTAGCAGCCCGGGCCTTATGAAAAGAGGAGGCATCTCCCAGTCACTCCCTCTGCCTATTACCTACTAACGTTGGCATCACAGTAACTGGTGCCAGTTATGTTGCCCTATTTCGATCCCAACACCGTCGCCAATACTGTTGCTAATATTAATAATGTTGGTGAATCACAAGCCTTCCCTTATATCGATCAAATGACCACACAACCAGTTAGTTAGTTCAAAAGATGGTTTATTTACATACACAAGAGCTATCTCAACATGCAAACACAATATCTACTACGAGTTACACCTATCAGCTACAATAACGTATACTTAACTTCAGGGCGACCGGCACTGTGCAAATGGATAAGGCCTTATCTGGATTTCACTTGGCTGGTTCGAAGAAAGCGGCTCTGTCTCTGCTGGGCTCATCCGTCAGGTAGCGATCGTTGGTCTTGAACTTAGCTGGCTGTTCCTGCTGCAATTGGGCTGGCACTGGCCGGATCCAAAAGAGACAGAACACATGGCTGTGCTCTCTTTTATCCCTCTGGGATTTTGCGCTCTTTAGGGTGATCCTTAACCTTGGACCCAATAGTTCGACAGGGCTCTGATCACTGTCTTCGATTTTGGCCAATAAAGGGGCGGGTGCCTTGGTAGCTGGGCGGGTCCTTAGCGGTCATTGACCTTGGCAGTTGGGCTGAGTAAAGGGAGTGGCGCCGATCAGTCTGTGGCTGTACCGGTTGCTTGATTGGAGTTCTGTTGTCCTGGGAAAATGGGCCATTCAAATGCAAACGAGCGGGGGTTTCGATCAGGTCTGGTTACCTGTGTTTCAGATACACATAGGCTCTGCATCTGTCTGAGTCCTGGGTTGGCCATAATTCCCATGGCCCTTTGCAGGTGGCCATCTTAGATGGCTACAGTTAGTATCACGGGGAGTCGAGCTCCAGGGATGAACGACTGCTGAGTGTATTTTAGGATCTGGTTTTCAATAATGACCAGGTCTATTAACTGAAAACAGATCTCCAACATGTACACATACAGACGAACATATGGATTAGGAACAGGAGCAGGCCACTCCACCCCTCAAGTCTGCACTGCAATTCAATAAGATCACGGCGGATCTGATTGTAACCTCAACCCCATGTTCACTCCTGTTCTTCTTTACCGTCACCATATGTGCTCTGCCTGAAGGCAGGTCCTTGGCTCAGAGGCTAGGAGAGTGGGCAAAGAAGTGGCAGGTGGAATACAATGTGGAAAAGTATGAGGTTATGCACTTTGGAAGGAGAAATGGAGGCATAGACCATTTTCTAAATGGGGTGATGCTCAGAAAAGCAGAAGCACAAAGAGATTTGGGAGTCCTTGTTCACGATTCTCTTAAGGTTAACGTGCAGGTTCAGTCGGCAATTAGAAAGGCAAATGCAATGTTAGCATTCATATTGAGAGACCTAGAATACAAGACCAGGGATGTACTTCTGAGGCAGTATAAGTCTCCGGTCAGACCCCATTAGGAGTATTGTGAGCAGTTTTGGGCTTGTATCTAAGGAAGGATGTGCTGGCCTTGGAAAGGGTCCAGAGGAGGTTCATAAGAATGATCCCTGGAATGAAGAGCTTGTCGTATGAGGAACGGTTGAGGATTCTGGGTCTGTACCCATTGGAGTTTAGAAGGATGAGGGAGGATCTTATTGAAACTTACAGGATACTGCGAGGCCTGGATAGAGTGGAGAGGATGTTTCCACTTGTAGGAAAAACTAGAAGCAGAGGACACAATCTCAGACTAAAGGGACAATCCTTTAAAACAGAGATGAGGAGGAATTTCTTCAGCCAGAGGGTGGTTAATCTGTGGAACCCTTTGCTGCAGAAGGCTGTGGAGGCCAAATCACTGAGTGTCTTTAAGACAGAGATAGATAGGTTCTTGATTAATAAGGGGATCAGGGGTTATGGGGAGAAGGCAGGAGACTGGGGATGAGAAAAATATCAGCCATGATTGAATGACGGAGCAGACTCGATGGACCGAGTGGTCTAATTCTGCTCCTATGTCTTATGGTCTTATGGCAGCACCAGGATTCCCATCTTTTCAAAAAAATGTTTTTATTCTCCTCCATTTTCACATTTTCTTTTTTTTTTGAAAATCTTTTTATTAAGGCCTATATAATTTTAACAACAGTTCTTAAGAGGAACAAACAACAGAACAAATAACACCCACCTAACCATCAACCAAACCCACCCAACATGGCTCTCATACACAGGACTCCCATCTTCATGCGCCCAAAGTTCTCTCTCACACACACTGTGGTGATATGCATCACTGTAAATACACAAGGGGTTAATGTAAATACACTACAACTAAGTAAACACTAGAGGGAGCACCGGAGACATCATGACATGCAGACATACAACTAATGAACACATAGAATAGGACACGACCAATGGGCAGTCAAGACACCCAGAGGTGACCACTACCACAAGGGGGCAGCCCATATAAAAGGACAGGGCACACATGCCCTTTCTCTTTCCACAGGCGACACTCAGAGAGAAGCACAAGGGCGGATCAGAAGCATCACACCTACCGCATGGCTTAGAGCAGACTGGTTAGTTAGACTGAGTTACTATAGCAACATTAGCAGGAGAGTCAAACTCAAGTAGGAGAATTGTTAACTGTTCAATAAATGTGTTAAACCTATCTTCAAGTCTGAACCTTCCTTTGTCAGAGTATACATCAAGGAAGCAGCTTATGCTCCATGAAGAAGCATAACACAACACACACATGTAAATCCCATGAAATTCAAGTTAAATGATTTTCTGACCTCTAGCTTGAAGAAATAATTTTGTGGCCCAATTGTTCCAGCACTAATCATGTCCAACAGGTGCTTGAAGTAACCGCTAAAGGTGAGTTAGTGTCCAGTTGGTATGAACACATCTTTTAGTCAGGAGGTCACGGTTTCGGATCGATTCTAGGACTTGAGCACATAATCCACACTGACACTTGCATGAGGTGCTGTGGGAGGGCTGCAGTGTTTGAGGTGCCACCTTTAGATTGAAATTTGCCTTGTAACACTGCAGCAGTGTCTCAGGGACTAAGCCTTAAAACCTGGAGATTATAGGACAATCCTGGAGCAAAATTAGCAACCGAAACTAGGAATTGAGATGAGTGAGCTGGGCTAGTACTAATTCCACATCAGAACTGGCCACTCTAATGATATTCCCCGGTACACTTTTAGAATATTTCTCCTGCAGATATGTAAGCATGGAGGTGATTTTCTCTTATTTCACTGGAATGAGACGTTAATATGTGAGTTACCTCCAGTGCCTGGGAGAACTCACTCCTGTTGTTTACACATCATTTTGCATTCAATAACGGAGCAACACTAATTCTCTAAATCAGCTGTGAAATGCAATAAGCAGGCAGTTAAGCACCTTAACAGCAAATGGGAAGAAAAGGCAGCTGTTTTCTCTGCAAACGTCCACGACATTGAACAGGAATGAGAGGCCTGAGCTGTGTACCCCCCTGCATGGGTACAGTGAGAGGGGGCAAACGATCCAATGAGCTGACGGCTGCTTGCCCAGAATTGCCGAAGTGAGCTGAAGATGGGAATGAATTGTTTAAAGCAAAAACACCAATCGCGTGGTCTCCAACATAGAGGGCCCACATGCAGGTCGATCACAACACACAGCCCAGGGAGGTCTAATGACATCAATTTCCCAATCAACTGGTTGTGAAACCCTGCAACCATTTAACATGCTTATTTCGGCCACAGAGGGATCATCAGTAAGGAGTGGCAGCTTAGGCATCATACAACAAAAACTAACGGCAACCAACTGTGCAAACACAAGCTGTCAACTTTCACACACGCAACACAACACAGTACTGCAAATATACACTTTGCACTTGATTTGAATGTAGTGCCCTCAGTATTTAGTTATCCTCGATCATAATGCCAGAATGAGGTCGTGTGGCAAAGTGGGTAGCATTCCCTGCCTCCGAGCCAACAAAGCTCTGGGTTCGAGTCCTCCTCCAGGGCCTGATGGCCACAGAAGGTACACGGCCAGGCAAGTTGGCTATCAGTCTTCAAATCCTTGCAGTGCGCTGATAGCAGGTGGTAAGAGCAGGTGACTTTCCTGGTCAGCCACGCTTGATGCAGAGGGGCACCCCTCAAGCTATGGCATCTGGGGACAGGCTAATGACCTGTTCCAGGAAAAACCGGCTGCAGAAAACAGACGTAGGCATGTGCTTCCTCTGCCTCATGTGTCTCTCGATGCAGGAAGAGTGAAGAACAAGATAATGACAGCACAAGGTAGTAGTCGGTAAAGTTTGAAGAGTGAAAGGGTTGTATGAGTTGGTTTGGCAGTTACGTAACAGATGAGCTTTGCCCCATTAAGCACCAGAGTCACCATGACACGGCATGTCAGATTGCTGAAATTTGAAACTGGTAACCACTGGTTAATCTGAAAAATCAGAAGCAGAATTACAGAGGATGGAAGCCCACATTCTTCACCTTCTGTAAAAATCTATAGTTACTTTCCTGCCTCTCTAATCACAGTATTTATTTCTCAAATGATTTCAGGGAACAGGTAAAGTTCATTCAGATCATTGACACTGCCCTTGCCACTGTTCCTTTACAATCCACACAATCATGGATACTGCCCCACCCATTAATGTGGAATTATCCATTATCCCCAAGTAACCTTGAAACTATTCTTCCATTTCCCCATTCCATAACTTTTCAATGACCAACGGCCCTCCTCAGAGACCACGACACACATGGGCGCGATTCTCCTGAATTCACTACATTATGATCCCCGACCAGACCCCAACAGCGGCTAAGGTACTCGACCGAAACTCTGGGCGCAAACTAACAACAATAAAGAGAGTCCGTTCTGGGCAGGAAGAGATTGGGACGCCATTTGAAAATGGTGTCCTGCTCTCTCAGCCCTCTGTCATGAACCCCAGGCCTATCCAATGCCCAAACTCACATACAAGGGGCGCTGCACCCCCCCTCCCTCCCACACCTCACATAGGCAGGGCACCACAAGGCCCGATCCCGGGGCCAGCCTGGCACCTTGGCACTGCCAACCTGGCACTGGCAGTGCCCCTGCCAGTGCCACCTGGGCACCCATGTGGTGCTTCCAAGATTCCCAGGTGGCACTGCCAGGTGTCAGGCTGGCAGTGTCAAGGTGCTTGGGTGGCACCAGCAGTGGCAGGGCACCATCCTGCCAAGGCCGACTACCCAGGGATCTCCAATAACCTGGGAGACTCCTCCCCCAGGTATCGTTCCACCTGGCCCACTTTTGTGAGGATCAGTACTGAACGGCGCCCAGCTGGGATCGCCTCAGCGAGGTCAATAGATCCCAGATAACCGCTGGATCCAGCGGCAGCAAGGTTAAGTGGGTTCTTAAACTCACTTAGCCGTGCAAAACTGTGTCCCTCCCATTGTTGGCGGGATCCAGATCGCGAAGTCTTGTGATATCTGGTTAGATCTCCGAGCCGTAACAACCGTCGGGAATCCCAGGTTCTGGCAGGATGTGGCTGGTAGATCGCGCCCCCAGATATTTCAGTTTCTTCTGTAAGACTGTGCATTCACCACAATTCTCAGTGCTGCCAGCAGTGGAGAAATGGGAGTATTTACTCCTGGCACTGGCCACTCCCCTTAAACCTTTTCAAGCCTCTGGGCACGCTAAGAAGCCTAAAAGCTTTGAACTGCTTTGTTTGCATTCAGTTTCACATTCCATTTCCTTTTGCAAGCTGCTTGATTGACAGCTCCAGGCTATTTCAAAGAATTGCTTATGCGTTGTTTGCATTTATAGCTCTTCAGGGTGCATGAAGTGCTTCAGCTATTGAGCAGGTGTTCTTTTTAATGGTAGTTTTTTAAAAGATGCTCTCTCTTTGTTCTGAATGGCTTCCTAGAAAGAGCAGGTGTGGGGGCAGCACTCAATGGGCCATCGCGATTCGCACCTGAGGCTAGCAGCCCCGGAGAATCGCCTCCACAATCTTTCCAACATTCATTACACTCCCCTCATTTTCAGCCCACCTCTTCTCCGCAAACCACTGAGTCTCTTTCAGTTTATAGTTTATGTAGCATCTTACATCCACTCCCAGTTGCCATTATTTCATGTTTGGACCCGCACAGTTAGCATCATCAGGGTACTCCCCCATGGAAGGCATCATTGTAAAATCCTAGCATGTGCTTGACTGACATTCACGCATACAAGTTCACATTAGAGCCAGTGGATAGTGTTCAGGGGCAGTGACCAATTGTGTCAACTCCCTGAAAACACTCACCTGAGGTCAATTAACTTGACATAAAGTGGGATCAAATCAGAGGCCCAGGCTAATTCTCTGTGGGACATGGGTTCAAATCCCACCAGCAGCTGGTGGAATTTAAATTTGATTAATACATTGGAATATGAAACTAACAGTAACCGTGACAACTCTCATTGATTGCTGTAAAAAAAATCCATCAACTGCACTAATGTCCCTCAGGGGAGGAAATCTGCCGTCCTTACCTGGTCTGACCTACATGTGACTCCAGATGCACAGTGATGTGTTTGACACTTAACTGCCTCTGACTTGGCTCCAGCAAGCTGCTCGGTTCAAGGGCAATTTGAGATGGGTAACAATTGCAGTTCTTGCTAGCGACACCCACATCCCACGAAATAGTAAAGATAAAAATGCCACAAGGAGGGCTGCATTTACCACTAGGAGCAATCTGATACCAGAAAATACAGAGAAACGTTTAATTATTGTTGTATAAATTCATTTCGAAATACTACAGAAACAAGTGTCCCCTGAATTGGATATGTGCTTTATGGCACTTACACATTCCAGGTTTGCGAGGAGTAGAGAGATTACTGTGTGTAAGTGATGTTAGAGGTGAACATTATGGTTTGCGGTGACTGCTTTAACCGAGTTTGGAGATCGTAGCGTTATTATTATTAAATCTGTTTCGTTTCTGAGGCCTGGTCTCCAGAGATACAGTGATATATTTACTAATCTCTGGATCATCTGCCATCGACTACCACTGTCAGTCTGAGAACTAATCCAACTGTTGCTACGGCAACAACCTAGTTGGATATAAAGTCAACAGATGGGTCAGTGAACTGTATCAAACCAAATTCCTCGATTTTATCCTTTTTATCTTGCATCTGGTTGACAGGAGCAGTGATGCCAGCTAATAATAATTTTGCAACAAGTGCTCACAGTCAGTGAAAGATTTGACGCTAATGTAACTTCGATACTTTTACCTCTTGAAGGTGCTGACAGTGTTGGGGTTCTTTTCCGCAGATAACCTCCTGACTCCTAATACTTTACTTGAGTAAACATTGTTCAGATGTGAGTTTAAACAGTTTATTCAACCATGCATCACTGCCGAGGCTGATTCTGTCTGGCCTGATAGTCACGTGCGGCTCGTATGGTGATCAGCAGCAAAGTTTGATCAGAGGTGTACAACGTTTTGATGAAATGAAATGAAAATCGCTTATTGTCACGAGTAGGCTTCTAATGAAGTTACTGTGAAAAGCCCCTAGTCGCCACATTCCGGCGCCTGTTCGGGGAGGCTGGTACGGGAATTGAACCGTGCTGCTGGCCTGCCTTGGTCTGCTTTCAAAGCCAGCGATTTAGCCCTGTGCTAAACAGCCCCAAACATGAAATAACGTTGAGAAAGCGAAATGCTGTCCCCGTTAGCTGATGGTACAAGGGTTATAGGGACGCAGAGTTAAAGGCAGGACATGGGGGGAGGGGGTGTGAGGAGGAACTCCTTCACACAGCGAGGCCTGCGAGGTGGGTGGAAGCGGAGACAATCAATGATTACAAAAGGAAATCGGATAGCGACTTGAGGGAGATTTACTTTGCAGGGTTACAGGGATAAGAGAGGGGAAATTGGAGCTGACTGGAGTGCTCGAAGGAGAGCTGGCATAGACGCGCTGGGCCGAGTGGCCTCCTTCTGTACCGTTCTGACTTTATGACTGTATCACAGCACATTGGATGCGATCTACCAGCTGCAGGGCACCCGAAAAGCAGCGGGGGCAGCGCAACTCGACTAGTAGATGCCGGGAGATCCCACTTTTGGGATCTACCCGGCTCGCCGCGCCTCGGGAGATCTAACAGGATCTCTAGAGACGACGCAATATGGGCGGGATCACTTTCTGGAAAATCTGTATATTTAGTTAGTCTCACTCTAATACGAGATCTAACCAAAGCGCGGGATCTAACTCCCTCACCTTGGAGACTTCGGGCAAGCAATGTTCAGTACTGGTTTCCACAAATGGGGACCAGATAGAACAGCACTCGTGGGGGTCTCCCAGGGAGTCAGAGGCATCCAGGCGCTTGCCCTCTAGGCAGGGTGGCACCCTGGCACTGGCAACCTGGCACTCCAGCAGTGACACCTGGGTGCTAGCCTGGCACTGTCAAGGTGCCCAGCTGGCACTGAGTTGGCAGGGGAACTGTCAAGGCTTCAACCTGGATTTTCTTTCCGTGGCAGGCATCAAAGTGGGGGGGCTGCCCTTGGGGGGGTACCCTGCATGGATATGGTGGGGCTTGGGGGGGGGGGTGCCCTGCGTGGATGTGGGAGAAGGGGTGCAGAGGGACATGAGTACCATATTATAGTGTGTTGGGGCTTGGAGGCGGGGAGTTCAGGGATTGCGATGGGTGCTGGCGAGATCAGGGCGCCATTTAAAAATGCATTGAGGGATTCCGGCCAGTGGAGCTCCTCAGTGCAGAAATCAGGCCTAAGTACGGCCTCGCCCACATGTTCCCCGCTGAGGCCTCCGATCTACCTGAATAGGCGTTAGATAGCGGGATGTTTCTTGGCACTCCTAGCGCTAGGCAACACGCAGCTAATCATGTGCTAATCTGTTACCTTTCCAGTAGGGGCTGGCTGGTATAGGACACTGGGCTAAATAGCTGGCTTGTAATGCAGAATACAGCCAATAGCACGGGTTCAATTCCCGTTCCAGCCTCCCCGAACAGGCGCCGGAATGCGGCTCCCCGAACAGGCGCCCCGAACAGGCGCCGGAAGGGGCTGGTTTAGCACTGGGCTAAATCGCTGGCTTTTAAAGCAGACCAAGGCAGGCCAGCAGCACGGTTCAATTCGCATACCAGCCTCCCTGAACAGGCGCCGGAATGTGGTGACTAGGGGCTTTTCACAGTAACTTCATTGAACCTACTTGTGACAATAAGTGATTATTATTATTATTAGACCATGCCCATTGGGACCAATATTACTGTCCATAGCTCTGGTGCGGATTGAGAGTAGCCAACCATATTATAGGACACTGAAGCCAGGTGCCCATTGTGAAGAGCAATAGGACTGCAGTTTTGGGTGATTGTGCTTGAGGCTCAAATAAAGCCTGAGGCAAATTGGGCCCAATGTCTGAAAAGCATTGCTGGAAGTAAATCCCTTTTTGAAATTGGTCCTGGATGCTTAGTCCATTCAATCTTGTTCGATCATTGACCGTTTCCTGGGGGTGAATGGCACTATGTGAATTGATGCTTGGGAGAGCCAGCATGGGACATGAATGGGGCAAATCGCCTTCTTCTGTGCTGTACTGATCCTACAGCCCGAGGTTCTGGAAATATTTACTCCTCAACCAACGTCATAAACAGATAATCACGTTGCTGTTTGTGTACTGCATCTCTGGAACTTTTCATCTTATGCTCACCAGGAAAAGTCACAAGAATGCACGGTAATTACCAGTTGACTTGATGAGTGCAAGATGAAAAGCTTTGACAAAAAAAATATATATTTATCCAGCAACACTCAAGTCCTGTACTACCAAACGATGTTGCTGTTTGTGGGAGCTGGCTGTGCACAAATTGATTACCACGTTTCCTACATTTCAACACTTCAAAACTACTTTCTTGGCAGTAAAGCTCTGTGAGATGACTGGCGGTGTGAGAAGTGCTATAAAAATGCAAGCCTTTCCTTTTATTTAACGGTGATTTTGCTTGGAAACCGGGTTTGCTCAATACAATACATAGGGGGTTTATTAATAATAGGCAGAGATAACTATGTGCAAGCACAGAGCAATGAGGATGTGGCCACCTAAAATGGCGTCCGGCAATGGCAATGGACGCTGGGAAAAGTGGCCATGTTTGAGGACAAGCAGGTTGCAACTCTGAATAAACGAAAGTTGCAGCCCAGACTTTGCAAAGTAACACAGGAAAACTGCCATCCCTAGGCCATCCCGGGACAATGGACTTAAATGCAAATTGATTCTAAAGTATCAGACTCAACAGCGTCTGTTTTCCTTATTTAGAAAGGCCTATAATGCACTATCAATTACGACGAGACGAGAGTAGTATGTAATCGAGGCTTTATTACACAGAGATGCGTGGCCTCCTTTTTGGCGTTGTCTGCTTGAGGATGCAGCTGCAGGCGATCCGGCTTGATGCGGAGGTCCATCTCTGAAAAATCTCTGTGTAATAAATTGATGCACTATCAATTATGACGAGACGAGAGTAGAATGTAATCGAGGCTTTATTACACAGAGGTGTGTGGCCTCCTACAGCAGCTTAGGAAATGGCTGCTGTTCGGAGAGCACACACATTTATACTCCGCCTCTTGGGGAGGGCCAGCAGGCAGGGATCTACCCCCGTACCTGTAGTACAGGAGCCTTACCGTAATACCCATATATACAATATAATACAACAGTGGTGACTACCACAGCCTACCTGCCTCGGACACTAACGGACATGGCCGCTAAGGACATGCCCTGCCATCAAGGTGGCCGGCCTTGATTGGACTTAACCGATCAGGCTGATCAAGCCCTGATCGATTGATTGGAAGCCCCCTTGGGACCGCCCAAAAAGGACGAAAAATCGCCAGGGATAAAAGGTGCTGTGCAACCCGTCTTGCTCTCTGTACAGCAGCTCCCAACAATGGTGACCCTTCACCACGGAAACAGCATCAGATAACAACATCTGCCCCACCTCCTTCCTGGATTGTTTCACCATACCTTTGGATTTCTTGTTGCAGCCGTCTGCTCCGCCTCGAAGCGGCAGCCCATCGGTAACCATAATTAAAGGAGACAGTTTCAGTTCCACCTCAGTGTCCATCGCTCCCAGACTGCTAAAGGAGCAACGGGAGCAACAGAAGGAAAGGCGCAACGTAGACTGGGAAAGGTTTGCATGGCTGTAACCCGATCTGCTTTATCCAACCATGCCGGGCAAAATCCCACTGCCTTCAGGCCGATAGAGGAGGCCCACCTCAACGAGTGACAGAAGGATAACCCGGTCATCAGCTACCTTCTGCGAGTCTGTGAGCATGCAGTCCGCAGGTGCCTCATTGTGCTGGCTGTATATTTGATATTTGCTCCATGGCATTTTTCATGGGCCCGAGGAGGAAATACATTGATTTGCCGGCAATAGGAAGTCCATGCAGTTCGCTTGGAAAGTAGATGAGCAGTTGGCTGAATGTTTACTCTCTGTGATGCTGCACTAAACTTCCATTGGAAGCATTAGTAATGCACTCATTTCAAGCTAAAATTGTACAAATTAAAACAAACATGAGAACTTACTGTATAACCTTCCTGTGTTAAAAACTCCACTGATGTTACCTGAGAGGGTGTCTCAAAACCCTGAAGGATAGCTTGAAACATTGGCTCTCAGTGGTGTATTTTTATTTGGAATAATGTGAGGAACCCCATACAACCCAGTGAGGAAGCAGACCAGTTGTGTAAACAATTAATAAAGAATATTTATTAAAGTAAAAGAAAAGAAAAAAAACACACAACAAAAGATGAATATACCCTATGACACTTAAGTATATTAATAACGAAACACACTTTTGTTCCAAAAATATACCCACATACCCTGAACTCACTAAGACGTCCCTTTTCCTAAGCAACATCTAATTTTAGTAAGCCGATAGATCAAATCCAGTTCATAGTCACCACACAATACCGCTTAGGTGACCAGACCTGGGAAAAGGTATCTTCCTGGTTTAGCGAAGGCTTGAAACTGCATCTTTTAGTGGAGAATATCTGCCGTGGTTGTATATTTCAGCTGGAACAGGCCTCTGTGGCTCGGATCATAAATGGAACTGGCCTGTCTGACTGTTGGATGGAGAATTAACCTCCTTCTCCAATGGGGGTGCGAGCAGTTATCCTCCTCAGTCTCTTTGTTATCGCACCCTGTCGCTCAAATTCCTCGCCTCCAGAAGGCATTTGTATAGCCCCATTGATCTCTGGCAAACAATGTTCCTGATATGACCATTCGCACCTCAATGTCTTTGGATACCTGCTAATCTTGTTACTGGACAAATCACATCTCATTATCACTCTTGACGTCTGCTAGTCTTGTTACTTGTCTGTTATTTTGTTTTCATCTCAATTTCACTGTTGACCTCACTAATTTCCCAAATTCCTAACACCTGCGACTTAGAAAACTCTTTTCTATCTGCAGAATTCCCGACCTTTGTTGTTTATTATAGGCTGTCAAAAAGATACAACTGGGTAAAACAGAGCCTTTTTCTTCTCCAAGTCATTCTACATTCTGACATCCAGAACAGAACTCGGAACCTTATAGAAAGCTTGGCTTCAAACACATCGGATCTCAACATCCATTCCACATTTGGAACGACAGGAGTATGCAAAAAGAGAGAGTGCAAAAAAGGATTTAAAAGGAAGATAGCAGGAATGCAGGGTTGTGCTTATCAGGAGAGATTGAACCGGCTAGGTTCCTCTTTTTCTTGCAAAGATGAGGCTGAGACGTGACCTGATTGGAGTCTTTAAGATAATGAAAGGTTTTGATAGAACTGATACAGAGAGAATGTTTCCACTTGTGAGGAGGCACAAAACTAGAGGCCATTACTTTAAGATAGTGACCAATAAATCCGATGGGGAACTCTAGAAGAAACTTGTTTGCTCAGAGAGTGGCGAGAATGCGGAACTCATTACCACAGGGAGTGGTTGAAGCAATTTAAGAGTAGGCTATATTTAGTAACTTTAGGAGGCCAGTGGTGGTGGAACAAGGATTTATTGAAATATGTACAATACTCTGCCGTAACTCTCTCCCAATCCAGTCCTTTTTGGGACAACCAACATCTGCAGGCCCTGCTTGGGCTGGCTTTTATATGTAGTCTTTAACGAGCTCCAGCAGGGTGGCCTCCACCTCCTATCTGTGAACTCATACTCCACGAGTCCCAAGGGGAGATCGACAATGGTTTCTCCATGGCCCTCATTGGGGCTATGACACTATACAAACACAAGACGGAGAGGGGAATAGATGGTCACACCGATAGATTTATACAAGGAAAGCCAGGAGGAGGCTCGAGTGGAATATAAATGCTGACATGTACTGGTTGGGTTGAATGGCCTGTACCTCTGCTACATATCCTACGTAAAAATGGTTTCTAAATTGCTAGCTCTCCTGTGACGCAATTGTTGAAGAGCAGATTATCAAGATATAGGCAACTTCCTGGTTAGCACTGCTGCCTCGCAGCTCCAGGGACCCAGGTTCAATTCTGGCCTTGGGTGACTGCCTGTGTAGAGTTTGCATGTTGTCCCGTGTCTGCGTGGGTTTCCTCCGGATGCTCCGGTTTCCTCCCACAGTCCAAAGATGTGCAGGTTAGGTGGATTGGCCGTGCTAAATTGCCCCTTAGTGCCCAAAAGGATAATAAATAAATAAATAATCTCTATTAGGTGAGGTTACTGGGTTACGGAGATAGGGTGGGGATTTAAGTAGGGTGCTCTTTCCAGGGTTGGTGCAGACTTGATGGGCCGATGGCTTCCTTCTGCACTGTACGGATTCTATTCTGATTCTATTCTATCATAGGGAACAAAGACAAGAACTGGTGTGAAATCATTGAAAGGGGAGGGAGACTTGCCAAAGTCAAACCAGTAACAATGAGGGGAGGTGGGGGTGATACGCTGGCCATTCTGTGCTGGAATATTGTAAATGCATCCAGGAAAGGCAAGTGGGTACTTAATATTTCCTTAATAGCAAGAGATGAGGCACTCTGGAGGAGCAGTGGGGTTGAGGCGACCAGGTGCACAAAGCATTAAACGCTGGTGGACAGCTGCAAAAATGATGAATAAAGGGGCGGAATTCACGGAGCCTCCGCGCCGAAATCACGATCGGGGGCGGAGAATGGGCATTGACGACAAACACCGGCGTGACGCTGCTCCCGCGATTCTCCAGCCCCTGGAGATTCGCTGCGAATCGCGCGCGCGCGCGCAATCTACGTGGCGCGGGTAGGGGGCCCGCAATTCACTGAAGTAAAACTAGGCGGGTTCCCAACAGCGTGGTTCTAACCACGTTTTGCCTGTCGGGGACGGTCGGCGGCGTCTGCAGACTCAGCCCGCGGCCGCCCTGGTGGGGGGGGCGGGGAAATCCTTCAATGGGGTGGGGGCCTCAGGGACGGCCAGGCTAGCGATCGGGGGCCGCTGATCCACGGGCGCGCGCGGTGTGTGTCCGCCATGTCGCGCGGGGCGGCCGCCGAAGGCTGCCGCCGTGCGCATGCGCGGACCCCCGACAGAAAGTGCAGGGCCCCGTATCGGCAGGCAGAGCTCCGTGGAGTACTCCGGGGCTCTGCTAGTCCCCTTCAGGTAGGAGAATCACACTGGACTTACATCTGGGGCGAAATTCTCCATTATCGGCGGAAAGTCCGCCGATCGGCGCAAAAAAGCGGCGCAAATCCGACTTGCGTCACGTCGGAAAAATGGGTCGAAAGTCTCCGGCCCGAAATGAGCTAGCAGCGACGTAACGGGATCCGCGCTTGCGCAGTGGTTCACGCCGTGCAGCGTCATACGCGCCGCACGGCGTGACGGCTCATAAGGCCGCGCTGCTCCCCCCCCACCCGACCGGAACACCCGACCGCAACACCCGACTGGATGGCTGGCCGCCGCTCAGCCCCGAGGTTCGAGTCACGGGATGTGGAGGCGCTCCTGGACGCGGTGGAGCAGAGGAGGGACGCCCTGTATCCCGGGCACGGCCGCAGAGTTGCCCCACGCCACAGCCGGCGTCTGTGGAGGGAAGTGGCAGAGGCCGTCACCGCTGCGGCCCTGACACCACGTACAGGCACCCAGTGCCACAAGAAGGTGAACAACCTCGTCAGAGCAGGCAGGGTGAGCCTCCCCCATATTCCCCCCCCTCCCCCATTTCCCCCCTCCCCCAAATCCCCCATATCCCCCCTCCCCCATATCCCCCATATCCCCCCCTCCCCATATCCCCCCTCCCCCATATCCCCCTCCCCCATATCCCCCTCCCCCAGATCTCCCCCTCCCCCATAACCCCCCTCCCCATATCCCCCATAATCCCCGCCTCCCCCATATCCCCCATATCCCACCTCCCCCATATCCCCCCTCCCCCATATCCCCCTCTCCATATCCCCCCTCCCCCATATCCCCCTCCCCCATATCCCCCCTCCCCCATATCTCCCATAACCCCCTCCCCCATATCCCCCATATCCCCCCTCCCCCATATCCCCCATATCCCCCCTCCCCCATATCCCCCATATCCCCCCTCCCCCATATCCCCCATATCCCCAAGTGAATCCAGCCCTAACCTTAACCTCTGCAATGCACGCGCAACCGATTGCGTGCATTCATATACCTGCCTAACAGTGTTGCCTTTTACCCCTGCCACCCCCCCACCCCCCCCACAGGATAAGCGCGCACACAACAATAGGGAGCATGTGAGGACTGGAGGAGGCCCCGCTGATGAGAGGCCACTGACCGAACACGAGGAAAGGGCCCTGGAACTGGCTGGCGGACCTGACGACCGGGAGGTTGCTGATGCAGAGGTCGGGGGCGTAGTAGCAAGTGAGCCACCGACAGCCCGTCCCCATATCCCCCCTCCCCTATATCCCCCTCCCCCATATCACCTGATCACTGCCTGATGTCTAACCATGCATGCTTCATTGTGTATCGCAGGACCAAATGTCCAGGCACCCATCCCCGCAGATGCAGACCGCCCGCAGGATGCCCCTCGGAGGCCACGGGAGATGGAGAGACACGGACCCATGCAAATCCCCCAACCCCCCCCATCCCCCTCCCTGGCACGGACCCCCCCCATCCCCCTCCCCGGCACGGACCCCCCATCCCCCTCCCCGGCACGGAACCCCCCCCCCCAAACCTCCACCCCGGCACGGACCCCCCCCCAACCTCCACCCCGGCACGGACCCCCCATCCCCCTCCCCGGTACGGACCACCCCCATCCCCCTCCCCGGCACGGACACCCCCATCCCCCTCCCCGGCACGGACCCCCCCATCCCCCTCCCGGGCACGGACCCCCCTCCCGGCACTCCCCCGGAGCCCAGCCTACTCTAACCCCCCCCCCCGCCCCCCGCCGCACACACACACACAATCCGAGACACACCTCTCCTCACGCATTCAGACTGCGGCCACGCCATCGCCTGCCCAGAGCCAACCCCCCAGGCCGTCACTCACCTCCGCGCTGGTCAGCGTGAACCTGGAGCACAGGGTCACGCCGATGAAAAGGAGGTTTAATTTACGTCGACGTGAACGGTCATCACGTCGACGGGACTTCGGCCCATCCGGAAGGGAGAATATCGGCAGGCCGAAAATCGGCTGCCTTGCGCAGACCCGTGACATTCTCCGGCGGCAGCGGCGACATTAACGCCCCGCCGACTTTTCTCCCTTCGGAGACTTCGGCAACCGGCGGGGGCGGGATTCACGGCGGCCAACGGCCATTCTCCGACCCTCTGGGGGGTCGGAGAATGACGCCCAAGGTGTTTAAAATATGGCCGTGTATCTCTCATGGTTTTGAATTTAAAAGTCTGGCAGTGATGTTAAGGTTAGGACATCACTCCTCAGGAAGGATATGGTGGTTAAGCATAGTGTGCTTGAATAATACTGTGGCTTGAACCACTTGTTCAGATATATTCCTTCTCCTTCTCTCGGAACCACGCTGTAAGAGGACATTGGTGACCATGGACATCCATTCGATTGGCCCATGATTATATTTGGCAAAGTACCTCAGTGGTTTGCCGTTGCCTTCTACTCTTACCACCTGCCATTGGATATATTGTAAGGATTTAAAGGTTGATAATCAACCTTAATGGCGACATTACAAATGCATCTCCCTTGTCCTGAAGTGAAATTTAAGCTTAGAGCTTCCAGCCCAGAGGTATGAATGCTACCACTGCACCACAAGACCTCCTACAGGTTGCTTTGACATAGGTCCGTTGGCACATAGTGTGACAGTGCCAAGGCCATTCATTGAAATTGCAAATATAATTGCAGGCAAGACAGGTAACACTGACAAAATATATTCAGAGGTTCATTTAGGGGTGACGTCAGGAAGCACTTGCTTGTACAAAGATTTGAGGAAATCAGGAACTTTCTCCCCCAAAAATTGTTAAGCCTGAGGTCAATTGAAAATAACAAAACTGAGATCGATAGATTTTTGTTGGGGAAGGCTATTAAGGATTACAGAAGCAAGGCAAGTAGATGGAGTTCAGAAAAAGATGAGTCATCATTTAATTGAATGGTGGAACAGACTCAATTGGCTGAATGGCCTCCTTTTCTATTTGTGATCCTAACTTAACAGATACAGACTTGGGATCAAACCTACTCCTTTCCACATTGAATGCCATCTTTATATATTGAGATTTCTGCGTTTAGGTTTTTAGTTTGCGGCTGGTGTGAAAAAAGTCATGAATCATGGAATTTACAGTGCAGCAGGAGGCCATTCAGCCCATCGAGTCTGCACTGGCTCTTTGAAAGAGCACCCTACCAAGCCCACACCTCCACCCTATCCCCATCACCCAGTAACCCCACCCAACACTAAGGGCAATTTTGGATACTCAGGGCAATTTAGCATGGCCAGTCCACCTAACCTGCACATCTTTGGACTGTGGGAGGAAACCGGAGCACCCAGAGGAAACCCACGCACACACGGGGAGAACGTGCAGATTCCGCACAGACAGTGACCCAAGCCGGGAATCGAACCTGGAACCCTGGAGCTGTGAAGCAATTGTTCTAACCACTATGCTACAGTGCTGCCCTATGAGAAACGATCGTGCTTTATTTCTAAAATAGCCTTTGATCACAAAACACAAGACTAGACGGTGTCAACATACGTGAAATTAAACATCAAAGGTTCAGAAGAGAGTGGTCCCAGATCATTCGATGCCAGAAGGCAGTTAGTCATGCAGAAAATTATAAACGTGCTTTCGCTAAAATTAAAACAAAATGGCAGTGGGGCGAAACTTTACACGTGTTTAACAGAATGATGCATATTGTCAAGCTTGAAAGGAGACCCCATCGGTCCAGGACTAGAGGCACAAGTTCACAGTTCGCGAACCTCGAGCAAGGTCAGGGATTAGAAACATTTTTTATTCCCACAGGATTTGGATTGGTTTATTGTCACGTGTACCGAGGTACAGTGAAAAGCATTGTTCTGCGTACAGCTCAAACAGATCACTTTGTACTTGAAAAGAAAATACATAATAGGGCAAGCATAAAATACATTTGGAAAGCCCTTCGAAAATAGGTTCACATTCAGTTGACACCTGGAAAAGGAGCTGAATCCTGTCTTTCGAGAAATACATTTGAAGATATTAGCAGTGTCGATAGTCTTTATTACAGTGGAGGCATATTACAATCCCAGATAAGACCCCAACAGTGGCTAGGATACTGGACTGAAACCCCGATATTTTAGCTTATTTTGCGGAAAGAATGATTCGATACATGAAAAAATAGGGCTTTGGTATTTTAAAACAAAACTTTATTATGAATACAATATTAAAGTCTTTAGCTTCACACCTGAAAACAACAGCTTACAATTACCCCTTAACACCCCTACTCAATTCCTCATTAATCAAGAAAAGAAACATACAATTCTCAATCCAGTTTCAAATCAGCAGAACAGATTTGGGCCCTGGATAGAACCCCTTCAGACTCTGGCTGAATATCTTCAAATAGCTGCTTCAACTAAGTTGTTTCAGCCTCGTCCGTGTCCTCAGACAAGGCTGCTCTGCTTTAAAATATTATTATTCTTTTTTAAACTATCCCTCGGGGGAAGAAAATTGCCTTTACTTGTGGTCTCTGTGCTAGCCAGCTTAGACCTCTTCAAACACTTTCTCAAAAATGTCCCTCCCTCTCCCTCAGCTTCACCCAGCACTGGCCATCATCTCCCCAAGTCGTAAAAATAAATCAACTTTCCAGGGACTGAAAGCACATTAACACCCCAGGGACTGTTCCCAGTCAACACACAGTGCATTAGCCCAGACTGAAAAACACATTCCTCCATTGCACGGTGGTTAGCACTGTCGCTTCACAGCGCCAGGATCCCAGGTTCGATTCCTGGCTTGGGTCACTGTCTGTGCGGAGTCTGCACGTTCTCCCCGTGTCTGCGTGGGTTTCCTCCGGGTGCCCCGGTTTCCTCCCATACGTCCCGAAAGACGTGCTGTTAGGTGAATTGGGCATTCTGATTTATCCCTCCGTGTACCTGAACAGGCGCCGGAGTGTGGCGACTAGGGGCTTTTCACAGTAACTTCATTGCAGTGTTAATGTAAGCCTACTTGTGACAATATAGATTATTATTTTTATTGGTAGAAATTAGAAAATAGAAGCAGGAGGAGGCCATTTGGCCCTTCGAGCCTGCTCCACCATTCATTATGATCATGGCTGATCATCAAACTCAATAGTCTGATCCCGCCTCCCCTCCCCCCCCCCAATATCCTTTGATGCCTTTAGCCCCAAGTGCTATATCTAATTGCATCCTGAACACATGTTTTGGCCTCAACTAATAAGTGATTTAAAGATGATTGAGGCACAATCATGGTAGAGCAATCATTTATAGTCTTTTCTATTCCAGAATTCCTCACATAGAATAGTGCAAGAATTTTTAAGCTCCCCTCAATCCGCAAATGCAGGTTTTGTCGAACGTTCTTCCCTGAAAATGGTAGCCCTTTACCGACAAAATACTTTTATAGCATTTGTGAGTTATCAATCTTATCTGAACTTGCGGAGTTGAAGCTGACTTAAAATAGAAAAAAATATTATTTGCAGCATAATGGAATTCGTGACCAGACTATTCCTCAGCTTCAGCAAATCTATTTTACTTTAATCAAATTGTTAATATCCCTATGAATGATTAATCTCCTTCACATGATTGAAGAGCTCATCAGGGCTATGGGACTCTGGCAATCATGGTAGATTTCAGACCATTCTCAACTTCCATCATGTCTTGTCTTATGCGGAGAGATTGGGTCTGCATTCTTCCAGAGATTTGAAAAATGCGGGGGTGACCTTATTGCAACTTACAAGGTTCTCACAAGGCCGCGCGAGGCTGGATGTTTGCCCTGGCTGGCGATTCTAAACCCAGGGCACATCACCTCAGGATAAGGAGTGGGCCACTTAGACTGAGATGAGGAGGAACTTCCTCGCTCAGAGGGTGATGATCTTTGGGATTCTCTACCCCAGAGGCCTGCGGAAGCTCAATCGTTGAGCATGTTCAAGACAGAAATCGATAGATTTCAGGAGACTAATGACATTAATGAGATGGCGGCGGCGTGGGAAAGGGATGTGAGATAGGTGAGCAGCCATTATCTAACTGAATGACGCAGCAGACTTAAGTGGCCTAATCATGTCCCTATGTTGGCTTCGACATCAAACATTAATGCCTATAACTGATGGTAAAAATATTAAGAACTGAACCCATAGAAACATTGTGCTCCTAACGTCCTTGGAGTGGCAATCAGCGACATTATACTGACGTAACTGCGCTTAAATTCTAAAGCATCTATGTCGCCCAAACTTCTTGTATCAAGCTGAGTTAGACCTGGGCTGCGAAGCAGCTTAGGAGTTTCAGCGGAGAAGTATGAAAGGAGAGGGGTGAAGGAAAACCCGTCCCATTTTTATTGCACTAACTGCCGTAAAGCAGATGAGTTTAGCGGACCTATTGAAAGGGAGAAGCCAAGTTCCTAAGATAAGTGAATGAGATGTGGGGAGTCGGACATCTGCAGGTGGGAGTGGGGGTGGGGCGCGGTGGGATCCTTGGGGGTTATGTGGGTGGGAAGTTGGACATCGGGGGTGGAGGAGACGGAGTTTCGGACAGCCACGAAACTGGGAACATCTGAGAGGGATTCTTTGGGGTACCGTCCAAATTATATGCCGGGGGGCCGGGAAGTTTGTGGGCCTTGTCATGAAAGAAAGACTTGCCTTTATTTTATTTATAATAATAATCTTTATTGTCACAAGTAGGCTTACATTAACACTGCAATGAAGTTACTGTGAAAAGCCCCGAGTCGCCACATTCCGGCGCCTGTTCGGGGACACAGAGGGAGAATTCAGAATGTCCAATTCACCTAACAGTCCGCCTTTGAGGACATGTGGGAGGAAACCGGAGCACCCGGAGGAAACCCACGCAGACACGGGGAGAATGTGCAGACTCCGCACAGACAGTCACCCAAGCCGGGAATCGAACCTGGGACCCTGGCGCTGTGAAGCAACAGTGCTAACCACTGTGCTACTGTGCTGCCCCGTTTTAAAGCCTTTCACAAACTCAGGATGCTGCAATGTTCCACAGGACTGTGGAGAGATAGTGAACATTTCAGGGGCAGTATTCTCCCCTACCCGGCGGGGCGGGGGGTCCTGGCGGGATGGAGGGGTGTGAACCACTCCGGCGTCGGGCCGTCCCAAAGGTGCGGATTTCTCCCTCACCTTTAGGGGGCTAGGCCCGCGTCGGAGTGGTTGCCGTCCCGCCGGCTGGCGTGGAAGGCCTTTGGCGCCATGCCAGCCAGGGCCAAAGGGACTCCGCCGGTCGGCGGAAGTCCGCGCATGCGCGGGAGCGTCAGCGGCTGCTGACATCATCCCCAGGGCTGCTGACATCATCCCCGCGCATGCGCGGGGGGAATCACCTCCACATCGGCCATCGCGGAGACCTACACAGCCGACGCGGAGGGGAAAGAGTGCCCCCACGGCACAGGCCCGCCCGCTGATCAGTGGGCCCCAATCGCGGGCCAGGCCTCCGTGGGGGCACCCCCCGGGGCCAGATCGCCCCGCGCCTCCCCCCAGGACCCCGGCGTCCACTCGCCCCGCCTGGTCCCGCCGTTAAGGGAGGTGGTTTAATTCTCGCCGGCGGGACCGGTATTACAGCAGCGGGACTTCGGCCGGAGAATCGCCGGGGGGTGGGGGGGGGCCCGCCGAGCGGCACGGCGCGATTCCCGCCCCGCCGAATCTCCGGTGCCGGAGAATTCGGCGGCAGGCGGTGGCAGGATTCACGCCGCCCCCCGCCAATTCCCGACTCGGCGGGGGTCGGAGAATCCCGCCCCAGGTCTGTAATCGTTCATTGAGTCAGATTAACTCTTTTTAATTATTTACAGTTGCTGCCAGACCTGCAGAGAATTTCCAGAATTTACCAATTTCGTTTCAAATGTCCAGCTTCGGCAGTATTTTCTTTTTGTGTCGGTGCGCTGGGCGGTGAGGGGGGGGGGGGGGGGGGGGGGAGGTCACTTTGGCCAGGACTTGTCTGTATCCTCACCCTGGAGTTAAGAGGAAAGGGGGAAATGAAACTTTTTCTCCCTGTGTTGATACCAAAGATAGAGCATGATGTCAAGGTTTATAAATTATGAGTGTTTTTGTAAAATGTGATCATCAATTCATTTTCCCATTTTTCACCTGGGCTGAGTCACTTCATTCTGTATTATTGACATTTTCCACTGGCCTATTACAACATTGAAATGAAGGCTGTATTCCCTCTATGCAGCACCATCATTGTCTGAGAGTTGCTACTCATGGGTTGTCCATAGAATCCCCACAGTGCAGAAGGAGGCCATTTGGCCCTTATATTTGCACCGACCCACCGAAAAAGCACTGCACCTCAGTCCGCTCCATCCTCGAAACCCCACCTAACCGGCACGTCTTTGATCATTGCGGGAGGAAAACGGAGCACCTCCGGAGGAAACCCATGCAGACATGGGGAGGACGTGCAGACTCCGCACAGACAGTCACCCGAGGCCGGAATCGAACTTGGCACTGTGAGGCAGCAGTGTTAACCCCTGTGCCACCATGCCAATGGATGTGGTAAACCACTGTGTTCCTATATTAAGGGTTGTACGGTGGAACCGGCACTACAGGTTCACCTGGGCCCCTGCATGCTAGCTCCGCCCAGGAGCAGGGTTCCAAATTGATCGTGCCTCAATGGAGCAACACAAGAGACGGAACCGCAAACCCACCTCAGTGGCTGCGGGGATTGAACCTACTTCTGTGACATACTGAGCGAACTGACCCCTGAAGGTTATGTTACCTTTGCTGAAGTAGCCGGCACTACAGCAGCATCTGTGTCATCCTGAGTTCTTCCACAGTCTTCCCCCATTGGTAGTACAGGGCAGCACGGTGGCGCAGTGGGTTAGCCCTGCTGCCTCACGGCGCCGAGGTCCCAGGTTTGATCCCGGCCCTGGGTCACTGTCTGTGTGGAGTTTGCACATTCTCCCCGTGTTTGCGTGGGTTTCGCCCTCACAACCCAAAGATGTGCAGGCTAGGTGGATTGGACACGCTAAATTGCCCCTTAATCGGAAAAAATGAATTGGGTACTCTAAATTTATTTTTTAAAAGTACTGCATCACAAAAAATGTATATGAATGTTCCACAAGGCAGAATGCGCAGGCTGTCCTCAGCAATTAAAAAAATTACTTCAGAATTAACAAAAGCACAACAATGCCTCGTTAGTCGAAAAGCTTTGATAATTTAATTAGAGTATCAGTGGTTGAAAGATTCTCAATTCATCAAAGTGCCTCATCTTCCCACTCCCACGGCTGGGTGCATTGGTGTACAACAACAACAACTTGTATTTATACAGCACCGTTAATGTCATAAAACGTCCCTCAACACTTCTCAGGCGTGTTACAACAACATTTGGTGGCACGGAAATATTAAGACAGGCGACTGAAGTGAGGTCACTGTTATGGGTCTTCCTGCATTAGGAAAGCGAGGTAGGGAGGTGGAAGAGCCGGAATTCCAGAGGTTGAGGCCAAGGTGGCGGCATGAAAATCGGAGAAGCTAATTTGATTTGACATTGTCGTGTTCTTGAGGGAAAGTTCTATCATTTCTAGAACATTGAGAGAGCAGTACGCAACAGTGACCTGTGACCCCCGTTAGTACCCCTTCCAGATTGACCATCAATCCTCTTACTGCTTGGATTGCAAGTCACGAGAAGGAATATTTTCTCCCAGAGGGCGGTTAGTTTATGGAATCCTCTTCCCGAGAAAGTACTGGAGGCTGGGCCATTGAATTGGTTCAAGGTTGTGTTAGATAGTGTGGTATTATCAGGTATTACGGTACCTGAGAGGCTGAAGTGTCATTGGTTAAACCTAGGGGTTTTACCATTGGCTGTAGAGTATGGTAGCTCCACCCCGATAGGCGGGGTATAAGAACTCGTGCCGTCCCAGCAGCCCTCATTCTGTACCTGAGCTGCTGGGGAACACTTCTAGCTTATTAAAGCCTTCAGTTGTGCTACAACCTCGTTTTAGTAGTTATTGATCGTGCATCAGATAGATTTCTGATAGACAAGGGAGTCAAGGGTCATGGGAGTAGACAGGAGAGTGGAGCTACCACCACGACCAGATCAGCCATGATCTTATCAAATGGTGGAGCCGGTTTGGAGGGCCAAGTGGCCTGCTCCTGCTCCTTAATCCAATGTCCCTAAGTCCCTACGGCTTTTCTGAGACTGTTGGCATGTCCCTGCAATTTATAGTGTTGCACAGGCAGGAGCACGCTAGGAATACGCAGCCACGATGCAGCACCGTAGCAACGCAGTTCACCGCATCCTGAGTTTGCTTTGGCGCCTGTGTGCTTGGGAATATTCAGATTGTGACAGAACATATGTAAAGTCACTCTGCTGTCACATGCATTCAGTGCAAGCTGCATGACTTTTTGAAGCAAGCAGGGGAAGGTTATGTCCCTGACACGAAGATGGACACATTAAGATTGGCTTTGGTTTTGTAATGTGACTTTGCTGTCAAGGAATACTCCGTGCGTGCGTCCTGCACTCCCAGGGTAAACATGCCTCAGCATTGACTGATCCTCTGAATACACCACACAGCTAATGGGCTTCATTTTAGGTCTAATTCTTGTATTATCCTTCCATCCATTTCGAGACAAAAGTGAGAGACTGTACTGTGTTGGTTGGTTAAAGTCCTGTCACCGTGTTGAAGCAAGGTAATGGAAAATTGGATATAACCCTCACGCCAACAAGATTCGTATTTATTTGCTGCCGTTCGATAATTTGCAGCCCACTCGAGTGGCAAAGAGGACTCAAAACTGTCACCGATAGATTTCTGATGGCTGAGTGAACGGCTTCTGTGATGTCAGCCTATTGAGTCAACAGGGTTTTTCAGGAGCTGTCAGTTATCCATCAAGACAGCAATGCTGACACCCTTACTTTTAAAATTTCCTACTGCTGTTTATTTCAGTGTAAGATTATTCTGCGCAGATTGTCCTGGAGATATATCATAATTAAGCGCAGATTTTATGCTCAATTATAAATACATTCATCGCATCTCATTTATCAAAGATTTTAATTCATCACAACCATGAGGTGGAATGCATAATGCTACGATGCACATCTAAAATATCTTGGGCGCAATTTCCTCTCTTTGTTCTTTGTGCCCACCTCTTCTCAGCCACCTCCTTCTGTCGATCCTGCCCAGTGTGACATTCACCACTTGACCGAGAAAAGAGCCTGGAGGCTATTCACCCCAGCCATTCATGAAGAGTCGCATCACCATAAAGTTCCTTAACCTATCTATTTACGGGTCGCAAGGACAAAACTTTTATTCCCTTGAGTATTCAAGGTGAAGAGGTGGCTTATCGATCGGTGATTGGCCGATCGAATCAAATAGCATGTTCCTTCAGTTTTTCGTATTTAGGCAGAGGACAGACCATACTCAACCAGCCAACACTTGCAATACCCAAAACAAAATGTCGACTGTTAGATATGGTTCCGCGATTGGGCAGAATTTGCTGAACAAGCCAAAGTGCGCTAATAGCTACACTAACAACCGATTTACTCTTGCTAAGAGTGACACACGTTCATTCGCAAGGACTTGTTCTCTGCAAACAAAAGGAATTGGTTCAAGCTTTGCGCATTATTAAATTACCCAGGAGATTGGCAACACCTTGGCCAATCGAAGTCATCTTGTCTACAAAACAGCACCCTTTTCTCCTATAATATAAATTGTTCTGATTGTTTGAAATTTGGCATTCTTCTAATTGTCCTGACGAGTGCACGATGGAAAGCTTCAACAATATGTCTCTCTTTGGAGTAATATTTTCAGAAATTATCTCATTTAGGTGTTTGAGAAGGTGAGAGGAATTGATAGAGTAGATCAGTATATTTCCTCTGGTGTGGGAATCCAGGACAAGAGGGCATAACCTTAAAATTAGAACATGGACATTCAGGAGGTAATGTCAGAAAATAACTTCTTCATCCAAAGGTTGGTGGAAATCTAGAACTCTTCTAAAAATGCTGTTGAGGCTGGGTGTAAATTGAAAGTTTTAAAACTGAGATTGATCAATCTTCGTTAGGCAAGCATATTGAAGGTTAGGAAACTGAGACAGCAGAAGGAGCTAAGATGCAGATCAACCGCAATCTAAATGATTGGAGGAACATGTTCAAGCGGTTGATTAGCCGACTCCTGTGACTATATTATCATGTTCTTATGGGCTGTGTGATATTATTTATACTATTTATACTACTAACACGAGCTGCTGAATGCGACACTATATTAGTTATACTATTTTCAGCTATGACCTGAGAAAGCTTACAATTTCTTGCACAATGATAAAATAAAATAACACGAATTAAGACGGGCGCTAGCCAGATTAGCATACACTATAATACAGTCATAAAGTTTTTACAACACAGAAAGAGGCCCTTCGGCCCAACGTGTCCACACCAGCCATCAAGCACCTATCTAATCCATTTTCTCGCACTAGGTCCACAGCCTTGCATGCTACGGCACTTCAAGTGTTCATCTAAATGCTTCTTAAATGTTGCGAGGGTACCCGCCTCTACCACCCTTTCAGGCAGCGAGTTCCAGACTCCCACCACCCGCTGGGTGAAAAAGCTTTTCCTCCTGTCCCCACTAAGCCTCCGGCCCATTACTTTAAATCCATGCCCCCTGGTCATTGACCCCTCCGCTAAGGGGAAAACTTTCTTACTATCCATGGTCACATTCCATTTGACATTGTTCTGCCCGTCTAACCAGCCCGCCTATATAGTCCTGTAATCTAAGGCTTTCCTCCTCACTATTTTTTGCGTCATCTGTGAACTTACTGATCAGACATCCTACATTCACAAATAGATTCCAACGGGCTTAACATCGCTACTTCTGCCCTCAACATATCGCCCCACCTAGCCGCTGTGGCATCATACCGATTCATATCACTACTGGTTTTCAAAAATTACCCAGGCAGCTCTCTACTGCCCCAACACAGCCCGTTGGCACTGCCTGCTGACAGTACCACCCTTTGTGTGAGATTTTCCAGTCCCGGCGCTGGTGGGCATTCTTGCGGCGTGACAGGAAAATTTGGAGAGCCATTAAAAGTCAACGGCTGTCGATATGTTCCCGTCCTGCCCGTGACGAATTTGCCGTGTGGGGGTGGGACCGAATCATCTCAGCTGTTAACTCTCTTTCTCTCTCCACAGATGCTGCCAGATCCGCTATGTATTCTGTTTTTATTTCAGACTTGCACCATCCACATTCTCTCTGTTGGATAAAAAGAGCGGGGAACTTCTCCGCAATGTCCTGGCCACATTTACACTCAGTCAACATCGATAATAACATGAAGATTATCTGCTTTTAATCAGAACTTGCTGCGCGCAAATTGGCTGCCACATTTCCTACGGTGACACCACTTGAAAAGTACTTAATTGGCTGTAAAGAGCTGCGCGATCTCTGATGGCTGTGAATGGCGGGGGGGGGGGGGGATCAGGGTTGGGGTTAGTGAGGGGGCAGAGAATGAATAAGCCTGCTCCCATTATCCCTCGTTTGAAAGTGGTCATGCATTGGGTGTTGGGTGGATGGGTTCATCTGCTAGTCCTTGACCAGTTGAATAGCCTGCCAACTCTCTCTCACTGTCTAAAGAGGTCAAACTGAGGTATACAAGATGATAACAGGTGTGGATAAAGTAGATGTGGAGCGGCTGCTTCCTCTCGTGGGGCATTCTAGAACAAGAGGTCATAGTCTTCGGATAGGAGGCAGCAAATTTAAAACCGAGTTGAGGAGAAACTACTTCTCCCAAAGGGTTGTGAATCTGTGGAATTCGCTACCCCAGTGGATGTTTGGACAGTGGGTACATTTAAGGAGGTGTTGGACAGATTTTGAATTGGTAATGGGTTGAAGGATTATGGAGAACGGGCAGGACAGTGGAGTTAAGGCCAGGATAGATTAGCCATGATCGAATGGCGGAGCAGACTCGATGGGCCAAATGACCTAATTCTGCTCCTCTGTCTTATGAACGTATAAAGAGTGGAGCCCAGTCTGTCGCACACATATAGAAATATTTGAATCATAGCATAGCTAGAACAGGAGTAACATGAGAGCATGCAGGTCAGATAAATATGTTGAAAAATCCACCTAGTCAATAGCGGTGCCGAAATCTTTTGTAGTATTCTGTCTGTGCTTCCTCAGATTGAGAATGGACCGTCACGGAATTATTTTAGATAAGGATACAGCAGAAAGAATCTGCAGCAGAAAGATTCCGACTGATTTTAAAGAATCTCTGAAAATTTCTTTGATCCTTCCTAATTGAACAGTCAAAGCAAGCTTCAGTTATTTTCACCCAGTCTTAATAAAGTTAGAATAAATGAGCAGCCTCCAATTTAGGAGCCATGTGACTCACACCATCATTAATATTTAGAAGCTCCCTCTGTAACAGAAATGAATATACAAGTCTAAAACAGATAAACAATAAGATTTACATTCAAATAAAGTGCCTCTGTTATATTCCCTGTAAAAACGCCAGTATATTTTATAAATATTGCTTTCTGGCAATCTCAGAATATTATAACTTTACAGTTGCTTTCATTCCTATTTTAATTTGGAGTAAAAAATATTACAGAAGTGATGAATAGCTACATTTTTGGAAAAGGATTTGATGTGTTATGTACTCTGGGATAACACAGGCTGCAACTGGATGCAGCTTTAATCAAAAGATACTCCAGAACTAGAAGTTAGTTTAATCTGATTTATTGAACCAATAGCTCAATTTGCACAGTTCTCTATGCGTTCGACTCTCTGCTAACCTAAGTGTAGTTACTCTGACTGACTGAACCAGACTAGCTCTTAGCCACGTGCTGGAGGTGTGATTCTGTACATACACCCTGACTCACTCTGTAGATGTTCAGCAGTGGAAAGAGGCGGAGTGTGAGTGCCTCGTGCCTTTTATAGTGAGATACCACCCCTGCGTGTCCTGCCTGCTCATTGGTCATGTCCTGTTCTCTGTGTTCATTAGCTGCCTGTCTGTATATCATTATCTGCATGGCTGCATATAATGAAAGGACTTTTAACCTGATGGGAGCCATACCGTTAATCATTGAACTTGCTAACATCAGGCCGCCGTGTTGTTGCGCACGCGCAGGGGGGGTGTCTTCTCCGCGCTGGCCATGGCGGAGCTCTACAGAGGCCGGCGCGGAAGGAAGGAGTGCCCCCATGGCACAGGCCCACCCGCAGATCGGTGAGCCCCGATCGTGGGCCAGGCCACCGTGGGGACCCCCTACAGAAGGAGGCCATTCAGCCCATCGGGTCTGCACCGACCTTCTGAAAGAGTACCCGACCCAGGCCCACTCCCCCTCCCTAGCCCCGAAGCCCTACCTGGCGGCAATTTATCATGGCCAATCCACCTAACCTGCACATCTTTGGACTGTCGGAGGAAAAGAGAGCACCCGGAGGAAACCCACGCCGACACGGGGAGAACGTGCAAACTCCACACCGACAGTCGCCCGAGGTCGGAATCAAACCCGGGTCCCTGGTGCTGTGAGGCAGAAGTGTTAACCACTGTGCCACCCTGCCTCCCCAAACCAATTGTTGTGCCCGCACAACCAATAAGTCAGTGCACATTGGGCATTGAACCTGGTGCTTTTCTGAATAACGCACCACCCGTACATTTGTAGGGCATTGACAAAGCTGAGTATAAAAGATACATCCTTGAAGAGGAAGATTCCGCAATCACCGAACTGTTAAGTCTTGACGTTAAGCCGATGCAAGCTTATGTAATTTTGTGAAGTGGGTGCATGCTAAATAAAAGGTTAGCCAGAGCAACTGAGGTATCATTGTTGATGAACGGACTTAGCATCAGTCACATGAAATGCTGCAGAGGAAATAATTCAGAACGGATGTGTTGGAAGTGCGACTGGCACGTCTAACTTTTGTTTCACCTGTTACAACGGAACAATGTATTCTTAGCAAATCATTACATGCGCGCAAAACCCATTTGTATCAAAAATAGAAGTAAATTCTGAACAGCCGTATGGAGAAGATCCGAGCAGGGGGGGACCATTCGTCCCATCAGATCTGCTCCACCATTCCACGGGATCATGGCTGATTTTCTACTTCAACAATATTTTCCTGAACTATCCCCACAACTTTTGATATCTTTAATATCTAGAACCTATTGAACTCTGGCTTGAAGATGCTCAATGATTGAGCTGCCACAGCCCTCTGGGCTTGAGAATTCCAAAGATTTTCCATCCTCCCAGTCAAGAAATTCCTCCTTGTCCCAGTCCTAAATGGCCCACCCTTTATTCTGAGACTGTCTCTCCCTGGTTCTAGAACCCTAGCCAGAGGAAACATCCCTCCTGCATCTACCCTGTTGAGCCCTGTAGGAATTTTGTAAGCTTCAATGAGGCTACCTTTCATTTTTCTAAACTCTACAGAATACAGCCCAGTCTACTCTGGATATAGGATACTGATAGACCTAGATAGAGTCAATGTGGAGAGGATGTTTCCACTTGTAGGAAAAACTAGAACCTGAGGGCATAGCCTCAGATTGAAGGGAACAATCCTTTAAAACTGAGTGCGACGTGGTAGCAAAGTGGGTAGCACTGTGGCTTCACAGCTCCAGGGTCCCAGGTTCAATTCCCGCTTGGATCACTGTCTGTGTGGAGTCTGCACGTTCTCCCCGTGTCTGCGTGGGTTTCCTCCGGGTGCTCCGGTTTCCTCCAACAAGTCCCAAAAGACGTGCTGTTAGGTGAATTGGATATTCTGAATTCTCCCTCAGTGTACCCAAACAGGTGCCGGAATGTGGAGACTAGGGGATTTTCACAGTAACTTCATTGCAGTGTTAATGTAAGCCTATTTGTGACAATAAAGATTATTATTATTAAGATTATTACTATTGGGAGGAATTCCTTCAGCCAGAGGATGGTGAATCTGTGGAAATCTTTGCCGCAGAAGGCTGTGGAGGCCAAATCTCTGAGTGTCTTTAAGACAGAGATAGATAGGTTCTTGATTAATAAGGGGATCAGGGGTTATGGGGAGAAGGCAAGAAAATGGGTGAGAAACATATCAGCCATGATTAAATGGCGGAGCAGACTCGATGGGCTGAATGGCCCAATTCTTCTCCTATATCTTATGATCTTATCTCGTCGTAGGACAATCCCGCCATCCCAGGAATCAGTCTGGCAAACGTTCATTGCCCTCTGTCAATGGCAAATATATCCTTCTTTAGCTAAGGAGACCAAACGTTGTAGTGAGAGAACAGGCCATAATTTTTAAATGGCATGCCGATCTCCGAGGCCTCCCAAAAAATCACCTCCCCACCAGCCCAAATGCAATATGGGGGGGTTCCCCAGCGCCCCCACACCCACACTAGGCAATCCCAGCCCAATCGTGCGCATGCAAAAAATGCCAAACTGGCACTGCCCCTGCCAGTGCCACCTGGGCACCTTGACACCAAGGTGGCACTGCTAGGGTGCCAGGCTGGCACTGTCAGGGTGCCCAGCAGTGCCAGGGTACCACCCTGCACAATGGATATGCAGCTGGGGGCCTCACGTGTGCTGTTCTGTTTGTGGGGACCAGTACTAAACAACAATCACCCGAGGTCTCTGAGGCAAAGGGATTGAATCCCAAAGCCTCAGGTACCTTGAGAATCTGCACGTTAGAATAAGGCTTACTGCCTTGCTCTAATGTGCAGATTTGCAAAAACTGATTCGTTTTTATTCGTTCATGGGATGTGGGCCTCGCTGGCTGTGGTCAGCATTTATTGTCCACCCTGAGAGCATTTAAGAGTCAACCACATTGCTGTGGGTCTGGAGTCACATGTAGGCCAGACCAGGTGAGGATGACAGATCCTCTCTAAAGAACATTCGTGAACCAGATGGATTTTTACAATAATCGGCAATGATTTAGTGGCCACCTTTAGACTTCTTCCAGATTTATTTTATCAAATTCAAATGTCACTATCTGCCGTGGTGGGATTCGAACCCAGATCTTGGAATTCCTAGACCAGCGACAATACCACTGCCTCCCCCAATGTGGGCAGGATTCCCCTTGCAATATCTTGCGGGATTGCGCTGAATCTCTTGAGGCGTTGCAAGCCGGGTAGATCCCGGGAGCGAGGTCTCCCGGATTTCATTGGCCACTCTGCGACACGGCAAGCTGCTTTTCTGGCACAGCGTGGACGGAAGATTGTGCTCTTCATCTTCAACAGTGCAGCACACCCTCACTACTGCACTTCAATATAAGGCTAGATTGTGTGCTCACATCTCTGGCGTGGGAGGTACAACTCGAAGATGAGAGTGCTATCCATTGATCCATAGCTGGCACCAGAGCTAAAGGCCGGTAAATTAGATTGCGCTCAAATTTTGTGATTAGATGCCAACAACTCAAATGGTATAATTTGTTCTGACTTTATGTGAGTCCATCATGTGCTGATGAACCAAGCCATCCGATTATTTTTTTATGAACACAATGCCCTTTTAAACGCGGTTCTAGCTCTTGACAGCAGTAAATACCTCGCAATAATGTTAGACAAGTCTCAGTGAAGCATTGTGTGCATTGTACTCATAAAATTGTCAGAAAATGGCATTGCTTGATGCGATGGCTCCACCAGTTCACCAAACTCAGTATACTGCTGATTCTAATGTAAAACTCTATTTACTAACTCCATTTGGAAGGACTCCAAGAAGGCAGCTCACCAACACTTTCCCCAGGGATGGCCAACAAGTGCCAACCACGCCATCGACGCTTGCATCCATGGAAAGCAGAGGAAAAAAAAAATGTGTCTGTCCAACACGTCCATCTTGATGGCTTTCCATCACCATTCCCAGGTCAATTGGGAATTGTGCAGACTTTCCATTATCTAATTGGAAAGTGCTTGACCGTCAGTCAAACAGTGCTCCTTCCCTCATTTTCAAGAGTTTTATCATTAATGAGCGAAAATGATGAAAGCAAATTAAAGTTAAAAGCATTTTTTGTTTCAAAGGTCCCATGATTTTCCACTTGCGTTTGCTCTCGGCAGTGCCCCGGAGATTCAATCCCTGGAGATACCAAGCCAATCCTGGTGGGCTGAGGGCCCTAAACTCACTGGGTTGCAAAATGGCTGCCAGGTTTACCGAAAGATGTAATGAGGTACAAGTGCAGGTCAAGATTCCTCTACCATGATGCCCGTAACAAAGAGGGCGGCTGTAGGGGAACAAAGAAGGGTGATTTTATTAAACCTCCACCCTGCCTCACTGCAAAGCAAATTCAACTGTCTGCGTGAGACTAACATTTTGTTCATTTCACAATAGTTTTCCCGATGGGTGGTTGCTACGGTAACCATATTGAAGCCCTATGAGTCTCAGTGAGAAATGCAGCATGTGAATCAATATTAAAGCTTGTCGCACATGTAGAAATCTGTCACACCGAAAAGGCAAAAAGGTAACAATAGGGGGAAAAAGCCATTTAAAGAGAAACGCTCATCCCTACAGTTATTTTAATTTTTGCTTCAGCAGCTTCCTCTTTTGACCTTTCTGTGGGAGAGTTCGAGCAGCCACTGATTTATTGCTTCACCCAGATTACTGTCCTTTCCCTGTGAGCCTTGCTATTAAGCCACAGTGGGTGTTCGCCAGAAGGTACACTACCATAGTACTACCGTTACTGGACCCGTAATCCAGAGAATGTGAGTTCAAATTACATCACGACGGTTTGAAAATTTTAATCCAGTTTGAGAAAAAGCTGGAAATGCGAAGCTCTGGTCTGAATATGGGTGACCGGCTCCTGACCAGCTCCTCAGAAGCTCTTGCGAGGCTCATTATCTTTGTATATTTAAGTGTGCAGTTCAGATCACATAAACATGTTCGCGCTGGAGTTA
Source organism: Scyliorhinus torazame (assembly GCF_047496885.1). NCBI lineage: Eukaryota > Metazoa > Chordata > Chondrichthyes > Carcharhiniformes > Scyliorhinidae > Scyliorhinus > Scyliorhinus torazame. The sequence continues at coordinate 20,167,825 of NC_092718.1, read as the reverse complement.
CCCAAGGCAGGGGGGCCTAACGGACTCACCTCGGAGACCCCAAGCAGGCGCCACTAAGCACTAGTTTCCATAAACGCGGACCAGACATACCGGCACTTGGGGGGGGGGGGTCTCCCAAGTGATTCGGGCCCCTTGGGTTGTCGGGCTCTGGGCAGGGTGGTACCCTGGCACTCCCGATGCCACCTGGGCAACCTGTCAGTGCCACCCAGGTGCTACCCAGGCAGTGTCAAGGTGCCCAGATGGCACTGCCATGCTGGCAGGAGCACTGGCAGGATGGCAGTGCCCAGGTGATACCTTGACCATGTCGGGGATTGGGCCTGGGGTGCCCGCCCTTCTGAGGTTAGGTGTAGGGGCCTCGAGGACTCCCTAATTGGTCATTGGGTTGGTCCGGAGGCCAAAGTGGGGATCCAGAGATCTCTTCCTGCACTGGCGAGCTGAGCTCCTTCGTGCAGGAAATGAGCCTAAGTTCGGCCTTGGTGGGGCATTCCTCAGCGAGGCCCAAAAATGAAACAGAGTCCCGTTAAATAGCGGGGTCTTTCTTGGTGTTGCAAGCTCCGGGAAACACCCCGCTAAATGCGACCAAAACAGGACCTTGTTTAATTTCCATTAAATTGTGCCCAAGTGTGGCTTGACCAGGCAGAAACTCCCTTAGGCCCCAAAAAATGACTGAGGCCGCAATTTCCGCGCTGCATCCCACTGGGATCAGGGTGGAGCGCGGCCGGTAGAACCCGGGAGAGGCGTCCCCCGGCACTCCCGATGGCCATTATGTCTCAAATGTAACCAGAACTCGCAAGAGGTTGCGATCTGGGTCCCGCTCACAATGGGCAGGACCCAGTTTTGCATGGCTAAGTGAGTTTAAGAACACACTTAGCCACGCTGATGCTGGATGGAAGAACCCCAAAGCGCCAGGAACGATCCCGCTAATTCCGCACAGAAAGGAATTTTTATTTTGGTTCGATAGCGCCCTCAGGGTGATTGAGTAGCAGTGTGGACCTCACCCAAAAAGCCGGCAAGAAACACCCCGCCAAAACACCATACCAAAAATAAACAAAGCAATAATTATTGGAATAAAACCAACCATTCAACGTCCATGAAGAGAAGAGAATTAATGCTTCAGGTCGATGACCTTTCATCAGAACTGACAGTAATTGTGGCTTTTGTTTTGCTGAAGTTGAACAGTAATGTACATGGCAAATGCTTGAGATGCGATCAGTGGACAAATCCTCATCTACATCCACAATGAAAATCCCTGCTTTGTTTTAAGCACTGTCAACTTTGGTGGCAGATGCCTGCTGGCTGATAGGAGCTCTACAGCTCTTAGTTCTCAGGCTGAAAACCCTTACTTCAATTGAAGCAAACAAGTCCAAGCGTTTGTTTTTCACTGTCCCCATGTGGTCGACACTTCAAAGGTAACCGAGCTTGGTGCCTACACCCACGAGCTGCTGAATGGGACACTATATTAGTTTTGGAGCTGATCAAGGAGAAAAAGAGGGAAGAAAAACATAGATAGCAAAGCAGAGAAGGACGATGAAGTTCTTCGTCATTGCTGCGTGTATGCACAGCAGTTTAGAAAATCTATAACACCAAAACCCTCTTTAGGATGTATCAATCTACTGAAAAACAGCGCATCAGAGTTCAAACGTGATGCAGCAGACATCACATCAGAGGCATCACACACGCGACTGATGCAGAATAATCTAAATTGCTAAATGTTTCTGATCTGCGACCTGAGATTGCCGGGCGAGCTCCAATCCACGCCTTTGTGGGGCACCTATTCGACTTTAGAAGATGCTACGTAAATGCAAATTGCAGTTGTTGCACACAATCCACTGTTAAACTTCGATGAGCTGAACCCATATTTACTTCATGGCAAGCATAGGCTTTGTAGCCTTAGCACAGCAGAGTAATAATATATCGCACACTTTTTTGGGGGGAGCAGGGCAATGTGAAATATGTGACTGTATATAAAGCAGAATTATGCGGTCCCTTGTTGGTGGGATGAGGGGGCAGACAGGCTGGTAAAATAGTGACGATTCCCCCCCCCCCCCCCCCATGTTGGGACAGCTCACCAACCTGGTCCTATCGCTGGGGAATCTCCCCAGCAACCCGACAGGATGCGAAGTGGGCTGCCCACTCTAAAGAGGCCGACAGACAATTAGCGTAACTAAAGGCCCAATTATAAAACAAAAGCAAGAACGTGAAATAAAACCAAAATACGCTGCAAATACATAGCAGGTTTGGCAGCATATGTGGCAAGAGATTTTTCTCTCCATAAATGCTGCCAGACCTGCTGGGATTTTCCAGCATTTTCTGTTTTTAGCCTAATTATATCGGGATAGTTTAGGGTACGCTGGGATTTTGCCAGGGATAAAGCGATCCCCCTGTGTGTGGAAAGGCTGCTAGATTAATGCAGGTGGTCTCCCTGCGATGGCAACTCACCAAGGCTCCTTCCGTAGCACCTTCCAAACACATGGCTATGACCACCGAGAAGGACAAGGGCAGAAAATACATGGGAACCCCACCACCTGCAGATTCCCCTCCAAGCCACTCACCATCCTGACTCGGAAATATATCGCCATTCCATAACAGTCGTTGGGTCAAACCCTTGGAACTCCCTCCCTAACAGCACACTGGGTGTACCTCTACGACATGGACTGCAGTAGTTTGCCAAGGCAGCTCACCGCCACCTTCTCAAGGGCGATATGTGATGGGAAATAAATGCTGGCCTAGCCTGTGATGCTCGCATCCTTGAATAAATAAAAGCCTGGGTCCATTCCCCAGGGAGCAAACAATCCTCCAGAGGGGATCCTCTTTGACCCTGGGCCCCCTGAATGTGCCATCTTTTTTAAACTTACCCGTCCGAGTTCCCTGCCTCCCTCAAACAGTGTCTGCCTCTCCCAGTGGAGTTGCCGAGGTTTGAGAGTTGCCAGCCCTCTAAATGGACCGACAGAGCCGGGTGCCCTTCACTGGAAGGCGGGCCTGCAGATGGCCAATTAGGAGGCTACCTGTGGTCGATTTGACCAGGCTGTCTCACAGAGGAAGAAAGAAAGAAAGACAGTCACGCTGGCGGGATTCTCCGACCCCCCGCCAGTTCGAAGAATCGGCGGGGGGGGGGGCGGCGTGAATCCCGCCCAGCCGCTCCGACGCCGGCTGCCGAATTCTCCGGCGCCGGTTTCCGGGCGGGGGCGGGGATCACGCCGGTCCGGTCCGGGGCTGTTGGCAGCGCCCCCCCCCCGCCCCGGCAATTCTCCTGGCCCCGATGGGCCGAGCAGCCACACGTTCCTGGCCAGTCCCGCCAGCGTGAAATAGACACGGTCCATCCCGGCGGGACCTGGCTTGGAGGGCGGCTAGCGGAGTCCTCGGGAGGGAGGGGGGCGGGGGGGGGCGGGGGTGGGATCCGGCCCCAGGGTGGTTCCCCCACGGTGGCCTGGCCCGCAATCGCGGCCCACCGATCTGCGGGCGGGCCTGTGCCTTGGGGGCACGCTTTCCCTCCGTGCCGGCCTCTGTAGGGCTCCGCCATGGCCAAAACACGCCTCCGGTTCTGCGCATGCGCCAACTCGCTCCGGCCTACGGCAGCCCTTTAGCCAACCCCGCCGGCGCCGGCCCCCGGAAGTGCGGACGATTCCGCAACTTCCGGGCGTCCCGCGCCGGAGTGGTTCGCGCCGCTGTTGGCGCCGGCGTCGGGCCGTCCCACCAATTGCGGGAGAATCCCGGCCGCTAATTTCCTCCAAACAGGGAGGATTCTGGGCCCAATGAGCCTGTCTACAAAAAGATGTGTCAACAATCAGCCCATCACTAACCTGGGGATGTGCCAACCTGCATCTATGTGATGCTTTTACTGTGGGAAAACTGTTAGATTATTTGTTGTAGCTGCAAAGAGAAAGAATCAGAGGTGGGGCACACTTCGAGTTGGTATGACACAGCGCAGTGGGTTTATTTACAAGCTGCTGCTCAGACACGGTACAATGGTGGACTCCACAAAAGCCCGCGAAATGCTCTGATCATATCATTGCCTAACATGGGGATGATGGGCACTGGGTGGGGATGTTGTGCACTGGTTTAGGGATGGTGAGCATGGATTGGGGATGCTAGACACTGGATTGGGGATGTTGGACACTGGATTGGGGATGCTAGACACTGGATTGGGAATGTTGGACACTGGATTGAGGATGATGGGCACTGGATTGGGGATGATGGGCACTGGATTGGGGATGTTGGACACTGGATTGGGGATGTTGGACACTGGATAGGGGATGTTGGACACTGGATTGGGGATGTTGGACACTGGATTGGGGATGCTAGATACTGGATTGAGGATGGTGAGCACTGGATTGGGGATGATGGGCACTGGATTGGGGATGTTGGACACTGGATTGGGGATGGTGAGCACTGGGTAGGGATGTTGGACACTGGATTGGGAATGATGGGCACTGGATTGGGGATGTTGGACACTGGATTGGGGATGTTGGACACTGGATTGGGGATGTTGGACACTGGATTGGGGATGGTGAGCACTGGGTAGGGATGTTGGACACTGGCTTGGGAATGATGGGCACTGGATTGGGGATGTTGGACACTGGTTTGGGGATGTTGGACACTGGATTGGGGATGGTGAGCACTGGGTAGGGATGTTGGACACTGGATTGGGAATGATGGGCACTGGATTGGGGATGTTGGACACTGGATTGGGGATGTTGGACACTGGATTGAGGTTGTTGGACACTGGATTGGGGATGGTGAGCACTGGGTAAGGATGTTGGACACTGGATTGGGGATGCTGTATACTGGATTGAGGATGGTGAGCACTGGGTGGGGATGATGAACACTAGATTGAGGATGATGGGCACTGGATTGGGGATGGCCGACACTGGATTGGGGATGGTGGACACTGGATTGGGGATGTTGGACACTGGATTGGGGATGTTGGACACTGGATTGGGGATGGTGAGCACTGGGTGGGGATGTTGGACACTGGATTGGGGATGTTGGACACTGGATTGGGGATGTTGGACACTGGATTGGGGATGGCGGACACTGGATTGGGGATGGTGGACGCTGGGTGGGGATGGTGGTCACTGGATGGGCTGGTGAGCACTGGCTGGGGTTGATGGGCACTGGTTTGGGGATGGTGGGCACTGGATTGGGGACGATGGGGCAGCACGGTAGCACAGTGGATAGCACTACTGCCCCACAGCTCCAGGGTACCAGGTTCAATTCCGGCCTCGGGTGACTGTGCGGAGTTTGCACTTTCTCCCCGTGTCTGCGTGGGTTTCCTCAGGGTGCTCCGGTTTCCTTCCACTGTCCAAATAAGTGCAGGTTAGGTGGATTGGCCACGCTAAATTGTCGTTCGTGTCCAAAAGGTTAGGTCGGGTTGCAGGGCTAGGGTAGAGGTGTAGGCTTAAGTAGGGTGCTCTTTCCAAGGGCCGGTGCAGACTTGATGGGCTGAATGGCCTCCTTCTGCAATGTAAATTCTATGATTACGCCAGCCAATGGTGTTACTCTAACACATAACAAAAACAAATCTGCAAAATGCTTCAGGGAGATGTAGCCACAAAATGAACACCTGGACCTACATCAGCAGTGCCCGCCTCTTCCAGCAGGGCTGGTGCCCACTCAGGGCCTTAGGTACACCCCTTGACCCTTGCACCTATGGAGCCACCCTGCGGTGCCAAATTGCACAGGGCTCCAGGAGCAGCCTCTTCATTGGTCTGATATCATATTTGTCCCCAGTGACAGAGGCAGAGAGAGAGGAAGATGGCTGGCGGGAAAGCTGGGAAGGACTCGGGAAAAGCCAAGGCTAAAGCAGTTTCCCGATCTCAAAGAGCAGGGCTACAGTTTCCTGTAGGTCGTATTCACAGGCATTTGAAGACTCGTACCACTAGCCATGGGCGGGTGAGTGCTACAGCTGCAGTGTACAGTGCAGCCATCCTGGAGTATCTCACTGCTGAGGTGCTGGAGTTGGCAGGAAATGCATCAAAGGATCTGAAAGTAAAACGCATCACGCCACGTCACTTGCAGTTGGCTATCCGAGGTGATGAGGAGCTGGATTCGCTGATCAAGGTAACCATTGCTGGTGGTGGTGTGATTCCTCACATCCATAAGTCTCTGATTGGGAAGAAGGGACAGCAGAAAACTGCATAAAGCCCAGTTTTGAGCCCTACCCTCTTCCTCCCTACTGTCGTACTGTAATTTGGACAGAAGAAACCTGGGGATACTTGGCATATTTTTAAAAAAAAGAGTAGTTAAAATAAAATGGGAAGAGTTTTAGGAGGTGACTTTCGTGTTCACTATAATCTGAAAGACCTGTTTGTATGTACTACGGTTTGGACTTGTAGCTGTATGACAATATAACTAGAACATACAGCGGTTTGTCAACAATTAGGTTACTCAAGTGTGTTTTATACAATAAAACAATTCATAAAACCATTTAAAAAAATATATATATTTGTCCCCAGTGGAAGAACAATTTTAAAAGAGGTCAGAATCTTCCCACAATATCCAAACAGTATTGACCAGTGGTCTATAAATCAGGGCACTGTAGTATCCCCATTTACTCTACAATATACAATTCAGTACACCACCTCTATACAATTCCATGCAATGTCCGCCTTGGACACTTCTAACTTACTCACAAATAACACTAATGTTTATATAGTACTCCCCACTCATTTCATTCACTTGTCCAAATGGAAGTGTTTATTTTCCGTGTAGGACAGTACATCCTCTTTCTCGTTCGGAGTCCACATCAGTACACACTGGCAGCATATGGCGAAATGTGGTTTTGTTAACACATCAAAGACCTGTTTCTCTGCTGACAGTTTGTCACATCACTCCAGACACTCCTGTGATGCTTCTCCACCATAGCAAACAGCACGCCATGATTTACACTTCACTGTCTGGACCACGTTGAGCTGAAAACACTTTGATGGACAGAGAAGGAAAGAAAGCCCTCCAAGAGGAAAACAAACTTTGGATTCAAAATGAACTTCACAATGATAAAAGTAGACGATGAAAGCCAGTCAGCCTCTTTAGATTGTCCTTCTATCGAACCTCTTCACTCACTCCAACCATCCCATCATCTGAAGACCCTAAACAGACTCCAGAGTTTTTGCTTGAATTACGCAACCCGTGAGGAGCGATTCAGCCACTGTTCACGAGGAAGTGAAAAAAGTGCTTCCCTCCAACACTCAAAACTTCGTAATCATAATGGTCCCAATACAATTAAAACTACAAATGCTATTGGGTCTCCACCTTGTACACTCCATATTGTTGTTGTTAGTCAGCAAATTACCTATTTGATTCATCAGGAAGGGGACTTGTTCAGAAATCCAAAGCCATAGGACCATAAGACCATTAGACATAGGAGCAGAATTAAGCCACTCGGCCCATCGAGTCCGCTCCGCCATTCAATCATGGCTGATACTTTTCTCATCCCCATTCTCCCACCTTCTGTTCATAACCTCTGCTCCCCTTATTAATCAAGAACCTATCTATCTCTGTCTCAAAGCCACTCAGTGATTTGGCCTCCACAGCCTTCTGCGGTGATGAGTTCCACAGATTCACCACCCTCTGGCTGAAGAAATTCCCCCTCATCTCTGTTTTGAAGGATCATCCCTTTAGTCTGAGATTGTGCCCTCTGCCTCTAGTTTTTCTTGCTAGTGGAAACATCCTCTCCACGTCCACTCTTTGCAAGCCCCGCAGTATCCTGAAAGTTTCAATAAGATCCCCCCTCATCCTTCTAAACTCCAACAAGTACTGACCCAGAGTCCTCAACCGTTCCTCAGACAACAAGCTCTTCATTCCAGGGATCATTCTTGTGAACCTCCTCTGGACCCTTTCCAAGGCCAGCACATCCTTCCTTAGATACAGGGCCCAAAACTGCTCACAATACTCCAAACGGAGTAAGCCAAATTGAGGATCGCTCAACTTCAAATGGTTAAAAAATGGAGTGTTTACATTTTGGACGCATGAGGCAGCGCACGGCGCTCACAGTCAATGATGTGAGCAATCACCACGCACCTCACTTCAATCACCCTTGTTTTACGTGTGAATCACTTCAGTCAGACTGGTAGGAAAAAAATTACACAGATGGAAATTAGCCAAATGTAGCGACCCTGTTCATGGGAAATAGTCAACAAAATGTCTTGTGTGCCACAACTCAGTACGCTAATGGGCTGCCCACCAATGGTCTGGAGTCACATGTAAGCCAGACAGATTTCCTCCCCAGAAAGACATTAGTGAATCAGATGGATTTTTACAACAATCCCTTAGCTTTTTGATCATTATTAATGAGACCGGCATTTTATTCCAAATTTATTAATTAATTGAATTTAATTTCTCCAGCTGTCATGGTGGGGATTTGAACTCTTGTCTCCAGAGTATGTTACGGCCATGTGAGGTGGGGTGAAATGACTCCCATACACGCCCACTCCAGGTCTGACCGTAACGTTTCTCTTTATGAATTTAGAGGGTTGCGAAGAAATAGTCCGACTGGTTTTCTTAGGTTAAACAAAGAAGTAAGCAGCTAAATTGCAACCACCATTCATATGTCTTATGTATTGTCCTGAGCCCACACACATGCTTGTACAGATGTCAGAATAGGAGGATAAGCTTTAGGATTTTTACAGTTCATGAGGAAGATGAATCAAAGAAGTTTACAGTTAACTCTTCTTTGGCTGGTCTCACTGGAGTAGTTCCATGCTGCGGCCATTTTTTGCAGTAGTTGTATGGAGATGATTTCCATGTTTTATTTGCAACAGATCTCGGTTTGCAGTAGATTTCTCTTCTCAGGATGGTTACTTTGCAAATCCGGGCACATTACGTCCAAGAATGAGAGAGAAAGCCCAAGCAGCTTTTGTAGCCTGTTTCAGTATGGCATTCTTATCTCTCCCTGCTTGGTAAACCAGACTCTTAAGGTAGCCCACTGGCTGTATATTCAAGAGAAATTTGATTTGTTTATGTCTGCTGAAATCATTGTTTTGGAACAGGCAATTGCATTTTGATGTCTTTGCTCAAAAACAGTCTCAAGGTTTCAGGATAATGTAAATCACAGGATCTGATTTGATTTGATTTGATTTATTGTCACATGTGCTGAAGTACAGTGAAAAGTATTTTTCTGCGGCTGAGGGAACGTACACAGTACATACATAGCAGACAAAAAGAATAATCAACAGAGAACATTGACAAATGGTACATCGACAAACAGTGATTGGTTACAGTGCGGAACAAGGGGCCAAGCTAAGCAAATATATGAGCTAGAGCAGCTGAGGGCATCGTGAATAGTGTTCTTATATGGAACCGATCAGTCCAAGGGGGAGTCGTTGAGGAGTCTGGTAGCTGTGGGGAAGAAGCTGTTCCTATGTCTGGATGTGAGGGTCTTCAGACTTCTGTATCTTCTGTCTAATGGAAGGGTCTGGAAGAAGGCAATGTCTGGGTGGGAGGGGTCGCTGATAATGCTGTCTGCCTTCCTGAGGCAGCGGGAGGTGTACACAGAATCAATGTGGGGGTGGCAAGCTTGCGTGATGCATTGGGCTGAGTTCACCACACTCTGCAGTTTCTTGCGATCTTGGACCGAGCGGTTGCCATACCAGGCTGTGATGCAGCCGGGTAGGATGCTCTCTATTGCACATCTGTAGAAGTTTGTGAGAATTTGGGAGATGGTAATTTTCCCTGACCCAGGGTGGAATCCAAGCTGTGTTTTGTAGCTTTCTGTCAGTCTGCATTATCTTTTTGTGGGTTTCATGTTTTCTTATTACATCTAGCAGCCAGAAAAGAAAAATTAGTAATTGTATTTTTTAAATAAAAAACCCTCTCCTTGTAACAGGCATGAAACCAGGCCTCTGGATTACTGGATTAATGGATAACATCACCATTATACTCCCGTACCCCTGAGTTATGCAGTGAGATAAACAATTTTGGTTATTCGTTCAACTGAGAGGGGGAACAAGTTTAAAATAAATCGCTTACATTTATATTACACCTTTAACATTGTAAAATATCCCCGGAACAAATCCGGGGAGAATTGATGCCTCATCAAAGAAGTGGTCATTCAGACATGGGAACCACATGCTTGGTCAAAGAGGTGAGTTTTAAGCAGCACCTTAAAGGAGGGGAAAAAGGTGGAGAGACGGAGAACTTAGGGGCGAGCTGGCTGCAGGCATAACCACCAATAACAGAGCGAAGGATGTGAGGGATGGACAAGAAGCCAAGGATCCCAGGTGTGCTGGGTTAGCTTGCATCCAATTGTGGTTGTGGTCAGGGTCCTATAATGGAGACTGAGTTAAGAAAGAAAAACTTAGTTACAGTTCTCAAAGTTCTTAGGAATATAGAAAGTCAGAGAGATCTGGGCGTGCAGGTCCACAGATCTTTGAAAATGGTAACACAAGTGGACAAGGTCATCAAGAAAGCATACGGAATGCTTGCCTTCATTGGACGGGGCATCGAGTGTAAAACTGGCAAGTGATGCTACATTTGTAGAGAACCTTGGTAAGGCCGCACTTGGAATATTGCGCACATTTCTGGTCGCCACACTACCAGAAGGATGTGGAGGCTTTGGAGAGGGTGCAGAGGAGGTTTACCAGGATGTTGCCTGGTCTGGAGGGTGTTAGCTATGCGGAGAGGCTGAATGGACTCGGACTGTTTTCATTAGAAAGACGGAGGTTGTGGGGTGACCTGTTAGAGGTCTACAAAATGAGAAGGGCATGGATAGAGTGGCTGGGTAGGCACTCTTTCACAGGGTGGAGGGGGCAGTCACCAGGGGGCATAGGTTTAAGGACCGTGGGGCAAAGTTTAGAGGAGATTTGCGAGGCATGTTTTTTTTTACGCAGAGGGTGGTGAGTGCCTGGAACGCGTTGCCAGGGAAGGTTGTGGAAGTAGACACATTAACGCCGTTCAAAAGGCATCTTGACAAACACATGAATCGGATGGATTTAGAGGTATATGGCACAAGGAAGTGCTGAGGGTTTTGGCCAAGGTTGGCATCATGACCGGTACAGGCTTGGAGGGCCGAAGATCCTGTTCCTGTGCTGTATTGTTCTTTGTTGATCTGATTACTAACCAGTGCATATAAACCAAGTTCAGACTCTGCTGTGATGTTTATGGAGATGACTAACAACCACTGCTCGCTGTTAAAACAGAGGGATGGACATAGGGGAGCAGGGATAGGCCATTCGGCCCTCGGGCCTGCTCCACAAAAACATATTCATTGCCCCAACTTAGATCATCCAACCGACTACAGACACGGCATCAAACTGGAACCTTCCTGGTCTGTCGGATTCAGTCATTGGGTACAGACGATGAAATAGTAAATGCGTTCTTTCCTTCATCCAAAGCCATTTGGTAGAATTGTACGTTGACCAAGCGGGCGTATGCCCGACCAGGAAGACCGTTAAGCGCACGTGGGATGACATTGGGCGCGCCAGTTCCGATTGCCGGTTGTGCACACCAAGCATTAAATTCTACCCATTGTGTTTGGTCGTTATTTTGATCGACTGGAACTTGCGGACAATATGACATTCCTGAAAGTTCAATGCATTCTGTCAATGTACAAAGGAAATGAAGAGTGGTCATATCAATGAGAGATTTGCACCTTTGGCTTACATCAGATTTAAAACACTTATTGACATTTCATTAACGTAAAACGATCCGGAGGGAATAAATTAATAGAGTTCTTGACCAATATAAATAATTTATTTCAAATCGACATAATGACAGTTTCCCGTCATAGAAACCTTTAATTTCAATGATTTTACAGGATAGTGGCTAAACCAGGAACTTAACTCCAACCGCAGAATGCCTATTCCCCGACTGCGCCACTGTGTATTTTTCCATTTCTTGCCATAGTTAACTTTATGGGAGAGTTGAGATTGACAATTTAATGCTATTGGGTCTGCGCACATGAGGAAAGGGATCGTCTCCAATTTCATAGTCAATGGAAATAAAAATGAGGAGAGATGTAAAACTGGCTGCTGACCGGCTAACATCTGGTTCACATTATCGCACAAGATCGAGATCCACCCCTAGGATTCATGGATCACTGCGGCAACACACCAAGACTCCTCTGACAGCACCTTCCAAACCCACGGCAGCTAACTTCTCGAAGGACGAGGGCAGTGTCATGATATTCAAACACACACATCATGATGGACACACTAACAGGCAAATCAGAGTACACAACACCACAACCAATCACAGACAAGAACACCAACCACATAAAAAGCACGAGCACGACACCTGGTGGTCAGTAGGTCTGGGGAGAAGGGAACAAGAAAGAGCTGTTAAAACATCACAAGCAGGAAACCCCCACGTGCAGAGTGCAAAGACCAAACTGTAAATAGTAAGTTTAAATAAAGTAGCGTTGTACCATATGCAACCGTGTTGGCTCATCTGTGTGTCAGAACACCCAACACCACATGGTACAGGAGTGGATCGATACCTGCCTACTAACCTGCCATTCTGGACATGGACCACACCGGCAAACCGCAGCCGATGCAAGTCGCGGGGAACCTAGGTACCAACTGGAAGCTCTACAGGCAGCGATTTGACCTGTACATCCGTGCCACCGAAAAACAGAATGTCTCGGATGACACGAAGATTGCAATGCTCCTCTTCTACGCAGGTCCGCACGCCACCGACGTCTTCAACTCACTGGTGTTCGAAGAAGGCGAAAACCAAGCCAAATATGACACGGTCATCCTCAAACTGGACCAGCACTTTCAAGTTGAAGTAAATGAAAGTTTTGAAAGATACCTCTTTCAGCAACGCCTGCAAGGTAAGGAGGAGCTTTTTCAACCCTTTTTGACGCACCTCCGGATTCTAGCGCAGTCCTGCGGTTACGGCACCACCACAGAGTCCATGATCAGGGACCAGATTGTTTTTGGCGTTGCCTCTAGTGGCCTACGCCAGCAGCTTCTTAAAATGAAAAGCCTCACCTTAGCGTCTGCTGTGGAAGCCTGTGTCCTCCACGAAAATGCTACCTGCCGTTTTGCCCGATTTCAGGCGTCCGAGCTGGCACGGAGGGGGTCCCCAGCCGTCGAATCGGCAAGCCAGGCCGCCCACGACGTCGAACGCATCCAGGCCGTCGATTACTTCCCGACCCACGGCCCGGACGACAGCGGCCGCTTCCCGCGCTTTTCGCGGTCTCCCGCGCAGGTGCGCGCCAAAAATAACGGCCACAACGAGGGACGCACTGCGCAGGCGCGCCCACCGCAAGATCGCACTGCGCATGCGCAGTGGCGCAACGAACGCCGTGACGTCATGACGTGCGGCAATTGTGGAGCTCTACATTTAAAAGGGCAATGTCCTGCCAAAAAAACCGACAGTGCCACAGATGTGGCACGATGGGCCACTACGCAGCCCACTGTCGTTCGGCTCAACCCATGGATCCGGCGCATCCTCGACAACCTCGCAGACAAGTCAGGACCGTCCAGCCCACGCATCAAGACTTCCAGTTAAGTGATGCAGATGACCAGGATGCCTTCCGAGTTTCCGTCATTGATGTCAACAAGGTCAATGCCATCAATCCAGCCGATGAGTGGTGTGCCACCCTGACGGTCAACCGATCGCGCGTCGCCTTCCGTCTGGACACCGGCGCATCCGCCAACCTGATTGCTTACTCTGCAGTCCAGGCCATGAAGGTCAAACCACCCATCACGCCATCCCGGCTCAAGATGGTTGACTATAACGGGAACGTCATCCCGTCCATAGGATCTTGCCAGCTACAGGTGACTCACAAGAGGTACACGGCCACACTCCCCTTCGAAGTTGTCGGCTCATCAAAGGACTCGTTACTGGGCGCACAGGCGTGTAAGGTCCTTCACCTGGTACAGCGCATTATGTCTCTCTCTCCAGATGAGATATCCGACTTCCCGGATGCTGAGTTCCACGCAAATCTCCATTCCCTCCTTGCTCACAACCAGGAGGTTTTTGAAGGCATGGGGACATTGCCATACACGTACAAGATTCGACTCAGACCGGACGCCATCCCTGTCGTTCACGCACCTCGCAGGGTTCCTGCGCCACTCAAAGACCGCCTCAAGGCACAACTGCAGATTCTTCAGGACCAAGGGGTCCTATCCAGGGTCACGGAGCCCACGCCATGGGTCAGCTCCATGGTCTGTGTAAAGAAGCCCTCTGGCGAGCTCCGTATATGTATAGATCCAAAAGATCTGAATAACAACCTCATGCGGGAACACTATCCCATCCCGAAACGAGAAGACCTCACCAGCGAGATGGCGCGAGCCAAAATATTCACTAAATTGGATGCGTCCAAAGGATTCTGGCAGATCCAACTGGACCCGGCCAGCCGAAGACTATGCACATTCAACACCCCTTTTGGCAGATTCTGCTACAACCGGATGCCATTCGGCATCATTTCGGCATCTGAAGTTTTCCACCGCATTATGGAGCAGATGATGGAAGGCATCGAAGGGGTACGTGTATATGTGGACGATATCATCATTTGGTCCACCACTCCGCAGGAACACATGCATCGTCTACGACGTGTCTTTACCCGCATACGACAAAATGGCCTGCGTCTCAACCGTGCGAAGTGTGCCTTCGGCCAGACGGAGCTGAAATTCCTCGGGGACCACATCTCAAGGTCAGGGGTCCGTCCCGATGCAGACAAGGTTAGCGCCATCACAGCCATGCCACGACCGGCTGACAAGAAGGCTGTCTTAAGATTCCTGGGCATGGTCAACTTCCTTGGGAAGTTCATTCCCAACCTGGCTTCTCATACAACAAATATGCGCCATCTCGTAAAAAAATCGACAGAATTCAACTGGCACCAATCGCATCAGCGGGAATGGGAGGAGCTCAAGCACAAACTGGTCACGGCACCAGTGCTGGCCTTCTTTGACACGACTCGCCCTACAAAGATCTCAACAGACGCCAGCCAATCTGGTATTGGAGCGTTACTCCTGCAAAAAGACAGCACGTCGTCATGGGCCCCGGTTGCATATGCCTCACGAGCCATGACCCCTACCGAACAGCGCTACGCGCAAATCGAAAAAGAATGCCTGGGCTTGTTAACTGGACTGGACAAGTTCCACGACTATGTGTATGGCCTGCCACGATTTACGGTCGAAACTGACCACCGCCCCCTGGTCAACATCATTAACAAAGACCTGAACGACATGACTCCTCGCCTCCAGCGCATCTTACTTAAACTCAGGAGGTACGATTTTGAACTGATCTACACTCCGGGGAAGGAGCTCATCGTGGCGGACACTCTTTCCCGAGCAGTGAGCACACCACCAGATGCGGAGGGGTTCGTGCGTCAAATTGAGGCACACGTAACTCTGACAGCAGCAAATCTGCCAGCTGATGATCCTAGTCTGGCCCACATACGCGCAGAGACGGCGACTGACCCCCTTCTGCAGCGAGTGATGCGCCACATGACGGAAGGGTGGCTAAAAGGGCAGTGCCCCCAGTTTTATAATGTGCGAGATGATCTCACCAACATAGACGGGGTCCTTATGAAATCACACAGGATCGTTATTCCGCACAGCGTGCGCCAGATGATTCTTCATCAACTACACGAAGGCCACTTGGGCGTCGAAAAATGCAGACGAAGGGCCCGGGAGGCGGTATATTGGCCGGGTATTAATGAAGACATAGCCAACATGGTGCTCAACTGCACAACCTGTCAGAGGTTTCAGCCGGCGCAACCTCCGGAAACACTTCTACCACACGAGATGGTGACGTCCCCCTGGGCGAAGGTGGGTGTTGACCTATTTCACGCGCTCGGCAGAGATTACATTGTTATTATAGACTACTTCTCAAACTACCCAGAAGTCATGCCTCTCCATGATCTGACGTCGTCCGCAGTCATTGGGGCCTGCAAGGAAACATTTGCTCGCTATGGCATTCCAAGGACTGTCATGTCAGACAATGGACCTTGTTTTGCCAGCCGTGAATGGTCGTCCTTTGCCGCAGCATATGGTTTCACTCATGTGACATCCAGCCCTCTGCATCCACA
This sequence comes from Scyliorhinus torazame, assembly GCF_047496885.1. Taxonomy (NCBI): domain Eukaryota; kingdom Metazoa; phylum Chordata; class Chondrichthyes; order Carcharhiniformes; family Scyliorhinidae; genus Scyliorhinus; species Scyliorhinus torazame. Next base: position 20,151,846 of record NC_092718.1, on the reverse strand, counting down.
ATCGAACGGGAAGGCTGAAAAGGGTGTCCACATCGCCAAGCGGCTCCTGTGCAAGGCGGCTGCTGCCGGACCGGACTTTAACCTTGCCTTGCTGGCCTATCGATCGGCCCCGCTATCCACGGGTCTCTCGCCAGCGCAGCTACTAATGGGTCGCTCCCTCAGGACGACGGTACCTTCCATCCTGGCACCAACAACAGACCATGAGGCGGTTCTTCGGAACATGCAACTGCAGCGTGATCGCCAGAAAAGTCGGTACGACACACGAGCGACGGACCTGCCCCCCCTGTCCTCCGGAGACAAAGTACGCGTCCATCAACCGTATGGTGGCTGGTCAGCACCGGCCGAAGTCCTCCGACAAGTGGCTCCCCGCTCGTTCCTGGTTCGCATGCCGGATGGTTCCGTGCGTCGCCGCAATCGGCGCGCCCTTCGCCGACTTCCACGCTCACAGCCACACAGTACGCACACGCCAGATCCTCAACAGGCTTCCGAGGATGACTTTGTGGAGCTGCCGCACATCACGCCCTTTCCATCGCCACCCATGGCCATGCCTGCACAGCAGCCGGTGGTTCTTGATCCACCCTTGAGGCGGTCAACCCGAACTCGTCGCAAGCCCATTAGACTGGACTTATAATACCGTTCATATGTTTAACAAGTTGCACAATTTTACATGATAACCTGTTGTTGTTTATCGTTCCAGATGTCGTCTGACTGGACAACTGTTCAAGTTTTTTTTTCTTCTTCTCTCGTTCGCATTTATGTTATGTTATGGTACAACTTGGTTCATGTGACGCACCCGACATCGCCCCATGTACATAGTTCCGTCATATGCACATGCTGCACACGACACACACACACTCTTAGATGCACTCACGACACGATCATATTTATTACCACGTAGGCACATATCTTTGTAAAAAGGGGGGATGTCATGATATTCAAACACACACATCATGATGGACACACTAACAGGCAAATCAGAGTACACAACACCACAACCAATCACAGACAAGAACACCAACCACATAAAAAGCACGAGCACGACACCTGGTGGTCAGTAGGTCTGGGGAGAAGGGAACAAGAAAGAGCTGTTAAAACATCACAAGCAGGAAACCCCCACGTGCAGAGTGCAAAGACCAAACTGTAAATAGTAAGTTTAAATAAAGTAGCGTTGTACCATATGCAACCGTGTTGGCTCATCTGTGTGTCAGAACACCCAACACCACAGGCAGCAGACACATGGGAACACCATCACCTGGAAGTTCCCCTCCAAGTCACTCACCATCCAGATTTGGAAATAATGGGTGGGATTCTCTCAGCCCGGGGCCAGGCGCCAATCCCCGCAACCGGCGCGAATCGTGCCACGCCGCCCCGACGCCGGGACGCGATTCCCTGCAGAGCAGAGAATCGGCGCCATTGGCGCGGGCGTGGTCGGCGTGGCGCCGGTCGTGGGCCGCTCTAAACGACCCCCCCCCGCCGATTCTCAGCCCGGGATGGTCCGACCCCAGGGGTCTCCGTTGCGACCTGGCCTGCGATCGGGGCCCACCGATTGGCGGGCCGGCCTCTTGGGCTGGGGGCCTCTTTTCTTCCGCGCCGGTCCCTGTAGCCCTACGCCATGCTGCGTCGGGGCCGGCACGGAGAAGGGAGGCACTGCGCATGCGCACATTGGCGCTTTGCCACGGCCCCCTGTAGAGGCCAGAATTGCTGATCCTGAGGCCATGTTGACACCATCAGGAAACGCGATGGCATTTCCGACGGCGTCAACATTTAGCCTCAGGATCAGAGAATCCCGCCCAATATCGGCCTTTCCTTCACTGTCGCTGGATCAAAATCCTGGAACTCTCTCCTTAACAGCATTGTGGGTGTACCTACACCATATGGAATGCAGCAGTTCAAGAAGGCAGCTCTCCGCCACCTTCTCAAGGGTAATTAAAGATGGGCAATAAGAGATGGCCAATAAGTGCTGGTCTAGCCAGTGACGTCCACATCAGCACCAGAAAAAGAATGGGCATATGTCAAAGTACAGAAGTGATTGGTGCTTATGGAGCCATGTCCCATCATGTGTTAGCACTGACTAGTAGGGGAAAGGGCTGCTACAAAAATAGCCACACAATAACAGAAAGATGTGATGTGGCCTGACAATTTTATTCTATACATTCACACACTGTTTGCAGGGAAAGCATAAATTTTCAATTCAGCCCTGGGCCATTGGTGCTTTATTCTCTCTCATCACTGTTAGGATTGACAGGTGAAATAATTTTTTGCTCGGCAGGTATTACCTTATGGGCAAAGATACATCATCTCATTGCTCTTTCACACAGAGAGATGAGTTCTGAAGCACTGATGTAGCCTTTCATTGCAATGTAGGCTTGTCTCACTGCTGGCAGCAGTTTACTGAAGGAATGGTGTGGGGAGAGAGAGGGAAGAAAACAGTGGAAGTGAGAGAAGGAGAGAGAGATGGAGAGAGTAGAAAACAGAATGTGAGACAGGGAGGGAAACGGAGAGATGGAGGAATAGAAAGGATGAGACACAGAGAGTAGGAGAGAGAGAGAGAGGGTAATAATCGTTATTGTCACAAGTAGGCTTACATTAACACTGCAATGAAGTTACTGTGGAAAGCCCCCAGTCGCCACATTCCGACGCCTGTTCGGGTGCACAGAGGGAGAATTCAGAATGTCCAAATTACCGAACAGCACGTCTTTCTGGACGTGTGGGAGGAAACCGGAGCACCCGGAGGAAACCCACGCAGACACGGGGAGAACGTGCAGACTCCGCGTGACCCAAGCCGGGAATCGAACCTGGAACCCTGGAGCTGTGAAGCCATAGTGCTAACCACTATGCTACCGTGCATACCGGGAGATGAGAAAAGCAGGTAGCAACCGAGAGAACAATAATAACAGTAATAACATTGTACAAGAGATTACAATATTAACTCAGCTAACATCACAGTTTGGTGACTGGTACCTCAATTATACTTCTTAACATAGTCAGTAACATGGTTAAGTGCGAATAACATATGTAAAATAGAAAGGGCGTGATCGAACGGCCATGCTGCGCCCGAAAGCACTGCGTCGGGGTGCAAAGTGACCGTTAGAAACCGGGTGACCCTGCTCCTGGGATCTACCTGGCTTGCACCCCCTTGCGTGAACTGGTCTGCACAAACGGGGACCAGACGTAATGGCACTCCCGGGGTCTCCCAGTGGAGCGGAGGCCTCCAAGAGCATGCCCTTTGGGCAGGGTGGTGCCCTGGCACTGCTGGTGCCAACTGGGCACCCTGGCACTGCCAACCTGGGTGCCAGCCTCGCACAGCCAAGGTGTCCAGGTGGAACTGCCAGCTGGCAGGAGCACTGCCAAGCTGACATTTTTCACATGGCGGCGATGGGGCCAGGCGTGCCCTGTGCGGATGTTGGGGCGGAGGGTGTGTGGATGAGCAGAGGGCAGCTGAGCACATCCTCCCTAATGTTCCCAGCAGAGATCTGGGTCTGGAGGCTCCTGATGTGGCCGGGAGTGAGTGTGCAGAGCACGTTTGCCAGCACAACTGGCTCGCTGGATGGCACAGTGAGAGAAGGAGGGCCAGTCATGGTCAGGGTGGGGGAGGCTTTGGGGATTTGAGGGCACCACGATGGAAGCCCTGATAGATTGTGGGTCTCTCTCCGACTCCAATTCCTTCCAGATAAATCTAGGTGTGAATCCTGTGGGGGCTGCCCTCGCTGTGCCAGGCTGGCAGACACTGTAGAAGGCAGCAGCGACAAGCCTGCTGGAGACGGCACCCCATGTGCAGGGGACCACTGCACACCCTGAAGACCCGGCCGCGCCACAGGCTGGGGAGGGAGTCAGAGGTGGAGGCCAGTGGCGGCTCAGGTGTACTGGCGTCGTTCGTCGCTCCTTTGGGTCACAGACACCATAGGCCGCTGCAGGCTGCGTCTCAGCAGAGAGACAGCATTGGCACCTGTGCCAAGTCCTCATCGACATGGCACCCCATGAAGGAGGAGGACACCTGCTCCCAGTGGCCTTGAAGGTCAATGCAGCTCTCATATTCTATGGCATCGGGTCATTTTGGGCTTGTGCGGGGGCTTGTGTGGCACATCCCAATCTTCCATCCACAAGTGCATCCAGGAATTGAAGGATGCCCAGTATGGCCGGGCATCAGACTATATCAATTTCATCCTGGACCAGACCACCAAGATGCCCGGGATGCAGGATTTGCCACCACTTAAGACCCGGGCGTCATGCGCCACGTTTTGCACTGCGGTCGCCACCCGAGCAGTGTTGGCCTCGGTGCCACGCAGTGTTGGCATCATCTCCTGCACCTGAAGCATTTGGGACTCCTCCATTCGGCCTTGCAGTTGTTGGAATGTCGCCAAAGCCCCTCCTGAATCTCACGGCTGTGTCCTAGCATCCGCATCAGCCCTGGGAGAACCCTGCCCAGAGGTTTGGCACCTGGCTGGGACCCAGCTGTGTCCTCGGATCCAGCAGACCTCCGACTGCTGTCTCCCTTCGACATTCCTGCCCCCACCTGATGTGCGTCAGCAACTGTGTGGTGCTCACCGGATTGTGCCCCACGCAGCCTGTCCCCTCATGCCGCCCACTGAGGTGTGCGTCTCTGTGCTGTGGAAGGTAGGGCTGACAGCTGTGACACCTCAGTGGTGGTCTCCTGGGAGCTCTCCTCTTCCTTGGGTGGCGGTGGGTTCGACTCCGGATGGCCCTGCCCCATCAGATGGTGATCCTGTGAGACAGTGGACATGAGGTCAATGAGAAGGAAGGATGATTTTGTCTGACATGAACAACTCACTTCAGACATGTCATCTGGCTGAAGAGGCAGTGGATCCTCACCTCTCTGGAACATGCCAACCTCACTGACGGTGACTGCTCTCTCCTCGGGCAGCCTCGCGATTTCCAGGGAGTGAGGATTCGAATCGCTGCTACTGTGCAGCACCCCCCCCCCCCCCCCCCCCCCCCCCCCCCAGTCCTCCTGGTCACGCTGCCCGCACTGACAGCCGCTGCCACTGCCTCCAAAGCAATATTGGTGACCCTGCTGCTGGTCCTCCGAGCCACTCGGGGGAATAGGATGCCCAGTCTCTCATTCACAGCATCGGGAAGCCACTCCAGATCAGCTTCCCCAAAGAGTGAGGAGGTCTGTGCGCTGCCATGCTTTCATGTTTACTGGGAATGAGTGGTGAGGGAATATTTAAAAGCAGCCCCCCCCCCCTGTTAGTGGCGAGACACTTGAGATGCGATTCTGATGAATCAGATAGCGAGACAGCCAGTAATGCCGTTAAATGGGGCCGCGATCTCGCCAACACACCCATCGAGAAACACCCTGCTAATCATGCCCAAAATCACACTCAGAAATGTTTCCGTTAAACCGCATCCTGTATGTCAAACATATCTTGGCACTTTTCCGTTTATTGTGGGATATCTTCTCCTGTGCAAACGAAGAGGGGCATTGCGTCACCTGTACAAAACTCTGGTGTGGCCGCATTTGGAGTATTGCGTGCAATTCTGGTCGCCGCGTTATAGGAAGGATGTGGAAGCATTGGAAAGGGTGCAGAGGAGATTTACCAGAATGTTGCCTGGTATGGAGGGAATATCTTAAGAGGAAAGGCTGAGGGACCTGAGGCTGTTTTCGTTAGAGAGAAGAAGGATAAGAGGTGACTTAATTGAGGCATACAAGATGATCAGAGGATTGGATAGGGTGGACAGTGAGAGCCTTTTTCCTCGGATGGTGATGTCTAGCACGAGGGGACATAGCTTTAAATTGAGGGGAGATAGATATAGGACAGATGTCAGAGGTAGGTTCTTTACTCAGAGAGTAGTAAGGGCGTAGAATGCCCTGCCTGCAACAGTCGTGGACTCGCCAACACTAAGGGCATACAAATGGTCATTGGATAGACATATGGACGATAAGGTAATAGTGTAGATGGGATTTAGAGTGGTTTCAAAAGTCGGGGCAACATCGAGGGCCGAAGGGCCTGTACTGCGCTGTAATGTTCTATGTTCTATTGCGAATCGCATGTTTGATGGGTCAGGAGGATCTATAACAGTTGGCATGTGTGGGCACCATACCTGGACATGAAGGGATTGGGCTAGGGGGTGCCAGTGTGTTCTGAGGAACAAGCATGAAGATTGGATGTGGGGAGTGTGTGAGCTGTCAGCCAGTGATGGGGGTGGGGAGGGGGCATGTTGGGAATTTGAGGGGTGGTAGGCGGAACTGATGCCCGGAGAGAGGTGGTAACTGACTCTTGCAGCTCGGTGGAGATCGTTGGTCTTCTTCCTTCACTGGATCGCGGTCCTCCTGGTCTCGCTGCCCACACTGACAGCCGCTGCCACTGCCTCCCATGTGGCATTGCTGACCCTGCTGCTAGTTCTCTGACCCCCTCGGGGGAACAGGGCGCCCTGCCTTTCGCCACAGCGTCGAGAAGCCTTGTGAGGTCAGCACTCCCAAAGCGAGGAATAGGTCTGCCCGTTGTCATGCTTGTGTGCTGACTGGGAGTGAGTGGTGAGGGAGTGTTTAAAAGCAGCTCCCCCTTGTTTGCGGCGAGCAGCTGAGGCGCGAACCAGGCGAATCAGACGGTGAGGGAGCCAGTAATGTTGAGAATCCCGTGGGGGCTCATTTTTGGCACTAAGTGCCGTTGAATAAGAGCCGCGATCTCACCAATGCGGCCCCTGAGAAATTCCCTGCCAAATGTGCCCAAAACCGGGCTTTAACTTTGGTCCATTGAATCGTGCCCAAGAGCATTATAATCTGCCTTGGCGTGTCATTGAGAGGGAAATGATTAGCAGGCACGTTTCCCAATACATATCACTGTTCCTTGATCTCTGCTACAAAATGCACATGTGTAGATACCAATTGAAGACTAGATGATGCTGACCTGCATGAAATAGCCTAAAGCAGAGATTCGCTGCTATTGTATAAGTCAGCCTGGCTACTCGCAGATTTTGGAATGACTGGAATGAAAACATAGCTTCAGGGACTGAGTTAAATGGGGTATTTGCAGCACACTAGTGGAAAATGACATTTACTCAAGCGCTCACATTTTAGCAGTGATATCGTGTCCCAATTTCCTTTGGGTAAAGGAAGCTCTGCAAGGCTAATTATCTGTCAAAGTGAGGTGTGTCCAACTCTACCTGCAGATGCAGGTGAGCAAGCACAGCAGATAGGGCACAGAGCATTTCCCGCGCAAGCTCACAGCCCTGACATCCCTCCTCCATGGGTTTACCCCTACCGCCAATCGTCAGACAGGAATGACCCCATTGGGAAACCCAAGTGTTAATAACGGTTTGGGGGCAGGGTGGAGGGCTGGGGGAGGTGGGAGGAATTCAATAATTTACGGAAATTAGCAGCAGTGGGGGAGCAATTGAGTACGATTACATGTGGTTTCTATTAACATGTCTGTTCCATGAATCCCAAATGATTGCCACTGGCTATCGTTTTAGCTGGCCATTCACCTTCGACATGCCAGAACGCAGGGATGAATGTTTCAACGAAGGAACCACCTTTTTGAGATGTCACTGGGCGCACCACCAAATAGGGGGAAATATTACCTTTAAAAATCATTCCAAGCGGAAGGCCATCGTAATGCAGGGTTAACTGTCTTTCATGACTACACTGTTAGATTGGGGTATTAAAATGTCATTTTGAATTGGAGAGTGATAAAGCTACAGCATTCCCTTGGACTAATCACACAAGTTGCTTATTCAGACAAATCCCTTCAAATCCACATACATTCCTGAAACAGCTGACACTGCTGCTCCTTACAGATTGCTCCGGAATGCTAAGTGCAGCTTCTAAATCTGTCTCTATTAAATGATTGGTTGCAAAGCCAGAAACACTTTATGGCCCCATCATGATGTGATTGGGAGGGCGGGCGGGCGGGGGGGGAGAGGTAAAAGTCCGTTTACTTCTGTGGGACCAGTAAATCCCGCTGGTGGGAGGGGCCGCAAATCTCCGCCCATGCAGACCCTTCTCCAGCCTTCAACTAATCACCAACTTTAATTTTTGTGGAATTACAAAGAGTGCGCAGCGCAGATAGGGTTTGTTCAGTCCTATTGGTCTAGTTGGTCGAATGTGTTCGTACTTCACAAAAGTCTCCTCCCACCGTACAACAGCACATACGACCAACATGTCATAGACTTTTCTTTACCTGCTCCTGTCGTTATCTGGCTTCTCCTTAAATGTGTTTATCTTATTCACTTTGACGACTCCATGTGGTAGAGAATTCCACAACACCCTCTGGATAAATATGTCTGCTGGAGTCCTTATTAGAGTTATTGGGTGTATTACCTTCTCCCCTAGTTTTGATTCACCCTTTTTAAAACTTCATTTACAGGGTGTGGGCGTCACTGGCTAGGCAGTATTTATAACCCATCCCTCACTGCCCTCGGTGGTGGTGAGCTGTCCTCTTGAACCTCTGCAGTCCATGTGGCGTAGGTACACCCATGGTGCTGTTAGGAAGGGAGTCTTGACCCAGCGACAGTGAAGGAAAGGCGATATATCTCCAATTCAGGATGGTGAGTGACTTGGAGGGGAACTTTCAGGTGATGGTGTTCCCAGATATCTGCTGCTCTTGTTCTTCTAGATGGTGGTGGTCATGGGTTTGGAAGCTGCTGTCAAAGGCACCTTGGTGAGTTCCTACAATGCATCTTGTGGATGATACACGCTGCTCTTACTGTGCGTCAGTGGTGGAGGGAGGGCGAGTTGGACTATGAGGGGCGTTTCTGAATCCTGTGCCCCCAAAATTGGAAGGACAGCAGACTGGGTGCTTTGCTGCTTTGTCCAGGACGGTGTCACACTTCTTGAGTACTGTTTGAGCTGCACCCATCCAGGCAAGTGGGGAGTATTCCATCCCACCCCTGATGTGTGCCCTGTAGGTTGTGAATAGACCTTCGGGAGTCAGGAGTTGAGTTACTTGCCACAAAATTCCCAGCCTCTGACCTGCTCTTATAACCACAGTATTTATACGACTGGTACCGTTAAGTTTCAAGTCAATGGTAACCCCCAGGATGTTGATAGTTTGGGATTCAGCGATGGCAATGCCATTCAATGACAAGGGGCAATATTTAGATTCCCTCTTCTTTGTGATGGCCTTTGCGTGGCACTTGTGTGGTGTGAATGTACCTTGTCTGTTGTCAACCTAAGCCCAGATATTGTCTTGGTCTTGCTGCATTTGGACATGGACTTCAATATCTGAGGAGTCACGAGTGGTGCTGAACATTGTGTAGTCATCTGTGAACATCCCCACTTCTGACCTTATGATGGAGGAAAGTCATTGATGAAGCAGCAGAAGTAGAAACATTTTCTCTATGTCTACGCAATCAAGCACCGTCATAATTTTAATCTTCTCTTTAGTTGAGTAAAGCCCCCAAAGTGTTGAGTCTCACAACTTGAGAAGGCTTGGATGTTCTGGTATGGATGGTGAGTTGGACTATTAGGAGCAATTCGGAATCCCTTACCCCCCAAATTGGAAGGACAGCAACCTTTGTATTTGGCTTTGCATTAGCAAATAGCTAACGATGCGAGCAATTCACACCACATGCATAACAATCATTGAGTGGAGTAAGTACAGTATTCTATAAATAGGGTCAAGGTTAAATTCTTGCTGTTCATTTTCAAAACCTATTTTTATTCATTATGTCATTCCCTTGACAGGCAATACCCTGACACAGTATGTATCCAGTGGTGACTGCTCTGCTCTGTAATTCTCTGTAGAGAGTCAACTCAATTGTGATGCTCCACTGTAGACTGGCCTACCAACACTCAACTTCTAACTCACGCAAGGCCAATGAGTGCGTTGTCAGAGGATGACCACAATTTTTCAATTAATTCCTGGATGATTGACTGACACAACACTTTGTGATCACCGGGATTCTGAGATTATAGGAACAGTAAGAGGACATTCAGCCGCCCTTGTTTCTTCTGTCATTCAGTCAGGTCATGGCTGACTTGCATCTCTGGACTCCATTTGTCCACCTCAGCTCCATGTCACTGGAAGGTTAATGCTATCAGCGTTTCTCTAACTCAAGAAAGGCCAGGGATCAAAGCTGGGACTTTCCTGGTCCGTGTCGTTCTGTCGGACACACTGAGCAATGCATTTGCCCACTGAAGCATCAGAACCATTTGCATCAGTTTTAAACAATTAGCAGCAAATTGCCAGGTCCACAGATTTTTGCTTTGTCGATGCTGTCCATTTCAGTAATACATTATTGAGCTAAAACACTCTGGATCACAGCTGCCAACAGAATTACCCTCTCCATCTCCCTGATGCAATCAGTTTATTGAAGTAAAGTGACCTTAATCTTGAACCCTCGTAGTTTGAAGTTTGGTTCCGCCAGCTGGGTCTGAACTAATAAAAAATCCCTCTATTGTCAAACCTGGAGAGCTGACAGTAGCATAAGGCTCCATTATACTCCTCTAATAATCCACAAACACCGACTGATTGAGGCTAGAGGATTAAATTCAAAGATTTCTCGCCCAGTCATGTAAAGGAATTTCCACTGAAATTTGCAAGATGTCGAAAGCCTAAAGTTGTGTTGTCCCAGTGGCTATTTGATTAAGTCTCTGTGGTAGCTGTTCGTCTACCTCTGTGGCCGGGCCAGAGAGAGAAATTATGGGTCCAGCTGCTTGTCCTGGTACCGATCTCTTATCCCACCCATTATCCCCCCCTCCGTAGGTCCTTCGGGTACCCAGAATTGAGAGCCACAGCCGCAGTGGGGTCAAACTGTTTGGAAAAATGAAAATCGCTTATTGTCACAAGTAGGCTTCAAATGAAGCTACTGTAAAAAGCCCCTAGTCGCCACATTCCGGCGCCTGTTCAGGGAGGCTGGTACGGGAATTGAACCCGTGCTACTGGCCTGCATTGGTCTGCTTTAAATGTCAGCTATTTAGCCCTGTGTTAAATCAGCGCCTTTTACAGGTTTAGCAAAGCTGTTTAGCTTTTTTGTACTCTCTGGCCGCGATTTTCCCATCCCATTGCGCCCGGCATCAATCCCGCTATTCCCAGTGAAGAGCAGGAGAGGCCAAAAATGGGTTTCGTGCTGGGCACAGAGCCGATCAGCATATTTAAATGGGTCATTAAACTAATTTAAACATGTGCTGTCAGTTCAATGCCAGAGTCTTCCAGCTGCCTGGATTTACTGGCCCCACTGGCGAGTCTTAACAGTACAGGGTGGTGGTGGGAGGCACGGTAGCACAGTGGTTAGCACAGTTGCTTCACAGCTCCAGGGTCCCAGGTTCGATTCCCAGCTTGTCTGACTGTCTCTGCGAGTTTGCACATTCTTCCCGTGTCTGGGTGGGTTTCCTCCGGGTGCTCCAGTTTCCTCCCACAGTCCAAAGATGTGCAGGTTAGGTGAATTGGCCATGATAAATTGCCTTTAGTGTCCAACAAAGGTTGGGTTGGGCGGGGTTACTGGGTTACAGGGATAGGGTGGAGGTGTGGACTTGGGTAGGGTGCTCTTTCCAAGGGCCGGTGCAGACTCGATGGGCCGAATGACCTCCTTCTGCACTGTAAATTCTATGATTCTATAATACTTGTGGGAGCTTCCCAGGGGATTGGCACCTGGCCATTCATACTATGCAGCCAGATCTGCTTCTTTGAACCTTGCCTGATGCAATATCTGGACACCAAAATCCAAAAGACTTGAACCTCATAAGCAGTGCAAATAACAATCCTATGTACAAATGGGATTCTTGTGGACTAACCATGACATATTCTATTGGCACATGATTCCTGGCTTTGCTTCAAGGTTGAAAATGGAAAAACCAATCAATTCACTTGCAATAAAGTGCTATTTCTATCTTCAGGAAATAGAGGTACTTTTAAGTCATTTGTATTTGTTTTGTGGATATGAGGAATAAGGTATAGCTTAAGTAAGCTTGATTTGAATTTAAAAGAGTGAGAGGTGACCTTATTGAGACAGAGGATTCTCAAGGGGCTTGACAGGGTAGATGCTGAGAGGTTGTTTCCCCTTGTGAGAGAGTCTAGGACCAGAGGGCGTAATCTCAGAGTAAGGGGGTCGCCCATTTCAGTAAGAGGCGAAGTGAAATTTCTTCTCGCAGAGAGGAGTGGAATTATTTACTGCAGAGTGTTGTGGAGGTTGGGTTGTTCAAGGCTGAGATAGACAGATTTTTAATCAGTAACAGAATCAAGGTTATGGGGATAAGGCAGGAAAATGGAGTTGAGGATTATCAAATCAGATGAGTCACAATCTCACTAAATAGCAGAGCAGACTCGATAGGCCGAATGACCTACTTCTGCTACCAACGTCTCATGGTCTTATTCTGAAATCCAATGCTCCCAAAATTCAAAGGACTGCAATCTCTGTATTTGGCTTTATATTAGCCAATGGCTAACTATGCTAGCAATTCACAACACATATATACCACCCACCTCACCAGTGGTGTCTACCTTCATAAACCTTGGGCTGGATTCTCCGCGCCGAGGGAATGGACATTCGCGCGAGAATCCTGGCCGGCGCCGCTGAAGCGATTCTCTGGTCCCCGGAGAATTGCTCGCGAATTGTGCGCATGCGGTCTACTTGGCGCGGGTCGGGGGCCATTGACAGAGGCCCCCCCGTGATTCACTGGGGGTAACTGGCCGAGTTCCCGACGGTGTGGTTCTGACCACGTATCGGCCGTCGGGAACCTCGGGTCGTGGCTGCGGACTCAGTCCGCGGCCGTCCTGGTGGGGGCGGGGGGGGGGATCCTTCCCCGCGGGGCGTCATGGGCGGCCAGGCAAGCGATCGGGCAGCACCGATCTGCGGCCGCGCGCTATCTAGGGGGGGCCTCTATTTTTGGTGCCGGGTGCGGGCCCGCCATGTTGCACGAGACAGCTGCGACAGGCCACCGCCGTCCGCATGCGCGGACTCCCGACCCGTATCTGCAGCCAGAGCTGCGAGAAGCACTCCGGGGCCCTGCAAGCCCCCTGCAGGTTGGAGAATCCTTAAGAAAGTCCAGAGTGAAACACCAGCGTTTTGACACTGGCGTTGGGAAAATAGCCCCATTCCTGGAGAATCCCACCCCTTGCCTTCCTGGTCTTCGGAGAGATGAGCTGGAGAATTTCCAATCAGAGTGGTTGCATTACTGCTTATCTGTCTGAAGTAGTGTACACCTATTTTCTAAACTGAATCCAGGCCTGCAGCCCAAAGCTCACCAACTGAGGTCATGGAGCCACATGTTTCCGTTCCAGTCACCCCTGTTAATCTCTTTAGTGTTTACCAGTGACATCATTACTCACGCAGTTTCTCTGGACTATCCAGGGACTGAGTGGATGTGGTTGGGCCTGTTTGGGGAGGGGGCGGGGGATTGAGCATACAAACTGTTGTGGGGTGATGAAGGTCATGAGATCAGGAAGGGCCTGTCCTAGGCTCACACAACATCGAGTGAGAGGAATTAGTTAGGGTTTTCTGGGGGTAAAGATGAGTTCTAAGTGCTTCACTTTACCACATGAGGCAAGAAAGGAGAGATTAGGGAAACTGGTTTGTCCTACTCAGTAAATGGTTGCTATTGTTCAGAGCGACAGCAATCATTGGCCAAGTAGCCAGTAAAACGGGAAGCTCCACACTTTGGATTGGCGGACCCTGAGCATTCAGATTGACAGATTTCTTGACCAAAGAGCCAGGCTAAATACGCAGGCTTCGATGATTAGCACCCTCTACACTCTCCCTCTCCTGGGCCCTGCTTGGCAATAGAAGGCCATCGAGGAGGATATTGTGAAACAGGAGGTATCTAATAGACACCGAGTGAAATCAGTGGGACTGAGCATCAGTTGGTGGTGTATGACAAGTGGTCATTGAAAAACCTTCCATTTTGTGCAAATACCAGAGCTAAATTTCAACTTCAATATATTATTTCTCATTTCTTTCCCTCCATCAATTGTTTGAAATCATGTTTCTATTCAATCGAGGCATTCAAGTGGACATTGGGTGATTATTTGCACAGAAACAATGCACAGGGTTACAGGGAAAAGGCAGCGGAATGGCACGAAACCACAATGCTGGTTTGAAAGGCCGGTGCAGCGATGATGGGCCAAATGGCCTCCTTCTGTAACCATAACGATTCTGTGATTCGAGATAGCCAGGCAGTGAAGGGTAGAACTGAAACCTGGGGCGGCACGGTAGCGCAGTGGTTAGCACCATTGCCTCACAGCTCCAGGGTCCCAGGTTCGATTCCTGGCTTGGGTCACTGTCTGTGAGGAGTCTGCACGTTCTCCCCGTGTCTGCGTGGGTTTCCTCCGGGTGCTCCCGTTTTCTCCCACAGTCCAAAGATGTGCAGATTAGGTGGATTTGCTATGCTAAATTGCTCCTTAGTGTCCAAAAAGGTTAGGTGAGGTTACTGGGATAGGGTGGAGGTGTGGGCTTAAGTAGAGTGCTCTTTCCAAGGGCCGGTGCAGACTCATTCGGCTGAATGGCCTCCTTCTGCACTGTCAATGCTATGATTCTATGAATCCAGGCCATGATGGTTTCAGGATGCTGCCTTAAAAAAAAGAAAGAAGGCCCTATGTAATTAAAATGTGATTTGAATGTGTCAAGCGCAGGCCGATGTCCCGCTAAATATTTAGAACTGAAACCTGGGGGGTGATTCTCCCAAATGGAGCCCAAGTGTTCGCACCGTCGTGAACGCCGTCGCATTTCACAACGGCGTGAACCGGTCCTGGGTACGACCTATTCTGTCCCCCGCAGGGGGCCAGCACGGCGCTGGAGCGGGTCATGCCACTCCAGCCTTCCTTCCCAGCGCCAAATGGGCGGCGCGCCAACCGGCGCATGCGCGGGGGACTTCTGCGCGCCGGCCCCGGCGCAACATGGCGTCGGTGTTCGGGGGCCGGCCGCGTAGGAAAGTAGGCCCGGGGGGGGGGAAGAAGAGGCCGGCTCGCCGATCGGTGGGCCCCCGATCGCGGGCCAGACCCCTTCAGGAAAACACCTTTGCACGGAGCGTGATTAGAATGTGGAACTCAAGAGAATTTGAGGTAAATTGCTTTGATGCATTTAAAGAGAAACCAGGGGTTGGGTTCTCCAATGGGGCTATGTCCTCACGCCGGTGTAAAAATGCTGGCATTTCACGCCAGACTTTCCTTAAGAAAATTTACAGCCAGTCCCCTACCTGCAGAGGGCTGGCAGGGCCCCAACCTGCCGGGGGCTGGCAGGGCCCCAGAATGCTTCTCGCAGCTTCAGCTGTGGATATGGGCCCCCGCACTTCCGGTTGTGAGTTCGCTCATGTGCACTGCGGCGGCCTCTAGTGGCCGCGCTGAACGCGATGGCGGACTCAGCCGGCTGACCTGCACCAGCAAAGAAGGTCCCAATGATGGTCCCTGCGCTGCTCGATTTAACCCGCCCGATCGCCACCATGGCCGCCCATAAGACCCCCCCCCCCCCCTCCCCCGCAGGGCGGCCGCAGACTGAGTCAGCAGCCGCTGCGCGAGATTCCCAACCGGCCAGACGTGGTTAGAGCCTAGAGCCACGCCGTCGGGAATTCGGCTGGTCGGGACCGGAGCATCGCTGGGAGGGCCTCTAGTCTGGCCGCGTAAATCACGTGCGAGCGATTCTCCGAGGACTGGAGAATCGCGGGAGAGGCGCTGGGCCGATTCTCGCCTAAAATTGGATTCTCTGCCCCTGCGCCAAACGCGATTTTGGCGCGGGGCTGCGGAGAATCCAGCCCCAGATAAACAGAAGAATGAGAAAGGAGTAGAAGGCTTTGTTGCTGGAGTTACTTGAAAGAAGATGGGCGGACGTTTGGGAAAAGCAGAAATGCTGACATGGACCAATTGGGCCTTATTGTCTGTTTCAGTGCTGTGCACTGTCAGGTGGAGGTACCTTTAAGAAATGGATGTTTATCAAATAGCTGCAGTGATGTCAGTGTGTGGTTGGATCTGGGCTGTCTGTCTGGCTTTTACTTTCGTTTTGTGCTGAGAGCTGGCTGCTGCAGTGTGTTTAGTTGCGTTTTCAAAGATGGAGAGCTGCATTCAAAGCAAGCAGCTGTGTAATGATCTCTCTATCTACAAGCTAAAGAATGTCTTCAGCTCATTGATGATTTCAAAGTAATACCTGTTTCTGTAGAGAATTTACACCTGCTGTCTTTCTTTAAAAAGGGTTTAACTTATGGATGTTACTAGGAAAGGTATCAACGGTTACCTATAGAATATTGTATCTGTGGGGTTACGTGTGTTGGTATTTGATAAGGGGGGGGATTCTCCCAGGCCAGGGGCGGGCCGGAGAATCCCCATGACTGGGCCGCGCCGCCCCGATGCCGGCACACGATTCTCTGCAGAGTGGAGAATTGGCGCCATTGGCGCCAGCGTGGTTGGCGCGGCGCCGGTCGCGGGCCGCCCTACGCGGCCAGCCAGCCGATTCGTGGGCCAGGATGGGCTGAGCGGCCGTCGTGGAAACGCTTTGTCCCACCGGCACCGTCTACACCTGCTCTCAGCCTTGGGGAAGTCAGCGTGGAAGGGTCGTGTGGTGGCCTGTGGGGAGGGAGGCTCCGATCCCGGGGGGGCCTCCGATGCGGCCTGGCCCACAATCGGGGCCCACCGGTTGGCGGGCCGGCCTCTCTGGTTGGGGGACTCATTTCCTACGCACCGGCCCATGTAGTCCTGCGTGCGCCATGTAGCGTTGGGGCCGGCACGTTGAAGGAAGCCAATGTGCATGTGTGCGTTGGCGTCGGCACCACTACACATGCGCAGATCCCACGGTGCCCAGTTCACGCCGGGTTTGGCAGCTGGAGCGGCGTGAACCGCTCCAGCGCCGTACTGCCCCCTGTAGGGGCCAGAATTAGTCCTGGGAGCGGCCCGTTCACGCCGTCGTAAAGCGCAACGGCGTGGACACTCTGCCGCGGGATGAGAGAATCCCCCCCAAGATATTTACTGTGTGTTTATAAACTGTTAACTGGGTTCATAGAATAAACATTGTTTTGTTTTAAAAATACTTTTTAGCTCTCTGTTGCATCACACCTGTAAAGTGGGCCCTTGAGCTCCCCATAACCAAAATCTATTTAAAGTTGTGGGTGAGGTGAACTCCATGATATACTTTGGTGTTCTCTAAACCCTGGCCCATAATAACACTCAATGTAATTCTTCATCTCTCCCTATCAATATATCCATCGATTTTTTTTTTTTCTTCACATGTTTATTTAGCTTCTCCTCAAATGTATCAAACTATTTGCCTCAACCATTCCATATTGTTATAACCCCAATAGAAAGATGTGCTGCCCTTGGAAAGGGTCGAGAGGCGATTCACAAGAATGATCCCTGGAATGAAGAGCTTGTATGAGGAACGGTTGAGGACTCTGGGTCTGTACTCGTTGGAGTTTAGAAGGATGAGGGGGGATCTTATTGCAACTTACAGGATACTGCGAGGCCTGGATAGAGTGGGCGTGGAAAGGATGTTTCCACTTGTAGGAAAAACTAGAAGCAGAGGACACAATTTAAGACTAAAGGGAGGATCCTTTAAAACGGAGATGAGGAGGAATTTCTTCAGTCAGAGGGTGGTGAATCTGTGGAACTCTTTGCCGCAGAAGGCTGTGGAGGCCAAATCACTGAGTGTCTTTAAGACAGAGATAGATAGGTTCTTGATTAATAAGGGGATCAGGGGTTATGGGGAGAAGGCAGGAGAATGGGGATGAGAAAATATCAGCCATGATTGAATGGCGGTGCAGACTCGATGGGCTAAGTGTCCTAATTCTGCTTCTATGTCTTATGGTCTTATGGAAGGTCCCAGGATCAGGACTTTACAGTTTCCCATGATTTCCCCTTTAAGGCCTTCCCCTTTAAGGGGACAGGGTTACCCCATTACAAGAAGAGCCCCAGTTGTATAAAAACTCTGGCCTAGGTGCAGGTCGGAGAAGGAGACCCTTTGGGGGAGTGGAGGAGTATTGTAATTGTATTGAAATAAATCTGGTTCTGTAATTTCTACTTTTGTCTATGTGTTCTGCCTATCGTGGATTCAACACATATGATAGCAGATTGACATTTCCAAGAATTCTAAACGCCTAGAGAATATAGTGTGGGCTGCAGAAG
The DNA here is from genome assembly GCF_047496885.1 of Scyliorhinus torazame. Classification (NCBI taxonomy): domain Eukaryota; kingdom Metazoa; phylum Chordata; class Chondrichthyes; order Carcharhiniformes; family Scyliorhinidae; genus Scyliorhinus; species Scyliorhinus torazame. The sequence goes on along the minus strand of NC_092718.1, from coordinate 20,133,847 downwards.
CAGGTGGAAAGTCAAATAAAACTGTGAATGATGAATGATCCCTTCAGTCTCCTGTGCATTCAGATTAATTAAGACTCTTTGGCACCACCGCTGGTTCTCCTAACACCCATTCACGACTTTTGTCATGTTCTACTCTCTCTCTCTCTCTCTCTCTCTCTCGAGCATCCCGATTTTAATTGCTCCACTCGGGCCCTCAGCTGCCAAGACCTCCGGACTTCCCACCCTGAATCTCTCTGCTTCTCTACCTCTCTTTCCATCTTTAAAAAGCTTCTTAAAACATAACCCTTTGCTCTAGCTCTTGGTCATCGGCCCCAATATCTCGTTTTGTGGCTCGGTGTCAGACATTGTTTGATAATGCTTCACCTTGGGAAGTTTTACCATGTTAAAGGCAGTATATAAATACATAGAATCTCTCCAGTGCAGAAGGAGGCTGTGGTGATATGCCTGTGCACAGTGTTGTATATAGTTGTCTATCAAGGCATACAGTTAGCGATGTGACCTCCAACAAGCTGGTGGCGATAGAGATCTGACATATGAGACACGCGCCAGTTGGTAGTAAGTCATACTAGAGGGCAGTCACACAAGAAGTAGCTCCAGGAGAATTCACCAAATTCAGCCATTAACCATTATCTGTATTATAGTTTGTTAGTTATCTTTCCACGTATTTGTGAATAAATCATCTTACTAGTTAAAGAACTAGATGTTCTGTGTGCATCATTACCACGGCCATAACACAGAACACAACGGAGGCCACTCGGTCTATCGCGTCTACACCGACCCTCTGAAAGAGCACCCTACATAGGCCAATACGATATACACGTTATATTGTTATTGGTGCTTTTCAGAAGACTGAAGGTAAGTTGTTAAAGGACGGTTATATTTTCAAAACTCTTCCCCTTCTGCTGTTACTTCTGATTTAGCCTTCTATTGCACTTTTGCATGGAATCCTGATTGGGGAGGAACAATCTTAAAAGGCAACTTTAAGAGCATGCCTTCATTGGCAGCATCTTGATCAATCCTTTTTCTGCTCCCAGCTGATGTCGTGAATTGATGCATCAGTAGCACCACGCAGCAAATGCAAATGTCATCGACGTTCTTCGTTACTTTTAGCACCAGCACTGAACTGTTGCCACTTTCTGACTGCAGGCAAGGCTTCAGTGCACAGGCCAGTGGTACAGTTTTCCCACAATAATTTCTCATTCATCTGGCAGGTTCTGGAAAATGTCCTGTGGTGGTATCACAGCAGTGTGCTGGTGCCGGTTTCTTTTATCACGTCCCGTGCTGTTTAGGATGATGTAGGAAACAGAAAAGATAAAATGAAAGAAAATAGAATGCAAGGGAAAAAAAAACCCACTCCTGGAATTTCGGCGCAGGTCAGTCCTCAGCAAGTGATACAAGTCGTCATTAAAGAACAGAGAGTTCCCCTTGTGTGTCCTGTCAAAGCTTGCCTTTCGACCAACATCCAAAAAAATACCCCTAATTAACTGGTCATTCATCTCACTCTTAAAAAAATGTTTGGGACGTGGTCGCTGGTGACATTTATTGTCACCTGTTGCAATTGATGCACTTGACTGGCATTGCGTGGTCACATCAGGGGGAGGTTACGAGTTAACCACTTTGGTATTAGACTATGTTACAATTAGACCAGTTCAACCAAGGATGATGTATTTTCTTTTTAATGATACTTATACTGACACCATTTTAGAAAAAAATGCAAGTGTTTTTAAAAAAAAACTGAATTAAAATTCTTAAACTGCGGCGGTGGGACTTAATGTCTGGATTATGCATCCACGCCTCAGGATTATTTGCCACATAACCACGTAGGTACTGTATGTTGTGTTATGCTGCTTCGGATAACACATGCAGTCTTAACTAAAGGATGCTCCAGACTGTGAAGTGAGTTCAACGTGTTCATTGAACCATTAACACAGTTCTCAAATGAGTTCGACTCTCTGCTAATCTAACTGTAGTAACTCAGTCTAACTGTGCCAGCCTGCTCTAAGCCACGTGCTGGGGTGTGATGCTGCTGATCAACCCTGTCTAACTCTCTAGGTGTCTGTCTGTGGAAAGAGGCAGGGTTTATAGTGTTTATGTCATGCCCCCTTGATGCCACCTGAGTGTCCTGACTGCCCATTGGTTGTGTCCTATTCTGAGTGTCCATTGGTTGTGTCCTATTCTGAGTGTTCATTGGTTGCATGTTTGCATATCATGACACTGTATTCACAAATCCCTGCGTGCCATCATGTTTGCCTAACAGTTGCTACACTTCAAAAAAAGTATGAATAGCGTAAAGTGCTCTGAGACATCTCTGAAAGATGTTATCAGGTGCTCTGTAAGTGCAAGTCTTTCTTTCCAGCTCTGTTTAATGACTAGAGTCATTCAAAATGCCAAGTGGATCTGAAATATTACATGACAGAAATGGAGTTTTTTCTTTTTAGATTGTTCCCTCTTGAACTCTTGAACTGCTTCATTTACTTCTCCACTCATTTGTTGAGTTCCAGCCAAATTAATTGCTGCTTGTGCCCAATTTTCTTTTTCAGAAGGTTAACTAATGGGGTTTGGCCCCTTGATTTCTGGCATTGTACCAGCGTCAGAGACATTAGCTTTGCAAAAGGTGACAAGCTATCAGTAAGCTGCTGAAGTCTATACTAACTCGTTCATCATGAGAGTGCGCTCATCACAACTACCAACAGGCCCTTATATGTGTCTTAAGTTATTTGCTTTCACACACGGGGCTCTGGATTCAGATATGCTCGGCCTTATTTGCTCCAAGTGTACGAGATGCCCTCTAAGTCCTGACCAAAGTTCCATTGTTTGCACATAAAATTGAACTATGAATGTTGGCATCCTAGTTAATTGGGGAGGGAATGGTACAGTTGAGAGTCACCCTGTCCTCAAGCAGGGAGATTTCCGAGCAGTGGGTGGCCTAATTAGCAGCAAACATTGGTGTTGATTTCTCTGTTCCCAGCTGAGGAACTCTGGCGTCAATGATAATGGGCCTCCCATCATCTTCTCCGAAGTCATTTAACTTTGCCTGACTGGGAGTCCGACCTTTGACATCCTTGATCCAAGCAGCTCAACCGCACTACACATTCAGCACTGAATTAGAAGTGCAGAGAGGTGTTCTTTTCATTACAGAAAATAATGTAGCCTCGGTTTTCCAATGACTTAATCTGTACAATCCTATATCCTACAATCAGGAAACATAGGCCCGGATTTTGTGTTCCCGTTCTCATCGGGTGTGAATGGCGACGGGAGCGCAAAATCTTGCGAGGGACCCAAATCGTGTTTAACATCGGCGGGAAGTCTCGTCACAATTGTCCCCGCCACTGACGTAATGGGAATCCCATCATGCAATGTTGGGAGCCTCATTTTGATACATTTGCATCTCACTATCTGGCCTCTCCTCAGCAGTCATTCTCACTTAGCTCAAAGCTCCGCCCATGGGAGCATGTTGTCACAATGGTGCCACTTACGACAGCTTTTTAAAGACGGAAATCTATGTGCTCACCTCCAAGGGTGGTTTGGAGGTGAGCGCACAGCTCGCTCTGTGTCACCCCTGCGTCTCAGGGGAGAGAGGGCACCAGCAAGGATGAGGGGGTGGCAGGCAAGGTATCTCGAGGTGATGGGGGTGAACTCGCTGAGGTGTGAGGGGGGTGTGGGTGAACTGGCAAAGGGGAAAGGGGGTTGAACAAGCGACGGGGCTAGTTTCAATGTGGGTAGCTGCAGGGGGGGGTATCTGCGAGGGAGGAGTATCCGCGAGGGAGCTAGCAGCAGAGGCACTGGCACCATAAGGAGCCAATGCGCCACTATAGAATCCTGAAGACTCAGGGCATAAAGACTCAGGGACTGAAGGGGCAAGGGCTGCAGGGACAATGGAACCAGGGCAAAGGGACAAAGGCCTCGATCCAGAAGGGAGGAAGGTGTAGGCCCAGAAAGGAGTAGAACTCCGCACCAGAAGGGGAAGAAAGTCAAGCTTTAAACTGAGACCTGGAGGGTCCCAGCCTACATTCGGGATGCTACTGTGTAGCAGTATTACTACCCTCTGCCTGTGGAACTAGAGCTGAAGCGGTCAGGCGAATAGGGGAATCGGATGGCCTGGACACTCTCGGAGTCACCCAGGTGGATGGACGGAAATGTGCACCAGCTTCTCCTCCTCCCTATGAGAGCCTGAGGGCCCCAATCTTCCTCCTTTGGATGGAGTTGCAGCTGGCTCGAGTTGACAAAGCCCCGCTGTCCCTTGGCATTGGTCCTGGTGGATGACCACAAGTACCTGCACCATGGAGTGCATGTTCTGCACCATGGAGTGCATGTCCTGCATCATGGATTGCATGTCCTGCATCATGGTGTGCATGTCCTGCATCATGGTGTGCATGTCCTGCATCATGGTGTGCATGCCATGCATCATGAAGTGCATGTCCTGAATGATGAAGTGCAAGACCTGAATCATGGAGTGCATGTCCTGAATCACGAATTGCTTGTCCTGAATCATGGAGTACATATCCTGCACCATGGAGTGCATGTCCTGCACCATGGAGTGCATGTCCTGCATCATGGATTGCATGTCCTGCATCATGGTGTGCATGCCATGCATCATGAAGTGCATGCCTGAATCATGAAGTGCATGCCTGAATCATGGAGTGCATGTCCTGCATCATGGTGTGCATGTCCTGCATCATGGTGTGCATGCCATGCATCATGAAGTGCATGTCCTGAATGATGAAGTGCAAGACCTGAATCATGGAGTGCATATCCTGAATCACGAATTGCTTGTCCTGAATCATGGAGTACATATCCTGCACCATGGAGTGCATGTCCTGCACCATGGAGTGCATGTCCTGCACCATGGAGTGCATGTCCTGCACCATGGAGTGCATGTCCTGCATCATGGAGTACATATCCTGCACCATGGAGTGCAAGTCCTGAACCACGGAGTGCATGTCCTGCACCACGGAGTGCAAGTCCTGAACCACGGAGTGCATGTCCTGCACCACGGAGTGCATGTCCTGCACCACGGAGTGCATGTCCTGCACCACGGAGTGCATGTCCTGCACCATGGAGTGCATGTCCTGCACCACGGAGTGCAAGTCCTGAACCACGGAGTGCAAGTCCTGAACCACGGAGTGCAAGTCCTGAACCACGGAGTGCAAGTCCTGAACCACGGAGTGCATGTCCTGCACCACGGAGTGCATGTCCTGCACCACGGAGTGCATGTCTTGCAGCGTGGAGCACATGTCCTGCACCATGGAGTGCATGTCCTGCACCATGCAGTGTACGTCCTGCACCATGCAGTGTACGTCCTACATCACTGAGGATCTCCTTCCATTATGCGCTAGCTCGTCCTGCATGTAAAAAGGTGGAGAGAGTATAGATATACACGAACCAGGGTAGATGCTAAGGGTGCCTGGCATGTGTGGATAGTGAATGGGATCTGTGAGGTGAGGAGGAGGCAACATGCAGGGAAGATGAAGATGTGTGAGAGAGAGCGAGTAGCGGTGTCTCTTAAGCTGGCAATAAGTGAGCTCCCTGTGGATGTGTGATGGGTGTGTGAGTTGAGAGCGATGGAAGGTGTGGCTCGCCTTAGCAGGATGGAGGTGATCATTCATCCTTTTTTACAGCACTGGATGTCTGTCTTGATTTGCAAGGAGTTGGGGCTGACTATGGCTGCCAACGCCTCACAAATTGGGTTAGATTCCTTGCTTGCTGGCCTCCTCTCTGCCCGCTGGTAGAGGATGCCACCACGTGCCTTCACTGAACCAGCAGTCTGGTGAAGGAGGCCTTTGGGAATCTTGGTCAAGACTTCTTTCCAGCCATCCTCTGCATTGGCCCATGAAGAGGTGGCTGGGAGCGCTGGGCCGGGCTTTAAATGAAACATCTGCTGGATGAAGTGATGGCGAGGTGGGTGAATGAGAGACCGCCCACCACGGAGGCAGCATGAAAGCTATGGTCAAAACTTTTATTTTCGAAGTCCCTAAAAATTCGATGCACAGACCCTCCACTGCGGCCAGCAAGCTAAACACCACTGTCGCACTCTGGCTTTTCTGGGCAATTTCCACTCATACACTTTTTTGCTCACACTTGGGGAAGTTCGCCAACCAAAAATGAAGAAGCCCCGCACTGTTTTGGCACTAAACTCTGCGAACTCTCGAATCAATAGTTTCCAATGTGAAAACAATAGCCATTTGGTCGCGCAAAACTATGCTGAAAAAAGAGACATGCTGTCAAAGATTTTCATCTTGCACTCATCACGACAGAGCCACAAGAATACCAAATCGATGTGGTGTTTCGTAAGATTTCCTTGTAAGATTGGGTATTCATGCGATTCTGACCTGCTGAGTGCAAAATGAAAAGCTTCAGCAGCATGTCTCTCTTTTCAGCAAAAGCAATTGTCTTGGAAACACGTCTAAAACATTCACTCACTTTAAATGCTTCTCAGCATCTTGCACTTGTCCTTGGCAATAGTGATTAAATGTCAAAGGGGTAAATTATACTGGGACAATATAATTGTTCTTACAAATGAGCTGGCACAGGTAAGCTGGACAAGTGCACAAGAGGATTAAATCACTGCGAGATAGCATGTGGATGAAGAAGGAGGATAACCAAGGGTCAATCTCTAAGCGACTCCAGAGTTGATGGTGTGCATTGAGAAGTCAATGCTGGTTGTATTCAAGTTGGGAAAAGGGAAACCACGTGAGGATTGTCGTTAAAAATGGACAAAATAAAGGAAAGGGAATAGAGGAGGATGGCATAGCTGACTGAATCAAACATCGCAGAAAGGTTGAAGAGAACAAGAAGGAATAATTCACTGTTATCTCAGTCACAGAAGAGCTCGCTCATGACTTAGCAACCTTAGTGCCAGTGCACAGATGGAATATTCTATGATTGGCTTGGGGAAAGGAGAATAAAGAAGACTTGGATTTACACAGCACTTTTCAAGACCAAATGATATCCCTAAGTGCTTTGCAACCAATCAGGTATTTTAGAAGTACTTGGGACGGCATGGTGGCACAGTGGTTCGCACTGCTGCCTCACAGTGCCAGGGACCTGGGTTCGATTCCGACCTCGGGTAACTGTGTGGAGTTTTCACTTTCTCTTCGTGTCTGCGTGGGTTTCCTCCAGGTGCTCCAGTTTCCTCCCACAGTCCAAAGATGGTACACGTGACAATAAACAAATCCAGTTGGTGATAGGGTGGTCTTTCGAAGGGTCGGTGCAGACTTGATGGACTGAATAGCCTGTTTCTATATTGTTGGGACTCTATGATTCTATGAAGTGTAGCCAATGATCTAGGAAACAAGGCAACCAATTTATACACAGCAAGTTCTCACAAACAGTAATATTATGATGACCCTTCTACCTTTGTTACGATCCAGTTGATATTATCATTGGACGGAAAGATCCCAGACTGGAACACTGGTTAAAAGACCGTAGCTTTTACTTTTTTTTAATGATTAACACAGATTACAAAGTGCATCTTAATCTGCAATGGTCTCATTAACACAAAGTCCCTTTTAAGCACCCAAGGTGACTGTGGGCAAGTACACTCTCCCCTCTGAAATCCAAGTGAATGTTTGTGGGTGACTCCTCAGAATTGCCCCAGATGATTGTCATGTGAGAGTTTCCTAAAACACGCCTTCTCTCATAAGTATTAATGGTTTGCATTCTGAAATCCAGACCAGCTTTTCCAAATGACACATTTAAACAAAGTTTCCCTCCACTTTTGACAGAGAATCCAGTCCAGGAGTTTACATCAACTCCTTTGTCTTGACTGCTGTGCAAACAACTCAAATTAATTTTACTCTTGATTTCCAGACTGTATTAGAATGACATCACTGTTTCATCTACCTCTGATGTCTGCTGTCCCACTTTAAATATAGTTACCACAGTTGTCTCTTGAACTCAGAACACTTAATTTACTCTTCTTTGGATTCTTCTGAACAATACCTTGATCTTTGTTCTCTTAACTTCAGGTGTCCTAAATGTTCTTTCTGTCCTAATTCCCTGGTTAGCTGGACTCTAACTTGTACTTTAGGAAGCCTGCCTCTTTGCAGCTCTCGTCCTGTCCAGTTTTTCTTCTGGAAGGATTAAGGAATGTTCACTCCCTGACGTCCTGTTCCCAACTGCCCTTGATTCCAGTTAAAACGAAGGACAAAGGAAAGCCCTTAACTCTAGAAAGTGGCCTACACATTACTATTTATTATGCATGCTGTAGCCCTCCCTGAGCACAATAAAGAAACTGTTGGAACTGAACCAACTCCCATACGTACAAACACCTTGGTCCAGCATGAATCTAACTATAGGTTTACTCTTCCAGGCACAGAAACATTAAATTAAAAACCAACTTAAAACTATACCTTATTTCTAATGTTTACGAATACAAATCTAATTCACTACCTTTGTTTTCCTAACATTGTTCAATCGCTTCTTTCAGAAGGACCAGCCCAAACTAAATCCTTTCACAGTATGGATGTCATCTCAAATGAACACAAGAATTAAACTAATTTTGGTTTGCAATTAGCTGCAAATCATGTTTATGCATGAAAGGAAGTACTATTCTGAAATGTGACCTTGGGTCTTGTTAATGCCATTTCCAAGTATTGGTCTAATTCAGCTTAAATTTTCCTTCTCGCCTTTGTGTTCTGAATTTCTATGATACAGCTGAGGTACCCTGCACCGTTCTGATATTATGTTCCTCAAGGCGACTTCTGTTCTGTGTCACTTTGATTCAGTTGCTAACCCTTTGCCTTTGGGTCAGCAGGCTGTAATTTTGAGCCCATGCTTCATTTTGCAAGCATAATTCAGGCTGATGCCACAATGCTCTGAAGAGTGTGCGTGCAGTTGTTAGATCTTTTTGTCATTTGGTTAAACTGAGATTTGTCTTTTTCTTTCATCCAGATGAACCTTAAAGATCCCTGAGCATCCTTCGAAAGAAGAATTTGGAATCTTCCCAGTGTCCCGGCCAACATTCTTCATCCAAAGTGATCCATAATATAGTGAACTTATCCCATTGCTGTTTCTGGGGTGTTGCTGGTGTAGAGTGGTTCTGGCATTTCCCCCAAATAATAACAGCTTCCGTTCTTGAAAAAAAAAAGATAATTATGTAAATTGTTGTAAGGTGGGCCAATATATAAGGGACTTTTTAAATACAAATGCTACTTATTATCTCTGACACTGCAAACTTTGATCTCTGTTCAAATGGTGCATTGCTTGAGACAATTGCTTTACAATCTTCAGGGTTTTTTCTCACCTTGCACATGCCAGAATTGTAGCAAATTAATTGAGCAGCCATACATTCGGGAGAGAATTTTATGATCAGTGAAGGTTCAGCCAAAGAATAAACTGTAATCAGATTTGCTGGGTTATTCAGAGACTTCTTTATGCCTCCAGAAGCTTTGGGATGTCAAAAAATCGTTAACAGGCAGGAGACGGCGACATCGTGGTGGTACCACTGACTGGTAGCTCAGGGACCCAGGCTCATGCTCATCCCACTTTGACAGCTGGTGGAGGGAATTGAAAGCTAGTTTCAGTACGGTGCCATGACACGATCATCATTCTCATTAAGGGGAAAACGCTTCTCATTCATTAATGCCCGAGACGGAGGAGAAATCTGCTGTTCTTACCTGGTCTGGCCTACGTGTGACTCCAAACCCACAATAACACGGTTGACTCTTAAACTGCCCTCTGAAACAGCTTGGTAGCCATTCGCTTCAAAGGCAGTTAGAGGTGGGCAACATACGCTGACCTTTCGGCATATTAATAATACATGTTATTATTTCAAAATTTACAACAATAGCAAATTATAGAAGAATATTTCATGGGGCGAGATGAAATAGAGTGGAAGGAAGCTTCGCTGCCTCTTTAAGAGGCTGTTTGTTTATTTTTATTGTTTGACTGTGTAGCCACCTAAAATGGCTGATTCCCGATTAATTTGGCCAAAACCCGATGTAAAATGGCTAACCGAAAAGGCTGATGGGAAAAGCAGCCAACAGGGCACAAACGGACAGCTGCAAACAGAACAGCGTATTTGGCTCTGGGGAAGTCGGCCCAGATCGATACCTGCGACCATTGGCAGCACATCAACCCAGACATCTGCAGTTTAATCGGCTATCCCCGGGAACAATTGCAACATATTAGCAATTGAATGCCGATCCAGACCTCTCGGCGCCAGCAGTGGCCGAGACAAAGAAAGGTGAACGACCACCCCCCGATCAAGGAATCGCCCCATTATTGGAGCATATCGAACCCAGTGATTGGGAACAAGTGCAATCACTTGGGACCAGGGTCAAGGCCCGCCCGAGAGGCGGGAAGCCCCCGGGAACTATAAAAGATAGGGGCCAAGTTCAGATCGACCCTTCTCTCCCTTCTTCTCCTGCTCGCAACCTTTGCAAGAACCATCGACCAGGAACCGTAAGTTTGACTCCAGCGATCGCTACCCGATAGAGACTCCTAGCCATCGACCTGTATCAGCCTTTGAATCCCGCAGGCCAGACCCAATTCGATAAGCCATTCGTTTCCCTGACCTGGTGGGCCATTCCCAAAAGTTAAGTATTGGCCAGTAGTGGTAGGTAGTAATCTAGAAAGTAGGATTATTGTATAAGTATTTATTGCTGTATATAATATATGACCGTTGATTTTACTCTTACTAAGCGGTGTGCTGTCTTATTAATCATAACTAGAGCTTGAACCACGTGGCGGTATCAGAAAGTTACCTGGCGACTCGTGAGCAAAGGTGACATAATTAGAGCTAATAATACTAAGGCTAATCAGAGCAACAACTGGAAAGATTATAAAAAGCGACTTGTGCCCCCAAAATTACACTTTAATTTAAGATTTGACAGGTTCCCTTTAAAGATTTGTTACATTGCCCCTTCAAGGGGTTGTTAATCAATTAGTTTAATTAGTTAATTAGTTTTATTAGTATACTCAACAGGTACAAAGAGACACTATTGCACCCAAATATTACATTTTCATTTTGGTTTCTGTAATATCCCGCACGGGACTTACGGGGTGGGAATGACTATCTTCCACGTGGTCTTCGCAGAGAACAAACTCCCCCCTTAGTCATGGGGGAACTCTAATTAACCAGTGTATAAAAGATCAGCCAGTAAGGCACCAACCAGAGAGAGACCTGGTAGGGATCTAATGGGAACTGTATTTGGATTTGAAATGAAATGAAAATCGCTTATTGTCACAAGTAGGCTTCAAATGAAGTTACTGTGAAAAGCCCCTAGTCGCCACATTCCGGCGCCTGTTCAGGGAGGCTGGTACGGGAATTGAACCGCTGCTGGCCTGCCTTCAAAGCCAGCGATTTAGCCCTGTGCTAAACAGCCCCTGTGTACCGAGGTACAGTGAAAAGTATTGTTCTGCGTGCATTCCAGATAGATTGTTCCATACATGAAAAAAAACATAGGGGGCGGGATTCTCTCAGTCTGACGGCTGGGCCGCCGATTCTCGGCCTGGAATGGGCCGAGCAGCTGTCGTAAAAACGGCAAGTCCAGCCGGTGCCGTCCAAACCTGCTCTCAGCCGGCGGGAACTCGGCGTGGAAGGGTCGGGGGCGGCCTGTGGGGGGGGGGGGGGGGGGGGTTTCCGACCCCGGGGGGGCCTCCGATGTGGCCTGGCCTGCAATCGGGGCCCACCGTTCGGCGGGCTGGCCTCTCTGGCTGGGGGTCTCGTTTCTTCCGCGCCAGCCCCTGTAGTCCTGCGCCATGTTGCATCGGGGCCAGCGCGTTGAACATAGAACATACAATGCAGAAGGAGGCCATTCGGCCCATCGAGTCTGCACCGACCCACTTAAGCCCTCACTTGAAGGAAGCCACTGTGCATGTGCGCGTTGGCGCCGGTGCCACTGCGCATGCGCGCATCCTGCGGCGCCCAGTTCGTGCCGGGATCAGCAGCTGGAGCGGTGTGAACCGCTCCAGTGCCGCGCTGGCCCCCTGTAGGTGCCAGAATTACTGATCCTGAGGCCGTGTTGACGCTATCGAGTAACCCAATGCCGTTTCCGACGGCACCAACACTTGGCCTCAGGATCACAGAATCCCGCCCAGGTCATATGATAGATACACAACGTAAATACATAGACATGGACATTGGGTGAAGCTTACGGACTGTAGTACTCCTCAGAAGAGAAGGTGCGCGGAGAGGTCACCAGTCCAGAAGAGGGTCATTCAGGAGTCTGGTAACGGCGGGGAAGGGCTGGTATGAATCTATTTGTACTTTTTGAATCTGTCGGACTTTTGTATCTTCTACCCGATAGAAGAAGTTGGAAGAGAGAATAACCCGGGTGGGAGGTGTTGCCTTTTTTTACCTACTGTAAATATGGCCGTCAGTGAGGTTGCCCTTCTTTCTTTGGATATCGATATTATATTGCTCAGAGTCGCCAGGTATCAAATGAAACCACCACAAGGTTCAACCGGATATCGAGAGTGTACATACCAATTTTGCCGGCCCATTCCTGGGTTCGATGTTTCTCGTCTTGGTGGACGTCCACCCAAAGTTGGAGGTCCACAAGATGGCGACGATCACCTCCCGGATGACTATCGAGCGATTGTGCATATCTTTATCAACCCATGGGACCCCTGAGGTGCTCGTAACAGACAACAGGGCCTCTTTCATGCGTAAGGAATTTGCCAGTTTTGTGAGAAGCAACAGAATTTGGGTGGCATGTCTGCGCTGTCACATACCATCTGGCATCAAATGGCTTCACAGAGAGGGCCATGCAGATGGTTAAACGGGGTCTCTAGAAACAGACTCCGGGCTCGGCTGACACGTTTTCTACTCTCATAAAGGACCAAGCCACACGGGGTGACTGGGGTGGCCCTCATTGAAACGTTAATGGGTCGTAGGCTTCGCACACGACTGAGTTTGATTATCCTGGGCATCGGTGCGAAGGTGCGCCATAACCAGGATTTGCTAGGGCCTTGCCCAGTTCGACGTCGACTCCTTTGCACCTGATGACACAGTGTTCAATTGTAACTTCAACAACGGCGCTCGCTGGCTCTCAGGGAAGGTCGTCCGTAAAACAGGACCAGTATCTTACCAAGTTTGGGTCCAGGGGCAACTAATGAACCAGCATTTGGGTCACATTTGCTCAAGGAGGTTGCTTTATCATGAGCTTCCTCAGGAGAAACCTGTCCTGGATTCGCCAGCCCCATTGTCGAACCAGGCGGCCTCCTGTCTCTTTCGGTGCCAACATGCCCGATGTTGCATCTTCCGCCTCTCAAATGGAGACGCAGACACGTGAGATCTCAGACGTCAAAGAACAACTCAGCGCAAGAACAGGCCCTTCGGCCCTCCAAGCCTGTACCGGTCATGATACACCGTTGGCCAAAACTCTCAGCACTTTCTTGTGCCGTATCCCTCTATACCCATCCTAGCCATGTATTTATCGAGATGCCTTTTGAACGCCGTTAATGTATCTGCTTCCACAACCTCCCCTGGCAATGCGATCCAGGCCTCTGTGTAAAAAACTTGCCTCGCACATCTCCTCTAAACCGTGCCCCATGGACCTTAAACCTATGCCCCCTGGTGACTGATCCCCCACCCTGAGACAACATGCCTGCCCATCCACTCTATCCATGTCCCTCATAATCTTGTAGACCTCTATCAGGTCACCCCTCAACCTCCGTCTTCCTAATGAAAACAGTCCGAGTCTATTCAGCCTCTCCACATAGCTAACACCCTCCAGACCAGGCAACTGATAAACCTCCTCTGCACCCTCTCCAAAGCCTCCCCAACCTTCTGGGAGTGTGGCGACCAGAATTGTGCGCAATATTCCACATGCTTCCTCCACCTGCTCCTCCTTCTTCTCCTCATCGATTGTCGAGGGGGTCTTCAGACTTTGCGGGGGGGGTGAGGAATGTAATAACCTGCACGTGACTTATGGGGTGTAATTCTCCCATCGGGAGTCTAAATGCCGACGCCGGAGTGAAAACCGGAGTGTTTCACTCCGGCATCGGAGCCCGCTCCCAGCGCCCTCCTATTCTCCCGCCCCTGGGGGGCTAGGAGCGTCGTCGCGTCATTTACGTGCGCCGGGCATTGGCGCCACGTAAAAGCGGCGCCGCGTAAATGACGCAGCCGGTGCCGCGTAACTGGCGTCACCCGCGCATGCGCGGTTGCCGTCCTCCCCGAGGCCACCCCGCAAGAAGATGTCGGATGGATCTTGCGGGGCGGCGGAACAAAGGAGGTCTTCCTTCGGAGAGGCCGGCCCGCCGATCGGTGGGCACCGATCGCGGGCCAGACCCCATTTGAGGCCCCCCCCCCCGGTGCAGGAACCCCCCCCCCCCCCAGCGTTCCTCGATGTGGACTCTCTGTATCCTTTTTAAAGTTTCCTTTTGATATTTTTGGTTGAGTATCTGTGTCCCCTCAAGGCATGGCTAATTAGTTGGACCATAAGACTTAGGAGCAGAAGTAGGCCACACGGCCCATCGTGTCTGCTCCACCATTCAATGGGATCTTGGCTGATCTGATATAATCCTCAACTCCGCTTTCCAGCCTTATCCCCATAACCCTTGATTCCCTTACTGATTAAAAATCTGTCCACCTCAGCCTTGAATATACTCAATGGCCCAGCCTCAAAAGCTCTCTGCAGTAACTTTTGTTCATTAGTTACTTGATGGTCACACGAGTGTAAAGGCTGTCTCTGTGGCACCATTGGTTAGTGTGTTCGCTTTTTTAGCCAAAAGGTTTGTAGAGTGATCCCACCCAGTGACTAGGCCGTCCCCCATCAGAGTCCTTTTAAATGGGTTGAATATTAGTTAATTTGTGTACTCAAAGGGGTATGATGAGTTTTCAGTGGTGTTGGATTATAGGGCTAGGAGCTGTACATTTGTAATCATAGAAATCATAGAAACATACAGTGCAGAAGGAAGCCATTCAGCCCATCGAGTCTGCACTGGACCTCTGGAACAGCACCCTACCTAGGCCCAAACCCCACACTATCCCCCTAACCCCACCTAGATGCCAATTTATCATAGTCAATTCACCTAAACTGCACATCTTTGGATTCACTTGGTGAATAAATTTAAAACTGAGTGAAGATTGGATTCTGGTCTCCTTTCGCACTACTTGGCTGTTAGGAGTTTAACAATAAATGTTATTAACACTGGTCCCCCTTATCCTCACTTTTCACCCCACCAGCTTTCGCGTTCAAAGGTTCCTCCTCCGCCAGCTCTGCCAACTCCAAACACATCTTCCCCTCACTCCCCCATCAGCATTCCTCAGAAACCATTCCCTCCGGGATACCCTGGTTCACTCCTCCATCACTCCCAACCCCTCAGCCCCTTCCCACGGCACCTTCCCATGCAATCGCAGAAGGTGCAACACATCCCCTTTACCTCCTCCCTGCTCACCATCCAAGGGCCTAAACACTCGTGTCAGGTGAGGCAGTGCTTCACGTGCACCTCATTCAATCTGGCCTCTTGCATTCATGCTCCCAATGCGGTCCACTCTACATTGGAGAGAGTAAATACAGACTGGGTAACTGTTTTACAGAGCACCTTTGGTCCGTCCGCAGGAGGACCCAGACCTTCCTGTCGCTTGTCATTTCATCACTCCATCCTTCTCTCACATCCACATGTCCGTCCTTGGCCTGCTGCAATGCTCCAGTAAAGCCCAGCGCAAACTGGAGGAACAGCACCTCCTCTTCCGATCAGACACGTTACAGCCTTCCGGACTTAACATTGAGTTCACCAACTTCGGACTGTGAACTCTCTCCTCCACCGTCACCCCATTTTTATATCTTTCAGTTTATTTTCATTTCTCCATGCCCCTTTTCATCCTGCTTTCCATCTTGTTTTTCCCTTACCATCATCGCCCCTCCCGCCACCCCACCCCACTAGGGCCATCTGTTGCCTGTTCCAGGTGGTCCCTTGACACACGACTTACTTTTGTTCTGCCATTAACACATTCTGATCTCTTAATGTGCCACTATCAGCAACCTTCTCAGCCACGGTCACCAGCATTTCTATTCCCTTTGTCCTTTTGCCCATGACATCTCTGTCAACCTCTTCCTAGCCTCCACTTATCACTGACCCTTTATCCAGCCCCACTGCTCACACCCCCATCCTCCCACGATTGTATAAATCTCATCCTATTTCCAGTTCTCTCCAGCTTTGCTGCAGAGGCATCCAGACTCGAAACGTTAGCTCCCTTCTCTCTCCACAGACGCTGTCAGACCTGCTGTGATTTTCCAGCATTTTCTGTTTTTGTTTCAGATTCCAGCATCCGCAGTAATTTACTTTTGTTCTTTTAAAGGATCTGTTGATTTAAATGACCTGCTTTAGTGCCACAAGCACTCTGAAAGTAGAATAAGGTAACAAATAAATGTGTCTTTTCTGATTGGCACGCAGGGACTAGTGGGGTACAACAGGGATCTGTGTTAGGACCCCAACTGCTCGCATTATATATTAATGATTTGGACGAGGGAACTGTGGTGGTATGTATTAGGGGTAATACGATACACCATGAATGCCGAGGAGCTATTGGAGGACAGATGCTGGGTCCCGATTGGATCTGCCGCCTACTGGGCTCCACCCAGATAGGCGGGGTATAAGAACCCGGTTTACTCCCCACAGCTGCATTCTGTGACTGAGCTGCTGGGGAACAAGTCTGCTCAATAAAGCCTCGATTGAAGTTCTCTACGTCTCGCCTCGTGTGTGATCGATGGTGCTACAATTTATTGAGCAGACTTAAAAAGGAATATGGAGCTCCGGATCGCCCCGGAGTGCCTGCGAATCGGCCCCCAGGCAGCTAATGCAACATCGGCATTTAAGCACTGGCTGGCGTGCTTTGAGGGATACCTCCGAACGGCCCCCGGCAGACCAACAGAAGACCAGAAGATGCAGGTCCTGCATTCCAGGGTGAGTCTCGAAATCTACTCATTCATCGAGGACGTGGAAGAATTCCCAGCAGCGATCAACTTGCTGAAGGAGATCTACATTAGGCCCGTCAACCAGGTCTACGCACGCTACCATCTCGCGACGAGACGACAAATCCCCGGGGAATCGCTAGACGAATTCTTCAACGCTCTAACGATCCTGGGAAGAAACTGCCCAGCGGTTACGGCGAACGAACATACGGACCTCCTGATCAGAGATGCTTACGTAGCAGGTTTGGCATCGTCGCAAATTCGTCAGAGACTTTTAGAGAAAGACTCTCTCGGACTCACAGAGGTACGGGCCCTTGCAGCCTCCCTCGACGTGACATCCCAAAAAGCCCGCGCCGATGCCCCCGACCGTGCTTCAGCCCTTCAGGCTCCGTGGTTCCCCGCCGCGACCGGCCCCCCGCAGCCCCCACCCCTCCGCAAGCGTGCGCGGCCAGAATTCCAGACCACCCGGGGGGGCCCCGCTGCTATTTTTGCGGGCAGCCAAAACACCCCCGCCAGCGCTGCCCGGCCCGCTCGGCCACCTGCAAAAGCTGCGGTAAAAAGGGGCACTACGCAGCGGTGTGCCAGTCCCGTGGGGTCGCCGCTATCTCCGGGGAAGAAACGGGACCACGGACTCAACCCCCCCCAGCGACCCACGGGAGGCCAACGGGCACCGCCATTTTGGGCCCCGGACACCACGAGGGGGGGACGGGCGCCGCCATCTTACTACCCACGGGCCACGTGCGGTCCATGGGAGCGGCCATTTTGTCCACCCCCCGGCCGCGTGCGACCCATGGACGACGCCACCTTGGCTGACAGGCAAGGACCCCAGCGTGGATGGCTCTACCCTGCCTGAAGACAACAATCTGATGCACCAACCACGTTTGGCATCGGTGACCCTCGACCAGTCGCGGCCCCGGACGCTCCAGACGACAACGACAAAGGTGCTGGTGAACGGGCATGAGACACCGTGTTTGATCGACTCAGGGAGCACGGAGAGTTTTATTCACCCAGACACGGTAAGATGCTGTTCCCCTGTAATTCGGCCAAGCACCCAAAAATGTTTCTGGCGGCGGGGTCCCACTCCGTTGCAATCAAAGGGTTCTGCATCGCAAACCTAATGGTGCAGGGGAGAGAGTTCAAAAATTACCGGCTGTATGTCCTTCCCCACCTCTGCGCTCCCACCCTCCTGGGGTTGGACTTCCAATGCAACCTCCAGAGCTTAACATTCAAATTTGGCGGCCCTATTCCCCCACTGACTATCTGCGACCTCGCGACACTCAAGGTCGAACCACCCTCCTTGTTTGCGAACCTCACCCCGGATTGCGAACCCGTCGCCACTAGGAGCAGACGGTACAGCACCCAGGACCAGACGTTTATCAGGTCCGAAGTCCAGCGGCTGCTGAAGGAAGGCATAATCCAGGCCAGCAATAGTCCCTGGAGAGCCCAGGTGGTAGTAGTGAAGACAGGGGAGAAGCAAAGGATGGTCGTAGACTACAGTCAGACCATCAACAGGTACACGCAGCTAGATGCGTACCCTCTTCCCTGCATATCCGACATGGTCAATCGGATTGCACAGTACAGGTCTTCTCCACCGTGGACCGTAAGTCCGCCTACCACCAGCTCCCCATTCGCCCCGGTGACCGCAAGTACACTGCCTTCGAAGCAGACGGGCGGCTATACCACTTCTTAAGGGTTCCATTTGGCGTCACGAACGGAGTCTCGGTCTTCCAATGGGAGATGGACCGAATGGTTGACCAGCACGGTTTATGGGCCACGTTCCCGTACCTCGACAACGTCACCATCTGCGGCCACGACCAGCAGGACCACGACGCCAACCTCCGCAAATTTCTCCAGACCCCTAACTCCCTCAACCTCACCTACAACGAGGAAAAATGCGTGTTTAGCACCGACCGTCTAGCCATCCTTGGCTACGTAGTGCGTAATGGAGTGATAGGCCCCGACCCCGAACGCATGCGGCCCCTCATGGAGTTCCCTCTCCCCCACTGTGCCAAAGCCCTGAAACGCTGCCTGGGCTTCTTTTCTTATTGCGCCCAGTGCTTTCCTCAATACACAGACAAGGCCCGCCCACTAATCCAGTTCACTACTTTTCCCCTGTCGACAGAGGCCCGCCAGGCCTTCAGCCGCATCAAAGCGGATATCGCAAAGGCCACGATGCGCGCCATCGACGAGACCCTCCCCTTCCAAGTCGAGAGCGACGCGTCCGACGTAGCTCTGGCGGCCACGCTCAGTCAAGCGGGCAGACCTGTGGCTTTTTTCTCCTGGACCCTCCACGCTTCAGAAATTCGCCACTCCTCAGTAGAAAAGGAGGCCCAAGCCATAGTGGAAGCTGTGTGACATTGGAGGCATTACCTGGCCGGTAGGAGATTCACTCTCCTCACTGACCAACGGTCGGTAGCCTTCATGTTCGATAATGCACAGCGGGGCAAGATAAAGAACGACAAGATCCTGCGGTGGAGGATCAAACTCTCCACCTACAACTAGGAGATCTTGTACCGTCCTGGAAAGCTGAACGAGCCGTCTGATGCCCTATCTCGCGGCACATGTGCCAACGCACAAGTGGACCGCCTCCAAGCCCTCCACGAGGACCTCTGCCACCCGGGGGTCACTCGCTTCTACCACTGTATAAAGGCCCGCAGCCTCCCGTACTCCGTCGAGGAGGTCCGAACAGTCACCAGGAACTGCCAAATCTGCGCAGAATGCAAACCGCATTTTTTCAGGCCGGATAGTGCGCACCTGATAAAGGCTTCCCGTCCCTTGGAACGCCTCAGTCTGGATTTCAAAGGCCCCCTCCCCTCCACCGATCGCAACACGTACTTTCTTAACGTCGTTGACGAATACTCCCATTTCCCCTTCGCCATCCCCTGCCCCGACATGACCGCGGCCATGGTCATTAAAGCCCTCTGCACCATCTTTACCCTGTTCGGTTTCCCCGCTTACATCCATAGCGATAGGGGGTCCTCCTTCATGAGTGACGAGCTGCGTCAATTCCTGCTCAGCAAGTGCATAGCCTCGAGCAGGACGACCAGCTACAACCCCCGGGGGAACGGGCAGGTAGAGAGGGAGAACGGAACGGTCTGGAAGACCGTCCTACTGGCCCTACGTTCTAGGAGCCTCCCAACTTCCCGCTGGCAGGAAGTCCTCCCGGATGCCCTTCATTCTATCCGGTCCCTGCTGTGCACCACCACGAACCAAACGCCTCATGAGCGCCTCCTTGTCTTCCCTAGGAAGTCCGCTTCTGGAACGTCACTTCTGACCTGGCTGGCAGCCCCGGGACCCAACCTGCTCCGGAAATATGTGCGGGCGCACAAATCAGACCCACTGGTGGAAAAGGTACATCTACTCCACGCCAACCCGCAGTACGCCTACGTGGCGTTCCCAGACGGCCGACAGGACACGGTCTCTCTGCGGGACCTGCCACCCGCCGGAGCTCCCACCCCCCCCCCCCCCCCAACACCAATCACCACCCCCTCACTCCCGCCGGTGCACCCCACAGCCACCTCCTTCCCGGGGAGGATCGGTTCTCCTCCCAGGCCCGCCCAGGAGTAAGGAAACAGAGAGGGACAGCGCGATGCTCCCAGAGTCGACCGGACCCGAGCCACCACCACCACCACCACCACCCGGGCTGAGACGATCGGAGAGGGCGACCAGAGCACTATCTTGACTCATCGAGTCGACTTAAGATGTATATAATCCAGTGGCCCAGTAAAGCGGCATTGTTGTAAATAGTTAACGCTGCTAATCGGGTAAAATGTGAATAATTCGGTGGCCCAGTAAAAGCGGCATGGTTGTCTATAGTTCAATGGTTAAGGCACCGACCCTGTAAACCCCGACCACCCACCACCCACCACCCCGCCGGGTTCCTTTTTAACAAGGGGAGAATGTGGTGGTATGTATTAGGGGTAATACGGTATACCATGAATGCCGATGAGCTATTGGAGGACAGATGCTGGGTCCCGATTGGATCTGCCGCCTACTGGGCTCCACCCAGATAGGCGGGGTAAAAGAACCCGGTTTACTCCCCGCAGCTGCATTCTGTGACTGAGCTGCTGGGGAACAAGTCTGAACAAGTCTGCTCAATAAAGCCTTGATTGAAGTTCTCTACGTCTCGCCTCGTGTGTGATCGATGGTGCTACAGGAACTAAATGTATTATCTCCAAATTTGCAGATGATACAAAGGTTGGTGGGAGGGTAAGTTCAGAGGGGGATGCAGAGATGCTTCAGTGGGATTTAGACAATATGGATAAATGTCAGGTTATCCGCTTCGGTAGCAAAAATAGGAAGGCCGATTATTTGAATAGGTGTAAATTGAGAGAGGTGGATACTCAGCGAGACCTTGGTGTCCTCGTGATTCAGTCGCTGAAAGTAAGCGCGCAGGTACAGCAGACAGTAAAGAAGGCAAATGGGATATTGGCCTTCACAGTGAGAGGATTTGAGTATAGCAATAGGGATGTTTTACTGCAACTGTACAGGGCATTGGTGAGGCCACACTTGGAGAATTGTGTGCAGTTTTGTTCTTGCTATGGAGGGAGTGCAGCGGAGGTTTACAAGGCTGATCCCTGGGATAGCAGAACTGTGATATGAGGAGAGACTAAGTTGGTTAAGTGCATTCTTCTTGGTCAATTTCACCACCTGACTTCTAAATGCACCAGGCCCTGCAAAACAGAATTTTAAAAAACCATGACCACTGCTGTCAATCACACTCTAACTCCAGGCTTTTAACCCTTAAATTGCCCCAATACTTAGAATACAATATTTCTAAAATCTTCCAGTCGCCACACCATGGCTGAATTCAGTGCTTAGACGTGTTGTGTTCTGTTACTTCTTGAATGATGAAGGTACGCATGGAACATAATGATGCAGTTGCTTCAAGTACTTAATTTTAGTGGTAACCATGCATTACTATATACAAACAATTCTGTCTCCTTCACTGATGTCTATTGTCTTGTCCGTCCTGCTACCAAGTGCCTGGTTTCCCTCCATCTTCTAATATATGTACATCTATCCGGTCTGGTTCCACCTGCTGGTGGGAGGCTATAGCTGTCCCTATATGCATTGGTCATTGTCTATACACAGTGGTGCTTTTATATATACATTGATACAACCAAGTACAATTCTAGACAGACATGCCTGTAGGCATATCACCACAAGATGGGAGTCTAAAACTGTACAAATCTTACCCCTTTTTGTAATCCCGTAAAATAAAGGCC
The DNA here is from genome assembly GCF_047496885.1 of Scyliorhinus torazame. Classification (NCBI taxonomy): domain Eukaryota; kingdom Metazoa; phylum Chordata; class Chondrichthyes; order Carcharhiniformes; family Scyliorhinidae; genus Scyliorhinus; species Scyliorhinus torazame. Next base: position 20,111,757 of record NC_092718.1, on the reverse strand, counting down.
ACCATTCCATCAGCGTGGTTGATTGATTTTTCTGCAGTCCAGCACTTTAAATAATGTGTGCAATTCCAGACGGTGAAAACTGGATTATGAAAAAGAATGGGAATGTTTTCTTACTTGGGGTCACTTGCAGTAGCCCCGAGCTCAGGTTGGGACCTTTCTTGTTCATCTGGCTAAGTTTCACACTGGGCACTGAACTCAGCAAATGACCCATCCTGGGAAAACGCGGGTACAGTTGATCTGAATAATTTTGTCCACCCATTCCATTGCCTCCAACCTCTCCCCTTCTTTCATGGGCTGATGAATCGTATTATTATGATCTCAAACATGGAAGAAACAAAAATCTTGGTCCGGTCTGTTGCTGACTCACTAATGGGATTTTACGTTTTGGTTTCACACATGCCGGTGATTAGGGCACTTCCCACCCCATTTAACTCCCATTACGGCATAAAGGTTGGGTAATTGATTTGATTCCAAGACAAGCTATGTCAAAAGACATCACGCTTCACTGAAATAATTTCAGCTTTTAATAAATGCATACTGCAACTCGTTAATTTCATGACTGACACATCTTAAGTTCAAATGCTGCACTGAGGAAATTAATTGTACCAAGAACTTGCATTTTGAGCAAAATAGTCCAGGGTAATGCCAGGCATGAGAATTTAAGCAGGTCATATTTTTAAACGGCAAGTGTCACTGAGATGACAGTAGAACAGCTTCCCAGACGTGTTTATCATCAACAAATCCAATCACTTCTTATTCTTCCCCAACAAAATCAAAACCACGTCAACTATTTCACGGAATTCAGCCATGGTGTGGTGATTTTAGGAACATTGGATTCAAAGTATTTGGGCAATTTAAGGGTTATCCTGGGATTGTGTGACACACTGCATTGGCACATTGTTCTTCAAGGACCTAGGTTTCAATCCAACCAGATTCATAGGGTGAGTGAAGGACTCTTTTCTGTTTGCCGTGGAGTTGGTTCTCTGTGGAATTGTGTTCACTGCGTAATACCGATCTTACGTTAGCTCCAGCCAGCTTGAGATGAGTGATCTGGCCAGTCATTAATATCAACATGAGTACGACAAGAAAAAAACTTCAATAAAAGCATAATACTGTGGACGCTGGCAATTTGAAATTAAAACAGATTAATGCTGGAAAAATCTCAGCAGGCCTGGCCCTTCTTCAGAGCTATCAACTCCTTTAGTCTTGAAAACAAGCATTAACACTCCCCTTGTCTTGTGCCCATGACATCTTTGTTAAATCTCTCCTGAGCTCCCAACTATCCCTGACCCTCTATTGTGCTCCATCTGTTCCACCCCCATGTTGAACAGTAAAGAATCCATCACATTTCCCCTTCTCTTTAACTCTGAAGAAGAGTCAGGTGGACTCGAAACGCGTTTCTGTCTCCGCAGATGCTGCCAGGCCTGCTGAGATTTGTCCAGCATTCTCTGCCTGCCGGCCTCAGAAGTCGGCAGTTGGCTTCCCACAAATACCAAGATGGCGCAGTAGGAAATCCAGGTTAGGGTAGAAACGAAACAACTTTAGCTCTGTTCTGCTGCACCTGATTTGAGAGTGTTTGGTATCGAACTAGAGCCTGTCCTTGTCTGATATCCACATAGCTGCTTTCCACAAGTCCTCGCTGGATTTCAACCAGGCTGATTATTTTTCCTCTCTCCGCTCCAGGGACAGTGACACTAAAATGTAATTTCCCACTGCGCATCCAGCTAACATTTCCTACCTTCCTTCTCTCCCTCCCTCCCTTTCTCCCATCCTTCCCTTCCTTTCCTCCCACCTACCCGACCTTACTGTGTGTAAGTACAGACATCAAACCTAGAATAGCACTTGGATGCAAAACCCTCTGATGTTGAATAGTTCATTGAGATTCACTGTCTAACCTGAGCTGGGCGAGACTCTGGAAGGTTATTGATGCCAATGAAACAAAATCTCAACAAGAATGAATTCCTTCAGGAGAGTAAGAAAGCAAATCATGGTGAGGGGTTTTGGGATTAGAATACAGAGGAATGAATTTAATACTTTGATCTCTGCCCTCTGCATAGAATATTAACAGAGATGAAATGTTTATAAATTATAAATGAAAAAGAAGATAGCATTGCTTGGACAAATACAAGTAAATTTCCTAAAAACAGTTATCAGTCCAGATGCTGTGTTTTGCATATTTGATGTGCTTGTAGTTTCAAGATTTCTCTGATGGCTTGTGCATATCCCGTGTGGTTAGCTTGTTAGGAATAAATATGCATTTTCATTTGGTTTTGAAAATATGAACCATTAGTTGAAGCCAGACTCTCTGACAATCAAGTTCCCCTTGAGTTTAACCATTCCCATTCAGATGTGTCAACGATAGTGTTTATTAGTGAGGTCTGAGAGGGCTCATTACCCATCTGTCTCTACTACTGTGTAAACTCACAGACCGCACGCTTTCCACTGGGTTAATAGAAGAGGAGGAGAATAATGTGTCTATTTCACCTGAGTTCAAAGATTGCAAGATTAAAGCCACTCCGAGACGGAGGTTTTAAGATCAAAACGATAATTGGTCATCCTCCTTATCATGACCGTCAGTGTTCCCTAGAGGCAAGCATTGCTCGTGACTGGAATAGTCTAATCAATCTGGAATATTAATCCGCCTCAGTGCCCCCCCCCCCCCCCCCCCCCCCCACCCTCCCCACCAGCCCATCCACTCCACCCAAGTTTATTATGGAAATCTTCAATAAGGTAGTGACTCCAACATGTTCATTCGCATTCAGTTGGCATCCATTAAGAAGTGGGAAATCGGATTGCACTTTCTCTCCTCTGCCCCAACCACGGACCCTCAAAAGGGATGTCTCCAACGCATTGGTAAAGAGATTAAGAAATGCTTGCGTTTGTTGTGCCTTGTGTTCGGATCCCGAACAACAAACCAATTATTTTTCAATTTGTAAAACTGTGGAGGAAATGATCCTGCCCCACAGCAGTGATAACACTGACCGATAGGTATATTTTATGTCAAAACAAACTTTAATTTAATCACAGAATTAACCACTTTAGAAGCAATGAAATAGCTTTACAGTCAACAGTTATAAACCGTTCTTAAGTATAAGATGAAAACCTAACTGCCACTGTATTCCAATTATGCAAACCAATAAGTATAAAATACCACTCATGAATAGAGTTAACAACCAGGGTTTTACTTGCTTTTCTCTGTGCAGAATCCTCGAAGAGAGAACGTTTCAGGACCAAAACCTTTGTTCAGATGAGAGTTCTAGGACCAACTGATTTTTCAGACAGACCTGGCTCCTCCCATTAACTACATAATTTGTACCCAAAGCATAATGCATTCCTTTGTCTCTTCTTACAAGATGTCCCTTGACATGTGTAGCCACCACCATGTGTAGACCTTATAAACTATCTACACCTCTGGCGCCCTTCAAACTTAAACAATATTCCATTAGCTAGCTATCTGTAAACAAGTAAATGGTCCTCAAGTTCTATTAACAGAACAGTTCACCTGAAAATCAATGATTACCTCACATTTACAACGCCTTAATAACCTCTCTAGCAATCAATGTTTGTATGCACCTTAACCTAGGTTTTAATAACATCACTGCAAAAGATATATAAAATATGACAATTTCTTACATTCATCACACTTGTCACATCAGTCAAAACATTTCAAATGTAGTAAATTACTTTGAAGTACGGTGACCATTATGTGGGGAGAAAAGGGAAGCCATTTTCCACAGAATCCATAGAATCCGTACAGTGCAGAAGGAGGCCATTCAGCCCATTGAGTCTGCATCAACCATCCAAAAGAGCACTCTACCTAGGCCCACTTCCCCACTGTATTCCTGTAACCCCGTGCATCGATGATGGCCAATTCACCTAACCGGCGCCTCTTTGGGCTGAGGGAGGAAACCGGAACACCCGGAGGAAACCCTCTCAGACCCGTGGAGAGCGTGCAAATTCCACACAGACAGTCACCCAAGGTCGGAATGGAAACAAGGTGACGGCGCTGTGAGGCAGAAGTGTTAACCACTGTGCCGTCCACAAGACCTTTTGCAGCAGCAGGATTCCATAAACAACAGTGAGATGGATGACAAGTTTTTGCTGATTTTTATTAAATTGAAATCAAGTTGTAAACTGGACGAAACTTCCAAATATGTGTTGTGCTTACTGAGCAGAATAATCAATTCACCTAGACACCTGAATTAGAATGAATCTGTTGGATTCACTGCTTCCCTGAAGGTTTCCATAATAATGCTGTCAATCATGTAGTCACCTTTAATTTTAAAAAAATTTGTTCATGGGATGTGGCTAGACCAGTATTTATTGCTCACCCCTAATTGTCCTTCAAAAGGTGGTGGAAACTGCATTCTTGAATCGCTGCAATCCATGTGGTGTAGGTACACCCACTGTGCTGTGAGGGAGTTTGACCCAATGACAGTGAAGGAACAATGGTATATTTCCATGTCAGGATGGTCAGAGAGCAACTTAAATAGGGTTGTATTGTTACAAACCTTGAACTCTGATTTCCAGTGAGCCTTGGATCTTCTGCACGCCCAACAGCCGGGAGTGGCTGAACATGCACAGGAGGCGTGCTTTACCACCTTTCAGCCAAGAACTGGCCCTGAGCACCAGTGCAGAAACAAACAAGTGAAACAACGTGAAACTGCAGGTCAGGTAACCTGAACCAGACCGGCATTACCAAGAAGGTGTCCCATTGACCAGGACACAGGGACAGAGACCGGGAGAGGTCCCAGAAAAAGTCGTTGGCAGGGATCCGATAGAGGTCCCAGAAAGACATCCCAAGTAAGGGACAGAGAGAGGGATCAGAAGGAGATCCCAATAAGTTGAAAGAAAGGAGCAGAGAAATTTGCTTTAAATTAAAGACAAAACTGCAGCAAACGGATTTGAAGGAAATCGGCTTGAAGTTGGCTTGAGAGAAGCCACAAAGATCCATGGAAACAGCCAAATATTGGTAACCCCTTTCGGAGCTGTGGCATTATGCTTGGTACAGCCAATGATATGAAATTGTGCTTGCAAGTCCAAGTTTGAGTGCACTCAGAGATCCAGAGAAAAGGGGGCGGGATTCTCCCGTGCTGCGCCGTTTGGGAGAATCGCCGTTCGCGGCGGATTTCCGTGCGAACGCCGGTCCAACGCCGTTCCGCCATTCTCCCAGCCGGCGAGAACGGCGTCATCGAGGTCGGCGCCGCGCCGCCCGGAGAATCGCCCGAGGTGCTAAGTCTGGTGATTCTCCGGGCCCCCCGCTATGCAGAGGGTGGGGGGGGGGGGGGGGGGGGGGGGGGGGGAGGGAGGAGGGGAGGAGGGAGGAGGGAGGGAAGGAGGAGGAGGGGAGGAAGGGTGGGGAAGGGTGCAGCCATGTTCAGGGGGAGGGGGGGTTCGGGGCAGGGGGCCTCCATGTTCTGGGGAGGGGGGGGGAGGGTTTTCCGCGTGAGCGGCATGCCAGCCGGCCTGCCATGGCAGAACGGTGGCAAGGCCACACCTGCAAGTTGAGGTCTTGCTGATGGGCAAAGGCCAATGGTGCTGCCATCCTGCGTGGCCAGGTGCCTTGACCTTGGTTGCGCCCAGCCCCCCCTCCACCCCCCCCCACCCCCACCCCCACACACACACACACAGGTGCCGCAACACTCAGCTGACGAAGACCATCTCTGTAAAGGGTCAAGGCGGCACACATGCCAGCCCCAGTGAGGGCATGGCCAGCCCATGGTGGCGCAATGAGGAGGGACGGGCAAAACCTGGCGGTGGATGGCTACTGTGGGCAACCAGGGCACACATGTATCCCATGGCACCTGGCTGTCGGAGTGTCAATGCGCCATCGTTAAACATGTTGTATTCCCCCCGCCCCCCCTCCAGCAGATCTTAACGTTTGGGCACCAGCCAGCGATGTTTTGCCGCCGTGGCAGGAGCCGTTGCCCTGCAGTTGGCCCTTTGGCAGTGTCGACGCAGGCGGCTCAGAGCAGCTGCGGCAGCGGCGGCTGCAGCAGAGGGACCGGCTGCAGAGGGCCAGGTGGCACCCACTCAGGCTGTAGGCCTGTCCGCCCGCCCGACAGATGCAGGAGGAGGCAGAGGGGGACGTTGACCACCACATCGATGGGGATGCACAGGACGAGGATATCGATCTTGATGGGGCGCAGGAGGAGGAGGAGCAGGTGGTGGTGCCAAGCCGCTGGAGCCGCCCCATGAGGTCTCGAGTGTACCATCACCACATGTCCTTTCGAGGACCTGCCGGACAGGGCATGCAGGAGGTGACTCCGGATGAGTAAGGAGACCGTCGCATATATATGCCACCTCATGGCACACCTGGCACCACATGGAATGGGGGAAGGACATGCTATCTCGGTGGCCATCAAGGTGACGGTTGCCCTCAACTTCTATGCGGCGGGGTCATTCCAGGCGCTGAGCGGGGACCTGTCCGGTATCTCCCAGGCATCGGTGTACCGGTGCATCCGAGCAGTCACCGACGCCCTGTATGCCATCGCCGACCGATACATCCAGTTTCCAGAGGACCGCACACACCAGGATGCCCGGGCAGCGGGAGTCGCCTCCGTGGCCAGGAAGTGATTGATGGGGTGCACGTCGCCATGCATCCACCATCGGAGAACAGGGACGTGTTCATGAATAGAAAGGGGACCTACTCCATGACCACCGCATGAAGATCATGCACGTGTGCGCCCAGTACCCCGGCAGTGTGCATGATGCCTTTATACTGGCGCAATCTTTCATCCCCGCCATGTTCGAGGGATACCCCCGCCTGAGGGGCTGGTTGCTGGGCGACAGGGGTTACCCGTTGCAGTCGTGGCTGATGACGCCTATACGGAGGCCACAGACCAACGCGGAGACCCGCTACAATGAGGCCCATGCAGCAACCAGGGGTGTTTTCGAGCGGTGCTTTGGCCTCTTGAAGATGCGCTTCAAGTGCCTGGACCGCTCTGGAGGGGCCCTCCAGTACCATTCAGAGAGGGTCAGCCGCATAGTTGCTGTTGTTGTGTTATGTACACTGGGATAACACAGGCTGCAACTCGATGCAGCTTTGACCAAAATATACTCCAGACGTTGAAGTAAGTTCAATGTGATTTATTGAACCATTAGCACAGTTCTCTATGAACATAAGAACTAGAAGCAGGAGTAGGCCATCTGGCCCCTCGAGCCTGCTCCACCGTTCAATGAGATCGTGGCTGATCTTTTGTGGACTCAGCTCCACTTTCCGGCCCGAACACCCTAACCCTTAATCCCTTTATTATTCAAAAAACTATCTATCGTTATCTTAAAAACATTTAATGAAGGAGCCTCTACTGCTTCACTGGACAGGGAATTCCATAGATTCACAACCCTTTGGGTGAAGAAGTCCCTCCTAAACTCAGTCCTAAATCTACTTCCCCTTATTTTGAAGCTATGCCCCCTAGTTCTGCTTTCACCCACCAGTGGAAACAACCTGCCCGCATCTATCCTATCTATTCCCTTCATAATTTTATATATTTCTATAAGATCCCCCCTCATCCTTCTAAATTCCAACGAGTACAGTCCCAGTCTACTCAACCTCTCCTCGTAATCCAACCCCTTCAGCTCTGGGATTAACCTAGTGAATCTCCTCTGCACACCCTCCAGTGCCAGTACGTCCTTTCTCATGAAAGGAGACCAAAACTGAACACAATACTCCAGGTGTGGCCTCACTAACACCTTATATAATTGCAGCATAACCTCCCTAGTCTTAAACTCCATCCCTCTAGCAATGAAGGACAAAATTCCATTTGCCATCTTAATCTGCTGTTGCACCTGTCAACCAACTTTTTGTGACTCATGCACTAGCACACCCAGGTCTCTCTGCACAGCAGCATGTTTTAATATTTTATCATTTAAATAATAATCCCTTTTGCTGTTATTCCTACCAAAATGGATAACCTATGAGTTTGACTCTCCTGCTAATCTTGCAGTCTAACTCAGTCTAACTAACCAGTCTGCTCTAAGCCACGTGGTGGGTGTGATGCTTCTGATCTGCCCCTGTCCTCCACTCTAAGTGTCGCCTGTGGAAAGAGAAAGAGCATGTGTGCCCTGTCCTTATATATGGGTTGTGTAATGCCCCCTTGTGGTAGTGTCACCTCTGGGTGTCTTGAAAGCCCATTGGTCGTGTCCTATTCTCTGTGTTCATTAGCTGTATGTCAGCATGTCATGACGTCTCTGGTGCTCCCTCTAGTGTTTACTTAGTTGTAGTGTATTTACATTAACTCCTTGTGTATTTACAGTGATGTATATCACCACAGTTGTCTGCTGCGTCCTGCACAACACAGCCCAGCAGAGGGGCGATGTCCTGGAGGAGGAGACACAGGGGGAGCCCGGTGTGGGCGATGCATCGGTACATGAGGAGGATGGGGGGGGGGGGGGGGGGCAGAGACGTGACATGGGGGCTGGATATGGCCAGGAGACTGCACGTTGCCACCGGCTTGGCGAACGAGCACGCGAGGCGTTGATCGCCGCACGTTTCACCACCTAAGGGGAGGGCATCGCTGAGCAAGGCACTTGCACCACCGTTCCGCCCAAACGCAACACCACCCAGCACCCCCCACCTCCTGCACTATTCAACAACCCTAACGCCCACACCACCACTTTCACAGCACCTTACACCTGCGGCACAACGGGGTGGTCTCACACAATTGCTTGTGTAAGCGGGTGTGATCAGTGCCATGTTGAATGATGCCAACCTGCTCTGCGATGAGCTGTGAGCTCCGGATCGTTAGACAATGTCTGACTCATGGCCACACCTACACCCTCCACTTGGGTGGCCCTGTATGCGTCACGGGCACTCCATCACATGGCCATGTGGGGTAGCTGGCGTCGGTGTTCCGAGGACGACGGGAGGTTGGGAGGGAACACACACCCGGCCTCGCCGGTGTGGCGAACCTCGACCCCAGTGCCACTCGGTCCCCTTCACGACCCCTCAGGCACAGGACAGAGGCATCTAGGTTTGGTGTAACAGTGACTTTAATCGTGACATTCACAGACAAGTGCCCTAGCCCTGCACCCATGCCAACTTACTACGTGTCGAACTTCTTTGCCTTACGGGCCCTACGACTACGCCTTGGTGTTTCCCCAGACAGTACAGCAGGAGAGGAGGCGGACTGCTGAGACTCCTGCCCTGCGACGTTGGTCCCCGTCGGCGCACGTTTCCTGGGGCGGCCCGGCTTGGATGGGCCAGGCTGCTCGGTGGTGCCACCCTGTTCTGCCCGCTGCCCACCAGATGCACCAGGGACGGAACGGGGGGAGTCCGAGTGTTCCGGGACCTCCCTTGCAGGAGTCACCGGGACAGCCCTAGAACCTCCTCCTCCCTCGGGGAGCCCAGTCGCCCCTGGGCCTCACTATGGGACGGTGGTGCGAGCGGAGACAAGTGCCGTGGCACCACCGACACCTGGCACTGCCAGCCCTGGAGGCCCGCTGTGGCATCGACCAGGGTCTGAACATTTGCAGCGATGGAGCTCAGGGAGTGCGCCATCCCTGTCAGGGACTGTGCAATCTCCCTCTGGGCTTGTGCGACGCCATCCAGCACATGCGCAAGGCCGCCGATGCTCTCAGCGATGGCCTGCTGAGACTGGGCCAGACCCCGGAGCGCGGCGGCAATGTCCAGCTGGCTCTGGGACATGGCTGCCTGTGAGAGGGCAGCCCTGTCCTGGGCCACGGATGACGCGTGCACATGAAGCCCCACATCTTGCAGAATTTGACCCATGGACAAAACCGTTGCCCCCATTGCCTCCACCGCGGACGCCACCCATGCTGTGTCGGCCTGGGTGGCAGCCATGACCGGCACCACTCCCTGCTCCTGGACGGGGATGGACTCCTCCAACTGCATCTGCAGATGCTGGAAGGCGGCCGTCATCCCGTTGTCCACTCCCTGGGTTTCCAAACGCATCGGGTCTGTGGGTGGGTCTGGTAAGTCCAGGAACCCGGGAACTGTCTGGGCGGCAGCTGGGTGGTGGGCCTGGCCTGCCCTTCCAACCGTCCAGCCCCTCGGCTGCTCCTACCTCCGCCTGCTGTACCGGTTCGGCTGTGTGGTGCGCACCAGTCAGTGTCCCAGAAGCTTCATCACTAATGTGCCCAACCGAGATGAGGGCATCTGCGATGGTGGAGGGTGGGGGTGACAGCAGTGACTCAAGGTCCATGTCCTCATCGGACCACAGGTCATGGGTCTCCTGGATCAAGCCTTGGACCGATGGACGTTGTCTCCGGCCCATGTGAGGGGCCGTGTCCGGTCTGTCCAACATCTGTTTGGCCGTCCTCTGTGAGTCACTGTCCAGAGTCCCCATCCTCTCTTCGTCTGTCTTATGGCCGTCAGTGTCCTGACTGTCCGTCCTTTTGTTCGTCAGTGTCGTTTGTGTCTGTCCTCTGTGCGTCCGTTTCCTGTACTCCGGCCTTGGAAGAGGGCCCTCCTGTCGTCTTCCTTCCCCTCTCTGCCGTGCGTCCCTGTGGATCGCGCGATGTCCAGATTCCAACAGTATTCTGAAATATCTGAGGCCCTTGTCCTTCTAGGTGGTAGAGGGTAAGGTTTGGAAGATACCATCAATGGAATTTTGGTGAGTTGCTGCAGTGCATCTTGTAGATGGTGCACACTGTTGCCACTGTGTGTCAGTGGTGGAGGCAGTGAATGTTGAAGGATCTGAATGGGGTCTAAAACTCTATAGGCCAAACTGTTCACTTATCACCCCTCTGCTGGCTGATCTACATTGGCTCCAGGCCAAGCAATGTCTGGATTTTGAAATTTCTCATCCTTGGTTTCAAATTTCTCCATGGTCTCACCCCTCCCTATCTCTGTAATATCTTCCATCCTTCCAACCCTCCAAGATACCTGCGTTCATCTAATTCTGGTCTCTTGAGCATTCTGATTTTAATTGATTATCTTTGTTGGACATGCCTTCAGATGCCTGGATCCTAAAGCTCTGGAATTTCCTCCCCACATCGCCTCTTTGTCTCCATTTCCCCCTTTAAGACACTCCTTAAAAAAAACCTCTTTGACCAACCATTTCACCATCTGGCCATGCTAAAATTGCTCTTAGTGTCCAAAAAGGTTGGGTGGGGTTACTGGGATAGGTTAGATGTGTGGGCTTAAAGGGGGTGCTCTTTCCAAGGGCTGATGCAGACTCGATGGGCCGAATGGTCTCCTTCTGCACTGTAAATTCAATGATAAAACCTATGTTTTATATGTTGAAGGTATTCTATAAATTTACAAGCTGCTATTGGATGGTCAGAAAACTCCCGGTTCTTCACTGGAAGCAATCTTGCATCAATGATGCTGTAATTGTGGTTGACTGAAGAATAATGGTCAGGTCGCATCTTTGGAGAAAACCATAGAACCTGTAACGCTAGGTTAAAGAACTTAAATAACTTTCTGGGCCCTCAGTTTAACAACCCATTTAAACGCAATATCTCACACTTTGTTGCCCCTCCCCCCCAGTACTGCACATGCTGACCAACCTGTATCTCCTAGATATGGAGTGCACCTTGAACCTGTAACATTTGATGGAAATGTAGGGGTTCCACCAACTGAATTAGGTGATGTTTACCAAGGCAGCATTTCTGAATGATGCCTTAATAAGGGTTGAACATTGGAACAAAGGACTTAGGAGCAGGAGTCGGCAATTCAGCCCCTCGCGCCTGCTCCGCCATTCAATGAGACCATCGCTGATTTGGTTGTGGTCTCACCTCCACTTTGCTATCTGCCGCCCCTATAATCCTTGACTCCTTTGCCTATCAAAGATCTGTCTAACTATGGCCAGGATTCTCCGTTCCGAAGTCCAAGTGCTCCTGCCAGCAGCGAATTGGAATTGGTCTCCGCTGGCACTAGGAGCACTCCCGATATGCCAGTCTTTGGAATTTGGAAAAGTCGTGGTGGGGTGGGGGGGAAATTTGCCTCTTTGTTCTGGAATGCGACATAAAATGTGAAGGGCCACCCCCCACAGCTGTTCTTTCCTCGAGAACACAGAGACAGACTCATTAAAAAACGCGGTTAGCTGCTACCCTGACTTAATGGATCCCTGCAGAGCTGTAAAAATAAACAATCTGATTTGTCACTTTGAAGTTCCAGCGAGCTGTCAACCATGATGCTTTCAGCAGGCAATCGAGTGTGAATTTCAATGTAAACAATCCAGTTCAAAGCATTCAGCCTAAATACTTCAAAAGACATTGAAACAGCAGACTGGTAGAATTTAAGGGACGTAGGGGTGCAGGGGAGAACATCGCATCTGGTTTGTGAATGGTGCATCCTGCCCACCAATGACATGCAAAATATGTCTAATGAACTAGTTGCATGGTCCCGCCGTGTCGATGGGGGATGCCTGACTGTGCCGCTGGGAAATGCACTGTGGATGGCAGGGTGGGCACGGAGACCCGCGACCGATTTGTTCCCAACACGAATCTCGATTTTGCCCCACCCTGGAATTCCCAGCCCGACCGAGATTCCCGATCTTAGTAGTGAGGAATGGAGAATCCGGCCTACAATAATAAATTCAATAACCCAACCTCCAGTGCTCCTGGAGAAGAGAATTCCACAGAGTGATGACCATTTGGGAGAAGAAAATCCTCCTCCTCTCTGCCGTAAACGGTAGACTTCTCATAGTTAACTGTGTCCCTGGTTCTGGTCTCTCCCACAGTGGAAACATCTCCTAGTCTCTAGCATATCAAATTGCTTCACGTTGCCAATGGTGCAGGATCCGTCTGGAATCTCCAAGAATAAAAAACTAATATCCAAGACATTGCTGTGAGCAACGCAAGAGAAATATATTAAGGGCATTAAAAATTGTGGTTTTAAAAACAAAATTGAAGTCCTATTTTTTTTGCCAGTTATAATAATATAGGACAAGGATTTTTAAAAAGCTGTTTGGCTGAGTCAAGAATCATTTAATTGGATAATGAAGATAATAAAGTTGAAGAATCTATCAACTTTAAAACTGGTTGTGAGGAGGCAGTCATCCAGACTCAAAATGTTAGCTCCCTTCTCTCTCCTCAGAAGCCCTCAGACCTCAACCAGAGTTGTCAACCCAAGCTTATACTTAGGTCACATAAGACTTCAATCCCAACAGTCTGCAGTGGATTCATACAAGCTTTGGTTGTGAAAGGTTACAGGGCGGCACGGTGGCGCAGTGGTTCGCACTGCTGCCTCGCGGCGCCGAGGACCCGGGTTTGATCCCGGCCCCGGGTCACTGTCGGTGTGGAGTTTGCACATTCTCCCCGCGTCTGCTTGGGTGTCACCCCCACACCCGAAAGATGCGCAAGGTAGGTGGGTTGGCCACGCTAAATTGCCCCTTAATTGGAAAAAAATAATTGGGCGCTCTAAATTAATTAAAAAAAGAAAGGGTAGTGCCCGCACTGTGGAGATTTGGAATAATATTTCCCATTCTTTTAGTAGGACACTGTAACTTTAAGGTAATTTGCAAAGGAGCGAAAGGCAAGCTGGGAGTTTTTCTTTTAAACACAGCGAGTTGCTATGACCTGGAATGCACTACCTGTCAGGGTTGTGAAAGAAGAATCAATATTAACTTTCCAAAGGGAATTGTGCGAATACTTGAAGAGGAAGAGATTGCAGGGCTGTGAGGGAAGAACAAGGGAAGGGCACTGATTGGATGGTTCTCAAGGAGCTGACACAGACCCGATTGGCCAAGTAGTCGCTCTATGTATCATGCCATGAGCTCATTTATATTTAAAGCACTCCCCCCTTCCCAATTTTTCTCTTCTTGAAAGAGAGTATCAAATGGCCCAAAAAATAAAGTGACATCTTGGGCTTGGCAAGACATTGAAGCCAATCGATCAACTTGTTTTGCGCCAGGAGAGATAAAGGCGAGAAATCTGTTCAACAGTTTATCCTTAAACTCCCAGTCAATTTATTGCTGTCGACAGTAATTGCACTTTTAATTTTTCTTTTCAGCTTTCCTTTTTGGAGATGAGCTAAGCGTAGTCGAAAAAGCTTATTGGAAAATGGGCAGGAGAAATGCTAGCCTGACTGCATTGCGCTGAATGGACCAAGTACTAATTTGGCTTCATTCAGTCAGTTAGCTGCAAGATGGATGCACTTTTCTGACAGCGGAACCTGTGACAAAACCAATAGCTTCACTCAGAAAATATATTCTCCTGGCAGCTCACTGTACTTACGCGGTGGGTATGTAAGCCACACTGCACAGGTCGATGATTGGTGTGGCCTGGTTTGTGCTGAGACAGCTGAATCAGCCAGGGAGGTGCTACTATAGACTTCACCTTTATTGGAAAGGGATTGGTGTTGGGGCCCCCACATTATAGATTGGAAGTGATACTGAGCTCAGAGGTATTGTGGATTGAGACGAAAGGAAAGCAACTTGCAAACTGTCATGAATCGATTGGGCAGGCTGGCTGATGGCAAATGCAGTTTAATGTAGCAGACTATGAGGCAATATAACCTGGACATAAAGGGAGAAAATAGAAGCAGGAGTAGGCCATCTGGCCCTTAGAGCTTGGTCCGTCATTCAACATGCTCATGGCTCATCCTCTATCTCAATGCTATACTCTTGGGCTCTCCCCATACCCCTTGACACTTTTACAGTCTAGAAATTCTATCTATTTCCTTCGTAAGTATATTCAGCGACTTGGCCTTCACAGTCTTCTGTCATCCACAGGTTCATCATCCATTGAGCGAAGACGTTTCTGTTGTCTCAGTCCTAAATGGCCGAACCCTGTATGCTGAGACTGTGACCCATTATTCTCGACCGCACCCATCCCTAGCCCTGTCAGAGTATTATACGTTTTCAATGAGATCCCCTTACATTCTTTCAAACTCGGGCGAATACAGGCCCAGCTGACCCAATCTCTCATCCGACGGTCCTGCCTAAAGAATGGTCGATGGGACGATGATCTAAATAGGGAATCACTGAGGGTCGGGAATGAACAGGAGTGAGCAGTGGTCCGGGTTCTTCAGCGACAGAAAGCTCCATTGTTGGTGCAAAATGCGATGGGATCTTACTTTCGCGAGTGGTTGGCGACATTACATCAGCGATCGCCATAAAGTGTTGTTAATGCAGGAACCGAGGTGGCCAATTTGAGTGCAGTAAGCACCCACAAACAGCAATGATGCAAATGACCATGTAATCCATTTTGGATTTTGGTGGAGAGATAGATTTTGGCCAGGTCACGATGCGCATTCCTCTGCTTTATTTCAAAATAGTGCCGTTCAATCTACCTGAGGGGGCAGACAATACCCCGATATCACATTTAATCCAAAATACTGCACCTCTGGCAGTCGCAAAGTATTATGCGTTGCCCTGACGTCAAGAAAGGCATTATATAAATGCCAGCCTTTCTTCCCCTCTTTATCTCTTTCTCTTTCTTGCTGTTTTTTCACTCTTTTTCTCAGTTTCTTTCTTCCCTCCCTCGTTTAGGCCAGGTTCTACCTAACTTACTGCACATCACTTTATAAAAAACACCCATGATTTAATTATTAGTAGACTGACCAGGAGAATGTGCATCTTGTTCCCGACCCAGACCTGGAGTGATCGATACTGACACCAAAAAGTGAAAGAGCCCTTCATTTTCCTCACCTTAACGAGAACAAATGTTCACCGCGAACAGAAGCCGCTTCAGGAGGCAGCTAATTGCAACAGAAAACTGTCACACAGAGGGAAAAGCTAGCCCAAGCTGTCAAGGGTACAATGGTCGGGACCTAAATATAGATTTGAGGCATGTCAGAGGGCTCAGTTGTACGATGGGCCAAGTCAATAAGCAGGAAGACAGGTGGCCACATTAGTCAACATGCGCCAACTGATCGCTGATTGTTTGCCACCGGCAGATGCTTTTTGGATGCAAGACCAGTCTTTGGACCAGCTGACCACCTGTCCCACATCCTCTGCTGGGGATAGAGCCAGAAACACAAGCAGATTGTTTGAAGATGTATTTATAGTTCTGTGGTAAAAGGGCCTGGTTTAGCACAGGGCTAAAGAGCTGGCTTTGAAAGCAGACCAAGGCAGGCCAGCAGCACGGTTCAATTCCCGTACCAGCCTCCCCGAACAGGCGCCGGAATGTGGCGACGAGGGGCTTTTCACAGTAACTTCATTTGAAGACTACTTGTGACAATAAGCCATTTTCATTTCATTTTCAACAAGGAGCAGGGCAAACCAGTTACGGTTTTCCTCGCTTTGACAACACCCCGGTCGGTGGGTGCAATTTATTGGGATGACTATTCCGTTTTTAGATTTGCTCAAAGCTGACACTAAGCTGCAAGATTAAGTTTAAATCCTCGGAGCAGCAGAAAATAACAGGAATCAGTTCAGCCACCTTAAAGGGGCCTTTTCCTACAGAAATGCACGGCTTCCCATTGAAATACAAAGAATCCATTGAATCCCTACAGTGCAGGAGGAGACTATTCAGCCCATCGGGTCTGCACCAACCCTCTGAAAGAGCACCCTCCCTAGGCCCACTCTCATGCCCCATCCCTGTAACCCCACCTAACCTACACATTTTCGGACACTATGGGCAATTTAGCATGGCCAATCCATGTAATCTGCCATTTGCGGCCATAGATCACTTGGTTAAACATTTTTGATACGGCTTTGTCATCAAAATCTTAAAAATGACAGTAACACACTAGCAATCTACAATATTTAACCAATGCAAACAAAGATACTTCTTGCGGAGCTGTTTAAAAACATGGGGTAGGATTCTCTGACCTCCCTGTGATGTGTTTCTCGACGGTGAGAGGCGGCCTGCCATTGACCAGCAGTGGGATCTTCAGGTCCCGGCTCTGACAACGGGATTTTCCCATTGATTCGACCCCATGCCGCTGGGAAACCCGCAGAGGCATTGCGTCGTCAGTGGGACCCGAAGATCCCACCGGAGTGAAGAGCCGGAAGATCTCACCCAGGGAGAGAGGTTGCAAGGTGAAAGGGAGGAAGGTCTGAAGGATCGGACCAGAGCGGCTCAAGGCTCAGCTACCGAATGAGGAGAGGAGGGAGGGGCAATGTGCAGGAGGCCAAGGTTGCTGAGTGATCACGGGCTGGATGTGCAGTTAGTGGCTTTGGAGGGAAAAAACATCACAGATTGATTGATTTGAGTGATTGATTGATTGATTAAATTATTGCCACATGTACCGAAGTACAGTGAAAAGTATTTTTCTGCGGCCAAGGGAATGTACACAGTAGACATAAAAAGAATAATAGATAGTTATAGTGAAGAAGTACACAGTATATCAACAAATAAGTAATTGGTTACAGTGCGGAACAAGGGCCAAACAGAGCAAATACGACATGAGCAAGAGCAGAATAGCGCATCGTGAATAGTGTTCTTACAGGGAACAGGTCAGTCCGAGGGGGAGTCGTTGAGGAGTCTAGTAGCTGTGGGGAAGAAGCTGTTGCTATGTCTGGATGTGCGGGTCTTCATACTTCTGTATCTTCTGCCTGATGGAAGGGTCTGCAAGAAGACAGAACCTGGGTGGGAGGGGTCTCTGATAATGCTGTCTACCTTCCTGAGGCAGCGGGAGGTGTAGACAGAAGGCTGATAAGCTTGTGCGATGCATTGGGCTGAGGTATAGGAGCAAAAGGATAAGCATCATAATAAACTCAAATACTAGAACTAAAATGTTGCTTATTAAACATTTGCTTGCCACATATGCCAATGAACATCACAGAACACACAAGAATTAGGAGCTGGGGTAGACCATTCAACCCCTCGAGCTTGCTCCACCATTCAATAAGATCATGACTGATATGATTCTGGCCTCAACTCCACTTTCCTCATCGCCCTCCATAATCCTTGACACCCTTGCCGATCAAAAATTTGTCTAACTCAGCCTTGAATATGCTCAGTGACCCAGCCTCTACTGCTTCCTTGAGTAGAAATTTCCCTCATCCCAGCCTTAAATGGGAGACCCCCTAATTTTTAAACTATGTCCCCTAGTTCCCGATTCCCCACACCAGAGGAAATCCCCACCCCGTCAAATCCCCTCAGGATCTTCGATGTTTCAATAAGTTTGCAATTCTTGGAGGAGGATAACTATCTCCCTGGTTTTTCCCGCCACCCCACTCTGTGAGGTGACCTTTGGATGCTATTTCCTGGGACTGGGAGCACAATGGATTAGAGTGCGAGCTGGAACGCAGGTTCGACGACTCCATGGACAGGATGTACAGGTACGAACCCACCCCGCCTCCAGCACGTGCGCCTGCCCTGGTCCAGAACTGACGTGTTTAAAACTTGACACATAAGATATGCCCCAGTGCACAGGATGAATATAAAGCGAAGAGCCACGTTCCATGAGGACATAAATTGAACTTGGTACAGTAATCAGTGCGCCAAATAAAAAAAGGGGCATTGATGCAAATTTACCACATTCCAGCGTACTATATTTTAATAGGGTTTTTCAGAGACCAAATGGTTTTTCTCATACACGCCTGTGCTTATCAGTCAAGGTGACATTAATCTTGTGGTTTTAGTTCATGGCATTGTGATTAGCAGAAACTGGGATTGGAAGATTGATGACTGCATGTCTTATAAATCCAGTCCCCTGTGAGAAGCAGCGGATAGATAGGCTGAAATAATTTGAAAGAGAAATGCAATGTGTTTTTGATGAATGACCCATTTCAGGTCTGACTTTCAAACATCAAACAGACGATTGCTGTTTATGGTGCAGAGCAGCTTTGGATATTACATAGCCGATTGGAGGAGAAGGAATTAATTTTTACACACTGAAGACAGCAACAGTGAAGAATGGTCCACACAAATATACACCGAGAGGGGAAATGGATAGTGTAGTGTATTAACACAGTCACCTTTCACCTCGAGAGCTGCATTTGCACTGAACACTCTTAAGTTCTGAGTCTCCTGGAATCCGAGTGCATCTGTGGTGAAACAGTGAAGCTGTAGCCAGGATAACGAAGCTGGGTTTAGCCTTGAAAATCCAGAGAGCTGGTCCCCCGGTGGAAAAGATTCCGGATTTGAGTCTGCACAACACTCTGATGGGATTTTGTGTCAGCTCGGTTTAGCTGGTGACACTTTAACGTCTAGTACAATAATCTAATCTAGAACTCCAGTATAATACGGAGGGGCCACTGCTTTGCTGGAGGTGACTGTTCATTTTTAAAATATTTCTTTATTCTCCTCCTTTTTCACATTTTCTCCCAGATTTACACACACCAACAATAAACAATAATCAGTAACAAATAGGTCAACCCCCATATCAATAACAACGATCCCACCCTCCCACCAAACCCCAAACATTAGCCCGCATGTTCACATAAACAAATGACAAAAAGGAATCAGGAATCACCCATAGTTACCATTAATACACACCACCCCCCTCCTCCAACCCTCCCACCCCGCCCCCCCTAACTAATGTTCAATGATATCCAGTTCTTGAAAGTGCATGATGAATACCCATGAATTGTAGAACCCCTCCATCCTTCCCCTCAGTTCAAACTTAACCTTCTCAAGAGTCAAGAATTCCACCAAGTTCCTCCGTCACGCCAGGGCACTGGGTGGAGAGGCTGCTTTCCATCCCATCAGGATCCGCCTTCGGGCGATCAATGAGGCAAAGGCTACAACATCTGCCTCCGCACCCGTTTCCAACCCTGGCTGGTCCGACACCCCGGATATGGCCACCTGGGGGCTCGGGTCCAGTTTCACGTACACCACTTTAGAATTTACCCTAAAAACCTCCTTCCAGTAATCCTCTAGCTTTGGACAGGACCAGAACATATGAACGTGATTAGCACGCGCCCCCCACCCCCCCCAACAACGTTCACACACATCTTCTACTACTTCAAAGAATCGGCTCATCCTCGCCCTCGTGAGGCGTGCTCTGTATACCGCCTTCAGGAGGTGACTGTTCATTAAGTGAGCTATTGCATCGATCTGCCTGTTGAAATGAATGAACAACATTGTTGGGTCTTTATCAGCAAAACTCAGTGAAACCTCCAAATAGGGGATTTTCATAGTAACTTCATTGCAGAGTTAATGTAAGTCTACTTGTGACACTAATAGAGATTATTATTATTGTTATCCAACCAATCATCCCTTGGACAACAAGGCTACACAAAAATAACATGACAGGTCATTCAAGTGCTGGTTTAGCACAGGGCTAAATAGCTGGCTTGCAATGCAGAACAATGCCAGCAGCACGGGTTCAATTCCCGTACCGGCCTCCCCGACCAGCCGGCGGAATGTGGCGACTAGGGGCTTTTCACAGTAACTTCAATGAAGTCTACTTGTGACAATAAGTGATTATTATTATTATAGGGGCTGGTTTAGCACACTGGGCTAAATCGCTGGCTTTGAAAGCAGACCAAGGCAGGCCAGCAGCACGGTTCAATTCCCGTTCCAGCCTCCCCGAACAGGCGCCGGAATGTGGCGACTAGGGGCTTTTTACAGTAACTTCATTTGAAGCCTACTTGTGACAATAAGCGATTTACATTTCATTTCACGTCATTGCTGTTTGTAGGACATTGCTATTGCTTAATCGATGCTGTAATTCATTATCCGTGAACATCATTGAGAGCTCTCAATGACATAGCAAATCACTATTTAAATGCCAGTCTTCTCTACCTGTTTTACTCTAAGAATTGTCAGTTTTCCGTGTGAAATGACGAGGGTCAACTCAACCTTCCCCCAATGGATTCCCACTTTATACAAACCCACAATTTACCAAAAGTGCACGCACACACTAGTATATCTTCCTCAGCATTGCTGACGTGAAGTTGGAGGTAGATGGCTTATGGTGGTGGTAAATCATGGTGTCTGGAATTTAGAAGAATTTGCTCTTTTGCAATGATAGAACTTTTTTTTTTCATCCGATCAAAGGATCAGCGTATCTCTGACAAGGCCAGCATTAATTGCCCAACCCTAATAACCCGTGAGAAAGTGGTACTGTGATGACTTCTTGAATACAAATGAGTGGCTTGCTGGACCTTTCCTGAGGGGCAGCATGGTGACACAGTGGTTAGCACTGCTGCCTCACAGCTCCAGAGTCCTGGGTTCATTCCGGCCTTGGGTGACTTCCTGTGTGGAGTCTGCCCGTTCTCCCCGTGCCTGCGCGGGTTTCCTCCGGGTGCTCCGGTTTCCTCCCACAGTCCAAAGGTGTGCAGATTAGGTGGATTGGCCACGCTAAATTGCCCCTCAGTGTCAAAAGGTTAAGTGGGGTTACAGGGATAGGGTGGAGGCGTGAGCTTAAGTAGGGTGCTCTTTCCAAGGGCTGGTGCAGACTCAATGGGCTGAATGGCCTCTTTCTACGCTGTGAATTCTATGATTTGCCATGGGTCCGGAGTCGTATATAAGCCAGGCTGGCACTAGAGATCCATGCCCCCACGGACAAGTCAGCAAGTGTATGAAGAATGAACTTGCAATTATATCCGATCTTTCATGACCTTGGGACATCTCGTAGTTTTTCTTTACAGCCAATGGAGTACATGAAATGAAAAAAAATGAAAATCGCTTATTGTCACAAGTAGGCTTCAATGAAGTTACTGTGAAAAGCCCCTAGTCGCCACATTCCGGCGCCTGTTCGGGGAGGCTGTTACGGGAAGTGAATCACAGCTGTTTTATAGGTAAGCAGCACAGCCAGCCTGCACAGCAAGATCCCGCCAACAAGTAATCAGCAGTGTATGTTAATTGCTGGATATTGGACAGAACATTTTGTTTTTCCACAGAACGTCCATTGGGTCACCTGAGCAGATAGCCTGCGCCTTAGTTTTATCCAAAGGAGCATCAACAAAAAGGAGGAAGGAAATTACAGAATTTAATAATGAATATGTCAAACAGTGAGGAATTAACATAAACCGAGGAAGAGTCATATTGGGCGAAGGAGAACTCTCTTTCCCTCTCCACAGGTGCTGCTAGTGCTGTTGAGTCTTTCCAGCACTTCCCACTTTTATCTCAGATCTCCGGCATCTGCAGTATTTTGCTTTGATGTGAATTAGCAAAAAGCTTGATTGGAATAAGGGAGAAATAACTTTGCAAATGAATAGAACAGTTTGAAGAACTGGACAATAAGGAATTCGGGAGAAACTCCTTTACCCAAAGAATGCTGAGGATGCGGGACTGGCATTCACGGGGTATCACAGAAAAATTGCAGAACTGATGCAGCGCAGAAGGATGCCAATCAGCCCATCTTGTGTGTGCCAGCTCTCCAAATGAGCAATTCACTTAGTGCCATGCTCCCACCTTCTTCCTGTAACCCTGCACACTCCCTTTTCAGACAACTGTCGAATTCCTTTTCGAAAGCCTCAATTGAACCTGCCTCCACCACACTCTCAGACAGTACATTCCAGACCCGAACCACTCGCTGCACGGAAAACATTTTCCTCTCGCTGCTTTTGTTACTTTACCAATCTGTGCCCTCTTGTATTCTGCTCAGGATAGCTGGTTAAATGTGAGAGAGAGAAAAGAATAAAGGGATATGTTGAAATCATGAGGCAAAATAGAGTAGGAGGAGGCTCTTGTGGGACAGAGGCACCGACTTAATAATAATCTTTTATTGTCACAAGTAGGCTTCAATGACGTTACTGTGAAAAGCCCCTAGTCGCCACATTCCGGCGCCTGTTCGGGTACACAGAGGGAGAATTCAGAATTCTCACAGCTGGTACGTGACTTGGACCAGATAGGTCAAATAGTTTGTTTCTTTGCTGTAAGTTCTATGCAAAATAAGAACAATTGTCTTGCATTTGTCTACTGGCTTTTGATGCCGCATCTGGCTGTAATATGTCTGAAACGGAAAACTTCCATTTCCCGAGAGGGGATCTTATTGAAACTTACAGGATACTGCGAGGTCTGTATGAGTGGACGTGAAGAGAATGTTTCCACTTGTAGGAAAAACTAGGACCAGAGGACACAACCTCAGACCAAAGGGACGATTCTTCAAGGCAGAGATGAGGAGGAATTTCTTCAGTCAGAGGGTGGTGAATCTGTGGAACTCATCACCGCAGAAGGCTGTGGAGGTCAATTCACTGAGTGCCTTTAAGACAGTGATAGATAGGTTTTTGATTAATATGGGATCAGGGGTTATGGGGAGAAGGCAGGAGAATGGGGATGAGAAAAATATCAGCCATGATTGAATGGCAGAGCAGACTCGATGGGCCGAGTGGCCTAATTCTGCTCCTATGTCCAACAGGAATTGACTTGTAATTAATGTCAGCATATGTACAGAAAAGTGAAGTAGAACTGTAATCATGGTTCCACCCTTTACTGCAGACTAATATGTTGTGCATCAGACATTATAACTGTCAGCAGTATGACTAGTGCCATGAGACACTCGCTCGATAGAATCTTTTCTCAGGCAGTTAGATAAGGCATCCTCTGAAGTTATGAAGGTTGTTTTGAGTTTAGACAGGCTGTAGGAATCTGGTTGTCAAAAGCAATATTCGCCGAGAAGGATTATGCAGACACTCAAAAATGCAGTGACTGCGTGCCGCCTATCAGGAGCATGCTATATTCTTTCACAAATTACCAAAGGAAATGAATAACTGAGTGTGACTCAGCAACGAGGAGGGGATTAGATTCCAATCTGTTTGGCATTCAGGGTTGTTGGTCTGCATGCAAATGTACATTTGGAACCCCACTCCCTGGTGAGGCAGAATTAGAATTTTAACTTGTAAAAAGGGACTGCCTCTTGTAGCAGGTTTTAGATTGCCAATGTTTAAGCTTCCACGTTTTCTCTTTTGCTCGGAGCAACAATTGGTGCTGCACTGAAATAGATGAGGCGTCAGGTTCCTGTTCTGTGCTGAGTGTAATGATCTTTCTCCCCCCCACCCCCACAAGGCTTAGCATCACTGCCTTATATAATTGTAACTGTAGCTCTCTCGTGGCTATTGGACAAAGAACAAAGAAAGGTACAGCACAGGAACAGGCCCTTCGGCCCTCCAAGCCTGTGCCGACCATGCTGCCCGACTATTCTAAAATCTTCTACACTTCCTGGGTCCGTATCCCTCTATTCCCATCCTATTCATGTATTTGTCATGATGCCCCTTAAATGTCACTATCGTCCCTGCTTCCACCACCTCCTCCGGCAGCGAGTTCCAGGCACCCACTACCCTTCTCGACACTTCATTAACTCTTGCAGTACTGACAGTTATGATAACAGCACACCGCTGGTGGGAAATTAATTTTGAATTTTGTTCTCCCGCGTTTAATGGCGGGTATGAGGTGGGCCGGATTACCTGCAGATCTATGTCGGGAACCACATGTGCATTCATTTGCATCGCATGAATGATCATTAAACTGCCAACTTGTCGGAATTACGTTGCCCTTCCAAATTAAGTGGCCCGGGAGCAGATAATTAGAACGGAGGGGGAGGGGTTGTTGGTTGGGGGGGGGGGGGGGGGGTGCTTCTGGATGCTGACACACACACTGTACACCAACACACATTGACGCAGATCGGTTACCTTATTAATCCTGCGCATTCCTGGAACGGAGCTCTGGCACCCAGAGTCCATGTTTTTTCATTTCAGATTGTTGCGCACATTCTGAGATTTATATCAACGGGTTACGGGTTTTTAGAATGACTGCTGAGATGCGCAAGTCAACCTTCCGCCTCCTCAACTGCAGGAGTTCAGTCTTTTCCCTCTTTCGTGCCTCCCTTTCAAGTGTCTCTGTTTGAAGAAGGCCATGACACCTTTTAGGTGTGACACTCCAAGTCCTCGCAGGACCATTCGGACAACTATAATCCACGTAGGTACTTTCCAGAGAGTTGTCACTTTGCATTGTCAAGCCTTTGTTTGTATTTATTTTTGCAAAACACAGATCTTCCTTATAAAGTTAAATCTGCTCATAGGTAGCTGTAGCTGTGGCCTGCTTTGCGTAACAGTCTCGAGTGACGTCCGAGCCGGTCAGATTCATGTCAGATTGGACGGAGTCTCAAAATGTCAATGGCCCCATCTGCTGCGCAGAGACAGTGAGGGCCCAGCAAACCTCTGTCCGCCTCTTCCCTGAGAAAGGGCAGCATGGTGGCACAGTGGTTGGCACTGCTGACTCACCCGGGTTTAATTCCATCCTTGGGTGACGATATGGAGTCCGCATGTTCTCCCCGTGTGTTTCCGCAGGGTGCTCCAGTTTCCTCCCACTATCCAAAAATGTGCGGGTTGGGTGGGGTTACAGGGATAGGGTAGAAGAATGGACCTCGGTAGGCTGCTCTTTCAGAGGGTCGGTGCAGGCTTGATGGGCCGATGAGCCTCCTCCTCCCCTGTAGGGATTCTATGGTTTGTTTCGGTATTCACGGCACCGTGCTTGCAGTCCGGACTTAAGTGCGAGAGCTGGGTATTGAGAGTGATTGTCAAGGCCATCAGAGGACAAACAACACAAGGCTGACTGTGTCGCCTAAAACTTGGGTTTTCCAACCGTAATTGAGACCCTCATTGTTAATGCGCAGTTCTGTCGGAGGAGAAAGCCCAGCCACGTGTTGTCCTCCAGGATGATATCAGCCTGCGAGAGATGTGGCCTTGGTATGCGATATACAGACTGATAGAAAACCAATGGCTGGAGCCTGCATTCCTGCATTGTGGGAGATCATTCAACAGGATGTCAAGGTGGCACAATGGTTAGCACTGTTGCTTCACAGCGCCAGGGTCCCAGGTTTGATTCCCGGCTTGGGTCACTGTCTGTGAGGAGTCTGCACGTTCTCCCCGTGTGTGCGTGGGTTTCCTCCGGGTGCTCCGGTTTCCTCCCACAGTCCAAAGATGTGCAGGTTAGGTGGATTGGCCAGGATGAATTGCCCTTAAGTGTTCAAAAAGGTTAGGTGGGGTTACTGGGTTACGGGGAGAGGGTGGAGGTGTGGGTTTAAGTGGGTGCTCTTTCCAAGAGCCGGTGCAGACTCAATGGGCCGAATAGCCTCCTTCTGCACTATAAATTCTATGAAGTCTATTCTATCAAATCTACCACTGCTTGCTCGGTTGACCCTGCTCACGGATACGAGAAGGAGTGGAGAATGCAGGTTGCAGGCAATGCTGACTTCTTGGTAGCTTTTATTAGAATGAAGAGAAGAAGGGCCCATTGCTGATTGGCACAGCTCCATGATGAAGGATCACCCAGAGGAACAAGAGCCAACGGTGCACCAGAAAGACCCAGATGCTGATGAGGAAGGGCCAAATCCACAAAGAGATGTGGCGTGACCAAGGATCTACAGAGGATGCAGCTCATACATGGAGAACATAGATCATAACAGCGCAGTACAGGCCCTTCGGCCCTCGATGTTGCGCCAACCTGTGAAACCACTCTAAAGCCCATCTACACGATTCCCTTATCGTCCATATGTCTATCCAATGACCATTTGAATGCCCTTAATGTCGGCGAGTCCACTACTGTTGCAGGCAGGGCATTCCATGCCCTTACTATTCTCGGAGTAAAGAACCTACCTCTGACATCTGTCCTATATCTATCTCCCCTCAATTTAAAGCTATGTCCCCTCGTGCTAGACATCATCATCCGAGGAAAAAGGCTCTCACTGTCCACCCTATCCAATCCTCTGATCATCTTGTGTGCCTCAATTAAGTCACCTCTTAACCTTCTTCTCTCTAACGAAAACAGCCTCAAGTCCCTCAGCCTTTCCTCATAAGATCTTTCCTCCATACCAGGCAACATCCTGGTAAATCTCCTCTGCACCGAGGGCAGCACGGTGGCGCAGTGGTTAGCACTGCTGCCTCACGCCGCCGAGGTCCCAGGTTCGATCCCGGCTCTGGGTCACTGTCGGTGTGGAATTTGCACATTCTCCCCGTGTTTGCATGGGTTTTGCCCCCCACAACCCAAAGATGTGCAGGATAGGTGGATTGGCCTCTATAAATTGCCCCTTAATTGGAAAAAATGAATTGGATACTCTAAATTTATTTTTAAAAATTTTTTTAAAAATCTCCTCTGGACCCTTTCCAATGCTTCCACATCCTTCCTATAATGCGGCGACCAGAACTGTACGCAATACTCCAAATGCGGCCGCACCAGACTTTTGTACAGCTGCGACATGACCTCATAAGCGAAAGACAGCGCCGCAGACACCATTCCTTGTCTAGAGACCTGGTAGCTCCTATTTGCCACATTCTCACACCGCACAGACTTGGAAGGCATCCAAGGTTAGTTGCTCTGAAGGTTACTGCTGTTCTGAAAATTTTTCCCTGTGGATCCTTCTAGGGCTCTGCTGGAAACCTTTGCGGAATCTCGCAATCGACGACAAACAATGGAAAAGGGAGCTGACAGATGTCGTTCAATAAAGCTCACCATTACACGCAGTTCCGCATGGATGAAGCAAGCCAGGAGCCAGAGTTGAGGCATTCTCTGCAATCTCCGGCTTCTCACAAGTGCAGGGCGCCATCGACTGCACACGTGTGGCCTTGAAAGCTCCCTGGCAGTAATTTGTGATGTTCATTCACAAAAAAGGATTTCACTACCAGAACATTGAGCTAAATTGGGATCACAGAAAGCAGATCAAGCATGTTTGAGCCGGATAACCAGGGAGCTCCCACAACTCATACATTTTGATTCGCTCCTCAGTGCCAGAGATATTTGAGGTGGCTCAGTACTTAGAGGGTTGGCCCCTTGGTGATGATGGATGAAGCTCCATGAGGGGCGCATGCGGTCGGGAACGGGCCCCAGAACTGTGTTCTGGACCACATAGCCAAGTATGGCTAAGCGGGTTGTGCTGAACACGCATTTCTCCTTGTTGTAGGTGAGGTTGAGGAGAGCGGTGGTGTGGAGCAATTTGGCAAGGTTGGCATTGTGGTCCTGCTGGTCATGGCCGCAGATGGTGACGTTGTCTAGGTACGAGAAGCTGACCCGCAAACCGTGCCAGTTGACCATTCAGTCCATCTCCCTTTGGAAGACCGAGACCCCGTTAGTGACGCCGAAGGGAGCCCTGAGGAAGTGATAGAGACGACCGTTCGCCTCGAAAGCGGTGTCTGGACGGTCTGATTTACGAATGGGGAGCTGGTGGTCGGCGGGTTTGAGGTCTACCATTGAGAAGACCCGGTACTGTGCAATCTTATTGACCATATCAGATATCTGTGGGAGGGGGCACGCGTCGAGCTGCGTGTACCGATTGATGGTCTGGCTGTAGGCCACGACCATTCTGTGTTTCTCCCCAGTTTTAACGACTACCACTTGGGCTCTCCAGGGGCTGTTGCTGGCCTCGATAATGCCCTCCTGAAACAGCCGCTGGACCTCGGACCTGATGAAGGTCCTGTCCTGGGTGATGTACCGTCTGCTCCTGGTGGCGACGGGTTTGCAATCCGAAGTTAGATTGGCAAAGAGGCAAGGCGGATCGAGCTTTAGGGTCACGAGGCCGCACACTGAGGGGTGGTAGGGGCCTGCCGAATTTGAGGGTTAGGCTCTGGAGGTTACACTGGAAGTCCAGGCCGAGTAGTAGGGCAGTGCAGAGGTTAGGGAGGACGTAGAGGCGGAAGCCGCTGAATTCTACACCCTGGACCGTGAGTGTGACCGTGCAGAACCCCCGGATCGCGACGGAATGGGATCCGGAGGCCAGGGAAATTCTTTGGTTGGTGGGGTGTACGGCGAGGGAGCAGCACCTTACCGTATCCAGGTGTATGAAGCTTTCAGTGCACCCGGAGTCCAGCAGGCAAGAGGTCACGTGGCCGTTGTTTTTAACACTGGTCGATGCGGTGGCCAGGTTGTGCGGACAAGTCTGGTCGATCGTCACTAAAGCGAGTCGTGGTCGGTCGTTGCTGACGTCGGATGATGGGGAGCCTGGGGAGCCCAGGTCCTGGAATGCTGTGGTGTCCATGTCCCGTGGGGGAGACAAGATGGCGGCGCCTGAAGATCCTGCGGCGGACAAAATGGCGGCACCTATGGGCCGCACGTGGACTGAGGGGGGGAGAAGGTGGCGGCGCCCAGTGGCCGCGCGTGGCCCCGGCAGGTGAAGATGGTGGCGCCCACTGGCCATGTGTGGCCCTGGGAGGCAAAGATGGCGGCGCCCTCTGGCCGTGCGTGGTCCGGGGGGGGGGTTTGAAGATGACGGCGCCCACTGGCCATGCGTGGTCCAGGGGGGGGGTGAAGATGACGGCGCCCACTGGCCACACATGGTCCAGGTAGATGAAGATGGTGGCGCCCATTGTGTGTAGGCTAGGGTGGTGGGGGCGATAGCGGCGACTGCGTGGGCCTGGCACACCGCGGCGAAGTGCCCCTTTTTGCCGCAAGCCTTGCAAAGGGCCGGGCAGCGTTGGCGAGGGCGTTTCTGCTGGCCGCAGAATTAACATCGGGGACCCCCGGGGTGCGCGGGC
This sequence comes from Scyliorhinus torazame, assembly GCF_047496885.1. Classification (NCBI taxonomy): domain Eukaryota; kingdom Metazoa; phylum Chordata; class Chondrichthyes; order Carcharhiniformes; family Scyliorhinidae; genus Scyliorhinus; species Scyliorhinus torazame. The sequence goes on along the minus strand of NC_092718.1, from coordinate 20,082,547 downwards.
TGGCGTGTGGCGCAGGCGTACTGGCTGGGTAAGGCCCCCGCTGGGGCGGTCGTCTGTGGGGTCCATGAGGGGTAGGAGGTGTGGACCGCGTGGCTGGTGGGGTAGGCCTGAATGTTACGTGAGGCAACCGTCATGGAGAGAGCTAGCTTCTTTGTTTCAGCTAGGTCGAGCGTGGCCCCTTCTAACAGTCTTTGGCGTACGAGGTCCAACCCAATCCCCGTTACGAATGCGTCCCGCATAAGAAGGTTGGAATGTTCGGTGGCCGTAACGGCCCGACAGTCACAGTCCCGGACGAGTGGGATTGGGGCCAGCCCGAAGTCTTCTGTGCACTCACCAGGGAGTTGAGAACGAGTGGCGAGTACGTGCCTGGCGAAGAGCGTGTTTGTTTTCTGTGTGCAGTTTTCGTTGAGAAGCGCCATGGCGTCGGCGTAGTTCGGGGCGTCCTGGATCAGTGGAAACACGTTGGAGCTCAACCTTGAGTACAGGATCTGTATCTTCTGAGCCTCCGGAACAGGGGTGGTTGCTGAGTTGATGTACACCTCGAAGCAAGCTAGCCAGTGATTAAAGTCCTTTTTGGCGGCACTTGATTGCGGATCCAGCTGCAGGCGATCTGGTTTGATTCAGAGGTCCACCTTTTAGAAAATCTTAGAGCAATAAATTGAGGCACGATCAATTGAACAAAGACTAGAGTTGGATACAACTGAGGCTTTATTGCTCTAAGATGTGTCGCCTCCCACAGCAGCTGGCGAAATGGCTGCTGAATGGAGGACACGCATATTTATACTCCGCCTTCTGGGCGGAGCCAGCAGGCAGGGACCACCGACGAACCTGTAGTACAGGTCCTACCTTACATCACCTAATACAAGTGCAACAGTGGGTTCCCACACATTGTTATATCATTCTGAGTTGTCCGATGCACCGCTCAATGACAGCACGGGTGGCAGCATGGGCCTCATTCTTTTGGGTCTCCATCTCGGGGTCTGGCCTCTTCACTGGCATCATCAACCAGGACCTCAACAGGTAACCCCTATGCCCCAGTCAGCCCGTCATCCCAGGGTGGTCCTCGAAGACACCGGGAATCTCCGAGTGTACCAGGATGTAGCTGTCATGCACACTCCCTGGGAAGCATGCTGAAATGTGCATGATCCTTAAGCGGTTATCGTACACGAGTTGAACATTCAGGGAATGGTACTTGTTTCTGTTAGTGAAGGGCACTCCCTGATGCCCCAGTGCACACAAGGCGACATGTGCGCCATCAATTGTCCCCTGGACCTGGGACATCCCGTCGATGGCGGAGAATCCTGCAGCCCATGCCTCTTGGTGGGCCTGGTCCAGCTCAAAATTGATTAGTCGGATTCCCGGGCATACAGGGCATCTGTGATTTCACAAATGCACTTGTGGGCTGTAGCTTGTGAAATGCCGCACAATTCCCCACTCACGCCCTGGAATGAACCAGTGGTATAAACATTCAGCGCTACGGTGACCTTCACAGCCACCGAGGGCAGGTGTCTTCCTCTTCCACGGGCAGCCAAGTCCACGAGGACATGGCACAAGTGCCGCATTGTCCCTTTTTTTAGACAGAGTCTCCCGCGGCACATCTCCTCAAATACCAACGAAGCCTGTACACCTTGGGCCTTCGCTGGCCTCCCCCTTTGCGTTCCTCCTCGGTTTGATGGGTGGCAGGGTGAATGGCGGCACCCTACATATGGGGTGCCATCTCCAGCATGCGTTGACACAGCTACTACCTTCCCTGGCGCCTGGGCTGGCACCAGCATCACGAGGGCATACTCTGCAAGACCGACACCACTATCTATTATGGTATCTGTAAGGAGTTCGAGAAGGTGAAGGACCGACAATCAGTTAGGGCTTCCACCCGGGGACCCTCAAATGCTCCAAGCCTCCCAGTGCTTACATATCCCACCAGTTGTGTTGGAGTACCTTGCTCTGCACACTTACCCCAGCCACAACAGTAGACCCGGACCCCATACCGCACACCCCTGCCGGTACACGGGAGACCCTGCTCGGGTGCCCTCTCCTGATCCACACACTCACCCTTTGGTCTTGGAACACTAACCATTAATCAACAAGAAAAAGGCACCATGCCATATACACACTATTCGCTACAGTTCAAGCACAAAACTACAACAGCTCATTTGTACAAAGAAAACCAAACACAGAATGGAGGATCCCTGCTGAGCTTTCGTTTTACGTATCAGTCTCTGTCCATGAGCCTTTGTTGTACAGGCCTTCCCGTACAGCCTAATTTCATCAGAACCAAAGCTCGGTATCCACATGTTCCACTGGGGCTGAAGGTGCAGTAAAGCAGCCTCTACGTCCAGTGTATCTGACTTGCGCCATTGTGCTAGTCGATATGCAGCACTCACCACACCAAAAATAAAATTGCCAGCAATCTGCAAAAGCATTTCTTCAACACCTTCACCAAGTTGCCTCCAGACAGCTGCAGCTGCAACAAGCAGAAAACAATCGCTCAGTCAGTTCAATCCGCCTCTCTCTCCCCCTCTCGCAGCTCCCAGCAGTACACTCCTCAGCAGTGAAAATTCGCGCTGACCTAGAGCACACCAGAAAAGAGAAAGAGCTCCCCTACCCCATCTCCAGCCCAAGCAGCAGGTCATCTTTCCATCCTCCATTTCTTTACTCCAGACTACAGAAACAGCAGCAACAGCCTCCAGGGATCTGCAGTCACCAGCAGCGGCAAACAGCAAACAGAACCTACGGCACCACTTGAGAGCACTCACAAATAACAAGGCTAATTCCTTATGACCAATAGCCTTCAGTTGTGAAGCTAGAGGCTGCTCACAGTCAAAGAGAGTTAAAGTGAGCGTCAGCATATAATCAGAACAGAGCTCTGTCCTGGGAGAGTTGGTAGGACAGATAGGCAGCAGCTGTGGTTGCCCTGTTATGGGTCTCCACAGTATTTAGAGATGTCTTGAAGGCGTCAAGGACGAAAACACACCCCACACCCTAGGGGTGACCCCCATACTTGGAACGCGTCAGCCCCCCGACCAAGCCAACTCCCCTGAGGGGTACCCCACCCGAGCACTGGGGCAGCAGCTCCAGTACCCTTGAGCTGCATGCCAGTAAATGGAAGTGGCTACTCACCTCCTCAGTTCCCCTCAGCTTCACATTTTTACAAAAACGTCGCCTGTGTGATTTCTCACTGGGGAATCGGATAATTCCCAGGAGGCCGTTACATTCGACTGCAATCTCGCTAATGAGATGGAAATGAATGTAACTGAGGGTTGACGATATGCTCGCCATGCTTGGGCGAGATCTGGAACTAGCCATCCGGACCTGGGCCGGTTAGATGGCAAACTGATTCTCACCCGGCACAAATCTCCGCTTTGGCCTTTCCCGCTATTTAACCGACGCCACCAGATCCGTTCCGGGTGCAACGTGGCGGTTAAATAATGCCCCAGGTCGGGCAGCACGGTGGCGCAGTGGTTAGCACTGCTGCCTCACGGCGCTGAGCACACGGGTTCAATCCCGACCCCGGATCACTGTCCGTGTGGAGTTTGCACTTTCTCCCCGTGTCTGCGTGGGTCTCACCCCTACAACCCAAAGATGTGCAGAGTAGGTGGATTAGCCACGCCAAATTGCCTCTTAATTGGAAATGTAAAAAAAATAATCATGCCCAAGGTCGCCTATTGCTCCTTGTAATCCAACTATCCATTGCTCTGAAGTGTGTGAATGTGGACACCGTCACAGGGGAATATCGGCTGTGTGAAGATGTTGCTCGATGTGGTTGAATAACCATCTGGTGCACAACTTTCGGCCTCGTTTGAAGAATGGGTATGGTACATGGCAGCAGTTTGATCTTGCAGAACATTAACCTAAGGATGGGTCCTCAAAGTGGGGCAGAGGAGTGGGGACAGTGTGTGTGTAGGTGGGGTGGGTGGGAGAGGGGGAAATGGTGCGGTGTCTGAATGAGTTGATGCAGGGGAATGAGTGGAAGTGGTGAGGACACAGTGCGTCTGGGGTGTGCGGAGTCTAAATGTAGGGGAATGGGTGGGCTTGATGATTGGGGACACTGGGGCTGGGGTTGGTAAATGCAGTGGATGGAGAGTCACGATTGTACAGGAGATACGAGACGATTCCAATATGACTCCCTCACTGGGAAAAGAGACAACAGGTGGCTCAATTTGCCACATTATCTGAAGGTAACTGCTCCTTGGCAAAGCAGTTTTCTATTATGCTGCTAATTTACTCCCCTATTTGTGATCGCGCTTCCCCCTCCAGGCCTTCACTCTTATGAAGGAAAAAAATCAGCTGAGGCTTCCACCTCTGAAATAATCCATCAAACTCAGTTGAAAGTTCTTCTGAGGTGAGGACAGGCTTGTGAGCTGAGCTAGCAGCTGTTTAGCACAGGGCTTTGAAAGCAGACCAAGGCAGGCCAGCAGCACGGTTCAATTCCCGTAACAGCCTCCCCGAACAGGTGCTGGAACGTGGTGACTAGGGGCTTTTGACAGTAACTTCATTTGAAGCCTACTTATGACAAGAAGCAATTTTCATGTCATTTCCACCTGAACTAGAATCAGATCAGATTGAAGTTTGAAATGAATGAATGAAAATGAAATGAAATGAAATGAAATGTCACAAGTAGGCTTCAAATGAAGTTACTGAGAAAAGCCCCTAGTCGCCACATTCCGGCGCCTGGTATGGGAATTGAACCGTGCTGCTGGCCTGCTTTCAAAGCCAGCGATTTAGCCCTGTGCTAAACAGCCCCTAACAGTTTTCTACACGGTTAGACTTTAAAGATAATTCAATGAGATTCCACCTGTCAACTCTGAAGGATGAAGAGCTCAGATTTATTTGATCTTTCCTCTTAACTCTGGTTTTCAGTCCCAGGTTCAACTTCAAGTTTCCAGCACATGATGTATCGGTGACCAAAAATGCGCACAATACTCAAGGTACAGAGCATAGAACTGGATAATTTACACACCCTAAATTCTATTCTGCAGATCTGATTATTTAGCTCAACATTCATTTTGCCTTGTTAATTATTACTACACAGTATCAGTTGGAAACGCTATTGCTTTGGAGTCAGAATGTTACAGGTTCAAGTTCCCCGTCAGATAGACTCAGGCACATACCTAGGTTGACCCTCTCGCACTGAGGGAGGGCCGCACTGCTGGAGATGCTGTATTAAATTGAGAAGTTAAATTGAGGCCTTATCTGTCCTCCGAGATGGGATTAGAATGTCCCGTGACGCTATTTTGAAGAGTAGGGAAGTGCTCCCTGTTGCCTTTTATCCCCCAGTTAATATCACAAAAAAGTGATTATCTGGTCGTCATCACTTTGCTATTTGTGGGAGGGGAGGTCTTGGGGGGTGGGTATGGCATCGCTGCCTTGGAGACAGAAGCTCTGGATTGAAGCCCCTCTCCAGGACTTGATGGTCAAGGAAGGTACACTCAATGTGACCAAACAGGTTGATTATCAACTGGTAAATCCTTCCAACACACACCAATGGCAGATGGTAAAAGTGGGATGGAAAGAACATTGGAGTCACTACCATCGCTATCCATAAATAGCTCTGGCCTTCAACATGAATGGAAAGGTGCATGTTTCCACAGTTACTCAGACTTCTGAGGGGAAAGGGAGGATGGGGTGGGGGCAGTTGGCTGGATAGCTGATGTAAATCACATTGGTGCCAACAGGCAGAGGGTTGGATCCCTGTTCTGGCTGTGCTGGTTGGCCCCAGGACCAGTCTCCTTGCCCCACCTATGGCCAAGGTTGTGGCACCATGGGGTCAGACCTGCCTTCAGGCACAGAACACTAGAAGAGGCCTTGTGGGATCTTGCTGTGGGCAAATTGGCTGCTCATTTTCTACATCACAACAGTATGAACCTAATTGGCTGTAAAACAAATTGGTGCCTCCGGCTCTATGTACCCACAGTGACTGAATGTGTCAGGAAGAAGAATAAGAAAGGGTCTGACATTCTTCTGGGATGAAAGGGTTAATTCTTCCTGAAAAATTCTTCGGGGAATGCTTATTTTTGTTAGTGTTGATAATCAACATTAAAACTGCCAGCAATGAGAATTGCAAGAAGAATATGTTTAAAGAAATAATTCATACGCATGATTAGAAGAGAAAAAAAAAGTTTCCCTTACAAAGTAAGGTTGCTGTCAAATGTAAGACTCATTATTTCTTACACTCCCTGTGAAGCTGTCTGATTCAGGTTGCAATGCAATCACACACTTTGGTCCTCGTCAGTGCAATCTTTGCGTTTTGTACCTGAAGTCGTCTTGTGGTATTACTCGTGCTAAGTTGCATTGGGAGACGGTGTGAATTCAGGATATGTGACAATATGGAAGCCAAGAGAGTAGCTCGTCTGTCAACAATGAACGGGTGGAAAATGTTGCCCTCTCAAAGCAAACAAAGCGGCCAGGAGTTTGGGAAGAACAAACACTTGAGTGATCTGCTCAGAGTAAAAGTGGAACGGACTTGATGTGTTGCAGATACCCTAAAAGTGGAACATGCATGCTCTACACGTGACCTCATTGGGACTATCAGGACAGTGACAATATCGCCCCTAGTGGCATTTCTGAGTTGGTGCCCATTAGGTACTGATGTGAACATCTCTGTGGGCAGTGGGAGTGAACCTTGCAGTGCCTCCAAATTCTGGAACCTGGCCCTTCCTCATTTCTACAAGCCCCAGGCTGCTAGGACACACACACACACGCACGCACGCACGCACACACACGCACACGGCCTGTGGGCCTGAGGATTCCCCCTCTGATGCGTCCGGTGTCTCCATCTCGACGTCAGAGTCTGCTGCCTCTGTCATCTCGGCGTCTCTATCTCCGCGCGGTTCTCTAACGACCTGCGCAGGCTTTGAGTGAGGCACCAGAGGAAGATTGTGAGGACTACTTTGCATTGTCTCTGGTCTCTGCGGCTGTAGAAATGAGCTCCGGGGGCGGGGAAGTTTTGGAAGGGATAGTCTTCTGGACCGAACGTGGTCTACATGTTTGCGCTGGAGATGAACCTGGGCTTGCACCTGGTAAGATATAGGGCCCGTTTGGTGAAAGATTATGCCAGGGACCCACTGGGCACCACCAGCAAAATTGGCAACGAACACTGGGTCACCGGGCGCAAACTGCCAAATCGGCCGATGCAGAGAAAAATCCTGTCCCTGCCGTTCTTGTGTGTGGCGTACTTTTGCGCCAATGTCTGGGAAAACCATACTAAGGTGGGTGCGAAGTCTCCGGCCCATTAGGAATTCTGCGGGAGCTACCCCAGTCACCGCATGGGGGGTGGTCCTATACGAAAACAAAAAACGAGCCAGTCTCATGTCCATTGACCCGGAAGACTGCTTCTTTAGGCCTTGTTTGAATGTCTGCACTGCGCGCTCCGCCAACCCATTGAAGCCAGGTGGTAAGGGGCAGTGCGGATATGGCGTATGCCGTTCATCTTGATGAACCTCGCAAACTCCTCACTGGTGAATGGAGTGCCGTTATCCATGACCAGCACCTCGGGGAGGCCATGTGTACTAAAAGACAAACGCATCTTTTCAATTGTTGCGCAGGACGTTGTCCTCTGCATCTTATGCACCTCTAGCCATTTAGACTGGGCGTCGATTAATAGAAGGAACATGGATCCTTGAAAAGGGCCTGCGAAATCTGCATGCAAGCGTGCCCAAGGCCGCCCTAGCCATTCCCAGTGAGGTAGGGGCGCGGCCGGCGGAAGCTTCTGATGCTCCTGGCAAATGGAGCAGTTTTGGGCCACCTTCTCAATGTCGGTGTCGAGGCCTGGCCACCAGACATAACTCCGGGCCAACATTTTCATCTTGGTCACGCCCGGATGCCCATTGTGCAAGTCTCTTAGTATCAGCTCCTGGCCTTTTTCCGGGACAATCACACGCGTCCCCCACAAGAGGATGCAGTCTTCCACGCTAAATTCTGATAGCTTGGAGGAAAATGCCCGCAACTAGTCTGGGAGCTGTCTATGCTGCCCACCATACAGGACTATGTGCCGAACTTGTGACAGGACTGGCTCCGTCTGGGTCCACTCACGGATCTGTGATGCCGTGACAGGCAAGGTGTCCATAACATTTAGGGTTGCAACCACCTCACCGGTCGTGAGGGTCGACATGGGGCCGGTTGATAAAGGCAATCGGCTCAGTGCGTCGGCATTCGATATCGGAGTTCCTGGTTTGTGCTCCAGAGAATACGCGTATGCAGCGAGCAACAAAGCCCAGCGCTGGATCCGTGCGGAAGCAATGGGCGGTATTGGCTTATCCTCTCTGAAAAGTCCCAGCAGAGGCTTATGATCAGTCATGATAATGAAATGGCAGCCGTACGCGTACTGGTGGAAACGTTTCACCGCAAAGACCACTGCCAAGCACCTCCTTCTCGATCTGCGCGTACTTTTTTTCCACTGCAGTCAACGTGCGGGAGGCGAAAGCTATCGGCCGCTCGGCCCCGTTCTCCATCTTGTGGGACAGGACGGCCCCAATACCATACGGGGATGCATCACATGTGACAAGCAAAGGCTTTCCAGGATCATAGTGGGCTAGCAACCCAGCCGACGACAGTTGTTGTTTTACCCGCTGGAAAGCGGTTTCTTGCGGTTGACCCCAAACCCAGGTGTAATATTTCTTTAGCAGAAGATGCAACGGGGCCAGTGTAGTTGCCAGATTGGGGAGGAACTTCCCGTAATAGTTTACGAGGCCGAGAAAAGAACGAAGAGTCAGTGGGGGCGGGGGCCTGTTGAATCGCGCGCACCTTCTCTGCGACGGGATGCAAACCTTCGCGGTCCACACCTTCGCCTGAAAGACGCACTTTGTGCGACGTAAACGGACTCCAGCCTCCGAAAAGCGTCTAAGGACAGCCTCCAGATTTTCCAAATGTTCCTGCTCCAAAGTCCCTGTGATCAAAACATCATCTAAGTAGACAGCGACTCGCGGTAAACCTCTCAAAATGCCCTCCATAACACGTTGAAAAATTGCGCAGGCAGAGGATACTCCAAAGGGCGACAGTGTATATTCATACAGGCCCCGGTGTGTATTGATCGTTACATATGGTCGGGAGGCAGGGTCCAGCTCCAACTGCAGGTAGGCGTGACTCATATCTAATTTTGTGAACGAGAGTCCACCTGTAAGTTTCGCGTAGAGATCCTCTATGCGAGGCATTGGATATCGGTCGAGTCGGGAAGCCATATTCACTAAGTTTATAGTCGCCACACAAGCGAACTGTGGCATCTGGCTTCATTACAGGTACAATTGGTGCTGCCCAGTCAGCGAAACGGACGGGCCTGATAATACCCAAAGTTTCCAAATGAGTGAGTTCCCCTTCTACCTTCTCGAGCAAGGCGTAAGGCACCGGGCGCACCCGGAAATAGCGTGGCTCCTGGTTAGACTTGGATACGGGCTAGGGCCATTTTTATTTTCCCCAAACCAGGCTGGAATACATCTGGGTATCATCAGAGCACCTCAGTCAAACCTCCAGAAACTGTTTGGAGGATGTGCTGCCACTGCAACTGCAAATGGCGCAACCAGTCCTGACCCAACAGGCTGGGCCCATGGCCGCACACCACGATAAGTGGGAAACGCCCCTCCTGGCATCCGTAAACAACAGGGGTCATCGTAGTTCCTGCAATGTCCAATGGTTCCTCCGTGTAGGTGGCCAACCTGGCCTGTATGTCGGTTAATGTAAGGGTCTGTATACCCTGCTTGATGCAGTCGAATGTCCTCTGGGCAATCATAGAGACCGCTGCACCAGTGTCCAACTCAATTTCAAGCGGGAGACCATGACCCATACTGCCACCTTAATGGGGGCCACACGGGGAGCTGCCACACAATGCAGCTGCAGGCAGTCGTCCTCCGTCTCCACGTCCTCATGAATAGTCACCGCAGGTTCATCCACATGGAAGGTACAGCCCATGGGCTGGTCCCAGTTTCGGTCGGAACGACGGCACCTGTGGCACCCCCACGACCGGCGTCCGCGACAGGGTCGGCGCCTACAAGTCTGACACGGACATGGCTCCTCATCCATTGGTTCTGGAGAAGGCTCCCTTCGGGACGGAATGTCCGACGGCCACTGGCATCGATCCGGACGTCGTCTCGCCCAAGGCACCGCAGGAGTGCGGGGGGACGTTTGCGGACGGAAGGAGTTGCGCCACAAGGCATGCACTTCCATTCCCTGTATCTCCTGCACTCCTCGTTCTGCACTCTCTCGGGACAATACTATTTGAATGGCCTGTTGAAAAGTCAATGTTGGCTGAGCTAACAGCTTTCTCTGGGTGGCCGCATTGTTAATACCGCAAACCAAATGGTCACGTAACTTTTCTGACAAGGTCTCACCATAGTCACAGTACTCCACAATCCTGCGTAGCCTGGATAGAAAGTCGGCAAGGGATTCTCCTGGGGTCCTCTCAGTGGTATTAAACCGGTAACATTGGACTATCGTGGTCGGGGTTGGGTTAAAATGCTGGCCCACTAAATTCACAAGTTCATCAGACGTTTTGGTGTCCAGCACAGCTGGGTACGCAAGGTTCCTAATCACCCCAAGCGTATGCAGGCCGCAGGCAGTGAGCAATATGACCACCTGGCAGTCGTTTTCGGTGATGTTGTTTGCCCGGAAATAGTAACACATCCGTTGTGCATACTGGTTCCAGCTTTCCAGCGCAGCATCAAAAACATCCAAACGTCCGTACAGAGGCATGGTGTAATAGAAAACAACTTCCAACCTGTGTCCAACAAAAATCCAGGGAGGTGGTTTCAGCAGTGTAGACAGCTATTCGCTTTAACCCTCATCGCCAGTTTTGTGAGGGCCACAAAGAATCCAGCACGAGTTTCAAGGATACAAAGAAATAACATTTATTTAACATCTATCTACACACCAGCAGCCACCTCACTTGCTACTTACTCCTTCCTGCTGGTTCCAAACTGGCCAGCTTTATTTATACAGGGAGTCTGCTAATGATTTCTCCGCCCCCCTCATTGGGGAAGCTCATACTCCCACAGGATTGTGGGATTGTCATTAGTCCCCAGCCAATGGTAGGCAGGCAGGTTATAACAAAAGGGAAGTCACAGTTTTAAGACATATTTGTAGGAAGGCAAAAAAAGTCATGTTGATAATAATCAGTGGGCATTGGTTTAAATAACAAGAGCTGGATCACATTGAGTTGTAAGTTCATTTCTGTCTCTGTTTTCAGTTTTTGAGAGCCAGTTTCAGATTTCTGCTCATGAAGGACTTTCCAAAGATCTTGGGAAGTGAGGGTCTTTTGGAGCGAACTTCTAATAGATGGGGATGAACAGGCAACTGTGAAGTGATAAATCAATCTTTAGACTCTCATCTGTTCTCTGTACTTTAGCAATTGACTTTCCTGCTGCATTTGCGGTCCTTAATTTCCCATCTGATCTGGGAATGTGTAACTAAGAGTTTCTTAGCCTGGTCACCCCAGTGAGTGAGTGAACAAGTGTAGGGTAGTGACATCTTTGATAATGGCTAAGAGCAACCAACTCATTCATATCTTTATCCTCTTCCATTGGGTGGGAGTTACCAAAGTCTGAGAACGCCCACTAACAGGTTCAAAAACATCTTCTTCTCCGCTGTTACTAAACTCCTAAATGACCCTCTTCTGAACTGAACTGATTTATTTGCACATCTTCTCTTCTGAGTAGTACTACACTCTGTATGCTTCACCCGATGTCTGTGTCTACGTATTTACATCGTGTATCTGCCGTATGGGCAGCACGGTAGCATAGTGGTGAGCACAGTTGCTTCGCAGCTCCAGGGACCCGTTTTCGATTTCCGGCGTGGTCACTGTCTGTGCGGAGTCTGCACATTCTCGCCGTGTCTGCGTGGGTTTCCTTCGGGTGCTCCGGTTTTCTCCCACAGTCCAAAGATGTGCAGGTTAGGTGGATTGGCCATGCTAAATTGCCCTTAGTATCCAAAAAGGTTAAGTTACTGGGTTACGGGGATAGGATAGATAAGTGGGCTTGAGTAGGATGGTCTTTGTAAAGGCCAGTGCAGACTCGATGGGCCGAATGGCCTCCTTCTGCACTGTAAATTCTATAATTCTATAATTGTATGTCCTATGTTTTTCATGTACAGAATGATCTGTCTGGACTGTACGCAGAACAATACTTTTCACTGTACCTGGTACACGTGGCAATAAATCAAATCAAATCCTCTTCACAATCTCAAATGAAAGGGGTTATTTTTTAAACTGAGACATCTATTTTGAGAGTATTAGGGACTACTTTGAACAGAGCTGAGCAAAAGTAGCAGCAAAGATTCTGACTCAACTCCCATTGTACTAAAAAGAGCGTCATGCAATGAAACAGCAACCATCCAAGAACAAAGAACAATACAGCCCAGGAACAGGCCCTTCGGCCCTCCAAGCCTGCGCCAATCACGAGTCTTATCTAGACGACCTGCCTGTATCCTTCTGTACCCGATCTGTTCATGTGCCTATCCAGATAAGTCTTAAAGGTCGCTAACGTACCTGCCTCAACCACCTCACTTGGCCGTGCATTCCAGGCCACCACCACCCTCTGTGTAAAAAAAACCTCCCCCGCACATCTCCACTGAACCTTTCCGCCCCTCACCTTGAACACGGCCTCTTCAATGTAAATAGCTGACCTCTCGAATAAGTTGGGAGTCTAGCATTGCCACAGCGCTGATGTAATGATGCAGTGCGGGCATTTATTTGCAGCAGATTTAGGGTAGAAAAGGAGGGGAATACGGTGAACAGGATTATTATCAGTTCAGGTCTCACAAATATTAACTTACTAACCCTGTTCCCATGCTTACTCTGATGTGGCACCTAAGAATGTGTCCAAGGATGTGCGGGTTAGGTGGGTTGGCCATGCTAAATTGCCCATAGTGTCCAAAATTGCCCTTAGTGTTGGGTGGGGTTACTTGGTTACGGGGATAGGGTGGAGGTGTGGACCTTGGGGAGGGTGCTCTTTCCAAGAGCCGGTGCAGACTCGATGGGCCGAATGGCCTCCTTCTGCACTGTAAATTCTATGATTCTAATGACTGGCACACCTGAGGCCACAAAGCAGCAACAGTTTGGTATCTTCCACAAGAAGGACGTATAGACCCGGATCTTGGGTGAGGGCGGAATTGGACTTAGTATTCACACAATAACGGCTGAGGCAGTAGAGGGGCAAGCTGACCGCGAGTAAAATTCAGCTCCTCCTGAACATTGAAGGGGTTACCTGTGAAAAAGAAACGCTGCAAGAGTTTAAAAATTAGGGAGGTGAAACTCTTTGAGGGATTACGGTGTTCTCCTCATTTTCTTTTCTACATAAATGCCGAGATACTACCAGCAGGCTAGCAGTCAACTTTAAATTATAATACTGCCAACGAAAGAAATCGCAAGTAGCCAGTTTTATGATTTAATGCATGAATTACCATGTTGTATTATGAGGTGATCAATTTGATTCCCTCACTGGATGATTTCTGTTTTTCTTGTATTTATAGGCCAGTAAAGTGATGACAATTGATCAGCTTTTTCTCCCCCTCGCGATCAATTTTCCATTCTCATCCCCAGAAGGCAGCAATTCTGAGCTAAGATACAGTTTCATGAATGCCAAGCCCTTTCCAGCCAGGGCCTAACAGTGTTGGCATGCTATTCGACTATCAGAGTCGTCACAGTTGAGCTCTATCCTGGCCTCACCCAGGGGACTCCCAGCAGGGGTCACGAGATAGCCATTCCAATGGAGACTCCTGACCAATGTCTCCATTTCAGACTGGAATTTTGAGATCAATTACACTGCTACCCTTAATTAATAGCCAGGGATTGACTCCGAGACCTTCCCGGTTACTGTCGCTCAATTCACCATTGGATTAAGTCAGGAAACTATATAAGGGGAGAACTTTTATTTGACTCCTTGTTGCATTGGACGAAGTCAAAATTGTTTTCGGAATTATTTGAAACACTGGCTTTGAACCAAAGAGATCTCTCTTCTTTAAACCATGTTTGAAAATCTATTTTCTTTGATATGTAGCGCGCAACCAATAATGAAAAATGTTAAACTGTGTCAGTGCTTATTATGTTCCTGCAAAGAGTTCCCTAAACCAGGGTCAGTCTTCATGTAACACGCGTGTCCTTGGGATTTCAGGCTGTGAAGATATGAACTCACCAGGCACCAGATAAAACACAGACACATGTTGACAGGGTAGGTACTGAGAGATTGTTTCCCCTTCTAGGAAAGTCTCGGACCAAAGATGTAATCTCAGAGTAAGAGGGTCGCTCATTTAAGACAGAGATGAGGAGGAATTTCTTCCCTCAGAGGCCAGTGAATCGGTCCGATTCTTTACCGCAGAGAGCTGTAGCGGCTGCGTCATTAAGTATGTTCAAGGCTGAGATAGACAGAACGGAATCAAGGGTTATGGGGATAAGGTTAGAAAGTGGAGTTGAGGATTATCATATGCGATCAGCTATGACCTCATTGAATGGTGAAGCTGACTCGATGGGCCAATGGGTCTACTTCTTGCTGAGAATTGAGCATCGGCTGAAATACAGGATCGCCGCCAGATACCAATCCCGGTCCGATCCCTCGTCGGTGGCGGCAGCGATCGACATGCCCCATGTGGCAGCGAGTGACATGCTCCATGTGGCAGCGAGCGACATGCCCCACACAGCAGCGAGCGACATGCCCCGTGTGGCAGCGGGCGACATGCCCCGTGTGGCAGCGAGCGACATGCCCCCCGTGGAAGCGAGCGACATGCCCCGTGTGGCAGCGAGCGACATGCCCCGTGTGGCAGCGAGCGACCTGCCCCGTGTGGAAGCGAGCAACATGCCCCTTGTGGCAGCGAGCGACATGCCCCCCGTGGCAGTGAGCGACATGCCCCGAGTGGCAGCGAGCGACATGCCCTGTGTGGCAGCGAGCGACCTGCCCCGTGTGGCAGCGAGCGACATGCCCCTTGTGGCAGAGAGCGACATGCCCCACGCAGCAGCGAGCGACATGCCCCGTGTGGCAGCGAGCGACATGCCCCGTGTGTCAGCGACCGACATGCCACGTGTGGCAGCGAGTGACATGCCCCGTGTGGCAGCGAGCAACATGCCCCGTGTGGCAGTGAGCGACATGCTCCGTGTGGCAGCGAGCGACATGCCCCATGTGGCTGCGAGCGACATGCCCCACGCAGCAGCGAGCAACATGCCCCATGTGGCAGTGAGCGACATGCGCCGTGTGGCAGCGAGCGACATGCCCCGTGTGGCAGCGAGCGACATGCCCCGTGTGGCAGCGAGCGACATGCCCCCCCCGTGGCAGCGAGCGACATGCCCCGTGTGGCAGCGAGCAACATGCCCCGTGTGGCAGCGAGCGACATGCCCCCCCGTGGCAGCGAGCGACTTGCCCCACGCAGCAGCGAGCGACATGCCCCGTGTGGCAGCGAGCGACATGCCCCCCGTGGCAGCGAGCGACATGCCCCACGCAGCAGCGAGCGACATGCCCCGTGTGGCAGCGAGCGTCATGCCCCCCGCAGCAGCGAGCAACATGCCCCGTGTGGCAGCGAGCGACATGCCCCCCGCAGCAGCGAGCGTCATGCCCACCGCAGCAGCGAGCAACATGCCCCGTGTGGCAGCGAGCGACATGCCCCGTGTGGCAGCGAGCGACATGCCCCCCGCAGCAGCGAGCAACATGCCCCGTGTGGCAGCGAGCGACATGGCCCGTGTGGCAGCGAGCGACATGCCCCGTGCGGCAGCGAGCGACATGCCCCGTGTGGCAGCAAGCGACATGCCCCTTGTAGCAGCGAGCGCCATGCCCCCCGCAGCAGCGAGCGACGTGCCCCGTGTGGCAGCGAGCGAC
The DNA here is from genome assembly GCF_047496885.1 of Scyliorhinus torazame. Taxonomy (NCBI): domain Eukaryota; kingdom Metazoa; phylum Chordata; class Chondrichthyes; order Carcharhiniformes; family Scyliorhinidae; genus Scyliorhinus; species Scyliorhinus torazame. Next base: position 20,066,765 of record NC_092718.1, on the reverse strand, counting down.
ATGTCCCACGCAGCAGCGAGCGACATGCCCCGTGTGGCAGCGAGTGACATCCCCCGTGTGGCAACGAGCGACATGCCCCGTGTGGCAGCGAGCGACATGCCCCACGCGCCAGAAGCGACAGGTCCCGTGTGGCAATGAGCGACATGCCCCGTGGGGCTACGAGCGACATCCCCCGTGTGGCAACGAGCGACATGCCCCGTGTGGCAGCGAGCGACATGCCCCACGCGCCAGAAGCGAAAGGTCCCGTGTGGCAATGAGCGACATGCCCCGTGTGGCAGCGAGCGACATGCCCCCCGTGGCAGCGAGCGACATGCCCCCCCGTGGCAGCGAGCGACATGCCCCGTGTGGCAGCGAGTGACATCCCCCGTGTGGCAACGAGCGACATGCCCCGTGTGGCAGCGAGCGACATGCCCCACGCGCCAGAAGCGACAGGTCCCGTGTGGCAATGAGCGACATGCCCCGTGGGGCTACGAGCGACATCCCCCGTGTGGCAACGAGCGACATGCCCCGTGTGGCAGCGAGCGACATGCCCCACGCGCCAGAAGCGACAGGTCCCGTGTGGCAATGAGCGACATGCCCCGTGTGGCAGCGAGCGACATGCCCCCCGTGGCAGCGAGCGACATGCCCCCACGTGGCAGCGAGCGACATGCCCCGTGTGGCAGCGAGCAACATGCCCCGTGTGGCAGCGAGCGACATGCCCCCCCGTGGCAGCGAGCGACTTGCCCCACGCAGCAGCGAGCGACATGCCCCGTGTGGCAGCGAGCGTCATGCCCCCCGCAGCAGCGAGCAACATGCCCCGTGTGGCAGCGAGCGACATGCCCCCCGCAGCAGCGAGCGTCATGCCCACCGCAGCGGCGAGCAACATGCCCCGTGTGGCAGCGAGCGACATGCCCCGTGTGGCAGCGAGTGACATGCCCCCCGCAGCAGCGAGCAACATGCCCCGTGTGGCAGCGAGCGACATGGCCCGTGTGGCAGCGAGCGACATGCCCCGTGCGGCAGCGAGCGACATGCCCCGTGTGGCAGCAAGCGACATGCCCCATGTAGCAGCGAGCGCCATGCCCCCCGCAGCAGCGAGCGACGTGCCCCGTGTGGCAGCGAGCGACATGTCCCACGCAGCAGCGAGCGACATGCCCCGTGTGGCAGCGAGTGACATCCCCCGTGTGGCAACGAGCGACATGCCCCGTGTGGCAGCGAGCGACATGCCCCACGCGCCAGAAGCGACAGGTCCCGTGTGGCAATGAGCGACATGCCCCGTGTGGCTACGAGCGACATTCCCCGTGTGGCAGCGAGCGACATGCCCCGTGTGGCAGAGAGCGACATGGCCCACGCAGCAGCGAGCGACAAGCTCCGTGTGGCAGCGAGCGACAAGCTCCGTGTGGCAGCGAGCGACATGCTCCGTGTGGGAGTGAGCGACATGCCCCGTGTGGCAGCGAGCGACATGCCCCGTGTGGCAGCAAGCGACATGCCCCGTGTGGCAGCGAGCGACATGCTCCGTGTGGTAGCGAGCGACATGCCCCGTGTGGTAGCGAGCGACATGCCCCGTGTGGTAGCGAGCGACATGCCCCGTGTGGCAGCGAGCGACATGCCCCGTGTGGTAGCGAGCGACATGCCCCGTGTGGTAGCGAGCGACATGCCCCCCACAGCAGCGAGCGACATGCCCCGTGTGGCAGCGAGCGACATGCCCCCCGCAGCAGGGAGCAACATGCCCCATGTGGCAGCGAGCAACATGCCCCCCGCAGCAGCGAGCAACATGCCCCGTGTGGCAGCAAGCGACATGCCCCACGCAGCAGCGAGCGACATGCCCCGTGTGGCAGCGAGCGACATGCCCCGTGTGGCAGCGAGCGACATGCCCCCCGTGGCAGCGAGCGACATGCTCCCCGCAGCAGCGAGCAACATGCCCCGTGTGGCAGCGAGCGACATGGCCCGTGTGGCAGCGAACGACATGCCTCATGTGGCAGCGAGCGACGTGCCCCGAGTGGCAGCGAGCGACATGCCCCATGTGGCAGCGAGCGACATGCCCCGTGCGGCAGCGAGCGACATGCCCCGTGTGGCAGCGAGCGACATGCCCCACGCAGCAGCGAGCGACCTGCCCCGTGCGGCAGCGAGCGACATGCCCCATGCAGCAGCGAGCGACATGCCCCGTGTGGCAGTGAGCGACATGCACCATGTGGCAGCGAGCGACATGCCCCGTGTGGCAGCGAGCGACATGCCCCCCACAGAAGCGAGCGACATGCCCGTGTGGCAGCGAGTGACATGCCCCGTGTGGCAGCGAGCAACATGCCCCGTGTGGCAGTGAGCGACATGCCCCGTGTGGCAGCGAGCGACATGCCCGACGCAGCAGCGAGCAACATGCCCCGTGTGGCAGTGAGCGACATGCTCCGTGTGGCAGCGAGCGACATGCCCCGTGTGGCAGCGAGCGACATGCCTCGTGTGGCAGCGAGCGACATGCCCCCCGTGGCAGCGAGCGACATGCCCCACGCAGCAGCGAGTGACATGCCCCGTGTGGCAGCGAGCGACATGCCCCGTGTGGCAGCAAGCGACATGCCCCGTGTGGCAGCGAGCGACATGCTCCGTGTGGTAGCGAGCGACATGCCCCGTGTGGTAGCGAGCGACATGCCCCGTGTGGTAGCGAGCGACATGCCCCGTGTGGCAGCGAGCGACATGCCCCGTGTGGTAGCGAGCGACATGCCCCGTGTGGTAGCGAGCGACATGCCCCCCACAGCAGCGAGCGACATGCCCCGTGTGGCAGCGAGCGACATGCCCCCCGCAGCAGGGAGCAACATGCCCCATGTGGCAACGAGCAACATGCCCCCCGCAGCAGCGAGCAACATGCCCCGTGTGGCAGCAAGCGACATGCCCCACGCAGCAGCGAGCGACATGCCCCGTGTGGCAGCGAGCGACATGCCCCGTGTGGCAGCGAGCGACATGCCCCCCGTGGCAGCGAGCGACATGCTCCCTGCAGCAGCGAGCAACATGCCCCGTGTGGCAGCGAGCGACATGGCCCGTGTGGCAGCGAACGACATGCCCCATGTGGCAGCGAGCGACGTGCCACGAGTGGCAGCGAGCGACATGCCCCATGTGGCAGCGAGCGACATGCCCCGTGTGGCAGCGAGCGACATGCCCCACGCAGCAGCGAGCGACCTGCTCCGTGCGGCAGCGAGCGACATGCCCCATGCAGCAGCGAGCGACATGCCCCGTGTGGCAGTGAGCGACATGCTCCGTGTGGCAGCGAGCGACATGCCCCGTGTGGCAGCGAGCGACATGCCCCACGCAGCAGCGAGTGACATGCCCCGTGTGGCAGCGAGCGACATGCCCCGTGTGGCAGCAAGCGACATGCCCCGTGTGGCAGCGAGCGACATGCTCCGTGTGGTAGCGAGCGACATGCCCCGTGTGGTAGCGAGCGACATGCCCCGTGTGGTAGCGAGCGACATGCCCCGTGTGGCAGCGAGCGACATGCCCCGTGTGGTAGCGAGCGACATGCCCCGTGTGGTAGCGAGCGACATGCCCCCCACAGCAGCGAGCGACATGCCCCGTGTGGCAGCGAGCGACATGCCCCCCGCAGCAGGGAGCAACATGCCCCATGTGGCAGCGAGCAACATGCCCCCCGCAGCAGCGAGCAACATGCCCCGTGTGGCAGCAAGCGACATGCCCCACGCAGCAGCGAGCGACATGCCCCGTGTGTCAGCGAGCGACATGCCCCGTGTGGCAGCGAGCGACATGCCCCCCGTGGCAGCGAGCGACATGCTCCCTGCAGCAGCGAGCAACATGCCCCGTGTGGCAGCGAGCGACATGGCCCGTGTGGCAGCGAACGACATGCCCCATGTGGCAGCGAGCGACGTGCCACGAGTGGCAGCGAGCGACATGCCCCATGTGGCAGCGAGCGACATGCCCCGTGTGGCAGCGAGCGACATGCCCCACGCAGCAGCGAGCGACCTGCTCCGTGCGGCAGCGAGCGACATGCCCCATGCAGCAGCGAGCGACATGCCCCGTGTGGCAGTGAGCGACATGCTCCGTGTGGCAGCGAGCGACATGCCCCGTGTGGCAGCGAGCGACATGCCCCACGCAGCAGCGAGTGACATGCCCCGTGTGGCAGCGAGCGACATGCCCCGTGTGGCAGCAAGCGACATGCCCCGTGTGGCAGCGAGCGACATGCTCCGTGTGGTAGCGAGCGACATGCCCCGTGTGGTAGCGAGCGACATGCCCCGTGTGGTAGCGAGCGACATGCCCCGTGTGGCAGCGAGCGACATGCCCCGTGTGGTAGCGAGCGACATGCCCCGTGTGGTAGCGAGCGACATGCCCCCCACAGCAGCGAGCGACATGCCCCGTGTGGCAGCGAGCGACATGCCCCCCGCAGCAGGGAGCAACATGCCCCATGTGGCAGCGAGCAACATGCCCCCCGCAGCAGCGAGCAACATGCCCCGTGTGGCAGCAAGCGACATGCCCCACGCAGCAGCGAGCGACATGCCCCGTGTGGCAGCGAGCGACATGCCCCGTGTGGCAGCGAGCGACATGCCCCCCGTGGCAGCGAGCGACATGCTCCCCGCAGCAGCGAGCAACATGCCCCGTGTGGCAGCGAGCGACATGGCCCGTGTGGCAGCGAACGACATGCCCCATGTGGCAGCGAGCGACGTGCCCCGAGTGGCAGCGAGCGACATGCCCCATGTGGCAGCGAGCGACATGCCCCGTGTGGCAGCGAGCGACATGCCCCACGCAGCAGCGAGCGACCTGCTCCGTGCGGCAGCGAGCGACATGCCCCATGCAGCAGCGAGCGACATGCCCCGTGTGGCAGTGAGCGACATGCTCCGTGTGGCAGCGAGCGACATGCCCCGTGTGGCAGCGAGCGACATGCCCCGTGTCACAACGAGCGACAAGCCCCATGTGGCAACGAGCGACATGCCCCGTGTGGCAGCGAGAGACATGCCCCACGCAGCAGCGAGCGACAAGCTCCGTGTGGCAGCGAGCGACAAGCTCCGTGTGGCAGCGAGCGACAAGCTCCGTGTGGCAGCGAGCGACATGCCCCCCTGTGGCAGCGAGCGACATGCCCCACGCAGCAGCGAGCGACATGCCCCGTGTGGCAGCGAGCGACATGCCCCATGCAGCAGCGAGTATCATGCCCAGTGTGGCAGCGAGCGACATGCCCCACCGTGGCAGCGAGTGACATGCCCCGTGTGGCAGCGAGCGACATGCACCGTGTGGCAGCGAGCGACATGCCCCCCACAGCAGCGAGCGACATGCCCTGTGTGGCAGCGAGCGACATGCCCCGTGTGGCAGCGAGCGACATGCCCCCCACAGCAGCGAGCAACATGCCCCGTGTGGCAGCGAGTGACATGCCCCGTGTGGCAGCGAGCAACATGCCCCGTGTGGCAGTGAGCGACATGCCCCATGTGGCAGCGAGTGACATGCCCCATGTGGCAGCGAGTGACATGCCCCGTGTGGCAGCGAGCGACATGCCCCGTGTGGCAGCGAGCGACATGCCCCATGTGGCAGCGAGTGACATGCCCCGTGTGGCAGCGAGTGACATGCCCCGTGTGGCAGCGAGTGACATGCCCCATGTGGCAGTGAGCGACATGCCCCGTGTGGCAGCGAGCGACATGCCCCACCGTGGCAGCGAGTGACATGCCCCGTGTGGCAGCGAGCGACATGCACCGTGTGGCAGCGAGCGACATGCCCCCCACAGCAGCGAGCGACATGCCCTGTGTGGCAGCGAGCGACATGCCCCATGTGGCAGCGAGCGACATGCCCCCCACAGCAGCGAGCAACATGCCCCGTGTGGCAGCGAGTGACATGCCCCGTGTGGCAGCGAGCAACATGCCCCGTGTGGCAGTGAGCGACATGCCCCGTGAGGCAGCGAGTGACATGCCCCCTGTGGCAGTGAGCGACATGCCCCGTGTGGCAGCGAGCGACATGCCCCGTGTGGCAGCGAGCGACATGCCCCGTGTGGCAGCGAGTGACATGCCCCGTGTGGCAGTGAGCGACATGCCCCGTGTGGCAGCGAGCGACATGCCCCGTGTGGCAGCGAGCGACATGCCCCGTGTGGCAGCGAGCGACATGCCCCGTGTGACAGTGAGCGACATGCTCCGTGTGGCAGCGAGCGACATGCCCCGTGTGGCAGCGAGCGACATGCCCCGTGTGGCAGTGAGCGACATGCCCCGTGTGGCAGCGAGCGACATGCCCCGTGTGGCAGCGAGCGACATGCCCCGTGTGGCAGCGAGCGACATGCCCCACCGTGGCAGCGAGCGACATGCCCCACGCAGCAGCGAGTGTCATGCCCCGTGTGGCAGCGAGCGACATGCTCCGTGTGGCAGCGAGCGACATGCCCCGTGCGGCAGCGAGCGACATGCCCCACCGTGGCAGCGAGCGGCATGCCCCCCGTGGCAGCGAGCGACATGCCCCGTGTGGCAGCGAGCGACATGCCCCGTGTGGCAGCGAGCGACATGCCACGTGTGGCAGCGAGCGACATGCCCCGTGTGGCAGCGAGCGACATGCCCCCCGTGGCAGCGAGCGACATGCCCCGTGTGGCAGCGAGCGACATGCCCCGTGTGGCAGCGAGTGACATGCCCCGTGTGGCAGCGAGCGACATGCCCCACCGTGGCAGCGAGCGACATGCCCCACGCAGCAGCGAGTGTCATGCCCCGTGTGGCAGCGAGCGACATGCCCCACCATGGCAGCGAGCGACATGCCCCACGCAGCAGCGAGCGACATGCCCCGTGTGGCAGCGAACGACATGCCCCATGTGGCAGCGAGCGACATGCCCCGTGTGGCAGCGAGCGACATGCCCCCCACAGCAGCGAGCGACATGCCCTCCCGTGGCAGCGAGTGACATGCCCCGTGTGGCAGCGAGCGACATGCCCCCCACAGCAGCGAGCGACATGCCCCATGTGGCAGCGAGCGACATGCCCCGTGTGGCAGCGAGCGACATGCCCCATGTGGCAGCGAGCGAAATGCCCCGTGTGGCAGTGAGCGACATGCCCCATGTGGCAGCGAGTGACATGCCCCATGTGGCAGCGAGTGACATGCCCCGTGTGGCAGCGAGCGACATGCCCCGTGTGGCAGCGAGCGACATGCCCCATGTGGCAGCGAGTGACATGCCCCGTGTGGCAGCGAGTGACATGCCCCGTGTGGCAGCGAGTGACATGCCCCATGTGGCAGTGAGCGACATGCCCCGTGTGGCAGCGAGCGACATGCCCCACGCAGCAGCGAGCAACATGCCCCGTGTGGCAGCGAGCGACATGCCCCGTGTGGCAGCGAGCGACATGCCCCACGCAGCAGCGAGCAACATGCCCCGTGTGGCATCGAGCGACATGCCCCGTGTGGCAGCGAGCGACATGCCCCACGCAGCAGCGAGCAACATGCCCCGTGTGGCAGAGAGCGACATGCCCCGTGTGGCAGCGAGCGACATGCCCCGTGTGGCAGCGAGCGACATGCCCCGTGTGGCAGAGAGCGACATGCCCCGTGTGACAGCGAGCGACATGCCCCGTGTGGCAGCGAGCGACATGCCCCGTGTGGCAGCGAGCGACATGCCCCACCGTGGCAGCGAGCGACATGCCCCACGCAGCAGCGAGTGTCATGCCCCGTGTGGCAGCGAGCGACATGCCCCGTGTGGCAGCGAGCGACATGCCCCGTGTGGCAGCGAGCGACATGCCCCGTGTGGCAGCGAGCGACATGCCCCCCACAGCAGCGAGCGACATGCCCCGTGTGGCAGCGAGCAGCATGCTCCCCACAGAAGCGAGCGACATGCCCCGTGTGGCAGCGAGTGACATGCCCCGTGTGGCAGCGAGCAACATGCCCCGTGTGGCAGTGAGCGACATGCTCTGTGTGGCAGCGAGCGACATGCCCCGTGTGGCAGCGAGCGACATGCCCCACGCAGCAGCGAGCAACATGCCCCGTGTGGCAGTGAGCGACATGCTCCGTGTGGCAGCGAGCGACATGCCCCGTGTGGCAGCGAGTGACATGCCCCGTGTGGCAGCGAGCAACATGCCCCGTGTGGCAGTGAGCGACATGCCCCGTGAGGCAGCGAGTGACATGCCCCCTGTGGCAGTGAGCGACATGCCCCGTGTGGCAGCGAGCGACATGCCCCGTGTGGCAGCGAGCGACATGCCCCGTGTGGCAGCGAGTGACATGCCCCGTGTGGCAGTGAGCGACATGCCCCGTGTGGCAGCGAGCGACATGCCCCGTGTGGCAGCGAGCGACATGCCCCGTGTGGCAGCGAGCGACATGCCCCGTGTGACAGTGAGCGACATGCTCCGTGTGGCAGCGAGCGACATGCCCCGTGTGGCAGCGAGCGACATGCCCCGTGTGGCAGTGAGCGACATGCCCCGTGTGGCAGCGAGCGACATGCCCCGTGTGGCAGCGAGCGACATGCCCCGTGTGGCAGCGAGCGACATGCCCCACCGTGGCAGCGAGCGACATGCCCCACGCAGCAGCGAGTGTCATGCCCCGTGTGGCAGCGAGCGACATGCTCCGTGTGGCAGCGAGCGACATGCCCCGTGCGGCAGCGAGCGACATGCCCCACCGTGGCAGCGAGCGGCATGCCCCCCGTGGCAGCGAGCGACATGCCCCGTGTGGCAGCGAGCGACATGCCCCGTGTGGCAGCGAGCGACATGCCACGTGTGGCAGCGAGCGACATGCCCCGTGTGGCAGCGAGCGACATGCCCCCCGTGGCAGCGAGCGACATGCCCCGTGTGGCAGCGAGCGACATGCCCCGTGTGGCAGCGAGTGACATGCCCCGTGTGGCAGCGAGCGACATGCCCCACCGTGGCAGCGAGCGACATGCCCCACGCAGCAGCGAGTGTCATGCCCCGTGTGGCAGCGAGCGACATGCCCCACCATGGCAGCGAGCGACATGCCCCACGCAGCAGCGAGCGACATGCCCCGTGTGGCAGCGAACGACATGCCCCATGTGGCAGCGAGCGACATGCCCCGTGTGGCAGCGAGCGACATGCCCCCCACAGCAGCGAGCGACATGCCCTCCCGTGGCAGCGAGTGACATGCCCCGTGTGGCAGCGAGCGACATGCCCCCCACAGCAGCGAGCGACATGCCCCATGTGGCAGCGAGCGACATGCCCCGTGTGGCAGCGAGCGACATGCCCCATGTGGCAGCGAGCGAAATGCCCCGTGTGGCAGTGAGCGACATGCCCCATGTGGCAGCGAGTGACATGCCCCATGTGGCAGCGAGTGACATGCCCCGTGTGGCAGCGAGCGACATGCCCCGTGTGGCAGCGAGCGACATGCCCCATGTGGCAGCGAGTGACATGCCCCGTGTGGCAGCGAGTGACATGCCCCGTGTGGCAGCGAGTGACATGCCCCATGTGGCAGTGAGCGACATGCCCCGTGTGGCAGCGAGCGACATGCCCCACGCAGCAGCGAGCAACATGCCCCGTGTGGCAGCGAGCGACATGCCCCGTGTGGCAGCGAGCGACATGCCCCACGCAGCAGCGAGCAACATGCCCCGTGTGGCATCGAGCGACATGCCCCGTGTGGCAGCGAGCGACATGCCCCACGCAGCAGCGAGCAACATGCCCCGTGTGGCAGAGAGCGACATGCCCCGTGTGGCAGCGAGCGACATGCCCCGTGTGGGAGCGAGCGACATGCCCCGTGTGGCAGAGAGCGACATGCCCCGTGTGGCAGCGAGCGACATGCCCCGTGTGGCAGCGAGCGACATGCCCCGTGTGGCAGCGAGCGACATGCCCCACCGTGGCAGCGAGCGACATGCCCCACGCAGCAGCGAGTGTCATGCCCCGTGTGGCAGCGAGCGACATGCCCCGTGTGGCAGCGAGCGACATGCCCCGTGTGGCAGCGAGCGACATGCCCCGTGTGGCAGCGAGCGACATGCCCCCCACAGCAGCGAGCGACATGCCCCGTGTGGCAGCGAGCAGCATGCTCCCCACAGAAGTGAGCGACATGCCCCGTGTGGCAGCGAGTGACATGCCCCGTGTGGCAGCGAGCAACATGCCCCGTGTGGCAGTGAGCGACATGCTCTGTGTGGCAGCGAGCGACATGCCCCGTGTGGCAGCGAGCGACATGCCCCACGCAGCAGCGAGCAACATGCCCCGTGTGGCAGTGAGCGACATGCTCCGTGTGGCAGCGAGCGACATGCCCCGTGTGGCAGCGAGCGACATGCCCCGTGTGGCAGCGAGCGACATGCCCCGTGTGGCAGCGAGCGACATGCCCCCCCGTGGCAGCGAGCGACATGCCCCGAGTGGCAGCGAGCGACATGCCCCGTGTGGCAGCGAGCGACATGCTCCCCCGTGGCAGCGAGCGACATGCCCCACGCAGCAGCGAGTGACATGCCCCGTGTGGCAGCGAGCGACATGCCCCACGCAGCAGCGAGCGACATGCCCCGTGTGGCAGCGAACGACATGCCCCCCGCAGCAGCGAGCAATGTGCCCCGTGTGGCAGCGAGCGACATGCCCCCCGCAGCAGCGAGCAACATGCCCCGTTTGGCAGCGAGCGACATGCCCCACGCAGCAGAGAGCGACATGCCCCATGTGGCAGCGAGCGACATGCCCACCGTGGCAGCGAGTGACATGACCCGTGTGGCAGCGAGCGACATGCCCCGTGTGGCAGCGAGCGACATGCCCCATGCAGCAGCGAGCGACATGCCCCGTGTGGCAGCGAGCGACATGCCCCGGGTGGCAGCGAGCGACATGCCCACAGCAGCAGCGAGCGACATGTACCGTGTGGCAGCGAGCGACATGCCCCCTATGGCAGCAAGCGACATGCCCCCCGCAGCAGCGAGCAATATGCCCCGTGTGGCAGCGAGCGTTATGGCCCATGTGGCAGCCAGCGACATGCCCCCCGTGGCAGTGAGCGACATGCCCCGAGTGGCAGCGAGCGACATGCCCCGGGTGGCAGCGAGCGACATGCCCCACGCAGCAGCGAGCGACATGTACCGTGTGGCAGCGAGCGACATGCCCCCTATGGCAGCAAGCGACATGCCCCCCGCAGCAGCGAGCAATATGCCCCGTGTGGCAGCGAGCGTTATGGCCCATGTGGCAGCCAGCGACATGCCCCCCGTGGCAGTGAGCGACATGCCCCGAGTGGCAGCGAGCGACATGCCCCGTGTGGCAGCGAGCGACATGCCCCGTGCGGCAGCGAGCGACATGCCCCGTGTGGCAGCGAGCGACATGCCCCGTGTGGCAGCAAGCGACATGCCCCGTGTGGCAGCGAGCGGCAGGCCCCCCGCAGCAGCGAGCGACCTGCCCCGTGTGGCAGCGAGCGCCATGCCCCCCGCAGCAGCGAGCGACATGCCCCGTGTGGCAACAAGCGACATGCCTGGTGTGGCAGCGAGCGACATGCCCCACGCGCCAGAAGCGACATGTCCCGTGTGGCAACGAGCCGACATGCCCCGTGTGGCAATGAGCGACATTCCCCGTGTGGCAACGTGCGACATGCCCCGTGTCACAACGAGCGACAAGCCCCATGTGGCAACGAGCGACATGCCCCGTGTGGCAGCGAGAGACATGCCCCACGCAGCAGCGAGCGACAAGCTCCGTGTGGCAGCGAGCGACAAGCTCCGTGTGGCAGCGAGCGACATGCCCCCCTGTGGCAGCGAGCGACATGCCCCACGCAGCAGCGAGCGACATGCCCCGTGTGGCAGCGAGCGACATGCCCCATGCAGCAGCGAGTATCATGCCCAGTGTGGCAGCGAGCGACATGCCCCACCGTGGCAGCGAGTGACATGCCCCGTGTGGCAGCGAGCGATATGCCCCCCACAGCAGCGAGCGACATGCCCTGTGTGGCAGCGAGCGACATGCCCCGTGTGGCAGCGAGCGACATGCCCCCCACAGCAGCGAGCAACATGCCCCGTGTGGCAGCGAGTGACATGCCCCGTGTGGCAGCGAGCAACATGCCCCGTGTGGCAGTGAGCGACATGCCCCGTGTGGCAGCGAGTGACATGCCCCGTGTGGCAGTGAGCGACATGCCCCGTGTGGCAGCGAGCGACATGCCCCCCACAGCAGCGAGCAACATGCCCCGTGTGGCAGCGAGTGACATGCCCCGTGTGGCAGCGAGCAACATGCCCCGTGTGGCAGTGAGCGACATGCCCCGTGTGGCAGCGAGTGACATGCCCCGTGTGGCAGTGAGCGACATGCCCCGTGTGGCAGCGAGCGACATGCCCCGTGTGGCAGCGAGCGACATGCCCCGTGTGGCAGCGAGTGACATGCCCCGTGTGGCAGCGAGCGACATGCCCCGTGTGGCAGCGAGCGACATGCCCCGTGTGGCAGCGAGCGACATGCCCCGTGTGGCAACGAGCGACATGCCCCGTGTGGCAGCGAGCGACATGCCCCGTGTGGCAGCGAGCGACATGCCCCGTGTGGCAGCGAGCGACATGCCCCGTGTGGCAGCGAGCGACATGCCCCACCGTGGCAGCGAGCGACATGCCCCACGCAGCAGCGAGTGTCATGCCCCGTGTGGCAGCGAGCGACATGCTCCGTGTGGCAGCGAGCGACATGCCCCGTGCGGCAGCGAGCGACATGCCCCACCGTGGCAGCGAGCGGCATGCCCCCCGTGGCAGCGAGCGACATGCCCCGTGTGGCAGCGAGCGACATGCCCCGTGTGGCAGCGAGCGACATGCCCCATGCAGCAGCGAGTATCATGCCCAGTGTGGCAGCGAGCGACATGCCCCACCGTGGCAGCGAGTGACATGCCCCGTGTGGCAGCGAGCGACATGCACCGTGTGGCAGCGAGCGACATGCCCCCCACAGCAGCGAGCGACATGCCCTGTGTGGCAGCGAGCGACATGCCCCATGTGGCAGCGAGCGACATGCCCCCCACAGCAGCGAGCAACATGCCCCGTGTGGCAGCGAGTGACATGCCCCGTGTGGCAGCGAGCAACATGCCCCGTGTGGCAGTGAGCGACATGCCCCGTGAGGCAGCGAGTGACATGCCCCCTGTGGCAGTGAGCGACATGCCCCGTGTGGCAGCGAGCGACATGCCCCGTGTGGCAGCGAGCGACATGCCCCGTGTGGCAGCGAGTGACATGCCCCGTGTGGCAGTGAGCGACCTGCCCCGTGTGGCAGCGAGCGACATGCCCCGTGTGGCAGCGAGCGACATGCCCCGTGTGGCAGCGAGCGACATGCCCCGTGTGACAGTGAGCGACATGCTCCGTGTGGCAGCGAGCGACATGCCCCGTGTGGCAGCGAGCGACATGCCCCGTGTGGCAGTGAGCGACATGCCCCGTGTGGCAGCGAGCGACATGCCCCGTGTGGCAGCGAGCGACATGCCCCGTGTGGCAGCGAGCGACATGCCCCACCGTGGCAGCGAGCGACATGCCCCACGCAGCAGCGAGTGTCATGCCCCGTGTGGCAGCGAGCGACATGCTCCGTGTGGCAGCGAGCGACATGCCCCGTGCGGCAGCGAGCGACATGCCCCACCGTGGCAGCGAGCGGCATGCCCCCCGTGGCAGCGAGCGACATGCCCCGTGTGGCAGCGAGCGACATGCCCCGTGTGGCAGCGAGCGACATGCCACGTGTGGCAGCGAGCGACATGCCCCGTGTGGCAGCGAGCGACATGCCCCCCGTGGCAGCGAGCGACATGCCCCGTGTGGCAGCGAGCGACATGCCCCGTGTGGCAGCGAGTGACATGCCCCGTGTGGCAGCGAGCGACATGCCCCACCGTGGCAGCGAGCGACATGCCCCACGCAGCAGCGAGTGTCATGCCCCGTGTGGCAGCGAGCGATATGCCCCACCGTGGCAGCGAGCGACATGCCCCACGCAGCAGCGAGCGACATGCCCCGTGTGGCAGCGAACGACATGCCCCATGTGGCAGCGAGCGACATGCCCCGTGTGGCAGCGAGCGACATGCCCCCCACAGCAGCGAGCGACATGCCCTCCCGTGGCAGCGAGTGACATGCCCCGTGTGGCAGCGAGCGACATGCCCCCCACAGCAGCGAGCGACATGCCCCATGTGGCAGCGAGCGACATGCCCCGTGTGGCAGCGAGCGACATGCCCCATGTGGCAGCGAGCGAAATGCCCCGTGTGGCAGTGAGCGACATGCCCCATGTGGCAGCGAGTGACATGCCCCATGTGGCAGCGAGTGACATGCCCCGTGTGGCAGCGAGCGACATGCCCCGTGTGGCAGCGAGCGACATGCCCCATGTGGCAGCGAGTGACATGCCCCGTGTGGCAGCGAGTGACATGCCCCGTGTGGCAGCGAGTGACATGCCCCATGTGGCAGTGAGCGACATGCCCCGTGTGGCAGCGAGCGACATGCCCCACCGTGGCAGCGAGTGACATGCCCCGTGTGGCAGCGAGCGACATGCACCGTGTGGCAGCGAGCGACATGCCCCCCACAGCAGCGAGCGACATGCCCTGTGTGGCAGCGAGCGACATGCCCCATGTGGCAGCGAGCGACATGCCCCCCACAGCAGCGAGCAACATGCCCCGTGTGGCAGCGAGTGACATGCCCCGTGTGGCAGCGAGCAACATGCCCCGTGTGGCAGTGAGCGACATGCCCCGTGAGGCAGCGAGTGACATGCCCCCTGTGGCAGTGAGCGACATGCCCCGTGTGGCAGCGAGCGACATGCCCCGTGTGGCAGCGAGCGACATGCCCCGTGTGGCAGCGAGTGACATGACCCGTGTGGCAGTGAGCGACATGCCCCGTGTGGCAGCGAGCGACATGCCCCGTGTGGCAGCGAGCGACATGCCCCGTGTGGCAGCGAGCGACATGCCCCGTGTGACAGTGAGCGACATGCTCCGTGTGGCAGCGAGCGACATGCCCCGTGTGGCAGCGAGCGACATGCCCCGTGTGGCAGTGAGCGACATGCCCCGTGTGGCAGCGAGCGACATGCCCCGTGTGGCAGCGAGCGACATGCCCCGTGTGGCAGCGAGCGACATGCCCCACCGTGGCAGCGAGCGACATGCCCCACGCAGCAGCGAGTGTCATGCCCCGTGTGGCAGCGAGCGACATGCTCCGTGTGGCAGCGAGCGACATGCCCCGTGCGGCAGCGAGCGACATGCCCCACCGTGGCAGCGAGCGGCATGCCCCCCGTGGCAGCGAGCGACATGCCCCGTGTGGCAGCGAGCGACATGCCCCGTGTGGCAGCGAGCGACATGCCACGTGTGGCAGCGAGCGACATGCCCCGTGTGGCAGCGAGCGACATGCCCCCCGTGGCAGCGAGCGACATGCCCCGTGTGGCAGCGAGCGACATGCCCCGTGTGGCAGCGAGTGACATGCCCCGTGTGGCAGCGAGCGACATGCCCCACCGTGGCAGCGAGCGACATGCCCCACGCAGCAGCGAGTGTCATGCCCCGTGTGGCAGCGAGCGACATGCCCCACCATGGCAGCGAGCGACATGCCCCACGCAGCAGCGAGCGACATGCCCCGTGTGGCAGCGAACGACATGCCCCATGTGGCAGCGAGCGACATGCCCCGTGTGGCAGCGAGCGACATGCCCCCCACAGCAGCGAGCGACATGCCCTCCCGTGGCAGCGAGTGACATGCCCCGTGTGGCAGCGAGCGACATGCCCCCCACAGCAGCGAGCGACATGCCCCATGTGGCAGCGAGCGACATGCCCCATGTGGCAGCGAGCGACATGCCCCATGTGGCAGCGAGCGACATGCCCCATGTGGCAGCGAGCGAAATGCCCCGTGTGGCAGTGAGCGACATGCCCCATGTGGCAGCGAGTGACATGCCCCATGTGGCAGCGAGTGACATGCCCCGTGTGGCAGCAAGCGACATGCCCCGTGTGGCAGCGAGCGACATGCCCCATGTGGCAGCGAGTGACATGCCCCGTGTGGCAGCGAGTGACATGCCCCGTGTGGCAGCGAGTGACATGCCCCATGTGGCAGTGAGCGACATGCCCCGTGTGGCAGCGAGCGACATGCCCCACGCAGCAGCGAGCAACATGCCCCGTGTGGCAGCGAGCGACATGCCCCGTGTGGCAGCGAGCGACATGCCCCATGCAGCAGCGAGCAACATGCCCCGTGTGGCAGCGAGCGACATGCCCCGTGTGGCAGCGAGCGACATGCCCCACGCAGCAGCGAGCAACATGCCCCGTGTGGCAGAGAGCGACATGCCCCGTGTGGCAGCGAGCGACATGCCCCGTGTGGCAGCGAGCGACATGCCCCGTGTGGCAGAGAGCGACATGCCCCGTGTGGCAGCGAGCGACATGCCCCGTGTGGCAGCGAGCGACATGCCCCGTGTGGCAGCGAGCGACATGCCCCACCGTGGCAGCGAGCGACATGCCCCACGCAGCAGCGAGTGTCATGCCCCGTGTGGCAGCGAGCGACATGCCCCGTGTGGCAGCGAGCGACATGCCCCGTGTGGCAGCGAGCGACATGCCCCGTGTGGCAGCGAGCGACATGCCCCCCACAGCAGCGAGCGACATGCCCCGTGTGGCAGCGAGCAGCATGCTCCCCACAGAAGCGAGCGACATGCCCCGTGTGGCAGCGAGTGACATGCCCCGTGTGGCAGCGAGCAACATGCCCCGTGTGGCAGTGAGCGACATGCTCTGTGTGGCAGCGAGCGACATGCCCCGTGTGGCAGCGAGCGACATGCCCCACGCAGCAGCGAGCAACATGCCCCGTGTGGCAGTGAGCGACATGCTCCGTGTGGCAGCGAGCGACATGCCCCGTGTGGCAGCGAGCGACATGCCCCGTGTGGCAGCGAGCGACATGCCCCGTGTGGCAGCGAGCGACATGCCCCCCCGTGGCAGCGAGCGACATGCCCCGAGTGGCAGCGAGCGACATGCCCCGTGTGGCAGCGAGCGACATGCTCCCCCGTGGCAGCGAGCGACATGCCCCACGCAGCAGCAAGTGACATGCCCCGTGTGGCAGCGAGCGACATGCCCCACGCAGCAGCGAGCGACATGCCCCGTGTGGCAGCGAACGACATGCCCCCCGCAGCAGCGAGCAATGTGCCCCGTGTGGCAGCGAGCGACATGCCCCCCGCAGCAGCGAGCAACATGCCCCGTTTGGCAGCGAGCGACATGCCCCACGCAGCAGAGAGCGACATGCCCCATGTGGCAGCGAGCGACATGCCCACCGTGGCAGCGAGTGACATGACCCGTGTGGCAGCGAGCGACATGCCCCGTGTGGCAGCGAGCGACATGCCCCATGCAGCAGCGAGCGACATGCCCCGTGTGGCAGCGAGCGACATGCCCCGGGTGGCAGCGAGCGACATGCCCCACGCAGCAGCGAGCGACATGTACCGTGTGGCAGCGAGCGACATGCCCCCTATGGCAGCAAGCGACATGCCCCCCGCAGCAGCGAGCAATATGCCCCGTGTGGCAGCGAGCGTTATGGCCCATGTGGCAGCCAGCGACATGCCCCCCGTGGCAGTGAGCGACATGCCCCGAGTGGCAGCGAGCGACATGCCCCGGGTGGCAGCGAGCGACATGCCCCACGCAGCAGCGAGCGACATGTACCGTGTGGCAGCGAGCGACATGCCCCCTATGGCAGCAAGCGACATGCCCCCCGCAGCAGCGAGCAATATGCCCCGTGTGGCAGCGAGCGTTATGGCCCATGTGGCAGCCAGCGACATGCCCCCCGTGGCAGTGAGCGACATGCCCCGAGTGGCAGCGAGCGACATGCCCCGTGTGGCAGCGAGCGACATGCCCCGTGCGGCAGCGAGCGACATGCCCCGTGTGGCAGCGAGCGACATGCCCCGTGTGGCAGCAAGCGACATGCCCCGTGTGGCAGCGAGCGGCAGGCCCCCCGCAGCAGCGAGCGACCTGCCCCGTGTGGCAGCGAGTGCCATGCCCCCCGCAGCAGCGAGCGACATGCCCCGTGTGGCAACAAGCGACATGCCTGGTGTGGCAGCGAGCGACATGCCCCACGCGCCAGAAGCGACATGTCCCGTGTGGCAACGAGCCGACATGCCCCGTGTGGCAATGAGCGACATTCCCCGTGTGGCAACGTGCGACATGCCCCGTGTCACAACGAGCGACAAGCCCCATGTGGCAACGAGCGACATGCCCCGTGTGGCAGCGAGAGACATGCCCCACGCAGCAGCGAGCGACATGCCCCCCGTGGCAGCGAGCGACATGCCCCGTGTGGCAGCGAGCGACAAGCTCCGTGTGGCAGCGAGCGACAAGCTCCGTGTGGCAGCGAGCGACATGCCCCATGTGGCAGCGAGCGACATGCCCCGTGTGGCAGCGAGCGACATGCCCCGTGTGGCAGCGAGCGACAAGCTCCGTGTGGCAGCGAGCGACATGCCCCGTGTGGCAGCGAGCGACAAGCTCCATGTGGCAGCGAGCGACATGCCCCATGTGGCAGCGAGCGACATGCCCCATGTGGCAGCGAGCGACAAGCTCCGTGTGGCAGCGAGCGACAAGCTCCATGTGGCAGCGAGCGACATGCCCCATGTGGCAGCGAGCGACAAGCTCCGTGTGGCAGCGAGCGACAAGCTCCGTGTGGCAGCGAGCGACATGCCCCGTGTGGCAGCGAGCGACAAGCTCCGTGTGGCAGCGAGCGACATGCCCCGTGTGGCAGCGAGCGACAAGCTCCGTGTGGCAGCGAGCGACAAGCTCCGTGTGGCAGCGAGCGACATGCTCCATGTGGCAGCGAGCGACATGCCCCGTGTGGCAGCGAGCGACAAGCTCCGTGTGGCAGCGAGCGACATGCCCCGTGTGGCAGCGAGCGACAAGCTCCATGTGGCAGCGAGCGACATGCCCCGTGTGGCAGCGAGCGACAAGCTCCATGTGGCAGCGAGCGACATGCCCCGTGTGGCAGCGAGCGACAAGCTCCGTGTGGCAGCGAGCGACATGCCCCGTGTGGCAGCGAGCGACAAGCTCCGTGTGGCAGCGAGCGACAAGCTCCGTGTGGCAGCGAGCGACAAGCTCCATGTGGCAGCGAGCGACATGCCCCGTGTGGCAGTGAGCGACAAGCTCCGTGTGGCAGCGAGCGACATGCTCCATGTGGCAGCGAGCGACATGCCCCGTGTGGCAGCGAGCGACAAGCTCCGTGTGGCAGCGAGCGACATGCCCCGTGTGGCAGCGAGCGACAAGCTCCGTGTGGCAGCGAGCGACAAGCTCCATGTGGCAGCGAGCGACATGCCCCGTGTGGCAGCGAGCGACAAGCTCCGTGTGGCAGCGAGCGACAAGCTCCATGTGGCAGCGAGCGACATGCCCCGTGTGGCAGCGAGCGACAAGCTCCGTGTGGCAGCGAGCGACAAGCCCCGTGTGGCAGCGAGCGACATGCTCCGTGGGGCAGCGAGCGACAAGCTCCGTGTGGCAGCGAGCGACAAGCTCCATGTGGCAGCGAGCGACATGCCCCGTGTGGCAGCGAGCGACAAGCTCCATGTGGCAGCGAGCGACATGCCCCGTGTGGCAGCGAGCGACATGCCCCGTGTGGCAGCGAGCGACAAGCTCCGTGTGGCAGCGAGCGACATGCCCCGTGTGGCAGCGAGCGACAAGCTCCATGTGGCAGCGAGCGACATGCCCCGTGTGGCAGCGAGAGACATGCCCCACGCAGCAGCGAGCGACATGCTCCATGTGGCAGCGAGCGACAAGCTCCGTGTGGCAGCGAGCGACATGCCCCATGTGGCAGCGAGCGACATGCTCCATGTGGCAGCGAGCGACAAGCTCCGTGTGGCAGCGAGCGACAAGCTCCGTGTGGCAGCGAGCGACATGCCCCATGTGGCAGCGAGCGACATGCCCCGTGTGGCAGCGAGCGACATGCCCCATGTGGCAGCGAGCGAAATGCCCCGTGTGGCAGTGAGCGACATGCCCCATGTGGCAGCGAGTGACATGCCCCATGTGGCAGCGAGTGACATGCCCCGTGTGGCAGCGAGCGACATGCCCCGTGTGGCAGCGAGCGACATGCCCCATGTGGCAGCGAGTGACATGCCCCGTGTGGCAGCGAGTGACATGCCCCGTGTGGCAGCGAGCGACATGCCCCGTGTGGCAGCGAGCGACATGCCCCGTGTGGCAGAGAGCGACATGCCCCGTGTGGCAGCGAGCGACATGCCCCGTGTGGCAGCGAGCGACATGCCCCGTGTGGCAGCGAGCGACATGCCCCACCGTGGCAGCGAGCGACATGCCCCACGCAGCAGCGAGTGTCATGCCCCGTGTGGCAGCGAGCGACATGCCCCGTGTGGCAGCGAGCGACATGCCCCGTGTGGCAGCGAGCGACATGCCCCGTGTGGCAGCGAGCGACATGCCCCCCACAGCAGCGAGCGACATGCCCCGTGTGGCAGCGAGCAGCATGCTCCCCACAGAAGCGAGCGACATGCCCCGTGTGGCAGCGAGCAACATGCCCCGTGTGGCAGTGAGCGACATGCTCTGTGTGGCAGCGAGCGACATGCCCCGTGTGGCAGCGAGCGACATGCCCCACGCAGCAGCGAGCAACATGCCCCGTGTGGCAGTGAGCGACATGCTCCGTGTGGCAGCGAGCGACATGCCCCGTGTGGCAGCGAGCGACATGCCCCGTGTGGCAGCGAGCGACATGCCCCGTGTGGCAGCGAGCGACATGCCCCCCCGTGGCAGCGAGCGACATGCCCCGAGTGGCAGCGAGCGACATGCCCCGTGTGGCAGCGAGCGACATGCTCCCCCGTGGCAGCGAGCGACATGCCCCACGCAGCAGCAAGTGACATGCCCCGTGTGGCAGCGAGCGACATGCCCCACGCAGCAGCGAGCGACATGCCCCGTGTGGCAGCGAACGACATGCCCCCCGCAGCAGCGAGCAATGTGCCCCGTGTGGCAGCGAGCGACATGCCCCCCGCAGCAGCGAGCAACATGCCCCGTTTGGCAGCGAGCGACATGCCCCACGCAGCAGAGAGCGACATGCCCCATGTGGCAGCGAGCGACATGCCCACCGTGGCAGCGAGTGACATGACCCGTGTGGCAGCGAGCGACATGCCCCGTGTGGCAGCGAGCGACATGCCCCATGCAGCAGCGAGCGACATGCCCCGTGTGGCAGCGAGCGACATGCCCCGGGTGGCAGCGAGCGACATGCCCCACGCAGCAGCGAGCGACATGTACCGTGTGGCAGCGAGCGACATGCCCCCTATGGCAGCAAGCGACATGCCCCCCGCAGCAGCGAGCAATATGCCCCGTGTGGCAGCGAGCGTTATGGCCCATGTGGCAGCCAGCGACATGCCCCCCGTGGCAGTGAGCGACATGCCCCGAGTGGCAGCGAGCGACATGCCCCGGGTGGCAGCGAGCGACATGCCCCACGCAGCAGCGAGCGACATGTACCGTGTGGCAGCGAGCGACATGCCCCCTATGGCAGCAAGCGACATGCCCCCCGCAGCAGCGAGCAATATGCCCCGTGTGGCAGCGAGCGTTATGGCCCATGTGGCAGCCAGCGACATGCCCCCCGTGGCAGTGAGCGACATGCCCCGAGTGGCAGCGAGCGACATGCCCCGTGTGGCAGCGAGCGACATGCCCCGTGCGGCAGCGAGCGACATGCCCCGTGTGGCAGCGAGCGACATGCCCCGTGTGGCAGCAAGCGACATGCCCCGTGTGGCAGCGAGCGGCAGGCCCCCCGCAGCAGCGAGCGACCTGCCCCGTGTGGCAGCGAGTGCCATGCCCCCCGCAGCAGCGAGCGACATGCCCCGTGTGGCAACAAGCGACATGCCTGGTGTGGCAGCGAGCGACATGCCCCACGCGCCAGAAGCGACATGTCCCGTGTGGCAACGAGCCGACATGCCCCGTGTGGCAATGAGCGACATTCCCCGTGTGGCAACGTGCGACATGCCCCGTGTCACAACGAGCGACAAGCCCCATGTGGCAACGAGCGACATGCCCCGTGTGGCAGCGAGAGACATGCCCCACGCAGCAGCGAGCGACATGCCCCCCGTGGCAGCGAGCGACATGCCCCGTGTGGCAGCGAGCGACAAGCTCCGTGTGGCAGCGAGCGACAAGCTCCGTGTGGCAGCGAGCGACATGCCCCATGTGGCAGCGAGCGACATGCCCCGTGTGGCAGCGAGCGACATGCCCCGTGTGGCAGCGAGCGACAAGCTCCGTGTGGCAGCGAGCGACATGCCCCGTGTGGCAGCGAGCGACAAGCTCCATGTGGCAGCGAGCGACATGCCCCATGTGGCAGCGAGCGACATGCCCCATGTGGCAGCGAGCGACAAGCTCCGTGTGGCAGCGAGCGACAAGCTCCATGTGGCAGCGAGCGACATGCCCCATGTGGCAGCGAGCGACAAGCTCCGTGTGGCAGCGAGCGACAAGCTCCGTGTGGCAGCGAGCGACATGCCCCGTGTGGCAGCGAGCGACAAGCTCCGTGTGGCAGCGAGCGACATGCCCCGTGTGGCAGCGAGCGACAAGCTCCGTGTGGCAGCGAGCGACAAGCTCCGTGTGGCAGCGAGCGACATGCTCCATGTGGCAGCGAGCGACATGCCCCGTGTGGCAGCGAGCGACAAGCTCCGTGTGGCAGCGAGCGACAAG
The DNA here is from genome assembly GCF_047496885.1 of Scyliorhinus torazame. NCBI lineage: Eukaryota > Metazoa > Chordata > Chondrichthyes > Carcharhiniformes > Scyliorhinidae > Scyliorhinus > Scyliorhinus torazame. Next base: position 20,044,430 of record NC_092718.1, on the reverse strand, counting down.
CTCCATGTGGCAGCGAGCGACATGCCCCGTGTGGCAGCGAGCGACAAGCTCCATGTGGCAGCGAGCGACATGCCCCGTGTGGCAGCGAGCGACAAGCTCCGTGTGGCAGCGAGCGACATGCCCCGTGTGGCAGCGAGCGACAAGCTCCGTGTGGCAGCGAGCGACAAGCTCCGTGTGGCAGCGAGCGACAAGCTCCATGTGGCAGCGAGCGACATGCCCCGTGTGGCAGCGAGCGACAAGCTCCGTGTGGCAGCGAGCGACATGCTCCATGTGGCAGCGAGCGACATGCCCCGTGTGGCAGCGAGCGACAAGCTCCGTGTGGCAGCGAGCGACATGCCCCGTGTGGCAGCGAGCGACAAGCTCCGTGTGGCAGCGAGCGACAAGCTCCATGTGGCAGCGAGCGACATGCCCCGTGTGGCAGCGAGCGACAAGCTCCGTGTGGCAGCGAGCGACAAGCTCCATGTGGCAGCGAGCGACATGCCCCGTGTGGCAGCGAGCGACAAGCTCCGTGTGGCAGCGAGCGACAAGCCCCGTGTGGCAGCGAGCGACATGCTCCGTGGGGCAGCGAGCGACAAGCTCCGTGTGGCAGCGAGCGACAAGCTCCATGTGGCAGCGAGCGACATGCCCCGTGTGGCAGCGAGCGACAAGCTCCATGTGGCAGCGAGCGACATGCCCCGTGTGGCAGCGAGCGACATGCCCCGTGTGGCAGCGAGCGACAAGCTCCGTGTGGCAGCGAGCGACATGCCCCGTGTGGCAGCGAGCGACAAGCTCCATGTGGCAGCGAGCGACATGCCCCGTGTGGCAGCGAGAGACATGCCCCACGCAGCAGCGAGCGACATGCTCCATGTGGCAGCGAGCGACAAGCTCCGTGTGGCAGCGAGCGACATGCCCCATGTGGCAGCGAGCGACATGCTCCATGTGGCAGCGAGCGACAAGCTCCGTGTGGCAGCGAGCGACAAGCTCCGTGTGGCAGCGAGCGACATGCCCCATGTGGCAGCGAGCGACATGCCCCGTGTGGCAGCGAGCGACATGCCCCATGTGGCAGCGAGCGAAATGCCCCGTGTGGCAGTGAGCGACATGCCCCATGTGGCAGCGAGTGACATGCCCCATGTGGCAGCGAGTGACATGCCCCGTGTGGCAGCGAGCGACATGCCCCGTGTGGCAGCGAGCGACATGCCCCATGTGGCAGCGAGTGACATGCCCCGTGTGGCAGCGAGTGACATGCCCCGTGTGGCAGCGAGTGACATGCCCCATGTGGCAGTGAGCGACATGCCCCGTGTGGCAGCGAGCGACATGCCCCACGCAGCAGCGAGCAACATGCCCCGTGTGGCAGCGAGCGACATGCCCCGTGTGGCAGCGAGCGACATGCCCCACGCAGCAGCGAGCAACATGCCCCGTGTGGCAGCGAGCGACATGCCCCGTGTGGCAGCGAGCGACATGCCCCACGCAGCAGCGAGCAACATGCCCCGTGTGGCAGAGAGCGACATGCCCCGTGTGGCAGCGAGCGACATGCCCCGTGTGGCAGCGAGCGACATGCCCCGTGTGGCAGAGAGCGACATGCCCCGTGTGGCAGCGAGCGACATGCCCCGTGTGGCAGCGAGCGACATGCCCCGTGTGGCAGCGAGCGACATGCCCCACCGTGGCAGCGAGCGACATGCCCCACGCAGCAGCGAGTGTCATGCCCCGTGTGGCAGCGAGCGACATGCCCCGTGTGGCAGCGAGCGACATGCCCCGTGTGGCAGCGAGCGACATGCCCCGTGTGGCAGCGAGCGACATGCCCCCCACAGCAGCGAGCGACATGCCCCGTGTGGCAGCGAGCAGCATGCTCCCCACAGAAGCGAGCGACATGCCCCGTGTGGCAGCGAGTGACATGCCCCGTGTGGCAGCGAGCAACATGCCCCGTGTGGCAGTGAGCGACATGCTCTGTGTGGCAGCGAGCGACATGCCCCGTGTGGCAGCGAGCGACATGCCCCACGCAGCAGCGAGCAACATGCCCCGTGTGGCAGTGAGCGACATGCTCCGTGTGGCAGCGAGCGACATGCCCCGTGTGGCAGCGAGCGACATGCCCCGTGTGGCAGCGAGCGACATGCCCCCCCGTGGCAGCGAGCGACATGCCCCGAGTGGCAGCGAGCGACATGCCCCGTGTGGCAGCGAGCGACATGCTCCCCCGTGGCAGCGAGCGACATGCCCCACGCAGCAGCGAGTGACATGCCCCGTGTGGCAGCGAGCGACATGCCCCACGCAGCAGCGAGCGACATGCCCCGTGTGGCAGCGAACGACATGCCCCCCGCAGCAGCGAGCAATGTGCCCCGTGTGGCAGCGAGCGACATGCCCCCCGCAGCAGCGAGCAACATGCCCCGTTTGGCAGCGAGCGACATGCCCCACGCAGCAGAGAGCGACATGCCCCATGTGGCAGCGAGCGACATGCCCACCGTGGCAGCGAGTGACATGACCCGTGTGGCAGCGAGCGACATGCCCCGTGTGGCAGCGAGCGACATGCCCCATGCAGCAGCGAGCGACATGCCCCGTGTGGCAGCGAGCGACATGCCCCGGGTGGCAGCGAGCGACATGCCCCACGCAGCAGCGAGCGACATGTACCGTGTGGCAGCGAGCGACATGCCCCCTATGGCAGCAAGCGACATGCCCCCCGCAGCAGCGAGCAATATGCCCCGTGTGGCAGCGAGCGTTATGGCCCATGTGGCAGCCAGCGACATGCCCCCCGTGGCAGTGAGCGACATGCCCCGAGTGGCAGCGAGCGACATGCCCCGTGTGGCAGCGAGCGACATGCCCCGTGCGGCAGCGAGCGACATGCCCCGTGTGGCAGCGAGCGACATGCCCCGTGTGGCAGCAAGCGACATGCCCCGTGTGGCAGCGAGCGGCAGGCCCCCCGCAGCAGCGAGCGACCTGCCCCGTGTGGCAGCGAGCGCCATGCCCCCCGCAGCAGCGAGCGACATGCCCCGTGTGGCAACAAGCGACATGCCTGGTGTGGCAGCGAGCGACATGCCCCACGCGCCAGAAGCGACATGTCCCGTGTGGCAACGAGCCGACATGCCCCGTGTGGCAATGAGCGACATTCCCCGTGTGGCAACGTGCGACATGCCCCGTGTCACAACGAGCGACAAGCCCCATGTGGCAACGAGCGACATGCCCCGTGTGGCAGCGAGAGACATGCCCCACGCAGCAGCGAGCGACAAGCTCCGTGTGGCAGCGAGAGACATGCCCCACGCAGCAGCGAGCGACAAGCTCCATGTGGCAGCGAGCGACAAGCTCCATGTGGCAGCGAGCGACAAGCTCCATGTGGCAGCGAGCGACAAGCTCCGTGTGGCAGCGAGCGACAAGCTCCATGTGGCAGCGAGCGACAAGCTCCATGTGGCAGCGAGCGACATGCCCCGTGTGGCAGCGAGCGACATGCCCCGTGTGGCAGCGAGCGACAAGCTCCATGTGGCAGCGAGCGACAAGCTCCATGTGGCAGCGAGCGACATGCCCCGTGTGGCAGCGAGCGACAAGCTCCATGTGGCAGCGAGCGACATGCCCCGTGTGGCAGCGAGCGACATGCCCCGTGTGGCAGCGAGCGACATGCCCCGTGTGGCAGCGAGCGACATGCCCCACGCGCCAGAAGCGACATGCCCCGTGTGGCAGCGAGCGACAAGCTCCGTGTGGCAGCGAGCGACATGCCCCGTGTGGCAGCGAGCGACATGCCCCGTGTGGCAGCGAGCGACAAGCTCCGTGTGGCAGCGAGCAACAAGCTCCGTGTGGCAGCGAGTGTCATGCTCCGTGTGGCAGCGAGCGACATGCCCCGTGTGGCAGCGAGCGACATGCCCCGTGTGGCAGCGAGTGTCATGCTCCGTGTGGCAGCGAGCGACAAGCTCCGTGTGGCAGCGAGCAACAAGCTCCGTGTGGCAGCGAGCGACATGCCCCGTGTGGCAGCGAGCGACATGCCCCGTGTGGCAGCGAGCGACAAGCTCCGTGTGGCAGCGAGCGACATGCCCCGTGTGGCAGCGAGAGACATGCCCCGTGTGGCAGCGAGTGACATGCCCCGTGTGGCAGCGAGCGACAAGCTCCGTGTGGCAGCGAGCGACATGCCCCGTGTGGCAGCGAGCGACAAGCTCCGTGTGGCAGCGAGCGACATGCCCCGTGTGGCAGCGAGCGACATGCCCCGTGTGGCAGCGAGCGACAAGCTCCGTGTGGCAGCGAGCGACATGCTCCGTGTGGCAGCGAGCGACAAGCTCCATGTGGCAGCGAGCGACATGCCCCGTGTGGCAGCGAGCGACAAGCTCCGTGTGGCAGCGAGCGACATGCCCCGTGTGGCAGCGAGCGACATGCCCCGTGTGGCAGCGAGCGACAAGCTCCGTGGGGCAGCGAGCGACAAGCTCCGTGTGGCAGCGAGCGACATGCCCCACGCAGCAGCGAGCGACATGCTCCATGTGGCAGCGAGCGACATGCTCCGTGTGGCAGCGAGCGACATGCCCCGTGTGGCAGCGAGCGACATGCTCCGTGGGGCAGCGAGCGACAAGCTCCGTGTGGCAGCGAGCGACATGCCCCGTGTGGCAGCGAGCGACATGCCCCGTGTGGCAGCGAGCGACAAGCTCCGTGGGGCAGCGAGCGACATGCCCCGTGTGGCAGCGAGCGACATGCTCCGTGTGGCAGCGAGCGACAAGCTCCATGTGGCAGCGAGCGACATGCCCCGTGTGGCAGCGAGCGACATGCCCCGTGTGGCAGCGAGCGACATGCCCCGTGTGGCAGCGAGCGACATGCCCCGTGTGGCAGCGAGCGACAAGCTCCGTGTGGCAGCGAGCGACATGCCCCGTGTGGCAGCGAGCGACATGCCCCGTGTGGCAGCGATCGACAAGCTCCGTGTGGCAGCGAGCGATATGCCCCGTGTGGCAGCGAGCGACAAGCTCCGTGTGGCAGCGAGCGACAAGCTCCGTGTGGCAGCGAGCGACATGCCCCGTGTGGCAGCGAGCGACAAGCTCCGTGTGGCAGCGAGCGACAAGCTCCGTGTGGCAGCGAGAGACATGCCCCACGCAGCAGCGAGCGACATGCCCCGTGTGGCAGCGAGAGACATGCCCCACGCAGCAGCGAGCGACATGCTCCATGTGGCAGCGAGCGACATGCTCCGTGGGGCAGCGAGCGACAAGCTCCGTGTGGCAGCGAGCGACATGCCCCGTGTGGCAGCGAGCGACATGCCCCGTGTGGCAGCGAGCGACATGCCCCGTGTGGCAGCGAGCGACATGCCCCGTGTGGCAGCGAGCGACAAGCTCCGTGTGGCAGCGAGCGACAAGCTCCGTGTGGCAGCGAGCGACATGCCCCGTGTGGCAGCGAGCGACATGCCCCGTGTGGCAGCGAGCGACATGCTCCGTGGGGCAGCGAGCGACAAGCTCCGTGTGGCAGCGAGCGACATGCCCCGTGTGGCAGCGAGCGACATGCCCCGTGTGGCAGCGAGCGACATGCCCCGTGTGGCAGCGAGCGACATGCCCCGTGTGGCAGCGAGCGACAAGCTCCATGTGGCAGCGAGCGACATGCCCCGTGTGGCAGCGAGCGACATGCCCCGTGTGGCAGCGAGCGACATGCCCCGTGTGGCAGCGAGAGACATGCCCCGTGTGGCAGCGAGCGACATGCCCCGTGTGGCAGCGAGCGACATGCCCCGTGTGGCAGCGAGCGACATGCCCCGTGTGGCAGCGAGCGACAAGCTCCGTGTGGCAGCGAGCGACAAGCTCCGTGTGGCAGCGAGCGACATGCCCCGTGTGGCAGCGAGCGACATGCCCCGTGTGGCAGCGATCGACAAGCTCCGTGTGGCTGCGAGCGATATGCCCCGTGTGGCAGCGAGCGACAAGCTCCGTGTGGCAGCGAGCGACAAGCTCCGTGTGGCAGCGAGCGACATGCCCCGTGTGGCAGCGAGCGACAAGCTCCGTGTGGCAGCGAGCGACATGCCCCGTGTGGCAACGAGCGACAAGCTCCGTGTGGCAGCGAGCGGCAAGCTCCGTGTGGCAGCGAGCGACATGCCCCGTGTGGCAGCGAGCGACATGCCCCCCGTGGCAGCGAGCGACAAGCTCCGTGTGGCAGCGAGCGACATGCCCCGTGTGGCAGCGAGCGACATGCCCTGTGTGGCAACGAGCGACATGCCCCCCGTAGCAGCGAGCAACATGCCCCACGCAGCAGTGAGCGACTTGCCCCGTGTGGCAGCGAGCGACATGCCCCGTGTGGCAGCGAGCGACATGCCCCGTGCGGCAGCGAGCGACATGCCCCGTGTGGCAGCGAGCGACATGCCCCCCGTGGCAGCGAGCGACAAGCTCCGTGTGGCAGCGAGCAACATGCCCCGTGTGGCAGCAAGCGACATGCCCCGTGTGGCAGCGAGCGACATGCCCCCCGTGGCAGCGAGCGACATGCCCCGTGCGGCAGCAAGCGACATGCCCCGTGTGGCAGCGAGCGACATGCCCCCCACAGCAGCGAGCGACATGCCCCCCGCAGCAGCGAGCGTCATGCCCCCCACAGCAGCGAGCGACATGCCCCGTGTGGCAGCGAGTGACATGCCCCGTGTGGCAGCGAGCGACATGCCCCGTGCGGCAGCAAGCGACATGCCCCGTGTGGCAGCGAGCGACATGCCCCACGCAGCAGCGAGCGACCTGCCCCGTGTGGCAGCGAGCGCCATGCCCCCCGCAGCAGCGAGCGACATGCCCCCCACAGCAGCGAGCGACATGCCCCGTGTGGCAGCGAGTGACATGCCCCGTGTGGCAGCGAGTGACATGCCCCGTGTGGCAGCGAGCGACATGCCCCGTGTGGCAGCGAGTGACATGCCCCGTGTGGCAGCGAGCGACATGCCCCGAGTGGTAGCGAGCGCCATGCTCCGTGTGGCAGCAAGCGACATGCCCCACTCAGCAGCGAGCGACACGCCCCGTGTGGCAGCAAGTGACATGCTCCGTGTGGCAGCTAGCGGCATGCTCCGTGTGGCAGCGAGCGACATGCCCCCCACAGCAGCGAGCGACATGCCCCGTGTGGCAGCGAGAGACATGCTCCGTGTAGCAGCGAGCAACATGCCCCACGCCGCAGCGAGCGACATGCCCCGTGTGGCAGCGAGTGACATGCCCTGTGTGGCAGTGAGCGACATGCCCCGTGTGGCAGCGAGCGACATGCCCCGTGTGTCAGCGAGTGACATGCCCCGTGTGGCAGCGAGCGACATGCCCCGTGTGGAAGCAAGCGACATGCCCCGTGTGGCAGCAAGCGACATGCCCTGTGTGGCAGCGAGCGGCATGCCCCATCTGGCAGCAACTACATGTCCCGGTGGCAGCGAGCGACATGCCCCGTGTGGCAGCGAGCGACATCCCCCACGCAGCAGCGAGCGACATGCCCCGTGTGGCAGCGAGTGACATGCCCCATGTGGCAGCGAGCGACATGCCCTGTGTGGCAGCGAGCGACATGCCCCGTGTGGCAGCGAGCGACATGCCCTGTGTGGCAGCGAGCGACATGCCCCGTGTGGCAGCGAGCGACATGCCCCCAACAGCAGCGAGCGACATGCCCCGTGTGGCAGCGAGCGACATGCCCCCCGTGGCAGCGAGCGACATGCCCCGTGCGGCAGCGAGCGACATGCCCCGTGCGGCAGCGAGCGACATGCCCCGTGTGGCAGCGAGCGACATGCCCCGTGTGGCAGCGAGCGACATGCCCCCAACAGCAGCGAGCGACATGCCCCATGTGGCAGCGAGCGACATGCCCCCCGTGGCAGCGAGCGACATGCCCCGTGTGGCAGCGAGCGACATGCCCCGTGTGGCAGCGAGCGACATGCCCCCCGTGGCAGCGAGCGACATGCCCCGTGTGGCAGCGAGTGACATGCCCCGTGTGGCAGCGAGTGACATGCCCCGTGTGGCAGCGAGCGACATGCCCCGTGTGGCAGCGAGTGACATGCCCCGTGTGGCAGCGAGCGACATGCCCCGAGTGGTAGCGAGCGCCATGCTCCGTGTGGCAGCAAGCGACATGCCCCACGCAGCAGCGAGCGACACGCCCCGTGTGGCAGCAAGTGACATGCTCCGTGTGGCAGCTAGCGGCATGCTCCGTGTGGCAGCGAGCGACATGCCCCCCACAGCAGCGAGCGACATGCCCCGTGTGGCAGCGAGAGACATGCTCCGTGTAGCAGCGAGCAACATGCCCCACGCCGCAGCGAACGACATGCCCCGTGTGGCAGCGAGTGACATGCCCTGTGTGGCAGTGAGCGACATGCCCCGTGTGGCAGCGAGCGACATGCCCCGTGTGTCAGCGAGTGACATGCCCCGTGTGGCAGCGAGCGACATGCCCCGTGTGGAAGCAAGCGACATGCCCCGTGTGGCAGCAAGCGACATGCCCTGTGTGGCAGCGAGCGGCATGCCCCATCTGGCAGCAACTACATGTCCCGGTGGCAGCGAGCGACATGCCCCGTGTGGCAGCGAGCGACATCCCCCACGCAGCAGCGAGCGACATGCCCCGTGTGGCAGCGAGCGACATGCCCCGTGTGGCAGCGAGCGACATGCCCCCCACAGCAGCGAGCGACATGCCCCGTGTGGCAGCGAGAGACATGCTCCGTGTAGCAGCGAGCAACATGCCCCACGCCGCAGCGAGCGACATGCCCCGTGTGGCAGCGAGTGACATGCCCTGTGTGGCAGTGAGCGACATGCCCCGTGTGGCAGCGAGCGACATGCCCCGTGTGTCAGCGAGTGACATGCCCCGTGTGGCAGCGAGCGACATGCCCCGTGTGGAAGCAAGCGACATGCCCCGTGTGGCAGCAAGCGACATGCCCTGTGTGGCAGCGAGCGGCATGCCCCATCTGGCAGCAACTACATGTCCCGGTGGCAGCGAGCGACATGCCCCGTGTGGCAGCGAGCGACATCCCCCACGCAGCAGCGAGCGACATGCCCCGTGTGGCAGCGAGTGACATGCCCCATGTGGCAGCGAGCGACATGCCCTGTGTGGCAGCGAGCGACATGCCCCGTGTGGCAGCGAGCGACATGCCCTGTGTGGCAGCGAGCGACATGCCCCGTGTGGCAGCGAGCGACATGCCCCCAACAGCAGCGAGCGACATGCCCCGTGTGGCAGCGAGCGACATGCCCCCCGTGGCAGCGAGCGACATGCCCCGTGCGGCAGCGAGCGACATGCCCCGTGCGGCAGCGAGCGACATGCCCCGTGTGGCAGCGAGCGACATGCCCCGTGTGGCAGCGAGCGACATGCCCCCAACAGCAGCGAGCGACATGCCCCGTGTGGCAGCGAGCGACATGCCCCCCGTGGCAGCGAGCGACATGCCCCGTGTGGCAGCGAGCGACATGCCCCGTGTGGCAGCGAGCGACATGCCCCCCGTGGCAGCGAGCGACATGCCCCGTGTGGCAGCGAGTGACATGCCCCGTGTGGCAGCGAGCGACATGCCCCGTGTGGCAGCGAGTGACATGCCCCGTGTGGCAGCGAGCGACATGCCCCGAGTGGTAGCGAGCGCCATGCTCCGTGTGGCAGCAAGCGACATGCCCCACGCAGCAGCGAGCGACACGCCCCGTGTGGCAGCAAGTGACATGCTCCGTGTGGCAGCTAGCGGCATGCTCCGTGTGGCAGCGAGCGACATGCCCCCCACAGCAGCGAGCGACATGCCCCGTGTGGCAGCGAGAGACATGCTCCGTGTAGCAGCGAGCAACATGCCCCACGCCGCAGTGAACGACATGCCCCGTGTGGCAGCGAGTGACATGCCCTGTGTGGCAGTGAGCGACATGCCCCGTGTGGCAGCGAGCGACATGCCCCGTGTGTCAGCGAGTGACATGCCCCGTGTGGCAGCGAGCGACATGCCCCGTGTGGAAGCAAGCGACATGCCCCGTGTGGCAGCAAGCGACATGCCCTGTGTGGCAGCGAGCGGCATGCCCCATCTGGCAGCAACTACATGTCCCGGTGGCAGCGAGCGACATGCCCCGTGTGGCAGCGAGCGACATCCCCCACGCAGCAGCGAGCGACATGCCCCGTGTGGCAGCGAGCGACATGCCCCGTGTGGCAGCGAGCGACATGCCTCCCACAGCAGCGAGCGACATGCCCCGTGTGGCAGCGAGTGACATGCCCCATGTGGCAGCGAGCGACATGCCCTGTGTGGCAGCGAGCGACATGCCCCGTGTGGCAGCGAGCGACATGCCCCCAACAGCAGCGAGCGACATGCCCCGTGTGGCAGCGAGCGACATGCCCCCCGTGGCAGCGAGCGACATGCCCCGTGTGGCAGCGAGCGACATGCCCCGTGTGGCAGCGAGCGACATGCCCCCCGTGGCAGCGAGCGACATGCCCCGTGTGGCAGCGAGCGACATGCCCCGTGTGGCAGCGAGCGACATGCCCCCCGTGGCAGTGAGCGACATGCCCAACGTGGCAGCGAGCGACATGCCCCCCGCGGCAGCAAGTGACATGCCCCATGTGGCAGCGAGCGACATGCCCTGTGTGGCAGCGAGCGACATGCCCCATGTGGCAGCGAGCGACATGCCCCCAACAGCAGCGAGCGACATGCCCCGTGTGGCAGCGAGCGACATGCCCCCCGTGGCAGCGAGCGACATGCCCCGTGCGGCAGGAGCGACATGCCCCGTGCGGCAGCGAGCGACATGCCCCGTGTGGCAGCGAGCGACATGCCCCGTGTGGCAGCGAGCGACATGCCCCCAACAGCAGCGAGCGACATGCCCCGTGTGGCAGCGAGCGACATGCCCCCCGTGGCAGCGAGCGACATGCCCCGTGTGGCAGCGAGCGACATGCCCCGTGTGGCAGCGAGCGACATGCCCCCCGTGGCAGTGAGCGACATGCCCCCCGTGGCAGCGAGCGACATGCCCCCCGCGGCAGCGAGCGACATGCCCCCCGTGGCAGAGAGCGACATGCCCCCCGTGGCAGCGAGCGACATGCCCCCCGCGGCAGCGAGCGACATGCCCCGTGTGGCAGCGAGCGACATGCCCCCCGCGGCAGCGAGCAGCATGCCCTGTGTGGCAGCGAGCGACATGCCCCGTGTGGCAGCGAACGACATGCCCCGTGTGGCAGCGACTGACATGCCCCACGCCGATGGCACCACGCAAAACTGCGATTTGCATGGATTTTAATCTCATTAACTGGCTGGAAGCCCGATGCTCCACCCCTCCGAGATGCTGCACCCCTCCATGACGCTCCACCCCTCCGAGATGCTCCACCCCTCCGTGATGCTCCACCCCTCCGTGATGCTCCACCCCTCTGTGATGCCCCACCCCTCCATGATGCTCCACCCCTCTGTGATGCTCCACCCCTCCTCGATGCTCCAGCCTCCGCGATGCTCCACCCCTCTGTGATGCTCCATCCCTCTGTGATGCTCCATCTCCATGATGCTCCACCCCTCTGTGATGCTCCACCCCTTCGAGATGCTCCACCCCTCCGAGATGCTCCACCCCTCTGTGATGCTCCACCCCTTCGCGATGCTCCAGCCTCCGCGATGCTCCACCCCTCTGTGATGCTCCACCCCTCCATGATGCTCCACCCCTCTGTGATGCTCCACCCCTCCATGATGCTCCACCCCTCTGTGATGCTCCACCCCTTTGAGATGCTCCACCCCTCCTAGATGCTCCACCCCTCTGTGATGCTCCACCCCTTCATGATGCTCCACCCCTCTGTGATGCTCCACCCCTTCATGATGCTCCACCCCTCTGTGATGCTCCACCCCTCCGTGATGCTCCACCCCTCTGTGATGCTCCACCCCTTTGAGATGCTCCACCCCTCCGAGATGCTCCACCCCTCTGTGATGCTCCACTCCTCCGTGATTCTCCAGCCTCCGCCATGCTCCACCCCTCCATGATGCTCCACCCCTCCATGATGCTCCACCCCTCTGTGATGCTCCACCCCTTCGAGATGCTCCACCCCTCCGAAATGCTCCACCCCTCCATGATGCTCCCCCTCCGCGATGCTCCCCCTCCATGACGCTCCACCCCTCCGCGATGCTCCCCCTCCACGATGCTCCCCGTCCATGACGCTCCACACCTCTGAGATGCTCCATTCTCCGTGATGCTCCACCCCTCTGCGATGCTCCACCCCTCCGTGATGCTCCACCCCTCCACGATGCTCGCCCTCCACGATGCTCCCCGTCCATGACGCTCCACACCTCTGAGATGCTCCATTCTCCGTGACGCTCCACCCCTCTAGATGCTCCACCCCTCCACGATGCTCGCCCTCCACGATGCTCCCCCTCCATGACGCTCCAACCCTCCGAGATGCTCCCCCTCCGCGATGGTCCCCCTCCGAGATGGTCCCCCTCCGAGATGCTCCACTCCTCTGCGATGCTCCACCCCTCCGAGATGCTCCCCCTCCGAGATGCTCGCCCTCCACGATGCTCCCCCTTCATGACGCTCCAACCCTCCGAGATGCTCCCCCTCCGAGATGCTCCACTCCTCTGTGATGCTCCACCCCTCCATGATGCTCCGCCCCTCTGCAATGCTCCACCCCTCCATGATGCTCCGCCCCTCTGCGATGCTCCACCCCTCCATGATGCTCCACCCCTCTGCGATGCTCCACCCCTCCATGATGCTCCACCCCTCCATGATGCTCCACCCCTTAGTGATGCTCCACCCCTCTGAGATGCTCCATTCTCCGTGACGCTCCACCCCTCTGAGATGCTCCACCCCTCGAGATGCTCCACCCCTCCATGATGCTCCACCCCTCTGTGATGCTCCACCCCTCCATGATGCTCCGCCCCTCTGCGATGCTCCACCCCTCCATGATGCTCCACCCCTCTGAGATGCTCCATTCTCCGTGACGCTCCACCCCTCTGAGATACTCCACCCCTCGAGATGCTCCACCCCTCCGAGATGCTCCACCCCTCCACGATGCTCGCCCTCCACGATTCTCCCCCTCCATGACGCTCCAACCCTCCGAGATGCTCCCCCTCCGCGATGGTCCCCCTCCGAGATGCTCCCCCTCCGAGATGGTCCCCCTCCGAGATGCTCCACTCCTCTGCAATGCTCCACCCCTCCGTGATGCTCCACCCCTCCATGACGCTCCACCCCTCTGAGATGCTCCACCCCTCTGAGATGCTCCGCCCCTCCGAGATGCGCCACCCCTCCACGATGCTCGCCCTCCACGATGCTCCCCCTCCATGACGCTCCAACCCTCTGAGATGGTCCACCCCTCCGAGATGCTCCCCCTCCGCGATGGTCCCCCTCCGAGATGCTCCACTCCTCTGCGATGCTCCACCCCTTAGTGATGCTCCACCCCTCCGTGATGCTCCACCCCTCCATGATGCTCCACCCCTCCGCGATGCTCCACAATGCTCCACCCCTCTGTGAAGCTCCACCCCTCCGCGATGCTCCACCCTTGCTGATGCTCCACCCCTCCGCGATGCTCCACAATGCTCCACCCCTCCATGAGGCTCCACCCCTCCGTGATGCTCCACCCCTCCATGATGCTCCGCCCCTCTGCGATGCTCCACCCCTCCATGATGCTCCGCCCCTCTGCGATGCTCCACCCCTCCATGATGCTTCACCCCTCCACGATGCTCCACAATGCTCCACCCCTCTGTGAAGCGCCACCCCTCCGCGATGCTCCACCCCTGCTGATGCTCCACCCCTCCGCGATGCTCCACAATGCTCCACCCCTCCATGAGGCTCCACCCCTCCGTGATGCTCCACCCCGCCATGATGCTCCGCCCCTCTGCGATGCTCCACCCCTCCATGATGCTCCACCCCTCCGCGATGCTCCACCCCTCTGTGAAGCGCCACCCCTCCGCGATGCTCCACCCCTGCGAATGCTCCACCCCTCCGCGATGCTCCACAATTCTCCACCCCTCCATGATGCTCCACCCCTCCGCGATGCTCCACCCCTGCTGATGCTCCACCCCTCCGCGATGCTCCACAATGCTCCACCCCTCCATGAGGCTCCACCCCTCCGTGATGCTCCACCCCGCCATGATGCTCCGCCCCTCTGCGATGCTCCACCCCTCCATGATGCTCCACCCCTCCGCGATGCTCCACCCCTCTGTGAAGCGCCACCCCTCCGCGATGCTCCACCCCTGCGAATGCTCCACCCCTCCGCGATGCTCCACAATGCTCCACCCCTCCATGATGCTCCGCCCCTCTGCGATGCTCCACCCCTCCATGATGCTCCACCCCTCCGCGATGCTCCACCCCTCTGTGAAGCTCCACCCCTCCGCGATGCTCCACCCCTGCGAATGCTCCACCCCTCCGCGATGCTCCACAATGCTCCACCCCTCCATGAGGCTCCACCCCTCCGCGATGCTCCACCCCTGCTGATGCTGCACCCCTCCACCATGCAGAGCTCACCCCAAACAAAGGACATCCGCACCGTGGTCGCTGGATCTGTCTCAGCCCCTCTCAGAGCGAATGCCTTACCACTCACGCTATTAGCTAGCCCTTCCGCACCTCCCCTCCGAGGAAAATGATCTGTCTCGAAGCCCTGCCTGTCCACCACATCCCTGATCCCATCCATCCCGCCCCTGGGCAGGAAGCCTAGCCAGCTCCCTGTCACATCCTATGTCTTAATCCCATAACACTGCAGCTAAGGCCCCCCCCCCCCACCCCGGCAGGATGGCACAAGGTCCACAGAAGACCACACTGGGAGAAACAGGACCCGGGCTACAGAGTCTATCACTACCACCGGTTGCAGCAGCCACCGGTATCCCTGTTGGCAGGGACGGATGGTGAGGATAGAGGTTTCCCATCATAGGCCGGGGGAGAGAGAACGAGGGAGGGGGAGGGAGGCTAGTGCCATGTATGTACAAGGCTCCTGGCCAAAGAGGACAAAACATGCACATGGTGGGGTTTCGTGGAGGTTGGGTTGTATGGGAGATGGAGGTAGGTGGAGTATTACAAAGAACAAAGAACAAACAACGGACCTTGGAGAGGGTGCAGAGGAGGTTTACCAGGATGTTGCCTGTTGGAGGGTGTTAGCTATGTGGAAAGGCTGATTAGAACAAAAAACAAAGCACAAAGAAATGTACAGCACAGGAACAGGCCCTTCGGCCCTCCAAGCCCGTGCCGACCATGCTGCCCGACTAAACTACAATCTTAAAGAACAAAGAAACTCGGACTCTTTTCATTAGAAAGGCGGAGATTGAGAGCTGACCTGATAGAGGGCTACAAGATTATGAGGGGCATGGTTAGAGTGGATGGGCAGGCACTCTTTCCCAGGGTGGAGGGGTCAGTCACTCTGGGGCACAGGTTTAAGGTCCGTGGGGCAAATTTTAGAGGAGATGTGCGAGACAGGTTTTATACGCAGAGGGTGGTGAGTGCCTGGAACGCGTTGCCAGGGGAGGTTGTGGAAGCAGATACATTAACGGCGTTCAAAAGGCATCTTGATAAACACATGGATAGGACGGGTATAGAGGGATATGGCACAAGGAAGTGCTGAGGGATTTTGGCAAAGGTTGGTATCATGACCGGTGCAGGCTTGGAGGGCCGAAGGGCCTCTTCCTGTGCAGTATTGTTCTTTATTCTTTGTTCTTAATCCAGCCCAGGGCTGAGAGACAAATCCTGGGCAGATCGCCAAGACTCGCCTGTTCTTCAAAGTTCTTAATAGCCCCCTGAGATGAGAAATGTGGACTCAATTCAATGTCACATTTAAATGTCTTCACCCCAGACAGTAGAGAACTGGACTGAAACTCGAGTCTTTGGAGAGGAGTTTGAATCCACAGGCTTCTGATTCAGAGATGAGAGTGCTACCATGTGGCAAATCTGGAGCGAAATTCTCCGTTATCGGCGCAAAAAACGGCGCAAATCCGACTTGCGTCACGTCGGACAAATGGGTCGAAAGTCTCCGGCCCGAAATGGGCTAGCAGCGACGTAACGGGATCCGCGCTTGCGCAGTGGTTCACGCTGTGCAGCGTCATACGCGCTGCACGGCGTGACGGCTCATAAGGCCGCGCTGCTCCCCCCCACCCGACCGCAACACCCGACTGGATGGCTGGCCGCCGCTCAGCCCCGAGGTTCGAGTCACGGGATGTGGAGGCGCTCCTGGACGCGGTGGAGCAGAGGAGGGATGCCCTGTATCCCGGGCACGGCCGCAGAGTTGCCCCATGCCACAGCCGGGGTCTGTGGAGGGAAGTGGCAGAGGCCGTCACCGCTGCGGCCCTGACACCACGGACAGGCACCCAGTGCAACAAGAAGGTGAACGACCTCGTCAGAGCAGGCAGGGTGAGCCTCCCCATATCCCCCCTCCCCCATATCCTCCCTCCCCCATATCCCCCCCTCCCCCATATCCCCCCTCCCCCATATCCCCCATATCCCCCTCCCCCATATCCCCCCTCCCCCATATCCTCCCTCCCCCATATCCCCCTCCCCCATATCCCCCTCCCCATATCCCCATATCCCCCCTCCCCCATATCCCCCTCCCCCATATCCCCCATATCCCCCCTCCCCATATCCCCCCTCCCTCATATCCCCCATATCCCCCCTCCCCCATATCCCCCCTCCCCCATATCCCCCATATCCCCCCTCCCCCATATCCCCGCTCCCCCATATCCCCCCTATAACTCCCATATCCCCCCTCCCCATATCCCCCATATCCCCCCTCCCCCATATCCCCCATATCCCCCCTCCCCCATATCCCCCCTCCCCCATATCCCCCTCCCCCATATCCCCCATATCCCCAAGTGAATCCAGCCCTAACCTTAACCTCTGCAATGCACGCGCAACCGATGGCGTGCATTCATATACCTGCCTAACAGTGTTGCCTTTTACCCTGCCACCCCGCCCCCCCCCCCCCCCACAGGATAAGCGCGCACACAACAATAGGGAGCATGTGAGGACTGGAGGAGGCCCCGCTGATGAGAGGCCACTGACCGAACACGAGGAAAGGGCCCTGGAACTGGCTGGCGGACCTGAGGACCGGGAGGTTGCTGATGCAGAGGTCGGGGGCATAGTAGCAAGTGAGCCACCGACAGCCCGTCCCCATATCCCCCTCCCCTATATCCCCCTCCCCCATATCACCTGACCACTGCCTGATGTCTAACCATGCATGTTTCATTGTGTATCGCAGGACCAAACGTCCAGGCACCCATCCCCGCAGATGCAGACTGCCCGCAGGATGCCCCTCGGAGGCCACGGGAGACGGAGAGACCCGGACCCTCCAGCATGCGACGCCCGCAGGATGCCCCTCGCACATCACGGGAGATGGAGAGACCCGCACCCTCCAGCATGCGACGCCCGCAGGATGCCCCTCGCACACCACGGGAGACGGAGAGACCCGCACCCTCCAGCATGCGACGCCCGCAGGATGCCCCTCGCACACCACGGGAGACGGAAAGACCCGCACCCTCCAGCATGCGACGCCCGCAGGATGCCCCTCGGAGGCCACGGGAGACGGAGAGACCTGGAGCAACAGGGAGACGACACCCCCGTCACGTGCGGGAGCGACCACCCAGCGACGAGGGGGGCAGCCACAGGCCCCCGTCACATCCGAGCCAGGACACCACTACACAGGACACCACTACCCAGGACACCACTACCCAGGACACCACTACCCGGGACAGCACTGCCCAGGACACCCCTACCCGGGACAGCACTACCCAGGAAGACGAAATACCGGACAGTGACTCAGAGTGGATGGGTGGAGACGAACCCCCACCCCAAAGTGCCATGGACTCAGAGTGGGACGAAGAGCACGACACAACGCCACTGCTGTCACCAACACCCTCCACCATCGCAGAAACACTCACCTCGGTTGGGCACTTTAGTGATGAGGCGTCTGGTACACTCACTGGTGCGCACAACACAGCCGTCCCGGTACAGCAGGTGGAGGTAGGAGCAGCAGAGGGGCCGGGCGGTCGGAGGGCAGCCCAGCCCAAGCGAACATCTGCCGCCCAGATGGATCCCGGGTTCCTGGAGTTACCACACCCACACATAGATCCGGTGCAACCACCGACCCGGAGACGAGCGAAGGGGGTGACGGGTGGCTTGCGGCGGCTGCACTCGCAGGTGGAGGAGTCCACCCGCGTCCAGGAGCTGGGAGTGGTGCCGGTCATGCGTGCCACCCAAGCTGACACCGCACGGGTGGCGTCCGCGGTGGAGGCAATGGGTGCGACGGTGTCAGACATGGGGAACGGATTGCGAGGCCTGGGGCTTTCCGTGCAGGCGGCGTCTGTGGCCCAGGACATGGCTGCCCTCTCACAGGAGGCCATGAGCCAGTGTCAGCGCCAGATGGCAGAGGCGCTCAACGCCATAGCCCAGTCTCTGCAGGCCATGGCCCAGTCTCAGCAGGCCATGGCCCAGTCTCTGCAGGCCATCGCTGAGGGCATCGGCGCCAGTGGCCATGTGCGAGCCGGCGTCGCACTGTCACAGACAGGGTTTGCCAACCCCCTGGGCTCCATGGCTGCAAACCTGCAGACCCCTGTCGATACCAGCACGGGCCTCCAGGACTGGCAGCGCCAGATGTCGGGGGGGCGTCGGATGGCCAGTCCGTTCGCATCCCCCACCCATGTAGAGGCCTGGGGGCCATCGGACACCCCGAGGGAGGAGGAGGTGGTGTGGTCCGTCCCGGCTCCCCCTGTAGGGGAGGTCCCGGTACACCGCGACACGTCGGACTCCCCCCCTTCCGTCCCAGGTGCGTCGGGTGGGCAACGGGTAGGACAGGCTGGCAGCTCGCCATCCCAGTCGCCCGGGCCGCAGCCTGGCCCATCTAGGCCAGGACGCCCCAGGAAACGGCCACCAAAGGGATCCAGTGTCAGAGGGCAGGAATCACAGGAGTCCACCTCCAGTTCTGCTGTACCATCTGGTGAACCACGTAGACGTAGTCAAAGGGCCCGTAAGGCCAAACAATTAGACACTGAGTAGGTTGGCACGGGTGCAGGGCACAGATGAGTTTTAGGGGCTAGGGCACGTGCATGAACTCCTTTGGTTATTAAAGTCAATGTTACACCTACAGAAGCTGCCTTTGTGCTCTGTCCAAACGTGCGGGGGTGTCATGTACGTTGAGCGCAAGTGTGTGTGTGAGGGGTGGTCTTACCTCAGCCCCAAGTGAGTCTGCCCCGTTCCCCCTGGGCCGCCATCAACATCCCCCCGGGCAGAGGACGGGACCGTGCGCT
The DNA here is from genome assembly GCF_047496885.1 of Scyliorhinus torazame. Classification (NCBI taxonomy): domain Eukaryota; kingdom Metazoa; phylum Chordata; class Chondrichthyes; order Carcharhiniformes; family Scyliorhinidae; genus Scyliorhinus; species Scyliorhinus torazame. The sequence continues at coordinate 20,025,418 of NC_092718.1, read as the reverse complement.
GCAGTGTCACAGCCGCATGCAGGGATGGTCCGGGTGGATGGTGGTACTGTGGCCATGGGTCAGACATCGTCCAACGATGTAGAGCCAGGAGCTCACTGCAGGGCGGGTTGTCATCATCCTCCATGGCTGCAATAGACACGCGTCCACCCGCAAGTGTGTGAGCCCGGCCTGTTGTGCCGCAGGTGGATCGGCAATGGGGGGGGGGGGTGTGCATGCGGGTGGGGTGGGTGGGGTTGGGGAGGGGGGTGAGGGTGCTGGGTGGGTGGATGGGTGGGGGGTGTGGGTGGTCGGCTGTTGCCATGGTGTGCGGTCTGTGGCCATACTACCCGATTCCCACGCCCATCTAGTCAGTGAAGCGGGCGGCTATCAGTCTGTCCCGTGCCCGCTGGGCCAGCCGGTAACGGTGGACAGCCACCCGCCTGTGTCTACCCCGTCTGCCCTGACCATTACCCCCATCCCCCTCATCTGGGGAGGACTGCGCCTCTTCCTGGTGCTCCTCCAGTCCGCCCTCCTCTGCCTGCGGCACATCGCCCCTCTGCTGGGCTATGTTGTGCAGGACGCAGCACACCACAATGATGCGGCCGACCCTATCTGACCGATACTGGAGGGAGCCCCCAGAGAGGTCCAGGCACCTGAAACGCATCTTCAGCACGCCAAAGCACCTCTCTATCACTCCCCTTGTCGCTACATGGGCATCATTGTAGCGGTTCTCCGCCTCATTGCGTGGCCTCCGTATAGGCGTCATCAGCCACGATCGCAATGGGGAGCCCCTGTCACCCAGCAACCAGCCCCTCAGCCGGGGATGGCGTCCCTCGTACATGCCGGGGATGGATGACCGCGACAACACGTACGAGTCGTGTACACTGCCTGGGTAACGGGCGCAGACGTGCAGGATCATCATGCAGTGGTCGCAGACCACCTGTATGTTCATCGAATAGGTCCCCTTCCTATTGGTGAACACGGCCCTGTTATCTGCAGGTGGCCGCACGGCGACGTGCATCCCATCGATCGCGCCCTGGACCATGGGGAACCTGGCCACGGCAGAGAAGCCCACGGCCCGGGCATCTTGGCTGGCCCGGTCCACGGGGAAGCAGATGTAGCGGTGCGCCATGGCATATAGGGCATCTGTCACTGCCCGGATGCACCGATGCCTGCGATATGCCGGACAGGTCCCCACTCGGTGCCTGAAATGACCCCGTTGCATAAAAGTTCAGGGCCACCGTAACCTTGACGGACACGGGGAGAGGGTGTCCCCCGCCAGTGCCACACGGTGACAGGTGTGCCAGCAGGTGGCAGATGTGTGCCACAGTTTCCCGCCTCATCCAGAGTCTCCTCCTGCATTCCCGGTCCGTGAGGTCCTGGTATGACTGCCGGGGCCGGTACACACGGGGCGCCCTCGGGTGCCTCCGTTGCCGTGGGGCCGCGACGTCCTCCTCCCCCTCCTCGTCCTGTCGGTCAGGTGTCCCTCCAGCCTGGGCGGCTGCCGCCTGTCCCTCTGCGGCAGCCTGCGCCGCCTCTCTGGCACGCTCCTCCTCCTCCTCATCCAGGGCAACATAGACATGAGCGGCTGCCGCCACGGCGGCCAACATCGCTGGATGATCGGAAAACATGACGGCCTGGTGGGGGGGAGGGGAACGACGACATGTCATCATTGCCCATATCCCCTCCCCCCCCAGCCAGGTGGCATGGACCGCATGGGTCCAACTGTTGGAGGCTGGCACCTGGCCAGGTGGACCAACTCACTTGCCCTCGCATCCCCCTCCCCGGCACGGACCCCACCCCAACCTCCACCCCGGCACGGACCCCACCCCCAACCTCCACCCCAACACGGACCCCACCCCCCAACCTCCACCCCCGCACGGACCCCCCCCATCCCCCTCCGCGGCACGGCCCCCCACCCAACCTCCACCCCGGCACGGACCCCCCCCCCCCAACCTCCACCCCGGCACGGACCCCCCCCAACCTCCACCTCGGCACGGACCCCCCCCAACCTCCACCCCGGCACGGACCCCCCATACCCCTCCCCGGCACGGACCCCCCCCAACCTCCACCCCGGCACAGACCCCCCGTCCCCCTCCCTGGCACGGACTCCCCCCCCCAACCTCCACCCCGGCACGGACCCCCCCCCAACCTCCACCCCGGCATGGACCCCCCCCAAACTCCACCCTGGCACGGACCCCCCCCCAACCTCCACCCCGGCACTGACCCCCCCCCAACCTCCACCCCGGCACGGACCCCCCCCCCCAACCTCCACCCCGGCACGGACCCCCCATCCCCCTCCCCGGCACGGACCACCCCCCAACCTCCACCCCGGCACGGACCCCCCATCCCCCTCCCCGGCACGGACTCCCCCCCCCCCCCCAACCTCCACCCCGGCACGGACCCCCCTCCCCAACCTCCACCCCGGCACGGACCCCCCCTAACCTCCACCCCGGCACAGACCCCTCCCAACCTCCACCTCGGCACGGACCCCCCCCCCAACCTCCACCCCGGCACGGACCCCCCCCCAACCTCCACCCCGGCACGGACCCCCCCCAACCTCCACCCCGGCACGGACCCCCCCCAACCTCCATCCCGGCACGGACCCCCCCCCAACCTCCACCCTGGCACGGACTCCCCCCCCCAACCTCCACCCCGGCACGGACCCCCCCCCAACCTCCACCCCGGCATGGACCCCCCCCAAACTCCACCCTGGCACGGACCCCCCCCCAACCTCCACCCCGGCACTGACCCCCCCCCAACCTCCACCCCGGCACGGACCCCCCCCCCCAACCTCCACCCCGGCACGGACCCCCCATCCCCCTCCCCGGCACGGACCACCCCCCAACCTCCACCCCGGCACGGACCCCCCATCCCCCTCCCCGGCACGGACTCCCCCCCCCCCCCCCCAACCTCCACCCCGGCACGGACCCCCCCCCCCAACCTCCACCCCGGCACGGACCCCCCCTAACCTCCACCCCGGCACAGACCCCTCCCAACCTCCACCTCGGCACGGACCCCCCCCCCAACCTCCACCCCGGCACGGACCCCCCCCCAACCTCCACCCCGGCACGGACCCCCCCCAACCTCCACCCCGGCACGGACCCCCCCCAACCTCCATCCCGGCACGGACCCCCCCCCAACCTCCACCCTGGCACGGACCCCCCCCCAACCTCCACCCCGGCACGGACCCCCTCCCGGCACTCCCCCGGAGCCCAGCCTACTCTAACCACCACCACCCCCCCCCCCCCCCCCCCCCCACCGTCGCACACACACACACAACCCGAGACACACCTCTCCTCACGCATTCAGACTGCGGCCACGACATCGCCTGCCCAGAGCCAACCCCCCAGGCCGTCACTCACCTCCACGCTGGTCGGCTTGAACCTGGAGCACAGGGTCACGCCGATGAAAAGGAGGTTTAATTTACGTCGACGTGAACGGTCATCACGTTGACGGGATTTCGGCCCATCCGGAAGTGAGAATATCGGCAGGCCGAAAATCGGCTGCCTTGCGCAGACCCGTGACATTCTCCGTGGCAGCGGCGACATTAACGCCCCGCCGACTTTTCTCCCTTCGGAGACTTCGGCAACCGGCGGGGGCGGGATTCACGGCGGCCAACGGCCATTCTCCGACCCTCTGGGGGGTCGGAGAATGACGCCCCTGATATTTGCCGCGAGGACAGTGATAGATTGGCACCAGTAACTTCAGTGCTGACGGGCTGGGGGTCGATCATGAACCGTTTAGATTCCTGACTGATTTCCAAAGGCCCAGGCTGGGAAATGTGCAGATGTGGGCATCTGGTTAGAACAAGATTGGGTTCAGTTTCAATGTGCCCTCGGGTTGAACATTGTACTAACGCTTGGGTTGCTAGCCCGCCAAGATTTTCCTGGGGTATCCAGGATTTGAAGACTAACCTCCTGGACAATTGCCAGAAGAAACATCATAGGTACAAACCATAATTCTATTTTTCTTCCAGTTTCTTTGATCACTTTATTTGTTGTGAAAATATTGGGGAGAGTTAAAAAAAATTCTATTTCCCTAATAATGCAGGTGGCTCCAATTGGATAATTATTCCCTTTCCAATTGGCTGTAGATGTTAGTATGCCCAAAGGAAGGAACAATGGTTGGGATGTGGGTCAAGGCTGTTTAAGATGAGAGGTCAGTTGCTCAAACCTCCAAGGCAACCCTAACTGATGTTCTTTGGCTAGGGTCACCAGAAATGTTCTGCAAGGGAGCTGGTGGTGTTGTCGCCGGACTAGTAATCCAGAGACCCAGAGTAATGCTCTGGGGACCAGGGTTCGAATCCCACCATGGCAGATGGAGAAATTTGAATTCAATAAAAATCTGGAATTAAAGGATGAACATGAAATCATTGCCGATTGTTGTAAAAACCCACGATAAAAGCTAATTACTGCAGATGCTGGAATCCGAAACGAAAGAGAAAATGCTGGAAAATCTCAGCAGGTCTGGCAGCATCTGTAGGGAAAGAAAAGAGCTAACGTTTCGAGTCCGATGATTCTTTGTCAAAGCTTTGTAGGCACTGTATCCCAGCATGAGACAGTGCCTTCAGGAGAGGACAATAGGAAAAATCTTGGATTTTGATGCATTACCATCACCTGAGTGCAACTTGAAAATGAAATGTAATGAAATAAAATGGAAATCGCTTATTGTCACAAGTAGGCTTTAATGAAGTTACTGTGAAAAGCCCCTAGTCGCCATATTCCGGCGCCTGTTCGGGAAGGCTGGTACGGGAATCGAACCGTGCTGCTGGCCTGCCTTGGTCTGCTTTCAAAGGCAACGATTTAGCCCAGTGGGCTTTAGAACAGAACTTGTGTTGGTTGAGGCGTAAGATCCCCTCCAAGTCACACACTATCCCGAGTCACTGTTCTCTCATTGTCACTTGCTCAAAACCCTGAACCTGTCACTATAGCAGCACTTCGAGAGTACCTCCACCATGTGGACAGGAGTGGTTCAAGAAGATGGCCGACCATGGCGGTACAGTGGTTAGCACTGCTGCCTCACAGCACCGAGGACCCGGATTCGTTCCGGCCTTGGGTGATTGTGTAGAGTTTGCACTTTCTCCCCGTGTCTGAGTGGGTTTCCTCCGGGTGCTCCGGTTTCCTCCCACAGTCCACAGGTTGGGTGGAAGGGACACGCTAAATTGCCCCTTAGTGTCCAAAGATGTGCAGGCTAACTGGGGTTACGGGAATATGGCAGGGGAGTGGGCCCAGGTTGGATGCTCTTTCGGAGGGTCAGTGCAGACCTGATAGGCTGATTGGCCTCCTTCTGCACTGGTTGGTTTCTATGAATTCTATGGATTCCAGCACCATCTTCTCAAGGGATTAGGGATGAGCAAGAACTGTTGAATTTGCCTATGGTGCCCACATCCCATCATTGAATGCATGAATTTTAAAAGTACTGCCCTTCAATCAACCTAATCAAAAGATTTCCACTTGGCATGTACAATGTATTTTTGGGACTTCTCTTCCTCTTATTAGGCAGTTGCTCGGATTCGAGGATGATTTGCTTCCACACCAAAAATGAGTTCTCAGGTGAGTAAGAAGTCCAGTGCGCGACCGATGTCTCTGTCACAGGGGGGGGGCAGGAGTGTGGTTGGAGGAGTGGGTGGGTGGACTCCCCGGGTTACAACGCTCTCCTTTCATTGCCGACACTTGGCTTCAACTTGCTTTCGGCGCTGAAACTCCAGGTGTTCAGCTCCTTCCCGGATGCTCTTCCTCCTCTTTGGGAGGTCTTCGGCCGCGGATTCCAGGTGTAAATGGGGGTGTTGCACTTTTTCAAGGAGGCTTTGAGGGTTTCCTCTGCCCTCCTAGGGATCACTTCATCATAGAATCTATGGTGCAGAAGGAGGCCGTTCCCCCATCGAGTCTGCACCGACCCTTGGCAAGAGCACCCCACCTAAGCCCACACCTCCACCCTATCCCCGTAGCCCAGTAACCCCACCTAACCTTTTTTGGACACTAAGGTGCAATTTAGCATAGCCAATCCACCTAACCTGCACACCTTTGGACTGTGGGAGGAAACGGGAGCATCCGGAGGAAACCCAAGAAGACACGGGAGAACGTGCAATATGCATAGAGAGTGACCCAAGCCGGGAAACGAACCTGGGACACTGGAGCTGTGAAGCGACAGTGCTAACCACTGTGCTACCGTGCAGTGTGTCAAAGCTCCGAGTAGATTGCTTTTTTCAGGCATCTTGTGTCAAGCATGTGGACGATGTAACCCGCCCAATGGAGCTGATCAAGTGTGGTCAACGCTTCGATGATGGAGGATGTTGGCCTCAGCAAGGACAGTGTTATTAGTGCGCCTATCCTGCCAATGGATTTGCAGGATCTTGTAGAGGCAGCATTAGTGGTACTTTTCCAGTGTTTAGAGGTGCCTGCAGTACATAGTCCATGTCTCAGAGCCATATAGGAGGGTGGGTATCACAACTGCTCTGCAGACCATGAGCTTGGCGTCAGGTATAAGGTTCTGATCCCTTTAGGGGCAAAATGGCGATACAACCCAAAGTGTGCTACTTGTTTCAAATAGCACATTTCCTCAGCTTTCATGCAATCTGGCCTCCCAGACCAAACTTGGGAACACCACCAATCCGAGGACTGCAAATCTGAAAAGAAAATATCGCTATTACCTCTTTATTTTGAGCACAGTAAGAAGTCTTACAACACCAGGTTAAAGTCCAACAGGTTTGTTTCGATGTCACTAGCTGAAGTCGGGGAACACTTCAGCAGTCAAGGGCATTCAGCCTCTGATCTCCGGGTAAGCGTTCTCCAAGGCGGCCTTCAGGACGCGCGACAACGCAGAATCGCCGAGCAGAAACTTATAGCCAAGTTCCGCACACGAGTGCGGCCTCAACCGGGACCTGGGATTCATGTCGCATTACATTCATCCCCCACCATCTGGCCTGCGAAATCCTACCAACTGTCCTGGCTTGATGCAATTCACACCTCTTTAACCTGGGGTTACCCCATCTCTGGATCTGTAAAGATTTAATCACCTGCTAATGGTCGCATTCCAAGCATTGTTTGGCATCTTTGAATTTGTCTATATATGTGTTTCTGGAACATACCTCTTCATTCACCTGAGGAAGGAGCAGCGCTCCGAAAGCTAGTGACATCGAAACAAACCTGTTGGGCTTTAACCTGGTGTTGTAAGACTTCTTACTGTGCTCACCCCAGTCCAACGCCGGCATCTCCACATCATCTTTATTTTGAGACAGCGCATTATAGAAAACTGACATTTGCCTCCTGAAACTCAAAGAACCATCTGTTAGCTCAGATTCAGAGCGTGTCTTTTTCGCTCAGGTTGAATGATCCAATGAGTTCAATTCAAATCATCACTGACCCTCGAAAATCCCAGGGCAGGAAACTTCCATTCCGCATCTGCTCGGTGAACCATGAAATAGAATTAATGCCACCTTCTACCCTTCTGCTGACACAGGACGGAATGTTCCAGAAAAAACTCGCAGGCAGTGACAAATTTTCCAACGTTTCTTCCAAGCAATTTTTTGTTTAATAACGCACCTCATTGTTACCGAGTCACAGATGAGCAAATGTTAACTTCATCCTCGCGTGATAATGTGAGCTGGCCTACTGTGGTGTTGCTCAGGGAGGGACATGATGGCAATAATAAACTGCTGAGATTGAGCTGTACTTTTTTTCCTGGCCTGTCCCTTTAAGGCTATTACTGAGGTACTTTCTGTGGGGAGATTGGGTCCAATAGGGACTCCGTGAAACAACTTTGTGTTGATTTGTCACTACTATTGGGTGTTTCTATAAATTGGCAGCTGCTTTTTTTTTCTAAGGCAGAGAAGGCAGGTTGGAAAAATGAGAAGGTGTTATTATTTTTTTTTAAATATAAATTTAGAGTACCCAATTATTTTTTTTCCAATTAGAGGGCAATTTAGCGTGGCCAATCCACCTAACCTGCACATCTTTTGGGTTGTGGAGGTGAAACCCACGCCGACACGGGGAGAATGGGCAAACTCCATGCGGACAGTGACCCAGGCTGGGATTCGAACCCGGGTCCTCAGTGCCATAGGCAGCAATGCTAACCACTGCGCCACCGTGCTGCCCTGAGAAGGAATTATCAATCTTTCTTTCTCTGCTCCTGTAACTTTTGTAAATCAACTTTTGAGCTGTTGCTTTGTTACAAATTGTGACATCTGTAGTGTGACAGATGCACCAAAATTCAAAATGGCTGTGTCGGGAAATGCTTTTCCCAGCATGAGTTACAAAGAGATAGTCCCAGGTTTGATCATCCAGCCATGTGCTGAGTTAACAGATTGCAGGGAACCTGGGACTGACAATGGTTATTGATCTTGGTGTCTCTGTGTGAAGGAGGGATAAATTACCCAGTGACCCCCCAACTGATAAGTGTCCGTGTTTAGATGTTGCATGAAAATATGGCTGAGCTATTATTGGGTGAGGGATGGAAATAGGGGGAGAAGGAAGGAAGGGGGGTGGGGAGAAGGAGGGAAATGGGGGGAGGTGGGAAATGGAGGGGGAAGGAGGGAAATGTTGGGGAGGGGGAAGGAGGGAAATGTTGGGGAGGGGGAAGGAAGGAAATGTTGGGGAGGGGGAAGGAGGGATTTGGGGGGTATTGAGCTAATGGGCAGAGCCTTGCCCTATGAGAATCTGGTGAGGATGAAGGCCTCCCTAGCCCTCCGGTGTGTCGGACCCTTGCCAGTGCCTGTCTGCCATACTCCAGCTCCCCTTGGTCCGCCGTTTTCCTCCTCCTCACACGAGGCCACATGTTCCTCCTCCTCCAGCATGTCACCCCGCTGCTGTGCCAGGTTGTGGAGGGCACAGCAGACCACCACAAAGCGGGAGACCCTTTGGGCGGTGTACTGCAGGGCACCCCCTGAGTGATCGAGACATTGTTACCGCATTTTCAGCAGTCCGATGCACTGCTCAATGACCGCATGGGTGGCAACATGGACCTCATTATAAAGGGTCTCTGTATTGGCCACCGGCCTCTGCACCAGCGACATCTGCCAGGAGCTCAGCAGGTATCCCTTGTCCTCCGAAAGCCAATCCGTCATCTTGGGGTTGTCCTCGAAGATGCCGGGGATCTTCGAGTGCCCCAGAATGTAGCCATCTTGCCCGCTCCCTGTGTAGCAAGCACGCCCATGCATGATTCAGAGGTGGCTATTGCACACAATCTGAACATTCAAGGAGTGGAACCCCTTCCTGTTAATACAGGGCACTCCCTGATGCCCCGGTGTGTGCATGGTGGCATGCTTGACCTTGACACCTATTGCCTCCTGCTCATGGGGCATTCGGGCGATGGCGGAGAATCCTGCAACCCGGGCATTTTGTTGGGCCTGGTCCAACTCAATCCTGATGCCCGGGCATACAGGGCATCCGTGACCTCCCAGATGCGCCTGTGGGCTGCAGATTGAAAAATACCACACTGGTCCCCACTCGAGCCCTGAAATGACCCGGTGGCATTGACTTTGAGGGCTGAAGTGACCTTCACGGCTCCCGGGGGCAGATTCCGTCCGCCTCCTTGGGGTTCCAGGTCCGCACACGCTGTCCACCATCTCCTCGAAAGACCAACGCTGCCTGCACACCTTGGGCCATCGCCGGCCTCCCCCTCTGAGCCCCTCCTCAGTCTGATTGGCTGCCGGGTCTTCAGGGTGTGTGGCGGTCCCCTGGACATGAGGTGCCATTTCCAGCACATGTCGGCGCTGCTACCGCCTTCTCCCGTCTGCCCACCTGGCAAAGCGAAGGCAGTCCTGCGGGACCAACACCACCATCCATGTTAATATGTGTCAGGAATTGGAGAAGGAGGGAGACAGACAATCAGATAGGGCTTCCATCCCAGGACCTTCAATCCCACAAGCACCCTCCCACCCATACCATAACTGTCCCGCCTTCTCTCAGAGTACTATCCAGTGAGTCAGTTGTGCTGGCAAACCTTGATCTCCACACTTATCCCCAGCCACATCAGAAGCGCCTAGGCCCCAGACCTCTGCTGGGAATGTTAGGGACACCATGCTCAGGTGTCTCCTGGATCCACACACATACCCTTTGAGGATCCTCAGTGCTGAAGGCCTGCTCTTTAGTGTTTGATTGTTGGCAGCTGATTCTGTGGTGCTGAGGCTCCTAGAGTTCAGGCGCAGCATTCAGGCTTAAAATGTTTCTTGAAATGCAATGCACTAATCATCCTCTGAGACATGGCACATGTGCCCTCGAGGAGGCACTTTGCAGTTGAGGAGTGTGAAGTGCTCTCATACCTAACAAAGCTAATTCCTCATTTGCCATAGCCTTCAGGTGAGAAGCTAGTGGCTGCTCACAGTCAAAGGGAGTGAAATTGAATTTCAGGACAGCAGCCGCTACAGGGTTCTGTCCTGGAAGTGTTCGGTAAGACAGGCGGACTGGAGCTGTGGTTACCCCTGGTAAGGGTCTCCACAATATTTAAAGATGGCTTGAAGGCCTCACAGATGCAAAGCCCCTCAGCCCCTCCCCCAGCCCAAGGGTGATCCCCAACCTCGAACGCTTCAGCCGCCGACCAAGCCCAACCCCCCTGGAAGGATCGCTCACCACCCGCCCGGCTCCCACAAATATTGGGCCAGCAATCTGGTACAGGAGGGAGATAGAGCACCTAATGGAGCGCCAACAATCTCTCCCTCAATGCCAGCAAATCTAAAGAGCTGGTCATTGACGTCAGGAAGCAAAGTACTGTACACACCCCTGTCAGCATCAACGGGGCCAAGGTGGAGATGGTTAGCAGTTTCAAATTCCTAAGGGGTGCACATCTCCAAAAATCTGTCCTGGTCCACCCACGTCGACGCTACCACCAAGAAAGCACAACAGCGCCTATACCTCCTCAGGAAATTAAGGAAATTCGGCATGTCACATTAACCCATACCAACTTTTACAGATGCACCATAGAAAGCATCCTATCGGGCTGCATCACAGCATGGTATGGCAACTGCTTGGCCCAAGACCGCAATAAACTTCAGAGTCGTGAACACAGCCCAGTCCATCACACAAACCTGCCTCCCATCCATTGACTCCATCTACACCTCCAGCTGCCTGGGGAAAGCGGGCAGCATAATCAAAGACCCCTCCCACCCGGCTTACTCGCTCTTCCAATTTCTTCCATTGGGCAGGAGATACAAAAGTCTGAGAACATGCATGAACAGATTCAAAAACAGCTTCTTCCCCACTGTTACCAGACTCCTCAATGACCCTCTTATGGACTGACCTTATTAACACTACACACTGTATGCTTCATCCGATGCCGGTGCTTATGTAGTTACATTGTGTACCTTGTGTTGCTCTATTATATATTTTCTTTTATTTCCTTTTCTTTTCATGTACTTAATGATCTGTTTGAGCTGCTCGCAGAAAAATACTTTTCACTGTACCTCGGTACACGTGACAATAAACAAAATCCAAATCCAAATGGTTACTAACATCTCCGAACCTCTCAGCAGCCATCGCAGCAGCTTCACATTTTTAAACGGAGCACTAAACGATGCCCGCGTGATTTCTTGCTGGCGAGCCAGGCAAGTCCCGGGAGGCCGCTGCATTCAACTTAAATCTCGCTAATGAGATTGACATGAATGCAAATGAGGGTTAATGATATTCTCACTATTTTTGGGAGAGTTCTGGAACTCGCTATCAGGAGCGGGCTGGATGAATTACAAACTGGTTCATGCCCGACTGGAATCTCTATTTTGCCCTTTCCTGCTATTTACACTGCATGCCAAGATCCACACTGGGCGCAATGGGTGGTTAAGTTGCGCCCGTTGAGTGAAGATTGGCCTAAACTATGATGTACTCCATAGTTAAACAGCCATTTGTAGATGTTGTGTGAAGGTCGGGTTGAACTATGATGTACTCTATAATCTCCATAATTCTTCGAAAAATACCCAATGTCTTTGGCCCAATAATTACAGTCACCATGTTTGTCAATTTAAACAGCTATTTATTGACAGCAAGAATTATAATGAAATATGCAGCAAATACAACTCATTCATTATTAACTAATTCATAATCCCCTCACTTTAACTTGCCCCCACCCTCTATACGCATACGCACACACATACACACACACACACACACACAAGACTAACACAGAGGGGCAGAGAGAGGTGAAAATAATAAGTAAAAGTAAATGGTCTGTATAAGCTAAGCTTTGGTTGTTGTCATGTTGGACATAGACTGCAAAGTTCAATGGGATAGTTGCACTGCCCCTACACCCAGGTCACTGACATCTGTGGCCATTTTAAATGGTCTGGAACATCTGGGGAGGCCAACACCAGTTTGCCCACTAATTTGGCCTTCGATTTCCCAGTCTCCCAAACTCTACTTGGTGTTCTGTTGACCACAGCGTTTTCGCTTGTTTCCGCAGCATATCCAACGTGCGCTGTAGTTCAGTCTCTAACTGAGTCACTCTCCGTGGTTTTAATCGAGAAGGATGTGGTTTTATTGGTTCAGAGTTTCCTATATCTACACCATGACTAGTTAACGGATTGCACCCTGGTGTTTTCCGACAACTCTGTCTATATTTTTTCAATATTTGTGTTAGATCGTTCCTTTGCTCTTCTTCAGCTGATAGGTTTGCATCTTTGGCTACAGCACTCCCTCTGATATCCTCTAGCGGCCACAGCGTGCTCCGTGACGGTCTCGTACCGCGGAGCCAGAGACCCCGCAATTGGTCGCAAGCCCGAGCCTCAACCCCCGCACATTAAATCCCCGGCCGCTTATAAAGCCCACCCTGGCCTCCGATCCGCCCGCCCCCGACCAGGGCAGCCGCGGACTGAGTCCGCAGCCGCCACGTGAGCATCCCGACCGGCAATAGGTGGTTAGTTCCACGCCGTCGGGAACTTGGCCGGTCGGGAGCGGAGGATTCTGAGCGGGCCTCTGGCAATGGTCCCCCGCCACCGCGGCGTACTCCATGTGACGCTGATTTTCAGTGGCCAGAGAATCGGCGGGCTGGTGCCAGGGTCAATTACGACGGCAAAGTGGATTCTCCGCCCCGGCGCCGACCGCGATTTCGGCGTCAAACTGGATTCTCTGTCCCGGCGCCGACCGCGATTTCGGCGTCAGGGCGGCGGAGAATCCAGTTTGATTCCATATTTGTGACCCAAGCCGGGAATCGAACCTGGGACCCTGGTGCTGTGAAGCAACAGTGCTAACCATTGTGCTACCCTTTTTATACCAAGAATTATAATGAAATCTGCAGCAAATACAACTGGTTAATTATTATCTAATTCCTAATCCCCCACTTTAACTTGCCCCTCACCCTATATACACACACAAGACAAACAAACACAGAGGGGAAGTGGGGGTAAAAATAATAAGGAAAAGGAAAAAGAGTCTTTGTTTCAGATGGATTTCTTTCAGCACAATTTCCTTCAAACCAGGCTTTCAGGTCAAGGTCTCTGCTTTCCAGTCTGTAATGGTTGTCACTGTAGATTCATTCAGGTCTCTGCAATTTCAGAAATACAGCAGCTTTTCTGGAGAAACACGAGGGAGAGAGGGCGAGCGAGAGAGAGAGCAGGTCCTTGTCTCTCAGTGTCCAGGTCTCCAACTCTGCTTTCCTTAGGTCTCCGAAAATCACCCACTCAGGCACCATCCAATCACCACTTGTTACCGGGCAGAAAATGGCCTTTTGGCCATTTCATTGGCACCAGCCAACCAATCGAACTGAATCCCACCCCATCTCTCCACAGTTAAATAGCCACGTGTAGATGTTGTGTGACGATCGGGCTGAACTATGATGCACTCCATAGTTCAACAGCCATGTGTGGATGTTGCATGAATAATGGGCTGAACTATGATGCATTCCATAGTTAAATAGCCATGTGTAGGTGTGTGAAGATTGGACAGAGCTATGTGCACTTCATAGTTAAACAGCCTTGACTTCCGGGTGCGGCTATGCAGAGCAAGGTCGTGTATTAGGTAGCTCCCGCTTGGAACGGACTTTTGGGCTCTTTTACAGGGCCCCCACGGCATTTGTTTGACATTTCCTGGTGTGGGAAGAAGACTGCAGCATTCCCCCGACCGTGTCCCCCAGGAATGGTATGTCTTTTGGCTACCAGACCCGGCAGAAACAGTAAGGGATTTGGCTTGAGCTGCAGGAATAGACATAGGCCTCTTCCAGCATGCAGGCGGGGGAAGGGCAAGCTTAAAGCTTCAATCTGACTTGACTCTATCAAAGGTGAATTCTAGCAGCAGAGGGAACAACTGTGAAAAGATCTATCACGGCCATTGAAGAAGCGGGAACGAGGCTTCCGGTGGCGGCCATGGAGGAGTAGGTCACGCATTCGGCAGCTCCCGTCTGGAATGGACTCTCAGACCTTTTTCAGGAGTTTCCATAGACTTTTTGGGGCATACTGGTGAAGCGAACACTGCCAAAAGGATTCCCTCTCGACTTCCGGTTGCGGCTATGCGGAGCTAAGCCGCACGATTCGGCAGCTCCCGCTACCACGGACTTTCGGGCTCGTTAGAGGAGCCCCAACGGAACTTTTTTTTTTTTTTTTGACGCAGCCCGTGGGGAAGGGAAGAGAGAGGTCCCCCTCCAACTTTTATGAAATGGACAAGAAGTGTAACGGCCAAAGGAGCGGCACTGGAGCAACGGGAGAAGTGAGGGAAAGAAAACAAAATGGCGGCGGCCAGGGACAAAGGGGAGCTGCAGGAGTTCATCAAGCGCTGCTTCGAGGAGCAGCGCGAGGAGATGCGCAAAGAGATGTTGGCGCCGATGCTTTCGGCAATTGAAGGACTCGGGATCACCCAGAAGGCCCACGAAGCTAAGATCCAGGAGGTACAGAAAAGAGTCAGTCAGAACGAGGACGAGCTCATGGGCCTGGCGGTGAGAGTGGAGCAGAACGAGGCGCTACACAAGAGGTGGGCGGGAAGACTTGAAGACCTGGAGAACAGGTCGAGGAGAAAGAATCTGCGAATCCTGGGTCTCCCTGAGGGAGTGGAGGGGGTTGATGCCGGGGCATACGCGAGCACGATGCTTGAGGCGATGATGGGCACGAAGGCCCCTTCGAGGCCGCTGGAGTTGGACAGGGCACATCGGGTGCTGGCGAAGAAGCCCCAGGCAAATGAGCCGCCAAGGGCGATGGTGGTGAGGTTCCACCGGTTCACGGACAGAGAGTGTGTCCTGAGATGGGCCAAGAAGGAGCGGAACAGTAAGTGGGACAATGCAGAGATCCGAATATACCCGGACTGAAGCACGGAGGTTGCAAAGCGGAGAGCGGGTTTCAACCGGGCCAAAGCGGCGTTGTACCGGAAAGAAATGAAATTCGGAATGCTGCAGCCAGCGCGACTGTGGGTCACATACAAGGGCC
The DNA here is from genome assembly GCF_047496885.1 of Scyliorhinus torazame. Classification (NCBI taxonomy): domain Eukaryota; kingdom Metazoa; phylum Chordata; class Chondrichthyes; order Carcharhiniformes; family Scyliorhinidae; genus Scyliorhinus; species Scyliorhinus torazame. The sequence continues at coordinate 20,010,105 of NC_092718.1, read as the reverse complement.
AACACTATTACTTCGAAACGCCTGAAGAGGCGTGGACCTTTGTACAAGCCGAAAAGTTGGACTCTAACTGAGGGTTTGTGAGGGTGGGGGGGATGTTTTGGGGTTTGATGTGTGATGGTTGTTGTATATAGGGGGTCAATCACGCGCAGGAAATGTTACATGGGCTGGGGGAGAGAGACAAGGCCGCGACAGGAGCTGCGCCGACAGGAGAGGGGGCGAAGCGGGCTTTGGAAAGGCGGGAAGGGGAACGAAGGAATGCATATGGATTGGGAGACTCCCACGCAGGGAGGTCAATGGGACGGCGGGGGAAGCCGGGGTCAGCAGGCATCAGCTGACTTACGGGAGTGCCATGGGGGGAGCAAAAAAGCTAGACAGGGGTCTAGCGGGGGGGAGGGGAGGGGGGAAGGGGGGGGGAAAGGGTTGCTGCTGCACTGGCCGAAAGGGAATGGGACACAGAAGAAGTGGTTGGGACGGGGGTCCCCCCTCTGGGGGACTGGAGGGTGAGGGAGGCGTGGACACGGGACTGGCCCAGAAAAGGAGATGGCTAGTCGGCGGGGCGTGGGGGGGGGGGGGGGGGGGGGGGGGGGCTGGAGGCTGGTGAAAGCCCCTCCAATCCGGCTGATAACGTGGAATGTGAGGGGCCTGAATGGGCCGGTGAAGAGGGTTCGAGTGTTCGCGCACTTAAAGGGACTGAAGGCGGACGTGGCCATGCTCCAAGAGACACACCTGAAGGTGGCGGACCAGGTCAGGCTAAGAAAGGGTTGGGTAGGACAGGTATTCCACTCGGGACTGGACGCGAAGAATAGAGGGGTGGCAATATTGGTGGGAAAGCGGGTGTCATTTGAGGCCAAGACTATTGTAGCGGACAATGGAGGGCGATATGTAATGGTGAGCGGTAGGCTGCAAGGGACGTGGGTGGTGTTGGTAAACGTATACGCCCCGAACTGGGATGATGCAGGATTCATGAAGCGCATGTTGGGGAGCATTCCGGACCTGGAGATAGGAGGCCTGATAATGGGAGGGGACATCAATACAGTGTTGGATCCAGAACTGAACCGCTCCAAATCAAGGACTGGAAAGAGGCCGGCGGCGGCCAAGGTACTTAGGGGGTTTATGGATCAGATGGGGGGAGCGGACCCATGGCGGTTTGCAAGGCCGGAGGCCAGGGAATTTTCTTTCTTCTCCCATGTACGCAAAGCCTACTCCCGGATAGATTTCTTTGTTCTGGGTAGGGCGCTCATCCCGAGGGTGGAGGGGACGGAGTATTCGGCTATAGCCGTTTCGGACCGTGCCCTGCACTGGGTGGAACTGGAGCTGGGAGAGGAGAGGGACCAACGCCCGTTGTGGCGGCTGGATGTGGGATTGCTGGCGGACGAGGTGGTGTGTGGGAAGGTGAGGGGGTGTATCGAAAGGTACTTGGAGACCAACGACAACGGGGAGGTGCAGGTGGGGGTGGTATGGGAGGCATTGAAGGCGGTGATCAGGGGAGAGCTAATTTCCATTAGGGCTCATAGGGAGAAGACAGAGGGTATGGAAAGGGAGAGGTTAGTGGGGGAGATTTTGAGAGTGGACAGGAGATACGCAGAGGCCCCGGAGGAAAGATTACTTGGGGAAAGACGCCGGCTCCAGACGGAGTTTGACCTGTTGACCACAGGGAAGGCGGAGGCACAGTGGAGGAAAGCGCAGGGGGCGACCTACGAGTATGGGGAAAAGGCTAGTCGGATGCTGGCACACCAGCTCCGTAAGAGGATGGCAACGAGGGAAATAGGGGGAGTCAAAGATGGAAGGGGAGCCACGGTTCGGAGTGCGACGAAAATAAACGAGGTATTCAAGGCCTTTTATGAAGAGCTGTACAGATCCCAGCCCCCAGCGGGGGAAGAGGGGATGAGACGATTCCTAGATCAGCTGAGATTTCCGAGGGTGGAGGAGCAAGAGGTGGCTGGTTTGGGGGCACCAATTGGGTTGGAGGAGCTGAGCAAGGGTTTGGGGAGCATGCAGGCGGGGAAGGCCCCAGGACCGGACGGATTCCCGGTGGAGTTCTACAGGAAGTACGCAGACCTGTTGGCCCCGCTACTGGTGAGGACCTTTAATGAGGCAAGAGAGGAGTGGACCCTGCCCCCGACAATGTCGGAAGCGACAATTTCTTTGATCCAAAAGCGGGACAAGGACCCACTGCAATGTGGATCGTACAGGCCGATCTCGCTCCTCAATGTGGATGCAAAGTTGCTGGCAAAAGTGCTGGCCGCGAGGATCGAGGACTGTGTCCCGGGGGTAATCCACGAGGACCAGACGGGATTTGTAAAGGGCAGGCAACTAAACGCCAATGTGCGGCGGCTCTTAAACGTGATAATGATGCCATCGGAGGAGGGAGAGGCGGAGATAGTGGCCGCTATGGATGCGGAGAAGGCCTTTGACCGAGTAGAGTGGGAGTACCTCTGGGAGGTGCTGCATAGGTTTGGGTTCGGGGTAGGGTTTATCAATTGGGTTAAGCTCCTTTACAGAGCCCCGATGGCGAGTGTAGTGACGAACAGGCGGAGTTCGGAGTACTTTCGACTGTACCGAGGGACGAGGCAGGGGTGCCCCCTGTCCCCCCTGTTGTTCGCATTGGCGATCGAACCATTGGCCATGTCATTGAGGGAGTCTAATAAATGGAGGGGGGTGGTCCGAGGGGGAGAAGAACATCGGGTGTCGCTATATGCGGATGACGTGTTGCTGTACGTGGCGGATCCAATGGAGGGGATGGTGGAGGTCATGCAGACTCTAAGGGAGTTTGGGGAGTTTCGGGCTATAAGCTCAATGTAGGGAAGAGTGAGCTCTTTGCATTACAGGCGGGGGACCAAGAAAGAGGGATAGGGGACCTACCGCTGAGGAGGGCGGAGAGGAGATTTCGGTATCTGGGGATCCAGATAGCCAGGAGTTGAGGGACCCTACATAAACTGAATCTGACGAGGTTGGTGGAGCAAATGGAGGAGGATTTCAAAAGATGGGACATGTTACTGCTCTCGCTGGCGGGTAGAGTGCAGTCGGTCAAAATGGTGGTCCTTCCGAGGTTTCTGTTTGTGTTTCAGTGCCTTCCCATCGTGATCACTAAGGCCTTTTTTAAGAGAGTAGGCAGGAGTATTATGGGGTTTGTAAGACCCCGAGAGTAAGGAGAGGGTTCCTGGAACGCAGTAGGGACCGAGGAGGTTTGGCGCTGCCAAACCTGGGGAGCTACTACTGGGCAGCAAATGTGGCGATGATCCGCAAGTGGGTTATGGAGGGAGAGGGGGCGGCATGGAAGAGGATGGAGATGGCGTCCTGTAAAGGAACGAGCCTGGGGGCATTGGTGACGGCACCGCTGCCGCTCTCTCCGACAAAGTATACCACGAGCCCGGTGGTGGCGGCAACGCTAAGGATCTGGGGCCAGTGGAGACGGCACCGGGGTGCAATGGGAGCATCGGTGTGGTCCCCGATCAGGGGTAACCACCGGTTTGTCCCAGGGAAGATGGACGGGGGGTTCCAGAGCTGGCATCGGGTGGGGATTGGAAGAATGGGGGACCTGTTCATCGACGGAACGTTTGCGAGCCTAGGGGCACTGGAGGAGAAGTTTGAGTTACCCCCGGGAAATGCCTTTAGATATATGCAGGTGAGGGCTTTTGTGAGGCGACAGGTGAGGGAATTCCCGTTGCTCCCGGCACAAGAAGTTCAAGATAGGGTGATCTCGGGTGTATGGGTCGGGGAGGGCAAGGTGTCGGAAATACACCAGGAGTTGAAAGAAGAGGGGGAAGCGTTGGTAGAAGAATTGAAGGGTAAATGGGAGGAGGAGCTGGGGGAGGAGATCGAGGAAGGTCTGTGGGCTGATGCCCTAGGTAGGGTTAATTCCTCTTCCTCGTGTGCCAGGCTCAGCCTGATACAATTTAAGGCGGTCCACAGAGCGCACTTGACAGGGCCGAGGTTGAGTAGGTTCTTTGGGGTAGAGGACAGATGTGGAAGGTGCTCAGGGAGCCCGGCGAACCATGTCCATATGTTGTGGTCATGCCCGGCACTGGAGGGGTTCTGGAGAGGAGTGGCGGGAGCAATATCTCAGGTGGTGAAAGTCCGGGTCAAGCCAAGCTGGGGGCTAGCAATATTTGGAGTAGTGGACGAACCGGGAGTGCAGGAGGCGAAAGAGGCCGGCATTCTGGCCTTTGCATCCCTAGTAGCCCGGCGAAGGATCTTGCTAATGTGGACGGAGGCGAAGCCCCCCAGCCTGGAGGTCTGGATAAATGATATGCCTGGGTTCATAAAGTTGGAGAGGATTAAGTTCGCCTTGAGAGGGTCTGCGCAGGGGTTTTACAGGCGGTGGCAACCGTTCCTAGACTATCTCGCGGAGCGTTAGAGGAAGGTCGGTCAGCAGCAGCAGCAACCTGGGGGGGGAGGGGGGGGGGGGGGGACACACGTCCTGGGAGGGGGGGGGGAGGAGGAGGAGGGGGGTGGGGGGACGTCCTGGGAGGGGGGGGGGAGGGGGGACTGCCTGGGAGGGTGGATGAGCAAGAGATAACATGAAGGGTTGGGGAAACTGGCACGTACGGGTGAGGGCCAGTGTACAAAGCTGTGTAAATATATCATTTTGCCATGTATACATCTTGCTCTGCGCGATTTCTCGTTTTTTTTTTGTTATGAGGGGGGGGGGTTATTGTTTGTAAGGGAGAAAAATTGTGTTAAAAATCTTTAATAAATATATATATTTTTCAAAATAGTTAAACAGCCTTGTGTAGATGTTACATAAATATTGGGCTGAACAATGATGCACCCCATAGTTGAATAGCTATGTGTCGTTGTCACGTGAAGATCGGGCTGAAGCATGAAGCACTCCATAGTTAAATAGCCATATGCGGATGTTGCATGAAGATTGATCTGAACTATGACGCACTCCATGGTTAAACAGTCAACCACCGTTTGCTACCTCATTTGGATCAAAGTGTTCAGTCTGAACTGGTGTTTGTGGAACTCAGAGAAATATTTAAAAAACGAGTATAAGTGTCAGCATTAAGAGTCCAAGATATTTGTTGAGAAATGGAAAGAGATGATTAAATTTGATCTTTGTTTTATTTTTTTAATATTCTTTTGCGAGAGCAGCAGTCAGTATAGACAATAAAATATAACTGATCGTTCCTTAGGAAAGAGCCAAAGGTTTGGGACAGATATATGGAGGTTATAGAAAAAGACAATCATAATGTGTAAAATTTGAAACCATCGAGTCATGCTGGACTGATTTATTGTGTCTGAACAATTTTTTAATTAAAGCCATCTACAATTTAACCCTTGACTATTGATTTTGTAGGAAGCATAATATCCTCTGATTCCAGTGGGTTTTAAAATTTTATTTCTAAGTATATTGAATCAGTGAAGAGTGCTACGTGGGTCGATACAACAGTAAGATATCATGGATCAGGGAAGATTAATCGGCCTATCCCATGGTGTGGCTAAGGCCTGTATATAGGGCCTACTGGGGTAGTTCTCTCCTCTCCACCTGGCTCCAAACTCCAGCCCCTTAATTGCCACAGACCCCTCAGCAATCCTGCTTCAACTGGAAAATCCCAGCCAGGAATGGGATTTCTTCACTCAAAAGGAATTGTGGGTCTTTCAATGTTCTCCAGAGTGTTGTGGAAGCCCCATCGTTGAATATATTTAAGTTTGAGATAGGCAAATTGAGGGAAATGGCGGGGGGAGGTGGAAAAGTGGAATTTAAACCATAGATCAGCCATGATTATATTAAATGGTGGAGCAGGCAGAACTATGGTCTACTCTGTAAGTGCTGGCAAGTGGGATTAGGCTGGCAAGTCAAGGCCTTTCATGCATTGGTGCAGACTCGATGGGCCGAAGGGCCTCTTCTGTACTGTATTGTTCTGTGATTATGTGATTCTGTGATACTCCTGCTCCTATCGCTTACGTTGCTATCTTCTTAGACCACGCCTGGAGTGGTTTGGGCCGATCTGGCTGCTTCTCAGGAAGAACATATCAACTTTGATGGAGTGCAACACAGCAGAAGGATACCTGGACTCCCAGGGTTAAATTACAAGGAGAGATTACGCAAAGCTAGGTGTTCAGTGAAATTTCTAATATTAAAGAATGACTTGATCCGAGCTCGGGGTTTTCGCTTAAAAATCAAGGGCAGAGCTTTCAGGAGTGAAATTAGGAAACACTTCTCTCGGAGTGGTGGAACGGGCAGCACGGTAGCACAGTGGTTAGCACTGTTGCTTCACAGCTCCAGGGTCCCAGGTTCGATTCCCGGCTTGGGTCACTGTCTGTGCGGAGTCTGCACGTTCTCCCCGTGTCTGCGTGGGTTTCCTCCAGGGCGCTCCGGTTTCCTCCCACAAGTCCCGAAAGACGTGCTTGTTGGGTGAATTCTGAATTCTCCCTCTATTTACAGGCGCCGGAGTGTGGCGACTAGTGGATTTTCACAGTAACTTCATTGCAGTATTAATGTAAGTCGACTTGTGACAATAAAGATTATTATTATCATTATTATAAATTTGAAAACTCTCATTTGTAAACCGCAATTGACGCTAGATCAGTTGTTGATTTGACAATGCAATCACAGTCGGAGCAATCTGATATTGTTAGATTTTATTAACCAATGGTAAAAAGGCTACGAGGCAAGGTCGGGTGTTGTGGATTTTGGTCATGGATCAGCCATGATTTCATTGAATAACAGAAAATGCTCAAGGGGCTAAATATCCATTTCCTGTTGCGCTGAGCTGTTCCACATGATGGGGTTGTTACGATTGTTTGGTTAAGATAGGGGCATCGCAAGAGCCTGTTTTTGGAACACCAACAATTGCACACATGCTCGAGGGGCCAAACAGTCACCTGCTGTTTCTATCCTGTGCACTCGCACAAGGGTTTTGTGGCAAGTTAGGGGTCGCTGGATGGCGATCAGGGCCAGGCACCTTTGTTAATTTATTTCCACGGTCGCTGAGGCCCTGGTTGGCAGCTGGAGGAATTGTACCCCGGGCCCACAGTGGTTTTTTTGGTTCTGTACCACTTTGGGCACCGCTGCTACCAACTGAGCCAGCACATGCAGCTTTGCGGGGCGGACTGCTGTTTGGCAGGAAGAAGGAATTAGCTAAAGCCTAGCATACACAACGAAACCTCCGCTTTGCAAACTCATTGGCCACTCGTGCCAGAGTTGAAATAATGCATTTCTCAATGAGGGATAATTAAATGCATCATAATATAAAGAAGGCTGTAGGGAATCAATAGCCGTTTCCAATTCATTTTTAGTTGTTGGATAGGATGATATGAGCTTCAAAAAAAAAGAAAGGTTGTCAGTGGAATAATAAATAAATTAAATTAAAGTGTTTTCCAAAATGTATCCTCAGTGTGTGGGAAGCTCTAAATTGCAAATGGTTTGTTCCCAGATTGCCGCCTCCAGCTCCGGTTCGCAGAGATCGGAGAATTCCCTGCTCCGTGAACCTGACCTTTAGATATGGTGGCCTGGATGTTGGCATTTCTGGACAAGGATTGCCGGCTAGACTAGGTGTTGGGGAGGGCAACCCAGGAAGCAGTGAGGAGGCTGACGGGTACATGGGTACAGGTGGGCTGGGGGGAACACCCCTATTGGGGCTCCGGGACTGTGTCCAAAAATAAAGATTAAAACAGAAAACATACCTCCAGCCTTCACCTCTCACACCACATACACTTCATTACCATGCCAACTTGTGTCCCTGCACTCACCACCTACCCCCACGGCCTTTTATAACCCCTATGGCAACTGCGTGTCAACTCATGCCCATCTTAAACTATGATCCAACTAATTTGGGATATTGTATTCATTCTTATTGTGGAATGTGGAACAGTAGCATTTTTGTGAATTCACAATTACCAACAAATTGTTAATTGCCACTAGGACCTGAGTAATGTGCAACGGTAGGCACATTAAGTTTTCATACAGTGTGGCAACCACACTCAGGAAGCTCCAAGTCAAACCAGCCTGCTTGATTGCCACCCCATTCCACAAACATTCACTCTTTCCTCCACCACGGTGGTTTTGCGCACGCACTCCGATGAGCGGGCACGCATGCGCAATGCACCCGCATTTTTATATGGTCGCGGCCGTCATTTTGAAGGTCGCTCGCAGCCGGCATTGTTATAGCCAGCTGTTGTGTGCGAATGTGTGCAATTGGGAGCATCCGCGACAGACGGCTCCGCGATCCTTCCGACACCCGCCCGCGACCCTGCCTTTGAAAATGCCTGGAATAGGCCATCAACACATAATGGGCAGACTCATTCAGCATGCAATCGGGGAGGTGCTGGTTATTTGGTTCCTGTCGGCATGAAACAAGATCCTAGATTGGAGTCAGCAGGCAGGGACTAACACTAAAGAGTTAAGGGTAGTTGTTCATGCCCTTCATTTCTGTTTGGGTTTAAGAGCTTCAAACCCATTACAGACCAATGCATTCTGCACGCATTGATTTCCACCTTTTCTAAATTTCCTTTTCAGGCTAGTAATTTATTATTAGAAGCTTCCAGTACCCCAATGACTGTTTAATTGTGTCTTCCTCCTCCCTGAACCATGGGTCTTTTTGAGGCAGATGATGCTGGAAGCCATTTGCAGCCCCTGTCAGAGATAGTCACTGCCAAAAGTAACACAACTATCTGTGCATTTTCATCGCCTCAGAGATCAGATGAGATTATTCAGTACTGGCACCGCTGTTCAGTTCTATACAATTCAATGCCAGTTCTGATACTCGAAAGCCAGGCTCTCTTGCATATCTGTTTTACTGCAGGTTAATGCAACTCTAACACTAGAGACAAGAGGGCAAAAGAATCCCATAACCACATGACCACTGTGTGTTTTGATTGACTGTGCTGTTCCATATTCAGCAAGGTTCTAAAATCCCTGGGCTGTATCTTACGATTTTGAGGCTATGTCCCCACTCCGGCATGGGAACGGCGGTGTTTTACGACCGGAAAATGGCATAAAATGACCACCGATCCTCCCTATGGCTGGGGCTAGCATGAATGCAGCATAGAGCACCCGGCTCTAGCTGCTGAAATGGCCTGGAGAATTGCCGGGTCCGTGGCCACGCATGCGCACGGCGGCGGTCTGCAGCGGCCGTGGACGTGCAACATGACACCGGCTGCGCGCGGACCCGGCCTGCAAAATAGTGCCCCCCCCTGTGGCCGGCGTGCACTCCCCGAACCAACCCCCAACAGTGCCCCAGCCCCTGCTAAAGTCCCCCCTGCCCGCGGATCGGCCCTCCCCCGAGTGTGAGGGTGCTGGACTGAGTCCGCAGCCACCTCGCCGAGTTCCCGACGGATGAGACGACAGGCGGCCAACGGCGTTGGGAACTCGGCCAGTCGGGGGCGGAGCATCGGGAGGCAGGCCTCAGGCAATGTCCTGAACGGTCGTGAACCGGGATTCTCTGGCCGACTGCCGAACGCGATTTTGGCGTCGCCGACTGGAGAATCCCGCCCCGTGGGCAGAGAATCGGTTTTGATGCCTAAATCGTGGTGGGCGATGCTTTCAAGCCAAATCGCAATTCTTCGGTCATTCGACAGTGGCGTCAATGCGTTCCACACCGCACATACAGTAAATGCCATTTGCATATTATTAGCGGGCCTGACCCGGTATTCTCCAGGGCCTCCGCGATTCTCCCCGTCCACTGGAGTGAACTCCCGATGGCGAGGTTCACTTCTACTTTTGAAAATTGTGGCACTGGTGCCGTGACTGATGAGGAAAAGAGAGGGGTAGGACACGGAGAGGCGCGACCGTGAGCTGCTGGTCTGGCCTGGCTGGGTGGGGTGGGGGGGAGCCCTGACATGGCCAAGGGGCAGGGGAGCAGGGGGGCGGGGGGGTGTGACAGGGTGAATGGCTGTGGGGTCGGGGCGACCCACCCCCACGGGACTGGGATGGTACCCAGGCACAGACCACTTTTGCCGCAGCCTGCAAGACAGCCATCTTGCGGTGCACCCCACTGACCACCTAACCAGGCCCCTGGTTCTGCAGTGACACCAGCCTATAGGTGTCAGCTGCACATGACAGGCCGCTCTACACAAACTGAAAGGGGTTCCACACGAAGAACGTGCAGTTGGTGTGTGGCCATCAGATGGGCATCATACACGTCTGCACCCAATAACCGGGCAATGTGCACGATGCCTTCATCCTGGCACCATCGCTGATCCCCAGCTTCTTCAAGGCATCCCCCTGGCTGGCTGGGGGGGGGGGGGCTGGCTCCTGGGCGACACAGGTAATCCACTGCAGTCGTGGCAGATGACGCTTATCAGGAGGCCACAGGCCGACGCAGAGACCCACTACAACAACGGCAATGCAGCGACCAGGGGTGCGATCGAGCGGTGATGCGGTCAGGTGCCTGGACCACGCTGGAGAGGCCATCCAGTCTGACACTGGGAGGGTCGCCTGCATTGTAACGATCTGCTGTGTCCTCCACAACATCGAGCAGCAGAGGTACGACGTGCTGGAGGAGGATGAACGTCAGTCCTCGTCCGACGAGGAGGATGTGGGGGAGGGCGAGGATGGGCAGGTCATGGGACCCAGGCAGGCACAGGAGGCCGCACAATGTGTGCGCCAGGGCCAACGCGCACGGATGCTCTGATCACCTCCAGGTTCACTGGCTGGGGGGTTGGGGACAGGCCGTGCTCAGGAGCGCCACTATGATGTCCAGGTGGCTCTGGCACATGGCTGCCTTGAGAGGCCGCGCAGTTTTTTACGGCACTGCAGGCCTGTCCGGATGGTGTTGTTCGTGGCGCTTACTGCCTCTGCCACCTGCGCCCAGGCATGGTAAACGGCGGCGACTGATGTGTTGGGTGTTCTGGATCACATACAGCTCACCAACACTTAAAATAGTGCAACATTATTTTATTGAATCATTACCTGTTTAAACATACTCAGACTGTGGGTTAATATGATACTAGCTTCAACTGAAGACCTTTGCCTTATCCAAACCAGGGGCTGGTTTAGCACAGGGCTAAATCACTGGCTTTGAATGCAGACCAAGGCAGGCCAGCAGCATGGTTCAATTCCTGTACCAGCCTCCCCGAACAGGCGCCGGAATGTGGCGACTAGGGGCTTTTCACAGTAACTTTATTTGAAGCCTACTTGTGACAATAAACGATTTTCATTTCACATGGTGAATGTCTGTGTTGCAGGCTGTGAGCTCTATCCTCCTAGCTAGCTGCAACTCGAATGAGCGGGAACTCTGATGTCCCCTGTCTTTATACTGCGTGTGCTCTCAATGGTGATTGGCTGCGGTGTTGTGTGTGTTGATTGGTCCCACTGTGTGTCCATCAGTGTGTGACTGCACCATGATATATTGGTGTATATTATGACAGCGACTGGCAGCCACATTCCCGGGCTGGGGTACATGGCGCCCCGCCTCGCTGCCACCACATCCGGGAGGGTCTCAAGCTCGGCGTCGGTGAGTCATTTGGCCGCTCTCCTTGCTGCCATCTTGTTTTTTATTCATAATCTTTATTGTGACAAGTAGGCTTACATTAATGCTGCAATTAAGTTACTGTGAAACGCCCCTAGTCGCCACACTCCGGCGCCTGTTCGGGTACACGGAGGGAGAATTCAGAATGTCCAATTCACCTAACAAGAGATTTGTGGGGGGAAACCGGAGCCTCCGGAGGAAACCCACGCAGACACAGGGAGAACGTGCTGCCTCCGCACAGACAGTGACCCAAACCTGGGACCTTGGAGCTATGAAGCAACAGTGCTACCCTACCGTGCAGTTGGCTGGGATGATGTGTGGGCTGTGAAGTGTGTATATGTGGCTGCAGCTTGTCAGCCTCCTGAGTATCAACCACAAATTCGGCGAATCCGGCACCGTTTCTCATTGGAATCGATTGTGTTCCACGCTGCGCCGGTGCTAGTCCGTTAACAGTCGCTGAATCGGTTCAGGTGTGGCGGCTGTTTTGCTGTCAGGGAAGTCCATGAATCCTGTGCCGGCGTCAACACATAGGGCTGGATTCTCCGATTATGTCCGCAGGATCCACCTGGTCTTACGGCCAAAAGGTTGGCGCCGCCCTCGCACCGATGTTCCGTCCGGTGGGGTTCTAGCATCCGTGCCGTGTAAAGCCCCCGGATTTACCTGCTGATACGGACGCAGACTGGCCGGGTCCGAGGCCTGCGGTAGCTGCACCGTACAGCGTACGGTCCGGCCTACCAAAAACTGCCCCCCTGTCACCCCCCTTGCCAGCCCCGGAACAACCACCACCAGTCCCCCCAGCCCCCACTGAAGCCCCCCGTGTCAGGAGAATGGCTTCCCCCCCCACCCCCCGACTGTCCGCAGCCGCCTCGCGAGGTCCCCAAAAAGTGAGAGGACACACAATCCACACCATCAGGGGCGACGGCGTGGGGGGTAGTCCTCAAGTATCCCATTTTTGAGGGGGGGGGGAGCATCGGAAAAACGGCACCGCCCCCGATTCCGGCGTAAAAAGGGATTCTCCGGACGAACGCCGGTCCCGCAATTTCGTCGATCGACCGGAGAATCCAGCCCTTCGTCTCGGAAACGGAGAATCCGGCCCTCTCGGTTTCAAATCCATGACCTCTGTTACCTAAAAGGACACAGCAGCAAATGCATGGCAACACCACGACCTACAAGTTCCCCAAGGTCATGAAGGGATTTGAAGATGAGGATTAATAAAATGGGATAACTCGAGGCGTATGACAGAATGGTGGTTCCAGAGCGGACTGTGCATCGATGAATTAATTCACGGCGCGAGTTCAAACTGATATTGCTCAGCAGAGTTGGAGGAGGGTGATATACAGAATCATGTAGCTTAGGGTCTGCACAAACAGCATCAAGCAGCAGGATTGGACATTAGGAACGATGTATATCTGCCCTCTCTGGGCAGGGAATGCTGAAAAGGTCAAATAACGTCAGACCACAATCACGGACAAACTCTGCACCAATTGGCTTTAGAACTGGCATCCCACTGGAACGCTCAGCAATCCATTGGGAACGCAGTTACCCACAATGAACTATCCCAGGGTGATGGGAGGGTGCGCGAGGGTGGGGTGGGGTGGGTGGGGTTCTCTTATTTTCTTCCCTGATGTGGTACCCTCAATAACGACGCTTAGCGTGTAAACGGTAAAGAAGGCTTTAATAAACTAAGGACTAGACTAGTGCCGAGACGTGTGCTAACAGCTGCACTGCCCACAAAGCGGCCCCTTATATACGGCTCCCAGATGGGCGGAGCCAGAGGCGGAGTTCCCCAGGGTTCCAAGCCCAGTCTTAAAGGGGACATCACCTTACATGATGACAAGGGTACAGTGTTCCAGTAACCGTTCATCACACCCGACTTCAGTTCTTTTAAGTACGAAATGAAAATTTATTCCATCGCATTTAATAACTGGATTTTTCATGTTTAGTTGATGATTAACCATCCAAATAATAACTGTACCTCTGGGACTTCCCAGTTCTGAGTCTAATCAAATTATATTTGCTTGTTTGCATAAAGGTTCCTCATTATCATGCAGAACCTCTGACATGCAAATTAAATTTAAGTTTGTGAATATGTTAATGCAGCTTGCCTCTTCACTATGTACACCGATGGGAAGGAACATAACTAAACTGAACTGATTCCTGCCTTTTTTTATTGTCCTCAGTTTTGTTCCATTTCTTCCCCTCAGTCCTGATTAGTGATGAATCAGGGACTCCTGTTTATCAGACATTTGTTGGTCTTAACTTGTGAGTCTAAACAGCGAGGCTATTTGACCATGGAGGGTTTTCAAACCTGAGCCTGTTCATAGAAGTATAGAATATTATACAGTGCAGAAGGAGGCCATTCGGCCCATCGGGTCTGCACCGGCCCTTGGAAAGAGCACCCTACCTAGGCCAACGCCCCCAGCCCATCCCCGTTACCCAGTATTCCTGCCTGACCTTTTGGATTCTAAGGGGTAATTAGCATGGCCTAATCCACCTAACCTGCACATCTTCAAACTGTGGGAGGAAACGCAGACACGGGGAGGAAATGCAAACTCCACACAGTCACCCGAGGCCGGAATTGAACCTGGGTCCCTGGCGCTGTGTGGCAACAATGCTAACCACCGTGCCACCGTGCCGACCTGTTCTAGAAATCAAGTGCCCACTATGTTTACACTGAGCCAAATTAGGTGACCCACCCCCCACCCCACCTTCTTATCCTCTAGTTGTGGGCTGCTGCTGAACAGGTGATAGGTGTCCACCATTATTGCACCTGACTGACCATTCTTTGGGTATGAGTTTAGACAACAGCTATCAGCAGGCTATCCAGCTATGTGGGGCATCACTCTGCTGGTCCCAATCCTCGTCTCAATCAACAGCCTGTGTGCGCACAGACCTACTTTGTTCACTCAAATGCACAAATTCACAGTGGTTAGCACTGCTGCCCACAACGCCTGGGACCCGGGTTCAATTCCGGTCTTGGGTGACTGTGTGGGGTTTTCACTTTCTCCTCTTGCTTGCGTGGGTTTCCTCCGGGTGCAAAGCTGTGCCGGTTAGGTGGATTGGCCATGTTACATTGACATTTAGTGTCCAAAGAGTTGCAGGTTAGGTGGGGTTACAGGGACAGAGTGGACGAGTGGGCACAGGCAGGGTGCGCTTTCGGAGGATCAGAGCAGACTCGATGGGCCGAATGGCCTACTTCTGCTCTGTAGAAATTCTACGTAAATTACACACGCCCTTTTTTCTATTTCAACTGTTTTTCTTTAGCTTCTGAGCAGATGCCTTCAAAAAGATTTTAAATTAAACACATAATTTTTTTATAAAAGCGTAATACTGCAGAGGCTGGGAATCTGAAATAAAAACAGGAAGTGCTGGAAAAACACAGCAGGTCTGGGAGCATCTATGGAGATAGAAACCCTTCTGTAGAAGAGTCATCTGGATTCAAAACGTCAACTGTTTCTCTCTCCACAGATAGAAACACAGAAAATAGGAGCAGGAGGAGGCCATTCGGCCCTTCGAGCCTGCTCTGCCATTCATTATGATCGTGGCTGATCATCTAACTCAATAGTCTGATCCCGCTTTCCCCATATCCTTTGATCCCCTTCGCCCTCAGTGCTATATCTAACTGCTCCTTGAAAAGATAACAATGTTTTGGCCTCAACTACTTCCTGTGCTAACGAATTCCACAGGCTCATCCCTGACTGGGTGAAGAAATTTCTCCTCATCTCTGTCCTAAATAGTCTACCCTGTATCCTCAAGATCACTCAAAAAACCTAGTTACAGCAAGAGCTTAATCATGGTGACTTGTCAATACAGGGACATCAACAGCGTTTTTGGGTATATCGAAAACTTGAATGTCATGAAATTAAACTGCAAGTGAATACGGGCCAGTAGTATCGCTGGTACCTGAGACAATTTATCATCAAAAGCTGAGGCATCTGCCTTTAAAACCGTCAAATGTGACCCGAAGGTTGTACACTGTAGCCACCTGGGTTGGCCAACTCCCGACGTAAAATGGAGAACAGCAAAGGCTGAAGGTGGGCAGCACGGTAGCACTGTGGATAGCACAATAGCTTCACAGCTCCAGGGTCCCAGGTTCGATTCCAGCTTGGGTCACTGTCTGTGCGGAGTCTGCACATCCTCCCCGTGTGTGCGTGGGTTTCCTCCGGATGCTCCGGTTTCCTCCCACAGTCCAAAGATGTGCAGGTTAGGTGGATTGGCCATGATAAATTGCCCTTAGTGTCCAAAATTGCCCTTAGTGTTGGGTGGGGTTACTGGGTTATGGGGATAGGGTGGAGGTGTTGACGTTGGGTAGGGTACTCTTTCCAGGAGCCGGTGCAGACTCGATGGGCCGAATGGCCTCCTTCTGCACTGTAAATTCTATGATAATCTATGACATCCCCCCTCATTCTTCTAAACTCCAGCAAATATAATCCTAAACGACTCATACGTCAGTCCCGCCATCCCAGGAATCAGATGCCGCCAGACCTGCTGGGCTTTCCTGCTTTATTACGTAATTTATTTTATTGTTCCGGTGATTTGGGTGTTGGTCATGGCAGTTTCCTGAAGCTCGGTCTTCAATTGCTGGAGAGTCCAAGACAATGTGTTAATGTAATCCTACTTGTGACATTATATTATTGTTATTGCAATGAGTTAGTTGGGGACCCAATTGACAGAAGGGAAGGGCACCACTCCCATCACCGCAGTTACGGGTCTAAAAAGCAGACCTGTTTCATGAAGCCCGAAGGAGCACCGATAGTGCCGGCAATGCGGCAATTGCCAAACTCCCATTTCATTCGTTAATAGGTGGAGCGGGGGGGGGGGGGGGGGGGGGGGGGGGGGGGGGGGGGGGTCGCTAAATCGTTAACAACGTCGCAGCTCCACTCAATGGTTTAGTCCATCAACAGGGATTACTGAGACAAGCAGGCCAGATGTTCCCAGGCTCAATACCTAGTCTGAGCAGTAAGTTCATCTCTCCTCGGCTGATGGTGCTGATGGTGAGTTGGGCTCTGTACTGGGGTCGAAAACTTAATCGGGGTTCCTGTCCTCCATCTAAGTGTGTGGGGGTGAGTTGTGCATCAAACAGAATGGGCAGTGTGTATGCAGGCAGGCAGACACATGTGTCGCTGTTGGTTGAACCTAGAATTCGGACCAGCACAGTGAAGCCCCAAGTAACTGAATAGCCTGTTGACAGCTGCTTGCTAAACTCGTACCTGAGGAATGATCGCTCAGGTGTAGCAATGGTGGTCACCTGTCACCTGTTCAGCAGTGTTGTGTACCTGGAATACATTCCTGCTAGTTCTGCGTTATGTGGTGTGTAGTGACGTCAGCAGAGTGTTTGCGCGGGCTTTGAGCAGATCAGCATCTTGATTGGATTGAGCAACACCCTTAATAAACTTCTCATCATGTTTTACAAGAATCCAGAGTGTGGGCACCTCCCAAACCAATTCTCTTTGCTGCAACCAAGAAATATAACTGGAGAAAAAACTGGCGACGAGACTTGAGGCAGAAAAATCGCTGGAAAACCGATTTTCATCAAGTAATTGTGGGACTGATTGTGGGACGGCATTGTGAAATTCTCGGGATTGGACCCGCACACGCACAGATGTCAGGAGCAGCACTGCCGCTGAAGTTTTAACAAAAGTTTTTCACGGCAACTGTTGAGTAAGAAGACCGACAGTCAGGAAGACTTGCTTGCGTTGAAGTCAGTGGGGTTTGGGCTGCAAGGACTACACCCAGGGCGAAGCTACACAGGCAGGAAGAATGGGGGTTTTGAAGTCTGCCGAGTTTGCACGTGCCACTACTCGGTAGAAAAGTCGAAATACCCAGGCATAAAAGGGGGAGGTTTCCTAGTTGCTTGTTTAAGGGATTGTTTGTGACGAATGTTCCAACACAGTCAGAAGAGAGAAAGTGTAGACTCTAGAAGCTAGGATCTAAGTGTTGAACTCATCCAGGACAAGCGGGTTTGATGAGGATTATGAAATTTGGAATTCATACGAAGAAAGATTCCAATTGTTTTTAATTACTAATCGGAGGACCTAAAGGTTGCAACATTTCTCAGCTTAATTGCCCATAAAACTGCTGCTACAGAATATTGTTCACCCAGCAAAACCAGGAGGCAAGTCCGTCAGTGAATTAATGAAAATTTTAAAGGGACATTTCTCTCCTAAACTGTTACTGATTTCAGAAAGGTTCCCATCCCACTGCCATGGTCAGGAAGAAGGTGAAACCATTTTACAGTTTGTCGTGTCTTTAAGAAGAGTAGCTAGATATTGTGAATTTGGTACAACACTTGATGATGCTCTTCGAGGCAGGCTGGTTTGCGTGTTATGCGGTGAAGCAATTCAGAGGGAGCTGCTTACTGGAAGTGATTTAACTCTGAAAGCTGCTGTGGAAGTTGCCATATCCATGCATATTGCAACAACCGAAGATTCACAGATAGGGGCTGGAGCGAAGATCCACAAAAGGCATATCTCAAGGAACAAGACTGCAAAGGTGCAGCCATGTCACCATTGTACACAGGTTGGACACTCAGCAGGTGAAAGCTGCAGTTAATCGAATACGTGCAAGAACTGTGGTAAGGACGGCCAAAGAAATGGGCTCAGAAAACATTTTATGCATCAAGGAGGTGCAAGAAGAACACTACAAACTAACAATCTAGTTGTGTCTACCAATTAGTGAATGAAGCTCAAGATCACTCAAAAAACCGAGTTACAGCAAGAGCTTAATCATGGTGACTTGTCAATACAGGGACATCAACAGCATTTTTGGGTATATCGAAAACTTGAATGTCATGAAATTAAACTGGAAGTGAATACGGGCCAGTAGTATCGCTGATACCTGAGACAATTTATCATCAAAAGCTGAGGCATCTGCCTTTAAAACCGTCAAATGTGATCCGAAGGACGTACACAGGCAAGGTCGTACCATTAAAAGGATACATTATGGTGAAAATAGAAGCAAATACATAGACAGAGAAGTTGCCTCCTCACTTTATCCATGGAAACTTTCCTACTCTATTTGACAGAGCATGGTTGTTTAAGATTAGTCTTAACTGGGAAAGAATCAATCAATTTGTGAATTAAAAGAGCAACTTGCAACAACTTCTGAAGACGTTTGAGATGGTGTTCAAAGATTCACTGGGCTCTATGACTAGAGTTGAAGTACATCTAAAAATCAAGCCAGACAGCACACCAAAATGTCTCAAAGCTGAAACCATACCATACATCTTCAGGCCTAAAGTTGAAGAAGAACTGGACAGATTAGTAAGTATAGGAATCATCAAACCTGTTGCTACAAGTAACTGTGCGACACCAATTGTTCCTGTATTAAAGTGGGATGGCTCAGTGAGAATTTCTGGCAATATTAAAACGACTATTAACCCAGTTTCGTGTGTAGGTCATTATCCACTTCTACTGATTGAAGACATGTTTGCTGGACTTTCCAGAGGACAGAAATTCAGTAAAATTGATCTTTCACAGGCATATCTGCAGATGAATATGGCTGCGGAATCACAGCTAAAACTTACCATAGTGACGCACAAAGGTCTGCCTCATTAAAGAAAACTTCCTTTTGGAATGACATCTGCACCTACTCTTTTTCAAAGATCCATGGGTCAAATTGGAAGTGGATTGAATGGAGTGCAATGTTATTTAGATGACATACTCATCACTGGTTCTGCATCACGTGATATATAGTGATGTCAGCAGAGTGATTTTGCAGGCAGATAACCATCTTGATTGTATGAGCCACCCTTAAAAAACCTCTCATCATGTTTTACAAGAATCCAGAGTGCCGGCATCCTCTATACCTCTTCTCTTTATGAAGTCTTACAACACCAGGTTAAAGTCCAACAGGTTTGTTTCGATGTCACTAGCTTTCGGAGCGCTGCTCCTTCCTCAGGTGAATGCAGAGGTCTGTTCCAGAAACACAGATATAGACAAATTCAAAGATGCCAAACAATGCTAGGAATGCGAGCATTAGCAGGTGATTAAATCTTTACAGATCCAGAGATGGGGTAACCCCAGGTTAAAGAGGTGTAAATTGTATCAAGCCAGGACAGTTGGTAGGATTTTGCAGGCCAGATGGTGGGGGGTGAATGTAATGCGACATGAATCCCAGGTCCCGGTTGAGGCCGCACTCATGTGTGCGGAACTTGGCTATAAGTTTCTGCTTGGCGATTCTGCGTTGTCGCGGGTCCTGAAGGCCGCCTTGGAGAACGCTTACCCGGAGATCAGAGGCTGAATGCCCTTGACTGCTGAAGTGTTCCCCGACTGGAAGTCGTCAAGGGCATTCAGCCTCTGATCTCCGGCCCTTTTGCGATTCATGCACTAGCACACCCAGGTCTCTCTGCACAGCAGCATGTTTTAATATTTTATCATTTAAATAATAATCCCTTTGCTGTTATTCTTACCAAAATGGATAACCTCACATTCAACATTGTATTCCATCTGCCAGACCCTAGCCCATTCACTTAGCCTATCCAAATCCCTCTGCAGACTTCCAGTATCCTCTGCACCTTTTGCTTTACCACTCATCTTAGTGTCGTCTGCAAGCTTGGACACATTGCCCTTGGTCCCCAACTCCAAATCATCTATGTAAATTGTGAACAATTGTGGGCCCAACACTGACCCCTGAGGGACACCACTAGCTACTGATTGCCAACCATAGAAACACCCATTAATCCCCACTCTTTGCTTTCTATTAATTAACGACGACTAGGGGCTTTTCACAGTAACTTCATTGAAGCCTGCTTGTGACAATAAGCAATTATCATTATTATTATTTACATTGTTCGTCAGGTCCTCCATGCGCCAGCAATTTCTTGTTTCAGAAACTATAAATTATATTTCAATTTAAAGTCACCGGCTACCTGAAATGATAAGGGTACATCTTTTGTCAATTGTAGGTTGCTTTTGAAAACCTGCCTCAATGAGATGATACTGGACCAGTTTGGAGCAAAATGCTTCAGAACACTGAGTGCGAAATGCTTGACAACTATGGCCCCCAGAGCGAAAAGCCGATTTTCATCATGCTATCCAGTGCTGTTTACCCTCCACAAACAAGAATTCACTCCCAAACCTCTCATGCTTTCTTCCTGTATGGTGCTTCGTGACACTTATTTCATTGACCAAACATTGGGTCATCTGGGTTTTATTGGGTCACCTGGGCTATTTTGGATACAAGGCTCCCCTGAAGTGCTGTGGGATGTTTGACTTTGTGAAATTAAAGTCACCACAGTCCGCAAAAACCACAGGCGACTCTCCACTTTTTTTCTTGAAAGAGGGCTGACTGCTGGTGATATCACACGAGGGTCACAACACCTCAGGCGAGGGGCAAGGTTGAGAAGGCGGGGCCTTCATGGATACCCTCAGCTGGTACGGGAATTGAACCCACGCTGCAGGCCTCGCTATGCATCACGAACCAGCCGTGCACCAACTAACTGAGTTAACCAACCTCCAATACTGATTATTTGGTCTTTATCAATATCCTGGGGGTTACCATTGACGAGAAACTGAACTGGACCAGTCATATAAAAACTGTGGCTACAAGAGCAGGTTTTATTTATTCATTCGCAGGATGTGGGTCAACATTTATTGCCCATCCCTAATTGTCCTTGAACTGAGTGGTCTGGTAGGCCATTTCAAAGGGCAGTTAAGACAGTGCAGGAATCCCCTGTGGTTGTCCCCCTCTCGAACAGATATACCCCTTTGGATACTGTCGGGGGGGATAGCCTATCAGGGGAAAACAGCAGCAGCCAGAGCAGTGGCACCACGGCTGGCTCTGATGTTCAGAAGGGAGGGTCAAAGCGCAGAAGAGTAATAGTAATAGGGGACTCTATAGTCAGGGGCACAGATAGGCGCTTCTGTGGACGTGAAAGAGACTCCAGGATGGTATGTTGCCTCCCTGGTGCCAGGGTCCAGGATGTCTCCGAACGGGTAGAGGGAATCCTGAAGGGGGAGGGCAAACAGGCAGAGGTCGTTGTACATATTGGTACTAACGACATAGGCAGGAAGGGGCATGAGGTCCTGCAGCAGGAGTTCAGGGAGCTAGGCAGAAAGTTAAAAGACAGGACCTCGAGGGTTGTAATCTCGGGATTACTCCCTGTGCCACGTGCCAGTGAGGCTAGAAATAGGAAGATAGAGCAGACAAACACGTGGCTAAACAGCTGGTGTAGGAGGGAGGGTTTCCGTTTTCTGGACCACTGGGAGCTCTTCCGGGGCAGGTGTGACCTGTATAAGATGGACGGGTTGCATCTAAACCGGAGAGGCATAAATATCCTGGCCGCGAGGTTTGCTAGTGTCACACGGGAGGGTTTAAACTAGTATGGCAGGGGGGTGGGTACGGGAGCAATAGGTCAGAAGGTGAGAGCATTGAGGGAGAACTAGGGAATAGGGACAGTGTGGCTCTGAGGCAGAGCAGACGGGGAAAAGTTGCTGAACACAGCGGGTCTGGTGGCCTGAAGTGCATATGTTTTAATGCAAGGAGCATTACGGGTAAGGCAGATGAACTTAGAGCTTGGATTACTACTTGGAACTATGATGTTATTGCCATTACAGAGACCTGGTTGAGGGAAGGGCAGGATTGGCAGCTAAACGTTCCAGGATTTAGATGTTTCAGGCGGGATAGAGGGGGATGTAAAAGGGGAGGCGGAGTTGCGCTACTTGTTCGGGAGAATATCACAGCTATACTGCGAGAGGACACCTCAGAGGGCAGTGAGGCTATATGGATAGAGATCAGGAATAAGAAGGGTGCAGTCACAATGTTGGGGGTATACTACAGGCCTCCCAACAGCCAGCGGGAGATAGAGGAGCAGATAGGTAGACAGATTTTGGAAAAGAGTAAAAACAACAGGGTTGTGGTGATGGGAGACTTCAACTTCCCCAATATTGACTGGGACTCACTTAGTGCCAGGGGCTTAGACGGGGCGGAGTTTGTAAGGAGCATCCAGGAGGGCTTCTTAAAACAATATGTAAACAGTCCAACTAGGGAAGGGGCAGTACTGGACCTGGTATTGGGGAATGAGCCCGGCCAGGTGGTAGATGTTTCAGTAGGGGAGCATTTCGGTAACAGTGACCACAATTCAGTAAGTTTTAAAGTACTGGTGGACAAGGATAAGAGTGGTCCGAGGATGAATGTGCTAAATTGGGGGAAGGCTAATTATGACAATATTAGGCGGGAACTGAAGAACATAGATTGGGGGCGGATGTTTGAGGGCAAATCAACATCTGACATGTGGGAGGCTTTCAAGTGCCAGTTGAAGGGAATACAGGACAGGCATGTTCCTGTGAGGAAGAAAGATAAATACGGCAATTTTCGGGAACCTTGGATGACGAGTGATACTGTAGGCCTCGTCAAAATAAAAAAGGAGGCATTTGTCAGGGCTAAAAGGCTGGGAACAGACGAAGCCTGTGTGGCATATAAGGAAAGTAGGAAGGAACTTAAGCAAGGAGTCAGGAAGGCTAGAAGGGGTCATGAAAAGTCATTGGCAAATAGGGTTAAGGAAAATCCCAAGGCTTTTTACACGTACATAAAAAGCAAGAGGGTAGCCAGGGAAAGGGTTGGCCCACTGAAGGATAGGCAAGGGAATCTATGTGTGGAGCCAGAGGAAATGGGCGAGGTACTAAATGAATACTTTGCATCAGTATTCACCAAAGAGAAGGAATTGGTAGATGTTGAGTCTGGAGAAGGGGGTGTAGATAGCCTGGGTCACATTGTGATCCAAAAAGACGAGGTGTTGGGTGTCTTAAAAAATATTAAGGTAGATAAGTCCCCAGGGCCTGATGGGATCTACCCCAGAATACTGAAGGAGGCTGGAGAGGAAATTGCTGAGGCCTTGACAGAAATCTTTGGATCCTCGCTGTCTTCAGGGGATGTCCCGGAGGACTGGAGAATAGCCAATGTTGTTCCTCTGTTTAAGAAGGGTAGCAAGGATAATCCCGGGAACTACAGGCCGGTGAGCCTTACTTCAGTGGTAGGGAAATTACTGGAGAGAATTCTTCGAGACAGGATCTACTCCCATTTGGAAGCAAATGGACGTATTAGTGAGAGGCAGCACGGTTTTGTGAAGGGGAGGTCGTGTCTCACTAACTTGATAGAGTTTTTCGAGGAGGTCACTCAGATGATTGATGCAGGTAGGGCAGTAGATGTTGTCTATATGGACTTCGGTAAGGCCTTTGACAAGGTCCCTCATGGTAGACTAGTACAAAAGGTGAAGTCACACGGGATCAGGGGTGAACTGGCAAGGTGGATACAGAACTGGCTAGGCCATAGAAGGCAGAGGGTAGCAATGGAGGGATGCTTTTCTAATTGGAGGGCTGTGACCAGTGGTGTTCCACAGGGATCAGTGCTGGGACCTTTGCTCTTTGTAGTATATATAAATGATTTGGAGGAAAATGTAACTGGTCTGATTAGTAAGTTTGCAGACGACACAAAGGTTGGTGGAATTGCGGATAGCGATGAGGACTGTCTGAGGATACAGCAGGATTTAGATTGTCTGGAGACTTGGGCGGAGAGATGGCAGATGGAGTTTAATCCGGACAAATGTGAGGTAATGCATTTTGGAAGGGCTAATGCAGGTAGGGAATATACAGTGAATGGTAGAACCCTCAAGAGTATTGAAAGTCAAAGAGATCTAGGAGTACAGGTCCACAGGTCATTGAAAGGGGCAACACAGGTGGAGAAGGTAGTCAAGAAGGCATACGGCATGCTTGCCTTCATTGGCCAGGGCATTGAGTATAAGAATTGGCAAGTCATGTTGCAGCTGTATAGAACCTTAGTTAGGCCACACTTGGAGTATAGTGTTCAATTCTGGTCGCCACACTACCAGAAGGATGTGGAGGCTTTAGAGAGGGTGCAGAAGAGATTTACCAGAATGTTGCCTGGTATGGAGGGCATAAGCTATGAGGAGCGATTGAATAAACTCGGTTTGTTCTCTCTGGAACGAAGGAGGTTGAGGGGCGACCTGATAGAGGTATACAAAATTATGAGGGGCATAGACAGAGTGGATAGTCAGAGGCTTTTCCCCAGGGTAGAGGGGTCAATTACTAGGGGGCATAGGTTTAAGGTGAGAGGGGCAAGGTTTAGAGTAGATGTACGAGGCAAGTTTTTTACGCAGAGGGTAGTGGGTGCCTGGAACTCGCTACCGGAGGAGGTAGTGGAAGCAGGGACGATAGGGACATTTAAGGGGCATCTTGACAAATATATGAATAGGATGGGAATAGAAGGATACGGACCCAGGAAGTGTAGAAGATTGTAGTTTAGTCGGGCAGTATGGTCGGCGCGGGCTTGGAGGGCCGAAGGGCCTGTTCCTGTGCTGTACATTTCTTTGTTCTTTGTTCTTGTTCAACCGCATTGCTGTGGGTCTGGAGTCACAGGTAGGCTGGACCAGGTAAGGAAGGCACATTAGTGAACCAGATTGTTTTTTACAATAATCCTCAATAGTTTCATGGTCATCAGGAGACTTTTAATTGCACTTTTCTTTTATTGAATTCGAATTTCACCATCTGCTGTGGTGGGTTTCGAACCCAAGTCCCAGAGCTTCCCCTGGTACTCTGAATTAGTCGTCCAGTGACAGTACCACTACGCCATCTTTCCCCATGTAAGTGGCACTATAAAGCCAAGTTGTTGTTGTTTCTTACATCCCAATTTTTCTGATATGATGACTTCAAATTCAATAGACGGGATTCTCCAACCCCCCGCCGGGTCGGAGAATCGCCGGGGGGCGGCGTGAATCCCGCCCCGACGCCAGCTAGGCCAGAATTTGTTGCCCATCCCTAATTGCCTTTGAGAAGGTAGTGGTGAGCTGCCGCTGCCTTATTGAACCACTGCAGTCCCTGTGGTGTAGGTGCACCCACAGTGCTGTTAGGGAGAGTATTCCAAGACTTTGACCCAGTTACAGAGAAGGAACAACAATATTTTTCCAAATCAGGATGATGAATGGCTTGAGGGGAACTTCCAGGTGGCGGAGTTCCCATGTGCCTGTTGTCCTTTTCCTTCTAGATGGTAGTGGTCATGAGTTTGCAAGGAGCTTGCTAAGGAGCCTTGGGGAGTTCCTGCAATGCATCTTGTAGATGGTACACACTGTTGGTGCTGTGTATTGGTGGTGGAGGGAGTAAATGTTTGTTTGTGGATGGGGTGCCAATCAAGCAGGCTACTTTGTCCTGGAAGGTATCAACTTCATGACTTGTTGTCACAGCTGCACTCATCCAGCCAAGTGGACAGTATTCCATCACGCCACTCACTTGTGCCTTGTAGATGGTGGACAGGCTTTGGAAAGTCAGAAGGCCAGTTACGCACCACAGGATTCCTGGCCTCTGACCTACTCTTGTAGCAACAGTACTTATATGGCTAGTCCAGGTCAGTTTCTGGTCAATCGTAACCCCAAGACTGTGGATAGTGTTATAATATCCACTCATGTATATAATGAGATGCAGACAGGCAGTGATTGACACGCAGGATAACCAATGAACACACACGACACAGAACAACCAATCACCAGACAGGACACCACCACTATAAAGCCCACAGGGCATTAAGACTCTCTCTCTCACAGGACACAGCTACTGAGATAGTTAGAGTGCACAAGCCAGTGAGCACCATCTCCATGAGGTAGAGAGCTAGTCTGGTCAAGCCAGTAGGGGGTTATCAGTTAGATTAATAGAGTGTCAACCCACAGCAGACTATGTACAGCAATCAGCAAGTTCAATAAAACAGTGTTGGACCATCTCCTGTGTCAGAAGCCTGTTTCTAGTTTCACTGCATCCAGTTGCAGTCAACGTTGAACCAACTCACTTAACACATCAGATAGTTGGGGATTCAGCAATGATAATGCCCTTGAATGTCAAGGTGCGATGGTAGATTCTCTCTTGTAGGAGGTGGTTATTGCCTGGCACTTTTGTGATTCAAATGTAACTTGCTATTTATCAGCCCACGCTTGGATATTGTCCAGCTCTTGCTGCATTTGGACATGGACTGCTTCACGAATGGTGCTTAACATTGCGCAGTCATCAGTGAATATCTCCATATCTGACCTTATGGTGGAAGGAAGGTCATTGATGAAGCAGCTGATGATGGTTGGGCCTAGGACACTACCCTGAGGAACTCCTGCAGTGATGTCCTGGACCTGAGGTGATTGTCCTCATACAATCACAACTATCTTCCTTAGTGTCAGATATGACTCCAATTCCTATTTGTTTTATTTCCCAGTGATCCACCATCATTCTGTCACTACAACCTTGTCCTTCAAAGTACTTTGTCAATTCATCCCCTTCACTGCTTTCAAAGCCTCTTTCAAAATAAAAAAACATGTTGCAACATCTTTAGCCTAGCTTTAAACCCCATGTTGCTTCACACGAAGAATTGGACTTGATGGGGAAATAGAATTGTGGTGGCAAAGCTTAAAGTGGTTCCTCTACATTACGGGGAAAGAATATTACCCAGGGTCTACCCCTCCTGATTACTGTCAGTGACATTTTCTGGAACCATTTTCTTTAAATGATGGGTGAGAACATGTTCAGGCATAATTGTGAAGCCCTCTGTAGTCAATCAGCCTCACAAATGTTAAAGTGGTTATCTGGAGGAAGACAGCAGAGGACAGGCTTGGAGCAATATAATACAGGACAAGGGAGGTACTTCTGAGGCTGTATAAGGCTCTGGTCTACTATTTGGAGTATTGTGAGCAGTTTTGGGCATGGTATCTAAGAAAGGATGTGCTGGCCTTGGAAAGGGTCCAGAAGAGGTTCACAAGAATGATCCCTGGAATGAAGAACTTGTCGTATGAGGAACGGTTGCAGACTCTGTGTCTGTACTCGTTGGAGTTTTGAAGGATGGGCGGGAAATCTTATTGAAACTTACAGGATACAGCGGGGCCTGGATACATTGGACGTGAAGAGGATGTTTCCATTTGTAGGAAAAACTAGAAACGGAGGGCACAATCTCAGGCAGAGGTGAGGAGGAATTTCTTCAGCCAGAGGGTGGTGAATCTGTGGAACTCTTTGCCGCAGAAGGCTGTGGAGGCCAAATCACTGAGTGTCTTTAAGACAGAGATAGATAGGTTCTTGATTAATAAGGGGATCAGGGGTTATGAGGAGAAGGCAGGAGAATGGGGATGAGGAAAATATCAGCCATGATTGAATGGCAAAACAGACTCGATGGGCCGAGTGGTCTAATTCTGCTCCTATGCCTTCTGGTCTAATATTCCAGTATAAAACGACACCTACTGGTGTGATGGGGGAGAATAATAAATATATAAACTCAAATACTTAAGATTTTTTCTCATTAGTGATTGTCATTTGACCATCTATTTGACTTTAACTAACCTTCTGTGTCCGCACCGAGCAGTTTTATGGTTCTTCCGCCCTGATTCATTAATATCAATGAAGTGCTGCATAAGTACAGAGACATGGCTAATGTTCCATTCATTTCTCTGAGCCAGTCAAATGTTCTGAAAGTATATATATCCGTCAGATCTTTGCAAGATTTGCAAAATTTTCACGATATTATAGGCTGACTTTATGCGCTCATCAAGGTGAAGGCTATCAGTGCAGTCAAACACTTTGGTTTATGCGGATGTCGGCAGGCCAGGAACCAGCATGTTCTGCTCAACCCACAGTCTTGGGAAAGACGCAGCGATGTTTTTCCCGAGCGATACCAGGAATGAGGGATTTCAGTCAGGCGGAGAGAAGTCAGGGTTGAATGAAACGAAAATCGCTTGTTGTCACAAGTAAGCTTCAAACGAAGTTACTGTGAAAGGCCCCGAGTCGCCACATTCCGGCGCCTGTTCGGGGAGGCTGGTACGGGAATTGAACCGTGCTGCTGGCCTGCTTTAAGAGCCAGCGATTTAGCCCAGTGTGCTAAACCAGACCCAGCTCTTCTCAGTGCAGGTTAAGGGGAAATTTAATGGAGGCGTTCAGAAGTATGAAGGGCTTTGATGAAAGAAATGAAGACATACATGCTTCGGTATGTCGCCCCCCCCCCCCAAGCCATCACCTGCCCTCCCCCAACCCCCACCCCCAGTGGATTCGGTGAGCGATTTAAATCCCCATTCTGTTTGATGGGCTCATAATGCCCCACCAGGTGAGAGGGGGCCATCAAATCCTGTTTCCAGTCACAGGAGGGTCAATAACTAAATGCCACAGTTTTAAGATTTCATAGAATTTACAGTGCAGAAGAAAGCCATTCGACCTATCGGGTCTGCACCGGCTCTTGGAAAGAGACCCCCATCCAAGCACCCGGAAGAAACCCACGCACACACGGGGAGAACATGCAGACTCCCGCACAGACAGTGACCCAAGCCGGGAATCGAACCTGGGACCCTGGAGCTGTGAAGCAACTATGCTAGCCACTGTGCTACTGTCCCGCCTTCTCTCTCAAGAAACGGGGCTGGATTCTCTGGTCCCCCAGCCATGTGTTTCTCGGCAGATAAGCTAACCTGATTGAGAGATGGGGAGATTCCTTTTTCACTTTGCACGGCAAGTTGTTACAATCTGGAAGCCGTGATGTGGAGATGCCGGCGTTGGACTGGGGTGGGCACAGTAAGAAGTCTCACAACACCAGGTTAAAGTCCAACAGGTTTGTTTCAAATCACTAGCTTTTGGAGCACTGCTCCTTCCTCAGGTGAAACAAACCTGTTGGACTTTAACCTGGAGTTGTCAGACTTCTTACTGTACAATCTGGAAGGCATTGCCTGAAAGGATGGTGGAAACAGGTCAAACAAGTTTAATAGTAACTTCCTGAAGAGAACTGAATCTATGTACTGTGAAAAAAACCATTTGGGGGAAATAAGGGAACTAATCGGATAGCTCTTTTAAGAATCAGGTCGAGACACAGTGGGCTGAATGGCCCTCTTCAGCACTGTGAGATGCTATAACCTCATGAACAATGTGCCGTAGCCTCTGCTGAGCCAGTGCGATTTTTCTCCATTCTGCATATTCATTTCTAGCCAAAATTGTATTGTGAACCTGCACCCTCTGGGAAATTATCTGAAGCTCTCCAAACTCTACTTTCAAGTAAACTCCTTCCATCAGCAGAGAGCAAAGAATTTCTGCTCATCAGCCGGTGCCGAATCATGGGGGATTTTCAATTTGTATTGAGTTTTGAGCTGACTGTACAAGCCAATGCAACCCAAACGTTTGTGAAATAATAATTCAAAACAGCCTGACTCCTGCTGCCAGCTGTGGAGCAGTGGGTAGCGCTCTCACTTTTGCGTTGAGAGGTTGTTTGGTTCAAGTCTCAATCCGGTCATTTGAACACAAGATCTCGGCTGATATTCAAGTCCTGCAGCACCAAGGGAGTGCTCCACTGTTGGAGACAGAGATCTTAAACAGAGGCGCTGCCTACTCTCAGGGGCTGGTTTAGCACAGGGCTAAATCGCTGGCTTTGAAAGCAGACCAAGGCAGGCCAGTAGCATGGTTCAATTTCCGTACCAGCCTCCCCGAACAGGCGCCGGAATGTGGCGACTAGGGGCTTTTCACAGTAACTTCATTTGAAGCCTACTTGTGACAATAAGCGATTTTCAAGAAAAGGGGGTGGATTCTCCGGGGGGAATTCTATACACCCGCTGCTTGTCAATGGGGATTTTCCATTGAAGCCACCCACGGGCGGGGGTGCACTGCCGATGGGAAAAGTGAATCGCAACATCCTGGAGAATTCCAGCCAAGATCTGACGGCACTTTTTGAAAGAATTCTCCTGACACCCTGACTAATATTTGCCCCTCAATCAATGTCACTGGAATGAATGATCCGGTCATTTCCCTGGGGTAAATTTTCCAGTCCCGCCCATCACAGGAATCGTTGCGGGCGGGATTGAAAAAATTGCCGCACCATTTGAAGGACCTCGGGCAGGAACAACCAGAAAATTCCGCCGCCTATTGCTGTTTACAGCACCTTGCGGTTCGAAAATTAAATGGTTCATTTGAATATGCTTATCTGGATCACGCCCTCACTGGGTGTGATCCAAATCGCGCCTGGCACCACGGGTCAGGTGCATCGTGTGCGGCTCGGCGCCCAGCGCAAAACCTGTTTTCGGTTTCTCCCACTATGTACCCGACGCGGCGGGATCAGCGCCAGGCGCAACGCGGTGGGAAAGTCCCGCCCTACATTTCAAAGGTTCTTCGTTGGCACAGTGGGCTGAATGGCCCTCTTCAGCCATTCGTGAAGTGACGTGTAACATGCTGAGGTCATGAACATCGCTCTGTACACGGACATCCTTCTGTCTTTCAAAGCCATGAACTGAGTGTCCTAATCCACTCAATGCTGATCTGAGTCGTACCCAGATAAAGGTGCTTTGTAGATAGATAGAGATCTCCTCCTACAGTGCAGCACATCGTCAGGACTGTGTCATAATATACACCAGTATATCATGGTGCAGACACACACACACACACACACACTGATGGACATGCAGTGGGACCAATCAGCATACACAACACCACAGCCAATCACCAGTGAGAGCACACGCACTATAAAGACAGGGGACAGGAGAGTTCTCGCTCATTCTAGTAGCAGCCAGCTCGGAGCACAGAGCTCACAGCCTGCAACACAGACATTCACCATGTGCTGAGTGCATCACCTGGTTAGGACTAGGCAAGAGTCAACAGTTAAAGCTGGTATTGCATTTACCCACAGTTCAAGTATGTTAATATAGTTAACCTTATAATAAAATAGAGTTGCACCACTTCCAGTGTTGGTGACCTGTTTGTGATCCAGAACACCCAACACATCAGACTGCACTTGGATATCAGCCCAGAGTTTGTGCTTTCACCCCTCCCCCAACCTAGCAGCTGTATTATAATAATATTAGTGTCATAACTAGAACTTACATTAACACTGCAATGAAGTTACTGTGAAAAGCCCTGAATTGCCACACTCCAGCGCCTGTTTGGGTACATTGAGGGAGAATTTGGAATATCCAATTCACTCAACAAGCACGTCTTTCGGGACTTGTGGGAGGAAACCGGAGAACACGGAGGAAACCCACGCAGGCACGGGGAGAACATACAGACTCCACACAGACAGTGACCCAAGCCAGGAATCGACCTTGGGACCCAGGCGCTATGAATCATAGGATCATAGAATTTACAGTGCAGAAGGAGGTCATTCAGCCCATCGAGTCTGCACCGGCCCTTGGAAAGAGCACCCTACCCAAGCCCACACCTCCACCCTATCCCCGTAACCCAGTAACCCCACCCAAAGTTTTTGAACACTAAGGGCAATTTAGAATGGCCAATCCACCTAACCTGTACATCTTTGGACTCTGGGAGGAAACCGGAGCTCCCGGAGGAAACCCACGCACACACGGGGAGAATGTGCAAACTACGCACAGTTAGCGACACAAGCCAGGAATCGAACCTTGAAGCAACAGTGCTAACCACTGTGCTACCTTGCCGCCCTGTAGACGAGGGAAATAAAATTACACTAAAATACAAGTGTAAAACAGCCTTTTCCAGTTAGAGCTCCATCGTTGGAAATATATCTGTCGCAGGGTCAAAGTCCTGGAACAGCCTCCCTAACAGCACAGTGGATGTACCTACACCACATGTGCTGCAGCGGTTTGAGCGGACAGCTCACCACCACCTTCTCAAGTGCAATTCAGATGAGCAATAAATGCTGGCCCAGTCTGCAACGCCCACGTCCCTTGAAAGGTTTTTAAAATAAAAAACATGAATAAAGAGCAGCATTCCCTTTCACGGATTTAGGTTGTCCCAGAGTGCTTCACAGCCAAACAAGTACTTTTTGAAATGTAGATGCTGTTTTAATGTGGGACTCACTGAGTGGATTTCTATTTCAGGGACATTGCAGGGTTTTGTTGCAGGGGTTTGCGTCCTTTCAGATAGTTGCTGACTCGCCCACGACCTGACGTGTGATTGAGTGCTTTTTGTAGAACTGGACTATGATTCTCCACTCTGTATATTACCGAATGGGAGTCAGCGAAGACTGATAGCACAGCAGTGCTGTCCTTACCCGTAAATATTGATGACTCGACAGAGTGCGCAACTCAGGGGATTAGATTCATACCATCCGCCTGGATTCTGGTGACTACTCCTGATAGAAGGCATGGTTTTAAATTATAATGACAGCCTTAATTGCACTCTTTAAGATTGATAGGGACCAATTTGAGTTCTGCTAGGCTCCTGATTAGCGAGGCAACAAGGAGAAATTAACCCTTTGAGAATTTAATTTGTGATTTTTACTCCAAAGAAATGTGAAGGTGGTTAATTCCTTTCTTATCTTTCGTGGAGTATGCTTCATCTTCAGGGAAGAATGCAAAGGATGAAGAAACTGAACTGAATGGGCTGCTCTGAAATGAATGGAATGTATTGGCGGTCAGGGGGCCTGTTTGGGGTTCTAACAGCACTAGTTATTCCTGGCCTCACAGCCCTCAGCTTAAATGATTTTTCTCCAATAAATTACTAAAGGGTGCAAGCTGAAAAAGGCTCAGTTAGGAAAATGGGACATAGGAAGAGCTGAGTGAAGAGGCCAAACAACAAGGCATCTCTTTCACCAATGATATTTAAAGATTGGGAAATAAACACAGAAAGTCAGCTACAGAGATAAATCAAGTGATACAATGCAAGGCTGGGGAGTAAGAGACAGAGAAAGAGAAAGAGAAAAAGGAAATGTAAGAAAAAAGTGAATTTTACAATGTGACTTCTTAAAAATTCAAAACCTGCAGGAATGAAAGTCGACACAAGTTATAATAGTGAACATTTGGTATAAGAGAGGTTGATTGGCAGTGATTAATATTTACCACATCATTGTGTTGTTGTGGCAATGCCACTGGTCTAGTAATCCAAAGAGCCACTCTAATGTTCCGGGGAATAGGTTCAAATCCCACCATGACACCTGATGGAATTTAAATTCAATTGGAATTGAAAGCTAGTCTCAGTAGCGGTGACCATGAAGCTGTCATTGATTGTTGTAAAAACCCATCTTGTTCACTGATGTACTTTTAAGGAAGGAAATCTGCCATTCTTACTTGGTCTAGCCCAAGTGTGACTCCAGACTCCGAGGGAAGTGAGAGACTGCTGTGTGCTCATTTTCGCATAGACATGGATTACTCCTGTCTCACCGGACTGTGCCACCCAACCTGTGGGCTCCTCAATACACCAGATGAACCACACGGCATCCTCGGGCATGGCAAAGGGTGGATAGGTTTGTTTCATACACTCCCTACTGAAGTCCAGGTCTGAGGCGTTCTGGCAGATGGAATTCAATGTTGCCAAGTGTGAGGCTATCCATTTTGGGAGGAATAACAGCAGAATGGATTACTATTTAAACGGTAAGATGTTAAAACATGCTGCTGTGCAGAGGGACCTGGGTGTGCTGGTGCACAAGTCGCAAAAAGTTGGTGTGCAGGTGCAACAGGTGATTAAGAAGGCTAATCGAGTTTTGTCTTTCATTGCTAGAGGGATGGAGTTCAAGACTAGGGAGGTTATGCTGCAATTGTATAAGGTATTGGTGAGGACGCATCTGGAGTATTGTGTTCAGTTTTGGTCTCCTTACCTGAGAAAGGACATATTGGCACTGGAGGGAGTGCAGAGGAGATTCACTAGGTTGATCCCAGAGTTGAGGGGATTAGATTATGACGAGAGGTTGAGTAGACTGGGACTGTACTCATTGGAGTTTAGAAGGATGCGGGGGGATCTTATTGAGACATATAAAATTATGAAGGGAATAGATAGGATAGATGCGGGCAGGTTGTTTCCACTGGCTGGGGAAAGCAGAACTAGGGGGCATAGCCTCAAAATAAGGGGAAGTAGATTTAGGACGGAGTGTAGGAGGAACTTCTTCACCCAAAGGGTTGTGAATCTCTGGAATTCCTTGCCCAGTGAAGCATTTGAGGCTCCTTCTTTAAACGTTTTTAAGAAAAAGATAGATACCTTTCTAAAGAATAAAGGGATTCGGGGATATGGTGTACGGGCTGGAGAGTGGAGCTGAGTCCACAAAGATCAGCCATGATCTCATTAAATGGCGGAGCAGGCTCGAGGGGCCAGATGGCCTACTCCTGTTCCTAGTTCTTATGTTCTTATGTTCAAGACAGGTGATCCTGACCTAGACAAGAAATCTAGGTACGACCTCCGCAAGGCCATCAGCGACTCCAAGAGACAATACCAGACTAAGCTAGAGTCGCAGACTAATGACGTGTATTCGCGTCGCTGTGGCAAGGCTTAAACAACATAATGGGGTACAAAGCAAAACCGGTTGGAATCTCCAACCACAGAACACCCCTCCCCGAAGAACTCAATACATTCTATGCTTGTTTTGAGCAGGAAACCAACAAACGGTTGTCAACTGCCCCAGCAGCCTCGAACACACCCATACCCACTGTCACTGCCTCTGAAGTCAGATTGGCCTTCTTGAAAGTGAACCCATGGAAAGCAACGGGTCCTGATGGAGTCCCTGGTCGTGCACTCAGATGCTGCACACACCAACTGCCGTGTGTTCGCGGATATCCTCAATCTCTCCTGACTCCATTACGAGGTTCCGACCTTCTTTAAGATGACCAGTGCCAAAGAAGAACCAGGCAACGTGCCTCAGCGACGACTGTCCAGTGCCCTTGAAATATATCCTTATGAAGTGCCTCGAGAGGTTAGTCATGAGGCACGTCAACTCCGTACTCCCAGAATACCTTTATCCACTGCAATTTGCATATGACCAGAATTGGTGCACAGCAGACGCCATCTCTCTGGCCCTACACTCATCGCTGGAACATCTCGACAACAAGGACTCCTACGTCAGGTTCCTATTCATTGACTACAGCTCCGCCTTCAACACCACAACCCCAGCCAAGCTTATATCCAAACTCCAAAACCTAGGATATGGCTCCTCCCTCTGGATCCTTGACTTCCTGACCCATAGACCACAATCAGTAAGGATAAACAATGACACCTCATCCACGATAGTCCTCAATACTGGGGCCCCACAAAGCTTGTGTACTTGGCCACCTATTATACTCCTTATGCACACAAAAATCTGGCTCCAACTCCATCTACAAGTTTGCTGATGACACGACAGTAGTGGGTCGGATCTCAAACAACGATGAGTCAAACTACAGGAGGGAGACAGAGAACCTAGTGGCATGGTGTAATGCCAACAATGTCTCCCTCAATGTCAGCAAAACTAAGGAGCTGATCATTGACTTCAGGAAGCAAAGTATCATACACGCCCCTGTCTGTATCAATGATGCCGAGGTGGAGATTGTTGACAGCTTCAAATTCCTAGGTGTAAACATCATGAACAATCTGTCCTGGTCCACCCACGTCGACACTACAACCAAGAAAGCAGAACAGCGCCTTTACTTCCTCAGGAAACTAAAGAAATTCGGCATGTCCACATTGACCCTTACCAATTTTTACAGATGCACCACAGAAAGCATCCTATCAGGCAGCATCACAGCCTGGTATGGCAACTGCTCGGCCCAAGACTGTAAGAAACTGCAGAGAGTCGTGAACACAGCCCAGTCCATCACGTGAACCCGCCTCCCATCCATTGACTCCATCTACACCTCCCGCTGCTTTGTGAAAGCGGGCAGCATAACCAAAGACTCCTCCCACTCGGGTTATTCTCTCTTCCAGCCTCTTCCATCGGGCAGAAGATACAAAAGTCTGAGAACACACAACAACAGATTCAAAAACAGTTTCTTCCCCACTGTTACCAGCCACCTGAATGACCCTCTTATGGACTGAACTGATCTCTCTACACATCTTCTCTACTGAGCAGCACTACACTCCGTGTGCTTCACCCGATGTGTGTGTCTATGGATTTATATTGTGCATTTATCTTATATATTTTTCATGTCATAGATTATCATAGATTATCATAGAATTTACAGTGCAGAAGGAGGCCATTCGGCCCATCGAGTCTGCACCGGCTCTTGGAAAGAGCACCCTACCCAAGGTCCACACCTCCACCCTATCCCCATAACCCAGCAACCCCACCCAACACTAAGGGCAATTTTGGACACTAAGGGCAATTTATCATGGCCAATCCACCTAACCTGCACATCTTTGGACTGTGGGAGGAAACCGGCGCACCCGGAGGAAACCCACGCACACACGGGGAGAACGTGCAGACTCCGCACAGACAGTGACCCAAGCCGGGAATCGAACCTGGGACCCTGGAGCTGTGAAGCAATTGTGCTCTGCCTGGACTGTACGCAGAACAATACTTTTCACTGTACCTCGGTAATCCATATCTAAATAAACTCTCAACAATGTGGTTGACTCTTAACTGACTTCGGAAATAACATGGCCAGCCACACAGTTCAAAGGCAGTTAAGCAGTGGGCAGTAACTCCCACAATCCAGAAAATAATAAAATAAATAAATGGATACTTATGCTTATGATGGCGTTGTGTGCCAGTTTTAAAGGGCAGATAAACATTTCCTGAACTAAAAAAACAAGGTTAAGGGCGAGAAACCATTTTAGCAAAGCTAATGGCAAACGCCAGGAGGGCCACTTTTGACTATTTTCATTTGGCTGCATATTCAGCTCATTGCCTGAAGAAAACAACATTAAGCAGCTTTTGCCAAAACAATTCTGCCCCATCGCTTCTTCTGATGCTTTTGTTCTGTTTCTTAAATGCAGCTTGTTGCTTAGATACACAATCCCACTGTGAAAATGGTGTTAATCTTTGTTTTGCTTTTCATTTTTCTTCATCCTACCCCTTCCCCCACACCTACCAAGGGCTGACAATTCATCACCCACTTTCAGCAACCAGCCGCGCACTCCCCCACCCCCCCACAACCAATTAAACAGTGTAGTTACAGCCAATAAATCCAAGTGTTCAAAGGAGACAAAAATAAAAAAATGCAATTGTCTTTAATGGTCCTTTGACATTTCTTCCTGTGATTCCTGCAGAGGTATCCTGGAGATTAAGTTCCCGGGGATTATCATGGCAATTTGAACTGCACACGTGCGGGCGGCACGGTAGCACAGTGGTTAGCACAGTTGCTTCACAGCTCCAGGGACCCAGGTTCGATTCCCTGGTCACTGTCTGTGCGGAGTCTGCACGTTCTCCCCGTGTCTGCGCGGGTTTCCTCCGGGCGCTCCGGTTTCCTCCCACAAGTCCCGAAAGACGCGCTATTAGATGAATTGGACATTCCGAATTCTCCCTCTGTGTACCCGAACAGGCGCCGGAGTGTGGCGACTGGGGGCTTTTCATAGTAACCTCATTGCAGTGTTGATGTAAGCCTACTTGTGACACTAACAAAGATTATTATTATTATTAGCATCTTTTCCTCAAGCCCCTGACTAACAGTGAGATAAAGTTCCACCTTCTTGCGCAAGACACTTGAAATCCTCACAACATCAACATTTCAGCTCAAAACAATAATCGGCACAGCAAACACTGTGCGAACAAGATGCATGACGATTGAGCTGCTGATGATTGATCTGTCAATGATAAGGGATCAAAACACCAATTTATAAAACTGATAGAAGGAACATTCAGCTTAATCCTGAACATAATTCCATGCCACCCATTGAGAATAAAATTATACAGCTGAGGTGCAGCCCTGTTGTGCGCTGAACAGTATCTACACATAATAGGCAGCCTATGCATAAATGAATGAAACAGAAGATTGTGAATACTTAGTTCAGTAGATCTATCAGTCAGCATCGTTCCTTTTTAACTGATTAAATTGATTGAAGGTTGGAGGTTGACTGGAGTGCGAATGAGAAAAACACAGATTCCAGGATCAATTAGGCGTAATTGATTCATTCACCAGCTCTTCAGTGTGTCATAATCGTATATATATATATTTTAGAAAGCTCAGTGTTTCTAGCTGCGGAACGACAGTGTTGATCATTGCTATTGTGTACTAGCTGGACTCATAAGTAATGTACAAATGATTAAATCCCAAACCTGATTGGTATCTACTGGTTTTTTTAAAAATTCAAATTATGACTTGATGAGTGTTAATCTTTAAGGGCTATGCATTGGCATATCCATTCTGAACTTTAATTAAAATTGGAGGGAAAATTAACAGGCTTGCCTTTGGCTGACTGTTGAACAAAAGGAGTTATTTGTTCTGAAGCCTTTGTGCGGAATATTTGCCGCTTCTGACTTAAATCTTTTCAGGATTTTCAGTTCGGTAAGCTCCTCTCAAATGAAGTCAATTTAAATTTGTCCCCGCACTTTAACTGTGTTCTATTATAATGCATAGAAATCTCTGAGACCCACAGGTCCTGCATTTGCTCAGTTTAGAGTTAGAATATCAAACGTTTAAAGATGCAGGCTTGAGAGACCAAGATAACAATCCACAGCCCCATTCATAATTTAAGGAGTATTTCATATTTTGTGGAGAGAGAAGGGACCCAGGTTTGAATGGTGACAGACTGAGTGAATATTCTGCTGTCCAGTTCCATTGTGCTGGAGACTGAGTGGGAATTGCTTGCCTTAGAATGCGCAAACTGGAGAAAAAGCATCTGCAAGGCAGCCAATCACCATGGGCGTTGTAGGGTGGAGTACTGGGAGGCCAAGCGCAATCAGTGGAAGGAGATCGCAGAATCCAGAGAGTTCCACCCACCCAACTCATCAAAGACCACGGGCTGGATTCTCTGCTCTCCGATGCCGAAATCACGTTCGGCGAAGGGGCGGAGAAACCATTTTGACACCCATTTCGGGAACGGCGCGGTTTTTGAATTCTCCGACCTCTAGGAGTACGCCGCGCAGATTATTCTCAGCCTCAGGCCGTTGCCTGAGGCCCGCCCCGGGATGCTCCATCCCCGACCGGCCGAGTTCCCGGCAGTGCGGGTTATGTGTGCCTCCCTGCTAGCCCCCAGCAAATCGTTTTCATGCTGGCATGGGGGCACGAGCCCCAGTTGGACGGACCATCGGCCATTAGTGGGGAAGCTTGTATTCCATGAATCCCAGAGGCAGATCAATTAGAGTATCTTCGTGGGCCTAGTGAGGGTTATTACAGCTGTAAAGCACTTGGAGATGCGCTGAGGCTGGGAAAGATGCTATGCAAAAGCAATTATTTTCTCTGTCGTTCTGCAGATTTTCACCTGGACAAGGCAGCACCTCCGAGACACAGAAGAAAAAATATAAAATACATCAGGAGCCATTTAACTTTCAGTTTGATAGAGGTGAAAACCAGTCTCAAAGTAGGCTATAGGAACTGAACACCTTTTCATCCTTCCACCTCATCCTGAGATAGTCATTATTCTCTCGAAATGCAAACACTGACACATCCACAGCACAGACAGAGGTTGACACTTTGGTCTTCTGATCAAGCAATTTTACTCCGAGATGTGACTGACTTGCAGCATATATTGTTGGATTCCAGCTTTGCATTCTTCATAAGAACAGAAGAACATAAGAACTAGGAGCAGGAGTAGGCCATCTGGCCCCTCGAGCCTGCTCCGCCATTCAATGAGATCATGGCTGATCTTTTGTGGACTCAGCTCCACTTTCCTGCCCGAACACCAAAACCCTTAATCCCTTTATTCTTCAAAAAATTATCGATCTTTATCTTAAAAACATTTAATGAAGGAGCCTCTACTGCTTCACTGGGCAAGGAATTCCATAGATTCACAACCGTTTGGGTGAAGAAGTTCCTCCTAAACTCAGTCCTAAATCTACTTCCCCTTATATTGAGGATATGCCTCCTAGTTCTGCTTTCACCCGCCAGTGGAAACAACCTGCCCGCATCTATCTTATCTATTCCCTTCATAATTTTATATGTTTCTATAAAATCCCCCCTCAGCCTTCTAAATTCCAATGAGTACAGTCCCAGTCTACTCAACCTCTCCTCGTAATCTAACCCCTTCAGCTCTGGGATTAACCAAGTGAATCTCCTCTGCACAGCCTCCAGTGCCAGTACGTCCTTTCTCAAGTAAGGAGACCAAAACTGTACACAATACTCCAGGTGTGGCCTCACTAACACCTTATACAATTGCAGCAGAACCTCCCTAGTCTTAACCTCCATCCCTCTCGCAATGAAGGACAAAATTCCATTTGCCTTCTTAATCACCTGTTGCACCTGTAAACCAACTTTTTGCGACTCATGCACTAGCACACCCAGGCCTCTCTGCACAGCAGCATGTTTTAATATTTTATCATTTAAATAATAATCCCTTTTGCTGTTATTCCTACCAAAATGGATAACCTCACATTAGTCAACATTGTTTAAATGGAGGGTTTAAACTAGTATGGCAGGGGGGTGGGCAAGGGAGCAATAGATCAGAAGGTGAGAGCATTGATGGAGAACTAGGGAATAGGGACAGTGTGGCTCTGAGGCAGAGCAGACAGGGAGAAGTTGCTGAACACAGCGGGTCTGGTGGCCTGAAGTGCATATGTTTTAATGCAAGAAGTATTACGGGTAAGGCAGATGAACTTAGAGCTTGGATTAGTACTTGGAACTATGATGTTGTTGCCATTACAGAGACCTGGTTGAGGGAAGGGCAGTATTGGCAGCTAAACGTTCCAGGATTTAGATGTTTCAGGCGGGATAGAGGGGGATGTAAAAAGGGAGGCAGAGTTGCGCTACTGGTTCGGGAGAATATCACAGCTGTACTGCGAGAGGACACCTCAGAGGGCAGTGAGGCTATATGGGTAGAGATCAGGAATAAGAAGGGTGCAGTCACAATGTTGGGGTTATACTACAGGCCTCCCAACAGCCAGCGGGAGATAGAGGAGCAGATAGGTAGACAGATTTTGGAAAAGAGTAAAAACAACAGGGTTGTGGTGATGGGAGACTTCAACTTCCCCAATATTGACTGGGTCTCACTTAGTGCCAGGGGTTTAGACGGGGCGGAGTTTGTAAGGAGCATCCAGGAGAGCTTCTTAAAACAATATGTAGACAGTCCAACTAGGGAAGGGGCGGTACTGGACCTGGTATTGGGGAATGAGCCCGGCCCGGTGGTAGATGTTTCAGTAGGGGAGCATTTCGGTAACAGTGACCACAATTCAGTAAGTTTTAAAGTACTGGTGGACAAGGATAGGAGTGGTCCTAGGATGAATGTGCTAAATTGGGGGAAGGCTAATTGTAACAATATTAGGCGGGAACTGAAGAACATAGATTGGGGGCGGATGTTTGAGGGCAAATCAACATCTGACATGTGGGAGGCTTTCAAGTGGCAGTTGAAAGGAATACAGGACCGGCATGTTCCTGTGAGGAAGAAGGATAAATACGGCAATTTTCGGGAACCTTGGATGACGAGGGATATTGTAGGCCTCGTCAAAAAGAAAAAGGAGGCATTTGTCAGGGCTAAAAGGCTGGGAACAGACGAAGCCTGCGTGGAATATAAGGAAAGTAGGAAGGAACTTAAGCAAGGAGTCAGGAGGGCTAGAAGGGGTCACGAAAAGTCATTGGCAAATAGGGTTGAGGAAAATCCCAAGGCTTTTTACACGTACATAAAAAGCAAGAGGGTAGCCAGGGAAAGGATTGGCCCACTGAAGGATGGGCAAGGGAATCTATGTGTGGAGCCAGAGGAAATGGGCGAGGTACTAAATGAATACTTTGCATCGGTATTCACCAAAGAGAAGGAATTGGTAGATGTTGAGTCTGGAGAAGGAGGTGTAGATAGCCTGGGTCACATTGTGATCCAAAAAGACGAGGTGTTGGGTGTCTTAAAAAATATTAAGGTAGATAAGTCCCCAGGGCCTGATGGGATCTACCCCAGAATACTGAAGGAGGCTGGAGAGGAAATTGCTGAGGCCTTGACAGAAATCTTTGGATCCTCGCTGTCTTCAGGGGATGTCCCGGAGGACTGGAGAATAGCCAATGTTGTTCCTCTGTTTAAGAAGGGTAGCAAGGATAATCCCGGGAACTACAGGCCGGTGAGCCTTACTTCAGTGGTAGGGAAATTACTGGAGAGAATTCTTCGAGACAGGATCTACTCCCATTTGGAAGCAAATGGACGTATTAGTGAGAAGCAGCACGGTTTTGTGAAGGGGAGGTCGTGTCTCATTAACTTGATAGAGTTTTTTGAGGAGGTCACTAAGATGATTGATGCAGGCAGGGCAGTGGATGTTGTCTATATGGACTTCAGTAAGGCCTTTGACAAGATCCCTCATGGTAGACTAGTACAAAAGGTGAAGTCACACGGGATCAGGGGTGAGCTGGCAAGATGGATACAGAACTGGCTAGGCCATAGAAGGCAGAGAGTAGCAATGGAAGGATGGTTTTCTCATTGGAGGGCTGTGACCAGTGGTGTTCCACAGGGATCAGTGCTGGGACCTTTGCTCTTTGTAGTATATATAAATGATTTGGAGGAAAATGTAACTGGTCTGATTAGCAAGTTTGCAGACGACACAAAGGTTGGTGGAATTGCGGATAGCGATGAGGACTGTCGGAGGATACAGCAGGATTTAGATTGTCTGGAGACTTGGGCGGAGAGATGGCAGATGGAGTTTAATCTGGACAAATGTGAGGTAATGCATTTTGGAAGGACTAACGCAGGTAGGGAATATACAGTGAATGGTAGAACCCTCAAGAGTATTGAAAGTCAAAGAGATCTAGGAGTACAGGTCCACAGGTCATTGAAAGGGGCAACACAGGTGGAGAAGGTAGTCAAGAAGGCATTCGGCATGCTTGCCTTCATTGGCCGGGGCATTGAGTATAAGAATTGGCAAGTCATGTTGCAGCTATATAGAACCTTAGTTAGGCCACACTTGGAGTATAGTGTTCAATTCTGGTCGCCACACTACTAGAAGGATGTGGAGGCTTTAGAGAGGGTGCAGAAGAGATTTACCAGAATGTTGCCTGGTATGGAGGGCATTAGCTATGAGGAGCGGTTGAATAAACTCGGTTTGTTCTCACTGGAACGAGGAGGTTGAAGGGAGACCTGATAGAGGTATACAAAATTATGAGGGGCATAGACAGAGTGGATAGTCAGAGGCTTTTCCCCAGGGTAGAGGGGTCAATTACTAGGGGGCATAGGTTTAAGGTGAGAGGGGCAAGGTTTAGAGTAGATGTACGAGGCAAGTTTTTTATGCAGAGGGTAGTGGGTGCCTGGAACTCGCTACCGGAGGAGGTGGTGGAAGCAGGGACGATAGTGACATTTAAGGGGCATCTTGACAAATACATGAATAGGATGGGAATGGAAGGATACGGACCCAGGAAGTGTAGAAGATTGTAGTGTAGTCGGGCAGCATGGTCGGCGCGGGCTTGGAGGGCCGAAGGGCCTGTTCCTGTGCTGTACATTTCTTTGTTCTTTGTTCTTTGTATTCCATCTGCCAGACCCTAGCCCATTCACTTAGCCTATCCAAATCCCTCTGCAGACTTCCAGTATCCTCTGCACTTTTTGCTTTACCACTTATCTTAGTGTCGTCTGCAAACTTGGACACATTGCCCTTGGTCCCCAACTCCAAATCATCTATGTAAATTGTGAACAGTTGTGGGCCCAACACTGATCCCTGAGGGACACCACTAGCTACTGATTGCCAACCAGAGAAACACCCATTAATCCCCACTCTTTGCTTTCTATTAATTAACCAATCCTCTATCCATGCTACTACTTTCCCCTTAATGCCATGCATCTTTATCTTATGCAACAACCTTTTGTGTGGCACCTTGTCAAAGGCTTTCTGGAAATCCAGATATACCACATCCATTGGCTCCCCGTTATCTACCGCACTATTAATGTCCTCAAAAAATTCCACTAAATTAGTTAGGCACCACCTGCCCTTTATGAACCCATGCTGCGTCTGCCCAATGGGACAATTTCCATCCAGATGCCTCGCTATTTCTTCCTTGATGATAGATTCCAGCATCTTCCCTACTACCGAAGTTAAGCTCACTGGCCTATAATTAACCGATTTCTGCCTACCTCCTTTTTTAAACAGTGGTGTCACATTTGCTAATTTCCAATCCGCCAGGACCACCCCAGAGTCTAGTGAATTTTGGTAAATTATCACTAGTGCATTTGCAATTTCCCAAGCCATCTCTTTTAGCACTCTGGGATGCATTCCATCACGTCCAGGAGACTTGTCTACCTTTAGCCCTATTAGCTTGCCCATCACTACCTCCTTGGTGATAACAATCCTCTCAAGGTCCTCACCTGTCATAGCCTCATTTCCATCAGTCACTGGCATGTTATTTGTGTCTTCCACTGTGAAGACCGACCCAAAAACCCTGTTCAGTTCCTCAGCCATTTCCTCATCTCCCATTATTAAATCTCCCTCCTCATCCTCTAAAGGACCAATATTTACCTTAGCCACTCTTTTTTGTTTTATGTATTTGTAGAAACTTTTACTATCTATTTTTATATTCTGAGCAAGTTTACTCTCATAACCTATCTTACTCTTCTTTATAGCTTTTTTAGTAGCTTTCTGTTGCCCCCTAAAGATTTCCCAGTCCTCTAGTCTCCCACTGATCTTTGCTACTTTGTATGTTTT
This sequence comes from Scyliorhinus torazame, assembly GCF_047496885.1. NCBI lineage: Eukaryota > Metazoa > Chordata > Chondrichthyes > Carcharhiniformes > Scyliorhinidae > Scyliorhinus > Scyliorhinus torazame. Next base: position 19,965,346 of record NC_092718.1, on the reverse strand, counting down.
TTCCTTCAATTTGATACTCTCCCTTATTTCCTTTGATATCCACGGTCAATTTTCCCTCTTTTTACCGTCCTTCCTTTTTGTTTGTATAAACCTTTGCTGAGCACTGTGAAAAATCACTTGGAAGGTTCTCCACTGTTCCTCAACTGTTTCACAATAAAGTCTTTGCTCCCAGTCTACTTTAGCTAGTTCTTCTCTCATCCCATTGTAATCTCCTTTATTTAAGCACAAAACACTAGTGCTTGATTTTACCTTCTCACCCTCCATCTGTATTTTAAATTCCACCATATTGTGATTGCTCCTTCCGAGAGGATCCCTAACTATGAGATCCTGAATCAATCCTGTCTCATTACACAGGACCAGATCTAGGACCGCTTGTTCCCTCGTAAGTTCCATTACATACTGTTCTAGGAAACTATCGCGGATACATTCTATAAACTCCTCCTCAAGGCTGCCTTGACTGACCTGGTTAAACCAATCAACATGTAGATTAAAATCCCCCATGATAACTGCTGTACCATTTCTACATGCATCTGTTATTTCTTTGTTTATTGCCTGCCCCACCATAATGTTACTATTTGGTGGCCTATAGATTACTCCTAACAGTGACTTTTTCGCCTTACTATTCCTGATTTCCACCCAAATGGATTCAACCTTATCCTCCATAGCACCAATGTCATCCCTTACTGTTGCCCGGATGTCGTCCTTAAATAACAGAGCTACACCACCTCCCTTACCATCCACTCTGTCCTTCCGAAAAGTTTGATACCCTCGGATATTTAACTCCCAGTCATGACCATCCTTTAACCATGTTTCAGTAATGGCCACTAAATCATAGTCATTCACGATGATTTGCGCCATCAACATGCCAATTGGATTCAAAATTGGCTGGACGACAGAAGGCAGAGGGTGGTTGTAGAGGGTTGTTTTTCAAACTGGAGGCCTGTGACCAGTGGTGTGCCTCAGGGATCGGTGCTGGGTCCATTGTTATTTGTGATTTATATTAATGATTTGGATGAGAATTTAGGAGGCATGGTTAGTAAGTTTGCAGATGACACCAAGATTGGTGGCATAGTGGATAGTGAAGAAGGTTATCTAGGATTGCAACGGGATCTTGATCAATTAGGCCAGTGGGCCGACGAATGGCAGATGGAGTTTAATTTAGATAAATGTGAGGTGATGCATTTTGGCAGATCGAATCAGGCCAGGACCTACTCAGTTAATGGTATGGCGTTGGGGAGAGTTATAGAACAAAGAGATCTAGGAGTACAGGTTCATAGCTCCTTGAAGGTGGAGTCGCAGGTGGACAGGGTGGTGAAGAAGGCATTCGGCATGCTTGGTTTCATTGGTCAGAACATTGAATATAGGAGTTGGGACGTCTTGTTGAAGTTGTACAAGACATTGGTACGGCCACACTTGGAATACTGTGTGCAGTTCTGGTCACCCTATTATAGAAAGGATATTATTAAACTAGAAAGAGTGCAGAAAAGATTTACTAGGATGTTGCCGGGACTTGATGGTTTGAGTTATAAGGAGAGGCTGGATAGACTGGGACTTTTTTCCCTGGAGCGTAGGAGGCTTAGGGGTGATCTTATAGAGGTCTATAAAATAATGAGGGGCATAGATAAGGTAGATAGTCAACATCTTTTCCCAAAGGTAGGGGAGTCTAAAACTAGAGGGCATAGGTTTAAGGTGAGAGGGGAGAGATTCAGAAGGGCCCAGAGGGGCAATTTCTTCACTCAGAGGGTAGTGAGTGTCTGGAATGGGCTGCCAGAGGTAGTAGTAGAAGCGGGTACAATTGTGTCTTTCAAAAAGCATTTAGATGGTTACATGGGTAAGATGGGTATAGAGGGTTATGGGCCAAGTGCGGGCAACTGGGACTAGCTTAATGGTAAAAAACTGGGCGGCATGGACTGGTTGGGCCGAAGGGCCTGTTTCCATGCTGTAAACTTCTATGATTCTATGAACTCATTTACCTTATTCCGAATACTACGAGCATTCAGGTAAAGTACACTTATGTTGGCTTTTTTACCTCTGTTCTGAATCTTAACACCTCGATCAGTAACCTCTCCTAAGTTATATTTCCTCTTAACCTTTCTCCTAATTTTCCTTGTCGTTGAACCCATATCTTCAGGTAACAACCTGCCACGTCGCTTACCATTAATGTTTTCACTTCCCGTTTTATTTCTTTTAGTATTCCTGGTCCTATTCACTGAGCTCCCCTCAGTCACTGTACCTTGTACTGTCGCCCTTTTGGATTTTTGACTATGGCTTCTCTGCCTTACACTTTCCCCCTTACTGCCTTTTATTTCTGTCCATGTTTTACTACCTTCCAACTTCCTGCATTGGTTCCCATCCCCCTGCCACATTAGTTTAAACTCTCCCCAACAGCTCTAGCAAACACCCCCCCAGGACATCGGTTCCAGTCCTGCCCAGGTGCAGACCGTCCAGTTTGTACTGGTCCCACCTCCCCCAGAACCGGTTCCAATGTCCCAGGAATTTGAATCCCTCCCTCTTGCACCATCTCTCGAGCCACGCATTCATCCTCTCTATCCTGACATTCCTACTCTGACTAGCTCGTGGCACTGGTAGCAATCCTGAGATTACTACCTTTGAGGTCCTACTTTTTTAGTTTAACTCCTAGCTCCCTAAATTCAGCTTGGAGGACCTCGTCCCGATTTTTACCTATATCGTTGGTGCCTATGTGCACCACAACAGCTGGCTGTTCACCCCCCCCCCCAGAATGTCCTGCAGCCGCTCCGAGACATCCTTGACCCTTGCACCAGGGAGGCAACATACCATCCTGGAGTCTCGATTGCGTCCGCAGAACCGCCTGTCTATTCCCCTTACAATTCATGATTTGTATACACCAGAATGAGGTGAGCTAACAAGAGGGATGTACCCCAAAGCCTGCAGATGGACCCAACTCATTTTGAGTTACATTTTTTTCAACGCTGGGAATCAATTTTTCGATGTCCCTCTTGAGCCTTTTGCGTTGCTTCAAATCTATCAACCACCATTTTCACCATATCCCTTGGTCCCCTGAGAGACCAAAGAACTGTTCACCTCAGCCTCAAATATGCTCAACGAAGAGACATCCATAACCTTCTGGGATAAAGGATTGCAAAGATTCCAAATCCAGTGAAAAGGTTTCTCCTCATTTCATTCCTAAATGATCGGCACCTTTATCCTGAGGCTGTGCCCACTTGATCTGGTCTCCTCAGCAGCAGATTCAACCTCTCGGTGTCTACCCTGCCAAGCCCCTTCAGAATCTTGGATGTTTTTATGAGATCACCGCTCACACATTTACACCCCAGAGAACATTGCGATGACTGGGAAACGTTATGAAAAATGAAATGAAAATTGCTTATTGTCACAAGTAGGCTTCAAATGAAGTTACTGTGAAAAGCCCCTAGTCGCCACATTCCGGCGCCTGTTCGGGGAGGCTGGAACGGGAATTGAACCGTGCTGCTGGCCTGCCTTGGTCTGCTTTCAAAGCCAGCGATTTAGCCCTGTGCTAAACAAGCCCCTGGTTAGGAAATTGGATCGAAGATGTAGTGGGCAAATTAGGGGTTAACAGTCTGAGGGTTAAACGGATAGCACTGAGTCACAGGTATATACCCACATCTGGCCTGAGTTACATTGTCCCTTACAGACTTAAACTCATTAATGGAAATAAACAGGATACCCCTGTTCAGCCAGGGGGATTCACTCAAGATCCATTGTCCTCCAGGTCACTCTTATCTGACCAGCTTTTCGCCCATTATGGAGTCCGATGACCTCTTTTGTCCATAAATTGGAGGTTAGTTGCATATTCATAGCATGGCCCTGTTCTTTTGTGTTAACGGGAGTGGATAATCAAAAGTCCAGAAACCAATGATCAATTCAAGTCTAAACTGAACCATCTTTGAGAGCAGCAGTTCACCTGAGGAAGGAGCAGCGCTCCGAAAGCTAGTGACATCGAAACAAACCTGTTGGGCTTTAACCTGGTGTTGTAAGACTTCGTACTGTGCTCACCCCAGTCCAACGCCGGCATCTCCACATCATCTTTGAGAGACTAGGGGGAGCCCAGAGAGATAAAAGAATCCTGTTCGAACAGGAGAGGGACTGAAGGAAACTGGAGAATGATCGGGAGAGGCTATGAAAAGACTCCCACGGAGAAAGGCTTTCAGATAAGGTCTGAAAGAGCCTCACTGCCAGCGGGAATATGTTCCGTAATGTAAGTATCATTTTTGCCTGCCCATGTAAGTAGAGTTGAGAGCTGTATATTCATTTTGCGTGCTGCTTAATGGGAAATTGTGTGTCAGGGTTGAGGGATACATGTTAGCTGTTCTTGTTAGGTTCAAAGTATAAAAGATTAAATATTGTTTTTCTTTCGGTATAATAATATTTTGTTTGTAAAAATAACCAAGCCCTATTTCTCATGCAGTCAGTCCCCGGAGCGAATCTGACTTTCCACACAGTCTTTAAAAAAGCTGCCGTTCTGGTCCAGTATCTTGAATCAGGGGCGTAATTCTCCGGAAACGGCGCGATGTCCGCCGACTGGCGCCCAAAACGGCGCAAATCAGTCGGGCATTGCGCCGCCCCAAAGGTGCGGAATGCTCTGCATCTTTGGGGGCCGAGCCCCAACCTTAAGGGGCTAGGTCGGCACCGGACAAATTTCTGCCCCGCCAGTTGGCGGGAAAGGCCTTTGGTGCCCCGCCAGCTGCCGTGAAAATGACATCTCCGGGCGGCGCATGCGTGGGAGCATTAGCGGCCTCTGACGGCATTCCCACGCATGCGCATTGGAGGGAGTCTCTTCTGCCTCCGCCATGTTGGAGACTGTGGCGGAGGCGGAAGGGAAAGAGTGCCCCCACGGCACAGGCCCGCCCGCGGATCGGTGGGCCCCGATCGCGGGCCAGGCCCCGTGGGGGCACCCCCCCGGGGCCAGATCGCCCCGCGCCCCCCTCAGGACCCCGGAGACTGCCCGCGCCGCCATGTCCCGCCGGTAAGGTAGGTGGTTTAATCTACGCCGGCAGGACAGGCATAATAGCGGCGAGACTTCGGCCCATCCGGGCCGGTGAATCGCGCGCGGGGGCCCGCCTACCGGCGCGGCGCGATTCCCGCCCCCGCCGAATATCCGGTGCCGGAGACTTCGGCAACCGGTGGGGGCGGGATTCACGCCAGCCCCCGGCGATTCTCCGACCCGGCGGGGGGTCGGAGAATCTCGCCCCTGGTCTGGTGTCTGTAACAACATAAAGCTCATTTAAACACAAGGAGTAATTAAGAACAGCAAAAATGCATTTACGGGGAGGTTAGATAAACACATTAGGCGTGAAAGGAACAGGATATGTTGATAGAATAAAATGGAGAGGAGTAAGAAGAGGCTCATGTGGAGCACAATTGCTAGCAAGGACCAGATATTAAATCGATTGGCCTATTTCGGTACGGTTCATTCTATTTAATATCGGTGTAAGTATTCATCATTGTCTATTTATACAACAGAATTTTGCTGAAAGCCATTTTCTTCGCTGGATAATGTTAAACTAATAAAATCTAGTAAATTATATTTACTGTTCGCTGACAGGAGGCGCCTCACAATTACAGCATTGAAAGACTTTATGGTACCTGGATAAATATATATTACAAACGCAATTCCAAGAGAATATCCATCTAGATTCTCAATTTTGTTTCGCTATGAAAACACTTAGACATGGTGGTGGTGGGGGTGGGGGGGGTGGGGGGGGGGTGGAATTCTCCGATGTCCGTCACCGGCAGCACAGTTCCTGATGCAGCGGAGAATCTCGTGCCATGTAAAAATTGCCGTCCATTGAAATGCTCTGCCCCCCAGCTGGGGACGGCATCGAGGGTCGTGCCCCGTGCCAGGGCAAGGATGCAAATGGGTCACTTGAACCAATTTCTGCCAATTAACGGCCTGGGCACTGGATTCTCAATGCCTCCGTGATGCCCCAGCCCACTGGGCCGTGAATCGTCCGGGCGTGGATTGGTGCAGGTATTTGCCAGCGTGGCCTCGCTGTGGGCAAAGGGGACACATATTTAACGTATGTGCCCCCAAAGGCCATCGGAGGGCCTCATCCCCCCCCCACAATGCAAATCCTGCCCACCCCACCATCAGAACCCCCCACCAGACACCCCCATCAGAGCCCCCCTCCCCAACCAGTGACACCCGGCAGACACCAAATCAGACCCAATCAGAGACCAAAACCGGAGACCACCATCAGACCCCTCCCCCACCAGAGATCCCTATCAGGCCCCCCTCCAACCAGAGACACCCATCAGAACCCTCCATCAAACCCCCCACCAGAAAACCCCCCCACCAGAGACTCAAATTTGGGTAAGGGCTAGGTCAAGAGAGGTTCAGAGGCTGGTTTAAAGGGATATTTCAGAGTACAGAAACAAATGAACTAGGAGCAGAAGCAGGCCACTCGGCCCCTTGAGCCTGCCCCACCATTCAATAAGATCAAGGCTGATCTGATCGTAACCTCAACCCCACGTTCCCACCTACCCCTGATAACCTTTCACCTCCTTGTTAATCAACAATCTATCTGGCTCTGCTTTAAAAATGTTTCAAGGACCTGCCTCCACTGCCTTTTGAGGAAGAGAGTTCCAGGGACTCACCACCCTCAGAGAAAAAGATTCTCCTCAATGTCAAAGAAAAATTCCAGGGGAGTGCCCATTATCCATGGTTAACTAAACAAGTTAAAGACTGTATCAAGCTTAAAGAAAAAGCATACCATTGTACAAAAACAAGTGGCAGATCAGACGATTGGACAGAATATAAAGAACATCAAAGAATGACGAAAAGGTTAACAAGGAGGAACATTCTGAGTACGAAAGGAACGTAGCCTATAAAAGAAAGACCGATAGTAAGCGTTTCTATAGATATTGAAATAAGAAAAGAGTTAGCAAAGTGAGCTTTGGTCCTGGAGAAAATGCATCTGGGGAATTTATAATGGAATGTAGGGCTATGGCAGATGAATTAAACAGCAATTTAGTATCACTATAGATATATTTATGATTTTTAAAATGGGTTAAAGGGACATGGGAACAGGTGGGGAGGTGATTTGAGACCAGGAAGAGATCAGGCATGATCTGATTGAATGGCGGAGCAGGGTCGAAGGGCTGAATTGCCGACTTCTGCTCCTAATTCCTATGTTTCTATGTAGAGGACACAAGTAGCATCCCAGACGTAGCTGTAAATCAGGAAATGGAAGGGAGGGAGGAACTCATGTAATTACAATCACCAGGTAAGTGGTATTCAGCAAATTGTGGGGCTGCAGACTGACAAATCCTCAGGTGCAGGTGGACTTCACCCAAAGGTCTTCAGAGAAGCGGCTAATGAGATAGTTGATGCATTGGTTTTAACTTTCCAAAATTTCCTATTTCAGGGAAAGTTCCATTGAATTGAAAAATAGGGCTTGATTCTTCCGCCATGCCCACCGCAAGGAGGTCACAGGTGAGTCGCGGACAATTGAGAAGTCCATTGACCTCGGATGGGATTCTCCGATCGCCGGGCATCCGTGGCCGGATAATCCCGCCCCGAGCAAATGTAACGCCGGTTTCATGATTTTTAAAAGCGCAAGTGAACTCAAACCATCGGAGGTGGAGAATCACGGACCCGGAGAATATTGGGTTGGGCCCGCTAATGAAATGAAAATGAAAATCGCTTACTGTCACAAGTAGGCTTCAAATGAAGTTACTGTGAAAAGCCCCTAGTCGCCACATTCTGCCGCCTGTTCGGGGAGGCTGGTACGGGAATTGAACCGTGCTGTTGGCCTGCCTTGGTCTGCTTTCAAAGCCAGCGATTTAGCCCTGTGCTAAACAGCCCCTGCTGTTTTTACATTCAAACTGTGTTTACTGTACGGAGCATCGCGATCTGGCGTCAAATCGGTGCCTGCCGCGATTTTGCCGTCGGAACCTATTCTCCACCCAATTGCCTTTTACGATTTTAGCCATAGGAGAATCCCGCCCTGAATATTTTTAAGGCAGAGCTGGAAGGATTCTTGATTCTAGCAGGGGGGTAAAAGGTTATTGGGGGTGCAATGATATGTATATAGTCAAGTTAGTGAAGGGTAATTTATTACAACTCTATGTAATTCAAACACTAGAGGGCACCACCGCTTCTCTGTATATAAATCAGACCTCAGGGAATGATGGGTAGTTTAGTGAAGGAGAAACCAAGAGAACAGCACTAGAAGGAGATTAGGTTAGATAGTTACCACGTGGTTAGATTACAATATTATTAGTAACTATTTACATTATTGATTATTGCTAGACAGATTCAATATTACTTTATTATTAACTATAGCTCAGTAGCGTGAGCAAACTTCATTTAATTAATCATTATACAATAAATTAGTTTTGTTTCAATTTAATGATTGGTGGATTCTTTGTCATCAACACAACAGCTCATTTTGGAAGAAAGGACAAAGAACAATGGGCGCATTTCTCCGTTCCCGTGACTAAGTGCCCACGCCATCGTGAACGCCGTCGAGTTACACGACGGCGCGAAACGGCCCTGATCGTGATTGATTCAGGGCCCGAAAATGGGCTAGGAGCGGGGCCGCGAGGAACTCGGGGGGCTTGGCGCGAAAGCAGCATCGTAAGCGCGCAACGCCCAAACGACGCGGCGCTGCGCCATAAATGGCGCGATCCGCGCACGGAAGGACCCAAATTCTACAAGTTTGCTGATGACACGACAGTAGTGGGCTGGATCTCGAATAACAATGAGTTATAATACAGGAGTGAGATAGAGAACCTAGTGGAGTGGTGCAGCGACAACAATCTCTCCCTCAATGCCAGCAAAACTAAAGAGCTGGTCATTGACTTCAGGAAGCAAAGTATTGTACACACCCCTGTCAGCATCAATGGGGCCGAGGTGGAGATGGTTAGCAGTTTCAAATTCTGAGGGGTACCCATCACTTTAAATCTGTCCTGGTCCACCCACGTCGACGCTACCACCAAGAAAGCACAACAGCCCCTGTACTTCCTCAGAAAACTAAGGAAATTCGGCATGTCCACATTAACTCTGACCAAGTTTTACAGATGCACCATTGAAAGCATCTTGTCTGGCTGCATCGCAGCCTGGTATGGCAACTGCTCGGCCCAGCACCGCAAGAAAATTCAGAGAGTCGTGAACACTGCCCAGTCCATCACACGAACCTGCCTCCCATCCATCTACACCTCCCGCTATCTGGGGAAAGCGGGCAGCATAATCAAAGACCCCTCCCACCTGGCTTACTCACTCTTCCAACTTCTTCCATCGGCCAGGACATACAGAAGTCTGAGAACACGCACGAACAGACTCAAAAACAGCTTCTTCCCTGCTGTTACCAGAGTCCTAAACGACCCTCTCATGGACTGACCTCATTAACACTACACCCTGTATGCTTCACCCGATGCTGGTGCTTATGTAGTTACATTGTATATGTTGTGTTGCCCTATTATGTATTTTCTTTTATTCCCTTTTCTTCTCATGTACTTAATGATCTGTTGAGCTGCTCGCAGAAAAATACTTTTCACTGCACCTCGGTACACGTGACAATAAACCAATCCGATCCAATCCAATAACAGGGAGTAGGCAGGAATGTGGAGTTACAATCAGAGCATCCATGATCTTGTTCAATGGTGGAGTAGGTTAGAGAGGCCAAGTGGGCCTGCTCCAGCACCTAATTAAAATGTTTGTTTGTTTGCGTTATACCGGACTACAAATCCAGCAACCCAGGCTAATGCTCAAGGAGCATGGGATCAAATCCCACCACGGCAGCTGGTGGAATTTAAAGTCAATTAATGAAAGCTGGAATTGGAAGTTAGTCTTCATGTTGATGGCCATGATCGCTATCATTCACTGTTGTTTTCACAGAAAATCTGACTCAATCCCTGTTATTGCCATCGGCCTACATGTGGCTCCAGACGCACAGTGGCATGGTTGACTCTGAAAAGGCCCAGCCAGTCAGTTAGTGATGGGCAGCGAGTGTGAACTTAGCCAGCAACGCCCGCGTTTCATGAAAGAATAAAAATAAGCACAATTGTACCAGCTTCTCTCAGTTGTTATCAGACTGACCTCTAAAATTAAAAGGTTGTGGGTTCAAGCCCCATTTCAACATGGTTCTCAAGTCTCAACAGTCCAGCACCTGAAGTAAGGCAACATAGGCAAATTCCAGCTGATATTTCTTTTCAACCACTCGGTTCTATAAGAATATTGTAGCTGTTTGATAAGGGGTTGTTTGCGGGTCTGTTGCCTCATTCGCAGATGTAACCTGAATTAAAACACCGAGATCTGTTACTATCAGCAAGGTAAAAAACGCAAATTGGAGGGAACTGAGATTTGGAGTCTGTGGTACTACCTCTATGCAGCTCGTAAAGTTAAACATTTGATCACCATTGATCTCAGATGTTATCCAATTACCGAGCAAGTGCTGCATTGTCAGAGGTCCTTTAGACAAGGTGTTGAACTGAGAACTTGCAAGATATGGAAGGATCTCATGGCATTGCGCAAAGGTTTCCAGCATTCTCAGCCAAAACATTCCAATCATAGCTGAAAACACCTGGGACGGAATATTACCACCCCTCCCACCGGCGGAATGGCTGGCCGCATTTTCAAGCCCCTTCCCCATCGCGTAGCCGCAATAAATTACCGCCCATTGAATTGGTCACATTCCAATGCAGGGTATTTTGATGTGTGCAGTAGGGCTGCCATGTCTGCCTGTGTGGGAATAAAACTGCGGGGCGGGATTCTCCCCGCAACACCGGAAATCGCCCCGATGCCGGCACGTGATTCTCCGCGGAGCGGAGAATTGGCGACATCGCGTTTGGCGCGGCGCCGATCGCAGGCCGCTCTACACAGCCGGGCCGCGATTCTCCGGCCCGGATGGGCCGAGCGGCCGCTCTAAGAAGGCAGAGTCCCACTGCCGCCGTCCACACCTGGGGCGTAATTCTCCGGAAACGGGCCGATGTCCGCCGACTGGCACCCAAAACGGCGCAAATCAGCCGGGCATCGCGCCGCCCCAAAGTCCGCATCTTTGGGGGCCGAGCCCCAACCTTAAGGGGCTAGGTTGGCGCCGGACGAATTTCTGCCCCGCCAGCTGGCGGAAAAGGCCTTTGGTGCCCCGCCAGCTGGCGCGGAAATGACATCTCCGGGCGGCGCATGCGCGGGAGCGTTAGCTGCCACTGACGGCATTCCCGCGCATGCGCATTGGAGGGAGTCTCTTCTGCCTCCGCCATGGTGGAGACCGTGGCGGAGGCGGAAGGGAAAGAGTGCCCCCACGTCACAGGTCCGCCCACGGATCGGTGGGCCCCGATCGCGGGCCAGGCCACCGTGGGGGCACCCCCCGGGGCCAGATCGCCTTGCGCCCCCCCCCAGGACCCCAGAGCCCGCCCGCGCCGCCTTGTCCCGCCGATAAGGTAGGTGGTTTAATCTACGCCGGTGGGACAGGCATTTTAGCGGCGGGACTTCGGCTCATTCGGGCCGGAGAATCGCAGGGGCGGGCCCGCCAACCGGCACGGCGCGATTCCCGCCCCCGCCGAATATCCGGTGCCGGAGAATTCGGCAACCGGCGGGGGCGGGATTCACGCCAGCCCCCGGTGATTCTCCGACCCGGCGGGGAGTCGGAGAATCTCGCCCCATGTCACAGCCGGCGGGAACTCTGTGCGCAGGGTCAGGAGGCTGCCTGTGGGCGGGGGAGGGGGGCTCTGACCCGGGGGGGGGGCCTCCGATGGGGCCTGGCCTGCCTATTCTCTTATGCACCGGCCCCTGAACTCCCGCGCCATGTTGCGTCGGGGCCGACGGGTTGAAGGAGGCCACCGCGCATGCGCGGGTTGGCGCCAGCGCCACTGCGCATGTCCTCGTTGACGCCGGCGCCACTGCGCTTGCGCGGATCCCGCGGCGCACAGTCCGCGCCGGGATGGGAGGCTGGAGCGGCGTGAACCGCTCCAGCACTGTACTGGCCTGCTGTAGGGGCCAGAATCGGTACTCCCAGTGGCCCGTTCACGCCGTCGTGAAACGCGACGGCGTTTCCGACGGCGTGGACACTCTGCCGCCGAATGGGAGAATCCTGCCCGCGATCTTCCCTTTCAGCAAAAGTGTAAGTGAGGGACATGGCACGTACCACAGGGAGGAGGAAATTGGCACCTGTAGTGTTTAATTGCCCACCAGATCAGGTGATGCACACGCCATTTAATTGGGCCCATTTTCTGTATCCCCGTGGTACAGCTTCATCATTGTCCACATCATGTTGAGAGGCTCAAACTGACACCAATTCAATGACTTTGGCGTAAAAATATCATTCTCAGAAATGTCAAACCACAACTGATGTGTCGTAGGCTGGACCAAGTAGAAGTGATATTATTGACATTACCTACTAAAAACGGCAACAACTATTAATTATCTCTACCCATGCGTAAATTTCATCAAAAATTGATGGAATTCAAGCTTCAATAGATAGGTACATTGGACAATTTATTTTTTCCGAGCTGGTGTTTTGACATGTTAATAAATGAATTATGTCCCCCTCACGGAATTTCAAAATGAAAAGGTTGGTCAAAGAAAAAGATTAACTGTATTTTTTTTGGTCAAACTTTGTTCGCCCTGACACCTGCTCCCGCAGTGGAAACAGACAATTAGAATGGAAATTGTGCACTTGACTGGGGAGATTCTCTGATATGAGCCTTGTGCTTGTCACAAATGGCTGACCCCAGACTCAACCAGCCACTCGAGGTTTTCGATCTCAGTCACGTAAGTAGAGGTTAGTGCATGATCACGGCACCTGAGTAGCGTGCTTAAATTGAAATGAAATCAAAATCGTTTATTGTCACAAGTAGGCTTCAAATGAAGTTACTGTGAAACGCCCCTAGTTGCCACATTCCGGCACCTGCTCGGGGAGGCTGGTACGGGAATTGAACCCGCGCTGCTGGCCTGCCTTGGTCTGCTTTCAAAGCCAGCAATTTAGCCCAGTGTGCTAAACCAGCCCCATTTACCTTAGGTGTGCGCAAGGGGGAGTCCACATTTCTTTCGGAAAATAGCAAACACTAAAATTGGGCTCAAATTCCCAGAGTGCCTGCCAATGCACAGACCTCTGCGACAGCAACATTAAAGTCAACTATTTACTCCTCAATGGCAGCTTGACTCAATTGGTTGCATTCTCCCCTGAGACAGAAAGTTGTAGGTTCAAGTACCCAGAACAGACTTGAGAGCAAAATCCAAGCTGATATTTCAGTACAGAGGGAGCGAAGAAATTTCGAAGATGATTGTCTTGGGTGACACATTAAATCAATGAGCTTTGTTAGGTCACAGAATCACAGAACTGTTTTAACGCTGAGGGAGGCCATTTGGATCTTCCTGTCTGCATCGGCTCTGCGTTTGAGCAGCTCACCTAGTTCCATTTCACTGTGGGGATTTCTCCCCATCCACTCTGTCCAGACGCCTCATGATCTTTTAAAATAAATTTAGAGATCCCAATTCCTTTTTTTTTTCCAATTAAGGGGCAATTTAGCGTGGCCAATCCACCTATCCTGCACATCTTTGGGTTGAGGGGGGCGAAACCCACGCAAACACGGGCAGAATGTGCAAACTCCACACGGACAGTGACCCAGAGCCGGGGTCGAAGCTGCGACCTCGGTGCCATGAGACAGCAGTGCTAACCACTGTTCCACCATGCCGTCCCCGGCCGCCTCATAATCCTGCGTATCTCCTCTCCGCTTTTTCTTCTCCGAGGAAAACAGTCCTAACTTCTCCAATCTATCTTCATGACTGAAATTTTTCATCCCTGGAACCATTTTTGTGAATCTTTTCTTCACTCTCTTTAATGTCTTGCTAATGTGTGCTTGTGGGTGTTGGTTAGCTCAGTTGGCTGGACATCATGGGTTCAATTCCCGTACCAGCTGAGGTTATTCATGGCGGCCCGGCTTTCTCTACCTCGTCGCTCACCTGAGGGGTGGTGACCCGCAGGTTAAACCACCACCAGTCAGCTCAGTCTCAAAAAGGGAGAGCAGTCTATGGTCTTCGGGGACTAGGGCGACTTTCATTTAATTTCAAAGTGCGTCACCCAGAACTGGTAGCGCACAAAGACTCCATGAGACGAATAGAGTGAAGTCGATGAGGCTTTATTAAGCGTGTCTGTTCCCCCGCAGCTCGATAGTAAACTGGCCTGCGGGGGAAGACTCCGTCTTCTTATACTCCGCCTTCAGGGCGGAGCTTGAGGTCAACGGCCAACCAGGACCCGGGATCTGTCAGCCAATGACATTAGGGCTTCCAGTCCCACATGACCCCCAATACATACTACCACAAGGCCGAATTAGTGACTCCTACAAATTCAACGTAACCTCCTTGCACTTGTACTCTCTCCCCCTATTAATAAAGCCAAAGATACTGATCGCTTTATTAACTCGGCTCTCAACCTTCCACCTGTAAGATTTGGAAATTCTGGGCATGATTTACCCGAATGGGAACAGAGTCCCGTAGCACGCAAGATTAGTTGGGTGTTTCCCGGCGCTCGGAGAACCAAGAAACACCGCGCTATCGAACGGCTATTCGCGTAGATTGGGGACCCCAGCGGGACACGTATTGATTAAAAAATGTTTTTTCCCAATTCAGGGGCAATTTAGCGTGGCCAATCCACCTACCCTGCACATCTTTGGATTGTGGGGGTCAGACCCACACAGCACGGTAGCATTGTGGATAGCACAATTGCTTCACAGCTCCAGGGTCCCAGGTTTGATTCCGGCTTGGGTCACTGTCTGTGCGGAGTCTGCACATCCTCCCCGTGTGTGGGTGGCTTTCCTCCGGGTGGTCCGGTTTCCTCCCACAGTCCAAAGATGTGCAGGTTAGGTGGATTGGCTGTGCTAAATTGCCCTTAGTGTCCTCAGTGCAGGATGAGATCAGGACAATGTTTTTTAATGGCCTCCCGATCTCTCGACCCCCCAAGCCCCAAATCACCTATAAGCGGGTACTCAGGTCCCCCCCATACTCCACCATACCCCCGCAAGGCACCCACAGGCCCGCTCCCGGGAGAAATTCCAACCTGTCAGTACCCCTGCCAGGTGGCAGTGTCAGGCTGGCACGCAGACAGCTCTGCCAGGGTGCCAGGATAGCATTGCCAAGGTGCCCAAGTGGCACCAGCAGTGCTACCCTGCCCAGAGGGCAAGCACTCGTGGGGACCCCCGATCCTCTGGGAGACCCCCACGGGTACTTTTCCATCTGTTATCCGTTGTGGAGACCAGCATTGAACAGCGCTTGCCTGAGATCTCCAAGGTGAGGGGGTTAGATCCCACTAGCTGTCTCACTCTAATTTGCTAAAAAGTGATCCGAGCCACAATGGGCGGGATTCGCATCGTGATGTCTCACGAGATGGTGTTAGATTTCACGACGCGTGGTGCGCTAGGTAGATCCCAGAAGAGGGATCACCCAGCATCTACCGGACCTGCCGCGCTGCCTTTCGGGCGTAACGCAGCTGGCAGATCTCGCCCTTGACTAATTTTTGGAATCTGTAACATCTATGGATTTTATTCTGTAAACACAGTTTGAATTAAATGGTTCAGTTTGAATTTCTGTTTGTTGGGAGTGCCTTACAGGAAAGCTATTGTCTGTGAAGAAACAAAATAGTTTTTCTTGTTTTCTGACTGAGTCACTTGCGCTGAAGCAGCTCTGTGCTATTTTAATGTCTAAAATAGTCTCAACTTAAGTTGACACTCTGGCCTGCATTTTGCATTCCTGCTCTTGTGGCGGGAGTGGAAAATGAGAAGGTCTTGGGTGCGATTCCCAGCAGCGGAGATGCAGGACGTGTTCACCCCCTCCCCCTGCCAGTAGCCAGTAGTCAGGAATGCCATTATGCTACATTATCGGGCCTGCACACTAGAATCATGGGCGGGATTCTTCGGAAACCGGCGGGGTGAGCAACTCCAGCGCGAAGGGGTGGCGTGAAGCACTCCGGCGTCGGGCCGCCCCGAAGGTGCGGAATCCTCCGCACCTTCAGGGGCTAGGCCAGCGCCGAGTGTTTTGCGCCGAGCCAGCCGGCGCTAGTTGGCGCATGCGCGGGAGTGCCAGCGTGTGCTGGCGTCATCCCAGCGCATGTGCAGGGGGGGGGTCCATCTCCGCATCGGCCATCACGGACCGGTACACCAGCCGGCGCGGAGGAACAGAGTGCCCCCACAGCACAGGCCCGCCCGCGGATCGGTGGGCCACGATCGCGGGCCAGGCCACCATGGGGACACCCCCCAGGGCCAGATCCCTCTGTGCCCCCACCGAGGACCCCGGAGGCCACCCGCGGAGCCAGGTACCGCCGGTAAGTACCTGTCCCCGCCGAAAACGGGCGGCCACTCGGCCCATCGCGGGCCGGAGAATCGCCGGGGGGGGGGCCACTGCCAGCAGCCGCCGACCGGCGCGGCACGATTCCCGACCCCGCCAAATCCCTGGCGCAGAATTCGGCAGCCAGCGGGGGCGGGATTCACACCGCCCCCTGGCGATTCTCCGACCCGGCGGGGATCGGAGAATCCTGCCCCACATCTCCACGGCAACTAAAGCAGCATGATGTCAGAACAGCGGGATGTGCAACTGGTTTCAAAAGGCAGGCCCCTGGCAAGCAGAACTCTGAGAGGAACTCGGAGGTGAGTGCACTCAAGCTGGCACAGCACTCACGGAGCGGTTCCAAGTCTTCAGGGTGGAGGGGGTGGGTGTTGGGGGGGTGGGTGTTGGGGGGTGGGGGCGGTCACTGGCAGGTTACGCTGCAACTGTATAAGGTGTTAGTGAGGCAACACCTGGAGTATTGTGTTATATTTTGGACTCCTTACCTGAGAAAGGACGTACTGGCGCTGGAGGGTGTGCAGAGGAGATTCACTAGGTTAATCCCAGAGTTCAGGGGTTTGGATTATGAGGAGTGGTTGAGTAGACTGGGACCTACTTGTTGGAATTTAGAAGGATGCGGGGAGATCTTATAGAAACATATAAAATTATGAAGGGAATAGGTAGGATAGATGCGGTATGAAGGGAATAGATAGGATAGATGCGGAGAGGTTGTTTCCACTGGCGGGTGAAAGCAGAACAAGGCACATAGCCTCAAAATAAGGGGAAGTAGATTTAGGACTGAGCTTAGGACGGCGCAAAGGGTTGCGAATCTATGGAATTCCTTGCCCAGTGAAGCAGTTGAGGCTCCTTCATTAAATGTTTTCAAGATAAAAATAGATAGTTTTTTCAAGAATAAAGGGATAAAGGGTTATGGTGCTCGGGCCGGAAAGTGGAGCTGAGTCCACAAAAGATCAGCCATCATCTCATTGAATGGTGGAGCAGGCTCGAGGAGCCAGATGGCCTACTCCTGCTCCGAGTTCTTGGGCGAGATTCTCCGACCCCCCGCCGGGTCGGAGAATCGCCGGGAGCTGGCGTGAATCCCGCCCCCGCCGGATGCCGAAGTCTCCGGCACCGGATATTCGGCAGGGGCGGGAATCGCGCCGGTTGGCGGAGCCCCCCGCGCGATTCTCCGGCCCGGATGGGCCGAAGTCCCGCCGCTAAAATGCCTGACCCGCTGGCGTAGATTAAACCACCTACCTTACCGGCGGGACAAGGCGGCGCGGGCGGGCTCCGGGGTCCTGGGGTGGGGCGCGGGGCGATCTGGCCCCGAGGGGTGCCCCCACGGTGGCCTGGCCCGCGATCGGAGCCCACCGATCCGCAGGCGGGCCTGTGCCGTGGGGGCACTCTTTCCCTTCCGCCTCCACCATGGCGGAGACGGAAGAGACTCCCTCCACTGCGCATGCGCGGGAATGCCGTCAGCGTCCGCTAACGCTCCCGCGCATGCGCCGCCTGGAGATGTCATTTCCACGCCAGCTGGCGGGGCACCAAAAGCCTTTTCCGCCAGCTGGCGGGGCGGAAATTCGTCCGGCGTCGACCTAGCCCCTTAAGGTTGGGGCTCGGACTTCAGAGAGACCGCATGGACTGAAATTTCCACGCAAGACTGTTCCAATTAAATGAATTCCAAAGGCAATTTGAAGGGTTTCTGAAGAGGGAAGGGATTGAGGGATACGACAAGAGAATGTCGGCGGGATTGTCCGGTCACCCAGCCGCGTGTTTCTTGGCAGCGCCATTCGCTGCTGGTGGGATTCTATCTTCCCGCCGCTTGTCAATGGGATTTCCCATTGAAGTCACCCCACGCTGCTGCGAAACCCGCGGCGGGGGTGCGCTGCCGGTGGGGGAAAGTGAATCACAATCACCGGAGAAATCCGGCTGATGTGTTTGAAAAGCTCTATTTATTGGTACTACTATCTTTCTGCTGTTCTTAAAAGAAATCCTATATTCTTCAGACACTGCCAAGCTGAGAAATATCGTCTAATAAAGAACGTCTACCAGGAATGCCTCGCCAGAGCTGAGAATTGATTAAGTCACTGGTCAGATGTCCCATTATCCTTGACCATAAAAGTGTTGCACTCTGGAAGAGAACATAAAACAGATTCTGTACACCCCACCCCCCCATGAGAAATGAGAACCATTGTACGCCTCTAATCTCCAACCTATCACTGTCAGCTTGAAGCATATGGAACAGCCATTGCAGAGAGCCATCTTTAATAAGGGCTGCTTGTTATCAATATGACTGCTGAATTAAGGTGCTGTTGCTCTTTAAATAGAATCACCAGCCAAGCACAGTTTGAGACTCTTTCCTCAGTCGGTACTGAATCAAAACCAAGTTTGTTTTGTTGTATTGAAAATGTATTCAGATTAACAGGCAGCTCTCTGTGATACTGATCCATTATCTATCATTCCTCCGTAAACTAATTGAGACCATACCTGTCGTGTGATATCAATCAAAACAAATCTAAGATGTTCTAGTTGATTGGATAACAAGGTCAATGATTATCTGATACTAAAGTGTTCATTCTAGGGGTCGCCGGAGCCTGATCATTACTCCTGAAACTATCCCCGTTAAATGGGATGATTCTGATTTAATTACTAAGAAACCAGCCATGTCATAAAATAAGCGTTTAATAGTAAATTCCCCTCTGGTAGTACAGAAATGCACCCCTTGTGCAGTCAAAGGAGCTGAGATATCTGGATCCACCAGTGACTTGAATGATCCCTAGTTCTGGTAATAATCATCCAGAAATTACGCCTGTATAAATTAATGGAGAATTGTCAAGTTTTAATGTGAGTGTTAATCTGTTCACTGTAAAGGGGTTGAGACATCTCACCATCTGCCTGAGATTGCCCATTAATACCTTCAGCAGTAATTTCCGTCCAGATAATGTAGAAATGTCACTGAAAGTGCGAGATGGAAACGGAGGCTTGATGAGCTTTGGGGCTGCTGGACGCGGAGAGCCTATGCTTAGCGGAATTCAAGGAAGGCGCAGCTTAATAGGAAACATCAGCCGCATAATTCTAATGCCTTGCACTTGATGTGAGGTTCGGAAAATCAACAGAGGCAGCACTCTGAATTGTGATTGTAGAACTAAGAGACAAAATTCACGAGCTTCAGGAAAGACTGGAAACGAGCAAATTATTTTTCCATGGAATGCACTCGGTGGTAAAGCACTGTGTTCCTATATTAAGGGTTGTACGGTAGAACCTGCACTACATGTTCACATGGGCCCCTGCATGCTAGCTCCGCCCAGGAGCCGGGTTATAAATATGCGTGGCCTTCAGCTAGCAGCCATTTTGTCAGCTTCTGTAGGAGGCCACACTTCAGATACTAATAAAGCCTCAGTTTGAATTCAACTTCGTCTTCAGCCAAATTGATCATGCCTCACACTCCCAGTTGTTGGATAATTTAATGCTGCATTGATAGACACCCTTAACAAAACAAGGAGCTGGATGATAGAAACATAGAAAATAGGAACAGCAGTAGACCATTTGACCCTTTGAATCTACTCCGCCATTCAATACGGTCATTGCTGATCCTCGATCTCTGCACCATACGCCTACCCTCTCCCCATACCTCCGATACCTTTCAAGTCTAGAAATGCATCTATTTACGTTTTCAGGCAAAACGCCAATAAAAAAATTGTTCAAGTTATTTTTCTGCATTGGGCAGCACGGTGGCGCAGTGGTTAGCACTGCAGTCTCACGGCACCAAGGTTCGATCCCGGCTCTGGGTCACTGTCCGTGTGCAGTTTGCACATTCTCCCCGTGTTTGCGTGGGTTTCGCCCCCACACCCCAAAAGATGTGCAAGGTAGGTGGATTGAACACACTAAATTGCCCCTTAATTGGAAAAAATGAATTGGGTACACTAAATTTAAAAAAAAGGTTATTTTTCTGTATTAAAGATTTTTTAAATCATGGACAAGGCTACAATTTAGCCCTTATGTATTTAATAAATGTTCCAAACTAAATAAATTTATCAGATCTCTTGATCTTCCCATACCAATTTTTAAAAATCAATTAACTACTCGAAAGTGTTGCTATGTAGGCAAAACACTGCAATCATGTTGTGCACACCAAGATCTCACACACATTTAGATGATGCAAAAGCAGTAAATTAGTTTTAGGTGGTGTCTGTAAGGGACAAGTATAAGCCAGGACGTACAACTGGTGAGAAACAGGATGGAGGGGATGGGGTGCAAATGCATCAAAAAGTGGAACATAATCATTCCTCCACTGTTGGGACTGTGGAAATGTCTCAAATTCCCTCTGATTCCTCTTGAAGTTAAGATGTCAGCTCAGCTAGATAGATTGAAGTGTAATTACAATTGTATTTCAGGTGGGAAATCGGGCGAAAACATCCCAGACAATTTGCTGGGAACTGTCTGACATCCTCGTTAGATTTTCCTATGTGCACTGTGCTTAGTCACTCCAATACATCCAAGGCCAGTAACAGGAAAATTGACTTAAATCTTTCATGCCTTCACTACCCCATTACCAACATGCTCCCTCCGCCAGCCAAAAGTCCTTCTCCGCTAACATAAGAACATAAGAACTAGGTGCAGGAGTAGGCCATCTGGCCCCTCGAGCCTGCTCCGCCATTCAATGAGATCATGGCTGATCTTTTGTGGACTCAGCTCCACTTTCCGGCCCGAACACCATAACCCTTAATCCCTTTATTCTTCAAAAGGGATTCCACAAATCCATTTTGTCTTGGGTGAAAAGCCGCTATGTACTTCCTCAAAAAAGAAGAGACATGCTGCCAAAGCTTTTCATCTTACACTCAACAGGAGAAAAGCAAGAATGTCAAATTTTAAACAATCACAGCAATTCTTACTAATAATAATCTTTATCAGTGTCACAGTAGGCTTACATTAACACTGCAGTGAAGTTACTGTGAAAATCTCCTAGTCGTCACGCTCCAGCGCCTGTTCAGGTACACTGAGGGAGAATTCAGAATGTCAAATTCACCTAACAAGCATGTCTTTCGGGACTTGTGGGACGAATCCGGAGCGCCCGGAGGAAACCCACGCAGACGGGAGAAGGTGCAGACTCCGCACAGACAGTGACCCAAGCTGGGAATCGAACCCGGGTCCCTGCCGCTGTGAAGCAACAGTGCTAACCACTGGGCTACCATGCCGCCCACAGGAGAAGATTGCGCGGATTGGTTGGCGAGCTGAGGCATTGCCACGGTGGAAGAAACGAGGAACAAAAGACTTCCCAAGCTCCCAGGTAATTGAAAATAAATAGCTGGACGTACAACCAATAAAAGATAATCACGGGATCTTGTAACGTGGTTCGTTGACACTTGCTGGAAGTGACACATATTCATTCACAGGGATCCACTCCATGCAAACAAAAAGAATATTTGTACCTTTTCTGGATTACCTTTTCTGGATTACCCAGGTGTTTGAGGAGCCTATTGTTCCACATTGCTTTCTAAGGCAATGCCTTAACAAATCAGTGTCAACTTGCCAATGAATGAGCATCTTTTTCTCCTGTGCTGTGAATCGATTGTCGGAAACGTTCTAGCTTTTGACCAGGTGAGAGCAAGACAGAAAATTAGACAACTTTCGGCAATATTTATGTTCTGTACTACTGAGCAGCTGTGTATCTCCAATCTTATTCCCTTCTTATTCCTAACTTCCTAATGGCCATATAAAGAGTCTGTGGAACCAATGTTTAACCAGAAGGGATTGAGACCACAGAAGCCAAACCAACTCAAATTAATGTGGCAGTGGTGACCTTTAGTGTTCAGAAGAATCAAGAACAATTGGAATGTAAGTTGCGTTACAATCCCAGTTGACGTTATAACTGGATCTAAAAATTCCAGAATGCAACCCTGACTCAAAAGACCTTGGGCTGGATTCTCCGCAGCCCCACGCACAATCGCGGCCGGCGCGGGGGGCGGAGAATCCGCTTTCATGACGGAATTGGGCCCGGCACCGGCCTGCCGATTCCCCGGGCCCCGCGGAGGACGCCGCGCGGCTGGGAGCCCACTGACAGAGGCCCGCCCAGTACATCTCCGCTCCCGACCGGCTGAGTTCCCGACGGCGTAGAACTAACCACCATATTGCCGGTCGGGATGCTGGAGTGGCGGCTGCGGACTCAGTCGACTGGTGGGGGGGCTGGGGATCGGACACCGGCGGGGGCGGGGGGGGGGGGCCTTGTAGGCGGCCGGAGGTTAGCTCCGCACGGTTTGATGCTCAGACGCGCTGCTGGTTGGGGAAGGGGGTCTCATTTTTCCGTCTGGCTCCGCGGTCTGAGTCCGCCATGGAGTTCGGCGCGGCCGCTGGAGGCCGCCGGCATGCGCATGCGCGGACTCCAAACCGGAAGTGCTGGGGCCCCTATCCGAAGCTAAAGCTGTGAGATTTACTCCAGGTCCCTGCTAGCCCCCTGCAGGGCATTAAATTAGCTCAACCTGTTTCGCGGAATTTCTGGAGTAAAACTCCGCCGTTTGTATGCCGGCATGGGGAAATAGTCCCATTTTGGGAGAATCCAGTCTCCCGTAACGTATACCTTTTGTCAATAAAACGTGGGGGGACAGAGTCAGAGGACTCTGTTAGTTCTAACAAACAAGAAACAAAACATTTATTAAACATGACAAGATGGATTATTATACATTACTCCTTTACTCCCCCATTAGCTTAACAATTTCACATATTTCAAGATGAACACAGATTGCCAAGTACATTATCAACTACGAATGTCTCGTTAGCACATAAAGTCCCTTTTAAGCACACAAGATGGCTATGGTGAGACACACTCCTCTCTGAACCCAAGTGAATGTCTGTGGATTTCTCCTCAAAGACTCCCCAATTGATTCCTGTACCGTGAGCCACCTTGTCTCACTGAACTCCGGCTTCCACATGAGTGATTTCAAATTCCACTTTCAAAATTCCCACTTTCGAATCTTCTTTTGCATTATTCTTTCCCTCTGCTGCTTTCCATCAAGGTTTCTCTTTTAGGGTTTACACATCTCCCTTCAGGTTTGCTTTGTCTGAAAGGCTTTTATACAAACTCCGAGGTCCAGCCACCGATTTCCACAACATTCCCAAACTGTAATAATTTCTCACAAACCTTAGCACTACTGCAGACTCCTTTCTGGCCTATCACGATCCAATGCCTTTTCAACTCTCTGTGACCCTACTGAACAGTATGCTGTTCTGGTTCCCAGTTTCATCTGTTCTGTTTACTCCAAACTTCTTGAAAACTTCTATTCATTTCTCTAGTTTCCTAAAGTGGCTGGACTTGAGGGGCGAAATTCTCCGTTATCGGCGGAAAGTCCGCCGATCGGCGCAAAAAACGGCGCAAATCCCACTTGCGTCACGTCATAAAAATGGGCCGATAGTCTCCGGCCCGAAATGGGCTAGCAGCGACGTGACGGGATCCGCGCTTGCGCAGTGGTTCACGCCGTGCAGCGTCATACGCGCTGCACGGCGTGATGGCTCATAAGGCCGCGCAGCTCCCCCCCCACCCGACCGGAACACCCGACCGCAACACCCGACTGGATGGCTGGCCGTCGCTCAGCCCCGAGGTTCGAGTCACGCGATGTGGAGGCGCCCCTGGACGCGGTGGAGCAGAGGAGGGACGCCCTGTATCCCGGGCACGGCCGCAGAGTTGCCCCACGCCACAGCCGGCGTCTGTGGAGGGAAGTGGCAGAGGCCGTCACCGCTGTCGCCCTAACACCACGGACAGGCGCCCAGTGCCACAAAAAGGTGAACGACCTCGTCAGAGCAGGCAGGGTAAGCCTCCCCATATCCCCCATATCCCCCCTCCCCATATCCCCCCTCCCCCATATCCCCCCATATCCCCCCCTCCCCCATATCCCCCCTCCCCATATCCACCATATCTCCCCCTCCCCCATATCCCCCCTCCCCCATACCCCCATATCCCCCCCTCCCCCATATCCCCCCTCCCCCATATCCCCCCACCCCCATACCCCCCCTCCCCCATATCCCCCCTCCCCCATATCCCCCCTCCCCATATCCCCCATATCCCCCATATCCCCCCCCCCCCACCCCCTCCCCAACTCCTCCACCCCCCATATCCCCCCCCCCCATATCCCCCCTCCCCCATAACCCCCACCCCCATATCCCCCCATATGCCCCCTCCCCCATATCACCCCACCCCCATACCCCCCACCGCCAAAATCCCCCCTCCCCCATACCCCATCCCCCATATCCCCCTCCCCAATATCCCCCTCCCCCATATCCCCCATATCCCCCTCCCCATATCCCCCTCCCCCATATCCCATATCCCCCCCCTCCCCCCATACCCCCCTCCCCCATATCCCCCCTCCCCCATAGCCCCCCCTCCCCCATATCCCCCCCTCCCCCATATCCCCCCCTCCCCATATCCCCCAAAACCCCCCTCCCCCATATCCCCGCTCCCCCATATCCCCCCTCCCCATATCCCCCCTCCCCATATCCCCCCTCCCCCATACCCCCATATCCCCCTCCCCATACCCCCTCCCCCATATCCCCCCTCCCCCATACCCCCCTCCCCCATATCCCCCCACCCCCATATCCCCCCTCCCCCATATCCCCCTTATCCCCCCTCCCCCATTTCCCCCCTCCCCCATATCACCCCTCCCACATATCCCCCCTCCCCCATATCCCCCCTCCCCCATAACCCCCCTCCCCCATATCCCCCATATCTCCCCCTCCCCATATCCCCCCCTCCCCATATCCCCCCTCCCCCATATCCCCCCTCCCCCATATCCCCCCTCCCCCATACCCCCTCCCCCATATCCCCCTCCCCATATCCCCCTCCCCCATATCCCCCATATCCCCCCTCCCCATATCCCTCCTCCCCCATATCCCCCCCTCCCCCATAACCCCCTCCCCATACCCCCCCTCCCCATATCGCCCCTCCCCCATATTCCCCCTCCCCTAAATTCCCCCTCCCCCATATCCCCCCTCCCCCATATCCCCCCTCCCCCATATCACCCCTCCCCCATACCCCTCCCCCATATCCCCCTCCCCCATATCCCCCTCCCCCACATCCCCCATATCCCCCCTCCCCATATCCCCCCCTCCCCCATATCCCCCCCCTCCCCCATATCCCCCCTCCCCATATCCACCATATCTCCCCTCCCCCATATCCCCCCTCCCCCATATCCCCCATATCCCCCCCTCCCCCATATCCCCCCTCCCCCATATCCCCCCAGCCCCATACCCCCCCCCTCCCCCATATCCCCCCTCCCCCATATCCCCCTCCCCATATCCCCCATATCCCCCCTCCCCATATCCCCCCTCCCCCATATCCCCCCTCCCCATACCCCCCTCCCCCATATCCCCCTCCCCCATATCCCCCCCTCCCCCATATCCCCCTCCCCATATCCCCCATATGCCCCCTCCCCCATAACACACCCTCCCCCATATCCCCCCTCCCCAAAATCCCCCCCTCCCCCATACCCCCTCCCCCATATCCCCCTCCCCAATATCCCCCTCCCCCATATCCCCCATATTCCCCTCCCCCATATCCGCCCTCCCCCATATCCACATATCCCCCCTCCCCCATATCCCCCCTCCCCCATAATCCCCCCCTCCCCCATATCCCCCTCCCCCATATCCCCCCCTCCCCCATATCCCCCCCCTCCCCCATATCCCCCCCTCCCCCATATCCCCCCTCCCCCATATCCCCCCTCCCCCATATCCCCCATATCCCCCCTCCCCCATATCCCCGCTCCCCCATATCCCCCCTCCCCATATCCCCCTCCCCCATATCCCCCCTCCCCCATATCCCCCATATCCCCCCTCCCCATACCCCCTCCCCCATATCCCCCCTCCCCCATATCCCCCCTCCCCCATATCCCCCCCACCCCCATACCCCCCTCCCCCATATCCCCCATATCCCCCCTCCCCCATATCCCCCCTCCCCCATATCCCCCTCCCACATATCCCCCCTCCCCCATATCCCCCCTCCCCCATATCCCCCCTCCCCCATATCCCCCATATCTCCCCCTCCCCCATATCCCCCCCTCCCCCATATCCCCCATATCCCCCCTCCCCCATATCCCCCCTCCCCCATATCCCCCCTCCCCCATACCCCCTCCCCCATATCCCCCTCCCCCATATCCCCCTCCCCCATATCCCCCATATCCCCCCTCCCCATATCCCTCGTCCCCCATATCCCCCCTCCCCCATATCCCCCCTCCCCCATACCCCCCTCCCCATATCGCCCCTCCCCCATATTCCCCCTCCCCTATATTCCCCCTCCCCATATCCCCCTCCCCCATATCCCCCCTCCCCATATCCCCCCTCCCCCATATCCCCCCTCCCCCATACCCCCCTCCCCCATATCCCCCCTC
Organism: Scyliorhinus torazame; assembly: GCF_047496885.1. NCBI lineage: Eukaryota > Metazoa > Chordata > Chondrichthyes > Carcharhiniformes > Scyliorhinidae > Scyliorhinus > Scyliorhinus torazame. Next base: position 19,938,703 of record NC_092718.1, on the reverse strand, counting down.
CCCATATCCCCCATATCCCCCCTCCCCCATATCCCCCCTCCCCCATATCCCCCATATCCCCCTCCCCCATATCCCCCCCTCCCCCATATCCCCCCTCCCCATACCCCCCTCCCCCATATCCCCCCCTCCCCCATATCCCCCCTCCCCATATCCCCCCTCCCCCATATCCCCCTCCCCCAAATCCCCCCTCCCCCATACCCCCCTCCCCCATATCCCCCCTCCCCCATATCCCCCTCCCCCATATCCCCCCTCCCCCATATCCCCCCTCCCTCATATCCCCCCTCCCCCATATCCCCCCTCCCCCATATCCCCCATATCCCCCCTCCCCCATATCCCCCTCCCCCATATCCCCCATATCCCCTCTCCCCATATCCCCCCCTCCCCCATATCCCCCATATCCCCCCTCCCCATATCCCCTCCCCCATATCCCCCATATCCCCCCCTCCCCCATATCCCCCCCTCCCCCATATCCCCCATATCCCCAAGTGAATCCAGCCCTAACCTTAACCTCTGCAATGCACGCGCAACCGATGGCGTGCATTCATATATCTGCCTAACACTGTTGCCTTTTACCCCTGCCACCACCCCCCCCCCCCCCCACAGGAGAAGCGCGCACACAACAATAGGGAGCATGTGAGGACTGGAGGAGGGCCCGCTGATGAGAGGCCACTGACCGGACACGAGGAAAGGGCCCTGGAACTGACTGGCGGACCTGAGGACCGGGAGGTTGCTGATGCAGAGGTCGGGGCCCCACGAGCAAGTGAGCCACCAACAGCCCGTCCCCATATCCCCCCTCCCCTATATCCCCCTCCCCGTATCACCTGATCACTGCCTGATGTCTAACCATGCATGCTTCATTGTGTATCGCAGGACCAAACGTCCAGGCATCCATCCCCGCAGATGCACACCGCCCGCAGGATGCCCCTCGGAGACCACGGGAGACGGAGAGACCCGGACCCTCCAGCATGCGACGCCCGCAGGATGCCCCTCGCACACCATGGGAGACGGAGAGACCCGGACCCTCCAGCATGCGACGCCCGCAGGATGCCCCTCGGAGACCACGGGAGACGGAGAGACCCGGACCCTCCAGCATGCGACGCCCGCAGGATGCCCCTCGCACACCACGGGAGACGGAGAGACCTGGAGCAACAGGGAGACGACACCCCCGTCACGTGCGGGAGCGACCGCCCAGCGATGAGGGGAGCAGCCACAGGCCCCCGTCACATCCGAGCCAGGACACCACTACCCAGGACACCACTATCCAGGACACCCCTACCCGGGACACCACTACCCAGGACACCCCTACCCGGGACACCACTACCCAGGACACCCCTACCCGGGACAGCACTACCCGGGACAGCACTACCCGGGACAGCACTACCCGGGACAGCACTACCCGGGACAGCACTACCCAGGACACCCCTACCCGGGAAGACGAAATACCGGACAGTGACTCAGAGTGGATGGGTGGAGACGAACCCCCACCCCAAAGTGCCATGGACTCAGAGTGGGACGAAGAGCACGACACAACGCCACTGCTGTCACCAACACCCTCCACCATCGCAGAAACACTCACCACGGTTGGGCACTTTAGTGATGAGGCGTCTGGTACACTCACTGGTGCGCACAACACAGCCGTCCCGGTACAGCAGGTGAGGTAGGAGCAGCAGAGGGACCGGGCGGTCGGAGGGCAGCCCAGGCCAAGCGAACATCTGCCGCCCAGATGGATCCCGGGTTCCTGCAGTTACCACACCCACACATAGATCCGATGCAACCACCGACACGGAGACGAGCGAATAGGGTGACGGGTGGCTTGCGGCGGCTGCGGTCGCAGGTGGAGGAGTCCACCCGCGTCCAGGAGCTGGGAGTGGTCCCGGTCATGCGTGCCACCCAGGCTGACACCGCACGGGTGGCGTCCGCGGTGGAGGCAATGGGTGCGACGGTGTCAGACATGGGGAACGGTTTGCGAGGCCTGGGGCCTTCCGTGCAGGCGGCGCCTGTGGCCCAGGAAATGGCTGCCCTCTCACAGGAGGCCATGAGCCAGTGCCAGCGCCAGATGGCAGAGGCGCTCAACGCCATAGCCCAGTCTCAGCAGGCCATGGCCCAGTCTCAGCAGGCCATGGCCCAGTCTCAGCAGGGTATAGCCCATTCTCAGCAGGCCATAGCCCAGTCTCTGCAGGCCATGGCCCAGTCTCTGCAGGCCATGGCCCAGTCTCTGCAGGCCATGGCCCAGTCTCAGCAGGCCATCGCTGAGGGCATCGGCGCCAGTAGCCATGTGCGAGCCGGCGTCGCACTGTCACAGACAGGGTTCGACAACCCCCTGGGCTCCATGGCTGCAAACCTGCAGACCCCTGTCGATACCAGCACGGGCCTCCAGGACTGGCAGCGCCAGATGTCGGGGGCGCGTCGGATGGCCAGTCATTTCGCATCCCCCACCCATGTAGAGGCCTGGGGGCCATCGGGCACCCCGAGGGAGGAGGAGGTGGTGTGGTCCGTCCCGGCTCCCTCTGTAGTGGAGGTCCCGGTACACCGCGACACCTCGGACTCCCCCCCTTCCGTCCCAGGTGCATCGGGTGGGCAACGGGCAGGACAGGCTGGCAGCTCGCCATCCCAGTCGCCCGGGCCGCAGCCAGGCCCATCTAGGCCAGGACGCCCCAGGAAACGGCCGCCAAAGGGATCCAGTGTCAGAGGGCAGGAATCACAGGAGTCCACCTCCAGTTCTGCTGTACCGTCTGGGGAACCACGTAGACGTAGTCAAAGGGCCCGTAAGGCCAAACAATTAGACACTGAGTAAGTTGGCACGGGTGCAGGGCACAGATGAGTTTTAGGGGCTAGGGCACGTGCATGAATTCCTTTGGTTATTAAAGTCAATGTTACACCTACCGAAGCTGCCTTTGTGCTCTGTCCAAAGTGTGCGGGCGTGTCATGTACGTTGAGCGCAAGTGTGTGTGTGACGGGTGGTCTTACCTCAGCCCCAGGTGAGTCTGCCCCCTTCCACTGGGCCGCCATCAACATCCCCCGGGCAGAGGACGGGACCGTGCGCTGCAGTGTCACAGCCGCATGCAGGGATGGTCCGGGTGGATGGTGGCACTGTGGCCATGGGTCAGACATAGTCCAACGATGTAGAGCCAGGAGCTCATCGGAGGCGGGTTGTCATCATCCTCCATGGCCTGCGATAGACACGCGTCCACCCGCAACTGGGTGAGCCCGGCCCGTTGTGCCGCCGGTGGATCGGCAATTGGGGGGGGGGGTGGTGTGCATGCGGGTGGGGTGTGTGGGGTTGGGGAGGGGGGTGAGGGTGCTGGGTGGGTGGATGGGTGGGGGGTGTGGGTGGTCGGCTGTTGTCATGGTGTGCGGTCTGTGGCCATACTACCCGATTCCCACGCCCATCTAGTCAGTGAAGCGGGCGTCTATCAGTCTGTCCCGTGCCCGCTGGGCCAGCCGGTAACGGTGGACAGCCACCCGCCTGTGTCTACCCCGTCTGCCCTGACCATTGCCCCCATCCCCCTCATCTGGGGAGGACTGGGCCTCTTCCTGCTGCTCCTCCACTCCGCCCTCCTCTGCCTGCGGCACATCGCCCCTCTGCTGGGCTATGTTGTGCAGGACGCAGCACACCACAATGATGCGGCCGACCCTATCTGACCGATACTGGAGGGCGCCCCCAGAGAGGTCCAGGCACCTGAAACGCATCTTCAGCACGCCAAAGCACCTCTCGATCACTCCCCTTGTCGCTACATGGGCATCATTGTAGTGGTTCTCCGCCTCATTGCGTGGCCTCCGTATAGGCGTCATCAGCCACGATCGCAATGGGTAGCCCCTGTCGCCCAGCAACCAGCCCCTCAGCCGGGGTTGGCGTCCCTCGTACATGCCGGGGATGGATGACCGCGACAACACGAATGAGTCGTGTACACTGCCTGGGTGACGGGCGCAGACGTGCAGGATCATCATGCGGTGGTCGCAGACCACCTGTATGTTCATTGAATAGGTCCCCTTCCTATTAGTGAACACGGCCCTGTTCTCTGCAGGTGGCCGCACGGCGACGTGCATCCCATCGATCGCGCCCTGGACCATGGGGAACCCGGCCACGGCAGAGAAGCCCACGGCCCGGGCATCTTGGCTGGCCCGGTCCACGGGGAAGCGGATGTAGCGGTGCGCCATGGCATAAAGGGCATCTGTCACTGCCCGGATGCACCGATGCACCGATGTCTGCGATATGCCGGACAGGTCCCCACTCGGTGCCTGGAATGACCCCGTTGCATAAAAGTTCAGGGCCACCGTAACCTTGACGGACACGGGGAGAGGGTGTCCCCCGCCAGTGCCACGCGGTGACAGGTGTGCCAGCAGGTGGCAGATGTGTGCCACGGTTTCCCGCCTCATCCAGAGTCTCCTCCTGCATTCCCGGTCCGTGGGGTCCTGGTATGACTGCCGGGGCCGGTACACACGGGGCGCCCTCGGGTGCCTCCGTTGCCGTGGGGCCGCGACGTCCTCCTCCCCCTCCTCGTCCTGTCGGTCAGGTGTCCCTCCAGCCTGGGCGGCTGCCGCCTTCCCCTCTGCGGCAGCCTGCGCCGCCTCTCTGGCACGCTCCTCCTCCTCCTCATCCAGGGCAACATAGACATGAGCGGCTGCCACCACGGCGGCCAACATCGCTGAATGGTCTGAAAACATGACGGCCTGGTGGGGGGGAGGGGAACGACGACATGTCATCATTGCCCATATCCCCTCCTCCCCCCAGCCAGGTGGCATGGACCGCATGGGTCCAACTGTTGGAGGCTGGCACCTGGCCAGGTGGACCAACTCATTTGCCCTCCCATCACCCACCCCGGCACGGACCCCCTCCCCAACCTTCACCCCAGCACGGACACCCCCAACCCCCAACCTCCACCCCGGCACGGACCCCCCCCAACCTCCACCCCGGCACGGACCCCCTCCCCAACCTCCACCCCAGCACGGACCCCCCCCAACCCCCAAACTCCACCCCAGCACGGACCCCCCCCCCCAACCTCCACCCCGGCACGGACCCCCTCCCCAACCCCCAACCTCCACCCCAGCACGGACCCCCCCCCCCAACCTCCACCCCAGCACGGACCCCCTCCCCAACCTCCACCCCAGCACGGACCCCCTCCCCAACCCCCAACCTCCACCCCAGCACGGACCCCCCCCCCAACCTCCACCCCGGCACGGACCCCCTCCCCAACCCCCAACCTCCACCCCAGCACGGACCCCCCCCCAACCTCCACCCCGGCACGGACCCCCTCCCCAACCTCCACCCCAGCACGGACCCCCCCCAACCCCCAACCTCCACCCCAGCACGGACCCCCCCCCCAACCTCCACCCCGGCACGGACCCCCTCCCCAACCCCCAACCTCCACCCCAGCACGGACCCCCCACCCCCAACCTCCACCCCAGCACGGACCCCCTCCCCAACCTCCACCCCAGCACGGACCCCCTCCCCAACCCCCAACCTCCACCCCAGCACGGACCCCCCCCCAACCTCCACCCCGGCGCGGACCCCCTCCCCAACCCCCAACCTCCACCCCAGCACGGACCCCCCCCCCAACCTCCACCCCGGCACGGACCCCCTCCCCAACCTCCACCCCAGCACGGACCCCCCCCAACCCCCAACCTCCACCCCAGCACGGACCCCCCCCCAACCTCCACCCCGGCACGGACCCCCTCCCCAACCCCCAACCTCCACCCCAGCATGGACCCCCCACCCCCAACCTCCACCCCAGCACGGACCCCCTCCCCAACCTCCACCCCAGCACGGACCCCCTCCCCAACCCCCAACCTCCACCCCAGCACGGACCCCCCCCCCAACCTCCACCCCGGCACGGACCCCCTCCCCAACCCCCAACCTCCACCCCAGCACGGACCCCCCCCCCAACCTCCACCCCGGCACGGACCCCCTCCCCAACCTCCACCCCAGCACGGACCCCCCCCAACCCCCAACCTCCACCCCAGCACGGACCCCCCCCAACCTCCACCCCGGCACGGACCCCCTCCCCAACCCCCAACCTCCACCCCAGCACGGACCCCCCACCCCCAACCTCCACCCCAGCACGGACCCCCCCCCCCCCCCAACCTCCACCCCAGCACGGACCCCCCTCCCCAACCTCCACCCCAGCACGGACCCCCCCCCAACCTCCACCCCAGCACGGACCCCCTCCCGGCACTCCCCCGGAGCCCAGCCTACTTTAACCACCCCCCCCCCCCCCACCGCACTCACACACACACAAGCCGAGGCACACCTCTCCTCACGCAATCAGTCTGCGGCCACGCCATTTCCTGCCCAGAGCCAAACCCCCAGGCCGTCACTCACCTCCTCGCTGGTCAGCGTGAGCCTGGAGCACCGGGTCACGCCGATGAAAAGGAGGTTTGATTCACGTCGACGTGAACGGTCATCACGTCGACGGGACTTCGGCCCATCCGGAAGGGAGAATATCGGCAGGCCGAAAATCGGCTGCCTTGCGCAGACCCGTGACATTCTCCGCGGCAGCGGCGCCATTAACGCCCCGCCGACTTTTCTCCCTTCGGAGACTTCGGCGGGGGCGGGGGCGGGATTCACGGCGGCCAACGGCCATTCTCCGACCCGTCGAAGAGTCTCTTCCGCCTCCGCCATGGTGGAGGCCGTAGCGGAGGCGGAAGGGAAAGAGTGCCCCCACGGCACAGGCCCGCCTGCGGATCGGTGGGCCCCGAATGCGGGCCAGGCCACTGTGGGGGCACCCCCCGGGGTCAGATCGCCCCGCGCCCCCCCCCCCCCCAGGACCCCGGAGCCCGCCCACGCCGCCTGGTCCCGCCGGTAAATACCAGGTTTGATTTACGTCGGCGGGACAGGCAATTCCTGGGCGGGACTTCGGCCCATCCGGGCCGGAGAATCCAGCGGGGGGTCTCGCCAACCGGCGCGGCCGGATTCCCGCCCCCGCCCAATCTCCGGGAGTGGAGACTTCGGCGGGGGCGGGGGGCGGGATTCACGGTGGCCAACGGCCATTCTCCGACCCGGCGGGGGGTTGGAGAATGATGCCCCAGGTCTCTTAACCATTACTCCATAGTATGGCTTTTCTTCTAGCAAGGCTAAGAGAAATGTTCCTCTTTAGCCTTCAAAAACCAACTGCTTCTAGCAGAGCTGTGAGGGCTGCCTTCGCTCTCTTGACCTATCTCCAGATGCTCTTAGAGGATAAGGGGCTGAGATCTTGGCTGATGATGCTCGTGCAGAGGCCAGCGACCGAGATGGAGACCCGATATAACAAAGCCCATAACGGGGGCGGCACGGTGGCATAGCACTAAGCACTGCTGCCTCACAGCACCTGGGATCTGAGTTCAATTCAGTATTACGGGCCAGGGTTTAGAGAACCCGAAAGTGTATCATGGACTTGGATCACTGTGTCCGAGGGGAGGAGGGAGTGGAGGTAAATAGTGGATGAGGGTGCGGGGGCGAAGATTAATGTGGCAGAGGCTTCACATGTATCAGGTGTAACATATTTTCATTGTGAACATTTGACATTTCCATCCCTTCAAGCTACAGATACTGCCCCTGCACCCCCTCCACCCCCCCACAGCTCCACTCCCCAAGCCCAATTAGTGACCCTCTCTCTAATTGATCTTTCATGGTTTACATAGAACATAGAACATACAGTGCAGAAGGAGGCCATTCGGCCCATCAAGTCTGCACCGACCCACTTAAGCCCTCACTTCCACCATATTCCCGTAACCCAATAACCACTCCTAACCTTTTTTTTTTTTTGGACATTAAGGGCAATTTATCATGGCCAATCCAGCTGACCTGCACATCTTTGGGCTGTGGGAGGAAACCAGAGCATCCGGGGGAAACCCACGCAGACTCGGGGAGAACATACAGACTCCGCACAGACAGTGACCCAAGCCGGGAATCGAACCTGGGACCCTGGCGCTGTGAAGCCACAGTGCTATCCACTTGTGCTACCGTGCTGCCCCCAAACGGCTACATCCAGGTGCGTCCCCAGGATGCACATCAGAGGTGGAGGCAGCCTGCTGCTTTCCGCGCCCTGTTGCCTTTGGTGCACTTGGCAGATGTCCTCCAGATGGCCTGGAGCTGGGGAACCTCGACCAACTTACCGGTGCCACTGGCATCACCATGCCACCCTTATCTGCCCTTGAGATGCACCAGTGTCAGGAGTGGGGAGGATTTGGAAGAACTGGAGACTGTTTCTGCCTCCTTGGTCACAGGTCCCAGGTTGGCCTCCAGCTCTTTCTCTTCACTGGCGATGCCCATAGGGCCCTGGAGCTCTCCATGGAGTAGAGGGCAGCTGGAGTGAGCTCCAGAGGCCTCTGGGTCATCTGGCTTAGTCAGCCCTGGCAGCTCCCTATTGTCTGCACAATGGTGTTGACGCCCTCAGTGAAGCTCCTCAGTGACTGGGACATGATGTTGAGGCCCTCAGCCATGTTGTCACAGACTGAGCCATGCCTTGGGCACCACCACTCAAGACGCGAACGTCGTGCTCCAGGTTTTCCACTGTGGTAGCCACTCTAGCAGTGTTGGCCTTGGTGCCACGCATTGTCGGCATCATCTCCTGCGTCGGTAGCCTTTGGGACCCCTCCAATCGGCTATGCACTCGCTGGAATGTCACTGATAACCCTTCCTGAAAGTCACGGCTGTGTCCTATCTTCTGTATCAGCCCTGGGAGAACCTTGTTCAGAGGCTCGGCATCTGGCTGGGACCTCAGACTGCTGATTCCCTTGGATGTTCCTGCCTTCACCTCACCAGATTGTGCCCCAGAAGCCTGTTCACTAATGTCACCCATCGAGGTGTGTGTCTCTGCGCTGGTGGAAGGTGGGGATGATAGCTCTGACGCCTCTTTGGTGGTCTCCTCAGGGCTCTCCTCTGAGATGTTCTCTTGGGTGGTGGCTCGGAGGGTACAACTCCGAACGGCCCGGCCTTATCAGATGATCCTGCAAGACAATGGACATGGGCCATTGAGAGGGAATTATCATTTTGCCTGATATGAACTTGAGACAGGTAACCTGGATGAACGGGCAGTGGATCCTCACCTCTCTGGAACAGGCCAACCTCGCTGTCGGTGACTGCTCTCTCCTCGGTCAACCCCGCGATTTCCAGGGCCCGTCCCTCATCAGGGGTGAGGACTCTAATCTCTGGTACTCTGCACCCTCCTTGGTCCTTTCCAACTTATTATGGGCTATCTTCTCCTGCGGGAACAGAAATGGGGCATTGTTAGCCGCTGCTTAATGGGTCTGGGGTCTAGAGCAGGTGGTATATGTGGGCACCACAATTGGACATGGAGGGGTTGTGCCGATGGGTGCCATTGGGTTCTGAGGAGCAAGCATGAAGATTGGATGTGGGGAGGGTGCAGGGTGTTAGCCAGTAATTTGTGAGGGGGAGGGGGGTTGACAAGTTGAGAATTTGAGGGGTGTCAGGTGGACCTGCTGCCAGGAGAGAGGTGGTAACTTACCCTTGCAGCTCGGTGGAAGTCATTGGTCTTCTTCCTGCACTGGATCTCGGTCCTCCTGGTCATGCTGCCCGCACAGATGGCCACTGCCACTACCTCCCAGGCGGTATTGGTAACCCTGTTGGTCCTTCGACCCCCCTCGTCGAACAAGATGGCCCATGTCGCATCAACGGCATCAAGAAGCCTGGCCAGGTCGCCATCTCCACAGACGGGAGCAGGTCTCCACGCTGCCATGCTTGTGAGTTGACTGGGAGTGAGCAGTGAGGGAGCGTTTGAAAGCAGCTCCCCCTTGTCAGACGGCGAGACAGCCAGTAATGGTGAGAAGCTGGTGGGGGCTCATTTCTGCCACTAAGTGCCGTTAAATACGGCCGCGATCTCGCCAACGCGGCCGTCGAGAAGCACATTGCCAAACTTGCTCAAAATGACACGTCAAAATTTTTCCCTTCAATTGAGGTCACTGAGGTCCCAAGAGCGGGCGACTCTTATGCTGTTATTCGTCTATATCAATGCTTTCGGGGTGACATAGCAATAATCATTGATTTCAATGTACCAGTGTCACAATCAAAGGTTTACTTGATTTGCCAGTTATCTCGGTTTTGCACACTCGGGGCGGGATGTTCTGGCCCAGATGCAGCGAACGTGGCAAGCCAGCCAAACATCCATTAACTTCGACAAGACCAGAAGATCACATTGGCCGGTAGGGTCAGCAAATTCCAGCCAAGGAGCGGGACCAGGGGTGTCCCATTCAACTCCTTGGGCCTGTTCCACGATTCATTTCAATCATGGCTGCTCGGCACCTTACTGCTGTCTACCTTCCTTACTTCATAACCTTTAATACCCTTTGCGAACAGGAATGATTGAAGACTAAGTCTCCAGGACAAGTAGGGCTGGAGTTGAGCTGAATATGGAATTATGGTGATTAGCCAACACCTTGTCCCCATTTTAAAGTCATAATTCCTGTCTATATTTTGACACACAAATTTGAGTCCACATATACAATGGAAACTACCTCGATGTCAAGTTGCAGCTACACCCTCCCATCAGCAGTGGTGCTGCTGTGCCTCTACTGGCACGAAGGTGAAATTCAAATATCACAGGTTTACACGGGCGGATTGCATTAAGCATAGACACAGGAATTTTTAATGGAAAATATTGGCAGGAAGAGCAAGCAGTTATGAGATACTTAATACAGAACAAAAATTATCACAGAGAAGTTGATAATTCTCCTTAAATTTTATTTTCAATGCTCTGCGTTTCAATTCATTTGGAGGGGACAAGGCTTTGGAGAATTCAAAGCTAGATTGTCCCTTAACCTGACTTGAACTTTTCAAAATATATTAGAAGCCGACCACTATTTGAGTTTGCAATGTCAGTCAAGGAAAATCAAGATTAAAATGCGTTTGTAACTGAGCTCATGGTTCCCAGGAAATATAAAAAAATTAATAATAATAATCTTTATTGTCACAAGTAGGCTTACAGAAACACTGCAATGAAGCTACTGTGAAAATCCCCTAGTCGCCACATTCTGGCGCCTGTTCGGGTACACGGAGGGAGAATTCAGAATGTCCAATTCACCTAACAAGCACCATGTTTTTTAATTTCACGGTCCCAGTCACAGGAGAAATCCTTAAATTTGCTGCAGCCCTGGATTAGGATTTCAGGCATTTTGGGTGCCAAGATCAGGGGCGGTTTGCCGGAGGAAACCGGAGCACCCTGAAGAAACACACGCAGACACTGGGAGAACGAGCAGGCCGGGAATCGAACCTGGGACCCTGGAGCGTTGAAGCAACAGTGCTAACCACTGTGCTATCATGTGAATGCGCAGGATCAGACTCAAGGTTGGTGTTCCAACCCCCCCCCCACCCCGCCCCCCCCCCCCCCCCCCCCCCCCCCCACCCCAATGACCAATAAGCTTGCTGGCAACTCTCTGAGCTCATGTGAAAGAACTCCCACCATTGTTGAGTTCCACGAGGGTGGCCAGTTCAAGGTTCCCCTCCCCCCTCCTCACCCCTTGCGGCCCCCCACCACCACCACCCGGGGTGCGAGCCACTGCCTCGAGGTGAGAAAAACACCGAAGAAAAGCGCGAATATAAATGGAGAGTGAAAAATACAATATAGTGGATCAGGCAAAACATGGCCTCAGAATAAGTGTGTAATTTATATAAAAATATATTCATTTCACCGGAGGAGGTGGTGGTGGTGGTGGTGGTGGGGGGGGGAGGGTGGAGGGGGGGTGGGGGTGGAGGGCGGTGGGAGCAGACAAATGTCACTCTTGATTTCATTTCTCCGCTCTCAGGTTTCTTAGCCGCACCTCAATATCTGTGAAGTGGCAATAACCCTCAGCGCGCGGGATAGTAGTTCATCATCCATCTGGGGACAGGAAGAAATTGAGTCAGGCTTCGCTGCCTGCTGATAAGAGTATAGATGCTAACTATCTGGTCGTCCTCTGTAAAAAAAAAGGAAAATTCAACCTTTTGCACCAGCAGGCAGCCGTCAGGCTAAATTGAAGCAGTCTCGTAAAAATTATCCAGCATGGAGACTGTTGATGGGGAAAGAAATAGTCTTGGGAGGGGGGGAAGAGAGACGATTGTGCATTTATAAAAAAAAACGACATCTCATTGGGACAAATCATTTGATATAGCCGGCGGAGGAAAGTGTGGCCTGTGACATTCTGCTGAGATTAGAGTTTCTCAGCTATTTCTACCCCCCCTTTAATTATATTTGATGCAGTGGAAATAAATAAATAGTTTTCTCATGCACAGCCTGCTGCGACTCGAGCTCGAAGAGGTTTCTTGAGCAGCGAATGTGCCGAATTCTGTGCTCAAAGCTTTCTTAAAGGGAAAGCATGTTTACACTCTGGCTTTGGAATATTTAGGAACAGAAGCAGGCTAGGCCCAGTGGGCCCATCCCTTTTTTGCATGCCTCACCCCCTGTGGTAAACACCACGAGTAACACATTGCATGTATTACGGTACTGCCCATGTATTACCATGGTACCATGGTAAATCCCTGCCTGCTGGCTCCTCCCAGCAGGCGGCGTATAAAAGTGTGCGCTCTCCTGCGCTGCTCCCATTCTGGTTCCAGCTACAGGAGGCACAACATCTTGTGCAATAAAGCCTCGATTGTTCCACCATTCTCGTCTCGTGGTAATTGACGGTACATCAATTTATTTCACAAGATTTTAAAAGATGGACTTCCTAATCAAGCCTGATCACCTGCAGCTGAGTCCTCACGCAGCCAACGCCACATCCAATTTCGACCACTGGCTAGCCTGCTTCGAAGGCTACCTCACAGCAGCCACTGAAGAACTCTCGGACCCACAGAAGCTCCAAGTCCTCTTCTCACGGGTGAGCCCTGAAATTCTTCCCCTCATCCGGGATGCGCCCACCTACACAGAAGCGATGACGCTACTAAAGGGACATTACGTTAAGCCGGTGAATCAAGTGTACGCCAGGCACCTCCTGGCCACGCGACGGCAACTCCCGGGGGAGACTCTGGACTATTTCTTGCGGGATCTACAGATTCTCGGTAGGAGCTGTGACAGCCAGGCAGTTTCGGCAGTCCAACACACCGAACTATTAATCAGAGACGCTTATGTCACGGGCATGAAGTCTACGTACAGTCGCCAGCGACTATTGGAAGCGGGTACGCTTGATCTTGCAGAGACAAGGCAGCTTGCGAATTCACTAGAAGTGGCCTCCTGTAATCTGGAGTCCTACACCCCCGACCGCGCGGCACCCTTGTGGGCATCGTGAGCCCCACCAGCTGCCGACTCGAGCTTACCGCAAGCCTGCGCCGCGTGGCAGCCAGCCAACTCCGGAGGGCCCAAATGTTATTTTTGCAGCCAGAGCAAACATCCCAGGCAGCGCTGCCCGGCGCGGAGCGCGACCTGCAACCAGTGCGGGAAAAAGGGCCACTTTGTTTCCGTTTGCCAGGCCCGGTGGGTCGCCGCTGTTTCCAGGCCCAGCATTGCTACACCCCCCCACGTGTGATCCAGGGGCGCCGCCATCTTCTCCACCACAAGCCAGGTGCGGCCCCTGGGCGTCGCCATCTTTGATGCCGCCCACCATGTGCGCCCCGTGGGTGCCGCTATCTTGGACCACACCTCAGGACCCCTGCTTGTCGGGCCGTTCGCTGCCCGCTGATACCTCCGCCACCGCTGATCGGCCAGGGACCTTCTAACATCTTCCGCAGCTCGCCTCCATCACCCTGGATCAGTCTCGGCCCCACAACCTCGCGACCGCTACGACAACGGTAAAGATCAATGGGCATGAGACGACCTGCCTCTTTGACTCCGGGAGCACAGAGAGTTTCATCCACCCTGCTCCCTCCCGGTACTCCCTGACACCCAGAAAATCTACCTGGCCTCCGGATCTCATTCAATGCAAATCCGGGGGTACTGTGTCGCGACCCTCACCATTCAGCGCATAGAGTTCAGCAACTTCAGTCTCTACATCCTCCTCCATCTCTGCGCTGCCCTGTTACTAGGCCTTACTTCGAAATTCGGCAGACCCCTGCACCCCCTTCACCATCTACGGCCTCACGACCCTTAAGGTCAATCCACCCTCACTATTTGCAAACCTCACCCCGGACCGCCACTAGGAGCAGACGGTACAGTGCGCAAGACAGGGCCTTTATCAAGTCGGAGGTCCAATGGCTTCTGCGGGAGGGGATCATTGAGGCCAGCAACAGCCCCTGGAAAGCTCAAGTGGTGGTAGTGAAGACTGGGGAGAAGCACAGGATGGTCATTGACTACAGTCAGACCATCAACCGGTTCACGCAGCTCGACGCGTACCCCCTCCCACACATATCTGACATGGTCAATCAGATTGTGCAGTATCAAGTTTTTTCCACAGTAGACTTGAAGTCCGCCTACCACCAGCTCCCCATCCACCTCCCGGAGTACAGCCAATACACTGCGTTTGAAGCAGCTGGCCGCCTTTATTACATCCTTAGAGTTCCCTTCAGCGTCACCAATGGGGTCTCGGTCTTCCAGCGAGAGATGGACCGAATGGTTGACCAATACGGGCTGCGGGCCACATTTCCGTACCTAGATAATGTCACCATCTGCGGCCACGATCAGCAGGACCATGGCGCGAACCTCCAAAAATTCCTCCATACCGCCAAACTCCTTAACCTCACCTACAATAAGGAGAAATGCGTGTACCGCACAAACCACTTAGCCATCCTCGGCTACGTTGTGGAAAATGGAATCCTAGGGCCCGACCCCGACCACATGCGCCCCCTCCTGGAACTCCCTATTCCCCACTGCCCCAAGGCCCTGAAACGATGCCTGGGGTTTTTTCTCGTATTACGCCCAGTGGGTCCCTAATTATGCGGACAAGGCCCGCCCACTCATCACGTTTTTCCCCTGACGGCTGAGGCCCGCCAGGCCTTCAACCACATCACCAAGGCCACGATGCACGCGATCGACGAGACCCTCCCCTTTCAGGTGGAGAGCGATGCATCGGACGTGGCTCTGACCGCCACCCTCAACCAGACGGGCAGACCCGTGGCATTCTTTTCCCGCACCCTCCATGCCTCCTGAATTCAGCACTCCACTGTCGAAAAGGAGGCACAAGCCATTGTGGAAGCTGTGCGACATTGGAGGCATTACCTGGCCGGCAGGAGATTCACTCTCCTCACTGACCAATGGTCGGTTTCCTTCATGTTTAACAATATGCAGCGGGGCAAGATCACAAATGACAACATCTTGAGGTGGAGGATTGAGCTCTCCACCTATAACTATGAGATCTTGTGTCGCACGGAAAGATCAATGAACCCCCTGATGCCCTATCCTGTGGTACATGTGCCAGCGCACAAGTGGACCGACTCCGGGCTCTCCACTATGACCTCTGCCACCCGGTTCTTCCATTTTGTCAAGGCCCGCAACCTGCCCTACTTCATTGAGGAGGTCAGGACTGTAACCAGAGACTGCCAAGTCTGCGCAGAGTGCAAGCCGCACTTCTACCGGCCCGATAGAGCGCACCTGGTGAAGGCCTCCTGCCCCTTTGAGCACCTCAGCATGGACTTCAAAGGGCTCCTCCCCTCCACCGACCGCAACATGTACTTCCTCAACGTAATTGATGAGTACTCCCTGATGCACGATCAATTGCACAAAGACTAAAGTTGGGTACAACTGTGGCTTTATTACAGTCAGATGCGTGGCCTCCTGCTGCAGCTGGCGAAATGGCAGGGCACTGGAGGTCATGCATATTTATACAGTTCTCCGTGGGCGGAGCCAGCTGGCAGGAGCTACCGGCGAACCTGTAGTGCAGGTCCTACCTTACATCTCCTATTACAGTGGTTCACCACATTCACCCCCTGTCAAAAATGAGTCCGGCGGGGGTGACCTGAAACTATATACAATTAGTGCAATTATGTAAAGTGGTAGGGAAAGAAAAGTCCATGTTGACGGTCCGGAGTCTGTCAAATGTTCAGCCGGTCCGGTGCTTTGGTGCTTCGTTGGGAGCGGCGTAACGGTGGCGGCGAAGTCGGTGCTGGCGGTGGTGGAGGTGGTACTGATGGCGGTGGTGGCGGTGCTGATGCTGGCCAGTCATCGGGGAACTCCGGGAGCGTGCAGAAGTCCTCTTCGTCCTCTTGTGCGGAAAAGGGGAGGGGGGGTGGTCTGGTGGGGTCAATATTGGCGGCGCGGTGGGGGGGGGGGGGGGAGCGCATTGGCGGGGGTGTGTGTTGGGGCGGAACCTGACCGTGCCAGGTCCCTGAGTGAGACAGTATCTTGGCGGCCGTCGGGGAACTCAACGTAGGCATATTGAGGGTTGGCATGGAGCAGGTGAACCCTGTCCACCAATTGGTCCGCCTTGTTGAGTCGGACGTGCCGACGGTGAAGGACCGGTCCTGGAGCAGCGAGCCAAGTCGGGAGCGACACCCCGGATGTGGACTTTCTGGGGAAGGTAAAAACACGTTCATGGGGTGTGTTATTAGTGGCAGTGCACAACAGTGACCAGATGGAGTGTAGAGCGTCAGGGAGGACCTCCTGCCAGCGAGAGGCTGGGAGGTTCCTGGACCGTAGGGCCAGCTGGACAGCCCTCCAAACCGTCCCATTCTCCCGTTCTACTTTCCCCTTTCCCCAGGGGTTGTAGCTGGTCGTCCTGCTGGAGGCTATACCCCTGCTGAGCAGGAACTGACACAGCTCATCGCTCATGAATGAGGATCCCCTGTCACTGTGGATTTAGGCGGGGAAACCGAACAGAGCGAAGATGGTGCTGAGGGCCTTGATGACGGTGTCAGACGTCATATCGGGGCATGGGATGGCGAAGGGTAATCTGGAATACTCATCGACCACACTGAGAATGTACGTGTTATGGTCGGTGGAGGGGAGGGGCCCTTTGAAATCCACGCTGAGGCGTTCAAAGGGTGGGAAGGCTTCACCAGGCGCGCACGGTCCGGCCGGTAGAAGTGCGGCTTGCACTCCGCACAGACCTGGCAGTCCCTGGTGACTGTCCTTACTTACTCGACGGAGTAGGGCAGATTGCGAGCTTTGACCAGATGGTACAATCGAGTGACCCCCGGGTGACAAAGGCTGTCGTGTAGGGCCCGGAGTTGGTCCACTTGTGCGCTGGCACATGTACCTCGGGAGAGGGCGCCTGGGGGCTCATTGAGTTTGCCGGGGCGATACAAGATCTCATAATTATAGGTGGAGAGCTCGATTCTCCACCACAAGATTTTATCATTTTTGATCTTGCCCCGCTGTGTGTTATTGAACATGAAGGCTACCGACCATTGGTCCGTAAGGAGAGTGAACCTCTTACCGGCCAAGTAATGCCTCCAATGCCGCACAGCTTCAACGATAGCACAAGTGATGGGCAGCACGGTAGCACAAGTGATTAGCAATGTGGCTTCACAGCGCCAGGGTCCCAGGTTCGATTCCCCGCTGGGTCACTGTCTGTGCGGAGTTTGCACCTTCTCCCCGTGTCCGCGTGGGTTTCCTCCGGATGCTCCGGTTTCCTCCCACAGTCCAAAGACGTGCAGGTTAGGTGGATTGGCCATGCTAAATTACCCGTAGTGTCCATAAGGGTTGGGAGGGGTTATTGGGTTGCGGGGATAAGGTGAAAGTGAGGGATTAATGTGGGTCGGTGCAGACTCGATGGGCCGAATGGCCTCCTTCTGCACTGTATGTAATCTATGTAATCTATGTAGATAGCTTGGGCCTCCTTTTCGACGGATGAGTGTCGAATTTCCGAGGCACGAAGGGTGCGGGAAAAGAATGTCACGGGTCTGCCTGCCTGGTTTAGAGTGGCGGCAAGGGCGACGTCTGAAGCGTCGCTTTCTACTTGGAAAGGCAGTGACTTGTCCACTGCGTGCATCCCGGCCTTGGCGATGTCTGCTCTGTTGTGGGCGAAAGCATGTTGTGCCTCGGCCGCAAGGGGGAATTGGGTGGACTGAATGAGTGGGCGGGCCTTGTCCGCATAGTTTGGGACCCACTGAGCGTAGTAGGAAAAGAACCCCAGGCAGCATTTGAGGGCTTTGGGGCAGTGGGGGAGGGGAAGTTCCATGAGGGGCGCATGCGGTCGGGTTCGGGCCCGAGAAGTCCGTTTTGGACTATATAGCCGAGAATGGCGAACCGGGTCGTGCTGAACACACACTTCTCTTTGTTGTAGGTCAGGTTGAGAAGGGCAGCAGTGCGGAGGAATTTATCGAGGTTGGCATCGTGGTCCTGCTGGTCATGGCCACAGATGGTGATATTATCTAAGTACAGAAAGGTGGCCCACAAACCGTACTGGTTGACCATTCGGTCCATCTCTCTTTGGAAGACCGAGACCCCATTTATGACACCGAAAGGGACCCTAAGGAAGTGGTAGAGGCGACTGTCCGCCTCGAAGGCAGTGTATGGCCGGTCCAACTTCCGGATGGGGAGCTTGTGGTAGGCGGATTTCAGGTCAATTATTGAGAAGACCCGGTACTGTGCAATCTGATTGACATATCAGATATGCGTGGGAGGGGGTAAGCGTCGAGCTGCGTGTACCAATTGATGGTCTGGCTGTAGTCCATGACCATCCTGTGTTTCCCCCCAGTTTTAACCACTACCACTTGGGCTCTCCAGGGGCTGTTGCCTTGATAATACCCTCCTTAAGCAGCCGCTGGACTTCAGACCTGATGAAGGTCTTGTCCTGGGTGCTGTACCGTCTGCTCCTAGTGGCAACGGGCTTGCAATCCGCAGTTGGATTGGCAAAAAGGGAGGGGGGATCGACCTTGAGGGTTGCGAGGCCGCAAACGGTAAGGGTGGGTAAGGGCCCGCTGAATTTGAGGGTGAGGCTCTGGAGGTTGCACTGGAAGTCCAGGCCCAACAGGAGTGCAGCGCAGAGATTAGGAAGGACATAGAGGCGGAAGTTACTAAATTCTACGCCCTGGACCGTGAGGTTGACTGTACAAAAGCCTCGGATCGGGACGGAGTGGGATCCGGAGGCTAGGGAGATCCTTTGATTGGCAGGGTGGACCGCGAGGGAGCAGCGCCTTACCGTATCTGGGTGAACAAAGCTTTCTGTGCTCTCGGAATCCAGCAGGCACGGGGTCGCGTGACCGTTGATTTTAATCGTCATCGACGCGGTGGCCAGGTTGTGCGGGTGAGATTGGTCCAGCGTCATCGAAGCGAGGTGCGGGTAGCCATCGGATGCTTCGGGTGACGAGCGTGTGTGTTGTTCCGATGTCGGGATGTCCGGAGATCCTGTGGGGGACAAGATGGCGGCGCCCATGGTGCACACATTGCGGGGTCGGGACAAGATGGTGGCACCCATGGTGCGCACATTGCGGGGTCGGGACAAGATGGCGGCGCCCATGGGGCACATGTGACCGAATGGGGGACAAGATGGCGGCGCCCATTGGTCGCACATGGACCCGGGAGGAGAAGATGGCAGCTCCCATTGTGCGTCTGGCATGGGGGAGGGGGCGATAGCGGGCACGATCACAGCGGGTCTGGCACACCGCCGCGAAGTGGCCCTTTTTACTGCAGGCTTTACAAACTGCAGTGCGGGCCGGGCAGTGTTGGCGGGGGTGCTTCTGCTGACCGCAGAAGTAGCAGCGGGGACCTCAGGGGTGCGTGGATTGGTGTGCGGCGCAGGCGTATTGGGAAGGCAGAGCCCCAGCTGAGGAGGTCGTCGGCGGGGTCCCAGAGGGTAGGAAGGAGTAGAAGGGAGGGCAGCGCGGCAGGAGGGATACGATTGTATGTTACGGGATGCGACCGTCATGGAGAGCGCCAAGGTTTTCATCTCCGACAGTTCGAGCGTGGCCCCTTCCAGTAATCGTTCTCGGATGCGGTCCTACACAATCCCCGTCACGAAGGCATCGCGCATGAGGAGATTCGCGTGTTCAGCGGCCAAAACAGCCTGACAGTCACAGTCCCGGATGAGTGGAATTAGGGCGCGCCAGAAGTCTTCGATGGACTCACCAGGTAGTTGCGAGCGGGTGGCGAGTACATGCCTGGCGAAGAGCATGGTCGCTTTCTGCGCGTAGTGTTCCTTAAGGAGTTCCATTGCTTTTGTGCAATTCGTGGTGTCTTGGATCAACGGGAACACGCTGGAGCTCAGTCTGGAGTACAGGACGTTTATCTTCTGATAAACTCTGGCTCGGGGTCCGCAGCCTTGATGTAGGCCTCAAAACATGCTAACAGTGAGTAAAGTCTTTTCTGGCATTGGGCAAGTGCGGATCCAGCTGCAGGCGATCGGGCTTAATTCAGATATCCGTTCTGTGGAAAATCTGACTGTAATAAATTGATGCACGATCAATTGCACAAAGACTAAAGTTGGGTACAACTGTGGCTTTATTACAGTCAGATGCGTAGCCTCCTGCTGCAGCTGGCGAAATGGCAGGGCACTGGAGGTCATGCATATTTATACAGTTCTCCGTGGGCGGAGCCAGCCGGCAGGAGCTACCAGCGGACCTGTAGTGCAGGTCCTACCTTACATCTCCTATTACAGTGGTTCACCACACTCCCGGTTCCCTTTCGCCATCCCCTGCCCCAACATGACTTCTGCCACGGTCATCAAAGCCCTGCACAGCATCTTCACTCTGTTCGGTTTCCCCACCTACATCCACAGCGATTGGGGATCCTCCTTCATGACTGATGTGCTGCGTCAGTTCCTGCTCAGCAAGGGCATTGCCTCGAGCAGGACGACAACCTACATCCCCCGGGGAAACGGGCAGGGAGAGAGGGAGAACACGACGGTCTGGAAGACTGTCCTGCTGGCCCTTCGGTCTGGGAATCTCCCGGTCTCCCCCTGGCAGGAGGTCCCCCCGATGGGCCTTCTGCACCTGAGCCATGCCCACCATTTTTAAAGGTCCATGGAGCCTTCATGACTCTGTGGAAATCCAGCCCCTATTCTTTTCCCTGCACCAATACGGTAGCCGGTATGCCTCTGATCCTTAATGGGCATGTACTTCCTGTCTGCCATATTGGAGGCTTCGGTACCCCAAAACAAGCAGGGCCCTATCCAATTTCAGTGCCAAAACTTGGAGTTAAAGAACAGATTGATCGCACTGTGAAGATTCCAAATGTAAATTTGTCATGTTAATCTTCCAATGGCCCAGATTTTAATAGTTAGAACAAAAATAGAAATATATCAAGCTTGGCGAGCTGACATTACAAGCACCAATGTCGGGGTTGACAGCCATAGTCCACTCAATGCAATGTTGTGCCCAGTCTCACTATTTATGAGGTACATTATAAAATTAATTAGCAGTGCACCCATGGCTGGAGGCAGTGAGTGGGCCCAGCAGGAGCCCAGGCCGGGCCATGACCCGAGAAATGGCAGACAGCAACCGAGTGACTCCTTTAGCAAACCTAATTTATTTTGATCAATAGGACGTTGCAACTTGTGCGCAGCCAGGAGAAATAAATAAATCAGTCGGTGGCCCTACTCCTGGTTACTAATGTCCTGTAAATCCTGTGTTGTGTGTGGAGGTTGGGTGGGGCGATAGAACTCGGTTCTGCTCTGTTGCCTTTCCCCTGGTTGAAGGCTTTCCATGGAAGCTCAGACATGGGAAGATTTTTTGGGTGTGATAATGGGGGCAATGGTAGTGGGGGGGTGAATCAAAGGGGAAGGGAGGTACATGTGGAGCTCATACCCCTTTAAGAGTCAGCCAAGAGAGAGAAAAACACACAAGAGGAACTTTATTATCAGGCGGGAACATGAAAATACTTTGAGAAAATATAAATCTGAAAGGATTATCCCAATAACTGGATGCTGCGTCAACCTAAGCATGCATGTATTCCCCCCCCCCCTTTATTGCATGTCATCAGAGTACAAAGAAAAATTGCTATTTTAATACTGAGGCCAATGATCAACCTTCTTTGAACAGTGCAGCACTTAATTTCTGGGCTATATCTCTGTTCCATTATCTGTATTTTATAGATTTATTCTGTTTTACAAGGAGAAAGTCCCAGCCCTGGTAATAAATTGCGACCTTCTTCAAATGTCCCACAGTTCATTTAATTCAAGTAATGTGGCCTGACCTCCACTGACCCCATCGAAATCATACCCCCCCCCCCTCCCCCCACTGCCCGCCACCACCAAACCCAGCCTCCTAATTGCCAGGTTTAGCACAGAAGCAATATAGTTACAGCTGCCGGGATGCCCTTTGTGCCAGTGTGGTTAAAGTGTGCGGTGGTGCAAATGGAACTCAGAGATCATTTATTTTTCTTTAAAAACAAAATGTCAGTGAGCCCATTGAAAACAGGCCCGTTTTTGCTGTGTATTAGTTTGTCTCAAATGTCAGGGTATATATATGCACGTGTTAACTTAACACCTGCAGCATTGCTGAACGGTCGTCCCGGGCCTATAACAGGAGGGGTGTCATGGTGGAACAGTGGTTAACACTGCTGCCTCACAGCACCAGTGACCTGGGTTCAACTCTGTCCTTGGGTGATTGTCTGTGTGGAGTTTCCACTTTCTCCCCGTGCCTGCGAGGGTTTCCTCCGGGTGCTCAGGAGGCTTCCTCCCACAGTCCAAAGACATGCAGGTTAGGTGGATTGGCCGTGCTAAATTGCCCCTTAGTGTCCAAAATAAGGTTGGGTGCGGTTTCTGGGTTAGGGGGATGGGGTGGGCTTAGATAGGGTGCTCTTTCCAGGGACCGGTGCAGACTCGATGGGCCGAATGGCCTCATTCGGCACTGTTGATTCTATGATCCAATGCCTTCAACTGTTTCTCGATATCATGTGGATTGCATTGAATTGGCTGGAAAATGGTATCTGTGATGCTGGGACCTCTGGACGAGACCGAGATGGATCATCCACTCAGCACCTCTGCCTGAAGATTGTTGCAAATGTCGCAGCCTTGTCTTTTGCACAGAGGACAGAGGGTAGCAGTGGATGGGTGTTTTTCCGAATGGAGGTCAGTAACTCGTGATGTTCCGCAGGGATCAGTTCTGGAACCTCTGCTCTTTGTAATATATATAAATTACTTGGAAGAAAACGTAGTTGGTCTGATTAGCAAGTTTGCGGATGATACTAAGATTGCAGGAGTTGCGGACAGTGATGAAGATTGTCAGAGAATACAACAGGATATAGATAGGCTGCAAAATTGGGCAGAGAAATGGCAGATGGAATTTAACCCGGACAAATGCGAGGTGATGCATTTTGATAGATCCAATTCAGATGGGAGCTAAAAAATAAATGTCAGAACCATCAGGAGCATAGAGATACAAAGAAATTTGGGCATGTAGGTCCACAGATCCATAAAAGTGGCAGCACAGGTGGAAATGGTGGTAAAGAAAGCATATGCCCCTTCATAGGACTGGGCATCAAGTATAAAAGCTCGAAAATTATGTTACAATTATAGAGAATGTTGGTTAGGCCACATTTGGAATACTGTGTCCAATTCTGGTCACCGCACTACACTACCAGAAGGACATGGAGGTTTTGGAGAGAGTACAGAAAAGGTTTACCAGGATGTTGCCTGGTATGGAGGGTATTAGCTATGAGGAGAGATTGAATAAACTGAGATTGTCCTCCCTAGAGAGACGGAGGCTGAGGGGCGACTTAATAGAAGTGTATAAAAGTATTAGGGTATAGATACGGTGAACAGTTGGAGGCTTTTTCCCAGGGCAGAAATGACAATTACAAGGGGGCACAGGTTCAAGGTGAGGGGGGAAGGTTCAGTGGAGATGTGTGGGGGAAGTTTATTACACAGAGGGTGGTGGTGGCCTGGAATGCACTGCCAAGTGAGGTGGTTGAGGCAGGTACGTTAGCGACCTTTAAGACTTATCTGGATAGGCACATGATCAGACGGGTATAGATGGATACAGACGGTTGGTCTAGATAGGACACGTGATCGACGCAGGCTTGGAGGGCCGGAGGGCCTGTTCCTGTGCTGTATTTTTCTTTGTTCTCTTTGTACTATGTGCCGGGCTCCCCCATGATTGAGGATGGGGACAATGGTGAAACCTCCTCCTCCAATGAGTTGGTTAATTGTCCACCACTATTCACAACTGGATGTGGCAGGACTGCAGAGCTTAGATCTGATCCGTTGGTTGTGGGATCACTTAGCTCTGTCTATCACTTACTACTTACACTGTTTGTAGCTTCACCAGGTTAACACCTCATTTTTCGGTATGCCTGGTGTTGCTCCTGGCACGCTCTCCTGTGTTCTTCATTGAACCAGAGTTGATCCCCAGGCTTGGTGATAATGGTAGAGTGGGGGATATACTGGGCTATGAGGTTACAGATTGTGGTTGAGTACAATTGTACCATTGCTGATGGCCCAAAATGCCTCATGGATACCCAGTCTTTAGTTGCTCGATCTGTTCTGAATCATTTATCTCAGTGGTGGTGCCACACACCATGATGGACGGTATCCTCAACGTGAAGACTGGACTTCTTCTCCACAAGGACTGTGCGGTGGTCACTCCTCCCAATGCGGTCATGGTCAGATGAATCTGTGGTAGGCAGGTTGGTGAGGATGAGGTCAAGTATGTTTTTCCCTCTTGTGGTCCCCTTGTCACATCCCACAGATCTAATCTGGCGATTACTCCCCCACCCAACATGGTCTCTAATGGTGGTACTAAGTCCGTCCAAAACTCCATGGGAATGCCATGGGATCTTCTCCATCCAGCTGGGGGAACGGATAGGGCCTTCAGATTTCACCCAAAAGATGCCATCTCTGATAATACAGTGCTCCATCAGGGGTGTGAACCAAACTTACGTTGCTGTTGGATTTAAATTCATGAACGTCTGACTAACTGATGGAATTGTGCTACCAATAAGCAAGGTTGACATCTTAATGAGGCATCAAGAGTGTTGTGTTAGAATGACTAATTCTTCATTCCTTGAATGGCATTGTATGGAGAATTGCTGCATGCTGAAGAACTCACGCATCAGAAGATGCCAGGTTATATCACTGGGATACACAAGAGTTAGCAATCTCAGGACAACAGTAGGTTGCTACATGCTGCTGTCAGTCTACCTATCCCGGGAGGGGGAAAGCAATATCAGCCAGGATTGCCACTCCTGGGGCTGGATTCTCTGCTTTGTGACGCCAGAAGCGTAACTTGCGATCGGGCGGAAAATAGAAAAAAAAAAATCAGGATTGGGCCCGACGCCAATTCCGATGCCATGCTCCGATCCCTCGCTGGCGGAGAAATCGAGGTTTGCACCCCACACCAGCGGACCCATGCAAAACCGTCATTTCTGTGCCCGATACCCAGACACCGCGTACAACGCATACATTCCAGCGTACTCTGAGGTTCCAGACACCTTTGAGGCGCTCCCTCAGGTGAAGGGCTGGCTTTTGGGCAACAAGGGTGGCCTACTTGTGATGGCTGATAATACCTGTTCGGAAGCCCCAGACCAACGTAGAGACCCTTTATAATGAAGCTCATGAAGTCACCATATTAAGCGATTCATCGGCATCCTCAAGATGCACTTCCGATGCCTGACACACTCTGGTGGGGTGCTCCAATATAGCCCCAGGAGGATCTCGAGCATTGTGCTGGCCTGCTACATCCTGCACAACATCGCACAGCAGAGGGGTGACATGCTGGAGGAGGAGGAACAGCGGCAGGCCTCATTTGATGAGGAGGATGAGGGGGACGTCCAGGATGATCTGGGCATGGACTATTAGAGCATAAGGAGTGCAATTAGGCCACTCGGCCCATCGAGACTGCTCCACCATGCAATCATGGCTGATATTTTTCTCATCCCCATTCTCCTGCCTTCTCCCCGTAATCTCTGATCCCCTGGACTGGCAGGGCAGGCTGCCCAAGGTGTGAACCAGCGGCGCCTCACACAGGACAACCTCAAACATGACTTACCGATTTGCCAACTAAGAGGCCAGGCCGCCAGCAGCTCCGCCATGTTGTCCCACCTCTCCATTTCCCCCTCTTCAAAATGGAACTCTCTTTCCCATAACCACTCACCCCTTCCCTGTCACTCAGTCTTTCACTCCTTCCCCCTCTCCCCTCCAAGGGTCCTACCAGCAACCTCACAGGGTGTTGGTCCTGGGCCGGCAGGATCAGCGGGTCACATCCGCGGGACGGGGGAGGATGATGTCGCCTCGCTGCCAGATGAGCTCTGCTGCTCCTCATCTTTTGACAAACTCTGACTCCTGCTTTTAGGATCACATTCCGGAATGTGGCGACTAGGGGCTTTTCACAGTAACTTCATTTGAAGCCTACTTGTGACAATAAGCGATTTTCAATCATGGTAGCACAAGTGGATAGCACTGTGGCTTCACAGCTCCAGGGTCCCAAGTTCGATTCCCTGCTG
Source organism: Scyliorhinus torazame (assembly GCF_047496885.1). NCBI lineage: Eukaryota > Metazoa > Chordata > Chondrichthyes > Carcharhiniformes > Scyliorhinidae > Scyliorhinus > Scyliorhinus torazame. Next base: position 19,912,547 of record NC_092718.1, on the reverse strand, counting down.
CGTCACTGTCTGTGCGGAGTCTGCACGTTCTCCCCGTGTCTGCGTGGATTTCCTCCGGGTGCTCCGGTTTCCTCCCACAGTCCAAAGGCGTGCAGGTTAGGTGGATTGGCCATGCTAAATTGCCCTTAGTGACCAAAAAGGTTAGGAGGGGTTATTGGGTAACGGGGATAGGGTGGAAGTGAGGGCTTAAGTGGGGCGGTGCAGACTCGATGGGCTGAATGGCCTCCTTCTGCACTGTATGTTCTATGTACTATGTTGTTTGTTAGACGCTGACCTCCATGTCAGCCACTGACCTTTCCGCGACCTTGCACGCGCAAGTCAGGGATACCGCCTCCCGTCTTCTGGAGCTCTCGCCTGTTATGGGTCGCCTTGTCCTCGAGGACCCATAAAGGATATGGTGAGATGCATGGAGGTGAGTTCTATGGGGGGTGGGGGAGTCTGTTGCTTGTGGCATATGTGTGCTAGGTTCCTGGCCAAAGAGGACATTACAGGGTGTGGGGTTTGGTGGAGGGTGGGTTGTAAGGGACATGCAGGAAGGAGGGGTGTGGTTGGCTTCTAGGGGATTGGGGTGTGATATGAGGAGTGAGGAACAGGAATGATGTCAGGGGCACAGAGCTGGTGACTCATCCGAGCCACCCTGAGGAGGTCATTCATCTTTTGCGGCACTGTGTTCCAGTTCTCCTGGTGAGGCTGGCAGCACTGACCGCCTCTGCCACCTCCTCCCAGGCGCTGTAAACTACAGCCGCCTTTAGTGTCCGCCCCACCCCGGGTAAGAGGGTGTCCCTCCTCGCCTCCACAGCGTCCACCATTCTCTCCAGCTCGCTATCCAGGAAGCGTGGCCCAGGTCTCCGTGGAGCCATCTTCTTGGCTGGGATGAGAGTGTGTGGGGAGTGGAGCGTTTATAAGCGGCTCCAGTTTGTCAGGCTTTCCAATGCGAATTCCGGTCCCAGAGAATCACGCGCCAGCGGGAACAGGAATTCCTCTAGACTCACGTGGGCAGAATGCTGGCACATTTGAATGTCCTGACTTGCTTCCGAATACTGCCTCCAGCGAGAATGCGAATCGCACGCAATTCAGTCCCGGCGGCAATACTGAGGGCTCGATTTATCTACTTGGGAACAAAGTCCCATAGCGAGCGTATTTATCTGTGTGTTTCCCGGCGCTCAAACGCCGAGAAACACATGGCTATACAACTCAGAAGGGCCCCAGCGGGGAATGGGTGGCCGGGGCCGCACTTAGCCCTCTTTTGTTCCGGTGAGCACAGCTCCCCAGTGTAGCGAGCGAGCAAGCCATTTTTAAATGGCGTCCCGATCGGTGAGGCCCCCGAAGCAACCCCAGACCGTTCACACACACACAATTGCCACCTTGGCAGTGTCCATGCCAGCTGGAAATGCTACCTGGGCATCTTGGCAGTGCCAGGTTGGCACCCAACTGCCAGGGTGCCCAGGTGGCACCACCCTGCCCAAAGGGCGTGCCGGATAGATCCCGGAAGCGGGGTCTCCCGCCTTCTATCGGTCACGCTGTGCTGTGGCGCGATGGTTTTCGGGCGCAATGTGGGCCACTGGATTGCGCCCACTGTCGCCCAAACAGAGAATTCCATGCCTGCTGTATCAGGAATTGGATAACTATGGTTATCCAGTCATGTCTGCTGGAATATGTATCTTGTGGACAGACTCTACACCGGGTTATGACGGAACATAGTCAGGTAGTCAGTTACCACCCCAACATGGTCAAATAGTCTGTCGTCATTCTAACACAGTTAAAAGATCGGATTGTTACAGGGCCTGTTACAGACAGAAAGATCGGCTGAAGCCAATGAAAATGTAACCACCCAAAATTAACTCCCTTCTGGAAAGGAGAGGAGAAAATTCCATGTGTGTGTGTGTGTGTGTGTCCAGGGAGAGAAAGGGCAGGGGGAGAGAACAAAAGAAACAATTAAGATTGATGACCGCACAGCACACTGGTTAAAATGTTTGACTGTTCCTATTTACTGTGAAAATGGCGATTTCCTGCAGGAGAGATGCTGGTTGGTGTGACCCACTCCACAGCGCCACCTCCTGGAGAACACACCTGAGCATGCTGACTTCAGGCAGGACTCAAAAATGTCCTTCCGGGCCCATCAAAGCTCACGTCTGCAGCACCAGAAAGGGATGAGAGATCTCGGGAGGCAATTTTCAAAACACGGTTCAGTGTTAGGTCAGATGCCTGGGGAGGAAACCTTCCGATATTCTGAAGGAGGTGAGCAAAGTCTGCCCCGAGAAACAAATTCTCTTGCACAAAACTCAGAGGAAATTTTACTTTCGTTGAAACTCTTATTTGCAAAACAAAAAAGATCACAAGTTCGTTATTGATACGCCATGAATAAACACACGACGAGTGGTGAACGTAACTGGGGCTTTAATACACTAAACAGAAAGCCTCCTGGCCTCTGATCCCAAACTTGATCGGAGGCGGAGACTCGCCACCTTTATACACGAGCCCGAGGGGAGGAGCCATGGGCGGAGCCAGCCGGGACAAGCCCAGGCATGTACAACACAATACAATGCAATACAGCGGTTTACCACATTCACCCCCTGGTTAAAAAAAAAAGAGTCCAGCGGGGGTGAAGTGGTCTTAAAGGTAAAATCTGTCGGGGGCCTTGACCTTCCGCCGTGATCGCCCCAGTCCTGGCTGTGGTGTGGGCACCGGTGTCGAGACCTGCGCGTCTGGGAGCGTGTTGTCTTCTTCTTCACCCAGTTGTTGAGTCGGTGGAGGGGAGGGCGGTGTCTGGGCGGAGGTGGTGGTGATGGTCGCCGGTGGGCCTGCGGGTGCCAGTTCTTGAGGTAGGTGGGTAGAGTTGGGGGAAGACGGTGTAGGGTCGGGGGTGGCGGTGATGGTCGCTGGGGAACCTGAAGGTGCCAAATCCCGGAGGGAGACTGTGTCCTGTCGCCCGCCCATGATGTGCCACGTAGGCATATTGTGGGTTTGCATGGAGGAGCAGGACCTTCTCGACGAAGGGGTCTGATTTATGGCTCCTCGCATGCTTCCGGAGGAGGATGGGCCCTGGGACTGTCAGCCAGGACGGGAGCGAGACCCCGGAGGTGGATTTCCTGGGGAAGGGAAACATACGTTCATGAGGAGTCTCGTTGGTGGCAGTGCACAGGAGCGACCGGATGGAGTGGAGCGCTTCGGAGAGGACCTCCTGCCAGCGGGAGACTGTGAGGCTCCTAGACCGTAGGGCCAGGAGGACGGCCTTCCAGACCATCACGTTCTCCCTCTCCACCTGTCCGTTTCCCCGGGGGTTGTAGCGGGTCGTCCTGCTGGAGGCGATGCCCTTGCTGAGCAGGAACTGACGCAACTCGTCGCCAATGAAGGAGGAGCCCCGATCATTTTGGATGTAGGTGGGGAACCCGAACAAGGTGAAAAGACCATGCAGGGCCTTGATGATGGTGGCAGAGGTCATGTCAGGGCAGGGGAATCTTGAGTACTCGTCAACAATGTTGAGGAAGTACACGTTATGATCCGTGGAGGGGAGGGGCCCTTTGAAATCGATGCTGAGGCGCTCAAAGGGGCGAGAGGCCTTTACCGGGTGCGCTCTGTCTGGCCGATAGAAGTGTGGTTTGCACTCCGCGTAGACCTGGCAGTCCCTGGTCACGGTCCTGACCTCCTCGATGGAGTAAGGTAGGTTGCGAACCTTGATGAAGTGAAAATAACGGGTGACCCCCGGGGGACAGAGGTCATTGTGGAGGGCCCGGCGTCGGTCTACTTGTGCGCAGGCACATGTACTGCGGGATAGGGCATCTGGGGGCTCATTGAGCTTCCCAGGTCGATACAAGATATTGTAGTTGTAGGTGGTGAGCTCGATACTCCACCTCAGAATCTTGTTATTCCTGATCTTGCCCCGCTGTGTGTTATTGAACATGAAGGCAACCGACCGTTGGTCAGTGAGGAGAGTGAATCGCCTGCCGGCCAGGTAATGCCTCCAATGTCGCACAGCTTCTACAATGGCTTAGGCTTCCTTTTCGACGGAGGAGTGTCGAATTTCGGAGGCATGGAGGGTACGGGAGAAGAAAGCCACGGGCCTGCCCGCTTGGTTGTGGGTAGCGGCCAGAGCAAGGTCCAACGCATCGCTCTCCACCTGGAATGGGATGGACTTGTCCACAGCGTGCATCATGGCTTTGGCAATATCTGCCTTGATGCGATTGAAGGCCAGTCGGGTCTCAGCCATCAGGGGAAAAATGGTGGATTTGAAAAGTGGACGGGCCTTTTCCGCATAATTGGGACCCACTGGGCATAGTACGAGAAGAACCCCAGGCGTCTCTTCAGGGCCTTGGGGCAGTGTGGGGGGGGGATAGGTCCAGGAGGGGGCGCATGCGGTCGGGGCCGGGCCCTAGGACTCCGTGTTCCACAACGTAGCGGAGGATGGCTAGGCGGGTTGTGCAGAAAATGCATTTTTCCTTATTATAGGTGAGATTCAGGAGTTTAGCGGTGTGGAGGAAGTGCCGGAGGTTTTCGTCGTGGTCCTGCTGGTCAATGGTGACATTGTCTTAGTACGGGAACGCGGCCCGCAGCCCGTACTGGTCAACAGTTTGGTCCATTTCTCGATGGAAGACCGAGACCCCATTGGTGACGCCGAAGGGGACCCTGAGGAAGTAGTAGAGGCGGCCATCTGCCTTGAAGGCAGTGTATTGGTGGTCCTCCGGGCGGATAGGGAGCTGGTGGTACACGGACTTCAAGTCAACTGCGGAGAAGACTCGATACTGCGCAATCTGGTTGACCATGTCAGATATGCGGGGAAGGGGGTATGCATCGAGCTGCGTGTACCGGTTGATGGTCTGACTGTAATCGAGGGTTATCCGGTGCTTCTCCCCAGTCTTGACGACCACCACTTGGGCTCTCCAGGGGCTGGTTCTAGCCTCAATGATCCCCTCTCGCAGGAGTCGCTGGAGCTCCGACCTGATGAAGACCCTGTCCCGGGCACTGTATCGTCTGCTCCTAGTAGCGACGGGCTTACAGTCCGGGGTGAGGTTTGCGAAGAGCGAGGGTGGGTCGACCTTTAGGGTCACGAGGCTACAGACGGTGAGGGGGGGCAGGGGTCCACCGAACTTTAAAGTAAGGCTTTGGAGGTGGCACTGGAAGTCGAGCCCCAGCAATAGGGCAGCGCAGAGATGGGGAAGGACATAGAGTTTGAAGTTAGCGTACTCTACGCCTTGTACAGTAAGGGTCGCGGCACAGTACCCCCGGATTTCTACTGCATGGGATCCGGAAGCCAGGGAGATTTTCGGGGTCGCGGGTAAGATTGGGAGGGAGCAGCGCCTTACCGTGTCCGGGTGTATGAAGCTGTCTGTGCTCCCGGAGTCGAAAAGATAGGCCGTCTCGTGCCTGTTGATCCGGACGGTCATCGTAGACTTCATGAGGTGATGATGCCGGGACTGGTCGAGTGTGATGGAGGCGAGTGTCGGAAGGCGGTTGGTAGGCCGGTCGGAGGTAGCGGCGGCCAGCGTACGGTCGGGTGAGCCGGGCTCCCAGGAGGCTGCGGAGTGGTCCCAAGTTGGCGGCCCCCATGGGTCACGTGTGGCGGGTGGCAGCAGCGATGGCGTCCAAGATGGCTGTCCCCATGGGTCACGTGTCGCGGGTGGCAGCGGCGATGGCGTCCAAGATGGCTGCTGCCGTGGGTCGCGCGTGGCGGGTGGAGAACACAATTGCGTTAAAGGTGGCGGCGCCCACGGGTCGTACATGGCGGGTGGTGCGGCAGCTGGGGACGGCCCCGACAGGCAGCAGGCCGCGCTGCTGGGCCTCGGAGTTTTAGAGAGAGATCGGGCCTGGCAGGCTTTTGCAAAGTGGCCCTTCCTCCCACATCCGTTGCAAGCCGCGTTCCGTGCAGGGCAGCTTTGTCTGGGGTGATTACCCTGGCCGCAAAAGTAACACCTCGGGCTTCCGGTGTTGGCAGGCCGCTGCGCGGCACAGGCTTGCATCGCACCCGGGTCGGATGATGGCGGCGCCCACGAGGTCCATGAGGGTGCCGCGCGGTCGGAGGTGTAGGCCTCCATGCTCTGGGAGGCCACCTCCAGCGAGTTTGAGAGTTGCACTGTCTGTGGGAGGCCGAGTATACCCCCTTCTAGTAATCGCTGGCGGATATAGTTTGATTTCATGCCTGCGACATAAGCGTCCCTGAGCAGCAGCTCCGCGTGCTGGGTAGCCGATATCGGCAGGTAGTCACAGTTCCGGCAGAGTACCCGCAGAGCACGCAGGAATTCTGCAAGTGATTCCCCCGGATGTTGCCGTCTCGTGGCAAGGAGGTGCCTAGCATACACCTCGTTAACGTACTTCACGTATTGTCCCTTCAGCAGCGTTATTGCCTCCGCATCCAAGGGGGCGTCCCCGATGAGAAGAAAGACTCATGGGCTCACCCGTGCGTGGAGGATCTGCTTCTTCTGGAGGTCGGTGAAGTCTTCGGTGGAGGATGCGAGGTACGCTTCGAAGCAGCTTAGCCAGTGCTCAAATGTTTCCGTGGCGTCGGCTGCCTGTGGGTCCAGCTCCAGGCGATCAGGCTTGAGTGGTGAGTTCATCTTAAAGTTTAATGTATTAATTTGATACACCATCAATAAACACACGATGAGTGATGAACGTAACTGAGGCTTTAATACACTAAACAGCAAGCCTCCTGGCTTCGGATCCCGAACTGGATCGGAGGCAGAGACTAGCCACCTTTATACATGAGCCCGAGGGGAGGAGCCACAGGCGGAGCCAGCAGGGACAAGCCCAGGCATGTACAACACAAGACAGTGGTTTACCACAGTTATTTATTAAAATTCACTTCAGATAGAAAAAGAGGACTTGAAGCAAAAATGTTTTCATGTCAAGATAGCCATGCTGTGCATAGTATTTATTGGGCAGTCCTGGTCTAAGGGTAATGAGAGTCACCAGATCGGCCAGGATTGGAGCGACGTGAGTAATGAAATGGGTAGGGACAGGGGTCTTCCCTTCCCTGAAAGACACAAGTTAACTGGGAGAGGTTTTTATGACAGCTCTCATTGTCACCGCCTGGTGACGTGCCCATCTTGGATGAGGGAAACTCAACTATTTCTGACAGAACATATCGCATTAGACCTTACGACCATAAGACATAGGAGCAGAATTAGGCCACTCGGCCCATCGCGTCTGCTCCGCCATTCAATCATGGCTGATATTTTTCTCATCCCCATTCTCCTGCCTTCTCCCTATAACCTCTGATCCCTTTATTAATCAAGAACCTATCTATCTCTGTCTTAAAGACACTCAGTAATTTGGCCTCCACAGCCTTCTGCGGCAAGAGTTCCACAGATTCCACACCCTTTGGCTGAAGAAATTTCTCCTCATCGCTGTTTTAAAGGATTGTCCCTTTAGTCTGAGATTGTGTCCTCTGGTTCTTGTTTTTCCTACAAGTGGAAACATCCTCTCCATGTCCACTTTATCCAGGCCTCACAGTATCCTGTAAGTTTAAATAAGATCCCCCGTCAACCTTCTAAACTACAACGAATACAGACCCAGAGTCCTCAACTGTTCATCATATGACAAGCTGTTCATTCCAGGGATCATTCTTGTGAACCTCCTCTGGACCCTTTCCAAGGCCCACACATCCTTCCTTCGAATACTGCTCACAATATTCCAAATGGGGTCTGACCAGAGCCTTATACAGCCTCAGAAGTACATCCCTGGTCTTGTATTCTAGCCCTCTCGACATGAATGCTAACATTGCAATTGCCTTCCAGTTGCCGACTGAACCTGCACGTTAACCTCAAGAGAATCGTGAACAAGGACTCCCAAGTCCCTTTGTGCTTCTGATTTCCTAAGCATTTCCCCATTTAGAAAATAGCCTATGCCTAAATTCCTCCTTCCAAAGTGCATAACCTCACACTTTTCCACATTGTATTTCATCTGCCACTTCTTTGCCCACTCTCCTAGCCTGTCCAAGTCCTTCTGCAGCCCTCCTGCTTCCTCAATATTCCCTGTCAGTCTACAGATCTTTGTATCATCTGCAAACTTAGCAACAGTGCCTTCAGTTCCTTCTTCCAAATCATTAATATATATTGTGAAAAGTTGTGGTCCCAGCAAAGACCCCTGAGGCACACCACTAGTCACCGGCTGCCAGCCTGAAAAATACCCCTTTATCCCCACTCACTGCCTTCTGCCAGTCAGCCAATCCTCTACCCATGCCAGGATCTTACCCTTAACACCATGGGCTCTTAACTTATTTTACAGTTTCCTATGTGGCACCATGTCAAAGGCCTTCTGGAAATCTAAATAAATCACTTCCACTGGTTCTCCTTTGTCTAACTCCCTTGTTACCTCCTCAAAGAACTCTAACAGATTTGTCAGACATGACCTCGCTTAGACAAAGCCGTGCTGACTCAGTCCTATTTTACCATGCACTTCCAAGTACTCCACGAACTCATCTTTAACTATGGACTCTAAACTTTTACCAATGACCGAAGTCAGGCTAACCGGCCTATAATTTCCTGTCTTCTGCGTCCCTCCCTTCTTAAACAGCAGTGTTACATTAACCACTTTGCAGTCCTCTGGGACCGTTCCTGCCTCCAGTGATTCCTGAAAGATCACCACCAATGCCTCCACAATCTCCTCAGCTATCTCTTTTAGAACCCTGGGTGTAGTCCATCCGGTCCAGGTGATTTATCCACCTTCAGACCTTTCAGTTTCTCCAGAAATTTCTCCTTAGTGATGGCCACTGCACTCACCTCTGCCCCCTGATTCTCCTGGAGCTCTGGCATCCCACTGGTGTCTTCCACCATGAAGACTGATGCAAAGTAACTATTCAGTTCCTCTGCCATTTCTTTGTTTCCCACAATTACTTCTCCAACCACTTTTTCCAGTGGTCCAATGTCTTTTTTTGCCTCTCTCTTACCTTTTATATATTGAAAAAACTCTTCCTATCTTCTTTCATATTACTAGCTAGCTTGCACTCATATTTCATCTTCTATCCCTTATTGCCTTTTTAGTTGTCCTCTGCTCACTTTTAAAGGCTTCCCAATCCTCTGGCTTCCCACCAATCCTCGCCACTTTGTATGCTTTTACTTTTGCTTTTGTGCTGTCCTTGACTTCCCTCATCAACCATTGATGCCTTGTCCTCCCCTTAACGTGCTTCCTCCTCCTTAGGATGAATTTCTGTTGTGCCTCCTGAATAACCCCCCAAATTTCCTGCCATTGCTGCTCCACTGTCTTCCGTGCAGGCTCCTTTTCCAATCAACTCTGGCCAGCTCCTCCCTCATGTCTTTGTAGTTACATTTATTTAATTGTAATACTGTTACATCTGATTGCAGCTTCTCCCTCTCAAACTGCAGGGTAAATTCTATCATATTGTGGTCGCTGCTCCCGAAGCGTTCCTTCACCTTACGTTCTCTAATCAAGTCTACCTCATTACACATCACCAAATCCAGAATTGCCTGTTTCCTAGTAGGCTCTGTCACAAGCTGCTCCAAAAACCATCTCTTAGACATTCCACAAATTCCTTTGCTTGGGATCCAATGCCGACTTGATTTTCCCAGACCACCGGCATATTGAAATCCCCCATGATTACAAAGAACAAAGAGAACAAAGAAATGTACAGCACAGGAACAGGCCCTTTGGCCCTCCAAGCCTGCGCCGACCATGCTGCCCGACTAAACTACAATCTTCTACACTTCCGGGTCCCTATCCCTCTATTCCCACCCTTTTCATGTATTTGCCAAGGCGCCCCTTAAACATCACTATCGTCCCTGCTTCCACCAACTCCTCCGGCAGCAAGTTCCAGGCACCCACAAGCTTCTGTGTAAAAAAACTTGCCTCGTACATCTCTAAATCTTGCCCCTCGCACCTTAAACCAATGCTCCCTAGTAATTGACCCCTCTACCCTGGGAAAAAGCCTCTGACTATCCACTCTGTCTATGCCCCTCATAATTTTGTAGACCCTCAACCTCCGTCGTTCCAGTGAGAACAAACCGAGTTTATTCAACCGCTCTCCATACCAGCCAATGCCCTCCATACCAGGCAACATCCTGATAAATCTCTTCTGCACCCTCTCCAAAGCCTGCACATCCTTCTGGTAGTGTGGCGACCAGAATTGAACACTATACTCCAAGTGCGGCCTAACTAAGGTTCTATACAGCTGCAACATGACTTGCCAACTTTTATACTCAATGCCCCAGCCAATGAAGGCAAGCATGCCGTATGTCTCCACCTGTGTTGCCACTTTCAGTGACCTGTGGACCTGTACATCTAGATCTCTCTGACTGTCAATACTCTTGAGGGTCCTACCATTCACTGTATATTCCCTACCTGTATTAGACCTTCCAAAATGCATTACCATACATTTGTCCAGATTAAACTCCATCTGCCATCTCTCCGCCCAAGTCTCCAAATGATCTAAATCCTGCTGTATCCTCTGACAGTCCTCATCACTATCCGCAATTCCACCAACCTTTGCATCGTCCGCAAACTTACTGATCAGACCAGTTACATTTTCCTCCAAATCATTTATATATACTACGAACAGCAAAGATCCCAGCATTGATCCCTGCGGAACACCATGAGTCACAGCCCTCCAATCAGAAAAGCACCCTTCCATTGCTACACTCTGCCTTCTATGACCTCGCCAGTTCTGTATCCATCTTGCCAGTTCACCTCTGATCCCGTGTGACTTCACCTTTTGTACCAGTCTGCCATGAGGGACCTTTTCAAAGGCCTTACTGATTATTGTGATATTGCTTTTTGTATATGCTTTTTCTTTCTCCTTTAGTCTGAGATTGTGTCCTCTGGTTCGAGTTTTTCCTCTTTGTGGAACCATCCTCTCCACGTCCACTCTATCCAGGCCTCGCAGTATCCTGTAAGTTTCAATAAGATCCCCCTCATCCTTCTAAACTCCAATGAGTACAGACCCAGAGTCCTCAACCGTTCCTCATATGACAAGCTCTTCATTCCAGGGATTATTTTTGTGAAACTCCTCTGGACCCTTTCCAAGGCCAGCACATCCTTCCTTAGATACGGGGCCCAAAACTGCTCACAATACTCCAAATGGGGTCTGACCAGAGCCTTATACAGCCTCAGATTTACCTCCCTGCTCTTGTATTCTAGCCCTCTCGACATGAATGCTAACATTGCGTTTGCCATCCTAACTGCCAACGGAACCTGCACGTTAACCTTAAGAGAATTCATCGGTAACGGATCCGACGATGCACCGTCGCAAAATAATGCAGAATGTTGATATCTGCTGACCCTTACTTTCAGAAAAAAAAGTGGGTACAAAAAAGTCATCGTTTGTTATAATGTCTCTCAGATGCAACACAGTTTTCAGTCCAACTAAAGTTACTGAAGGGATAAGGGCTGTACACATGCTGAAAGTTTGTGATCTGCCTCAATGCCATGCATCGAAGGGCAGGGATATCAATATCGATACCTACAAAACTCTTGGGCACAACCAGTAACAAAGAAAAAAAACTTGCATTTGTCTAGCGCCGTTCATGTTCTCCAGATGTCCCAAAGAACCTTACAGCTGATAAAGGGTTTTTAAAGTGTAGTGTCTGTTGCAATATAAGAAATCCAGCCACCAGTTTGTGCACAGCAAGCTCCCACAACAACCAGGTGATAATGGGCAGACAATCAACCCAGACAAAATGCACTGCAGGAACTCACCAAGGCACTTTAGACAGCACCTTCCAAACCAAAGACCACGACCACCTGGAAGGACAAAAGCAGCAGAAACCTGGGAACCCCACCACCTGGAGGTTCCCCTGCAAGCCACTCACCATTCTGACTTGGAAATGCATCACCATTCCTTCACTGTCGCTGGGTCAAAATCCTGGAATTCCCTCCCTAACACCACATGGACTGCAGCGGTTCAAGTAGGCAGCTCACCACCACCTTCTCAAGGGCAATTAGGGATGGGCAATAAATGCAGGCCTAGCCAGTGACACCTACATCCCATGAATGAATAATTTAAAAAATCTATTAAGGTGTTGTTTGAGGGATATTTATTGGTCAGGACATCGGAAATAGTTACATGGAGTCTCTTACATTCAGTTTGTTGGAACTTATTCACTCTCAGTTTTGAAATGATTCGAAGTGCGCGCATTTATTGGTGACAGTTGGTATATTTTATTCAGTACAAGGAAGAATTGAAAAATGTTAATGGCTGACCAAGAGTACCAAAGCACAACAGCATTCTCATTTTGCCCTGAGTAAAAGCGTGATCTCCGTGTGACAATGCCAAATGCACCAGGCACCATCGCACCTGTCAATGTGATACATACACGCGGATTCTTTCCACCAGCCCATCTTTCTGCCCATCTCTCTGCGGGATTGGTATACGTACGTTCCGCAGAAATTCCTCACAAAACCAATTTAACCCAATCATTTCCTTGCTAATATTTGATGGCCCAGTTACAAAAGATGTTATGTGTCCACCTGCCCAGATCAGAGTTCCAGCAACTCTGAGATCCCAGGCTCAAACCCTTAGGCAGCTCACAAACATTCCAATGCTGAGCTTGAACAAAGCAAAAAAAAGCACAATTGATACACAGCTCTACCCACATCTGGGCCTCTGAGATTCTGTTTTGGTGTTTATCTTTTAGTTCTCTGGCAGCAAGCCACATGTTTACACACTCGATAGGATATTTTATTGTCACATGTACCGAAGTACAGTGAAAAGTATTTTTCCACGGCCGAGGGAACGTACACAGTACGTACATAGTAGACAAAAAGAATAATCGACAGCGTACATTGACAAATCGTGATTGGTTACAGTGCGGAACGAGGGGCCAAACAAAGCAAATACATGAGCAAGAGCAGCTTAGGGCATTGTGAATGGTGTTTTTACAGGGAACATATGAGTCCGAGGGAGAGTTGTTGAGGAGTCTAGTAGCTGTGGGGAAGAAGCTGTTCCTATGTCTGGATGTGCGGGTCTTCAGACTTCTGTACCTTCTGCCTGATGGGATTATTTACTAAAATGTACTTTTTCACCATTTGATTCTGTGGTATTTTAAAAGTGAAGCTGCAGACCAAAAGGTACAAAACAAACAAGAGCTTTATTGGGAAGGTGGTGCCACACAGGCTGCTAGCGTAGACTGACTGCTAGCCCGCCCAAACTGCCGATTATGTTATTAATGCGACGTGTGATTGAACTCTTAAAAGTGACCCTGTGCCAACAAGCAACAAACAGGAATACACAACAAGTTCCTTCTGAATTCTTCAGCTCAATAAACCTTTGTCAGTGAAAAAACAAATTTACACGATCCCTCCATCATGTACCTCTCAACCACTATTACTCGGGGCAAGACTTTTAAAGAAGTTCAGTGTAAGATTAAGCGGACTGTCAGTCATAGCATTTAACTACCATTGAGAAAACTTGATCTAGGGATATCCCAGGAATTTTACAACCCGAGAGTGCAGGCAGAGCTTCATTTCTGACTGCAGCCCTCCTGAAGTACGATATTTATATTGTTTGTTTTGTATCTTTTGCCACACGTAATGTTGCAGACCTTCATCTGTTCCCATAGCGAGTTTTACCAGGAACAGACCATTAGTCAGTCACCAGAGGCTTATAGCTTGAGTTGTGTCACTCCGCACCAAACATTGCTGACTCGCTGACCAGAAGTCTCTCCCACTCTTACCGCCAACCACTGCTGTGTTTGGAACGATTCGCTGATTAACACTCAACCTGTCTTGGCCACATTATGAACACACCTTCTACAACCATCAAGTCCTGGGGTGGGACTCCGGCTCAGAGATAGCGATGCTGCCCACTGCGCCACAGGAAATCCACACAATATCCGTAACTTCTTCAGAGTGGCTGTCTCCGGCAGATTGCCTCTCTCCATGGAGTTGCCCACTCTGGAATTCCAAAGCCACTGTCTTGCCCAACCTTCCTCAGTCAGGCTGGGTGAGACAGGAGCCACGACGAGCGCCCCTGGCTGCATTGGCGAGGCGTAACTGGGGCACAGAAGGGCAAGAAACGTGCCCTTCATGTGAGGACGGGAGCGGTTGAGTTTTCGCGAGCTCTGACTCTGCTCGTCTTTTAATCCGTCGTTTCATCCTGATGCACATTTCATGCTTGTTTTTTTCCTAGGCTACATGGCGATGACTCTGGAAGTTCCTAGTTGGTCTTTTTGTGAGAAAGAGCAGAAGCAAGATGCTAAATACCTTGTTAATTTGTGGCGGTCTGAGTGGACTGGGGCCCAGCTGGGAGTGGCCAGTTGCTGCTGAGTTGGCTCTCGCCTTGGCGGTGCTCTGAGCATCGGATGATGGCCGCCATCCAAGATGTTGCCCTGACGGAGAATTTCGGCCCTGCGATGCAGGCCGTTGGAGCTCACTTCGAGGGATTGCGAGGTACCTTCAGAAGAGCGGCGGAGGCACATGAGGTGGCTCTTGCATTGGAAAGAGCACTCTTCCTGGCCGGTGGCTGCCTTCACGTTATTGAAATCCTGTTGCATGGTCAGTTATCCTGACGGGTTCAGGACATGGGGGCCGAGCAGGATGTCCCCCTGAGCTCAGTCCCTGGTGAGAGTTGGGAGATGAATTCCCGATTGAGATAGATGGTTGGCTGCCACCCTTTGGTAATCTTGATTTAGAGGTTGGGTGCATCCGACTCAATGGAGCACACTGTGGTGAACGTATGCTATTACAATTCACCACTGTACTGTGTTGTATTATGTTGATGCACTTGTGGGCTCCGCCTGCGGCTCCGCCCCCTCGGGGGTGGTATATAAACCTGTAAGCCTGTAGGCAGCAATCAGTACAGAGCAGTCGCAGGCAGGCACAGATCTAGTGGATTAGAACCATTGTTCACTTCTACACATCGTCTCGTGTGAATTAATGGTCGCATCAATTTAATCAGCTAAGATATCGCTATGGAAGCCGCCCTCAAACCTGACCGACTGGAACTCGACCCACAGGCAGCTGAAGCCAAGGGAATCTTTTCCCGCTGCTTTGAGGCCTACCTCGCCGCCTCCTCCTCGCCCGCCGTCACCGAGGCACAGAAGCTGAGTCTCCTCCACGCTCGGGTGAGCCACAGAATCTCGGTACTAATCGAAGAAGCGACCACGTACGCAGATGCGGTCGCGATCCTGAAAAGACATTACATGAGGCCGGGAAACGAAGTGTTCGCGCGGCATTGCCTCACCGTCAAATCCACAGGGAATCGCTGGAGGAATACCTACGCGACCTGAGGGTACTCGCTCGAAACTGCAATTACAAGGACGTCACGGCCTCGCAGCATATGGAACTCGCCATCTGGGACACCTATGTGGCTGGAGTCCAGTCCAACTATGTCAGACAGCGCCTGCTCGAAAAGGGCGCCATCGACCTAGAAGAGACGGTAAAACTAGCCACCTCGTTAGAGGTAGATTTCCAGAGCCGAAATACTTCCCCCCTTCGACCATGCGTTTCCCTCGTGGGCGCTGGAGGCACGATCATCACCCGACCCGAGGGTGTCTCAGGCCTGTGCCACGCGGCTGCCCGCCCAACCCGGGGGGCGGCCCTGCTATTTCTGCGGTCAGAACCAGCACCTCAGGCAGCGTTGCCCAGCTCGGAACCTGACCTGCAGCGACTGCGGCAAGAAAGGACATTTTGCCAAAGTCTGCTTGGCCCGACCCGAAGCTCCTAAATCGCAGGCCCGACTCACAGGCCCGCAGACCCCGCAGCGTGGCTGCGTGCATTCTGGTACCGCCCCCTTCTGACGCGTCATCCGCCTCGTGCTATCTGTGGGGGCCACCATCTTTAACCCGCCCTGACACGGCATCTCATGGGGGCCGCCATCTTGGGACCAAACCTCTACCTCCGACAACGCCGGCTACCCGCAGCTCGGCGCTGTCATCCTCGACCAGTCACGGCCCAAGCACCTCAAAAACTCAATGATGACCGTCCGGGTCAATGGGCATGAGACGCCCTGCCTGTTTGACCCTGGGAGCACGGGGAGCTTCGTACACCCAGGCACGGTAAGGCGCTGTTCTCTCCAGATTTCCCCCGCATCCCAAACAATCTCCCTCGCTTCCGGATCACATTCAGTGCAGATCCGGGGGTACTGTGTCGCGAACCTCGCGATACAGGGCGCCGAGTACGCCAATTATAAACTATATGTCTTCCCCCATCTCTGCGCTTCTCTCCTGTTAGGACTGGACTTCCAGTGCAACCTCAGGAGCCTGACCCTGAAGTTCAGCGGGCCCCTACCCCATCTCACTGTATGTAGCCTCGTGACCCTTAAGGTCGCCCCTCCCCCGCTCTTTGCGAACCTCACCGCCGACTGTAAACCCGTCGCCACCAGGAGCAGGCGGTACAGTGCCCAGGACAGGACTTTTAGCAAGTCAGAGGTCCAGCGGCTCTTGAGGGAGGGGATCATCGAGGCCAGTAATAGCCCCTGGAGAGCCCAAGTGGTGGTCGTCAGGACCGGGGAAAAGAACCGCAACTCGATACGTATCCCCTTCCCCGCATAACGGACATGGTCAATCAGATTGCACACTACCGGGTTTTCTCCACGGTAGATCTGAAGTCTGCATACCACCAGCTTCCGATCCGCCCGGAAGACCGCCACTACACGGCCTTTGAGGCAGACGGCCGCCTCTTCCACTTCCTCAGGGTCCCCTTCGGCGTCACCAACGGGGTCTCGATCTTCCAAAGAACGATGGACCGAATGGTGGACCAGTACGGGCTGGGGGCCACGTTCCCGTACTTGGATAACGTCACCATCTGCGACCATGATCAGCAGGACCACGACGCTAACCTTCAGAAGCTCCTCCAAACCGCCCAAGTCCTCAATCTCACCTACAACAGGGAGAAATGCGTTTTCCGCACAACCCGACTAGCCATCCTCGGCTATTTCGTGGAAAACGGAGTCCTAGGGCCCGACCTCGACCGTATGCGTCCCCTCCTGCAACTCCCCCTTCCCCACTGCCCCAAGGCCCTGAACAGATGCCTCGGGTTCTTTTCATATTATGCCCAGTGGGTCCCCAACTATGCGGACAAGGCCCGCCCACTTATCAAAGCCACTTATCAAAACCACCAAAGTGACCAACAGACAGAGGAAGAGTAGGAAGGCAGTGCAGGGATCCCCTGCGGTCATCTCCCTCCAAAACAGATTTACCGTTTTGGAAACTGTTGGGGGAGATGGCTCACCAGGGGAAGGTGGCAGCAGCCAGGTTCATGGCACCATGGCTGGCTCTGCTGCACAGAAGGGCGGGAAAAAGAGTGGCAGAGCTATAGTGATAGGGGATTCAATTGTAAGGGGAATAGACAGGCGTTTCTGCGGACGCAAACGAGAATCCAGGTTGGTATGTTGCCTCCCTGGTGCAAGGGTCAAGGATGTCTCGGAGCGGCTGCAGGGCATTCTGGAGGGGGAGGGTGAACAGCCAGCTGTCGTGGTGCATATAGGCACCAACGATATAGGTAAAAAACGGGATGAGGTCCTACAAGCTGAATTTAGGGAGTTAGGAGGTAAACTAAAAAGTAGGACCTCAAAGGTAGTAATCTCAGGATTGCTACCAGTGCCACGTGATAGTCAGAGTAGGAATGACAGGATAGCTAGGATGAATACGTGGCTTGAGAGATGGTGCAAGAGGGAGGGTTTCAAATTCCTGGGACATTGGGACCGGTTCTGGGGGAGGTGGGACCTGTACAAATCGGACGGTCTGCATCTGGGTGGGACCGGAACCAATGTTCTCGGGGGGGTGTTTGCTAGTGCAGTTGGGGAGGGTTTAAACTAATGTGCCAGGGGGATGGGAACCGATGTAGGAAGTCAGTGGGGACAGAAACAAAAGTCAGGAAGGGAGAGTGTGTAAAGCATGACCAGAGAAAGCAGGGCAGAGAGCAAGGAAGGTCTACATTAAACTGCATTTATTTCAATGCAAGGGGCCTGACGGGCAAAGCGGATGAACTCAGGGCATGGACGGGCACATGGGACTGGGATATTTTAGCTATGACTGAAACATGGCTAAGGGAGGGGCAGGACTGGCAGCTCAATGTTCCGGGGTACAGATGCTATAGAAAGGATAGAACAGGAGGTAAGAGAGGAGGGGGAGTGGCGTTTTTGATTAGGGAGAACATCACGGCAGTACTTAGAGGGGATATATCCGAGGGTTCGCCCACAGAGTCTATATGGGTGGAACTGAAAAATAAGAAGGGAGAGATCACCTTGGTAGGACTGTACTACAGGCCCCCAAATAGTCAGCGGGAAATTGAGGAGCAAATATGTAAGGAGATTACAGATAGCTGCAAGAATAATAGGGTGGTAGTAGTAGGGGACTTTAACTTTCCCAACATTGACTGGGACAGCCATAGCATTAGGGGCTTGGATGGAGGGAAATTTGTTGAATGTATTCAGGAGGAATTTCTCATTCAGTATGTGGATGGACCGACTAGAGAGGGGGCAAAACTTGACCTCGTCTTGGGAAATAAGGAAGGGCAAGTGATAGAAGTGCTAGTGAGGGATCACTTTGGGACAAGTGACCATAATTCCATTAGTTTTAAGATAGCTATGGAGAATGATAGGTCTGGCCCAAGAGTTAAAATTCTTAATTGGGGCAAGGCCAATTTTGATGGTATCAGACAGGAACTTGCAGAGGTAGATTGGGGGAGACTATTGGCAGACAAAGGGACGGCTGGTAAATGGGAGGCTTTTAAAAATGTGTTAACCAGGGTGCAGGGTAAGCACATTCCCTTTAGAGTGAAGGGAAAGGCTGGTAGAAGTAGGGAACCCTGGATGACTCGAGATATTGAGACTCTGGTCAAAAAGAAGAAGGAGGCATATGACGTACATAAGCAACTGGGATCAAGTGGATCCCTTGAAGAGTATAGAGATTGTCGAAATAGAGTTAAGAGGGAAATCAGGAGGGCAAAAAGGGGACATGAAATTGCTTTGGCAAATAATGCAAGGGAGAATCCAAAGAGATTCTACAGATACATAAAGGGGAAAAGAGTAACTAGGGACAGAGTAGGGCCCCTTAAGGATCAACAAGGGCATCTATGTGCAGAGCCACAAGAGTTGGGTGAGATCCTGAATGAATATTTCTCATCGGTATTCACGGTGGAGAAAGGCATGGATGTTAGGAAACTAAGGGAAATAAATAGTGATGTCTTGAGAAGTGTGCATATTACAGAGGAGGAGGTGCTGGAAGTCTTAAAGCGCATCAAGGTAGATAAATCCCCGGGACCTGATGAAATGTATCCCAGGATGTTGTGGGAGGCTAGGGAGGAAATTGCGGGTCCCCTAACCGAGATATTTGAATCATCGGCAGCCACAGGTGAGGTGCCTGAAGATTGGAGAGTGGCGAATGTTGTGCCCTTGTTTAAGAAGGGCAGCAGGGAAAAGCCTGGGAACTACAGACCGGTGAGCCTAACGTCTGTAGTAGGTAAGTTGCTAGAAGGTATTCTGAGAGACAGGATCTACAAGCATTTAGAGAGGCAAGGACTGATTCGGGGCAGTCAGCATGGCTTTGTGCGTGGAAAATCATGTCTCACAAATTTGATTGAGTTTTTTGAGGGAGTGACCAAGAAGGTAGATGAGGGTAGTGCAGTAGACGTTGTCTACATGGACTTTAGCAAAGCCTTTGACAAGGTACCGCATGGTAGGTTGTTGCAGAAGGTTAAAGCTCACGGGATCCAGGGTGAGGTTGCCAATTGGATTCAAAATTGGCTGGACGACAGAAGGCAGAGGGTGGTTGTAGAGGGTTGTTTTTCAAACTGGAGGCCTGTGACCAGTGGTGTGCCTCAGGGATCGGTGCTGGGTCCACTGTTATTTGTGATTTATATTAATGATTTGGATGAGAATTTAGGAGGCATGGTTAGTAAGTTTGCAGATGACACCAAGATTGGTGGCACAGTGGATAGTGAAGAAGGTTATCTAGGATTGCAACGGGATCTTGATCAATTAGGCCAGTGGGCCGACGAATGGCAGATGGAGTTTAATTTAGATAAATGTGAGGTGATGCATTTTGGCAGATCGAATCAGGCCAGGACCTACTCAGTTAATGGTATGGCGTTGGGGAGAGTTATAGAACAAAGAGATCTAGGAGTACAGGTTCATAGCTCCTTGAAGGTGGAGTCGCAGGTGGACAGGGTGGTGAAGAAGGCATTCGGCATGCTTGGTTTCATTGGTCAGAACATTGAATATAGGAGTTGGGACGTCTTGTTGAAGTTGTACAAGACATTGGTACGGCCACACTTGGAATACTGTGTGCAGTTCTGGTCACCCTATTATAGAAAGGATATTATTAAACTAGAAAGAGTGCAGAAAAGATTTACTAGGATGTTGCCGGGACTTGATGGTTTGAGTTATAAGGAGAGGCTGGATAGACTGGGACTTTTTTCCCTGGAGCGTAGGAGGCTTAGGGGTGATCTTATAGAGGTCTATAAAATAATGAGGGGCATAGATAAGGTAGATAGTCAACATCTTTTCCCAAAGGTAGGGGAGTCTAAAACTAGAGGGCATAGGTTTAAGGTGAGAGGGGAGAGATTCAGAAGGGCCCAGAGGGGCAATTTCTTCACTCAGAGGGTAGTGAGTGTCTGGAATGGGCTGCCAGAGGTAGTAGTAGAGGCGGGTACAATTGTGTCTTTCAAAAAGCATTTAGATGGTTACATGGGTAAGATGGGTATAGAGGGTTATGGGCCAAGTGCGGGCAACTGGGACTAGCTTAATGGTAAAAAACTGGGCGGCATGGACTGGTTGGGCCGAAGGGCCTGTTTCCATGCTGTAAACTTCTATGATTCTATGATTCTATCTTCCCCTTGACGACTGAGGCCCGCCTGACCTTCAGCCGCATCAAGGCAGACATTACCAAGGCCGCGATGCACGTGGTGGACGAGTCCATCCCCTTCCAGGTGGAGAGCGACGCCTCAGATGTCGCCCTGGCCGCTACCCTTAACCAAGCAGGCAGGCCCGTGGTCTTTTTTTCCCATACCCTCAACGCCTCCGAGATTTGACACGCCTCTGTCGAAAAGGAAGCTCAAGCCATTGTGGAAGCTGTGCGGCATTGGAGGCACTACCTGGCTGGTAGGAGGTTCACCCTCGTCACCGACCATCGGTCGGTAGCCTTTATGTTCAACAACACACAGCGGGGCAAGATCAAGAATGATAAAATCTTGAGGTGGAGAATCGAACTCTCCACCTATAATTACGATATTGTGTATCGTCCGGGGAAGCACAAAGAGCCCCCAGATGCCCTGTCCTGCGGCACATGCGCCAGCGCGCAAGATGACCGACTTCGGGTCATCCATAATGACCTCTGTCACCCGGGTGTCACCCGGCTTCTCCAATTCATCAAGGCCCGCAACCTACCCTACTCCACCGAGGAGGTCAGGGCCATGACCAGGGACTGCCAAGTTTGCGCGGAGTGCAAGCTGCACTTCCGTCGACCAGATAAGGCCCACCTGGTGAAGGCATCCCGGCCCTTTGAGCGCCTCAGCGTTGATTTCAAAGGGCCCCTCCCCTCCACTGACCGCAACGCTATTTCCTTAACGTCGTTGACGAGTACTCCCGTTTCCCCTTTGCCATCCCCTGCCCCGACATGACCACGGCCACTGTCATTAAGGCCCTGCATAGTATCTTCACCCTGTTCGGTTTCCCCACTTACGTCCACAGTGACCGTTTATAAGCGATGAGCTGTGTCAGTACTTGCTCGGTAAGGGCATTGCCTCGAGCAGGACTACCAGCTACAACCCCCGGGGGAACGGACAGGCGGAGAGTGAGAACGCGACGGTATGGAAGGCCGTCCTTCTGGCCCTACGGTCTAGAAGTCTCCCAGTTTCCCGCTGGCAGGAGGTCCTCCCCGACACGCTCCACTCCATTAGGTCGCTCCTCTGCACAGCCACGAACGAGACCCCTCATGACCGCCTATTTGTCTTCCCCAGGAAATCCACCTCCGGGGTCTCGCTTCCGTTCTGGCTGACAACACCGGGGCCTGTCCTCCTCCGAAAGCACGTGAGGAGCCATTAGTCCGACTCCCTGGTTGAGAGGGTCCAGCTCCTACATGCCAACCCTCAGTATGCCTACGTGGCGCACCGCGATGGCCGACAAGATACAGTCTCCCTCCGGGATCTGGCACCCGCCGGTTCGCCTGCGACCATCACCTACCCCCCCCCCTCCTACACCGAACACCACCCCCGCCCCTACATGGCCTACAACCCCCCCCTCCCCCCATCAGCGACCTACAATGATGAAGCTCCAGAAGAGATGCTCCCGGAGTCAACGAGCCCAACACCCATGCCCGCAGCGACGAGTCCAACACCCGTGCCCGCAGCGACCAGTCCAACACCACAGCGACCGCAGCGACGAGTTCAACACCCATGCCCGCAGCGACGAGTCCAACACCCGTGCCCGCAGCGACGAGTCCAACACCACAGCGACCGCAGCGACGAGTTCAACACCCGTGCCCGCAGCGACGAGTCCAACACCCGTGCCCGCAGCGACGAGTCCAACACCCGTGCCCGCAGCGACCAGTCCAACACCACAGCGACGAGTTCAACACCCGTGCCCGCAGCGACGAGTCCAACACCCGTGCCCGCAGCGACCAGTCCAACACCACAGTGACCGCAGCGACGAGTTCAACACCCGTGCCCGCAGCGAAGCCAGAGCTGCGGCAATCACGGAGAACGATCAAGGCGCCAGACAGACTCGATCTGTGAGCCCACTTCACCCCCGCTGGACTTCAATTTTTTAACAGGGGGTGAATGTGGTGAACGTATGCTATTACAATTCACCACTGTACTGTGTTGTACTATGTTGATGCCCTTGTGGGCTCCGCCTGTGGCTCCGCCCTCTCGGGCGTGGTATATAAACCTGTAAGCCTGTAGGCAGCACTCAGAACAGAGCAGTCGCAGGCAGGCACAGATCTAGCGTATTAGAACCACTGTTCACTTCTACTCATCGTCTCGTGTGAATTGATGGTCGCATCACACACCATGTCCTGTCTTCAAGGCTAGGGGTCGGCAGAGCCCACCGATCGCTGCTCCTATCTCGTCCCATTCCCAATGATCAGTCGTGAGGGGTTGGAGATGGCCGAGTGTGTCAAGTCATTCTCCCGGCCGGGGGCCTAGCTTATGGACCACCTGGGGGTCAGAGAGACGGCATGGTAGAAGTAATGGTGTCGCATGCTTCGATCGATGGAATCCTGGAGAGATCCTGGAGAGGTCTTGTTGATCCTGCCTTTGATTTTGCCTTCGCGTGCGACATGGAAGACATCTTTATCCTGTAATCTAACCTAATGTTCTTTGAGAATCTTGTTTGTTATTCCTCCTTGATCATGTCGTTGACTTTTTTCCTGTAGGGGAGTGTGAGATGTGAGTGTGATGGCCTCTGCTGTGCCGTAAGATCATTTTCAGTCCTCATGGCGTTCACCATCTGATGAATTTGATTGACGGATAGATACTAATCAGGACACTGGAGAGAACTCCCCATCCCTTCTTTCAAATAGTGCCATGGGATCACTCGCATCTGTCGAAGAGAGCAGATAGGGGCCTTGATTTCACATCTCAGCCACAAGGCAGCACCTCCGACAGTGTAGCATTCCCTCTGCAGCACTGCAACATGATCAAATCCCGTGAGTGGGCAACTGCAATAAACATTTAAGGAGAGGGGTTATATTAACAACGTCATCGAGGGATTTTGATATCATGTTCGTGCAGTAGCTTCGCTGACAGCAACCTCTGACCGTTTGAATCTTTCCCAGGGATGTTCCTCTGGGATTCATCCGACCTGCTGTCATAACGTCGGAAGGAGAACATTGAGAATTCCGTTTGCAGGGTGTCCCCATGGTTTCCGCTGGAGTTAAGACAAGTGATTGTTAATTTATTTCTGAAGTCATGCTTGAATATTCCTCAACACTAGATGGCACAGTTCCCCCACACTGGGTGCACAGTGTAGTGTGTAAGGATATTGTTACCTCTAAACTAGACTGTTCCATTGCCCTCTTGACCAATCTCCCACCTTGCACCCTCTTTAAGCCTGGCCTCATCTAAACCATTACTTTCCATATCTTAATTCTGGGCTGTTTTAGCTGTTTGTGATGCAGAACAAGGCCAGCAGAGCGGGTTCAATTCCAGTACCAGCTTACCTGAACAGGCGCCGGAATGTGGCGACTAGGGGCTTTTCACAGTAACTTTACACTTGTGACAATAAAAGGTTATTATTATTATTATTAATTCACAACAAGTCCCATTCACCCATCATCCCTGAGCTCACTGACCTACATTAGTACCCAGCCAGCAATGTGGCTCAGTTTTGAAATTCTCATCGTTTTACATGGTCTTATCCCTCCCTATCTCTTTAACCTCCTCCAGCCCTACAGTACTCTAAAATATCTGCTCTCATCTATTTTTGGCCTCTGGCTCACCCCTGAATTTCATAGCGCCAGCACTATGGAGGCAGCGTTGGGAAGGCAGTGGTATTGTCACTGGGCTAGTAATCCAGTGACCCAGGGTAATGATGCTCTGGGGAACCCGGTTTCAAATCCCGCCACAGCCGGTGGTGAAATTTGAATTCAATAAAAATCTGGAATTCAAAGTCGAATGATGACCATGAAACCATTGTCGATAGTCATAAAATAATACCACCATAATACCAGTACTAATACCACCATAATACCGGTAGCCCTAATGTCTGTTATCATGAAATGCTTCGAGCAGCGAGTCATGAGACGGATCCCTGCCAGCCTCCCAGACGTTCTCGATCCACTGCAGTTTGCCTATCAGCGCAACCAGTCCACAGCAGACGCTATCTCACTGGCTCCGCAATCAACACTCGAGCACCTCGACAACAAGGACACCTATGTAAGACTGCTGTTCATAGACTACAGCTCCGCCTTCAACCCCATTATCCCAACAAGGCTATTAACCAAACTCTGCAATCTTGGACTTGACCCCTCCCTGTGCAGCTGGATCCTCGACTTCCGCACCAACAGGCCGCAACCAGGCAGGATAGGCAACGGCACCTCCTCCACCATAGTCTTCAACATCGGAGCCCCGCAAAGATGTGTGCTCAGTCCTCTACTGTACTCCCTATACACACATGACTGTGTGGCAAGATTTAACTCCAACTCAATCTATAAGTTTGCGGATGATACAACTGTGGTGGGCCGTATCTCAAACAATGACGAATCAGACTACAGGAGGGAGATAAATCACTTGGTTGCATGGTGTACCGAAAACAACCTCTCTCTAAATGTTGGAAAGACCAAGGAACTGATCATCGACTTCAGGAAGCGTAGCACGACACACAGTCTCGTCTGCATCAATGGCTCCGAAGTGGAGATGGTCGATAGCTTTAGGTTCCTGGGGGTCACCATCACCAACAGTCTGTCCTGGTCCACTCATGTTGATGCAACAGTCAAGAAAGCCCAACAACGTCTCTACTTCCTACGACTCTCACAAACTTCTACAGATGTGCGATAGCGAGCATCCTGTCCGGCTGCATCACAGCCTGGTGTGGCAACTGCTCGGCCCAAGATCGCAAGAAACTGCAGAGTGTGGTGAACTCAGCCCAACGCATCACACAAGCTTGCCACCCTCCCATTGATTCTGTCTACACCTCCCGCTGCCTCTGGAAGGCAGACAGCATTATCAGAGACCCCTCCCTCCCAGGCATTGCCTTCTTCCAGACCCTTCCATCAGGCAGAAGGTACAGAAGTCTGAAGACCCGCGCATCCAGACATAGGAACAGCTTCTTCCCCACAGCTTCAAGACTCCTCAACGACTCCCCCTCGGACTGATCTGTTCCCTGTAAGAACACTATTCACGACGCCCTATGCTGCGCCTGCTCATGTATTTGCTTTGTTTGGCCCCTTGTTCCGCACTGTAACCAATCACTATTTGTCGATGTACCATTTGTCAATGTTCTCTGTTGATTATTATTTTGTCTACTATGTACGTACTGTGTACGTTCCCTCGGCCGCAGAAAAATACTTTTCACTGTACTTCGGTACATGTGACAATAAACCAAATCAATCAATCAATCAATCAATCAAGGTGCATCAGCCAGGTGGGCTCATGACGTACAGCAATATGCTGCACCATGCTGCATTGACTCTGTCTACACCTCCCACTGCCTTGGGAAAGGGGGCAGCATAATCAGAGACTCCTCCCACCCGGGTTATTCTCTCTTCCAGCTTCTTCCATCGGGCAGGAGATACAAAACTCTGAGAGCACACTAACAGGCTCAAAAACAGCTTCTTCCCCGCTGTCACCAGACTCCTCTTATGGTCTGATCTGATCTCTTCACACATCTTCTCTACTGAGTAGTACTACACTCTGTATGCTCACCCGATGCCTGTGCCTCTGTATTTACATTGTGTATTTATGCATGTCCTATGTTTTTTCATGTATGCATCTGTCTGGGCTGTGCGCAGAACTGTACTTTTCACTGTACCTCGGTACATGTGCCAAAAAACAAATTCAATTCAAAAACCCATCTGAGGGCAGCACGGTGGCGCAGTGGTTAGCACTGCTGCCTCACGGCGCCGAGGTCCCAGGTTCGATCCCGGCTCTGGGTAACTGCCTGTGTGGAGTTTGCACATTCTCCCCGTGTTTGCGTGGGTTTCGCCCCCACAACCCAAAGATGTGCAGGGTAGGTGGATTGGCCGCGCTAAATTGCCCCTTAATTGGAAAAATGAATTGGGTACTCTAAATTTTAAAAAATCATAAAAAAATAAAAACCCATCTGGTTCGCTAATGTCCTTTAGGGAAGGAAGTCTGCCATCCTTACCTGGTCTGGCCTACATGTGACTCCAGATCCACGGCAATGTGGTTGACTCTTAAATTCCTCACGGATGGGCAATAAATGCCGACCCAGCCAGCGACGCCCACATCCCATGAACGAATGAAAAAAACTAGCAAATATGACTTTGTCTTCACGACTTGCAAAGACTACCTGTTTCCACTTACGTAACAATACCCAATTGCACCCCTGTCTCTCCCATTCGCTGCTACAAACCTTATTGATGTCTTCATTACCTATAGACTCAACGGCTCTCATATTCTACCCTCCGTAACTGAAGGTTATCCCAAACTCTGTCTCTCGTGCCTTAACTCGCACCAAACCCCATTCGCCCAGAGACCCTGTGCGTGCTGATCTACACTGACTCCCAGCTCAATCGGATTCTGGATTCTTCAACATCCCCAATTTCAATCGTTCTGCTACTGGTGGCCTTGCCTCTGGTTTTTTATGGAATTCCCTCCCTAATCTTGCCTCACTTTCTTCCTTTTAAGACGTTCCTCAAAACCTGCTTCTTTGTCGAAGATTTTGGTCATCTGACATAATAAATCCGTAGAGCGGCCCGGTAGCGCAGTGGTTAGCACTGTTGCTTCACAGCACCAGAGTCCCAAGTCCAATTCCTGGCTTGGGTCACTGTCTGTGCGGAGTCTGCACGTTCTCCCCGTGTCTGCGTGCGTTTCCTCCGGGTGCTCCGGTTTCCACCCACAAGTCCCGAGAGATGTGCTGTTAGGTGATTTGGACATTCTGAAGCCTACTTGTGACAATAAAGATTATTATTATTATTAGGGGCTTAATGTAATTTTTTGTTTTATAATGTCCCTGTGAAGTGCCATCAGGGTGTTTTATTATGTTAAAGGCGCTAATTATATATAAGTTGTATTGTTGCACAAGCCCTAATGCTGAAATTCTTTCACTAAACTCTCATGTCTCCCTCTTTCCCATTCCTCCGTTATCTCTCATCCTATCCGCTGATGTGATTCCATGTCAGATTCTGTTTTACAAACCTCTGTGCAAAGTGACTTCAGACACTTTGCTGTATTAAAAAGTATTTCAAAGTTGCTGCAGTTGTTGACTGCGTGATCCCGTCTTTGGTTATGACATGAAGGTTGTGGTAAACCACTGTTGCACTTATATTAGGTGATGTAAGGTAGGACTTGTACTCCAGGTTCGCCGGTAGTCCCTGCCTGCTGGCTCCGCCCAGTAGGCAGAGTATAAATATGCGTGTCCTCCATTCAGCAGCCATTTCGCCAGCTGCTGTGGGAGGCCACACATCTTAGAGCAATAAAGCCTCTGTTGTACCCAACTCAAGTCTTT
Source organism: Scyliorhinus torazame (assembly GCF_047496885.1). Classification (NCBI taxonomy): domain Eukaryota; kingdom Metazoa; phylum Chordata; class Chondrichthyes; order Carcharhiniformes; family Scyliorhinidae; genus Scyliorhinus; species Scyliorhinus torazame. The sequence continues at coordinate 19,884,535 of NC_092718.1, read as the reverse complement.
GTTCAATTGATCGTGCATCAAAGGTAAGTGAAATGGATAAACTGCACAGGGAGTCAACGCAATGATCTTGAATTTCCCATAATTCCTGCTACAGATTGAGTTTCCTTTATCCATGAATCTGAAAACCAAACACATCCAAAAACTGCATTTGCTTTCACCTCATTAACCTTTAGCGTGAGATGTCTGTGACCAGAGCTGACACAAACCTCACCGACTGCACCTGACCTTTAGCTGCACTGTTTAACTTGTGAACCCTCTCCTAGAAGCGGAATCGCAGAGGGAGCCACGGGAACTTATTACAGGAATCCTGGACTTATTATTCAGGAGCACATTTCTGGCCATTTTATTTACTTCAGACGATAGCTAGCTGAGGCGTCCCTTTTCTTCAGAGGAGCCATTTCTTCATAAAGGAGACACTTCTTCACACAAAGAGTGGTGAGCCTGTGGAATTCATTACCACAGGAAGTAGTTGATGCTAAAACTTTGAATATATTCAAGAGGCGGCTGGATATAGCACTTGGGGAGAATGGGATCAGAGGCTATGGGGAGAAAGCAGGATTAGGCTATTGAGTTGGATGATCAGCCATGATCGAGATGAATGGCGGAGCAGGCTCGAAGGGCCAAAAGGCCTCCTCCTGATCCTATCTTCTATGTATCTATGTATGCCCCGTCGGTCTATATGCGAAAATCAGAATGATCTTCAATCCAAAGTGCCATTAGCCCTGAGGGTTTTGGATAATGGTCCTTGACCTGTAGTTTCATCAGTGAAACCTGAGTGGAACAACCAAACCAGTGTGAGAGGTCGGGGAGCCTGAAAAGAGAGTTGCGTGCAGGAACACTTATATCCATGTTTTTCACCATCTTTTTTACACTGCTTTAAGAGGCAATTCACTTGAAACAAATATCACCCACGTAACTGGTCAAAGTACAAAATTGCCAGACAATGGGTGGAGCCTCCCCAAAAAGTGACTAAATGTCATTCTGGGCAGGTAAACCAATGTTCTCCTACACTGGAGCTCGGGGAGATTCTCACTTAATTTTTTCCCAACTTAGAATGTTTTTTGGAGTGGGGACCTAAAGACAGCAGCAAGACTGGCCCCTCAGAGATTGGGCACCATTCTTAAAGGGCACCCCGATCTCTAGACACTCCTACAGCCACCCCCACCCCCCCCTACTCACTCCTACACACCGGCAGAGTCCCACTCTGCACAATTCACGAGCAACAGGCCCCCTTCCCATCACTGGCCCCAGCACCTCCCCTCCCCCCAAGTGACCGACACCCTGCTATGGGGTGGCCACCGGCTGGCCCCTCCAAGCCCCCCCTTCAAGCTCCCCACTTTCAGTCCCCCACCTTCAGCTCCTCCCCCCTTCATGTCCACTCTGCAGCCCCTCCCCCCACTTCCGCCCCATCACTCATTTCAAGACCGCCCCCCTCAATTCCGCCCCCACTTTCATGGCCGTGCCCCCTCTCGAGCCCCGGCCCTTGGTGGTATCCCTTGGCACCACCACCCTGGCACCCAGGCAATGCCAGCCTAGCGCCCAGACATTGCCAACCTGGCACCCTGGCAGCGACAGGTTGACGGTGCCAGGGGGCAATGCCAGCGCACTTCAGTGCCCTGTCTCCGAGTACCCGGGGTCTGCAATGGCCGCCGAGCCCCTCCCGGCATGGTCATCGTGTCTGGTATCCGTTCATGGAGAGCAGTAATGATTCCCGCTTGCCTCAGGCTGCAACAGCGGGGACCGAGAATCCGGAGACTCCGGCTTCAAAAGGACTGAGCATATTTCAATGAGTTTAAAGACTGATTTAAGTATGTTCGTCTGGTTCATATCCAGTGCCGCAGGCCGGGAGGGTCAGGAGATCCGTCCAGTGACAGCCGCGAACCCCGTTTAGGGGCTTTCCTGCTACTCTCCGGGATGAGTGCCGGAAAATCACCCCCAATGTCAAAAGCCCAAGATTTTGAGGTTGCACTGGTTTGCAAAGCTCTTCAAATTGAGCTCTTTTTTCCATTTGTTCTTGCGATGTGGGCTTCGCTGGCTAGGCCAGCACTTGTTGTCCACCCCTAACTCCCCTGGAGAAGGTGGTGGTGAGCTGCCTTCTTGCACTGCTGTAGTCCATGTGGTGTAGCTACACCCACTATGCTGTTGGGAGGGAGTGCCGGGATTTTGACCCAGTGACAGTGAAGGAATGTTGACGAAATTCCAAGTCAGGATGGTGTATGGCTCAGGAGTGGAGCTAGCAGATGGTGGTGTTCCGATGTATCCGGCCTTCTAGGTGGTAGAGCTCGCAGGTTTGGAAGGTGCTTTTGAAGGAGCCTTGGTGAGTTACTGCAGTGAACCTTGCAAATGATACACATTGGCGCCCAGGCGCCAGTAGGCACATTTTGAAAGATTTTTCAATCTATTTTATGAGGAAGCTAGCTAGTGTACACTAGTTAAACTATAAACGGGTCAGTGTAGTTTTAAAAGTGCCTGCGTGGGTCTCACCCTCACAACCCAAAAGATGTGCAGTGTTGGTGGATTGGCCACGGTAAATTGCCCCTTAATTGGAAAAAAAGGTTCTGATGGTATGCTTAATGTAAGTTTGTACATAATGTTATGCACAACCTCCAACCATTAGGTGGCATTGTAAACCCATCACGTCACCGTGTGATTGGTGAGTTGGTCGTGCTGGCAGATGGACGTATTTGCAGTAGTTCCACAATAGTTATTTAGTGTTAGTTGTTTATTGTTTTAGTTATCCTAGTTATCTTACCACACAGTTAGAATCATAGAATTTACAGTGCAGAAGGAGGCCATTCGGCCCATCAAGCCTACGCCGACCTCGGAAAGAGCACCCTACCTAAGCCCACACTTCCACCCTATCCCCATAACCAGCAACCCCACCTAACGTTTGGACACTACGGGGCAATTCAGCGTGGCCAATCCGCCTAACCCGCAAATCTTTGGATTACGGGAGGAACCCGCAGCACCCAGGTTGTTGTTGTTATTGTTGTTCTCACTGGAACGAAGGAGGTTGAGGGGCGACCTGATAGAGGTCTACAAAATTATGAGGGGCATAGACAGAGTGGATAGTCAGAGGCTTTTCCCCAGGGGTAGAGGGGTCAATTACTAGGGGGCATAGATTTAAGGTGAAAGGGGCAAGGTTTAGAGTAGATGTACGAGGCAAGTTTTTTACGCAGAGGGTAGTGGGTGCCTGGAACTCGCTACCGGAGGAGGTGGTGGAAGCAGGGACGATAGTGACGTTTAAGGGGCATCTTGACAAATACATGAATAGGATGGGAATAGAAGGATACGGACCCAGGAAGTGTAGAAGATTGTAGTTCAGACGGGCAGCATGGTCGGCACGGGCTTGGAGGGCCGAAGGGCCTGTTCATGTGCCATTTCTTTGTTCTTTGTACAGTAAATTACTTTAAACTACATGTTCTGTAGTTCATCATTCACTTCAGCCAGTCTACAGAACATGACAAAAGTAGACTTAAATCAGGTTGCTCAAAGGCAGAGGACTACCCGAATTAAAAATGCACATTTTTTTGCTGATATTTCCTTTTCCAGTTGTATAAATAAAGCTGCTTCAGATAGCCACTCTTAAATATGTGGCAGATTTTAGTTTTTTGGTGGATGAAAGAGAAGAGATTATATTCTGTTCCGGGGCCTGCTTGTGCAGGTTTGTGAAGATTTTACTCTTGCAGTTACGCAAATGAATTTCATTTAAAAAAAAAAAAATTAGAGTACTGATGCACTATCAATTACGACGAGACAAGAGTAGAATGTAATTGAGGCTTTATTACACAGAGATGTGTGGCCTCCGACAGCAACTTACGAAATGGCTGCTATTCGGAGAGCACAAACATTTATACTCCGCCTCCTGGGCGGAGCCAGTAGGCAGGGATCTACCCCCGTACCTGTAGTTCAGGGGCCTTACCGTAATACCCATATATACAATATAATACAACAGTGGCTACTACCACATTCACCCCCTGTTAAAAATGAGTCCAAAACTATATACATACAGATTGGTTTTAAAATTACAGCGAAGGTTACAAATTTAGACGATCAGGCGCCTTGATCTGTCGTTGAGAGCGCCGCAGTGCTGGTGGCGACTCAGGCGTCGGCGACTCCGGGAGCGTGTCGAAATCCTCTTCATCCCCGGGTTGGGAGCAAGGGGAGGACAGATTGTCCTGGAGCGGGGGCTGCGGTGGGGTGCGCCGGGGGAGGGGAGGGTGGCGCCGGGGTAGGGGGGGGGGGGGTGTGTGGGGACCCAGCTGGTGCCAGATCCCTGAGGGAGACTGTGTCTTGGCGGCCGTCGGGGTGCGCTACGTAGGTGTATTGCGGGTTCGCATGGAGTAGCTGTACCCTCTCAACCAGGGTCCGCCTTGTGGAGCCGCACGTGCTTGCGGAGGAGGATGGGTCCTGGAGCTGCCAGCCACGTTGGGAGCGAAACCCTGGAGGTGGACTTCCTGGGGAAGGCAAAGAGACATTCATGGGGGGTTTCGTTGGTCGCGGTGCACAGGAGCGACCGAATGGAGTGAAGTGTGTCGGGGAGGACCTCCTGCCAGCGGGAGGCCGGGAGAATTCTGGACCGTAGGGCCAGCTGGACGGCCCTCCAGACCGTCCCATTCTCCCGCTCCACCTGCCCGTTTCCCCTGGGGTTGTAGCTGGTCGTCCTGCTCGAGGCAATGCCCCTGTTGAGCAGGTACTGGCGCAGCTCATCGCTCATAAATGAGGATCCCTGGTCGCTGTGGACGTAGGCGGGGAAACCGAACAGGGCGAAGATGGTGTTGAGGGCTTTGATGACGGTGGCAGACGTCATATCGGGGCATGGGACGGCAAAGGGGAATCGGGAATACTCGTCGACCACATTAAGAAAGTACATGTTGCAGTCGGTGGAGGGGAGGGGCCCTTTGAAGTCCACGCTGAGGTGTTCAAAGGGGCGGGAGGCCTTCACGAGGCGCGCACGGTCTGGCCAGTAGAAGTGTGGTTTACACTCCCCGTAGACCTGGGAGTCTCTGGTGATAGCCCTGACTTCCTCGATGGAGTAGGGCAGATTGCGGGCCTTAATGAAGTGGTACAAGCGGGTGACTCCCGGGTGACAGAGATCGTCGTGCAGGGTCCTGCTGATTGTGGCCGCAGATGGTGACGTTGTCCAGGTATGGGAAAGTGGCCAGCAGCCCGTACCAGTCAACCATTCGGTCCATCTCCCGTTGGGACACCGAGACCCCGTTGGTGATGCCGAAGGGAACCCTAAGGAAATGGTAAAGGTGGCCGTCTGCTTCAGTGTATGGGGAGCTGGTGGTAGGCAGATTTCAGGCCACTGTCGAGAAGACCCGGTACTGTGCAATCTGATTGACCATATCAGATATGCGTGGGAGGGGGTACGCGTCGAGCTGCGTGTATCGATTGATGGTCTGACTGTAGTCAACGACCATCTTGTTTTTCTCCCCGGTTTTCACCATTACCGCTTGGGCTCTCCAGGGGCTGTTGCTGGCCTCGATGATACCTTCCCGCAGCAGCCACTGGACCCCAGACCTGATGAAGGTCCTGTACTGGGCGCTGTTGGCGACGGGTGTGCAATCCAGGGTGAGGTTTGCAAACAGGGAAGGCGGGTCGACCATAAGGGTCACGAGACCGCAAACTGTAAGGGGTGGTAGGGGCCCGCCGAATTTCAGGGTTAGGCTCTGGAGGTTGCACTGGAAGTCCAGGCCGAGTAGCAAGGCAGCGCAGAGGTTGGGGAAGATGTAGAGCCGGAAGCCACTGAACTCTACGCCCTGGACGGTGAGGGTGGCGATGCAGTACCCCTGGGTCGCCACGGAGTGGGAGATTCTTTGGTTAGCGGGGTGTACCGCGAGGGAGCAGCGCCTTACCGTATCGGGGTGGATGAAGCTCTCAGTGCTCCCGGAGTCCGGAAGGCAGGATATCTCATACCCATCGACCTTCACCTTTGTCGAAGCAGTCGCGAGGTTGAGCGGTCGAGACTGCTCGTGACCGAGGCGAGATACGGCTTGTCGGCGGCGGTTGCAGGCGATGAGCGGCCCGATGAGGTGCCCGACGGGCCGCACGTGTCCTGCGGCAGGCAAGATGGCAGTGCCCATTGGTTCTGAGGCAAGCAAGATGGCGGCGCCCATGGGCCGCACGTGTTGTGAGTGGAGCAAGATGGTGGCGCCCACTGGCCGCACGTGGTCTGAGGAAAGGAAGATGGCAGCGCCCACTGGCCGCACGCGGGGGGTGACAGGACAATAGCGGCGATTGAGTGGGCCTGGCACACTGCAGTGAAATGTCCTTTCTTGCCACAGGCCTTGCAGAGTGCGCTCCACGTGGGGCAGCGATGCCGGGGGTGTTTTGTCTGTCCACAGAAGTAGCACTTGGGTCCCCCGGAGTTGGTTGGCTGCCGCGCAGCGCAGGCGTGGGGTTGGCTGAGGGCGGTCGCTGATGGGGTCCACGATGGGGTGGCCACTGGCGGGATCCACAATGCACGGTGGGGTGGGCCGTGCGGTCGGTGGCATAAGCCTGTACGTTGCGTGAGGCGACCGTGAGCGAGAGCGCTAGTTTCTTGGTCAAGCGTGGCCCCTTCTAAGAGGCGCTGGCGGATGTAGTCAGACCCGATGCCCGTAACGAACGCGTCTCTCATTAGCAGGTTCGATTGTTCAGTGGTCGAAACAGCCTGGCAATCACAGTCTCTCACCAGGGCGAGCAGGGCACGCCAGATATCTTCCACAGACTCACCGGGAAGTTGGTGCCGCGTGGAGAGGAGATGCCTGGCGTAGATCTTAGTTGGTCTGCTGAGCGTATTTCTCCTTCAGTAGCGCCATGGCCTCTGCGTAGGTAGGCGCGTCCTGGACGAGTGGAAAAAAGTTGGAGCTCAGCTGCGTGTACAGAATCTGGAGCTTCGGTGCTTCTGAGATTGGGTCTGGCGCAGACCCGATGTACGCTTCGAAACAGGCTCGCCAATGTTCAAAGTCCTTTTTGGCGTTGTCTGCTTGCGGATGCAGCTGCAGGCGATCCGGCTTGGGGCGGAGGTCCATCTCTGAAAAATCTCTGTGTAATAAACTGATGCACTATCAATTATGACGAGATGAGAGTAGAGAGTAATCGAGGCTTTATTACACAGAGACGTGTGGCCTCCTACAGCAGCTTATGAAATGGCTGCTGTTCGGAGAACACACGCATTTATACTCCGCCTCCAGGGCGGAGCCAGCAGGCAGGGATCTACCCCCGTACCTGTAGTACAGGGGCCTTACTGTAATACCCATATATACAATATAATACAACAGTGGTGACTACCACATGCACCCAATTATTATTTTTTTCCAATTAAGGGGCAATTTAGCGTGGCCAATCCACCTAACCTGCACATCTTTTGGGTTGTGGGGGTGAAACCCACGCAGACACAGGGAGAATGTGCAAACTCCACACGGACAGTGACCCAGGGCCGGGATTCGAACCCGGGTCCTCAGCGCCGCAGTCCCAGTGCTACCCACTGCACCACATGCCGCCCACACAAATGAATTTCAGCTGAACCTTGAACTGCAAAACCTGAGCAGTGTAACGTCATGTGCCTTTCGCGAACAGTTTCCAGGTTGCACCCCAAGTGGAATTTCCACCCAATTTGCTTGAAATGCAGGGAGGCAAGAAAGGATTGACATCCGCATGAGACACACACATCAACTTCTGTCTGTCATTGGTTGGACCAATTGTCTTTCTGCTGTGATGCCAGGCTGCCAGCAGATGTCACTGTTGTATTAGCCTGGCCCACAAACACTTTGTGTAATATGAAACGCCCCAACGTCCAAAGGTAATCGGAAAGAAAAGTGCTGTGGATGCTGGAATCTGAAATGAAGCAGAAAATACAGGAAATACTCAGGGGTCAGGCGGTACCTGTGGAGAGAGAAAGAAGAACGGAGTTGACTTTTCAGGTCAATGCCCTTTCATCAGGACTGGGAAGAGTTGGAAAGGTTTTAAGCGCGTGGAAAGGGGAAGGTAGGAACAAGAACAAAAGTGAACCTCTGCATTACGATGGAGGGCAGGAGAAATTCAATGATAGGAGGTTTCAGGGGACATGGCAAAAGGGATGGCAATGGAACGAAGAAAGATAAGACCGAGTCACACGCACACAAAGATAAGCAAAACTGGAGGTCAGGGGGAACATTCTCCGCTGGTTGGAGTCATACCTGTCACTAAGGAAGATGGTTGTGGTTGTTGGAGGTCAATCATCTCAGTTCCAGGACATCACTGCAGGATAGTGTCCACAGGGTAGTGTCCTCGGCCCAACCATCTTCGGCTGCTTCATCAATGACCTCCCTTCCACCATAAGGTCAGAAGTGGGGATGTTTGCGGACGGCTGCACAATGTTCAGCATCATTCGCAACACCTCAGATAATGAAGCTGTCCATATCCAAATGCAGCAATACCTGGATCATATCCAGGTTTGGGCTGACAAGTGGCAATTTACATTCACGCCACACAAGTGCCAGGCAATGACCATCTCCTACAAGCTAGGATCTAACCCGCGTCCCTTGGCGTTTAATGGCATTGCCATCGCTGAATCTCCCACAGTCAACATCCTGGGAGTTACCATTGACCAGAAACTGAACTGGACTAGCCACATTAATACTGTGGCTACCAAGACAGGTCAAAGACCAGGGGCTGGGTTCTCTGTTTTTGGGGTCTATGCCCCACGCCGTCGTGAAAACTGTGGTCTTTTACGGCAGGAAAACTGGCGCCAAAAGGCCACAGATTCCCCGTCCTGCAGGGGGCGAGCAGGCAGCTGTCGTGAAGCTCGCAGCTCCAGCTGCCGATACGGAACCCCGCACTTCCGGGTCAGAGACCGCGCATGCGCACGGCGGTGGCCTCCAGCGGCCGCGCCGTGCTCCATGCCGGACTCAGCCCGCGGACCTAGGCCGCCGAAATAGTGCCCCACATCGGCATCTCGCCCAACCCGGACTGCACACACACATAGTCCCCAGTCCCAAATGAGGCCCCCCCCCCCCCCCTGCCCTCCGATCGGCCTTCCCCCGACTGTGGCGATCACAGGCTGAGCCCGCAGCCGCTTCGTGACGTTCCCGAGCGGCAGGACCACATTAGAACCACGCCGTCGGGAATTCGGCAGGTCGGGGATGGAGAATAGCGGGACGGGCCTCAGGCAATGGCCTGAGGCGGTGGGTACTCGGCGCGGCGTACTCCACGCGTGCACTGCTTTTGGGGGGTGGGGGGGGAGAATAGCGGGACTGGCTCCGGTCCCGATTTCGTGCAGGAAAACAGATTCGGTGTCGGGGTGCGGAGAATCCAGTCCCAGGAATCCTACGGCGAGGAACTCACCGCCTGATGCCCCAAAACCTGTGCACCATCTACAAGACACAAGTCAGGAGTGTAATGGAATACCCTCCACTTGCCTGGATGAGTGCAGCTCCAACATCACTCAAGACGCTCGACACCATCCAGGACAAAGCAGCCCGCTTGATTGCTCCCCGTTCCACAAACTTTCAAACCCTGCATCACCGATGAACATTGGCAGCCGTGTGTACCATCTACAAGATGCACTGCAGCAACACACCAAGGTTCCTTAGACAGCACCTTCCAAACCCACGAACACTACTATCTAGAAGGACAAGAGTAGCAGATACCCGGGAAAAACACCACCTGGAGGTTCCCCTCTGAGACACTCACCATTCACTGTCGCTGGAGCAACATCTTGAAACTCCCTTCCTAACAGCAGAGTGGGTGTACCTACACCTCATGGACTGCAGCGGTTCAAGAAGGCAGCTCACCACCACCTTCTGAAGGGCAACTAGGGATGGGCAATAAATGCTGGCCTAACCAGCGACGCCCACATCCCGTAAATGAATTTTTTTTAAAAGATGTATCTAGAAGAGGTGTGAATGGCAGGAAAGCTGCTGTCTGAACTCGAAGTAAGGAGAGTGAAAAACACCAATCAGTGAAGACTCACATGGGGGCAAACGTAATAATCTGAAATTATTGAACTCAGTGTTGGGTCTGGAAAGCTGGAAAGTATCCAGTCGAACAATAAGGTGCTGTGCCTTGAGCTTGCGTGGACTTCATTGGAACAGTGTAGCAGGCCAAGGACAGAAAGGTCAGAGTGAAAACAAGGCGGAGAATCAAAATGCCAAGTGACACGAAGCTCGGGGTCACTCCTGCAGACTGAACGGAGGTGTTCCACAAAGGGAGACTCCCAGGAAGGACAGTAGACTTGCTTTAGGAATGCCCCCAAAATATTCCTCAAGAGGTCGGACATCCACACCAACTCATGGTATACCCTGCCACTGACCAAAATGGAACAGGCACCAAACATATTGAGAGACTTTGGGCGGGGTTCTCCGCTTGCCGACACCGAAATCGCGAAACGCTATTGGGTGGAGAATTCCTTTTGACGACCAAATCGGGGGCGGTGCCCGTTTCTGGATGCTCCGCCCCCTCCAAAACAGGGTCCATGAGGAGCATGCTGCACGCTGTTGGAACGGCCTGAGGACATTATCTCCCCTGATGGGCTGAGTTCCCGACCGCGTGATGGACGTGTGGGCTCAGTGGTCGGGAACCGGGCGTGCGGGTGTGGACTGTGTCCAGCTGCAGGTCGTCGCCGTGCGTACGTGCGGCCACGGACCCAGCAATTCTCCAGCCGCTTATACTGTGAAGGCCGGGCGTTTTACGCGTGTGGTTTTGTGTGTATCCATTCAAGTTGCGTGGTGTGGCATGACCACCGTGCTACGTTGGATAGGCTTTGAATAGACCGAGCAACTCAAGCCTGGGTATTCATGAGGAGCTGTGGGGCAGCAGCGGAATTGTACACAACCACAACTTGTAACCTCATAGCCTGGCATATCCCCCACTCTACCATTGTCACCAAGCCAGGGGATCAGCCCTGGTTCAGTGAAGAGTGCAGGAGAGCGTGCCAGGAGCAACACCAGGCTTACCGAAAAATGAGGTGTTAACCTGGTGAAGCTACAACACAGGAAATAGGAATTTGAAGCAGAAGGCGGCCATTCAGCCCTTTGAACCTCCTCTACCATTCAATCTGGTCATGTCCGCTCTCTTTTTGGTCTCCAATCTACCTACCATATCCTTTTAACCCATTTTTAAATCAGAAATATAGCTATCAACTTATGGGCGACACAGTGGCTAGCACTGCTGCCTACTGCGGTGGGGACCCGGGTTCGATCCCGGCGACGGGTCACTGTCCGTGGGGAGTTTACACATTCTCCCTGTGTTTGCGTGGGTTTCATCCCCACAACCCAAAGATGTGCAGGGTAGGTGGATTGGCCACGCTAAATTGCCCCTTAATTGGGAAAAAATAATTGGGTACTCTAAAAAATTGAAAGAAAAAACAATCTCCACCTTGAACCATTTAATGACACAGATTCCACTGCACCATTGGTCAGTGAGTTTCACAAACTCACCACCCTCTGCAACAAGTAGTTCCTCCTCATCTCAGTTCTAAATCTACCGCCTCTCAACCTATCCATGACCTCTTGTTCTAGATTTCACACAAGGAGGAAACATATAGGCCGGGATTCTCCCCGACCCGGCGGGGCAGGCCATGCCGGCGGCGAGGATTGGCGTGAACCACTCCGGCGTCGGGCTGCCCGCAAGGTGCGGAATCCTCGGCACCTTCAGGGGCTAGGCCGGCGGTAGCGGGGTTGGCGCTGCGCCAGCCGGCTCTGAACGGCCTCCGCCGGCCGGCACGAGTTGGTGCATACGCGGGAGCGCCAGCGTGTGCTGGCGTCATCCCCTCGCATGCGCAGGGGGGCTCTTCTCCGCGCCGGCCATGGCAGACCGTGACACCGGCCGGCGGGAAAGAGTGCCCTCACGGCACAGGCCCGCCTGTGGATCGGTGGGCCCCGATCGCGGGCCAGGCCACAGTGGGGGCCCCCGCTGGGGCCAGATACCCCCACGCCCCCCCTGAGGACTCCGCAAGCCGTCTGCCGAGCCAGGTTCCGCCGGTAAGGACCTGGTGTATTTCATGCCGGCGAGACCCGCCGAAAACGAGCGGCCACTCGGCCCATCGCGGGCCGGAGAATCGTCGGGGAGGGGGGGGTGCTGCCAATCGCCCCCGACCAGCGCGGCGCGATTCCCGCTCCCGCCGAAAAATCCGCGTTGGGGTGGCGGGGCGGGATTCATGCCGCCCCACCCGACGATTCTCTGGCCCGGTGGGGGATCGGAGAAACCCGCCCTTGGTCTGCATTTACTTATCAATCCCTTTTAGTATTTTATACTTTGGTCAGATCCCCTCTCAACCTTCTAAACCCCAGCGATTCGAACCTGGCGCTGTGAGGGAGCAGTGCTACCCACTGTGACACTGTGCCACTCTATGTCTGAGTTTGCGTATATGCGTCTGTGTGTAAATGTGTATCTGGATTTGTGTGTGTGATGTGCATGTCCATGTGTGTGTCTATATATGAGTCTGGGTTTGTGTGTGTATCTGTGTGTGTGTCTGTCTGTGCGTGTCCATGTGTGTGCGTGTCTAAGTCTGAGATTTTGTGTGTATATCTGTCTATGTATGTGTCTGTGTCTGTATGTGTATGTTTGTGGCTGTATGTGTGTGCATCTGGGTTTGTGTGTGTGCTTGTTCCTGTATGTGTGTGTGTCTGTGCGCGTCCATGTGTGTGTCTGCATCTGAGTCTGAGCTTGTGTGTGTCTATATGTGTGTGTGTCTGAGTGTGTGTCTCTGCATGTGTTCGTATGTGTATCTGTGTGCGGATCTGTATGTGTGTGTGTGTCTGTGTGTATCTGTGTGTGTCTAAGTGTGTGTTGGTATGTGCGTGTCTGAGTGTGTGTCTGTGTGCATGTGCGTGTGTATGTGTCTGTCTATGTGTGCGTCTGTATGTATGTCTGTATTTGTGTGTCTGTGTGTGTGTCTGTGTGTGCATCTGCGTGTGTCTGTGTATGTGTGTCTGTGTGCGGGTCTGAGTGTGTATCTGTATGCGTGTGTGTATGTGTCTGTCTGTGTGTGTGTCTGTCTGTGTGTGTGTCTGTGTGTGTGGCTGTGTGTGTAGCTGCGTGTGTGTCTGTGTGTGTGTGTGCGTCTGTGTCTGTGCGTCTTTGTGTGTGTGTCTGCCTGTGTGTGTGTCTGTGTGTGTGTGTGCGTCTGAGTCTGTGCGTCTGTGTGTGTGTCTGCCTGTGTGTGTGTCTGTGTGTGTGTGTGCGTCTGAGTCTGTGCGTCTGTGTGTGTGTCTGCCTGTGTGCCTTCGGCCTGTCCAGCTCTTTATTGGAAAATCGAGAAATTTTGAAAATCAAAGCCCTATTTCTTTTAGGGAAAAAGAACAATTTCTACTTTTTTCTGCATCTTGAGTTGTTATTGAGATTTTTTTCATAACTTTCATCAGTATCAAATACAGAGTCCAAGATGTGGATTCACCCCAGGTTCTGCTCCTATCCTGGGGCTAAAGGCTGGAAGTGATGATAATCTTCCCCATGCGTCTGGGCCATATATTGAACCTCCTTTCCCAATTCCTCAGAATTGCCGGTTCCAGCATTTCAGTTGGCAAAGAGGCCAAGGGCTCGAGTTCCCGTCAACTCGATGCAAATGCCATTTCCTCACCCTTTGTCTCTATTGCCCGCAGGCCACTCACCCTGCCTCCCAGCGAGTGGAAGTGACCTAGTCCATTCTGTGCCTTTGAATGTGTGTATTTGGATGGTAATTTTATAAAGAGGTGGTGTGGTGCGGGGAGAGGGAGGTGAACCTGAACAGCCAAGGCCAAGACTGGCTTGTCTATTGTCATGCTGGGATGTGATTGGGACCACCTCCCCCTTTGTGCCACCTCCTCCAGCTGGGTTTGCGATGGGATTACTGCCATTTTTAGGGTACTGTCGTGTTATTAACCCTGGGGTAACACGGGCTGCAACTGGATGCAGTTGGACTGTAAAGCAGACACCAAACTTAGATGTTGGTTCAATAAGATTTATTGACCTTCTGTAACAAGGCACACAGCTTGCTGTGGGTTGACACTCTACTACTCTAAGTATACTAATTCTAACTAACTAGACCAGGCTAGCCCTGAGCCACGTGTAGAAGGTGCTAATATATACACCCTGACTGTCACTACAGTTGTCACCAGTAGAAAGAGGCGGAGTGCTGATGCCTCGTGTGTTTTATCGTGGGAAGCCCCCCTTTTAGTGTTCTGTCTAGTGATTGGTTGTGTTCTAACCTGTGTGCTGATTGGCTATCCTGGGTGTCTATCACTGCCTGTCTTTACCTCATGATGTGTATTGAGTGCATAGTATGACAGGTATGTCTCTCTTTTAAGGTGTTTTCTTCTCCTCAAGTCCTACCTTCCACCGGAAAGAGGCAGCCAGCAGTTCAGCAACTCCCCATTCTTCTGCGACCTTCTGGGGACTGTATGAGAACACGTTTGTGGACAGTGTGGCACAGTGCTTAGCACCGCTGCCTCACAGCGCCAGGGAACCAGGTTCAATTCCGGCCGTGGGTGACTATCTTGTGGAGTTTGCACGTTCTCCCCGTGTCTGCGTGGATTTCCTCCGGGTGCTCCGGTTTCCTCCCACAGTGTAAACGATGTGCAGGTTTAGGTGGATTGGCCATGACCAATTGCCCCTTAGTGTCAAAAAGGTTTGGTGGGGTTACGTAGGTGGGGTTACAGGGATAGGGTGGGGGGGTGGTCCTACTTATGGTGCTCTTTCCAAAATTTGGTGCAGACTCGATGGGTTGAATGGCTGCCTTCTGCACTGTAGGGATTGTATGAAGTGAGGATTGATTTTCCAATTTTCTCTTTACTTGTTTGGACAATCCATGGAGAAAAGAGCAGGGGGCACTGTGGGCAGTTGTAAAGACTTTATACTGACTTGCATCAAAACCATCAGGGTAAAACCTGGGATTGTTTCCTCTGAATATCACAATACACTGTATGGCACTGCTTTCTCCCAACTGGAGCTTGAGGGAACTCTGTTACATGTGTGTATGCACACATACATGATACAGTTTGCCAAGTCTCACAGATGAAATTGTTCTTATTTTTGTATTACCTTTATAAATTCCTACATTGACATTTATGATAGAAAGTTGAAGTATTGTGGGACATTGGGTAGCACCCCTGCCTCTGAGCCGGAAGCTCCGGGTTCAGACCCCACTCCAGGATCTGATGGCCGAGGAAGGTTTTATTCATCATGTGGCCAAATTGACTGTAAATGCTTCCAGTACAGGCCAATGGCGAGCGAGAGAGAGAGATTTGTGGTCAGCTGACTGGACAGTCGGTATGTATCAGATTGGTGGCAACAGGACGGGGGTTCAATTTGTTTTACCATTCTGGCTGGAGTGGATTTGGGACCTGCCTCCCCGCCCTACCCGCTACGGGATAGACCTCCCTTCCGCAGGGAACTGAAGAAGAATAGCAAGTTCCTACGTAAATCTGACCCGCTGTTCGTAGCGTTCCCAGTCACTGTTAGCATTATAGTGCCACCACTGGTGGGAGGGCGGAATACCAGCGTGACATGTTTACATTCGCAGCTACCATAGTAAACACAAGTTCAGGGAAGTGTGCACAAACGTACGACTTATCACACAAATATTTCAAATGAAATTCGACTGACAGCAAAAAAATAATTGTTTTTTTTTAATGGTACACACAAGAAACTAAACAGACTTGGATCGTCAGCACCCGTCTCCATTTCCCAAGAACAGCCAGACAAGCTTGTAGAAAAATGATCGTCCGATAAGACTGTGGTTAAACGTTCGCCCAAATGGAATATGAGAACTGAATAATGTTTTTTTTATTCTCACTCCGGACAAGTGGCTACGCCATGTTTTATTTACAGTTAACGACATACAGCACCCGTAAGGTGACTAAACTAACATCCATTAATGTGATGTGAAAGTTGACACCAGCAGTTACAAGACGTTTATCACAAGTAAAGCTTTTTCTTTTGAAAGACTATCCATAGAAGTTTCTGATTGAGGTACGAGGACTGAAAAGAAAACGTTATTGCCTTTGATCAGATTAAATGATTTTATAAAATGATCCTTCTTTTCATGAGGTGACATGTCCAGCAGTGAACAGTTTGAAGTAGGCGGCCTCCAAAACCAAATTAAAGCAATCACTCTCCTTAAAACCAGCAGCATGCACTTTCACTAGACGCATTTTAAATTATACATATTTATACTGCAGTGAATTTGTCAATCTGTGAATGGCTAAGCAACATGCACATTTAGACAATACACAGACATTTTCTCTTCTTTGTACATTTGATAACCCATATACAGTCATTTAATACTGAACCCCTTTATGTTACAATGGTTGCGTCAGTGAAATTAATGAGTTCTGATGCATGTTAGCTGAGCCAAGTTGCTTTCCACTGAAGAATCCATGATACCTGGTGCGCTTTGTCGAATTCTAGATGTCCTGTAACGATTTCTTTTCCTGTTGTCCTGTTGCCTAATGGTCCAGAAAATCTTAACAGCAGAATCTTGTAGTAAACCTCAGGGTTGGACAGTACAACAGGAGTAGATATTCAGCTTGCAGCCCAAGTGTAAAATATGGCGCCCTGGTCAATCCCCATTTCCGGTGATTTCACTTTGCCTAACGAGCAGTTGAGCCGCACCCAGCTTTACACCTGGGAGGCAAGCTTAAATCCAACCGATATAAAAGTCCAACGGTCTTGCCTTCCCGCTGTTACGTCTCTTCAAGACATTTGTCCAAGGTCACCTTGAAGAGATCCAAGTTCCTTGTCACTATGGATTCTCTTGGGTCAACTCATCCAAGAACCAACAGCCCCTCATCAATGTTTTCTTAAACCCTACCCGAACACCTCCCATCTGCAATGCTCAAATTTAGCCACATCTTTTGTTGCTTTGTCTAAAAGAATTCCAGCAGGCCACTTAACCTCTGGAGCTGAGGTTCAATCTTGCAATGATAAGGAGGGGACACTGCCCATCCTGCCCTTGTTGGATTTGGCTAGCTTTCCCAGCTCATGACTTCTAATTACAAGAAAGATACTGAGATTTTTTTGTATGCCCTGGCCTCATCTCCAGAATGTGTTAATTCTTACTGAGATATGGTTTCAAGTGCCCCGCTAGCCCCTCAGTTCTCGACCACCATTAAGAGCAAACCAAGCCAAATGGGTGTCAGTGGGACTTGCAAGTATTTTTTTATTTTTAATTCATTGCATGGGTTTGGGCATCGCTGGCTCGGCCAGCATTCGGTGCCCATCCCTAATTGCCCTTGAGACGGTGGAGGTGGTGAGTTGCCATCTTTGGATTGGATGGCATAATCACAGTTGAGCCTGATTCTATCCTCATGTGACATTCTCCGAATTCCCAACACGGATCAACGGAATGCAAGTAGAAGAGGAAACCTTACGTGATCTGTTCGCCCTCTATCGAAATGGCATTGGGACCAATTGTAGCGTTCTTACCTTCACCTCAACTGCCCTCAGCACACATCTGGAGCCAAACCCGGACTTTTTGAGCCATCTGCACCAGGTTTAACGCAAGCTTGTATTGGACGCATGTCTGCAATTATTTTCTAACCAACTTCACTCTAACTGCTACTCTGATTATTCAGATTACTCTGAACCTTGTTTTTAAAGCCAGTGCCTAATTCTAAATAAATAGGGCAAACTGCACGGCACAGTAGCACAGTGGTTAGCACTGCTGCTTCACAGCTCCAGGGTCCCAGGTTCGATTCCCGGCTTGGGTCACTATCTGTGCAGAGTCTGTACATTCTCCCCGTGTCTGCGTGGGTTTCCTCCGGGTGCTCCGGTTTCCTCCCACAGTCCAAAGATGTGGGGGTTAGGTGGATTGGACATGCTAAATTGCCCTTCGTGTTCAAAAAAAGGTTAGGTGGGGTTGCTGGGTAATGGGGATAAATGGAGATGTGGGCTTGTGGGGGATGCTCTTTCCAAGGGCCGGTGCAGACTCGATGGGCCAAATGGCCTCCTTCTGCACTGTAACTTCTACAAACAAAATAGAAAAAAGGAATAAAAAGGGATCAAATCTGGGATGTTTAGATCAAAAACAGAAAATGTTGAAATTTAAACAATATCAATTAACATCTATAAGTGAAAAAAAGCTAAATTTGGAAAATTACTTTAAGTTGAACCGAGAGGTCACGGGCCAAAATAAGTCAATGGCACCTTTGAGGCTAAAATCAGGACCGGTTTCCTCCCGAAAAGGTGGTCGCTACTCCAAAGATTGGGCAGATAAAGGAGGCGAAAACCCTGGAATTGTTTCTAAACTAAACATTAACGGCGTTCGAAAGGCATCTTGACAAATATATGGATTGGATGAGTATAGAGGGATATGGCACAAGGAAGTGCTGAGGGTTTTGGCCAAGGTTGGTATCATGACCGGTACAGGCTTGGAGGGCCAAAGCGCCTGTTCCTTTGCTGTATTGTTCTTTGTAAAGGACTGCCGCATAAGGTCACTGTGGATGGATGGGCTAAGGTGGGACAAAGGGCTTCCATAATCCATAACGACCCTACATCAGAATTGCATAGATTTTCCCTCCATCTCTCTTTTAGATGAGAGGTTAAGCCCAGCTCCCGTTCCCCCCTCGCCCGCTCCACGCCCCCACCCCCACTACCATCTCAGGTGAGCATAAAAGCTCCCATTGGGACATTTTGAAGAAGAGCAGCTGATTCTCCCTAGTGTCCTGGTCAATACTGATCCCTCTACCAACGTGATTAAAAGCAGTTGATCTGGTCATTATCTCACTGCTCTTTGTGGGAGATTGCAGCGGGGGAATGGAAATTATCTGCCACATCTCAAACGTAACAACAGTGACTATAGTGCAGAGGTATTTCACTGGTTCACAGCGCGTTGGAGAATCCTCAGATCGTGAAGGGTGCTGCATGAACGCAATTAAGTCTTTCATTCACGGGCGGCACGGTGGCGCAGTGGTTAGCAATGCTGCCTCACGGCACCGAGGACCTGGGATCAATCCCGGACCCGGGCCACTGTCCCTGTGGAGTTTGCACATTCTCTCCGTGTCTGTGTGGGTCTCACTCCCACAACCCAAAGATGTGCAGGTTAGGTGGATTGACCACGCTAAATTGGCCCTTAATTAGAAAGAAAAATTGGATACTCTAAGTGTATTTATTTTTTATTAAGTCTTTCTTTGCCAAATGTGCGGGAAACCTCTGCTGTGTTTCTCCAGACCTTTTAAAATTTCTGCCTGGGGCAGCTAATGGTTTTGATAGTTTCCTGCAGCATCCAGCATGCAGAAAGCCCAGGGGTTAAGGAGCAGTTCAGCATCACTGGAAAGCTCATAGATAGGAAAACATTTGATGATGCTTGTGGTTAGATTGTGACTGCTCAATATTAATGGCTCATAAATGATAAATGGTCCTTCTACATTATTGTGAAGTGGGATATTTCTTGTCAAGATGCAATCGTTCAAAGAAATTGTAATGCACAGCTGGACGGCAGCATCTGAAAACACAGTGGAACGAATTTTCCAATTTCAGCATTATAATCATTTTTAGAACAACATGTACTTAAAGAGAAAAAACATTTGCAGGGCTATGGCAGAGACATAAACGAGTGGGACAAATTGAAGAGCTCTTTCAAAGAGCTAGCACACACAGGGTGGCATGAATGGCCTCCTTCTGTGCACGATGATATACAGGTTGTGTTTTGATTCTACTAAGCTGGGGCCTTGAAAGCTTTTGTTCTCCATTCCAGGCACTCATTATGAGCCTCAAGCACTCCCCGTTTAGGTATTAAGCAGTTGGACACAGAACAGAGCATCTTTACTCTATTCTAAGAGATTGTTTCCCTTGGCTGTGGAGTCGAGGCAATGGGAGCACAGACTCGGGATAAGGGGTCGATCAATTAGGACTGAGATGAGGAGAAACGTCTTCACTCAGAGGGTTGTGAATCTTTGCAATTTTCTACCCCAGAGGGTGTAGATGCTCCATCATTGAGTACATTCAAGGTTGATAGATCTTTTGATCTCTCAGGGAACCTCAGGATATGGGGAGTGGGCAGGAAAGTGGAGTTGTGGTAGAAAGTCGGCCTTGATCATATTGAATCTACTCAGCTCCCTGCCCTTAGGGGGTAAAGGCACTAAACCCATCATGCACAACAGCTGTAACTCCTCTTCAACCCCCTCCCTGCACTCCAACACTGGGGCATGCTTATTCACCCCTCATTCCCTTTACCCAAAAGAACTGCTGCTGGAACCTTCTGCCATGCCACTTCCTCCCTGCTTTTAAAAAAATCCTCAAGATCTTGTTCATCCAAACCATTTTAGGCCTCCTTCTTTCCCTCCGAGGCAACATTCACTGTCTTCCGTGCTGCAATCCACAGTGAGACATGTTCCTATTGGTGAGCAATGCCACGTAATTAGAAGTGGTACCTGCTTGTGCAAGAGTGGAACAATACACTGACTGCAGTCGGGAACTGGAATGATTTGTGATGGTTTCTGGTAAGGGACGCCATATCGTAAAGTAACTGCACAGCGGTAAGACGTATTCCGTGCGCTAAGCTGACTATCGTTGGTTCGTTTGGGGAGACGGTGGTTTTGAGGTAATGACACTCGGCCAGTAATCCAGAGGCCACAGGTTAATGCTCTGGGGACATGGGTTCAAATGTAAATTCAGTTGATTAATTTAAAAAACTACTTAAACAATTCTGGAATTGTAAACTGGTTTTAATGATGATGACCATGAAACTATCATCGATTGTCGTAGAAACCCATTTGGTTCACTAATGACCTTTAGGGAAGGAAATCTGTCCTCCTTACCTGGCCTGGCCTACATGTGATTCCAGACCCATAGCAACGTGGTTGACTCTTACCTGCCCCTCCAAAGTGACCTAGCAAGCCACTTAGTTGTGGCAATTAGGGTTGGACATCAAATGCTGGCCTTGTTAATGACACTCACGTCCCTTCAAAGAATTAACAAAAACAGTTTTCATCAATTAATAGCACTTCCGACAATAATTTGGAAAGTGCTTATCAAGGTGAGAATTGCAACAGGTTTACGCCGTGTCAAATGGATTAAAACACGCAGATCATATTTGGGTATCAAAGCCTCATTTCTGATTTGCCATTGGGTTCTGACCACTGTTACCAGGTTTAGCCCCTTCACTTGGAGTCTATCGGATTCATCTTCTGCATCACACATTACGTTAAGGAAGTAGAAATAAAGGCTTTTCTGTTTGTTTATTGTCAGCTTTGCGCCCATCAAGGTGAAGGATGTTACTGCAGGTTAGGTGCAGAGTAAACCCCGCTCTTGGCCAATGTGTTTTGCATGCGATTTCGCTTGCTATTACACCAGTGCCACCTTTCCATGTCCCACCACCACCAGTTCGGCATTGCATGTACTTAGTCACAGCAACCGTGTTTATCTAAATTCATTCTCAGGATTTGGGCATGGTTGGCATGTCTTACTTGCCTTTGTACTACTGAATGGCCTGTGTTGGGCCACTTCAGGGAGATGTCACAATCCAACCAAGGTGTCGGACTGGATTCATATATAGACTAGACGGTAAGGACGGGAGAGTCCGAACAACAGTGGCTCCCCTTCAAAAATATTCTGGAAGGACCTGAAACTGCCATAGAAAGGCAGTATTCCTTGTGAACCAGTTCGACAATTTTCATCTGCAAACATTTTCAAACGGAATTCCAAGTTTCCCTGGTGGGATTTGAACCCACCTCGCCTGAAAGATGAGTGGAAGCCACTGGATTACTAGCCAAGTAAGATAATTGCAATGGTACCACATCCGACTGCTAAACCCGTTTCATGTATCACTTGTACAGATGGCAAACAAAGGAAGGCTTCATCCCACCTCTTTGGACGATACATAATGGTTGACCTCCAGGTTGAAATACCAATATGCTAACCCGCTGAACGGCCCAGTCCCACAGAAAGGCCCTCCATTGCCGTGAATTAAATGGTAACATGTGAACAGTATATTAAACAGGATCATTTGAGGTCAGCCCTACTGTTTTGCGAGTCGCCACAGGCCTAGATGAGGGTCCCATGCTCAGCTTTATGAGCCATGGCGAACGGCAGAGCCAGTGCATCTTGTCGGT
Organism: Scyliorhinus torazame; assembly: GCF_047496885.1. Taxonomy (NCBI): domain Eukaryota; kingdom Metazoa; phylum Chordata; class Chondrichthyes; order Carcharhiniformes; family Scyliorhinidae; genus Scyliorhinus; species Scyliorhinus torazame. The sequence continues at coordinate 19,862,540 of NC_092718.1, read as the reverse complement.
GGTGATGGCGGAAGAGCCAGAATCCGGCGGGACTACAACCGCTGGCAGAGGATTTTTTTGGGAAAGGGGACTTGTGTTTTCTTTAAGCGGACATGAGGAAGGCAATGGGAAACCACCTCATGTATCCTTTTCCCTAGTCATATGGCTGATTGAAATTGAAATTGAGAGGCTCCTGTGAGCATCCAGAGAGGGAATCAGAAGACAGTGAAGCCTGGAGACATAAGAAGAGGATATCCAACCTTTGACAGATCACTACTGCTTCTCCTGGATTTGAATGACCAGTATAGCTTTTTTGTTGTTGGGTGAATTGGTTGAATGAGGACACTGGGAGAATTCACTGCTTGTTAATATCATGAAACCGTACATGTCCACCTGGAAATAGGCAGGGCTCTTGTTTAAAGTCTCTTGCAAAGGTCAGCACTTTGCATATGTCTCAAACCCTGGTTGAGAGTGCCCAACTGAACTACGCTAACACTAACTGCCCTTTGTACAGGAATTAGGGCAAATGTCAGCAATAAATTACCTTCGACCCCGTTGGATTACTGCAAATGGTGCTCGGGCAATTCCTGGGCTCCAGGGTTGAAAGCTCAGTCCACCCCATCATGGTATAAATACGCTGAGCTAGAAAGTTCCCACTGACGCACCCTTACTGAAGGTGGAGATATGAGATAACAGTCAGGAGGTTGATCGAACGTGGCCCTTTTAAAAGTACAAGGGCAATTTCACCAAAAGCAGCCATAGCGGTATTTTAATGGTGCATCGTCCATGGTTTGCACCAGCTTCGTGGAGGAGATGGGGAGGCGCTCCACCAAATCTCAACGTATTACAAAATGAGCATAAAGTAACCTTGGAAGAAAGTCGGCGGCAGACTTAAAAATTAGTACCCGAGAGCTTATCCCTTTAAAAGGGAAAATCCAATTGCAGGGGAGAAAGTATGATCAGCAAAGGAGGGAGCAGCCACAATGACAGGTTACGGTGAAGTATTAAGTGCGCAACACTCAACAATGAGAACACTTCTGATGGCTTCTGATCTTCCCGCTCTCAGGCTTTACGGGGCAGGTGCACAGGACAACTTCTGTAAATACGTGGCAGCTAGCTATGTGAATCCATTTGGAGTGTACAAAGAGCACAAGTATGTCCAGTCACAGAAAGCACAGATGGTAGAGTGGATGCTTTAGGCTATAAGGACAGTGGTTAGCAGCTGTGCACATACTGTGAGTCCAGAAGAGGTTTGGAGGACCCATCACATCAGAACTTGCTCCCGGGTCTCAGGGAGTCGGAGCCCAAGCAGGGCACCTCCTACTAACGCGATGGAAGCCAACAGGATAGGAATCACCTTGGTTATCTCCACAAACGAGGCAAATATTGATATACCCAGTATTGCAGCAAACTTGGACAGCCCATTGAGAATACCAAATGCAGTTGCCCTATGGAAACAAAGAAGGAAATTTAGATCCATTGCTAACGATAGCAAACTATTTTCTGGAGACAATGTTCTTACGGACTTCTCAATTACCAGGGAGGCAATGCATTAGAAAAGGCGGCCTAGTGAAGGCTTTTGGTGCGACAACTTTCATATCAAAACAATGAAGGTACAAGGAAGGAGATTTCTGAGGAGGTAAGGCTATTAGCTGCCTTAACAAACTAGAGAATGGCAGGAATGATTATGATAGGGTTAGGTCAAGGGTGAAAGAAAGGTCAACTAGCAGACAACAACAATTTGCATTTGTGTAGCATCTTCAACACAGTAAAACATCCCAAGACACTTCACGGGAATGTTATCAAACAAAATCTGACACGGAGCTTCTCAGGGCTTGATTCCATGCCTTCTCCCCAGGGATTCTGAAGACAGACCAGCTTGTTCAATCCAGTGGGTGGCCTGCCCAGTGCCTAACCGCACAGCTCTGCCCCCTCACCCCATTTATACCAATGGTAAGGGTGGCATTGGGTGACCCACCCACTAGTGGGCCTATTGATCCCCTTAAGTGGGCAGTGAACAGGAGCTACAGATTTTACGGACCGATATAGATCGGCTAGGAGATTGGGCCAAAATTTGGCAGGTGGAGTTTAATGTGGGTAAGTGTGGGGTATCCATTTGGCGGAAGAAAGAGTCAGGCAAATTATTATCTAAATGGAAAGCAGATTCAAAATGCATCTGGGCAGGATGATCTGCGTGTCTTTGTTCATGAGTCACAGAAAGCCTGTATGCAGGTACAGCATGTAGTATGAAAGGCAAATGGAATGTTGCGTTTATTGCAAAAGGACTGGCGTATAAAAGTAGACAAGTGTTGTTGCAATTGTACAGGGTGTTGGTGAGACCACATCTGGAGTATTGTGTCCAGTTTTGGTCTCCTTATTTGAGGAAGGATGTGGTGGCATTGGAGGCAGTTCAGAGGAGATTCACCAGATTGATTCCAGGGATGAAGGGGTTGATGTGTGAGGAGAGATTAAACAGTTTGGGTTTATACTCGCTGGGGTTTACAAGGATGAGAGGGGATCTGATCGAGGTGTATAAGTTACTATAAGGGATTGATAAAGTAAACATAGACCAAATGTTCCCCCTTGTGGGGCAATCTAGAACGAGAGGTCACAGATATAGATTGAGAGGCGGTAGATTTAAAACTGAGATGAGGACGGACTACTTCTCGCAGAGGGTGGTGAGTCTGTGGAACTCGCTGCCCCGCAGTGCGGTGGAATCGGAGTCATTAAATGGTTTCAAGGAGGAGATAGATATATTTCTAATTTTAAAAACAGGTTAAAGGGATATGGGGAAAGGGCAGGGAGTCAATTTGAGACCAGGACGAGATCAGCCATGATCTGATTGAATGGCGGAACAGGCTCGAGCGGCTGAACTGCCGACTTCTGCTCCTATGACCCAATGTTCCAGGAGCTCATTCTGTCATTGAACCAGCAGCAGGAGAGGTCCACGCTAAGTGGACATTCCAGCAAGATTCCCTGCAGGGGCTGGTGGTGGGTGAAGGGCCCTCCTGAAGGGGTTCCCTTGACTAGTTGTCTCACTCTAATGAGCAGATATGCTAAGAGGTGATCCTGCCCACAATGGGCAGGGTTCACATTGTGGGATCGCGTTAGATCTCACTAGGCGTGGCGAGCCGGGTAAACTCCCGAAGAAGGATCTCCCGGCATCTACTGGCCGCCCCGCGCTGCCTTTCGGGCGTAATTTGGCGGGTAGATCTCGCCCTATATCTCAGTCTCCTAGCCCCCACCCCCCCCGCCTCCCCCCAGGGCGTGCTAACATGACACCCAGTAAGACCCCATACACTTAAATCCCGATTGAGCGTGGACACTGGGTGCCTGAATTAGAAAAACATGACATAACCCAATCCCTTGCCTTGATGAGCATAAAATTTACAAAATAAAATAGGTTTCCCTCACAGGAAGATTAAGGTTTGTAAAGCCAGGGATTCCCAGAGAAACCAACACTCATGCAGTAAACATGCCGGAGAGGACTGGGGCCCACCTTTTATCTGTGGAATAGAGTTCCACTGTGATCACATCCAGTGCATTCCACGCTGCTATACTGACCCCACAGAACAGACACTGCATTCCAATCAAGGCAGATTCGCTGTTGCCGAAAAACAGGAAGAAGCAGGTGATGGTTGATAACAGCATGGATCCTCCTGCAGGGCAAAATTAAACAAAACAACAGTTGCCATGTAACAACACTCTCTGCCCTCCAAAAGTAATCACTTTGAGACATTTCGATATGAGAAGACTTCAAGCGCCTCCAAAATGATAAATTCTTTCTCGGTGCCAGCTCTCCCCCATTAACCATTGCCTAATATGCTCCACCAACTCCCACCCTCAACTGTGTAAAGCATCCTGGGACATTCTTCTACATGAGGAGCAGTGTAGAAAGGCCTGGTGACGTAACGCCTTGGAGCATCCACCAGGTCCCAAAGCCACCTTGATAAGAACAGAGGTTATCCAGATATTAATCAGAGTTCAACAAAATAATATTGACAAATTGTGCCTGGAATCCAAAGGAATTCACTTGTGCTGGCATAACCTCCAGGTCTATGGGCCAAGCGTTGGAAAATGGGATTAATGTAGTCAGACCTTTGTTGACCATTGAACCAGCTGCAAGGCAACAATACAACATAGATAAGCACAGTGATTAGCATAGTTGCTTCACAGCTTCAGGGTCCCAGGTTCGATTCCTGGCTTGGGTCACCGACTGTGCGGAGTCTGCACATTCTCCCCGTGTCTGCGTGGGTTTCCTCCGGGTGCTCCAGTTTTCTCCCACAGTCCAAAGTTGTACAGGTTAGGTGGATTGGCCATGATAAATTGCCCTTAGTGACCAAAAAGGTGAAGTGGGTTTACTAGGTTACGGGTGTGGGCTTAAGTGGGGTGCTAATTCCAAGGGACGGTGCAGACTCGATGGGCCGAATGGCCTCCTTCTGCACTGTAATTCTACGATCTATGATAACATACAGCTATACCTTGAAAGTGGGAGAAGGACTCTCCCACAAACTGCTCCAACTTCTGATTCACCCGAAAGCCTATCTAACTATAGGAGCTTCACAACCTACATAGAATCACTTGCTCATACAACATCTCCACTCCAGCTAAAGCATCAATTCATCCAAGAATCTACAGTGTCGGGGGAGCATATTGGGGCTGGTTTAGCACAGGGCTAAATCGCTGGCTTTGTAAGCAGACCAAGGCAGGCCAGCAGCATGGTTCAATTCCCGTACCGGCCTCCATGAACAGGCGCCGGAATGTGGCGACTAGGGGCTTTTCACAGTAACTTCATTTGAAGCCTACTTGTGACAATAAGCGATTTTTATTTCATTTTTTCATTTTCATTTCATAAAATTCTGGCCATAAACTTTGATGGGCCAAATGGCCTTGTTTGTGCTGTAGACGTCTATAATCTGAGTCTATGAATCTACATTGACCCGAAAGTAGAATATTTTAACAACATTGAATAAGGAGACATATTTCTGCTCTGTTTTCTCCATGCTGTAAAGGCCAAATCCAATCAAAGCACAAGACTGCTTTGTTGTGGTGGTGTTTTATTAGGTTGGAGCAGCAGCAATGTGGAGTTAATCCACCCCTCAACTTTCCCCTGTGTTATCAATCCCAGCTGAGTGACTGTGTGACGACACCAGAAGGAGTTGTCTTCTCCCAGAGCGTGAAAAGCCCAGACATAGTTTGTGTTGTGGAATAGAGGAATGTAGGGACAGGAATTGGCTATTCAGCCCCTTGAGACTGGTCCACAAAGACAGTGCGCCAGTAGATTCAGAACCGGCAAAACGAGAGGCCTTAGGGCGCGATTCTCCACTCCCACGCCGAAGTGGCCGCGCCGTCGTGAACGCCGTCGAGTCCCGACCGATTCAGGCCCTGACAATGGGCCAGTATCGGGGCCGCGTCATCTACCCGCGCCAGGCCTTGTCGCCCGCGTAAAAGCGGCGCCGCATAGATGACGCGGCCGGCGGCGCATAACGGACGTCATCCGCGCATGCGTGGGTTGCCGTCCTCTCTAAGTCCGCCCCGCAAGAAGATGGCGGACGGATCTTGCGGGGCCGCGGAAGGAAGGAGGTCCTCCTTCAGAGAGGACGGCCCGACGATCGGTGGGCACCGCTCGCGGGCCACCCCACATTTGAGGTACCCCCCGGTGCAGGATCCCCCCTCGCCCCCCCCCACAGGCCGCCCCCCCCCCAGCGTTCACGCACCGCCCACGACTGCAGCGACCAGGTGTGGACGGCGCCGGGGGGAACCCGCCGTTTCGGCCTGGCCGCTCGGCCCATCCGGGCCTCAGAATAGCGGGGGTGCCGGAGAATCGCCATTTTCGGTGTCTCCGGCGATTCTCCGGCCTGCGGCCCGCGAAACTCGACAGGCCCTTCCCGCCGCTTGGGAGAATCGCGGGAGGGCGTCGGACCGGCATCCCTGAAGATTTTGGCGGCCCAGGTGATTCTCCCAACCGGCGTGGGAGTGGAGAATTGCGCCCATAGTCTCCGGAGTATGGTCATCTGATACAAAGAGTCACTATTTTCATGAAGAAAATATCTGCAAAAGTCCTTTTCTTCGTATCAAAAACCAGACAGATGAAGTAGATCACCTATCCTGTCAGTTACCCATCCAACCGAACATGGTAATAGTGATTTTCCCAAAGAGACATAGCTGGTGAACGTTTTCCTCCTGACAACATTGCCCATTCAGAGCAGTTGCTGAGATATTACGTTGTTTAATGTCAGTGGAAGGGGCTTGAGGTATTGGAATTGTGCTTGCTGTGAATGTGCATTCATCTGTTGACTGTGGCAGATAGAAAATAAATCTGTGCTCAGCATTTATTTCCGAACATCGGAAATAGGAGCGGGAGTAAACCCCATGGTCCCTCGAGCCTGCTCTGCCATTCAGGACAATCATAGCTGATGTCACCATCAGAGTTTATGGGCAAAGTTTTATGCGATGGCGACCCCTCGCCGTGGGTTCCCTGTCGACAGAGGGTGGGTACAACGGGAAATCCCATTTGAAGGGGTTGTCCTGAAATGAGACCCTTTAAAACCGAATAGCTAGGATAACACTAGAATAGCTCTACATAAGTTAGTTTATTGAGGATTGAGGCTAGTTATAGAAAGTATACCCAGTTATCAATATTAACCATTAAACATGTATTTTTAGGACATAATAATTATTATTATTAAGCATTCAAAAACAGTGGCCACAATGCATGATGGGATTTAAGCTAGCTAACTTGTCCATGTTTTTAAGACAAACAGGATTAAACAGAAATAATATGATCAGCAATAACACGGTCAGCTCAGTAAATAGTTCTTATCAGTGCCCCCAATATCCTGTCTCAGACAATCCATGGTGTAAAGAGGAACCAACTTCAGCATCCTGCCCCTCGATGAACAATGAGGTGGGCAGGAACTGGCTGCGATAAGTAAAATGGGAATGGCAGAAAAACAACTTCATAACAGATAAAGTATCCTGGTAAACAACAGGCGGCAGGATGGGGTTAAATCATGAGTTGATCACAGTCATCATGTTGCTTAAAGTAACCTTAATTTGGGGTGGGCTATTGATTTTTGGAAAACTGTACAATTGGGGCGTCTGCACCAGTGTAAAGTAGAGTGGTTTTGGCATTTATCCAAATCACTCTCCCTCGTACGTGGGCCAAGCTTGGAAAAATAAAGCCGTCTTAACCAGAGTGGATGTGTCTGCAGTTCTGCGTGTTCAGCTGAGCTGTAACTAAGAGGGAGGAACCCCAGGTAAAAGCCAGCTCAATACTCAGTCCTCGGAAACGCTCCTCCACCATTGACAGCAGCGGGATAAAGCTATCCCAGCCCCAGCCAATGGAGGGCCGCCTCTGCCACCGTAAACACGCTGCGGGGGGTGGGGGGGTGCGCCTGGTTTGTTAGGCTGGTACACATCATGTGTTGTGGCTTTTCGCAGCCTGAGACTTTCAGAAACCAAGGTCTTTGCATTTAGGATAAGGAGCCCATCGCAAGACAATGCGAGGTTGATGAGATTCATTTCATAATTGTCTAACACCCACTGAGTTCCGATTTCTCTATTGTCCACATTGAAGCAGAAAGACAAGGTTGGCTGGTATGTTATAGTCCTTTCTGTTCAGTCCATCCTTAACAAAGGGATGGGAATTTAACAAGTGGCTGTGGTTGCCCTTGTTTTAATTAGATATTGGCTTGAGCATCTGTATTGTCTGGGCCTGATTACTAACAAGACACATGATTTGCTACAGCTCTCTTAAACAGCTTTTGTTGTCCAATTTTTAAAATATAGCATTAAAATTTGTAATTTTTTCATGCTTGTACTGGGCATTGTCACAATATGTGGATATTGTCAAGCACATAAATGATTGATGTCACGTTATTACTCCAGTCACTAGATGGTGCTATAGAGCAGCCATATAAATATCACATGGCTCCTTGACTTCAAAGACAGAGTAATTGTGAGATAGTTGAACTAATTGTATAGTCAATAGTGTAGATGTGTAGTGTAATCTTTACTTAACTAATTCCTTGGCAATATGTTTGAACCTAATTCAGTGTGGTGTAATAAATTAGCTTTGTTTATTAGACACATCTTGCTGTTCTTTGTTAGCACTGCAACCTTCATCATCCTGAAAGAACTAAAACAAAGAACACAACAGGCGTGACCAATGAACTTGGGCCTCAACTCCACTTTGCTGCCTGCTCCCCATATTCCTCAAATAAGGGCAGCACGGTAGCATTCCAGATTATCATGATATTTACAGTGCAGAAGGAGGCCATTCGGCCCATCGAGTCTGCACCAGCTCTTGGAAAGAGCACCCTACCCAAGGTCAACACCTCCACCCTATCCCCCATAGCCCAGTAACCCCACCCAACACTAAGGGCAATTTTGGACACTAAGGGCAATTTATCATCGCCAATCCACTTAACCCGCACATCTTTGGACTGTGGGAGGAAACCGGAGCACCCGGAGGAAACCCACGCACACACGGGGAGGATATGCAGACTCCGCACAGACAGTGACCCAAGCCGGAATCGAACCTGGGACCCTGGAGCTGTGAAGCAATTGTGCTATCCACAATGCTACCGTGCTGCCCACTAATTAGTTTAATTGGTTTCACACAAAATAGTTCAAGCCCCTTCTGAATCCTGTGTGTTTCAATTAAATCATCTCTCATCTTAGTGAACGGCAGACAGCCTATAGGCCCAATGAATTCAGCTGCTGATCTAGTGAACCTTCCCTGTATCGTTTCTAATGCAATATATTCTTCCTTCGAGATAGAAACCAAACGGTGCACAGTACTCCAGCTGTGGTCTTGCCAAAGCCCCAGGTAACTGTAGCAAGATTTATTTCTTCTTGCACTCCAGTCCTCTTGCAATAAAGGACAATTTGCCATTTGCTTTTCAAATTTCTTCATAGGTTCGGCGTGGAGCGCTGTTTATCAAGTTGCTTCTGACCTTGACACCCACATTATGGAGCAGGTAGAGTCAATGCAGTGCTCTGATGCACCTATAAATGTGCTTTCCAAGAATGTTCTTTGTCCAATATTCCTCTTCTGATCCATCCTGCACTTCAAGTTACCATAGGCACCGCCCAGCCTTTATGTGGGAAAGGACCAGCTTTTTGGGTATGAGCTCACACCATGAATGTTGGCACACTATTTAACAATGGAAAGACATCGAATCATTGTGGGCGTGATTCTGTGATCCTGGCCCCCCCGGGGTCGGACCGCCTTCCCCCCCCCCCACAAGCCGCACCTCCCCCCCCCCCCCCCCCCCCCCCCCCGACCCTGCCACGCCGAGTTCCCGCCGGCTGAGAGCAGGTGTGGACGGCGCCGGCGGGACTCGGCGTTTTTACGACGGCCGCTCGGCCCATCCCGATTCTGCAGAGAATCACGTGCCAGATGTTGGGGTGGCGTGGCGCGATTTGCGCCGGTCGCGGGGATTCTCCGGCCCGGCCCCGGGCTGAGAGAATCCCGCACAGAACCCCTACAGTGCGGAAAGAGGCTATTCAGTCCATTGCATCTACACCGGCACCCTACCTGGGCCTAATCCCCGTAATCCCACCTAACCTGTGAACACTAAGGGGCTATTTAGCATGGCCAACCCACCTAACCTGCATATCTTTGAACTGTGGGAGGAAACCGGACCACCCGGAGTAAAACCCACGTAGACCCGGGGAGAATGTGCAGGCTCCTCACAGTCACCCGAGGTCAGAATTGAACCCTGGGCTCTGGCGCTGTGAGGCAACAGCGCTAACCAATGTGCCACCGTGCCGCTCACCAACTGAATCACCAGCTGTCCCTGTATTTTGTTCATACACATGCACTTTTCAGCAGGCACCGCCAGACAGCGATTGGGAACAGTAGTCCTGGATGTTTGCTCTCTTCTGAACTCGGGGAAGTGCACTGCAATTATTCTTTCATTTTTTTCCTTCTTTGTGTCTTTCTCTTTAATTGGCTGTCTCCCCTGGGATCTCTAAGAGGATTAAGCAAATCACACACAATGCGGAACAAGGAAAGTTTTGGATGCAGTGGTTCGTGGAGAAATAGCAAGTATTTGAGGGTATCTATTGCCAATGGAACTGTACCCCAGCATGCACTGCCATAGAGTCATAGAGTCTTTAGAGCACGGAAAGAGGCCCTTCGGCCAATTGCGTCTGTGCCAACCATCAAGCCCCTATCTATTGCAATCCCATTTTCAGCACATGGCCCATAGCCTTGTATGACATGGCGTTTCAAATGTTCACCTAAATGCTTAAACATTGCGAGGGTTCTCGCCCCAACCACCCTTTCAGGCAGTGAGGTCCATGTTGTGTTCCGTGATCTTGTCTCTGCAATAATTCTACAGAACTGCAGGTGACCCAACTAGAATGATGGTTCATTGACGTACACGTGGTAAGGTAACAATCAGAATTGCTATACAGACCAAGTTATTGATTGAGTTACATTAGATTCTCCTGGAACTGCCCTTATGAGCGACTGTCCTGGTGTACGCCCTGCAACCTTGTGCCACTAGCCGGATGTCACATGACTGATGTCTGACGCCACCTGCTGGTGGGAGGTCGCACAACTGAGTGCATACAATATTATTCACAGGCATATCACCACAGTCCAGATTCCCACCATCCTCTACGTGAAAATGTTTGTGTGTACACAAATCCCGTACACAGGAGGGAGCTGCTGGTTGGAGGCCAAACAGAAGAGAAAATCAGAGGTAAAGTAGTCCCCAGGACCCCTGGTGGTCAGGATTTGGAGTAGGAAAAGGCGCAAGTAGTTTGTCGATGATGGCTGAGGGAGCCAAGAGGAAAAGCCTGTGGTGAAGATTAAAGGTCAAAGGCAGTAAAACAGTGAGTCAATCAACATAAATGCCAGGATCTCTATAGGTGAGACCAATTTAAACACAACAGAAACTGGCACAGCTGAAAAGCTGCAATGTACACACTTAAATGAGGTAAGGTAAAGTCTCCAGTGTCCCAGATGACCTCAGGCTGCTTTCCCCTTTGAGGAGGGAGAGCCAACTGGTGGTGATTTAATCTGAGGATCCCCACACCTCAGGCGAGGGGCAAGTTTGAGAAGGCGGAGCCTTCATGAATAACCTCAGCCGGCTGAACGTTTGTTTTTTGAATGAGAAAGATTAATAAATGACAAGGCCCATAGCGGAGAACAGTATCAAGGCAGTAAATGTTCGAGTAGGATACAGGGTGATGAATCTCAGAGACTAATGATGAAAACAAGAAGATATCTGTTTTTTTAATGGATGACCCACTTTAAGAATAGCTTTCTCGGAAATCATTATGTCTGAAAGCCACTCAATTCTATTCCATCAGCAGGTTATATGGAGAAGGGCGGGTATCGAGAGGACTTGCACCCCGCCTGAGTTTGGTACAGTGAAGATGCAGAGGGCAGCTCTCTCTCTCACCAGTGATTTGAAGACCATGTGACGAAGCCTGTCTCAGGGGTTTACAGCTTTCGACACAATTGGTTACAGACGTGCCCGACTGAAATCTCTCTCCGGCTTCAGATCTGTCACGCACTGAAGGAACGAGACAATCTATCAGCTGATTGAACTTCGTCATTCTTGCCTAAAGGCCATTCCATTCCAAAGGCAAGGTCATAAAAAAGTGAATTTGTTCTTTAATCGGAGTACAGGGTATTGATTTAGAGGAGTGCAGCTGCATTTCTTTTTCATTTATTCCCCTTCCTTAAATAAGTCTTACCAATTTAGCAAGAGTTATCCAGCTGCTAAAAGAGCTCTGATATCAAATTAGAATGGCAGCTCTTGCTATGTGTCCCCGTACCCACTCTGAAAGTTACATTCCTCACAGCCAGCCCAATGGGAAGTTACATTCCTCACAGCCTCTTCCCACCTCTTTCTTATAATGTTAAAGTCATATCAGTGAGATTATTCAGTCCAGTTCACGTACATTACGGTACCCCTTGATAGGAGCTACTAACTGCAATCCAGGGCGGCTGAAACGGAGAATTCCCGGGCGTTTATGACGACAGAATTGGCGGCGAACCCTCACCGATTCCGGGACCAGTGAGGGACTAGCAGTGGCGCCGGGTAAAACCTCCGGCTCCCGCAGCAGAAACGACCAGAGAATGGCCAGGTCCATGGCGCGCATTCGCACTGCGACGGCCTGCAGCGGACGCGCCGTACAACATGGCACTAGCCGAGCGCGGAGTGACCCACCAAATACGGCCCCACGGGCCACCTCCTGGCCACCCCCCCACCAGTCCCCCAGCCCTCTCGGAAGCCCCCCACCCCCTCTCCGGCCAGCAGCAAGGATCCCGGCCAAGTGTGGCGGCGCTGGACATAGTCCGCAGCCGCCCCGTCGGGTTCCCGTCTGCTCAGACCACACGTCAACCGCGCGGTCGGGAACTCGGCCCATCGGGGGCGGAACATTGAGGGAGGGCTTTCTGATGATGCGCCAATCCCGAGATGGTGTGCGGCGTGATGATGCCAATTTGGAGGGGGCGGAGACTCGAAAACCGGCGCCAAACCGGCGCTGCCCCCGATTTGGCCGTCAAAGGGAGTCTCCGCCCCATCGCCGATTACGATATCGGCGCCGGGCAACGGAAAATCCCGCCCTATTGTCTAAACCGCTACACCCACCGAGGACAGCTTTTAGGTATGTTTCCCTGTAAGTGTCTTTGCCTTAATGTTACCTAAATGATGTAACATTGAGTCCTCCCATCAAACTGGCTCCATCTGTGCACCACACTTACTCGTTCGATCTGCCTTTGGCCTTTCAACCCTAGATCCTGCTCCATCCTATCCAAAAGTATATTTATATTGATTCATGGGATGTGGGCCTCACTAGCTAGAGCCAGCATTTCTTGCCCATTCCTAATTGCCCCTGGGAAGGTGATGAACTGCCTTTTTGGACCAACTGCAGTCCATGCGTTGTAGAGTGGGTTCAAGGACTACAGGTCGGTCACTGTAATCAGTGATGGGTAAGATTTTGGAAACAATAAGCAGAATAAATTAGCAGGCATTTGAAGAGGTTTGAGTTAGTTAATGAGAGATAGCATGGATTTGTAAAACACAGGCTGTGTAGACTCACCTAATTGGAGTTTTGATGAAGTAACAGAGAGGGTTGATCAAAGGAATCCAGTGGATGTTGTCTACAATAATTTTAGAGAAAGCTTTTGACATGGTAGGTAAAAGTAAAAATGGGAAAATATGTCATTTGAAACATGAAAGTCTGGCAATACCTGACCTAGGGTCACATGAGAGAATGTAGGGAAAAATCCCACAAAGGGTTAACAGCAGCTGCAAAAGAAGGTTTTGAAATGCAGATAGCCTTTATCAAACAGGCGTTAAGAGAACAGCTTGTGACTATTCAAGCTGTAAAACTGACGCATGTCTTTTAAGTCACAGTAGATTGAACTTTTAGTTATATGGAAAAAAGCAATATTTCGCACCTTCTTTGAAGTTAATTATTTTAGCAAGCAGCTAAAAAAGAATTGCTAGGATCTTCTGTTGAATTGGGTGACAAATGTTTAGGTGTGAAATTCTGCTGACACCAAGTGAATATGGGAAGCTGGAGACAATGTGTCAACGGGAACACCCGTTAGCCCCAAAGCAGAGTCAGAGGTCTGAGCTGGGGGCACTATTTGGTAATAAAGCAACTTTAGAAGTGACAGGAAACAGGGGCGAAATTCTCCCCAAACGGCGCGATGTCCGTCGACTGGCGCCCAAAACGGCACCAATCAGACGGGCATCACGCCGCCCCAAAGGTGCGGAATGCTCCGCATCTTTGAGGGCCGTGCCCCAACATTGAGGGGCTAGGCCGGCGCCAGAGGGATTTCCGCCCCGCCAGTTGGCGGAAACGGCCTTTGTTGCCCCGCCAGCTGGCGCGGAAATGACATCTCGGGGCGGCGCATGCGCGGGAGCGTCAGCGGCCGCTGACAGTTTCCCGCGCATGCGCAGTGGGGAGAGTCTCTTCCGCCTCCGCCATGGTGGAGACCGTTGCGGAGGCGGAAGGGAAAGAGTGCCCCCACGGCACAGGCCTGCCCGCAGATCGGTGGGCCCCGATCGCGGGACAGGCCACCGTGGGGGCACCCCCCGGGGTCAGATCACCCCGCGCCACCCCCAGGACCCCGGAGCCCGCCCACGCTGCCTTGTCCCGCCGGTAAATAGGTACTTTAATTTACGCCGGCGGGACAGGCAATTTATCGGCGGGACTTCGGCCCATCCGGGCCGGAGAATCCAGCGGGGGGGCCCGCCAACCGGCGCGGCCCGATTCCCGTCCCCGCTGAATATCCGGTACCGGAGACTTCGGCAACCGGCGGGGGCGGGATTCACGGCGGCCAACGGCCATTCTCCGACCCGCTGGGGGGTCGGAGAATGACGCCCCCGATGTAACACCCCTCTGGGATCAAAGCACTTTTGAACATCACAAGGGAAACAATGCAATCAGAGTTCAATGAGCTGAAGTTATGCTCAATATGAATACATAGTCGTGTTAGAAATAATTCAGATTAAAGGTACCTTGTACAATCAAGAGTAAAATAAAGTTACTTTACGATAATGTCATATAAACTTAATAACTGCTGGAAGGAGAATATAAACCCTAAAAAAGGGGACAACCAGGGGAGTCAGCTCTCATAGCTCGGTCATGGGAAGAATAGAGCACAGAAACCGAGCGGGGGCAGCGAATCCACCTGAGGAAGACCAAAAGCTAAAGAAGAGAGAGTCAGCTGTCATAGTTTGAGAGATTGTCAAGGTAGACCTGAAGGTCTTTTCAACCAACCAGGAGAATCCAGAAGCAAGATCTTTGTACTTTTCTGTAAAGACAGTGATTGCATCTTTTAAAAGAAAAAGTATAATAATAAAATATCTTAAAGTTTTAACCTGAAACAATGGTTATTACAATGTCTACTTTACTTACTTAGCAATGCGGGACCCAGGATTGATGCTACTAAGTGGTAAGTAGATAAAATTCTTCTATGAAGATATGGGTTACACCGGGGGATAACTTGAAAATATAGATTGACCCGAATAGCACCCACCTAAGTTTGCATAGGAGTCAGGGAGTGAGAATCCCTGTTCACCATTTGGAATGTCTTATTGACCTTTTTTGGAATAGCGGGAATTCTAAGAATAGTGGTGAGTTTTTTACTTCTCATGCCTCTGGTCAGCACACTTTAAAAAGGATGTGGAGGTCCTTCAGAGGGTGCAAAAGAAATTTACCAGAATAGTTTCAGGGATGAGGGAATTTAATTGCATGGTTAGGTTCCAGAAGTTGGATTATACTCCTGGGAGGAAGGATGTTTGAGGGGAAATCTGAGGTGTGCATGATTATGGTAGGTTTAGATAGGATAGACAGAGAAAAGCTGTTTCTATTCACAATGACGAGGGAACTCGTCTTGAAGGCTTTGGGTAGTAGATACAGGGAGAGATGTGAGGAAAAAGCATTTTGCACAGCGAGTGTTAATGACCTGGAACTCACAATGAGGGTGTGGGAAGTGGAGAAGATCAATGATTTCAAAGGAAACTGGATGGGCTCTTGAGGAGCGTAAACTTTGCAGGACTACAGAGCGGAAGATTGGGACTTACGGGATTGCTCTACAGGGAACTGGCATGAACACGATGGGTTGAATGGCCTCCTTCTGTGCCATAGCAGCTCTTTTCAAAGATTTTAAAGAATTTCATTGTCACAAATAGGCTTACATTAACATTGAAATAAGGTTACTGTGAAGAGCCCCTAGTCACCACATTCCGGCTCCTGTTCGGGTACACAGAGGGAGAATTCAGAATATCCAAATTACCTTTCGGTACTTGTGGGAGGAAACCGGAGCACCCGGAGGAAACCCACGCAGACACGGGGAGAACGTGCAGACTCCACACAGACAGTGACCCAAACCGGGAATCGAACTGGGACCGGGAGCTGTGAAGCAACTATGCTAACCACTGTGCTACCATCCTCTTTAACTGTTCCTATTTTTCTGTAATCAAAATGCACGCCCCCGGGTCAGCAGCTTACATCTTTCGCATGGTGAGCAACAAGTTAACTAATATCCCAGATCTCTCTCAGCTTCCCTGCCTTCATGATAAAAGATTGATTTTTTTTAATGAGTTTGCCAATGACTACTCACCAATCATCTTAATCCTTCCAACCTTGTCCATAAACAATGCAGACACAATGTTCCCCGGCAATACAGCCAAGGACCCCAGGAAACTGACCAAGTAAGTTAGAAATGCAGTTTCAGCATCTTCACTGAAGTCGATCTGGCAACCTTCCTTGTTGTGGAGGAATGTGCTATTTATGAACCTGCTGTGTGAGAATCGTGTCTCGAACAGATCTGGAAAAGAAACAAGAGTTCAGTGAGTTGACATGTGAGATCCACTAAGGGATGCCCTTCTGCAATGAGGACGCCAACGTCTTTGTGACGAATATCCAGTTCATGGTTCATGTTAAGAGTCATAGGTCTTTACAGCATGGAAACAGGCCCATCAGCCCAGCTGGTCTATGCTGCCCAGTTTCTATCACTGATTATCAAGAATTAAGAATTTAGAACTACCGTTTAGTCCTGGGAAGATTAATGTTTAATGTAGAAAATATGATAAATGCAATGAAAGCAGCTTGGAGTCTATTACACTTGAAAGGTTGGGGCCATGTTGACTTAAGGGGTTAACAGCTGGAAGAGATGGAGCTATTAAACAGTTGGTGTGCTTACTTCACTGGTGAAAATATAAAGACTGGATAATTGGCTTGAGGGTCAGTGCGAGGCGAGACTAGAGCAAGTTATGTCGTCATGGAGATGAGTGGAGCGTAAGAATGTTATCTGGTTTCAATGTATCTGTGTGTTTGCTGGGCGCGAGTATTCTCCAGCAGGCCAGAAACCATACTGCAATGGATTCGCTGTTCGCAGGGTCCAGGCAGTTAGGGCTCAGGAGAAGCCCTGGGAAACATTTATAGCTGGTTGCAGCTGGGAGACTGAAGTTCAGAGAAACTTTGGGGATGTGTTAACTTAGTGAAGCTAGCCATCTGCAAAAGAGTTGGAAGTGGGCTGGCAATTCGAGACAGACATGCAGCTTTGTAAATCCTGTGGGAAGTGGTCTCAGGAGGTCGAACCATCGGGAGGTGAACAGTTAAGTTAGAGTGCCTTTTGAGGGAATTCAGTGGCCTGACCTTCAAAAGGAAAGAGTTGAAATTCCTCATCAGGGAGACAGGGGGCTGGATTCTCTGCCGGTGGGGTGCTCTGTTTTGTCGGCAGCCCGGGGGTTTCCGACGGCGTGGGGCTGCCCCACAATGGAAAACCCCATTGACCAGCCGGCGTAACGGAGCATCCCGCCAGCGGGGAGAAACAGAAATGTGGCGCGGTGGGACGGAGAATCTAGCCCAGGGTTTTAATGAAACATTGGGACTCACAGTGGGCACCAATGTCTGGGTGGTTTGCTGAGAATTCTTTGGGCTCTGTCTCGGTCGTTTCTGCCATTTAACATGCAGTATGCTGCATTTGACCACAGTTTGCCTATTAATTCACATTTACCTCATGTTAATTCTGAAGTATGAGAAAGAAGTTGTAAATTATTTTGTTTTCTGACTTTGTATGGTAAAGTTGATTCTGTTTGTTTAAACCCCTGGAATCTTGTGGCTTTATTCTTCTAGTGGGGAACTAGGATTTCAAACTTTATCTCCCATAAACAAAACGTTACTGGTCCCCATCAGGATCATAACAAGCTTCCTGGGGTTGAGGAGGGGTAGCTTCATTCTGAATATTTCCTGTGGTATGCCAGCTCTGGAATCATTCGATAAGGTAGTAAAGAGGAAGCTTTGTTTATAAATCTGAGCTCCAATGCACCAGATCTGGGAGAGCTGGAAAATAATAATGGACTGCCCAAAATGAAAAACCTTCCCACCGCAAGAAAAACCTCCACCTCAATGAAGATAACATTTTACTGGAAAAATTTAGAGAAAAGTAGAAGAATAAGATAAAACCTGTTTTCTTGACCAGACCTGACTCTTTAAGGTTGTTAATGACACCCCCCCCCACACACACATATATTGCTCTCTCCCTCCCTCCCTCTCAAATCACTGACTTCTCCCCTATTTTCCAACATACTAAAGCTACCTCTCTCTGTGCCCATCTCTCTCTCCTTCTCTCTATCGAACTCCGCTGATGCCACTCCCTCTTCAACTCCCCACCTCTCCATGCCACCACTCCTTGCCCAGTTTTCCTGCAGCCACAGTATTCCAGTTGGTCAATTGCCTTCAGTCCAGCCACAGGTAAATCTGGCCTTTAAGTGGACTATTGAAAAAGGACAAAGTCCAACATTGGATTAAGAACTGTTTAACTTTTCCACCTTTTGAGATTAAGACAAATGAGCAAAACCTATTAGGTTAATGCAGACATCATAAATCACACCATTCATTAAAAATTAATTACTTTGCTATATGAAGTGACAGAGATATAATCAAGTCTGCCTGGAAAATGAATAAATTGCTGCCATTTTTAATTATATCTTATATTGTGCTATCTTAATCGTTGTGTTTTAACCTATCTTAAAACTGAGCTGAATTAGAAATGGGGTAACACCTTATTTAGAAAATTACAGTATTTCTACACCCAAGAGTAAATTGCTCCCTCCACTATTTTAATTGTGGTGTTAATCCGGTTTATTTTTAAAAGCAGAGGGAGGAATTTGAAAAGAAAATGTTAAATACAGGTTGAAAATCCTTGATTCGAAATGCTTGTGGCCGCATGGGTATCGGATTTCAGAACATACTATGCATGTGCGGCGCATTGGAAACCGCACATGTGTGGTGCACGTTCGGAACTGTTCATGTGCGGCACGCATTGGGAACTGCGCATGTGTGATGCGCGTTGAGAACTGCGCATGTGTGGCGCGCATTGGGAACTGTGCATGTGCAGAACGTGTTGGGAACTGCGCATGTGCAGCACGCATTGGGAACTGTGCATGTGTGCCGCGCGTTGGGAACTGTGCATGCTTGGCGCGCATTGGGAACTGTGCATGTGTGCCGCGCGTTGGGAACTGTGCATGTTCGGCGCGCATTGGGAACTGTGCATGTGCAGAACGTGTTGGGAACTGCGCATGTGCAGCACGCATTGGGAACTGTGCATGTGTGCCGCGCGTCAGGATCTGTGCATGTGTGCCGCGCGTTGGGAACTGTGCATGTGTGCCGCGCGTTGGGAACTGTGCATGTTCGGTGCGCATTGGGAACTGTGCATGTGTGCCGCGCGTTGGGAACTGTGCATGTTCGGCGCGCATTGGGAACTGTGCATGTGCAGAACGTGTTGGGAACTGCGCATGTGCAGCACGCATTGGGAACTGTGCATGTGTGCCGCGCGTCGGGATCTGTGCACGTGTGCCGTAGCTCCCTCTAGAGGCTGTCTGTATACATTTCATTAACCCTTGCACTGCCTTCATGTATGATAATACCACATCCCCCTCCAAGTTAAACACGATCCTGACTTGGACAAGTTTCGCAGATTCTTCATCGTTCCTGGAACTCCCTACCTAGCATCACTGTAGGTTTACCTACACCCCACCAGATTTCAGCGCTTGAAGGAGCAAGAACACCATCTCCTCTGCAATGGCAACTGCAATGGCTGACCTTGCCAGTGACCCCATATCCCATGATTAAATAAGAAAAAAAATTCTTTGAACTCGGGCAGAATAGCAGCTGAGGTGTTTCAGCTGGACCCAGATAGTGGGTGGGTGGGAGAAAATGTCAGCCAGTGTTCTAGCTACTGATCATTGCCCAGGCATGCCACTCAGCAATGGCGCCGCTCCATCATTGTTGATAGTCACCAACCAGATCTGAACAATGGGTGTACAAACCTATGATCTGAAGGTTGGCAGGACCAGCAAGGATCAATACATTCCAAGGTGGGGAGAAAAATCAGAGTGGCAAAATGTTAATATGATCTGCGTTAACACGGGTTTTGATAAATTAGGGAAAATTTATTCCATTTACGAACAGCACAATAAAGTCAGCACGAGGACAGAATGGTAAATCTCCCTGTGCCATTGGTAAATGAAGGTAACAGTCACCCTCGACCCCAGACCCCCTGTGGAAACAATGGTTCAAACAGACAGGAGTGGCGACGACCTCAGAGGCTGACCTGTGTTATAGAAGATAGTCGCTGTAAAAGTGCAGTTCTTGAAGTGAGTGTTCGTTGAGACAATGTCCTCAAAGTAGCATTCCTCAAACAGGGAGTCTTCAAACGTCACGGATTTGAATTTAATCCCAATGAATCTGCGCAGAAATAATTAGGTAATTAGAAAAAAACAGAGGCTTGGGGTGTTACACACATAGACTGCACTGCGTCACGCAATGGGTCGGATGCAGGTTGGAGTTTTTATTTGCGCTTTCCTCAAAAAGGTGCAATGGCCTCAACTGCACCTTGTGGTACTGTAGACCATGCTCCAACCACACTCTCGGTAACAAAATCCCTGACTTCTTGTGTTGTGATCATTTTAAATTGATGAGCCACTGACTCTCAAAAAAGATGAAATCATGAGCGCGATCTAACGGGCTCGTCGCCCCCCCCACTCGGGACGCAACGCGGCCAATGAATCTCGCGAGAGGCCTCGCGCGGGATTTGTGACGCTCGTCACGCCTCGGGAGATCTAACGAAAACGCGCCCAAAACGGGGCCGTGTTTCATTTCCATTGACTCGCGCCCCGCATTTCCCTATTCAATCTGTCAAAACAATTCGTCATTTCAAAGAATTGCCTCAGCTTTCTCTACTCAATGGCAATCGTCTCAGTATCCCAAGTCTGCTGCCAACACCAATTCATAATTTAGTAGAGACCTGGAACTCTCTGCAATACAGATCCTAGACTTGATTGAGTACCGTACTGCTACGACTAGTAAGAAGTGAGAAAAACATCTGTGATTGCCAAATCAATGATTCCCTGGTGAGGTCTCTTGGAGCACTCACTCAACCTTTGCCGTGAAATTTTGCGGTGGGACATTTTTTGTGAGGTTTTTCTGTGAGCTTTTAGCCTGTCAGATTTTATGGTGTGATTTTGCAGCTCAACAGTGGATATAAGAAATAGAAATTAACATAGTTACATACGCCTGGTTGCTCCGATGTCAAATACAGGAAAATACGCATGTTCAATGCATTGCAATGCACATGCTAAGGTGTTTTCGATTACATTGAGCGACATACAAGGTAATAGAGAGCGTGAAATGTGCCACATATAAAATCCTTGGGAGTGATCGTGAGGAGTTGGGTTATAGTTGTCACACTCTTGTGGCTTGACATTCTATGGTAGCTCACCTGACATTGATGTACTCTCCCTCTGTATGAAACTGGTTCTCCAGTGTGAAGTTAAATGTGAAGTCTTCGACTCGCTCCTGATGAAATGTCTTCATTTTGGATTCATACTCTTCATTTTGAAAGTACTTGATCATGTCCGGGAACCACACTGTCAGTCCGTAGTAACTGAACAAGAGCACAGCCCAAACTGAATAGGGTTCAACATACAATTCCAAAGTTCATTACTTCTGAGTTAATGGGCCAGTCCCCTGTGACATCAGCTGCCCAACTATTAGTCCATCTTCCATTTATAGAAAATGAACCTGAAGAACAGGAACATAGGAATAAGGAGCTGAGGTAGGCAATTCAGCCCTTCGAGCTTGGTCCGACATGCAATCAGGGGCGGGATTCTCCGATCCCCCGCCGGGTCGGAGAATCGCCGGGGGGGGCGGCGTGAATCCCGCCCCCACCGGCCGCCGAATTCTCCGGCACCGGAGATTCGGCGGGGCGGGAATCGCACCGCGCCAGTCGGCGGGCCCCCTCACCACCACCCCCCCCCGGCGATTCTCCGGCCCGCAATGGACCGAAGTCCCGCTGCTGTAATGCCGGTCCCGCCGACGTGAATTAAACCACCTCCCTTACCGGCAGGACCAGGCGGCGCGAGCAGGCTCCGGGGTCATGGGGGGACGGGATGCGGGATGATCTGGCCCCGGGGGGTACCCCCACAGTGGCCTGGCCAGCGATCAAGGCCGACCGATCCACGGGTGGGCCTGTGCCGTGGGGGCACTCTTTCCCCTCAGCGTCGGCCATAGCCTCCGCGATGGCCGCTGACGCTCCCGCGCATTCGCGGACTTCCACCGGCCGGCGGAGTCCCTTCTGCCCCGGCTGGTGTGGCGCTAAAGGCCTTCCCTGCCAGCGGGCGGAACGGCAACCACTCCGGCATGGGCCTAGCCCCTAAAAGTGAGAGCTTGGCCCCTAAAGGTGCGGAGAAATCCGCACCTTTGAGGTGGCCCGACGGCGGAGTGGTTCACGCCACTCAATCCCGCCGGGACCCCCCGCCCTGCCGGGTAGGGGAGAATCCCTCCCCAGATCATGGCTGATGTCTTCCTGATCTCAAATCCACCGCACCACCTGTTCTCCATATCCCTTTAACCTGTTTTTTTTTAAATCAGAAACGTACCTATCTCCTTCTTGAAACCATTTAATGACTCGGATTGCACCGCACTATGGGGCAGTTACTTCCACTAATTCACCACCCTCTGCGAGAAGTAGTTCCTCCACACACAGTTCTAAATCTACCACCTCTCAACCTGTATCTGTGGCCTCTCATTACAGATTGTACCACAAGGGAACATTTGGTCTACATTTACTTTATTAATCTCTTTTAGATTTTATATTCCTCGATCAGATCCTGTCTCATCCTTGTAAACCCCAGCGAGTATACGCTCAAACTGTTCATTCTCTCCTCATACGTCAACACCTTCATCCCCGGAATCAATCTGGTGAACCTCCTCTGAACTGCCTCCAATGCCACCACATCCTTCCTCAAATAAGGAGACCACAACTGGACACAATACTCCAGATGTGGTCTCAAGTTAATATTATAAATTAAAGAGACTCCAAAGAAACTCCATTTGTCATAAGATTCCAATAAATGAGAACTCCAGGTTCAAACTAGCTCTCTAGGCTTTTGTAAGACATGAGCTTCTGGAATCAGTAATTCATTCTACATATTAGTTGATTTGGATTATTAATTTATGAACATTATTGTGACAATATATCACGTTTATATTTCTGTAGTGTCAAAGTAGAGATCATCTTCAAACGTGGATTGTTGTTCAGCAGACATTGTATGGGGGACATATCAGTCAGGAAAGGTGCTTGCAGATAGTTGACCCTCCTCTAGACTCAGCCCCTTGTAGCCATCTAAGATGGCCACCTGCAAAGGACCATGGGAATTATGGCCAACCCAGGACTCAGACAGATACACAGCCTATGTGTATCTAAAACACAGGTAACCAGACCTGACCGAAACCCCCGCTCGTTTACATTTTAATGGCCCATTTTCCCAGGACAATAGAACTCCAATCAAGCAACCGGTACAGCCACAGACTCATCGGCGCCACTTGTAGAAGTCAACTATTTCCTAACAACCTAAAAGATAGCTATTTAGGATAAATATTAACCATTTTAAATTAAGGATTTCAACACTCTCATAACCTCAGGTCATCTCACAACATACATCTTACAAAACAGCATAACACAGCATAATTCACTTTACTACACAAAAGAACCTGATACATGCAAAGGCAGTAGAGATTAAAACCAACACTTTAACTGAATTAATGAATACATTTTTCAAGACAGTGTCCAAGGACAGGGCAGGATCTATAGCAACAGCATGGCACGACAAAGTAACATGAAGGCTCTATTGTTATAACAGCTAAGTCAGCAAAAGACCAGTTCAAACTGGCCTTGATAACAGCACAATATTGCATTCTTTAACATACACAAATATGCAGATACGAAACAATTAGAACTAATGTTGCATATTAAAGATGGACGGCTTGCCGTCAAATCAGATGTGTTTGAGTCTAACCCAAACTAATTAGGATTATATTAGGGTGTAATTAGATGGCTGAAGACAGATGTGAAACAGTATAGCTGTAACGTCTCGTTCGGCCATTTTTTAGCTGGAGCTGGAGCTGGAGCTGAATCATTAGCTGGATTTCTTTCTCTCTCTTTTTCATGAATCATCTATACTTTGATCTGAACTATTCACTGTCTCCCTGTATTCATATTTCATTTTCAGACTTTGACTTCTAAAGTTATTGCGATCTGTTTGTCTAAGCAAGAAGATCATTTCTGTGATTCTTTGAAAGCTTCAAATTGTCTACGAATTGCCTTTTAAATGACTTTCAAATTGTAATCAATAGAAGACAAATAAACAATTCTTATTTGCACCTCAGAAGTTTTAACTTAAATTTCTACTGAGTTCCAGTAATCGCAAAGTGCTGCTGAAACCGAATGGTAGATCTATCACCACTCCCTTGCTCAGAAAGCACAACTGCCAAGGTCAATGACTGCTAAGGACCCGCCCATCTACCAAGGCACCCGCCCCTTTACTGGCCGAAATCGAAGAGAGTAATCAGAGCCTTGTCGAACTATTGGGTCCAAGGTTAAGGACCGCCCCAAAGAGCGCGAAATCCCAGAGGGATAAAAGCGAGCACAGCCATGTGTTCTGTCTCTTTTGGATCCGGCCTGTGCCAGCCCAATTGCAGCAGGAACAGCCAGCTAAGTTCAAGACCAACGATCGCTACCTGAGAGATGAGCCCAGCAGAGACAGAGCCACTTTCTTTGAACTAGCCAAGTGAAATCCAGATAAAGGCCTTTATCCATTTGCACAGTGCCGGTCGCCCTGAAGTTAAGTATAGGTTATTGTAGCTGATAGGTGTAGTTTAACTCGTAGTAGATATTGTGTTTGCATGTTGAGATAACTCTTGTGTATGTAAATAAACCATCTTTTGAACTAACTAACTGGTTGTGTGGTCATTTGATCGATATAAGGGAAATGCTTGTGGTTCACCGAGATAAATAAATAAAGCAACACCCTCTCCGACTATTGACACTAGGGTCTGCACTCCTCTGAGCTTTCGTCCCATATTTCGAAAGTCCAAATGCATGATCCCACACTCTTCCTCCTTCCTCACTCAGTTGAAATCAATGCTTGTCACACCATCTCTCATCCTAATTATTTGTCCATCTACCTTCCCCCAAGTCTCTAGAAAAGGCCAGTGGAAAGCGTTGGCAGGCTGTTTTTGTGGTGACCTTCCGCAGTTAGGGAAAGGCAGAGGTCATCATCCTGTGACAGCTTCCTCTGGTGAATAAAACCAGTGAGAAGGCTGTTATGGTAGCCACGAAGGATACGGGGTTCATCAATAGATCTCCCTGTGCGCTTCGTGGAGTATGGGTTCCCCCATTAAGCGGACGGTCGCTCGTGCAATAGGAAATCTATGGCGGGAACTTAAAACCCATTGCCCCAACCCGGGCTTGGACTCATGTGTTGTAAGTCAAGGGATTTGATGTTGGAAGACTGGCTTTGTGGAAGTTATGACAGAGACAATCACAGATTCAACTGTACTTGAAATCCAGAGTTTCTGAAATCAATAGCATTAGATAATGTATGACTGCTCTTTCAAGCAACCAGCACAGGCCTGCTGGGCCGAATGGCTTTCTTCTGTGCTGTTGGTTTCTGTGATTCTGTTATCTGAGACCCTGTTATACAATCCATTACCTTTTCGCACCAGATTTTCATTGTTTCTACCAATTACTGCCGTGTGATTCTTATGCTCTCTCAGGACAGGAAGGTTACAAGAAGATTTTATGTGAATCTTTGACTTGCGTCCAAGCCCAGGGACCTACGGAAATGCCGGACGGAGAGGCCAGAAAATCCCACCATGAGTATCCAATTCAATTCCCAGGAACACATCAAAATAAACGACTGAATCATTTCTCATAGTAGATACTTACATAGATACATACATAGATGTATGTAGATACATACATACTTCCGATCAGCACTAACCTGAAGGACAAGGTAAACCAGACCACTGCCAGGAACAGAGTCGTCATTCTGTGCTTGGGTGTGAAACAGAGCAACATGTTCTGCCATACCTGAAAAACACTCAGAACTCTTAATGTCAGAGAACTACTCACGGATATCCACCTACTGCCCCACTCCTTCTACCTCACACAGTGAAGAGGAATTATACTGCCAAACCTTCATTAGTGCCAATCTCAGAGACGCTGAGGTTTTTTTCAATCTCAAAGACAGGTCTTTGGAGTGGCATTTCCAACAAATTACATTTGAATCACATCAGCACCATGGATAGAAAGGCAGACTAAATGCTGTGATAAATTGGCCTGTGCAATTCACCATGTCACTGCAGGATGCTATCACCCAGCAACATGCAAAGTACAAAACAGATGTCTGACAAGTTGTGTGCCCTGACTTCATAAGGAAACAACAGCACAGAGATTATGTTCTCTTATTCTTGAGTTCCCTGTCTGAAGTCAGGTCCTTTGGTGATCATTTGCGGAACCACATGCCAAGTGCTGTGATTTTCTTTTCCCACAGGTAAAGAGGCAGGCCCCAAATCTGCCTCAGCTGGAACTGGGATCGAACCCTGTGCTGCTAGTGGTAAGCCAATCCGTGCACTAGGACCGCAATCTGACCAAATTGGAACAGAGTCCCCCGGCGAGTGCGTTTAGTCGGTATTCCCGGCGCTCGCAGCACCGGGGCTCCGTTTGAATCCGGGGCCTCAGCGGGGAACGTCCGCTGCATCTAGTCCCATTTCCTGCACTGATGGGCTCCGTCAGCTCCGTCATCCCAATCTCTCGACCCCCCCGACGCAACCCCCGAACCCCCCCCCCCCCAAAGCCCCAACTCACCTATATGGAAGTCCTCGCCTCCCCCTCCCCCCCCCCCCCCCCCCCCAAGCCCCCCGCATCCCACCTCACGCAGGCAGGGCACCCTCAAGCCCGATGTCCGGTATGGGAAAAGTACCAAACTTGGCAGTGCCCCTGTCAGCTGGCAGTGTCACCTGAGCACCTTGGAAGTGCCAGGCTGGCACCCAGGTGGCAGTGCCAGGGTGCCAGGCTGGCAATACCAAGGTTGCCAGAGGGCAACCATCTGGTGCCTCTGATCCTCTGGGAGAACACCCCCCCCCCCTCCCAAGTACTGTTCCGTCTGGTGCCTGTTTGTGTGGATCTCCGAGGCAAAGGGGTTAGATCCCAACGCCTCGAGTAGATCAGGGGAACACATATTAGAGTGACACAATGGGCGGTTTCAGTTTGTAACATCTCGCGAGATCACGTTAGATCTTGTGAGGCTTGCCGAACCAAATAAATCCCGCAGAAGTGATCTCCCAGCATCTACTGGCCGCGCTGCCTCTCGGCTACAACGCGACGGTAGATCACGCCCATCATCTCTCACCAACTGAGCTAACCAGACCTCCAATAGCACTTCGGTTACATGCAGAGTTAGAAGGACTCGAAACGTTAACTCCGTTTCTCTCTCCACAGATGCTGTCAGACCTGCTGAGGTTTTCCAACATTTCCTGTTTTTTATTTCTGATTTCCAGCATCTGCAGTATTTCGTTTTTATTACAGTAATCCAAAGGCCTAGGGCTTTGGCCCTGCAGATATAAATTCAAATTTCACCATGGGACCTGGGGAATCTAAAGGTTCAGTTAATCAAATAAATCTGGAATAAAAAGTTCGAGTCAGTAATGGTCACCACGAAGCTATCAACTTCTTGTTAAGTAAAATAATCTCGATCGCTAATGTCTTTTAGGGAAGGAAATCCGTCACCCTTACCCATTCTGGCCTACACGTGACTCCAGACCAACAGCAATGTGGTGACTCTTAATTGCCCTCAGTAATCTCCTAAACCTGTGACTTGTATTTGGCAGCTCAATATCACCTTCTCAAGGACTATTAGGGATGAAATGAAATGAAAATGAAAACCGCTTATTGTCACAAGTAGGCTTCAAATGAAATTACTGTGAAAAGCCCCTAGTCGCCACATTCCGGCGCCTGTTCGGGGAGGCTGTTACGGGAATCGAACCGTGCTGCTGGCCTGCCTTGGTCTGCTTTCAAAGCCAGCGATTTAGCCCTGTGCTAAACAACCCCTATTGCCTCTGATGGCAACAAATGATGTGCTTATCACTGAATAAAATCAAATACTGGTCATGTGACATCACGATATTTTCAAGGTGTGGTGTGGTCATCCATCAGTATAATGCTTCAACTGCTAACCAAAGGTACAATGGGACTCACTGGCCATCAGTCCACCAGATTTAGCCTTATATGACAACTGGCAGGAGGTAATGGACTACACAGCCAGCACTGTAGCATTGTGGATAGCAAAATTGCTTCACAGCTCCAGGGTCCCAGGTTCAATTCCAGCTTGGGCCACTGTCTGTGCGGAGTCTGCACATCCTCCCCGTGTGTGCGTGGGTTTCCTCTGGGTGCTCCGGTTTCCTCCCACAGTCCAAAGATGTGCGGGTTAGGTGGATTGGCCATGATAAATTGCCCTTAGTGTCCAAAATTGCCCTTAGTGTTGGGTGGGGTTACTGGGTTATGGGGATAGGGAAGAGGTGACATCTCTTACCTGGCTGGAGGATTAAAAGGAACACCTCACAACCGATGGTGGCACACGGTTCAGTGACTGAACCACTACTCACTATGGGTGTCACACTGGGTTCAAATAAAACTGAAAAAAACAAATTACCTCAGGTGATCAAGAGATCTGGATCTCGAGGTGCAAGCAGTAGAATCATAGAATTTACAATGCAGAAGGAGGCCATTCGGCCCATTGAGTCTGCACCAGCCCTTGGAAAGAGCATCCTACCTAAGCCTGCACCTCCACCCTATCCCAACACCACCCCCGTAACCCCACCAACCTTTTTGGACACTATGGGGAAATTTATCATGGCCAATCCACCTAACCTGCACATCTTTGGACTGTGGGAGGAAACCGGAGCACCCGGAGGAAACCCACGCAGACACGGGGAGAATGTGCAGACTCCACACAGACAGTGACCCAAGCTGGGAATCTAACTTGGGACCCTGGAGCTGTGAAGCAACTATGCTAACCACTGTGCTACGATGCTTCCCTGCTGCAGAGTAGAACAGAAGAGTTAAAGAGCAAAACAGTCACAATTTAATTAAATGGTAGAACAGGTCAAATTGAAATGTCCTATTCCAATTGGCATATCCATTTCATTTCAAACGGCAACGTGTACTAACTTACTGGTCCTCTTCACCCCAGCCAGAGGATTTGTGGTACTGCCCAGTGGCATGGTGTTTAGCACTGCTGCCTCACAGCTCCAGGGGCCCGGGTTCGATTCCGAACTCAGGTGACTGTATGGAGTCTGCACGTCCTCCCCGTGTCTGCGTGGGTTTTCTCCGGGTGCTCCGGTTTCCTCCCACAGTCCAAAGATGCGCAGGTTAGGTGGATTGGCCATCCCAAATTGCCCCTTAGTGTCCAAAAAAAAGGTTAGGTGGTTTTACAGAGATAGGGCGGGAGCGTGGGCCTAGGTATGTTGCTCTTTCAGAGTGGGTCGGGTAGACTCGATGGGCCGAGTGGCCTCCTTCTGCACTAGTGATTCTATGATTCTATGATGGGAGCCATGCTGGAGCGAGTAGCACTCTCTCTGATGACAAAGGTTGTGGGCTCAAGTCCCACTCGAGAGAGTTAGGCAGACAGTTCAGTGCAGAGGTGTGATGCTGCCTTTCTGGCGAGATGTCAGAATGGGACCTGACTGCCCTCCAAGGCAGATGCAAATAAATCCCGTGCCACCAACGTGAAGAAGAGCAGGGGAGTTCTCCCTATGTGTCCTGAGCTAATATTTAGCTCTCTCAACCAACATCGCTAAAACAGACTATGTGCTCATTATCACATTACTCTTTGTTAGAATTGGCTGGGTGCAAATTGGCTGCTGCATTTCAAAAAGTACTTAATTGGCTGTAAATACTTTGGGATGTCCTGAGGTTGTCAAAGGCGCTACATAAATGAAAGTGTTTCTTTTCTTTCATCTAGAAATGAAACATTTCTTGCATAATGAATGACTTTCCATGTGCAGTACTTGCTGTTGTCGAGGCAAATAGTGCTGTGGGCAAACTCCCACAGACAGCAATGAGATGAAGCACCAGGCTGTGTCTCCTGGGCACATAAACCTAATGATGGCACAATTCACATTGAGTCGGCACGTTAGCACAGCGGTTAGCACTGTTGCTTCACAGCTCCAGGATCCTAGGTTCGATTCCCGGCTTAGGTCACTGTCTGTGCGGAGTCTGCACGTTCTCCCCGTGTCTGCGTGGGTTTCCTCCAGGTGCTCCGGTTTCTGGCACAAATCCCGAAAGACGTGCTTGTTGGGTGATTTGGACATCCTGAATTCTCCCTCTGTGTACCCAAACAGGCGGCGGAATGTGGCGACTAGGGGTGTTTCGCAGTAACGTCATTGCAGTGTTAATGTAAGCCTACTTGTGACAATAAAGATTATTATTATTACATGTGGCTGATTCACCTTCGTGGGAAGATATTGGGATTACAGTAATGCGCAACTCTTCTGGGACCTTTCTATTCCCCCAAATAAATTGCCTTTTTAAAGTTTAAGATCAAAATCAGCAATTGGCTGGGAGACATCATTCTTGCAAGTCCCAGTAGGTGAGACAGCTTTGTATCTTAGTGCACTTGATTCATACAGACCTGCTTCACGACAGTCATAATCCTGACCAACCATCGCTGGAACCAAGTTCCAGTTGAGCTCTGAATCTCGATGAATTCATCCATTTGTATTGGGGTTTTTATGTGGGAAACCTGAAAAACATTAAAATTGTATCTGTTTATTGTTGCCAACATTCTTCCATTCCCCCTCCCATTTCACCAGCTCTGAGCTGAGTTAAGGAACAACACGTTACAGAAATATTTCCTGCCGTTATATCAGTCAGGTTTATAATTGCTGGTTTTCACCTGAGGAGGTTTGGTTTCTGGTTGTTAATCTGGGGTGGGCGAGGGAGAAACTTGTACAGTGAGAATGTTCGAGAAAAGGGAGAGTTACAGTTTGGAGAGAGGAAAAAAGAGTGAGCGAGGAAGCAGAAAGCGCGAGGGGAGAGGGAAGGACAGGGAGACTGGGGATAGAGGAAGAAAAAAAAGGAAGGGCAGGAATCAGGAGGCAAGAGAAAGAGTGACAGAAAGGGGTAATAGAGGAAGAGAAGGAAATGATAGAGATAGGAGGTATGGAAGAAAGATGGATATGGGAGAGATGGCAGTTGGAGAGAGGGAGTGAGAGAGATGGAAGATGAATATAATGAATGGGAAAGGGAGCGAGAAAGGGAGAGCTGGAGAGAGGTCAGAAGAGGAGTTTGGAACAGCTCTGAAGAAGTCATACTGTCGCAAAATGTTAATTCTCTCCGCAGAGTTTATCCAGCATTTACTGGTTTTAATCTTCATAGAATCATAGAATTTACAGTGCAGAAGGAGGCCACTCGGCCCATCAAGTCTGCACCGGCTCTTGGAAAGAGCACCCTACCCAAGGTCCATAAAAATGAAAAGGGCAATAAAAAAATGTATTGTCTTTAATTATTCAGTTATTGAGTTTGCTTTCAGCTCACCGTGAAGACAGCTTCTGGGTGCCCTCTTGCCCTCATGTTTGTGTCGTAAATCTGTTTTAGAATCATCCAGGCTTCATCATGCTTCCCAATCTATTAAGCAGAAATAATTTTTTTCAAGTATTTAGAAATCTGAATTCCCCTCGAGGCTAACAGGAGATCAGCCTGCTTTCTTCTCTTGTTGTTTTAAAGACTTTCCAACTAGTATTACCTCATCCATCAAACAGTTCCTTTTGATCTTCAGTGGCCATGCTACCCTCTCGCGCCATGATTCCACCTCACCAATCTCTGAAACCCCCCCCTCCAACTCGACATCCCCCCCTTGAATCACACATTCTTCTGACCCTGGCCAACCCTACATTGACCACTCCCTCCTCTCCACTAATGGTGGCAGTGCTTTCAATCACCACACCCCTCAATGGTGGAATGCTGGTACAGTGGTAGAAGCATTACCACTGTGCCATAGGGCCTCCAGGGATTACCCTGGTCACCTGCTCTAACTTTGGCTGAAGATCTTCAGCTACCTTTGGAAAAACGCAGTGTCTCTGGGATTTCTGGAGAATTCCCCTCAAAGTTGCAACAAACAATCCTGAGAACCGCTGCAGAAATTAAATCCCAAAATGTGCAAAGCAATAAATCTTAAATGAACTGTGCACTGAAAGCCAAAGCTTAAAGGAGTCACTCTTTAAGGCCTTTGGGATGCTGTTTTTGTCAGTTCTTTGAGAATTGTGCATCGTACCAGCATCATTTGGGATACGGAAATATAACCTGCCTTGCAAAAGTATCATCAGATCCCACATCCTTAAAAGCTGGATATCTGGCTAATTATCATAATGGCTTTCCTTCCACTCATCTATGTCGGACAGCTCAGTAGCCCTATAAATGGCATGCAGTGGCCACCTACCTGTTAATGGAAAGAGTGCAACCAAGGGCAGGCTGAGAAAGCATGCCTATCTCAATCTCCAGTGGGAAAGTAGCCAACACAAGCCTTGTGTCTAACTCATCGCACCAAATGGATCCCAAGAAATCAAAAAACAGTATCATGAAGTGAGACACGACAGGCTGTTAGGCTCATTGTTTCTTTGCCAGTGCTTTGGAAGAGCTGACTCACCCCCCCTGCTCTTTTCCCATGGCCGTGTAGATTTTTTCCCCTCAGATATTCATCCAATTCCAAGTTACTATTGAACCTGCTTATGCCAGCCTCTCAGACGGTGCCTTTCCCATGCCGCTCCTGGTTCTGTGTCCTCTAGCTGTCGACCTTTACGCCAATGGAAACTCTTTCATCTGTTTTACTCTATGAAAACCCGCCATCCAATCTCGTCTTAACCTTCTCTTCTCTGCCACGCTTTGAGATGCATTGATGTGTCACAGGGGATTTTAATGGATGTTTCCGCAATGATGTGCCTCCAGTGGGGCGCTGTGCTCAATGGGATCATCATTTGGAGGTATGGATCTACAACACAGTATCCCTATCACTGATCCATGCTCTGTGAAAATGTAGATATCCTGATAATGACAAATAAGGAAACTCATCTTTTTTAATGGGCAACATGGAATAGTTTCAACCTCGAGAGATTAAATGAAAATTCTCCAAGTATTGGCATATCCATAGTGAGATTGCCTTTCCTGCGAACGAACATACCAGGTACAGTTTCTACTGGTTGGTTGTCTCACCTCTAATAAGTAGCGTGGGCTTTCCGGCACGAACATTAGGCCAATTAGGGAGGAGAGACTGGGCAGGGCACACACTACGACAAACAGGCGCCAGCTGTGGAACTGAAAGGATGTGCCCATGCTGAAACCCCAGCCTGCAACATACAGAAAGACAACAGTTGGATGAAACATCACTGCTACCTGTGCCAGCATAAGCAAAGAAAAATAGCGGCTGGCAGCCCTTGCTCCTTCAACTGTGGCCACACAATCCCACTGGTGTGATTAGAATAAAATTTACAGTGCTGAAGGAGGCCATTCGGCCCATCAGGTCTGCACCGGCCCTTGGAAAGAGCACCCTACATAATCCCATGCCTCCACCCTATCCCCGTAACCCAGTAACCCCACCAAACCTTTTCAACGCTATGAGTCAATTTATTATGGCCAATTCACCTAATCTGCACATCTTTGGACTGTGGGAGGAAACCAGAGCCCCCGGAGGAGACCCACGCACACACGGGGAGAAAGTGCAAACTGCACACAGTCACCCGAGGCCGGAATTAATCCCGGGACCCTGGAGCTGTGAGGCAGCAGTGCTAACCACTGTGCCACCATGC
This sequence comes from Scyliorhinus torazame, assembly GCF_047496885.1. Taxonomy (NCBI): domain Eukaryota; kingdom Metazoa; phylum Chordata; class Chondrichthyes; order Carcharhiniformes; family Scyliorhinidae; genus Scyliorhinus; species Scyliorhinus torazame. The sequence continues at coordinate 19,828,868 of NC_092718.1, read as the reverse complement.
CCCATTCCATTTTTCTTGCTCCTCTGCCCTCTGAAGGCGTTGGCACGAGCTAAGATACAGCGTCACAGGCTCCAGACGTACCTTGTCCCCGTATGGTAGGATAGAACCTCCAAACCGGGCATCTAGCTTGGGTGTCTCTTGTGCCCCCTCCTGATGCCAGCATTTGAGGATAGACATCGTCAGCTGCCAGGAGCTGGTCACTCCTTCGTGACTTTGGATGGTGCATGGTACAGATAATGGGTACCGTAGAAAATACCCCCAAAAAAGGAATGTAATTCCCTGAACTACAGCAAACTTGACTATGAATATCAGAAATACTACTTTTAATATGCATTTAGTTAAAATAAAAATCAGCTGAGCCAACAAATTAACATTAACCATGTATAAAATATTATAAATAACATTATAATTCAGATTCAAATGATGAAAATGGTGAATTAACCGTCAGAAATTATTTAATCCTTCCAGCATGAAACCCCTCGTCGCTGTGTGTTGTATTTTGCTTTAAATTAAGGGCGTTTGTTAAATCATGGCTAGTGGAGAATGGCTAGACTCCTGTCATTGAGATTACACGAGTGTAGGGACAATCCGGCAGTCTTTTCCTCCCAGCTGGTGAAATGACTGGGTCAACACTTTAAGTTTGACGAACATCCCAAAAGGACAGACATTAAAAGGCTCACTGGTTCACCCAGCCTGCTACAGTGTTGTGATGTCCTAACACAACAAACTAGACACAGTCCACGCTCCATTCAGAGCCAAAGAATCTCCTCACAAAGGTAAGAGAAACAGGCCAAATTAGGAAAAAACATCAAACAAATTTCTCTCCGTCCCTTTCAACGAAAATCCTGGAACTCCCTCCCTAACAGCACTGTGGGTGTACCTACACCAAATGGACTGCAGCGGTTCAAAAGGTGGCTCAGCATCACCTTCTCAAGGACAGTTAGGGATGGGTCATAAATGCTGGCCTAGCCAGTGACGCCCACACGCTGTGAAATAACTTTTAAAAAGGCCAGTCAAGCTCATATCCAAACTCCAAAACCTAGGACTGGCTCCTCCCTCTGCAACTGGATCCTCAACTTCCTGATCCACTGACCTCGATCAGTAAGGATAAATAATGACACGATAGTCCTCAATGCCGGGGCCTGACAAGGCTGCGTACTTAGCCCCCTACTATACTGCCTGTACACACATGACTGTGTGGCAAAGTTCGGCTCCAATTCCATCTGCAAGTTTGCTGATGACACGACCGTAGTGGGTCGGATCTCAAACAACGATGAGTGAGAGTACAGGAGGGAGATAGAGAACCTAATAGCGTGGTGTAACAACAACAATCTCTCCCTCAATGTCAACAAAACAAAGGAGCTGGTCATCTACTTCATTGATACTGTCTGTATCAATGGTGCCGAGGTTGAGATGGTTGACAGCTTCAAATTCCTAGGTGTAAACATCACCAACAATCTGTCCTGATCCACCCACGTCAACGCTACGACTACGAAAGCACAACAGTGTCTATACTTCCTCAGAAAATTAAGGAAATTCAACATGTCCACAATGACTCTTACCAATGTCTATAGATGCACCATAGAAAGCATTCTATCTGGCGGCATATGGCAACTGCTCGGCCCAAGACCGTAAGAAACTACAGAGAGTCGTGAACACAGCCCAGTCACACAAACGTGCCTCCCATCCATTGACTCTGTCTACACCTCCCGCTGCCTTGGGAAAGTGGGCAGCATAATCAAAGACCCCTTCCCCCGAGCTATTCTCTCTTCCAACCTCTTCCATCGGGCAGAAGATGCAAAAGTTTGAGAACACCCTCCAATAGATTCAACCCTCGCTGTTACCAAGCTCCTGAATTACCCTTAGGGTTGAACTGATCTGATGAACTGAACTGATCTTCAAAAGCATCTCCTCTACAGTTGTAGCACTATATACCGTATACTTCACCCGCTGTCTATGTTTATGTATTTTCATTATGTATCCTCATGTATTTATCGTATGTTTTATACTTTCATGTATGGAGCGATCTGCCTGGACTGTACGCAGAACAATGCTTTTCACCGTACTTCAGTACACGTGACAATAAATCTAAATCTAATCTAATCGAATGATCCCAAGCATGTCCTCCAGCCCCACATTTCTAAACCTTTCCCAAATTGTTTAAGTAAATGGCAAAGAACTGTGGTCCCAGCATCAACCGCTGTGGGACACCTTGGGTTGAACTTTCTGGTCCCAGCCAGCTGGGGAATCGTCATGGGTGAGACGGAAAATCTGACGGACCATTTACCGGTCCATTAACATTGGGCAGGAATTTCTGGTTTTGGAAAGAGCTGGAATGTTTCACCCCATTTCTACCTCCAAGCAGTCGAAGGAAATACTTTAACCCTGCTCTCTGTTTCCTGGTTTGTAGCCAGTCTGCTGTCCAATCTACTACCTGTTCCCTGACTTTACAAGCTCTGAACTCAGTCCAGCATATCGAGGCCTATTGAAAATCCAAGTATATTAGTCTACTGTCTGCGCCTATTGTCTGGGCTTTCCTAAAGTATACAGATATCATGGTAACTAAAGAAAAACTGGGAATCAATCTTGTGGTGCTCCACTGTACTCTTTCACACAGCCTTATTATCCCGCATTACGTGAGGAGACCAAATTTTGACACAGTATTATAACTGAGGCCTAACCAAGATCTTCGACGAGCAAAATGGTATGCCAATTTAGAGTGAATTGCCCATTTGCTTTCGCTTTCACTCCCAATGCTGGCCAGGGCCTTATGGTGTATCAAAATACTCAGATGTTTTTCTTGCACTGCTGGTATTTATTCTGTTCCCTGTAATATCTTGGTATATATGGCACTTGCTCTGTCCAATATGACTTTTTATAAGTTAACCATTTGCCAGACACAGAACAATCTCTCAACCATCAGCAGCTTACTTGCAGTAATATGAGTATGAGTTGTGAAAATTGAGTTTGCTTTCTTGGACAATTTTGGCTGTTGCTGTCCCTATTATGGGGGAGGTTTCCTCGGAGTTGTGTCAGTATTAACATCCTGGAGTTAATTATAAGAGTGTGGACAATATCAACAGATGCAGTTTAGAGGAAAAGCCTCTTCTGAAAATTATATGGTTGAGAATTGGAACACAGGGAACACAAGATAATATTTAGAAAGAAAGGTGTTTGCCCAACCTCCAGGCGGCACAAAATGCCAATGAAATATGATGAGCACGATCTAAGCAAAATCAAACAGTGCCAGTTTAGGCGGGATTGGCAGGGTCGGCACGGACGACCCGCCTATCTATTGGCACTCTGTCTTGTGTTCATGCCCGAGCAGGGAACGACCCCCCGACGCTGCACTTGGCCACACATCGTGCACTGAGGGGCTCCGACGAGTGGAGCCCCTTGGTGCAAGAAGGGATCGGGACCTCCACACACACCCCCAACGCCCCAACTCACCACATACAGGCAGGGAACACCCAGGCCCAATCCCGAGAGTGGGCAAAATGCCATCTGGGCATCTTGGCACTGGCAGTCTGACAGTGCCCCTGCCAACCAGGCCGTGCCACCTGGGCATCTTGGCAGTGCCAGGTTGGTGCCTGGGTGACACTGCCATGGTGCCCAGGTGGCATTGCCAGTGTGCCCAGCTGGCACTAGCAGTGCCAGGGTGCCACACTGCCTGGATGCCGATCACTCGGGGACCTCCCATCACCTGGGAGACAATCCCCAGGTACCATTCTGCCTGATCCCTGTTTTGGGGGACCAGTCCAGAACGGCACCTGACTGGGGTCACCTCAGCGAGGTCGGAAGATGCAATTGGGGAAACAGAATTAATCAGAAAGTCTTCAGGATGGAGTTTGTAAGCTGTAGCATGTCGTGTTTTTTTCAAACCAGAAGAAATCTTTTGTTTTTAATTTTGTCATTTGATACTGGACTATTACTAGATGAAAAACAATGTGACATAAAGTGGGGGTTGTTCAGTGGCACAGTGGTTAGCATTGCTGCCTCACAGCACCAAGGATCGGGTTCGATTCCGGCCTTGGATGACTGTCTGTGTAGAGTTTATACATTCTCCCGTGTCTGCGTGGGTTTCCTCCGGGTGCTCCGGTTTCCTCCCACAGTCCAAAAATGTGCAGGTTAGGTGGATTGGCCATGATCAATTGCCCCTTAGTGTCGAAGGATGTCCAGGTTAGATGGTGTTCCGGGAACGGGGCGGGGGAGTGAGCCCTCCTTCAGAGGATCGGTGCAGACTCGATGGGCCGAATGGCCTGCTTCTGTACTGTAGAAGTTTGATGGCTCTATAATTGCAGCACAGTTGCAAGGTATGATGTACCATCCAGTAATGCAATGGTTTTCTCTTCTCTCCCTCCCCATTGTGGGTGATGGGTTGGGGGAGGTGGAGGGAGGGTTACCACAATTACTACACCTTTCTTCTGGGTGTGGCTCATTACTAACAAGGCACTACTCCGAGCACTGAACGTTTGCAGTCCAGAAAGGAGATCAGAACTAACTGGGCTGAATGATACTGATGCATTAGCCCCACCTGTCACATCATTCCTGTGGACAAGTTGGAAACACCAGCGATACTTTAACTTCACTTAACTACAGGCAGCTAACCTTTCAAATACAACGTATTAACAAGCGCAACAAATACACCCAGATTGGATCAGAAACAATTGACATCCTTGATGAAACCTCAAAGCTCATTTCAATTTCAATTGAAACGCGAGCTGCGAGGCAGGGTTACTGATCAGAGAGCTGATGAGCTCATACCAACTCCTAGGAGGAAACAAAATACCCTTCATAAAGTCCTTGAAAATAAATCGAGAAAGCTGAGGCCCACAATGCGGGACGTCGTTAATACTGACACAATGGAATCTGCCTTATCAGGCAAATGCATTGTCTGGTACGAAGCCGACGGTTGCTGGATTAAGCTGATTTAACTAATCTCAGCCAATGTTACATTTGGCCCCAGACTGCTTTATTTTCGGGAGCTTGAAGCGATAGCTGGGAAATCTTCATTTGAATCTAAGCTGGATTCCAATGCATGACCCAGGGTAAAATGGCATCCTGCTACCCCTCTGCACTTCGCAGCACCTCTCAAAACTATGTGAAATTAATAAAATGGAGGGAGAATTTACTTTAAGACATTTTAGCAGATGGGAATTATTTCCATAAATAAAAAGATATTTGTTGGAAATATGAACAGATCAACATCCGTAGAGTATTATTATAGCTAGACTTTACATGGTGGCTATGTTTTAAACTGCCTACTCTAACTCAGGTAAAATGGAATAGTGTGAAGTAGGGCATGTGACCTTCTCATAAAGCTTCCCGGAGACAAACGCCAGGTGACCTGCTCATTCTAGAGACAGAAACCCAAATTAAAACTTATTCAAAGTCAGGTGCAAGTTTTAACATCTGGATACAAAAGAAAAATCAGCTGGCCTCATGGCTCTAGATTCACAGAGGTAGTCAGGCCGCAAGCAGGTGCTGCTGTGCCAAGCAGAAGAAAACAACTGCTTTTGGGTTAATCAGCCAGCCAAGTGCAGTAAGGATGCAGACGGAGCTTTGCATTGGGGAGTCCATTCGATTATGCTCAAAGGGTCGAGTGAAGAGGACTTTGCTTAAAAGGGCACTAGAAGATTCACCTTCCGAAACAGGGAGAAGGGGTCCCGTTAACATGGGTGGACATGGATTTTAAATTTAAGACTACCGACGGAGTGTGTGACATACTGTATAAAAGCAAGGGTTTTCTGTTGTGTTAAGACGTTAAAGCGGGCCCAACTTTTCTGTAGTTTAATGCATTAATTGCCTAAGCAGTTATGTTTAGTTGAAGTTGATTTTAGTTTGTTTGTTACAGTAAAAGTCTTAAAATGTGAAATATTGTCATGTGACTCTTCAAGTCAGTCACTGGGAAAATAGTGTCTCTTTTTAAAAGTTATTGGTCTCTGTGGGAATCATAAGAAGTGAAACAGAGTTGACATTTCCGGTCCATGACCTTTCACACAAGGTTATTGCCATATTTTACTCCTTGACCTGAATTCATTGGATAAGTTGCCGCTCCAAAAACATTCTAAAATGAAGATTACCGACCACTCCCGTACCCACCCTATACATACTACCATTGGTTCTGTCATGGCTGGTGGTTTGGATAACTCTGTCATAAAGCCCCAGACCCTGTGCTTTATTGGTAAATGGCAAAATTATTTCTTACGCTCTTGGATAATGACCCAATGGCAACACTGCAGAAATGTGCCATTTCTCCTGTTGCTAATGACAGCAGTAATTTCACCCCTCTGCCAGCAGACTCAAAATAATCTCGTGCCATCTCAGCAAGAATTCTGCCAGCACAGCAAACAGTTAACGCCACAAATGTCCTCTAGAAGCAGCCTAGTGAACAACCCATAAGATGTACCAATCCAACCGTCACACGGTCATTTTCGTCTCTTTACCCCACCAACTATATGTGGTGATTCATTGCCGTTCGAATGGATTTCAGTCTTTTTTCGTGCAAATCTGTAAATTCAAGAGGAGTTGGTTGCATTCAAAATTCTTGGAGCCTGCCCCGAGACACCATAAATATTTGGAGGCCCTTCGCACTCTCTGCACAAGACCCCCACCCTGCCCGGCAACACTGACCGGTTAAAGCACAAACTCTCCCACATCATCTTTTCACAGTGTACTGAAACAGCAGAATATTCCGATTCAGGGGCGAAATTCTCCGGAAACGGCGCGATGTCCGCCGACTGGCGCCCAAAACGGCGCAAATCAGTCGGGCATCGCGCCGCCCCAAAGGTGCGGAATGCTCCGCATCTTTGGGGGCCGAGCCCCAACCTTAAGGGGCTAGGCCAATGCCGGACGAATTTCCGCCCCGCCAGCTGGCGGAAAAGGCCTTTGGTGCCCCGCCAGCTGGCGCGGAAATGACATCTCCGTATTGTGAGAGAACGCGCGGCCGAGGCCGCACATAGCGCCATTTTGTGCACTGAAGAGCTCCGCTCGCCGGAGCTCCCCAGTGTAGTGAGAGATCTGTCGCCATTTTTAAACGGCATCCCAGTCTCTGAGACTCCCAAAGCAATCCTCAACCCCACCCGCAGCGTGAAAACACTATGTGAGGACCCCCAGCCCCCCCACACTCCCAACACCCACACAGGGCACCCCTGGGCTGATTTCGCGCGCGCAAATAAAGCCAACCTGGCACTCTGGTAGCACCCATGCCAGCTGGCAGTGCCACCTGGGCACCTTGGCATTGCCAGGCTGGCACCCAGGTGGAATGCAAAGGTGCCAGGCTGACACTGCCAGGATGGCACCAGCCTACCAAAGGGCTTACAGTTGGGGCCTTTGATCCCCTGGGAGACCCGCAAAAGTGCCGCTCCGTCGGTGGGGACCATTGCTGAACAGCGCTTGCAGAGGTCTCCGAGGTGAAGGGGTTGAATCCCAAAGCCTCACTTACCTCGGGAATCTCCACACTAGAGTGTGGCTTGCTGCCTCGCTCTAATATTCAGATTTGCCAAAAACTGACCCCGCCCACAATGGGCAAGATTTACATTGCAACATCTCGCGAGATCCAATGCGATCTCGCGAGGCGTTGCAAGCCGGGTAGATCCCAGGAGTGGGATCTCATGGCTCCTATCGGCCTCGCTGCGCCGCGGCGAGCTGCTTTTCAGACGCAGCGTGGTCGTTGGATCGCGCCCAAAGACTCTGCCTCAACTTTTTGAAGAAGAGAATTCCAAAGTCTCCCAACCCTCTGAGAGAAAAGAACGTTGTTCCTCATCTCTGACTGAAATTGGCTGCCCCTTATTTTTAAACTGTGACCCCAATTCTAGATTTTCCCACAAGAGGAAACATCTGCTCGGCATCCATCTCATCAAGTCCCCTCAGGATCTTATATGTTTCTATCAAGTCGCGTCAAGGGCAGCACGGTAGCACTAGTGGATAGCACTGTGGCTTCATTGCGCCAGGGTCCCAGGTTCGATTTCCCGCTGGGTCACTGTCTGTGCGGAGTCTGCACGTTCTCCCCGTGTCTGCGTGCGTTGTCTCCGGGTGCTCCGGTTTCCTCCCACAGTCCAAAGACGTGCAGGTTAGGTGGATTGGCCATGATAGATTGCCCTTAGTGACCCAAATAAAAGTATGATGTGGAGATGCCGGCGTTGGACTGGGGTGAGCACAGTAAGAAGTCTTACAACACCAGGTTAAAGTCCAACAGGTTTGTTTCGATGTCACTAGCTTTCGGAGCGCTGCTCCTTCCTCAGGTGAATGAATAAAAGTAAAAGACAAATAAAAGTAGGTGGGGTTATTGGGTTACGGGGAAGTGGGTCGGTGCAGACTCGATGGGCCGAATGGCCTCCTTCTGCACTGTATATTCTTATTCTATTAAACTCCAGCGGATACAAGCCTAGTCTGACCAACCTTTCCTCAATAGGCAACCCGCCCACTCCGGGTAAACCTTCTCTGAAGTGCTTCCAATGCATTTACATTTTTCCTTAAATAAGCAGACCAATACTGTACACAGTGCTCCAGGTGTGGTCTCACCAATGCCCTGATAAACTGAGGTTCAAGCCCTTACTCCAAGGTGCAAACACACACTCTGGACTCGCCCGCCAGCACACCACTGAGAGGGTGCTGCCCAGTCTCAAGAGCCAAAGTGTCACCTGTTGGTTAGATTCTCCCAGGCGGCATGACATATATCCCATGGTACCACCTGACAAAGAGCAGGGAGTTCATTCAGTGTCCTGACTGACATCTCCCTTCAACCAAGAAGAAAATTAACTGATCCTCCATCTCATTATTTACTGTGCATTAAGTAGCTACTGTTTGTCTGCACTGCAGTCAATGTCCTTCAATGAAATTTATTGAATGCGATGCACTTTAAGATGCCTCCAAGGGTCATGATAATGTACTGGATAAATAATAGTTCTCTGTGGTAGTCACCACTAGCTGTATTATATGTATTATGGTAAGACACATATACTAGAGGTACATGGGTAAATCCCTGCCTGCTGGCTCCGCCCAGTAGGCGGAGTATAAATGTGTGTGTTCGCTGGTGCTGCAGCCATTCTAGTGGCAGCTACAGGAGACACAACATCTTTGCTCAATAAAGCCTTGATTATTCCACTACTCTCGTCTTTGTGGTAATTGATAGTGCATCATTCTCCCCTGTTTTCTTAAAGGAAAAATCCATGGATTCTAAAAATGATCTGCTCTCTGATCCTGCACCCCTCAGGCAGAATGGGCCAAAACGGAATTCTGAATACAAATCATCGAGACACTGACCGTAATGTGGAATGATGCTCCAGGCCATCATGGAGGCGTAAATCCCACCAACCATCCAGAACATGCAGAGCCAGCTGAGATGTTCCCCTCGCTTCTCACGAGACAGGAATTCGGAGAAGTAGGTGAAAACGATGGGGATGGAGCCCCCGATACTGAAAGACAGAAACGGGAGAGCCACTTTCAGAACACAATACAGAGCAGATGTCAGCAGGACTCAGACCCTCTCTCATCCCCTTCACACCCTATCAGGACCTCCCTTCACTGACTACCATTCTGAGACCAGAACACCAGCAATGCTGAGCTTTACGATGACCCATTCATAATGGCAGACATGTATGAATGTTAACATTTATTGTATGTGTATTCATTGTTTCCAGGAAGGATCGGCATAACGAATAGAATGAGCCTGTAGCCTATCTAAACTCAAATCCTTAAAAGATCATTTGAATTAATGATCAAACCAGATCAGTAATGTCCCGTTAATGTCCAAATTGGTCACAGAAATATTCTAGTAAACTGCTGGGCATCATGTAAACAACCTGCGACTCTCAGATCCTGGGCAATATTTTTTCTGAGGACGTGTGACCTCCGCTATCAGGCTCGTAGGGGAGTCAGGTGCCTGCACTGTATGAGGACCAGTTATGAAATGTGATTTTCCTCAGAGCAGCCAATTCATGGTTAGAGGACCATCTTGCCAGTCACATAGGAACCGTGGGTGGGTTCTTGAAGCTAGAGGGCTAATCAGAGGCCTATCAATTTGAAAATGGTAGCAAAATACCAGCTACGTGAGGGAGAGGGTGCCTCGAAATGAAGGCACATTCCCTCCGACTTTATTAAGTTTAAAATAAAAAATAGCCTTCATAACTGGGCCACCATTGTGGGGAGTGGGGGGGGGGCAGGGTTTGGTGCACGTGATGGTGGGTGAATCCCGCCACAAGGTGGCCTGTGGTTGCTGCTACATCACAAGTAGGCAGAGAAGGCCCCAAAGTCTGCCTGGACCACTGTCCACCCCTCCAGCCTGCCACCAGGTTGCCACCCCCAGGCAACTAATCTATCCCTCCTGCTCCCACACCCACTCCCGGTTCCCCACTCTGCCTCTGGGAACCGGGAGGCAGACAGAAAATCCCTGGCGTGACTGGAAAATAACTGGCCTTAATAAACCTTCAATTGGGACATTTGGCTCTTCCCTGCTTGCAGGCAGCTGATCTTGCCCCCATTCCCAACCTGCCTCCTGGTAATGGCTCGGACGCAGGATGGAGCAGAGCGACTGGCACGCAGGTCAGCGATACGAGATTCTGTGCACACCTACCTCCATTCCTGTTCCCAACAGTGTAAGTTATCAATGAGAGGAAGACCCCTAGATAGGATAATCTATGTGAGACAGAAGATACCCTAACCTGTCTCACTCAGGGTTCTTGACCAATTCTCATCTACCTTATGGACTATCTTGTGGACGCACGCTTTTTAATCAAGTCAGAGAGTTTATTAAGTAACACAAAGTGTCACAAAGTTAATACCTAACCACAGCAATACATGTAGAACAAGACTCAGCTCTGATGGTGCCTCCTCCCCGGCTCTCTGGGTCAGTCTTCTCTTCCTCTTTCGCTGTTGGCCATAGTCTGTCTGTCCTCTGGGTGTAACATCGGTGTCCTGTAGCCCCCTTTAGATTATCCCAAATGAGAGACCCTTACCATGCCTCGATGGTTCACAGTTTGTGTTGGCCAATATGATTGGATTAGGATGAGGTCATTGGTAGCCTAAGGATTTGCCCCAACATTTAGACACTTAACAGGTGTTCCCACTTCTCTTAACAGCTCAACTTCTGCAAATCTACAGTTTCACATTTATCTTATCCTTTATTTTCTGCAAGCAAGCACTAATGTTCTGAGGTCTAGTCAACACGGTTTTGTGAAGGGTAGGTCGTGCCTCACAAACCTTATTGAGCTCTTTGAGAAGGTGACCAAACAGGTGGATGAGGGTAAAGCAGTTGATGTGGTGTATATGGATTTCAGTAAAGCGTTTGATAAGGTTCCCCACGGTAGGCTACTGCAGAAAATACGGAGGCATGGGATTCAGGGTGATTTAGCAGTTTGGATCAGAAATTGGCTAGCTAGAAGAAGACAAAGGTGGTTGATGGGAAATGTTCAGACTGAAGTCCAGTTACTAGTGGTGTACCACAAGGATCTGTTTTGGGGCCACTGCTGTTTGTTATTTTTATAAATGACCTGGAGGAGGGCGTAGAAGGATGGGTGAGTAAATTTGCAGATGACACTAATGTCGGTGGAGTTGTGGAAGGATGTTACAAGTTACAGAGGGACGTAGATAAGCTGCAGCGCTGGGCTGAGAGGTGGCAAATAGAGTTTAATGCAGAAAAATGTGAGGTGATTCATTTTGGAAGGAATAACAGGAAGACAGAGTACTGGGCTAATGGTAAGATTCTTGGCAGTGTGGATGAGCAGAGAGATCTCGGTGTCCATGAACATAGATCCCTGAAAGTTGCCACCCAGGTTGAGAGGGTTGTTAAGAAGGCTTACAGTGTGTTAGCTTTTTTTGGTACAGGGATTGAGTTTCGGAGCCATGAGGTCATGTTGCAGCTGTACACATCTCTGGTGCGGCCGCATTTGGAGTATTGCGTGCAATTCTGGTCGCCGCATTATAGGAAGGATGTGGAAGCATTGGAAAGGGTGCAGAGGAGATTTACCAGAATATTGCCTGGTATGGAGGGAAGATCTTATGAGGAAAGGCTGAGGGACTTGAGGCTGTTTTCGTTAGAGAGAAGAAGGTTAAGAGGTGACTTAATTGAGGCATACAAGATGATCAGAGGATTGGATAGGGTGGACAGTGAGAGCCTTTTTCCTCGGATGGTGATGTCTAGCACGAGGGGACATAGCTTTAAATTGAGGTGAGATAGATATAAGACAGATGTCAGAGGTAGGTTCTTTACTGAGAGAGTAGTAAAGGCGTGGAATGCCCAGCCTGCAACAGTAGTGGACTCGCCAACACTAAGGGCATTCAAATGGTCATTGGATAGACATGTGGACGAGAAGGGAATAGTGTAGATGGGCTTTAGAGTGGTTTCACAGGTCGGTGCAACATCGAGGGCCGAAGGGCCTGTACTGCGCTGTAATGTTCTATGTTCTATGTCTCCAGCTTACCCCTTCCATTGTTATTGCACAAAGGTTTTCGCAACCTTAAATGAAACAATTTCATAATGAAGCAAGCACTAACACAAAAATACTTCAATATATTGGCGCACAAAAGATATAATTAGTCCTGTCTTTCATAAGCTTAAAATATGTCACCATCTGCAACCTCTGCTTGAACTGTGGGTCAGTATGTGAGTAACTTCCTCTTTCTGAGCCTGGCTTCTTTCACACACACAGGCCAGGATTTTCTAGTCCAGTCCACCACAGGAATCATTGCAGATGGGACATAGAATTGGACGGACCAGCCAAGGGTCCGTTGACTTTGGGCAGAACTGAAAAATGCCGGCCATTGACAAGTTGACATTTTTCAGCAAAGCTAACCATCATGTTTTTCAGCAGTTTCTTAAAAAGAATGTCATAGGGCAGCACGGTGGCACAGTGGTTAACACTGGGATTACGGCGCTGAGGACCTGGGTTCGAATCCCGGCCCTGGGTCACTGTCCGTGTGGAGTTTGCACATTCGCCCCATGTCTGCGTGGGTTTCACCCCCACAACCCAAAGACATGCTGGTTAGGTGAATTGGCCATGCTAAAATTGCCACTTAATTGGAAAAAAAATAATTGGGTGCACTAAATTTTTTTTAAAAAGAAAAGAAGAATGTCACAGAATGATTAATATAGACAAACCATAAAAATAGACTAAATTCAACAGGGAGGACTAAGATTCCATCCCCTGGAAATGCTAGCTTTGGCCAAACTTAGGAGCTGATATTCTGGATGGTCCTCCAACTTCACACTGAAGGCAAACATTAATAGTAAGAATTTACTATTTATAGAGAGAATGCGGGGGGAAGGGGGGAGGGGTCCGGGACCCTCCCATAGCACGTTCGGACTGAAGAAGGAGGTCAGGGATCGTTTCGGGGGTCTCGGATCTCTCGCTACACTGTACAAATCAATAGCCTCTGCCACGCGTTCCCCGTTCAGGCCGCTTATACAATGCGAATCGCGTTGAATAGCCATGTGTGTCTCGGCACCGCGAGCGCCGGTAAATACACGACTAAACGCGCTCGCTAGGGGACTTTGTTCCCTTTTGGGAAAATCACGGCCAACATTATGGTCAGCGAACGCACACGGGAGTCTGAAGTGCATTCGCCGACAATTAAGCACGGTAAAGAGGCAATCGGTGGCTATTTTACGTGATGCGTCCAATTTTACGGCTGGCGGACTTGCCAATCAGTCAGCTGGCCTTCACGTTTTTGCAACAAACCTGTCCCAGGGTGGGATAAAATGTCCGGGGTGATCTAAAATAAAAGAAGATTCACGGTGCCGAGGTCCCAGGTTCGATCCCGGCTCTGGGTTACTGTCCATGTGGAGTTTGCACATTCTCCCTGTGTTTGCGTGGGTTTCATCCCCACAACCCAATGATATGCAGGTTAGGTGGATTGGCCATGCTAAATTGCCCCTTACTTGGAAAAAATGAATTGAGTAGTCTAAATTTATATTTAAAAAAAGAAATAAAATAACCGCGTGGTGCGGTTGGAGCAGCAATTGGACGCACTTAGGAGCATGCAGGTGGTGGAAAGTGTCATAGATAGGAGTTATTGAGATGTGGTCACACCCAAGGTGCAGGCAGAGAGATGGGTGACCACCAGAAGGGGCAGGCAGTCAGTGCAGAAATCCCTTGTGGTTGTCCCCCTCTCGAACAGGTGTATCGCTTTGGATACTGTCTGGGGGGGGATAGCCTATCAGGGGAAAACAGCAGCAGCCAGAGTAGTGGCACCACAGCTGGCTCTGATGTTCAGCAGGGAGGGTCAAAGCGCAGAAGAGCAATAGTCATAGGGGACTCTATAGTCAGGGGCACTGATAGGCGCTTCTGTGGACGTGAAAGAGAATCCAGGATGGTATGTTGCCTCCCTGGTGCCAGGGTCTAGGATGTCTCAGAATGGGTAGAGGGCATCCTGAAGGGGGAGGGCAAACAGGCAAAGGTCGTGGTACATATTGGTACTAACGACATAGGCAGGGAGGGGCATGAGTTCCTGCAGCAGGAGTTCAGGGAGCTAGGCAGAAAGTTAAAAGACAGGACCTCTAGGGTTGTAATCTCGGGATTACTCCCTGTGCCGCGTGCCAGTGAGGCTAGAAATAGGAAGATAGAGTAGTTAAACACATGGCTAAACATCTGGTGTAGGAGGGAGGGTTTCAGTTATCCGGACCACTGGGAGCTCTTCCGGGGCAGGTGTGATCTATATAAGAAGGACAGGTTGCATCTAAACTGGAGTGGCATAAATATCTTGGCCGCGAGGTTTGCTAATGTCACACGGGAGGGTTTAAACTAGTATAGCAGGGGGGTGGGTAACGGAGCAATAGGTCAGAAGGTGAAAACATTGAGGGAGAACTAGGGAATTGGGCCAGTATGGCTCAGAAGAAGAGCAGACAGGGCGATGTTGCTGAAAACAGCGGGACTGGTGCCCTGAAGTGCATACGTTTGAATGCAAGAAGTATAAAATTAAGGCAGATGAACTTAGAGCTTGGATTAGTACTTGGCACTATGATGTTGTTGGCATTACAGAGACCTGGTTGAGGGAAGGACAGGATTGGCAGCTAAACATTCCAGGATTTAGATGTTTCAGGCGGGATAGAGGGGGATGTAAAAAGCGCTGTACTGCAGGTGGACACCTCAGAGGGCAACGAGGCTAGATAGGGTAGAGATCAAGAATAAGAAGGGTGCAGTCATAATGTTGGGGGTTTACTACAAGCCACCCAACAGCCAGCATGAGATAGAGGAACAGATAGGTAGACATATTTTGGAAAGGAGTAAAAGCAACAGGGTTGTTGTGATGGGAGACTTTAGCTTCCCCAACATGGACTGGGACTCACTTAGTGATAGAGGCTTGGACGGGGCAGAGTTTGTAAGGAGCATCCAGGAGGGCTTCTTAAAACAATATGTAGATAGGCCAACTAAGGAAGGGGCTGTACTGGACCTGGTATTGGGGAATGAGCCCGGCCAAGTGGTAGAAGTTTCAGTAGGGGAGCATTTCGGGAACAGTGACCACAATTCAGTAAGTTTTAAAATGCTGGTAAGGATAAGAGTGGTCCAAGGGTGAATGTGCTATATTGGGGGAAGGCTAATTATAACAACATAAGGCGGAAACTGAAGAACCTAGATTAGGGGCGGATGTTTGAGGGTAAATCAACATCCGACATATGGGAGGCTTTCAAATGTCAGTTGAAAGGAATTCATGTTCCTGTGAGGAAGAAGGATAAATACGGCAAATTTCGGGAACCTTGGATAACGAGAGATATTATAGGCCTCGTCAAAAAGAAAAAGGTGGCATTTGTCAGGACTAGTGTGGAATATAAGGAAAGTAGGAACTGAAGCAAGGAGTCAGGAGGGCTAAAAGGGGTCACGAAAAGTCATTGGCAAATAGGGTTAAGGAAAATCCCAAGGCTTTTTACACGTACATAAAAAGCAAGAGGGTAGCCAGGGAAAGGGTTGGCCCACTGAAGGACAGGGGAGGGAATCTATGTGTGGAGTCAGAGGAAATGGGCGAGGTACTAAATGAATACTTTGCATCAGTATTCACCAAAGAGAAGGAATTGGTGGATGTTGAGTCTGGAGAATGGTGTGTAGATAGCTGGGTCACATTGAGATCCAAAAAGACAAGGTGTTCGGCGTCTTGAAAAATATTAATGTAGATAGGTCTCCAGGGCCTGATGGAATCTACCCCAGAATACTGAAGGAGGCAAGAGAGGAAATTGCTGAGGCCCTGACAGAAATCTTTGGATCCTCACTGTCTTCAGGTGATGTCCCGGACTGGAGAATAGCCAATGTTGTTCCTTTGTTTATGAAGGGTAGCAAGAATAATCCAGGGAACTACAGGCCGGTGAGCCTTACGTCAGTGGTAGGGAAATTATTGGAGAGAATTCTTTGAGGCAGGATCTACTCCGATTTGGAAGCAAATGGACGTATTAGCGAGACGCAGCACGGTTTTATGAAGGGGAGGGGTCGTGTCTCACTAACTTGATAGAGTTATTCGAGGAGGTCACAAAGATTATTGATTCTGGAAGGGCAGTGGATGTTGTTTATATGGACTTCAGTAAGGCCTTTGACAAAGTCCCTAATGGTAGACTCGTACAAGAGGTAAAGTCACACAGGATCAGAGGTGAGCTGGCAAGATGGATACAGAACTGGCTAGGTCATAGAAGGCAGAGTGTAGCAATGGAAGGGTGCTTTTCTGATTGGAGGGCTGTGACTCATGGTGTTCCGCAGGGATCAGTGCTGGGATCTTTGCTGTTTGTAGTATATATAAATGATTTGGAGGAAAATGTAACTGGTCTGATTAGTAAGTTTGTGGACAACACAAACGTTGGTGGAATTGCAGATAGCGATGAGGACTGTCGGAGGATACAGCAGGATTTAGATTGTTTGGAGACTTGGGCGAAGAGATGGCAGATGGAGTTTAATCTGGACAAATGTGAGGTAATGCATTTTGGAAGGTCTAATGCAAGTAGGGAATATACAGTGAATGGTAGAACCCTCAAGAGTATTGAAAGTCAGAGAGATCTAGGTGTACAGGTCCACAGGTCACTGAAAGGGGCAACACAGGTGGAGAAGGTAGTCAAGAAGGCATACGGCACGCTTGCCTTCATTGGCCTGGGCATTGAGTATAAGAATTGGCAAGTCATGTTGCAGCTGTATAGAACCTTAGTTAGGCCACATGTGGAGTATAGTGTTCAATTCTGGTTGCCACAATACCAGAAGGATGTGGAGGCTTTAGAAAGGGTGCAGAAGAGATTTACCAGGATGTTGCCTGGTATGGAGGGCATCAGCTATGAGGAGAGGTTGAATAAACTCGGTTTGTTCTCGCTGGAACGACGGAGGTTGAGGGGCGACCTGATAGAGGGGCATAGACAGAGTGGATAGTCAGAGGCTTTTCCCCAGGGTAGAGGGGTCAATTACTAGGGGGCATAGGTTTAAGGTGAGAGGGGCAAGGTTTAGAGTAGATGTACGAGGCAAGATTTTTACACAGAGGGTAGTGGGTGCCTGGAACTCGCTGCCGGAGGAGGTGGTAGAAGCAGGGTCGATCGTGACGTTTTAAGGGGCATCTTGTCAAATACATGAATAGGATGGGAACAGAGGGATACGGACCCAGGAACTGTAGAAGATTTTAGTTTAGACAGGCAGCATGGTCGGCATAGGCTTGGAAGGCCGAAGGGCCTGTTCCTGTGCTGTACTTTTCTTTGTTCTTTGTTCTTTGTTTTGTTCTAAAAGAAAATGTCTGAGGGCTTGAGGTCCACCGATCACATGCGCCCGACCTACACCTTGCTGTGCTGATATTAAAAGATCTGAGCATTTTGTTCCATTGCTCTCTCCATTGGGGAGGTGTAAATGGGGAGCCAGTTCAGTAATGGCTGCCTGCAGAATCTTACTCAATGCACGACAGTGAGGGCGTCGTAACCAGGGATAGGAGAATTACCAGGGCAGCTGGAATTTTATTACAATATTCCGAGTATCATTCGTTAATTCCACAGTTTCAAAATATAGGATTCACGTACCCAGCTCCTGAAAGTAGTCGGCAGAACAGGAACATGCCATAGCCCTGGACAAACGATGAGAAGATGATAAAGACTCCATTGATGCTGAGGGCAATGATCAGACAATATCTTCTGCCCATTTTATCGGCCAGTCCGCCCCAGATGAAGGCTCCGACCATCATTCCCAAATATACTATCAAGCCTGCAAAGCAGTAATGAGAAGATTAATAATAAAATTTTAATTTTCCCCACAAGTGAATTAATTTTTGAGTGCACTGACTGTTGTTATGTTGTCAAGCACGCCAGATGATTTTGTGCACAGTGAGATCCCACAAGCAGAAATTTGTTTTGCTGGCATTTGCTGTCTTGGTGATGTTCGTCGGGACTCCAGGAGAACTTCCTGCTTCCCTTCAACAATATTAGAGCTAAAAAATCCATTTGAACATACAGACAATAACTCTGTTTGACATCTCATCCAAAGAACGGTTCTAGGGTTTGAACCCATGACTTTTCGATGAATAGGAAGAGTGGTATGAGTTGACTTTCGCTGTTAAACCATAAAGATATGAGAACACTATACGGGGACTGAATTGGAATTGGCTGTGGTAAACCCACAGCTGAATCACCCAATGATGCTCATATATCAGCTTGTGTTGGAATTTCCATCTGAAAGTAGTTCCCAAAAGTGGAAGGATACGGAGCCACAGCCCAAGATAGGTCAGCACCTTCAGGAAAGGATAAGGGAAGGCTGAGTAAAGGTTGGCTGGGTTTTGAGATATATACTGGGGCAGCACGGTAGCATATTGGTTAGCACAGTTACTTCACAGCTCCAGGGTCCCAGGTTCAATTCCGGGCTTGGGTCACTATCTGTGCGGAGTCTGCACGTTCTCCCCGTGTCTGCGTGGGTTTCCTCCGGGTGCTCCGTTTTTTCCCCACAGTCCAAAGATGTGCAGGTTAGGTGGATTGGCCATGCTAAATTGCCCTTGGTGTCCAAAAAAAGTTAGGTGGGGTTACGAGGATATAGGGGAGAGGGTGGAGGCATGGGGCTTAAGTGGGGCGCTCTTTCCAAGGGCTGGTGCAGACTAGATGGGCTGATTGGCCTCCTTCTGCACTGTAAATGTTATGATTCTATGTGCCAGTTTATTCTCGGAGTCGCCCTCCTATTTGTGACGTACCGGAGGTGAATTGCATGCGGGGGGTAAATGGCCTGGATCATTCACCGTGTGTAGGTCTGCTCCCTGGAACAGTCTGGAGCTGTGCTCCTGACCACCTGCAAAGGAAACTTCTGGCTGCTGTTGGAGAGGAGGACTATATAAAATATCTTCAAGGCATCCCTGAGAAGTCCAAGGATCTAAGGTCACAGCTCTGGGTTTACCAGCACACTTTTCTTTCCGGGTGTCGCAAGAGTACGATCAAGAGATAGTCAGGGGAATATCTCTTGCTCCTCCTCATTCACATTGTGACCCTGGATCATTGTCCACTGCAGGTCCAAGCACAACTAGACCATTTGGTCAACAATCTGGGACAAACACTGTGGTCATAGAGACCAGGCACACTGGGCCTTTGCCCCTATTGCTTGTACCTAACATAGGGGTCACTGGGCGGTCTATCCAGTTTACCTTCTGCCAGGCTGGTAGGTAAGACCATAAGACATAGGAGCAGAAGTGAGGCCATTCGGCCCATCGAGTCAACTCCACCATTCAATCATGGCTGATTCCAACTCCATTTACCCGCTCTCTCTCCATAGCCCTTACATGAAACAACAAAGTTATTGACTCATAAAAATCAATATCAACTTGTCTGGTGCAATGAAGTTTAAAATCTTCCCCATAAATTATTTAATTTGTGTCCACTGTAAAATTTTCACCAATGTATAGTCAAAAGAAATACAAAGGAATAGCAAGGATTGCTCTCCAGGAGATTATCCCATAACATACTCACTGGGCTGGATTCTCCGATTTGAAGACTAAGTGTTGACGCTGGCGTGGGAACGGTGGCATTTTACTCCCGAAATAATGGCGCAAAAGTTACACCATTCCTCTGTGGGGGGGCTAGCAGGCACACAGCGTAGAGCCCTCAGCTCTAGCTGTGGATACAGCCGGAGAATTACCGGGTCTATGGCCACGCATACGCACGGCAGCGGCCTGCAGCGGCCGCACCGTGCAACATGGCGCCGGTCGCACACGGACCCGGCTGCCAAAAACTGCCCCCCCTTTGAACCAGGCTCGCCACCCCTGGACCATCCCCCACTAGTCCTCCCAGCCCCCCCACGAAGGCCCCCCTGCCAGCGAACGGCTCCCGTCCCCCCCCCCCCACCCCCCACCCCCCCCACCCCTCCCACCCCCCGACTGTGGCGACACTGGACTCACGAAAATAAAAAGGACAAGTGTTCCACGCCCTCGAGAAGTCGGCCCATTGGGGCCGGTGCATCGGGGAAGGGTCTCAGGTGACGTCCTGAGGCCACCCTGACCTCGTGCGGCATATTCTGCGAGTATGGCGGTTTTGAGGGGGCGGAGCATTGCAAAAGCAACGGCGCCCCCAATTTCGGCGGAAACGGGGATTCTCCGGCCGATCGCCAAACGCGATTTGGGTGTCGGAGACGGAAGAATCCCGCCCACTATCTCAGAGAACTCAGCCAGTTTAATGCATCTTTTGCAGATCACTCTTGAACATCTCCTGAACTCATCTGTTACAGCAAACCTGTCATATATGCTCTAAAGTAATAATTCAGTAGAAAATTGCTTTGCTTTGGTTACAATTTCAAGGTAGTCTCCAGGAGATAGATTGACTTGCTACGTGTCCTGAGATAATGGTGCAATGCGGCTTTGGGGAGAGAGAAAGCCAATGCGAGTGCAGTCAGGCCATGTGGTATCTGCCGTGTATCAGGAACTTGCCACCGAGCCGCATTAGGTTCCAAAGGCAACGAGGTAGGTCTAAGGAGCATCCCAGAGGGAGGAGAAGTGAAGATGCAAAAATGGACGCAGTGAGGCTCCATTTCACACACCGAGCACCTCCAAGGTGCCTGAATAATGTATGATGCAAAACGTAACCAGACGGTATTTCAGGCTGTTACAAGCATCCCCAGGTGAGATTCCCCAAAAGTTGTTCATCCGAGTCAGACTGTTCGATTTGTCACCGTCCATCTGGGATACCCCCAAATTGTTACAAACCCAGATGAGGAAGGATGACTGGCTTCACGTCTTCGTTAAACCCACCCGCTGCTGGTAGCAACAAAGGTTTAATCTAACAAAGTTCCCTTTCCTTTGGATACCTATTCCAGACCCAATGGTTCTGTTTAAAAAGGAGCCAATTTATCCAGGCTTTCGTCAGTTAAGATACAGTAAATTTATTCACTACTAAACAGATAGTGAGAAATGGTTAAAAAAAAACATGCATCGACATTCATATGGATTATAAATAAGAATTGAGCCCAATAGTAAGTAAATATAAATAAAAAGTTATGCGGAACAGTCCTTGAATTGCACGGTGAATATGGTAAAGTGTTGCGGCCGTTATGGATTGATCTCAGTATAGTTGACTTCAGCAGATGAGTAGTTGATTCTACAATTCAGGTGCTCTGTGGTTTGATAGACAAATTTAATTTTCTTTTACGAGCTACAATCCCTTTTTGCTGGATGGTTGACTTCCACAGTCAGAGAGAGAGCTTTATTTATTCCTGCAATAGATGGTTATTTCCTTTCTGCAGGGGCACTGCTTCCAGGATTGTATGACACACCTGCAGGAAACCTAAAGCTGCTTTTCCTCACACCACAAGCAAGAGGAAACCAGAAGACATTAGTCGTCCAGGCAATTACACCCAGGGTCTGCAAGATGGGGTGGCAATTATGGTCCTTTGTCTTTATCAGTGATGAAATCAGTCTTTGGATGCTTTTAGAAATCTCCTGTCTAAAAACACAGGGAGGGTTTCCATTTCCCTTAGAGAAACATCCTATAGCCATTCCTGACAGGTGCTAACTGTACATTCTCAGCCATCTTCAGGCTTTGTGTCTATTTCAAAATATAAAGTTTTTGGCCACTCTCCACCCCACCACGCCGCATCAAGGTGACGGTCGCCCTGAACTTCGACGCCACGGGGTCCTTCCAGGTGCTGAGTGGGGACCTGTCCGGAATCTCACAGAGCCCGGCGCACAGGTGCATCCGCACCATGACAGAGGCCCAATATGCCCAGTCGGCTCAATATATCCATTTCAATGTGGACCGAGGCCACCAGGATGCCCTGGCAGTGGGGTTTGCTGCCATCGCAGAGATGGCCCAAGTCCAGGGGGTGATCGACGGGATGCATGTCGCCCTACGAGCACCTACAGATGATAGGTCGCTAAATACAAACCAAAAGAGGTTCCACTCGATAAACCTGGCATGTGACCAACGGATGCACATCAGTCACATCTGCGCCCGATATCCGGGCAGTGTGCACGACGCCTTCATCCTGACACATTCGACGTTTCCTGCTATCTTCGAGGTGCACCTCCCTGGCTGGGGGGTTGTCTCCTGAGCGACAAGGGTTATTCACTGCGGTCGCGGCTGATGACGCCTCTATGGAGGCCACAGACCGAATCGGAGACCCACTACACCGACGTCCATGCTGCGACCAGGGGCGTGATCGAGCGGTGCCTCTGAAGATTCTGAAGATGCGGTTCAGGTGCCAGGACCGCTCTGAAGGAGCCCTCCAGTCTAGCGCTGGGAGAGTCTCCCACATCATGGCGGCCTGCTGCGTCCCCCACAACATAGCACAGCAGAGGGGCAGCGTGTTGGAGGGGGAGGGTGAACGGCAGTGCTCCTCTGATGAAAAGGATGCTGGAGAAGGTGAAGATGGGCAGGACATGGGGTCCAGGCAGGCCTCACAATGGGTGCGCCAGGGCCAACATGCACGCGGCGCCCTGATCGCCTCCAGGTTCACCGACTAGGGAGACTGGCCAAGGGTACGCACACCATATCCCCTCCCCTGGCCAACCTCTCCCATGAACACCTCCTGGCGCCATCCCCCCCTCACCCAACTGCAGCCCCCTCCGAGATTCCTCCCTGCCTCACTATGGGGTGCAAGCCCTGGGTTGGTGCATGGGATGGAGGAGGATGACAACCCGCTCTAGGATGAGCTCTGGTGCTCCGCTTCGTTTGAGATCTGACTCCTGCCTGCGGTAGCACTTTCCACCGTCCACCTGGGTTATCCCAGCACACGGACCCATCGAATACCTGGAGTGGCGTGGTGGCTGAACCATGGTCCCCGGGCCAATCTGGGCAGCACGGTAGCACAGTTGTTTCACAGCTCCAGGGTCCCAGGTTCGATTCCTGGTTTGGGTCACTGTCTGTGCGGAGTCTGCACGTTCTCCCCGTGTCTGCGTGGGTTTCCTCCGGGTGCTCCGGTTTCAACAAACAAAGAACAAAGAACAAAGAAATGTACAGCACAGGAACAGGCCCTTCGGCCCTCCAAGCCCGTGCCGACCATACTGCCCGACTAAACTACAATCTTCTACACTTCCTGGGTCCGTATCCTTTCTATTCCCATCCTATTCATATATTTGTCAAGATGCCCCTTAAATGTCCCTATCGTCCCTGCTTCCACTACCTCCTCCGGTAGTGAGTTCCAGGCACCCACTACCCTCTGCGTAAAAAACTTGCCTCGTACATCTACTCTAAACTTTGCCCCTCTCACCTTAAACCTATGCCCCCTAGTAATTGACCCCTCTACCCTGGGGAAAAGCCTCTGACTATCCACTCTGTCTATGCCCCTCATAATTTTGTATACCTCTATCAGGTCGCCCCTCAACCTCCTTCGTTCCAGTGAGAACAAACCGAGTTTATTCAATCGCTCCTCATAGCTTATGCCCTCCATACCAGGCAACATCCTGGTAAATCTCTTCTGCACCCTCTCTAAAGCCTCCACATCCTTCTGGTAGTGTGGCGACCAGAATTGAACACTATACTCCAAGTGTGGCCTAACTAAGGTTCTATACAGCTGCAACATGACTTGCCAATTCTTATACTCAATGCCCCGGCCAATGAAGGCAAGCATGCCGTATGCCTTCTTGACTACCTTCTCCACCTGTGTAGCCCCTTTCAGTGATCTGTGGACCTGTACTCCCAGATCTCTTTGACTTTCAATACTCTTGAGGGTTCTACCATTCACTGTATATTCCCTACCTGCATTAGCCCTTCCAAAATGCATTACCTCACATTTGTCCAGGTTAAACTCCATCTGCCATCTCTCCGCCCAAGTCTCCAGACAATCTAAATCCTGCTGTATCCTCAGACAGTCCTCATCGCTATCCGCAATTCCACCAACCTTTGTGTCGTCTGCAAACTTACTAATCAGACCAGTTACATTTTCCTCCAAATCATTTATATATACTACAAAGAGCAAAGGTCCCAGCACTGATCCCTGTGGAACACCACTGGTCACAGCCCTCCAATTAGAAAAGCATCCCTCCATTGCTACCCTCTGCCTTCTATGGCCCAGCCAGTTCTGTATCCACCTTGCCAGTTCACCCCTGATCCCGTGTGACTTCACCTTTTGTACTAGTCTACCATGAGGGACCTTGTCAAAGGCCTTACTGAAGTCCATATAGACAACATCTACTGCCCTACCTGCAACATCTACATTTTCCTCCCAAAAGTCCCGAAAGACGTGCTGCTGGGTAATTTGGGCATTCTGAATTCTCCCTCTGTATACCCGAACAGGCGCCAGAGTGTGGCGACGAGGGGCTTTTCACAGTGATGTCATTGCAGTGTTAATCTAAGCCTACTTGTGACAATAAAGATTATTATTATTTCACCCACAATGCCAGTCCATTGTGCCCCCCCCCACCCCTGTGACCTCTCTGCAGCCAGCCCAGACCGTCCCTCCCTCACACCTCTCTGACGGAGCACCGTTGTAACAATGTGCACAGGTGTTTAATGTTAACAAATATATACAGCTTTGTGCACCAGCCCCTATCACTAAACTGTGCCCTGCACCTGTGCTAACTTAGCTGGTGTCCACTTTTCTGGCCTTACAAGCCCAAACACTACATCTAAGTGGATCCCCAGATGGTACATCAGGAGTGGAGGCGGCCTGTCCTGAAGCCTGGGTCCCCTTTGGCAGCTGCCTTCTGGGGCAACCAGGCTTGGATGGGCCCGGCTGCTGCTCAGGTGTCCCGGATGGTGTGGTGCCGCCCTATTCTGCTTTCTGCCCATGTGATGTACCAGGGACAGGACGGGGAGGAGGGGTGGAGTCCAAGGCATTGCGGTTTTCGGCACCATCCCTGCGGGAGTCGCCAACATGGGCCCCACTAATTCCTCCTCCCTTGGGGTGCCTGATGGCCCCCGGGCTACTCCATGGGACTGGGGAGCAAATGGAGTTAACCTGCCATCTGGCACTGCTAGTCCTGGAGGCTCGCTCTCGACTCGACCGGGGTCTGCATTCTTACGGTCATGGAGCACAGGGAGTGGACTATGTCTGTCTGGGACTGCACCAGATCTCACTGTGACGGTGCCACCACATCAGCCAGTGACTGGGCCACCTCCCTCTGGGACTGGACCACCTCGCTCTGCGTCTGTGCCACGTCGGTCAGTGCCTGGACAATGCCGACACTCTTAGGCATGGTCCGCTGTGACTGGGCCGCACTCAGGAGTATCGCTGCAATGTCCAGGTGGGTCTGAGACTGCCTGTGGTAGGGCAACCTCCGCCTGCACAGAGTGCCAGAGGCCTTGGCCATGTTTATCCATGGCTGAGGCCTTCGCCTCCAAGACCTCCTCTGCGGATGCCACCTGTGTGGTGTTGGCCTGATTGGCATGCATGGTCGGCATCACCTTCTGCTCCTGCACGCAGTTGGACCCCTCCAACTGCACTTGCAGATGTTGGATGCTCGTCGGTAACCCCTCGTGTAGCCCCTGGCTCTCCGACTCCATCTCCACAATTGATGGGACTGTCCGTTCCAGAAGCCCGAATCCCATCTGGACGGCAGCTAGTCCCAGGGGTCGGCCTGGCCTCCAACCGTCTGCCCCGTCTGGAGTTCTGGCCTCCACCATCTATACTGGAGCATTTGTGTGGTGTGCACCACTTTGTGCCCCAGGAGCCTCTTCACCAAAGTGCCCAACCGAGGTGAGTGTGTCTGGAATGGTGGAGGGTGTTGGGGACGGCTGTGATGGGAAGTCAGTGTCATCCCCGGACTCGAGCTCCGGGATATCTCGGGATACGGGTTGAGTGCTCCCATCTGTGTCAGTGTCATTGCCGTCGCTGGTCGACACACGGGGTTCTGGTTGTGGCTGGGGCCGGGGTACACCAGAAGGACCGTCATCAGCAGCTCCTGCAAGATTCAAGACAAGACGCTTGGGAGCGGGGCGGTGGTATGGGTATGGAGGTGGAGAGGGGATGTGGGAGTGGTGTGGGTATGAAAGTGGTGTGGGGATGGTGTAGGTATGAGAGTGGTGTGGGGGTGGTGGTGGGAGAATGTGACTCATGTGCCATGGGGAACCGCAACTCAGCAGGGTCTCACTTGACTCGCCTGACGCCGACCTCCGCCCAGGCGACCCTTTACTCAGGCCAACTACCATGCCCAGTGCCCTCTGTTCTGCTGAGGTGAGGCGCGCAGGTCCGGCAGTCCCACTCTAGTCTTCTCCTGCTGCCGGGGGTTGTGCAAGGCCTTCTCCTGGGGGTGGGGGACAGAACACTCACGGTGTTAGATGGTCCGACACATGCTGCCCAGGGAGTGGGTGGCTGGTGGCTTGAGTGGTCAGGGTGTGATGAATGATATCTGTATACACATGTACCTTTAATGCGTAGGCCCCTTTAAGACCGGGTTTGGAACCCTGTGGGACTCTGCCTCCGGCTCCGCCCCCAGGAAGCTGTATATAAGGTTACGTTCAGTAGGCAACGTGCAGTGAGCACACTTCTCGGCAGCTGTCTGGTTCTCTGGTAATTAAAGCCTTTGTATTACCAATCATCTCTCTCGAGTTGTAATTGAGGGTATCTCACAGGGCATCTCGCCATGGTGGTCGGTATTGGTGCCAGCACTTGGTGCAGGGTGGGGGTTCGGCCGCCCTCCGGTGGGGGTGAGTGAGGGTGGGGTTACGGGTGCATGGGATGGGGGTTAGTGCCAGGGGCACGGTGCTGCCCTGAGGAGGCTGTGCAATCTGGACGGTGTTGCCAATGGAGCTGACGGCCTCTGCCACCTGCGCCTTGGCCTAACGAGCGGCGGTGGCTGGCAGCCTCTTTCCCAGCCCGGGGTACAGGGTCACCCGCCTCTCCTCCACCGCCTCCAGCAGGGTCTCCAGTTCCGCGCCATTGTATTGTGGGGCCGAGCGTCTTGTTGGCTGGGCTGGTGTGTGTGGTGAGGTGTGTGTGTGTGTATGCAGCTGCAGCTTGTCAGCCTCCCGAGTGTCAATCGCGAATCCAGCAAATCCGGCATCGTTTCTCATTGGAATCAATTATGTTCCACGTGGCGCCAATACTAGCCCCTTAACGATCGTTAAATCGGTCCAGGTGCGGCGCCGGTTTTACTGTCGTGGAAGTCCACGAATCCTGCCCCGGCAGCAACACTTAACCTCAGGAGCGGAGAATCTGGCTCCAGGTCATTTTAAAGTTCAGCATTCCTGTGTATAATTCCATGGCTATTTTCTCCATCATCAAAACAAGGCATTCCCAGCAGCCATCTAAAACGTGAATTAGTGCCCTCAGGACAGTGTGCAGGTAAGGCCTCCTGCACTGTGCCTAACCAGCCCGGTGGCATCTGTTTAATGAGCCATATCCATATTTGGAAAATTACAATATTGTTCGGAACATTGATGTGAAGCTGACAGGAATTAGGATGCAACACATTCTTCACGGCTACTGGTCCCTTTCCCCAGTCTCCTCCCCCCACCTCGCTGCCCCCCCCCCGCCACCTGCTTGGATGCCATCACACCCCGCATCATCGGATACCCCACCTACAAGGCCTCCGGGTTACCCACAATTCTGGCAATTTTGTTTCCCCTTCCCTCGCCCATCAGGATGCTGGGACACTCTTACCGCAGCTCACATCACCCCAGTTGGCATTAGCAAAAACAACACGAGTTCGATCAAAGCTGGAACCCTCCTAGCTCAGACCCACACTGAGGCCTTCGATTTCATGTGAAGTTGTTGGCTTTTATCTAACCATTTCACACTCATATAGAATTCAGTTTCATATGTGCAGTTTGATATGGACGGAGTGGTAAGCCAAGAATCAATTAACTGGCCTTTAATGGAGCTAAAAAGAAAACAGAATTGGTCTCCAGTTTCTCAGTGTTCAAAGAATTGTGTCTAACCCCAGCTGGATGTGTACACGGGGTTTGTTACAGCCAAAGGTATATGCGATCACCATCAGATTCACAACTGGACAAAGTGTTTCTCCTATAATTGTCACAGCACTAAATAAGAATGCGGATCATCGAAAAGCCTTTGACACAGTAAAGCATCTCCAAGTTGCTTCATGGAGGCAAAATCAATGGGGGGGTGAGAGGAGTTGGGGAGGTGACTGAAAGTTCATTAGGAGGTCACTTTTATAGAATCCCTACAGTGCAGGAGGAGGCCATTCAGCCCATCGAGTCTGCACCAACTCCCTGAAAGAGCACCCTACCTAGGCTCCCCCCCCCCCCCCCCCCCCACCTATATAATCTCTCCCTCAATGTCAACAAAATGAAAGAGATTGTCATTGACTTCAGGAAGCGTAGAGGAGAACATGTCCCTGTCTACATCAATGGGAACCAAGTAGAAAGGGTCCAGAGCTTCAGGTTTTTAGGTGTCCAGATCACCAACAGCCTGTCCTGGTCCCCCCATGCCGACACTATAGTTAAGAAAGCCCACCAATGACTCTACTTTCTCAGAAGACTAAGGAAATTTGGCATGTCAGCTACGACCCTCACCAACTATTACAGAAGCACCATAGAAAGCATTCTTTCTGGTTGTATCACAGCTTGGTATGGAGCCTGCTCTGCCCAAGACCGCAGGAAACTACAAAAGGTCGTGAATGTAGCCCAATCCATCACGCAAACCAGCCTCCCATCCACTGACTCTGTCTACAATTCCCGCTGCCTCGGAAAGGCAGCCAGCATCATTGAGGACCACACGCACCCCGGACATACTCTCTTCCACTTTCTTCCGTCAGGAAAAAGATACAAAGGTTTGAGGTCACGTACCAACCGACTCAAGAACAGCTTCTTCCCTACTGCCATCAGACTTTTGAAATGACCTACCTCGTATTAAAGTTGATCTTTTCTCTACACTCTAGCCATGAACTGTAACATTATATTCTGTAGTCTTTCCTTCCTTCCCTATGTACGGTATGCGTTGTTTGCATAGTTTGCAAGGAACAATACTTTTCACTGAATACTAATACATATGACAATAATAAATCAATCAAACGAAATCAATTCAAATCTATCCCCGTAACCCCACCCATCCTTTTGGACACTAAGGGGTAATTTAGCATGGCCAATCCACGTGACCTGCACATCTTTGGACTTTCACGGAGTGCTTTGTAACCAATTACTTTTGAAGTGCAGTCAACGTTGCCAATGTTGTCGGGAAACACAGCAGTCAATTTGTCACAACACAACCAAGACAGAATTACCATAGTGTGTTTTGGTGGGTGTTGGTGGAGAGAAACATTGACCAAGAGAACTCTCTGGGCGAAATTTACTGGCTGTTCACGCCGGTGGGATATTTCGGTCCCACCAGCGGTGCACGGGTTTCCCGGCGACGAGGGGTGCAGTCAACGGGTAATCCCGTTGACAACAGCAGGACCTGGAAATCCCGCTGGCGGGCCGTCTCCCCAGCCGAAAAACACGCGGCGGGTTGGTGGGTAAATCCCGCCCTCCGCCTCCCTCTACGGTAAAGTGAGATCTTTTCTAATCCATCAGACCAGACAGTTTAACCTTTCACCGAGGCTGAGGCAGGCCTCACATACTCACAAAAACTTCAGCCCAGGCTATGAGCTCAAATCCCTCGTGGAGTTCTGTGGTAAACCACGTTATTGTCTTATATTCACTGTGCTGTATTGTACATGCCTGGGCTTGTCACTCTTCTCAACCTGACCTACAACAAAGAGAAGTGTGTGTTCAGCACGACCCGGTTCGCCATTCTCGGCGATATGGTCCAAAACGGACTTCTCGGGCCCGACCTCGACCGCATGCGCCCCCTCATGGAACTTCCCCTCCCCCCCTGCCCCAAAGTCCTCAAACGCTGTCTGGAGTTCTTTTCCTACTACGCTCAGTGGGTCCCAAACTATGTGGACAAGGCCCGCCCACTCATTCAGTCCACCCAATTCCCCCTTGCAGCCGAGGCGCAACATGCTTTCGCCCGCATCAAAGCCGGGATGCACGCAGTGGACGAGTCACTGTCTTTCCAAGTAGAAAGTGAAGCTTCAGACGTCGCCCTTGCCGCCACTCTAAACCAGGCAGGCAGAGCCGTGGCATTTTTTTCCCGCACCCTTCATGCCTCCGAAATTCGACACTCATCCGTCGAAAAGGAGGCCCAAGCTATCGTTGAAGCTGTGAGACATTGGAGGCATTACCTGGCCGGCAGGCGATTCACTCTCCTCACTGACCAACGGTCGGTTGCCTTCATGTTCAATAACACCCAGTGGGGCAAGATTAAGAATGACAAGATTCTGAGGTGGAGGATCGAGCTCTCCACGTACAACTACGATATCTTGTATCGACCCGGGAAGCTCAAAGAGCCCCCAGATGCCCTATCCCGCGGTACATGTGCCAGCGCACAAGTAGACTCAGTACCCTCCACAACGACCTCTGTCACCCGGGGGTCACCCGCTTTTTCCATTTTATCAAGGCTTGCAACCTGCCCTACTCCATCGAGGAGGCCAGGTCCATGACCAGAGACTGCGAGGTCTGCACGGAGTGCAAACCGCACTTCTATCGGCCAGACAGAGCACATCTGGTAAAGGCCTCCCGCCCTTTTGAGAACCTCAGCATGGACTTCAAAAGGCCCCTCCCCTTCACTGACCGTAACGTGTACTTCCTCAACATCATTGACGAGTACTCCAGATTCCCCTTCACCATCCCCTGCTCTGACATGACCTCTGCCTCCGTTATCAAGGCCCTGCACAGCTTTTTCATCCTGTTTGGGTTCCCCGCCTATATCCACAGTGATCGGGGCTCCTCCTTTATGAGCGATGAGTTGCGTCAGTTCCTGCTCAGCAAAGGCATCGCCTCCAGCAGGACGACCAGCTATAACCCCCGGGGAAATGGACAGGTGGAGAGGGAGAACGCGACGGTCTGGAAGGCCGTCCTCCTGGTCCTACGGTCGAAAAGTCTCCCAGTCTCCCGCTGGCAGGAGGTCCTCCCTGATGTGCTCCACTCCATCCGGTCGCTTCTGTGTATGGCTGTGGTAGTATGCATTAGGGGTCATGTGGGACTGTGAAGCCGTGATGTCATTGGCTGACAGATCCCGGGTCCTGGTTGGCTGTTGATCTCTAGCTCCGCCCTGAAGGCGGAGTATAAGAACCAGGAATTCTCCCCGCAGCTCCAGTCTGTTGCTGAACTGCGGGGAACGAGTCACGCTTAATAAAGCCTCATCGACTTCACCTCTATTCGTCTCTCGGGAGTCTTTGTGCGCTACAATTTACTAAGCGTGCTTAAAGGACTATGGAGCTCAGGATCGTCCCGGAATGCCTGAGGATCAGCCCCCACGCAGTGAACTCAGCAGCAGTTTTTAAACACTGGCAGACTTGTTTCGAAGCCTACCTCCGAACGGCCCCCGGCCGGGTCACAGAAGACCAGAAACTACAGGTCCTGCACTCGAGGGTAAGCCCGGAAATTTACCCTCTCATAGAAGACGCAGAGGATTTCCAGACGGCGTTCGCAGCACTAAAGAGCATCTATGTTCGCCCAGTGAACCAGATCTACGCACGCTACCAACTCGCAACGAGACGGCAAAGTCCCGGAGAATCGCTAGACGAATTCTACGCCGCGCTGCTAATTTTGGGACGGGCCTGCAGCTGCCCGCCGGTAAACGCGATTGAACACACGGACATGTTAATTCGCGATGCGTTTGTGGCAGGTATGAACTCTCCCCAAATCCGCCAAAGACTTTTAGAAAAAGAGTCGCTACGACTCTCAGAGGCACGGGCCCTTGCAGCCTCACTAGATGTGGCCGCGCGAAACGCCCGCGTCTACGGCCCCGACCGCGCGGCAGCCCCTTGGGCCCCGTAGACCCCCGTCGCGACAAACCCCCCCCCCCCCCACAGGCTTGCGCGGTTCAGACGCCAAGTCGTCCCGGGGGAGCCCGCTGCTATTTCTGCGGCCAGGCGAAACACCCCCGGCAGCGCTGCCTGGCCCGCGCAGCGATTTGCAAGAGCTGCGGGAAAAAGGGCCATTTCGCGGCTGTGTGCCGGTCCCGGGGGGTCGCCGCTGTCCCCGGAGAAGAAGGAGTCCTGCGCGTTCCAAACGCTCCCCAACCCCCCCAGCGCCCCATGTGCGACCCGCAGGCGCCGCCATTTTGGGTCCCGGCCACCACGAGGGGAGGGGCGCCGCCATCTTGGGACCCCCCAGCCCTGCGTGACGCATGGGGCGGCCATTTTGTCCACCCCCGCCGCCATCTTGTGACCCCCCAGCCATGTGCGATGCATGGGGTGGCCATTTTGTTCACCCCCGCCGCCATCTTGGACGGCAACAATGGACCCCAGCATCGCCGGCTCCACGGGGTTCGAGGAAGACGCTGAAGCACTACGACCACGTCTGGCCTCAATGACGCTGGACCAAGCACGGCCCAGGACGCTCCAGACGACGACAACAACGGTGCTGATCAACGGACACGAGACACCATGCCTGGTCGACTCCGGGAGCACAGAAAGCTTCATCCACCCCGACACGGTAAGACGCTGTTTTTTGACCATCCGTCCCAGTGCGCAAAAGATTTCCCTAGCTGCAGGATTCCACTCCGTACAGATCAAAGGCTTCTGCATAGTGACCCTAACGGTGCAAGGGAGGGAGTTTAAAAACTACAGGCTCTACGTCCTTCCCCAACTCTGCGCGCCCTCATTACTGGGATTAGACTTCCAGTGCAATCTTCAGAGCCTAACTTTCCAATTCGGCGGCCCAATACCCCCACTCACTATCTGCGGCCTCGCAACCCTCAAGGTTGAGCCCCCATCCTTGTTTGCAAACCTCACCCCGGATTGCAAACCCGTCGCCACTAGGAGCAGACGGTACAGCGCCCAGGACCGGACATTTATTCGGTCCGAAGTCCAGCGGCTACTGAAGGAAGGCATAATCCAGGCCAGCAATAGTCCCTGGAGAGCACAGGTGGTAGTAGTAAAGTCAGGGGAGAAGCAAAGGATGGTCATAGACTATAGCCAGACCATCAACAGGTACACACAGCTAGATGCGTACCCTCTCCCCCGCATATCTGACATGGTCAATCGGATTGCCCAATATAAGGTCTTCTCCACCGTGGACCTCAAGTCCGCCTACCATCAGCTCCCCATCCGCCCAAGTGACCGCAAGTACACAGCCTTCGAGGCAGACGGACGATTATACCACTTCCTAAGGGTCCCATTTCGCGTCACAAACGGGGTCTCGGTCTTCCAACGGGAGATGGACCGAATGGTTGATCAACACGGGTTGCAGGCCACATTCCCGTATCTCGACAACGTAACCATCTGCGGCCACGATCAGCAGGACCACGACGCCAATCTCCAAAAATTCCTCCAGACCGCTAAAGCCTTGAACCTCACATACAACGAGGACAAGTGCGTTTTTAACACAAACCGGCTAGCCATCTTGGGATATGTATTGCGCAATGGGATAATAGGCCCCGACCCCGAACGTATGCGCCCCCTCATGGAATTTCCCCTCCCTCACTGCTCAAAAGCCCTAAAACGCTGCCTGGGGTTCTTTTCATATTACGCCCAGTGGGTCCCCCAGTACGCAGACAAGGCCCGCCCCCTAATACAGACCACGACCTTCCCTCTGTCGACAGAGGCTTGCCAGGCCTTCAGCCGCATCAAAGCGGATATCGCAAAGTCCACGATGCGCGCCATCGACGAGTCCCTCCCCGTCCAGGTCGAGAGCGACGCCTCCGATGTAGCTCTAGCGGCCACCCTTAACCAAGCGGGCAGACCCGTGGCCTTTTTCTCCCGAACCCTCCACGCCTCAGAAATCCGCCACTCCTCAGTGGAAAAGGAAGCCCAAGCCATAGTGGAAGCTGTGCGACATTGGAGGCATTACCTGGCCGGCAGGAGATTCACTCTCCTCACTGACCAACGGTCGGTAGCTTTCATGTTCGATAATGCACAGCGGGGCAAAATTAAAAATGACAAGATCTTAAGGTGGAGGATCGAGCTCTCCACCTTCAACTACGAGATCTTGTACCGTCCCGGAAAGCTGAACGAGCCGTCCGATGCCCTATCCCGCGGCACTTGTGCCAACGCACAAATTAACCGTCTCCAAACCCTCCACGAGGACCTCTGCCACCCGGGGGTCACTCGGTTCTACCATTTTATAAAGTCCCGCTACCTCCCCTACTCCGTGGAGGAGGTCCGTATAGTCACAAGGAACTGCCACATCTGCGCAGAGTGCAAACCGCATTTTTTCAGGCCGGATAGTGCGCACCTGATCAAGGCTTCCCGTCCCTTTGAACGCCTCAGTCTGGATTTCAAAGGGCCCCTCCCCTCCACCGACCGCAACACATACTTCCTGAACGTGGTGGACGAGTACTCCCGTTTCCCCTTCGCCATCCCCTGCCCTGACATGACAGCGGCCACAGTCATTAAAGCCCTTAGCACCATATTCACACTGTTCGGTTGCCCCGCATATGTCCATAGCGAGAGGGGGTCCTCCTTCATGAGTGACGAGCTGCGCCAGTTCCTGCTCAGCAAGGGTATAGCCTCGAGCAGGACGACCAGCTACAACCCCCGGGGGAACGGGCAAGTAGAGAGGGAGAACGGCACAGTCTGGAAGACCGTCCTACTGGCCCTACGGTCCAGGGATCTCCCAGTTTCACGGTGGCAGGAGGTCCTCCCGGACGCCCTCCACTCCATCCGGTCGCTACTGTGTACCACCACTAACCAAACGCCTCCTTGTCTTCCCCAGGAAGTCCTCCTCTGGAACGTCGCTGCCGACCTGGCTGGCGGCCCCAGGACCCATCTTGCTCCGGAAACATGTGCGGGAGCACAAGTCGGACCCGTTGGTCGAGAGGGTTCACCTCCTCCACGCGAACCCGCAGTACGCCTACGTGGAGTACCCCGACGGCCGACAGGACACGGTCTCCCTGCGAGATCTGGCGCCCGCCGGCAACACACACACCCCCTCGACACCAATCACCCCCTCCCTGCCACCGGCGCACCCTGCGACAGCCCCCTTCCCGGGAGGATCGGTCCTCCTCCCAGGTCCGACCAGAAGTGAAGCTGAAGCAGAAACCGTAAAGCTCCCGGAGGCGACAACACTGGAACAAGCACCACCACCACCGGGGCTGAGGCGATCAACAAGGACGACCAGACCTCCCGCCCGACTCGTGGCATCGGTGTAACACTAGAATGTTGTGGACTTTAACGAGAATGTTTTTTTCCTTTTCCCTCTTACGAATACTGTAAATAGTTCAAAACAGAAAACCCTGTACATAGCCCAGTGTAGGGCACTGTAATGACATGCAAAAGTTTTTTTTCCTCCCAGGACCAGCCTTGTAAACCCCTACCACCATGCGAAGCACCACCCCGCCGGGCTCATTTTTAACAAGGGGTGAATGTGGTAGTATGCATTAGGGGTCATGTGGGACTGTGAAGCCGTGATGTCATTGGCTGACAGATCCCGGGTCCTGGTTGGCTGTTGATCTCTAGCTCCGCCCTGAAGGCGGAGTATAAGAACCAGGAATTCTCCCCGCAGCTCCAGTCTGTTGCTGAACTGCGGGGAACGAGTCACGCTTAATAAAGTCTCATCGACTTCACCTCTATTCGTCTCTCGGGAGTCTTTGTGCGCTACAATGGCCACTAACCAGACTCCTCATGAGCGTATGTTTGCCTTCCCCAGGAAGTCCACCTCCGGGGGCTCGCTTCCGCCCTGGCTGACAGTCCCGGGGCCCGTCCTTCTCCGGAAGCAAGCGAGGAGCCATGAAACCGAACCCTTCGTCGAGAAGGTCCTGCTGCTCCATGGGAACCCCCAATATGCCTACGTGGCACACCAGGCCGGGCGGCAGGACACGGTCTCCCTTCGCGATTTGGCTCCTGCAGGCTTCCCGGCGACCATCACCACCACCCCCCCACCCTACACCGTCTTCCACCACCTCCGCCCACCTCCCACACGAACTGACTCCTGCAGGCCCACCGAGGACAGGCACCACCACCTCCGCCCATACACCGCCCCCCCCCCCCCCCTTTGCCGACTCAACATCTGGGTGAAGAAGAAGTCAACACGCTCCTGGATGCACAGGTCTCGACACCAGCGCCCACACCACAGCCGGAACTGAGGCGGCCACAGCGGAAGGTCAAGGCCCCCGACAGACTGGACCTTGAAGACCGCTTCACCCCCGCCGGACTTTTTTTAAACAGGGGGTGAATGTGGTAAACCATGTTATTGTATTATATTCACTGTGCTGTATTGTACATGCCTGGGCTTATCCAGGCTGGCTCTGCCTGTGGCTCCTCCCCTTAGGCTTCTGTATAAAAGTGGCAAGTCTCCACCTCCAGACCCAGTTTCGGGTCCAGAGGCAGGAGGCTTGCTGTTTAGTGTATTAAAGCCTCAGTTACGTTTATCACTCGTCGTCTATTATTGATGGTGTATCAAGTTGAACCCAGAGAGCCAGGAATATGGCCAACAGAGCCAAGCTGACATCTGTTACAAAAGGTAGACATCCAGTACAAGCAGCTTGAACTGGTAGACCTAATGCACTGAACAAAGAGCAATACAGCACAGGAAGAGGCCCTTCAGCCCTCCAAACCTGTACCGGTCATGATACCAACCTTGAGCAACATGGTGCCGCAGTGGTTATCACTGCTGCCTCACGGCGCAGAGGAGCGGGTTCGATCCCGGCCCCGGGTCACTGTCCGTGTGGAGTTTGCACATTCTCCCCGTGCCTGCGTGGGTTTCGGCCCCACAACCCAAAGATGTGCAGGGTGGGTGGATTGGTCACGCTTGCCCTTTAATTGGAAAAAATGAATTGGGTACTCTAAATTTAAAAAGAAATGATACCAACCTCGGCCAAAACCCTCAGCACTTCCCTGTGTCGTATCCCTCTATACCCATCCTACCCATGTATTTATCGGCCTTTTGAACGCCGTTAATGTATCTGCTTCTACGACCTCCCCTGGCAACGCGTTCCAGGCACTCATCACCCTCTGTATAAAAAAACCTGCCTCGCGCATCTCCTCTAAACTTTGGCCCCCGGACCCTAAACCTGTGCCCCCTGGTGACTGACCCCTCCACCCTGGGAAAGAGTGCCTTCCCATCCACTCTATCCAGGCCCCTCATAATCTTGCAGATCTCTATCAGGTCACCCCTCCACCTCCGTCGCTCTAATAAACCAGTGTGTCCAAAATAGGTTCAATTGGTTTGTCCGGTGCAATTCACTCAATAGATCAAAGAATCTCAGGTGAAAATTATGCCCAGCACATATTGAGCTCCGCGGGCCTTTGCACTCGTTTAGAAACTGGACTCACCCACAAAGCCCCTCAGCCGGATTAATCCCCATGGTTAGTTTACCTTCGGCAATATGGAAATGAGTTTGAGCAGAAGCTTAAGGAAAAAGTGCGTGTCAAATCTAGCAGCATTTTGAACATCATTTTCACAAAGATCGTCACAGCAAATTTTTAAATCGCTTTTCTATATTGTACTGCTGCTGCAGTAGGCTGCATAGTAAATGTCCCTGTGCCCCAGCATCTTGTGCTGTGAATATTCTCAAGGGAGTGTGCTTTCTTTGTTAGCCTCTCAGGATGTCGCTGGTTTCGAATGAACCCACTAACAGTAAAGCAACTCCACTCCACAGGGAAATCTACAGTGCGATAGTTGCATCAGGACAGGATATTAAACAAGGGCGTTAACAACCGCTGTTCGACCAATACTGACCAACTACCCCTTTTCCTTGTCAGTTTTCTCCCCTTTGCACAGTCACAGTTCAATGCGCGCCATTCACACGCCTTGCGGAAGTGGGAATTATCTTTGCACAAGCGAGTGTTGACAGGCCAAGCAATCCTGCCCTCGCCCTGTGTTCTCACAAACTTTCCAATTACGAGTCAATAGGGTGTGAAATTGGCAAATTAACTTCAATAGATAAACGTGAGGTAATAAATTCTGGTAAAAAAAAAATATATGCAAGAAGGAAGAATCAGGAGGCCACATGCTCTTTGTAGACAACAAGGGTAAGATTGTCTGGCCTCTCTGCAACATGTTTCCCGGCAGCAAGAGGCTACCCGCCACTGGCCAGTGACGGGACCTTCTAGTCCCACTGCGCACCGAATCTACCCCATGCTGCCAGGAAACCTGCGGTGGGTGTGTGCCCTCGGCAGGACCTGACGATCCAGCCAGCGTGAACAGCTGGAAGATCACGTCCTAAATGACTAAATAATGGAGAGAAGCAGTGGAATTTGGGAGTACAAACGTGAAGATTATTGAATGTGGTGATGCAGGTTATTAAGGACATACAAAACCCCACAAGCACTGCTCTGGGGTTCATTGGGTGGCACGGTAGCACAGTGGTTAGCACTGTTGCATCACAGCACCAGGGACCCGGGTTCGATTCCCGGCTTGGGCCACTGTCTGTGCGGAGCTGCACATTCTCCCCGTGTCTGCGTGAGTTTTCCTCCGGGTGCTCCGGTTTCCTCCCACAAGTCCCAAAAGACGTGCTGTTAGGTGAACTGGACATTCTGAATTCTCCCTCCATGTACCCGAACAGGCGCCGGAATGTGGCGACTCGGGGCTTTTCACAGTAACTACATTGCAGTGTTAATGTAAGCCTACTTGTGACAATAATAAAGATTATTATTTCTAGTGAGATAAAATTAAAGAAGAGAGAAGTCATGTTAAACTCACATAGAATCTTGGTTGGACCATCCTTACCTTGTCCGGCCTACATGTAACTCCAGACTCTCAGCAGTGTGGTTGACTCTGAACTGTCCTCTGAAATGGTGCGGCAGGGCACTAGGTTCAAGGGCAATTAGGGATGGGTAACAAATGCTATACTTGCCAGCGACACATGTTCATGAATTGATTTTTTGTTAAATGTGAATTCAGCTCTTTACACAAAACCTTCAGGGTGGTAGGGAACTGGTGCAACTCGCAAGTGGGTCAAGGACAGACGCAGAGAAAAGCTTCCTCTCTGTCCGGCGATGAACCTCAAATCCCAAATTCAGAAGAGCATCCAGTCAGTACTATTTCCTGCAGCCTTTCTGGGTGTACGTTTGCTAGTTTAGTACTAAATAAAAGCAATTTTGTTTAGTGTTCCATACCCAGTGATGCACTATCAATTACGACGAGACGAGAGTAGAATGTAATCGAGGCTTTATTACGCAGAGATGTGTTGCCTCCTGCAGCTGCTGCCGAAATGGCAGCAGCTCGGTGAGCACACACATTTATACTCCGCCTACTGGGCGGAGCCAGCAGGCAGAGATCTACCCCCGTACCTGTAGTACAGGGCCTTACCGTAATACTCTCGTATGCAGTATATACAATACCACAGTGGTGACTACCACACCCAGTAGATTGAGACAGTCTCGAGATGCTTTCAACCCACCAGATTGTCTGGGTCAGAACGCTCGAGGTGATAGGACTGCAATCTAACCACAATCACCCAGTCCCCATGGAGGAAAAAAAACTACTCTCCTCAGCATTCGAGACCAATGCTGCTGTGAAACCATTGAGTGGTTGTGAGACACTCTGTAGGAGCAATTTCATTATGAGCCGCATTTAGCAAGATACTTAGTACAGCAGTTCCAAAAATTTATTTGCTTGGTAGTCGATACACAAAATGGAAGATGGTACTTTAACGGATAATTTCCATTAAACTCCGCAATCAATAGAAAGCTGAGAGCTCACATCACAGATCATTCTCAGTCGAGAACATTCCGGGCTCCTGGCCATCATTTTAATGAGGTCCTGCAAGAACAGCAGAATGTTGCATTCACTCTTGTTTAAACTGTGTTAACCATTCAAAGTACCCCTATTGCATTACTGTTTAAAACAACCATTTAACATCTTTGACTGTTTAGAGCCTGAGAGGGCTACATCATGAGGCATCAATCCAAAAGGAGGTTTAATCCTATTTGTGCTGAGAATCAATCAGAGTTGGTAGAATCATAGAATCCCTACAGTGCAGAAGGAGGCCATTCAGCCCATTGAGTCTGCATCCACTCTTCGAAAGGCCACCCTAGCTAGTCCCAATCCCCCATTTTATCCGTGTAGCCCCACTCAACCATTGGACACTGAGGGGCAATTAATCGTGACCAATCCACCTAACCTGTGGTGATATACATCACTGTAAGTACACAAAGGGTTAATGTACATACACTACACCTAGCTAGACACTAGAGGGAACACTAGAGACATGACACACAGGCAGTCAACCAATAGGTCAGTAAGATAGGACACGACCAATGGGCAGTCACGATACACACAGAGGTGACACTATCACAGGAGGGCATTACACCAACCCATATAAAAGGACACATCACACATGCTCAGTCTCTTTCCAGTGGAGACACTCAGTGAGTACAGACACAGGGTTGATTGAACATCACTCCCACCGCGTGGATTGTAGCAGACTGGTTCGTCAGTCTGAGTAGCTATAGCAGGATTAACAGTAGCGTCGAATCCAAGTAGGAGAATTGTTAATAGATTAATAAACGTGTTAAAGCTATCTCCAAGTCTGAACCTTCCTTTGTCAGAGTGCACATCAAGGAAGCAGCTTATGCTACGTCAAGAGCATAACAAAACAACCTGCTCATATTTGGACTGTGGGAGGGCACCGGAGGACCCGGAAAAAACCCACGCAGACATGGAAAGAATGTGCAAACCCCACACAGACAGGGACCCAAGGCCGGAATCGAACCCGGGTCCCTGCGCTGTGAGGCAGCAATGCTAACCGCTGTGCCACCGAACTGCTCGGTCTGCGAAGAGACGGAATAACATGGCACCTCCCACCAGCGGGATTTTCCGTTCCCGACGAAGTCAATGGACCTTTGAACGGCACGACGGGCGGTGAACTTCCGCCTAAACTCTCTCTCTGTTACTGACCCAACTTTCTCCTACCTTTCTTGAAACATGTTGGCTTTGATGTTCAACAGGTATTGGGAACTTTCATGCATCTTGTGCAACTGTTTTCCTCTGCATTTAAGCTGAGGTAATGTGGATGACATCTTGGACACGATTCAGCGGACTAACAAGAAGTCCGCATTCAGACACGTTTGGCAGGGTGTTTCTTGGTGGCTGCAGCGCCGAGGATCACGCTGCCGTTTTTTTTTGGTCTTGGGGAGTCGTCCCCCCCGCCCCCACCCCCCGAAGGGTGCGCATACAGAGATTTCCTGCTGGTGAGCTGATCTAGTCAGCAGGAATGACTCCTCTCGAATCGGGGAGCCATTTTGTCTGACAGCCCCTCAGGGGTTCCAGCGCCCGGATCCGCACCACTTGTCTTCACCACCCCTTCTGAATAGAAACTAGAGGTGGGCAATAAATGTTGGCCGAACCAGCGACGCCCGCATCCCGTAAATGAATTTTTTTTTTTTTTTAATTTTAATCTGATACCAGACACTTTGGGTAGGATTTTCTCAAACCCTGGTTGAGGCTCTGGGAAATGGAATGTGCTGGAAGCATAGAGAGGAACCAAGGCGGGACAGTTTCCCTGTGTAGTCAAATGTGGAGGCGCCGTCTGCTGAATGGGGAAGCCAATTAATAACCCACTTAGGGCTGATCATTCAAGCCTGTTGGCACTTTGCCAGTGACAGCCATTAACCCCACTCCTGCTCCCCCTCGCCCCCCACCCACGGCGAGCCATTCAAAGGTCCATGGACTTTGGCGGGACTGTAATATCTCACCAGTGGGAGGGGCCATGTTATTTCGTCTTTTCTCTCACACCCAGCGCAACGCAAATAGCTTGACCAATGTGGCCTCCCTGAGGCAGCCTGGAAGGGGGGTGGGGTACGTGCGCGGGGCTATCAGAGCCAGAGAGCCCATGGCCCAAAGGGTTGGTTGCAGGCAGGAAGGGTCACCTGTGGGCCCTCAGTGGGCCATCTGAAGGAGGCAACTTGCTTGGGGCCCTCAAAATTTTAATTTCAAGCCTAGGTCTCCGACCTCTTGATCTCTTTCAGCTGACTGTGAGGTCGAGATATCAGAATGCCTAGTTTCAATGAAATGAAATTCGCTTATTGTCACAAGTAGGCTTCAATGAAGTTACTGTGAAAAGCCCCTAGTCGCCACATTCCGGCGCCTGTTACAGGAATTGAACCGTGCTGCTGGCCTTGCCTTGGTCTGCTTTCAAAGCCAGCGATATAGCCCTGTGCTAAACAGCCCCAGGGCCCAAGCAGGCTGACTGTGCTCTGTGAGGCCGCTGAGGCTCCAGACCCCAGACGTGCAGTCCTGGTCCGGATGTTTACGTCATTTTAAATCCTTTCCTCCCTTGCTCAGCGAAACTGTCTGGCCTCCAAACAACATTTCCCCTCATGTCTCCCAGATAGAAATCCAAGTTAATATCATCAGTGCATGCTAATGTCATCACATCACCACAAGTCGGGTTACAATGCTTC
This sequence comes from Scyliorhinus torazame, assembly GCF_047496885.1. Taxonomy (NCBI): domain Eukaryota; kingdom Metazoa; phylum Chordata; class Chondrichthyes; order Carcharhiniformes; family Scyliorhinidae; genus Scyliorhinus; species Scyliorhinus torazame. Next base: position 19,786,232 of record NC_092718.1, on the reverse strand, counting down.
ATCAGCAGTTTAAATAAAATGAAGCACGACGAAGGACACACTGGACAGCCCAACCTCCCCAAAGGGGCAGTGAGCAAATGCAATATGGGACTTGGCACTAAAGCATATAGATCAGGAAGGATCCAGCATCGAAACCAGCTCTCTGCTCAGTTGGCTGTTCTTGACTAGGGTGGAGATGGGGGCTCTTCAATTCAGCTTAGTGTTCTGAGGCTACAGCAGCGGGAATTAAACCTGTCAAGGTCCCCGATCCCACTGCAGAATTGTAGGTGTGGACGTTGTGTGGGATTGGGGCAGGAACAGCCGTGATGGCCCACAAAAGTTGAATAACCTGCCAGCTACAGATTTATCACAAGATTGATGCATGAAGAAAGGTCACGTGAGTCAGGTGGTGTTAGGGGCTGTTGGTGCTGAAGGAATATAGCATGAATTTGCCCTTTCTAAGGAAAGGAAGACTAAAGAGAGAATAGAAGATAAACACACCCAACCCAAGTTCAAACAGGTTGGGGCTTTATCTAAGACAAGAGCTTCAACCAGATACCAAAGGAACAAAACCTGCGTGAAAAAATCACCCCCCCCCCCCCCCCCTCTTCCCACCCCCTCTTCCCACCCCCCCCCCCCAAAGTTAGAACTATATTGGACTTCATAGAATAAGGGAATGATTCTTCGATGCCTTGACAGGGCAGATACTGGGCACGTGTTTCCCTAGCTGGGGAGTCCAAAATTAAGGGTCACAGTGTCAGAATGAAGAATTGGCCATTTAGGACAGAGATATGGAGACATTTCTTCATTCAAAAGGCTGCGAATCTTTCGAATTCTCGACCCCAGAGGGCTATGGATGCTCAATCATTGAATATATTGAAGACCATGATCTATACAGATTGTGATACTAAAGGAATTAATGGTTATCGGGTTAGGGCAGGAAGGAGGACCTGAGGCAGATGATCAGCAACAATATGACTGAATAACTGGGGCTGGTTTAGCTCACTGGGCTAAATCGCTGGCTTTTAAGGCAGGCCAGCAGCACGGTTCACTTCCTGTACCAGCCTCCCCGAACAGGCGCCGGAATGTGGTGACTAGGGGCTTTTCTCAGTAACTTCATTGAAGCCTACTCATGACAATAAGTAATTTTCATTTCATTCATTTTCATAACAGAACAAGTATGAAGCGCTGAGTAGTGGACTCCTGCTCCTACTTCCTATATTCTTATAACGCAACACCACAGAAACATGCCATTGTCCATCAGTTCAGTTACTGATTTGGTGGCTGACGATTAATTACATCAATATTGCGGATAAGTTTATAGAGACAAATGCAGGTTTCCTGTGGCAAATAGAGACAATGTCTGCATTGTATCCAAATACAAGATGCCAAAATTGCCATCTCTGGCCTTCATCTGGAATGACACTCATTTTGGAATTCAGCCTTTGGGCGAAAGGTGTAATTATTAGTTTGAGCCCCAAGCTCGGAAAGCGCATCCACTCGTCTCATTGTAGCAGCACTTACCCAGCATTCCTTTGTTTGAATTTGACATACACATGTCCCTTTCAGCCACGGGAAGTACAAAGCCCACCACAAACACTTCCACTCCGTCAGCCATCAGCGCTAATCCCAAGATGAAGAAGAGTGTCCACTGGAAGCGTCCATGTCCGCACTCCTCAATGATGGACTCATACTGATGCGCTAGCTGTTCCTCGTCCTTCATACGTTCAGCCATGAGATCTGCCTGGTCCCTGTATTCGTCCGCAATGGGCTGTGTTGCTGCCATTCGATTGGCTTTAATGTCATCGGGATGTGGGATCCCCTGGTACTCCCCCTCGTAGATCTCATCCTCTTCATCGTGCCCTTCCGTGGCATCACTGTCAGCGTCTTCCTGCGCGTGAGGCTCGTCACCGTGGTAATATCCCCCACCTTGCGAGGCATACTCCCCACCGCCTTCGTACCGCGTGTACGAGTCTTGCACCCTGCCTTGCCTCTTGGCCTCATAGGCAATATCCTTGGCGCCTTGGAAGAAGTTTGAATTATTCCCAAATCCGTCATCCATCGTGCTCACAGCAAACTAGACCTCTTCTGACCTGCAGCTCAACTACATGGACATAGTCCTGTCAGCGTACGTTACAATTTGATCTACTGTTAAAAAAAGGGAAGACACAAAACTGTTTGGATGCACTTGTCACCGAGTTCCTCAGCTCCACAATGAGGCCACTGCGTGTCTCTGATGAGATACCGATGTAAACAGGAAGTCTGTAGGGCAAATCCTTGCCACTGGAAAAGGCTTAGCTATCAAATTCTGTCAGTGGCTTTGACGTGACGGATGCCCTTCCGTGTGTCTCATGGACTGGTCCGAATGGTAAATTTCTGCAATAAAGAAGAAAGAGAAAATAAACTTAGCTGTCCTCGAGGAGTAGATTGGAATGAAATGAGTTACTTTCACAACCTGTCCCTTTTCAATCTCTTTTCTGATTGAACTGTTGTTGTTAAAAAATGTCTGGCACACTGACAGCCCTGAGAGGCTGCAAGCATATATCAAGCCCAGTGGAATCCCCACGTCTATTTCATTAAATGTGAAGTTTAAATTAAATGGATAGAAACTGAATATGTTTGCAACACAACGGGTCATTTTTGGACCCTATTCACTGAAGAAAATTGTTTGTATCTCGAGCTTTTATTGGTTTCTGAATTAGAAGTGAGTGTTGGGTTCCATCCCTGTTGTATTTTGAGTTAGCTGACCGTGGTTGTGTAGGCAACAGGAACACAGGAGGAGGCAATGGCGCAGCGGTATTGTCGCTGGACTAGTATTTCAGAGACCCAAGGTAATGCTCCAGGGACCTGGGTTCAAATCTCACCGTAAACCTGAATTCCACAAAACTCTGGAATTAAAAGCCGATGGTGACCATGATGCCATTTTTTGGGAGAAAAGATAATATTGCGATATTGCGCGGGGAGGGGGGGGGCTCCACATTTCCTGCTGGCCCATCCTGCAACCATAGCACTCCACAGGGAGGTTAGATAAGGACCAAGTGACCCTTCAACAGTCCTGCCCTCTGGATCTGCCAGCCAATCTGATGGGAGGGCAGCGCCATCAGTCTCAGCGGCGCCAAGATCGAGTCAGTGGCAGTTCCCGGAACTGCAGGAGTGGGAGGAAGAGGCATATGGATTCCCCATGCAGGTAAATCCAGGATCTTGGGAGACGGAAGGTTTGGGTAGGTCAGGGTGGGGTGGGTTTTAAGGCTGCAGGTGGGTAGGAAGGGAGGGGGCTGTTGGATCTTCGGGGTGAGAGGGAATGGGGGTGCCCCAGGACCAGCTAAAGGACAGCTAAAGGACAGTAGCGAATCCTACTTCCTTCCTGCCCACAGAAGATCTTTTTTTAAAAAGCAGGCTGCCCACTCCTGTCCTACTGCCCATGCCAAATGTTGTATGGCACGGGCAATGTATTATCGGGATCAGCTGGCTTGATAACAAATCTACTTGACCCTTGATTATGTACTTGAATGTGGTGGGTGGGCTGCCAATTTTGGCAGTCGCCCACCTTCCGTATTATGGAGATGAGTTTGGGGGTGGGCAGGAAGGTGGAGGGGAGGGCAACTTCCATCTTTTAGGTGCCCTCTCCTGACCAGTGTGCACCTGGTTGGGGCATGTAAAATACAACTCAAGGGGTAAGTGTAATGAAAGAGCACTGAGGATAGATATTAGTAGAGATGATATGGAATCCCTCTGGGTCGAGTTAAGAAATATCAAGGGGCAGAATACATTTGGAGGGGTGGTACACAGACCACCAAACTGCAGTGGTAATGTTGGGAATATGTGATAATGTATGATAATGGAACATCTGTGATTATGGGTGACTTTAATCTGCATATAGATTGGGTGGCTCATATTAGTCACAGTACAATAGAGGAGGGATTTCTGGAGTGTGTACGAGATGGTATCCTGGACCAATGTGTTGAGGAACCAACAAGGGAACAGGCCATCTTGGACTGGGTGTTGTGCAATGAGAAAGGATCAGTTGGCAATCTAGTTGTGAGAGAACCCTTGGGGATGAGTGACCATAATATGGTAGAATTCTTTATCAAGATGGATAGTGAGGTAGCTGATTCTGAGACCAGGGTCCTGTACCTCAATAAAAGTAACTATGATGGTATGAGGCATGAGCTGGCTATGACGGACTGGGAAACATTACTGAAAGGAAGGGCAGGGGACAGGCAATGGCAGACATTTGAGAAACGAATAGGTGAATTCCAAAAGTTGTTTAATCCTATTTGGCGCAAGAGTAGAACGGGAACTGTGGTCAAACCATGGCTTACAAGGGAAATTAGAGATAGTATTAGACTCAAAGAAGAGACATACAAATTAGCAAGAAAAAGCAATTGACCTGAAGATTGGGAACAGTTTAAAATTTAGCAAAGGTAGACGAAGGCATTGATTAAGAAGAGGAAAATACAATTTGAAAGTTGACTAGCGGAGAACATAAAAACTGTCTATAAAAGCTTCTATAGGTATATAAAAAGAAAAAGATTGACAGTGATAAACAGGGGAATTCATAACAGGGAACAAAGAAATGGCTGAGGAACTAAATTTGTACTTAGTTTCTGTCTTCACAAAGGAAGACATGAATTATGTACCGGAAGTTTTGAGAAACACAAGTTTTAGTGAGGAGCTGAAGGAAATTCATACTAGTAAGGAACTAGTTTGGGGTAAAATAATGGGATTGAAGGCAGACAAATCTCCAGGGCCTGATAATCTTCATCCCAGAGTATTTAAGGAAGTGGCCCTAGAAATAGTAGATCCATTGGTGGTCATTTTCCAAAATTCTTTGAATTCTGGAAGGGTTCCTACAGATTTCAGGGTAGCGAATGTAACCCCGCTATTCAAAAAGGGAGGTAGAGAAAAAACAGGGAACTATGGACCAGTGAGCCTTCAGTAGTAGGGAAGTTGCTGGAGTCCATTATCAAGGATTTCATAGCACAGTATTTGTAAAGCAGACAAAGTCAGCATGGATTTGCGAAAGGAAAATGATGCTTGACAAATCTACTAGAATTCTTTGAAGATGCAACTTGTAGAGTTGACCAGGGAGAACCGGTGGATGTGGTTAGTTAGACTTTCAGAAGGTTTTACATAAGGTCTCACATAGCAGATTAATATGTAAAGTTAAAGACCATGGAATTACGGGTAGTGTCTTGAGATGGATAAAAAGCTGGTTAGCAGACAGGAAGCAAGACTAAATGGGTCCTTTTTCTGATCGGCAGGCAGTGACCAGTGGGGTACTGCAAAAATCTGTGCTAGGATCCCAACTGTTCACATTATATATGAAGGATTTGGACGAGGGAACTAAATATATTATCTCTAAATTTGCAGATGATACAAAGTTGGGTGGGAGGATGCAGAGATGCTTCAACAGGGTTTGGACAGGCTGAATGAGTGGGCACATGCACGGCAAATAAATGTGAGGTTATCCACTTCGGTAGCAAAAATAGGAAGGCAGATTATTATTATTGGAATGGTGTAAATTGAGAGAGGTGGATACTCAGCAAGACCTTGATGTCCTTGTGCATCAGTTGCTGAAAGTAAGCGAGCAGGTCCACCAGGCAGTAAAGAAGGCAAATGGTATGTTGGTCTTCATTGCGAGAGGATTTGAGTATAGGAATAGCGATGTTTTACTGCAATTTTATAGGGCATTGGTGAGGCCACACCTGGAGTATTAGATACAGTTTTGGTGTCCTTACCTGAGAAAGGATATTCTTGCTATGGAGGGAGTGCAGTGAAGGTTTACCAGGTCAATTCCTGGGATGTCGGGACTGTCAGATGAGGAGACACTACATTGGTTAGGGTTATATTCATTGGAGTTTAGAAGAGTGAGAGGGGATTTCATAGAAACTTACAAAATTCTAACAGGATTAGACAGGGTAGATTCAGAAAGAATGTTCCCGATGTTAGAGAAGTCCAGAACAAGGGGTCAAAGTTTGAGGATAATGGGCAAACCTTTTAGATTGAGGTGAGGAGAAATTTCTTCACCTAGGGAGTGGTGAATCTGTGGAATTCACTACCGCAGAAAGTAGTTGAGGCCAAAACGTTGTGTAATTTCAAGAAGGAATTATTGGACTGGATTGGATTTGTTTACTGTCACGTGTATCGATGTACAGTGGAAAGTAATTTTCTGCGAGCAGCTCAAACAGGTCATTTAGAACATGAAAAGAAAAGAAAAAGAAAATACATAATAGGAATAAGAGATGTAAGAAGAGGATCTGTTTGGGAGAGCTTGCAGAGTCGCCATGCTCCGGCGCCATCTTGCCATAGAATTCCATATAGCTCTTGGGGCTAAAGGGATCAAAGGATATGGGGGAAAGCGGGATCAGGGTACTGAACTTGTCCATCTACACCTCCAGCTGCCTTGGGAAAGCGGGCAGCATAATTAAAGACACCTCCCACCCGGCTTACTCACTCTTCCAACTTCTTCCATTGGGCAGGAGATACAAAAGTCTGAGAACACGCACAAACAGACTCAAAAACAGTTTCTTCCCCGCTGTTACCAGACTCCTAATCGACCCTCTCGTGGACTGACCTGATTAATACTACACTCCTGTATGCTTCACCCGAAGCCGGTATCTATGTATTTATATTGTGTACCTTGTATTGCCCTATTATGTATTTTCTTTTCTTTTCATGTACTAAATGATCTGTTTGAGCTGCTCACAGAAACATACTTTTCACTGTACCTCAGTACACGTGACAATAAACAAATCCAATCATAACGAATGACAGAGCAGGCTCGAAAAGCCGAATGGCCTCCTCCTTGCTTCTATTTTCCATGTTTCTATATTTCTATAAAGCGCACAGAGCAACAGCAAGATGTTCAGGTCTAAATAACCTTGAAGGGACATATGGACCCAAACATTAACTTCAGCTTCTCTCTCCATGGATGCTGCCAGACTTGCTGCGCTTATCCAGCAGTTTCTGTTGTTGTATCATTGACATACTTCACTTTTGAAATCAAGTGTATCGACAATCCCTCTACTTTTGAAAATGAAAAGTGTTGTGGCAATGTAAGGTAAGCGTATTGAGAAGTAATTAGTAAAGAGGGCTTGCTGTTCACGTCCCAGGCATTTCACCAAACCTTCCCTAAAATCTGAAGCCAAGGTGCCCCAGAGGGCCTGCAAAATTGGGATTCACCCATAAAAGCAATCAGATATGGAAGGGCTGAAATAATTTACGAAAAAACGAAATTGAAAAATACTCAATAAGGTGAAATGGAATCATTGACTGCTTTCCTCTGTGGAACTGTGTGTCAAACAGGATGAGGCATTAGGGGAAAAGCCATCTCTCGGATGCCATAACACAGCAAGACTGGGTACTGGTGAACAGCCATTACCTTTGCACTGTACTTCAGCACGAGCAGGGAGCAAGCCACATTTGCGTGAACCGTACGAATCATCACCTGTACCACCAAAACAGTCAGGAGAAAACTTTTTTTTTTAAACTAATTCCGGGCAAAAATAAAATTGGCTTTGAAAAATAACTGCGGTACCATGGCGACAATAAGGCTTGCCTGATTCACCTCTGGTTCCTTGCATTTATGAGGGTGGTTTTTGCCTATGGAAAGCTTCTGTTAGAAAGCAGACGCATCTGCTCCGTCACTGTTTAAAGGGATACTGGAATATCCTTTTTGAAAAAGATTTCCTGGCAAAACCCCTACTCATTTGTTTGCAAGTATCTGATATGATGGCACAAAGGATAATTCATGTACTCCTGACATTTACATGTGGATGTTATATGTGGAGAAAATGCATTTATCACTTTCTCCAAACAATCCTTTTGGCCAAACATATTTTCACCGTGAAATGCCTTTAATTATGTTGATACGAGCATCCCTTGGGGAGTTCTGCATAATGTGGCAGAAGCCTTCTCAACTCCCCAAATGGCCTCTTAATTTATTCCGTTTGATAAAAACTGCTGTTCGTTGATTAATTCCTGCTCAGCAATGGCCCTTGTTCGTTTTTTTTAATCTTCCACATTGACAATAATGAGAATTTGCCAAGGTTAGGAAATGGAAAACCATCTACATCATCAGCCAGGTGTCAGCATCAAGTGGTTCCAGGTCACACAAACCACGTCAGGTTCAGAGTAAGATTCTCTCAAAGCCGCCGCTCCAACAATAACCATGCACAGGGGAGCAACCCCTATTCCCACGACTGCGACACTTTTCCACTTCCTGCAATATCCACCTTGTCGGGACCACAGTGACTCCCAGTCTGACAAATTCAATTCTAAAGTTCTCATCTTTGTTTTCGAATCTCCTCATGGGCTCGCGCCCACCCCTCCTCCCGATCTCTGCATCCTTTTCCAGTCCTACAGCCCTCTGAGATCTCTCTGCTCTTTCAGCTCTGGCCTCTTGCACATTCCCAATTTTAATTGATCCACAAATTGCAGCCATGCCATCAGCTGCCAGAGCCCTTCGCTCGGGAATTCCCTCTCCGAACCTCACTGCCTCTCTCTCCTCCTTTAGATATCCCTTGAAACAACAACATCTCCTCCACGATAGCCCTCAATAGCGGGGCCCGGCAAGGCTGCGTACGTAACCCCCTTCTATATTCCCTATACACACATGACTGCGTGGCAAAATTTGGCTCCAACTCCATCTACAAGTTTGCTGGGAACACGACGATAGTGGGGTGGATCTCGAACAACAACGAGTCAGAATATAGAAAGGCGATAGAGAACCTAGTGGAGTAGTATAACAACAACAATCTCTCCCGCAATGTCAGCAAAACTAAAGAGCAGGTCATTGACTTCAGAAAGCAAAGTGCCGTACACACCCCTGTCAGCATCAACGGGGCCGAGGTGGAGATGGTCGACAGCTTCAAAGTTCTAGGTGTGAACATCACAAAAAATCTGTCCTGGTCCACCCACGTCGACACTACGACCAAGAAAGCACAACAGTGCCTCAGGCAACTAAGGAAATTCAGCATGTCCACATTGCCTCAAACCAACTTTTACAGGTGGACAAAAGAAAGCATCCTATCTGGCTGCATCACAGCCTGGTATGGCAACTGCTCGGCCCAAGGTCGCAAGAAACTTCAGAGTCGTGAACACAGCCCAGTCCATCACACAGACCTACCTCCCATCCATTGGCACTATCTACACCTCCCGCTGCCTGGGGAAAGCGGGCAGTATATCAAAGACCCCTCCCACCCAGTTCCTCACTCTTCCAACTTCATCCATTGGGCAGGAGATACAGAAGTATGAGAACACGCACAAACAGATTCAAAAGCATCTTCTTCCCCGCTGTTACCAGACTCCTAAACAACCCTCTTATGGACAGACATGATTAATACTACACTCCTGTATGCTTCATCCGTGTCTATGTATTTACACTGTGTACATTGTGTTGCCCTATTATGTATTTTCATTTCATGTACTAAATAATCTTTTGAGCTACTCGCAGAAAAATACTTCTCACTGTACCTCGGTAGACGTGACAGTAAACAAATCCAAATCCAAAATCCTTTGACCAGGTTTTTGTTCATGTGTCCTAATATCTCCATGGGCATTTTAGTGTCACATTTTGTTTGATAATGCTTCGGCGAAGAGCCTCGGAATGGTTTACTACATGAAAGGTGTGATAAAAGTGCAAGTTGTTTTGGCGTAGCCTGTCAACTTTTTTTTAGTGCGTTCACGCAGTGCAGATGTCCCTGTTTGGTCTCCGGACAATGAGGATTGTTAAAACAAATACTGCAGACTCAGGCAGCGTTGGCACTTGAGGGCAACAGCAGGCACAATTCCTCTGTCCGTGCTAACACCATGACTCACCTGATTTCAACACCATTTAAATTGGTCTTTTATGAATTGATAAATACTGTTGATATTGATAATATCATTTTTTGTTCGCAATCAGAATTGAGTACTTTTTAACAATTTCCTTGCCTTCTATCTATTCGTCTTCTGAAGAGGCTCGCGCCTCGGTGGCTCACCCCAAATGCCGATTCTTCATGCCTAGGTTTAGTTCGCAGGTTCCCTTGCTCTGTTTTACCATGGAGAGGTGAAGCTAGGTCACGGTGCAGCATCCACACATCGACACAAGGGGCCATAGGTCAACAGTCAGGAGTTGGAATCCTAGGTGATCTAAACCAGTGGCCAACCTGGGCAGCTCTGGTGCAGTCAGTTTTCATTTATTTACGGGATCTGGGTGTCGTTGGTTAGGCCAGCATTTATTGCCCATTGCTAGTTGCCCTTCAGAAGGTGGGGGTGAGCTGCCTTCTTGAACCGCTGCAGTCCCTGAGGTGTAGGTACATCCACTGTGCTCTGAGGAAGGGACTTCCAGGATTTTGATCCAGCGACAGTGAAGGAACGGTGATATATTTCCAAATTGGGGTGCTGAGTGACTTGGAGGGGAACCTCCAGGTGGTGGGGTTCCCAGGTATCTGCTGCACTTGTCCTTCTCGATAGTAGTGGTCGTGGGCCTGGAAGGGGCTGCTGAAGGAACCTTGGTGCGTTTTTGTAGTGCATCTTGTAGATGGTATACAGAGCTACCATTGTTTGCCGGTGGTGGAGGGTTTGAATGTTTGTGGAAGGGGGAAACAATCAAGCGGGCTGCTTTGCCCTGGATGGTGTCGAGCTCCTTGAGTATTGTTGGAGCTGCGCTCATCCAGGCAATTGGAGAATATTCCATTACACTCCTGACTTGTGCCATGTAGCTGATGGATAGGCTTTGGGAGGGCAGGAGGTGAGTTACTCGCTGCAGGATTCTGAGCCTTTGGCCTGCCCTGGTAGCCACAGCATTAATGTGGCTAGTTCAGTTCAGTTTCCGATCAATGGTAACCCCACAGGATGTTGATTGTGGGGATTCCGCGATGGTAATGCCATTGAATGTCAAGGCGTGATGGTTAGATCCTCTCTTGTAGGAGATGGTCATTGCCTGGCACTTGTGTGGAGTTAATGTAACATGTCCAGGTCTTGCTGTATTTGGACATTGACTGCTTCATTATCTGAGGAGTCGCGAATGGTGCTGAACATTGTGCAGTCATCTGCGAACACCCCCACAACTGATCTTACGATGGGAGGTAATTGGTGAAGCAGCTGAAGATGGTTGGGCCTAGGACATTACCCTGAGGAACTCCTGCAGTGATGTCCTGGATCTGAGATGATTGACCTCCAACCACCACAACCATCTTCCTTTGTGCCAGGTATGACTCCAACCAGCAGAGGGCTTTCCGCCCAATTCATTTTGACTCCAGTTTAGCTGGGGCTCCTTGATGCCATACTTGGTCAAATACTGCCTTGATGTCAAGGGCAGTCATTCTCAGAATCACAGAGTTAAACAGTGCAGAAGAGGCCCTTCGACCCATCGAACCTGCACCGGCGCATGAAAGGCCCTGAACTGCCCATCTATTCCCTCCTGCCAACACCTGGCCCATCGCCTTGAATGTTATGGCGTGCCAAGTGTTCATCCAGGTACTTTTTAAAGGATGTGAGGCATCCCGCCTCTCCCACCCTCCCAGGCAGTGCGTTCCAGACCGTCACCACTCTCTGGGTTAAAAAGTTTTTCCTCAAATCCCCCCTAAACCTCCCACCCCTCACTTTGAATTTGTGTCCCCTCATAACTGACCCTTCAACAAAGGGGTACAGCTGTTCCCTATCCACCCTGTCCATGCCCCTCACAATCTTGTGCAGCTCAATCAGGTTACCCCTCAGTCTTCTCTGCTCCAGAGAAAACAACCCAAGCCTATCCAACCTCTCTTAATAACTTAAATGTCCCGTCCCAGGCAACATTCTGGTGAATCTTCGCTGCACCCTCTCCAGTGCAATTACATCCTTCCTATAATGTGGTGACCAGAATTGCACACTGTACTCCAGCTGTGGCCTCACCAAAGTTCTAAACAGTTCCATCATGACCTCCCTGCTTTTGTAATCTATTGCCAATTTTTGATTGATAAAAGCGAGTGGCCCAGATGCCACCACCCTATTAACCTGACTTTCTGCCTTCAGAGATCTGCAGTCAAACACACCAAGGTCCCTTTGTTCTTCGGAATTTCCCAGTGTCAGACCTTGCGTAGTATACTTCCTTGTTAAATTACTCCCTCCAAAGTGTATCACCTCACACTTTTCAGCATTACATTCCGTCTGCCAATTATCCGCCCATTTGACCACTCCGTTTATATCTTCCTGTAACCCAAGACACTCAGCCTCACTGTTAACCACCTGGCCAATCTTTGTGTCATCCACAAACTTACTGATCCTACCCCCACATAGTCATCTATGTCAATTATATAAATGACAAACAATAGGGGGCCCAGCACGGATCCCTGCGGTACACCGCTGGTCACTGGCTTCCAGACACTAAAGCAGCCAAAGACCAAAGAACAAAGAAAAGTACAGCACAGGAAGAGGCCCTTCGGCCCGCCAAGCCTGCGCCAACCACGCTGCCCGTCTAAACTAAAATCTTCTGCACTTCCGGGGTCCGTATCCCTCTATTCCCATCCTATTCATGTATTTGTCAAGATGCCCCTTAAATGTCACTATCGTCCCTACTTCCACCACCTCCTCCGGTAGCGAGTTCCAGGCACCCACTACCCTCTGTGTAAAAAACTTGCCACGTACATCTACTCTAAACCTTGCCCCTCACACCTTAAACCTATGTCCCCTAGTAATTGATGCCTCTACCTTGGGAAAAGGTCTCTGACTATCCACTGTCTATGCCCCTCATACTTTTGTAGTCCTCAATCAGGTCGCCCCTCAAACTTCTTCGTTCCAGTGAGAACAAACCAAGTTTATTCAACCTCTCCTCATAACTAATGCCCTCCATACCAGGCAACATCCTGGTAAATCTCTTCTGCACCCTCTCTAAAGCCTCCACATCCTTCTGGTAGTGTGGCGACCAGAATTGAACACTATACTCCAAGTGTGGCCTAACTAAGGTTCTATACAGCTGCAACTTGACTTGCCAATTTTTATACTCAATGCCCCAGCCAATGAAGGCAAGCATGCTGTATGCCTTCTTGACTACCTTCTCCACCTATGTTGCCCCTTTCAGTGACCTGTGGACCTGTACACCAAGATCTCTCTGGCTGTCAATACTCTTGAGGGTTCTGCCATTCACTGTGTATTCCCTACCTGTATTAGACCTTCCAAAATGCATCACCTCACATTTGTCTGAATTAAACTCCATCTGCCATCTTGCTGCCCAAGTTTCCAAACGATCTGAATCCTGCTGTATTCTCTGACAGTCCTCATCACTATCCGCAATTCCACCAACGTTTGTGTCGTCTGCAAACTTACTAATCAGACCAATTACATTTTCCTCCAAATCCATTTATATATACCACGAACAGCAAAGGTCCCAGCACTGATCCCTGCGGAACACCACTAGTCACAGCCTTCCAATCAGAAAAGCACCCTTCCATTGCTATTCTCTGCCTTCTATGACCTAGCCAGTTCTGTATCCATCTTGCCAGTTCAGCTCTGATCCCATGTGACTTCACCTTTTGTACCAGTATGCCATGAGGGACCTTGTCAAAGGCCTTACTGAAGTCCACATAGACAACATCCATTGCCCTACCTGTATCAATCATCTTTGTGACCTCTTCGAAAAATTCTATCAAGTTAGAGAGACACGACCTCCCCTTCACAAAACCGTGCTGCCTCTCGCTAATACGACCCCTTGCTTCCAAATGGGAGTATATCCTGTCTCAAAGAATTCTCTCCAGTAATTTCCCTACCACTGACGTAAGGCTCACCGGCCTGTAGTCCCCTGGATTATCCTTGCCACCCTTCTTAAACAAAGGAACAACATTGGCTATTCTCCAGTCCACCAGGCCATCACCTGAAGACAGTGAGGATCCAAAGATTTCTGTCAAGGCCTCAGCATTTTCCTCTCTTGCCTCCTTCAGTATTCTGGGGTAGATCCCATCAGGCCCTGGGGACTTATCCACCTTAATATGTTTCAAGATGCCCAACATCTCGTCTTTTTGGATCTCAATGTGAACCAGGCTACCTACACACCCTTCTCCAGACTCAACATCCACCAATTCCTTCTCTTTGGTGAATACTGATGCAAAGTATTCATTTAGTACCTCGCCCATTTCCTCTGATTCCACACATAGATTCCCTCACCTGTCCTTCAGTGGGCCAACCCTTTCCCTGGCTATCCTCTTGCTTTTTATGTACGTGTAAAAAGCCTTGGGATTTTCCTATCATCACCCTCTGTCTCTCAGGGCTAAGCCAATTATGAATCCGCCTTATCAATTCACCCTGTATCCAATGTGCATTTGCCTTCTTAATAAGTTCCCATGTGGGACCTTATCAAAGGTTTTGCTGAAAACCATGAAGACCACATCAACTGCACTGCCCTCATCTATACACTTGGTTATATGCTCAAAGAATTCAATAAAATTTGTTAAGCATTAGCACCCTCTGACAAAGCCATGCTGACTATCCCTGATCAAACCTTGCCTCTCCAAGTGGAGATAGATTCTCTCCTTCAGAATCTTCTCCAGTAGCTTCCCAACGACTGACGTGAAACTCACTGATCTGTAGTTCTCTGGCTTGTCTCTACAACCTTTCTTAAATAGTGGCACCACATTAGCTGTTCTCCAGTCCTCTGGCACCTCCCCGTGGGCAAAGAGGAATTAAAAATTTGGGTCAGAGCCCAGGTAATCTCCCCCTCGCCTCCCACAGCATCCTGGGACACAATTCATGAGGGCCTGGAGATCTGTCCACTTTTAAGTCCGGCAAAACCTCCAATACCTTGTCACTCCCGATGACAATTTGGTCAAGAACCTCGCAGTCTCTCTCCCTGAGTTCCATAACTACCTCCTCATTCTCTTGGGTGAAGACAGATGTGAAATATTCATTCAACACGCTCCCAATGTCCTCTGGTTCCACCCACAGATTTCCCCCTTGGTCTTTAATGGGCCCTACCCTTCCCCTGACTATCCTCTTCCTATTGATATACTTATAGAATATCTTGGGATTTTCACTACTTTTTCCAGCCAGAGCTTTCTGACATCCTCTCTTTGCTCTCCTCATTGATTTCTTAAGCTCCATCCTGCACTTTCTGTGCTCCACTAATGCCTCTGCAGTCTTGCCCCCCTTATACTTGTTAAGAGCCTCTCTTTTACTGTCTCTGGTCATCTGTAGTTCCCTGTGTTTGTTATACCTTCCTATTACCCTGGAGGGAAAATATTGGGCCTGTACCTTTAAATGCCCCCACTGTTCTGCTGTAGGTTTCCCCACAAGTAACTCTTTCCAGTCTACCTTGGCCAGATCCTATCTTATTTTGTCAAAATCTACTCTCCCCAATCCAAAACCTTTTTTTGCAACTTGTCTATTTCTTTGTCCAAACAAACTTAAATTGCATCATGTTGTGGTCACTATCACTAAAATGCTCCCCCCACCAACAGATCAACCACCTGTCCAGCTTCATTGCCCAGAATTAGGTCCAACACTGCACCATCCCTTGTTGTATCCTCTACATATTGAGCTAAAAAGTTTTCCTGTATACATTTTCAGAACTCTACTCCATCTAAGCCCCGAACATGATGGCTATTCCAATTAATTTTGGGAAAGTTGAAATCAGCTAATCTAATTACCCTCTTATTATTTTTCCACTCCTCCACAAATTGCACACATATTTGCTCCTCAATTTCCCGCTGACTATCTGGGGGTCTATAATAAACACCTAGCAACGTAGCTGTCCCTTTTTTATTCTTAAGCACTACCCACAAAGCTTCATTTGATGCCCCCTCCAAGATATAATCTCCCTTTACCGCAGTAACTGCCTCCTTAACCAATAATGCAATGCCTCCTCCTCTTCTACCCCCTCCTCTGTCTTGCCTGAAGATTCTATATCCCGAGCTGCCAATCCTGCCCCTCACTCAACCATGTCTCTGTGATAGCTATTATATCATAACTACACACCCGTAACTCATCTGTTTTACCGTTAATACTCCTGGCATTAAAGTAGAGGCCATCCAGTCTTGTAGAGGCCATCCATGCCAGTGACTGATGGAAACGAGGCTATGACAGGTGAGAACTTTGAGATGATTGTAAGAACATAAGTAAGTACATAAGAACATAAGTACTAGGAGCAGGAGTAGGCCATCTGGCCCCTCGAGCCTGCTCCACCATTCAATGAGATCATGGCTGATCTTTTGTGGACTCAGCTCCACTTTCCACCCCGAACACCATAACCCTTAATCCCTTTATTCTTCAAAAAAACGATCTATCTTTATCTTAAAAACATTTAATGAAGGAGCCCCTACTGCTTCACTGGGCAAGGAATTCCATAGATTCACAACCCTTTGGGTGAAGAAGTTCCTCCTAAACTCAGTCCTAAATCTACTTCCCCTTATTTTGAGGCTATGCCCCCTTGTTCTGCTTTCACCCGCCAGTGGAAACAACCTGCCCGCATCTATCCTATCTATTCCCTTCATAATCTTATATGTTTCTATAAGATCCCCCCTCATCCTTCTAAATTCCAACGAGTACAGTCCCAGTCTACTCAACCTCTCCTCGTAATCCAACCCCTTCAGCTCTGGGATTAACCTAGTGAATCACCTCTGCACATCCTCCAGTGCCAGTACGTCCTTTCTCAAGTAAGGAGACCAAAACGGAACGCAATACTCCAGGTGTGGCCTCACTAACACCTTATACAATTGCAGTAGGACCTCCCTAGTCTTAAACTCCATCCCTCTAGCAATGAAGGACAAAATTCCATTTGCCTTCTTAATCACCTGTTGCACCTGAAAACCAACTTTTTGCGACTCATGCACTACTAGCACAACCAGATCTCTCTGCACAGCAGCATGTTTTAATATTTTATCATTTAAATAATAATCCCTTTTGCTGTTATTCCTACCAAAATGGATAACCTCACATTTGTCAACATTGTATTCCATCTGCCAGACCCTCGCCCATTCACTTAGCCTATCCAAATCCCTCTGCAGACTTCCAGTATCCTCTGCACTTGTTGCTTTACCACTTATCTTAGTGTCGTCTGCAAACTTGGACACATTGCCCTTGGTCCCCAACTCCAAATCATCTATGTAAATTGTGAACAGTTGTGGGCCCAACACTGATCCCTGAGGGACACCACTAGCTACTGATTGCCAACCAGAGAAACACCCATTAATCCCCACTCTTTGCTTTCTATTAATTAACCAATCCTCTATCCATGCTACTACTTTCCCCTTAATGCCATGCATCTTTATCTTATGCAACAACCTTTTGTGTGGCACCTTGTCAAAGGCTTTCTGGAAATCCAGATATACCACATCCATTGACTCCCCGTTATCTACCGCACTGTTAATGTCCTCAAAAAATTCCACTAAATTAGTTAGGCACGACCTGCCCTTTATGAACCCATGCTGCGTCTGTCCAATGGGACAATTTCCATCCAGATGCCTCGCTATTTCTTCCTTGATGATAGATTTGAACTAATGGGGCCAACTAATGGGGCTAAAGGTGGACAAGACTCCTGGCCCTGATGGAATGCATCCAAAGGTAAAAGAGATGGCTAGAGAAATTGCAAATGCACTCGTGATAATTTACCAAAATTCACTAGGCTCTGGGGTGGTCCCGGTGGATTGGAAATTAGCAAACGTGACACCACTGTTTAAAAAAGGAGGTAGGCAGAAAGCGGGTAACTATAGGCCAGTGAGCTTAACTTCGGTAGGAGGGAAGTTGCTGGAAACTATCATCAAGGAAGAAATAGCGAAGCATCTGGATGGAAATTGTCCCATTGGACAGACACAGCATGGGTTCATAAAGGGCAGGTCGTGCCAAACTAATTTAGTGGGATTTTTTGAAGACTTTACCAGTGCGGTAGACAACGGGAATCCAATGGATTGTCCCTCAGGGATCAGTGTTGGGCCCACAATTGTTCACAATTTACATAGATGATTTGGAGTTGGGGACCAAGTGCAATGTGTCCAAGTTTGCAGACGACACTAAAATGAGTGGTAAAGCAAAAAGTGCAGAGGATAATGGAAGTCTGCAGAGGGATTTGGATAGTTTAAGTGAATGGGCTAGGGTCTGGCAGATGGAATACAATGTTGAAAAATGTGAGGTTATCCATTTTGGTAAGAATAACAGCAAAAGGGATTATTATTTAAATGATGAAACATTAAAACATGCTGCTGTGCAGAGGGACCTGGGTGTGCCAGTGCATGAGTCGCAAAAAGTTGGTTTACAGGTGCAACGGACTTTTGGGCTCTCTAGAGGGACCCCAACGGCAATTTTTCGATGGCTTCCAGTGTGGGAAGGTGACAGCAAGGTCCCCCCGACATTATATGGATTGGACCAGGAGTGGAGCGGGGGCAAAAGTAATCTTGGAGCAGCGAAAAGTGAGAGGGAGAAAAAACAAGATGGCGGCGGGTGGAGACCAAGCAGCATGGGCGCAGTGGTTGCAGGAGCAGCAGGGGTTTCTAAGACGCTGCTTTGAGGAGCTGGAAACCAAAATGCTGGCGCCAATGCTGACGGCGATCGAGGGGTTAGTGGAGACCCAGAAGGCCCAAGGGGCGGCGATCCGGGAGGTGCGGCAAAAAGCCTCGGAGAATGAGGACGAGATCTTGGGCCTGGCGGTGAAGGTGGAGGCGCACGAGGCGCTGCACAAGAGGTGAGCGGAAAGATTTGAGGACCTGGAGAATAGGTCGAGGAGGAAGAATCTTCGGATTCAGGGTCTCCCCGAAGGAGCGTAGGGGCCCGATGCTGGGGCATATGTGAGCACGATGCTCAATTCGCTGATGGGCGCGGGAGCTTTCCCGAGGCCTCTGGAGCTAGATGGGGCTCATCGGGTCCTAGGAAGGAGACCCAAGGCCAACGAGCCGCCAAGGGCGATAGTGGTGAGGTTTCACCGCTTTATGAACAGAGAGTGTGTCCTGAGATGGGCCAAGAAAGAGCGAAGCAGCAGGTGGGAGAACACGGAGATCTGAATCTACCTGGACTGGAGTGCAGAGGTGGCTAAGAAGAGAGCTGGTTTCAATCGGACTAAGGCGGTGCTCCATCGAAAGGGGGTGAGGTTCGGTATGCTGCAGCCAGCGCGATTGTGGGCCACGTTCCAGGATCGGCACCGCTATTTCGAAACGCCTGATGAGGCATGGAACTTAATACAAACTGAAAAGTTGGACTCAAACTGAGGGTCTGTTGTGGGGGGATGTTTACTGTGTATATGGTGTTTATTACGTTTAGGGAATGTTCCTCTGGTTTGTGTGCTGGATGGGGATGGGTGAAGGGATTTGATAGGGAGACTGTGGGAGAGTGTGGGTGTCGGTGTTGGAGGGGCAGACCCCCACGAAGGAAGAGGGGGAGTGGAGGCCCGGGGATGGGGAATTGGGGTAAGGCCGCAAACGGAGCTGCGCCAGAGGGGGCGGGGCCGGCTCAGGAAAGGGCGGGCTTTATCCCGTGCTGGGGAAGGACGGGGGTGGGGGCCGGGGGGGGGGTGGGGGGGGGGGGGGGGTGGTGCTGGAGAGGAGCGCGCACTGACTGCCAGGGAGGGGTAGGGGGGATTCTCACACTTGTGGGGCTTGATGGAATGGCGGGAGAGGCCGGGAGCAGCAGGAGTCAGCTGACTTACGGGAGTGTTATGGGGGAGCAAAAGGGCTAGATGTGGATCTAGCGGGGGGAGGGGGGGAGGAGAGGGGGGTATAGGGTTGCTGCTGCATTGGCCAAAGGGGAGCTGGAAGTAGGAGAGGTGGTCGGGGCGGGGGTCCGCCGTCTGGGGGACTGGAGGGAGCGGGCACGTGGCTGGCCTAGAAAAGGGAGCAGCCCCCCAATCCGGCTGATGATAACTTGGAATGTGAGGGACCTGAATGCGCCAGTCAAGAGGGCCCGGGTGTTCGCGCACTTAAAGGGACTGAAGGCGGACGTGGTTATGCTCCAGGAGACACTTCTGAAGGTGGCAGATCAGGTTAGGCTGAGAAATGGATGGGTAGGACAGGTATTCCATTCATGGCTGGATGCGAAGAACAGAGGAGTTGCAATACTCGTGGGGAAGCGGGTGTCGTTTGAGGCAATGAATATTGTAGTGGATAATGGAGGTCGATATGGGATGGTGAGCGGTAGGTTGCAGGGGGTGCGGGTGGTACTGGTAAACGTATATGCCCCGAACTGGGATGATGCCGGATTTATGAAACGCATGCTGGGTCGGATTCCGGACCTGGAGGTAGGAAGCTTGATAATGGGGGGGGATTTCAACACGGTGCTGGACCCAGTACTGGATCGCTGTAGGTCCAGAATGGGTAAGAGGCCGGCTGCGGCCAAGGTGCTTAGGGGGTTTATGGACCAGATGGGGGGAGTGGATCCATGGAGGTTTGTCAGGCCCCAGGCCAGGGAATTTTCCTTCTTTTCCCACGTCCATAGAGCCTACTCCCGGATAGATTTTTTTATTTTGAGTAGGGCGCTAATCCTGAAAGTGGAGGGAACGGAGTATTCGGCCATAGCCATCTCAGACCACGCCCCACACTGGGTGGAGCTGGAGTTAGGAGAGGAGAGGGATCAGCGCCCGCTGTGGCGTCTAGATGTGGGATTATTGGCGGATGAGGAGGTGTGTGGGCGGGTGCGGGGGAGTATTGAAAGATATTTGGAGGCCAATGACAAAGGGGAGGTGCAGGTGGGGGAAGTCTGGGAGGCGCTGAAGGCAGTGGTTAGGGGAGAGTTAATCTCCATCAGGGCCCACAGGGAGAAGAGAGAGGGCAGGGAAAGGGAGAGGTTAGTGGGGGAGATCTTAAGGGTGGACAGGAGATATGTAGAGGTCCCCGAGGAGGGACTACTCAGGGAGCGGCGAAGTCTCCAGACGGAGTTCGACCTGTTGACCACAGGGAAAGCAGAGGCACAGTGGAGGAAAGCGAAGGGGGCGACGTATGAGTATGGGGAGAAGGCGAGTCGGATGCTGGCACACCAGCTTCGTAAGAGGGAGGCAGCGAGGGAGATAGGTGGAGTTAAGGATAACGGGGGGAATACGGTGCGGAGTGCGGTGAGAATAAACAAGGTATTTAGGGACTTCTATGAGGATCTGTACAGATCTGAGCCCCCAGCGGGGGAACAGGGGATGCAATGATTTTTGGATCAGCTGAGGTTCCCGAGGGTGGAGGAGCAGAAGGTGGCTGGTTTAGGGGCGCCAATTGGGCTGGAAGAGCTGGTTAAAGGATTGGGAAGCATGCAGGCGGGGAAGGCCCCGGGGCCAGATGGGTTCCCGGTCGAGTTTTACAGGAAATACGTGGACCTGCTAGGCCCGTTGCTAGTGAGGACTTTCAATAAGGCAAGGGAGGGGGGGGACCTTGCCCCCGACAATGTCCGGGGTGCTGATCTCTCTGATCCTGAAGCGGGACAAGGACCCACTGCAGTGTGGTTCGTATAGACCGATCTCGCTCCTCAATGTGGATGCTAAGTTGCTGGCAAAAGTACTGGCCACGAGAATTGAGGACTGTGTCCCGGGGGTGATTCATGCGGACCAGACGGGATTTGTAAAGGGCAGGCAGCTAAACACTAATGTGCGGAGGCTCCTCAATGTGATTATGATCCCCTCGGTGGAGGGAGAAGCGGAGGTAGTGGCAGCTATGGACGCGGAGAAGGCCTTCGACCGGGTGGAGTGGGAGTATCTTTGGGAAGTGCTGCGGAGGTTTGGGTTCGGGGAGGGGTTCATCAGCTGGGTCAGATTACTATATAGAGCCCCAGTGGCGAGTGTGGCTACGAATCGGCGGAGGTCGGAGCACTTTTGGCTGCACCAAGGGACGAGGCTGGGGTGCCCCCTGTCCCCCTTGCTGTTTGCATTGGCAACTGAGCCTCTGGCCATGGCACTAAGGGAGTCCAGGAAA
Organism: Scyliorhinus torazame; assembly: GCF_047496885.1. NCBI lineage: Eukaryota > Metazoa > Chordata > Chondrichthyes > Carcharhiniformes > Scyliorhinidae > Scyliorhinus > Scyliorhinus torazame. The sequence continues at coordinate 19,764,432 of NC_092718.1, read as the reverse complement.
TGGAGGGGACTGGTCCGAGGGGGAGAGGAACACCGGGTGTCGCTGTATGCGGACGACCTGTTGCTGTATGTGGCAGGTCCAGTGGAGGGGATGGCGGACGTCATGCGGATCTTAAGGGAGTTTGGGGACTTCTCGGGGTATAAGCTCAATGTGGGGAAAAGTGAGCTCTTTGTGGTGCATCCAGGGGACCAGGGAAGGGGGATAGACGACCTACCGTTGAAGAGGGCTGGAAGGAGCTTTCGGTACTTAGGGATCCAGGTGGCTGGGAGTTGGGGGGCCCTGCACAAGCTCAATTTGACGCGGTTGGTGGAGCAGATGGAGGAGGATTTCAAAAGATGGGATGTGCTGCCACCCTTGCTAGCGGGCAGGGTGCAGTCGGTTAAAATGATGGTCCTCCCGAGGTTTCACTTTGTGTTCCAGTGCCTTCCCATTATGATTCCCAAGGCCTTTTTTAAATGGGTAGGTAGGAGCATCATGGGTTTCGTGTGGGCAAATAAGACCCCGAGGGTAAAGAGGGTGTTTCTGGAGCGTAGTAGGGACAGGGAGGGCTGGCTCTGCCGAATTTGTGCGACTATTATTGGGCTGCCAATGTGGCGATGATTCGTAAGTGGGTAATGGAGGGAGAGGGAGTGGCATGGAAGAGTTTGGAGATGGAGTCCTGTGTGGGCACGAGCCTGAGGGCGCTGGCGACGGCACCGCTGCCGCTCTCGCCGACAAGGTACACCACGAGTCCGGTGGTGGCGGCGACGTTGAAGATCTGGGGGCAGTGGAGACGACACAGGGGTGAGGTGGGAGCCTCGGTTTGGTCCCTGATTCGGGAGAACCATCGGTTCGTCCCGGGAAGGATGGATGGGGGATTTTGGAGCTGGCATCGGGCAGGGATTAGAAGAATGGGGGACCTGTTTATAGATGGGACGTTTGCGAGCCTGGGGGCGCTGGAGGAGAAGTTTGGGTTACCCCCCGGAAATGCTTTCAGGTATATGCAAGTGAGGGCGTTTGTGAGGCGGTAGGTGAGGGAATTCCCGCTACTCCCGGCACAGGGGACTCAGGACAGGGTGATTTTGGGTGTATAGGTTGGAGAAGGCCAGGTTTCGGCGATTTACCAGGAGCTGCAGGAAGAGGAGGAGGCCTCGGTGGAGGAGTTAAAGGGCAAGTGGGAGGAGGAGCTTGGGGAGGAGATAGATGAGTGTCTGTGGGCTGATGCCCTGAGTAGGGTTAATTCTTCCTCCTCTTGCACCAGGCTCAGCCTAATACAATTCAAGGTTATTCACAGAGCTCATATGACAGGGGCGAGGTTGAGTAGATTCTTTGGGGTGGAGGACAGATGTAGGAGGTGCTCGGGAAACCCGGTGAATCACGTCCACATGTTCTGGTCGTGCCCGGCACTGGATGGGTTCTGGAGGGGTTTCGCGAGGACTATGTCCCAGCTGGTGAAAGTCCAGGTCAAGCCGAGTTGGGGGTTGGCAATATTTGGGGTAATGGACAAGCCGGGAGTACAGGAGGCGAAAGAGGCCGGTATCCTGGCCTTTGCGTCCCTGGTAGCCCGGCGGAGGATCTTGCTATTCTGGAAGAACGGAAGCCTCCCAGTGTGGAAGCCTGGATAAATGACATGGCAGGGTTCATTAAGCTGGAGAGGATCTGTGCAGGGGTTCTTCAGGCGGTGGCAATCGTTCCTAGACTGTCTCGCGGAGCATTAGGAGGAGGTCAGCAGCAGCAGCAACCCAAGGGGGGGAGGGGGAGGGTTCTTTCGGGGGGGGGAATTCGGGTGGGTGGGGGGGGGGGCTTCCCTATGGGTACCTTGGAATGACATATGGGGGGGTTACTGTATATGGGGAAACCCAATGTAAAAGTTTTATATAATTCTTGACTGTTGTGTTTGTGTTTCTTTCTTTTTGTAATTGGGTTTGTTAAAAATTTTGTTGGAAAATTTGAATAAACATATTTTTTTAAAAAAATTAAATGTTTTCAAGATAGAGATAGATACTTTTTTGAGAATAAAGGAATAAAGCGTTATGGTGTTCGAGCGGGAAAGTGGAGCTGAGTCCACAAAAGAGCAGCCATAATCTCATTGGATGGCGGAGCAGGCTCGAATGGTCAGATGGTCTACTCCTGCTCCTAGTTCTTATGTTCTTATGTCTTACTCCCAACAGCACTAACAAACCAGTCAGCAAAGATTACTGGGAGTAATCCAGAAATTACATTCCGAGAGGTCCTGCTCTTTAGCCTGTTGCCTAACTCTCTGAATTCTTGATGCAAGATCTCATCCCTTTTTCTACCCATGTCATTGGTACCAACGTGTACCATGACCTCTGCCTTATCACCCTGTAGCCGATCAATGCACCCTGGACCCTGGCACTAGGGAGGCAACACACCATCCTGTTCACAACCACAAAAATGCCTATCTGTGCCCCTGACTGCAGAACTGATGGGTTTGTTGCAGAATCACTTAGCTGTCTATTACTTGCTGCTAGTGCTGTTTGGCGCGCAAGTCGTCTTGTAAGTAGTAGTGTGTTGTAGCTTCACCTTGACACCCCATTTTTCGGTATGCCTGGTGTTGCTCCTGGCATGCTCTCCTGCACTCTTCATTGAACCAGGGTTGATCCCCCGGCTTGATTGTAATGATAGAGTAGGGAATATGCTGGGTCATGAGGTTGCAGATTATGTTGAGTCCAGTTCTGCTGATGGCCCTCATGGGTGCCCTGTCTTAAGTTGTTAGATCTGTTCGAAGTCTATCCCATTTAGCGCGGTGGTAATGCCACACAACACGATGGATGGTATCCTCGATGTGAAGATGGGACTTTGTCTCCACAAGGGCTGTGCGGTGGCCACTCCTACCGATACTGTCATGGGCAGATGCATCTGCAGCAGGCAGGTTGGTGAGGATGAGGTCAAGTATGTTTTTCCCTCTTGTTGGTTCCTTCACCACTTGCTGCAGTCCCAGTGTAGAAGCTAGTTGCCACTGTCTATGAAGCTTAGTACTACACCGAATGATGCTTTTGATCATCGCTTTGTCAAGGGGAGAGTGGGAGCCCATTTATTTTCATGAATGTCACTTCCTGAAGCTATTCACTTTGCTCAAAGTGGTGCCCTTATTCCATTAATTCCATTTTCATGAGAGCTTCTGATTAACATCAGAGATGAACTGCAGTAAGGATATTTAAGCTTTCTGCAAGTGTCCCCTCACCTGAATTATTTTGTATTTGTATTGGGGTGGCACGGTAGCATTGTGGTTATCACTACTGCCTCACAGCACCAAGGACCCGAGTTCAATTCCAATCTTGGGTCTGTGTGGAGTTTGCACATTCTCCCTGTGTCTGCGTGGGTTTCCTCCGGGTGCTCCAGTTTCCTCCCACAGTCTAAAAGTGTACAGGGTAGGTGGATGGGTCATCCTAAATTGCCCCTTAGTGTCAAGGCATATGAAGGTTAGGTTTTGGGGTTGCAGATATAGGGTTGGACATGTATCAGTGCAGACTCGATGAGTTGAATGGCCTCTTTCTGCACTGTGAATCGTATGATCAATCAGTTACTTGGGCAAGCCACTAGGAACCAGAGTTTGACACTCAAAATATTATCCTGCATCCACACTTCCCATCTCCCTTGCTTCCCTCTGCACTTCCTGCAGGAATAGGCCTCAGTATTGGCCTCAGAAGAACATCAACAATAAATCAATGCCGAAACTGACCCCTAATCCTAACTCTAACTATAATCATCACCAAATCGAAGTACAACCCGAAAATCTAATTCTGAGACGTATTTTTTTTAAAAATTCATTTACAGGATCTAGACATCGCTGGTTAGCCCAGCATTTATTGCCCATCCCTAGTTGCCCTTCAGAAGGTGGTGGTAAGCTGCCTTCTTGAACCGCTGCCGTCCCTGAGGTGTAGGTACACCCAATGTGCTGTTAGGGAGGGAGTTCCAGGATTTTGACTCAGCGAAAGTGAAGGATCGGCGATATATTTCCAAGTCACGATGGTGAGTGACTTGGAGGGGAACCTCCAGGTGGTGGGGTTCCCAGGTATCTGCTGCTCTTGTCCTTATAGATGGTAGTAGCCGTGGGTTCAGAAGGTGCTGTCTAAGGAACCTTGGCGAGTGACTGTAGTACATTTTGTCAATGGTGCGCACGGCTACCACTGTTAGTCGGTGGTGAGGGTTTGAATGTTTGTGGAAGGGGGAGCAATCAAGCGGGCTGCTTGGTCCTGTATGGTGTTGAGTTTCTTGAGTGTTGTTGGTGCTGCACTCATCCAGGCAAGTGGAGCAAGTGATGTATCAAAAAATGACCTCAAATCTCAAAAGCGACCCCTAAAATCCACTTTCTCGTGTTTGAAAATGCTGAATTACTGTTTGCTTGGGTGCTCGGCCCGCGTGATGTTGGATTCCTAGCATAGCAGCTGTAGTGACATCATGGTTGTGTTGTTATTCACCGACTGCCCACTAGGAGTCTCACTAGTATATAAGTGAATGTTAGAGTCAGCTGACCTCAGACTGGCTGGAGGAAGCTGAAGAGGGAGGTTGCTGTGCATGATTTTACTGTTAGTCATCTGCTGTTTTGTATATAGTTTGCCCACAGTTAATGTTAATAAACCATTCATAGCTTTAGCTACAAGTGTTCTTATAATAAATCAGGCATACCTGATAGTACAGTGGCATCAAGGTGCTTTCCCCTCTGGCAGATGTGCGCATTTTATTTTTCTGCATTTTCTAACTCTAACTCCTAACCCTAACTCCTTTCACTCACTCCTAATCTAAACCTTAACCCATAACTCTAATGCAGATGCGCCCAATTTGTCACTGCATTTTCTAACCCTCACCCCTAACCAACTACTTTGTGGCTTCCTTGAGCAAGATTACCATACATTGGCCATGCATACTGCAAGGGCACAGCACCCAGGCATCAATAAACAGGGCACCCTTCCTTGGTGGAGGATGGGCGATGTTGACAGAGGTAGAACATAACCGTAAAAAGCAGTAACCTCACTCACACAATGAATAAATAAATATTTTGCAACTCATTTCAGCTTAATGGCAGTCAATCTAAATAAACAGCTTTTATAGTGAAAGCTTCAACCAGAGAATTGCACTGTACTTTGGGAAAAAAAACAATTACGCAGATGGAAATGGATTTTTTTGTCCATCAGCGTCTTGCACTAGAGCAGGGTGATCTCAATTCCTGAGCTAGCAGCTTAGGATGTTTTATATCACCAATAAAATCAAATATCATCCAAGTTCACGCTCCAAAAAAAAGTGCAGCATTTAATGCAGACTTCTTTATTCTAATGACAAAATAACAAAGGGCGAAATTCTCCTTTTGGGAGATTAAGGGTGCGATTCTCACAAAAGGGAACAAGTCCCATAGGGAGCATGTTTAGCCGCGTGTTTCCATCGCTCGCAGTGCAGAGAAACACATGGTTCTTCAGTGCGACTCACATTGTATAAGGGGCCTGAACAGAGATCGCGCATAAACCCGCTCGTCGGAACTCTCCAGTGTAGCGAGAGATCGGGACGCCCAATCTTCAAAGCCCCCAAAACGATCCCGAACCTCCTCAACACCAGCCAGAACACACAATGGGAGGGTCCATATCCACCCCCACGCCAGGCACCCCATCCCACATGCTCAAAGGATGCCAGCTTGGCAGTGCCAACCTGGCACCCTGGTAGTGCCCCTGCTAGCTGGCAGTGCCACCTGGACAGTGCCAGGCTGGCACCCAGATAGCACTGCCAGGGTGCCCAGGTGGCACCAACAGTGCTAGGGCACCACCCTGCCCAAAGGGCATGCAGCGGGGGGCCTACAATCCCTTGGCAGACCCCCACGAGTGCCATTCCGTCTGGTCCCCACAAATTGGCTGAATGGTGCTCGCTCGCTCGCCCGAGGTCTCTGTGGCGAAGTGGATGAATCCCAAAGCCTCAGGTACCTCGGGAATCTGCACACAAGAGTCGGACTAGCTGTCTTGCTCTAATATGCAGATTTGTCAAAAAGTGATCCGCCCCCATTGGGCGGGACTTGCATCGCAACGTCCCGCGAGATCACGTTGGATCTCGTGAGGCGTGGCGAGCCGGGTATATCCCGGGAGTGCGGTCTCCCGGTTTTCATCGGCCACGCTGCGCCGCAGCGAACTGCTTTTCCGGCGCAGCGTGGCCTTTGGATTGCGCCCTAAGTGTTGATACCGGGACTGAATTGCGTGTGGTTCGCATTCCTATTGGGGGCGCAATTTGTGGACCAATTCAGGCCATGGTAATGCGCCAACCCTCTGCTGGCACAAATGCTGAGCCATTCCCGGCAGGGTGGGCATTTTAACCACTGGGACCAGAGTTAGTGCCAAAGAACCTGGCGGCTGGAGCTGTTTTTAAGCGCTCCACTTACCTCACACTCACTGCAGCCACCAAGATGGCTCGCAGAAGGTCTGCTTCCCCAAGGTCAGGAATCCGAGGTGGACCCACAGCTCCATGCCAGTGAATAGAGGATGGACACCCTCTTCCCCTGGGTGGGCCACAGACACACGCCTGCCCTCCTGAACACTGTCTGGGACGTGGTGGCAGAGGCAGTTAGCACTGCCAGCCTCACCAGGAGGAGACAGCTGGTGATCCGGCGGGGTGGGGGTCCCTGGTGCATCCTCTGCCCTGAGAGGGGCAGAGAATCAAGGAAGGCTCCAAAGGCCTCGGTGCAGGTGTCCTCTGGTTGGGGCGAGCTCTGCTGATGCCTGCTTCCTCTGCAGTGAGGCAGCACTTCTGAGGCGAGCCAACGCCAGTGGTCTCCTGATTGAGTTTGGCCCTTGATGACACAGCTGGGGTGTCCAGAGGGGTGGCCGGGGTGGGCTCCCAGATGACCAGAGGCCTTGTGAGCATTCAAAGGACAGAGGCAGCCCTCAGCAGTGTGAGCAGCCAGGAGTCTGTAAGTAGCACCAAAGGAGTGCATTTAAAAGACGGACTGCAGCAATGACGGTCTCAGTCAGGACACCCCGATTCCGAGGGGACAACCCAAATTCACGGACGTGGCGCCAAATCACTACCAGCTACTGCCTTTGGCCTGGGCAGCCACCCCTCATCAAGTTTTAAACAGTTATCCAGTGTTTTTTTAGCCACCTGCTCCCCCCTCCCCCCCAGCCATGGAGCCCAGTCTATAGTTGTAAATACTTATAGTAATTCACCCCCATGAAACCTCCGCCTGAGAGGAGCAGAGCATAGCGGAAGGGCGGAGATTGAAGTTTCCAATCCGCGAGTCACATTTAAATGTGTGCAAATGCCGGGTATGCGTGCTGTCACAGGTGCAGGGCATAAACCTCGTTATCGCCACCAGATGGGGTCGGAGCCTGGTGCCCAGGCGCGAACCTCGATTTTGGCCGGATGCCCAAATCTCCAGCCGATCGGGATTCGCGTTTGCGGCTTCGCGAGGTGGAGAACTCCGCCCAAAATCTTTCAATATTTTGGATTCCACGTGGATTGAGTTTGGACCAATGAAATTCTGACTTCCACTGTGTATGGGGCCGCGCCACCAAGCTGTCCCCAATTTGGCAATTATTGGCCTCAGTTTCACTTGGGCTACAGGACGGCTGCTGTGTTCATAGTCCACAGTCTTGAGAACATAATCCAGTCTGATATCTCAGGAAGTGCCCAGGCAGTGTTGTTTCTTCAGAATGTGTCTTCAAACTGAGGCCCATCAACTGGGAAGTACAGTGGCACCGTGGTTAGCACTGCTGCCTCACAAGTCCAGGATCCCGGGTTCAATTCCGGCCTCAGGTGACTGTCTGTGTGGAGTTTTCACTTTCTCTCCCCGTATCTGCGTGGGTTCCATCCGGGTGCTCCGGATTCCTCCCACAGTCCAAAGATGTGCAGGTTAGGTGAATTGGCCATGATAAATTGCCCTTGCATGTCAAAAAGGTTAGGTGGGGATAGGGTGGAGGTGTGGGCTTAAGTAGGGTGTTCTTTCCAAGGGCTAGTGCAGACTTGATGGGCCAAATGGCCTCCTTGCGCACTGTAGGGATTCTATAATTCTGTGATCATGCTATTTCACATGGGAGTAGACACTATTTGAAGACGAGCAGAACACTCATAGAATTTACAATGCAGAAGGAGTCCATTCGGCCCATCGAGTCTGCATCGGCTCTTGGAAAGAGCACCCCACCCAAGGTCAACACCTCCACCCTATCCCCATAACCCAGTAACCCCACCCAAAGGGCAATTTTGGACACTTAAGGGCAATTTATCATGGCCAATCCACCTAACCTGCACATCTTTGGACTGTGGGAGGAAACCGGAGCACCCGGAGGAAACCCACGCACACACGGGGAGGATGTGCAGACTCCGCACAGACAGTGACCCAAGCCGGAATCGAACCTGGGACCCTGGAGCTGTGAAGCAATTGTGCTATCCACAATGCTACCGTGCTGCCCCCTCCTTCTACCACCAAACACTTGGATTTTCCGATACAGTCTGCAGTGGCAGCAGTGTGTACCATCTCCAACTAGCATCTACAGCAGCTCAGCAAGTCTCCTTCTACAGCATCTTCTAAACCTGCGTTCCCGAACTCGAAGGACATGGGCAACAGGTGCATGGGGATGCCACCAACGGGAAGTCCCCCTCAAAGCCACACACCATCCTGACTTGGTAATATGTCACTGTTCCTTCATTGTCACTGGATCAAAAACCTGAAAGTGCCTCCTAACAGCACTGTGGGTGTACCTGCACCACATCATCCACCTCAGTAAACATTGCCAGTGCGGTCTCGCTGCCCACCCTTGCTCATGACCCGCATTTGACCCCAGCGTCCCCATACCCCAGATAAAATTTTTAAACTAATGTGGCAGGGGGATGGGAACCAGATTAGGAAGTTAGAGGTCAGTAAAGAGGCAGCAACTAAAGCCAGTAAGGTACTAGATAATAAACTCAATGTGACCAAGGGGAAGAGTAGACTCGGGGAAGAGATGATGAACGCAAAGGGACAGGTGGTCTGAGGTGCATTTGTTTCAATGCGGGAAGTGTAGCAGGTAAGGCAGATGAACTTAGGGCTTGGATTAGTACCTGGGAAGATGATGTTATTGGTATTACGGAGACTTGGTTGAGGGAAGGGCAAGACTGGCAACTAAATAACCCAGGGTATAGATGCTTCAGGAGGGATAGAGAGGGAGGTAAAAGGGGTGGAGGAGTTGCATTACTGGTCAGAGATGATATCACAGCTATGATTGAGGAGGGCACGTTGGAGGATTCGAGCACTGAGGCAATATGGGTAGAGCTACGAAATAGGAAAGGTGCAGCAACATTGTTGGGACTTTACTACAGGTCTCCCAAAAGCGAGCGTGAAGTAGAGGTACAAATATGTAGACAGATTATAGAAAAATGTAGGAGCAAAAAGGTGGTCGTAATGGGAGATTTTAACTTCCCCAACATTGAATGGGACACATGTAGTGTTGGAGGCGTAGATGGAGCAGAATTTGTAAGGAGCATCCAGGAGAGTTTTTTAGAGCAGTATGTAAATAGTCCAACTCGGGAAGGGGCCATACTGGACCTGGTATTGGGGAATGATCCCGGCCAGGTGGTTAAAGTTTCAGTTGGTGATTACTTTGGGAATAGCGATCACAATTATGTAAGTTTTAGAATACTCATGGACAAAGACGAGAGTGGTCCTAAAGAAACAGTGCTAAGTTTTTCATTTATTTTTCATTTCAAATTGGGGAAAGGCCAAGTATAATAAAATTCGGCAGGAACTAGGGAATGTGGATTGGGAGCAGCTCTTTAAGGGTAAATCCACATTTGAAATGTGGGAGTCTTTTAAGGAAAGGTTGATTAGAGTGCAGGACAGACATGTCCCTGTGAAAATGAGGAATAGAAATGGCAAGATTAGGGAACCATGGATGATGGGTGGAATTGTGAGACTAGCTAAGATGAAAAAGGAAGCATACATAAGATCTAGGCGATTTAAATCTGATGAAGCTTTGGAGGAATATCGGGAAAGTAGGACAAATCTCAAACGCGCAATTAAGAGGGCTAAAAGGGGTCATGAAATATCTTTGGCTAACAGGGTTAAGGAAAATCCCAAAGCCTTTTATTCGTATATAAGGAGCAAGAGGGTAACTAGAGAAAGGATTGGCCCACTCAAAGACAAAAGAGGGAATTTATGCGTGGAGTCAGAGGAAATGGATGAGATTCTTAATGAGTACTTTGCATCGGTATTCACCAAGGAGAGGGACATGACGGATGTTGAGGCTAAGGATGGATGTTTAAATACTCTAGGTCAAGTCGGCATAAGGAAGGGGGAAGTTTTGGGTATTCTAAAAGGCATTAAGGTGGACAAGTCCCCAGGTCCGGATGCGATCTATCCCAGGTTACTGAGGGAAGCGAGGGGAGAAATAGCTGGGGCCTTAACAGATATCTTTGCAGCATCCTTGAGCACGGGTGAGGTACCGGAGGACTGGAGAATTGCTAATGTTGTCCCTTTGTTTAAGAAGGGTAGCAGGGATAATCCAGGGAATTATAGACCTGTGAGCTTGATGTCAGTGGCAGGCAAACTGTTGGAGAAGATACTGAGGGATAGGATCTATTCACATTTGGTAGAAAATAGACTTATCAGTGATAGGCAGCATGGTTTTGTGCAGGGAAGGTCATGTCTTACAAACCTAATAGAATTCTTTGAGGAAGTGACAATGTTAATTGATGAGGGAAGGGCTGTAGATGTCATATACATGGACTTCAGTAAGGCGTTTGATAAAGTTTCCCATGGCAGGTGATGGAAAAAGTGAAGTCATATGGGGTTCAGGGTGTACTAGCTAGATGGATAAAGAACTGGCTGGGCAACAGGAGACAGAGAGTAGTGGTGGAAGGGAGTGTCTCAAAATGGAGAAAGGTGACTAGTTCCACAGGGATCCGTGCTCGGACCACTGTTGTTTGTGATATACATAAATGATCTGGCCGAAGATAGAGGTGTCTGATTAGCAAGTTTGCAGATGATACTAAGATTGGTGGAGTTGCAGATAGCGAAGAGGACTGTCAGAGAATACAGCAAAATATAAATAGATTGGAGAGTTGGGCAGAGAAATGGCAGATGGAGTTCAATCCAGGCAAATGCAAGGTGATGCATTTTGGAAGATCTAATTCAAGAGCGGACTATACGGTCAATGGAAGAGTCCTGGGGGAAATTGATGTACAGAGAGATCTGGGAGTTCAGGTCCATTGTACCCTGAAGGTGGCAACGCAGGTCGATAGAGTGGTCAAGAAGGCATACAGTATGCTTGCCTTCATCGGGCGGGGTATTGAGTACAAGAGTCGGCAGGTCATGTTACAGTTGTATAGGACTTTGGTTAGGCCACATTTGGAATACTGCGTTCAGTTCTGTTCACCACATTACCAGAAGGATGTGGATGCTTTCGAGAGGGTGCAGAGGAGGTTCACCAGGATGTTGCCTGGTATGGAGGGTGCTAGCTATGAAGAAATGTTGCGTAGATTAGGATTGTTTTCATTGGAAAGACAGAGGTTGAGGGGGGACCTGATTGAGGTCTACAAAATTATGAGAGGTATGGACAGGGTGGATAGCAACAAGCTTTTTCCAAGAGTGGGGGTGTCAATTACAAGGGGTCACGATTTCAAGATGAGAGGGGGAAAGTTTAAGGGAGATGTGCGTGGAAAGTTTTTTACACAGAGGGTGGTGGGTGCCTGGAACGCTTTGCCAGCGGAGGTTGTAGAGGCGGGCACAATAGCATCATTTAAGATGCATCTAGACAGATATATGAACGGGCGGGGAACAGAGGGAAGTAGATCCTTGGAAAATAGAAGACAGGTTTAGATAAAGGATCTGGATCGGTGCAGGCTGGGAGGGCCGAAGGGCCTGTTCCTGTGCTGTAATTTTCTTTGTTCTTTGTTCTTTGTTAAAATCTCTCCCAGGTCTATAACCTGTCATCAGTTCTGGGGAACCAGTTTCCCAAGATACAGCTGCTCAGATTGTTAAGTTAAAAGTACAGAAGGCAGTCCCACACATCTGCATTCTCCCATTATTATTCTCCAGTGGAAAGCCCCTGCAGGTGTGGAGGCCAATGCCGAAAGTAAAACAGGAAGAGACTCCACACAGTGGGGGCACTGCCAAGGCAGAAATACAAAGAAACAGTAAAACTGCTTTCAACTTCCTTTGGCACGGCGGCACAGTGGTTAGCACTGCTACCTCACAGCGCCAGGGGCCCAGGTTCAATTCCGGCCAAGGTTGACTGTCTGTGTGGAGTTTGCACGTTCTCCCTGTGCCGGCATGGGTTTATTCTGAGTGCTCCGGTTTCCTCCCACAGTCCAAGTTAGGTGGATTGGTCAGTCTGAATTGCCCCTTATTGTCCAGGGATGTGTGGGTTAGGTGCGGTTATGGGGTTGCAGAGATAGGGCGAGAGGCTGGTTCGGGCACTTTTTCAGAGGACAGTAGAGACATGATGGGCCAAACGGCCTCCTTCTGCACTGTGGTTCAATGATTCTATGATTCTTACTTTCCTGATGTTCGCCTGGTTTAATTGCCTGTAAGGCATGGCAACATCATGCGTGAAGCACAAATATAGTTGATTAGAATATACTGCTATATCTCAGAGAACACAACAAACGTCAGAAATTCTTTACAAAAGCTGACGACCTGTCTGATCCCGAGGGAAATCAGCCTATATTAAGCACAGAGGATATGATCGAAATTGGGCCCAACAGTACCTGGGAAAATTACAAAAGATTAATTACACTTCATGTCAAATCTCATTTTAATGCTATTTTTCTCATTTGATGCATTTAGATTATCTTTGTGCCTACTGGACCATCCGTTTGGTTAAAGCAAAGCTACTGTGCATATTAAAACCACTCTTTTACATTAGGACCTGCTTCCTACCTCAAAGAGCCACTGAAGCTTTGATTGATCCAGTTTCTGGATTTACAGGGGAGGCCCTGCTCATTGTGGGAGACGTGACTGAAAGGCGACTTGCCGGCTCTTCTTTTCCGTGATAATATGTGAGCTTTGCAATGCTGTTTTTCGCAGCCCGTCACAGAGTTTTGACTTAATTCACATCCCCGTGCCCAGCAGAATTTCCCAGAAGTGTTGGAATCATTCCGACATCTGCACCCCGAGTTTAAAACCTGCCTTTTCTTGTTTTCAGAGTCTTCCGTGCCTTTCGTGAATTTTCTGCATTTCGCTGGAGAGGGTGCAGCGCCGATTCACCAGGGCGTCTACCTGAGTTTCAGCTGTGAAGGGAGGCTGGTTAGGCTGGGGTTGTTTTCCTCAGCGCAGAGAGGGCCGAGGGGGAACCTGATCAAGGTGTACAAAACTAGGGGGGACATGAAAATCGCTTATTGTCACAAGTAGGCTTCAATGAAGTTACTGTGAAAAGCCCCTAGTCGCCACATTCCGGCGCCTGTTCGGGGAGGCCGGTACAGGAATTGAACCGTGCTGCGGGCCTGCCTTGGTCTGCTTTAAAAGCCAGCGCTTTAGCCCAGTGTGCTAAACCAGCCCCTAAACCAGGACATAGATAGGGTGGATAGGAAGGTACCTTTCCCCTTAGTGGCGGGGTCAATAACCAGCAGTCATAGATTTAAGTTGGGGATTCAGAGGGGATTTGAGGCAAAACGTTTTCACCCAGTGGCTGCTGGGAATCTGGAACTTGCCACCTGAAAGGGGGGTAGAGGCGGGAACCCACACAACATTTAAGAAGGGTTTAGATGAGCACTTGAAACACCATAGCATACAAGGCTGTGGACCAAATGCTGGAAAATGGGATCAGAATAGATTGGTGCTTGATGGCTTAGCGTACGGAAGATGGGCCGAAGGGCCTCTTTCTGTGCTGTAAAACTCTCATCGGCGGAATTCTCCGGCCGTTTGCCAGCGGCAGGATTCTCTGATCCCGCCTGCAGCGCACCATCGCCCGCCATTTCCCAACGGCTTCAATGGGAATCCCATTGATCCCAGCGGGAGCAGAGAATCCCGCCAGCGAACGGCGCGGCGCCTCACACCACTGGGAAGCAGCTGGCTGAGACGCCGGAGAATCCCGCCCTACGACTCCATGAACAGTGCCAGAATTCAGCTGTTATTTTTCCTTGTTCACTTAAAAGTAGAAAGACAACAATTGCCATGCAATTTTCACACTGAGACACTGCCCCTTTCCAAATAAAAATAGAGTTCACACAAACGAGCACAGATTAATGTTTACCTGAGGAGGAGACAGATGTCTGTTCAGAAGAGAATATATTCTGAGAATCAGCGCCTGGCACCTCCTGCCTCCAACGTTTCCCTGAACGATACCCTTGTACACGTCTAATAGTCCTGCTAAAGTCTTTTTTTTAAAAAAGACATCCTTTTACTACAGCAGGGACACCTTTCCACAGCTGCTCTGTGCTAGTGAGATAAACAAATCCCTGTCACATCGCACTGGCTGAGAATCCCTGACTGCGTTGCTGCAGTTGTACAGACTCTGGAGTCCAGGGTGTGGCTGATTTATCTCTGACATTAACAAGTAAAGCAACGTAGACCGGTGTTCATTGATATAGGCAGCCACAGATTAGCAGATGCTGCCTGCACTCTGATGCCTGCCTGAAGTTAAATGCAGATTCACCCAGTTTGGTTGATCAGCAAATGGAGATCCGTGTCAAAATTCCCCCGTTTGGGAGGGAGAAAGTGAGCTGCGGAATTAATAATGATGCATATGCATGCGCACATTTGCACTGCAATCGTACAACTGCTGCAGGTTTTTGTGCATGTGCAGCCTGAGTCCCGGCACCAGACGAACAAAAGTGAGCTCCACTCACTGAAGGAGGGATTCGCGTGGTCGCCTCAGGCACAAACTTGTGCTTGCAGGTGCACGATGGTCTGAGTGGCCGTTTTCAGTGCTGTACAATTCTTGGAGCTTACTGCCAGGTGAATGGTGTAGATGCATTCAAAGAGAAGCTAGATAATCACATGAGGGGGGGGGAAGGAATATCGGGCATGCTGATAGGGTGAGATGAAGTGAGGTGGGAGGATGTTCGAGTGGAGCATAGACAGAGGCGTTGGGCGGGATTTGCCGGGCAGGCGCCCAGCCAGCGGGAGCATCCCGTCCCACTGTTGTCAATGGGATTCACGGCGATACCACCCTTCGCTGCCGGTAAACCCCGCCGCCAGTGTGGGACCGGAATTTCCCGCCGGCGTGAACAGCCAGTAAATCCCACCTTTTGTTGGTTGCCCCAAATAATCTGTTTCTGTGCTGGAGGTTCTAGAAAATACACACGGGCACGATTCCCATAGTGAGCGCATTTAGCCGCATGTTTCCTGGCGCTTGCAGCATCGAGAAACACATGGCTATAAAACGCGACTCGCATTTGATAAGGGGCCTCAATGGAGAATGACCGGCCAAGGTTGCACACAGCTCCATTTTCTACACTGAGGAGCTCCGATCTCCAATGTGTCCAAAGTAACCCCCTACGGGAGGGTGCCCACATCCCCCCCAAGAACCCACACAGGGCACCCCTGACATAATCACACCCATGCAAAAAAATGTCAGTTTGGCACAACCAACTTGGCACCCTGCCAGTGCTGCTGCCAGCTGGCAGTTCCACCTGGGCACTTTGGCCATGCCAGGTTGGCACCTAGGAGGCAGTGCCAGGGTGCCACCTTGCCTAAAGGGCATGAACCTAGGGGCCTCCAATTCCCCTGGGAGACCCCAATGAGTGCCATCTGTGTGGTGTCCGCACGTTCTCCCCGTGTGTGCGTGGGTTTCCTCCGGGTGCTCCGGTTTCCTCCCACAGTCCAAAGATGTGCAGGTTAGGTGGATTGGTCATGCGAAATTGCCCTTAGTGTCCAAAATTGCCCTTTGGGTTGGGTGGGGTTACTGGGTTACGGGGATAGGGCGGAGGTGTGGCCTTGGGTAGGGTGCTCCTTCCAAGAGCCGGTGCAGACTCGATGGGCCGAATGGCCTCCTTCTGCACTGTAAATTCTATGATTCTATGCCATTCCATCTGGTCCCGATTTGTGGAGACCAGTGCTCAACAGTACTCACCTGACGTCTCCGAGGCAAAGGGGATAGATCCCACCTCGGGTACCTTGCACATTAAAGTGAGGCTAGCTGTTTCGCTTTAATATGCAGATTTGCTAAAAAGTGACCCCTCATTGCAGCATCTCGCAAGATCACATTAGATCTTGCGCGGCGTTGCGAGCCGGGTAGATCCTGGGAGTGGGGTCTTCCACCTTCTATCGGTCGTGCTGCACCAAGGCGAGCTGCTTTGGAGGCGCAGCGTGGTCATAAAATCACACCCACAATTTGCACTGCAGAAATTTAGCATTGGAATTTTACGTCAATACACAGCATATGCTTAAACATTCATCCTGGTGCTCACTTAATGGTCCGTTGAGCTTATTCAGTGCATTGCTGAATTATACAGACCTCAGTGGGATCGGCAGTGAGGATGTAATAGTTTCAATGTCCCCAGCCTGATCTCTATGTGGTGACTTCTGCTGCAAATCCAGTTGTGTGGGCATCAGTTTAGGAAAAGACGGGAGCGGTGGGGGAGTCAGCTGTGATTCCTCTCATGGTTAAATAGTCCATTGCATGCACTCGCCATGACCACACATGACTAATCTACCGTCGGATGACTCACGTGCAATCAGCTACAATGGAACCATGCCCCAGCAAAGAAGCAACTCTTTGGAAAAAGAGGCTAAAAGATTGGGTAGAAAGGTAAGGATTGAAACTCTTGATGCTCGATGGGCGTTATGGTGCCTGTCATGATATTCAAACACACACATCATGATGGACACACCAACAGACAAATCAGAGCACACAACACCACAACCAATCACACACAAGGACACCAACCACATAAAAAGCACGAGCACGACACCTATGATCTGGGGACAAAGACACGGACAAGACCTGTTACAAGATCACAAACAGGGAATCCCCACGTGCAGAGTATCAAGACAAAACTGTACATAGAAAGTTTAAATAAAATAGCGTTGTACCATATACAACCATGTTGGCTCATCTGTGTGTCAGAACGCCCAACACCACATGGTACAGGAGTGGATCGATACCTGCCAACTAACCTGCCATTCTGGACATGGACCGCACCGACAAACCGCAGCCGTTGCAAGTCGCGGGGAACCTAGGTACCAATTGGAAGCTCTTCAGGCAGCGATTTGACCTGTACATCCGAGCCAACGAAAAACAGAGTGCCTCGGATGAAACGAAGATTGCAATGCTCCTCTTCTACGCAGGTCAGCACGCCCTCGACGTCTTCAACTCACTGGTGTTCGCAGAAGGCGAAAACCAATCCAAATATGACACGGTCATCCTCAAACTGGACCAGCACTTTAAGGTTGAAGTGAATGAAAGTTTTGAAAGATACTTCTTTCAGCAACGCCTGCAAGGTAAGGAGGAGCTTTTTCAACCCTTTTTGACGCACCTCCGAATTCTAGCGCAGTCCTGCGGTTACGGCACCACCACAGAGTCCATGATCAGGGACCAGATTGTTTTTGGCGTTGCCTCTAGTGGCCTACGCCAGCAGCTTCTTAAAATAAAAAGCCTCACCTTAGCGTCTGCTGTGGAAGCCTGTGTCCTCCACGAGAATGCAACCTGCCGTTTTGCCCGATTTCAGGCGTCCGAGTTGGCACGGAGGGGGTCCCCAGCCGTCGAATCGGCAAGCCAGGCCGCCCACGACGCCGAACGCATCCAGGCCGTCGATTACTTCCCGACCCACGGCCCGGACGACAGCGGCCGCTTCCCGCGCTTTTCGCGGTCTCCCGCGCTGGTGCGCGCCAAAAATAATGGCCACATCAAGGGACGCACTGCGCAGGCGCGCCCACCGCAAGATCGCACTGCGCATGCGCAGTGGCGCAACAAACGCCGTGACGTCATGACGTGCGGCTATTGTGGAGCTGTACACTTAAAAGGGCAATGTCCTGCAAAAAACCGACAGTGCCTCAGATGTGGCAAGATGGGCCACTATGCTGCCCACTGTCGTTCGGCTCAACCCATGGATCCTGCACATCCCCGACAATCTCGCAGACAAGTCAGGACCGTCCAGCCCACGCATCAAGACTTCCAGTTAAGTGATGCAGATGACCAGGATGCCTTCCGCGTTTCCGTCATCGATGTCAACAAGGTCAATGCCATCAATCCAGCCGATGAGTGGTGTGCCACCCTGACGGTCAACCGATCGCGCGTCACCTTCCGTCTGGACACCGGCGCATCCGCCAACCTGATTGCACATTCTGCATTCCAGGCCATGAAGGTCAAACCACCCATCACGCCATCCCGGCTCAAGATGGTTGATTATAACGGGAACGTCATCCCGTCCATAGGGTCTTGCCAGCTACAGATAACTCACAAGATGCACACGGCCACACTCCCCTTCGAAGTTGTCGGCTCATCAAAAGACTCGTTACTGGGCGCACAGGCGTGTAAGGTCCTTCACCTGGTACAGCGCATTATGTCTCTCTCTCCAGATGAGATATCCGACTTCCCGGATGCTGGGTTCCACGCAAATCTCCATTCCCTCCTTGCTCACAACCAGGAGGTTTTTGAAGGCATGGGGACATTGCCATACACGTATAAGATTCGACTCAAACCGGACTCCATCCCTGTCGTTCACGCACCTCGCAGGGTTCCTGCGCCACTCAAAGACCGCCTCAAGTTGCAACTGCAGGATCTTCAGGACCAAGGGGTCCTATCCAGGGTCACGGAGCCCACGCCATGGGTCAGCTCCATGGTCTGTGTAAAGAAGCCCTCTGGCGAGCTCCGCATATGTATAGATCCTAAAGATCTGAATAACAACATCATGCGGGAACACTATCCCATTCCGAAACGAGAAGACCTCACCAGCGAGATGGCGCAAGCCAAAATATTTACCAAATTGGATGCGTCCAAAGGATTTTGGCAGATCCAATTGGACCCGGCCAGCCGAAGGCTATGCACGTTCAACACCCCTTTTGGCAGATTCTGCTACAACCGGATGCCATTTGGCATCATTTCAGCATCTGAAGTTTTCCACCGCATTATGGAGCAGATGATGGAAGGCATCGAAGGGGTACGTGTATATGTGGACGATATCATCATTTGGTCCACCACTCCGCAGGAACACATGCATCGTCTACGACGTGTCTTCACCCGCATACGACAAAATGGCCTGCGTCTCAACCGCGCCAAGTGTGCCTTCGGCCAGATGGAGCTGAAATTCCTCGGGGACCACATCTCACGATCAGGGGTCCGTCCCGATGCAGACAAAGTTAGCGCCATCACAGCCATGCCACGGCCGGCTGACAAGATTCCTGGGCATGGTCAACTTCCTTGGGAAGTTCATTCCCAACCTGGCTTCTCATACAGCGAATATGCGCCATCTCGTAAAAAAATCAACAGAATTCCACTGGCAGCAATCGCATCAGCTGGAATGGGAGGAGCTCAAGCACAAACTGGTCACGGCACCAGTGCTGGCCTTCTTTGACACGACTCGCCCTACAAAGATCTCAACAGACGCCAGCCAATCTGGTATTGGAGCGGTACTCCTGCAAAAAGACAGCACGTCGTCATGGGCCCCAGTTGCATATGCTTCACGAGCCATGACCCCTACCGAACAGCGCTATGCGCAAATAGAAAAAGAATGCCTGGGCTTGTTAACTGGACTGGACAAGTTCCACGACTATGTGTATGGCCTGCCACAATTTACGGTTGAAACTGACCACCGCCCCCTGGTCAACATCATTAACAAAGACCTGGACGACATGACCCCTCGCCTCCAGCGCATCTTACTTAAACTCAGGAGGTATGATTTCGAACTGATCTACACTCCGGGGAAGGATCTCATCGTGGCGGACACGCTCTCCCGAGCAGTGAGCACACCACCAGATGCGGAGGGGTTCGTGCGTCAAATTGAAGCTCACGTGACTCTGACAGCAGCAAATCTGCCAGCTGATGATCCAAGTCTGGCCCACATACGCGCAGAGACGGCGACTGACCCCCTTCTGCAGCGAGTGATGCGCCACATGACGGAAGGGTGGCTCAAAGGGCAGTGCCCCCAGTTTTATAATGTGCGAGATGACCTTACCAACATAGACGGGGTCCTTATGAAATTAGACAGGATCGTTATTCCGCACAGCATGCGCCAGATGATTCTTAATCAACTACACGAAGGCCACTTGGGCGTCGAAAAATGCAGACGAAGGGCCCGAGAGGCGGTATATTGGCCGGGTATTAATGAAGACATAGCCAACATGGTGCTCAATTGCACAACCTGTCAGAGGTTTCAGCCGGCGCAACCTCCGGAGACGCTTCTACCACACGAGTTGGTGACGTCCCCCTGGGCGAAGGTGGGTGTTGACCTATTTCACGCGCTTGGCAGAGATCACATCGTTATTATAGACTACTTCTCAAACTACCCGGAAGTCATGCCTCTCCATGATCTGACGTCGTCCGCAGTCATTGGGGCCTGCAAGGAAACATTTGCTCGCCATGGCATTCCAAGGACTGTCATGTCAGACAATGGACCCTGCTTCGCCAGCCGTGAATGGTCGTCCTTTGCCGCAGCATATGGTTTCACTCATGTGACATCCAGCCCTCTACATCCACAGTCGAACGGGAAGGCTGAAAAGGGCGTCCACATTGCCAAGCGGCTCCTGTGCAAGGCGGCTGCTGCCGGATCGGACTTTAACCTCGCCTTGCTGGCCTATCGATCGGCCCCGCTATCCACGGGTCTCTCGCCAGCGCAGCTACTAATGGGTCGCTCCCTCAGGACGACGGTACCGTCCATCCTGGCACCAACAACAGACCATGAGACGGTTCTTCGGAACATGCAAATGCAGCGTGATCGCCAGAAAAGTCAGTACGACACACGAGCGACGGACCTGCCCCCCCTGTCCTCCGGGGACAAAGTACGCGTCCATCAACCGTATGGTGGCTGGTCAGCACCGGCCGAAGTCCTCCGACATGTGGCTCCCCGCTCGTTCCTGGTTCGCATGCCGGATGGTTCAGTGCGTCGCCGCAATCGGCGCGCCCTTCGCCGACTTCCACGCTCACAGCCACACAGTACGCACACGCCAGATCCTCAACAGGCTTCCGAGGATGACTTTGTGGAGCTGCTGCAGGTCACGCCCTCTCCATCGCCACCCATGGCCAGGCCTGCACAGCAGCCGGTGGTTCTTGACCCACCCTTGAGGCGGTCAACCCGAACTCGTCGCAAGCCCATTAGACTGGACTTATAACACCGTTCATATGTCTAACAAGTTACACAATTTTATATGATAACCTGTTGTTGTTTATCGTTCCAGATATCGTCTGACTGGACCACTGTTCAAGTTTTTTTCTCGTTCGCATTCATGTTCTGTTATGGTACAACCTTGTTCATGTGACGCACCCGACATCGCCCCATGTAAATAGTTACGTCATATGCACATGCTGTGCACAACACACACACACTCTTAGATGCACTCACGACGCGATCATATTTATTACCACGTAGGCACATATCTTTGTAAAAAGGGGGATGTCATGATATTCAAACACACACATCATGATGGACACACCAACAGACAAATCAGAGCACACAACACCACAACCAATCACACACAAGGACACCAACCACATAAAAAGCACGAGCACGACACCTAGTGGTCAGTGGGTCTGGGGACAAAGACACGGACAAGACCTGTTACAAGATCACAAACAGGGAATCCCCACGTGCAGAGTATCAAGACAAAACTGTACATAGAAAGTTTAAATAAGATAGCGTTGTACCATATACAACCGTGTTGGCTCATCTGTGTGTCAGAATGCCCAACACCACAGTGCCCACTGTATGCCACGTGGAACTGAATGTCAGGTGATCCACATGAACAGCCGATATGACACTGTCCAGTTGCCACAGCCCTCCGAAATTAATTTTTACCCCGCAAAACTTTACCTCACAATAGGCGACATGTGGATTTTTTCTGTAACATGCTCCCCGAAAACGTGACACCTTTTTTGGGGATGCTGATGAAAATGCTGGCTGGTCCACTATCGTGGTTTTAATGCTTGTTTTTTGCAGGTATCAGATTGACAAGGCCTTGCCTGCAACAAGATTTGATGGTTAAATGATTTAACCACTGGAGAGAACTATGGAGACCAAGAGGAAAGTACTTCAAAGATTTTTAATGTAATTTTCTTGGTCAGAAAAAAATAAGGTGAAAGAGAAAAATTGCACTTAAAGCCAGAGGGCGAGAAAATGGAAAAGCCTGGATATTAGGCTGCACCCCGCTCTGAGCGATGGTCACCCCTCCCAACAGCTCCTCATCGTTGCAGATGGCCAGCTGCAGGTGTCTGGGGGTGATGTGGGTCTTCTTGTTGTCCCTGTCAGCTGCCAGATGCTCGAGCACAGCAGCTAGGTGGACCGGGGCTCGGGCACCCACACGCTCAGCATAGTTGCCCTTTCTCAGGAGCCCGTGAACATGGCCCGTGGGGAACTACAGTCCAGCCCCGGGAGGAGCGAGACTTGGCCTTGGCCCGAGCTTTACCGCCAGTCTTTCCCCTTCCAGACATTGTCACAATCTCACAAGCAGTGATTCAGTTTGACAGGGCCCAATGTGAAATAATACCCAACAAGCTACTTCAAGAGACATCTATTCCCCAGGATCCGCCAACTTTTAACTGTAAACTTCACTTTGGCTGTAGTTATTTTCATTTTTGAGTTTATGCACCAAATACAATATTATTTCCCTTTGCATTTTATTTCATTTCCTGTATTTCTGCCCACATCCTTATTTTTATAATTTGGAAAACGACAAACACATTCAGATCGACAGACAATAAATAGCAGAGTTTGGGTCTGAGCAGTGTTTAATATCCGATACAGCCCTGATCACAAAAAAGAGATAAGGTTCAAAGCGACGCAATTTGTCAAAGCACAGAGCAGAAAGCTGTCTGAGGAACAGGATGAATGGGGCAGGTGAGACAATTCAATAGAACAGGTCTAGCGAAAGCCAGGTAAGCAAAGGGGAAACATTGGGCTGAATTCTCCGCATCCCATCGCCGACAGCAAGGATTGCAACCGGGAGGAGAATAGCGCACAACGGGAAAAAAGTCACGATTTACGCCCGGCGCCGCTTCCATCGCCATACTCAGGTCTCCCACTGGCGACGTTATTTACATGGATTTAAATATCATTAGTGGTTTGGACACTTCATGCTCCACCCTTCCGTGATGCTCCGCCCCTCTTAAGCAGAAGCCTCGCAGGCGCGAATCGATGCAGGTACTTACAAACGGGGTCTGGACGCCATGGCTGTTGAAGGGGAGCAGGCGGCCAGAAAAACTCTCAAAAACCCTCAAATATTCTCAGGCTTGCTGGGGGGGGGGGGGGGGGGGGGGGGGGTGACTGCCCAAGTCAGGGGCCGTAGCAGGGAGTGACTTAATGGCGGGGGGGTTCGGCGTGAGCTAGGGGTGGTGGTGGGGGGTGGCCCGGGGGGTGGCGAGGGGGTGTCCAGAGGGACACTATCTGGCAGGCCGGGTCCATGCGTGGCCGGCACCATGTTGTACAGCGCGGGCGCGGCAGGTCATTGACGTGCGCATGCGCAGCCACGGACCCGGCAATTCTCCAGCCGTTTATATCGGGGAGGCCGGGCGTTTTGCGTGGCGCGGCTGCTAGCTGCTAGCCCCTCACCGGTCAGAGGATCGGTGCTGGGGCCTCGCCGATCTTTCCCACATAAAACGCCACGGATCCTCCGGACATAGCCTGGAAATCGGAGAATCCAGCCCAGAATACCCAACAAAGAATAATGAGCCATAGAGAATGGGATAAAAAGTAAACAAGGAAGGTGGGCGGGATTCTCCCCTACCCGGCGGGGCGGGGGGTCCCGGCGGGATGGAGTGGCGGGAACCACTCCAGCGTCGGGCCGCCCCAAAGGTGCGGATTTCTCCGTGCCTTTCGGGGTCAAGCCCTCACCTTTAGGGGCTAGGCCGGAGTGGTTGCTGTCCCGCCGGCTGGCGTGGAAGGCCTTTGGCGCCACATCGGCCGGGGCCGAAGGGACTCCGCCGGCTAGCGGAAGTCCGCGCATGCACGGGACCATCAACGGCTGCTGACGTCATCCCCGCGCATGCGCAGGGGGGGTCACCTCCGCGTCGGCCGTAGCCTCCTAATCATAGCTGACACCCTGTCCCGAGCCATTGACTCTGACAGTTCCCCTCCGGCATCCATTAACGATGTAGAAGCTGATGCACAGTTGTGCAGAGAGACACTCCTGGCATCAGACGAGAGGCTGCAGCAAATTCGGCTGGCTACACGAGAAGATGTGACCTTGCTCCAGGTCATGCCATGGCTGGCCAAGAATTCGGTGCCCACAGTTCCAAAACGTCAAAACTGAACTATCTGTGGTGGATGGCGTAATACTGCGAAATGACAGAATCGTCATTTCACTGGCGCTCCAATCAGACATGCCCCGCAGGATTCATGAGGGACATCTTGGAATCAAGAATGCAAAAGAAGAGCACGGCAATCCGTGTACTGGCCTGGGATAAATGAGGACATAACAAACATGGTACTCACGTGTGACATGTGTCAAAAACATCAACCGGCACAAGGCAAGGAGCCACTCCAGCAGCATGAGCTGGCTAGGTCACCGTGGGACAAAGTTGGCATAGACTTTCACTCCATGGGTCGAAGCTACGTTCTATTCATTGATTATCACTCCAACTTTCCGGAAGTAATGAAACTCCCGGATCTCATATCTGCAACAGTTATCAAAGCCTGCAAGGAAACATTCTCGAGGCACGGTATTCACAAACAGTCATGTCCGATAATGGTCCTTGCTTTGCGAGCTGGGAGTGGACGGAATTCTCCAAGACATACAACTTTAACCATGTGACATCGAGTCCACACTTTCCCCAATCCAACGGCAAAGTAGAGAAAGGTGTACACATTATTAAGCAACTCATAAGCAAGGCCACTGACTCGAATTCCGACATACACTTGGCTCTATTAACATATCGGTCATCACCGTTGAGCTCAGGGCTATCACCGGCTCAAATGCCAATCAATCGAGATGTGAGGACAGCACTACCAGCGTTACGCTTCAGCAATCCGGATCACTCACAAGTGCTGGACAAGATGCGCCACCAACGACACACACAAAAGCAGCACTATGACCGACGTGCAAAATTGCTGCATCCGCTAGCGATCAATGACATGGTTCGCCTGCGACACCCTGGTGGAGGATGGTCCAACACGGCAATGGTGCCACGACGAGTCTCGCCACGATCGTACATTGTAAAGTCCGACGAGGGTGTGCTGTTCAGACACAATCGACGAGACCTGCTGAAGGTTCCACCTCATCAACCTGTCTTTCCGACGTTAGATCTGCAGGACACTATCATTCGACATCCCATGACACCATCAGCCAGTGACCTGATGGATATTAAAACCTCAGGGTCTCCATGCCCACTTCGGAGATCGACCCGAATCAGACGAGCGCCCAACCGTCTGAACGTGTGAACATTGCACTGATGCAATCATTGATTTCTGTAATGTATTTGGGCACGACACCAATTGAGTTTGTTCCATTTAGTTACAACACTGCAACTATGTTTAAAAAAGAGAAAAGGGGCGATGTAGTGATCTTTACATGGGTATGTACAGAAGTGGTTGATGGGAAATGGAAAGATCACTAGGGGGCAGCACTGTGGGGTATAAAAGAAGAAGCAAGCAGCCCTCGGGGCTCTTTGGCTGATTAGACTGTAAGGAGAGTAGAAGCAGAGATTTAGCTCAGGGCTGCTAGTGTGGTCAGCCCTAGTTGTTGTTTGTAAAAGTTGTAACCTTTCTATTAGTATAGTTCTTAAAGTAAGAACTCACGCAGTTGTTAAGTTCTGTTACTCAATAAACCTTACATAAACTTCTGGAAGACTTCGAGCCTTCTTCCGGAAGCCTCTGCTGTAAGTGGATTGAGTAGCACATGTTACCTACCACACAGGTAACAAAACAACATGGACTACTAGAGAGCTTACATATTCAGCACTAACGAGAAACAGCCCTTTACATCAGAGTCTCAGAACATAAAGTACTGGGAAAAGATTTGTTGATTGTCAACAATCTACACTGGCTGGGATCAGATGACAGCCTTTTAAATCTATAATTATTACAGAACTATGCAATATGAGTCTATCATTCTATGTTTTGGAATCTACACTTAAACTGTAACAGTTTAATGAAAATCAAACTTGCTTGCCAAAAGGACATAATGGGCGGGATTCTCACAGCCCGAGGCCGGGCCCGAGAATCTCCGCAACCGGCGCGAATCGCGCCACAACGCCCCAACGCCGGGACGCGATTCCCCACAGAGCGGAAAATCACCATCATTGGCGCCGGCGCGGCGGCAGCCGGGGGCCGCTCTACAGGGCCCCCCCGGCCATTCTCGGCCCGCGATGGGCCGAACGGCCGTGTCAAAAAACCCAAGTCCCGCCGGCGCCGTTCGCACTTGCTCTCAGCCGGCGGGAACTCGGCGTGGAAGGGTCGGGGCTGGCCTGTGGGGGAGGGGGGGGTCCGACTATGGGGGGGGGGGGGGCCTCCGATGTAGTCCGGCCCACGATTGGGGCCCACCAATCGGCGGGCTGGCCTCTCTGGCTGGGGGCATCCTTTCTTCCGCGCCGGCCCCGTAGCCTTGCGCCATGTTGCGTCGGGGCCAGCGCGGAGAAGGGAGACACAACGCATGCGCGCGTTGGCGCCGGTGCCACTGCGCATGCGCAGACCCCGCGGCACCAAGTTCACGCCAGGATCAGCAGCTGGAGCAGCGTGGGCCGCTTGAGTGCCGTGCTGGCCCCCTGTAGGTGCCAGAATTGCTGAACCTGAGGCCATGTTGACGCCGTTTCTGACAGCGTCAACACTTAGCCTCAGGATCAGAGAATCCCGCCCAATACTCTGGTACAATTGAGCTTGTATTAATAAAGTAACTTTTACAACATCAGGAGTTCCCAGAGCACTTTCCAGCAGATGAAATACGCTTAAAGTGCAGTCACTGTTGCAATGTGGGTAGCACAGCAGCCAACCTGCGCACAGCAAGATTTCGCAAACAGCAATACGATACCTGACCAGGTAATCTGATTCTGTGACATTTATTGCAGGCCATATATTGGTCAGATGCCTTGGGCAACTCCCCTACCCTTCCACAAGTAGTGCCATGAGATCTTTTATATCTGCATGAGCAGACAGATGAAGCCTAGGTTTAAGACCGTATCCAAATGACAGTACTCTGATAAGATAGTACTTCCACAATACTGCACTGAAGGTCATAGGCCCAAACCTCTGGAGTGGGACTGGAAGCTACAATCTTCTGTCTCGGGTGTGACAGTCCTGTCACCATGCGTCGTTTGAGGGAAATCTAATCTACATGTATTGAATATTGAATCTGGTCCCATGGCTAAACTTTCGACTGTTTTAAAAAAAATTATTTATTCACAGGATGTGGGTATTACAAGCATTTATTATCCATAAGACAATAAGACATAGGAGCACAATTAGGCCACTCGGCCCATCGAGTCTGCTCCACCATTCAATCATGGCTGATATTTTTCTCATCCCCTTTCTCCTGCCTTCTCCCCATAACACCTGATCCCCTTATTAATCAAAAACCTATCTATCTCTATCTCTGTGTACTTCAGAATTATTACTGCAGGCATTTTGATTACCAGTCTAGTAGCAGAACCACTCCACAATTCAGCCCTCAATGCTCATGGAACAAAAGAGCCAAGATCTGGAACTGAGAAGACAGTTCCCCTTTTAGATTAAAGGTCCAGTGGGGTATCTTTTATGTACATATCGAAGCACATTTTGTTCCGTTAATACGATGATTTTCCTGTTTAATCCATCTATTTGTATTTCAGGTAGGGTAAAGCTTATCCCATCGCTTGACGTTAGAGCTGTACTGCAAGTGTGTCGGACCAGTTGCTGGCATTAGCCCAACATGGGCAATAGGTCTTCTTCAATATGATTCATCTTTATTGCAAGTTTCTCTGCCCTCCGTGTAGAACTTTAGCATTTTCCTGGCAGGATGAATTATGTGCACAAGGGCAGAACCTCTGAGAAAATGTATTAATCAGCATTATAATCGCACATGTCTGTAAATCAGTAGTGATGTAGGACGAATGAAAGAGATTATTGTAAAATGTTATGGATACGCGCACCTTTGTGTAGGTTCTTAGACAGTGCAACTTTGTAGAAAATTGAGTTAGATTTGAAATTGTAAAATCAGAGAATCATTGAATTTACAGTGTAGAAGGAGGCCATTCGGCCCATCGAGTCTGCACAGGTCCTTGTAAAGAGCACCCTACTTAAACCCATGCCTTCACCCCATCCTCGCAACCCGGTAGCCCCACCTAACCTTTGGACACTAAGGGGCAATTTAGCATGGCCAATCCACCTAACCTGAACATCTTTGGACTGTGGGAGGAAACCGGAGCACCCGGAGGAAACCCACGCAGACACGGGGAGAATGTGCAGACTCCGCACAGACAGTGACCCAAGCCAGGAATCAAACCCGGATCCCTGGTGCTGTGAAGCAACAGTGCTAACCACTGTGCTGCCGAGCCGCCCATGTGGAGGCCAATTTGGAGAAAGTAGTGTCATTGGCCGATAAGTCAGTAACTGCAGGGCACCAATTTAATTAAAGTGACCAATGAAATAAAAAAAGCGATTGGGAGACATTTCTACCGAGGGGGCTGCTGGGATAAGGGAAGGGTAATTTTGACTGACTACCTGAAGCATTAAAGAGCCTCCTAGGTAGCCAAAATGAGGTCCTCAGTTGCAACATCGATTCATCCGGCATTCAGCATTGGACACCATCTTGGTAAAGGAGTTGATACCAGGGATAGGAATGTCTACCCAGAGGCACGTCAAATAGCTGACTGCCACTTAAGGTGCCTGCAAGTGCTCATCAAAGAGGCTGCATGGCATTTTGATAGATGGTGATTCAGCCAGCACTTCTCATAATAGCAACTCGTCATTGATGGTAATATCAAACGCTGCTTAAAGGCAAACTCACCATTCCATATACATTGCTGCTGGAGCTGTGTGCAGTACCTCAGCAACATATTCAGAGATTCTCTGGGGCACTTTGTCAAGACTTCACCAACACTAAAAAAACATTAATTCTGGAAATTCTCTGAGGACTTCACCTAAAAAGAGTAAGTGATGTTACTCAACTTTATGGATGTCGTCAGGAGAAAGAGAAAAGTACCACATCCACAAAGGTATTCACTCTCTCCGTCAGTCCCTGAACCACCCTGCAACATGCCGCTAAGCACCAGGCGATGAACGCTGCACCTTCAACGGAAGAGGGTGCAAGGCATTTACTACTCCATGAAAATGTTGTCTTGTCAGCACTCAAGTGCTAACCCTTCAAGTTTATGGTTTAGCACCTCTAGGCAATCAGGTCCAGGATTGTGTGTTAAATTCAAACTTTCAAACCAGCGGGATTTATTACCATACCAGCCACTTGGCACCTGTTTTCTCAATCCGGCCAAAATAACCCTGGAATGTCTTTCCAGGAACAGTGGGAAATTCAAATCCAAACATCGTTTAAAGAGCATTGGATATGGCCGGCACGGTAGCACAGTGGTTACCACTGTTGCTTCACAACGCCAGGGTCCCAGGTTCGATTCACGCTTGGGTCACTGTCTGGGTGGAGTCTGGACGTTCTCACCGTGTCTGCATGGGTTTCCTCCGCGTGCTCCAGTTTCCTCCCACTTGTCCTTGCTAGGTGAATTGGACATTCTGAATTTTCCCTCTGTGTACCCGAACAGGCGCCGGAGTGTGGCGACTAGGGGATTTTCACAGTAACTTCATTGCAGTGTTAATGTAAGCCAACTTGTGACAATAATAAAGATTATTTTTACAAATATATGACAAAATGAAAATAATAGGGATACGAGGTCAAGGCAGCATAATCAGATTTAAATAGGTGAACCTTTCAGGGAGATAGCACAGGTATAAGAGGCCATATGATCTCCTTCTGTGACAAAACATTCTAGGATTTTATTAGCCAACAAAAGCAAAAACGATAGCTCATTGGATAATGTCTTTATCCAAATGTTCTTTCACTCAGGACGAATACTTTCATACTACAACTACAGTAAAGCAAAGAAAATGGATTGCACCAGCACTTTTGGACAACTGTGCATAGAAGCCAAGGCAGTGAGGGATATTGGTTCAATATCTTTCTTCACTTGATCCCGCTAAGCTGGAAGTCTCAGCCAGGCTGCTAAGAAGAGTCCCTAAGGCACGGAGGAGGAGAAGTCAGACTGCTTGAACTAATTGTTCAAGAGTAGCAAATTCAGGAGAGCAAACTAAAATAAGGGGCTGCTTTAGCACAGGGCTAAATCGCTGGCTTTGAAAGCAGACCAAGGCAGGTCAGCAGCACGGTTCAATTTCCGTACCAGCCTCCCCGAACAGGTGCAGGAATGTGGCGACTAGGGGCTTTTCACAGTAACTTCATTTGAAGTTTACTGGTGACAATAAGCGATTTTCATTTTCATTTCATTTCATTAAAATGCAGGCCCTCACTGAATCCTATTTTCTATTAGTCAGCATAGATAATGGGTTTTGGGGGAGGAAGTTATTTTCAGCACTGTGAACAGCTCTCTTGTTCATACCAATGTGCACAATTATAATACTGTCTGTGAGCAGTTCCCGCTGCTTGGAAAGTCTCTGGAGTAACTAAGAGAATTGAAGAGCAATGGGGCAATACTCAATGAAAGATAATTCCTGTTTTATTGACCATTGACATTTGATTTTTGTGCCAATTTGCAAAGGGGCAGACGTCACACTGTGCAGATATGTAAGTCACCAGTCTGTGGAATGTCAGTGCTATGGAATGAGACAGTTTCCCATCTCAAGCATGTGGCATCAAGAATAGCCTGGTTTGAGTACAAATATAGGTTAGCAGCAAAATGGGTCCTTCATCAGTCTCCCCAAAGTCTATTGAAATCACTCCCTATACTTGCCATCCGTGTCCTTTCTAAGCGTGATTATCCATTTGGTCCCAATTAGTACCAATCCAAACACAAGTCATGTAGATAAAAGCAAAATGCTGGAAATCTGAAATAAAACCAGGAAGTGCAGGAAAAACCCAGCAAGCTTGGCAGCATCTGTGGTAAGAGAAACCAAGCCAACATTCTGAGTCAAATATTACCCTTCAGAAGCAGAAAGGTCATATTCGATTTGTATCGTTAACCAATCAAGTAGAAGTGTGGTAGCAAACAAAATAACCCTTTATCCCCTCACGCTTTACTGGATTTAAGCACATTTCCCAGAGATGAGAGATCACTCAAGCACAGTGGTTAGCACTGTTGCTTCACATCTCCAGGGTCCCAGGTTCGATTCTGGTTTGGGTGACTGTCTGTGTGGAGTTTGCGCTTTCTTCCTGTGTCTGCGTAGGTTTCCTCCGGGTTCTCCGGTTTCCTCCCACAGTCCAAAGACGTGCAGGTTAGCTGGATTGGCCATGATAAATTCCCCTTCGTGTTCAGAAAGGTCAGGTGGGGTTACTGGGTTATGGGAATATGGTGTTGTGGGCTTAAGTAGGATGCTCTTTCCAAGTGTTCAGAAAGGTCAGGTGATGTTACTGGGTTATGGGAATATGGTGTGCCGACCATGCTGCCCGTCTGAACTAAAATCTTCTACACTTCCGGGGTCCGTATGCCTCTATTCCCATCCTATTCATGTATTTGTCAAGATGCCCCTTAAACGTCACTATCGTCCCTGCTTCCATCACCTCCTCCGGCAGCGAGTTCCAGGCACCTACTACCCTCTGTGTAAAAAACTTGCCTTGTACATCTTCTCTAAACCTTGCCACCTTAAACCTATGCCCCTTAGTAATTGACCCCTCTACCCTGGGAAAAAGTCTCTGATTATCCACTCTGTCTATGCCCCTCATAATTTTGTAGACATCTATCAGGTCGCTCCACAACCTCCTTCATTCCAGTGAGAACAAACCAAGTTTATTCAACCTCTCCTCATAGCTAATGCCCTCCATACCAGGCAACATCCTGGTAAATCTCTTCTGCACCCTCTCTAAAGCCTCCACATCCTTCTGGTAGTGTGGCGACCAGAATTGAACACTATACTCCAAGTGTGGCCTAACTAAGGTTCTATACAGCTGCAACATGACTTGCCAATTTTTATACTCAATGCCCCGGCCAATGAATGCAAACCTGCCGTATGCCTTCTTGGCTACCTTCTCCACCTGTGTTGCCCCTTTCAGTGATTTGTGGACCTGTGCACCTAGATCTCTCTGACTGTCAATGCTCTGGAGGGTTCTACCATTCACTGTATATTCCCATATCTGTATTAGACTTCCAAAATGCATTACCTCATATTTGGCTGGATTAAACTCCATCTGCCATCTCTCTGCCCATGTCTCCAAACGATCTAAATCCTGCTGTATCCTCTGACAGCCCGCAACTCTATCCTCAATTCCACCAAACGTTGTGTCATTCGCAAACTTACTAATCAGACCAGTTACATTTTCCTCCAAATCATCTATATATATACTACGAACAGCAAAGGTCCCAGCACTGATCCCTGCAGAACATCACTAGTCACAGTCCTCCAATCAGAAAAGCACCCTTCCATTGCTACTCTCTGCCCTCTATGACCTAGCCAGTTCTATATCCATCTTGCCAGCTCACCTCTGATCCCGAGTGACTTCACCTTTTGCACCAGTCTGCCATGTGGGACTTTGTCAAAGGCCTTACTGAAGTCCATATAGACAACATCCACTGCCCTACCTGCATCAATCATCTTTGTGACCTCCTCGAAAAACTCTATCAAGTTAGTGAGAAACGACCTCCCCTTCACAAAACCGTATTGCCTCTCGCTAATACATCCTGCTTCCAAATGGGAGTCGATCCAGTCTCGAAGAATTCTCCCCAGTAATTTCCCTACCACTGACGTAAGGCTCACCGGCCTGTAATTCCCTGGATTATCCTTGTTACCCTTCTTAAACAAAGGAACAACATTGGCTATTCTCCAGTCCTCCAGGGCATCACCTGAAGACAGTGAGGATCCAAAGATTTCTGTCAAGGCCTCAGCAGTTTTCTCTCTTGCCTCCTTCAGTATTCTGCTCACCACTGTGCCACCGTACCGCCATTACACCTACAGCCATCAGCCACCCTCCAGTACCTAAACTGATTTAAATACTGACTTTGTCTGCAGGTGACAAGATGTGAAGACCTTAATTCCATTTACAAAATTGTCTAATATACATCACTGAATAAACAGACAACAAGGAATGAATGCAAGACCATAATCTGATTGCTGATCACATTCACAAATGGCTCGAGCCTCCTTCTCCCGTTTTCTAATATTATGTGAATTTCTCCATTAGATTTCAGTTTTGACTCCCATCCATTTTCTACCCACAATATTTTGATTGTAATGGACACTTTGACTGATTTTCAATGCAATAGCCAATCTTGCTCAATAAAAAAAATGATCAATAACTCCAGGTAGTTTTAACAAAAATGTATTTTTTTGCTTCAAAGCTGAAAGCAGTTGCTGGAAGGCTGAAATATCTAATGGGAAGATCTAGACGCACTCAACAGATCAAGCAGGAGAGAAATGTAGGAATCTGACAAAAGGTTAATCAACCTGAAACTCCACGGATCTACTTTCTAGCGTTTTTGGTTTACGTTTCATTCATCAGCCATGTCATCATTAAAGTGAAATAAACTGCATTAGAAAATTCTAGTCACACTGTTAGAGAAAGAAACAATATTCACCGAATAATATCGCTGCGATTCAAGCTTCCCTTGTTTAAAAAAATCTATTTTTCCCTACATTGCAGAAGGAGGCCCATCTAGTCTGCACCGACCCTCTGAAAGAGCACCCTACCTAGGTCCACACCCCGCTCTATCCCCGTAACCACATCTATCCTTTGGACATTGATGGGGTAACTTATCATGGCCAATCCACCAAAGCTGCACACTTTGAACTGTGGAAGGAAACTGGAGCCCTGGGGGGAATCCACGCAGACAAGGGAAGAAGGTGCAGACTCTGCACAAACAGTCACCCGAGGTTTGAATCGGACTCGGGTCCCTGGTGCTGTGAGGCAGCAGTGCTAACCAATACTTATTCAATAGAAATTAACTTTTAGTCATCAGCTTCTACATTTTCTCACTACATGTTTGTTTTGCACAGGTTGAAATGGGATTTGCCATTTAGTACTACAATAGGTTACTCAATATTGAGCCGAACCATTCGAATCACAAAGACTCCTCATTTGTTTTTGAGTCAAGTAATCTCAGCTGCAGTTATCATTGAAGTATCAGAATTGACCTCGAAGCTCCTGAGCTGGACGGGAGAGGGTTAAAAATCAGTCCTGGTAGGTGTTGGAAAGTAATTTTTATGAATGCGAGACAGGGACAGGATTAGACTTGACTGTGATGCCTGCCACTTTAGAATAGCTCTCCACGGTTTGCTGTCCAGGCTCACACAGGGAGAATTATCAGGCAGTACATACCTCCGAATATCAGTACCTTCAGGAGAGGAAGAGGCAAAAAACAGTTTAAATGAAGCCTGGTTCAAGGAAAGTTAAGATCGAATCACATCTCTGAAAAAAAAACCATGCAATATTTATTTGTAAGGTAGGAGCAAATTTGCATGTAATTGGCTTTAGGAAATGTTGACATTGACCAGAAAGCAAAACATTTATTTTTAATTGGGGAGATAATGGATTATGTGTCAGTTGAAGGGCTCTGGAAACTAAATCACAAGTAAAGAAACTATAACAGATATCCCAAACCTCGCACACATTGTGAAACAAGTGTGTCTGCGACCTTTGCACATTTCTTGATAAAAAAACACCTTCAATCCGTGTTGCCAATCAGTGAACATACAAACATACACATTAGGGGCGGGAATCGGCCATTTGGCCCCTTGAGTCAGGGGTAAGGATATTATTAAACTAGAAAGAGTGCAGAAAAGATTTACTAGGATGTTGCCGGGACTTGATGGTTTGAGTTATAAGGAGAGGCTGGATAGACTGGGACTTTTTTCCCTGGAGCGTAGGAGGCTTAGGGGTGATCTTATAGAGGTCTATAAAATAATGAGGGGCATAGATAAGGTAGATAGTCAACATCTTTTCCCAAAGGTAGGGGAGTCTAAAACTAGAGGGCATAGGTTTAAGGTGAGAGGGGAGAGATTCAGAAGGGCCCAGAGGGGCAATTTCTTCACTCAGAGGGTAGTGAGTGTCTGGAATGGGCTGCCAGAGGTAGTAGTAGAAGCGGGTACAATTGTGTCTTTCAAAAAGCATTTAGATGGTTACATGGGTAAGATGGGTATAGAGGGTTATGGGCCAAGTGCGGGCAACTGGGACTAGCTTAATGGTAAAAAACTGGGCGGCATGGACTGGTTGGGCCGAAGGGCCTGTTTCCATGCTGTAAACTTCTATGATTCTATGATTCTATGAGTCCGCGCAGCCATTCTGTAAGGTTATGGCTGATTGTGGCCGCAGTGCTACTTTCCGGCTACCCCCAATACCGTTTGACTCCCTTGTTAAACAAGGCTTTGGAAGCAATCCAATGGCCACGCCTCGCCAGAATAGCAGCTCGAGGTGTGGCCGATGAAAGCCGTGAGACCCCGATCCCAAGATCAACCCAGGTTGCCCTGCCCCGCGAGATGTAAGGCGTTCTCGCGAGATGTTGCTATGTAAATCTCGCCTATTGTGGGCAGGGTCACGTTTTAGCAAATCGGCATATTAGAACAAGGCAGTAGGCCTCACTCTGATGTGCAGATTCCCGAGGTACCTGAGGCTTTGGGATTCGTCCCCTTTGCCTTCGAGACCTCGGGCGAGCGCTGTTTGGTACTGGTCCCCTCTCCATTGCAGGCAAAACCCTGGTCATCAGGTCTGAGGTACTCTCGGTGTTGCTGTACGTGGCGCAGGTCTGGCCCATTACCCGACCCTTCGCCGCAGCAGTCACCCAAGCCATCTTCAAATTCATCTGGAGATCCAAGATGGACCGTGTCCGAAGGGACACCATGTACAAATCTCTGCATAAGGGAGGGAGAAACGTACCCAACGTCTCCCTCATCCTGATGGCCACCTTTGTGTGCAGCTGCATCAAGCTGTGTGTGGATCCCCGGTATGCAAACACCAAGTGTCACTACATACTGAGGTTCTACCTGTCCCCGGCGTTACGAAGGATTGGCCTGGCCTCATTGCCGCGGAACGCTCCAAGTAGTTGGACCGTGCCGTATCACCTATCCCTCGTGGAAAAATGTTTTCAGAAAAGTACCTTTGGCCACAAGGCAATGAAGCAGTGATCAGCACGTAATGTCCTCGAGGCCCTCAGGGAAAAGGAGACTGTGGAGGATGTTGGATGGTTCCCGAGCAGACTGTCAGAGTCATCTGGCAGAACGCCTCATCACCAGAACTGTCAAACAAGCACCAAGACCTAGCTTGGCTGGTGGTGAGAAGGGCCCTCCCCATCAGATCTTTCATGTACACCCGAAGTCTCAGCGCTGTCGCACGCTGCCCTCGGCATGGCTGCGGGGGAGATGAGATGGTCGCCCACCTCCTTGTGGAATGTGCCTTTGCAAAGAAGGTCTGGAGAGAGATGCAGTGGTATTTGTCAAGGTTCATCCCGAGCAGCTCTGTGACACAGGACTCTGTTTCCAGACACACACACCGAGACAAACATCAACTGCTGCTGGAGGGTCATCAACTCGGTGAAAGACGCTCTTTGGTCTGCCTGAAATTTGCTGATCTTCCAGTGCAAAGAATTGTCCTCGACCGAGTGTTGCAGACTGGCACATTCCAAGGTCCAGGACTACGTGCTGAGGGACGCACCCAAGCTTGGGGCAGTTGCCACCAAGGCGCAATGGGGAAAGGCCACTGTGTAAGGTCTTCCAGCAAATGTACACCGGGGGGCTGGTAACCGTGTAAAACCCTTTGGTCTGGGTCATTAACACTCCAATGAACAAAAGCATTGAAAGAAACATGACAATGTAAATACTTAAGAAATAATTGTAAAGTAAACAGGGAAATGTGTGGAGTGTCATCCCAATTGAATGCAAGAAAGTCAAGTGAATATGTAACTTTGATGTACAGTCATAACAACTCAAAATGTTCTGTAATGTTTATTAGAGATTTTTATGCATAAAGTATATTTTGGGGGGGAAAAACTGGTCCCCACAAATGGGGACCAGACAGAATGGAGCTTGCGGGGGTCTCCCAGGGGATCAGAGTCCACCAGGTACATGCCCTTTGGGCAGGGTGGTGCTCTGGTACTGTTTGTGCCACCTGGGCACCCTGGCAGTGCCAGCCTGTCACCTTGATAGTGCCACTTGGGTGCCAGCTGGGGCTATATTTAAGCTCTCTACTTACCACACACTCACTGCAGTCACTAAGATGGCTCACACAAGAACTGCCTTCTCCCCCGTCCCAGTTGAGTCTAGCTCGGCACAGAAATCATCCCGGCTTTAGATTATCCTATTATTAGCGAGAGGCAGCACAGTTTTGTGAAGGGGAGGTCGTATCTCACTAATGTGATAGAGTTTTTCGAGGAGGAGACAATGATGATTGATGAAGGTAGGGCAATGGATGTTGTCTATATGGACTTCAGTAAGGCCTTTGACAAGGTCCCTCATGGCAGACTGGTACAAAAGGTAAATTCACACGGGATCAGAGGTGAGCTGGCAAGATGAATACAGAACTGGCTAGGTCATAAAAGGCAGAGAGTAGCAACGGAAGGGTACTTTTCTGATTGAGGTCTGCGACTAGTGAACATCCGAGGGCCTGTAAATCGCAAAGGGGTGTGTTTCAAGCACACACTGCCGCAATGGTGGCCACTCCAATCCCAAGGAAGACAATTTACAGACAACGTGGAGGGAATTTTCACTTTGGATGACAACAACTTGCACCTCACACCTCACCTTTAACATAATAAAAACATCCCATGGTGCTTTACAAGAGAGGTGTCAGACAAAATTTGATACAGAGCTCAAATTCCGCAGGGATCAGTGCTGGGACCTTTGCTGTTCGTAGGATATACCATAGATTATCATAGAATTTACAGTGCAGAAGGAGGCCATTCGGCCCATCGAGTCTGCACCGGCTCTTGGAAAGAGCACCCTACCCAAGGTCAACACCTCCACCCTATCCTCATAACCCAGTAACCCCACCCAACACTAAGGGCAATTTTGTACACTAAGGGCAATTTATCATGGCCAATCCACCTAACCTGCACATCTTTGGACTGTGGGAGGAAACCGGAGCACCCGGAGGAAACCCACGCACACACGGGGAGGATGTGCAGACTCCGCACAGACAGTGACCCAAGCCGGAATCGAACCTGGGACCCTGGAGCTGTGAAGCAATTGTGCTATCCACAATGCTACCGTGCTGCCCAAAAATCATATAAATGATTTGGAGGAAAATGTAACTGGTCTGATTAGTAAGTTTGTGGCCGACACAAAGGTTGGTGGAATTGCGGATAGCGATGAGGACTGTCAGAGGATACAGCAGGATTTAGATCGTTTCGAGACTTGGGCGGTGAGATGGCAGACGGAGTTTAATCCGGACAAATGTGAGGTAATGCATTTTGGAAGGTCTAATGCAGGTAAGGAATATACAGTGAATGGTAGAACCCTCCAGAGTATTGACAGTCAGTGAGATCTAGGTGTACAGGTCCACAGGTCACTGAAAGGGGCAAAACAGGGTGGAGAAGGTAGTCAAGAAGGTATATGGCATGCTTGCCTTCATTGGCCGGGGCATTGAGTATAAAAATTGGCAAGTCATGTTGCAGCTGTATAGAACCTTAGTTAGGCCACACTTGGAGTATAGTGTTCAATTCTGGTCGCCACACTACCAGAAGAATGTGGAAGCTTTAGCGAGAGTGCAAAATAGATTTACCAGGATGTTGCCTGGTATGGAGGGCATTAGCTATGAGGAGAGGTTGAATAAACCCGGTTTGTTCTCACTGGAACGAAGGAGTTTGAGGGGCGACCTGATAGAAGTCTACAAAATTATGAGGAGCATAGACAGAGTGGATAGTCAGAGATTTTTTCCCAGGGTAGAGAGATCAATGACTAGGGGACATAGGTTTAAGGTGCAAGGGGCAAGGTTTGGAGGAGATGTACGAGGTAAGTTTTTTATACAGAGGTTAGTGGGTGCCTGGAACTCGCT
The DNA here is from genome assembly GCF_047496885.1 of Scyliorhinus torazame. NCBI lineage: Eukaryota > Metazoa > Chordata > Chondrichthyes > Carcharhiniformes > Scyliorhinidae > Scyliorhinus > Scyliorhinus torazame. The sequence goes on along the minus strand of NC_092718.1, from coordinate 19,725,338 downwards.
GCCGGAGGAGGTGGTGGAAGCAGGGACGATAGTGAGGTTTAAGGGGCATCTTGACAAATACATGAATATGATGGGAATTGAGGGATACGGACCCCGGAAATGTAGAAGATTTTAGTTTAGATGGGCAGCATGGTCGGCGCAGGCTTGGAGGGCCGAAGGGCCTGTTCCTGTGCTTACTTTTCTTTGTTCTTTGTTCTTTTTTAGCTCAGGCCCCAGCCCAGGATCCAGAATCCTGAAAATCCCCATATCCAGTACGCGTCATATGTCCTGGGTAGAAGGCACGGTGGCACAGTGGTTAGCACTGTTGCTTCACAGCTCCAGGGTCCCAGGTTCAATTCCCCGCTGGGTCACTGTCTGTGCTGAGTCTGCATGTTCTTCCTGTGTCTGCGTGGGTTTCCTCCGGGTGCTCCGGTTTCCTCCCACAGTCCAAAGATGTGCAGGTGAGGTGGATTGGCCGTGATAAATTGCCCTTAGTGTCCAAAAAAGGTTAGGTGGGGTTACTGGGTTACAGGGATGGGGTGGAGGTGTGGGCTGATGTGTGGTGCCCTTTCCACGGGCCGCTGCAGACTCAATGGGCCGAATGGCCTCCTTCTGCACTGTAAATTCTATGATCTATGATCTAAAAACAGGAGAGATATAGAACAGGCTACTCATCTGTGGCTGTGTTCTCCCCCCCCCCCCCCCCCCCCCACACCCCCCCACCCCCCCCGCCACGCGTTTCTCAGCTGCGCACCAATCCCTGGCAGCGGGATTCTCTATTCCTGCCGCTTTTCATTGGGATTTCCCATTGTAGACACCTCGTGCCGTCGGGAAGCCCGCAAGCGGGGATGGGCTGCCGGGGGAAAGGTGAATCGCAATGGCCGGATAACTCCACCTCCGAAAGTACGCATTTTATACAACCATTCAAAGTCTATATTAACGCCAATTCGTGCTAAATTAATATCAATTTTGTACTCTGAGCTCTCGCCCTCTGGAAACTAATTCAAACAAACAAATAATTTAATTATTTTTACAGAATTCTTACAGATAGACTTCAGCAAAACAAAATTTAGGCTGATACTGCAGTGCATACTGAGAGGGAATACCGCAGTCTCTGAGGTGCCAACTGTTGGAGGAAACCTTAAACCGAGGCCCTGTCTGCCCTCTCAGTAAAAGATCCCATGGCACAATTTCAGCAAAGAGCATTGGACCTCCTCACAGTGGCCTGGCTGATATCTATCCCTCGTCCAACATCACTTAAAAACAATTGATCCAGGCTTTTATTTCATTGGCATTTGTGGGATCTTGCTGTGTACACATTGGCCACTCGGCTTCCGACATCACAACAGTGATTGGAAAGAAAGAGTGCCTCGTTGTCACTGCAGGGCGTCCCGAGGTCACAAAAGGAGCATTGCCAATGCAAATCCATCTTTCGCTTTTGCAATGCAGACAGTCCCTCCAATTAAGTGCTGAGGGAGCTCTGCAATGTCAGAAACACCGCCCTTCAGGTGAAACAGCAAAACGTCCTCCTCCCTGCTCTTCTCCAGTGCCACAGTTATGTCCTGGGATAACGGAATGAAGGAAAGGTTGCAGGCATAGAAAGGAAGGATGTAGCAGAAGTATCGCATGACGTAAATCTTAAGGAAAGATTAATGAGACTCAAATTTGGCAATATGCCAAGTCTGGATGATCTAGATCCCAGAATAGTTCAGGAGGTAGTGAAGAATTAGGAGAGACACTATCCATAGTTCTTTGGAGGCGGGAATTCCACTTAAGAAAAACAGTAGGGAAGCAATTGTTCCATCCCATTCAAAGAAAAAATCAAGGATAAGCCATGTGATAAGGATAAGCCAGGGGCAGTACGGTGGCACAGTGGTTAGCACTGCTGCTTCACAGTGCCAGGGACCCAGGTTGGGAGAGTGGCTGTGTAGAGTTTTCACATTCGCCCCCATGTTTGCGTGTATTCCCTCCGGATGCTCCGGTTTCCTCCCACTGTCCAAAGGTTTGCAGGTTAGGTGGACTGGTCATACTAAATTGCCCCCTTGTGTCCAAAAGGTAAGATGGGTTACAAGGATAGAGTGGGGCATGAGCCTAGGACTCGATGGGCCAAATGGCCTACTCCTGCACTGTAGGGATTCTATGGATTTAATGGACTCAGATCAGCGTAACGTCTGAAAGAAAGTTGCAAGAGAGCCTTAGAAAATTTATGGGCTAAACAAGGACATTTAACAACACCAGAAAATGCTGAGGAAACTGGGAAACACACCTTCCACCCACCACCCCACCACCATCAGCACTCCCCAGGGGCCGCTCCCTCCATGGCACCCTTTTCTATTCCTCCTTCATCCCCAACTCCTTATCCCCTTCCCGTGGCACCTTCCCTTGCAATTGCAGATGGTGCAACACCTCCTCGCTCATCATCGTCCAAGGTCACTTGCCATTCAACGCAGCATCTTGCTCTCATGCCCACATGTCCGTCCTCAGCCTGCTGCTTGAGTTAAAGTATATATCTGTGTTGCATTTTGTTTTAAATCCTGGTTTAACTGACAGGCAGGCGGTGTGTCTGCAAAAGCTGCAATGAAGATGTCATAAAAGTGAGATCATCATTCATTCCAACCATGTATGTATTTACAAAGAGGGACAGAATGGAATTTTGTTATGATTGCTGTAGATTAGATAATTTGAGGCATTGGGCAAGATTCTCCGTTTGGGAGACTATTGTTCTCCTGCTGGAGGTGAGTGGCTATTGATTTGTGCTCCTGCAAATCAGGAAGCAATTTCCAATCCTCAGCCATGCATGACGAGGATTGTGGGAGACCAGAGGGAATCCCGCTGTGGGGCCAGCATTCCTGTGGCTGTCCACCGCCCATCGCATCGCAAATCAGCCCCCTTCCCCGCATCACAAATCACCGGATTTTCTGGGTCAACCCCTTCCCCAAATACGGGGGTGACCCGACCCATCCCTCCCCCCGCAAGAGACCCCCTAAATAGGGAGATGCCCCACTGATTTAGAGGGTCTCTGGGAGCGGTTTCTTTATTTAGGGGGTCTCTTTATTTAATGGGTCTCTGGAAGGGGTGGTGGAGAAGGTCTGGTGGTTGTGGGGTAGGCAGGTCTTGCATTGTGGGGGTGGAGCGTGATGCTTTGATGGACTTGGGGGCAACTCACTTAAGGATTTACCCCTTGGCCCATCGTGTCAGGGATATGCTGGGAAATACCTGTAGTAAATCCCTCCCACATGATTCCAGAACCTGAGGACCAGAGGATCATGCTGGCCTGGAGAATATGGTGCTCAGCCCGCAGAGTGGATGCAAATGGGTCATTAAAACATTTGCATCCTTGCCTCACGGAGCCGAGGTCCCAGGTTCGATCCTGGCTCTGGGTCACTGTCCGTGTGGAGTTTGCACATTCTCCCCGTGTTTGTATGGATTTCTCCCCCACAACTCAAAGATGTGCAGGGTAGGAGGATTGGCCACGCTAAATTGTCCCTATATGGAAAAAATGAATTGGGCATTCAAAATTTTCTTTTAAAGACATTTGCATCCTCCCGGTGGTGCGCGGTCGCAAACCTCGATCCCGCTACCAGCGGTGCAGGCTGTCAACGGATCTGCATCCGGTACCGATTCTGGTTTCTTAATGATATCCAATTCTCCGCCGCAGTGGGAGCCCCATTACTGGCAGCTGCTGGTGAAGAATCCAGCCTATTTTGGTTAGATTTAGGTAGGCAGGTCTGGATCTGATTGGGATAAAGATGACACCATTAATGGGAGGAGTGTTATATACCTTTGAGTGCTTGGACCTTTCCTCTAAGCAGCAGCTTTTGCCAAATGCTGTCAGGTTAAACAGTATTCTGACATAGACGGAAGGGTCCACAGGCAGTTTCCTGAAAGTATCTCTCTATCTCTCTTCAAGCAGGATTTTAAGAAATCTCTATACAAACGTACAGCTGGACTTCTCCGCATCGCCGCACGTTTCGGCAGCTCCCGCGACAACGGACTTTCGGGCTCTCTAGAGGAGCCCCAACGGAACGTTTTTGAATTGATCCCGTGTGGGAAGGTGCAGTAAGGTCCCCCCTTACGGTATATGGCCGAGAACAGCGGTGGAGCGGCGAAAAAAGAGGCTCTGGAGCAGCGGCAAAATCGAGGGGGAAAAAGCAAGATGGCGGAGGGCGGGGAGCGAGCAGCATGGGGGCCGGACCAGCAGGAGTTCCTTAAGCGCTGTGTGGACGAGCTGAAAAAGGAGGTGCTGGCGCCAATGCTGTTGGCGACCGAGGGGCTGAAGGAGACCCAGAGGACCCAGGCGGTGGAGCTTCGTGAGGTGAAAGATAAAATGAATGACAACGAGGACGAGATCCTGGCGGTAAAAATGGAGGCGCACGAGGCGTTGCACAGGAGGTGGGCCGAGAGAATTGAGGTCCTGGAGAACAGGTCGAGGACAAAGAACCTCCGGATTCTGGGTCTTCCCAAAGTATCCCTTACGATAGTGACATTTAAGGGGCATCTTGAGAAATACATGAATAGGATGGGAATAGAAGGATACGGACCCAGGAAGTGTAGAAGATTGTAGTTTAGTCGGGCAGCATGGTCGGCGCGGGCTTGGAGGGCCGAAGGGCCTGTTCCTGTGCTGTACATTTCTTTGTTCATTGTTGTTCTTGAGTGGAGGGAGCTGATGCTGGGTCGTATGTGAATACAATGCTCCATGCGCTGATGGGAGCGGAGGCCTCTCCGACCCCCCTGGAGCTGGAAGGGGCTCACCGGGTCATAGAATTTACAGTGCTGAAGGAGGCCATTCGGCCCAACGAGTCTGCACCGGTTCTTGGAAAGAGCACCCTACCCAAGCCTCCACCCTATCCCCATAACCCAGTAACCCCACCCAACACTAAGGGCAATTTTGGACACAAAGGGAAATTTAGCATGGCCAATCCACCTAACCTGCACATCTTTGGACTGTGGGAGGAAACCAGAGCACTCGGAGGAAACCCATGCACACACGGGGAGAACGTGCAGACTCCGCACAGACAGTGACCCAAGCCGGGAATCGAACCTGGGACACTGGAGCGGTGAAGCAATTGTGCTAACCATCATGCTACCATGCTGCTCCGGTCCTGGCGAGGAGACCCAAGGATGATGAGCCACCAAGGGCGATAGTGGCAAGGTTCCATCGCTTCGCGGACAAAGAAAGTGTGCTGAGATGGGCCAAGAAGGTGCGGAGCAGTAGATGGGAGAACGCGGTGATCCGAGTTTACCAGGATTGGAGCACGGAGGTGGCAAGGAGGAGAGCTGGCTTCAATTGGGCCAAGGCGGTGCTGCAGAAAAAGAGTCAGGTTCGGCATGCTGCAGCCAGCGCGACTGTGGGTCACGTATCAGGACCGACACCATTATTTTGAAACGCCAGAAGAGGCTTGGACCTTTATTCAGATGGAAAAACTGGACTCGAACTAAGGGGATGTGGTTGTGGGGGGGGATGTTGGTTGTATATGGGGTTGTAAATATGGGTAAAGAATAATTCATGGGTGGGAGGGTGGATGGGGATGTGGGTAGAGTTCTGGTTCAAATTCCTAAAATTTCCCTTTTTTCTTTTCTGCAGACGAGATGATGATGACGGGGAATGTGGGCGTCGGTGCTGGAGGGAGGTGAGACTCGGGGATGAGGGAGCTGGGATAATGGCAGCAACAGGAGCTGCGCCACAGGGGGCGGGGCTGGTTCAGGAAAGCACGGGCTTGTTCCCACGCCAAAAGGTGCTGAGGGGGTTTATGGACCAGATGGGGGGAGTAGATCCGTGGAGACTTGCCAGGCCTTTGGCCAGAGAATTTTCTTTTTTCTCCCACGTGCATAAGGCCTACTCCCGGATAGATTTTTTTGTTCTGGGGCAGGGCATTGATCCCGAAGGTGGAGGGAACGGAGTATTCGGCCATATCCATTTCAGACCATGCCCCACATTGGGTGGAGTTAGAGCTGGGGGAGGAGAGGGACCAACGCCCGCTGTGGAGGTTGGATGTGGGACTGCTGGCAGACGAGGAAGTGTGCGGGAGGGTGCGGGGGTGTATTGAAAGGTATCTGGAGGCCAACGACAACAGGGAGGTGCAGGTGGGAGTCGTATGGGAGGCGCTGTAGGCGGTGGTCAGGGGATAGTTAATCTCCATCAGGGCTCATAGGGTGAAGAGAGAGGGCAGGGAAAGGGAGAGGTTAGTGGGGGAGATTTTTAGACTGGACAGGAGCTATGCAGAGGCTCCTGATGATGGACTACTCAGGGAGAGATGAAGTCTCCAGACGGAGTTCGACCTGTTGACCACAGGGAAGGCAGAGGCACAGTGGAGGAAGGCACAGGGGGCGATATATGAATATGGGGAGAAGGCGAGCCGGATGCTGGCACATCAGCTCCGTAAGAGGATGGCAGCGAGGGAAATAGGCAGAGTCAAAGACAGCAGGGGAACTACGGTGCGGAGTGCGGGGAAAGTGAATGAGGCTTTTAAGGCCTTTTACGAGGAACTGTATACGAGGTCCAGCCCCCAGGGGGAAAAGAGGGGATGCGGCAATTCTTGGACCAATTGATGTTCCCAAGGGTGGAGGAGCAGGAGGTGGCTGGTTTGAGGGCGCAAATTGGGGTGGAGGAGCTGGTTAAAGGACTGGGGAGCATGCAGGCAGGGAAGGCCCCGGGGCTGGATGGGTTCCCGGTGGAGTTTTATAGGAAATATGTGGACCTGTTAGCCCCGTTGCTGGTAAGGACCTTCAATGAAGCAAGGGAGGGGGGGGCCCTGCCCCCGACAATGACGGAGGCGACAATCTCTTTGATCTTGAAGCGGGATAAGGACCCACTGCAATGTGGGTCGTATAGACCGATCTCGCTCCTTAATGTAGATGCCAAGTTGCTGGCAATAATGTTGGCCACGAGGATTGAGGACTGTGTCCCGGGGGTGATTCACGAGGACCAGACGGGATTCGTAAAGGGTAGGCAGTTAAATACTAATGTGCGTAGGCTCCTAAATGTGATAATGATGCCATCGGTGGAGGGAGAAGCGGAGATAGTGACAGCCATGGACGCGGAGAAGGCCTTTGATCGGGTAGAGTGGAAGTATCTCTGGGAAGCGTTGAGGAGATTTGGGTTTGGGGGAGGGTTTATTAGTTGGGTTAAGCTCCTGTATAAAACCCTGGTGGCGAGTATGGTCACGAACCGGCGGAGGTCGGAGTATTTCCGGCTGTATCGAGGGACGAGGCAGGGGTGCCCCCTGTCCCCTCTGCTGATTGCATTAGCAATTGAACCTTTGGCCATGGCGTTAAGGGAGACGGGGAAATGGAAGGGGGTGGTTCGAGGGGGAGAGGAACATTGAGTGTCGCTGTACGCAGACGACCTGTTGCTGTATGTGACGGACCCAGTGGAGGGGATGGTGGAGGTAATGCAGATCCTACGGGAGTTTGGAGATTTTTCGGGCTATAAGCTCAATGTGGGAATGAGTGAGCTCTTTGTGATCCATCCGGGGGACCAGGGAAGAGGGATAGACGACCTACCGTTGAGGAGGGCGGAAAGGAGCTTTCGATACTTGGGGATTCAGGTAGCTAGGAGCTGGGGGGCACTGGGCTGCACAAACTTAATTTGACGTGGTTGGTGGAACAGATGGAGGAGGATTTTAAAAGGTGGGACATGTTGCCACTCTCGCTGGCGGGTAGGGTACAGTCGGTTAAAATGGTGGTCCTCCCGAGATTTCTTTTTGTATTCCAATGCCTCCCAATTGTGATTACTAAGGCCTTCTTTAAGAGGGTAAGCAGGAGCATTATGGGATTTGTGTGGGCGAGCAAGACCCCGCGGGTAAGGAGGGGGTTCCTGGAGCGTAGCAGAGATAGAGGAGGGTTGGCGTTGCCGAATTTGGCTGGTTACTATTGGGCAGCCAGCGTGGCAATGATCCATAAGTGGGTGATGGAGGGAGAGGGGGCGGCATGGAAGAGGTTGGAGATGGCGTCCTGCAAGGGAACGAGCTTGGGGGCGATGGTGACGGCACCGCTGCCGCTCTCGCTGACAAGGTACACCACGAGCCCGGTGGTGGCGGCAACGCTAAAGATCTGGGGGCAGTGGAGACGGCACAGGGGTGCGACAGGAGCCTCGGTGTGGTCCCTGATCAGAGACACCATTGGTTTGTCCCGGGAAGGATGGACGGGGGGTTTCGGAGCTGGCATCAGGCAGGGATTAGAAGAATGGGGGACCTGTTCATCGATGGAACGTTTGCGAGCCTAGGGGCGCTGGAGGAGAAGTTTGGGCTACCCCCGGGAAACGCTTTCAGGTACATGCAAGTGAGGGCATTTGTGAGGCGGCAGGTGAGGGAATTTCCGCTACTCCCAGCACAGGGGATTCAAGATAGGGTGATTTCGGGCGTATGGGTCGGAAAGAGGGCAAGGTGTCGGCGATATACCAGGAGATGAAAGAAGAGGGGGAGCCTTTGGTAGAGGAGCTGAAGAGTAAATGGGAGGAGGAGTTGGGGGAGGAGATTGAGGAGGGGCTATGCGCTGATGCCCTAAGTAGGGTTAATTCCTCTTCCTCGTGTGCCAGGCTTAGCCTGATACAATTTAAGGTGGTTCATAGAGCGCATATGACGGGGGCGAGGCTGAGCAGGTTCTTTGGGGTGGAGGACAGATGTGGGAGGTGCTCAGGAAGTCCGGCGAACCATGTCCATATGATTTGGTCATGCCCGGCACTGGAGGGGTTCTGGAGAGGAGTGGCGGGAACAATATCTCAGGTGGTAAAAGTCCGGGTCAAGCCAAGCTGGGGGCTAGCAATATTTGGAGTAGTGGACGAGCCGGGAGTGCAGGAGGCGAAAGAGGCCGCTATTCTGGCCTTAGTAGCCCGGCGAAGGATCTTGTTAATGTGGAAGGAGGCGAAGCCCCCCAGCGTGGAGGCCTGGATAAATGATATGGCTGGGTTTATCAAGTTGGAAAGGATTAAGTTTGCCTTGAGAGGGTCTGCGCAGGGTTCTACAGGCGGTGGCAACTGTTCTTAGACTATCTCGCGGAGCGTTAGATGAAGGTCGGACAGCAGCAACAGCAACGCAGAGGGGTTGGGGGGTGGGGGGAAGGGGGGGACATCGTTCGTGGGGGGGGGGGGGGGGTGTGCGGGTAGGGGGGCTTCTCTGGGGGGCATGTGAGCAAGAAAACACATGAATGATCTGGAAACTGACATGTACGGGAAGAATCCAATGTACAAAGTTCTGTATCGTATTGATTTGCTATGTTCATGTCTTGCCACGCGAGTTCTCTTTCTTTTCTTTGTTACGGGGGGGGGGGGTTTGATTGTAAGATGGAAAATATTGTTGGAACAATTCTTAATAAAGACATATTTAAAAAAAAAAAAACGTACAGCTAGTAATCCTGGCGGGATTCTCCCACCGGCTGGCTAAGTGTCGACACCGGCATAAAAACGGAGTGTTTTACTCCGGCGTCGGCACCCGTTCCGGGACCCCATTCTCCAGCCCACAGCGGGTGGAGCGTCCCATGCTGCTCCAGCTGCCCATCCTGGCGTGAACTCGACGCCGCGGGGTCCGCGCATGCGCAGTTGGGCCAACGGCAACTGCCGCATGCGCAGTGCACCGGCGCCAACGCGCGCATGCGCAGTAGCCTTCTTCCCCGCGCCAGCCCCGACGCCAAATGGCGCAGGGCTACAGGAGCCGGCGAGGAGGAAAGGAGGCCCCCAGCGAGAGAGACCAGCCCACCGATCGGTGGGTGCCGGTAGCTGGCCAGGCCACTACGGAGGCCCTGCCCAGGATCGGACCCCCCTCCCAGCCCAGAGGATGCCCCGGACCCTTCAATGCCGAGATCCCGCCGGCTCAGAGGATGTCAGAACGGCGCCAGCAGGACTCGGATTTTTATTTACGGCCGGCCCATCTGGGCCGGAGAGTCGCAGGCTTTCCCCGACCGGCGCCGACCCAGCGGGGTGTCGGAGAATCCCGCCCCCTGTGTTTGCTAACTTTATTTATCAGTGGCTTTTGCCCTGTGATGGGATTTGCTTCATTGGAGATAGTGAAATTAAATGCTAGCAGTAAAAGGTTTCCGTTTTAACTGTTAATTGTGAGCTATTTTCTGTGATGTTAATGTAGTTTAATCCTGTGTCAATCATAAAGTTTGTTTTGATATATAAGATACCGACTGGTCGGTGGAATCACTCCTGGAGCGAAGTATCCTTTCCTCAAAGTTTTAAAAATTAAAAAGGAGTGTTTGTTTCTTATCCAATATCCCAACAAATGTTAGCGTCTGGTCCTTGATGTTAACAATAAATACTGACCAGGGGACCAGGGAGAATGCCCTTGTTCTGTTTCACTGCTGAGGGAGCAGACTGGGCTTCAGTTTAAGGGGTGAGAGTCTCCGGCCCCCGCCGGGTCGGAGAATCGCCGGGGGCTGGCATGAATCCCACCCCCGCCGGTTGCCGAATTCTCCACCACCGGATATTCAGCGGGGGCGGGAATCACGCCGCGCCGGTTGGCGGCACCCCCCCCCCCCCCGCCCCCCGCGCGATTCTCCGGCCCGGATGGGCCGAAGTCCCGCCGCTAAAATGCCTGTCCCGCCGGCATAGATTAAACCACCTACCTTACCGGCGGGACAAGGCGGCGCGGGCGGGCTCCGGGGTCCTGGGGGGGGGGCGTGGGGCGATCTGGCCCCGGGGGGTGCCCCCACGGTGGCCTGGTCCGCGATCGGGGCCCACCGATCCGCGGGCGGGCCTGTGCCGTGGGGGCACTCTTTCCCTTCCGCCTTCGCCACGGTCTCCACCACGGCGGAGGCGGAAGAGACTCCCTCCACTGCGCATGCACGGGAATGCAGTCAGCGGCCGCTAACGCTCCCGCGCATGCACCGCCCTGGAGATGTCATTTCCGCGCCAGCTGGCGGGGCACCAAAGGCCTTTTCCGCCAGCTGGCGGGGCGGCGCAATGCCTGACTGATTTGCGCCGTTTTGGGCGCCAGTCGGTGGACATCGCGCCGTTTCCGGAGATTTTCGCCCCAGGGGGGCCGGAGAATCTCGCCCAAGATTTCCAACAAAAGATGCACTTCCCCCAAGTGCAGCGCTGGGTGTTTCAGTCTGGATTATGTACTGAAATCTCTGGAGTAGGATTTGAGCCCGTGACCTTCTGTAAAAGAAGCAACTAAAGGTTAGTAACCACTGAGGTACTATCAACTGTTGTATAATGACTAGAAATTATGTGGCGATGCCGGCGTTGGACTGGGGTGAACACAGTAAGAAGTCTCAGCTTTCGGAGCACTGCTCCTTCAAATGGTGTTTGAAACAAACCTGTTGGACTTTAACCTGTGGTGTAAGACTTCTTACAATGACTAGAAAAGCAAAGAAGGGTGTTGAATCTGATGAAGCCATTGATTCGATTATAGATGCAGTGCTGTAAGAAATTTGAAACCCTTTCATAGGGTTCATTAAAACCAAGGAAAATGGACAAGTACAAGTAAATTAATTAGGATGTTCGCAAAAAAGAGAGACTGGGGGCATGATGAACCATTTGATCTATACTGGAGCAAAGAAAGTTAACCGAACATCTCATTGATACGTTCAAAGTGCTACAATGATTCGAGAGAGTAAAAAATGAGCAATTATTCCCACTGGTAATTGGTAATAGTATGGCAGACTTTTAAGATCAATACCAGAGGGGAGAGGTTTAATAAAAATCAGGCACAGGATATGAATTATTGCAAGTGAAATGCTTGAAACGGAGTCAATCACAGGATTCAGCAGTGAAACAGATACACATTTGAAGAAAATTTATAAAGGATACATGCGCAAGGGAAGCTGCCATTAATAGTCCAGAATATCCCAGAGATCCCCTTTTGTGCTCAAATGTCTTTGATTCCATAACTTCAAGAAAAATGGCCTGGCAAATATTCATCGAAAAGAGATGAACTAGTTATTCACCTCATGCCTCTTCCAGTGTTCAAAATGGCTGCCACATCTGCCAACACTTTAACTGTCATGGCATTGCAAAAGTATTTTTGCACACAACGCTTTTACAACTGATAGAAGCCGTTTGTGCAAGAGTTACCTTATTTGCTTTTCAAAATATATCAACCAGGCTAACTCCAGGTCTGGCCTTTCATAGAATTTACAATGCAGAAGGGGGCCATTCGGCCCATCAAATCTGCACTGGCCCTCAGAAAGAGCACCACACCTCCACCCCATCCCTGTAACCCCACCCAACCTTTTCTTTGGACACTTAGGGCAATTTAGCATGGCCAATCCACCTAACCTGCACATTTTTGGGCTGTGGAATGAAACCAAAACACCCGGAGGAAACCCACGCAGATATGGGGAGAACGTGCAGACTCTGCACAGACAGTGACCCAAGCCGGGAATCGAACCTGGGACCCTGGAGCTGTGAAGCGACAGTGCTAACCACTGTGCTACCGTTCCGCCCAGCTCTGTGTTGAGTGAGCTGACCTCAGTGGGGGCAGTCTGGAGGGGTACAATGAAATGAAATGAATGAAATGAAAATTGCTTATTGTCACAAGTAGGCTTCAAATAAAATGACTGTGAAAAGCCCCTAGTCGCCACATTCCGACACCTGTTCGGGGAGGTTGTAATGGGAATTGAACCGTGCTGCTGGCCTGCCTTGGTCTGCTTTTAAAAGCCAGCTAATTAGCCCACTGTGCAAAACCAGCCCCAATTGACCTCAGTGTCCTGTGAGGGGAAAGCTCCACCAATCTTCAGGGTCATTGTCCACTAACTTTTGCTGAAAATACGTGTGTGTGTGTTGCAAAGAGGCTAACGTGCTCCAGGATGCAAACTCCTGCAGGCACTCACTGTCGAGCCTCACGGATAAAGACTGAGGGCTTCATCATCATAAAATGTGGAACTGTGAAGGAAGATAATGCTTTTTGTTCTCTTCAGTAATGCTGTTTCTTTATCCATTGTCTTTTGAATGTTACTGATGAATCTGTCTCTGTGGTATTGTAAGAACATAAGTACATAAGAACTAGGAGCAGGAGCAGGCCATCTGGCCCCTCGAGCCTGCTCCGCCATTCAATGAGATCATGGCTGATCTTTTGTGGACTCAGCTCCACTTTCCGGCCCGAACACCATAACCCTTAATCCCTTTATTCTTCAAAAAACTATCTATCTTTATCTTAAAAACATTTAATGAAGGAGCCTCTACTGCTTCACTGGGCAAGGAATTCCATAGATTCACAACCCTTTGGGTGAAGACGTTCCTCCTAAACTCAGTCCTAAATCTGCTTCCCCTTATTTTGAGGCTATGCCCCCTAGTTCTGCTTTCACCCGCCAGTGGAAACAACCTGCCCGCATCTATCCTATCTATTCCCTTCATAATTTTATATGTTTCTATAAGATCCCCCATCATCCTTCTAAATTCCAACGAGTACAGTCCCAGTCTACTCAACCTCTCCTCGTAATCCAAACCCTTCAGCTCTGGGATTAACCTAGTGAATCTCCTCTGCACACCCTCCATTGCCAGTACGTTCTTTCTCAAGTAAGGAGACCAAAACTGAACACAATATCCAGGTGTGGCCTCACTAACACCTTATACAATTGCAGCATAACCTCCCTAGTCTTAAACTCAATCCCTCTAGCAATGAAGGACAAAATTCCATTTGCCTTCTTAATCACCAGTTGCACCTGTAAACCAACTTTTTGCGACTCATGCACTAGCACACCCAGGTCTCTCTGCACAGCAGCATGTTTTAATATTTTATTGTATATACTGCACTGCATACGAGGGTATTACGGTAAGGCCCCTGTACTACAGGTACGGGGGTAGATCCCTGCCTGCTGGCTCCGACAGTAGGCGGAGTATAAATGTGTGTGCTCTCCGAACTGCAGCCATTTCGGCAGCAGCTGTAGGAGGCCACACATCACTGTGTAATAAAGCCTCGATTACTCTCTACTCTCGTCTTGTCGTAATTGATAGTGCATCAATTTATTACACAGAGATTTTACAAAGATGGATCTCTGCATCAAGCCGGATCGCCTGCAGCTGCATCCTCAAGCAGACAACGCCAAAAAGGACTTTGCACATTGGCGAGCTTGCTTTGAAGCGTACATCGGATCTGCGACAGACCCAATCCCAGAAGCACAGAAGCTCCAGATTCTGTACACGCGGCTGAGCTCCGATGTCTTTCCCCTTATCCAGGATGCGCCTACCTACGCAGAGGACTACTGAAGGAGAACTACGCTCAGCAGACCAACAAGATCTACGGCAGGCACCTCCTGTCCACGCGGCACCAACTTCCCGGTGAGTCTGTGGAAGATTTCTGGCGTGCCCTGCTCGCCCTGGTGAGAGACTGTGATTGCCAGGTTGTTTCGGCCGCTGAACATTCTAACCTGCAAATGAGAGACACGTTCATTACGGGCATAGGGTCTGACTACATCCGCCAGCACCTCTTAGAAGGGGTTACGCTTGACCTCACGGCGACCAAGAAACCAGCGCTCTCGCTCACAGTCGCCTCATGCAACGTACAGGCGTATGCCCCCGACCGCACGGCCCACTCCTCCTGGGCATCGTGGACTCTGCCAGCGGCCACCCCATCATGGACCCAATCAGCTACCGCCCCCAGCCAACCCCACGCCTGCGCCGTGCAGCAGCCAACCAACCCTGGGGGACCCAAATGCTACTTCTGCGGACAGACAAAACACCCCCGGCAGCGCTGCCCGGCGCGGAGCGCGCACTGCAAGGCCTGCGGCAAGAAAGGACATTTCGCTGCAGTGTGCCAGGCCCACTCAATCGCCGCTATTGTCCAGTCACCCACCGCGTGCGGCCAGTGGGCGCCGCCATCTTCCTCTCCTCAGACCACGTGCGGCCAGTGGCCGCCGCCATCTTGCTCCTCTCACAACACGTGCGGCCCGTGGGCGCCGCCATCTTGCTTGCCTCACAACCAATGGGCGGAGCCATCTTGCCTGCCCCAGGACACGTGTGGCCCAAGGGCGCCACCTTCTTGCCCGCCTCAGGACATGTGCGGCCCGTGGGCGCCGCCAACTTTCCCGCCTCAGGACCCTTGCCCGTCGGGCACCACAACGGGCCACTCATCGCCTGCAACCGCCGACGACCAGCCGCGTCTCGCCTCCTTCACGATCGACCAGTCCCGATCGCACAACCTCGCGACCGCGTCGACAAAGGTGAAGGTCGACGGGCATGAGATATCCTGCCTTCTGGACTCCGGGAGCACTGAGAGCTTCATCCACCCCGATACGGTAAGGTGCTGCTCCCTCGCGGTACACCCCATTAACCAAAGAATCTCCCTGGCCTACGGATCCCACTGCGTGGCGATCCGGGGGTACTGCATCGTCACCCTCACCATCCAGGGTGTAGAGTTCAGCGACTTCCGACTCTACGTCCTCCCCAAACTCTGCGCTGCCTTGCTACTCGGCCTGGACTTCCAGTGTAACCTCCAGAGCCTAACCCTGAAATTTGGCGGGCCCCTACCACCCCTTACTGTGTGCAGCCTCATGAACCTTAAGGTCGACCCGCCTTCTCTGTTTGCAAACCTCACCCCGGATTGCAAACCCGTCGCCACCAGGAGCAGACGGTACAGAGCCCAGGACAGGACCTTCATCAGGTCTGAGGTCCAGCGGCTGCTGCGGAAAGGTATCATCGAGGCCAGCAACAGCCCCTGGAGAGCCCAAGTAGTAGTGGTGAAAACAGGGGAGAAAAACAGGATGGTCGTTGACTACAGTCAGACCATCAATCGGTACACGCAGCTCGACGCGTACCCCCTCCCACGCATATCTGATATGGTCAATCAGATTGCACAGGACCGGGTCTTCTCGACAGTGGACCTGAAATCTGCCTACCACAGCTCCCCATTCACAAGGCGTACACCACGTTTGAAGCGGACGGCCACCTTTACCATTTTCTATAGGCCTCCGAAAAGTTCCAGAGATGTAGAGGAAAGGATTGCAAAGATGATTCTGAATAGGAGCGAAAGCAACAGGGTAGTTGTTATGGGGGACTTTAACTTTCCAAATATTGACTGGAAACGCTATAGTTTGAGTACTTTAGATGGGCCTGTTATTGTCCAATGTGTGCAGGAGGGTTTCCTGACACAGTATGTAGATAGGCCAACGAGAGGCGAGGCCATATTGGATTTGGTACTGGGTAATGAACCAGGACAGGCGTTAGATTTGGAGGTAGGTGAGCACTTTGGTTATAGTGACCACAATTCGATTACGTTTACTTTAGTGATGGAAAGGGATAGGTATATACCGCAGGGCAAGAGTTATATCTGGGGGAAAGGCAATTATGATGCGATGAGGCAAGACTTAGGATGCATCGGATGGAGAGGAAAACTGCAGGGGATGGGCACAATGGAAATGTGGAGCTTGTTCAAGGAACAGCTACTGCGTGTCCTTGATAAGTATGTACCTGTCAGGCAGGGAGGAAGTGGTCGGGCAAGGGAACCGTGGTTTACTAAAGCAGTCGAAACATTTGTCAAGAGGAAGAAGGAGGCTTATGTAAAGATGAGACATGAAGGTGCAGTTAGGGCGCTCGAGAGTTACAAGTTAGCTAGGAAGGACCTAAAGAGAGAGCTAAGAAGAGCCAGGAGGGGACATGAGAAGTCTTTGGCAGGTAGGATCAAGGATAACCCTAAAGCTTTCTATAGATATGTCAGGAATAAAAGAATGACTAGGATAAGAGTAGGGCCAGTCAAGGACAGTAGTGGGAAGTTGTGCGTGGAGTCCGAGGAGATAGGAGAGGTGCTGAATGAATATTTTTCGTCAGTATTCACACAGGAAAAAGACAATGTTGTTGAGGAGAATACTGAGATTCAGGCTACTAGACTAGAAGAGCTTGAGGTTCACAAGGATGAGGTGTTAGCAATTCTGGAAAGTGCGAAAATAGGTAAGTCCCCTGGGCCGGATGGGATTTATCCAGGATTCTCTGGGAAGCTAGGGAGGAGATTGCTGAGCCTTTGGCTTTGATCTTTAAGTCCTCTTTGTCTACAGGAATAGTGCCAGAAGACTGGAGGATAGCAAATGTTGTCCCCTTGTTCAAGAAGGGGAGTAGAGACAACCCCGATATCTATAGACCAGTGAGCCTTACTTCTGTTGTGGGCAAAATCTTGGAAAGGTTTATAAGAGATAGGATGTATAATCATCTGGAAAGGAATAATTTGATTAGAGATAGTCAACACGGTTTTGTGAAGGGTGGGTCGTGCCTCACAAACCTTATTGAGTTCTTTGAGAAGGTGACCAAACAGGTGGATGAGGGATAAGCAGTTGATGTGGTGTATATGGATTTCAGTAAAGCATTTGATAAGGTTCCCCATGGTAGGCTACTGCAGAAAATGCGGAGGCATGGGGTTCAGGGTGATTTAACAGTTTGGATCAGAAATTGGCTAGCTGGAAGAAGACACAGGGTGGTGGTTGATGGGAAATGTTCAGACTGGAGTCCAGTTACTAGTGGTGTACCACAAGGATCTGTTTTGGGCCACTGCTGTTTGTCATTTTTATAAATGACCTGGAGGAGGGCGTAGAAGGATGGGTGAGTAAATTTGCAGATGACACTAAAGTCGGTGGAGTTGTTGACAGTGCGGAAGGATGTTACAAGTTACAGAGGGACATAGATAAGCTGCAGCGCTGGGCTGAGAGGTGGCAAATGAAGTTTAATGCAGAAAAATGTGAGGTGATTCATTTTAGAAGGAATAACAGGAAGACAGAGTACTGGGCTAATGGTAAGATTCTTGGTAGTGTGGATAAGCAGAGAGATCTCGGTGTCCATGTACATAGATCCCTGAAAGTTGCCACCCAGGTTGAGAGGGTTGTTAAGAAGGCCTACAGTGTGTTAGCTTTTATTAGTAGAGGGATTGAGTTTCGGAGCCATGAGGTCATGTTGCAGCTGTACAAAACACTGGTGCGGCTGCATTTGGAGTATTGCGTGCAATTCTGGTCGCCGCATTATAGGAAGGATGTGGAAGCATTGGAAAGGGTGCAGAGGAGATTGACCAGAATGTTGCCTGGTATGGAGGGAAGATCTTATGAGGAAAAGCTGAGGGACTTGAGGCTGTTTTCGTTAGAGAGAAGAAGGTTAAGAGGTGACTTAATTGAGGCATACAAGATGATCAGAGGATTAGATAGGGTGGACAGTGAGAGCCTTTTTCCTCGGAGTGTGATGTCTAGCACGAGGGGATATAACTTTAAATTGAGGGGAGATAGATATAGGACAGATGTCAGAGGTAGGTTCTTTACTCAGAGAGCAGTAAGGGCGTGGAATGCCCTGCCTGCAACAGTAGTGGACACGCCAACACTAAGGGCATTCAAATGGTCATTGGATAGACATATGGATGATAAGGGAATAGTGTAGATGGGCTTTAGAGTGGTTTCACAGGTCGGCGCAACATCGAGGGCAGAAGGGCCTGTACTGCGCTGTAATGTTCTATGTTCTATATTCTTAGGGTTCCCTTCGGAGTCACTAACGGGGTCTCGCTCTTCCAACGGGAGATGGACCAAATGGTTGACCGGTACGGACTGCGGGCCACTTTCCCGTACCTGGATAACGTCACCATTGCGGCCACAACCAGTAGGACCACGACGCTAACCTTTCCAAATTTCTCCACACCGCCAAACTCCTCAACCTAACCTACAAGGAGAAGTGTGTGTTCAGCACGAACCGATTAGCCATCCTCGGCTATGTGGTTCAGAATGGAGTTCGAGGGCCCGGCCCCAATCGAATGCGCCCCCTCGTGGATCTCCCCCTTCCCCACTGCCAAGGCCTTCAAATGATGTCTGGGGTTCTTTTCATACTACGCCCAGTGGGTCCCTAACTATGCAGACAAGGCCCGCCCACTCATCCACTCCACCGGTTTCCCACTGATGACCGAGGCTCACCAGGCCTTCAACCGTATCAAGGCCAACATCGTCAAGGCCGCGATACACGCGGTCGACGAGACGCTCCCCTTCGAAGTCGAGAACGATGCATCAGACGTTGCTCTGGCCGCCACCCTCAACCAGGCAGGCAGGCCCGTGTCATTCTTTTCCCGCACCCTCCATGCCTCCGAAATTCCAAGGCCCAAGCTATCGTTGAAGCTGTGCGGCACTGGAGGCATTAGCTGGCTGGCAGGAGATTCACTCTCCTCACAAACCAACGGTCGGTTGCCTTCATGTTTAACAACACACAGCGGGGTAAGATCAAAAATGATAAGATCTTGCGGTGGAGGATCGAGCTCTCTACCTTTAATTACGAGATTTTGTATCGCCCCGGTAAGTTCAACGAGCCCCCCGGTGCCCTGTCTCAAGGTACATGTGCCAGCGCACAAGTGGACCGACTCCGGACCCTGCACGACGATGTCTGTCACCCAGGGGTCACCCGCTTTTATCACTTCATTAAGGCCCGCAATCTGCGCTACTCCATCGAGGAAGTCAGGGCTGTCACCAGAGACTGCCAGGTCTGCGCGGAGTGCAAACCGCACTTCTACCGGCCAGACCGTGTGCGCCTGATGCAGGCCTCCTGCCCCTTTGAACGCCTCGGCGTGGACTTCAAAGGGCCCCTCCCTCCACCGACCGCAACAGGTATTTTCTCAATGTGGTCGACGAATATTCCAGATTCCCCTTCGCCATCCCATGCCCCGATATGACATCTGCCACCGTCATCAAAGCCCTCAACACCATCTTCGCTCTGTTCGGTTTCCCCGCCTACGTCCACAGCAACTGGGGATCCTCATTTATGAGCGATGAGCTGCGCCAGTACCTGGTCAACAGGGGCATTGCCTCGAGCAGGACGACCAGCTACAACCCCCAGGGAAAAGGGCAGGTGGAGCGGGAGAATGGGATGGTCTGGAAGGCTGTCCAGCTGGCCCTACGGTCCAGAATTCTCCCGGTCTCCCGCTGGCAGGAGGTCCTCCCCGACGCACTTCACTCCATTCGGTAACTCCTGTGCACGGCGACTAACGAAACCCCCCATGAACGTCTCCTTGCCTTCCCCAGGAAGTCCAGTTCCGGGGTTTCGCTCCCAACATGGCTGGCAGCTCCAGGACCCGTTCTCCTCCGCAAGCACGTGCGGCTCCACAAGGCGGACCCGTTGGTTGAGAGGGTACAGCTATTCCACGCAAACCCGCAGTATGCCTACGGAGCGTATCCCGACGGCCGCCAAGACACAGTCTCCCTCAGGGACCTGGCACCAGCTGGGTCCCCACACCCCCCTCCCCTCTGCCCCGGCGCCACCCTCCCTTCCCCCAGCGCACCCCACCACAGCCCCCGCTCCAGGACAATCCGTCCTCCCCTTGGTCCCACCTGGGGATGAAGAGGATGTCGACACGCTCCCGGAGTCACCGACGACCGAGCCGACACCTGACTTGCCACCAGCACTGCGGCGCTCTCAACGACGGATCAAGGCGCCCGACCGTCTAAATTTGTAACCTTCTCTGAAATTTTAATGACAACCTGTATGTAAATAGTTTTCCACCATCCCCGCTGGACTCATTTTTAACAGGGGGTGAATGTGGTAGTCACCACTGTTGTATTATATTGCATATACTGCACTGCATACGAGGGTATTACGATAAGGCCCCGGTACTGCAGGTACGGGATAAGATCCCTGCCTGCTGGCTCCGCCCAGTAGGCGGAGTATAAATGTGTGTGCTCTCCGAACTGCAGCCATTTCGGCAGCTGCTGTCGGAGGCCACACATCTCTGTGTAATAAAGCCTCGATTACTCTCTATTCTTGTCTCATTGTAATTGATAGTGCATCAGTCTCCACTCTCCTTTCAGGCAGTGTATTCCAGATCCGAACTCACTAAGCAGGATTGTCCCCCCCGTTCCCTCCGCAGCGTGTTCTCCGCAGGGGAGGGGTGCGGTCGCCTTTGGTGGGACCAGAAGATCCCACCGGCAGACAGCGCCGGAAAATCCCGGCCACTGCGTTGAAACAACGTTTCCTCACGCCGCCTCCGGTTCTGTTGCCAGTTCCCTGAAATCCGGGAACGCTGGTCGCCGCCACTTTTGCTGCCGAAAATAGTTTCTCCATTTTTACTGTCTCAAAACCCTTCCTGGTTTCGAACACCTCTATCCAATGTCGTCAGAACCTCCTCAGGAGACCTGGGCAAGGTGCAGCACGGGTTAGTGCCGCCAGTAAAATAAAAGAAGGGAAATAAAAGGAAAATGAGAACCAAAGCTCTTTCATTGCGGTTCCGAGTCAGTCTTTCCGAGCTGAGGCATCTCCTTTGGGAAAAGATCTCCAATTTCACACTGTAGACAATGCTGCTTTTTTATGAAACGTTAATGGCTGTTCTATTATTAGCTTCTAGAATGATACATTCTTCAGTGATGACTGCCGCAGTATCCATTCATTTCCAGAACTGTGTTTTTTTTTTAAATAATTTTTATTAAAGGTTTTCATAAAATATCAATAACAAAATGAGAAAGAAAAAAGAACCCAACAGGGTTAAGTACAAAACACAATCTAAAAAAGCAACCCCCCAAACCCCTCCCCCACTGTACATAAATAATAAATTAACATTAACACCTCAACTTAACACAAGTATATATACCCCCTCAGACCTTCCAGTGTAAATAACATAAACAAAAATAAAGTAACCACCCCCCCGCGCCCCCGAGCTGCTGCTGCCATTGACCAATGTCTATCGTTCTGCCAGAAAGTCTAAGAACGGTTGCCACCGCCTAAAGAACCCTTGTACCGACCCTCTCAAGGCGAATTTCACCCTCTCCAATTTAATGAACCCTGCCATATCGCTGATCCAGGATTCCACGCTTGGGGGCCTCGTATCTTTCCACTGAAGGAGAATCCTTCGCCGGGCTACCAGGGACGCAAAGGCCAGAATTCCGGCCTCTTTCGCCTCCTGCACTCCCGGCTCCTCTGCCACCCCAAATATTGCGAGCCCCCAGCCCGGTCTGACTCTGGATCCTACCACCCTCGACACCGTCCTCGCTACGCCCTTCCAAAATTCCTCCAGCGCTGGGCATGCCCAGAACATATGGGTGTGATTTGCTGGGCTCCCTGAGCATCTAACACACGGGTCCTCACCCCCAAAGAACCGGCTCATCCTTGTCCCGGTCATGTGTGCCCTGTGCAGCACCTTAAACTGTATGAGGCTGAGCCTCGCGCACGAAGTGGAAGAATTCACCCTCCCTAGGGCATCTGCCCACGTCCCTCTTCGATCTCCTCTCCCAACTCCTCCTCCCACTTACCTTTCAACTCCACCACTGAGGCCTCCTCCTCCTCCTGCATCACCTGGTAAGTTTCGGAGATCTTCCCCACCCCCACCCACCCCCCCGAAGCACCGTGTCCTGTACTGTGTGTGGCAGTAGCCGCGGGAATTCCACCACCTGCCATCTGGCAAACGCCCTTACCTGTAAGTACCTGAAGGTGTTCCCCGGGGGGGAGCCCGTATTTCTCCTCCAGCTCACCCAAGCTCGCGAACTTCCCGTCCACAAACAGGTCCCCCAACTTTTGTATCCCTGCCCTGTGCCACCCCGAAAACCTTCCACCTGTTCTTCCTGGGGCGAACCGGTGGTTCCCCCGTAATGGGGTCCACGCCGAGGCCCCAACTTCCCCCCTATGCCGCCTCCACTGCCCCAAAATTTTGAGCTGAGGCATAGGGGGGAGCGGCAGCGGCGCCGTTGCCATCGCCCCCAGACTCGTACCCACACAGGATGCCGTCTCCAGCCTCTTCCATGCAGCCCCCTCCCCCTCCATCACCCACTTGCGCACCATCGTCGCATTGGTGACCCAGTAGTACCCACAGAGGTTGGGCAGCGCCAGCCCCCCCCCCTATCTCTACTCCGCTCCAGGAACACCCTTATCACCCTCGGAGTCCCTCGCGCCCACACAAACCCCATTATACTCCTGTTAACCCGCCTGAAAAAAGCCTTCGGGATAAACACAGGGAGGCACTTGAACAGGAACAAAAACCTTGGGAGCACCGTGATTTTGATTGACTGCACCCTACCCGCCAAGGACAGCGGCAACGCGTCCCACCTCTTGAACTCCTCCTCCATTTGCTCCACCAGCCTTGTAAAGTTAAGCCTATGCAGGGCCCCCCAGCTCCTGGCCACCTGGACCCCCAAATATCTGAAGCTCCTCTCCGCCCTTTTCAGTGGGAGCTCGCCAATCCCCCTCTCCTGGTCCCCTAGCTGAACTACGAACAGCTCGCTCTTCCCCATATTGAGCTTGTACCCCGAAAAGTCCCCGAATTCCCTAAGGATCCTCATTACCTCTGGCATTCCTCCCACCGGGTCCGCCACATACAGCAGCAGGTCGTCCGCATAAAGCGACACCCTATGCTCCTCCCCACCCCGCACCAACGCCCTCCAGTTCCTCGACTCTCTCAGTGCCATAGCCAGGGGTTCAATCGCCAGTGCGAAGAGCAGGGGGGACAGGGGACACCCCTGTCTCGTCCCTCGGTGCAACTGAAAGTACTCGGACCTCCTCCTATTTGTGGCCACACTCGCCATCGGGACCTCATACAACAGCCTAACCCACCTGACAAACCCCTCCCCAAACCCGAACCTATTCAGCACCTCCCACAGGTACCCCCACTCTACCCTATCGAAGGCTTTCTCAGCGTCCATCGCCACCACTATCTCCGCCTCCCCCTCCCTCGCCGGCATCATGATAACGTTCAAAAGCCTCCGCACATTCGCGTTTAACTGTCTCCCCTTCACAAACCCCGTCTGGTCTTCATGGATGATCTGCGGCACACAATCCTCAATCCTCGTGGCTAAGACCTTCGCCAGCACCTTGGCATCGACATTTAGCAAGGAAATCGGTCTGTAAGACCCACATTGCAGGGGATCCTTGTCCCACTTCAGGATCAAGGAGATCAGTGCCGGGGACATCGTCGGGGGTAAAGCCCCCCTCCCTTGCCTCATTAAAGGTCCTAACTAACAGCAGGCCCAACAGGTCCATAGATTTTTCATAGAACTCAACCGGGAAACCGCCCTACTCAAAATGAAAAAGTCGATTCGAGAATAAGCCTTATGGACATAGAACATAGAACATAGAACATAGAAAATACAGCACAGAACAGGCCCTTCGGCCCACGATGTACATGTGAGAAGAATGAAAATTCCCTAGCCCCCGGCCTTGCAAATCTCCAAGGGTCCACCCCTCCCATTTGGTCCATAAACCCCCTCAGCACTCTAGCCGCCGCCGGCTTCCTACCCGTCCTAGACCTGGAGCAATCCAGTGCCGGATCCAACACCGTGTTAAAGTCTCCCCCCATTATCAGGCCCCCAACTTCCAAGTCTGGGATCCGACCCAACATACGCCGCATAAAACCCGCATCGTCCCAGTTCGGAGCATACACATTGACCAGTACCACCCTCTCTCCCTGCAACTTACCACTTACCATTATGTACCTACCGCCATTATCTGCCACAATGCTCGACGCCTCGAATGACACCTTCTTTCCCACCAAGATCGCCACCCCTCGATTTTTGGCATCTAGCCCCGAGTGAAACACCTGGCCTACCCACCCTTTCCTCAGTCTTACCTGGTCTGCCACCTTCAGGTGTGTCTCCTGGAGCATAACCACATCCGCCTTGAGCCCCTCCAGGTGCGCAAACACGCGGGCCCGCTTAACCGGCCCATTCAGTCCCCTTACATTCCAGGTTATCAGCCCGATCAGGGGGCTACCCGCCCCCTCCCCCGCCGACTAGCCATGACCCCTCCTCGGCCAGCCACGCACCCGCACCCCACACCCGGCCCGTTCCCCACAGCGGCATACCCCCATCCCGACCACCCCCACTTGCTCCAGCTCCTCCTTGATCTTAGCAGCAGCAACTCGATTCCCCCCCCCACCCCCCGGCTAGGACCAATCCTAGCTGGTTTACTCCCCCCATTGCACTTCCGCAAGTCAGCTGACTCCTGCAGACCCCGGCCACTCCCGCCTCCCCTTCGACTCCTCCCATTGTGTGGCACACCCTCCTCTCCCACTCCCCATCCACAGGCTCTCCCCCCCCCCCCCTCCGTTCTAAGCGCGGGAAACAATCCTCGCTTCCCCGCCCCGGCCCCGCGCCCCCAAGTTTTTGGCGCGCTCTCCACCTACCAGGCCCCGCCACCAACCAAAACAGTGCCCAACCCGCCCCATCCACCCTCCCCAACCCGAAAGAGAAAAACACAGAGAAAGAGAAACCCAAAACAATGCAAAGTCCCCCCGTTCCCCCCGTCCCCAACCAAAAATAGGCATAACATATCCACTGCAGTCCCCAATCGCCCATCCCGACCCTCAGTCTGTGTCCAGCTTCTCGGCCTGAACAAAGGCCCACGCCTCCTCCGGAGACTCAAAATAATGGTGCCGGCCCTTGTAGGTAACCCACAGTCGCGCCGGCTGCAACATGCCAAACTTCACCCCCTTCCTGTGCAGCACCGCCTTCGCTCGATTGTACCCGGCCCTCCTCTTCGCCACCTCTGCACTCCAGTCCTAATCCCCACTCCAGTTCTCCCACCTGCTGCTCCTCTCCTTCTTGGCCCACCTGAGCACACACTCCCGATCGACGAACCGATGGAACCGCACCAGCACCGCCCGCGGAGGCTCTTTAGCCTTGGGCCTCCTCGCCAACACTCTATGGGCCCCTGGAAGGACCCCGCTCCCATCAGCGAGTTCAACATGGTGACCACATAGGCCCCCACGTCCGGCCCCTCCAGCCCCTCCGGGAGGCCCAGAATTCGCAGATTCTTCCACCTCGACCGATTCTCCATCTCCTCGAACCGCTCCTGCCATTTCTTGTGGAGCGCCTCGTGCGCCTCCACCTTTACCGCCAGGCCCTAGATCTCGTCCTCATTGTCAGAGATCTTTTGCCGAGCCTCTCGGATCGCCACCCCCTGGGCCTTCTGTGTCTCCAGCAGCTTATCAATAGAAGCCTTCATCGGCTCTAGCAGGTCCGTTTGAATCTCTCTGAGGCAGCGCTGGATACCCTCCGGTTGCTCCTCCGCCCACTGCCTCCACACTGCCTGGTCTCCGCCCGCCACCATTTTGTCCTTCTTCCCTCCCTTCTTCTGGTCCACCACCACCTTTTTTTGTCGCCCCGCTCCTAGTTAAAGCAATATACTGATGGGGAGCTGTTATTAACTCCTTCCCACACCGGGAAACGTTGAAAAAGTGCCCTTGGGGGCCCTGAAAAGAGCCCAAAAGACCGTTCCAAGCGGGAGCTACCGAACATGCGACCTAGCTCTGCATAGCCGCACTTGGAAGTCCCTCCAGATCTGTGTTAAAGGGGCACTGTCTTCATGGAGGGGGGGTGGTGGAAGAAAATTAACAAATGATTTGCATAAAGTACCGGACCATAGGAATGTAAGAAATAGGAGCAGGAATATGCAACTTGCCTCTTGGGCCTGCCTTGTCATTCGGTAAGATCATGGCTGAACTGACTGTGACCTTCATTCCACATTCCTAAAATGAAAAATTGCACGGGGGACCACTCGGCCCATTGTAGCTGCGCTGGCTCCTGACCGAGCCATCCAACGTATTCCACTCCCCTGCTCCTTCCCCTGGGCCGTGCAATCCTTTATCCAATTCTCTTTTGAAAATTACTGACTGAACCTGCTTCCATTGGCCTACCAGGCAACGCATTCCAGGTTGCAAAAACGCATTGTGAAACACTATAATAAACAAAACACAGTCAACCTCGCCGCTTGTGGGGCATCGCCAGTGTGCAAAACGGTGGCCATCTTTGCGTCCATAACAACAGAATGTATTTCAATGTAGTTCACGGCATGTAACCTGCTTTTGGATGTTTCTGAGCACTGTGATAAGGTGTTGTATAAGTACCAGCTCTTGCCTTTTTTACCCATTGTCATGAAGCTTGACAGGGCTCCTTTTCCCGATGGCAGCACATCTTTTTATAAGGAACAGGCTTTAGAGCAGAACAGTGCAACGTCAATACAAAGGGTATAATTGAGGCACGGGCAGAGGATGTAAACTAATAAGGCAAGAGCAAGGCATAAACAGCTCCGAGCAAGGAAGAGGAAAAATAAAGAATGATGAAGATGGAAAAGCTGCAGAAGGAAAATGTGATGTTAGAATGCAAGGAATGCTAATGGACAATTCAACACAGACACAGAAACAGCAGCTAATACAGTGGAGTATGACAATATGGCCACATGGGGGACTGATGACACATAGATAAATACATTAGCCTAGGGAACAGGGAAAACGGATGCTCAATAGATATGCAAGGTAAGCAATAAAATGTGGGAGCTGGCTGCCCTTGCTTGACCAGTGGTATCATCAACATTACACAGATCTGCTTCAGCAATGATGCCGGTTAGGCAAGGATACACTGCATTTGAAAAATTGACTGCAGACGGACCTATCTGGTCCGGATGCAGATGAGGTGACAATGGAAATCCTAAGCACGGGATGCATTCCCCGATTTCAGCAAGGCTCTCAATCCTGTGTGACGCAAGCAAGTAGTCTGCGACCCAGGCAGGCAGGAAGTAGGAGGAGCTGGAAAACATGCCACGTCAGTGAAGGCAAAGTTCACTTGAGATTGGTGCAATGTATATACGGCAAGAGGTCACTAACGGAGGGTGACCATGAGCAGTGCTAGCGTCACAGCTGATTCCAATGTATATGATTTGCAGTTAAAGGCAGGAAGAATTTTATTAAAATAAATAAATTTGGTGTACCCAATTCTTTTTTTCCCCAATTAAGGGGCGATTTAGCGTGGCCAATCCACCTAGCCTGCACATCTTTGGGTTGTGGGGGGTGAAACCCACGTAAACACGGGGAGAATGTGCAAACTCCACACAGACAGTGACCTGGGGCCGGGATCGAACCCGGGTCCTCAACACCGTGAGGCAGCAGTGCTAACCACTGCGTCACCGTGCCGTTGGGCAGAAAGAAAAATAAGGATGACGAGGATTCGCACAAGAATCTGGTAAAAAGGATCTGGATAGGTTGGGAAGGTGAATGACAAGTGACATTAAATACGAGCAACGTATTGAAACTGGGGGAAGAACATAAATAACAGGAATATCAAGAAGGCTACAGAATGCAATCCAGAAGGCAAACTTGGGGTTATCCGTGGATAGCTCAGTGAAACTGCAGCATCAGGAAGGAACAAGAAATAGATCTAAGGTTTCATAGTCAGAGTTAAACTGCATAAACCTCAGGAGATTACACTGTACAAGCTGTTGGTCGAGGCACTCTTGCAGAATTATATCTAATTTTGGATGTGCTACAGCAGCGAGGGTACCCAAGCATTGTGGACACTGCACAAATGGGCAATCAAACTACAAGCATTACCTAGCTTGCCGCTTGTGAGCTGCGAGGAGAGTTTGAAGAGCCTGGTATTGTTCACACAGGGGGAAAAAAAGGCTCAGAAGACATAAGACTTTCTAGGAAATAGACAAGCTCAACCCGCAAAATGTTGAAGATTGCCTCAGGTTCCAAGGCAAGTAAACCAGGCTTAAACACAAAAGGACATGGACGTTTTTGACGTAACCAAATTTTGCCGGTGATTGTGTTTACACGGGAGGACTTCGCAGGGGGAGTCTGGTGGTGAAGACCTTGCAGAAATAATAGTGGAATTGGATATTTGGGAGAATGAGATATTGAGAGGTCTTTAGTCATTGCGATCATCGAGATTAACTGCGGAGACTTTTCCAGTCCTGTATTTTTCCACGTTCCAATGTAACAAGAAGGTTTTATGTCAAAGGTTTTGGAGCCAACGAGAATGCAGAAAATGGCATGAACGTATTGGTCAATAACCGTGTGTCTCACTGTAAAGCTAGCTGTTCTGTTGTGCTGTCATGGCGGTGGGGGGGGGGGGGGGGGGGGGGGGGGGGGGGGATTGAGTTTAGCCAATATTTTGATTCTCCCTGTTGAAACGTATGAGAAACTGATCAAGGTTGGTCATTAGCACACTGGGCTAAATAGCTGTTTTTTAAAGCAGACCAAGGCAGGCCAGCAGCACGGTTCAATTCCCGTACCAGCCTCCCCGAACAGGCACCGGAATGTGGCGACTAGGGGCTTTTCACAGTAACTTCTTTTGAAGCCTACTTGTGACAATATGCGATTTTCATTTCATTTGCACAGATTGTTGACTATTGCAATTTCGAATTTCATCTATTTGGCCGAGAAGGGAATTTCTGGTTAGTTTTTTGACAATGTTGATACAAAATTGAATTTGGATCGCAAGATATTAAGGATGGAATCTTACCAAAATTTGACAGCGTCAGGCTCACTGACGTATAACTCTCCAGTTATACGGACCAGTGAGCCTCCGCACCACTACCTCCACACCACACATCAATCTCGTCCCCCCCACCATGGGCTTCCACAAGGCCCCGCCCCTGGCATTTCCCTGGCACAGATTGGTACTGCTAGGTTGGTGGTGCCAGCCGAGCAATGCTTTTTAAAAAATAAATTTAGAGTACCCAATTATTTTTTTCCAATTAACGGGCAATTCAGCATGGCCAATCCACCTAACCTGCACATCTTTGGGTTGTGGGGCTGAAACCCACGCAGACACGGGGGGAATGTGCAAACTCCACACGGACCCATGACCCAGGGCCGGGATTCAAACCCGGGTCCTCAGCGCCGTAGTCCCAGTGCTAACCACTGCGCCACCGTGCTGCCCTCAGCCTGGCAATGCCAACCTGTGCCAGGGGCAGTGCCATGGACTGGGAATGCCCCACTATCTCCCCGGGGACTCTGCTTACTTCTGCGCCCCTGGAGGGATCCCCTTGACTGCCTCACACCTGGCCAAAACTTTCCAAACTCTCGCCTACATGACATCACAGGGAGGAGGGGCGCTAATAACATTTAAATCCATTCAAATTTATTCAAATGAGATTCACGCCCTTTGTGAGCACAAATCTCGTGACTTCACTGGCGAGGGGTGGGGAAAATCGGGAAACACAATCTCTCCGGCGTGAATCACATTTCCCGATTCTCGCGAGATTTTCCACCGGCACCACCGGTCCCGCGGACAGTAAACACGCGCTCAAGATCGCACCAATATTAATTTTTAGAAAGGACGATCTTTCAGAGCAATTAGTATCAGCCACCACAAAAATGATGAGGTCTTTGTTTACATACCCTATCGGTTGGAGACAATGAAAGGGTATGATTATGCTCCAATGAGAACTCTCCCCAAAAGGGAGACATTGTGGTGTCGTGGGTTAGTCCCTACCAATAAGTCAAAGGCTCCAGAATTGAGTCCCACTCCAGGATTGAAGCAGGAGAAACTTCTAGTCAGCCATGTTTTCTGCAGGGTGGCGCGCCCCCCCACCTCCCCGGCTTCAGACTAGAGACCAATTCCAGGCAAAACTAGCCACAGAAAAGCATGTGCTCCATGCGCCCTTAGATAGGGGAAGTCTTCTAAGTCTGTCTTTATAAGACTGCATTGATTCAATTTGTCATATACAGTAGGAGGCCTAGCTCAATAGACAAAGCAATTGTATTGGTTCTCCCAACAAAGCAATAATTGCCTCATTTATATCTTTGATTGGTGTTTGACGAAGCCAATCCCTGACAGGGATTGGGTGAGGGACAAAGTTCAAGCGTTTGAACCTTTTTTCTCTTTCTCGCTCTGGAATAAAAACAGACTACAGCACGATTATGTTGCAAGTAATAGGAAATTGGTAAATATTGTTGTGAGAATGGTGTCCTATTCATTCATGCACTTTTTGCAAAACAAACCACAATTGTTGATTTCCAATTGGCCTTGCACCACCAGAGGGCTCATCAATTGACATTTTGAGACTTCCGGGTGCGGCGATGACCAGCTGAGTCGCACGTTTCGGCAGCTCCCGGTGAAACGGACTTTTGGGCTCTTGCTAGGAGCCCCAACGGCAATTTTGACGGCTAAAAACACTGTGCGGTAAACCAGAAGGGAATCCCCCCTGCATACGGATGAAAAAAGGAGGAGAAAGTGGCCGGATTGCAGTGGATCCTTTAGAACAGCGGCAAGGAAGGCAAGCAAAAACCAAGATGGCGTCGGAAGGTGGCAGTTTAACATGGGGCCCTGAACAACAAGAGTTCTTGAAATGCTGTGTGGAAGAGCTCAAAAAGGAAATGAAGAAAGAGCTGTTGGCCCCGATACTACAGGCGATCGAAGGGCTAAAGGAGGAACAAAAGACCCAGGAGCGGGAGCTTCGGATCGTGAAGGCAAAGGCAGCCGAGAATGAGGACGACATACAGGGCCTGGTGGTGAAGACGGAGACGCATGAGGCACATCAGAAACGATGTGTGGAAAGGTTTGAGGCACTGGAGAACAACGCAAGGAGGAACAACCTGAGGATTCTTGGTCTTCCTGAAGGTGCAGAGGGAGCGGACGTCGGGGCATATGTGAGCACGATGCTGCACTCGTTAATGGGAGCGGAGGCCCCGGCGGGTCCGTTGGAGGTGGAGGGAGCATACCGAGTGATGGCGCGAGGACCGAGAGCAGGAGAAATTCCCAGAGCCATAGTGGTGAGATTCCTCCGTTTTAAGGATAGAGAAATGGTCCTTAGATGGGCAAAGAAAACTCGGAGCAGTAAATGGGAGAACGCGGTGATCCGCGTTTATCAAGACTGGAGTGCGGAGGTGGCGAGAAGGAGGGCGAGCTTTAATCGGGCCAAGGCGGTGCTTCATAAAAGGAAGATAAAATTTGGAATGCTGCAACCGGCAAGACTGTGGGTCACATATCGAGGGAGACACCACTACTTTGAGACGGCGGATGAAGCATGGACTTTTATTGTGGAAGAAAAACTGGAATGAGCGGGTTATTAAAAAGAACGTTTGAACAAAGTGGTGGGGCGAATGTGGGGGACGAAGAGGGGGGTTAAAAAGGGGGGAAAGAGGAGTTTTATGTACTAATCCTGCGATGTGGTAACTTTTCTCTCTTCCACAGGTGGTGATGGGGGGAGGAGGGGAGGTGGAGGAGATGGGGCGTTGGCCATTGGGGGCGGGGCCAAGGGAGAAGCGCGGGCTTGGTTCCCGCGCTATGATAATCATGGCGGGAATAGAGAAGCAGGAAGGAGGGGGCGTCGCACGGTGCGAGCCGAGGTCACGGGGGGAAGCCGAGGTCGGCCAGAGTTTGCTGACTTCTGGGAGCAACATGGGGGGAGTAATTACGCTAGCGGGGGATCTAGCGGGGGGGTGGGAGGGGGGAATTACTAGGTTGCTGCTGCTGGGGAGGGGGGAGCTGGTGTGGGAGGGGATGGGCGGGGGGGCACCGCCTGGGGGAGATACAGCTGCGTAGGAACCGGGTGAGGAGCTGGAAAAAGGGGATGGCTAATCGACAAGGGGGGGGGGGGGGGGGGGTAGGAAGCCCCCCAACCCGGCTGATCACGTGGAACGTGAGAGGGCTGAACGGGCCGATAAAGAGGGCACGGGTACTCGCACACCTCAAGAAACTTAAGGCAGATGTGGTTATGTTACAGGAAACGCACCTGAAACTGATAGACCAGGTTAGGCTACACAAAGGATGGGTGGGGCAGGTGTTCCATTCGGGGCTAGATGCGAAAAACAGGGGGGTGGCTATATTAGTGGGGAAGCGGGTAATGTTCGAGGCAAAGACTATAGTGGCGGATAACGGGGGCAGATACGTGATGGTGAGTTGCAAACTACAGGGGGAGACGGTGGTTTTGGTAAACGTATATGCCCCGAACTGGGATGATGCCAATTTTATGAGGCGGATGCTAGGACGCATTCCGGACCTAGAGATGGGAAAGCTGATAATGGGGGGAGATTTTAATACGGTGTTGGAACCAGGGCTGGATAGGTCGAAGTCCAGGACTGGAAAGAGGCCGGCAGCAGCCAAGGTACTTAAAGATTTTATGGAGCAGATGGGAGGTGTAGACCCGTGGAGATTTAGCAGACCTAGGAGTAAGGAGTTCTCGTTTTTCTCCTATGTCCATAAAGTCTACTCGCGAATAGACTTTTTTGTGCTGGGAAGGGCGTTGATCCCGAAGGTGAGGGGAACGGAGTATACGGCTATAGCCATTTCGGATCACGCTCCACACTGGGTAGACTTGGAGATAGGGGAGGAAACAGGAGGGCGCCCACCCTGGAGAATGGACATGGGACTAATGGCAGATGAGGGGGTGTGTCTAAGGGTGAGGGGGTGCATTGAAAAGTACTTGGAACTCAATGATAATGGGGAGGTCCAGGTGGGAGTGGTCTGGGAGGCGCTGAAGGCGGTGGTTAGAGGGGAGCTGATATCAATAAGGGCACATAAAGGGAAGCAGGAGAGTAAGGAACGGGAGCGGTTGCTGCAAGAACTTTTGAGGGTGGGCAGACAATATGCAGAAACACCGGAGGAGGGACTGTACAGGGAAAGGCAAAGGCTACATGTAGAATTTGACTTGCTGACTACGGGCACTGCAGAGGCACAATGGAGGAAGGCACAGGGTGTACAGTATGAATATGGGGAGAAGGCGAGCAGGTTGCTGGCACACCAATTGAGGAAAAGGGGAGCAGCGAGGGAAATAGGAGGAGTGAGGGATGAGGAAGGAGAGATGGAGCGGGGAGCGGAGAGGGTGAATGGAGTGTTCAAGACATTTTATAAAAAATTATATGAAGCTCAACCCCCGGATGGGAGGGAGAGAATGATGGGCTTCTTGGATCAGCTGGAATTTCACAAGGTGGAAGAGCAGGAAAGGGTGGGACTGGGAGCACAGATCGAGGTAGAAGAAGTGGTGAAAGGAATTAGGAGCATGCAGGCGGGAAAGGCCCCGGGACCGGATGGATTCCCAGTCGAATTCTATAGAAAATATGTGGACTTGCTCGCCCCGGTATTGACGAGGACCTTTAATGAGGCAAAGGAAAGGGGACAACTGCCCCCGACTATGTCTGAAGCAACGATATCGCTTCTCTTAAAGAAGGAAAAGGACCCGCTACAATGCGGGTCCTATAGACCTATTTCCCTCCTAAATGTAGATGCCAAGATCCTGGCCAAGGTAATGGCAATGAGAATAGAGGAATGTGTCCCGGGGGTGGTTCACGAGGACCAAACTGGGTTTGTGAAGGGGAGACAGCTGAACACGAATATACGGAGGCTGTTAGGGGTAATGATGATGGCCCCACCAGAGGGGGAAACGGAGATAGTAGTGGCGATGGATGCCGAGAAAGCATTTGATAGAGTGGAGTGGGATTATTTATGGGAGGTGTTGAGGAGATTTGGTTTTGGAGAGGGGATGTTAGATGGGTGCAGCTGTTGTATAGGGCCCCGATGTGGTCACGAATGGACGGGGATCTGCATATTTTCGGCTCCATAGAGGGACAAGGCAGGGATGCCCTCTGTCCCCATTATTGTTTGCACTGGCGATTGAGCCCCTGGCGATAGCGTTGAGGGGTTCCAAGAAGTGGAGGGGAGTACTTAGAGGAGGAGAAGAACACCGGGTATCTTTGTATGCGGACGATTTGCTACTATACGTGGCAGACCCGGCGGAGGGGATGCCAGAAATAATGCGGATACTTGGGGAGTTTGGGGATTTTTCAGGGTATAAATTGAACATGGGGAAAAGTGAGTTGTTTGTGGTGCATCCAGGGGAGCAGAGTAGAGAAATAGAGGACCTACCGTTGAGGAAGGTAACAAGGGACTTTTGTTACCTGGGGATCCAGATAGCCAAGAATTGGGGCACATTGCATAGGTTAAATTTAACGCGGTTGGTGGAACAAATGGAGGAGGATTTCAAGAGATGGGATATGGTATCCCTGTCACTGGCAGGGAGGGTGCAGGCGGTTAAGATGGTGGTCCTCCCGAGATTCCTCTTTGTGTTTCAGTGCCTCCCGGTGGTGATCACGAAGGTTTCTTTTAAAAGGATTGAAAAGAGCATCATGTGTTTTGTGTGGGCCGGGAAGACCCCGAGAGTGAGGAAGGGATTCTTACAGCGTAGCAGGGATAGGGGGGGGCTGGCACTACTGAGCCTAAGTGAGTATTATTCGGCCGCTAATATTTCAATGGTGAGTAAGTGGATGGGAGAGGAGGAGGGAGCGGCGTGGAAGAGATTAGAGAGGGCGTCCTGTAGGGGGACTAGCCTACAGGCTATGGTGACAGCCCCATTGCCGTTCTCACCGAGGAACTACACCACAAGCCCGGTGGTGGTGGCTACACTGAAGATTTGGGGACAGTGGAGACGGCATAGGGGAAAGACTGGAGCCTTGGGGGGGTCCCCGATAAGAAACAACCATAGGTTTGCCCCGGGGGGAATGGATGGGGGATATGGAATGTGGCAAAGAGCAGGAATAACGCAACTGAAAGATCTGTTTGTGGATGGGAAGTTCACGAGTCTGGGAGCGCTGACCGAGAAATATGGGTTGCCCCAAGGGAATGCATTCAGGTATATGCAACTGAGGGCTTTTGCGAGGCAACAGGTGAGGGAATTCCCGCAGCTCCCGACACAAGAGGTGCAGGACAGAGTGATCTCAAAGACATGGGTGGGGGATGGTAAGGTGTCAGATATATATAGGGGAATGAGGGACGAAGGGGAGACTATGGTAGATGAACTAAAAGGGAAATGGGAAGAAGAGCTGGGGGAGGAGATCGAGGAGGGGCTGTGGGCAGATGCCCTAAGCAGGGTAAACTCATCGTCCTCGTGTGCAGGCTAAGCCTGATTCAGTTTAAGGTATTACACAGGGCGCATATGACTGGAGCACGGCTCAGTAAATTTTTTGGGGTGGAGGATAGGTGTGCGAGGTGCTCGAGAAGCCCAGCGAATCATACCCATATGTTTTGGTCATGCCCGGCACTACAGGGGTTTTGGATGGGGGTGACAAAGGTGCTTTCAAAAGTAGTGGGGGTCCGGGTCGAACCAAGCTGGGGGTTGGCTATATTTGGGGTTGCACAAGAGCCGGGAGTGCAGGAGGCGAGAGGGGCCGATGTTTTGGCCTTTGCGTCCCTAGTAGCCCGGCGCAGGATATTGTTAATGTGGAAAGAAGCCAAGCCCCCGGGGGTGGAGACCTGGATAAATGACATGGCAGGGTTTATAAAGCTAGAGCGGATTAAGTTCGTTCTAAGGGGGTCGGCTCAAGGGTTCACCAGGCAGTGGCAACCGTTCGTCGAATACCTCGCAGAAAGATAGATGGAATGGAAAAAAGAAGGCAGCAGCAGCAGCCCAGGATCGGGGTTGGGGGGGTGGTGGGGGGGGGGGGGGGGGGGGGGAGGAACCAGAAGGACTCTCAGGGTTGTTAATATATACTGTATAATATGTATAGGTCGTTGCGACAGATAATTATATATTGGACTGTTAAATTATATTTTTGGAGAGTGTTACTTGTGATAAGGCAGTTGCCAATTAGGGTTAGTTTTCATTTTTGTTATTTATTATTTATTCATTTTATGTTTATAAAATAGGTCATTGTTATTTGTGTTGTTAAAGTATTGTGTAAAGGATGCACAATGTACTGTGTTGGTTGACCAAAAATTTTCAATAAAATATTTATTAAAAAAATTTTAAAAATTGACATTTTGAAAGTCAGGAGAATTGCACACGACAAGACTTGAGAAATCGCTGGATTCAGTGTGTACAGTGACGTGATGTATTGTTATACAAACATAGAATAAATATCTAGAAGCAATAGTATACCTCTGATCGTAGGGATATGGGCTCCACTTGTAACAGTGACCCAAAACAGGGAACCTGAGCGAATATCTAATGCAGATCAGACATTTTTAATCGTGTCCATGCGTCTCCAGTCCCGCTTCTGGGAAAGGGCGGGCGGGGAAGCGGAGAAATGTGTTAAAGAGGCTGACATGCTTCCCAAAGATATAGCATTTCATCTCAGATAGGGTTGCACAATGGAAATTAGGAGGCTTAGTGTAAGTCAAGAAATCAAGTGGCACTTCTCCCAACCCAAGGATAATGTAGTGTTGGAATAAATAACTCAAGAAGGGTCTACTGGAGCCATAAATGAGTTCAAGGGATAATTCAATGAGCAAAGAAATTAAGGGACAGGGTGGAAAGGTGGGTTCCCCAATTGGTGAGCGCGCCTTCGATTGCCTAGATCCTATACCTTGGAATTTCCACCTTAAACCGCTCAACCTCCATATTACTTATTCCGTCTTTAAAGATGTTCCTTTAAATTTACCTCTTTGACCAGGATTTTGGTCACCTGTCTGTATATAATCTCGTAATGCAGATTTTGCTTGATGAACCCTCCCGTGAAGCACCTTGTGCTACATTCAAGGCGCTATATAAATTCAAGTTGTTGTTGTTCTCGATAGGGCAAGGCAGGGCAGGGCAGCATGGTAGCATAGTGGAGGACAGCATGGTAGCATAGTGGTTAGCACAGTTGCTTCAAAGCTCCAGGGTCCCAGGTTCGATTCCCGGCTGGGTCACTGTCTATGCGGAGTCTGCACGCTCTCCCCGTGTCACCGTGGGTTTCCTCCGGATGCTCCAGTTTCCTCCCACAGTCCAAAGATGTGCAGGTTAGGTGGATTGGCCATGCTAAATTGCCCTTAGTGTCCAAAAAATGTTAAGTGGGGGTTACTGGGTTATGGGGATAGGATACGTGGGCTTCAGTAGGGTGCTCTTTGTACGGGCCGGTGCAGACTCGATGGGCCGAATGGCCTTCTGTACTGTAAATTCTATGGTAGGGCTGAACTGTTCAAAACAGCGGGCCAGGTGCACCTAATACCCGTCTCCTAAAAATTCTTGCTTCTTCGAAACACTTAACAGCTCTCATATAACAATCTTGTGCTATGCCCAGGAGGTGTTGCATGCACACGCATGCGCACACAATGTGTGCAATAGCCAACATCATCAAGATAAACAGCTTACTCAAGCCTTACTTCAGATAAATAAATTCAGTCCCCTAGTTCTTGAAGGCCCGTTATAATTAATCACATTGAACTTGGAATCTGCATTGCAATGAAGAGAGCAGCTGGGTAAGGGGAAGGTCAGCCAGCCCTCAGTGCTTTGATCTGTATTCACCATCGCTCAGTTGGCATGAAACCAAATGCTGAGGAGATTTAGAAGGCCACTCTTGCATGACACAGCAGGCTTGGCAAGTCAAAGATCTTGTGGCCTGTCTTTACTCCTGCAAAACCCGGAGTGAAGACGCAAAGAATGATTGTTCTCTTCAGCAATTCTGATCTCTTTACGCCTTTAACCTCCCTCAATGATTTAGCTGACAGGCGCTCTGTGTGGTGTACTATTGATCCATATTGATCTGGAGCAGCCAGCATTCAATTCCCTGTCTCTGCTGAGTTAACTAAACTCAGCTATTATATTGCTGCAATCGGTCTCAGCATCTCTGGGTCAAGGAGGGTGGAAAATCAGTGAGCGTTTCTGCTCTTAATTACCGTCCAGTGACATAAGCTGCGAAGGGGGTTCTCATCACTTAAGGGCGAGAACTAGAGCTGGGTTCGACAATGAGGTCTTATGATGAAAGAATGGATGCGCCAATGAAACACGCAGAGACACCTGGGTTAAATGAATGCATCAGATTTAAGCTCTGTAGTCCTGCCATATCCAGCCTCGAATGGTGGTGGATAATTAAACAACTCACTGGTGGAGGAGGCTCCACTAATATCCCCATCCCCAATGATGGAGGAGCCCAGCACATCTGTGCAAAAGACAAGGCATTCGCAACAATTTTCAGCCAGAAGGGCCGAGTTGGATGATCCATCTGGGTCTCCTCCGGAGGTCCCCGGCATCACAGATGTCAGTCTTCAGCCAATGCGATTTACTCCACGTGATATCAAGAAAAGGCTGAAGGCCGCGGATACTACAAAAGCGATGGACCCTGACACTATTCCAGAAATAGTACTGGAGACTTGTGCTCCAGAACTTGCCGCACCCCTAGCCAAGCTGTTCCAGTACAGCTACAACACTGGCATCTGACCCAGCAATGTGGTAAATTGCCCAGGTGAGTCCTGCACACAAGAAACAGGACACATCCAACCCAGCCAATTACCGCCCCATCAGTCAGCTCTCCATCATCAGTGAAGTGATGGAAGGAATCATCAACACCGCTATCAAGCGGCCCTTACTCACAGGGAACCTGCTCACGGACGCTCAGTTTGGGTTCCGCCAGGGTCACTCAGCTCCTGACCTCATTACATGCTCAAACATGGATAGCCAGAGGTCAGGTGCAAGTGACTGCCCTTGAAATCAAGGCAGAATTTGATTGAGTGTGGCATTAAGAAGCCTTAGCTAAACTGGAGTCAATGGGAATTGGAGGAAAAATCTCCACTGGTTGGAGTCATACCTGGCACAAAGGAAGATGGTTGTGGTGGTTGGAGGTCAATCATCTCAGTTCTAGGACAACACTGCAGGAGTTTGGAGAAGTGGGGATATTTGCAGACGACTGCACAATGTTCAGCACCATTCACACAACACCTCAGATAATGAGGCAGTCCATATCCAAATGCAGCAAAACCTACAGTGTTCAGGCTTTGTTTGACAAGTGGCAAGTTACATTTGCACCATACAAATGCTGGTCAATGACCATCTCCTACAAGAGAAGATCTAACCATCGCACCTTGACATTCAATGGCATTACCATCGCTGAATCCCCCACAATCAATATCTTGGTGGTTACCATTGATTGGAAATCGAACGGGACTAACCATATTAATACTGTGGTTACCAGAGCAGGTCAAAGGCTAGGAATCCTATGGCGTGTAACTCACCTCCTGACCCCCCCCCCCCCCCTTCCCCCCCAAAGCCTGCACACCATCTACAAGGCACAAGTCAGGAGTGCATTGGAATACTCTCCACTTGGCTGGATGAATGCAGCTCCAAAAACACTGAAGAAGCTTGACACCTTCCTGGACAAAGTAACCCATTTGATTGCTCCCCCTTCCACAAACATTCAAGCCCGCCAACACCGACGAATAGTGGCAGCCGTCTCCAAGATGCACTGTAGGAACTCACCAAGGTTCCTTAGGCAGCACCTTCCAAACCCACGATGACTACTATCTAGACGGACAAGAGTAGCAGATACCTGGGAACCCCACCACCTGGAGGTTCCCCCCCAAGTCACTCAGCACCCCAACTTGGAAATATATCGCCGCTGTACTGGGTCAAAATCCAGGAACTTCCTTCCTAAGAGCACTGTGGGTGCACCAACACCTCAGGGACTGCAGCGGTTCAAGAAGGCAGCTCACCCCCACCTTCTGAAGGGCAACCAGGAATGGGCATTAAATGCTGGCTTAACCAGCGACGCCCACATCCTGGAAATGAATTTCAAAGATTTTTTTAAACTAAGCCATACAATAGCACGAGTGACTGCTTTTCATAGAAGAGAGAGGAAACTTTCAGAGGGAATGGAAAACAAACTGATTGTAAATAATCCTCGGAAGTAGGCATCCTGCCAAGATCATGCAGCGAAAAACAATACAACTCATCAGAGTCAAAGTGAAGTCAACTGAGGATGCACTTCAGTGATCTATGGAAAATAAACCATGTGGCATAACCCAAGAGCAGACACTCAGAAGTCACATGCACTGCAGTGACTACTTTAGTTTCCATTCATCGGTCCCCACTGTACAGACTATTTATACAGCACCTGCAAGCTATTTTAAGGTATCTTAATTTATTTGTTTCTTGTTATTTTGCACCACCATTGGCAGGAATGCCCTCAGCTGCCCCAGACTTATAAACTAG
Source organism: Scyliorhinus torazame (assembly GCF_047496885.1). Classification (NCBI taxonomy): domain Eukaryota; kingdom Metazoa; phylum Chordata; class Chondrichthyes; order Carcharhiniformes; family Scyliorhinidae; genus Scyliorhinus; species Scyliorhinus torazame. The sequence goes on along the minus strand of NC_092718.1, from coordinate 19,684,879 downwards.
ATGCTCCTTAAATCCTACCTCTGTTAGCAGCCTTTGGTCACCTGTCCAAATATCTCCTTATGCCTTCTCAAGGCCAACTAGGAATGGGCAATAAATGCTGGCCGTCCCCTGAATGAATAAAGAAAATGCGGCTCATTGTCAACCTTTGTTCCATGATGCACATGTGAAACAGCTTGGGACATTTTACTACTTTAAAAGCAATATATAAATCTGTTGTTGTTATTGTCCTGAGTTCAGTTTTTCCATTTTGAATGGAGGCATAGAACTTGTGCCATGATGTTGACAGATGTGGGCATCATTATTCCAAGTGTCACAAAAATAGAGTTGGAGTTTTGAATGCAGTTCTGGGTCCTCTGACTTCAATATCACGAGGGCCTCTTAATGCCAAAATTGGTCAAATGCTGCCTCGATGTCGAGGGCTGGTACTTTCACCTCACCTCCAAATTAAGTTCTTTGTCCATATTCCGACCAATGTTCCTGCCTCTTTGCTTCCGATAATGCTGTTTAACTAGCCAATGCTTTGGAAAACCACCTAATTCGCTCCACACTGCAATCTTCCACTCCCAACATGATTTTGGGCTTTCAGAGTAAGATCGCTAGTGCAGGAAGACCCTGACCCGAGCCGACGCGGACTGAGGCGACACAAACCTCGCCGACTGCACCCAACCTTTGGCGCAAGAGGTCTAGTTGTTTGTCTGCACATCGACATTGAGCCCAGCTCTCCTGCAAGCAGAGTCACAGGATGGCGCCACGGTGGAACTTGGTACATTGGGCTGGATTCTCAGTCCCGCAGCACCCGTTTTCTGGTGCAAGACGCCCCCCGCCGGCAGCGGGATTCTCCGTCCCGCCAGCCGGCCAATGGGGTTTCCCATTGTGGGCCCCCCCCACTTCCCCTCAGGAAATCCACGGGCATGAGTGCGTTGCCGGCGAAACAGAGGATTCCACCGACGGAGAATCCAGCCACCTGTATTTATTACTCAGTGAAACATCTTAATTATCCAGACATTTTATTTACGTTAGGCTATAACTAACCTAGGCTCTGGCAATTGTAATGTAAGCAGGGCTAGGCCGATATGCAGTATCCAAAAACTGAAATTAAACAAAGTCTGAAACGCCATTGGCCCCGAAGGTTTCAGATAATGGATACTTGACCTGTAATGCTACGTGCTTTCCTCGTGTGATGGTTGATCCTTTTAAAATACACTTTGTGGTTTTTTTTTCAAATAGAACACAAAAAGCCAGATGCATTCGGAGAGGCGTCATCAGTGCAGCATCTGTGGAGAGAAACAGCGGTAAAATGAACCAGGTGCAGGAGCATTGACCTGAAACGCTAACTCTGCTTCTTTCCACAGACGCAGCCTTGTTCCAGCTTACTTTTTCCTTATTTGTTTTCCAGCATCGGCAACGTTTTGCTCTTTATTTGCGGTTTTTTTCTTCAAATATAGTTAGATCACAGCGCCATCAATCTTGCCAGTGTTGCCACAGCTGATCCGGATCAGGCACTGTGTCAGGTGCGCTATCAAGGTTCTCACGACAGCCCCTACATGGCTCAACTTTCCAGAACTGTTCAAATCAAAATGGCAACCTTGATACATAAGCACGATCGCATCTCCATTTTTGTTTATTTCAGGAATTTCTGGATAATCCACATGGCTGTGCTGTGGAGTGAAACATATATGGGCTCTGAACATCAGTATAAAGCACCTTTGAGGTAAAGTGTCAGCCAAGGTGGATGCAGAATTAAGCTCCTTCTACTTTGTCCCAAAAATGTACCTCAATGCCGCCCTCACACAGAATGCCCCGTACCAGATTTCTGTGACATTTTGTTGCATTTTCACATCAGTGACCTCTTTCTGGGTACGATTTCAATTCAGCGTTAAGAGTGCACAGGTAAGAGCAGTTTGGTACTGTGGGCCCCGTTTGGCCCAGAGGCTGAATGACCAGGTTGTGAGTTTTCATGACTCGAAGAGCTGGTTTGAGCCAGCCCTAACTTATTCACATAGGATCCTTATGGTCAACCCCAACGCAGGGTACAAAAAGGCCAGCGTCGGGCTTAATCTTTTTCTGAGAACAATGTGGAGAACGTGCTAACACTTTCCCTTTGACACACAACACCGTCAACTTAGATCAGTACCTAGCCCTTGGTTCAGGGTTGGATTCTGCGGTCCCCTGTGGTTCTGCGCGCCGTTCGCTGGTGGCGGGATTATATCTTCCCGCCACTTGTCAATGTGATTTCCCAATGAAACCACCCGACGCCCCCGAGAAACCACCAAGGGGGGATGGGGGGGGGACGTTGCTGATGGGAAAAGCAAATTTGTTTTTATTCGTTCATGGGATGTGGGTGTTGAAGGTTGTGCCACCCTTTATTGTCCTTGCGGAGCAGTTAAGAGTCAACCACATTGCTGTGGGTCTGGAGTCACATGTAGGTTAGGGCAGCAGACTTTCTTCCCAAAAGGACATTAGTGAACCAGATGGATTTTTACGACAATTGGCAATGGTTTCATGGTCATAGATAGAATTTACAGAGCAGAAGGAGGCCATTCAGCCCATCGAGTCTGCACCGGCTCTTGGAAAGAGCACCCTACCCAAGGTCAACACCGCCACCCTATCCCCATAACCCAGTAACCCCACCCAGCACTAAGGGCAATTTTGGACACTAAGGGCAATTTATCATAGCCAATCCACCTAACCCGCACATCTTTGGACTGTGGGAGGAAACCGGAGCACCCGGAGGAAACCCACGCACACACGGGGAGGATGTGCAGACTCCGCACAGACAGTGACCCCAGCCAGAATCGAACCTGGGACCCTGGAGCTGTGAAGCAATTGTGCTATCCACAAGGCTACCGTGCTGCCCCCTGGTCATCAATAGACTTGTAATTCCACATTTTTATTGAATTCAAATTTCACCATCTGTAGTGGCGGGATTCGAATCCAGGTCCCCAGCATTACTCTGGGTTTCTGGATTACTAGTCCAGTAACAATACCACTACACCACCACCTTCCCTGCCAAGGATTGGAGAATTGCAGCCGCAGTGTTTCCCTATGACAAGACCGCAGCAATTAAAACCATTGTCAACAGCACAAAACATTGGATTACCACCTTGATCATGTCCTTATTCTATTAGCCGGTTTTGTAGACAAGGAGTTACATTCTGAATGAAAGTAATTTCATAGCTCCACAGGTGCGGAATCAACATTTACTGCAGCCCAGCTCTCCTTACTGAATATTAAATACAAGTGAGTAAATTTTTGTTATTAATTACTGCACCATTAACTGGATGAGTGTTTAAAATTAAAATGTCCCTTGGAACATATACAGCTGATTTAAAACCAACAGAGCGATAGTTTTGCTTTTTTACAATATGATGTAGAGGGAGAATTCAAAAAGCGAGGTTCTAAATATGTTTAAAAGGAAAGAAGAGTCTTTTAAAAATCCCAGGAGGGCTGGATGCTAATACTGCAGGGCCTGTCAGCAGTGACTGGCTGGAATAGAATACAGCATTACAGGAAGTTGAGAAGTCTTCCCTTCCCCCCCCCCAGCTTCAACCTTGTGAGTTTCCTTGAGGGAGTAATGGCTACTTGCTCAGACAATCAAGTTGCGTTTTAATCTGCACAGCCTGTACGGACGTATTTGGTTGCGTATTCCCCCGACATCACCTTGCTGAAATTCATGGGGATTTTAATCCAGCCAATTTCTGTGCTCTCTGATACCCATTCATTGGTGTGAAGAAATATTAACGTGTAAACGAGATTCAAAGGAATCCATTAAAACCCTTTTTTCCCCAACTTTTTTAGTCTGCACTTTATAATCCGCTCATTATTTGGACTTTAACATACTTCTCCCCCAGTCCAGCTCCTATCCAGTTCCTCTGTCTGGCTGCTCAGTAATTGATCTTATTCTCTCGATCTCCCCTCTTATCTTTCGTCCCCTGTTTCAAAAGGTTCCAATCCTGGTTTGACTGTATGTGTACTTGTGGTGAATGTATTCACCTAAGTATGAACTGTCTGTATAGTGCTGTGACCTATGACCTGGAAATGATGATACGGTCTACTTCCAGGTACTGTACTGGAACCCCGGTGGCTCCGTCTCTGGCTCCGCCCTCACCGGGGCAATATATAGACCGGCCACCTGTGGCACTCATTTGTACAGCCGACACTGGCAGGCGAGTTCATGGATAATAAAGCATAATATTCACTCGTTCTCACGGTCTCACAGTGAATTGATGGCATAACAATTTATTATCCATCGACAGCACCATGGAAGCTGTTCTAAAGCCAAATAAGCTCGAACTCGATGCGCGAGCGACAGAGGCCAGGGAGATCTTCGAACATTGGCTTCGCTGCTTCGAGGCCTACCTCGACTCCTCCACAACGCCGCCCACTGAAACCCTCAAGCTGCGACTCCTCCAGGCTCGGGTGAGCCATCGAATCTCCGTGATGATAGAGTAAGCTGCCACGTACGAGGCGGCGGTCGCAATCCTCAAGGCGCATTTCGCGAAGCCCGTAAACGAGGTGTTCACCCGACACCTTCTCACTACTCGCCATCAACGCGCCGGGGAATCACTGGACAAGTACCTGGAAAACCTGACCCTACTCGCAAGGGTAGCTATCGGGATGTGACGGTGGAGGAACACATGAACCTACAGATCCAGGACACCTACGTGAGGGTGGTCCGATCAAACTACATCAGGCAGCGCCTGCTGGAAAACGGGACCTCTGACCTGCGGAACAGGGTAAAGCTAGCTACCTCATTATCGGTGGCCTACCAGAGCCTCAGTGCGTTCCCCACGGACCCGGCGAACCCTTCGTGGATACCATCGTCGCGACCCCCGTCGGACCCAACTACGTCACAGGCCTGTGCCGCGCGGTTGCCAGTCCAGACCGGGGAACCGCAGTGCTACTTTTGCGGCCAGGGTCAATACCCCTGGCAGCGTTGCCCAGCTCGCACAGCGACGTGCAGCGACGATGGCAAAAAGGGACACTTCGCCATAATCTGTGTGGGCCGACCTAAAGCCCAGAAATCGAAAACTCAGCAGGCCCAACCCATGGACTCGCAGGCCCACAGACCCCGCAATGTGGCTGTGTGCCTGCCCGAAACGCCCCCTTTAGATGCGTCATCAGACTCGCGGGGCCGCCATCTTGGCTGTCGGCTCCGGCACCGACCGCCATGTGCGACCGATGGGGGCGGCCATCTTGGTCGCCATCTTCGACCCAGCCCGACGTGTGTGACTCATGGGGGCCGTCATTTTGTGACCCCGATACCGCCGACCACGCAGGCTACCCACAGCTTGGCACAGTCACCCTCGACCAGTTGTAGCCAAAGCACCTGAAAAATTCAATGCTGGTCGTCTGGGTAACGGGCACGAAAATGAAAAATGAAAATCGCTTATTGTCACAAGTAGGCTTCAAATGAAGTTACTGTGAAAAGCCCCGAGTCGCCACATTCCGGCGCCTGTTCAGGGAGGCTGGTACGAAACCCCCTGTCTTTTCGACTCCGGGAGCACGGAGAGCTTCGTCCATCCCGACTCGGTAAGGCGCTGCTCCCTTCACATCTACCCCGCATCCCAATCTCCCTTGCCTCCGGATCCCATTCGGTTCAGATCCGGGGGTCCTGTATCGCTAATCTCGCGATGCAGGGCGCCGAGTATGCTCGTTTTAAGCTGTACGTCCTCCCCCATCTCTGCGCCCCCCTACTGCTCGGATTAGACTTCCAATGCAGTCACCGAAGCCTGACCCTACAGTTCGGCGGACCCTTGCCCCCCTCACAGTATGCAGCCTCGCAGCCCTCAAGGTCTCCCCCCCTTCGCTCTTTGCGAACCTCATTCCTGACTGTAAGCCCATCGCCACCAGGAGCAGGCCGTATAGTTCTCAAGACATGACTTTTATCAAGTCGGAGGTCCAGCGACTGTTGAGTGAAGGGATCATCGAGGCCAGCAACAGCCCCTATAGATCGCAAGTGGTGGTCGTCCGGACCGGGGAAAAGAATCGGATGGTTGTGGACCACAGCCAGACCATTAACCGGTTTGTACCCCCTCCCCCGCATAGCGGAGATGGTCAACCAGATCGCACATCTGGTCGGTGACGAGGGTGACCCACCTACCGGCTAGGTAGTGCCTCAAGTGCCACACAGCTTCCACTATGGCTTGTGCTTCCTTCTCGACCGAGGACAGCACGGTAGCATAGTGGATAGCACAATTGCTTCACAGCTCCAGGGTCCCAGGTTCGATTCCTGGCTTGGGTCACTGTCTGTGCGGAGTCTGCACGTCCTCCCCGTGTGTGCGTGGGTTTCCTCCGGGTGTTCCGGTTTCCTCCCACAGTCCAAAGATGTGCAGGTTAGGTGGATTGGCCATGTTAAATTGTCCTTAGTGTCCAAAATTGCCCTTAGTGTTGGGTGTGGTTACTGGGTTAAGGGGTTATGGGGATAGGGTGGAGGTGTGGGCTTCGGTAGGGTGCTCTTTCCAAGAGCCGGTGCAGACTCGATGGGCCGAATGGCCTCCTTCTGCACTGTAAATTCTATGAGTGTCGGATTTCGGAAGCGTGGAGGGTTCTAGAGAAGAATGCTACTGGCTTGCCCGCCGTTCTCAACAATCGATCTGAAGTCGGCCTACCAACAGCTCCCGATCCGCCCGGAAGAGCGCCACTACACTGCCTTTGAAGCAGCCGGCCGACTCTTCCACTTCCTCAGAGTCCCCTTCGGCGTCATTAACGGGGTCTCGGTTTTTCAGAGAACGATGGACAGAATGGTGGACCAGTACAGTTTGCGGGCTACATACCCGTACTTAGACAATGTTACCATCTGTGGCCATGATCAGCAGGACCATGACCCCAACCTTCAGAGGTTCCTCCAGGCTACCCAATCCCGCAACCTTACATATAACAAAGAGAAGTGCGTTTTCCACACTACCCGACTGTCCATCCTCGGCTACGTCATGAAGAACGTAGTCCTAGGGCCCGACCCCGACTGTATGTGCCCCCTCACGGAACTTCCCCCTCCCACAGCCTCAAGGCCCTCAAACGATGCCTGGAGCTGTTCTCATACTACGCCCAGTGAGTCCCCAACTATGCGGACAAAGCCCGCCCACTTCAAACCACCACATTTCCCCTGACGGCTGAGGCCCGCTCGGCCTTCGGCCGCATCAAGGCCAACATTACCAAGGCCGCAATGCACGCAGTGGACGAGTCCGTCCCCTTTCAGGTAGAGAGCGATGCGTCAGACGTCGCACTGGCCGCCACACTCAACCAGGCGGGCAAGCCAGTAGCATTCTTCTCTAGAACCCTCCACGCTTCCGAAATCCGACACTCCTCGGTCGAGAAGGAAGCACAAGCCATAGTGGAAGCTGTGCGGCACTGGAGCCACTACCTAGCCGGTAGGTGGGTCACCCTCGTCACCGACCAGCGGTCGGTCGCCTTTATGTTTGACAACGCACAACGGGGCAAAATTAAAAATGACAAAATCTTGAGGTGGAGGATCAAACTCTCCACCTACAATTACGATATCAAGTATCGTCCTGGGAAGCTCAATGAGCCCCCAAATGCCTTGTCCCACGGCACATGCGCCAGCGGGCAAGTTGACCGACTTTAGGCTATCCACGATGACCTCTGTCACCTGGGGGGTCACCCGGCTTACCCACTTTATTAAGGCCCGCAATCTGCCCTTCTCCACCGAGGTCAAGGCAATGACCAGGGACTGCCAGGTCTGCGCAGAGTGCAGACAAGGCCCACCTGGTAAAGGCCTCCCGGTCCTTTGAGCGCCTAAGTATTGACTTCAAAGGGCCCCTCCCCTCCACCAACCGTAATATATACTTTCTAACTGTCGTCGACGAGTACTCCCGCTTCCCCTTCGCTGTCCCCTGCCCCGACATGACCGCGGCCACTGTGATAAAGGCACTGCACAGCATCTTCACACTGTTCGGTTTCCCTGCGTACGTCCACAGCGACCGGGGCACATCGTTCATGAGCGATGAGCTGCGTCAGTACCTGCTCAGTAAAGGCATCGCCTCGAGCAGAACTACGAGCTGTAACCCGCAGGGAAACAGGCAGGTGGAGAGGGAGAACGCGACAGTATGGAAGGCTGTCCTTCTGGCCCTCCGGTTTAGAAGTCTCCCGACCCGCCGCTGGCAGGAGGTCCTCCCCGGCGCCCTCCACTCTATTAGATCACTCCTCTGCACAGCCACGAATGAGACACCTCACAACCGTTTGTTGTCTTCCCTAGGAAATCCATCTCCAGGGTCTCGCTACCATCCTGGCTGACAACTCCGGGACCTGTCCTTCTCCGAAGGCATACGAGGAGCCATAAGACTGACCCCCTGGTCGAGAGGGTCCAGCTGCTGCATGCCATTCCCCAATACGCCTACATCATGCACCAAGACGGACGGCAAGATACGGTCCCCCTACGAGACCTGGCGCCAGCTGGTTCCCCTGCCAATGCGACCCCCTCCCCGCTGCCTACCGCCACCCCCAGCACCCCTTATGCCCCCCCCCCCCTGTGTCTCCTGTATTGTCCCGTGCCGGCACTGCCACTACCCACCACCCCCCTGCCTATCCCCACCCCCCAACCGTCTCCGACACGCCGAACTGAAGCTCAAGCTCCAGACACAATGCCCCCGGAGTCACCATCTGCAACACCCGTGCCCGCCGCATCACCAGAGCTGAGGAGGTCTAAAAGAACGATCCGGCCTCCAGATGGACTGAATATTTAATGACCCCACGTCACCCCCGCTGGACTTGATTTTTTAACAGGGGGTGAATGTGGTGAATATATTCACCTAAGTATGAACTATCTGTATAGTGCTGTGACCTATGACCTGGAAATGATGATACGGTCTACTTCCAGGTACTGTACTGGAATCCCGGTGGGCTCCGCCTCTGGCTCCGGCCTCACCGGGGCAATATATAGATCGGCCACCTGTGGGTGGCACTCATTTGTACAGCCAACACTGGCAGGCGCGTTCATGGATAATAAAGCCTAATGTTCACTCGTTCTCACGGTCTCACAGTGAACTGACGGTATAACAGTACTTTAATTCCATTCCTGCACCCATTTTCAGCCCTGGTCTTAACCTCTCAAATCCAGCATTAAAATAAATGTAAATGTTGCCACAATGTGGAACCCCTTTAAGAGAGAGCTGACTAGCAGTAATTTAACCTGAGGGTCATCACAGCTCAGGTGAGAGGCAAGGTTGAGAAGGCTCGTGAATAACCTCAGCCGGTACAGGAATTGAACCCACGCTGTAGGTGTCACGCCGCAACATTAGCTAGCTGTGTGGACAGCTGAGCTAACCCCACCCCCACCCCCCGACATTCCCGCCCCCAGGGTGACACTATACTACCCAAAGACCTCTGCCGAATAACCATTTTTTGACACATCTAAGCAACGAGGGGTTTGCACTGTGCTGGGAAGCTGTTTCAGCTGAATGACCAGAAAGTTAAATCTACCTCCCTGTGGAAGCTTACCTCTACCTTGTTTATGTGGGAGACAGATGGTGCGGTGGTATGGTGACAGAGGAGAAATAGGCTTTCTCTAACCTCCTGCTTACTCTGTCTGTCATTATCAATAAACACCACTAACTAACAAGCAGAATCTGTCTTTTAAGGTTCTTTTCCCACAATTTTCCTTCTCTTCTCAAAGTATTAATTCCTGGAGGCAGGTGAGAAGGTTAACAGAACACTGGCAGAAGTATATTCTGGTATCACTGCCAAGTCGCAACTCTTAACATTCAAAAGTGAACTTTAAGGAGAAAGACATCAAAGGATATGAGGAATAAGCAAAGTACTGGAATGATTGTAGAGCTTCAATGTGGAGCTGGAACCAGGAGAGGTGTAATAGGTCAGAAAGCATCCTTCTGCATTCTATTTCTATCATTCGAGGGAGGCAAGGAGATAATTATTCTTCAGTTCTCACTTGCACATTGCCCACAACTTTCCAATATGCTTCAGCAGGCGGTGAGGCGCGAGAACCTACTTCAATTAATCTCCTGCTCAACTTGCACAACGTACCCATGCACACACAGACACACAGCAAACACACCATTTTTATGATGTCGGCGTTGGACTGGGGTGGGCACAGTAAGAAGCCTTACAACACCAGGCTAAAGTCCAACAGGTTTCTTTCGAATCACTAGCTCCTTCCTCAGGTGAGTCTCACCTGAGGAAGGAGCTGCGCTCCGAAAGCTAGTGATTCCAAATGAGCCTGTTGGATTTTAACCTGCTGTTGGAAGACTTCTTACTGTGCCCACCATTTTGGGGAATCAATTCCAGCAATAAGGATTGAGTTTTGTTGAGGCTGGCTTGCAGGTCAGTAACAGAGTGATTCTTTCCTCTAGTTGGCGAGTCAGTAGAATTCAGAATGGGGGGGGGGCGGGCATAATCTTAAAATTTCCCATTAAGTCGGTCAAAAGTGACGACAAAAAAAGAGGGTTCCAGACACCGACTGTGAGGATCTGATACCGACAGGAATAATAATAATAATAATCTTTATTATTGTCACAAGTAGCCTTACATTAACACTGCAATGAAGGTACTGTGAAAAGCCCCTAGTCGCCACACTCCGGTGCCTGTTCGGGTACACGGAGGGAGAACTCAGAATATCCAATTCACCGAACAAGCACGTGTTTCGGGAAGAAACCGGAGCACCCGGAGGAAACCCACGCAGACACAGGGCGAACGTGCAGACTCTGCACAGACAGTGACCCAAGCCGGGAACCGAACCTGGGACCCTGGCGCTGTGAAGCAACAGTGCTAACCATTGTACTACCATACCGCTGAAGAATATAATGCAAGCTTCATTGGGACAATTGAAAGGAGACAGGCACTTAGGAAATAACACACTTGTGGGAGGTGGGGGGGCGGGGGGGGGGGGCGGGGGGGGGCAAAGAAATGGAATAATAAAGAAAGAAAAAATAGAGGAGCTGGCTTGGAGAATCAAATGGATCACTGCTGTTCCTATGTTCTGATTCTAAAGCAAAACCAACTTAGTAATTATCGCCTTCTTCCTCGCCCATCTGCTCCTGGCTCACACATGCTCCTTGAGCACTCGCTGTGTCAATTACCTAGCTGACTGCCTCTGTCATAAAACATGGATTGGAATATTGGGGTTGGGGCCCCGGCAATGGTTTTTAACCCTTTGTCTCCTGTGCAGTGTCACTGTCTACATCCTGCCAGTCCCAAAAATATCCATTAACCACTATTCTCATTTACTGTCCTTGAAGAAACTTCTTTTTTATGCTGCAGTAACACCGTGAGCTATAATTTGATCAACAAGCCCTCTATATGATACCTTATCATGCACATTTTGAGGCAGCATGGTGGCGCAGTGGTTAGCACTGCTGCCTCACAGCATGGACGACCCAGGTTCGATCTGGGCTCTGGGTCACTGTCCGTGTGGAGTTTGCACATTCTCCCCGTGTTTGCGTGGGTTTTGCCCCCACAACCCAAAGATGTGCAGGCTAGGTGGATTGACCACGCTAAATTGCCACTTAGTTGGAAAATATGAATTGGGTACTCTGAATTTATTTTTATAAAATCATACACATTTTGAAATATTCACACACACACCCATTGCTTTCATCTTTGCCTGTTAAAGAACAAAGAACAATACAGCACAGAAACAGGCCCTTCGGCCTTCCAAGCCTGTACCGGTCATGATATCATTTGGCCAAGACTTCAGCACTTCATTATGCCGTATCCATCTCTACCCATCCTACCCATGTATTTGTCAAGATGCCTTTTCAACACCGTTAATGTATCTGCTTCCACAACCTCACCTGGCAACACCTTCCGAGCACTCACCACCTTCTGCGTAAAAAACCTGCCTCGCTCATCTCCTCTAAACTTTGCCCCCCGGACCTTAAACCTATGCCCCCTGGTGACTGACACCTCCACCTCGGAAAAAGTGCCTGCCCATCCACTCTATCCGTTGCCTCTCATAATCTTGTAGATGTCTACATGGTCACCCCTCAACCTCCGTCGTTCTAATGAAAACAGTCCAAGTCTATTCAGCCTCTCCGCATAGTTAACACCCTCCAGACTAGGCAACATCCTGGTAAACCTCTTCTGCACCCTCTCCAAAGCCTACACATCCTTCTGGTTGTGTGGTGACCAGAATTGTGCGCAATATTACAAGTGTGGCCTTATCAAGGTTCTATACAACCATAGCATGACTTGCCAGTTTTTATACTCAATGCCCCGTCCAATGAAAGCAAGCATTCGGTATGCTTTCTTGGCTACCTTGTCCACTTGTGTTGCCACTTTCAAAGATCTGTGAACCTGCAATCCCAGATCTCTCTGACTTTCTATATTCCTAAGAGTTGTGCCATTTACGGTATATTTCCTCTCTATGTTAGACCTACCAAAATGCATTACCTCACATTTGTCCGGATTAAACTACATTTGCCATTTCTCTGCCCAAGTCTCCATCCTTTCTATGCCCTGCTGTACCTTCTGACAATCCTCAACACTACCTGCCATTCCACCAACCTTGGTGTCATTTGCGAACTTATTAATCAGACCAGCTACATGTTCCTCCAAAACACTAAAAACAGAGGCCCGAACACAGATCCCTGTGGAACACCACTAGTCACAACCTTCCATTCAGAAAAACTCCCTTCTACTGCTACCCTCTACCTTCTGTGACCGAGTTAGTTCTGTATCCATCTTGCCACCTAACCTCTGATCCCGTGTGACTTCAGCCTTTGTACCAGTCTGCCATGAGGCACCATGTCAAAGGCTTTCCTGAAGTCCATGTACACACCATCCACTGCCCTCCCTTTATCAATCATCTTTGTCAGCTCCTCAAAAAAGCTTCATCAAGTTACTGAGACATGACCTCCCCCTCACAAAACCAAGCTGTCTATCGCTGATGAGTCCATTTGTTTCCAGATGGGTATAAATCCTGTCCCTGAGAATTCTCTCCAATAATTTACCTCCTATCGAGGTGAGGCTCACCGGCCTATAGTTTCCTGGATTATGTCTGCTACCTTTCCTGAACAGCGGTATCACATTAGCTATTCTCCAGTCCCCTGGGATCTCACCTGTGGCCAGTGATGATAGGTGGCACGGTAGCACAGTGGTTAGCACTGTGGCTTCACAGCGGCAGGGACCTGGGTTTGATTCCCAGCTTGGGTCGTCTGTGCAGTCTTCCCGTTCTCCCCTGTCTGCATGGGTTTCCTCCGGGTGCTCCGGTTCCTTCCTACAAGTCCTGAAATATGTGCTTGTTAGGTGAATTGGACATTCTGAATTCTCCCTCCGTGTACCCGGACAGGCGCCGGAGTGTGGCGCCTAGGGGCTTTTCACAGTAACTTCATTGCAGTGTTAATGTGAGCCTACTTGTGAAAATAATAAAGATTATTATTATTATTACAAAAGTGTCGTGGCAGCATGGTGGGGTAGCGATTAGCATTGCTAGCTCACGGCGCCGAGGTCGCAGGTTCGATCCCCGCTCTGGGTCACTGTCCGTGTAGAGTTTGCACATCCTCCTCATGTTTGCATGGGTTTCACCCCCATAACCCAAAGATGTGCAGGATAGGTGGACTGGCCACGCTAAGCTGTCCCTTAATTGGAAAAAATTAATTGGGTACTCTAATTTCTTTTTAAAAATTATTACAAAGGTGTCAGTTAAGCCGCCAGCAATTTCCTCCCTTGCTTCCCTCAGTATTCTAGAGTAAATCCCATTTGGCCCAGGAGACCTATCTACCTTCATGTCTTTTAAATGAGGTTGTCCAATACCTCCTCCTTTTTGATGTCAACATGGCCCAGTCTATCCACACACCGTACCCAAGAATCATCTTCCACAAAGTCCTTTTCTTTGGTGAACACTGATGCAAAGTACTCATTTAGTACCTCGCCCATTTCCTCTGGCTCAACACATAGATTCCCCCACTGTCCTTAAGTGGTCCAATCCTTTTCCTTGCTTTTTACATGTGAATAAAAGGTTTTGGGATTTACCTTAATCCTACTTGCCAAGAACTTTTCATGACCCTTCCTAGCCCATCCACTAATTTCCCGCTTACGTACCTTCCTACTTTCTTCAAGATGTGTGACTGTCCCCATCCTTCTAGACTGTACAAAAGCCTCCTTTTTCATAATTATCATAGAATTTACAGTGCAGAAGGAGACCATTCGGCCCATCGAGTCTGCACTGGCTCTTGGAAAAAGCACCCTACCCAAGGTCAACACCTCCACCCCATCCCCATAACCCAGTAACCCCACCCAACACTAAGGGCAATTTTGGACACTAAGGGCAATTTAGCATGGCCAATCCACCTAATCTTTGGACTGTGGGAGGAAACCGGAGCACCCGGAGGAAACCCACGCAGACACGGGGAGGATGTGCAGACTCCGCACAGACAGTGACCCAAGGAATCGAACCTGGGACCCTGGAGCTGTGAAGCAATTGTGCTATCCACAATGCTACCATGCTGCCTTGGCAATAGGTAAATGTTGAGTTATGCCAGACTAGCATTGATGAGGTTCACAAAATCCCTCGTTATCCAAGGCTCCCTAAACTTCCCATACTTATCCTTCGTTCTCTCAGGAACGTGACTTTCCTGAATCCTAATCAATTGTCACATGAAAGACTCCCACATGTCCCATGTTGATTTACCCTCCGACAGCCGCACCCAATCCAAATTCTTCAATTCCTGTCTAATGTTATCGTAATTTGCCTTTCCCCAGTTTAGCACCATAATAATAATCTTTATTGCCACACGTAGGCTTACAGTAACACTGCAATGAAGTTACTGTGAAAAGCCCCTGGTCACCACATTCCGGCACCTGTTCAGATACACAGAGGGAGAATTCAGAACGTCCAATTCACCTAACAAGCACGTCTTTCAGGACTTGTGGGAAGAAACCGGAGCACCCGGAGGAAACCCACGCAGACACAGGGAGAACGTGCAGACTCCGCACAGACAGTGACCCAAGCCGGGAATCGAACCTGCGACCCGTGAGGGTTACCCTCATCCCGATCCAAAAATAACCTAAAACGTACCGAATTGTGATCACTACTCCCAATATGTTCCCCTACTGAAACCGCAAACACCTTAATCCTTGCCTCAAGCAGCATGACTTAATTTGGAGGTATGTATTTCCAGGTATTTATTGTGGAACGGTATCCTCTGAAGATGGGGAAAATATTCCCATTAGGGAAATGATTACATTGAATTCCAAGGACCACGTATGAGAAAACGTCTTTTCATTCCATTTAACAGGGTGTGATTGTATCCGCTGCAGTTTGGAAGCATAAGAGGCGACTTGATTGAAACATATAAGGGGCGGTATTCTCCTCCCCCCCCCCACGTCGGGTGGGAAAATCGCCGGGGCGCCGCGCGAGTTGTGCCACGCCGCCCCGACCCCAGCATGTGATTCTCCCACCCCCCACCCCGAAATGAGCGCCGCGAGAATCACGGCGGGCCGCTCGGAGAATCGCCGCAAACGGCGAGCGGATAAAATGACAGTCCCGCCGGTGCCGTTCACCCCTGGTCGCTGCCGGCGGGAACTGTGCGGGAATGCTGGGAGGGCGGCCTGTGGGGGAGGGGAGGGTGACTCCTTCACCGGGGTGGGGGGCCTCCGATGGGGTCCGGCCTGCGATCAGGGCCCACCGATCGGCGGGCTGGCCTCTCCCCCCCCCCCCCGGCCTACCTCCTTCCGCGAACAGCCGCAGAACTCCCGGCGCCATGTTGGTGAGGGGCCGGCGCGCGTAAGAAGTTCCCCACGCATGCGCAGGAATGAGCTGCCCCAACTGCGCATGCACGGGTTGGCGCGCCGCCCATTTGGCGCCACGTAAGGAGGCTGGAGCGGCGTGAACTGCTCCAGCGCCGTGCTGGCCCCCTGTGGGGGCCAGAATTGGCCGTGCCCGGGCCCTGTTCATGCCGTTGTGAAACGCGACGGCGTTCACGACGGCGCGGGCACTTAGTCCCGGGAGCGGAGAATCCCGCCCATGATGTCTTAATTCTCCCTTAATTGTGGTTTCTCATCCACTGTGGTTGAAAGAGCTCTGAACCGTGACCAACCCATCTTCCGTACATCTGCTCTGACCCCTTCCTCCCCCTCTCAGAAACAGAATAGGATTCCCCTTGTCCTCACTTTACACCCTGCCAGCCTCTGCATTCAAAGAACCATCCTCTGCCAGTTCCGCCAACTCCGGGTCGGAGAATCGCCGGGGGCTGGCGTGAATGCCGCCCCTGCCGGTTGCCGAATTCTCCGGCACCGGATATTCGGCGGGGGCGGGAATCACACCGCGCCGGTTGGCGGGGGCCCCCCCGCGATTCTCCGGCCCGGATGGGCCGAAGTCCCGCTGCTAAAATGCCTGTCCCGCCGGCGTAGATTAAACCACCTACCTTACCGGCGGGACAAGGCGGCGCGGGCGGGCTCCGGGGTTCTGGAGGGGGGGGGGACGCTCTGACCCCGACGGGTGCCCCCACGGTTGCCTGGCCCGCGATCGGGGCCCACTGATCCGCGGGCGGGCTTGTGCCGTCGGGGCACTCTTTTCCTTCTGCCTTCGCCACGGTCTCCACCATGGCGGAGGCGGAAGAGACTCCCTCCACTGCGCATGCGCGGCAATGCCGTCAGCGGCCGCTGACGCTCCCGCACATGCGCCGCCCAGAGATGTCATTTCCACGCAGGCTGGCGGGGCACCAAAGGCCTTTTCCGCCAGCTGGCGGGGCGGAAATTAGTCCGGCGCGGGCCTAGCCCCTTAAGGTTGGGGCTCGGCCCCCCAAGATGCAGAGCATTCCGCACCTTTGGGGCGGCGCGATGCCCGACTGATTTGCGCCGTTTTGGGCGCCAGTCGGCGGACATCGCGCCGATACCGGAGAATTTCGCCCATTGAGTTCAACAACTTCAGATTGTGAATTCTGTCCTCCATCTTCACCCCATTTTATTTCGATCAGTTTATTTTCATTTCTTCCATCAATCTGTTCCTCCCTCACCATTGTCCCCTCGCCCCTTATCCCACCCCACTTGGGTCATCTCTTCCTTGTTCCAGGTTGTCTTTTGACACACTGCTTGCCTTTGTTTGCCATTAACACATTCTGATCTCTTCAAGTGCCACTATCAGCACACTCGTTAGTCATTATCACCACCATTTACATTCCCTTTGTCTTTCTGTTCACGACAGACGCACGGTAGCATAGTGGTTAGCACAGTTGCTTCCCAGATCCAGGTTGCCAGGTTCGATTCCCGGCTTGGGTCACGGTCTGTGCGGAGTCTGCATGTTCTCCCTGGGCGCGATTCTCCCATGCCGCGCCATATGGGAGAACTGGCGTTCGCGCCATTTTTTCCCACGACGCCGGCTGGCGACTCTCCGAGGAGCAGCAAACCGGTGCCATTTGCGCCGGCGCTTTTGGTGCGGCGCCGGTCGCGGGCCGCTGTCCACGGCCGTCCCGTCGATTTCCGGCCTTGTGTGGAAACAGCAGAGTCCCGCCGGTGCCGTTCACAGCTGGTCGCTGCCGGCGGGAACTCTGCGTGAAGGGTCTGTGGGGCAGGGAAAAGCGCTCCTTCATGGGGGGGGGCTCCGATGGGGTCTGGCCCGCGATCGGGGCCCACCGGTCAGTGGGCCGGCCTCTCCAGCCCCGGCCCTATTTTAATACGCGGCCGACCCCTGAACCTCCACGGTATGTTGCGTCGGGGCCGGTGCGCTGAGAAAGTCCCCCGCGCATTCGCGGGTTGGCGCGGCGACAATTTGGCGCCGGGAAGGGAGGCTGAAGCGGCGTGAACTGCTCCAGCGCCAGAATCGGTAGTCCCTGCACCCGTTTCACGCCGTCGTGAAACGCGACGCCGTTCACGACGGCGGGAACACTCTGTCTCCATTCCGTAGAATCGTGCCCCCTGTGTCTGTGTGGGTTTCCTCCGGGTGCTCCAGTTTCCTCCCACAGTCCAAAACTGTGCGGGTTAGGTGGATTGGCCATGCTAAATTGCCCTGAGTGTCCAAAAAGGTTGGGAGGAGTTATTGGGTTATGGGGAGGGGGTGGAGGTGTGGGCTTGGGTAGGGTGCTCTTTCCAAGGGCCGTTGCAGACTTGATGGGCTGAATGGCCTCTTTCAGCACTGTAAATTCTAAGATTCTATGACATCTTTGTCAATCCACCAATCGCTGACCCTCTATCCAACCCCCCCCCCCGCCCACTGCTCCACGCCCGTGCCCCCCCCCCCCCCCCCCTCCCCCCACACACAACAGTAATCTGGGCCGGGATTCTCCCCTACCCGGCGGGGCGGGGGTCCCGGCGGGATGGAGTGGCGGGAACCACTCCGGTGTCGGGTCGTCCCAAATGTGCGGATTTCTCCGCACCTCTAGGGGCCAAGCCCTCACCTTTAGGGGCTACCGGCACCGGAGTGGTTGGCGCCACACCAGCCGGGGCCGAAGGGACTTTGCCGACCGGCGGAAGTCCGCGCATGCGCGGGAGCTTCAGCGGCTGCTGACATCATCCCCGCGCATGCGCAGGAGGGGGGTCACCTACGCGTCGGCCGTCGCGGAGACCTACACGGCCGACGCGTAGTAAAAGAGTGCCCCCACGGCACAGGCCCGCCTGCGGATCGGTGGGCCCCGATCGCTGGCCGTGCCCCCCCCCCCCCAGGACCCCGGAGCCAGCCAGTGCCGCCAGTAAGAGAGGTGGTTTAATTCCCGTCGGCAGGACTGGCATGACAGCAGCGGGACTTCAGCCCATCGCGGGTCGGAGAATCGCCGGGGGGGGGGGGGGGCCCGCCAACCGGCGCGGCGCGATTTCCGCCCCCGCCGAATCTCTGGTGCCGGAGAATTTGGCGGCCGGCGGGGTCGGGATTCACGCCGCCCCCCCGGCGATTCTCCGACCCGCCGGGCATCGGAGAATCCCGCCCCGATCCTATTTCCCATTCTCTCTAACTTTGATGAAGAGTCATCCAGACTCGAAACACTCGCTCCCTCCTCTCCCCACAGATGCTGCCAGACTTGCTGGGGTTGTCCAGTATTTTCTATTTTTGTTTCAGATTCCATCATCCGCAGTAGTTTGCTTTTAGCTTCATATTTAAGATCCAGATGGGACTTGACAGATGGATGTGGACAGGATGTTCTCTCTTGTGGGAGAATCTCAAACAAGGGGTCACTATTTAAAAATAAGGGGTCGCCCTTTTAAAACAGATGAGGAGAATTTTTTCACACAGCGGGTCGTGACACTTTGCAACTCTCTTCCTCAAAGCGGAGTGGGAGCAGTGGTTTTGAATATTTTAAAGCCAGAGGTCGATAGATTCTTGATAATCACGGGGGTGAATAGTTATTGTGGGTAGGCAGGAATATGGAGATGAGGTTATAGTCAGATTTAGCCATGATCTTACTGAATGACAGAGCAGACTTGAAGGACTGAGTGAGCGGCACGGTGGCACAGTGGTTAGCACTGTCGCTTCACAGCGCCAGGGTCCCAGGTTCGATTCCCGGCTTGGGTGACCCAAGCTGTGTGGAGTCTGCACGTTTGCCCCGTGTCTGCATGAGTTTCCTCTGGATGCTCCAGTTTCCTCCCACAAGTCCCGAAAGACATGCTGTTAGGTGAATTGGACATTCTGAATTCTCCCTTTGTGTACCCGAACAGGCGCCGGAGTGTGGCGACTAGGGGATTTTCACAGTGGCTTCATTGCAGTGTTAATGTAAGCCTACTTGTGACAATAATAAAAATTATTACTCCTTCTCCTAAATTGTGTGTTTGTGTGTACTTAAGTGGCAGAGCACCAAAAGTTTAAACCTTACAGATTGGTGAAGTATGGCCTCAATGGTGAGGTCTCACAGTTTTTGTAATCAGCATCTTTCTGATGGCCGATCAATAAATCGTCCTTATCGATAAATCACTCTTATCGATAAATCACTCTTATCAGACATCAGTTCAGACTGAGACTCATTAATCCATCCATGATAACTCCAATACCAAACCTCCTCACGACTAACAAGATAGCTAGGAAATCCCTCTCTTTCTGATTACAAGTAAACCCCACTAACTACACCAGTAATTACGACTGCCTATACCAGTGACTAACGGTACCATACCTTCCAAAAGTGACCATGCTTCCAAAGTACTTAATTAGCTATAAAACACTTGGGGGACATCCCGAGGTCATGAAAGGTGCTTTGTAGATGAAAGTTCCTTTTTTTCTCCTTTCAATTATAGCAGTAATCACCACTAACTCTATCAGATTTGAAAATGCTCAGAGGAATGGATAATGCAAATGCAAGCACGCTATTCAATTTGCATTGAGAGCACAGAGCTGGAAGATGTGAGTGCATGATTATCAAACCTGAGGCTAGGCTTGAGATTAGACGGATTTTCCCCTCCCACGCAGTCGTGAAGCTGCGGAATGAAATCCTGGCTGAAGTGTTTGATGATGTGCTGAATAATTGTCTGGTGAGCAGTGTGGTTGTGAATGCTAAGGATCAGTACAGAGAGAAATGACTGCATACCATGCGGGCCACGCTGAATCCTGAGCTGATGCCACTGCAGTAGTGTCAAAGCGAGGGGAGGAGCCAGTCAGGAAGGTAGAATGGAGGGAATCGAGATCCTGGAATTTTGCTTTATTTTATATTATGGGCCGGGTGGAAGCATCAGAACACCTTTCCTCGAGCCATTGTGGGCAGAGTCCATTAAAACCCCTACAGTGCAGAAGGAAGTGATTTGGTCCATCAAGTCAGCACTGACCCTCCGATAAAGCACCCCACCTAGGTCCACTCCCCTGCCCTATCCCCACAACCCCCACCTAACCTGCACATCTTTGGACTGTGTGTGTGTGTGTGCGGGGGGGGGAGCACCCGGAGGAAACCCACGCAGCAGACACAGGGAGAACGTACAAAATCCAAAAAGACGGTACCCAAGGCCGAATTGAACCTGGGACCCTGGCACTGTGAAGCAGCAGTGCTAACCACTGTGTCACCATGCATTTGAACGATGAGCAGAGTTAGGCCATTTGACCCCTTGAACCTGCTCCGCCATTCATTAATATCACGGCTGATCTGGTTGTGGTCTTAACTCCACTTTCCTTCCTACCCCCCTACATATACCCTCGACTCCCTTGTCGATCCTTAATCAAATCTATCTCAGCCTTGAATATATTCAACAACCCAGTCTTCACTGCTTTCCGACCCAGTCTTCACTGCTTTCCGACCCAGTCTTCACTGCTTTCCGACCCAGTCTTCACTGCTCTCTGACCCAGTCTTCACCGCTCTCCGACCCAGTCTTCACTGCTTTCTGACCCAGTCTTCACTGCTCTCTGACCCAGTCTTCACTACTCTCCGACCCAGTCTTCACTGCTCTCTGACCCAGTCTTCACCGCTCTCCGACCCAGTCTTCACTGCTTTCTGACCCAGTCTTCACTGCTCTCTGACCCAGTCTTCACTGCTCTCCGACCCAGTCTTCACCGCTCTCCGACCCAGTCTTCACCGCTCTCCGACCCAGTCTTCACTGCTTTCCGACCCAGTCTTCACCGCTCTCCGACCCATTCTTCACTGCTCTCCGACCCAGTCTTCACCGCTCTCCGACCCAGTCTTCACCGCTCTCCGACCCAGTCTTCACTGCTCTCCGACCCAGTCTTCACTGCTCTCCGACCCAGTCTTCACTGCTCTCCGACCCAGTCTTCACTGCTCCCCGACCCAGCCTTCACTGCCCCCGACCCAGTCTTCACCGCTCTCCGACCCAGTCTTCACCGCTCTCCGACCCAGTCTTCACCGCTCTCCAACCCATTCTTCACTGCTCGCTGGTCAAGAGAATTCCACCAATGATCCTGTGAGAAAGAAATCCTCCTTGTCTCTGTGCCAAATCGCAGATCTCTAATTTTTAAACTATTCCAGACTGCCCCACAAGGGGGAAAATCTTGATCGCATCCATCCCCTCAGGCAGTGACACGGCAGCACAGTGGTTAGCACTGCAGCCTCACAGCGCCATGGTCCCGGGTTCAATTCAGGCCTCGGGCGACTGTATGTGCGGAGTTTGCACTTTCTCCCCGTGTGTACGTGGGTTTCCTCCGAGGTGCTCTGGTTTCCTACCACAGTCCAAAGGTGTGGGGGTCAGGTGGATTGGCCATGCTAAATAGCCCCTTAGTGTCCATAGATGTGCAGACTGGGTGAGGATACAGGGATAGGGCGGGTGAGTGGGCCTAGATAGGGGGTGCTCTTTCTGAAGACTTGATGGGCCGAATGGCCTCATTCTGCACTGTCGGGATTCTATGGATCTTATATGGTTCAATAAGATCACCTCTCATTCTTCTAAACTCCAATGGGTACAGGCCCAATCTGTTCAACCTTTCCTCACAAGATAACTCATTGGTCCCAGGAATCAGGAATCAGTTGAGAGAACCCTCTCTGAACAGTTTCCAATGCAATTATATTATTTCTTAAGTTAGGAGACCAAAACTGTACACAGTACTCCAGATGCAGTTTAACGAAGACCCTGTATGTAAGTAAAGTCTCCCTAGTCCCAGATGACCACAAGCTGCTTTCCCCTTTGAGGAGGGAGAGTTGACTGGTGGTGATTTAACCTGAGGATCACCGAACCTCAGGCGAGGGGTGAAATTGAGAAGGCATGAATAACCTCAGCCGATACGGGGATTGAACCCGCGCTGCTGGCCTCGCTCTGTATCATTACGAATCGGCCATCCAGCCAACTGAGCTTGTATAAACCAGCTTGTACAGTAATAACAAGAAACTGTAGGAAAGGGGCAACCCAGATGGTCTTGTGGGCAGCACGGTGGTGCAGTGGTTAGCACTACTGCCTCACGGCGCCGAGGACCCGGATTCGACCCCGGCCCCGGGTCACTGTCCGTGAGGAGTTTGCTCATTCTCCCCATGGGTCTCAACCTCACAACCCAAAGATGTGCAGGCCGGGTGGATTGGCCAGGCTAAATTGCCCCTTAATTGGGAAAAAAAGAACTTGGTACTCTAAATTTATGAATAAAGAACCTAGATGGTCTTTCCTCCTACAAAATTAGGAATCACGTAAGATTGAAACAAATGGGGAGTAAAGTCCACCTCAGGCCATAGTGCAAAATGGAGACTGATAACACGTTTTCCACTCTACCCGTGTGCTGCTGCCGAGACCATTTGCATCCCCCCTCCATGAGCACTTCAAAAGCTTTGCTATTTCCTTCACACTCCCCCGCTGTCTCCACAAGCTGCAAACACCAAGAGAAGACAACGTCTGCCAAAAAGAACATGAAGTTGCAATAAGCAGAGGGAGGCCGATGAAGGCGACAGAAAATGCATGAATTCTTCATGTCTAAAATACAAATAGTCAGCAGTAGTTTTTGGCCATTCGTTGCCACAGGACGTGATAACGACACTGCGGAACAGATTGGAATTGAGAATTTGGTCATGGAAAATGCAGCTAATTGAATCTCAACAAAATTAATTTAATTACATGTTGGCCATGAAACATCTTGGTGCACATTAAACAGATGGTTCATGTCGTAGTGCCGGACAAAACTAGTACTTGCCCGTGGACACAAAGTGAAAGACTGGGATGAGAGTAGACGTCTCGGAGGGAAAAGGATGTGGGATCGGCAGCTTTGCCCAATTCTACAGCAAACAGGGTTTTAGGAGTGAGGTAAGGTTCACGGCAGAGGGGTTAAGTCTGAAGGTAAATGACAGCAACCAGATGTGAAAGAGATATGAAAGAAAGTCTTTTGCATAGGTGGCAGCTCATTTGCACACAGCAAGCTCCTACAAACAGCAATGTGATAATGAGCAGATAATCTGTTCTTGTGCCCTGGCGATTGAGGAATAAATACTGGCCAGGTCACCAGGAATAGCTTCCCCTGCCTCTTCTTTGAAATAGTACCAGGAAATCTTCAATATCCATCCAAGCGGACAGGCAGGGCCACGGTTTAACACCTCAGAGAGTCATAGTGACGAATGTGATATAAAATAGTTACTTTAGAGATATTAGTTAATGTAATGTAGAAATAAGCCACTTTGATTCTGGCAGATAGAGACAAAGGGATTTGAGACCGCATGGAAAAAGCAGGAAGAGGTGTGTCTATGAGAGTGATGCTGCATTGATAGGGGCCAGAGAAAGGGATTGGAAGTGAGCCAATCAGAATAGATCAAACAGGTCAGGAGGGATATAGGCTGACCTATGGGCGTCGAGTATGTGAAACTTGATACCATTTGAATTGATTTGCAGAGATCCCTTTGTCTCTTTGTTCATTCGCTTTCTGGGATGTAGGAGACTGGATGTCTCTTATGTTTCTGTGAGATGAATTAAGCTTGCAAGCTAAATAAAATAACGTCTTTTTACGTGCGAATCCATCTCGACTTTTATTGAGGCCAGACTGACGGAGAAAGAAATTTGGGAATCTACAATAGATGTTTACAGCTTGGAAACAGGCCCTTCGGCCCAGCTTCTCCATGCTGCCCAGTTTCTACCTTAAGCTAGTTCCACTTGCCCGCATTTGGCCCAAAATAGAGTCATCTCGTCCGAAAGACGGCACCTCCACGGCGCAGTACTCCCTCCGAGCTGCACTGGAATGTCTGCCTTGATGCTGTGCTCAAGCCCTGGACTGGGACTTGAACCCAGAACCCTGCGACTCAGAGGGCGGGATTCTCCATAATCTCCCCACCCTCCCTTCCAGCAGCAAAGCGGCTCTTCATTGTCTGCCAGTCGGAACTACCCGTCCCGCCGATGTCGACGGCATTTTGCGTGGCTCGCCAGTCCACCACCAGGGAACAGGAAGATTCTGCTGGTGGGAAGGCCCTACTACCAACAGAGCCACGGCTGACACACATTTTGATAAATTTCCATTTCTGCAGTCAAAAAGAATGGTTATCCAATTGCTCAGATTCTATCTGCTTACATGATTTAAATGATTCCATTTGGTTCTATATAAGCAAGCCGCTTCAGCAAGCCAAACCTCATCAATAGTGACTTAAATTCAGTTGGCTTCTGAGGAAAAATATCCACATCAAGAAATAATCTTATTCACCTTGTCTCCAGTAGAAAGTAACATTAAGTGGAATAAAGAAGCTCACGGTGACAGTGGGGCAGTCAGATTCTGCAGTAAACCAGTGCATGCTGAGGCCTGACTTACCCTTTCAAGCCTCCCGCTTCAAGCCTCACGTAGCAAATCCAAATGGAGAGGAAAGCAGCATCATAATAGCTGCACTCCATCCTGTCAGGGGAGCCTCGCGTTGGAAGCCGCTAAAGTTAACAAACTCCTTCATAAACCTGAATCCAGCAAGTTCCCCTCACCCCACCCCCTCCCAGGTCCCAGCGTCTGTGCCCACACACCTCGCACTCCACATGCACTCCTTCAGGCACACTATTCGCACACTACCGGGCAGCACAGTAGCACAGTGGTTAGCACCGTTGCTTCACAGCGCTAGGGCCCCAGGTTCGATTCCCGGCTTGGGTCACTGTCTGTGCGGAGTCTGCACATTCTTCCTGCCTTTGCGTGGGTTTCCCCCGGGTGCTCCGGTTTCCTCCCACAAGTTCCGAAAGATGTGCTGTTAGGTAATTTGGACATTCTGAATTCCCCCTCTGTGTACCTGAACAGGCGCCGGAATGTGGCGACCAGGGGCTTTTCACAGTAACTTCATTGCAGAATAATAATAATAATCTTTATTGTCACAAGTAGCCTACTTGTGACAATAAAGATTATTATTATTCTGATGCATCCCACATGGCATGCTTGGAATGGTTGAACATGTGCTTGCATATCTGACTGGTCTTTACTCTGATTAGAATCACAGCATCGTAACGAATCATTTAATAGTGTTGAATCTGTGTGCACTTGATTTTAAATCACTCAAAGCCCGTTCACTTAGATTTAAAATTAGGCAGAATCACAGAACTGTATAATTACTGGTTTAGTTGGTTTAGCACACTGGGCTAAATCGCTGGCTTTTAAAGACGACCGAGGCAGGCCAGCAACACGGTTCAATTCCCGTACCAGCCTCCCCGAACAGGCGCCGGAATGTGGCGACTAGGGGCTTTTCACAGTAACTTCACTGAAGCCTACTTGTGACAATAAGCAATTTTCAATTTTCCAATTGTACAATCCCCACAGTGCAGAAGGAGGCCATTCAGCCCATCGGGTCTGCACCGACTACCCGGAAAAAATATTCACATCAAGAAATAATCTCATTCACCTTGTCTCCAGTAGAAAGTAACATTGAGTGGAATAAAGAAGCTCACGGTGACAGTGGGGCAGTCAGATTCTGCAGTAAACCAGTGCATACTGAGACCTGACTTACCCTTTCAAGCCTCCCGCTTCAAACCTCACGTAACAAGTACAGTAACTCCACAAATGGAGTGGAAGGCTCACTTTGTCTCCATTGGAACCCTACCTAGGCCCACACCCTATCCCCGCAACCCCATAAGCCCAACTAACTCACACATCTTGCACATTTAGCATGGCCAATCCACCTAACCTGCACATCTTTGGACTGTGGGAGGAAACCGGAGCCCCCGGAGGAAGCCCGCGCAGACACGGGGAGGATGTACAGACTCCGTAAAGACAGTGACCCAAGGCCGGAATCGAACCGAGGTCCCTGGCGCCGTGAGGCCGCAGAGCTAACCACTGTGCCACCGGGCCGCCCCCATATAGAATAATTGGATCATGTTATAATATTGAATCTCAGAATGGTAGAGCACAGAAATACTCCATTTCGCCCATTGACTTCTTTGAAAGACCAATCGGAATGATCCCATTCCCCCTGTTCTTTCACCATGATATCCCACACGCGAGGGACTGAGATAAAACTGGGGCACACAGATACCAACTGGATGTTTGCCACCAAGTCCACTTCCTGTAAAAGTGATGGCATTCCTGCCAGCGATCTGATCAGAAAGCGGACGATTGGCACTTCTGCCTGGGTCACACACAAAGACCCGTCTTCCCTTTCCAATGCTGATCGCTTACACATTCCCTGTAAATCACTGCAGTGTTAAATATTTAAACAGACTGCACTGCACAGCCTTCGCACCAGGCACCCAGCTGTTTGTATTCATTCTCAAAAGGATGTGTCATTTAAACTGCAGGTAATTGCTTGTACTCTGGGGCATCATCATCGAAATAAAAGTCAGAAAGATTGCAAATGTTCAACAGCAGTGATATCTAAAGGACAACACACAAGGAGTGTGTGGTACAGAGAACAACCCAAGGATATGTTGTACTGAACACAGGTTAACGCACAGATTGAGGGGCATTGCACAGTAGCACCGTAGCACAGTGGTTAGCACATTTGCTTCACAGCTCCAGTGTCCCAGGTTCGATTCCCGGCTTGGGTCACTGCCTGTGCGGAGTCTGCACGTTCTCCCCATGTCTGCGTGGGTTTCCTCCAGGTGCTCTGGGTTCCTTCCACAGTCCAAAGATGGGCAGGTTAGGTGGATTGGCCATTGCTAAATTGCCCTTTGTGTCCAAAAAGGGTAGGTGGGGTCACTGGGTTACGGGGATAGGCTGGAGCTGTGGGGATAGGGTGGAAGTATGGGCTTAGATAGGGTGCTCTTTCCAAGGGCCGGTGCCGACTCAATGGGCCGAATGGCCTCCTACTGCACTGTAAATTCTGCGATTCTGTGAAACACACCCAAGTTGGATCATCTGTCGGAAAAGGATGGGAAAAGGATTCGGAAGGACCATGAGGCCACAGGACCTGCCTTACATTATGACCTTTCATTAGTGTCCAAAATCAAGAAGATCATTCTGGAGGTTCCGTCTTTCGGAGAGAATGTTAAACTGAGGCCCCCGTCCGCCCTCTCGAGTGGTATGAAATATCCCATTGCGCTATTTCGAAGAAGAGCGGGACTGATCTCAACAGTGTCTTGACCAATGTTAGTCCCTGAATCAATAACACTAAAACAGGTTATCACATTGCTTTTTCTGGGAGTACGAATTGGCTGCCACATTTCTTCATTGGTGGCTACATTGGCTGGAAGATGCTTTGGGACAATCGGTGGTTATGAAAGGTGCTGTGGAAAAGCTTGAGAACGCTCCACAGTTAAGTTGGGGATCACGGACCTGTGATGTGATGGTGTATCCCTTGCTCTTTAACAACATGTTTAAAATGAGGGCCTGATATACTGCTTTCCAAACCATTGGGAAATTGGATAATTCCAACTATTTTGATGGAAAACAATTAAACTAAAATAAATAAACTGAAGGAAAAAGTTAAAGGGGCAGCCCCTTAAAGGGATACTGCCCTCAACAAAGACAAATTGCAAATGAAACTTAGAATATCAAACTGAAATGTGATTAAAAGGGGCGACAAAGGACCGCCAGCCCTGCGGGCCCCACCGGGCATGGAAGGCTTTGATGGTTCCCGTGGATACCCCATGCTCCCTCATCAGGGACACCCGGTCGCAAATGTAGCCACGGTAGAGGGGCAGACAGTCAAGTTGGACGACCCCCTCGGTCGCCCGCTGCCTGGGCGTGTTTATGGCAAGTTTGACCAGGCCCAGGAGCAGGTTCACAAGGAGGTCCCTTTGGGTGATTCCATTGAGCACTGAAAGATTTGCAATCTCCTCAGCTATTTAGATCAGCACACTTGACGAGGAAATTATCAGTCTCGAGTTGCCTGAACCTTTGGACTATGCCATCCCTGTGACATTAGTTCCAGTTTGCTCTTTCTCTTGTCTTCCTGGCTTGACTCAGGATCTTCCCCCTCCCCCTCATGGTTAAAAAAAGTCACAATGTAATGATTTAGCCACTTCCCTGTCCTCAAACATCCGCATTCCCATTGGTCAATATTCCAGTGTCTTTCTGCACCCAGCTCTTGTTCCAACTTTGCTGCAATCCTTTACATTACCCATTCCCATTTCCCATGCCAGCCTCCCCGAACAGGCGCCAGAATGTGGCGACTAGGGGCTTTTCACAGTAACTTCATTTGAAGCCTACTTGTGACAATAAGCAATTTAAAAAGGGGCTGGTTTAGCACACTGGGCTAAATCGCTGGCTTTTAAAGCAGACCAGCAGCACGGTTCAATTCCCGTACCAGGCGCCAGAATGTGGCGACTAGGGACTTTTCACAGTAACTTCATTGAACCCTACTTGTGACAATAAGCGATTTTCATTTCATTTTCATTTTCATTTCTATTCATCTCAATATCCTTCTTTCCCTCTCCTCTCCTTACCCTCCACTGCAATATTAGACATGAACATCTGACACTTCGGCTCACCTCTTATTCTGGGGGCAAGCCGCACTATGGATTGCTCCACTGCCAGACCTTTAGACAAACTATTAAAGGAAGATCTCTGATCTGCTTGTTTAAGTGGCCCAGGATGAACACCAAAGATTTATCTTCAAAGGTGTGCAGGGAGCTACGTGGTCCGAAAGCAGAAAATGCCGGAAAGATCCGGCAGATGTGGCAGCATTTGGTGGAGAGAGAAACAAAGTTGGCATCTCAGGCCAATGACAGCTCACCAAGGTTAACGCTCTTTCTCACTCCACAGACGCTGCCAGATTTGCTGAGTGTTACTAACACGTCTAGATTCAGTTTTTCAGCATCCAGAGTATTTTGCATTTGTATTCGAGCTGTGTGGTTTCCATGTCAACGCACCTTTAAAAAGGTCAAAGTGTCACTGATCTCACTGCTGCTCATAGAATCTTCTGGCGCGCAGCTTTGCCTATATAAGTTACTGACTTCAAAGCGATTGATTGTAAGGGAGGTGCTGGGAAATCTATAAATGCAAGCCTGAACTTTCTTGATTGGATTTTTTGTTACCAGATTTAAGCTAAGGTCATTTGTCAAATTAGTTTCCTGTACAACATGGAAAACCAATACATCATATTTACCAAACAAATTACAAAGAACTTATGTTTAACATTTCAAATAATAAATGAGAAATTTCACCATTGATATTTACGGATTATACACTCTAGGCTCTGGTTGGCTAATACTTATACTCACAAAGTATAATGACACTGGAATTTTCCACAATCTTCAGTGTTCCTATATTTATTGGAATACCTCCATCTCACATATGTACACAATCTGGGTGATCGGGGGGGGGGGGGGGGGGGGGGGGGGGGGGGGGAAGAGAGAAGAAGAAGACAGGAGAGTGGGGACGTGACACATATCAGCCATGATTGAATGGCGGACCAGACTGGCCGAGCCGAGTGGCCCATTTCTGCTCCCATGTCTTATGGTCTTACGGGTGTCGCAGCAGGAATGGTTCCTTTGGAATGCTGGAGATGGAGGAGAGTGGATATCTAACCTCTCTTCATCTCCATCCTTTAGGACTTTCTATTTTTTCCTTGGAGGAAGGTCCAACTTGGCCCCGCCAAATACCACAGGGGCAGCACGGTAGCATTGTGGATAGCACAATTGCTTTACAGCTCCAGGGTCCCAGGTTCGACTCCTGGCTTGGGTCACTGTCTGTGACATTCTCCCCGTGTCTGCGTGGGTTTCCTCCGGGTGCTGCGGTTTCCTCCCACAGTCCAAAGATGTGCAGGTTAGGTGGATTGGCCATGCTAATTTGCCCTTAGTGTCCAAAATTGCCTTTAGTGTCCAAAATTGCCCTTAGTGTTGGGTGGGGTTACTGGGTTATGGGGATAGGGTGGAGGTGTGGACCTTGGGTAGGGTGCTCTTTCCAAGAGCTGGTGCAGACTCGATGGGCCAAATGGCCGCCTTCTGCACTGTTAATTCTATGATAACCACAGCCCTCCCCAGCCTTGCTGAACTTTTTGAAAACTTTTCCATTAATTTTATTCACTTCCTCCAAGTACTAGGTATTGCAATAGAACTTTGCACAGATCCTAGCTATGCCTGTCGTTTTGTGGGAAATGTGGATCATTCATTGGCCCGATCCTACTCAGGTCCATACCCTCTTGTCTTTTTCCAATATTTTGATGACTCTAGCAGTTTAACTTTCAGCTCGTTCCCTCAAATTGTAAATGTAATCAATTTTGCTTCAAATTTCTAGCCTTTCCTACACCTTCACCTGGTCCACTTCAAACTCTTTCACTCCCCCCCCCGCCCGGCACCCCCCACCAGCACCCCCAAAACTCGCACTATGGCCTTTCTGTCCTCAGTCTCCTAAACAATTCCAATGAAGCTCAATGTAAATTCGAGAAAGAGAAGCTCATCAGCATGGTGGCACAGTGGTTAGCACTGCTGCCTCACAGCCCCACGGATCCAGGCTCAACGCCGACCTTGGGTGACTGTCTGTGTGGAGTTTGCACATTCTCCTCGTGTCTGCGTAGGTTTCTTCCGGGTGCTCCGATTTCCTCCCACAGTTCAAAGATGTGCAGGTTAGGTGGATTGGCCATGCTAAATTGCCCCTTAGTGTCCAAAGGTGTGCAGTTTAAGTGGACTGGCCATGCTAAATTGCCCCTTAGTGTTCAAAGATGCGCAGGTTAGATGGGGTTACTGGAATAGGGTGGGGGAGTAGGCCTAGGTAGGGTGCGCTTTCAGAGGGTCAGTGCAGACTCTTTGGGCCAAATGGCCTTCTTATCTGCTGCAGAGATTCTATGGATTGTGCACTTTACAGCCTGTCTTGCTCAACCTTGAGTTCAACAATTTCAGATCCTAACCTCTGCCACTATTGATTTAGATGGCAGCTGTTGTAATGATTCTCCCATCATATTTACACCTCCTCTAGAACTGTATCATTGCTGATAATTCACCAGTGCACTGTATTATGTTATTAACCCTGTGGGCTCTACCTATGGGCCATTGTGTGGCTTCACCCACAGAGGATATGTTGGGGCATGTACGGGCTCGCCCATGGTTCCACCCCCTTTACAGGAAGTATAAGAGCTGCTGACCTGCGGGGCTGACTTCAGTGTTGTACCGGTCACAGGCAGGCTCAGTTCTAAGCTGATTAAAATCACGGTTTACTTCTCCACATGTCTTCGAGTGAATTGATGGTTGCATCAATTTAATCAGCTTAAAATACTACTGTGGAATCAGCCCTCAAACCTGACAGACTAGAACTCGATCCACAGGCTGCGGAGGCTAAATAAATTTTTTCACATTGGCTTCGCTGCTTCAAGGCCTATCTCGCCGCGTCGTCCACTCCATCCGTCACTGACGAACAGAAGCTGAGCCTCCTCCACGCACGGGTGAGCCATCGCATTTCTGTCCAGCTCGACGAAGCCGCTTCCTCTACAGAGGCCCTCGCACTACTCGAACGCCTCTATGTGCGGCCTGTGAACGAGGTCTACGCGCGACACGTCTTCACCACTTGCCGCCAGCGCCCCGGGGAGTCGCTAGATGATTACGTACACGACCTCAAAGCCCTCGCGCACAACTGTAACTACCAGGCCGTTACGGCCACTCAGCACATGGAGCTCGCCGTCCGAGGCGTTTACGTGGCGGGGGTCCGATCGAACTATGTGAGACAGCGCCTGCTCGAAAAAGGGGCCCAGGACCTGGACAACACGGTAAAACTGGCTACCTATCTCATTGCAGGCCGCTTTTCAGAGCCTTACTGCATTCCCGGCCGATCACGCGATCCCCTCGTGGGCCCCCGACCCGAGACTATCCCAGGCCTGTGCCGTGCGGCCGCCCACCCATCATGGGGGGCTACCCTGCCACTTTTGCGGCCAGTCCCAACACCACCGACTGCACTGCCCGGCCCGCAACGCGAACTGCAGCAGCTGCGGGCGAAAAGGACATTTCGCCAAGGTCTGCCTGGCCAGGTCTAAGAACTCAAACTCACAGACCCGATCTACAGACTCACAGGCCTGCAGACCCCGCAAGGTGGCAGCGTGTCTGCCGACTCCGCCTCCGCATAATATGTGCGACTCATGGGGGCCGCCATCTGGGCCATCCTCCCCCACGCGACCGGCCACGTGCGATCCATGGGGGCCGCCATCTTGGACGCCATCTTCTTCACCGCCCGCCACGCTCGACCAACGGGGGCTGCCATCTTGGCCACCATCTGCTACATCACTCAACGCGTACGACCTACACGGCCAGCCATCGCGGGGCCACCCCAGCACCTCCAATCACGCCGCCGGCTACCCACACCTCAGCGCAGTCACCCTGGACCAGTCGCGACCTAAGCACCTCCGGAGCTCCATGATGGCCATCCGGGTTAACGGGTACGAGACACCTTGCCTTTTCGACTCCGGGAGCACAGAGAGCTTCATTCACCCGGACATGGTAAGACGCTGCTCGCTCCCAATATTCCCAATACAACAAACCATCGCTTCTGGGTCGCACTCGGTGCAAATCCAAGGGCGCTGAGTATGCTAATTTTCAACTATATGTGCTCCCAGACCTCTGCGCTCCTCTCCTTTTGGGACTCGACTTCCAGGGCAACCTCAGGAGCCTAACTCTTAAGTTCGGGAGGCCCCTGCCCCCGCTCACCATATGCAGCCTCGGGACCCTAAAAATCGCCCCCCCCCCCCCCCCCCACTCTTCGCAAACCTCACCGCCGATTGCAAGCCAGTAGCCATCAGAAGCAGGCTGTATAGCATGCAGGACAGTACATTAATTAGGTCCGAGGTCCAGCATCTCTTGCGGGAGGGGGTCATAGAGGCCAGCAATAGCCCCTGGAGAGCTCAGCTGGTGATCGTCAAGACCGGGGAAAAGTTCCGGATGGTGGTTGATTCCAGCCAGACCATTAACCGGTACACACAACTCGATGCGTGCCCCCTTCCCCGGATTGCAGACATGGTAAATCAGATCACGCACTACCGCGTGTTCTCTACGGTAGATCTGAAGTCTGCATACCACCAGCTCCCAATCCGCCCGGAGGACCGCCACTACACGGAGTTTGAGGCAGACGGCCGCCTTTTCCATTTCCTCCGGGTCCCCTTTGGCGTCACGACAAATGTCACCATCTGGAGTGATGGACCGAATGGTGGATCAGTATGGGTTGCAGGCCACGTTTCCGTACTTGGACAATGTCACCAACTGCGGCCATGATCAGCAGGACCACGACGCCAAACTCCACCGATTTCTCCAAACCACCCAAACCCTCAATCTCACCTACAACAAGGAGAAATGCGTTTTCCGCACAACCAGGCTAACCATCCTCGGCTACGTCGTGGAACACAGTGTCCTAGGGCCCGACCCTGACCGTATGCAATTCCCTCTCCCTCACTGCCCCAAGGCCCTGAAGAGGTGCCTTGGATTTTTCTCCTATTACGCCCAGTGGGTCCCCCAGTATGCGGACAAAGCCCGCCCACTATTTAAGGCCACCCTCTTTCCACTGGCAGCCGAGGCTCGCCAGGCCTTCAACTGCATCAAGGCGGACATCGCCAAAGCTGCGATGCGCGCGGTGGATGAGTCCATCCCCTTCCAGGTGGAGAGCAACGCCTCAGAGGTCGCTCTCGCCGCCACCCTCAACCAAGCAGGCAGACCGGTAGCGTTTTTTTCACGCACCCTCACCACCTCTGAAATTCGACACTACTCGGTCGAAAAAGAAGCCCAAGCCATCGTGGAAGCCGTGCGGCACTGGAGGCACTACCTCGCTGGTAGGAGGTTTACCCTCGTCACCGACCAACGATCGGTTGCCTTCATATTTGACAATACGCAGCGGGGCAAGATCAAGAATGATAAGATCTTGAGGTGGAGAATCGAACTCTCCACCTATAACTACTATATAGTATATCGTCCTGGGAAGCTCAACGAGCCCCCAGATGCCCTGTCCCGCGGCACATGCGCCGGCGCGCAAGATGACCAACTATGGGCTATCCACGATGACTTCTGCCACCCGGGGGTCACCCGGCTCGCCCATTACATCAAGGCCTGCAACCTGCCCTACTCCACCGAGGAGGTGAGAGCTGTAACCAGAGACTGCCAAATCTGTGCGGAGTGTAAACCACACTTCTATCGACCAGATAAGGCCCACCTGGTAAAGGCATCCCGGCCCTTTGAGCGTCTCAGTATCGATTTCAAAGGGCCCCTCCCCTCCAATAACCGCAACACATATTTCCTTAACATCATAGATGAGGGGCGAAATTCTCCCCCAACGGCGGGATGCCCGCCGACTGGCGCCAAAGCCGGCGCCAATCAGACGGGCATCGCGCCGGCCCAAAGGTGCGGAAGTCTCCGCATCTTTGGCGGCCTAGCCCCAACATTGAGGGGCTAGGCCGACGCCGGAGGGATTTCCGCCCCGCCAGCTGGCGGAAATGGCGTTTGTTGCCCCGCCAGCTGGCGCGGAAATGCGGCGCATGCGCGGGAGCGTCAGCGGCCGCTGTCAGTTTCCCAGCGCATGCGCGGGAGCGTCAGCGGCCGCTGTCAGGTGGGCCCCGATCGCGGGCCAGGCCACCGTGGGGGCACCCCCCCGGGGTCAGATTGCCCCGCGCCCCCCCCCCAGGACCCCGGAGCCCGCCCACGCCGCCTGGTCCCGCCGGTAAATACCAGGTTTGATTTACGCCGGCGGGACAGGCAATTCCTGGGCGGGACTTCGGCCCATCCGGGCCGGAGAATCCAGCGGGGGGTCCCGCCAACCGGCGTGGCCGGATTCCCGCCCCCGCCCAATCTCCGGGAGCGGAGACTTCGGCGGGGGCGGGGGCGGGATTCACGGCGGCCAACGGCCATTCTCCGACCCGGCGGGGGGTGGGAGAATGACGCCCGAGATCTCCCGCTTCCCGTTTGCCATCCCCTGCCCCGATATGACCATCCCCACTGTCATTAAAGCCCTGCATAGAGTCTTCACCCTGTTTGGTTTCCCCAGTTATGTCCACAGCGACAGGGGCTCGTCCTTCATGAGCGACGAACTGCGTCAGTACCTGCTCAGTAAGGGCATCGCCTAGAGCAGGACTACCAGTTATAACCCCAGGGGAAACGGGCAGGTGGAAAGGGAGAACGCGACGGTCTGGAAGACCATTCTACTGACCCTGCTGTCCAGGAATCCTTCGGTTTCTCACTGGCAGGAGGTCCTCCCCGATGCGCTCCACTCTATTAGGTCCCTCCTTTGCACGGCCACAAACCAGACTCCTCATGACCGTTTCTTTGTTTTCCCTAGGAGAGCTACCTCAGGGGCCTCGCTTCCGCCCTGGCTGATGACACCGGGTCCAGTCCTCCTCCCAAAACATGTTCGGAGCCATAAGACCGACGCCCTGGTAGAGAGGCTCCAGCTCCTACACTCCAACACACACTATGCGTACGTCGAACACCCCGATGGCCGGCAAGATACCGTCTCCCTCGGGACCTGGCGCCCGCAGGCTCCAACACCACTCCCACTACTGCATCCCCCACACTATGTCCCGTCCAACCTCCCATGTTCAGCGCCCCCACCCCTATATGGTTCCCGCGCTCCCTCCCACCCACCGCACCGGTCCACAGGAATGAAGCTCCGGAAGAGCCGCTCCCGGAGTCCACGCCTGTGTCTGCTTCGGACCCACTTCCACAGCCACCCGAAGCGGCTGCACCACCAGTGTTTCGGCGGTCACAACGCACGATCCGTGCGCCAGACCGGCTGAACCTATGAGCCCGTCACCCCCGCCGTACTTCATTTTTAAACAGGGGGTGAATGTGGTGAATGTATAATTGCTGATAATTCACCAGTGCACTGTGTTATGTTATTAACCCTGTGGGCTCTACCTATGGGCTGTTAAGTAATGGGTTAAGAGACATTGCAATTAGTTGTCTCATTTAAGTTAAGTATCCATTAATTGACACTGATATGTAAAGGGGCTTCAGGTGGCCTCTGTCAGGTGGTGTGTTGTTAAGAGTTTTGTGCAGAGGCTGTGGAAGTGAAATAAATGGTGTTTGGTGAAAAGGAACAAGAACTTTAGACTCTTCATTTCACAGCAACTAAAATGTCTAACAATGGTAGCAGAGGATGGTTGCTGTGCAAATGTGAAGGTTTGAAAGATACAACTTTTCCTGATCAAACCAAGGAGTGAGTGAGAAGGAAAAAAAAAGATACATGGCTGAACCCAGGATAAAGATGGCTGGATATGACTATCCTCCCTTATTTTCTGAAAGGGAATTGTACGACCAATGGAGAAGTGCAGTAATTATGTGGACTGAAGTAACTGCTTTGGGAAAGAGAAAACAAGGTATGGCATTGGCTCTTTCTCTACCATATGGCAGTAAAATCCGAAACAAAGTGCTTTCTAAGCTGGAATTGGAAGAGTTGACTCAGAAGAAGGTCTAGAGACTTTATTACATTATATGGATACGATTTATAAGAAAGATGACTTGTTAAGTGCGTATGAAGCATGGTCGGATTTTGATAAGTTCCGGAAAATGGAGGATATCTCCATGGAAGACTATATAATGGAATTTGGCAGACTATATAAAAGACTGCAGAAACACAACCTGGAATTTCCACAGTCTGTGTTGGCCTTTAAATTACTTGACTGTGCTAGAGTGAGCAACATGGATAGGCTCCTGGTTTTGACAGGAGTTCAGTTTACTGATAAGGATACCTTATTTGAACAGATGACAAAAGCTTTACAAAGGTTTCTCGGGAAACATTCGATTCCGATGGCTCTGATGACCTAAATAGGTCAGCCTGCAATAAGGCAGAATATGGAAGATACACTAATAACAGGATGGCAAAATTGTATGGCTACGAACAGGGCTCCAGACTATTGACGGAGACCGAGACAAGGAAATTATGAAGACAGAAACCCAGTGAGAACCTACAATAGGAAGATGAACCCCAGAATTGCACGGGGCATGATAAATCGATGTTTTCGACGTGACTCTCAATACCATTATGCTTTCAACTGTCCAACTCGTTATGATAGAGTGTTTGAAGCGACACATGACACATAAGAGTCAGAAGAGGAAAAAGATAGTGCCCAGAAAGAAGGCATTGTCCTATTGACAAGCAGTTTTACGCCGGTAATGAAGGTGTTGGTTGCAGAATCCTTCAACTGTGCTGTATTGGACAGTGGCTGCACATCTACTGTGTGTGGAATTGACTGGTTAAAATGTTACCTGGACTCTTTGAATGCTGAAAATCGTAACAAGGTTAAGGAATTTGAAAGTTCCACAAGTTTCAGGTTTGGGGATGATAATACTCTGAAGTCGCTGAAAAGAGTGGTGATCCCATGCAATATCGCGGAGTGAATAATTTCATTACGGATGTTGTATCAAGTGAGATACCTTTGCTTCTGAGCAGACCATCGATGAAGAAAGCACACATGAACCTGGATATGGAACAGGAGAAGGCAACAGTTTTTGGAAAGACTGTGGACTTACAATTTACACAGTTGGGACACTATTGTATTCCATTACTGACAAATAATTTTTCAAGTA
Source organism: Scyliorhinus torazame (assembly GCF_047496885.1). Classification (NCBI taxonomy): domain Eukaryota; kingdom Metazoa; phylum Chordata; class Chondrichthyes; order Carcharhiniformes; family Scyliorhinidae; genus Scyliorhinus; species Scyliorhinus torazame. Next base: position 19,646,770 of record NC_092718.1, on the reverse strand, counting down.
GAGTGGTTAAGGATGTGTTAATGGCAGTTGAAAATGGGACTTTAGCTGATAAAAAGCTTGTGGTATTAAAACTGCATAGGCAATTTGCACATCCGTCTCCTCGGAGGCTGAAAAATTTATTAAAGGATGCAGGGATAAGGGATGACGACTATACTAAACTGATAGAACAGGTTAGTGACCGCTGTGAAGTTTGCAGGAAGTACAGAAGGACACCAGCACGACCGATAGTAACCCTACCTTTGGCCAGGGATTTTAACGATATTGTGGCCATGGACCTTAAGATCTGAGATAAAGCAAATAATATATTTATTTTACATTTTGTAGATTTAGCAACCAGATTTAGTCAATCAACGATTGTACGAAGTAAAGAAAAGAGAGTATTTCTGGATCAAATCGTGGACGTGGAAAATGGATAGGGACAGGAAAGGGTCCACCGGCAAAATTCCTTACGGACAATGGGGGAGAATTTGCTAATGGTGAGTTTAGGGATATGTGTGAAAACATGAATATCAGAGTTATGAATACGGCTGCAGAAAGCCCATTTAGTAATGGTGTCTGTGAAAGAAATCATGCTGTCATCGATGACATGCTTCGGAAAATTTTGGCAGATCGACCAAATTGCAGGCTAAATTCAGCTTTAGCATGGGCAGTACATGCAAAGAATTCATTGCAGATGGTTGGGGGCTATAGTCCTTATCAATTAGTGTTTGGTAGAAATCCTAAAATTCCGTCCATTTTGGATGACCAGCCTCCAGCTTGGGAGGGAACTACAATTAGCTCTGGTTTTGCTGAACATTTAAATGCATTACATAGCAATAGAAAAGCTTTTTTGGAAGCAGAAGTCTCAGAAAGAATTTGCATGCTTTAAGACATAACGTACGGCCATCAGATGCCGTTTTTCAGCAAGGAGACATGGTATACTATAAGAGAGACAATTCTAATGAATGGAATGGCCCAGGGAAGATCATAGGCATAGATGGCAAAACAATTATTTTGCAACATGGTAATCAAACTGTTAGGGTCCATTCATCAAGGATAATGGGTACAGATTACAAATTTTCAAATTTAGACAGAGCAGACAGACATGATGAGGAACCAGAGTCATCTGGTACGCATGTGTTGCAGAACTATGAGGACCAATTAACTGATATAGACAGGGTTTCTGTGAAGGAACACAACACTTCTGGTGAATTAAAACAGGCCATTTTTCCGAAAGAGCAACTGCCAAAAGTTGGTACAAAAGTGACATACTTGCCTGAAGGGTCTAGTCAATGAAAGGATGCAACTGTTATTAGTAGAGCAGGGAAGGCCACTGGAAAGTATAAACATAGGTTGAATGTACAGCATTCAGGGGAAGGAGTCAAGACAATGGATTGGGAAACCGAAGTTCAAAAATGGAGGGCACAGAAATGCAGTGCCAGTTCAGATAGTACATCGGATAGTGAACAGGTCCTCAGGAAAAGGTCGAGAACTATTGAAACGACATCCCACAGCAGAAGGGAAAGATCAAGCAGTAGCAGTACAGAACGCGATACCAGGCGGGAGAGGGGACGTAATTTGTCAAGATCTCGGAACATGAGTAAGACTACGAATACTAATAGGAGTAGAAGCCCACATGCACGTGAGATTTTGGTGGCTTCAAATAAATTAGATGAAAAAGTTATTAAAGAAGCTAAACAGCAAGAATTGCATAGTTGGAGTGAATTTGGGGTATACACGGAAGTACCGGATAGGGGACAAAGAGCTCTATCCCACAGATGGATTTGCACGGAAAAGGTTCTTGCGGATGGAACTTATAAGACAAAGGCCAGGCTCGTGGCAAGGGGATTTGAAGAAAACTTAGAAGATCAGGATTTAAGGGTAGATTCACCTATAGCAGGAAAGGTTATTTTAAAGATCTTCTTGGCTCTATTAGCCACAAAGGCATGGGAATGCAAATCTATAGATATAAAAGCTGACTTTTTGCAGGGGCATCAGCTCCAGAGAGACATTTTTCTCCGTCCTCCTAAAGAAGCAGCTAACACAGAAGAGGTACTCTGGAAGTTGAACAAATGTGTATATGGATTAAATGATGCATCTGGAATCTGGTATTTTTCGGTAAGGTCAGTTTTGTTAGTTAGGCTGTTGCCAGTTTCACAGATTATCACAGAATTTACAGTGCAGAAGGAGGCCATTCGGCCTATCGAGTCTGCACCGGCTCTTGGAAGGAGCACCCTACCCAAGGTCAACACCTCCACCCTATCCCCATAACCCAGTAACCCCACCCAACACTAAGGGCAATTTTGGACACTAAGGGTAATTTATCATGGCCAATCCACCTAACCTGCACATCTTTGGACTTTGGACTGTGGGAGGAAACCGGAGCACCCGGAGGAAACCCACGCACACACGGGGAGGATGTGCAGACTCCGCACAGACAGTGACCCAAGCTGGAATCGAACCTGGGACCCTGGAGCTGTGAAGCAATTGTGCTATCCACAATGCTACCGTGCTGCCCAGTTGAAAGCAGATCCTGCAATGTTTTACTGGCACTATAAAGGAAATCTTTCTGGCATTTTTATGCTGCATGTTGATGATTTTTTGTGGGGTGGGACTAGTGATTTTGAAGCTATTGTAATCTCTGGTTTGAGGAAAGAATTCAGGGTTGGAAGTCAGGCTTCCGGTGCATTTAAATATATTGGACTGGAAATTGGACAGACTAAATTAGGGGCAACTTTACGTCAGCAATCTTATTTGGAAAGCATCACCCCAATAGCAATTAGTCGTGGCCGAGTTTCACAAAAAGACGCAATGGTTTCAAAGATTGAAAAGAGCAACTGCGAAGTTTAATTGGGCAACTGAACTGGTTAGGTAGACAGACTAGACCGGACATGAGTTGTGATGTCTTAGAGTTGAGTACAAAAATGAATGATCCCAAAGTGGAAGACATAATAAGAGCAAATAAAGCGTTGGCCAAACTATAAATGCAGGAGTGTGATTTGAAGTTCCCGGTTTTAGGTGACCTTAAGCACTTGAAACTCATACTTTATAGTGATGCGTCCTACGCAAATTTATGTGATGGGGTTTCAAGCGCAGGAGGTTTTATAATTTTCCTTTTGGGGAACAATGGTAAATGTTGGCCACTTGTGTGGGAAACAAAGAAAATAAGGAGAGTGGTAAAAAGCACTTTGGCTGCTGAGACGTTAAGCCTTGTAGAGGCGGTGGATATGGCTTTTTATATAAGTATGATATTGACAGAAATTTTGGGATTAGGGGATTTGGGTAATATACCTGTTGACTGTCACATTGACAATAAATCCCTGTGGGAAAATGTGCACTCTACAAAAAGTGTCAATGAAAAGAGGTTACGGATAGACATCGCAAGTTTGAAGCAGATGTTGGACAGAGGGGAAATAACTAAAATTAAATGGGTCGACAGGAGCTATCAACTGTCAGACTGTTTTACGAAAAGAGGGGCGAGTTCACAGAAACTTTTGGATATTGTTAATGAAGGGCGCTTGTTTCTGTGACTGTTTTTTTTCTCGTCCCCCCCCCCAAAAAAGGGGGGGGGACATCGTGTGTTTTTGAGTTTCTTGAAATTTTGTTTTCGCCTAATTATTTTTTTTCTCCAAGGAAGGGAAGACTGTTAAGTAATGGGTTAAGAGACATTGCAATTAGTTGTCTCATTTATGGTAAGTATCCATTAATTGACACTGATATATAAAGGGGCTTCAGGTGGCCTCTGTCAGGTGGTGTGTTATTAAGAGTTTTGTGCAGAGGCTGTGGAAGTGAAATAAATGGTGTTCGGTGAAAAGGAACAAGAACTTTAGACTCGTCATTTCACAGCAACTAAAACGTCTAACATGGGCCATTGTGTGGCTTCACCCACAGGGGATATGTTGGGCCATATACCGGCTCCACCCATGGCTCCACCCCCTTTACAGGAAGTATAAGAGCTGCTGACCTTCGGGGCCGCCTTCAGTGTTGTACCAGTCACAGGCAGGCTCAGTTCTAAGCTGATTAAAACCACGGTTTACTTCTCCACGTGTCTTCGAGTGAATTGATGGTCACATGAAGAACCTTTTCTTTATTTTCCCCATTAGCATCTCCCATTGCCTTGTAACATTGTACCTTTTATCGTTGAATTCCTCCTACCTTCTACCCCATTCACAGATCTTCTCTTTTGTTCTCCCCCCTCCCCTTTCTCTGCCTCTTCACTTGCTTAAAACCTGTTTCGCCTCTTAATTCTTTTGCAGTTCATCGACCTAAAACATCAACTGTGTTTGTTTCTGCCTCTTAAGGTGTTGCTGAACCGACTGAGCACTTCAGTATCCTCTGCTTTTATTTTTGATGTTCAGCACCTGTAGCATCTTGGTTTGGTGTTACTGTCTAAATGCATTTTGATTAAACTACTCTCATTTCTTATACTAAGTGTATGTCTGCCATGCACTTAGCCATTTACATTCTGGAAAGGTATAGCTTGATGCCTTGCATGTAAAATGAAATGTTCACCATCCTGACAGATGATAACAATATTTTATTACAGCTTAACTAAGCAGAATTCTTTGCCTAGTTTATGACTGTAACAACACGAATGGTTGTTCGCGCACTTGCTGTAGTTTTCTCGAGGGAAATGTCCCTTTATTTGTTTTCCTCTAGGTTTTTCTGCCTCTTTCTTCACTTACCGATTCCTTTCTGTAGTAGCTCCCCTCCTCCTCCACATCACCCCGCCATCTCGAACAGCAGTTTGGACCCTGCATCTCCCCTCATCTATCGTTAATAACTCTTTTAGCAGAGCATATGAAAGTTCAGTCGTGAAAGGGCTATTTATTGCCCTTCCTTAGTACCCCTGACTGAGAGGCTTACTCAGCTACGACAGAGGACAGTTATGGGTCAACCAAGTTGCTATGGGACTGGACTCACAGTTAGGCCAGACCGAGTACGGGTGACAGATTTCATAGAATTTACAGTGCAGAAGGAGGCCATTCAGCACATCGATTCTGCCCTAGCCCTTGGAAAGAGCACCAAACGTCCACCCTATCCCCATAATCCCACTGAATCTAACTTTGTTTGGACACCAAGGGGTAATTTAGCATGGCCAATCCACCTAACCTGCACATCTTTGGGCTGTGAGAGGAAACCCATGCAAACATAGGGAGAAAGTGCAAACTTCACAGTTACCCGAGGCCGGAATTGAACGGGATTGTTGAGAGTATGTAATAAGTGTGGTGAATGCTGTAACAGACCTGTTTCACAACCGACAGTGACAATGCCAGTTTGTGGCATGGTGCAGGTGAGTATCTGGGTCATTGCTTCTGAAGGACCACTGCATCAGGATTTGTATCCAGCAACTGGGCCAAACCTTGTTTTGCCATCAGTTTTCAGGACCTGCACGCTAGCCAGATCAGACATTTATTCTGTTTTTTTCCCCTCAATTGTTGCAACAGAGAGGATATTTTCATAGAATTTACAGAGCAGAAGGAGGCCATTCGGCCCATCGAGTCTGCACCGGCTCTTGGAAAGAGCACCCTACCCAAGGTCAATACCTCTACCCTATCCCCATAATTCAGTAACCCCACCCAACACTAAGGGCAATTTTGGACACTAAGGGCAATTTATCATGGCCAATCCCCCTAACCTGCACATCTTTGGACTGTGGGAGGAAACCGGAGCACCCGGAGGAAACCCACGCACACACGGGGAGGATGTGCAGACTCCGCACCGACAGTGACCCAAGCCGAAATCGAACCTGGGACCCTGGAGCTGTGAAGCAATTGTGCTATCAACAATGCTACCGTGCATTGTAGTCCCAGATGACCGTTGGCTCCCCTTTGAGGGGGAGGGCTGACTCGTGGTGGTTTAACCTGAGGATCACCACACCTTAGGCGAGGGGCAAGGTTGAGGATTCGGGGTCTTTATGAACAACCTCAGCCAGTATGGGAATTGAACCCACGCTCCTGGCATCTGGCCAACTGAGCTAAACCAGCCCCCACACTTTACAGATGGATGCAATGGGAGCTGGCATGGTAATGCAGCAGAAAAATCAATAGTCCTGCCTGTGGCAATGAAATACATTAACTGCCTTCTCTGATTTAGAGCATTCTATGCAATCCCCGCATGCGGCATCAATTAGGGAGCAACTTCATCCACACAATCCAATGGTCCACACATCTGTCTTTTTGTTTGCACCTAAATTAATCTTTTACGGCCGTTTGATTTATTTTTTGCTTTGCAAAAGAGAGTTGGTGCAATTCCCAGTGGTAAACATGCCACCAGGCAGTGCCGCCCCTCACTGGGACCTGCAGCAAATTGGGGTGGGAAGCAGGTTTCCAACAGGGAATGTCCTGAACTCTGAGAGTCCCCTGGGGTGAGTGGGATCAGCTGAAATGATCCAGGGGCCCTGCTAGGAATATTTGTCCGCCGGGAAGTTTCACAAGGGTTTCTGACGCCTTTGCCAATCCACCTTATGGTCAGCAGGAGAATTTAATGTCAAGTCACTTAACACCCAAACCCAGAAAAGGGCAGGGGTTCGAGTATTGGACCAACAGAGTGCCATAACGATAAGCAAAAACGTGTTGGGACATTAAACGTGAGCATTTCTGACATCTGGAAATTGACACAATTCCAGCCACGGACACAGCCCACCCCCCTTTTCCTAAACCAAACAGGAACACCCCCTCCCACACACACACACACCCGAAGACACTAAGTGTTATTTCCAGTAGCAAGTTTACCATTTACTCGTCTAACTCCTCCAAGTTTTTTTTTTAACAAAGGATTGAACTTAAGTTTGCCCCCAGCAGGAATCAGTTCCCAGGTACTGATATGTAAATATCAATTAAAGGTGGGACAGGGAGGAGGGGAGGGGGAGGGGGGAGGGGTAAAGATGGAAAGCAGTCAATAGCCAGGGGCATCGCCTCTGAAACTCACCAACAACCCACAGCATCTCCCAGCGCCGGCTGCCCTGCCTTCCGCAATCTCCAAAATGGTCGTTAGCTTGCTGGCGGAAGGTTAATCTCCAAAGGGGCTGCTATCGCGGAAAAGTGGCTCCCGGACTGGACAGATGTGCCTTGCTCCACTGGAGAGAGGGAGGCTGGAGAGAGGAGGGGGGGGGGGGGGGGTAGGCACAGAGCTCTCCCCAGCTCAGACAAGCCCACACAGCAGTGCAGCAGGAGGAGAGAGGGGAGGGAGCCTGCACTCTGCAAATGGTCCAGGAAGATAAATAGGAAAATCTGTGACGCCGAATGCTGAAGTGAGTTTGACAGAATTCAAATGATAAAGAGAGGCTTGTCCGGCGTTAACTCTATCAGGGCTGGCAGAACACCACCCACCTCCTCCCCCAGAGCAAGAACTGTTGCAATATCATTTCATCGTCTTTTCTTTCCGGAGAAATCAATGAAGTGTCTCACTGTACATTTCGCCTGTGTTCTGTTTCCATCGCTTTGCATTGACAGCTGTTAGGAGATTGTCAGCACTCGAAAGGTTCAGCTCTTAAAGCGCCAGCGTACGGGCTTGCGTTGTTGGATGGGGAAGTATATTCTCAAGCGGCTGGTTTAGCACACTAAGCTAAATCGCTGGCTTTTAAAGCAGACCAAGGCAAAGCCAGCAGCACGGTTCAATTCCCGTACCAGCCTCCCCGAACAGGCGCCGGAATGTGGTGACTAGGGGCTTTTCACAGTAACTTCATTGAAGCCTACTTGTGACAATAAACGATTTTCATTCCATTTCCTAGAATCCCTACTGTGCAGATGGAGGCCATTCAGCTGGTCGAGTCTGCGCCCACATTCTGAAATATAGAGCACCCTCTAGGCTCCCCCATAATCCCATCTAACCTGCACACCTTTGTACGCCAATGGGCAAGTTAGCAAGGCCAATCCACCCAACCTGCACATCTTTGGACTGTTGTAGCTTCAAACACATAGCTTCAAAATCCCACTCCAGAACTTGAAAACGTAATCTAGGCCAACAGTTCCTTACCTTGCCAATGGGGCACTGCATTGTTGGAGGTGCCGTCTTTCAGATAAGGTGCCCGCCGCGATCTAAAAGGTGCCATGACAAAGTTCAAAGAGTAGGGGGATGCCCGGCTGTGCTCACCTTTATCTCTTATCTGACGCCATCAAAAATAAATATTAGGGTATCTGGGATCTTACCTTCGCCTGTTGCATTGGCCAATCCAACACCACAAATTGAATTTCAATAGAGAAGATGGAAAGGTTCTGTATGCACGTGGGTTTGATTTTTGTTCTGTGCTGAATCCAATGAACCATTCAGGGTTCGAACTTTGGCCCGTTGGAGATTTCCATCAAAATCATAAAGCGATTGATTCTGTATGCAGTCATTACATAAAGTGCAGGGAGAAAATGTTCCCTTGATTTCTATCCGGTGACTCATGCTGGAAATTCCATATGTGTGGACAGCGGGGGATGACAGATCAGGCTTGTTCTTCCAAAGGCGATGGATGATGACAAATCAAACCCCAGCAGGAGCCAGCACTTTCAGAGCAGTGTACAGAAACCTGGTTTCAAAACTGCAGTGAATTTGCTCCTGCTCCTGTTTAGATGAATACCAACTTGTGCACAGAGCTACTCGAAAGTATTTCAGTGACTGTTCAATTCCCTAAAGCTACCAACCCCATCCCTCTCCCTGACAACTGTCGGAGACTAAACCCAGCTCTTTACGAACTTGGAGCTGCTCTTGACCCTGAGATAACCTTCCAACCACCTCTCCATCCCTTCACTAAAACCGCCTATTTCTACCTCTGGAACATTGCCCAACTTCACGCATCTGCTCCGAAAACCCTTGTTTATATTTTTGTTACTTCCAGACTTGACTATTCCAATATGCTCCTTACTGGCCTCCCAAATTTTACCATTCGTAAATTTCAGGATATCCAAAGCTCTGCCGCCCTTGACTTCACTTGCACCACTTGTCCCGTTTATCCATTGCCCCTGTGTTCACTGGTCTACACCTTGATGTAAAAATTCCCATCCTTGTTATCTAACTCCTCCCTGGCCTCACCCCTCCCTATCTCTGTTATCTCCTCCAGCCCCACAACCTTCTGAGGTACCTGCGCTCATCTAATTCTCACCTTTTGAGCATCCATGATTTTGAATTGCTCTGCCATTGGTGGCTGTGCCTTTGGCTGTCTTATCCCAAAGCTCTGGAACTCTCTCCCTAAATCTCTGTGTTTCCAGACTCCCTTTTTCTTACTCTAAGGTGCTCCCTAAAAGCTACCTCCTTGACCAAGAATTTGACCTAACCTTAACCCTAGGTATATTTAGTATTCTACCATTCCTGGGAACTGATTTGGGACTAATCTGTTATTAAGTTAAAGGCACGCCAGAAATAAAAGTTGTTGCTAATTCAGAATCAATAATTCTCAAAAATTATTACAAATGCAGAATTAAATTAATGTAAAGGGTGTTACCTCGGCAGGGGAATACAAACAGGCTGAATCACATTGCACCACAGGGCAGGCGTGGTGCCACAGTGGTTAGCATCGTTGCCTTATAGCGCCAGGGACCCGGGTTCGATTCCGGCCTTGGGTCACTGTCTATGCATAGTTTGCACGTTCTCCCTGTGTCTGTGTGGGTTTCCTCCGATTTCCCCCCACAGTCCAAAGATGTGCAGTTAGGAGGATTGGGCATGTTAAATTGCCCCTTAATGTCCCCAAAGGGTTATGTGGGTTGCGGGGATAGGGCAGGGGTTGTGGGCCTCGGTAAAGTGCTCTTTCAGAGGGTCGGTGCAGACTCGGTGGGTCAAATGGCCTCCTTCTGCAATGCAGGGGTTTTATGATTCTATATGTTGGTGATACATCTGATATTCTGGTCCATTGATCTCAATGGAATTGTACAGTGGGTACGTCCTAATTAAGGGTGGCAAAAGCTAATCCCTCTGCTTTATCTTCCTGCCCATGTCCAATGGCACCCCCATTAAGTTCAGTAAAGAACTGCAGGTTTATACCCACAGTCAGCTTGTCCCAGACTGAAAATTGGGCAAACCAAGATCTAAGCCTTTGGCTATTGGCTGAACACGTGAGGTTACAACTAATGGAACTAGGTCATAATATTTCTTCAAATAAAATTGACTTCCATAAATAGGAATATAGTTGTAGCTTGCCCTTTGTTTCAATCTTGTTGGCAGACTCCTTATTTTTAAATTGTGCTCCCTGTTTCTAGATTCCCCAGGTGGAGGAAAGTCTTCACAGCGGCAGGGTCCCAGGTTCGATTCCCCATTGGGTCACTGTCTGTGCGGAGTCTGCACATTCTCCCCGTGTCGGTGTGGGTTTCCTCCAGGTGCTCCGTCTTCCTCCCACAATTCCTGAAAGACGTGCTTGTTAGGTGAATTGGACATTCTGAATTCTCCCTCTGTACCCGAACAGGTGCCAAGTGTGGCGACTAGGGGCTTTTCACAGTAACTTCATTGCAGTGTTAATGTAAACTTATTTGTGACACTAATAAAGATTATTAAGTCCTCCCAGCATCTGAAGCCCCTCAGAATCTTATATGCTTCATTGAGATCATCAAACTCACTGCAGATCAGGGTTTGACCCAAAGAGCATCTGGCCTGAATGGTTTTGCACTACATTAGGTATTTACCCATTTATCCATGAGAGGCCCTGGGTAAAAGCACAATTTCCACACAGGAAGAAGTGAACAGATGTACCTGTGAACTTAGTTATTTGCTGACATTTCTGCATCAGGTATTTTAATTTTTTCTGGAATATGGTAACAAACGTTTGGCGTTGAGCCGGAGTAATGCAGTGGGGGGGGGGGGGGGGGGGCGGGGGGGGTGGATAGAGAATGGCAAACTGTCACCTGTAAAGGTAAAATAAATATGCCATTTTGTTTCCACAAAACACTTTAAAAAGGAGGGAAGTTTCCTATGTTTTTTTCTGCTTTGCAATATTCTGGATGATGGCAATTGAATTTTTAAAGTATGATCAATGGGTCTCAATGCAGCCACTTCCGGTCACCAGTGTAGTACAGATTACTGTAATGGAATCTTATTTTTGTGACAGTCATCAGACTGTCACTAACGGAAAATGTTCTGGAACAACAGCAACATGGTAAATGTCCCCAGTCATTTCACCGAAGAGAGAAAGGAGAGGGGAATGGAAATGCGATTGGATAACAGACACGAGATTCACTGACTTAAGACATGGCAAAATAACCAGGCTGGGAAGATGGGGAGAGGAGTAGCAAGGCAGAGATGCCCAGGGAGCGATATGCACAGTGCGGCGCAGAGATAGCTGAAGGTTGCACCGATGGTAGTGGAGCAGATGGGGGTGAGGATTCACAGGAGGCCAGTGTTGGTTTGAGCTGGGATTCAGTGCTGAGGGAGATGACAGAAGTGGAGAAGGGCGAGGTCTTGGAGGGGTTTGTGAGCAGGGGTTCTGTATTCAGTATTCAGAGTAACAAGAGGCGGGTGGAGGTCGATAATGAAGCAGTCAAATGAAACCTAGTACAGGTTAAAACATAACCAGTGAAATGGGTTGGAGCTACATAGGATACAGTCTTAGTTTGAATTTCAGGATTGGCAAGATCATAGTTGGAGGTGACAACATCGTGGATGGAGGTGAAAAAAGACCCCAGCAATTGCCCCCAGCTAAATATTTAAACAGACAGATCTGAGCATATATGTAAACCATTTGGGTTGATATTGGACAGATAGTGAGAACATTGAACAGATGCCAGTGGCTCACTTAGCTAATGTATCTATTGGGCCACATTTGTTTGATTTCAGCTGGTGTAATTACCCTCAACACTCCAGGCTGGTGGTGGGCACGGGGTGTGGAATTAATTATGGGCTGTTTAGCACAGGGCTAAATCGCTGGCTTTGAAAAGGCAGGCCAGCAGCGCGGTTCAATTCCCGTACCAGCCTCCACGAACAGGTGCCGGAATGTGGCGACTAGGGGCTTTTCACAGTAACTTCATTTGAAGTCAACTTGTGACAATACGCGATTTTCATTTCATTTCATTTCATCCTCAATGAATTTAGTCCCCTCTTTGAACACGCATGTGTGCGCCTGTCACATGATTCTAGTTTTGACTTATTAACTAGGACATATTAAGTAATATCTACAGCACAGAAACGGGCCCTGGGCTTACCAGGTCCATGTCAGTGTTTATGATCATGTTGAGCCTCCAGCCACCTTTTCTTCACCTAGCAGTATCAACACATCCTTCCACTCTTGTCACCATCATGGATTCATTCCCATAAGGGCATCTATACCAGTTGCCTTAACTAGTCTTTGTGGAAATGAGGTCTGCAGTCTACCCACTCTCCGATTAAAGATATACCTCCAGAAATCAATTTTTTGGTGACTTATGGCCTTGCCTTGAGACGTTTTGTTACATTGAAGGTGCTATGCAGATATACACTGTTGTTGTTGTTATGGTCCTTAATTCTGGTCTCCGCGATAAGTGGAAACCTCTTTCTATACCTGCTCAATCAAACCTTCTCCTAATTTTAAACACCTCATTCAAATCAGCCTTCTCCTTTCTGGCGAGAAGAGCCCCAACCTGTTCAATCTTTGAATTTACTACCTGCCACAACTAAACTTTCAGCTGTACTCAGGGAAAATGGCCATTGTGGTGATGTGTGGGTATGGTGTAATACAATAAGACAGGAGTCATGGATAATCACAAAATCATAGAATTTACAGTGCAGAAGGAGGCTATTCGGCCCATCGAGTCTGCACCGGCCCTTGGAAAGAGCACCCCATTTAAGCCCACACTTCCAACCTAACCCCGTATCCCAGTAACCCCACCTAACCTTTTTGGACACTAAGGGCAATTTAACATGCCCAATCCACCTAACCTGCACACCTTTGGACTGTGGGAGGAAACCGGAGCACCCGGAGGAAACCCACGCAGACAAGGGGAGAACGTGCAGACTCCGCACAGACAGTAACCCAAGCCGGGAATCGAACCCTGGGAGCCTGGAGCTGTGAAGCAACTGTGCTAACCACTGTGCTGCCGTGCTGCCGTGAGTCATTTTACAAAATGTTTCCCTTCCATGATTGGAATGTGGAGTGTACCCTCTCCCCCACAATGTTCCATCCATCGGGCATCAGGAAATTGGTAAACCACCTCCTGACATATGCTCCCGGGATGCAAAGCTCCTCAATGGGAGCACAAATTCACAATGTCCCGATTGGAATAGTGTTCCCCCCATCCCCCCACTACACCCAGAAAATCCGGCGCAGATTGAGTGAAGAAGGAAGAGTGAATAATCTGACAAAAGGTGACTGTTTCAATAGCATGGGTTTGACACTCTCGGCCAAAATTCAGATTACCCCAGCAAGTGGGAATGTTAAAAAAGAAAACAAGACAATAAGGGACTCCTACTGTGTAATGATCGCTAACAAGCGTATGGAGTTCATCCAGAAACTGGAAAAAAAAGACCAAAGTTTCTTTCAGTGGCAAAGACAATCCAAATCGTACATAATCTATTATAATTTCGACTGAAGAGAAAAGAGAGAGATTTTATCAAGATTTTTTTTATCGTGCAGCATTGTCAGTGTGCTGGATGCACTTCCATCAGGTTATCCTCCTAATCAGAAAGATTTGACAGTTTTAAAGCCGTCATCAATTACTCTTTCATTAACTGATTGCTGCTGGACCTCCCAACCAAGTTTAATTGCAGCCCTTAGCAGTTGCATTTCTGCATCGCGTCACTTAAATCTGACAACGGCAGCACTTAACAGCCAGGAGGCCAGAGATAGGTCGATAGTTTGTAGATAAAATGCTCCTTCTCAACTTTTTGTGGAAGAAATTTACTGGGAGTTGCGAGGTAGATTGGGAAACAAATTGTTCCTGAAATGACCAAGCTGTAGAAAACCTCATTGTATTTCTCAGTGTCGCTGCTCCCCCTCATGAGTTTTGCAAGCTTGGTACAGTCCAAAATATCATTATGAAGAGTAGAACCCATATATACATCTAAAGCTGCTTAATCCAATGGGTGGATCAGTCATTGAAAGAGGATTATGTAGACACAGCAAGCTGCTCTTATTCATTTATTCATTTCATTTTTACTTGCCTTGTTATTCTCTCTTTGATTTCTGTTCAGGTAATGGGGTTCACTCTTTCAGAAGACCCCATGTCAAAATGTTTCGCAAATTTATTATTTCTGAATAGGGTTGGGGTGGAAAAAGATTCGAGCTTGCACTAAACCTGCCGACAGATTGGCATGCAAGCTCTTTTCATCAATGTTTCCTGCCCGGAGCTGATCCCCACTGACTGAGGTGGCCATCACGACACAATCAACAAGGATGCACCTGCCCTCATTGAAAGTAATGTGTGTCTGTGTGCTCCTCATGGTGACTCTATGAGAGACACCACATTATGTATTTGCCATACTAAACCTTGGCTACAGAAGGAAGAGGGGCATCTTATAAGAAGCATATAAAATTATGAAGGGAATAGATAGGATAGATGCGGGGAGGCTGTTTCCACTGGCGGATGAAAGCAGAACTGGGGGCATAGCCTCAAAATAAGGGGAAGTAGATTTAGGACTGAGCTTAGGAGGAACTTCTTCACTCAAAGGGTTATGCATCTATGAAATTCCCTGCCCAGTGAAGCAGTTGAGGCTCCCTCATTGAATGTTTTCAAGATGAAGATAGATAGTTTTTTGAAGAATAATGGAATAAAGGGTTATGGTGTTCGGGCGGGAAAGTGGAGCAGAGTCCACAAAAGGTCAGCCAGGATCTCATTGAATTGCGGAGCAGGCCCGAAGGGCCAGATGGCCTACGCTTGCTCTTAGATCTTGTGTACATTACAAGTGGTGTGACTACTTAATTATACTTGACTATTCCTGGGGGTCAGGTCTTGTGGCGCAGTGGGTAGCGTCGCTGCCTCTCGGCCAGAAGCTCCAGTTTCGAGTCCCACCCCAGGACTTGATGGCCAAGGAAGGTGCGTTCATAACGCGGCCAAACAGGTTGAGTGTGTCAACCTGCAAAATCCTTCCAAATACACCAATGGCAGGCACTAAGAGTGGGAGAAATACCTGGTCAGCCACGCTTGATGTGGAGCAGCGCCCCTCAAGCTATAAGCCCCAGACAGACCAGTGACCCATTCTGGAAATAACTAGCCGTAGAAACAGATGAAAATCTGCCTTGATGCTAAAAGGGAATTGGTAATCCCTGTAGGTCAGTATACAGTAGCAAGTGTTACTGCATGGCACACTCGAGACAAGATGTATGTGCAGCTTGAGCAGGCAATAGATCTGAAGTTAAATAAAATTACAGTGCCATATCCTAACATTCCGTCTGTGCATCAGAACTGATTGTGAGGCAAAGGGGACAGCCAAGCCTCCTGCTGCTGATTTTGGAAGTACACAGCAGAGGTGCCAACTGACCCAGAAGGACATGGGCCACTTCCTTCTGGCCCGCAGTGATTCAGAGTAGTCTCTCTTTTCTGTCCAAATCGGCTGAGTTGGTTGAATCCAAGAGCAGGACTGGAGCTTGGCTCATCCATACATTCCTGCTCATATGTGAAAGACATGTTAAGAATTATAGAGGATTCTCCAGAATGACTTGGTTTTGCTGGATGTCCTCGGGCTCCAATGGCTTTTGAACCCCTCACTTTGAGGGCCTTGAATCTCAGTACGCAGGCGTTAGACCCTGAGAAGAGGATTGCTGGTTAGAAATGGGTATTGAATTATACAGAGCATAGGACATCTGGATAACCCAAGTATTTTTTATGAAATCCACATTCGTTGCTCTTGAGTCTCATCGAATCTTGGAATGTTAGAAAGTTTGCAGCACAGAAGAAGGCCATTTAAATCATAGAATTAGGCCCATCATGCCTGTACTAGCTCTCTGCAAGAGCGAATCTTATTTCCTCACCCATTCCCTGCAGCTATGCAAACATTTTTGTCTTCAGATAATGATGCGACCATCAATCCACTCAAAGACACAAGTAGAAGTATACCGTGGTTTTAATCAGCTTAGAACAGTGCCTGCCTGCGACTGGCACAATACTGTGAACCGCCTACAGGTCAACTGCTCTTTATATTTCCTTTCAAGGGGAGGAGCCATGGGCGAGCCCGTACATGCCACAACATATCCCCCTGTGGGTGAAGCCACACAATGGCCCATAGGTGGAGCCCACAAGGTCAACAACATAACATAGCTGTAACACCATGGCAGAACATGATACTAATACACTGGTGAATTACTAGTACTATACATTCACCACAGATAATGATCAGATTTCCGTTTGAAAGCCACGATTGAACCTGCATCCATGACACCCTCAGGCAGTTCATTCCAGATCCCAACCACGCGCTGCTAGAAAAATATTTTCCTCATGTGGGCTTTGACTTTGTATCATTCACTATGGGTGGGATTCTCCTCTGCACACCCTCCAATGCTTGTACATCCTTTCTCAAGTAAGGAGACCAAAACTGTACACAGAACTCCAGGTGTGGCCTCACCAGCACCCTATACAGCTGCAACATAACCTCCCTGTTTTTGAACTCCATCCCTCTAGCAATGAAGGCCAACATTCCATTTACCTTCTTAATTACCTGCTGCACCTGCAAACCAACTTTTTGCGACTCATGCACAAGGACACCCAGGTCTCTCTGTACAGCAGCATGCTGCAATTTTTTACCATTCAAATAATAGTCCATTTTTGCTGTCAATAAAGCATACAGTATTTCAGGCTTTAGTAATTGGAGCGTGGAATACAAGAGCAAGGATGTTATGCTGAGCCTATACAAGACACTAGTTAGACCTCAGCTGGAGTATTGTGTACAGTTCTGGACACCAAACTATGTGAACGCATTGGCGAGAGTGCAGGTTTACTCGAATGGTTCCTGGGATGAGAAACTTCTGTTATCAGGATAGATTGGAGGGGTTGGGAATGTTCTCCTTGGAGGGGAGAAGACTAAGAGGAGATTTGATAGAGATGTTCAAAATCACAAAGGGGGCTGGGCAGAGTAGACGGGGAAAATCTGTTCCCCCTCGTAAAAGGATCAAGAACGAGAGGGCACAGATTTGAAGTGATTTGCAAAATAAGCAAACGTGGCGCGAGAAAAAACCTTTGTCCCACAGCGAGCGCTCGGGGTCTGGAATGCACTGTCTGGAAGTGCAGTGGAGGTAGGTTCAATCGAGGCAATCAATAGATGATTACTTGAATAGAAACAATGTGCAGGGTAATGGGGAAAAGTCATGACACTCGTTTGGAGGGCCAGTGCCGACGCGATGGGCCAAATGGCCTCCTTCTGCACCGTATCTATTCTGTGATTCTGGGTGGGGGACGATGGGCGGAATTGGGATGAATTATTATTCAACATGAAATCCAAGGAGTAGTTTGCACCAATTAAATCCCCTGGTTCTGAACGTAAAGAAACACAATTAATAAAATCTACCCCAAAAATGAATAACCTCACCATTGATCAAGGTGTAAACCGAGATTTTGTACTAAAATGTGAATGTAATCTGAGTAAATCCAGTTCTTGTCAAACCATGTTGGTGGTGACTAACTGCGAAACACTGATTAATAGAATGCATCAGTTTGTCGCTCCAATATGACACCAATTACATTCACAACACCTTGGGATGTAGCTGAACAATGCAGATCTTGTGCCATCAAATACAAAGCTGGGACTGAAACCCAACCCGTGAATAACATATCAGAAAAAAAACATCATCTATTTAGATGTACGATTAGTGGAAAGGGGCTTAGAGAGAAAATTACATCTCCTTAATCGCAGCTGCTTATGTAAAGTTTAAAAAGAGGAAACACAGATTTTGAATCTCACAAGATCCTGTGTGAAATTTCAATTTTGTTTTTAGAATTTATGCATTGTGGTGAATTACTCTGCGCTTCATGTTGTAGTCATTTAGCCCTGTCAGGTCAGGCTTAATGTTTCTTCAGAAGCAGAATAAAGCTCCTTCTGCCGAGCCTAATAATGTGCCTTTTATCCCTAACCTCAGAAAACAACCTTTAATGCTCCACTGGGACACTCTGATGGACTTTGTGGTGTCTCTCAGTGAAGCTTGCATTTTACTGGCAGTTTATGTTGAATTCAAAGAGGTGATGTGCGGGAACTCACTCACTAGGAAAGAGTGATGTGGAAATGCCGGCGTTAGACTGGGATGAGCACAGTAAGAAGTCTTACAACACCAGGTTAAAGTCCAACAGATTTGTTTCGAATCACTAGCTTTCGGAGCACAGCTCCTGGTGTTGTAAGATTTCTTACTATTAGGAAAGAGCTTCATTGTGGAGCATACAAATTTATTTCATGTCAATCCCCAACTGGCTGAAATAGGAGTTAATCTTCTTTTCCATTGATTTGGGCTGGATTTAAGGAGAAGACATTTTGATGATCCAGTATCCTCAGCAAGCCTTTCAAACAGAATGGACAGACATCCCACACAGTTTCGGTCAACAGGTTAACATTTTATTTTTACCCACTAAAGTTCTCCCTCCTTCAGAAGTAAGGCTTCAGTTCTGCAGTCAACTTCAATGGGGCTGTGATGAATAAGGGATCATATCAGGGATGAGTTTGTAATAATAACCTTTATTAGTGTCACAAGTAGGCTTACATTAACACTGCAGTGAAGTTACTGTGAAAATCCCCCAGTCGTCACACTCTAGCGCCTGTTCGGGTACACTGGGGGACAATTCAGAATGTCCAATTCACCTAACAAGCACAAGATTTAGAGTAGATGTACGAGGCAAGTTTTTTTACACAGAGGGTAGTGGGTGCCTGGAACTCGCTGTCGGAGGAGGTGGTGGAAGCAGGGATGATAGTGACATTTAAGGGGCATCTTGACAAATACATGAATAGGATGGGAATAGAGGGATACGGACCCAGGAAGTGTAGGAGATTGTAGCTTAGTCGGGCAGCATGGTCAGCACGGGCTTAGAGGGCCGAAGGGCCTGTTCCTGTGCTGTACTTTTCTTTGTTCTTTGTTTTGAAACCTGAGCGCCCGGAGGAAGCCCACACAGACACAGGGAGAACGTGCAGACTCAGCACAGACAGTGACCCAAGCCGGGTGTCGAATCTGGGACCTCACTGTTACCTTTGTGAAGGTATCCAGCTGTAACAAGGGGTTAGAAGATTAGCAGAGTGATTTTTCTATTAAATTAAAATTAAAAGCTGGGCTCATCTGCCTGAAAACATAGAAGTTCAGAAGCCCCGGTGTACTTGTGTGCTCAAAGATGCCAACATTCTGTGGCATGCTGTTCTCATACCCGAACACAAGGCAGTTTCTGAAAATCATTGACATATCACCACAGTAAGACATTGATAATATTGTAAGTTACCACAATCGAACAATATATAACATATTTTCCACAGATGCACCTAAATCACTTGTCAACTGAATCTAGGAAACTGAGTTCTAATCTGAAAACACAGTTGTGAGGCAGGGAAGTTGACCAGTATTTGTAACTGTCAGTGTCTTGTCAACTCTAAGGATGTTGACCAGCACATACTCACAGCTCCTGTTGGTTCAAACCTTTCTCAGGAATTAAATAGCGCAGATTTCTGTTCGTTATTGTAAGGAGTCTTACAACGGCAGGTTAAAGTCCAACAGGTTCATTTGGAATCACTAGCTTTTGGAGCGTAGCTCCTTCATCAGGTGAGTGGACTCGCCCGATGAAGGAACTACGCTCCGAAAGCTAGTGATTCCAAATAAAATTGGACTTTTTAAAAAAATGTATTTTATTACAAACATGTATCAAAACAGGTTCCAGCGAATAAACACCCCGGGAAACATACTTCCCAACAATAAACTATACAGTCTGTACAGATTTTCCCCCTTTTTCACCCCCCCCCTCTCCCCGTGACGAACAGCCCCTCAAACATGGTCACAAACATCCCCCACCTTTCCTCAAACCCCCCCCTGAAGAGCCCCTTAACTCATACTTTATCTTCTCTAATCGCAGGAAGTCGTACAGGTCACCCAACCAAGCCGCTACACCTGGTGGCGATGCCGACCGCCACTCCAGCAAAATTCGCCGCCATGCAATCGGAGAGGTGAAGGCCAAGACATTGGCCTTCCTCCTCTCCATGAGCTCCAGCTTCTCTGAAACCCCAAATATCGTCACCAAAGGATCCGGGTCCTCCTCCTCCTCCACTATCCTGGCTAAGACCGTGAATAGTCCTGCCCAGAATCATCCCAATTTTTCGCAACCCCAAAATATGCACGTGTAATTCGCTGGCCCCCGCCCACACATCTCACACTCATCTGCTACCCCCTGAAAACCCACTCATTCACGCCCGAGTCATATGCACCCTGTGAACCACCTTAAACTGTATCGTCCTTGCACAAGAGGAGGTCCCGTAATAAACTTGGAACTTTAACCGGGTGTTGTAAGACTTCTTACTGTGCCCACCCCAGTCCAATGCCGGCATCTCCACATCATGGCTGTTCGTTATTGACCGACTAACAGTCTTATTTGAGAAATAAAACTCACCAATCACTGAGTTAACGGCAAAGAAAGATCTTCATTTTGAGCGTTGTTTTGTGAATATTCTCGTGACTTTAGAACAGGATTTGGCGGAAAAGAAGAAGCATACGTTACAGTTAAAACTGAAAGCCTTCCAACATTATCCATTCTTATCTAACTGCAACATGTTAGGGAAAATGTAACAGCACAGGGCAAACCTGTTTAAGTTCTCTCTGTGTTGTGTTGCCTCCATCGTTCACTTACACCCACACACTTCAACATAACAGCTGGAGTCTTCAATTCTGAAAGTAAAAATATGAGCCACTGGAATAAGTAAAAGCACAAGAGAGCCAATCGATCAAATTATCGCAGTAATCTTTCAGAAAAGCCATTGCACCATCAAGTGTACTCGAGAAAGGAAGTCTGCGTAACTGAAATGCTCCAGCGTCAGTCCGACCATAACGAACCTTTCAAATAAAATGCCTGATGATCAATGACCCTCCAACAAACATGTATATGGGGATGGTAGTGTCGTGGTAATGTCATCCAGCGACGCTCAGGGGAGATGGGGTCAAATCCTACCCTGGCAGCTGGTGGAATTTAAATTCAATTTGAAAAATCTGGAATTATAAAGCTCGTCTCCATGGCAACAGTTGTTGTTTAAAAAACATTCCGGTTTACAAATATCCTTCAGGAGAAACAGATCTGCCATCCTTTTCTGGTCTGGTCTACATGTGATGGAGTCTCCACATGTAGATCTCCACAGCAATATGGCTGACTCGTGACTGCCCTCTGAAATGGTCAAGCCACTCATTTGGGCAACAGGTTCTGGCCTTGCCAGTAATACCTGTATCTTGCAAAAGGATTTTAAAAATCTGTGACCCTCCAGCAAAAGTGACACTTTTGCAACACTCCAGATACAGAGACCAGCCATCAACGTTCAAATGAAGCATCTGGCCGCAATAACCTTTGGGTAAAGTGTTTGACTGCTAATTGTCCTTCAAGACATCGAGGAGCATGAAAGTGCCCGCTCCCATCCACCTGCCAGCATGTCATGGGCAGTGTAATATTCTGGTCAGCTGGCTTGGTTACAAGCTCAATTGATCATTATTTATTTCTTAAAAAATTGGCGAAAGGGTCAGCATGGAGAGAATGTTGCTGCAAATAATAACCATCTCCAACAAGAGAGAATCAACCATCTCCTCTTGACATTCAATGGCAGTGCCGTGCCTGAGTCCCTCATTATTGACATCCTGGGAATTATCGTTGACCAGAGACTAGGCTGGCCCATACTGTGACCACGAGAGCAGCACCTGAATTTAGCTTCGGGGTGCACCCAAAATCGGAGTTGGCAGGAGCAGATGTAGACCCGCTCCTGCCTGAGTTCACGTATTTAACACAATGTTATGCTGCGTGGCCAATTAAGACCCGTCCAGTGTGAAACACATCTGCTGGTTGGACTCCTGCTGGGTGCCAGTGGGATTGCATCAGGTGCCAGATCCAATGAGGACCCAGCAGAGGGGTTTAGCACCTGTGGAGACGGCTCCCTGAAGGCTACCAGGAATTGTGGTGGAGGCTGAGGCCACTCTGGGGCACAACAGTCATTGCTTTCCTGCTCTTCAGCAATGGCATCAGCACCAGAAGGCCATGGAAGGTGAGTGGACAAGTCGGGTGGGCTAAGTGCGCCGCATTTCACAATTGAGTACCTGGTTGTCCTAGATGCCAGAGATCAGTGCCAGGTGTCACATTCACATGCCCAGTTATGGCAAGAGGAGGGTGCCCCATTTGAGAAAGAAGGCGTGGACAGAGGTGACTGCTGAGGTCAGTGGGCAATGGCTGCAGTGCTGTAAAAGGTTCAATGATTTTCTGCGGTCAGCAAGGGTAAGTGCAGAGCTGGCATGGACCTGTGCAGAGACGGGTAGTCAGATGTCCATTTTGATGTGCGCTCAGGGGGTCTGAGAGTGTATGCCAACTGGCACTGAAGCGTGCCCTGCCAAGGCTGGAATGTCAGCAGAAGAAGTCGCAGTGCCGCTGAAATGTTGGGGAAGTCCCCAATCTGCTGGTCCTGACTTGGAGCGAGAGTGATGCCTGGAGCTGGATTGCCACCAGCCAGCTCTCTCCTCTGGTCCTGGTGAGACAGGGGTCTGGGATGAAGGTATCTGTGTAGGTGAGCGTGCCATGGATACGGTGGGCTTCACGGGCTCCTGTTATTGGAAAGTGAGCTGCCCCAGCCCGAGTGCACATTGAAGTTCGAATGCAGATGTTACCATGAAGCCTCTCCCCATTGTCTCTGCAGGCCATGTACATATCCAGCATGTATATTGATCATGATGATTAAAATCACTGATGTTGTTTCTTTCTTCCACCGGTGAGCCAACCCAACCAGCCACAGGCAACTCTGAGGACTCCCCATCAGGCACACAGGAGGACAACGCTCCTGCATCCGGGTCACGCTGTATTTCAGGGCATGATTCTCCAGAAAGATTTCGAAGTATGGTAGCGATTGGAACAGCTTCAAGACTACCTGAGCTCCGCCCAGCGAGGCCGGCAACACTATTAACGTTAATCGGTCCACTTAACGAGGCTCCACGGGCTGCACGCTACAAATGGAGGCTCGCCAGCCGATTCGCCGGAACCGTGCTCACCAGATCCCCACTAACAATGTCGAGCAGCACTGAAACAGATTTTGTACAGCCAACCCCACTCAGCTCGCAGCCGTGGCGCCGCGAAGACAGGTCCCAATATTCGGGAAACGCAAACTTGGGAAGGCTCCTAGGTCAAGGCCAGGAGGGATGCCCTTTTCCTCCGAGGATACTGGAGGGTGAGCCACAGGGCAGTTAGTGCCACCTGTGATGAAGTGGCAGTGGCTGTCAACTCGAAAAGCGTGACCAGGAGGACTACCCTCCAGTGTCACAAGGTCAACAACCGGATAGCACTGGTGAGTTGACACCAAAGAACCCCCCCACCCCACCCTCCAACACCTTTCCACCCCCACGCAAGCATCCACCTCCCCCAATCCTCACTTTACTCCTCCCCCTGTCAAACTAACCCTTCCTTCACCCGCCCCCCGGACATAAGAATCTTCACGACCTTCGAGGAACCGGCCCTGGAGGTGACGGGGTTGGCCGCGGACAGAGAGGTCACCAATGCAGAGGTTGGCGTACGCCAGAGGTGAGGATCCATTGGATCCCACCCGGAGGAGCTGTCACGCGTGAGTTGTTATTGCCATACAGACTGACCCATCCCTCCCACTGACCACATGTCCATTCTCCCGCAGGTCCTCCAGCCAACAGCACCGGCCTATCCAGGGTGGCCCTGCCCCCTGACGCCCATGAGATCACCTCAGAGGAGAGCTCTGAGGATGCCATGATTGACGCATCACAGCTGTCATCCTCACCTTCCACCAGAGCAGATACCCACACCTCAGTGGGAAGTGTTAGTGGTCAGGCTTCTGGGCACAATCTGGTGACCACCAAATTGCTGATGATGTACATCAGGCGAGACAGGAGTTGGAGGTCTGCTGGATCCCTGGACCCAGCTCGGTCCCAGCCAGATGCTGAGCCTCTGGTGCAGGCTGTCCCAGAGCTGATGGAGATGTCAGGGAGTGGCCGAGACATTCAGAGGGAGATGTCAACGACACTCCGGCAGGTCCATAGCAGCTTGGAGGAGTTGGGTGCAGGAGATGTCGCCGGCAATGTGTGGTCCAGAGGCCAACACTCCTGGGGTGGCAACCGCAGTGGAGAGCCTGGTGCACGATGCCAGCAGCAGGAGTGAAGGTGTCCAAGGCATCGAGCAGTCAGTGACGGCCATGGCTGAGGGCTTTGGTAGACAGTCCAACTCGCTGGGTGATGTGACCCAGTACCAGGCTGACCTTGATGAGGTTCTGCGGATGGGAATGGCCGAGGTGCTGCGGAGCTTGCCCCGGTTGCAGGTGGGCATTGCTGAGGCACTGCAGAGCATGTCCCAGTCACCGAGGAGCATTGCCGAGGGCAGCAACACGATGGTGCACACATCAGGGAGCCACCAGGGCTGGAAGATCCAGATGATGCAGGGGCAGCCGGGGCTCGAACCAGCTGCCCCTCCGGCCTGAGGTGAACCCCAGGGCCCTATGGGCACTGAGGGGGAGGAGAGGACGCTGGTGCCAACCCAGACCCAGTTGCATGGAGTGGGCATGGTGGCCACCAGCTCCACCGCATTCCACCCCTCGAAGTCGGCACACGGGACAGGGCGGCACGGCTGCAAGATGTAAGAATCATGTGAACTTCCTGGATAATGGGCACAGACTTTGAGAATCAAGGTCCTGTCGTCTCAGACAATCAGCATCTTCCTGTTGATAAAAGTTTCTGACTATCCAGCTGGCACAATAATGGGCAGAGTCTATAGCACCCTGGATGCCGGGGAACCCAGTGAACCTTCGTACCCTCTCTGCCTGGCTGCCCTCTGTCGGGTAGTTGATGTAAGTGTGGGCATGTCTGAATCACTAGATTGACATAACTGTGTGCGGCTGATTGCGGGACAGCCCACTGAGCACCCCCCCCCCCCCAGTCTTGGCCTCCCTACTGGCCCTTCACCAGCTCAACCCATGCCTCTCCTCTTACAGACCTCTGCCTGCTCTCACCTTGCCTCCTCTCTCTCCTGCCTCCTTTCCCTCCCGCCCCTCTCTTCCTCTTCAGAGGAGGTCCCACCAGCAGAGTACATTATCCCCATTTGATCAGAAGCAGAGGGCCAGTACCTTACAAATGATGGATCGGTGTGCTCCAATCTTCAAGAAAAGCTTCCAGAGAAGTCTTGAAATGCTGAAAGTCACGCTTCAAATGTGAAACAGTAACTCGGAAACTCATGCCAAGCTCTGTACTTACACAGCTATGAACCATCGACAAAGCACATGTCAAGAGTCAGTGACACACACTTGCTTGGATGAGTGCAGCTCCAGCAACACTCAAGAAGTTCAACACCATCCAGGACATAGCAGTCTGCTTGATTGGCACCCTATCTTCAACGTCCACTCCTTCAACCCCAACACACAGTGGCAGCAGTGTGTACCATGTACAAGATGCACTGCAGCAACTGAGCAAGGCTTCTTTGACAGCACCTTCCGAACCGGCAACCTCTACTAC
The DNA here is from genome assembly GCF_047496885.1 of Scyliorhinus torazame. NCBI lineage: Eukaryota > Metazoa > Chordata > Chondrichthyes > Carcharhiniformes > Scyliorhinidae > Scyliorhinus > Scyliorhinus torazame. Next base: position 19,621,263 of record NC_092718.1, on the reverse strand, counting down.
TAGAACGACAAGGGCGACAGAATCATAGATTATCATCATAGAATTTACAGTGCATTCGGCCCATCGAGTCTGCACCGGCTCTTGGAAAGAGCACCCCACCCAAGGTCAACATCTCCCCCCCTATCCCCATAACCCAGTAACCCCACCCAACACTAAGGGCAATTTTGGACACTAAGGGCAATTTATCATGGCCAATCCACCTAACCTAAGAAGCAAGGGAACACCACCACCTGCAAATTCCCCTCCAAGGCATTTCCCATTCTGACTTGGAACTATATTGCCATTTCTTCACTCTCACGGGTTCAAAATCTTGGGACTCCCTCCCCAGTAGCACCCTGGGTGTACCTACACCACATGGACGCAGTGGCTCCAGAATGCGACTCACCAACACCTCCCCAAGATCAATTAGGGATGGACAACATATATAGGTCCAGCCAGTGAGGCCCACATCCCATGAACGAATATTTAAAAAATCAATAGAATTAAAGAAAATATTGAATAAATGAGCAGCTAGAACCATCACAAGTGTGATGAACCAAATAGCTTCCTTCAGTGCTCAGAGTCAGAACTACAGAATATATACCTTTTATTTTGCATCAGTGGGGTTAATTTTCTCTTTGAGCAGAGATGCTGCGCCGACCATGTAAGGTATTGTTTGTTTATTCCAAGCTTAGAGCGCAAATTGATTTATGTTGTTTAAGTGCTGCGTTCATTGAGAGCAGCGATGCATTCTAAACAAACATCTATTCAGCTCTGTGGGCTACAGGAAGTTGCAGATGTTGGGAGAACGCACTCTTATTTAATCAGTTCATTCTCCACTGTCCTGTGCCTTTGCATATGCTTCACGCCGTATTACTGTTGTCACAACCTAACAAGATACATTGAACTTCCAGATTCATATTTCTGTAATTTGTCAATTCTAAGCTCTGAACAATCACTCCCAAAATGTGTATTTGGTGACTTCAGAATCTGATACCAAATATCATAGATTATCATTGAATTTACAGTGCAGAAGGAGGCCATTCGGCCCATCGAGTCTGCACCGGCTCTTGGAAAGAACACCCTACCCAAGGTCAACACCTCCACCCTATCCCCATAACCCAGTAACTCCACTCAACACTGAGGGCAATTTTGGACACTAAGGGCAATTTATCACGGCCAATCCACCTAACCTGCACATCTTTGGACTGTGGGAGGAAACCGGAGCACCCGGAGGAAACCCACGCACACATGGGGAGGATGTGCAGACTCCGCACAGACAGTGACCCAAGCCGGAATCGAACCTGGGACCCTGGAGCTGTGAAGCAATTGTGCTAACCGCTATGCTACTGTGCTGCCCAAAATATGTTGGGCTGGAGTCTCTGTTCCTGTGTTAACGCCGGGGCAGGATTCACGACTTTCATGACAGCAAACCTGGCGCCGAACCTGGACTGATTCAGCCACCGTTGAGGGGCTGGCACCAGTGCCATGTGGCAGACGACCGATTCCAACAAAAATGGTGCGGGATTCACTGGGTCCGTGAATGATACTCAGGAGGCTGACAAGCTGTAGCCGCACATACACATTATAATTCCCACACACACTCATCCCAGCCAACAAGATGGCACTGGTTGTGCTGGAGCGCGCGCGTACAGCTGATGGCTGCTGGGGCCAGAGGGCACCTAGAGGGGTGGCCTGGAGGGAAACCTATACACCCAGTGGCACTAAGTTCACAGTGGGTTGTCAGTGGCGTGCACAGCTGCATGGCCGCCTTGCCTGCTGCGACAATGGTGTTCTGTGCCTGCCCACTTCCTGGCCAGCCCCCGCTACCCACCCGGCACCAGCAGAAGCGCCCCGACCAGCGGCACAACTGTAGCAAACTATAGCGAGGTGGGACACTTTCCGTACCCCCTCTCTCTCCGTCAGCAGCCACGACGCTGGTTTAAAAAAAAAATTTTTAACAAACAATTTTTAATGAGGTATTTTTTGGCATAACAAACAACTACAGTACAAAAAAACAATAGAGTGCCAAGAGCAGTAATCAAAAAACAGCCGCCGACATCCCCCCCCCCCCAACGATTAATTCCCCACGAAGAGGTCAATGAATGGTTGCCACCTCCAGGCGAACCCTGACACCGACCCTCTCAAGGCGAACTTAATCTTTTCCAGGCCGGGAAAGCTCGCCATGTCGGTTAACCAGGCCTCTGACTTCGGAGGCCTAGACTCCCTCCAAGCCAGTAGTATCCGTCGCCGGGCTACCAAGGAGGAAAAGGCCAGAACACCTGCCTCTCCCTCCTCCTGAACACCCGCGTCCTCCCAAAGATTGCTACCCCTGGACTCATTTCCACCCTTTTCTTCAATACTCTGGACATGACATCCGCGAACCCCTGCCAATATTCCCCAAGTTTTCGGCATGCCCAGAACATATGGACATGGTTCGCTGGTCCACCCGCACATCTGACACACTTGTCTTCTACCCCAAAAAATCTACTCATCCGGGTCGCTGTCATGTGTGCCCGGTGCACCACCCTAAACTGAATCAAGCTAAGCCTTGCGCATGTAGCAGTCGCGTTGACCCTGATCATCCTCCAGTTCCTCCTCCCACTTATGCTTCAGCTCCTCTGTATGCGTCTCCTCTGCCCCCATTAATTCTTTGTAGATGTCCGAGATGCTCCCCTTCCCCACCCAGCCCCTAGACGCTACCCTATCTTGAATCCCTCTTCGTGGCAGGAATGGGAAGGATGGTACCTGCCTGCGCAGAAAGTCCCGCACCTGTAGATATCTGAAATTATTCCCTGCTGCCAGCCCGAACTTCTCCTCCAGCGCCCTTAAGCTGGGGAAACTCCCTTCCAGAAACAGGTCCCCCATCTTCTCAATTCCTGCCCTTTGCCATACCCCAAATCCCTCATCTAAGCTCCCCAGAGTAAACCGATGATTGTTGCATATTGGGGACCAAACCGACGCCCTCACTGCACCAACAAATCTCCTCCATTGACCCCAGATCCTCAGGGCCACCACCACCACGGGGCTGGTGGAATATCTCGCCAACGGGAAAGGCAATGGTGCTGTTATCAGCGTCCCTAAGCTGGTGCCCCTGCATGCGGCCACTTCCATCCGCTCCCAAGCCGCCCCCATCCCCACCACCCACTTCCTTATCATCGCAATATTGTCCGCCCAGTAATAATTACTAAATTTTGGCAGGGCAAGGCCCCCCTCCCCCCGATTCCTCTCAAGCATCACCTTTTTCACCCGTGGGGACTTACCTGCCCAAACAAAACCAAAATGATTTTGTTGATCCTCTTAAAAAAAGACCGTGGTATGAAAATCGGGAGACATTGGAACACAAATAAAAATCTCGGCAATATCGCCATCTTAACCGTCTGCACCCTCCCCGCCAGTGATAGCGGGAGCGCATCCCATCTCCGAAACCCGCCCCTCATCTGCTCAACCAGCCGGAACAAGTTCAATTTGTGTAACCACCCCCAGTCGCGCCAGATATCCCCAGATATCTAAAGCTGTCCCTCACTAACCTGAACAGTAGCTCCCCGAGCCAACCCTCCTGGCCTCTTGCCTGGACTACAAACATCTCGCTCTTTGTCATATTCAGTTTGTATCCCGAAAAACGGCCAAATTCCCCCAGAATCATCATAATCTCCCTCATCCCTGCCCCTGGATCCGCCACATATAGGAGTAAGTCATCAGCATACAGCGATACCCTATGCTCCACCCCCCCCCTCCACCCTGAACCAGCCCTTTCCAGCCCCTAGAAGCTCTCAGAGCAATTGCCAGCGGCTCTATAGCCAGCGCAAACAGCAGCGGGGAGAGGGGACATCCCTGTCTTGTCCCCTGGTACAGCCTAAAATAGTCCGAGGTCGTCTTGTTTGTCCTTACACTAGCTTCCGGGGCCTGGTACAGCAGCCTGACCCAGTCGATAAAGCCCCTACCTAACCCAAAGCGTCCCAACACCTCCCATAAATAGCCCCACTTTACCCAGTCAAACGCCTTCTCTGCATCCAGGGCCACAACTACTTCTACTTCCCTACCCTCCGGGGACATCATAATCACGTTAAGCAACCTTCTAATATTGGCCACCAGCTGCCTACCCTTGACAAATCTGGTTTGGCCCTCCATAATCACCTCCGGCACACAATCTTCAATCCTGGAGGCCAACACTTTGGCCAGCAGCTTGGCGTCCACATTGAGCACCGAGATCGGCCTGTAGGACCCACACAGCTCCGGGTTTTTGTCCCGCTTCAATATTAACAAAATGGTGGCCTGTGGCATCGTCCGGGGCAGCACCCCTCTATCCCTCACCTCGTTAAAAACCTTAACCAGCAACGGCCCTAATATCCCCGAAAGTTTCTTGTAAAATTCTACCGGGAACCCATCCGGCCCGGAGCTTTACCCGACTGCATTGCCTCAGGCCCTCAGAAATTTCTTTGGCCCTAATCGGAGCTCCCAACTCACCCACCAACTCCCTGCCCACCCTTGGAAAAGTCAGTCCGTCCAAAAAGCGTTTCATCCCCTCTGGCCCTGAGGGGGGCTCCGAGCGGTAAAGGCCGTTATAGAAATCCCTGAACTCCCTATTTAGCCCAGCCGAATCCCCTACCAGGTTTCCATCCCCGTCGACCACCTTATCGATTCCCCTGGCCGCCTCCCTCTTCCTCAACTGCTGGGCCAGCATTCTGCTGGCCTTCTCCCCATATTCATACAGCGTCCCCCTCGCCTTTCTAAGCTGCTCCACTGCCTTGCCCGTGGACAGTACCCCAGACTCCGCCTGCAGCCTCCGACGCTCCCTCAATAGTTCCACCCCTGGGGTCACCGTATACCTCCTATCGATCCGTAGGATCTCCTTGATCAGTCGGTCCGTCTCTGCCCTGTCCGTCCTGTCTCTATGAACTCGGATTGAAATCAATTCCCCCCTCACCACTGCCTTCAGCGCCTCCCAGACCACCACTGCTGAGACTTCCCCCGTGTTATTGACCTGCAGGTAGTCCAGCACACACTTTCTTACTCTCTCACACACCGCCTCATCCACCAACAGGCCCACGTCCAATCGCCACTGCAGGCGCTGGAAGGTCTCCTCACTGACCTGCAATTCCACCAATGTGGGGCGTGGTCCGAGATAGTGATGGCCGAGTGCACCGTGTCCACCACCCCCGCCAGCACATCCCTATTCAAAATGAAAAAATCGATCCGGGAATACACTCTGTGTGCATTGGAGTAGAAAGAAAACTCCTTAGCCGTCGGCTGTCTAAACCTCCATGGGTCGATCCCCCCCATCTGCTCCATGAACCCTATCAACTCCTTTGCCATTGCTGGCACCCTCCCTGTTCTCAAGCACGACCGGTCTTGGCCGGGGTCAATAACCGTATTAATATCCCCTCCCATCACCAGCACCAAATCCGGTATCTTCCCCAGTACCCTCCTAATGAAATCAACATCTGCCCAGTTTGGCGCATAGACGTTAACCAATACCACCTTCCTCCCCTCCAGCTTACCGCTCACCATGACATAACGCCCCCCCCCCGTCTGAAACAATACTACCCGCCTGGAATTGCACCCGCTTATTAATTAAAATCGCCACCCCTCTCGTCTTAGTATCCAGCCCCGAATGGATGACCTGATTGACCCAACCCTTCCTCAACCTAACTTGATCTGTCACTTTCAGGTGCGTCTCTTGCAGCATCACCACGTCCGCCTTCAGAACCCTCAGGTGCGCGAACACACGAACCCTCTTGACAGGCCCATTCAGCCCTCTAACATTCCAGGTGATCAGCCTGGTTGGGGAGCACCAACCCCCCCCCCTCCGCCGATCAGCCATCCCCCTTTCTGGGCCCGCACCCCGCCCATGCGTCGCGCCGCCAACTGCCCGCCTCCAGGCAGCCCCCACTCCCGACCTCCTCTCCATCCCCAGATCCAAGTCCCTCCCTCATCAGCAGAATAGCTCCCCCCTCTTCCCCCCCCTATAGCCCAACCCCTGGGTGTATATTGAACCTGTATACACCCCCCACCATACTTCCATGAACTAGTTCACTCAGCTAGCCTGCTGGCCCTCGCCTCCGGTGCCACAAAGTCTCCCACCTATTGTTCCCTACTCCCCCCCCCACCCCGCCCATCGAAACCACTTCCCTCATCAAACCAAGACCGAACAATCTCCTAATTACCATAAAAGACATCTCAAGACAGACAGAGACCCCCACAGTATACCCCTCAATAGTGCAAATTAAAATAACACAAAATAAAACATAGAAAGCCCCCACCAACCACCCCCATCAAAACACCAAAAACCGCAACGACCGAATATCTTTTACTCCCCCGTCTTCACCCAAACTTCAAAGACAAACAAAAAAGGAAAGAACAACAATCACACCGTTCACACCGATATATACATCGTTCAAAAAAGAAAAAAGTGAAAGACGCTGCCGCTTAAGTCCGAAAAAGTCCTCAGTTCTGCGCCAGACACTTCTCCTTGGCCAAGTCCATCGCCTCTTCGGGCGATTCAAAGTCGTGGTGCTGGTCCTCATGGGTGACCCAGAGGCGTGCCGGGTAGAGGAGCCCAAATGTCACTTTCCTCTTAAACAGGATCTCCTTCACCTGCTTGAAGCCTGCCTTCCTTCTGGCCACCTCCACACTCAGGTCCTGATAGACACGCAGTATACTATTGCCCCACTTGCAGCTCCCAGTAGATTTGGCCCACTGGACGACACACTCTTTATCCAGAAATCGTTGGAACCGCACCACCATCGCCCTTGGGGGGTCCCCCCGGCCGTGGCTTCCTTGCCATCGCCCTGTACGCCCTGTCCACCTCCAGCGGCCGGGGAAAAGCCCCCTCCCCCAGAGGCTTCTGGAACATAGTTATCACAAAAGCGCCCGCATCAGCCCCCTCTGCCCCTTCAGAGAGACCGACAATTCTCAAATTCTGTCGGCGCGCGCTGTTCTCCAGCTCTTCCACTTTTTCTAACAGCCTCTTCTGCTGATCCTTCAGCATCTCCACCTCCAGCATGACCACCGTTTGGTGCTCTTCCTGATCCGCCAGCGCTTTCTCCAACTTCTGGATCGTCCGATCCTGGGCATGCAGCCTCCGTTCCATCCGATCAATCGACTCCTTTATTGGATCGAGACATTCTCGTTTCTGTCTGGCGAAGCCCTCTTGAATGACCTGCATCAGCTCCTCCATCGAAGGCTGGGCCATTGCAGCAGGGGTCCGAACCTCGGCCTTGTGAGCTTCAGCAGCCACTTCTATCCAGTCCTTGCTTATCTTTCTGTTTCTTCCCTTACGGTCCCTTGGGGTTCTCCGTTCCATGCACCACTGTGTGGATCCAGTACTGAAATGTCCGCACTTTCCAAGTCAAGACTCGAAACCACGAAAAAGTCCGGGGAAAAGGTCCAGATGCCCGGCCAGAGCGGGAGCCACCGAGTATGCGACCTACTCCCTCATAGCCGCCACCGGAAGTCCCAGTTTCACGATTGTTAAAAGCACAAGTGAACCTCGCCGTCGGGAACTCGGCCCATCAGAGGCGGAGGATCACGGATTCCTGGAGAATATCGGGTGAGGCCCGCTAATGATATGGAAATGGTGTTCACCGCACGTGCGTTCCGGACCACATAGGCGCTGCTGTCGAGGTGAATTGCGATTTGACGTCAAATTGGTGCCCGCCACGATTTTGCCATCGAAACCTATACTCCGCTCAATCACGTTTCCCGATTTTGCCGTCAGCCAACGGCGAATCCCACCTGTCATGTTTAGTTAGGAAAGGTAGCTATCGACCTGGATCTGGTCCAGCCAGTCTAGATCATTCCTTAAATATAAACTGTACAGCAGAGTGTTTGCTCAATAATCAACTGCATATTGGGTGAAAATGACTGGAAAGTGAGCTAGAGATTCCTGGTGATATATCTTTGCTCATTTAAATCCATTTCCCTGATACGATGATCACCTGAATTACTGGGTTGTATAACATTGTCCTATTTCCTGATGATAATGGGCTGTATGCACTGTTTTCTTAACTTGCCCGTACAAAGATACACTCCCTTTTAAAGACGCTGTTTAACCTGCTTCCACCCCCTTTCGGGCAGTGCATCTCAGTTCATAACAACACGCTGTGTAAAAAAAATTCTCCTTACCGCCCCTCAGAATCTTTCGGCAATCCCTATCCTCTGGCTGCCATTCAAATGCCAGTGAAAATTCTATTAAAAAACCCTCAGAACTTTTTGCACAGCCTCCCCGTAAACCTCTCTCGTTCAGCAGAAGTCAGCTTCTTCAGTCTTTCCATATAACTGAAATCATTGCAACAATTTGATAAACTCTCTGCACCCACTGCCATAGTGTGCTGTCACCCCAGTGGCAACTTGGAAGTACACCCGAGCTGAAAGCATGGGATTCTAGGCAAAGACAGGCTCTGGGTTTGACAATTTGCATATCAGCTTTATTCCATTGAAATTCATTTCCTAAACAATGGCACGGTCATTGAATACCACAGTCGAGCAGTCTTCCTATACCAAAAGAACCTTCAAACATTAATGTTAATGTATTTCTCAGAGACTGGCGTGTTGGGCTCTCCCACTCTTGCTGGATGAACAGTGGACAGTGTATACATTGCATCGAACTTGCAGTACAGAAACAGGCCTTTCAACCGACTGAAGCTATGTCAGTGTTCATGCTCCACACAAACTTCCTTTCAAACCCGATTTCACCAAATGCTGCAAACATGTCCTTCTATTCCCTTCTGCATTGTGGATCAGAGTATTTCTCCTGGCAGTGTCTATGTTGAGACAGTAATAAATATTTGGCCATTTTCATACTCATGTGCCTTTTCTCTGTGCCTTTTCTGAAAAGGCAGCGGCAAATATATTCAGAGCAAGTTTTCTAGCCAAAGTTGAAAGGTTTTCAAGAGCCCAGTTAACATTGTAATTTAGTCCTCATTTGCAGTTGCCATTCAAAAGAGCAACACAGCCAGACAAATCTTACTCATGTTAGACTGCCAGTGATCTTTGCAAGACAACTACAATGCATAATCTCAGCAGGAAGGTAATTATTTTGTTTCAAGTGGGAATGGTGAAAAAGGATTTTGTCAGTTTTTTCAATTGGCAATATAGACAACACTTAACCCTTAGGCTGGGTGTTTTCATCTCATGCACCCTGGTGACGGAATCAAGACATACTCACATAAAGCACATCTTAATACTTCCCACATTCAATTACTTCTGGAAAGTAGCGGAAGTTGTTCATTTGCTTTCCACATGATTTTCACCTCCTCACTTGAACATGTATCATCATCATTATCCCTTCATGGTCTCAGTGGTTGTCTCTGTATTAGAAGGTTGAGGATGCAACTACTATGGGATCTTTCCTATCCACCCAAACCATCAGCTGAAGCAGTAAAGTCAACTGAAGAAGAGAGTCTCAGCCATGAGTAAGCGTCCTCGCTATGTTATCACATCAGCCCAGATTGAAGGGTAGGCCTTTGATAGGCAGCTTCAGACTCAATTAGAAGCAGATGGGGGCAAAGTGGCATTTTGGATCTCGGACTTAGCTGACATCAGTTCCTTCTGTAGTTCCTGTGGTAAACCACTGTATTGTATTGTATTGTTGTGCTGTTACATGCCTGGGCTTGTCCCTGCTGGATCCGAACCACTGTAGTATATAATATGTGTATTGTGGTAAACTGCCACTGTATTATATGTAATGTGGTAAACCACTGCCTGCTGGCTCCGCCACCCCCCGGGCTCGGTATAAAGGTGGCTGGTCTCCGCCGCTGCCTCAGTTCGGGATCCGAGGCCAGGAGGCTTTCCGTTTAGTTTATTAAAGCCTCAGTTACGTTCGCTACTCGTCTTGTGTTCATTGATGGCATACCAGTTCCTTTATAAATGGTGAATCAGCCCATGGTTCACACGAAGGAATGACTTGAAGAAGAACACGTGAAATTGGAGTAGGAGAACATCATTTGGCTGTTCGAAACTGCCCCGCCATTCAATACGATCACAGTTCATAACGATCTCTCCCTCAAAACTAAAGATCTTGTCATTGACTTCAGGAAGTAAAGTATCATACACACCCGTGTCAGCATCAACAGCGCCGAGGTGGAAATGGTTGACAGTTTCAAATTCCTTGGTGTGCACATCACCAAAAGTCTGCCCTGGTCCACCCATGTCGACGCTACTACCAAGAAAACACAGCAGCGCCTATACTTCCTCAGGAAACAAAGGAAATATGTCATGTCCACACTGACTCTTACCAACCTTCACAGGTGTGTAGGAGCGATTTCAAGACCTGTGTATTGAGTCAGCTTCCACGTGCGGTTATTCCCTGTGGCTCAACTCAGTACATCGACAACCTGGCTATTTAATCAAACTTGTTACGTGTACACGGGGAATAGACCTGGATATCTGCCAAGATCTGTTCTGCTGAACAAAGACCAGAACACAGTACTTATATAATTTTCAAAAATCAATAGCCCACCCCAGTTGGACGCGATCCAATTCCTGAAGCTGCTACGTTTAAACTTATCCAATAGAATTGCAAGCAATGTTTAAACTTCACCCAATAGAATTGCAAGCAACGCATGATTGATCCTCATCCTGAGAGCTGTGCTTACTAGTAATTTGCTGTGCATTCATTGTCTGTGAGAAGCAGGACAGCAAAACCCACATCCTGGATTGTTTCACAAAGACAAGATATCAGAAGTGACGTCCTTCCGGAGAAGTTAGCTATCCTAAATCCCATTTGATTACTTATTACTGCTATGTCCTAAAAATACATGTTTAATGGTTAATAATGATTACTCAGTCCTATAAATCATCTCAATCCTTAATAAAGTAACTTATGTAAAACTACTCTAGTGGCATGCTAACTATTCAGTTTTAAGAGGTATCATCGCTGAACCCCTCCTTAAAGGTGCACCATAGAAAGTATCCTATCTGGCTGCATCACAGCCTGGTATGGCAATTGCGCAGCTCAAGACCGCAAGAAACTTCAGAGGGTCATGAATACAGCCCAGTCCATCACACAAACCCGTCTCCCATCCATTGACTCCCATCATCTACACCTCCCGCTGCCTTGGGAAAGCGGGCAGCATAATCAAAGACCCCTCCCACCCGGATCACTCACTCTTCCAACTAGAGGAGGGTGCAGAAGGGTGGGTGAGTAAATTTGCAGACGACACTAAAGTCGGTGGTGTTGTCGACAGTGCGGAAGGATGTTGCAGGTTACAGAGGGACATAGATAAGCTGCAGAGCTGGGCTGAGAGGTGGCAAATGGAGTTTAATGTAGAGAAGTGTGAGGTGATTCACTTTGGAAGGAATAACAGGAATGTGGAATATTTGGCTAATGGTAAAGTTCTTGGAAGTGTGGATGAGCAGAGGGATCTAGGTGTCCATGTACATAGATCCCTGAAAGTTGCCACCCAGGTTGATAGGGTTGTGAAGAAGGCCTATGGAGTGTTAGCCTTTATTGGTAGAGGGATTGAGTTCCGGAGTCATGAGGTCATGTTGCAGCTGTACAAAACTCTGGTCACCGTTAGACTTTTCATTGCAGATTTCTACTGAATCTGCCGTGACGGGATACAAACTCAGGCTTCCAGAGCAGGACTCTGGGTCTCTGGATTACAAGTCCAGCGACAATACCACTATGCCACTGCCTCCCACTAATGGGAACGAAATCTGCCATAGAATTAAAGAATTTACAGTGCAGAAGGAGGCCATTCGTCCCATCGAGTCTGCACCGGCCCTTGGAAAGAACACCCTGCCCAAGCCCATACCTCCACCCTATCCCCGTATCCCAGTAACCCCACCCCACCTTTTTGGACACTAAGGGGCAATTTAGCACGGCCAATCCACCTAACCTGCACATCTTTGGACTGTGGGAGGAAAAAAATGTTTTAAAATGGTCTAGAAAGTTGCTTAGTTCTATATTTTTTTTTAAATCTCTAGGTGTGGACCACAGAGTGTAGCAGTTCTAGAAAATGATTTGTAATAACCCTCACGAGACCCACGGGGTGACCCAATTGATCTCCCCGTGGGGCTCATGGAAAACAAGCTCCATCTGCTGAGGCCCATAGAATCAACCCTTAAAAGCCGGCATGGATTGTGACCGGTATGATCGGTAGTCCCGGTTGGGACCTATATGCTGTTCGCATGTTACGGCATTTTCCTTTAATTATTTAAAAATAAATAAATTGAGAGTATCCAATTATTTTTTTCCCCCAATTAAGGGGCAATTTAGCGTGGCCAATCCACCTACCCTGCACATCTCTTTGGGTTGTGGGGGTGAGACCCACGCAGACAGGGGGAGAATGTGCAAACTCCACACGGACGGTGACCCAGGGCCGGGATCGAACCTGGCACCTCAGCGCCGTGAGGCAACAGTGCTAACCACCGCACCACCGTGCCACTCAGTTTTTCCTTTAATTATAAATAAACCTCCATTTGAATCACTTTCTGGGATCTCCTGAGCTTTGATATGGTTGCACATCACCTTCTCAAAGACAATTCGGGATGAGGTTGAAACGCCATCCCCTAAATGAATAAAGCTTTCGCGTTGGGGTCAACAGGCCATCGGCTAAATTTCCATTCAAGGGCCAGAGCACCAAAGCGAGGCTGACGCGGGACACCAGTGCAGTGCTGCAGGGAACGCGGTGTCAACAAAAGGGTTACTTTTCCAATAAGATTCTAAAAATAAAGTCTTGTCTAAGTAGGAGGACATTTAGAAGGGGTAATGGAAATATGGTATTGCTTGAAAGGAAGGAATCAAATAGGGAAATAGGACTTCATCTGGATCTAATGTTGCAGAAGCTCTTTGCAGCCACATGAGGTAGGATGCCAAAATCAATTAATCGGATGGTAGGTGACCCTCCTCCATTCCTGTCAGCTGTAGAGATCTTCCCACTTATGTAGCCATGTCCTGTTAACCACACATTCACAGCACTTCAGTTATTGCTGCTACATTTACATCACAGCCTATTAAAGCGCATAAAACCAGTATTCCTGTCTGCCCTTGAGAAACATGCGCTGATCCTCGACATTTTGTTAGGGACGCAATGTATGTTGTAATAAAGAAGTTGTGCTTTTCCTTTCCCATATTTATGGTAATAGGACACTGCTTCCCCAGACTTATCCCATGCTGCGACTATTTGCAGGAGCTCATCGCCAACAGCCAAGCGAACAATTAACAGATTAGCATTTACAATAGAGAGCAAGGGCTGAGCATGGAGCAGAAAGAACAAACCCACAATTAGTTTTCTTATGATTCCAGAGAGGGGAAGAGATATTCGACAAAAGCACACAGTAGTTGAAGTGAATTTCAGAATTGCGTATTGCTATCCGGATATCCAGCAAGGTTTTATAAATCTGTTGTTCTGTTCCTGAAAGAGCTCAGATCCATCAGTTGGCGATCATCACTATTCTGAGTTTATTGTCACATCTGTTATTGGCTTCCCCCTTCAGTCAGTCTGATGAAGGAACACAGGGCATTGAGAAATTTCCTGAGGAGACAGGAGCAAATTGACATTGAGCTATTGCTGTGCATCTACAAAATTACTTTCCAAAAAACGAAACAAAATCCTTTATTTCTGTACTTGTTGACTGGTGCCCATTTGTGCCAACGCCAACACTATCTATAGATGAGAAATAACATCTGGATCTGGCCCCGTGAGCCTGCTCCGCCATTCAATAAGATCACGGCTGATTTGGTTGTTGTCCTAACTCCACTTTCCTGTCTCCCATGATCCTTGACTCCCTTGCCTAGCAAAAATCTGTCTAACTCAACCTTGAATATCGTCAACGACCCAGTCTCCTTTGTCCATTAGGGAAGACAATTCCAAAGACTACTGGCCCTCCGTGAGACGCAATTTCTCCTCATTTCTGTTTGAATAGAGGCTGGTTTAGCACAGTGGGCTAAACAGCTGGCTTCAATTTCCGTACCGGCCTTCTTGAACAGGCGCTGGAGTGTGGCGACTAGGGGCTTTTCACAGTAACTTAATTGAAGCCTAATTGTGACAGTAAGTGATTATTATTGAATAGGGAGATTTTTAAACATATTTCTTGAATGTCGGTGTCATTGGTTAAGCCAACATTTATTGCTGGGCCATAATTGCACTTGAGAAGGCGGTGGTGAGCTACCTTCTTGAATTGCTGCATTGCATGTTATAAGGATCCTCTTTTTAATCCCTGCCTGGCCCTTGTTTTTTCCTTTTAAGCTCTGTTCTTTTGGCTATTTCAATATTTGCACCTGGACAGTAAATGTGACAGATGCTTTTAAGATGGACTTCATCTTTAATTTTAAAAAAGACACTCCAGCAGGATGTGCTGTTTGATGTGACATCAGTGATGACACCTCTTGATGGACTTGGCTGGCGGTAATGGCCTACCATTGCCGGGTCTTAGTTGATACTCGATGCTGTTTGGTGCTACCCACCTAGAATGTTCCTTCCTCTGTGCAACTGTGTTTCCAGTTTTAGTGTCATTTTGAACTCAGAGCTGAAGGAGGCTCTTTAGGTTTCTCTCTTTGAAAGGGTAAATCTCTCTGAGGCACCCAATTGAAGACTCTGTTTTCTCCTCAGTAAAGCTGGAGAACATTCTACTGAGACTGGAAAACAAGTAAGAGTAAAGACTCTTTGACAAAGAAAATCGTAAGGAAACCCAGATAAACTACCAGCTGAAGGCTGGGTCAGTTGTTCAAAAATCCTTTTTTAAATCTTGTATGCGGAACTCTATTATTATCTTGGACATTCTGGTGGAGTTGGAAACAAGTAAGTATTATACAGGCCTGAGGCTGTGAGGGAATCCTGCAGCTGGGAGTTCTGACTCAATGCTCCTGCCAGAAGATCCAACCATTGGTTCCAATCACTCCACGTCCTGGGAGGACAGCCCACTGCTGCAATGACTTTAACATCTGAAGTAAGGACACTTATCTTCCATTTCATATTAATCCTCTTATTATTTTTACCCCTCCCTCTGTGTGTGTCTGTCTTGTGTGTGTTTAGCTAGAGGGCGGGATGGTAAGGGGGGGAGGGTAATAGATTAGCTGGCCGTTATCCTATTATAAGTATTCCATGTCTTATCTCCATCTTTGTTATAAATAAACAGTTGTTGTGTTTCACTTACAAATCTGGTGCCTATAATTCATTGGAGCAGTCACAATGGCCAAAGATCTCAGAAACTTTATGCAAATTATTAGTTAATTCATTTGTGTTGGGACTCTGGGATCTGTGGGGCTGGAAGCAACCGCATACTAGCCCAGGGTGGGCAGCACATTAGCATAGTGGTTAGCACTATGGCTTCACAGTGCCAGGGTCCCAGGTTCGATTCTCGGCTTGGGTCACTGTCGGTGCGGAGTCTGCACGTTCTCCCCGTGTCTGCGAGGGTTTCCTCCGGGTGCTCCGGTTTCCTCTAAGAAGTCCCGAAAGATGTACTATTCGATAATTTGGACATTCTGAATTCTCCCTCCGTGTACCCGAAGAGGCACCGGAATGTGGCGACCAGGGGCTTTTCACAGTAACTTCACGTAATGTAAGCCTACTTGTGACAATAAAGATTATTATTATTATAACAATGTGGTGTTGGTATACCCACAGTGCTGTTGGGAAGGAATTCTAGGATTTTGAACCAGTGACAGTGAAGGAACAGCGATATATTTCCAAGTCAGGATGGTGAGTGACTTGGAAGGGATCTTCTAGTTTGGAGTGTTCCCATGTGTCTCCTGCCCTTGTCCTTCTCGACGGTACTGTCGTGGGTTTGCAAGGTGCTGCCTAAGCAGCCTTGGTAAGTTCCTGCAGTGCACCTTGTAGATGGAACAGACTTCAGCTACTGTGCATTGGCGGTAGAGGGTGTGACTATTTGTGGATGGGTGCCAACCAATGAGGCAACTTTGTCCTGGATGTTGTTGAGCTCCTTGAGTATTGTCGGAGTTTCACTCATCCAGGCAAATGGAGAATATTCCATCACATTCCTGACTTGCGCCTTGTAGATGGTGGACAGGCTTAGGGAATCAGGAGGTGAGTTATTCGCTTCAGGATTCCCAGCCTCTGACCTGCTCTTGTAGGCATAAGACAAAGATGGCTAAAAATTGAGTTAAAAGAGCTAGGTTTTCAGGATTATCTTGAAGGAGGAAGGAGAGGTACATAGAGGTTTAAAATGGGAATTCCAGTGCTTTGAACCTAGGCTACTGAAGGCACAGTGGCCAATGTGGAGTGATCAAAATTGGGCAATCACAAGAGGCCAGAATTGGAGGAGCGCAGATCTCTAAGAGGGCTGTGGGGTTGGAGGAGATTGCAGAGATAGGGCGGGCTGAGATTATAGAGGGGATTTGAAAATTAGGATGAGGATTTGAAAATTGAGATATGGTTCAACTGGGAGGTGAAGTAGGTCAGCAAGCACAGGGGAATGTGGCGGGAGTTAGGATGTGGCAGCAAAGCTTTGGGTTAGCTTGAGATTTTAGAGATGAAACTACCATTTGAAACACTGGGGCTGGTTTAGCACAGTGGGCTAAACAGCTGGCTTGTAATGCAGAACAAGGCTAGCAGCGCGGGTTCAATTCCCGTACCGGCCTCCGCAAACAGGCGCCAGAATGTGGCGACTAGGGGCTTTTCATTGAAGCCTACTTGTGACAATAAGTAATTATTATTATTTGTTGATTTCACTCAACTTCTCAGCTGCTCTTCTAACACATGTTTGGTGTCCTACATTATGGTACTTGACCTTTTATGTAGTTTCTCAATTTAAAGGAAATTTAGAGAAGTCCATTTCAGCTCCTGAGGTAAGGTTTTGCTCTTTCTTTCTTTGTCTGTTAAGGCTCAATGACGCAAACCCCAAAATACCTGTCCAACATCACACCCTAATAGGTCATCCTTGACCAACGCTGACTTCCTTGACATGACAATTCCGGGGTCTAGCTCAAATCAACCACCTCCTGCAGCCTGACATTTAATCATTGCTATCTAAACTTCCTAATACCCTCAGTCCTGCTCCTAATGAGATATTCGCCCAGCTGTTTTTCTTTAAGATCTTAGTCAATACAGCTTCGACACAGCTTGGAACTACTACAAGCATTCATATGGAGAAGGTGAAGGGGGGGTTGGAATATATGAAAGTTCAAATCTTCCTTGGAGCTCATTAATTTTTTACTCCTTTAGTTCCTTCACAATAGGACGTTCTGAATTAGATCCAGTCCATGCTCAGCCTTGGAAGATGCCTGAAAGCAAGAGAGGCTGGTTTAGCTCACGGGGCTAAATCGCTGGCTTTTGAAGCAGACCAAGGCAAGCCAGCAGCACGGTTCAATTCCTGTACCAGCCTCCCCCAACAGGCGCCGGAATGTGGCGACTAGGGGCGTTTCACAGTAACTTCATTGAAGCCTGCTCGTGACAATAAGTGGTTTTCATTTTCATTTCAAGAGAATGAATTACAAAAGGTGATGCATTATACGAGGAAAGACAGAACCTAAAGGCCCATTATCATAGAATTTACAGTGCAGAAGGAGGTCATTCGGCCCATCGAGTCTGCACCGGCTCTTGGAAAGAGCGCCCTACCCAAGGTCAACACCTCTACCCAACACTAAGGGCAATTTTGGACACTAAGGGCAATTTTGGACACTAAGGGCAATTTATCATGGCCAATCCACCTAACCTGCACATCTTTGGACTGTGGGAGGAAACCGGAGCACCCGGAGGAAACCCCGCACACACGGGGAGGATGTGCAGACTCCGCACAGACAGTGACCCAAACCGGAATCAACCCTGGGACCCTGGAGCTGTGAAGCAATTGTGCTATCCACAATGCTGCAATGCTGCCTTATTCAGTCCAATGAATGGGTAATGGACGTGTTTATAACCTTGAACTTTCTGCGGTATTTTATGTACAATCTTGCTTACTGACGGCCTATTTTATGGTGCCCTGAGATTGCTGGATTAGCAGATCAGACAGAGCGTCATATTGTGAGAGAGACACACTCCATTTTCTACTTCATAGCCAAATCGCAGTGTTGCCTGCCCAGTGCCAAGGTTCAGGACACCTGCTGTGGGCTGGAAGAGAGCTTGCAGTTGTCGTGGTACACATATTCACCAACGACATAGATAGGGCTGGGTAGGTGGTCCTGCTTCGCCCTTTAATTTAGACAGGGGCTAAATTAAAAAGTAGAACCTCAAAGATAATAATCTCTGGAATATTACCTGAGACATGAGCACATTTGCATAGGATAAAGAAGATTAGAGAGATGAATGGGAGGCTGAAAGACTGGGGTGAGAGAAATAGGTTTCAATTCATGAGGCGCTGGCACCAGTACTGGTTAAAGTGGGAACTGTACCCCTTGAAAAGGTCTTTACCTGAACCAAGCTGGGACCAGTGTTCTGTGAATTGTACCATGGCAGTAGAGAGGGATTTAAACAAAATATAGCGGGGGAGAGGTCCTGTAAGGGGAGATCCGGTTAAAGAAAGTGAAACGGCATGGTAATAGAACAGAGTAGCAATTTGAGTATTGATAACCAGAGTGTGGCAGGAAAGGACAGAAAATACAAAATTAAGAGCATACAGCAAAGGCGGCACGGTGGCGCAGTGGTTAGCACTGCTGCCTCACGCCGCTGAGGACCCGGGTTCGATCCCGGCCCCGGGTCACTGTCCATGTGGAGTTTGCACATTCTCCCTGTGTCTGCGTGGGTTTCGTCCCCACAACCCAAAGATGTGCAGCTTAGGTGGATTGACCATGCTAAATTGTCCCTTAATTGGGAAAAAAAGAATCGTTTGCTGTACCTGAAGACTAACTTCTTATGATTAATAAAACCATAGAATTTACAGTGCAGAAGGTGACCATTCAGCCCATCGAGTCTGCACCCTACCCAAGCCCACACCTCCACCCTAACCCAGTGACCCCACCTAACCTTTGTGGACATGAAGGGCAATTTAGCGTGGCCAATCCACCTAACCTGCACATCTTTTGACTGTGGGAGGAAACCGGAGCACCAGGAGGAAACCCACGCAGACATGAGGAAAAAGTGCAAACTCCACACAGACAGTGATTTACATTTTTTTTAAAAAAAGAACCTCCTTGTAGGCTGTAAATGAGAGTGCAATAGTTTCCAGACAGCCAGATGTCTGCATTATTTGTTGTCATTTCCATTCACACTTAAATGCATCTCAAATACCCCACTGTGAACCTACTGGCAATGTTTATAAACATCTAGCTATGATTGACAGGTCATCACCACATCAAACGCAGTTAAGTGCTTTCCGCTGAGAAAAAGAGGAAGTGAAAGCACTTACCTCCTAGATGTTTATAAACATACATAAATTTATATGGGAGGGTCTCTTAAATAGGAAGGTCTCTGATTTTGGGGTCTCTGATATGGGGGGATCTTTGATATAGGTGTCACTGATATAAGGTGGTTCTCTCATAGAGGAGGTATGATTGGGGGTCTGATGGGGGTCTAATGGTGAGGCTGGGGATTGGGGTGGGCAGGATTTGTGGGAGGGAGGGGGCCCCTGATGGACTTTGGGGGCACCTATGTTACATACTTACCCCCTTGACCCACCGTGAGGCCTGCCGTGTCAGGGCCACGCTTAAAATGACTTGCACCACTCCACGCCGGCATGAATCCCGGCCGAGAGGACCGGAGCATCACGGAGGCACGGAGAATCGAGTGTCCAGCCCGTTACTCAGATGCATATGGTTTCAAATGACCCATATGCATCCTTCAGCCAGCGCGGGGCACGTAGCTCACTGATGCCAGGGACTGGAACATCGGAATGGGGTCGGTGCCATGCGATTCTCTACCGCATCGCAAACTCCGGTACCAGTGGCTGGCAGAGGTGAATCCACCTCATTGTATATTTTTAAGGCAGAGGTAGATAGATTCCCAACTAACAAGTCAAAGGTTATCGGAGGTGGTCGCGAATGTGGAATTGAGGCCATAATCATCTACCATGATCTTAATGAAGGGTCAAGTTAACAGTATAATGTGGGAAAATATGAACTTGTCCACATTGACAAGAAGAATAAAAATGCAATTTACTACTTAAATGGAGAGAGATTACAGAACCCAGTGGTACAGAGGGATCTGGGTGTCCTGGTACATGAATCCTGGGGCGGCACGGTGGCACAGTGGCTAGCACTACTGCCTCACAGCTCCAGGGTCCCAGGTTCAATTCCTGACTGTCTGTGTGGAGTTTGCGCTTTCGCTTCGTGCAAAAGACGTGTAGGTTAGGTGGATTGGCCATGCTAAATTGACCTTCGTGTCCAAATAAGTTAGGTGGGACTTCCGGTTGCGGCTATGCTGAGCTAAGTCGCACGATCGGCAGCTCCCGACAGAAACTGGCTTTTGGGCTCCTTTTAGGGGCCCCAGCGGCATTTGTTCGACGGTTCCCAGTGTGGGAAGGTGACAGTACGATTTCCCCGGCACTGTATGGATTGGACCAGGAGTGGAGCGGTGAAAAAAGTAATTCTGGTGCAGCGGAAAGTGCGAGGGAGGAAAGCCAAGATGGCGACGGGTGGAGACCAGACAGCGTGGGCGCAGTGGTCACAAGAGCAGCAGGAGTTTCCCAAGCGCTGCTTCACGGAATTGAAAGCAGAGCTGCTGGAGCCAATGAAGGCTTCGATCGACAAGCTGGTCGAGACCCAGAAGGCCCAAGGGGCGGCGATCCGGGAGGTGCGGCAGAAGGCCTCGGAGAATGAGGACGAGATATTGGGCCTGGCGGTGAAGGTGGAGGCGCACGAGGCGCTGCATAAGAAATGGCAGGAGAAGTCCGAGGACATGGAGAAACAGTCGAGGAGGAAGAACCTGCGGATTCTGGGTCTCCCGGAGGGAGTGGAGGGGTCGGATGCTGGAGCATATGTGGTCACGATGCTGAACACGTTGATGGGCGTGGGTGCCTTCCGAGGCCCCTGGAGCTGGATGGGGCCCACCGAGTCCTGGCGACGAGGCCCAAGTCTAACGAGCCACCGCGGGCGTTATTGGTGCAGTTCCACCGCTTGGTGGACAGGGAGTGTGTCCGAAGATGGGCAAAAAAGGAACGGAGCAGCAGGTGGGAGAATACAGAGGTCCATATATGCCAGGACTGGAGGCGGAGGTGGCCAAGAAGAGGGCCGGGTACAATCAGGCTAAGGCAGTTCTGCATCGGAAAAGGGTGAAATTCGGGATGCTGCAGCCGGCGCGACTGTGGGTCACGTTTAAGGACCGGCACCATTACTCTGAGACGCCGGAGGAGGCATGGACCTTTATTCAGGCCGAAAAGTTGGACACGGACTGAGGGTCGGTTGTGAGGGGATGGCGCGGGGTTACTGTGGTTACTGTGCTTTGGGGGATATTCTGTTCTGTTCTGTATTGTTTCCTTGGGTGCTGGGTGGGGTAGGGTGAAATGGTTCGAAGTGGGGGTTTTGTGAGAGTGTGGGTGTCGGTGGTTGGAAGGACGGGGCCCCGTTGTGGGGAGGGGAGACGGGAGGCCCAAGGTGGGGGAGCTGGGATTAGGCCGCAAAAGGGAGCGGCGCCAGAGAGGGCGGGGCCGGTTTGATGGAAAGCGCGGGTTTTTTCCCGCGCTACGGAAGGAAGGGGGCCAGGCCGGGGTGGAAGGGCGGTGTTGGAGAGGAGCGCCCGCTGATGGACAGGAGTGGGGGGCGGGGGAGAGACTACCACACTGGGGGGTCGATGGAGTGGCGGGAGTGGCCGGGGTCAGCAGAGTCAGCTGACTTACGGGAGTGCTATGGGGGGAGCAATGCAGCTAGGGGGGGGGACCTAGCTGGGGGGTGGGGAAGGGGGGGTTGGAAAGGGAGGGGGGAAAGGGGGGGGGTGGAGGGGGGAACTGGAATGCTGCTGCATTGGCCAAAGGGGAGCTGGAGCTCGGAGAGAGAGTCGAGGCGGGGGTCTGCCGCTGGGGGGAATGGCACGTGGCTGGCCTAGAAAAGGGGATGGCTAATCGGCAGGGGGCGGGGGGGGGGGGGCGGGAAGCCCCCTGATCCGGCTGATAACTTGGAATGTGAGAGGCCTGAGGTCAAGAGGGCCCGTGTGTTCGCGCACCTGAAGGGACTGAAGGCAGATGTGGTTATGCTCCAGGAGACGCATTTGAGAGTGGCAGATCAGGTTAGGCTGAGAAAGGAGTGGGTAGGGCAGATTCTCCACTCGGGGTTGGACGCAAAGAATCGAGGGGTGGCTATTTTGGTGGGGAAGCGGGTGTCATTTGAGGCGCTGAACATCGTGGCAGACAATGGAGGTAGGTATGTGATGGTGAGTGGTAAGCTGCAGGGGGTGCGGGTGGTATTAGTGAATGTATATGCCCCGAATTGGGACGATGCTGGATTTATGTGGCGCATGTTGGGCCGTGTTCCAGACCTGGAGGCAGGGAGCTTGATAATTGGCAGGGGTGGGGGGGGGGGGCTTCAACACGGTACTGGATACAGCATTGGACCGCTCCAGGTCCAGGACGGGTAATAGGCCGGCGGCGGCCAAGGTGCTGAGGGGGTTTATGGGCCAGATGGGAGGAGTGGACCCATGGAGGTTTGTCAGGCCGGGGACCAGGGAATTGTCTTTTTTTCCCCACGTCCATAAAGCCTACTCCCGGATAGACTTCTTCGTTGTGAGCAGGGCACTAACCCCGAGGGTGGAGAACACGGAGTATTCGGCCATAGCCATCTCAGACTATGCCCCGCATTGGGTGGAGCTGGAGCTAGGGGAGGAGAGGGACCAGCGCCCGCTGTGGTGCCTGGATGTGGGATGCTGGCGGATGAGGAGGTGAGCGGGCGGATCCGGGGGTGCATTGAAAGCTATCTAGAGGCTAACGATAATGGGGAGGCGCAGGTGCGGGTGGTCTGGGAGGCGCTGAAGGCGGTGATTAGGGGAGAGCTAATCTCCACTAGGGCCCACAAGGAGAAGGAGAGGAGAGAGAGGGAGAGATTGGTAGGGGAGATTTTAAGGGTGGATAGGAGGTATGCAGAGGTCCCCGAGGAGGGACTATTCAAGGAGCGACGAAGCCTCCAGGCCGAGTTCGACCTGTTGACCACCAAGAAGGCAGAGGTGCAGTGGAGGAAAGCGTAAGGGGCGGTGTATGAGTACGGGGAGAAGGCTAGCCGGATGTTGGCACACCAGCTTCGGAAGCGGGAGGCAGCGAGGGAGATTGGGGGAGTTAGGGATAAAGGGGGGAATACGGTGCGGAGTGCGGTGGGAATAAATGGGGTATTTAGAGACTTTTATGAGGGGCTGTATAGGTCTGAGCCCTGACGGAGGAGGGGGGGATGCGTTGATTTTTGGATCGACTGAGGTTGCCGAGGGTGGAGGAGGAGTAGGTGGCTGGGCTTGGGGCACCGGTAGGGCTGGAGAGTATGCAGGCGGGGAAGGCACCGGGGCCAGATGGGTTCCTGGTGGAATTGTACCGGAAGTACATGGACCTGCTGGGCCCTCTATTAGTGAGGACTTTCAATGAGGCGAGGGAGGTGAGGGCCCTACCCCCAACGATGTCCAGGGCGCTGATCTCGCTGATCTTGAAACAGGACAAGGACACATTACACTGTGGATCGTCTAGGCCAATCTCTCTCCTCAACGTGGACGCGAAGCTGTTAGCGAAGGTGTTGGCTACCAGAATTGAGGACTGTGTCCCGGGGGTGATTTACGAGGACCAGACGGGTTTTGTTCAGGGAAGGCAGCTGAATACCAATGTGCGGAGGCTCCTTAACGTAACCATGATGCCTGCAGCGGAGGGGGAAGCGGAGATAGTGGCACCGATGGACGCGGAGAAGGCCTTCGATAGGGCGGAGTGGGGGTACCTCTGGGAAGTATTGAGGAGGTTTGGGTTCGGGGAGGGGTTCATTAGTTGGGTTAGGCTACTTTACGAAGCCACGGTGGCGAGTGTGGCCACGAATCGGAGGAGGTCGGAATACTTTTGGCTATTCCGGGGACGAGGCAGGGGTGCCCCCTACCCTCCTTGCTATTTGCATTGGCAATTGAACCTTTGGCTATGGCTCTAAGGAAGTCCAGGAACTGGAGGGGGACTGGGGGGGGGGAGGAACACCAGGTTTTGTTGTATGCCGATGACCTGTTACTTTATGTGGCGGACCTAGTGCGGGGGATGCCGGAGGTGATGCGGATCCTCAGGGAGTTTGGGGACTTTTCCGGGTATAAGCTCAACGTGGGGAAGAGTGAGCTCTTCGTGGTACACCCAGGGGACCAGGGAAGGGGGATAGACGAGCTTCCACTGAAGAGGGCGGAAAGGAGTTTTCGGTATCTGGGGATCCAGGTTGCCAGGAGCTGGGGGGCCCTACACAAGCTCAACTTGACACGACTGGTGGAGCAGATGGAGGAGGAGTTTAAAAGATGGGATATGCTGCCACTCTCTCTAGCGGGTAGGGTACAGTTGGTGAAGGTGACGGTGCTCCCAAGGTTCCTTTTTATATTCAGTGCCCCCCCCATCCTGATCCCTAAGGCCTTTTTAAGCGGGTCAGTAGGAGCATCATGGGATTCGTGTGGGCGAAAAAGACCTCCAGAAGGGTGTTTCTGGAGCGGAGTAGGGACAGAGGAGGGTTAGCGTTACCTAATCTGTGTGGGTATTACTGGGTTGCCAATGTGGCGATGATACGCAAGTGGGTAATGGAGGGGGAGGGAGCGGCGTGGAAGAGGCTGGAGATGGCGTCCTGTGTGGGCACGAGTCTGGGAGTGCTGGTCACAGCACCGCTGCCGCTCCCGCCGACTAGGTACACCACGAGTCCGGTGGTGGCGGCGACTTGAACATTTGGGGGCAGTGGAGGCGCCACAGGGGTGAGGTAGAGGCTTCAGTTTGGTCCCCGATCCGGGAGAACCATCGGTTCGTCCAGGGGAGAATGAATAGAGGGTTCCTGAGCTGGCACAGGGCAGGAATTAGAAGGATGGGGGACCTGTTTTTAGATGGGACGTTTGCGAGCCTTGGGGCGCTGGAGGAAAAATTTGGCCTTCCCCCCCCGGAAATGCCTTCAGGTACATGCAGGTAAGGGCGTTTGTAAGACGGCAGGTGAGGGTGTTCCCGCTGCTTCCAGCACTCAGGATCCAGGATAGGGTGCTCTCGGGAGTGTGGGTTGGAGAGGGCTGGGTCTCGGCGATCTACCAGGAGATGCAGGAGGAGGAGGAGACCTCGGTGGAGGAGCTAAAGGGTAAATGGGAGGAGGAACTTGGGGAGGAGATAGACGAGGGTGCATGGGGGCACGCCCTGGGTAGGGTTAATTCTTCCTCCTCTTGCGCCAGGCTTAGCCTGATACAATTTAAGATTCTTCAGAGAGCGCAAATGACAGGGGCGAGGCTAGGCAGGTTCTTTGGGGTGGAAGACAGGTGTGGGAGGTGGTTGGGGAGCCCAGCAAATCACATCACATGTTCTGGGCGTGCCCTTTGCTGGATGGGTTCTGGAGGGGTATTGCGAGGACGGTGTCTAAGGTGGTGAACACCCGGGTTAAGCCGAGCTAGGGGTCAGCACTATTTGGGGTATCGGACGAGCCGGGAGTGCAGGAGGCGAAAGAGGCCGATATTCTGGCCTTTGCGTCCCTGGTAGCCCGGCGGAGGATTCTGCTACAGTGGAAGGATGCGAGGCCCCCGAGCGTGGAAGCCTGGATCAGCGACATGGCAGGGTTCATTAAATTGGAGAGGGTAAAGTTTGCCTTGAGAGGGTCTGTGCAAGGGTTCTTCAGGCGGTGGCAACCGTTCCTAGACTTTCTAGCAGAGCGTTAGGAGGTGGTCAGCAGCAACCCAGAGGGGGGAGGGAGGGAGGGGGGATGTACTTTGTGTTTTCTACGGTGTTTATTATTGCTGAATGGGGGGTTTGTATATTGGGGGAATTCGTGATGTAGTTGTAAGATGTTTATTTATGTGTTCTTTGTTTTTCTTCTTTCTGTAAGGGGGGGGGGGTTTGTTGAAAATATGTAAAAATTTTGAATAAAAATATTTCCAAATAGGTTAGGTGGGGTTACTGGGTTAGGGTGGAGGTGTGGGTTCAAGTAGGGTGCTCTTTCCAAGGGCCGGTGCAGACTCGATGGGCCAAATGGCCTCCTTCTGCACTGTAAATTCTATGGTTCTATTAATCACCAAGAAGTTAGTCTTCAGGTACAGCAAACAATTTGAAAGATAAATGGAATGTTGACACTTATTACGAAGGGAATGGAATATAAAAGTAGGGATGTTTTACTGCAGCTGTACAGAGCTATGCTGAGAGAACATTTGCAATCCTGTGTACAGTTTTTGGTTGAAAAAGGATATGATTGTGTTAAAAGCAGCTCAGAGAAGGTTCCCTCGACTCAATCCGCAAAGCCTTAGCTTATAAAGGAAGGCTAGGTTAGGCCAATACCCATTGAAGAATAAGAGGTGATCTTATCGAAACATATAAAATCCTGAGGCGACTTGATGGAGACTAAATTTAGTGGACACAGCTTAAAAATAAGAGGCCTACTGTTTAAGATGAAGGTGAGCAGGTTTTCGTTCTCTCTTAAAGGGTCATTAGTCTGTGGGATTCCCTTCCTCAGTAAACAGTGGAGTCATTGAATTTATTCAGGACCAAGTTAAATAGATTTTTGACAGACCAAGGGAGACAAGGGTGATGGCGGGCAGTCAGGAATGTGGAGATGCAGCAACAACCAGATCGAGCATGGTTTTATCGGATGGCGGAGCAGGTTCAAAGGGCTGAATGGCCTACACCTGCTGTTAAGTCCCATGTCGCTACGTTGCTATGTACATGTGCATTAGCAATGTGAGGCGGGAGGAAGGCAATGCCTCTCGTACCTCCGATATCAACTGGCACGGGGTTAATATCCCGTGAGGATTCCTTATTATTGTCGAACAGGGTTTTCAATCAATCTTCAGCGAGATAAATTGCTAACAACAGGTAATTTTGTTTAATGCTAAGCAACATTTTTCACTGTCTGCCAAACCACCTACACAGACCGATCTTAAACAGCACAATGAATGAGGCTGAATATAATTGAAAATCTTCCAAACGCACAAGGAATTTCTTGCAACGGGGAATTTGGCTGGTGCAATGCATTGTCAATGCAGCTCCAAGGCCTTGCCTCTTAACATGACTGCATCCTAATTTCCATTTTGGTCCTCCCTGAGAAACAATATCCCTTATTTCCTCTCGTTTTCCATCTCCAATTACTCGCCATGGGTTTAAAGAGACCTATCGCCATTCAAGTGACCATTATTGATGGTGTGTCAATTCTCTTGTTAAGATACACAGGTGAAGGTATTGTCTAATTCGGTATTGAGAACACATATAAATAGAGACTGCTAGAGTTGGTAGATTGGACGCAGCCCTTCCGACCTGTTTGATTATGTGGAATGTTGTGGGCTGAATGGGCCAATTAAGAGGCCTCACATTTTCGCTCATTACAGGTTTGAAGGCGAACGTGGTGTTTCTTCAGGAAACGTATTTGAAGATGGGGAACCAGACGAGGTTGAGGATGGGTTGGGTGGGGCAGGTATTCCATTTGGGTTTGGATATGAAGATGAGGGGGAGATGGCAGTGTTGATCAGTAAGAGGGTGGCTTTTGAGGTGGGAAATATAGTGACAGATCCTGGGTGTAGATTTGTGATAGTGAGTGGGGAATGTGTATGCCCCAAGTTAGGATGACGCAGAGCTCTTGAGGAGGGTGCTGGCAAGGATTCCGGACCTGGACAGCGCTGGCTGATTATCGGGGGGATTTAAGTACAGTGCTTAACCCCAGGCTGGACAGGTCGTGTCGCAAACCCCTGAAGGTGTCGGCCATGGCAAAGGAGCCATCTGGGTTTATGGAATGCATGAGAGGGGCAAACCTGTGGCAGGTTCAGAGGCCAAGGGAGAAGGAATTTTCCTGCTTTCCATCGTCCACAAGGCACCAAAGACGAGTGGTCGGACTAACAGGGTCAGGGTCAGCTTGGAGTATTTAGAGCTGCACCAGGAGACGAGGCAGAGGTGTCCGCTCTCCCCGCTGCTCTTTGTCCTGACAATTGAGCCCTTGGCAATGGCGTTCAGGGTCTCAAGGGGATGGAGGGATATTGGCGGGAGGGGGGCTGGAGCACCGAGTGTCTTTGTACACGGATGACCGCCTGCTGCATATTTCCGACCCGGTTGGGACCTTTGACAGGATCATGGGAATTTTGAGGGAGTTTGGTCCCTTTTCAGGGTATGAGCTCAACATGGGTAAAAGTGAGATATTCCCAATTAATGCCTGGGGACAGGAAGGGTGTTTGCGGGGGAGGGGCTGCTGCTCCGGTTGGTAGGGGTGAGTTTTCGTTACCTCAGGATACAGATGTCGCAGAATTGGGCTCAGCCGCATCAGTTCAATTTGGCGTGGTTGGTGGCGGGACTGAAGGCAGTCTTTATGAGGTGGGATGTGCTGCCGTTGTCGTTGGCTGGTGAGGCCTAGGCGGCAAAGATAATGGTGTTGCCGAAGTTTTTCTTTGTGCTTCAGAACCTCCCGGTCTTTGTGCCCAAGTCCTTTTTTAGGAAGGTTAATAGGATGATTTTGAGGTTTGCGTGGGAGGGTAAGGTTCCCTGGACAAGGAAGATGTTCTTGGAGAGGGATACTATTATTGGGCAGCAAACATTGCAATGGTTAGAAAATGGGCAGTGGAGGAGCGGTCGGTGTGGGCGCATGTCGACTCGGTCTCGTGTAAAGGGACCAGTTTGAGGGCACTACTGATGGTGCTCCTTCCGTTCTCATCAGCCAGGTAGCCCACAAGTATCAGTGCTGAGGATGTACAACCAGTGCCGGCCACATTTTAGAATGGAAGGCATGTCCTTGAGGGCTCCGATCTGCAACAATCAGAGGTTTGGTCCGGCGGGCTTGGATGCGAGGTTGGCGGCAGGTGGGGGTAGAATACTTCAGGGATTTATTTTTTGGAAGGAAGCTTGCAGACCTGGAGGAGCTGGACACATCAGTTGCCGAAGCGGAATGGGTTCAGGTATCTGCAGGTGAGGGACTTTATGAAGAAGGAGGTGCCGTCATTTCCAATGCTGCCACCTCAGGTGCTGCAGGACAATCTTCTGTCTGAGGAGGAAATAGGAGAGGGCAAGGTCTCGGAGATGAACATGGAGCTTTTGAAGAGAGAGAGTGTCCCACTGGAGGAGGTTAGGCATAAGTGGGAGTAGGAGCCGGGGAGGGGTGGCCATATTTGGAGTGTCGGAGGATGCGGCAGTGCAGGTGGGGAGAGAGGCCGATGCTTTTGCCTTTGCCTCCCTGATCGCCCGGAGACGGATTCTGTTGGGCTGGCAGGACTCAGGGCTGCTAAGTGTAAAGGTGAGGGTGAGTGATTTGGCAGAGTTGCTGCACTTAGAGGAGATCAAGTTCGCCATTCCGGGGGGGGGGGGGCGCGGGGGGGGGGGGGGGGGTGCAGAGGAGGGGTTCATCTCGAGGTGGAAGCTATTCATTGACGTCTTTAAGGAGTGTTGAGTCATCAACGGGGGCAGGGAGGGTCTCTTTTTTCCGTTCGGGTTGGGTTAAAGATTTTAAAAAGGGGAGGCAAACGCCGGGGTGGCAGCGGATGGGGGGTGGGGGGGGTGGGGGAGGGTGGGGGGGGGGAGATCGTGGTGGTGGGCGGGGGATGGAAGGATGTTTCGGCTGTTTGGTTTGCTGCTGTTGGTTTTTGTGTTGTTTCATATATATATTTGAAAATGCCTCCAATAAAAATGTTTTTAAAAAAATGAAGATTAGAGTAGATAACAGTAAAGCTAAGATCAGGGGCATTAAACATGAAGAGGTTGTGTGGTGCAGTGGGTAGCAACTGCCTCTGAGTGAGAAGCTCTGGGTTCAAGTGCCACCCCAGGACTTGATGACCACGGAAGGTGGGGTCATAACACGGCCAAAGAGCTTGAGTGCAAATTCTTCCAAACACGCCGGTGGTACGAGTGGGAGAGACTCCTGGTCGACCACACTGGATGCGGAGTGGCGCCCCTTCTCTAAGCCCCTGGCGACAGACTGGTGGCCTGTTTCGGGGGAAACCTCGCTCTGGGAACAGATGAAAGTCTGTCCTGTGCGCTCGGTGTGGGAAGAAAGGCAAGAACATCTGCACATAATTACTTCTGTTACCTACACAAATGAATAGGAGTTGACAATAATTATGACAAAGTGCATTCTGCATCAAATTTTCTGAAACACAGTGGGCAGTAACGAACTCTAAATTACTGATATCAATATCTTGGGAACTGGCTGTTGTATAATTCTTATCCCCAGGATGGAAATAATTCCGTAAAGTAACTAAATACAGAAATGGTTTGGCAAGGCTCTCCTTCCGATATGATGAAGTATCCACCAGCAACTATTTTATTAACTAAAGGAGATGTCAGAACGGTGTGAACAATCAAAATAAATAAAAAACACATTCAATCTCAAGCTTGTTAGAACGTCGGATGGCAAGCAACAGCAGGTCAGATGGTGGCATGTTTTCTTCCTGAAGCCCAGCTTCTAATTGGGCCTAGGCTGATATGATGCATCTTAGAAATTACCATGCAGAAAAATAGCCCTTGGACAATCTCGTCTTTGTCTAAAAAACTGAAAATATTGGACGTATTCGACAGGCGTGGCAGCATTGGTGAACAGAAATCTCACCTTGAAGGTCTCTGCTTTTCCCTCTCTCACAAAATAATGACAACTACAGAATCCCTACAGGGCAGAAGGAGGCCATTCGGCCCACCAAGTCTGCACCGGCCCTCAAATAAAAAGAGCACCCAACCCAGGCCCTATCCCCGCAACCCCATCTAACCTGGACACGAAGGGGCAATTTATAGCACACTCTATCGTCATCCGTCTGAGGAGATCTGAATGGACCACACTCATTGTCACATCCAATTTTTCTGCAAATGTTTTGCCTCCATTGTTCCATCTGAAAGTTTATCCGACACGTTGGCCAGACTTCACATGAAGGACTACGTCCCGTTATCAATCATGAAATTATAATTATTGTACCCATTTGAACCCATGTCCCCCGAGGTCGACTTCCTCTCTTTAATACAAGGTAATAACCTCGGTTGATCTTTTCTACAACATTATCTATTTTAAATAAGTAGGTTGGGCCTGTGCTCATTGGAGTTTAGAAGAATGAGAGGCGGCCTTATTGAGACATATGGGATTCTCAGGGGGTTTGACAGTGTAGATGCTGAGAGGTTGTTTCCCCTTGTGGGAGAGTCTAGGGTCAGAGGGCGTCATCTCAGAGTAAGGGGTCACCCATTTAAAACAGAGATGAGGAGGGATTTATTCTCTCAGAGGGTAGTGAATCTGTGGAATTCTTTACCAGAGAGGGCTACAGAAGCGGAGATAGACAGATTTTTAATCAGTGAGGGAATCATAGGGTTATGGGGATAAGACGGGAAAGTGGAAATGAAAAATACTTATTGTCACAAGAAGGCTTCAAATGAAGTTACTGTGAAAAGCCCCTTAGTCGCCACATTCCGGCACCTGTTCGGGGAGGCCGGTACGGGAATTGAACCGTGCTGCTGATCTGCCATGGTCTGCTTTCAAAGCCAGCGATTTAGCCCTGTGCTAAACCAGCCCCTGATTGAGGGTTATATCATATCAGCCATGATCTCCTTGAATGGCAGAACACTTGATGGGTCTTGCAGTCTTGCAAATACCTTGGAAGCTCCCTTCTGCAAAGCCCACGTTTTTATGCACTGTACCCAACACGTGGCACCTATCACAAAACCTTTACAGTACAAAATCAGGCCACTCAGCCCAACAGGTTAATGCTGGCACTTATGCTCCAAAGAAGCCTCCTCTCACACCTTGCCATCTAATACTATCTGCATATCCTTCTATTCTTTTCTCTCCCATCTGTTTATTTAGCTTCCCCATAAATGCACCCATGTTATTTCAACTACTGCACATGATAGAGAGTTCCTTATTTTCGCCACTCTCTGAATAAAGAAGATTCTTCTGAATTCCTTTGTGGATTTATTAGTGACAAGCGATAAGGCCACATTAAGTTTCAATAAGAGATAGATGGTGGTCTGTCACACTTACTTTGTGGATAACTGGTGCCTTCAGTTGTCTTTTGCGAAGTATTGATCTTGGAGACAGGAGGTATATTGACTATAGGTTTTGTGCAAATCACTGACAATAGCATCTGTAATAACATTAATCTTGGTATGTCCATTTCAGGGGGAGGTGCCAACGTAGTGTGACTCAATTCAGAACTTACCGGAAGCTTGAAATAGTCTGTGTTGCAGTTGCAAAGGTTAGCTGACACTTGGTAGGCACCTCAGCCACCTTGTGAGTGCCCATTTTAAAATATAAAAGAAGCTTCCACAGGACCACAATCCATGTTTGAAGTTGTGAATAGGACATGCCTTCACTGGGCCTGACACAACCACCTCTAACAAATCCGGCACAATCTTAAAGACTTCTATCAGACCAGTCCTCAGACTTTAGATTTTGTGGAGGAAAGAATCCCAGCTTGATCACTCATCGCATTTGTGCCTCCCATAATCTTTCTCATATAATGTCTTGCCAACCAGAATTGGTTACCATGGAGAAATGTTAACTCCTCTCCCCTTCCCAGCTATCAACGGGCTGGGGTTGGGTTTCAATCGGTAGAAACATGAAACATGACCCTCAACCCATCACAAACCGCCTTCTGGTTTAGCCATGATGGGTTTGAGAGGGATCCATGGAATCCACTTTTGAGAGGCGGGTAAGGGCGGGATTCTTCGGAAACCGGCGGGGCGGGCAACTCCGGCGGAAAGGATTGGCGTGAAGCACTCCGGCGCCGGGCTGCCCCGAAGGTGCGGAATCCTCCGCACCTTCAGGGGCTAGGCCAGCACCAGAGTGGTTTGCGACGCGCCGGCCGGCACGGAAGGGGCTTGGCACAACGCCAACCGGCGGCGAAGGGCCTCCACCAGCTGGCGCGAGTTGGCGCATGCGCAGGAGCGCCAGCGTGTGCTGGTGTCATCCCAGCGCATGCGCAGGGGAGGGGGGGTTCATCTCCCGCCGGCCATCGCGGATACACGGTACACCAGCCGGCGCGGAGGAATAGAATGCCCCCACGGCACAGGCCCGCCCGTGGATCGGTGGGCCACGATCGCGGGCCTGGCCACTGTGGGGGCACCCCCCAGGGCCAGATCCACCGCCCCCCCCACCCCGAGGACCCCGGAGGCCGCCCACAGAGCCAGGTCCCGCCAGCAAATACCTGTCGTAACATAAACCGTCGGGACCGGCCATAAACGGGCGGCTACTCGGGCCATCGAGGGCCGGAGAATCACGGGGGGGGCCGCTGCCATCGGCCGCTGATCGGCGCGGCGCGATTCCCACCCCCGCCAAATCCCCACCGCCGGAGAATTCGGCAGCCAGCGGGGGCGGGATTCACGCCGCCCCCCCCGGCGATTCTCCGACACGGCGGGGGGTCGGAGAATCCCTCCCAAGGAATTGCAATGGTAGATGAAGGGAGTTGGGAGTTGCCGGTTCCAGCTGTTTTTCAGTGTAGCTCGTAGGCCAGGAGGGGCATGAAATAAATGTGTAAAAATAAATGTTAAAGAGGTCGGCCAATAAATTCAATAGAGAGTCCACAATCATGGAATTTCCTCATGCCCGCACCCCCCCGTCCCCGTCCCTGTCCCCGTCCCCGTCCCCCGCCCCCGTCCCCGTCCCCCACCACCACCACAAAAACATGCCCTGTCCACCTCCAACATATATCAGCATTACTATTCAAGTTATGGTTTGGTACAAGCACCTTCTTCATTTGTATGACTTTCGGAGCATAGGCTGTCGTCGCAGTTTTAATGTTAATTCCCTAACCAGTTTAATGCCCCGCTGGAGAGCAAGTGTAACTTCAGGATATCAATCAAGCTAAAATTGGAGACTGGGCAAGGTGTTATTAAGTGCTCCATTATTTCATTAGGGACTTCCGGGTGCGGCGATGACCAGCTGAGTCGCACGTTTCGGCAGCTCCCGGTGAAACGGACTTTTGGGCTCTTGATAGGAGCCCCAACGGCAATTTTGACGGCTAAAAACACTGTGCGGTAAACCAGAAGGGAATCCCCCCTGGATACGGATGAAAAAAGGAGGAGAAAGTGGCCGGATTGCAGTGGATCCTTTAGAACAGCGGCAAGGAAGGCAAGCAAAAACCAAGATGGCGTCGGAAGGTGGCAGTTTAACATGGGGCCCTGAACAATAAGAGTTCTTGAAATGCTGTGTGGAAGAGCTCAAAAAGGAAATGAAGAAAGAGCTGTTGGCCCCGATACTACAGGCGATCGAAGGGCTAAAGGAGGAACAAAAGACCCAGGAGCGGGAGCTTCGGGTCGTGAAGGCAAAGGCAGCCGAGAATGAGGACGACATACAGGGCCTGGTGGTGAAGACGGAGACGCATGAGGCACATCAGAAACGATGTGTGGAAAGGTTGGAGGCACTGGAGAACAACGCAAGGAGGAACAACCTGAGGATTCTTGGTCTTCCTGAAGGTGCGGAGGGAGCGGACGTCGGGGCATATGTGAGCACGATGCTGCACTCGTTAATGGGAGCGGAGGCCCCGGCGGGTCCGTTGGAGGTGGAGGGAGCATACCGAGTGATGGCGCGAGGACCGAGAGCAGGAGAAATTTCCAGAGCCATAGTGGTGAGATTCCTCCGTTTTAAGGATAGAGAAATGGTCCTTAGATGGGCAAAGAAAACTCGGAGCAGTAAATGGGAGAACGCGGTGATCCACGTTTATCAAGACTGGAGTGCGGAGGTGGCGAGAAGGAGGGTGAGCTTTAATCGGGCCAAGGCGGTGCTTCATAAAAAGAAGATAAAATTTGGAATGCTGCAACTGGCAAGACTGTGGGTCACATATCGAGGGAGGCACCACTACTTTGAGACGGCGGATGAAGCGTGGACTTTTATTGTGGAAGAAAAACTGGAATGAGCGGGTTATTAAAAAGAACGTTTGAACAAAGCGGTGGGGCGAATGTGGGGGGCGAAGAGGGGGGTTAAAAAGGGGGAAAGAGGAGTTTTATGTACTAATCCTGCGATGTGGTAACTTTTCTCTCTTCCACAGGTGGTGATGGGGGAGGAGGGGAGGTGGAGGAGATGGGGCGTTGGCCATTGGGGGCGGGGCCAAGGGAGAAGCGCGGGCTTGGTTCCCGCGCTATGATAATCATGGCGGGAATAGAGAAGCAGGAAGGAGGGGGCGTCGCACGGTGCGAGCCGAGGTCACGGGGGGAAGCCGAGGTCGGCCAGAGTTTGCTGACTTCTGGGAGCAACATGGGGGGAGTAATTACGCTAGCGAGGGATCTAGCGGGGGGGGGGGGGAGGGGGGAATTACTGGGTTGCTGTTGCTGGGGAGAGGGGGGAGCTGGTATGGGAGGGGATGGGCGGGGGGCACCGCCTGGGGGAGATACAGCTGCGTGGGAACCGGGTGAGGAGCTGGAAAAAGGGGATGGCTAATCGACAAGGGGGGGGGTAGGAAGCCCCCCAACCCAGCTGATCACGTGGAACGTGAGAGGGCTGAACGGGCCGATAAAGAGGGCACGGGTACTCGCACACCTTAAGAAACTTAAGGCAGATGTGGTTATGTTACAGGAAACGCACCTGAAACTGTTAGACCAGGTTAGGCTACGCAAAGGATGGGTGGGGCAGGTGTTCCATTCGGGGCTAGATGCGAAAAACAGGGGGGTGGCTATATTAGTGGGGAAGCGGGTAATGTTCGAGGCAAAGACTATAGTGGCGGATAACGGGGGCAGATACGTGATGGTGAGTGGCAAACTACAGGGGGAGACGGTGGTTTTGGTAAACGTATATGCCCCGAACTGGGATGATGCCAATTTTATGAGGCGGATGCTAGGACGCATTCCGGACCTAGAGATGGGAAAGCTGATAATGGGGGGAGATTTTAATACGGTGTTGGAACCAGGGCTGGATAGGTCAAAGTCCAGGACTGGAAGGAGGCCGGCAGCAGCCAAGGTACTTAAAGATTTTATGGAGCAGATGGGAGGTGTAGACCCGTGGAGATTTAGCAGACCTAGGAGTAAGGAGTTCTTGTTTTTCTCCTATGTCCATAAAGTCTACTCGCGAATAGACTTTTTTGTGCTGGGAAGGGCGTTGATCCCGAAGGTGAGGGGAACGGAGTATACGGCTATAGCCATTTCGGATCACGCTCCACACTGGGTAGACTTGGAGATAGGGGAGGAAACAGGAGGGCGCCCACCCTGGAGAATGGACATGGGACTAATGGCAGATGAGGGGGTGTGTCTAAGGGTGAGGGGGTGCATTGAAAAGTACTTGGAACTCAATGATAATGGGGAGGTCCAGGTGGGAGTGGTCTGGGAGGCGTTGAAGGCGGTGGTTAGAGGGGAGCTGATATCAATAAGGGCACATAAAGGGAAGCAGGAGAGTAAGGAACGGGAGCGGTTGCTGCAGAAACTTTTGAGGGTGGACAGACAATATGCGGAAGCACCGGAGGAGGGACTGTACAGGGAAAGGCAAAGGCTACATGTAGAATTTGACTTGCTGACTACGGGCACTGCAGAGGCACAATGGAGGAAGGCACATGGTGTACAGTACGAATATGGGGAGAAGGCGAGCAGGTTGTTGGCACACCAATTGAGGAAAAGGGGAGCAGCGAGGGAAATAGGGGGAGTGAGCGATGAGGAAGGAGAGATGGAGCGGGGAGCGGAGAGAGTGAATGGAGTGTTCAAGACATTTTATAAAAAATTATATGAAGCTCAACCCCCGGATGGGAGGGAGAAAATGATGGGCTTCTTGGATCGGCTGGAATTTCCCAAGGTGGAAGAGCAGGAAAGGGTGGGACTGGGAGCACAGATCAAGGTAGAAGAAGTGGTGAAAGGAATTAGGAGCATGCAGGCGGGAAAGGCCCTGGGACCGGATGGATTCCCAGTCGAATTCTATAGAAAATATGTGGACTTGCTCGCCCCGGTATTGACGAGGACCTTTAATGAGGCAAAGGAAAGGGGACAACTGCCCCCGACTATGTCTGAAGCAACGATATCGCTTCTCTTAAAGAAGGAAAAGGACCCGCTACAATGCGGGTCCTATAGACCTATTTCCCTCCTAAATGTAGATGCCAAGATACTGGCCAAGGTAATGGCAATGAAAATAGAGGAATGTGTCCCGGGAGTGGTCCACGAGGACCAAACTGGGTTTGTGAAGCGGAGACAGCTGAACACGAATATACGGAGGCTGTTAGGGGTAATGATGATGGCCCCACCAGAGGGGGAAACGGAGATAGTAGTGGCGATGGATGCCGAGAAAGCATTTGATAGAGTGGAGTGGGATTTTTTGTGGGAGGTGTTGAGGAGATTTGGTTTTGGAGAGGGGTATGTTAGATGGGTGCAGCTGTTGTATAGGGCCCCGATGGCGAGCGTGGTCACGAATAGACGGGGATCTGCATATTTTTGGCTCCATAGAGGGACAAGGAAGGGATGCCCTCTGTCCCCATTATTGTTTGCACTGGCGATTGAGCCCCTGGCGATAGCGTTGAGGGGTTCCAAGAAGTGGAGGGGAGTACTTAGAGGAGGAGAAGAACACCGGGTATCTTTGTATGCGGACGATTTGCTACTATACGTGGCAGACCCGGCGGAGGGGATGCCAGAAATAATGCGGATACTTGGGGAGTTTGGGGATTTTTCAGGGTATAAATTGAACATGGGGAAAAGTGAGTTGTTTGTGGTGCATCCAGGGGAGCAGAGTAGAGAAATAGAGGACCTACCGTTGAGGAAGGTAACAAGGGACTTTCGTTACCTGGGGATCCACATAGCCAAGAATTGGGGCACATTGCATAGGTTAAATTTAACGCGGTTGGTGGAACAAATGGAGGAGGATTTCAAGAGATGGAATATGGTATCCCTGTCACTGGCAGGGAGGGTGCAGGCGGTTAAGATGGTGGTCCTCCCGAGATTCCTCTTTGTGTTTCAGTGCCTCCCGGTGGTGATCACGAAGGCTTTTTTAAAAAGGATTGAAAAGAGCATCATGGGTTTTGTGTGGGCCGGGAAGACCCCGAGAGTGAGGAAGGGATTCTTACAGCGTAGCAGGGATAGGGGGGGCTGGCACTACCGAGCCTAAGTGAGTATTATTGGGCCGCTAATATTTCAATGGTGAGTAAGTGGATGGGAGAGGAGGAGGGAGCGGCGTGGAAGAGATTAGAGAGGGCGTCCTGTAGGGGGACTAGCCTACAGGCTATGGTGACAGCCCCATTGCCGTTCTCACCGAGGAACTACACCACAAGCCCGGTGGTGGTGGCTACACTGAAGATTTGGGGACAGTGGAGACGGCATAGGGGAAAGACTGGAGCCTTGGGGGGGTCCCCGATAAGAAACAACCATAGGTTTGCCCCGGGGGGAATGGATGGGGGATATGGAATGTGGCAAAGAGCAGGAATAACGCAACTGAAAGATCTGTTTGTGGATGGGAAGTTCGCGAGTCTGGGTGCGCTGACCGAGAAATATGGGTTGCCCCAAGGGAATGCATTCAGGTATATGCAACTGAGGGCTTTTGCGAGGCAACAGGTGAGGGAATTCCCGCAGCTCCCGACACAAGAGGTGCAGGACAGAGTGATCTCAAAGACATGGGTGGGGGATGGTAAGGTGTCAGATATATATAGGGAAATGAGGGACGAAGGGGAGACTATGGTCGATGAACTAAAAGGGAAATGGGAAGAAGAGCTGGGGGAGGAGATCGAGGACGGGCTGTGGGCAGATGCCCTAAGCAGGGTAAACTCATCGTCCTCATGTGCCAGGCTAAGCCTGATTCAGTTTAAGGTATTACACAGGGCGCATATGACTGGAGCACGGCTCAGTAAATTTTTTGGGGTGGAGGATAGGTGTGCGAGGTGCTCGAGAAGCCCAGCAAATCATACCCATATGTTTTGGTCATGCCCGGCACTACAGGGGTTTTGGATGGGGGTGACAAAGGTGCTTTCAAAAGTAGTGGGGGTCCGGGTCGAACCAAGCTGGGGGTTGGCTATATTTGTGGTTGCACAAGAGCCAGGAGTGCAGGAGGCGAGAGAGGCCGATGTTTTGGCCTTTGCGTCCCTAGTAGCCCGGCGCAGGATATTGTTAATGTGGAAAGAAGCCAAGCCCCCGGGGGT
Organism: Scyliorhinus torazame; assembly: GCF_047496885.1. Taxonomy (NCBI): domain Eukaryota; kingdom Metazoa; phylum Chordata; class Chondrichthyes; order Carcharhiniformes; family Scyliorhinidae; genus Scyliorhinus; species Scyliorhinus torazame. The sequence continues at coordinate 19,582,315 of NC_092718.1, read as the reverse complement.
GGAGACCTGGATAAATGACATGGCAGGGTTTATAAAGCTAGAGCGGATTAAGTTCGTTCTAAGGGGGTCGGCTCAAGGGTTCACCAGGCGGTGGCAACCGTTCGTCGAATACCTCGCAGAAAGATAGATGGAATGGAAAAAAGAAGGCAGCAGCAGCAGCCCAGGATCGGGGGGGGGGGGGGGGGGGGGGGGAGGGGGGGGGGGGAGGGGGGGGGGGGGGACCAGAAGGACTCTCAGGGTTGTTAATATATACTGTATAATATGTATAGGTCGTTGCGACAGATAATTATACATTGGACTGTTAAATTATATTTTTGGAGAGTGTTACTTGTGATAAGGCAGTTGCCAATTAGGGTTAGTTTTCATTTTTGTTATTTATTATTTATTCATTTTTTGTTTATAAAATAGGTCATTGTTATTTGTGTTGTTATAATATTGTGTAAAGGATGCACAATGTACTGTGTTGGTTGACCAAAAATTTTCAATAAACATTATTTCATCAGGGTTTCTACAGTCACAGCCAGGCAAGGTTTAGAGGTGCCACTTTTACGGTTTCCACATGGGCCATGTCCAGTCCGTATTCTATTGAGGGTTGTCTGCATTCTTCAGGGGAGATTGAAGTCTGGTTGTTGAGATGTTGGGTCAGAGACAATGAGCACAATTTAACAGAAGTGACAAAGAGCGTGTGTCGAGCGTGTTTAGCCGGGTGTTTCCTGGCTATGGCAGCGCCGACAAAGACCACGCTATTAAACAAGACTCTGCTTAATTTCTGGGCCTCAGCAAGGAACACCCAGCTGAGGCCATACTCGGTCCAGTTTCCTGTATGAACGAGCTCCGCTCACCAGTGTAGGGAGAGATCAGGGCACCATTTTTAAATGGCGCCACAATCTCTAGATCCCCCACCGTAGCCTCTGGACTTCCCCAACGAGGTCCCCCGCAAAAATTACCGGTCTCGTCGCGTTCTGAATCGGGCGCGGCGAGGCCTGCGGATTGCGCCCAATATTGGCCAGGATTGTCCGCATCCCACCCACAGCAGGAGTTGTCACAGGCGCGACGGTAAATTTGACAGACAAACCAAAGGTCCGTTGACTGTGGGTGGGAATTTCCAGCCCCATGGCAAGTGGATCTGTAAAAACTTGGCCAGTGTGTTTATTTGGGGAGGGGTTCTTTCAGCACAAACTTTCCACCAGGTCTCATCAATGTTGTGGAGTTGGAGATGTTACATTCATACCTTGAGGGGGTTTCTTACGGTCATGCGGTGAGTTTGTGGGTCTTGAAGGTCTCTGTGGATGAGCAGGTCCAAGCTGCTGCAGAAATGAATGGTTTCTCTGGCTGTTGCTGCATCCCCTTAAACGGAGGGAGAGGCGATATTTGAGAGGACTGGTAATCACTGAACTGCAGTTGATCTCAGAGTTCCAGTGGTTATCCTCATTACTGGGTGAAGTTCTGTGTCGATGAAATTGGTGCGATGACTTAAGGCCATTTGAGTGTTTAGTACTCAGCTGTACTCAGCTACAGTAGAACACAAAGGGGGATGATTTTTGCACCCTGGTTTGTGCTGGTGAACTTATGAATGATGTTCACTCATGTCTTGGTCTTCTGAGCACCATATAATTGGATCAAAACATCCTTTGACTTAAATGCTCCAGTTCTGGGAATGTAATTCAACATCATATTGACTTTGTTGATTACTGCTGTGCATGGGTTGGACAAGTTGTATGTTCCTTGGTCCTTTTCATCTCTCGCTGTTTCATTATCCTTTTATATTCTTCCCTTTTTGGTATTTGTTCAAACCCCTCTCAAATGATGTTATTGTGTCTTCCTCAAAGGGCGTATATGCAAAAGGACTCTGTGTTCTTAAAGCTCATCATGTGTAAAACATTCACCATTCAATTTGGAACATCACTATGCCTTCTCAGACTGTTGACCGTAACCACATTGAGCAAAAAGCGAGCATTCTCACTCCAGTAACTGCTGGGAATTGCCGGCCCCATAGTTATATAACTGCACCTAAATTGGCAATTCCATAGCACACTGCAGTATGGGAAACAGAACAAAGTTGCTTGCTACAATGATCGGTATTTTCCCTGAGGTGGGGCATGAGGCACACCATCTACATTTTACTGTGCGTAACCCACAGTGCAAACTGCTCCTCCACCCAACACTAATATCCCTCACCTAAATATGCATAATGTTCACACAAAACTAAAACGCAACAAAGAGATGAACATCTCAACGAGAACAAAAAAATATGGAACAGCCAAATAGGTAGATGCACAAATCAGAAATTTTAATTTTAAAAGTTTCAGATTTGCCCTGGAGCCAAAAGAGTGTTTATTTTACTGTAAGCCACTCTCCTTAGTGACAAATGAACACTCATTGGATAAGACTGTATCTTCTACCAGTAACAGTTCCAATTGGGACAGCTCTGGATTAGCTCCAGGCCAGTCTTCTGCTGACAATAAACCAGTCTTATGTGCGGACACTGATTGGTCCTTCCTATCATGATTGTCACTGGAGGAAAGACAACTTAAAATGGCACGTCTCTGCTGCAGCATAAGGGTCTTTTTGAAGAATAATGTTGTGTACTTTTTTGTACTAATATTAGAGGTTTACTATGAATAAGAGCACCCAATATGGATGCTTTAACAGGTGACAGGATATGAGGAAGCTGTGTCAAAGTGGTGCTTGATATAGGATGCCAAGGGGGTTGGTATTGCAGGCAGATGGAGTAGACTAACTATCATCTCATTGAATGTCAGAGCAGCTTCAAGGGGCTAAATGAAAATGAAAATCGCTGACTGTCACAAGTAGGCTTCAAATTACTGTGAGAAGCCCCCAGTCGCCACGTTCCAGCGCCTGTTCGGGGAGGCTAGTACGGGAATTGAACCGTGCTGCTGGCCTGCCTTGGTCTGCTTTAAAAGCCAGCGATTTAGCCCTGTGCTGAACCAGCCCCTTGATTGGCCTATGGAAGCAGCTATTTCTTATGTTCTTAATGTTCCTATGTAAAGTGGACATGTTGGAAAGAAAGAAAGTCTTGAATTTATACAATGTGGTTCGCAGCATCAGGATATCCCAAAGTGCTGTGCCACCAATGAAATGCTTTTGAAGTGTGGTCGTTGGTTTACTGTGGGGCAAATGGCAGCCAGCTTGCACACAGAAAATCCCATGAATGCCCCCCCCGCGAGAGCCACTGGGCCGACCAGATCGATCTCCCCATTGGGTTGGTTGAATACGAGCTCCCCCACTGAGGGGTGAGGCCTAACAGCAGGGCTCGGTAAATCCCACCAATAAAAAGTAGTCGGGAAGAGAACCGACATCTTCGGATGGTCCTGGTTGTGACCAGATGTACTCCCCACCGCTTTGCTGCTTCGCTCTGACTTCTTGAATAAACCTTGCTATTGCATCCTTCCCAGGACTCCTGTGATTGTAATAAGTACCAAGGGAATAAAAGACTAGGCGGAGTTTTCCGCAGCTCACGCCACATGTCTCGTGTCGGCCTCGGCGACCCACCATTGACCGGGCGGCGTGATCTTACGGTCCCGCTGCTGTCAACGGGGTTTCCCATTTTGTGCACCCCCTGCCTCTGGGAAACCCGCGGCAGTGGTCGCCCGTCGGCAGGACGGAAACGTCCCACCCGTGGGAAAGGGCGGAGAATTCCTTTTAGCGATGTTGGTCGAGGGACGAATATAGACCAGGACACCCTACTCTTCTTCAAATAGAGGCTGTAAGATCTTTTATGGCCTCCGGAGGGAGCAGGTGAGGCCTTTGACAATGCACTGCTCGTTCGGTACTGCCTGGAGCCTAAATAATGTGTTCAAATCACCAAAATGAGGCTTGGACCTCTGACCCTAACACAAGGGAGCAGATGTCGAACGATATTCATTGCAGCAAAAAGATGAAAGGGTTTTAAACATCTCCCAAAGTGAAATGAAGTGGTGACTTAAAATGGAATTGACTGCACTGAACTGTCTCTGAAGCTCTACAAGCGCAATCGATTTCTTTTTCTGCCTCTTGATTTGTTTTCCTTCTTCCCTTTGGCAGCTCCTCCGCAATCAAGTCTAGTGAACAATTCATCTTTCCAGTAAACATTTATTTGTATTACTTTCATTCTCTTTCGACAATTCAAGGGCACATCAGATTGAAAGATGAGAGAGCGTGGGCTCATATGCGACTGAATAGGATTTTCCCAGATGTCGCACTGATTAAGTAATGTACTCGCATGTCAGTTGTGCTGTCAGCTGCCTCGGCTAAATCCCTCCCTCGACCTCTCCACCCCTCCACTTCGCATTCCTCTTTCAAGGCCGAGAAGGCTTGAGATGGTAAAAGAGCTTCTTTAACCTTTAACATTAAGTAACCTTGTTAAACAAGTTAAACAAGGGGCTGGTTTAGCACAAGGCTAAAGAGCTGGCTTTTAAAGCAGACCAAGGCAGGCCAGCAGCACGGTTCAATTCCCGTACCAGCCTCCCCGAACAGGCGCCGGAATGTGACGGCTAGGGGCTTTTCACAGTAACTTCATTTGAAGCCTACTTGTGACAATAAGTGATTTTCATTTCATTTCAAATAGCTGACTGAGTGAAAACCTGAAAACCTTAAAGGTGTCAGACAGAAAACACAGTTGAGAGCCAAGAGGAATCATGGAATCAAAGAATTTACAGTGCAGAAGGAGGCCATTCAGCCCATCGAGTCTGCACTGGCCCTTAGAAAGTGCATCCTAGCTAAACCCACACCTCTCCCCGTAACCCAGTAACCCCACCCAATCTTTTTGGACACGAAGGGCAATTTAGCATGGCCAATCCACCTAACCTGCACATCTCTGGACTGTGGGAGGAAACCGGAGCACCCGGAGGAAACCCACGCAGCCACGGGGAGAACGTGCAGACTCCGCACAGACAGTGACCCAAGCCGGGAATCGAACCTGGGACCCTGGAGCTGTGAAGCAACAGTGCTACCCACTGTGCTACCATGCTGCCCCTCAGAAGGGTCAGACAGGAGGTGAAAAAGCTCATTCGAGAAGCGAAGAGGGAGTATGAGCAAAGACTGGCAGCCAACACAGTAGCACAGTGGTTAGCACTGTCGCTTCACAGCACCAGGGCCCCAGGTTCGATTCCCGGCTGGGGTCACTGTCTGTGCGGAGTCTGCACGCTCTCCCCGTGTCTGCGTGGGTTCCCTCCGGGTGCTCCGGTTTCCTTCCACAAGTCCCGAAAGACGTGCTGTTAGGGGGATTGGACATTCTGAATTCTGCCTCTGTGTACCCGCTAGGGGCTTTTCACAGTAACTTTATTGCAGTAAGCCTACTTGTGACAATAATAAAGATTATTGTAAAATGTGCCAGAGGACTGGAGAATTGAAAATGTTGTGCCCTTCTTCAAAAAAGGGTGTAAGGGTAGCTCCAGTTATTACAGACCAGTCAGTTGAACATCAGTGACGAACAAGCTTCGAGAAACAATTATTTGGGATAGTACTTAGTAGTTACATGGAAAAATGTGGGTTGACAAGGAAGAGCCAGCACAGATTTCTAAAGAGATAATCATGTTCGACTAACTTTCTAGAAGTTTCTGATGAGGTAACAGAAAGGATCGTGAGGGTGTTGCTATTGATACATGATACAGTGCCACACAACAGGCTTGTGAGAAAAGTTATAACTCCTGAAATAACAGAGACAGTTGCAACGTGGATAGAAAATCAGCTGACTAATAGGAGGCGGAGAGTACAGGTCAATAGAGATTCTTTAGGCTGGAGGAAGATTTGCAGTGATGCTCGCCAGACACCTTGCTTTTCCTGCTGTATATTAATGATCCAGATCTTGGTGGACAAAGGGAAATTTCAAAGATTGGGGATGACACAAAACTTGGAAGTATTATAAACTGTGAAGAGGACAGTGTAGAACATCAAACGTACAAAGACAGGTGGTGGTGTGGGCAGATAGTAGGCAGATGAAGTTCAATGAGGAGATGTGTGGTGGTTCATTTTGGTATGAAGAACATGGAGAGGCAATGGGTGCGATGCTCCCAAAAAGGAACAAAGTCCCCTGGCGAGCGTGCTGAGCTGCGTGTTTCCCAGTGTTCGCAGTGCCGAGAAACACATGGCTATTCAACGTGACTCGCGTTGTTATTCAACGCCTGAATGGGGAACGTATGGGGCACAGAGCCCCATCTTGTACAGTGGGGAGCTCCGCCCGCCCAAACTCCCCAGTGTAGTGAAATATCGGGACACCACTTTTAAGTGGCGCCCCGATCTCCGAGGCCCCTAAAACAACCCCCCCCCACCCCCCCCACCCCGCCACCCCCCCCCCCCCGCCCCCCACCCCCAGCCCAAAGGTACTCTGGGTGGGTGCCCGGCCCCACCCCAACAGCCATGTCAGGCAACCCCAGGTCAATCACACACATGCAGTGCCAACCTGGCATCCTAGTAGTGTCTATGCCAGCTGGCAGTGGCACCTGGGCAGGTTATTCAGATGGCACCAGCAGTGCTAGGGCACCACCCTGCCCAAAGAGCATGTAGCTGGGAGGCCTCCAGTCTCCTGGGAGACCCTCAAGATGCTGTTCCATCTGGTTCCCGTGTGTGGGGACCAGTTTTTTTTCTCCCAAAAATATACTTTATTCATAAAATCTATCATAAACATTACAGATCATTTCGAATTGTCTTGACTGTACATTTCCATCAGAGTTACACATTCCCTTGACTTTCTTCCATTCAATTTTGATAACATTACACACATATCACGAATGTGCCAGTCTGCAACACTCGGTCGAGGACAGCTCTTTGCACTGGAAGATCAGCAAGTTCCGGGCAGACCAAAGAGCGTCTTTCACCGAGTTGATGACCTTCCAGCAGCAGTTGATGTTTGTCTCGGTGTGTGTCCCTGGAAACAGTCCGTAGAGCACAGAGTCCTGTGTCACAGAGCTGCTCGGGATGAACCTTGGCAAGTACCACTGCATCTCTCTCCAGACCTTCTTTGCAAAGCCACATTCCACAAGGAGGTGTGTGACCGTCTCATTTCCCCCACAGCCACTCCGAGGGCAGCGTGCATTGGCGCAGAGCCTTCGGGTGTACATGAAGACTCTGACGGGGAGGGTCTTGGTGCTTGTTTGTAAGTTCTGGTGATGAGGCGTTCTGCCAGATGACTCTGACAGTCTGCTCAGGGAACCGTCCTACGTCCTCCACGGTCTCCTTTTCACTGAGGGCCTCGAGGATATTACGTGCTGACCACTGCTTCATTGCCTTGTGGTCAAAGGTATTTTTCTTCAAAAACTTTTCCACGAGAGACAGGTGGTACGGCACGGTCCAACTACTTGGAGCGTTCCGTGGCAATGAGGCCAGGCCCATCCTTTGTAACACCGGGGACAGGTAGAACTTCAGTATGTAGTGACACTTGGCGTTTGCGTACCGGGGTTCCACACACAGCTTGATGCAGCTGCACACAAAGGTGGCCATCAGGATGAGGGAGACGTTGGGTACGTTTTTCCCTCCCTTATCCAGAGGTTTGTAAATGATGTCCCTTCGGACACGGTCCATCTTGGATCTCCAGATGAATTGGAAGATGGCCCGGGTGACTGCTGCAGCGTAGGGTCGGGTAATGGGCCAGATCTGCGCTACGTACAGCAACACCGAGAGTGCCTCACACCTGATGACCAGGGTTTTGCCCGCAATGTAGAGGGAGCATTGCTCCCACCCGCCCAGTTTCTGTCTTACCTTTGCGATGCGCTCCTCCCAGTTTCTGGTGCACGCCCCGGCCGCTCCGAACCATATCCCCAGCATCTTCAGGTAATCTGACCTGACAGTGAAGGGGACAAAGAACACGGCCTCGCTCTTGCCGCGGTTTACCTTGGCTCCCGAGACCAGTTCAAACTGGTCGCAAGCATTCAAGAGCCTGCGTACAGATGCGGGATCCGAGCAGAAGACGGCGACGTCGTCCATGTACAGGGGGGCCTTAACTTGCACGCCTCCGCTGCCTGGGATCGTCACTCCTCTTATACCCGGATCCTTCCTGATGGACTCGGCAAAAGGTTCTATGCAGCACACAAACAGGGCCGAGGAGCGAGGGCAGCCTTGCCTGACTCCTGATTTGATCTGGAACTTTTCTGATTCCCACCCCTTGATTGAGACTGCGCTATAGATGTTTGCGTAGAGCAGTTTGATCTAATTGCGAATTCCCTCCCCAAACCCCATTTTGGAGAGCACATCCATCATGTAGGTGTGCGATATTCTGTCAAAAACCTTCTCCTGGTCAAGGCTGATGAGGCAGGTGTCCACCTTCCTGTCCTGCACGTAGGCGATCGTATCCCTGAGTAGTGCGAGGCTATCAGAGATCTTCCTGCCGGGTACAGCACAGGTCTGGTCAGGGTGGATCACCGACTCCAGTGCAGACCTGACCCGATTGGCGATGAGCTTGGCTAGAATTTTATAATCTACATTCAACAGTAAAATGGGGCGCCAATTTCGAATTTCTTCCCTTTTCCCCTTCTGCTTGTAGATGAGGGTGATGATGCCTTTCCTCATGGACTTGGTCATGCTGCCGTCCAGAAGCATACTCTTGTACACTTCCAGCAGGTCTGGGCCCATCCAGTCCCACAGAGCCGAATACAACTCAGCCGGTAAGCTGTCGCTTCCGGGAGTTCTACTCATCTCAAAGGACCTGACGGCCTTCGTCAGCTCTTCCAGAGTCTAATCTACCTCCCCTTATTTTGAGGCTATGCCCCCTAGTTCTGCTTTCCCCGACCAGTGGAAACAACTGCCCGCATCTATCCTATCTATTCCCTTCATAATTTTATATGTCTCAATAAGATCCCCCCCGCATCCTTTTAAACTCGTGCAGGTCGAGCAGTGTAGAAGATTGAAATGAAATGAAAATGAAAATCGCTTATTGTCACAAGTAGGCTTCAAATGAAGTTACTGTGAAAAGCCCCTAGTCGCCACATTCCGGCGCCTGTTCGGGGAGGCTGGTACGGGAATTGAACCCGTGCTGCTGGCCTGCATTGGTCTGCTTTAAAAGCAACCTATTTAGCCCTGTGCTAAACCAGCAGAAGATTTGTGAATCTTATGGTAAACGGAGCCTTGTAAAGAAAATAAAGCCGAAATGTAATTGAAACAAAAGTCTGTTTTGATATCATCTTCATTTATTAGAGGTATTAATAGCGTTGCAAACTCTGGCTGGACATATCCCGAGAGATGGCACCACATGAGCTCCTGCCTTCAATGCCCCTCCCCCAGGCATCTGCCATTTGTCACACAGCAGGTGCTACATGGAGCCTTGCCTTTCCAAGGCTTCACAGTGCTTTCTGGTTTCGGCTATTGAGCATCACCCTGCTGTCACCATTGAAAGGTTTGGCATGACAAGGAATGACAATGTAGGTATCCTAAGGCTTTCCCCATGGAGTTGCTGTACTTCTAGGGGAGGTAAGGTGAGGTCCATGGAAACTCTAATATTAATTCCAGATCCCAGGGAATAGGGTTCAGCTTAATTTTCACCCCTGGCAGTACGATCTTGATGGGTTTACTTTGGCTCCTGATTGTCAAGGCTTACTCCTCCATAGAATCCCTACAATGCAGAAGGAGACCATTCAGCCCATCGAGTCTGCACCGACCCTCCGAAAAAGCACCACGCCTAGACCAACTCCCCGCTCTATCCCGGCAACCCCGAAACCCCAACTAAACTGCACATTTTTGGACACTAAGGGGCAATTTAGCATGGCCAATCCACCTAAATTGTAACACCTTTGGATTGTGGGAGGAAACCCACGCAGACAAAGGGAGCAAGTGCAAACTCCACCCAGACAGTCATCCAAGGCCGTAACTGGACCCGGGTGCCTAGCACTGTTAGGCAGCAGTGCTAGCCATTGTGCCACCATGCCGCCCACTTGGCTGAGGTGTGGCAGAGATGTAGAAACATATAATCACAGAATATACAGTGCAGAAGGAGGCCATTCGGCCCATCGAGTCTGCACCGGCCCTTGGAAAGAGCACTCTATCCCCGTAACCCAGTAACACCACAGACACTGTTCCAAACATTGCCATTTCACTGGCATTAACTTATCAGTGAGAAATGCGAATATAGGTGCAGAAAGAGCGGAGCAGTGCTGCCCACAGGCAGCAGGGGAGGCCAGAGCCTAATGGATTGTGGATGGAAGGTAGCATAGTAGTAATGTCACTGGATTAGTAATCCACAGTGATGGTCCAGAAACATGAGTTCAAATCCTGGCAGCTGGAGGAAATTTAAATTCAATGAATTGACGATTCCGGAATAGAATTAACAATGATCGTCAAACCATTGGATTGTCATGAAAACTCATCATCTCAGGGAAGGAAATCTGCCATCCTTACCCAGCCTGGCGCACATGTGACTTCAGATCCACATCAATGTGGTTGACTCGTCACTGCCCTCTGATAAGGCCTAGAGCCAGCCATTCAATGGTAGGTGGCTCTCCACCAACAGTTGAAGAGCAATTAGATATGGATAATAAATGCTGGCCTTGGCAGGGATGCTCACATCCCGAGAATAATGATGTATTTGTCAGCCCCGTGTTTCTATAGCCTTTGGTCTGTCTGGGCTTGTGGCCTAACCAGCCACTGAGCACACTCGCACAGCATTGGAGTGAAAGCAAACATTCATTTCCCTGCATTGTTTTTGTGTTTTACTCTGGGGTGGCTTGCTAAGGTGCAAAATGGATGTTCTGCCTGGTTTGCTGATGCACACCTCCTTGTTATTGCTGGAGAGCAAACCCCTCCCACCCTGAGCACACCAGCTCCAAATCCCAACCTTGGCTCCCATTCAAATTTCTATTTGGAGGAGAGGTTCTAAATTTCAAATTGCAATGGCGGATGGAAAGAAAGAGACAATCATGCACTCGGCAATACCAATACTTTGAATCAATTCCCCTTTCCTCTTCAAGCTGATCTTCACCCTCATTATCCACATCAAAAAACAAACAGAAGGCCAGCATTTACCTGGGTGAAGAATGTACTTGCTGTGTCACACAGCGAAAATACTTCCTCTCGCGTCCTTGCCGGCCAATCATGTGGAACAGATAACCTGACACAGAGTCTTAATTAGACAACAGAGGGTTTCCCACTAGCTGTGAGCAGGCCATCTGCCGTTATGTCAACACCCGCCCACAGAGTTATGATTAATTCTCCTCGCTGCTGCCAGTGCAACTGCACACTGCTGCATTGGACCATATGCTTCCTCGCGATTCGCTTTTTCTTCGTAAATCCTGCATTATTTGTTGAAACCCTTTCAGAGGAGCAAGGAAACTTCGTCTTTTGGCGGCATTTATTTCAAATTGCAGATTTTTACTTGCTCATTCAGCCGCACAGCAGAAATGGAATATTCCTCGAGATTGTCCAACGAAATTATTCAGCAATATGCCCCACACTCTTAAATATTGCATGGTGGAAAAAAATTAAATGAATGCTATGCTTGGCACCTCAGACACATCTCCGAGTGATTCACTGACAATAAATTACTCAATGTTACTTCAGCAGAACACAGCAAGCAATCTGCACACAGCAAGACCCCAAAAATAATAATAATAACCTTTGTTGGTGTCACAAATGAGCTTACATTAACACTGCAATGAAGTTATTGTCAAAATCCCCTCGTCGCCACACTCCTTAACCTGTTCGGGTACACAGAGGGAGAGTTCAGAATGTCCAATTCACCTAACAAGCACGCCTTTCTGGACTTGTGGGAGGAAACCGGAGCACCCGGAGGAAACCCACGCAGACATGGGGAGAACGTGCAGCCTCCACACAGACAGTGAACCTAGCAGGGAATCGAACCTGCGACCCTGGAGCTGTGCAGCAACAGTGCTAATCACTGGGCTACCGCGCCGCCCATATAAGATGGATGATCCATTAATCTGTTTTTGCTAATAGCGTTTGAAAGACAAGGGGTAACCAAGACACGGGAAAAACACTGGCCGGGATTCTCCTTTCCAGGACTAAGTCCCCACGCCGGCGGGAAAACTGCCGCCAAAGTCTCCGGCGCCAACGGCCCCCCAAGGTGAGAAATTCTCACCTGTCTCAGGGGCTAGGTGGACGCCGGAGTGGTTGGCACCGCTCCAGCTGGCGCCAAAGAGACTGCGCGAGTTCGCGCATGTGTGGAACGGCCATCGTGATCTTGCGTACACGTGGAACCGCTGGCATGATTCCGTGCATGCGCAACCCGTCCGTCGTATTTTGCCGCATGCGCATGGGGTTCTCTTCTCCACGCCGGCCATGGCAGAGCCCTACACGGGCCGGCGCGGAAGGAAGAAGTGCCCCCACAGAACATGCCCGCCCGCAGATCGGTGGGCCCCGATCACGGGCCAGGCCACCGTGGGCCCCCCTGGGGTTGGATCCCCCCTTGCCCCCCCCCCCAGGACAGCCCATGCCGACTTACCTGCCAGGTCCCACCGTATGGGACCATGCGTAACCCACGGAGGCGGGCTGGCCAGAAACGGACGGCCACTCGGCCCATCGGGGCCCGGAGAATCGCCGGGGTGGGGGGGGCACTGCCAACGGCCCCCGACCGGCGTGGCGTGAGTCCTGCCCCTGCCCGAAAAACGGTGCTGGCGTATATGGCAGCCGGCGGCGGGGTGGAATTCGCTCCGCCCCCCCCCAGAGATTCTCCGACCCGGCGGGGAGAATCCCGCCCACTGTGCCTCAATAGTTTATATTTACTTGAAAAACCAGACCTCGGATTCACCTTCTGTAAAGCTCGATCGAGGACATGGACGTCTACTAACTCGCGGGAAGTCACGGTTTTTCCTCACCCCTTGTACTCAATGACCTGCATTAGCATCCGGCCTATCAATGCCAGGATTTAGGAATTCACATCCATGATTTCAAATACCTCCGTGGCTTCACACACCTCACCACCACCACAACCTCCCCCAACCCCAAGCCCTCCCGCCATCTCTCTGATCTCCTCCAGCTCAACCGTCCTCCGCGATATCTGCACTCCTCCAATTCTGGCCTCTTACGTAGCCCTGATTTGAAGCGCTCTGGCATTAGCTGCCTTTAGTTCTTGAGCTCTGGGAGTCCCTCCTTGAAGTTCTACACCTCTCTCCCGATTTAACACCAAGCTCTTTGAAGAAGCCTCTGTTCTTCTTTCCTAACATCTGCTTATGTGATCCATGGCAAGTTTTGTTCAGTAACACTCCTGTGAAGTGTTACGGGAGGTTTAGCTATGGTAAGAATGTTAAATTATTGGTGCTGTTGTTATTCAAAGGACAGTACCTTTAGCCACACAGGACCTCATTAGCATTGTACAGAAATATCAGTCCGTCTGATATACATAAATGATCTGGACGAAGGTATAGGTGGTCTGATTAGCAAGTTTGCAGATGATACTAAGATTGGTGGAGTTGCAGATAGCGAGGAGGACTGTCAGAGAATACAGCAAAATATAGATAGATTGGAGAGTTGGCAGAGAAATGGCAGATGGAGTTTGGGGCAGCACGGTAGCATTGTGGTTAGCACAATTGCTTCCCAGCTCCAGGGTCCCAGGTTCGATTCCGGCTTGGGTCACTGTCTGTGCGGAGTCTGCACATCCTCCCCGTGTGTGCGTGGGTTTCCTCCGGGTGCTCCGGTTTCCTCCCACAGTCCAAAGATGTGCAGGTTAGGTGGATTGGCCATGATAAAATTGCCCTTAAGTGTCCAAAGTTGCCCTTGGTGTTGGGTGGGGTTGCTGGGTTATTGAGATAGGGTGGAGGTGTGGACCTTGGGTAGGTTGCTCTTTCCAAGAGCCGGTGCAGACTCGATGGGCCAAATGGCTTCCTTCTGCACTGTAAATTCTATGAAAAGAATCCAGGCAAATGCGAGGTGATGCATTTTGGAAGATCTAATTCAAGAGCGGACTATATGGTCAATGGAAGAGCCCTGGGGAAAATTGATGAACAGAGCGATCTGGGAGTTCAGGTCCATTGTACCCTGAAGGTGGCAACGCAGGTCGATGGAGTGGTCAAGAAGGCATACAGCATGCTTGCCTTCATCGGACAGGGTATTAGTACAAGAGTCGGCAGGTCATGTTACAGTTGATTAGGACTTTGGGTAGGCCACATTTGGAATACTGCGTGCAATTCTGGTCGCCACATTACCAGAAGGATGTGGATGCTTTAGAGAGGGTGCAGAGGAGGTTCACCAGGATGTTGCCTGGTATGGAGGGTGCTAACTATGAAGAAAGGTTGAGTAGATCAGGATTGTTCTCGTTGGAAAGATGGAGGTTGAGGGGGGGCCTGATTGAGGTCTACAAAATTATTAGAGGTATGGACAGGGTGGATAGCAACAAGCTTTTTCCAAGAGTGGGGTGTCAATTACAAGGGGTCACGATTTCAAGGTGAGAGGGGGAAAGTTTAAGGGAGATGTGCGTGGAAAGTGTTTTACGCAGAGGGTGGAACACTTTGCCAGCGGAGGTGGTAGAGGCGGGCACGATAGCATCATTTAAGATACACCTAGACAGATATATGAACGGGCGGGGAACAGAGGGAAGTAGATCCATGGAAAATAGAAGACAGGTTTAGATAAAGGATCTGGATCGGCGCAGGCTGGGAGGGCCGAAGGGCCTGTTCCTGTGCTGTAATTTTCTTTATTCTTTGTTCTTTCTTTGTCTTGTGCACTAGATTCTGGGAGTGGGGCTTGGACCATGTCTTTCTGACTCGGAGGTGAGAATGTTTCCAACCAATCCAAGAAGGGCCCCAAAGATTAGATTTACAACCCAAATTTCTACTGTGGTTGTCCCAATCTCTCGCCAAAGTTACAGATAGAGACACCCCACCCCTCACCCCCTGCCTCCCTCGTCCCCCATCCCCTGCGGAAGTTCTCAATCTTCTACTGGCAAAGGAAAACTGTACACGCCTCACAACAAAACAGAACGTGCTAGGGCTTGCTGTTTGCGGGCCCTACCCACTTCCCAGCTCCAGCCCAATAAACAGACACCAATCGAGTTGCTGCGAAGTGGCAAACAAGAGACTTTCGGGCTGATGCACACTGTACGCCCCCACACTGTAAATGAGGGGCCATAGAATTTTGCAGCACATGAAGAGAGCACTCAGCCCATCATGTGCCAGTTCTTTGAAAGAGCTTTCCGATTAGTCCAACTTTACTGCTCTCTTCCCAAAACCTTTTCAAGTATTCTGCAGATATTCTGTGGTTGGGGAGTCACTAGCGAGGCCAATGTTTATTACTCATCTCCTCTTGCCTTTGAGAAGGTTGTAGCAAGCTCCCTTTATCTGGATTGCCACAGCCCTTGTTAAGAAGCTATCACAGTGCTGTGTCGGTCGGGAATCACAGGAAGTTTGACTCAACAACAATGTAGGAACGGCATTGTATACCCAAGCCTGCTTTATGTGAAACTTGCAGGTGATGGTGTTCCCATGCAGTTGTTCTTCTAGGTCGCATTGACCCAGGGGTTTGGGAGATGCAGTCAAGAAAAGCTTGATAAATTATTACCAGTAAGGTAGGCAGGCAGACATCCTGACAGTTCAACACCATGTTAGGGCAGCACGGTAGCATTGTGGATAGCACAATTGTTTCACAGCTCCAGGGTCCCAGGTTCGCACATTCTCCCCATGTGTGCGTGGGTTTCCTCCGGGTGCTCCGGTTTCCTCCCACAGTCCAAAGATGTGCGGGTTAGGTGGATTGGCCATAGTGTCCAAAGTTGCCCTTAGTGTTGGGTGGGGTTACTGGGTTATGGGGATAGGGGGGGGGGGTGGTGGTGGTGCTCTTTCCAAGAGCCAGTGCAGACTCGGTGGGCCGAATGGCCTCCTTCTGCACTGTAAATTCTATGATTCTATGTTCACATTAGCACATCTGAGAATGCAGCATTGCCTCAGAACTACATCAGAATATTAGCATAATTAGACACAAACATTTGACCCTGAGCTAAGCTGAAGAGCGATATAAGGTTAGATGGTGGCCAGCACATGATGAAGTGAGCCGTAGTGTGGAGTGCAGTTCAGATGTCGGGACCATCGCACAATAGGCCCCTTCAGCATTAAAAATGATTCGGTCCCAGTGGAGATGGAAGGAAGAGTTGACAGTTTTTATTCAGTCCAATGGCAGCAAGTCGGCAGTCACTGGCAAGGCAATCCAGAAGGACTGACCACTACAAGAGAGAAAGGAATTGGTGCCTCAAAGCACATCTGGAAGGTAAAACAACCAGCCTTAAATCAAACAAATGACAACGGATCTCTTAAATGTCCCTCTCAAAGCGAAGGGAAACAAGAATGATCCCTGGAATGAAGAGCTTGTCGTATGAGGAACAGTTGAGGACTCTGGGTCTGTACTTGTTGGAGTTTAGAAGGATGAGGGGGATCTTATTGAAACTTACAGGATACTGCGAGGCCTGGATAGAGTGGACGTGGAGAGGATGTTTCCACGAGGAGAAAAAACTAGAAGCAGAGGACACCATCTCAAGACTAATGGGATGATCCTTTAAAAAGGGGATGAGGAGGAATTTCTTCAGCCAGAGGGTGGTGAATCTGTGGAACTCTTTGCCGCAGAAGGCTGTGGAGGCCAAATCACTGAGTGTCTTTAAGACAGAGATAGATAGGTTCTTGATTAATATGGGATCAGGGGTTATGGGGAAAAGGCAGAAGAATGAGGATGAGAAAAATATCAGCCATGATTGAATGGCGGAGCAGACTCAATGGGCCGAGTGGCCTAATTCTGCTCCTATGTCTTACGGCCTTATGGCCTTATGGCTATTGCTCAGCAAGGAATGAAGATCAGTCACAGACTGATAGCCAACATTTGGATAAATTCAGTTAGTCTGCTTTGTATTTTCAGACTGAATTAAAGTGTTCAGGGTCCGCTACGAATGTAGAAAGAAACGATTGAAAATGTTATGTTGATAAACAGAAAGTATAGGGTCTGAGAATTCTTATTCAATTAAATGGGAAAAGGACGCCCCCTAATGGCACAGATGGCAAAAACAATCTGGGTCAACATCATTGAAAGATCCTAAAGACTCCAGACTCAATCTGTGTCCCATATCAAGACGGGTGCAGAAAACATCGAGGGTTGCTATCTCCAGGAAACCTGATCAATTGGATGGCGTGAGGGAGCAGGATTGGGCTCAGCTCCAGTGGCTTTGACCGCTGAATAACCTAACATGCTCCAGCTTCACACCTGCAGAATTGCCCCTGGCTGAGGGACTGGATAACGGGGTGATTCGAGTCCTTCAAGGGAGAATGGGAGAGGGTGAAGAATCACCACGAAAACTCAATCTTTTTAAAAATAAATTTAGAGAACCCAATTCATTTTTTTTTCCAATTAAGGGGCAATTTAGCGTGGCCATTCCGCCTACCCTGCACATCTTTGGGTTGTGGGGGCGAAACCCACGTAAACACGGG
This sequence comes from Scyliorhinus torazame, assembly GCF_047496885.1. Classification (NCBI taxonomy): domain Eukaryota; kingdom Metazoa; phylum Chordata; class Chondrichthyes; order Carcharhiniformes; family Scyliorhinidae; genus Scyliorhinus; species Scyliorhinus torazame. Next base: position 19,564,979 of record NC_092718.1, on the reverse strand, counting down.
GAGAATGTGCAAACTCCACACTGACAGTGGCCCAGAGCCGGGATCGAACCTGGGACCTCGGCGGCGTGAGACCGCAGTGCTAACCACTGCGCCACCGTGCCACCCTTACAAACTCAATCATAACGCAAAGGTCAAATTCCTCTTTGCAACACCTGGATAACCAAGCACAATGTGACTACATACCCAGTACAGTCACAGTAAAGCACCTTCGCCACATTTGTGGACAAGTGCAAATAGAACATGCAGATTACTAGAAGGTCCGCAAGAAGCTGACATCCACATCCTGCAACCCCACCCCCACCCCAACCACCTATTGATCTTTGATTTACCCTGTGATCAATTTAGTCAGTGGCTCCAACATTCTAGAAAATTCCATCGCCTTTAGCAGCTTCTCCTGCTTTCCATCCGTGCATAAGGCCTCATGGCTCAGGAAATCGCGGCAGAGTCCAGGGGTCATGTGGCACTCAGCGCAAAGCCCAGGAGGGCATGAGCTCCTGCACTACGGACTAACGCCTCCGAGCGTCCAGCACCATGCCAGTCAATGAGCTTCCAACCTGTGATTGTTGAACTCCAAGCATCCCACCGGAATGATTTGTTTTATCCTCCGCCCCATCCTGTTCTATTGGCACTGACAGGTTGGAGAGCAATGTACACTGTAAGCCCTACCATGGTCATGTTCGCATCTGAGGCTTGGCAGTGAGCGAGAGACAGTCTATAAGAGCATGAGGGGGCCGGCGACCTCAGTTGGCTGTAAGGTTGCTACATGAGCGACGCCAAGGTTCATCTCCTGTCCCATGAGGTTATCCACGAGGGCCACGCCTTCTCACCTTGACCCCGGTCTGAAGTGAAGTCACCCCTCAGGATAAATCACCATCAGTCAGCTCTCTCTCAAAAGAGAAGGATGGCCTCTGGTCCTCGGGGACTATGGCGACTTTCATTTTCATTTCATAACAGTACAAGCACCTTCCTCTCTTCGACCTGTAACAGCTACTCTGTTAACCCTCAGTTTAAGAAGCGACCCTTAAACCAGCAAAACAAAAATCCAACATTAAATAATTCAAAACCACTGATACAGAATAAAGGGCCTACTATAATTAAGTCGTCGAACCAAGCAAAATTAAACATGAACGGGTCCTAAAAAGCCTGAATTTATTTTGTGGATGAACTTTAAAGTGCATTAAATGAATATTCTTTCATTTACATATAATTAGCTTCAATGAATCAGATATATCGTTTTACTACAGCCCAGTTGAATGGAGATTTAAAAGTTCATGGGAGCACCAGGTTTTAAAAATATTAATCAGGTAAAATAGAGGTAGTTGGGAATATCTGTAAACTGTTCTAATTCAGTGTTATGCACTGTGTTTAACAACTGGATAATAAAGCGAATAAGATTGTTCTCAATAAACCAGTGAGAAACTGGGCCACGTGCTGCCACCTGCTGCAAGTCACTGGATACTACAACTTGTGCAACTCAGAGTTTGGTGTGGGTGTTGTGAAGCAGTTTTCTCAGGGAGTCTGAGTTGCTGGGGCAACGCGCACCTTCATATACATGTTGCAGCCTGGGGTTATGGATAGTGATGGGAGAGGCTCCAACGTTCTGTACACTATCACATGGATGACCAGGAACCTCACCCACTCTTGCCACCTGCCATTGGCGCGCGTTGGTCGATGCTCAACCTGTTTGGCCGCGTTTTGAACACAGCTCCCTTGGCCATCAAGTCCTGGGGGTGTGACTCAAACCCAGAGCTTCTGACCCAGAGACGGGGACACCACCCACTGCCTCACAAGACATCCTCCACAGGGGTCTTACAAAGTTGCAAATTTATGAGGCTGGATTTTCCCAGGCCACCGGTAACAGGCTGGGAGGTGCGAGAGCTGGGGAAATGGCAGCGTGAGGCATCATAAGGGGAACCTGAGGTCTTCTCCACATGGTGCCATCTTGCCGGCAACAGGAAACCTGGTGGCCCGGTCATTCACTGGGTGGCCATGAAGCCACATAAGTGACCATTGAGGGCCACTTCCTGCCTCTATGTCGCCTCCATCAGAAGGGCCTGCCAGGGGGGGTGGGGGTCTTCATTGATGTACAAAATGCACTCAAGTAACTTACCAAGATTCCTTCGACAGCACCTTCCAAACCCACGGTCACTACCATCCAGAAGGACAAAAGCAGTGGATAGCACAGTGGTTAGCACTGTGGCTTCACAGCGCCAGGGCCCCAGGTTCGATTCCTGGTTGGGTCACCGTCTGTGCGGAGTCTGAGTCTGCACGTTCTCCCCGTGTCTGCGTGGGTTTCCTCCGGGTGCTCCGGTTTCCTCCCACTAGTCCCGAAAGACGTGCTGTTAGGTAATTTGGACATTCTGAATTCCCCCTCTGTGTACCCGAACAGGCGCCAGCCGGAATGTGGCGACAAGGGGATTTTCACAGTAACTTCATTGCAACTGTAAGCCTACTTGTGACAATGAAGATTATTATTATTATTAAATCACTCACCACCCCGACTTGGAAATGTATCGCCGTTCCTTCACTGTCGCTGGGTCAAAATCTTGGAACTCCCTTCCTAACAGCAGAGTGGGTGTACCTACACCTCAAGGACTGCAGTGGTTCAAGAAGGCAATCCACCACTATCTTGTGAAGGGCAACCACAGGTGGGCAATAAATGCTGGCCAAACGAGCGATGCCCACTTCCTGCAAAGGAATTTTATAAGGTTAAAATGGGCACTTCATGGCCCGTTGGGGAGCCATCCAGTAGGACTGGCTATCCTCACAGCAATGGCACAACCAGTGCTCCAACCTGATTGGCTTCCCCCAACCATGTTTTCAGGTGGACCCCACCATGAGGTGCCATCTCACCGGTGCTTCAGCCCTGACCACCGCTAGCCCTTTGATTGGGCTGCTAGCACTAGGGGGGTGTAGATCTTGGATGGCGACCTCTTAATTGGCCACCACCAGCAAAATGCCACCCAGACTCTCTCTGCCGACAGAAGCAGGGGCAGTACCTGCTTTTTGCCCCAGGGGCAGGACTTTCCCAAAATTCAAGCCATGGACTCGGAGAACTGCTGGTAACATCTGACTGGCAGCTTTAGTGAGCCTGGATGAGACGGTGTCCAAATCATTCACAATCTTTGTTTAAGACCAGTGTTATGGGCCAGGGTTTAGAGAACCCCAAAGGGTATCATGGAGTTCACCTGACCCATAACTTTTAATAGATTGTGGTATGGGGAGCACACGGCCCACTCTACAGGTGTGGTACAGCAGAAATCGAAAAGTACTTTTCAAAGCAAAACAATGTTTATTCCATAAACTCAAGTTAACCTTTTTAAAACATACAGTGAACATCTTAGCAACCATGAATTCAAATACAACCCCCAAAGAATACAACACAAGTAATCTTTAATAACTTCCCAAACAACATCCAGAAGACAAAAGAAACATCTTTTAACAGAAGCACATCAGGTTTACATTCACTACTGAGAACATTTATAATTCTGAATTCACCAAATGATCAAGAGATAGTCTTTTCATGGCAGAGGGATCAACAGTACACCTGCCCTGTCTGGCTTCAGCTCCAGCACTGAAAACAAAACTAAAACACACCCTGCAGCAAACAGCCTAAAACGAAAGTAAAAAGCTGACCGACAGCCCAGCTCCACCATTACTCTGACATCACTGATAAACCCCCAATTCTTAAAGATACATTTCTTAAACACCCATTTCTTAAAGGTACTCTCACATGACACCAGTTTCAGCCAGAGTTTTTGGCAGGGATGCTACAATTGGTTTTGATATTCCCAGGGTGTGTGCCACCGAGGAGTTTATTTTTTTAAATTTGGTGATGATTTTGGTAGTGAGTGTAGTTTGGCTATTTGACTGTGGGGAATCTCACAGCTGAATCCGAGCCATTTCGATGAGCTCCAGTCTGAATGAGACCACTCAATACTTTTAATTCATTCAAGAGATGCGGTTGTCACTGGCGAGGTCTATATTTGTTATCCATCCCTAATCAACCTTAATAAGGGGGTGGTGAGCCACCTTCTGGAACCACTGCATCCATGTGCTATAGGTACACCCACAGTGCTGTTTGGGAGGGAGTTCCAGGACTTTGACCAAGCGACAGTGAAGGAAAAGTGATGTATTTCTAAGTCAGAGTGGTGAGTGATTTGGAGGGGACTTCAAGATGGTGGTGCAGGCGCTCACCAAGTCACCTTCAGCAGCACCTTCCAAGCCCTCGACTGCTACCATCTCGAAGGACCAGAGCAGCAGACACCTGAGAGCTTTCGCAGAAGTCTGTCAGCTCCAGCATTAATCTGACAGACAGAAATCTGCAGGTTGTTTACCGAAAGGATCTCTTTCTCTCTTCAAGCTGTCTTTGTAATAACTCTTTAACCAGAGAACGACGAGAAATCCTGGGCTGGATTCTTCACACCCCGAAATCGCGTCCGGCGCCAGGGCGGAGAATCCATTTCCGTGCGTGGAATCGGGATCGGCGGGGGTCCCCTACATGCGGCCATTGCTGGAGACCCGTCCCGCCCCCGATCGGCCAAAATCCCAACGGCGTGGATCTAACCTGTTCCTGCCGTTCGGGATACTCCGGGACACAGTCCGCGGCCGCCATAGTCGGGGGGGCGGGCTGATCGGAGGGCAGGGGGGCCTCATATGGGACCGGGCTATTTATGGGCGGGTGGTCCAGGTCGGACGCGCAACCAATCGGGGGCACTATTTCCGCGGTCCAGCTCCTCTCGAGGACGCCGCCGTGCGCATGCATGGCCTCTGACCCGGAGGTGCGGGAGCCCATATCTGCAGCTCAAGCTGCTAGATTCACAATGGGTCCCTGCTAGCCCCCTGCAGGGCTATGAATATGGGGCCTTTTGATGCCAGTTTTTCTGGCGTGGAAACCACAGTTTTTCCGACGGCGTGGGGTCATAGTCCCAAAAACAGAGAATCCAGCCCTCTGTGTTTGATAACTTTATTTTAAAATGGGTTTTGACCTGTGACGGGTTTTGCTTGATTGGAGATAAAGGAGGTATCAGGTATGAGTTCAAGTGTTTCCTTTTATTGTTAAGCAATGTCTAGCTGATAATTGTAAGATATATTTCTGAGATGTTAAGGAAATTTAATACTGTGTTAATAATAAAGTTTGTTTTAATATACCAAATCCCTATTTTTGTGTGAAATCACTCCTGGAGCAAAGTATCCTTTCCGCATAGTTTTACAAATTTAAAAAAAGTGATTGAGATTCCTATTCGGTATCCTACAGATGTCGGGGTCTGGTCCAGGATCATAATAATGTTAACAAATGGAAAAAAATGCTTAATATACGAGCCATGTGATGTATAGTGTTACTGAGGTTAATCAGAAGTTGGCATCAGTCTTCAATTTAGAAAGCATTTAATTTCAAAGAAGCAAACTGAGGGAGGTGAGACAACTTGGATGTGAGGGTGGGTTGGAGACATTGCAATGCGTCCTGCTCACGAGAGAGAGGAAAGATATTGGAGTGGGCTCTCCACCATTGACGGGCTCCCAAGGAGCCCCAACTGCATTCAATTCCATCACTATTGGCTGTGTAGCTTTTGAGTCACAAAATCCTCGGTTCAAGACCCACCCTGCGCACAAAATGGGCTAAACGCCCAGTGCATGACTGATTAAGTGCCGCACAGTTGGAGGTGCCCTGTTTTGGCTTAGGTTTTAAACTGAGGCCCTGTGGGTCCACTCAAGTGGGCATTTAAAAAGATAAAAGGCGGCACAATTCCAAATAAGACCAAGGGAGTCCTCCCCAGCAACTTGGCGCCAATTTTTATACCACAGCAACATCACAAAAAACAGATTACCTGGCATTAACATGTCACAGTTTGGGGGGTCTTGCTGGGCACCACTTGGCTGCTGCATTTCACTTTAAAGGTACTTAATTGGCTGTAAAGCACTTTGACTCACCCTGAGGCAACAAGAGTCGCTGTATCAATTCAGATCTTTCTTTTCTTTTTCCATTAATGGACATACTGTGTGGGCAGCTTATGATTTCATGACATGAGTTGCCAGTGACCAGCAGTGCAAGCTCATAAAATTGGCTCAATTACATTTACCAAGAAAAACATGAGTACTTTTGAAAAAATCCGGTCAGTTAATTATCGACACCAACCCTTTGTCCGTGTGAGAGAGTTCATGTTTTCAATTTCTCCTCCTGACAGTGATAATAACACCCCCACTCTCTGCCAAATCCTCCTCCTTTTAAAGTTCTGCTCCGTCACTGATAAACTTAAGGGCCTCTATATTCCATAAATGAAAAGCAGTGCACCGCTCAACGTGGCTGGTAAATGCCAGGAGACCCCCGCTCCCATGATCTACTCGGCTCACCGCGACTCATGGGGTCTAACGCGGTCTCACGAGACGTCATGATGTGAAGCCCGTCCATCGTGGGATGTTCGGGGGTCACGTCCCGATCTCTCCCTGCACTGAGGGCTTTCGGCGAGCGGGGTTCCTCAGTGAAGGGAACGGGACTAAGTGCTGGGCCACGCGTTCCCTGCTGAGGCCCTGGGCGAAATTCTCCCCCAACGGCGCGATGTCCGCCGACTGGTGCCAAAGACGGCGCCAATCAGACGGGCATCGTGCCGGCCCAAAGGTGCGGGATGCTCCGCATCTTTGGCGGCCTAGCCCCAACATTGAGGGGCTAGGCCGACGGCGGAGGGATTTCCGCCCCGCCAGCTGGCGCGGAAATGCGGCGCATGCGCGGGAGCGTCAGCGGCCGCTGACAGTTTCCCGGCGCATGCGCGGGAGCGTAAGCGGCCGCTGAAAGTTTCCCGCGCATGCGCAGTGGGGAGAGTCTCTTCCGCCTCCGCCATGATGGAGGCCGTGGTGGAGGCGGAAGGGAAAGAGTGCCCCCACGGCACAGGCCCGCCCACGGATCGGTGGGCCCCGATCGCGGGCCAGGCCACCGTGGGGGCACCCCCCGGGGTCAGATCGCCCCGCGCCCCCCCCCCCCCCAGGACCCCGGAGCCCGCCCACGCCGCCTGGTCCCGCCGGTAAATACCAGGTTTGATTTACGCCGGCGGGATAGGCAATGTCTGGGCGGGACTTCGGCCCATTCGGGCCGGAGAATTGAACGGGGGGGTCCCGCCAACCGGCGTGGCCCGATTCCCGCCCCCGCCCAATCTCCGGTACCGGAGACTTCGGTGGGGGCGGGATTCACGGCGGCCAACGGCCATTCTCCGACCCGGCGGGGGGTCGGAGAATGACGCCCCCTGTGTCTAACCGGAGGTGTGTTAGATGGCACTGTATTTCTTGGCGTTGCGAGCGCTGGAAAACTCGCGGCTAAAGACGCTCACTATCGGACATAGTTCCCATTTGGTTCGATCGAGCCCATTGTGATAGAGACCACCTTGAATTCATTTTTGACTGCTCCATGAAGCAATCTGTCGAACATAAACACTTTTGACTATCCGAGAGTGTGCACGTGATTTTAAATTCAATTAGTGTCCATAAGCAACAGGAATATTGAAACAAAAAAAAATGTATGACATCAAGTCAGGGCTGATGGGAATTTATTTTGTGGTTTTTTTTCAAGAATGGTGACCCTCATTGTGTCCCTCAGTTCAAGGGGCCACATGGAGCTTGGCACAGGTTCACCAATGTCTCTGGGAAAGCCACGGGCTTCATTGATGGTCTCCCCCAGCTCTGGGATGTTGGCTGAGCTGCGATTCAACGCTGCTCTCTTTTCCTCTACTGTTGCCCAGCAAAAGATCAAAGAACAGATAACAAAGAACAATACAGCACAGGAACAGGCCCTTCGGCCCTCCAAGCCTGTACCGGTCATGATACCAACCTTTGCCAAAACACTCAGCTTCCCTTGTGCCGTATCCCTCTATACCCGTCCTATCCATGTGTTTGTCAAGATGCCTTTTGTACACCGTTAATGTATCTGCTTCCACAACCTGCCCTGACAACGCGTCCCAGGCACTCACCACCCTCTGCGTAAAATACCTGCCTCCCAGGTCTCCTCGAAACTTTGCCCCATGGACCTTAAACCTGTGCCCGCTGGTGACTGACCCCTCCGCCCTGGGAAAGAGTGCCTGCCCATCCACTCTAACCATGCCCGTCATAATCTTGTAGACCTCCATCAAGTCACCCCTCAACCTCCGTCTTTCTAATGAAAACCGTCCAAGCCTATTCAGCCTTTCCACATAGCTAACACCCTCCAGACCAGGCAACATCCTGATAAATCTCCTCTGCACCCTCTCCAAAGCCTCCAAATCCTTCTGGTTGTGTGGCGACCAGAATTGTGCGTAACATTCCAAGTGCAGCCTGACCAAGGTTCTGTACAACTGCAGCATGACTTGCCAGTTTTTACACTCGATGCCCCGTCAAATGAAGGCAAGCATTCCATATGCTTTCTTGACTATCTTGTCCACTTGTGTTGCCACTTTCAAAGATCTGTGAACCTGCAATCCCAGATCTCTCTGACTTTCTATATTCCTAAGAGTTGTGCCATTTATGATATATTTCCTCTCTATATTAGACCTACCAAAATGCATTACCTCACATTTGTCTGGATTAAACGACATTTGCCATTTCTCTGCCCAAGTCTCCAACCTACCTATGCTGTGCTGTATCCTCTGACAATCCCCAACACTGTCTACCACTCCACCAACCTTGGTATCATCCGCAAACTTACTAATCATGTAGTAATCAAATCTTACTACATTTTCCTCCAAATGGTTTGTATATACTACAAACAACAGAGGCCCCAGCACAGATCCCTGTGGAACACCACTAGTCACAACCTTCCATTCAGAAAAACACCCTTCTACTGCTACCCTTTGTCTTCTGTGACCGAGACAATTCTGTATGCATCTTACCACCTCACCTCTGATCCCGTGTGACTTCACCTTTTGTACCAGTCTGCCATGAGATACCTTTACAAAAGCTTTACTGAAGTCCATGTAAACAACATCCACCAACCTCCCCTCATCAATCATCATTGTCACCTCCTCAAAAAACTCGATCACGTTAGTAGGCACGACCTCCCCTTCACAAAACCATGCTGTCTCTCGCCAATGAGTCTATTTGTTTCCAAATGGGTAAAAATCCTGTCCCTGAGAAATCACTCCTATAATTTACCTACTACCAACGTGAGGCTTACCGGCCTATAGTTTCCAGGATTATCCCTGCTACCTTTCTTAAACAGCGGTGCCACATTAGCTATTCTCCAGTCTTCTGGGATCTCACCTGTAGCCAATGAGGATACAAAGATGTCAGTCAAGGCCTCAGCAATTTCCTCCCTTGCTTCCCTCAGTATTCTGGGGTAAATCCCATCCGGCGCAGGAGACTTACCTACTTAATATCTTTATGGATATGGAGCAATGGAGGGTAGATGGGGTTAAGACACAGACCCACCATTATCTGACTGAATGGCTGCATAGGCTCGAGGAGCTGAATGACCTCCTCCTTGCCCTCTGCTCCTGTTACTCACGGCCCACAGAAAAAGGCTGCAGATCCACCTCCTCGTGCGCAAGGATGAGCTTGATACAGTTCAAAGTCGTACACGAGGTACATATGACTCGGGCTAGAATGAATGGGTTCTTCCAGGGGGTAGCAGATGAGTGTGAGAGGTGTGGGCAGGGACCAGCGAATCATGCGCACATGTTCTGGGGCTGCAAAATGTTGGAGAGTTTCTGGGTGGAAGTGTTTGTGGCGCTAGCAAGGATAATGGAGGAGGAGGTAGAACCGGATCCTCCGGTGCTGACATTTGGGAGCTGATGGAGGAGAGGCAGGCCGATGTTATGGCCTTTGCCTCTCTGATTGCCCGGCGACAAATCTTATTGGAGTGGCGGTCAGCAGCGCCACCGCGGCCAGCGGCCTGGCTGGGTGACCTGTATGATATCCTTCGGCTGGAAAAGATCAAATATGAGTTAAGGAGTTGATGCACTATCAATTACAATGAGACGAGAGTAGAGAGTAATCGAGGATTTATTAAGCAGAGATGTGTTGCCTCCTGCAGCTGCTGCCAAAATGGCTGCAGCTCGGTGAGCACACACATTTATACTCCACCTACTGGGCGGAGCCAACAGGCAGGGATCTACCCCCATACCTGTAGTACAGGAGCTTTACCGTATTACTTCTCATATACGTAATATATACAAACAGTGGTGACTACCACAGGGGTTCAGTGGAGGGTTTTGAGGCAAGGTGGGGGATGTTCATGACCGTGTTTGAGGTGCTGTTCGTCACGCGATGGGGGGAGGAGTGGAGGGTGAAAAGGGGGAAATCTTTGTACAAACTGTCTAGTCGTTTGTTGGGAAGCCTGTTTCCCGAATTGTTCATAGGTTGTTACTTTTTGTATACGTTTGTAATAAAATACATTTAAAAAAAAGAACAAGGGTGCAGGTGATCCAGTTCCTGTGATTGGATCGATTGGATTCCCTGGAGAAAAGGAGAATTGGACGAGGAGGATGGGTTGTCGGGGAGGAAACTCGATTGATTTCCCATCCACTGGGGCAGGCTCGCTCATGACTCTCCTCATCTGATTTCCCTCTTTGTGAAGGGAGGGGGGATAATTGGACAACTCTGTTAACGACACAGTCACAACGAGCTAGATGTCCCCCTACACCTGACAGGTGCTGCACGGAGAAAATCAGCCATCTCCATGAACAAGAAACTCCTGCTCATCACCGTTCTGTCGCCTCTTTACAAGAAATGATTGAGATGCAAGCGACTTGGTACCTTCGTCCACTGCATCTGTTTGGGAGCGGTCTCCTCCAGCCCCACACTCCTCCTGTTCTCTGAGCTCCTCCAATTCTAACCTCTAACATTCCCTCAATTTTAAGTCACTGCTTCATTGGGTGCCAGGACCCTGAACTCTGGAGGTCATTCACGAAGGCCTCGCCTTCTCAAATTTGCCCCTCACCTGAGGTGTGGTGATCCTCAGGTTAAACCGGCAGCAGTCAGCTCTCCCCCTCAAAGGTGGAAGCAGCCGATGGTCATCTGGGACTATGGCAACTTCACTTTACTTACTTACTAAAGCTCTGGAATTCCCTAATTAGATCCCGCACCTCTGTTTCAACCCTTAAAATGTTTCTTAAAGCCTACCCCTTCGACCACGTTTTTGGTCATCTGCCTGAATATCGCCATTTGCGCAAGCCACATATTTTGTTTTAAAACATTCCCGTGTCAAATTTTGTTTTATAGCGTTCCTGCGCAGCACCTTTGAGACCTTCTCCTACATTAAAGGCGGTATATAAATATCAGTTGTTGTCATAGCGGGGCACACAGTTGGTAAGTGTACGCAAAGTGAAAAGACTGACGCTTTTATAAGCACAGGGAGCTCACACACCGGGGAGGATTCACAGTGTTGACTGTTGTTTGAAATACATTGAAAAGCCGCACAGTTATACTTTACTGCTGAAAGATTACACTGGGAATTCATAAAGTAACAGGATTGCAGCTATCAATCTCTCCACCTGTGGTGCGAAGGGAATAATTTCCTGACCTGTGGAGCTGAACATGAGTTACAATCAATATCATGAGTAGAGAAATTGGTCAACACCTCAGGCATGCAGATATCCCAAAGTACAGCACAGTCATCAAACACTTTTAAATTATAGTCGCTGATGCACACAGTAATATCCCACAAACAGCAATGAAACAAATGATGAGATGGCCTTTAATTTTTTTTTTAGAAATGCTGACTAAGGATTGAATGTTGTCCAGGACAGCTGGAGAACTCCCCTGCACCTCTTCAAGGGGCAGCACGGGTAGCACAGTGGTTAGCACTGTTGCTTCACAGCTCCAGGGTCCCGGCTTCGATTCCCGGCTTGGGTCACTGTTTGTGAGGGGTCAGCACGTTCTCCCCGCGTCTGAGTGGGTTTCCTCCGGGTGCTCCGGTTTCCTCCCACAGTCCAAAGGTAATAATAATAATCTTTGATTGTCACAAGTATGAAATTACTGTGAAAAGCCCCTAGTCGCCACATTCCGGTGCCTGTTCGGGGAGGCCGGTACGGAAATTGAACCCGCGCTGCTGGCCTTGTTCTGCATTACAAGCCAGCTGTCTAGCCCACTGAGCTAAACTGACCCTATGCAGGTTAGGTGGATTGGCCATGCTAAATTGCCCTTCGTGTTCAAAAAGGTTAGATGGGGTTACTGAGTTATGGGGATAGGGTGGAGGTGTGGGCTTAAGTAGGGCGCTCTTTCCAAGGGCCAGTGCAGACTCGATGGGCCGAATGGCCTCTTACTGCACTGCAAATTATACGTCCATGTCTAAATAATGTCACAGCATTCTGTGTCCACCGAAAGAGACAAAGACGACTTTGGATTAACACGGTGGCACAGTGGTTAGCACTGCTAACTCGCAGTGCCAGGGACCTGGGTTTGGTTCCAGCCTTGAGTCCATATCTCCAGTCTGTGTGGAGTTTGCGTGTTCTCCCCGTGCCCGCGTGGGACAGTGGGATGAATGTGAAGTTGGAGACATAAAGACTGCTCTCCAAAAGAACTTCATTCACTGTAAACTGGGAAATCTGAGATTGTGAACTGCGCTATCAAAATGCAAGTGTTTTCTTGGACTCGGCAAATATCCTTGCACGGAGGTTCGCTAGTGGGGCCGGTTTAAACTAGATTGGCGGGGCATGGGAAATGGAGGGCAAATTCAGAGCAGGGGACAGGAGTTGTAGAAGCAGCACAGGTTAAAAAGTGTTCAGCACAGAAAGGGGCGGGGGGGGGTGGGGTGGGGGCATGTTTACATGTTTTGAGCATGTCCGAATTTGAGGGAGGATGAGGGGTTCACCTTGGAAGCTGTTTATCAACTTCTTTAAGGAGTATTATGTCATCAGCAGGGGGAGGGGGAGTTTACTTTTCATTGGGGGGGGGATAGGTTGGAAAAGGGAGGCAGGTACTGGGGTGGCAGCGGAATGAGTGGGGGCTGTGGTTGGGGAGAGGTGCAGGGAGGGTGGGGTATGTTACCTATTGCCACAATAGGCTTTCGTATTTTTGGGAATATGTATACATTTAAAATGCCTTCAATATAATGTTTTTTTTTAAAGTAAATGCAAGGAGCATAGCAAATAAAGCTGATGGACTGAGGGCACAGATAGACACATGGCAGCATATCATCGCTATAACGGAAACTTGGCTAAAGCAGGGGCAGAAATGGCAGCTCACCATCCCTGGGTATAGAGTTTCCAGGGAGTATAGGAAGGGATAAAAAAGATGGGAGTGTAGCATTATTGGTTACAAATCAATGACAGCTGATTGAATAAGAACAAAGAACAAAGAAAAGTACAGCACAAGAACAGGCCCTTCGGCCCTCCAAGCCTGCGCCGGCTATGCTGCCCATCTAAACTAAAATTGTCTACACTTCCGGGGTCCGTATCCCTCTATTCCCATCCTATTCATGTATTTGTCAAGACGCCCCTTAAACATCACTATCGTCCCTGTCTGTGCGGAGTCTGCACATTCTCCCCATGCCTGCGTGGGTTTCCTCCGGATGGATTGGATTGGATTTGTTTATTGTCACGTGTACCGAGGTACAGTGAAAAGTATTTTTCTGCGAGCAGCTCAACAGATCATTAAATACATGGGAAGAAAAGGGAAGAAAAGAAAATACATAATCGGGCAACACAACGTATACAATGTAACTACATAAGTACTGGCATCGGATGAAGCATACAGGGTGTAGTGTTAATGACGTCAGTCCTTAAGAGGGTCATTTAGGAGTCTGGTAACAGCGGGGAAGAAGCTGTTTTTGAGTCTGTTCGTGCGTGTTCTCAGACTTCTGTATCTCCTGCCCAATGGAAGAAGTTGGTGATCCGGTTTCCTCCCACAAGTCCCGAAAGACGTGCTGTTAGGTGAATTGCACATTCTGAATTCTCCCTCTGTGTACCCGAGCAGGCGCTGGAGTGTGGCGACTAGGGGCTTTTCACAGTAACTTCATTGCAGTGTTAATGTAAGCCTACTTGTGACAATAAAGATTATTATTATTGTAACATTTTCCCTCTGACTGCTATTAGGGTAAATGGCCTGTAGTTTCCTGCTTTCTGTCTCCCTCCCTTTTGAAGGCTATGGACCAGGTTCTGGAAAATGGGATCAAATTGAGTGGTTTGTTTATTTGGGTTTTTTTGGCTGGTGCAAGAAGAAGCAGTGCTCTGAAAGCTAGTGATTCGATACAAACCTGTTGGACTAGGGCAGCACGGTAGCATTGTGGATAGCACAATTGCTTCACAGCTCCAGGGTCCCAGGTTCGATTCCCGGCTTGGGTCACTGTCTGTGCGGAGTCTGCACGTCCTCCCTGTGTGTGCATGCGTTTTCTCCGGGTGCTCTGATTTCCTCCCACAGTCCAAAGATGTGCGGGTTAGGTGGATTGGCCATGCTAAATTGTCCTTAGTGTCCAAAATTGCCCTTAGTGTTGGGTGGGGTTACTGGGTTATGGGGATAGGGTGGAGGTGTGGACCTTGGGTAGAGTGCTCTTTCCAAGAGCCGGTGCAGACTCGATGGGCCGAATGGCTGCACTGTAAATTCTATGATCTATGAACCTGGTGTTGTAAAACTTATTACTGTGCTCACCCCAGTCCAACGCCACATCATGGCAGATATGATGGGCTGAATGGCCCTTTTCCACACTGTAACTTTCCTATGGCTCTGGTTCTTCCAGGAGTAGGATAGTGTATTTGGAAAAAAACAAGATGGGAGTGTTCAGAGGAGCAAAGGAGAAAGAATAGATTAAGATCTTTGACCCCCACGCTCCTGGTGAGCAGGCACTGTCCAATGAGCAGGGTCAGAGACAAGCCTACAATGCTGGAGCGACAATTCCCAAACTTGCACTTGATTTCAACGCAGCCCCGTGCTAGGAGCACAGGAACCCCTAATAACATTTGGAACATGCGACGGGTTCTGCTGGTTGCCCTGGCTTTATGTGCAGACGAGGATGAAGTCACGTCTGCTTCTAAATTCAATAAAGCAATAATTCAAAAATCAAATAACACACTCTTACCTGCTGTCCCTGTCGCCGAGTTACAATATGAAATTTACATTCCCGACCTATAATTTGAACGGTTTCTGTACAACATGCTCCGTGTTTAATTTTAATAATAAAGAATGAACTCAAGAAGGTCTCTATTTCTGTGAAAATGTCTCTGTGCTCCATGTATGGGTAAGTGGTGTTCTGTGTTCATTTCTAGAACGAAATGGCCCTTAACTTTATCGGTAATGCAGCAGTGCTTGAAAGGACAGACTTTGGCAGGCAGAGGGGTTAGTATGAATATCACAAGACAGATTGGAACATGAATACTGACACATCGACAAATAACTCGTACAATTTTGAAAAAACACCTCTTTTTTTGTTACGTGCAATTATGGTGTGCTTTGACTGAAGAACTTGGGCAGGATTTTCCTGTGGGACTTTGACCCTCTCCATCAGGTGGAAAAGGGGAGTCAGAACCCGCACTGTGGAAGAAACAGTCACTCATTTTCCCCAGAGCAGACAATTAATTGTCAGAAAGTGGGCTTGCTGCCCAGTTCAGGGTGGCAGATAAGTTCTCGACGCTGGAGGACCAAGAGGAGGTCCTCCAACATAATAATAATCTTTATTGTCACAAGTAGGCTTACATTAACACTACAATTAAGTTACTGTCACCACATTCCGGCGCCTGTTCGGGTACACGGAGGGAGGATTCAGAATTCTCAGCTGGTACGGGAATTGAACTGCATCACAAACCAGCTGTCTAGCCTGCTGAGCCGAACCAGCCAAACTTGCTGCAGCGGGCAAGGGAGACAGAGAGGACGGTTCAGAAGGGAAGTGCCCCGCTCTCTAATTGTTATTTCCAATTTAAACCGATAGGGTCTTTGCACCTGTTGGTGTTGCCGCTCAATGGCACGGATGGCCTCTGATTGGCTGATAACTCTCGGCGGGTGGGATTTCTGCTCTGGGGTCCTTGATCCTGGGGGAAAGGCCCGCCAATGGCCTGTCATGCCCCAGAATGGAACAAGATGCAACGCCCCTCCCCCACCCTATCACCTCCACAAGATTCTGCCCGACATTTCAGAGCTGTGACCTCCCATTAGATCTGGAAAAAGTCAAAGATTTATAGTTTTTGTCATGATATTCAGGTGAACATCATAGCACATACATACATACATAATGATGGACAGATCAACGGGCCAATCAACACACACAACACGACAGCCAATCACAGACAAGAGCATACACAGTACAAGGCAGGGAACATGACACTTCCTGGTACCATGACGTGTTGGGTACTCTGAGACACAGACGAACCAACACGGTTGCGAATGGTTCAACGCAGTTTTATTTCATTTAACTATTGACATAGTAAACTCTGGTACTCAGCACATGGTGACTGTCTGAATGGCTGGCAATGAGGTCTGTGCCCTGAGCCGTCTCCTGCTCGAGTGCCCAGGAAGTGTCATGTTACCTGTTTTGTACTGTGTATGCTCTTGTCTGTGATTGGCTGTCGTGTTGCGTGTGTTGATTGGTCCGTTGATCTGTCCATCATTATGTATGTATGTATGTGCTATGATGTTCACCTGAATATCATGACAGATTTTAAACACTTACAGAGGCAGGGGCCGAAATAGAAAAAGGGTAGGTCTGTGATAGGTGGGAAGGCTGAATTGATTAAATGACCAAAGGGATGATGGTCAAAGACCAAAGGAAATGGTAATTGGGCGAATAAAGAAAAGAGAGATGGGTCCAGAGGAGGTGCAACAATAGGATCATTAAAGTACCTGTGACAGGAAAGAAATGAGAGCTGTGATTATGATCAGAAATTGGGGCTGAGAATTGAAAGAGCAAACGACCAATCTGTTCCATTTTGATTCTCTGCCCCAGTCGTACTCTGGCTCCTCGGCCATATTCCAATGAAGCTGAACAGAAGCTCGTGGAACAGCGCCTCATCTTTTAATTAGACACTTCCTGCCTTCACAAACCTGTAAACGATCACAGCAAAGTGCTATTTGATGAATAAGTGAAACCCAAGGGAGTAAGGTTATAAAACCTCGAACAGGACAATGGAAAAAAAGTCACATGACTAGTAAAAGCAGGCTTCAAACATGCACTTCACATTGACCAGAACTTGTTGGCATAACAAGAGCTGAACAAAATGTACTGATGAAGAGGTCAGGATGTAATTCTTGCCAAAAGAAACAAGACCCTGTGTAGTTCAGGCAAAGTATTACTTTTCCCCAATTTTTTCCACCGCCTTTCTGTAAGGGTTAACAGATGGGCTATGCTAATATATGACCAAAGAACAAAGAACAAAGAAAAGTACAGCACAGGAACAGGCCCTTCGGCCCTCCAAGCCCGTGCCGATCATGCTGCCCGACTAAACTACAATCTTCTACACTTCCTGGGTCCGTATACCTTTATTCCCATCCTATTCATGTATTTGTCAAGATGTCCCTTAAATGTCACTATCGTCCCGGCTTCCACCACCTCCTCCGGCAGCGAGTTCCAGGCACCCACTACCCTCTGTGTAAAAAACTTGCCTTGTACATCTCCTCTAAACCTTGCCCCTCGCACCTTAAACCTATGCCCCCTAGTAATTGACACCTCTACCCTGGGGAAAAGCCACTGACTATCCACTCTGTCTATGCCCCTCATAATTTTGTAGACCTCAATCAGCTTGCCTCTCAACCTCCGTCGTTCCAGTGAGAACAAACCGAGTTTATTCAACCGCTCCTCATAGCTAATGCCCTCCATACCAGGCAACATCCTGGTAAATCTCTTCTGCACCGTCTCTAAAGCCTCCACATCCATCTGGTAGTGTGGCGACCAGAATTGAACACTATCCTCCAGGTGTGGCCTAACTAAGGTTCTATACAGCTGCAACATGACTTGCCAATTCTTATACTCAATGCCCCGGCCAATGAAGGCAAGCATGCTGTATGGCTTCTTGAGTACCTTCTCCACATGTGTTGCCCCTTTCAGTGACCTGTGGACCTGTACACCTAGATCTCTCTGACTTTCAATACTCTTGAGGGTTCTACCATTCACTGTATATTCCCTACCTGCATTAGACCTTCCAAAATGCATTACCTCACATTTGTCTGGATTAAACTCCATCTGCCATCTCTCCGCCCAGGTCTCCTAACGATCTAAATCCTGCTGTATCCTCTGACAGTCCTCATCGCTATCCGCAATTCAACCAACCTTTGTGTCGTCTGCAAACTTACTAATCAGACCAGTTACATTTTCCTCCAAATCATTTATATATACTACAAAGAGCAAAGGTCCCAGCACTGATCCTTGTGGAACACCACTGGTCACAGCCCTCCAATTAGAAAAGCACCCTTCCATTGCTACACTCTGCCTTCTATGACCTAGCCAGTTCTGTATCCACCTTGCCAGCTCACCCCTGCTCCCGTGTGACTTCACCTTTTGTAACAGTCTACCAGGAGGGACCTTGTCAAAGGCCTTACTGAAGTCCATATAGACAACATCCACTGCCCTAACTGCATCAATCAACTTTGTGACCTCTTCGAAAAACTCTATCAAGTTAGTGAGGCACGACCTCCCCTTCACAAAACCGTGCTGCCTCTTGCTAATACGTCCATTTGCTTCCAAATGGGAGTAGATCCTGTCTCAAAGAATTCTCTCCAGTAATTTCCCTACCTCTGACGTAAGGCTCACCGGCCTGTAGCTCCCTGGATTATCCTTGCTACCCTTCTTTAACAAAGGAACAGCATTGGCTATTCTGCAGTCCTCCGGGACATCACTTGAAGACAGTGAGGATCCAAAGATTTCTGTCAGAGGCGTACTCACGCTGAAACACACGGCGCTGCAGCACAGGGCCCCGGCCAATGGTGGGGGCCCATACTGCAAGGTGGCTGTGTGTGTCACCAAAAGTGTAAGTCCGCCTCTGCTGTGAAGCCTTCAGTGACGCAAGGAGAAGACGTTGGCCAACGGCCATCGAGGGTAGCAGTGGGACGACCCTCAATCTCCAGGCCATGCCTGAGGAGGGCGGGAGTGCAACCGAAATGAACAGAGGTCACAAGGCAGATAGCCAACAACAGCAGCCACGCAGCCAGCCAGGAACAAACGCGGTGGTCATCAGGGTCGAGGCTTGAGGCCCTGCCACCTGAGCGAGAGCCAAAAGGTAAGCAGAGCAGCAGTCGGGAGGTGCGAAGAAGGCCAGGAAAGCTCTGGCGTCGTATCTCGGTGAATCGGGGAGCAGAGGCCACCGGGCGGGGGGAGACTCGATCAGAGCCAGAGGTCACCCAGGCAGAGCTGAGAGTGAGGGGGCCGGGCTGGGCCGCAACCAGACCGGGCAACGAGAGGGAGAGTTTGGGTTCCTGTGCCTTGCATTGTGTGGGTGGGATCAGGAGGGCAGTGATGCCATTCAGGGTGGTTCAACATTATTGTTGGCGGGGTTTGACGTCATTGGTACAAGGCTCACCATCATTGGGGTAGGGCTCACTGTCATTGGGGAGAGAGGTGTGACATGGATACAAAGAGGGAGAGCCCCAAAAGTGTACATCCGACTCTATGTATGACAGAGAGGATAATATACCACTGACATTAGTCAGTCATGTTTTCGACTGTCCATCTCACTCTCTGTCATTTATATAACCTCCAACCGTGCACCCCCTTGTCCCCTCCCATCTGCAGTCCTTACACCACCCCCCCCCCCCCCCCAACTCCCACCTATTCTTAATGACAAGGTGTGGTGATTGTCCCTTTAAGGGCAACACAGCAGAGTAAGGTTCACGTGACCTGTGTAACCAGTCGGGACTCAATAGTTTGGAATCGCCCCCCGTGGTGAGAGAGGTTCCTGGGCCGAGCCATTTGGGGAGGTAAATTTTGTGTGAATAAATACCTTTTTTGTTCATTAATGAAGTCTGTGAAAGTGCGTCTCTAAATAAGGCAAAGCAGAGGCAGAGGAGGAAAGAAAAATAAGCTAACCCTGCACACGAGATCCCATCGCCTCACGGCCTCACGGAACACCTTGTCCCATGTGTCCAAAGATCTTCAGGTCATGAATTGACCTGTTCATTTACATGAAGAGGCTTGGCAGAAACCCACGACACTGAGTGAATGTCGTCCTTGAATCGAGGGACAGCAAAACGCACCTTTCCTCATCTTGGGCAGGACGTACAGTCAACTTCTTTTTTTTAAAAGTATTTTTATTCAGGTTTTGCGGCATTTTTTATAATAAAACAGTAGTAACAATAATAACAAAACAAACTAGAGCGATCATTAACATAGTGCAAAAGGAGAATATACAATAACAATTAAATAGACATTACCCCATGCGACTCAATCTTCCTACACCATCCCAATGAAGCACTCACCCCCCCACCCCCCTCCCACCCCCTTATGGATTGCTGCTGCTGCTGACATTTTAATTTTCCCCGAGAAAGTCGACGAACGGCTGCCACCTCCGAGAGAACCTTAGCGTAGACCCTCTTAAGGCAAACTTTACTTTCTCGAGGCTGAGAAACCCAGCCATGTCGTTAACCCAAGTCTCTACACTCGGGGGCTTCGAATCGCTCCACATTAATAAAAGTGTCTCCGGGCTACTCGGGAGGCAAAGGCCAAGACGTCGGCCTCTTTCGCCCACTGAACTCCCAGGTCGTCTGACACTCCAAAGATCGCTATCTCTGGACTCGGCACCACCCGTGTGTTAAGCACCTTGGACATTGCCCTCGCGAACCCTTGCCAGAACTCGCTAAGTTCCGGGCATGCCCAAAACATGTGGACATGGTTTGCAGGGCTGCCCTTGCACCTCATACAATTGTCTTCTACCCCCAAAATTTTGCTCATTCTGGCTGCTGTCATGTGTGCCCGGTGGACCACCTTAAATTGAATTAGACAGAGCCTGGCACATGATGAGGAGGAATTAACCCTGCCCAGGACCTCTGCCCACAGACTCCTCATCTAGCTCCTCCTCCTACTTGCCCTTGAGCTTCTCCACCGGTGTTTCCTCCGCTTCCTGTAGTCCCTGGTAGATATCCAACACCTTCCTCTCCCCCACCCAGGTGCTGGAGATCGCCCTGTCCTGTATCCTCAGTGGTGGCAGCGTCGGAAAGGCCACAACCTGTTTTTTCAGGAAGGGTACAGTCGACTTCTAATCCAATGTTGCTCATTTTACTCGATTGCCCAACCTTTAAATTATGTTCAGCCATCAGAGAAGCCCTGGCAAGAATGAATAGAAAGATCTCTGCCCACATCAGTAACAGCACACTCAGCAACAATAAAAGCATTCATTTTTACAGTATCTGCTTTCTTTCTCATCTCACGACAAAAAAGGAGAGCTCCCTGCAATTTTGTTTAATTATTATTGCCACAAGCTCCTACTTTTCAAACCAGTGAACATAGCAATTCCATTCTCAGTGTTATTAACTAGACCTGGGCAGTCTGTAGGAGCAGCTGCTGCTGCACTTTGCAAAATGAGTCACCCATGACCGTCATTGCGCCGGCCAATTACTCATAAACACAGAAGCTATTGAGCGAGCTTAGCCCTGGCTATGCCTCCAACAGGCTACGCAGTTTCTCTTCCATAACTTAGAATCGGGGCGGCACGGTGCCAAAGTGGTTAGCGCTGCTCCCTCACCGCGCATTCAATTCCGGCCTTGGGGGGCTGTGAGGAGTTTGCACGTTCTCTGCGTGTCTTTCTTCTGGGTGCTCCGGTTTCATAGATTATCATAGAATTTACAGTGCAGAAGGAGGCCATTCGGCCTATCGAGTCTGCACTGGCTCTTGGAAAGACCACCAAGGTCAACACCTTCACCCTATCCCCATAACCCCAGTAACCCCACCCAGCACTAAGGGCAAATTTGGACACTAAGGGCAATTTATCATGGCCAATCCACCTAACCTGCACATCTTTGGACTGTGGGAGGAAACCGGAGCACCCGGAGGAAACCCACGCAGACACGGGGAGGATGTGCAGACTCCGCACAGACAGTGACCCAAGCCGGAATCGAACCTGGGACCCTGGAGCTGTGAAGCAATTATGCTATCCACAATGCTACCGTGCTGCCGGTTTCCTTCCACAGTCCAAAGATGTGCAGTGGGTTGACCAGGCTAAATTGCCCTTCTGTGTCCAAAGATGTGCAGGTTAGGTGGGGTTACGAGGTTAGGGAGGGGGAGCGGGCCTAGGTAGGATCTTTTTTCGGAGCGTGGGTGTAGACTCGATGGGCCAAATGGCTTCCTTCTACACTGCAGGGATTCTGTCCTATAGATTTTTGTCACAATCCTCCTCTACACAGAGACACCTTGGAGCACTTTAAATAGAGGTGGGCACCGAGAGGGGGGAGAACCGGGGATTGGGAAGGGAAAGGGGACTTGAAGCATGATCAAAGGGAAAGATCTTTCGGAGACTTTTAAAAGCAGACAGAGAGCAAACAGGGTGGGGATATTGAGGGCATCATGGGTGGCAGAGCAGGGGAATACGTTGGTGTGGGTGCCAGTAAATTGACAATTGGGACATAAGGGAAGGAAGTGGTGCTCACCCAGGAAGTCTGAGTTGCCATGCCAACACGTGCCTTTCTGTGCATGTTGCAGTCTGGAGCTATGGATAATGGTAGAGACTCCAACCTTCTTTCAATCACATGGATGATGAGGAAGTTCTCCCACCCTTACCGCCTGTCATTGGTGTGTGCTTGAAGGATTTGCAGATTGATAACCAATCTGTTTGACCGCACAAAGAACCCACCTCCCTTGGCCATCAAGTGTTGGGGTGGGATTTGAACACAAAGCTTCTAGCACGGAGACAGAGACGCTATACTCACAGTGCCGTGACACCTACATGATGTAATTGAAGCCACAGACAAAAATTTGAAAAATATTAACGGGGATCAGAGGGATGAGTGGAGTGCTGGAGGGTGTAGCCAATCGTGATGATTGGGGCGGCACGGTAGCACAGTGGTTAGCACCGTTGCTTCACAGCGCCAGGGTCCCAGGTTCAATTCCTGGCTTGGGTCACTGTCTGTGCGGAGTCTGCACTGTTCTCCCCGGTCCTGCGTGGGTTCCCTCCGGGTGCTCCGGTTTCCTCCCACAGTCCACATATGTGCAGGTTAGGTGGATTGGCCATGCTAAATTGCCCCTCAGTGTCCAAAGGTGGATTGGCCATGCTAAATTGCCCTTAGTGTCCAAAAAGATTTACTGGGTTACGGGGATAGGGTGGAGTATGGTGCTCTTTCCAAGGGCCGGTACAGACTCGATGGGCTGATTGGCCTCCTTCTGCCCTGTAAATTCTTATGATTTTTATGCATCTTATGTGAGGGTTCAGCCTTCATTGTCATGCATTCGTCACTCCCCATCTCCTTTTCGATGCAATCTCAAACTGTTCACGGACAAGGGCAGAGCTCTTCCCGAAGAGCTCCACTCCACTCCCTGGAGCCAGGAGAGGGATTGGGTCAGGAACAATTGTAACGTCTCATCACACGAACTTCCGTGAACCAGGAGCCCTTTGTGAAAACCAGACCGCTGAAATTGCCAAAAGTAGACTCCTGACTATCGGGCAAACCAAAGACACAAAAATATCCCTGAATGTTTTGAAATATTTGTCATATTCCTGCCCAATTTTCGAAAGGGCTTTGTATACTTTTGGATTCTTGGCTGTTGTTTTTGGCTGTGTTTCGCTGCAGACATTACATAAAGTTTCTTTTGGCACGGGAACCCTCGACATATTGGGGCCTATGAACTGGGGCTGCCGTGGAACAGTTGCAGATGTGGCAAGATACTATTCGAGAGATGCTTCTCTTTGTTTTTAATGACCGGCTGTGTACCACAGTTAGAAGTTAAAAATATTTTGTCCTTATTAAGACAGCCACTGCGACCCATGTTGTCATGAAACCAGTGGATGTGGAAAATTAGTAATTATATGAAAGAACTGGCAGATTCTTTGCTGCAGATTCATAAATTTCCCTTCCCCTTGTTTGTGTTGGCAACTCCAAGCAGAGAGAAAGTCATTCATTTATGTAGCACCTATTACATCACAGAACTTACAGTGCAGAAGGAGGCCAATCGGCCCATCGAGTCTGCACCGGCCCTTGGAAAGAGCACCCGACCTAAGCCCACACCTCCACCCCATCCCCACACTTCCACTCTATCCCTGTAATCCCACCTTACCTTTTTTGGACACTAAGGGCAATTTAGCATAGCCAATCCACCTACCCCTGCACATCTTTGGACTGTGGGAGGAAACGGGAGCCCCGGCGGAAACCCACGCACACACGGGGAGAACGTGCAGACTCCGCACAGACAGTGACCCAAGCCGGGAATCGAACCTGGGTGCTGGCGCTGTGAAGCCTTTGTGCTAACCACAATGCTACCGTGCT
This sequence comes from Scyliorhinus torazame, assembly GCF_047496885.1. Taxonomy (NCBI): domain Eukaryota; kingdom Metazoa; phylum Chordata; class Chondrichthyes; order Carcharhiniformes; family Scyliorhinidae; genus Scyliorhinus; species Scyliorhinus torazame. Next base: position 19,540,697 of record NC_092718.1, on the reverse strand, counting down.
GCCCTCTCAGAATTATCACCAATATTAAATGCTTTAAAGTGGCATTACTGCCATTCTATTGGCGAAGGCAGTAGGTGTTTTGCAAACAGCAAGTCGGGCTGTTTTTGTTCAAGGGAAACAATTTTAACCAAGATACTGGGAAAAGGCATCATGCTGTTTGCATAGCAGCAGGGAGCCTGGCCATTGGAACACATATAGAGGGTTTTAACATCTCCTTTGGCATCGGACAATGCTGAACTGCTCTGTACCATACTGTATTGGAGTATTATCATAGAATTTGGCACAGACTGCACAGCGTTTGATGCACGATCAATTACACAAAGACGAAAGTTGGATGCAATCGAGGCTTTATTACACTAAGATGTGTGGCCTCCTACAGCAGCTGGCGAAATGGCTGCTGTACGAGGACACACATATTTATACTGCACCTACTTGGGCGGAGCCAGCAGGCAGGGAACTACCCCCGTACCTGTAGTACAGGGGCCTTACGGTAAAGCACATACACCTACATCCTCTATGCACAATATATACATCAATGGTGACAACCACATTCACCCCCTGTTAAAATTGTGTCCGGCGGGGGTGGTGGAGAACTATATACAGGTAGACGTTTCAAAGTACAGAGAGAAAAAGAAAATTGAGTCCAGTGGGGTGGAGGGGAAAATTATATACAGAGTGATGATGTTTTAAAAGTCCAGGTCATGTTACAGATTCAGTCGGTCCGGAGCCTTGATCTGCCGTTGGGAGCGTCGCAGTGCTGGCGGCGATTCCGGTGTCAGTCTGGTCTTCCGTGGCTCCGGGAGCGTGTCGAAGTCCTCTTCATTTCCGGGTGTGGGCAGGGGGAGGACGGATTGTCCTGGGGCGGGGGTTGCGGCTGGGTGTGCCGGGGGGAGGGGGGGGGCGGGTGGCGCCGGGTCGGGGGGGTGTGAGTGTGCGGAACCAGGTGGTGCCAGGTCCCTAAGGGAGGCCGTCGGGGTACACTACGTAGACGTACTGTGGGTTGGCGTGGAATAGCTGTACCCTCTCAACCAACGGGTCCGCCTTGTGGAGTCGTTCGTGGTTACGGAGGAGTACGGGTCCTGGAGCTGCGAGCCAAGTCGGGAGCGACACCCCGGAGGTGGACTTCCTGGGGAAGGCAAAGAGACGTTCATGGGATGTTTCATTAGCCGCAGTGCCCAGGAGCGACCGAATGGAGTGCAGGGCGTCGGGGAGGACCTCCTCCCAGCGGGAGGCCGGAGGATTTCTGGACCGTAGGGCCAGCTGAACAGCCCACCAGACCGTCCCATTCTCCCTCTCCACCTGCCAATTTCCCCGGGGGTTGTAGCTGGTCATCCTGCTCGAGGCGATACCCATGTTGAGTAGGAACTGACGCAGCTCATCGCTCATGAATGAGGATCCCCTGTCGCTGTGGACGTAGGCGGGGAAGCCGAACAGAGCGAAGATGTTGTTGAGCGCTTTGATGACGGTGACAGACGTCATGTCGGGACATGGGACTGCAAAGGGGAATCTGGAATATTCATCGACCACACTGAGGAAGTACGTGTTACGGTCGGTGGAGGAGAGGGGCCCTTTGAAGTCCACGCTGAGGCGTTCAAAGGGGCGGGAAGCCTTCACCAGGCGCGCACAGTCTGGCCGGTAGAAGCACGGTTTGCACCCCGCGCAGACCTGGCAATCTCTTCCTCAATGGAGTAGGGCAGATTGCGGGCCTTGATGAAATGGTAAAAACGTTGGTCAGTGAGGAGAGTGAATCTCCTGCCGGCCAGGTAATTCCACCAATGCCGCACAGCTTCAACGATGGCTTGGGCCTCTTTCACGATGGAGGAATGCCGAATTTCGGAGACATGTAGGGCTCGTGAAAAAACACCATGGGCCTGCCCGCCTGGTTGAAGGTGACGGCTAGAGCGACGTCTGATGCATCGCTCTCGACTTAGAATGTGTGGTATTCTTGGTATTACGATACCTCACAGGTTAAAGCACCATTGGTGGAAACTGTATGCTTTCTATTGGTTAGAATGTATGATAGCTCCGTCCTGATAGGCGGGGTATAAGAACCCGTGCCGTCCCAGCAGCCTTCATTCTGTACCTGAGCTGCTGGGGTAAGCATCTAGCTTATTAAAGCCTTCAGTTGGACTACAACCTCGCTTTAGTGGTCATTGATCGTGCATCAATTTAATAAGCTAGTTTTTTTAAGAAGAAAGGATGGAGCTCCGAATCAAGCCGGAGTATCTGCAATTTAGCCCCCACACGGCGAACTCAGCGGCAATCTTCAAGCACTGGCTGGCGTGTTTCAAAGGGTATCTCGAGATGGCCGAAACGCACCCACGGGAGAGCAGGAACTGCACGTCCTGCGCTCAAGGGTGAGCCCGGAGATTTACACCCTCATCGAGGAAGCGGAAGACTTCAACGCAGCAATAGAGCTGCTAAAAGGAGACTACCTTCGACCGGTAAACCAGGTCTACGCCCGGCACCTGCTGGCAACAAGGTGACAAACCCCTGGGGAATCGCTGGAGGAATTCTACCGTGCATTCCTGGTGTTGGGCAGAAGCTGCGGCTGCCCGCAAGTTTCGGCGAGCGAACACACGGAACTCTTAGTCCGGGACGCTTTCGTGGCAGGTATGCAATCGTCACAAATCGGCCAGCGCCTGTTAGAAAAGGACACCCTGGATCTCAGGGAGGCACGAGCCCTTGCAGGCTCCCTGGACGTGGCCTCCAGGAATGCCCGCGCTTACGTTCCCGACCGCGCGGCAGCCGCCAGGGCAGCGTGGAACCCCACCCACAACCTGCCCTACTCCATCGAGGAGGTCAGGACAGCCACCAGGGACTGCCAAATCTGCGTGGAGCGCAAACCGCATTTCTACCGACCAGAGAAAGCACACCTGATAAAGGCTTCCCGTCCCTTTGAACGCCTCAGCATGGACTCCAAAGGCCCCCTCCCCTCCACCGACCGCAACACGTACTTCCTGAACGTGATTGACGAGTACTCCCGCTTCCCATTCGCCATCCCATGCCCTGACATGACCGCAACCACCGTTATCAAGGTCCTCCATAGCATCTTTGCACTGTCCGGGTTCCCCGCTTACATACACAGTGATGGGGGGTCCTCCTTTATGAGCGACAAACCGCGTCAATTCCTGCTCAGCAGGGGCATTGCCTTGAGCAGGATGACCAGTTACAACCCCTGGGGTAACCGACAGGTAGAGAGGGAGAACGGAACGGTCTGGAAGACCTTCCTACTGGCTCTACGGTCCAGGAATCTCCCAGACTCCCGCTGACAGGAAGTCCTCCTGGATGCCCTCCACTCCATCCGGTCACTTCTTTGTACGACCACCAAACAGACACCTCACGAACGTCTCCTTGTCTTCCCCAGGAAGTCCTCTTTTGGGACCTCGCTCCCGACCTGGCTGGCAGCACCCGGACCCAGCCTGCTCCGAAAACACGTGCGGGTGCACAAGTCGGACTCATTGGTCGAGAGGGTCCATCTGCTCCATGCTAACCCCCAGTACACCGCCGTGGCGTTCCCCGACGGCCGGCAAGATACAGTCTCCCTAAGGGACCTGCTGCCCGCTGGAGCCCCACGCACATCCCAGCCACCAGTCCCACCCTCCCCTCCACCGCAGCACCTTACAGAAGGATCGGTCCATCCGCCGGACCCGCCTAGGCCCCCCCCCCCACCCACCGATGCCCCCCACAGGGGCTCCCTTCCCAGGCCAACCATTTTCCCCGCCAGCGCCATCTAGGGGTGCAGAAGCTGCCATAGAGATAGAAGCCACGCTCCTGGAGTCACAGACACCCGAGCCTCCACCGGAGTCACCACCGAAGCTCTGACGATCACAGAGGACGACCAGGGCCCCCGATCGACTGATTGCTTCATTTTAATTGTAATCTGTATATATAAACCATCAAATGTACACAGATATCAGACTTGTAAATAGTTACTAAACACTGTACGGAGGTATTACGGTACCTCCATAACTAATTATACCATGTTGTCATGTTTTGTAGTTTCAGGCCAACACCCCCGCCGGACTCTTTTTTTAACAGGGGGTGAATGTGGTATTATAGGTATTACGGTACCTCATAGGCTAAAGCACCATTGGTGGAAACTGTATGCTTTCTATTGGTTATAATGTATGATAGCTCCGCCCTGATAGGCGGAGTATAAGAACATATGCCGTCCCAGCAGCCTTCATTCTGTACCTGAGCTGCTGGGGTAAACATCTAGCTTATTAAAGCATTCAGTTGGCGATGTTGGCCTTGATACGATTGAAGGCCTGGTGAGCCTCGGCTGTTAAGGGAAAAAGAGTGGATTGAATGAGTGGGCAGGCCTTATCCGCATAGTTTGGGACCCACTGGGCGTAATACGAAAAGAACCTCAGGCATCGCTTGAGGGTCTTGAGGTAGTGGGGGAGGGGAAGTTCCATGAGGGGACGCCTGCGGTCAGGATCGGGCCCCAGAAATCCGTTCTGGACCACATAGCCGAGGATGGCTAAGCGGTTCGTGCCGAACACGCACTTCTCCTTGTTGTAGGTTAGGTTGAGGAGAATGGCGCTGTGGAGAAATTTGGCAAGGTTGGCGTCATGGTCCTGCTGATCGTAACCGCAGGTGGTGACATTGTCCAGGTACGGGAAAGTGGCCCGCAGCCCGTACCGGTCGACCATTCGGTCCATTTCCCATTGGAAAACCGAGACCCCGTTGGTGACGCCAAAGGGAACCCTGAGAAAGTGGTAAAGGCGGCCATCTGCCTCGAAGGCAGCGTATGGGCGGTCTGTCTTCTGTAGCTGGTCTGGCTGCAGTCCACGACCATCCTGTGTTTCTCCCCAGTTTTCACAACTACCACTTGGGCTCTCCAGGGGCTGTTGCTGGCCTCGATGATACCTTCCCGAAGCAGTCACTGGACCTCAGACCTGATGAAGGTCCTGTCCTGGGCGCTGTCCCGTCTGATCCTGGTGGCGTCGGGTTTGCAATCCGGGTTAAGTTTGCAAGTAGGGAAAGTGGGTCGACCTTTAGGGTCGCGAGGCCGCATACAAAAGGGGTGATGGGGGCCCGCCGAATTTCAGTGTTAGACTCTGGAGATTGCACTGGAAGTCCAGGCCGAGTAGCAAGGCAGCGCAGAGGTTGGGGGCGACGTAGAGGCGGAAGCCGCTGAACTCCATGCCCTGGACAGTGAGAGTGGCGATGCAGTACCCCCGGATCGCCACGGAGTGGGACCCGGAGGCCAGGGAGATTCTCTGGTTAGCGGGGTGTACCGCGAGGGAGCAGCGCCTTACTGTAGCGGAGTGAATGAAGCTCTCGGTGCTCCCGGAGTCCAGCAGACAGGAGATCGCGTGCCCATCGATCTTCACATTGGTAGAAGCCATTTCCAGGTTGCGTGGGCGAGACTGGTCAATCGTGACCGAGGCGTGACGCGGCTGGTCGTCGGCGGTTGCGGGCAGCCAGATGAGGTGCCCGGGGGTCATGGGTCCTGGTAAGATGGCGGCGCGCATGGGCCGCACGTGTCATGGGGAAAGCGAGATGGCGGCGCCTGACGATCCTGGGGACAACAAGATGGCGGCGCTCACGGGCCGCACATGGTGGGGGTCGAACAAGATGGTGGCACCCACGGGCCACACGTGGTCTGGGGAGGGGAAGATGGCGGCGCCCACTGGCCGCACATGGGGGGAGCTGGAACAATAGCGGCGCCTGAGCAGGCCTAGCACACCGCAGTGAAGTGCCCCTTCTTGCCGCAGGCCTTGCAAAGGGCGCTCCGGGCCAGGCAGCACTGTCGGGGGTGTTTGGACTGCCCACAGAAGTAACATTTGGGGCCCCCGGGGTTGGTTGGCTGCCGCGCGGCACAGGCGTGGGGCTGGCTGAGGGCGGTCGCTGGTGGAGTCCACGAAGGGGCGGCCATCTGGCGGAGTCCACGATGCACAGGAGGGGTGGGCCGCACGGTCGGGGGCGTAGGCCTGGATGTTGCACGAAGCGTCCGTAAGCGAGAGCGCTAGCTTTTTGTTTTCCGCGAGGTCGAGCGTGGCCCCTTCTAAGAGACGCTGGCGGATATAATCCGACCCTATCCCCGTAACAAAAGCGTCTCTCGTGAGCAAGTTCGAGTGTTCCGTGGCCGAGACGGCCTGACAGTCGCAGTCTCTTCCTAGGAGAATCAGGGCACACCAGAAATCATCCACTGACTCACCAGGAAGTTGACGACGAGTGGAGAGGAGGTGCCTGGCGTAGAGCATGTTAGTCCGCTGAGCGTAGTTTTCATTCAGTAGCGCCATGGTGTCTGCGTAGGTCGGCGCGTCCTGGACAAGTGGAAAGACGTTGGAGCTCAGCCGCGTGTAAAGGATCTGAATCTTCTGAGCTTCTGGAATTGGGTCTGGCGCAGACCCGATGTACGCTTCACAACAGGCTCGCCAATGTTTAAAGTCCTTTTTGGCGTTGTCTGCTTGCGGATACAGCTGCAGGCGATCCGGCTTGGGGCGGAGGTGCACCTTCTGAAAAACTCAGTGTAATAAATTGATGCACGATCAATTACACAAAGACGAGAGTTGGATGCAATCGAGGCTTTATTACACTAAGGTGTGTGGCCTCCTACAGCAGCTGGCGAAATGACTGCTGTTCGAGGAGCACACATATTTATACTGGGTGGAGCCAGCAGGCAGGGAACTACCCCCGTACCTGTAGTACAGGGCCTTACCACAAAGCACCTACACCTACATCCTCTATAGACAATATACACATCAGTGGTGACTACCACATCGTTCATGACAATAATAATCATTATTAGTGCCACAAGTATGCTTACATTAACACTGCAATGAATTACTGTGAAAATACCCTAGTCGCCACACTCTGGCGCCTGTTCGGGTACACAGAGGGAGAATTCAGAATGTCCAATTCACCTAACAAGCATGTCTTTTGGGACTTGTGGGAGGAAACCGGAGCACCCGGAAGAAACACACGCAGGCACGGGGAGAACGTGTAGACTCCGCACAGACAGTGATCCAAGCCGGGAATCGAACCCGGGTCCCTGGTGCTGTGAAGCAACAGTGCTAACCACTGTTAGCACAACAACGAACTCCTCCAAATAGAAAAAGTTTGATATAAAATTCATGTGCATAGATCACCCAATGGCCCAAGAGGCTAAATGCACTGACCTGTATGGAGTTGCGGCAAGAAGTCTCATAGAGCCATAGAATTCCTACAGTGCAGAAGGAGGCCATTTGTAGTCTGCACTGACCTTCTGAAAGAGCACACCACCTAGGCCCACTCCCCTTGTCCAAGCCCCATAACCCAACCTAACCTGCATATCTTTGGACACTAAGGGGCAATTTAGCATGGCCATTCCACCTAATCTGCACATCATGTTCGATCCCTGTCCTCAGCTCAACCAGAGCAGTAATTGGTGAGGATAAAATGGGCAGCCCTGAATGGCCACAGCATCCTTGGACGAAGGAGGGGAAGAATGAACCAGTTACTTAGTTAGAGCCCTGTTGGAAGGTGCAGCCTAAGTGGACAGCTTTTGGGGACGAGCAGTTTTGATGTTCAGTCAAGTCAAAGGGCCTCCTGACACTGATGGAGGTTAAGTTCCACGGCCCTTCTGCTGCTTGAACCATGGCGTAAACAGTCGCTAATATTGGGATGAAGGAAGGGAAGTATCCACAGTCGGAGGAGGAATGGAGGATTTAGGGATGTGGAGATTGTCGCAGGTATGGAGGAGTTTACAGAAATAGTGAGGTGTCAAAGACATACACTGACCACAGCATGGGGATGGACTGGGAGCCAATTTTGATCAATGAGAAGGAGAGTGGTGGTCAAGCAGAACATAAGCGTACCAATTAGAGATCGGCGCCCCCTTATGAGAAGGTAGTGGCAAGCTGCCTTTTCGAACCTTGATTTTTCCTGTAGTAGGTGTGGTACAACGGTGTGGCATTGCTAGGCCATTTCAGAGGACACCTCAGAGTCAACTACATTGCTGTTAGTCTAGAGTCACATGTAGGCCAGAATGGGTAATGGTGGCATATTTCCTTCCCTGAAGTACATTAGTGAACCAGATAAGTTTTTACGACCATTGATGCTAGCTTTATGACCTCATTAATGAGACTAGTTTTCAATTTAACATTGATTCGTTAATTTATTAGATTATAAGTTAATGGAATTTCTTAATGCACCATCTGCCATGGTCGGAGTTGTGTCTGTCTCATTGGAGCATGGGGCCTCTGGAGTACTGGCCCAGTGACCTGAACACTGCCATTGTCACCCTTCTCATGTATTGTGTTATCTTTCTTAATATTGCTAAGCATACAAATTAATTATTCTGAAATCTTTGTCAATGAGCAATATGTGAAATATTCATGGTTGATCTTATCTTCAGTTTGTGTTTGTTGCGTTCAATACTGCTCCTAATGATTTTGCCTGCTTGACATGTGAGGAGTTTGTGAATCCCTTCCTGAGGTGAGTTTAGTCGATGTGTTCATATCCTGAAGTAGACGGGAGCCCATTTGACCCAAAGCGATTTATTTCTAAGTTATTTTTTTGAGGAGGATGATTATTACCTCCCCTTCTTCATCTTGCCTCTGCGTTTCTCCCGTCTTTTCTGGGCGGCACGGTAGCGCAGCGGTTAGCACTATTGCTTCACAGGGTCCCAGGTTCGATTCCCAGCTTGGGTAACTGTCTGAGCGGAGTCTGCACATTCTCCCCGTGTCTGCGTGGGTTTCCTCCGGGTGCTCCGGTTTCTTCCCGCATGTCTCGAAAGATGTGCTTGTTAGGTATTTTGGACATTCTGAATTCCCCCTCCGTGTACCCAAACAGGCGCCGGAGTGTGGCGACTAGGGGCTTTTCACAGTAACTTCATTGCAGTGTTAATGTAAGCCTACTTGTGACAATAAAGATTATTATATAGATTATTATTATTCTTGAAGACACAAGCTTGTGCTGAGGAGTTCCTCTTCTTAGCCCCAGGGGAAATTCTTCATACACGGACCTAGGCAGTGAATAGCAGCAGCCACATCACATATGGGATGCAATACAGCCAGGCATTACAGCTGTGCCCACTGATGTTCCCAATTCTCTTCCCACGCACGAAGGCAGACATTTGTCTGTTTCCGTAGCTAGTAATTCCCGGGACAGGTCACCAGAGGCTTGTAGCGTGACGGGTTCCACACCGCATCAATCCATGGCTGATCAGGAATCTCTCCCACCAGCTATTAGCGTGTTTGGAAGGATTGGCAGGTTGACAACCAACCTGTTTGGCCACGTTGTGAATTCACCCTCCTTGGCCATCAAGTCCTGGGGTGGAACTCGAATCCGGAGCTTCTGACTCAGAGGCGGGGGCACTACCCACTGTGCCACAAGACCCCCGTCTCCTGATGTGCACCATTTCAATAATATCACGCTCATTTTTTTCTCTCCATGACCCAGACCTGCTCCTATCACCCAGCTCGGACCAACAAACAGCTAGAGCTTTGCCAATCTGCAACGCGCTCAGGTTCTCATTGCCAATTGAGCCACTGAGGCATTTAATTCCTTTGTAGCACTTGTTGTTGCCAAATGTCACAGGGACTGGCAAGGTGGATACAGAACTGGCTAGGCCATAGAAGGCAGAGGGTAGCAATGGAGGGATGCTTTTCTAATTGGAGGGCTGTGACCAGTGGTATTCCACAGGGATCAGTGCTGGGACCTTTGCTCTTTGTAGTATATATAAATGATTTGGAGGAAAATGTAACTGGTCTGATTAGTAAGTTTGCAGACGACACAAAGGTTGGTGGAATTGCGGATAGCGATGAGGACTGTCTGAGGATACAGCAGGATTTAGATTGTCTGGCGACTTGGGCGGAGAGATGGCAGATGGAGTTTAACCTGGACAAATGTGAGGTAATGCATTTTGGAAGGGCTAATGCAGGTAGGGAATATACAGTGAATGGTAGAACCCTCAAGAGTATTGAAAGTCAAAGAGATCTAGGAGTACAGGTCCACAGATCACTGAAAGGGGCTACACAGGTGGAGAAGGTAGTCAAGAAGGCATACGGCATGCTTGCCTTCATTGGCCGGGGCATTGAGTATAAGAATTGGCAAGTCATGTTGCAGCTGTATAGAACCTTAGTTAGGCCACACTTGGAGTATAGTGTTCAATTCTGGTCGCCACACTACCAGAAGGATGTGGAGGCTTTAGAGAGGGTGCAGAAGAGATTTACCAGAATGTTGCCTGGTATGGAGGGCATAAGCTATGAGGAGCGATTGAATAAACTCGGTTTGTTCTCACTGGAACGAAGGAGGTTGAGGGGCGACCTGATAGAGGTATACAAAATTATGAGGGGCATAGACAGAGTGGATAGTCAGAGGCTTTTCCCCAGGGTAGAGGGGTCAATTACTAGGGGGCATAGGTTTAAGGTGAGAGGGGCAAAGTTTAGAGTAGATGTACGAGGCAAGTTTTTTACGCAGAGGGTAGTGGGTGCCTGGAACTCACTACCGGAGGAGGTAGTGGAGGCAGGGACGATAGGGACATTTAAGGGGCATCTTGACAAATATATGAATAGGATGGGAATAGAAGGATACGGACCCAGGAAGTGTAGAAGATTGTAGTTTAGTCGGGCAGTATGGTCGGCACGGGCTTGGAGGGCCGAAGGGCCTGTTCCTGTGCTGTACATTTCTTTGTTCTTTGTTCTTTGTTCTTTGACAACAAATACACAATCCATTCGGCGGCAGCTCCATTATCTGCCCCATATTTAACCACTATTCCAATTATCTGCCAGAAATTACCTTGCAAGAGGTATATCTCGTTGCACGGCCTGCTGGTATTTCTTGATTGTTTGTTTTGTGCTTGACATTGTTACGATGCATTGTGCTTTTCGGTTTGAGGGTTCTCAATTGTCAGCTGTTTGCATTATCCACCATACGAGCTGTGAGGGGAGAAGAAGTTATAAGAACATAAGAACTAGGAGCAGGAATAGGCCATCTGGCCCTTTGAGCCTGCTCCGCCATTCAATGAGATCATGGCTGATCTTTTGTGGACTCAGCTCCACCTTCCCACCCGAACACCATAACCCTTTATTCCTTTATTCTTCAAAATCTATCTATCTTCCATTACAGTTAAAAAAAACAAAATGCAAAAAATAGTAAGAGCCTGTTTTCTTATTTGCTTCATTCACACAATCCCACGTTTGTGATCTGCACGCAAGCTCAATGACTTCCAAGAAGGGCAAATAGCATTGGCATCTCATGCTCCTATTTTGAACAATTGGCCGCGATATCTTTGTATTTTGATGAGCGTTAATGAGATGGAAAATGCCGCTGAGAAATATGCTGGCATCTTGCTTCTAACCGCCCCCCCCCCCCCCCCCCCCCCTGTGCTCGCTTGCCAAGGAGGAGAGAAGTAGGTCTTCTTATTGCACCTATCAGTTTTACTGGATTCCAAATACCATTTCTCTGGAGTTTACATTGTGAGCTTATGGTCTGACATTCCTTCGAAGTGAAGAGTGTGTTTACAATCCCTGATTTAAATTAGAAACAGATGTGGAAAGTGGGGCTATGTGTTGTGAATACCAAACTACACAGCAGGGAGGGAATACAGCATTGCCACAGACATTGGGTTATTGGGAGCCAAGATTGGGTGAGATTTTAACTCACTCAAAACCCATTCACTTTCACAGTGTTAAAATCAGGCGCAATATTTCAGGGGCTATGAAGAGTAGATATATCACGGCCAACAGTAAGACATGACCCAGAATGGCACCTTCAACATTGTAGCGCTCCCTCAGCACTGTACTCGTTAGTGCCATTAATTTCCAACCCAGGGCACTGACTGATAGAGCAGGCTCATGGGGCTGAAGCCAGCACTGGAGTGCTGACTTTGGGTTGCACTTGAGTGCTTCAGTGGGAGTTTTGTGACTGAGGAAAATTAATGGTTAATTTCTATTGAAAGTCTAGTCACTCTTTTAGTTCGTAACAAACTTAAAGTTACTGTTTGGGTTGGAAGGAGGTGAGTTTTAGACCAGCTTTAAAGTAGGGTTCATACAGGCTCTGCTTGCAACTGCCATTGGTTAATTAGATACCTTTCTTAAACCGGTTTTCAGAGGCTAGATTCAGAGTATAAAAGTGGGCCAGCTTAAAGTGCTGACCTTGTTTGCACTGGAGTGCAGACTTTGGGCTGCAGTAGAGTGCTTAAGTCGGAGTTTTGGGACTGAGGGAGATCAGCGAGGAGGGAGCGAGGTGCTCCTTTAATTTCCTACTTGAACTCCAAGACAAGCAGCGGCCTTGCAGGGGGTACCATCAGGGGCACCAGCAGCTAGTCTCCGGGAAGCAGTCTCGGAGGGTGGAGCATCGGAGCAGTAAGAATAAAGTAACTTCCCTCAGGGATCCCACTGAAGCTGAAAAAAATGAAACAGTGACAACGCAGTAAAGCTGTGACCTGAATGGCTGATGGGGAATCTGCACTAAATTTGAAAAAAAGAAACACGGAAGCTAATTAATTAACTAGGTAGAGGGGGCAGGGCAGGCGATGTGTTGAAGCTGTATGATGTGGGAACTGGCAGATTTCATTGCGAGCTGCAGTGACCACATCTGCAGCAAGTGTTTGTTACTCGAGGAATTTTGGCTCAGAATTGATGAGCTGGAGTCTGAGCTACGGACACCGCGGCACATCTGGGAGAGGGAGAGTGACGTGGACGCTTTGTTTCAGGAGGTAGTCGCACCCCATTGATAGAGTGCCTCAAATTCGGCCAGTGGTCAGGGACACCAGGGTGTGACTGTGAGTGAGGCAGATAGAGGGATCCTGAATTCGGAAATGGCAGAACCTCAACACTTGACCTCGTCCAACAGCTATAAGGTACTTGCTTCCTGTGTGGATCAGGAAAAGGACTGTAGGGAGGGTGAGCCAGCTGACCACTGCACCATGATATAGGGGGCCATTCAAGCATTCAAGTGGGGGGAGCAAAAAGACACATGGTAGTTGTAGGGCAGTCTATAATTAGGGGAACTGATAGCATCCTTTGTAAACAGGAACGAAAGTCCCGCATGGCATGTTGCCTGCCCAGTGCCAGGGTGAGGGACATCTCTTTTTTTTTTTAATTTAGAGTACCCGATTGATTTTTTCCAATTAAGGGGCAATTTAGCGTGGCCAATCCACCTACCCTGCACATCTTTGGGTTGTGGGGGCGAAACCCACGCAAACAGGGGGGTGAGGGACATCTATAACTGGCTTGAAAGGATATCGGAGTGGGAGGGGGAGGATCCGGTGTTGTGGTCCACGTTGGGACAAGCAACATAGGCAAGACTAGGAATGAGGTCATGTTTGGGGATTGTGAGGAACCAAGGAACAAAGCTAAAGAACAGGTCCTCAAGGGAATAACCTCTGGCATAGCGATGGGAAAATTAGGGAAGTAAACACATGGTTAAAGGAGTGGTGTGGGAAAGAGGAGTTTCATTTCATGGGACACTAGCATCAGTATTGGGTCAGGAGGGATTTGTCCCATTGGGACAGTCTCCACCTGAACCGATCTGGGACCAGTGTTCTAGCAGAAAGGATAAATAGGGTGGTCACCAGGACTTTAAACTAGCAAATGGTTGGGGGGGGGGGGGGGGGTGGTGCATGTGAGGAGAAGGTAGAGGTTAATAGGATGAACAGGCAGGGCCAGTCTAACCACTACGGAGGGGAAAGGAAACGTAAAAAAATCAAAATGTAAGATGACTGTGGGACTGAAAGTTGGAGATGAGGCTGAGCCTAATTCAGAGATTAATGAAGGAGGTCAGAATGTGCGAAAAGCGGAGTGCACAAGAAAATCCTGCAAGAAAAAGAAAATCAGTAGGGTATATTTAAAACCTTGTACCGGAATATGGTTAATGAGCTGATGGCAAAAATAGAGACCAATGGGTATGATTTGGTGGGGATTATTGGAAAATTGTTGCAGAAGGTCCAGGACTGGGAGTTTATTAAAAAATAAATTTAGAGTACCTGATACTTTCTTTTTCCAATTATGGGGCAATTTATCGTGGCCAATCCACCTACGCTGCACATCTTTGGGTTGTGGGGGTGAGACCCCTGCAGACACGGGGAGAATGTGCAAACACCATACAAACAATGACCTGGAGCCGGGATTGAACCTGGGACCTCGGTGCCGTGAGGCAGCAGTGCTAACCACTGCGCCACTGTGCTGTCCTGGGACTGTGAGTTGAGTGTAGAAGGGTACAAAGGATAGACAGGATAGAGTACACAAGGTGTACAAAGGGTAGACAGGATGGAACAAGAGGTGGTGTTGCTTTACTGGTTAAAGATGACTTCAAGAGGGCAGCCCGGTGGCGCAATGGTTAGGACTGCTGCCTCACTGCGCCGAGGTCCCAGGTTCGATCCCGGCTCGGGTCACTGTCCGTGTGGAGTTTGCACATTCTCCCCTAATTTGCATGGGTTTCGCCCCCACAACCCAAAGATGTGCAGGATAGGTAGATTGGCCACGCTAAATTGCCCCTTAATTGGAAAAAATGAATTGGGTACTCTAAATTTATATATTTTTTAAATGACTTCAAGGCTGTATTAAGAAATTATATTGGCACTAAGGGCCAAAATGTTGAATCGATCTGGGTGGAAATAAAAAATAAGGGAAAATACTCCTTGGTAGGAGTAATGTACAAGCCCCCAAGCAATACTTCCAAAGTGGGGTATAATATAAACCAAGAAATAATGAGGGCTTGTGAGCAGGGCAGAATGGTAATCATGGGTGATTTTAACATGCATATTGACTGGATTAATCAAATTGGCAAGGGTAGCCTAGAGGGAGATTTCATAGAGTGTATGAGGGATTGTTTCTTGGAGCAATATTTTATGGAGCCAACTAGGGAGCAGGCTATTTTAGATTTAGTATTATGGAACAAAGAAAGGTTGATAAATAGTCTTGTCATTTAGGATTCTCTTGGAAGGAGTGATCCGCAGCATGCTAGAATTTCAAATTCAGATTGAGCGAGAGAAGACAGAGTGCTGCATTAGAATTTTAGCGTTGGGCAGAGGTAATTATACAGGCCTGAGGAAAGAGTTGCTCCAAGTAGACTGGACACAAATAATTGAGGGTGGGACAGTTGTGGAACAATGGTGGATGTTCAGGGAGATAATAAATGCCTCTCAATTGAAGTATATTCCTGAGAGGAAGGGGAATTGTAAAAGGGAGAAAAACGTTCCATGGCTAAAAAAGGAAGTCAAAGAGGACAAAAAGGCAAAAACTAGGGCATACCGCACTGCAAAAGCTAGTGAGCTAAGTGAGCTAAACTGACCCCAATAAAATATCAAGAGGGATTGATAAAGTAAACATAGACCAAACGTTCCCCCTTGTGGGGCAATCTAGAAAGAGAGGTCAAGATATTTTTTAATTCATTCATGGGATGTGGGCATTGTTGGCAGAGCTAGTATTTATTGCCCTACCCTGAGGGAACTTAAGAGTCAACCACATTGCTGTGGATCTGGAGTCACATGTAGACCAGATCAGGTAAGGACGACATATTTACTTCCCTAAAGGATATTTGTGAACCAGATGGGTTTTTCTGACAACCGACAATGGTTTCATGATCATCTTTAGACTTTTAAGTAGATTTTTATTGAATTCAAATTTCACCATCTGCCATGGTGAGATTCAAACCTGGGTCCCCAGAGCATGACTCTGGGCCTCTGGATTACTAGTCCAGCAATAATGTCACTACGCCACTGCATCCCCTTAGGTTCAGAGGGGGTAGATTTAAAACTGAGATGAGGAGGAACTACTTCCCGCAGAGGGTGGTGAACTTGCTGCACCACAGTGAGGTGGAATCTCAATCATTAAATGGTTTCAAGAGGGAGACAGATATAGTTCTGATTTTAAAAACAGGTTAAAGGCAGGGAGGTGGATTTGAGACCAGGAAGAGATCGACCATGATCTGATTGAATGACGGAGCAGGCTCGAAGGGCTGAATTGCCTACATCTGCTCCTAGTTCCTATGTTCCTATCCTATTCCCTATTTGTTACACACTTATCATAAATACTTCTATCGCTCACCTGTAGTCTTAGTGGGCAACGGAAGAACCCAGTGTAATATGATAGCATACAGTTTTAGAATGTCCCAGGTTCAGTTCCTGCACGGTGCTGAGCTAACTCATGTAGGCAGAATAGTTGCTACAATCGGCCTCTGTTCCTCTGTGAGAGGGAGGAGGAAATGGACTCTTGATTACTGCCCAGGGAATTCTACTAGAAAGTTTATGTACATCAAGTAAGAAAGGTGGTTGTGGGGAAAGGAACCAACTTCTATTCACTGTGTCGAGTTAGAAAAGATGAAGGGCAAACTAGCAGAGGGAGGCTGGGACTGTGGAGCAAGAGAGTGTCAGCTGAGATTCATTTGCTAGCATTTTCACCTCCGAGTCTGGGTTGAGGCCCACGAGAGGGTTAGTATTTAATGGGGGGGAGGGCAACTAGGGTCTAGTCTGATGGTTGGAGGACTATCAAGTGCCTCCTTTTGGGAAAATCTACCAAACTAAGTTCCAGTCAGGCATTTAACTGGACAGCGGTGGCCCTTTCCTTGGATCAAGGGTGGCACTTCCTACAGTGCAGGGCTTCCTCGGTACTGCACTGGATAGTGCCATTAAATTCCACCCCAGGGCCTGGGCACAGAAATCAAGGCTGACACTCCAGTGCAGTACAGAGGGAGTGCCACACTGTCAGAGGCGCTATCTTTTGGATGAGACATTAAACCAAATCCCTGTCTGCATGCTTGAGTGGATGCAAAAGATCCCATGGCATTATTTCGAAGAAGGGTAGGGGAGTTATCCTTGATATCCCAGCCAATATTTATCCCTCAATCGACATCACAAAAATCTAACATTGTCACATTGCACTTTAAGACGCTTTGCCATGCATAAATTGCTGCTGAGGTTCGTACATTACAGTGACCACACTTCAGAAGTACTGAATTGGCTTTGAGACAGCGTGTGGCTGTGAAAATTGCTATGTAAAAGCAAGTCTTTGGTTAGAATTTAATGCTCTTCCCGAGGCGAGTTTGGAGGCGAAGAGCATTTAATTGGTTCGGAGAGTGTTGGGTGGGGACTCGCTGCCTTCCCATCTCTGGCCCTATTAAGTCCAGGGCAGTAGGCTCATGGGTGGCCTTCCTGGCCAGTCTCCAATTAAGGCCCTGAAGTGAGCAATTAATACCCACTTAAGGGCCACACCCCACTGCTGCTGAGTCAATATCAGTCACTGCATGAGAAGCCGAAAGAACAAACCGAAGGGTGGGGGCTCCCTCCTTGCCTGGCACTCAATGAGGGACCTGGTACCAGGAAGGTGGAGCCCACTGAGGACCACCCCACTGCCCTTGAAACCAATCCCCTCCCCCAAAACCCCTCTCCTACCACCCTCGCCTGTGGCCCCCATTCTGGCTTCACTGATCTGTAGCATGCCAGGCCTCCCTCTGGGCGTATTGCTACAACTGCCGCCAATGATGCTGGTTGTGCTTGCAATGGACAGCTGCTGGCCTCTGATTGGCTGGCGGCTTTTGGGGAGGCAGGAATTCCGTCCCGAGGGTCTTTGATCCCCAGGGATGGCCTGCTGCCGATTGTTTAACCTAAGAGCAGCAGGCCCTCCCCAAAACAGCAGGCGCTGGACTCTCGCCAGCCCTCCAGCCAGCAGGCAAAACCCATTATTGTCCACAAAAATACCACCCTTTCACAATGAAAAGAAGAAATAGAAAGTTGACTTTCCTGCTAATAACTTTATTTTGGAGGGCGCTGAATAAAAATATTCAGGGTATCTTCGACTCAAACCTATTGGTCCAACCATATCAGTAGGCTTCACAATTCAATGTTACAACAATTGGCTACTGTATTTCTACAGTCAACATGCAGCACATTCAGAATGCAAACCAAGCTGGCATCAATGCTAATTATAAGAGAAAAGATGCCAAATCCAAGATAGCAGATGCTGGAAAGAAGAAACCATTCACACCAATGGAGGAAGGAGAACCACCTGCAATGTTTTATCTTGATTTTTAAAAAATTAATTTACAGGGCGTGAGCTTCACTGTCTAGGCCAGCATTTAATGCCCAGCCATAATTGTTCTTGAGAAGGTGGTGTTGAGCTGCCTTCTTGAACCGCTGCAGTCCTCACGATGTTAGGTACACCCACAGTGCTGTTAAAAGGAACTCTAGTATTTTGACCCAGTGACAGTGAAGGGACAGCTGATATATTCCAAACTCAGGATGGTGTGTGGCTTGGAGGTGAACTTTCAGGTGGTGGTGTTCCCATGTGTCCCCTGCAAGAGGGCCAGGTAATTGGAATAGGAATGCAAACGGGGACCAGACAAAACGGTACTGGTGGGTGTGGCCCAGGGGATCAGAGGCCCCCCAGCTGTATTACTTTTGGGCAGGGTGGTGCCCTGGCACTGCTGGTGCCACCAGGGTACCCTGGCAATGCCAGCCTGGAATCCCGGCTGTGCCACCTGGGTTCCAGCCTGGCACTGACAAGGTGGCACTGCCAACTGGCATGGGCACTGCCATGGTGCCAAGCTGGCATTTTATTGCACATGCTCAACTGGCTCGGGTGTGCCCTGTCTGGGTGTTGGGCGGGTTGTGAGAGGGGGCTGGGGTACCTCCCATAGTGCTTTCAGGCTGGGGGAGGGTCGGGGGTTACTCTGGGACCTCGGAGGTCGGGACGCTGATCTCTCACTACACTGGGGAGTTCCGGCGAACGGATCTCCTCAGTGTTCAATACGGGGCCATGTGCGGCTGAGAGCGCCGGGAAACACACGGCCAAACGTGCTCGCTATTGTGGTGAATGGAACTACTGTTAATTCACCAGTGCACTGTGATATCATGTTACTGCTGTATCATGTTACATTATGTGTTTAACCCTGTGGGCTCCACCTATGGGCCATTGTACGGCTTCACCCACAAGGGGATATGCCGGGGCATGTATGGGCTCGCCCATGGCTCCACCCCTTACAGGAAGTATAAAAGCTGCTGACCAGCGGGGCCGCATTCATTGTTGTACCGGTCACAGGCAGGCTCTGTTGTAAGCTGATTAAAACCACGGTTTACTTCTCAACGTGTCTCTCAGTGAATTGATGGTCGAATCAATTTAATCTGCTTAAAATACTACTATGGAATCAGCCCTCAAACCTGATAGACTGGAACTCGATCCACAGGCCGCGGAGGGGAGAATTTTTTTTTCGCACTGGCTTTGATGCTTCAAGGCCTATCTCGCCGCGTCGTCTACGCCATCCGTCACGGACGAACAGAAACTGAATCTTCTCCACGCACGGGTGAGCCATCGTATTTCTGTCCAGCTCGACGGCGCCGCATCCTATGCAGAGGCCCTCGTACTACTCGAACGCATATATGTACGGCCCGTGAACGAGGTCTACGCACGACACATCTTCACCACTCGCCGTCAGCGCCCCGGGAGTCGCTAGATGACTACCTACGCGACCTCAAAGCCCTCGCGCGCAACTGTAACTACCAGGCCGTTACGGCCACTCAGCATATGGAGCTCGCTATCTGAGACGTTTACGTGGCGGGGGTCCAATCGAACTATGTAAGACAGCGCCTGCTCAAAAAAGGGGCCCAGGACCTGGAGGACACAGTAACACTAGCTACCTCTCTGGAGGTCGCGTTTCAGAGCCTTACTGCGTTCCCCGCCGACCACGCGACCCCCTCGTGGGCCCCCGACCAGAGACTCCCCCAGGTTTGTGCCGCGCGGCTGCCCGCCCATCATGGGGGGCTGCCCTGCTATTTTTGCGGCCAATCCCAACACCCGCGACAGCACTGCCCGGCCCGCAACGCGAACTGTAGTAACTGAGGGCGAAAAGGACACTTCGCCAAGTTCTGCCTGGCCAGGTCTAAAAACACGAACTCACAGACCCGATCCACAGACCCACAGGCCTGCAGACCCCGCAAGGTGGCAGCGTGTCTGCCGACTCCGCCTCCGCACAACACGTGCAACTCATGGGGGCCGCCATCTTGGCCATCCTCCCCCACGCGGCCGGCCACGTGCGATCCATGGGGGCCGCCATCTTGGACGACACCGTCCTCACCGCCCGCCACGCTTAACCAACGGGGGCCGCCATCTTGGCCGCCATCTGCTACACCGCCCGAGATGTACGAACGACATGGACAGCAGCCATCGCGGGGCCGCCCCAGCACCTCCGATCACGCCGCCGGCTACCCCCAGCTCAGCGCGGTCACCCTGGACCAGTCGCGACCGAAACACCTCCGGAGCTCCATGATGGCCATCCGGGTTAACGGATACGAGACACCTTGCCTTTTCGACTCTGGGAGCACAGAGAGCTTCATTCACCCGGAAATGATAAGACGTTGTTCGCTCCCAATATTCCCGACGCGACAAACTATCTCCCTCGCCTCTGGGTCGCACTCGGTGCAAATCCAAGGGTGCACTACTCCAGAGCGCTGCGTATGCTCATTTTAAACTATATGTGCTCCCAGACCTCTGCGCTCCTCTCCTCTGAGGACTCGATTTTCAGTGCCATCTCAGGAGCCTAACTCTTAAATTCGGGGGGCCCCTGCCCCCGCTCACCATATGCAGCCTCGCGACCCTAAAAATCGACCCTCCCCCCCTCTTTGCGATCCTCACCGATGATTGTAAGCCAATAGCCACCAGAAGCAGGCGGTATAGTATGCAGGACAGGACGTTCATTAGGTCCGAGGTCCAGCGTCTCTTGCGGGAAGGGGTCATAGAAGCCAGCAATAGCCCCTGGAGAGCTCAGGTGGTGGTTGTCAAGACCGGGGAAAAGTTCCGGATGGTGGTTGATTACAGCCAGACCATTAACCGCTTTACACAACTCGATGCGTACCCCCTTCCCCGGATTGCAGACATGGTAAATCAGATCGCACACTACCACGTGTTCTCTACGGTAGATCTGAAGTCTGCATATCACCAGCTCCCAATCTGCCCGGAGGACCGCCACTACACGGAGTTTGAGGCAGACGGCCGCCTTTTCCATTTCCTCCGGGTCCCCTTTGGCGTCACAAACGGGGTTTTGGTGTTCCAACGAGCAATGGACCGAATGGTGGACCAGTACAGGATGCGGGCCACGTTTCCGTACTTGGACAATGTCACCATCTGCGGCCATGATCAGCAGGACCACGACGTCAACCTCCACCGATTTCTCCAAACCGCCCCAAAACTCAACCTCACCTACAACAAGGAGAAATGCGTTTTCCACACAACCAGGCTAGCCATCCTCGGCTACGTCATGGAAAACGGGGTCCTAGGGCCCGACCCTGACTGTATGCGCCCCCTCCTCCAATTCCCTCTCCCTCACTGCCCCAAGGCCCTGAAGAGGTGCCTTGGGTTTTTCTCCTATTACGCCCAGTGGATCCCCCAGTATGCAGACAAAGCCTGCCGACTATTTAAGGCCACCATTTTTCCACTGGCAGCCGAGGCTCGCCAGGTCTTCAACTGCATCGAGGTGGACATCGCCAAAACTGCAATGCGCGCGGTGGACGAGTCGGCCCCCTTCCAGGTGGAGAGCGATGCCTCAGAGGTCGCTCTCGCCGCCACTCTCAACCAAGCAGGCAGACCGGTAGTGTTCTTTTCCCGCACCCTCACCACCTCTGAAATTCGACACTCCTCGGTCGAAAAAGAAGCCCAAGCCATCGTGGAAGCCGTACGGCACTGGAGGCACTACCTCGCTGGTAGGAGGTTTACCCTCATCACCGACCAACGATCGGTAGCCTTTATGTTTGACAACACGCAGCGGGGCAAGATTAAGAATGACAAGATCTTGAGGTGCAGGATCGAACTCTCCACCTATAACTACGATATAGTATATCGTCCTCGGAAGCTCAATGAGCCCCCAGATGCCCTGTCCCGCCGCACGTGCGCCAGCGCGCAAGATGACCGATTAAGTGCTATCCACGACGACCTCTGCCACCCGGGGGTCACCCGGCCCGCCCACTACATCAAGGCCCACAACCTCCCCTACTCCACCGAGGTGGTCAAAGCTATAGTCAGAGACTGCCAAATCTGTGCGGAGTGTAAACCGCACTTCTATCGACCAGATAAGGCCCACCTGGTAAAGGCATCCCAGCCCTTTGAATGCCTCAGTATCGATTTCAAAGGGCCCCTCCCCTCCAATAATCGCAACACGTACTTCCTGAACATCATAGACGAGTTCTCCCGTTTTCTGTTCGCCATTCCCTGCCCCGATATGACCACTCCCACAGTCATCAAAGCCCTGCATAGTGTCTTCACCCTGTTTGGTTTCCCCAGCTACGTCCACAGCGACAGGGCATCGTCATTCATGAGCGATGAACTGCATCAGTACCTGCTCAGTAAGGGCATCACCTCAAGCAGGACTACCAGCTATAACCCCAGGGGAAACGGGCAGGTGGAGAGGGAGAACGCAACGGTCTGGAAGACCGTCCTACTGACCCAACGGTCCAGGAATCTCCCGGTTTCTCACTGGCAGGAGGTCCTCCCCGATGCGCTCTACTCTATTAGGTCCCTCCTCTGCACGGCCACAAACCAGACCCCTCATGACCGCTTGTTTGTTTTCCCTAGGGGAGCTACCTCAGGGGTCTCGATTCCACCCTGGCTGATGACACCGGGTCCAGTCCTCCTCCGAAAACATGTTCAGAGCCATAAGACCGACCCCCTGGTAGAGAGGGTCCAGCTCCTGCACTCCAACCCACACTATGCGTATATCAGACACCCCGATGGCCGGCAGGATATCGTCTCCCTCCAGGACCTCTCGCCCACAGGCTCCGACACCACGACCACTACTGCATCCCCCACACTAGGTCCCGTCCAACCTCCCATGTTCAGCGCCCCTACCCCTATCCAACCTCCCATGTTCAGCGCCCCTACCCCGATATGGTTCTCGGGCTCCCTCCCACCCGCCGCACCGGTCCACAGGAATGAAGCTCCGGGAGAGCCGCTCCAGGAGTCCACGCCTGTGCCTGCTCCGGGCCCAGCTCCACAGCCACCCGATGTGGCTGCAACACCAGTGCTTCGGCGGTCGCAACGTACGATCCGGGCACCAGACCGACTGAATCTGTAAACCCGTCACCCCCGCCGGACTTCATTTTTTAAACAGGGGGTGAATGTGGTGAATGGAACTACTGTTAATTCACCAGTGCACTGTGATATCATGTTACTGCTGTATCGTGTTACGTTATGTATTTAACCCTGTGGGCTCCACCTATGGGCCATTGTACGGCTTCACCCACAGCGGGATATGTCGGGGCATGTACGGGCTCGACCATGGCTCCACCCCTTACAGGAAGTATAAAGACAGCTGACCTGCGGGGCCGCATTCATTGTTGTACCGGTCACAGGCAGGCTCAGTTGTAAGCTGTTTAAAACCACGGTTTACTTCTCAACGTGTCTCTCAGTGAATTGGTGGTCACATCAGCTATGGGACTTTTTTCCCAATTAGCTGAATCGAGCCCTATATCAAAAGAAAAAGTGTGTTTCACTCTACAAATTGGAGTCTGTCTGAGTTCGGCACAGCTTCCCACAACATTATCAGTACTGGGCCAGACCAAATAGTACTGATACTGGGGGTCTCCAGAGACTAAATCAAATAGCACATCTGCCCGGGGGATGGGGGGTGGGAGGGGGGTTCTCATTTCTTTTAAAAATTAAAAGTGCAATCCATCCAAAAGGCATAAATCTCAGCAACTGTCCAGGCACAAAAGGTCCTCACAAAACAGAGGTTTTATGCAGAAAATTTGCCAATGTATCAATCTGCATGCAGTTCATTTTACATCAGTGAGTTGTGTAGGCGACATGGGAAATCTGAGGGCAGTGTCAGAAAGAGCAATGAGTTCCCATAGTGGCATGACAGCCCTGTATTCTTTCACTATGGATCGCAGAGGCTAGAAGTCTGCCTCTGAAGTGTGGTGCCGTGCACTTGGAAGCCAGCAGAGTTCAAACATCAGAGAACAGCACCACCACAGGAATGGCTACGTAGAAGCTGAGAAAGAATAGCAGATGGAAACATATTTATACAATACGTCTTCAGAAAGGGCTCAACTTATTTCTCATACACTGGATTACTTTGATGTGCAGAAATGTTCCTACTTCAGCAAGCACAATGTCATTCGATGCACAGCAAAATCCTGCAGTGGGATGTGTCACCGATGAGTCTGCTGTTGGTTGAGGGGCGAACATTGGACCAGGGCACTCTTCGATTAGTGCTGGAGGATCCTTAACCTTCACCTGAACAGGCAGCCTCGGCCTTGAGATGTTATCACACCTGAGGGACAGAGCTAGTCGCCAATGGGCAACTTGCACTGGGAATGCTGATTAATGCACTTGTCTGTTGCGATCATCTTCATTCCAAAGCATCTAGCGTTCCGAGTGTTTGCGACATGTTAAAAGAACAGGCACCACGGTAGCACAGCGGTTAGCACTGTCGCTTCACAGCACCAGGGTCCCAGGTTCGATTCCCGGCTTGGGTCACTGTCTGTGCGGAGTCTGCACGTTCTCCCCGTGTGTGCGTGGGTTTCCTCCGGGTGCTCCGGTTTCCTCCCACAGTCCAAAGATGTGCAGGTTAGGTGGATTGGCCATGATAAATTGCCCCTTAGTGTCCAAAAAGGTTAAATTGGGTTACAGGGATAGGGCGACGGCTTGGGCTTGAGTGGGATGCTCTTTCCAGGGGCCGGTGCAGACTCGATGGGCTGAATGGCCTCCTTCTGCACAGCAAAAGTTATGATTCTATAACAGCCACGGCTCGTTATTGTGAGTTTGATCCACTCGGAACAAGATTTGTTTCAAATGCTGCTTTTCTTTTTTTTTAAGAACATATGATTATGACTAATAAAATTACTTTGAATAAACACCCGTTGTGATTGTGGTGTTTTGGCTGCTAACTGGCGCTGCATAACTCTGGAAAGGACCACAGATAATTTGCAGCCTTTTGAGCCCAGAATTCTGGCCACAGCATATTTTTGATTATTTATTTTTGAACATGTGTACAGCCACTCAAAATAATGTGGTTCAGAAACTCCTCTTGGGTCTGTTTTTTTTTTAGCCATCGTTTATTTTAGTTGAAGAATCAGAGGATGTTGCTCTGAGCTTAAAGTAGCTCGGTAAACCATTTCAATACCTGGATAGCGAAGTGATTCATGTCAATACAAGTAACAACACTGGGGCCATTTAGCTGGCAAAATGGGTCGTTCCGATTAACTCCAGGTTCACTATCTGTTCCAGCTGAGGTAGTCTTGGGTCCTGCCTCCTCGCTCTGCCCCTAAGATTGGAAGGCAATGGCAAATTGCCACTGGCAAAAGCTGCCAACTAAACAGCTCAGGATGAAGCATGGGGGGGTAGCATGGCGGCACAGTGGTTAGCACTGTTGACTCATGGCGTCAGGGACCCGGCTTCGATTCCGACCTCGGGTATCTGTGTGGAATTTGCACTTTCTCCCCACTTCTGCGTGGGTTTC
Source organism: Scyliorhinus torazame (assembly GCF_047496885.1). Lineage (NCBI taxonomy): Eukaryota > Metazoa > Chordata > Chondrichthyes > Carcharhiniformes > Scyliorhinidae > Scyliorhinus > Scyliorhinus torazame. The sequence continues at coordinate 19,515,314 of NC_092718.1, read as the reverse complement.
CTCCGGGTGCTCCGGTTTCCCCCACAGTCCGAAGATTTGCAGGTTAGGTGGATTGGCCATGCTAAATTAACCCTGAGGGCGGGGTTGCAGGACTAGGATGGGGGTTTGGGCCTAGGTTGTGTGATCGTTCAAAGGGTCGGTGCAGACTCGATGGGCTGAATGGTTTTCTTCTGCACTGTAGGGATTCTATGATTCTATTATCAGCAGACAATGAACGAAAGAACTGCCTTTAGGTAGGGCACACATGGGGTGGACTGGAAGTAATAATTTGAAGTAGGAGCCACTGCCCGTCAGGACGTTACCATTTAAATTTAGGAACAGAAGTGAAGGGGCCAAAATCCCACTAAGTTGAGTACCATTAATATTAAAACATGGATGGGAGAAAATGAGGTAAATCCTGCTGAGGTGGCATTCAGATAATACTAAACTTGCATTGTAAAAGCTGGATATCAGAATCTGCAGTGTACAGTAACAATAGATTGCATTTATCATAGAATCATAGGATCCTTACAGTGCAGAATGAGGCCACTCGGTCCATCAAGTCTGCACCGACCCTCCGAAAGAGCACCCTAACCTAGGCCCACTCCCCCGTCCTATACCCGTAACCCCACCTAACATTTGGACACTAAGGGCAATTTAACATGGCCAATCCACCTAACCTGCACTTCTTTCGACTGTAGGAGAAAACCAGAGCACCCGGAGGAAACTCACATAGACATGGGGAGAACCAGCAAACTCCAGACAGACAGTCGCCCAATGTTAGAATCGAAACAATGAAGTAGCGCCTTTACTAGTAAAACATCCCAAGGCGTTTCATAGGTGCGCTATCAAACAGAATTTCGCACTGAGCTCTGTGAGGAGATATTAGGGAAGTTGACCAAAGACTTGGTCAAAGAGGACGGTTTTAAGGGTATCTTGGTGGGAAATGATAGATACAGATGCAGAAAGGTTTAGAAGGCATAAAGCCAATGGTGGAGTGATTGAAATCAGGAATGTATATGAGACCACAATTGGAATGTAGAAAGCTCGGAGGATCGCAGAGTTAGGGGAGCTTATGAAGGTAGGGATTGCATTAGACAGGTCTTCACCCGCACAGAACTGTGTATTATCTGCCCCACTGATCTCAGTGGCCACCAACCAACAAGTGAGAGCTCGGAATCTCACTTCACTGGCTGGATTCCCTCCCTTACAGGCCACCGTAAAGAAAAAGAAAGAATGTGCATCTTAATGACTTCAGGATATCTCAAAGTGTTTTACAACCAATAAGTTTCATTTGAAGAGTAGGAAATGTAGTAGCCAACTTCCTCAAAGCAATTTCTCACAAACAGCCCTGTGAACAATGACCAGATAATCTGTTTTATTGGTATTGGTTGAGGGACACTGTGGTGAACTCCCCTGCACTTCTTTGCAAAGTAACTCCATGGGATCATTATGGTGGGCGGAATGGTAGCACAGTGGTTAGCACTATTGCTTCACAGCGCCAGGGTCCCAGATTCGATTCCGGGCTTGGGTCACTGTCTGCACCTTCTCCCTGTATCTGCGTGGGTTTCCTCCTGGTGCTCTGGTTTCTCCCACAAGTCCCGAATGACATGCTGTTAGATAGTTTGGACGTTCTGAATTCTCCCTCCGTGTACCCGAACAGGCGCCGGAGTGTGGAGACTAGGTTTTTTTTTGCTGTAACTTTGTTGCAGTGTTAATGAAAGCCTACTTGTGACAATAATAAAGATTATTATTAGCTGGTCTTGGTGACCCCAGAACATTCACCTCAAAAAGAAAAAACTCGCACGACCCAAAAGACATATTCAAGTGCATTATACTGCAATAGAATCATAGAATTTTAACAGTGCAGAAGGAGGCCATTCGGTCCATCGAGTCTGCACCGGCTCTTTTGAAAGAGCACCCTACCCAAGCCCACACCTCCACCCTATCCCCATAACCCAGTAACCCCACCCAACACTAAGGGCAATTTTGGACACGAAGGGCAGTTTAGCATGGCCAATCCACCTAACCTGCACATCTTTGGACTGTGGGAGGAAACTGGAGCCCCCGGAGGAAACCCATGCAGACACGGGGAGAAGGTGCAGACTCCGCACAGACAGTGACCCAAGCCGGGAATCAAACCCTGGGACCCTGGAGCTGTGAAGCAATTGTGCTAACCACTATGCTACCGTGCTGCCCCGTGCAGGAAAGATTCATTAACCAAATTCTGTGATCACACTGAAGGCAACAACTGAATAAAATGCAAAGGCCTTTCTTTTCTTGGCAAAGTGATCAGAGCCAGATCCATATCAACATGGGTGGTGGGGGTGGGGGAGCGGCGGTGATGTACACATTTAAAAAAATTATTCCGAGGGTGCAGACGCAACCCAAACGCATCACAGAAATGGGATTGGAAGACCAGCAGTCCTATCAGAGTAGGAAAATCTATCCAGTCCATTGCTCATTCACAACATGTGCCGATATGCTTGTTTTCTGTGTTGTGTTTTTGCTTCATATGCCTGAGTACCCTGGCAATGTGAAGGCTACACTCAACAAATGCAAAACAGATGCAGAAGCCACACACACGCGATATTTATTGCAGATGATAATATCAGGATTATTTATATTCCCGTAAGTTATGAATGTTCTTTTATATCCAAGGCAAGAGATGGATGAGAGATTTGATATATTCTGATGCCATTATTGTTCTGGGAACAACAGCACGAAGTGGAAGTGGCAGTTGGGTGTCTGACGATCCAATGGTAGGTGAAAAATAGATAATGAAATGGACTTTTAATTCTTGCGTGTGCTATTCAACCTGTCAATATTTATTCCAATATTTTCCTCATCTATTCATTTCTTCCTCTATTTGTTTGTTCTGGTGGTCTTTAAAGGTTCCATGACACTACTGAAAGCTGAGCAAGAAGGTCTCCCAATATCCCGGCCAACATTTCTCCCTCAACCTCTGCCTTTGCCAGCATAACTGTTGAGCTGGCAAATACTTAACTGCATGTGATGCACTTTGAAATATTATTGAAGAGATGTGATACGAACTATATGAATAGAGGGTGCGACTTGACGAGACAAAAGCAGAGCCCCATTTCGGGAGGGTTTAGCAGGGCATTTCTCGGCCACTGCAGGGCCATGAACAACCCTGCTATTAAATGGGATTCTGTTTTTTTGGGGCCTCAGTGACAAACGCCCCACTGAGGCCGCACCTACCTTCATTCCCTGCACTGATGAGCTCAGCTCAGGGTGCCTGGATGGCAGTGCCAAGGTGCCAGGCTGGCAATGCCAAAGTGCTCGGGTGACAGCAGGAGTGCCAGGGTACCAGCCTGCCCAGAGCCCAACCACCTATTGCCCTCCGATGGCCTGGGAGATGCCATTACACCTGTTCTGCGCTTGTGTGGGCCAGTGCTAAAATGCCATTAAATAATATAGCTCCAGTCAGAACACAATGCTTTATGCGGTTTTAGTATTTTGTTGCTTGTAACCATTTTTCTTCCCTCTAGTTGGAAGCCTCCCTGCTAACCTGAGAGTTAGCTAACGGGAGCACTGTTGAAGGGTTGACTGCAGCTCATGACAGTAGTTTTTTTGAAAATGAGCTTAGCGTTGTAGTTTTGTTTAGGCATGTGTTTGTTGAAAGTAGATTTTAATTGTTTATGTTTGACTTGCTGCTATCTGTATGCATATTTGCGTGTGGTAGTATTCGAGGGCGAGGACAAGCGGGGGAGGAGGTTGTGGTGGTTTGCTGATGGTGCCTGCAGATTTTTCTTTGATTTGGTTTGGCGGCCATCGTGGGTGGGCCTGGTTGCTGTACATTTTATGTATCTTTTGGGTAATCCCTCTTGATGGAAATGGCTGACTTCGGGTTGGGGTGGGAGGGGGGAGATCCGTTGGGAGACTCCCAATTTACTTGGTCACCTGGAAAGTCAGGGGGTTGAATGGCCCAGTGAAAAGGTCAAGAGTATTTGCTCACCGTAAGAGGTTAAATTCCGATATGGTGTCTTTGCAAGAGATTCATTTGTGGATCAGGCACCAGACAAGGCAACGGCAGGGGTGGGTGGGGCAGGTATTTCATTCGGGTTTTGATGGCATGGCCAGGGGTGCAATAATATTAATTAATAAAAGGGTTCAGTTTTCTGCCTCTAATATATTGGCCGACCCCAATGGCAGGCATGTCACTGGTTCTGGGGGGTTCTCCGTTGTTCCTTGTTAATATCAACACCCCAAACTGGGATGATACAAATTTTATTAATGATCTGCTCGCCTTCCTCCCCGATTTAGATTTGCATCAGTGTATTTTGGGTGGGGGCTTAAATTGTGTTCTGAACCTTTGGCCGTGATCCAATGGCTATCCTGCACCTGAAAAGCAGCTCACCACGGCGCAGTGCTGCCGACAAAAGCCAGGAGACCTCCACTCCCGAGATCTTCCTGGCTCGCAACACCTCACGAGATCCAATGCGATCTCGCGATGTGTTGCGATGCAAATCCTGCCCATTGTGGGTGGGATCACCTTTTGGAAAATCTGCATATTAGCAGAGTGAGAAAACTAGCATTGGGTTACATAAGAACATAAGAACATAAGAACCAGGAGCAGGAGTAGGCCATCTGGCCCCTCGAGCCTGCTCCGCCATTCAATGAGATCATGGCTGATCTTTTGTCGACTCAGCTCCACTTTCCAGCCCGAACACCATAACCCTTAATCCCTTTATTCTTCAAAAAACTATCTATCTTTATCTTAAAAACATTTAATGAAGGAGCCTCTACTGCTTCACTGGGCAAGGAATTCCATAGATTCACAACCCTTTGGGTGATGAAGTTCCTCCTAAACTCAGTCCTAAATCTACTATCCCTTATTTTGAGGCTATGCCCCCTAGTTCTGCTTTCACCCGCCAGTGGAAACAACCTGCTCGCATCTATCCTATCTATTCCCTTCATAATTTTATATGTTTCTATAAGATCCCCCTCATCCTTCTAATTCCAACGAGTACAGTCCCAGTCTACTCAACCTCTCCTCGTAATCCAACCCCTTCAGCTCTGGGATTAACCTCGTGAATCTCCTCTGCACACCCTCCAGTGCCAATACGTCCTTTCTCAAGTAAGGAGACCGAAACTGAACACAATACTCCAGGTGTGGCCTCACTAACACCTTATACAATTGCAGCATAACCTCCCTAGTCTTAAACTCCATCCCTCTAGCAATGAAGGACACAATTCCATTTGCCTTCTTAATCACCTGTTGCACCTGTAAACCAACTTTTTGCGACTCATGCACTAGCACACCCAGGTCTCTCTGCACAGCAGCATGTTTCAATATTTTATCATTTAAATAATAATCCCTTTTGCTGGGTTGATGCAGACTGACAAAGCTCCTGGTCCGTATGGCTTCCCCATTGAAATTTATAAGAAGTTCGCGGAGCAGTTGATGCCTTTAATTCTGGACACGTTTAATGATTCTTTATCCCAAGGCCGTTGTCCTCAATCCTTACACAGGCACCTATTTCCTTGACTCTCAAGAAAGACAAACACCCAACAGAGGGTGGTTCGTATCGATCTATCTCACTCTCAAATGTGGATGTTAAATTACTTGCCAAAGTGCTGGCACTGCTGGAGCCCTGTCTCCCAGAGGTGATCTCGGAGGGTCAGGCAGGCTACGTTAAGGTCAACAATTGTCGGCCAATATGCGTCGCCTGCTAAATATTGTCCTTTTCCCCTCCTCGCTGCTGGTGCCGGAGTTGATTGTTTCCCCGGATGCCGAAAAGGTAGTTGATAGAGCAGAGTGCGAATGTCTGTTTGAGATTCTTGGGAGATTCGGATTTGGCCACAAGCCTATCTCCTGGATTCAACTACTGTATAGGGCCTCCGCTGCTAGTGTTTGTATGAATGCTCTGAGCTCTGTGGGCAGCACGGTAGCAGTGGGCAGCACGGTAGCACAAGTGATTAGCACTGTGGCTTCACAGCGCCAGGGTCCCAGGTTCGATTCCCCGCTGGGTCACTGTCTGTGCGGAGTCTGCACGTTCTCCCCGTGTCTGCGTGGGTTTCCTCCGGGTGCTCCGGTTTCCTCCCACAGTCCAAAGACGTGCAGGTTAGGTGGATTGGCCATGACAAATTGCCCTTAGTGACCATAAAAGGTTAGGTGGGGTTATTGGTTTACGGGGATAGGGTTGAAGTGAGGGCTTAACTGGTTCGGTGCAGACCCGATGGGCCGAATGGCCTCCTTCTGCACTATAAGTTCTATGTTCTATGTTCTGACTACTTCCCGTTGAATAGGGGCACAAAATAAGGGTGTCCACTGTCTCTGGTCCTGTTTGCTTTGGGAATAGAACCACTCGCTATAGTGCTGAAGTCCTCCGTTAAGTGGTGAGGAATAGACCAGGGAAGGGTGGTGCATCGGGGTGTCCCTTAACACGGATGACCTACTTCTCTATATTACAGACCCAGTACGCTCTCTGGACGAGATAATGTAGTTGCTTCTTATTTTTGACTCCTTCTCTGGGTACAAGTTGAACTGGAACAAGAATGAATGCTTCCCGGTCAACCCCCCAGGGAGGAGAGCCCAACTGGGGATGTTACCTTTTCACCTGGCCAAGACCAGCTCTCGTTATCTGGGGATGCAGGTGGCCCACAATTGGGCCTCACTTCATAAATTAAATTACAGTAGTCTGGTTGGTGATGTCAGGTCAGACTTACAGAGGTGTGATAACCTTCCTCTGCTCTTGGTGGGCAGTGTTCAGAATATTTAAATGAATGTATTCACGCAATTTTTATTCCTTTTTCAATGTCTCCCCAATTTTCTCCCCAAGTCCTTCTTCGTCAAAGTCCACAAATTATTGTCCTCCTTTATTTGGGCGGGTCAGGCGCCGGACATCCTTGCGGCTTTGCTCCAAAGCGATAGACAGTCAGTGCGATTGGCTCCACCCAACTCACTGTTTCACTTTTGGGCAGCCGATACTCAGAAGATATTGTTGTTGTTCAATGATCCTGGCTCCATATGGGGGACAACTTTTCTAGCCTTGAGATATAGGGAGAATAAATGGGGCAACGATGGAGACACATTGGGAGCTTTTATTGTTGGGCAAAGATATGGGTGATATTGAATTGGCCTCCCCACTGTAAACTCCATCCAATTGTTCCTTCCTTTCGCTTCAGAGAAATGGAAAGTGGAATGGGATGTAAAACTGGTCAGCTGATTCAACACCACCTGCGTTGCCCAAAGTTTAAATTACTCCCAATGGGGGGGTTACAACACAGGGAGAAAAACAAACTATTCCATCTGAGCTGTTTTTAAGTAAAAATGGACCCTCAGCCTATTATGTGTCACAAGCGGGTTTCCAACTGACCTTGTTCTTTACCGAAGCCACAACTGTTTGTAAATGTTGTCATTTCCCACATATCACATGCGCTAGGCACTTTAAGAAACTTAAGTTAAGCCATAGGCCAGAGTTTTCCCAGCACCAGGCAGGAAGCTTGGTGATAGGGGAGCATCGAATTTAAGAAATTAAAGCGTCGGGATGGCTCTCCGAAATGCTATCGCCACCTTGCGCTTTTCGTGGAGCTGGAATCACACCATCAATGCCAACCAGCTTGGCATGGTAGGCAGATAGTTAAGCAGGTGAGAGAGGTACCTAATGGGCATTTCGTGAGTGAACTGAAATCATCCCAGTGTCCGATAGGCCCCTCCGAGTATGAGGCAGCTGCACAGCAGGGGGTGGAGGCTGCGTTACATATGATCTGATGGATATGTGTAAGCAATGGAAAGGTTACTGTCTCCCCGTATCACAGCCTTGCCACTGAGAGTGGCCTTCATGGAGGTAGATGTATAAGGCCACCATGAACCTCATAATGTATTTGCCGCACCCTCCGTGCCGATGGATTTAATGCGGTGGAAAGTACATTGTGTTGCTGATTTTCTCCTTGGTTCAATTGCTCTGTTTTATTACCTTTGCTCTCGAGTCGCCAGGTATCTTTATGATACCGCCACGAGGTTCAAGTCCGAGTAATGATCAATAATCCAATACACCGATTAGTAAGATTCAAATCAAAGCACATTTATTATACACAGTAATCGCTATTCATGCACAAATTCTACGTCTAAGCTACTTCTATAACTAACAGGCCTATACTTAACTTCGGACTGGCCCACCAGGTCAGGGGAACAAATGGCTTTTCGTTCAGGTTCTGAGTCTGCGGGATTCGAAGTTGGTACGGATTGGTAGCTAGGAGCGCCTATCTCGTAGCGAGTGTTGAATTAAGACTTACGTTGTTCGGGGGTCACTGCACCGGTCACGGTCAATGTTGGTTCGTGTTGCTGGGTGACCCGGGAAGGACACAGAGGTGAAGAGAGATGAAGAGAGGGCGATTTGAACTTGGGGCTCAACTCTTATAGTCCCCAGGGGCTTCCCGCCTTTCGAGGCGGACCCTGTACCTGGTCCCAAGTGATTGGACTTTGTCCCAATCGCTTGGTTCAATTTCTCCAATACTGGAGCGGTTCCCTGATCGATGGGCGGTCTTGAGGTGCTCGTTCACCTCCTTTGTGTTGGCTCCAGCTGGCGCCGAGGAGTCTGGCTTTGCTTTGTGTGTCCAAAATGTTACTTATTGTTCCCGGGGATTGCTCATCAATATGCAGATGACTGCTACTTTGTTATGCTGATGGTCACTGGTATCGATGTTGTCTGGCCTTTCCAGAGGTAAATACACAGCAAACCTGCAGCTGCTGGTTTCTGTCTATGTTGGCTGACTTTCCCATCAGCCTTTGCCGTTCGCCATTTTAAATCGGGAGTTGGCCAATTTAGGTGGCTACACTTGTGCATTTTGTCCACTTGAGGCTACCGTACACACAAATCAGCAGAGGGAATCTGCTAGGAAGAAATAAAGAAGAATCCATGACTTCCAGTGGCGGATATCGAGTGAGTGGTCTTCTGGCTCAAAGGCGTTGGTTTGGGCACTTTATACCCGTTAGTGGGGTAGCTCCAGCAGGAAAGTGGGGCAGGAGGTGAAGAGGGAGAGGTTCTCCCCAAAATTGGCATGTCTACTGGCTACCAGACCTGGCAAAAAGCAGTCAAAGATCTGGCTCAGGAACTGGAGGGGATCTGTGGTGTAGCAGCAATTGTGAAAATGGCGGAGGGGGAAGGGTCGATGCCAGTGGGAAAGGTCCAGAGAGAACAGTCAATGGCCTTCATCAAAGATGAATTTCGATAGTAGAGGAAGGAGATGCATGGGGACTGGTCGAAGGCCACCGAGGGAGCAGTCGCGCCTCTGTACAGGTCAATGGACTGAGTAAAGAGTGCCTTGAGGCACAAGCGGCGAGAGATGGAGATGGTGGTGTCTGACTATAGTGACCAGATCGTGTTCCTCAAGGCGGAGGTAGGGGTCCTGGGCGACCTATTTAAATCATTGAGGGTGAAGGTGGAGGAGCAAGAAAATAGGTACAGGCGGCAGAACCTGCGGGTTGTGGGGCTGCCAGAAGGTGTGGAAGGATCGAGCCCCACAAAATATATATCAATGATGTTGGCCGGGCTGGTGGAGGAGGGAGTGCTGGAAAAGGCCCCAGAGGTGGGCAGGGCCCACAGGTCTTTTAAGGCAGATGCCGAGAGAGGTGGAGCCGCCGTGGGCGGTGATAGTGCGGATGCACAAATTCATGGAGAAGGAGAAGATCCTGCAATGGGCCAGGAAGAAGCAAGACTGCGAATGGGAGGGGAACCATGTCCGAATATATCAGGATATTGGTGCGGAGCTGACGAAGAGGTGCACAGGATTCAACAGGGCCAAGGCGATGTTGTACCGAAGGCAAATCCAATTTGGGGAGCTGTACCCGGCGAAACTGCGGGTCACATTTGAAGGTGGGGAGTCCCATTTTGAAATCCCAGAAGAGTCCAATGACTTTATCCGAGACCATAAACTGGGGGACAACAGAGAGTTGGTTTGAGATGGAGGAGCTAAATCTGCAACGATTGGAGGTTATGGTTGTTGTATGTTCCCGGGAGGTGCGGGATTGTTTCTTTTGTTTGTTGATGTTATTGTATTTTGGGAAGTTATAGCTGTTTTTCTTTAGGAGGGGGTGGGTTGTGACTTTGGCTGTTTTTTTATCTGAGGATGGTGGGGGGCTGATGGTGGAGGGTTTTGTGTGGGGCGGGGGGGGGGGCGTTCGAGCGGGAGCTGCCAAACTAGCAGGTAATGCTGGTGAACAGAGGTGAGATGGGGGGGGGTGAGGTAGGGGAAGAGGCTGAGGGAGATGGCCAGGTGCGGGGAGGGGATGGGGGGGGGGGGGGGGGGGGAGGCGGGGAACGGGGAGGGAGATTGCGACATGGCAGAGTTGGAAACTGAGCGTGGTCATGGACGGAGAGGGGGGGCATCTTGAATGGGCCCGATTTAGGATAGTATTAGAGGAGGCGGAGCTGAAGGGGAACGATGACGGAAGGTAGAGGGAGTGGAGCCTCCGATAAGAATTGTAACGTGGAACATCCAGGCTTAAATGGGCCAACTGAGAAGGCCCGGGTTTTTGCACACCTGAGGAGTTTGAAGGCAGAGGTGATCTTCGTACAAGAGACGCACCTTGGGAGTGAATGATCAGGTTAAGTTGAGGAAGGGATGGGTGGGACATGTATTCCACTCGGGGTTTGATTCAAAGTCGTAGGGGCTGGCCTTCTTGTTGAACAAGAGAACGGAGTTTGTGGGGCCCAAGGAAGTACGGGACCAGGGGGAAAGATATGTGATGGAGAGCGGGGTGCTGGAGGGGACGCCGGTGGTGCTACTCAACGTATATATGCACCGAATTGGGTTGATGTGGGATTTGTGAGAGGTTTGCTCTGCCCTGTATAGCTTCTCAAAGTACACTGGAACACCTCATTTATCTCCAATGGCTCTGATACTTTCTCCCCCTTTTCCATTCACACCTTTAAAATTTCCCTGGAAGTGTAAGGGGAAGGATCTGTTGGAGTGTGGGTCGTATAGGTCCATTTTCTTGCTGAACACAGACGTGAAGATGCTGGCTAAGTTGGTGGTGGGAAGGATGGAGGGATATGTGCCCAGGGTGGTTGCAGAGGACCCAATGTGTTTTGTAAAGGACAGGCAGCTCTCCAGCAACATCAGGAGGTTGTTAAATGAGTGTATGACACTGTCGGTGAGGCGGGTGCCGGAGGTCATTGTCTTTAAGGATGCAGAGAAGATTTATGGCCGGGTGGAGTGGAGGTATCTATTTGAGATCTTTGGTAAGTTTGGGTTTGGCCTGAAGTTTGTGACGTGGGTACGCTTGTTATATGTCGCTCCGGTGGCAAGTGTATATACGAATGGGAGGAGCTCACGGAGTTTTGGGCTGCACAGGGTTACGAGACAGGGGTGTCTGCTAATGCCAGTGCTGTTCGCCCTTAGTAAGAGCCCTTAGCGATGGCCCTCAGGGGGTCAGTGAAGTGGCTGGGGATTGTGAGGGGGAGTAGGGAGCACCGGGTGTTATTGTACATGGACAATCTGTTGTTTGTGTCGGACCTGCTGGAGATTACTGGTAGGATCATGGGGATATTGGAGTGGTTTGGGGCCTTCTCTGGGTGTAGGTTATAGAGTCATCGAGGTTTACAACATAAAAACAGGCCCTTTGGCCCAACTTGTCCATGCCCAGTTTTTACCTTTAAGCTAGTCCCAATTGCCCGTATTTGGCCCATAACTCTCTATACCCAGCTTTCCCATATAACTGTCTAAATGCTTTTTAAAAGACAAAATTGTACCTGCCTCTGGCAGCTCGATACAGACACTCACCACCCTCTGTGTGAAGAAATTGCCCCTCTGGATCCTTTTGTATCTCTCCCCTCTCACCTTAAACCTATGCCCTCTAGTTCTAGACTCCTCTACCTTTGGGAAATGATATTGACTATTTACCATATCTATGCCCCTCATTATTTTATAGATCTCTATAAGTCAACACCTACGCCTAGTATGCTCCAGGGAAATAAGTCCCAGTCTATCCAGCCTCTCCTTATAATTCAAACCATCAAGTCCCAGTTGCACCCTAGTAAATCTTTTCTGCACTCTTTCTAGTTTAATAATATCCTTTCTATAATAGGGTGACCAGAACTGTACACAGCATTCCAAGTGTGGCCTTACTAATGTCTTGTACAACTTCAGCAAGACGTCCCAACTCCTGTATTCAATGTTCTGACCAATAAAACCTAGCATGCTGAATGCCTTCTTCACCACCCTGTCCACCTGTGACTCCACCTTCAAGAAGCGATGAACCTGTACTCCTAGATCTCTTTGTTCTGTAACTCTGCCCAACTCCCTACCATTAACTGAGTGGGTCCTGCCCCGATTCGATCTACCAAAATGCATCACCTCACATTTATCTAAATTAAACTCCATCTGCCATTCATCGGCCCTCTGACCCAATTGGTCAAGATCCCGTTGCAATTCTAGATAACCTTCTTCACTGTCCACTATGCCACTAATCTTGATGTCATCTGCAAACTTACTAACCATGCCTCCTAAATACTCATCCAAATCATTAATATAAATAACAAATAACAGTGGGCCCAGCACCGATCCCTGAGGTACACCGCTGGTCACAGAAAAACAACCCTTTACAACCATCCTTTGGCTTCGGTCCCCAAGCCAATTTTGTATCCAATTGGCTGCTACCTCACCCTGGATCCCATGAGATTGGACCTTAGGCAACAACCTACCATGTGGTACCTTGTTAAAGGCCTTGCTAAAGTCTATGTGACAAAGTCGACTGGACTGCCCTCATCTATCTTCTTGGTTACCCCTTCAAAATAGTCAATCTAATTCGTGAGACACGGGGCGGGATTCTGCGCAAATTGTCGGGGCGGGAAAAAACGGCGCAAATCCTGGCGGGAACCACCCAGGCGTCGAGCCGCCCCAAAGGTGTGGAATCCTCCACACGTTCGGGGTCCAGGATGGCGCCAGAGAGGAATAGAGTGCCACCACAGCACAGGCCCCGATTGTGGGTCCCGATTGCGGGTCAGGCCACCGGGGGGCCACCCCCCGGGGCCAGATCGCCCCCCCCTCCCCCCCCCCCCCCCCCCCCGAGGACCCTGGAGGCCGCCCACGGAGCTGGATCCCGCCGGTAGGGACCAACCTTGATTTACGCCAAGCCGGGAGCGACACCCCGGAGGTGGACTTCCTAGGGAAGGCAAAGAGGCGTTCATGGGATGTTTCATTAGTCGCAGTGCACAGGAGCGCCCAAATGGAGTGCAGGGCGTCGGGGAGGACCTCCTGCCAGCGGGAGGCCGGGAGCTTTCTGGACTGTAGGGCCAGCTGAACGGCCCTCCAGACCGTCCCATTCTCCCTCTCCACCTGCCAATTTCCCCGGGGGTTGTAACTGGTCGTCCTGCTCGAGGCGATACCCATGTTGAGAAGGAACTGACGCAGCTTATCGCTCATGAATGAGGATCCCCTGTCGCTGTGGACGTAGGCGGGGAAGCCGAACGGAGCGAAGATGGTGTGGAGGGCTGTGATGACGGTGGCAGAAGTCATGTCGGGGCATGGGATGGCGAAGGGGAATCTGGAATATTCATCGGCCATACTGTGGAAGTACGTGTTACGGTCAGTGGAGGGGCGGGGCCCTTTGAAGTCCACGCTGAGGCGTTCAAAGGGGCGGGAGGCCTTCACCAGGCGCACACGGTCTGGCCGGCAGAAGTGCGGTTTGCACTCCGCGCAGACCTGGCTGTCTCTGGTGATAGCCCTGACTTCCTCGATGGAGTAGGGCAGATTGCGGGCCTTGATGAAATGGTAAAAACGTGTGACCCCCAGGTGACAGAGGTTGTCGTACAGAGTCCGGAGTCGGTCCACCTGTGCGTTGGCACATGTACCTCGGGATAGGGCATCGGGGGGGCTCGTTGAGCTTACCGGGGCGATACAAATTCTCATAGTTGTAGGTGATGAGCTCGATCCTCCAGCTCAAGATTTTATCGTTTTTGATCTTACCCAGCTGTGCGTTATTGAACATAAAGGCAATCGACCGTTGGTCAGTGAGGAGAGTGAATCTCCTGCCGGCCAGGTAATGCCACCAATGCCGCACAGCTTCAACGATGGCTTGGGACTCTTTCACGACGGAGGAATGCCGAATTTCGGAGACATGTAGGGTTCGTGAAAAAACGCCATGGGCCTGCCTGCCTGGTTGAAGGTGACGGCTAGAGCGACGTCTGATGCATCGCTCTCGACTTGGAATGTGTGGTATTCTTGGTATTACGATACCTCACAGGCTAAAGCACCATTGGTGGAAACTGTATGCTTTCTATTGGTTAGAATGTATGATAGCTCCGTCCTGATAGGCGGAGTATAAGAACCCGTGCCGTCCCAGCAGCCTTCATTCTGTACCTGAGCTGCTGGGGTAAGCATCTAGCTTATTAAAGCCTTCAGTTGGACTACAACCTCGCTTTAGTGGTCATTGATCGTGCATCAATTTAATAAGCTAGTTTTTTTAAGAAGAAAGGATGGAGCTCCGAATCAAGCCGGAGTGTCTGCAATTTAGCCCCCACACGGCGAACTCAGCGGCAATCTTTAAGCACTAGCTGGCGTATTTCAAAGGGTATCTCGAGATGGCCGAAAACACACCCACTGGAGAGCAGAAACTGCACGTCCTGCACTCAAGGGTGAGCCCGGAGATTTACACCCTCATCGATGAAGCGGAAGACTTCAACGCAGCAATAGAGCTGCTAAAAGGAGTTTATCTTCGCCCGGTAACCCAGGTCTACGCCCGGCACCTGCTTGCAACAAGGCGACAAACCCCTGGGGAATCGCTGGAGGAGTTCTACCGTGCATTCCTGGTGTTGGGCAGAAGCTGCGGCTGCCCCCAAGTTTCGGCGAGCGAACACGGAACTCTTAGTCCGGGACGCTTTCGTGGCAGGTATGCAATCGTCACAAATCAGCCAGCACCTGTTAGAAAAGGACACCCTGGGTCTCAGGGAGGCACGGGCCCTTGCAGGCTCCCTGGACATGGCCTCCAGGAATGCCCGCGCTTACGTTCCCGACCGCGCGGCAGCCCCCTGGGGAAGGGCCCTTTGAAGTCCACGCTGAGGCGTTCAAAGGGGCAGGAAGCCTTCACCAGGCGCGCACAGTCTGGCCGGTAGAAGTGCGGTTTGCACCCCGCGCAGACCTGGCAGTCTCTGGTGATCGCCCTGACTTCCTCAATGGAGTAGGGCAGATTGCGGGCCTGGTGAAATGGTAAAAACGTGTGACCCCCCCCGGGTGACAGAGGTTGTCGTGCAGGGTCCGGAGTCGGTCCACCTGTGCGCTGGCACATGTACCTCGGGATAGGGCGTCTGGGGGCTGGTTGAGTTTGCCGGGGCGATACAAAATCTTGTAATTGTAGGAGGAGAGCTTGATCCTCCACCTCAGGATTTTATCGTTTTTGATCTTGCCTCGCTGTGTGTTATTGAACATGAAGGCAACCGACCATTGGTCAGTGAGGAGAGTGAATCTCCTGCCAGCCAGGTAATGCCTCCAGTGCCGCACAGCTTCAACGATGGCTTGGGCCTCTTTTTCGACGGAGGAATGCTGAATTTTGGAGGCATGTAGGGTTCGTGAAAAAAACGCCACGGACCTGCCTGCCTGGTTGAGGGTGGCGGCTAGAGTGACGTTTGATGCATCGCTCTCGACTTAGAATGGTAACGTCTTGTCGACCGCGTGGCGATGTCGGCCTTGATACGGTTGAAGGCCTGCTGAGCCTCGGCCGTTAAGGGAAAGAGAGTGGATTGAATGAGTGGGCAGGCCTTGTCCGCATAGTTTGGGACCCACTGGGCGTAATAAGAAAAGAACCCCAGGCATTGTTTGAGGGCCTTGGGGCAGTGGGGGAGGGCGGGTTCCATGAGGGGGTGCATGCGGTCGGGATCGGGCCCCAGAACTCCGTGCTGGGCCATATAGCCGAGGATGGCTAAGCGGTTCGTGCTGAACACGCAGTTCTCCTTGTTGTAGGTTAGGTTGAGGAGAATGGCGCTGTGAAGAAATTTGACAAGGTTGGCGTCATGGACCTGCTGATCGTGGCCGCAGCTGGTGACATTGTCCAGGTACGGGAAAGTGTCCCGCAGCCCGTACCGGTCAACCATTCAGTCCACTTCCCGTTGGAAAACCGAGACCCCGTTGGTGACGCCAAAGGGAACCCTGAGAAAGTGGTAAAGGCGGCCATCTGCCTCGAAGGCAGCGTATGGGCAGTCCATCTTACGGATGGGGAGCTTGTGGTAGGCGGACTTCAGGTCCACAGTTGAGAAGACCCGGTACTGTGCAATCTGATTGACCATATCAGATATGCATGGGAAGGGGTACGCATCGAGCTGCATGTACCTATTGATGGTCTGACTGTAGTCCACGACCATCCTGTGTTTCTCCCCAGTTTTCACAACTACCACTTGGGCTCTCCAGTGGCTGTTGCTGGCCTCGATGATGCCTTCCCGAAGCAGTCGCTGGACCTCGGACCTGCTGAAGGTCCTGTCCTGGGTGCTGTACCGTCTGCTCCTGGTAGCGATGGGTTTGCAATCTGGGGTTAAGTTTGCAAATAGGAAAGGTGGGTCGACCTTAAGGGTCGCGAGGCCGCACACAGTAAGGGGTGGTAGGGACCCGCCAAATTTCAGTGTTAGGCTCTGGAGGTTGCACTGGAAGTCCAGGCCAAGTAGCAAGGCAGTGCAGATGTTGGGGAGGACGTAGAGGCAGAAGCCACTGAACTCCACGCCCTGGACAGTGAGAGTGGCAATGCAGTACAGGGAGATTCTTTGGTTAGCGGGGTGTACCGCGAGGGAGCAGCGCCTTACTGTATCGGGGTGAATGAAGCTCTTGGTGCTCCCGGAGTCGTGCCCATCGATCTTCATGTTGGTAGAAGCCATTGCCAGGTCGTCGGAGGTTGCGGGAAGCGCGCGGCCAGATGAGATGCCCGGGGGGGGCATGGGTCCTGGTAAGATGGTGGCGCCCACGGTCTGCACGTGTCGTGGGGAAAACGAGATGGCGGAGACTGATGATCCTGGGGAGAACAAGATGGCGGCGCCCACGGGCCGCACGTGGTGGGGGTCGAACAAGATGGCAGCGCCCATGGGCCGCACGTGATCCGGGGAGGGGAAGATGGTGGCGCCCACTGGCCGCACGTGGGGGGAGATGGAACAATAGTGGCAACTGAGCAGGCCTGACTCACCGCAGCGAAGTGCCCCTTCTTGCCGCAGGCCTTGCAAAGGGCGCTCCGGGCCAGGCAGCACTGTCGGGGGTGTTTGGACTGCCCACAGAAGTAACATTTGGGGCCCCCGGGGTTGGTTGGCTGCCGCGCTGGTGGAGTCCACGATGTACAGGAGGGGTGGGCCGCACGGTCGGGGGCGTAGGCCTGGATGTTGCACGAAGCGACCGTAAGCGAGAGCGCTAGCTTTTTGGTTTCCGCGAGGTCGAGCGTGGCCCCTTCTAAGAGGCGCTGGAAGATATAATCCAAACCTATCCCCGTAACAAAAGCATCTCTCATGAGAAAGTTCGAGTGTTCCGTGGCCGAGACGGCCTGACAGTCGCAGTCTCTTCCTAGGAGAATCAGGGCACACCAGAAATCTTCCACTGACTCACCAGGAAGTTGACGACGATTGGAGAGGAGGTGCCTGGCGTAGAGCGTGTTAGTCCGCTGAGCGTAGTTTTCATTCAGTAGTGCCATGGTGCCTGCGTAGGTCGGCGCGTCCTGGACAAGTGGAAAGACGTTGGAGCTCAGCCGCGTGTGAAGAATCTGGAGCTTCTGAGCTTCTGGAATTGGGTCTGGCGCAGACCCGATGTACGCTTCACAACAGGCTCGCCAATGTTTAAAGTCCTTTTTGGTGTTGTCTGCTTGCGGATTGCAGGCGATCCGGCTTGATGCGAAGGTCCATCTTCTGAAAACTCAGTGTAATAAATTGATGCACGATCAATTACACAAAGAGTAGAGTTGGATTCAATCGAGGCTTCTTCCACTAAGGTGTGTGGCCTCCTACTGCAGCTGGCAGAATAGCTGCTGTACAGGGAGCACACATATTTAACCTCCGCCTACTGGGCGGAGCCAGCAGGCAGGGACCTACCCCCGTACCTGTAGTACAGGGCCTTACCGTAAAGCACCTACACCGGCATCCTCTACACACAATATATACATCAGTGGTGACTACCACAGTCGAATACGCCGCCGGGGGTGGCGGCCTGGCTGGGGGCCCTGTGTGTCTTTCTCCAGTTGGAAAAGATCAAATTTGAGTTGAGGGGTCGGAGGAGGGCTTGCAGACCTGGTGGGGGTTGTTCTCGACAATGTTTGAGGAACTGTTCCTTGTGGGGGATGTGGAGGGGGGAGGGGAGGGGAGGGGAGGGGATAAAAAGGGGGAAAATTGTGAAGTGGGTTATTGTATATGTTACTGTTTTTGCAAATGTTTGTGATAAAATACATTTTTTAAAAAAAGAAGGATCCAGGATTATCAGCTCACATAATTGTAATTCTAAAATATCTCGAGCTGAATATAGAGCTGTTCCTCTCCCAGGAACTTCAGAATGGTGACTCCAATGCTCTGTGCAAGTCGCACAGTGGAGGCTGCCATCTTCACTTGCAGTACCGAACTGTACTCCCACCTCCAGAACCCACCCACAGTCCCTGATTGGGCGGTGAACACGGAAGAAGCTTGTTAATTATCTACTTTCCATCACATTCAGGTGGCCAGCCTGCTGCTGAAAAATGAGGGATCAGGACCTAGAAATGCTTCCGTGTCATCTTCCGGGTGACCATGGGAAAATTTAGCCCATAGGAGCATTAAAATTATTGCATTAACTTAACAAATCATCTCCTCACACAAAGATGACGGGTGCGTTTTAACGGGGTAAAAACAGAGTTTTGGGTACGTTTAGTGGGGAGTTTCTCAGTGCCTGCAGCGTCGAGACAGGACTCTATCAAACAGGACTCCTTCCTGGTTCGGCGAGGAATGCCCCATCAAAGAACACAAAGAACACAAAGAACAATACAGCACAGGAACAGGCCCTTCGGCCCTCCAAGCCTGTACCGGTCATGACACCAACCTTGGCCAAAACTCTCAGCACTTCCTTGTGCCGTATCCCTCTATACCCATCCTATCCATGTGTATGTCAAAATGCCTTTTGAACGCTGTTAATGTATCTGCTTCCACAATCTCCCTTGGCAATGCGTTCCAGGCACTCACCACCATCTCTGTAAAAAATCTGCCTTGCATATCTCCTCTGATATTTGCCGCACGGACCTTAATCCATGCCCCTCATAACCTTGTCGACCTCTATCAGGTCAGCCCTCAATCTCCGTCATTCTAATGAAAACAGTCCGAGTCTATTCAGCCTCTCTGCATAACTAACAGCCTCCAGACCAGGCAACATCCTGGTAAACCTTCTCTGCACCATTTTGCCTGGTCCACATTTGTGTGAACCAGAACTAAACAGCGCCGTGGTTAGGTCTCCCAGGCACAGGTGTTCGTTCCCGGACCTCGGGAGCACCGGGCGCTGACATACTTAATTGAGCCTAACTGCTGACTTGTACGTGTAAATCTGGATCCCGCCAGCGAGGGCGAGATCTAGAGCGCGACGTCTCGGGAGATCCCGTTAGATCACACGCAAGATTTAACAATCTTATGGCGTCACCAAGTCGGGTGGGATGAGGCTGTTCAATCGCACCCGATGATTCTGACTCGACGTACAACTCCAATAATATATTATCTATTATCTATGTCTGCGTCTTGATAATGTCAGCATGACAAGATGGCATCTTCCTTGGCCTGATGGCTCGGTCCATTGTGTGTGCACATTCTGTTCAGCAAGGGGATGCGAGAGAGTGGGGCAATCACTGAGGAAACCGTGACTAATGATTTTCAGAGGCACAGAAGCAGCCAAATCAAAGCCCTGAGGATTAATTAGCTGAGTACAGAGTGGAACTTGGATTTGGAATTGTTCATCTGATTTGTTTCAGTCTACATCAGATAACGCCTACAGCCAATAATCCACTGCAAGTTGGCAGGGCCCCAAATTGCTCTTAACCAATCTAGGCTACAGGTTAGAAAAGTCTGATGTTTATAGGATAGTACACATTTTTGAACTATAAGATGGTAATTCTTCAATCATTGCAGAGAATCTGAAAACCAATTCAGCAATCGTCAGTTTCTTATTTATTTGTTGGCCCGTGTTGTTTGTTTAAAGCGGGGGTTCCCAAACTGGGTTCTACTGAACCACAGGGTTCAACGGAACCCCTCTAGGGTTCTGTGGTAGTTCTGGCCCCAAGAGGCACCAAAGGTGGGGCTGCAGGGGCACAAGAGGAGCTGGAGCCCAGGGGCACGACAGAAGTTGGGGCCACAGGAGCCCTGGAGGAGGATGAGTGGGTGCGTAAATGAGGTTATGAGTGTGAGTGTGGGTAATGGTGCGGGTGAGGGTGGCTGTGGGTGAACGATGGAGTGTGAGTAGGTGCTCCCATTAAAAATGACAAAAGAAGGTAAGACATGGAAGAGTTTGTTAAATACGGAACTTTTTATTACAATAAATGTATATATATGAGACATAGGAAGATGTTTTAAATTTGTTTTTGTACGTTGTACCTATTGAATAATAAGAATATTTTATGGTTTAATTTTTCAGTGTCATAAAAATGTTTCTCAGGGTTTCCTTCAGTGCTCTTGGGAGGTCAAAAGGATTCCATAGCTGGGAACGTTTGGGAAACCCTGGTTTAAAGGTTAACACAGGTCAACTACAAGGCGGCACGGTGGCATAGTGGTTAGCACTGTTGCCTCACGGCACCGAGGATCTGGGTTCGATCCCCAGCCCCGGGTCACTGTATATGTGGAGTTTGCATGTTCTCCCCGTGTCTGCATGGGTTTCACCCCCACAACCCAAAAATGTGCAGGGTAGGTGGATTGGCCACGCTAAATTGCCCCTTCATCGGAAAATAATAATTGGGTACTCTATTTATTTTTTTAAAACACAGGTCAACCACTAAAGAACCAAACCTTGGTTTATTTGTAGTTCCTTCTCTTGTTGACCAATGTTTATTTCCCTGTTCAAGCTGAGAAAAACTCAGCCCACAAGAGATGATGTCCCTCTCTTTCTGGTGACCACGGAAAGTCCTAAGTGGAAAGGGTCTCTCGGCTGGAGTATGTGCACGATAAACAACATGACTGGGTTTGGTTTAGCACAAGGCTAAATAGCTGGCTTTTAAAACAGACCAAGGCAGGCCAGCAGCGCGGGTTCAATTTCCGTACCAGCCTCCCCGAACAGGCGCCGGAGTGTGGCGACTCGGGGCTTTTCACAGTAACTTCATTTGAAGCCTACTTGTGACAATGAGCGATTTTCATTTCACGACTGAGGAAACATAACAGAAAATACTGGACAATCTCAGCAGGTCTGACAGCATCCGTGGAGAGAGAAGGGAGCTAACGTTTCGAGTCTGGATGATTCTTTATCAAAGTGACTGAGGAAGCCAGTAATTGGACTCTAGTCTGCCATGCTTCATTTACCAGTTTTTAGGCAAACAGCCCCTGCCACAATTATCAATCCATAATCTACTCTTTCAAAACATTACATGTTGAGCTGGTTGCATGGTCAAACCACAAACGTTCACTGGGCACGCACCCACAGCCCATTGAATATTATTATTATTAAATGCTGGTGTTTTAGAGAATGTCTTGAGTCTGGATTTCTCATTTTGCGCCAAGTAGAATTTAATTTGAGAATCAAGTGTAATTAACAGCAACTGTGGCAGTTTTGATCAAGTGGATTCTTATGTATTGGATTTAATTTCCGTGAAAATGTAGAGATGAAGTGCCACATTTTAAAAAAAAATCTTTTTATTGACATTTCTCATATTTATAAACAATTGTATATATACATCACATTTTACTTACCCGGGTTAATTTACTTCATTGTACAGAGAGGTTCATTTTGTCTTTTATTCAATTGACCCCATATACATTTTGCCATCCTCTGGATCGGTCTAGGTCATCCTAAACCCTGTTGCTCATGTCTTAATCACAGCGGGTTCCATTCCCCTATCACTCCTATGACACTGACCTACATTGGCTCCCAGCTAAATCAATGCCTTGATTTTAAGATTCTCTACTTTGTTTTCAAACCTCTCCATGGCCTCACTAATCCCAACATCTCTTTAACCTCCTCCAGCCCTACAATGATCTACAATCCCGGTGTTCCTCTCATTGTGGCCTCCTGTGCATCCCCAATTTTAGTCACTCCACCATTGGTTGCTGTTATTCAGTTGCCCAGGCCCCAAGCTCTGGAATACTCTCCCTACTTCACTTTTCTAATTTTAGACACTCCTTATATGCTACCTCTTTGAGATAGGTTTTGATCTATCATGTGATTATGAGATTGATTGTCTCCTTATGTGGCTCGGGTGGAAGGTTAAGGTAAAGTCGCCATAGTCCCAGCTGCTTTCCGCTTTGAGGGGGAGAGTTGACTGGTGGTGGTTTAACATGAGGACCACCACACCTCAGGCGAGGGGACAAGCCATTCACTCCCTACACCACTGACAAACAGTAGCATCCGTGTGTGCCATCTACAAGATGCACTGCAATAACTCACCAAGGCTCCTTAGGCAGCACCTTCCAAACCCACAACAACTACCACCTGGTATAGGCTGGTTTAGCAAAGTGGGCTAAACAGCTGGCTTGTAATGCAGAACAAGGCCAACAGCGTGGGTTCAATTCCTGTACTGGCTGAGCGGGAGGCCTCACTGCTGGCCACGCTGCTGGCCTCACTCTGCATCACAAATCAGCTCTGCAGCCAATTGAGCTAAACCGGCCCCCAACTTGGGTATCATGCTTCGTTTTTATAATGCACCTTGTGAATATTGTGAAGTGCCATGGGACATTTCATTTCATTAAAAAGGCAAGTATAATTACGTGGCTCAGACTGTTATAAGCTACAGTTTACAGCTACAGTGAAGTACTATCACACCAATGCTATTGTGTTTCTCGCAAAATCACAAATATGTTGCCATGCACTCCCTACACCACTGACAAACAGTAGCATCCATGTGTACCATCTACAAGATGCATTGCAATAACTCACCAAGGCTCTGTTGCTAATTTTGCCTTAGTTTAATTGCTCTGTTTTATCACCTTTGCTCTTGAGTCGCCAGGTATCCGTATGATACCGCCACGTGGTTCAAGTCCAAGTAATGATCAATAATCCAATACACCGCTTAGTAAGATTTAAATCAAAGCACATTTATTATACACAGTAATCGCTACTCATGTACAAATTCTATGTCTAAGCTACTTCTCCAGCTAACAGGCCAATACTTAACTCGGAACTGGCCCACCAGGTCAGGGAAACGAATGGCCTTTCGTTCGGGTTCTGAGCCTGCGGGATTCGAAGTTGGTACAGATTGGTAGCTAGGAGCGCCTATCTCGTAGCGAGCGTTGAAGTAAGACTTACAGTTTTGAGCGGCTGTTGAAGAGTGAAGAGCGAGTGAAGAGAGCTGGAAGAGTGCTAGAAGAGCGCGCCTTGAACTTGGGGCTCAATTCTTATAGTCCCCAGGGGCTTCCCCCCTTTCGGAGCGGACCCTGTACCTGGTTCCAAGTGATTGGACTTTGTCCCAATCACTTGGTTCGATTTTCTCCAATGCTGGAGTGGTTCCCTGATCGATGGGCGGTCCTGAGGTGGTCGTTCACCTCCCTTTGTGTAGGCCTCTGCTGGCGCCGAAGAGTCTGGTTTTGCTTTGTGTGTCTAAATGTTGCTTATTGTTCCTGGGGATTGCTCATTAGTATGCAGGTGGCTGGTGTTTTGTTATGCTGATGGTTGCTGGTATCAATCTTGTCTGGCCTTTCCAGAGGTAAATATACAGTCAACCTGCAGCTGCTCGTTTTTGTCCTGTTGGCTGACTTTCCCATCAGCCTTTGCCGTTTGCCATTTTAAATTGAGAGTTAGCCATTTTAAGTGGCTACAGCTCCTTAGGCAGCACCTTCCAAACCCACAACAACTACCACCTGGTATAGGCTGGTTTAGCACAGTGGGCTAAACAGCTGGCTTGTAATGCAGAACAAGGCCAACAGCATGGGTTCAATTCCTGTACCGGCCTCCCCGAACAGGCGCCGGAATGTGTCGACTGGGGGCTTTTCACAGTAACTTCATTGAAGCCTACATGTGACAACAAGCGATTATTATTATTATTATCTGGAAGGACAAGAGCAGCAGATACCTGGGAAGAGCAGCAGATACCTGGGAGCCCCACCACCTGGAGGTTCCTCTCCAAGTCACTCACCACCCTGACTTGGAAATATATTGTCGTTCTTTCACTGTCACTGGGACAAAATTCTGGATGTTCCCTATTATTGCTGTGTGTGTACCTACACCTCAGGGACTGCAGCAATTCAAGTACGCAGCTCACCACCACCTTCTCAAGGGCAATTAGAGATGGGCAATAAATGCTGGTCTAGCCAGCGACACCCACATCACATAAATGATTTTTTTTTTCATGCAGAAATGATGGGAACAGCTTTTGCAAAGAACAGGCCAATATACCCACAAACAGGAAGCTTCTCTTCCCCAACCATTCACATATATTTACTGAATCCTAATTCAGTTAATATAAATCAGTCTGCCAGTGCTTACACACTTTAATGAAAGAAAGGTTCACACTTCTATAGCACCTTTCACAACCTAAGATCATGGCAGATTACCACAAATGAAGTATATTTGAAGGATAGTCATTGTTACAACCTAGAAAATGTGGCAACCAATTTATGCGCAGCAAGATTCCACAAACAGCAATGTGATAATAACCCGATAATATGTTTTTGTGATATTAAGTGAGGGATAATAATAATAATCTTTATTATTAATGTCACAAGTAGGCTTACAATACCACTGCAATGAAGTTACTGTGAAAATCCCCTAGTCACCACACTCCGGCACCTGTTCGGGTACACTGAGAGAAAATTCAGAATGTCCAATTCACCTAACAAGCACGTCTTTCGGGACTTGTGGGAGGAAACCGGGGCACCCAGAGGAAACCAACGCAGACACGGGTAGAGCGTGCACACTCTGCACAGACATGACCCAAGCCGGGAATCGAACCTGGGACCCTGGTGCCGTGAAGCAGCAGTGCGAAATACTGTGCTACCGTGCTGCCCACATCATGACCAGGACTCTGTGGGTAACTCCCCTGCTCTTCAGAATAATGCCATGGGATATTTTAAATCCCAGCTAAGAGTGCAGTTGTCCCCTTGGTGTCAACTCTCGCCCGAAAGATGGAACCTCTGACAGGGTAGCCCTCGCTCAGTCAGTTAAAATGAAATTAAATGAAAATCGCTTATTGTCACAAGTAGGCTTCAATGAAGTTACTGTGAAAAGCCCCTAGTCGCCACATTCCGGCGCCTGTTCGGGGAGGCTGTTACGGGAATTGAACCGTGCTGCTGGCCTACCTTGGTCTGCTTTCAAAGCCAGCGATTTAGCCCAGTGTTGGGAGTTTTGTGCTGAGATCTCAGGAGTGGGCCTGGGAATCAACAACCTTCTGACTCAGGGGGCGACAGCGCCAGGGCTGACACTCGGGAATCGCCAGCCAGGATTCACTGATTCAACAGCTGATTGAAACAAGGCCACTTGGGTAAGGAGTCGAGGTGCTGTCAGTTCTTGTGGAGCTACACTAACAAGAGTCAGTGCTCCCAGGAGAGGGAGAGAAAACTTCACAACTGCAACAAACAGCAAATGGACTTCTTCGATCCCATTTACTTGTTTGGATGCTTTACAGAAATACTCTGGCAACTCCTTGCCTGGTGAACAGGAATCCAACAGTAGATGTGTTTATGTTTCATCTCCACTGTGTGATTATTGACACGGAATTGGATGAAAACACTTATTAAAGACACATGTTGAATATGTGCGAGCACTTTTGATTCCTCAGCCATGTGACCATAACCATCTCCCCTCCATAATATCCATCAAGAGTGTTTCTTTGAAAGGACATTTCGTAAACAGAACAGGGTTGTTTACGTTGATAACGACGAAAGAAGAGCTGCTCCTAGTCAGGTCCGTGTGTCGGATTTTCTCAATTGCTCATTTAATCTTGGACACATAAAGTGAGGCATCCAAGTCAGGATAATGGGGGAAGATGCCAGAATTGGTCTCAGTGCTCCCTGTGGGGCGGGAGGGGGGTTAGAGGGAAATATAATCAGCTCGCTTCCTCTACTGATGGCTGTTGTATGCTGAAACCAGGCTCGAATAAACTGAAGAAAGTCACTCCTTTTTCAAAATCGTCAACTTTATTACTCTCAAGATCATCATTTCAGCGCCATATGTTCCAGCTCGGTGGTCTCTTACTCTGATACCTGAAGGATATGCAATAGCTGCAGCGCTGATCAATTCTGGGCTGGGTGGGAGAGAGACTTGAAAGGTTAGCAATTTTCTCAATAGTGCTAATACAGCTTCTCAAGTTTTTTTGTAGGTTTATGATAAAGGAATATATTATTTTCCACTGGTTAGGGACAGTAAATAGTTGGGAAACATTTAAGACAATCGTGACAAAAATTAAAGGAGAGTTAGGGAGAAAAAATAATATTGAGTTAGAATGTGCAATTCTCTGCCGGAACAGAAGTAGATTCTATAATTAATTTAAAAAAAAGAGAATTAGCTGTTTGAAAAAGAGGAATTTTTAAAGATTTTTTAATAGTATTTTTATTCAAATTTTTACATTTTTACATTTAACACATGTAACACTACAATACAAAATAAACCTGTGGTAGGCTATATTAGGGGTATTGCGGTACCTAGGTGGGATGTAGCTTATACTATAATATGAGTGGTGGAACCTGCCTGCTGGTTCCGCCCAGCAGGCGGAGCATAAGAGTCTGTGTTTCACTCACAGCAGTCATTCTGTACCGGAGCTGCTGGGCTAACTATTTGTTCATTAAAGCCTTCAATTGGACTACAATCTCGCTTCAGTAGTGATTGATCGTGCATCAAAACCCAACACCAATTCCTGAACCAAACCCCCACCCCTAACATCCCAACTAACCTCCCCACCTCGGCCCCCTCCCCAGCCCCCTAGCAGTTGATGGTAACCAGCCCCCCGAAATGTAGTATAAACAAACCCCATCTCGTATGGAACTCCTCCCTCACCTCCTTTAAAGCGAATTTCACCTTTTCTAAGTGCAAGAATTCGACTACATCTCCCAGCCACACCGAGGCACAGGGTGGGGTAGCTGATCTCCACCCCAACAGAACCTGCCTACGAGCGGTCAAGGAGGCAAAGGCTAAAACATCTGACCCACTCCCACCTGGAACTCCAGCAAGTCTGACACCCCAAATAAGGCACCGGGCTCTAAATCCACGTGCAAGATCCCCCCCCCCCGGGACACACTATCCTCTTCCAAAATCCTCCCATAGATCGCAGAGATGTCTCCCACCCCTCCAACCCCATCACTGGCAACCCCCCTCCAGCAACGAGGAGGGCAGTTCCACCGGAAAGGTCGGGAAAATCCTTGGACAAAATCCCGCTCCTGCATGTAACTGAAACCCTCCACAGGCAGGACCTCAAACTTCACCCCACCCCCACCCTTCCCCAACTTCTCCAAACTTGCAAATCGCCCTTCCAAGAACAAGTCCTTCATTTCCATCACGCCTCGCTCCTCCCATCACCGAAACCTCCCATCCATTCTCCCTGGCTCAAACCTGCGGTTCCCTCATATCGCCATCAACCTTGACCCCGCCCCCAACCTAAAGTGCTGACGAAATCGCCTCCATATTTTCAGCAGGGGCACCACCACAGAATTCTTCAAGAACTTCACTGGGGCAAACGGGAGGGGCGCCATTGCAAGAGCCTGCCTCCATCCTCACCTACAAAGCCTCCGTCTCCCACCTCCGTGTTCGCCGCCCAGTAGTAGTATAACAGGTTCGGAAGGGCCAAGCCCCCTGACTGTCGCTCTCTCTGAAGTACTGACCTCCTAATCCTCGCCACCTTACCTGCCCACACAAATGACGAGACCAACCTCTCCACCCCGATAAAAAAGATTTGGGAAAAAAGACCGATAAGCACTGAAATAAAATAAAATCCGTTACAAAATTTCATCTTAACTGCCTGCACCCGACCTGCCAATGATCGGGGAAGACTGTCCCACCTTGATTGATCCGCCTTGACCCTGCCCACCAGACTCGTAGAGTTCCACTTACGGAGCCGGGCCCAATTTTGCACTCCCAAATACCTAAAATGGTTTGTTGCCTCCCCGAAACAGCAACCTCCCTACCCCAACACCCGCCCCTGGAGAAGACGCTACAAAAAAAATCACCTTTTTCCGAAATTTAACTTATAGCCTGATAAAGCTGCAAATCTCCTAAGCAGTCCCACTAGCTCCCCCACCGAAGAGCCCGGGTTAGAGATATACAACAACAGATCATCAGCAGACAGGGACACCCGATGCTCCACCCCGCCCCGCCCCCCCCCCCCCCCGCACCCCCCCGCCCCCACTATCCACCTCCATTTATCTGAGCACCTCAGCGTTCTAGCCAACGGTTCTATCGCCAGCGCAAACAGCGGGGTGGGTCTAAGGAACCCCTGCCTCTTTCCCCTATGCAACGGAAAGTCGTCTGAATTCATCTCATTTGTTTGCACACACGCCATCAGATCCTTATACAACAATTTCACCCATGCCATTCAACACAATATTGGCCTAAACAATCCATACTCCACCAGGTCTTTGTCCTTCTTGAGCAACAACGAAATAGATGCTTGTCCCATTATCTCTTTCTGCGCCCCCTTCGCCACCACATCCTCAAACATCGCCACCAACAGCGGTGCCAACGTATCCATAAACCTTTTATAAACTCTACTGGGAAACAATCCTGTCCTGGTGCCTTACCCGTCTGCATTTTCCCTATCGCTACCCGCACTTCTTCCACCCCAAGCATCTCATCCAACCCTGCCCTCTCCTCATCTCCTACTTCGGGCAATCCAATCCCCCCAAAACTCCCTCATGTCTGACTCATCCTCCGGAGACTCTGACTGATACAAATTCTTATAGAGCTCCTCAAATGCCTTGGTCACCTGCTCCGGTGCCACCACCAGCTTCCCTATCCTGCCCTGGATCTCAACAATCTCTCTCGCAGCCGCCTCATGCAAAGACCCTCCTCGCCCGCCTCAACGAATATTTAAAGTTAAGGGCCTGGATTCTCCGTTCCCGCCACTACGATCGGGAATCCCGCCCGGGCAGAGAATGGAGCGTCAGCACGGTAGCACAAGTGATTAGCACTGTGGTTTCACAGCGCCAGGGTCCCAGGTTCGATTCACTGCTGGGTCACTGTCTGTGCGGAGTCTGCACGTTCTCCCCGTGTCTGCGTGGGTTTCCTCCAGGTGCTCCGGTTTCCTCCCACAGTCCAATGACGTGCAGGTTAGGTGGATTGGCCATGACAAATTGCCCTTAGTGTCCAAAAAGAAGGTTAGGAGGCATTATTGGGTTATGGGGATAGGGTGGAAGTGAGGGCTTAAGTGGGTCGGTGCAGACTCGATGGGCCGAATGGCCTTCTTCTGCACTGTATGTTCTATCTATCTAAAAGCGGGGTTGCGCCCGTTGCCAGACCTACCAGGAAGCCTCTGACCCCTGTGTCAGCTGTTTCATAGGTTTTAGTCTGAGGGAGCAGATGTTAGAAAAGGGAAAGTGATCCTGCATTGATTCTTCACTGAATTGCCTGGACTGCTCACCAGCTGCCAGGCAGTGCAGTCCGGCGTCAGGAGACCACCTCAGAGTTTTAGGATGCTGCTGAGATCACCATGACAAGGGTTGCCCAGGGACGGAAGGAGCAGACCAGACTCGGGGTCGACACCCCAGGGGGAATTCCTGGGGTCAACCCCTCACCAACCTCAGGACCCTTGGGGGACACCCCCCCCCCCCCCGAGGCCTGGCAGCGGCAGTCCCTGATGCACGCCACAAATTCTTCTTCTGTGCTACCCATGCCGGTTTGGTTTGTCCAATCAATGCGCAGACTAAAGTCTCCCATGATAATTGCAGTTCCCTTCAAACATGCCCATTGATATGTCCCCATTTATGCTCTGACCACTCGAGAGGTCACATTTTAGGGGTCAGAGAATGTTCCCACCCTTGCCTTTCTTCTTCCCCTGCTATTCATGATTTCAAACCGAACCAATTCTACATCAGTATCCGCTTCCTTTATATCACGACTCAGGACTGCTCTGAAACCTTCCTTGATTAACAACGCTACTCCACCTCCTTTCCCCTTTGGCCTGTTCATTTGGAACTTTGTCTACCCTGTGGTTCAGTTGGTAGCACTCACACATCAGAATCAAAAGGCCGTGGATTCACTTCAACCGGGAGACCTGAGCATTAAATCTAGACCACCACTGCGGGGCTGAGGGAGGGCTGCACTGTCAGAGATGCCACCTTCTAGATTTGATGTTAAACAAAGGTCACATCTCCCTTCCCAGTTGGATGTGAGCAAACGTATGGCACTAATTTGTAAAGGCTGAGGAGTTCACCCTGATGTCCCAACCAATATTTACCCCTCAACAAAAATCACGAAAGCAGATTATCTGGTCATTTACCTCATTAACATTTTTGCGGGTTTGCCGTGCAAAAATCAGTGACCACGCTGCAAAAGTATTTCACTTACTGTATCGCACTCTGGGATGTCCTGAGGTTGTGACAGGCACTATAAAAATGCAAGCTCTTTATTTTGTGAAAGAAGCCTGCCAGGAGCATATCAAATAAATTGAATTACCTCCATGAGTTGGCCACCATCTGCTGGCTACAGATTCAATTGCACAATGTAACTTTAAACTTGCTGCACTTGCTGTCCAGGGAGTTCTACTGAAAAGATGCACCTGTGCGGATGTTGGGGTGAACAGCAAGCTCCACTGTGGTTAATTCAAAATCCTGCTGTTACTCAGTGTCTAGAATCACACGTGAAGAATCCTCACTTTATATAGTTTTGGAGGCCAGATTGACAATCTAACAGGAGCCAGCACCTGATGGGAGAGGGAAAATACGAAAGAAAAGAAGAAAATAGGGGGGTGGATTCTCCATCCAGCGATATTGGAATCGCGATGGGGCGGGGAGTCAGGCATCAGCTGAAAATCGAGGTCGGGGCTGGATACCCAATAGAGTGCCGTGGTCTGGAGCCTCGATGGCAGCATGGAGGTGTTCCACGCCCTGCTCCGGCGTGGGTATGCAAAACGTACAGTAACATTCGTTAACATATCATTAGCGGGCCCGGCCCAATAGTCTCCGGCCTCCCGCGATGCTCCGCCTCCACCAGGGGGAGGTGACACGGTCCACTTGTGGTACTTAGAAGCGGGGACCGACAGGAGGCGAAAGAGGCCGGCATTCTGGCCTTTGCGTCCCTAGTAGCCCGGCGAAGGATCTTGCTAATGTGGAAGGAGGCGAAGCCCCCCAGCGTGGAGGCCTGGATAAACGACATGGCTGGGTTCATTAAGCTGGAGAGGATAAGGTTTGCCTTGAGAGGGTCTGCGCAGGGGTTCTACAGGCGGTGGCAACCGATCCTAGACTATCTCGCGGAGCGTTAGATGAAGGTCGGTCAGCAGCAGCAGCAACCCGGGGGGTGGGGGGGGGGTTATGTCTCGGGAAGGGGGGGTCTGCCTGGGGGGTATTTGAGCAAGAGAACACATGAAAGATCTGGAAAACTGGCATGGACGGGAGGAATTCAGTATATAAAGCTCTGTAACATATCGTTTTACCATGTTTATATCTTGCTATGTGCGTTATCTTTCTATTTTGTTATGAGGGGGGGGTGGGGTTTTTGTTTGTAAGGGTGAAAAATTGTGTTAAAAAACTTCAATAAATATATATTTTTTAAAAAGAAGCGGGGACCGGGTACCATGGCTGCCGAGGGAGAGAGAGGAGGTAAGGAAAGTTTCCAAAGGAACAACGGCGGGGCTGGCAGTTGTGCCACTGACTGGGGGGCATCTTCCAGGGGGAGTAGTAAGGGGTGACCAGGAAATGTGCATGGGTCCGGAATGTCCCCCCGGACGGAGTGTCCGGGCACGGACCGTCATTGCCTCGGCCTGAAAGGCATCCAATCAGCTGTGCACACCACCGATAGACCACTGTGACCCGTAAATGTGCAGAGCGCCACCGGCCGTAGGGCACCCCCCCCCCTCCCCCAGGCCACCCCACGGGAACCCCCAGACCACAGCAGAATCATCAACGGGGTGGGTGTGGTCCAGCACAGCCAGTGGTCCAACGGGTGCTGGCACCCCTCAGTGCACCCATCTGAGGTGCTGCCCCACTGCAGCGGGGAACGAGAGCAAAGGAAGAGCACAGCGCACCCCGAGCAGCGGATGCATGCGCTGCGGCCTTTGCCACCCATCCTGGCATACTGCCCCCCCTTTGCAGGATGGATACCCCACCAGTGGCATTACCAGCTAGGCCACCCCGCTGGACCACCGGCCATCACCAACCCCGCCTGCCCATTCCGCCCCTCTCCCACCCATCCTGCCCCTGGACAGATAGAGGCAACCCATGCATCACAAAGAGGGACCAGGGCACACCACAACTATGGTCTCAACAGGTGCCCACCCAACTCACCACATCCGTTGGCCTTGCCCGCATGCATGCCACCAAGCATGGTGCCGATAGGTGCCCCACCCCACACGTGGGTCACTGTGCTCCACCCCACAACCAGGTGCGGCCCTGCTGGCAGGGTAACACACGGCCCACCCCAGGAGGACACCCTCAGTAGACTGCACAAGAAGGCACTGTACAGGAGCTTCAGTGCGTATCACTGGCATGAGTAGCACCGACCACAAGTACGGGCGGTGGGGTTAAAGGCCCCTGGTGCCAGGCACCACAGGGCCAGTTGCACGGTGCAGAAGGCAGAGTGTTGGGTGGAATGGCCAGGGACGTTGTTGGGATTGGGAGGGGGAGGGGGTGGGGGTGGATTTGGGAGGCGGGCATGAGGGTGCAGGGGCTGTAGTGCAGGCCGGGGCCACCGAGTAGGCTGTTGGATCAGGATGGGAACGGAAATACGCACCAGGCTAACATGTTTGCCCGTTAACCACTGTAGGCAATGGATTTTTGAGTGCAGCCAGGAATGGTTGGCATCTGTCTGGTTCCGGCAGCCCTTGCAGATGCAATGAGGCTGCACGACCAGGAGCTGCTCGGTGAGGACCCTGCAGCACAGGAGTCTGCCCCAGAGGAGCAGGGGCCAGGCAGCGAGGCTGGAGAGCCGGCCTCCAGCAGGTCGAGGAGAAGGTAGGAAGGATGCATCAGGCCCCATGGATAACGGTAGCACCAGTCCTTCGAGGACCTGCCGGAGTCAGCCTGTTGCCAATGACTGGGAGACTGTGCGATATCTGTGCCACATGATGACTCACCTGGCACCTCGGGGTATGGTGGAGGACATCTGCTCCTGGGGGCCATCAAGGTGACGGTCGCCCTTAACCTTTTTGCCATGGGTTCCTTCCAGGTGCCAAGTGGGGCCCTGACTGGGATCACACAGACGTCCCTTCACAGGTGCATCCACGCTGTCACGGATGTCCATTTGTGCCCGGACGGCACAATATGTCAGCTTCAGTCTGGACGCAGCCCACCAGGTTGCCCGGGCAGTGGGTATCGCTGCCATCTTGTGCATGCCCCAAGTCAGGGAGTGATAGCTAGGACACAACCCCCTACCAGCATGAGAGGGTGCCCTTCATAAATAACTGTGCCCTAGCCCCTAACGCTATCCTGTTTGCTGCATGCATGCCAACTTAACTGGTGTCTACCGTTCTAATCTTACGTGTTACCGTCTAGGTGGGTCCTCCGGTGGTCCATCTGAAATTGATGCAGTCTGCTGCGTTATCCCACGCTGTGACCTGGGTCCCCCTTGGCAGACGTCCTCTGGAGCGACTGGGCCTGGGTGGGCTTGGCAGTTTTCTGGGTGTCACAGGTGGCATTGTGCCACCCTGTTCTGCCCGCTGCTCATTGGATGCACCAGGGACAGGTGGGTGGTGGGGGGGGGGGGTGGTTTCAGAGGCACTGCAATGTTCCAGCACCTTCCCTGCAGGTGTCACCGGCATGGGCCCCATCACCTCCTCCTCCCTTGGGGTGCCCGATGGCCCCCGGGCTGCGCCTTGGGACAGAGGTGCAGCCGGAGGGAGCTCCAGGGACTCTGCCATCACCTGGGGCTGCCAGTCCTGGAGGTCCGCTCTCGTCTCAACCAGGCTCTCAGTGCTCACGCTCATGGAGCACAGGGACTGGGCCACCTCCCGCTGGGACTGTGCAATGTCCCTCTGGGATTGTGCCACATCACTAGTGACCACGCCAGGTCCCTCTGTGTCTGGTTCAGGTTAGCCAATGCCTGGCTAATGTGACTGGGCCACGCTCTGGAACACCGCAGCAAGATCCATGTGGCCCTGGTATAGAGCTGACTGTGATAAGGCTGCCCTATCCTGCGCCTCAGCCACTCCTCGCACACTGTGCCCCAGGCGTGTATATCCTGATCCATGGCTGTGACTCGCACACGCACGGCCTCCACCGCGGACGCCACGTGTTGACCTGGGTGGCACACACTGCCTACAGCACCTGCCGTAGGGCACCCGCCCCCCCCCTTAAACCCTGTTTAGCACAGAGCTAAATCGCTGGCTTTGAAAGCAGACCAAGGCAGGCCAGCAGCACGGTTCGATTCCCGTAACAGCCTCCCCGAACAGGCGCCGGAATGTTGCGACTAGGGACTTTTCACAGTAACTTCATTGCCTACTTGTGACAATAAGCGATTTTCATTTTCATTTTCATTTCCTGCTGCAGGCGGTTCTCTCAAGGGATCGGGGGCACCTGTTTGGCTGGACTCTGGGCAGAGTGATACCTTGGCACCCTTATGCAACTCGAGCACCCTGGCACTGCCAGCCTGGCACCCTGGCAGTGCCACCTGGGCACCGTAGCACTGATAATCAGGTGCCACCCTGGCACTGAAAGCATGCACTTAGAAAAAGATCAGTGGCATCAAGCACAGTCCCGTCACAGACCCTGTTTAATCAACAGCGTCAAGCACTCCACCCCCACACATTTAATCTCTATGGACTCCACTCCCCCATCCCCCCACCTCAATTTAAACCCTCACCGTCTCCACTTTTCAACCTTCCCTGAATGTGATAATTGAAGCTTGCGTGCACTTTTGGACGAAGTGCAGGACAGGTTGTATAGTCACTGTTGCATAGCTATCTGTGGGAACTAGCTACGCACCAATTGACAATTGCATTTCCTATATTACAGCAGTGACGTCCCTTCAGTGACTCCCAGACAAGACCGAAACTGCAAAGCCATTTCCATACTAATGAGCCATCTCTGGGGACAAAAGAGTAACAATTAAGTAAACGATACCAAGGCAGACACCCCGGCGCCAGAGGAGACCAGAACAAAGCAGGGCAACGGCCACCTAGGACACGCCCAGCCATCAGGGCTCCCATCCCTTTATTGGAGGAAATCGATAGGAATGATTGAGAAATGGCCCAATTAATTGGGGCCAAGTTCAAGGCCCACCCAAAAGTGCGCAAAGCCCTTTTTAGGTATAAGAAGAATCTTGGTTGTTCTTTGGGACATCCTGAGGTGGTGCCAGGCTCTATATAAATGCAAGTCTTTTCTTTCTGTCGCTAATTTGCGTTCTCTTTATTTGGCTCTGAAGATGGCGGTCAATATGGGCGCCTTCCTTAATTCCAATTATGTTTGCTCTAGAGTCGCCAGGTATCTTTCGATACCGCCACAAGGTTCAAACCGAATACTGATCAAACACTCACACACCAGTTAGTTAGTTCAAAGTCAATGCTTATTTATTTACACACACTTGTTAAATATACTCATGCACGAAACTCTACAGACTAAATTATCACTACTGCTAAAGCCTATACTTAGCTTCGGGCGCCCACTCAGTCAGAGGAACAATGGCCGTTGTTTGGTTCTGAGGCTGCCGGGGTCGAACTAGTAAAGGGGAACAGCAAAGGTCGTCTGTCTGGTAGCGAGCCTTGACCTTGGATTTACTTGCTTCTGGTGCAGCTGGTGGACAGGTCTCTCCTCGGTAAGAGCCAAGTCCAAGAGAGCGATTCTCTCTTGGGGCCTTCTTCTTATACCTAAAAGGGACTTTGCGCACTTTTGGGTGGGCCTTGAACTTGGCCCCAATTAATTGGGCCATTTCTCAATCATTCCTATCGATTTCCTCCAATAAAGGGATGGGAGCCCTGATGGCTGGGCGTGTCCTAGGTGGCCGTTGGCCTGCTTTGTTCTGGTCTCCTCTGGCGCCGGGGTGTCTGCCTTGGTATCGTTTACTTAATTGTTACTCTTTTGTCCCCGGAGATGGCTCATTAGTATGGAAATGGCTTTGCAGTTTCGGTCTTGTCTGGGAGCTGCGGCTCCAATCAACAGACCTGCACCTGCTTGCTTTCTCAGTATTGTCCATTTTCCCTGCAATCTTTGCAAAGTGTCCATTTTGTAATTGGGAAGTGGCCATCCCAGATGGCTACATTTCCTGCTTCCATCATATTCAAAAGCTCAGACAAGGCACTGCGGTTGTGTGATCAGGATAAGTAACTCAATAATCAAAATACTTCGCTTTAAAATCTTAATTTATCCTTTAACTGTCTCGGAAGGTAAACTCTCAAAAAACGAATGCTAGCCTCAGTGTTAGTTTGTATCAGTGACATTGGAGGCTTTTTCCTTTTATAAACATTTCCCCAATTTCCCCGCAACATTTAGGGCAGCACGGTAGCATGGTGGTTAGCACAATTGCTTCACAGCTCCAGGGTCCCAGGTTCGATTCCGGCTTGGGTCACTGTCTGTGCGGAGTCTGCACATCCTCCCCGTGTGTGCGTGGGTTTCCTCCGGGTGCTCCGGTTTCCTCCCACAGTCCAAAGATGTGCAGGTTAGATGGATTGGCCATGATAAATTGCCCTTAGTGTCCAAAATTGCCCTTCGTGTTGGGTGGGGTTACTGGGTTATGGGGATAGGGTGGAGGTGTTGACCTTGGGTAGGGTGCTCTTTCCAAGAGCCGGTGCAGACTCGATGGGCCGAATGGCCTCCTTCTGCACTGTAAATTCTATGATAATCTATGATTTGTGGCAGATATGAAGATCAGCTCTCAAACCGCTACAGGTGCCATTATGTAATCAGCCACTAGGGGATGCACCAGAGGAGTCGAGAATGACTTGCTCCAATTTGTCTTCAACCCTGCAGGAAACAGTTGTCCTTCACACCTTGTTTGTGATGGCAAGGCTGAGGCTAAGGGCGAATAGGAACTACTCCCATTAATATTCTAATTCTGCACCATGTCCATAAATAGATTGAAATTGCTGTATTCCTCTGTCTATCTGTACTAAGGTGACTGATTTTAGTTAGGTCAGTTGTTTGGATTTGGATTTGTTTATTGTCATGTGTACCAAGGTACAGTGAAAAGTATTTTTCTGCGAGCAGCTCAAACAGATCATTTAGTACATGAAAAGAAAATACGTAATAGGGCACCACAAGGTACACAATGTAAATACATAGACACCAGCATCAGGTGAAGCATACAGGAGTGTAGTGTTAATGAGGTCAGCCCATAAAAGGGTCGTTTAGAAGTCTGGTAACAGTGGGGAAGAAGCTGTTTTTGAATCTGTTCATGCGTGTTCTCAGACTTTTGCATCTCCTGCCCGATGGAAGAGGTTGGAAGGGCGAGTAAGCCGGGTGGGAGGGGTCTTTGATTATGCTGCCCGCTTTCCTAAGGCAGCGGGAGGTGCAGATAGAGTCAATGGATGGGAGGCGGTTCCGTGTGATGGACTGGGTGGTGTTTGAACTTGGCCTTTACCACTGTGGGCCGGGAAGGGGGTAAATTAGCCCCAAAGGTAAATCAGCCCAAAGGTGCGCAGGTTAGGTAGATTGGCCATGCTAAATTGCCCCTTAGTGTCCAAGGATGTGTAGGTTAGATGGGGTTACAGGATAGGGTGATAGGGCAGGGGAGTGGACCTAGGTAGAGATGCTCTTTTGGAGGGTCGGTGTAGACTCGATGGGCCAAATGGCCTCCTTCTGCACTGTAGGAATTCTATGGTTGTAAAATTTACTGGTAGAAGCGTCCAGCTGTAGGCATGACACTGTCACAGACTGGTGATGCCCAACTAAAGAGTGCAAGCTGGGCTTAGCAAATTTAATGCATTTTAGGCAACAGATTTGGAGGACTGGACAGACATGAATATACCATTCAACAATTCTGCAAGTAAAGGTGGCATCTATGCAGTTTATCGCTGACTCGGCCATTTTGGGGGGTTTGAAGTGGCCTATCAGGTGTGAGAGTGCATCATGCATTCTGTGCATGGCAAGTTCCCAGCAATAACGCAGATCAGAATTGATGAGGTCTTTTGAGTCCGTGCAATCTGTCTGCATGAGCAAATCAGCCACTTATTTTCCCCACAGCCCTGAAAAATTATTCCCTTCTGTTAAGAGTGCAGTTCCTTTTTGAAAGCGACGATTGAATCTGTCTGTACCACACTCTCAGGCAGTGCACTCCAGATCCTAAACATTCGCTGCGTAAAAAGATCTTCCTTGTGTTATCTTTTGTTCTTTTGTCATTTGCCTTGAATTGGTGTCCGTGGCTAAGGCTTTTGAGGGAATATATGGGGCAAAAGATCAAGAGAAACCCCTGCGTTGTTAATGGGACCATTTTATATCTATCTGCAGAACAACATGGGCCTCGGTTTAATGTCTCATTTTAAGGTGTCTGTCTAGATTATGTGCAGTTCGCACTGAGAGTTGGATTTGCATCTTCTGACTCAGGAAATTGAGCATCAATAACTGATCCAAGCTGATTGTTGCCTTCTAAAACTCTTACAACAATTACAACCATTTATATGGTATCTTTAATGCAGAAAAATATCCCAAGATGTAAGGAGAAAATGGACATTGAGTCAAAGAAAGAAATATTTGGAATGGTAACCAAAATCTTGGTCAAGGAGGCAGGTTTTAGAAAAGGCTTAAAACAGGAGAGGATAGTGGAGAGGCAGAAATCTTAGTGAGCGGGCAGCATGGTAGTGCAGTGGTTAGCATTGCTGCCTCACGGCACCGAGGTCCCAGGTTTGATCCCGGATCTGGGTCACTGTCTATGTGGAGTGTGGTGAACGTATTGTACTAACCATTCACCCTGTATTACACTGTATCACGCTGTTGCCCATGTGGGCTTCACCTATGGACCATTGTACTGTACTACACGGAATGTATCATGTTGGTGCCCTTGTGGGCTCCGCCCTTGGCTCTGCCCCCTTGAGGGGAGGTATAAAGAACAGCTGCCCAGTAGGCGGCTCTCACTTGCAGAGCAGTCGCAGGCAGGCACTGTTCTGATCGATTAAAGCCACTGTTCCCTTCAACTCTCTGTCTCGTGTGAATTGGTAGTCGCATCATGGAGTTTGCACATTCTCCCCGTGTTTGCGTGGGTTTCACCCCCCACAACACAAAGATGTGCAGAGTAGGTGAATTGGCCATGCTAAAATTGCCCTTTAATTGGAAAAAAAGTGAATTGGGTACTCTAAATTTATATTTTTTAAAAAGAAATCTTAGTGAGAGAGCTTCAGATTCTGAGACCTAGGCTGAAATCATGGCTAACAGATGTAAGGCAAAGGGAGGGGTAGAGATTTATTTTTATGGGGTGGGTGTGAGGTGCTGTAGCAATAGAAAATGGTACATAGATGGAAAGAGCGAGGCACCAAGTAATGCAAATGTAACAAGCTCCAATCATTAATCGGCCAAAACATTGATCCTTGTGATGTTCTGTTTCCAATTGGAAAACAAAATGGCTCATTACCCAATTGGATGGTGCTTGACTGACAGCCTAACAACCTTTTCTTTTTCAATTTTCAATGTTATTATATCTGGCAAAGAGAAATGTTCAAAAAAGCTTTTTAAACCCAATATTTTTAATATGTTTTTTATGTTTCTTTCTTACAATTGTGCACAGCATAGGGCAGCATGGTGGTGCAGAGGTTAGCTCTGTTGCCTCACGATGCCGAGGA
This sequence comes from Scyliorhinus torazame, assembly GCF_047496885.1. NCBI lineage: Eukaryota > Metazoa > Chordata > Chondrichthyes > Carcharhiniformes > Scyliorhinidae > Scyliorhinus > Scyliorhinus torazame. The sequence continues at coordinate 19,475,428 of NC_092718.1, read as the reverse complement.
CCCAGGGTCAATCCCAGTCCCGAGTCACTGTCCATGTGGAGTGTGCACATTCTCCCCATGCCTGCAAGGGTCTCACCCCCACAAACCAAAGATGTGCAGGGTAGGTGCATTGGCCACACTAAATTGCCACTTAATTGGAAAAAATAAAGTGGGTATCCTAAATTTAAAAAAAAGGATTGTACACAGCGATGTCCTGGGGATTGATCTTCAATCCCTGAAGACTCCACAGGCCTATCCTGGCAACAGTAGGGGTAAAGTTTTTGTGTAACAGAAAAAGTAAGTTCAGAAACTCAACTTGAGCCAGGAAGACTCAAATGATGTTGTAACATCTTGGTTTAGCCTGGATTGTGACTTCCCAAAGTTTAATTAGAACAAAGAACAAAGGAACATGCCATTTGGTTCTCCAAGCCTGTGCCGGCTATGCTGCCCTAACCTAATACCTTCTACACTTCCGGGGTCCGTATCACTTTATTCTCATCCTATTCATGTATTTGTCAAGATGCCTCTTAAATGTCACTATCATATCTGCTTCCACCACCTCCTTCAGCAGCGCGATCCAGGCACCCACCACCCTTTGTGTAAAACATTTCCCTTACACATCTCCTTTGAACTTTGCCCCTTGCACCTTCAACCCATGTCTCCTAGAAATTGACTCTTCCACCCTGGTAAAAAGCTTCTGACTATCCACTCTGTCCATGTCCCTCATAACTTTGTAGACTTCTATCAGGTCACCCCCTCAATCTCCGTCATTCTAGGGAGAACAAACCGAGTTTATCTGACCTCTCCTCATAGCTAATACCCTCCATACCAGGCAACATCCTGGTAAACCTCTTCTGTACCCCCTCCAAAGCCTCCACTTCCTTTGTTAGTGTGGCGAGTGGATTAACATTCTGACTTATCAAAAGATCAGGCAAGCATGGAAAGGTAAGAGTTGGGGAAAGAGGTAAAAAAAATGGGTGTTTTTTCCTCTAATTGTGAAAATACTAGACCCGCACATCCAGACAAAGGAACAGCTTCTTCCACACAGCTACAAGACTCCTCAATGACTCTCTCTTGGACTGATCTGTCCCCTGTAAGAACACTATTCACCACGCCCTATGCTGCTCTTGTTTGGCCCTTGTTCCGCACTGTAACCAATCACTATTTGTTGATGTACCTTTTGTCAATGTCCTCTGTTGATTGTGCTTTTATCTACTATGTATGTACTGTGTACGTTCCCTTGGCCGCAGAAAAATACTTTTCACTGTACTTCGGTACATGTGACAATAAATCAAATCAAATCAATCAAAAAAGTCAAACTAGTGCAAAATTATGTTAGCTCAAAGTGACTATCTGTGATTTGTCATCTAATAGCATTGACCAGGGTGTACTTATTATTATAACATATTCCCATAATTGTAGCTGAATATAGATGTCCAAACTTTTATTCACAAATTGTGGGTATATATTTCTAAATCCTCCCTTCCACGTGGCCAAAATTGGCTGGGAGAATCTTAGAACCACACAATTTAATAAGGGGGCGGTCCTCAGCTCAACCTATAGATCAGCTATAGGTTGTGATTGGCGCGAGGGGCAGCCAATGGGGTTGAGGGAGCAGTGGAACCAGGGAGGGGGCGGGGTCTGAGTGCGCATGCGCAGTGGAGTTCACCCAAGTTTTGGTGGGGGGTCGGAGAGAGTGTCCAATCTCCGGAGCAACAAGTGGTGGTGGTGGCAGAACGGTGGGCTCGATCAGGCCATTCAGTTACCCCTGTTACCCCCACAACAAGCCCATACCCCAGCCTGCCACCCAGGTTAACTCGCTGAAAATAGAGATCAACGTTGGGATTGGGGGGAGAGGAAGAAAAAAGGCATTTTATAAATGACAGAAGAAGTGCAATGAGTTGGTAACAGCACTGAGAGGGAATGAGGACGGAGGGAATAAGTGAGCGCAGTTAAAACTAGCTGTTCTCATTAAATGAGGCCTGGTTAAGGTAAGACTTCACATGACTTTATTTCAAATATGTTTTTTTAAATAAAAGAAGGCTATAAATATATATATATATCTGTGTGTGTATGTGTGTGAAACCAATATATTTGCAATCGTATAATTTAACATCCCTCTTCTGTTACTGTGGGCTTTGTTCTGGGTTTTTTTTTTTGCATTGTTACCTGCAGCCCAGTCTCTTGTGTATTTTGCTGGGGGGTTGGGATACACTAACAGGGATTCAAGACTTTCAGCCCCCTGCTCTGAAACCCCCAAATAGATCCCTGTGTGCTTTTTTTTTTTAAAGGTTTGTTTTCTCTTCTCTCTCTCTATCTCTTCCCCCCCCCCCCCCCCCCCCTCTAAAATCTTTTCAAAGCTTCGTTTGAACTTTCTGAAGTTGTAAATCCCCCTGTTCGGATTTCCCTTTTATTGTAAGTTTATTTTCATTTAGTCTTTTCCATTATTATTATTATTTTTTCCGAAGAGTGTTTCATCACGATGTTTGTTTTCTTTTGGAAAGGAAAAAGAAAACGTTGTTTTAATTCTGTACGGGAAATTCTGTGTGTTTCCAACCAACGTGGACCTTTAAAATGTAACTTTTTCTCCCGAAAGTAGGTTTCAAAAAGCATTTATTATCAGCGAGTGCTGTGGCAATTGTATTTGTTATTAAATGATACTTTTGTGATCTTTTGCTGTGTTGTGGATGGGTTGCATTAACATCAGGTGTACTTTTCATTCAATGTATCTCCTCCCCATTTAATTTGGACACATTTGCTAAATTGGATTTAAGGGGGTTATACTGTTACTTTGATGTTCCGACTTGCTGTCGGTATCACTCCAGAACGCTGAATTCATTAACCCCCCCCCCCCTTTTTTTAAAGTTAGCTGAAAGACCCTCCTGCTTACAGAACTGCGGATGCTTTTTTAAAAATTAAAAACAAAAATAAACAGGTTTACAAACTTGACTTTTGTTTTCAATCACCCGTGAACAGTGACTAAAGCCACACTTGCTCGTCTGGTTTCAAAATATTGCAATCCTGTGTAATAACAACTTGGCCTGTTTAGTCGCCATAATTGAATAGAGGGTGTAGCAACTCCTTTGTGTGCAGATCTTTTGCATTAACGATTTGGAGCGATTTAAAAAAAAAAAAAATTCCAAATGGCCAAAATCCTGCAATCCCCATGCAATAAAAAAACAGAATTTGTAAACATGTGGTCCTGATTGTTACGGGATCCTCCCCTGAGCAATTTCTGTCGTGTCATAAGCAGTGCTATGTTAGCAAAGAAAAGCTGCGTTGTTGTATCCACGTTTAGTGAAGCTGGGAGGGTTCTGCTGGGTCTTGGTGATGCATCAATGTGAAAATGACAGTTTTACTCTGGAGTTGGCTCCAAAGCAGCATATATTGTGAGCCCCACTTCCCTTCTGGGGGGCAGGGGGGGCGGGGGGAGAGATGTGGCAGAGCTCTGCCCATCCATCCATATCCATCCTAGTACACAGACTGACATTGGTGTGACCTACAGTGCGATGCAATCAGCAATGTAACTGCAGCCTCCTTTTCAATGCTGGGGAGAGTGATCCTGGGCCCTGGTGCGTTTCCTGTTTCCATGCCCCTTCTCCCACCCCCCTTTAACACTTCTCACTTATTCATGTTAGTTCTCTTCCCCCCCCTCGCCCCTTCAAGATTCCGCAATCAATTTGCTTTGATTTATGCTCCGTCATAACCTCCATGTATTTCAAATGTTTGCAATTTATATTCATCTATTACTGTTGGTGCATAGAAATGTCACAGCACAATAAGAGACCATTCGGCCCATCGTGTCTGCGCCGGTCAATAAAAAGAAACAAATTCCTCATTTAAATCCTACTTTCCAGCACTTGCTCTGTCAGGTTGCAACACTTCAGGGGAAAATCCTTTTAAATAAGTTGAGCATTTCTGCCTCAACTACCAATTCAGGCAGTGAATTTCAAATGCCCTCCACTTTCTGGGTGAAAATACTTTTCCTCATGTCCCCTTTAATCCTTCTACCAATCTTCTTTAAATCTGTTTTGTGGCTCAGTTTTACAATGTATTTACGTTATCTATCTATGTTTGCCCTGTGTATTTTTTCATGTATGGAATGATGTGCCTGGACTGTACGCCGAATAATACTTTTTACTGTGCCTCGGTACACATGCCAATAAAACAAATCCAAATCCAGTTTTTATGACACAAAGTAAATGTGATGTGTAAGAGTCTTTTCCAACTAGTGTATCTAAGGAACTGAAAGTTCATGTAGAACATGAAATGACATATTGAAATCGGAAAAACCTCTTTGAAAAATATTTAGATTTTAACTTCAGATCAGTGTTATTCACTAATTGAAGTTAGGATCTGTTTACTCTGAATATTTCTGGGGAATGTTACGTGTGTGTCACTAACCCCTTTAGCAATATTTCATCCGGCACACTTTGATTCAAACTATGTGCATGTGCTGTGAACTGCGTTTTGGAATTTTAAGGGGCCTTGAAGCACCCAAATATCCTATTCCCCATATGTCTCCATAACTCTGAACCTTTACGCTTGATTGCTCCCCCTTCCACAAACATTCAAACCCTCCTTCACTAACCGTCAGTGACAACCGTGTGCACCATCTACAAGATGGACTGCAGTTACTCACCGAGGTTCCTTTGACAACACCTTCCAAACCCAACACCGCTACCATCTGGAAGGAAAAGAGCAACAGATACCTGGGAGCCCCACCACCTGAGGCTCCCCTCCAAGTCACTCACCACCCTGACTTGGATAATATATCGCCGCTCCTTCACTGTCATTGGGGCAACATCCTGGAACCCCCTCCCTAACAGCACAGTGGGTGTATCTGCACCTCAATGACAGCAGTGGTTCAAGAAGACAAATCACCACCACTTTCTGAAGGGCAAATAGGGCTGGGCAATAAAATGCTGGCCTAACCTGCGACGTCCACATCCCGTAAATGAATTTTAAAAACTCTCGTTATTTGGATTATCTATGCCACTTACTTACGATCGGAGGTGTGTAGCATCATTGCTAAGAACTGGTTTCACCGTGTGCCCATGAATCATAGATCATGATCATGGAATGGTCACGTTTTTTACAATTTGCTACATTCCTCCAATGTTGGCTTCCATCGAGCATCTTCGCAATGCACTTTGTGTCCTGTAGTCCTTCAATGGGTTGGTGAGCGCAGGGCCAAGGGTCACCTATGTCATCCAGGATGCACCTTGTCAAAACAAATGACTGCGCAGACTCGAGCTCTCGCTACAGGAGAATTGGGTCTTGAGCATTGGAACTTCGACCTGGTGAGGAGCCCATGGTGGTCATTCCAGATTTGAAAGAGTCATAGATAATAAAATGATGAGCACAGAAGGAGGCCCTTTGGTCCATCATGCCCGTGCTGGCCCTTTGAAAGGGCTTTCTAATTAATAGGGGTAGCACTCCTGCCTGACAGCGGCAGGGACTGGGGTTCAATTCCATCCTGGGGTGGCTCTGTGTGGAGTTTCCACATTCTCTCCTTGAGTACCTGGATTTTCTCCAGGGGGCACCGGTTTCCTCCCACAGTGCAAAGATGTGCAGGTTAGGTGGGGTTACAAGGATAGGGTTGGGGGAGTGGGCATAGGTAGGGTGCTCTTTGAGGATTGGTGTAGACTCGTTGGTCCAAATGGCCTCCTTCAGCACTGTAAGAATTCTATGGTTCTAATAGTGTGAACAGGCTGCTTTAGTGTGAAAGAGAAGGACTATTTTAGTGGTTGAGTAGCATCAGAGGGTGCAGGAGGCAAAACCTCTTGGTGGCTTTGTAACCATGTGCTTGTGTGAGGCAGCCAGTTGCCAGAGGCACTGCTACTGGTAAAGGTGCAGGCAAAAGCTGTGTTAAACCTGGGTCCTCTGAGTAGAAGGGCCTGGTGTTTGGAAGAATGTGCACCACAGCTCTCCTGATAAATTGCCCCTAACAGCTTGGATACTGACTGCAGTGAACAGTTTTCAGTTTAAATCAAAGTTCTGATCTAATTTCTGCACTAAAATATCAAGTTTAGAAATTTTGAAATAATTGGTTTAAGTAAGCTCAATGGGCTTGTTTCTTGGGGAACGAAGAGTTTGAAGGAGACTCTGAGGGGCGACATGGTGGCACAGTGGTTAGCACTGCTGCCCCACAGCGCCAGGAACCTGGGTTCGATTCCGGCCATGGGTGACTGCCAGTGTGGAGTTTGCACGTTCTCCCCGTGTCTGCATGGGTTTCCTCCGGGTGCTCCAGTTTCCACCCACAGTCCAAAGCTGTGCAGGTTAGGTGAATTAGCCACGATCAATGCACGGGGTTACGGATAGTGCGGGGGAGTGGGCTTAGGTAGTGTCCTTTCGGAGGGTCGATACAGACTCGATGGAAGAGAGCCGTTGAATATTTTCGAGGCCGAGGTGGACAGATCCTTGGTAAGAAAGGAGGTGATATGTTGTTGGGTGTCGTTCAGGTTACAACTGATAAGCAAGGATAATTAATGGTGGAGCAGGCTCATGGGGGGGGGGGGGGGGGGGGGGGGGATGTTGCTGAATGGCCTGCTCATTCTCTTTGTTAGTATGTGAAGCATTTTATTCTGATTTCATTGTGCAAAACATGGAACCATAACTATCTCATGGTGCTTTGCAGTGGCAGAAGCGAAACAGGCCAAAGATGGGGAGGTTAGGCAGGGTGACCAAATATTTGGCTAAAAACATTTTTTTCATAAAAGGGGATGGCGAGGAAGAGGACCTAGGATCAAGACTACTGACTGTATTGCCCACAATGTTGGGTTGAAGAGAGGATCTGGATGCATAAGAGTCTAGAGCCAGACGAACGCAGACACGGGGAAGAACGTCCCAGGGGGTGGAGAGGTGAACACGGGGCTTGAGAAAGTTAGAGATAAAGTGGATTGGGTCAAAGAAGGATTCGAGCAAGAGGTTGAGAACCTTAAATTTGAGGCTTCACGCCAATGTTTCTGCAAAATTATGCATTGTTCTATAACTTCCGTACTGTTCTTTGTTTTTCACACGCATTGTTTTGGTGTAACATGCCCTTTTAAAGGTATCTGCAATCATAATGTAACTCTCTTTCCTGGAGGCTGCGTTTGTTCCTGGGTGCAATGTGATAATGTAGTTAATGTGCATATCCATGTTGTTTGATCTACACACTTCAAAGCATAATATTCAAAATAAAGTCTTGAAGTTAATTACATCTTGTGAAGAATGGTTTGTGAAATAGGCTTGGCTCCTTCAGCATATGCCGATAATAGAAAACTGTGCCTAATTCGGCATTTAATGTGAAAATTATTCTGAGAGGCACCATTGTCTTTGTTTTGGGGAAGTGTCACAGTGGTGCAATAATGGGTGCTGCCCTGCATTGACGGAACAGGGCAGAATGACCTTTAATCTCCATCCGAGTTGTGTAACACCTGACTTGGGGTGCTTTTATACTGATGCTGAGAGCCTGACTGAGATTCCCAACGCTAACATTCCACACAAAAAAAAAAGTATTTCATCCAGCTGCAACCAACAATGAAAACCTCTCAAATAATTCACTCCCCCAAGTGTCTCTGCAAAATCTGCCGGTAGTGGATTTTTGGGAGGTAAGTTAATGATTGCAAAGTGAGACCTTGGCACGATCTATTTATACTTTAAATTATGAAGCTTGAGCATGATTCATATGTTGGGAAGCTAATTGCACAATGCAGATGGTGTCCTCCACAAAGTTAGGCAGCGTTGTTGACAGGTGGCCATGGTGGTGACATCCATGACTGCATAATAACTGCTCATTACTGAGAGGTCTGTGTCCTTATTTGTGTATCTGTATAATGATAGGATGCTATTATAGATGCAGATGTTGACAATCCATTGTTCATGCAATACTCTTAAATTATACTACTTACACCCTGTTTTAATTTATTTTGAAAAGTTACCTGTCATGGCATAAAGTCAGAGGAAATACACTTGTAATAATAACAAATTTGTAATAGAGGCAGATAAATGAAAAAACATGAAATTGTGGAAAAATAATTATAAGAACATAAGAACTAGGAACAGGAGTAGGCCATCTGGCCCCTCGAACCTGTTCCGCCATTTAATGAGATCATGGCTGATCTTTGTGGACTCAGCTCCACTCTCCGGCCCGTACACCATATCCCCGAATCCCTTTATTCTTTAGAAAGGCATCTATCTTTTTCTTTAAAACTTTTAAAGAAGGAGCCTCAACTGCTTCACTGGGCAAGGAATTCCAGAGATTCACAACCCTTTGGGTGAAGAAGTTCCTCCTACACTCCGTCCTAAATCTACCTCCCCTTATTTTGAGGCTATGCCCCCTAGTTCTGCTTTCCCCGACCAGTGAAAACAACCTGCCTGCATCTATCCTATCTATTCCCTTCATAATTTTATACGTCTCAATAAGATCCCCCCGCATCCTTCTAAACTCCAATGAGTACAGTCCCAGTCTACTCAACCTCTCGTCATAATATTATATATATCTCCTCCTGAACTATTTGACTCTTAATATTTCTGTACACAAGGGTCCAGTGTTATCACTAACATTACAGTAAAGCACAATGGAGGCTGTCATTTTTCTCACGTCTGCTAGTATTTCACCATTTCCATTTGAATCATGGAAAACACCAACAGATAAATTTGGGCCGTATCTGCTGGGAGCATTTCAGAATGTTTAAAAGTATAACCGCCTGCTTACTTATAGGTCGGTCACGTGTGGTGCAAATGGAGCAATTTGACATGATTGATACGGAGTGTCACATAACACATGTATTGGTTTTGAGTGCAGTTTTCCTGCACTTTTAGTGTCGGTGTTTATATTGCCATAGCTGGTGGAAAGGTTTTGTGTAGTGCATGCACGTGTCAGATCGCAGCGGAGCTGGTGATGCTTTGGAAATTTCTCTACGGCGCCTCCTACTGGGCGGAACCTGCAAATACATTGTGACAGATGATGCAGCAAAATTGAAGGGGAGATGTTGACATATCAGTTTACAATGGTAAATGTTAACGCATTGGTTTGGCCAAAAATCAATTGCAGTTACTTTGTGCGATCTATCACATCTCTGACGGAATCAGAATTAACTGTTGGTTGTACGTTGTAGGATCTAAAAGATAGAGAGAATGCTGGCAGGACACAGCAGTTCATTGTTCTAATATAAGGTTACACCCAAAATATTAGTGTACCTTCCTCCTTTTTGACGTGTGCACTGCCAGTATTTGGCACTCTCTCATTCTCTCCTGTAAAGTTTCAAATCTCCTGATTTGAATTGAGCCTTTGTGATTTTCTGTCCCCTTATCTTCCCAACGCAGTTCACTTTATACTCGAGCCATGCAGACAACACCTTCTTTTGTTGATCCAGAGACTCTGAGACAATGATGTGTAAAATGGAAAAGACCATGGGATCCTAAAATTACCCGCTCTCTGCTCCACCGTCTGGCATGTAGCAACTGAGTGGATGTGCAGAAAGGTACCAGCCACCCTTGGAGCTGACTGTCGTCCAAATCGTGGCGGGGGCGGGGCGATGAAATTCTAAATTGGCTACTTGCCACTTTTGTTGGAGGCGGGTTGGAGCAAAACCGTTCAGAATTGGCCAAATCTTTGTGTCAACATTTAGCATTGTAAACTGATTTATGAAGTTGACACTTGCCTTATTAGCAAGCATTAAATCAATCAATTGTCATTGGTGCTCGGAAACTTTGATCCCACTTCCATCAGCATCGGAACCTGAGATGCAAATGCGTGAGCACAATGGTGTACATTGGAGGCTCTGAAAATGAAACTGGTGGGTAACATTATTGTGCCAATCCTGCCTCCTTCTGATAGCACAGATGAGTAGACACTGTGGAAAGAGGTGTGCTGAACCTCTTCTGGACCATATTCCGTTCCATATTCCTGGATTTCTCCATTCTCTGTGTGTTCTAAATCAACCGGGACCTGGGATTCATGTCGCATTACATTCATCCCCCACCATCTGGCCTATGAAATCCTACCAACTGTCCTGGCTTGACACAATTCACACCTCTTTAACCTGGGGTTACCCCATCTCTGAATCTGTAAAGATTTAATCACCTGCTAATGCTCGTATTCTAAGCATTGTCTGGCATCTTTGAATTTGTCTCTATATATGTTTCCTGAACATACCTCTTCATTCACCTGAGGAAGGAGCAGCGCTCCGAAAGCTAGTGACATCGGAACAAACCTGTTGGACTTTAACCTGGTGTTGGAAGACTTCTTACTGTTCTAAATTGGGTGTTAGCCCCGATGTTCTGAAGACCAACAATAGATCTTCAATTCTCAGTCTTTAGACCCCCAAGGACAGAGTCCTGTCGTTTGAGCCAAGCTGATACTTTTGCTGTTTTGTATGACACCCAAGATCACAAGCCAACCAGGCTGGTGGCAAAGCTTGACGGAATTTAGGTCTGTTAGTTGCACTCAGTCAGAGGATTATGGATTCAAACCACTTCCGGATTACGAGCTGGACATTTAGGCTGACCTTCCAATGCAATACTAAACAAAGACTGACTGCGTTATCAGCCGTGTTGTCCTCCGGATGTCATTTTTCAGGCTCTGTTTGTCTGTCCTGGTGGTTGAGGTGGAGGTTTTGTTATGGGCCAGGGTTTAGAGAACCCCAAAGTGTATCATGGGAGTTCACCTGACCCACAACTTTTAATAGATTGTGGTATGGGAAGCAAACGGCCCACTCTACAGGTGTGGTACAGCAGAAATGGAAAAGTATTTTTTAAAGCAAAACAATGTTTATTCTATGGACTCAAGTTAACCTTTTCAAAACATACAGTGAACATCTTAGCAACCATCAATTCAGATACAGCCCCCAAAGAATACAACACTCAGTAATCCTTGATAACTTCCCAAACAACATCCAGAAGACAGAAGAAACACCTTTTACTAGAAGCACATTAGGTTTACATTCACTACTGAGAACATTTATAATTCTGAATTCACCAAATGATCAAGAGATAGTCTTTGGATGGCAGAGGGAACAACAGTATACCTGCTCTGCCTGGCTTCAGCTCCAACACTGAAAACAAAACTAAAACACACCCTGCAGCAAACAGCCTAAAACGAAAGCAAGAAGCTGACACGGTCCAGCTCCACCCACTCTCTGACACCACTGCAATAATAAACACCCATTTCTTAGACACCCATTTCTTAAAGGTACTCTCACATGATAGTTTAAAATTCCACTGCCTTCCTTAAAGAACAGCTCCTGGCCTGCGTTCCCCCTCCAACAGCAACACCAGAAATCGATTTTCTGCTTCTGGGATCTTGCACTTCAAAGGTAATTTATTGTACGTGAGGCACTTTGGGATCCTTCACAGATGTGATAAATGAGTGCAAGGTCCTTTTGGTCAAATCTTTTTCAGGTGATTACATTTCCATCTGACAATTCTGATTGAGGAAGTGTTGGAGGGAACACTGTTACGCTTGTAATTTATAGTGTACAAAAGAAGGGGAGCTGGTGATTTAATCAACGTGAGGGCATATTGAGGTACCCCATGTGTGATCCTATAGGGCTGGCAATCTTAGCTCGATCCAGGTTGCCAATCTTAGTCACCCAGCCAGTTGCTTGATACTGCACAGACTGGAAACACTGTTGTGGTGAGCAAACAAATGCTGACTAATTCATGAAGAGCTTTAAAGGTGTGGTCGAGTTCAAGTGCATTAAATGAAAGGAATTCTCCCTTCTCTTCAAGTGACAGGTGTTGGCCTTGATCTTTTTATGTTCAGCTCTTTGAACACACAGCTTGTGTTTCCCCTGCATCTTAACTCCTGTTCTCCAAGGTTATCATGAATGGGGTTTAAAATATCTTGGGTATATTTCGGTTCAGGTAGGGAGGCTGGCTCAGGAGGGTGTGTCTGCTGACCACAATATTTTCGGGTGTGTCTGCTGACCACAATATTTTCGGGTGTGTCTGCTGACCACAATATTTCAGATGTGATGTAGGAGTAGAGTTATTATTACCTCTTCGTTTTGGAGTGCATTGAGTTAACTTTTGAAACTATCTCCAGTTTTCACATCAGTATTGAAAAGCTCCGTATTCACATCATGACAGCCTTGGAGGTTTATCATATAAAGAAGACTGGGACTGAAAGTGTAGCGTAAAATAAAATCTGGTCTCTCCGCAGGTACGAGAAGCCTGATTCTTTCGCACCGGAGCATGACAACAAGGGTGTTTTCACATTCGAGGAATGTCGGCAATGAGAGATGTGTTCCTCTGGTTGCACTTAAATCAGCCCTGTGCTGGGCACTCAGCCCATGTCGGCCATGGCTCAGTTGGGAGCACTCTTGCCTCGTACGTTGGAAGGTTGTTGGTTCAAGACCCGTTCCAGAACTTGAGTATAAAAATCTAGGCTACCACACCAATGCAGTACTGAGAAGGTGCTGCACTGTCAGAAATGCCATCTTTTGAAACCAGGGCCCCTTCTTCCTCCTTCAGTTGGAGGGAAAGTTCCCATGGCATTAAAAATATAATAATAATAATTGCTTATTGTCACAAGTAGGCTTCAATGAATTTACTGTGGAAAGCCCCTAGTCGCCACATTCCGCCACCTGTTCGGGGAGGCCGGTACGGGAATTGAACCTGTGCTGCCGGCATTGTACTGATTACAAGCCAGCTGTTTAGCCCACTGGGCTGAACCAGCCCCTTATTTTGAAGAACCATCCAATCCCTAAAGTGTAGAAGGAGGCCATTTGGCCCATAGAGTCTGCACCAACCCTCTGAAAGAGCACCCTATTCCCTTAACACCACCTAACCCGCACATCTTTGGACTCTTGAGGGGCAATTTTAGCATAGCCAGTCCACCTCACTTGCACATCTTTGGACTGTGGGAGGTATTCGGAGCACCCAGAAGAAACCCATGCAAAGTGCAGACGCCACACAGACACCCAAGGTTGGAATCAAACCTTGGTCCCTGGCGCTGTGAGGCAGCGGTGCTGGCCCTGTGCCATCGGGCCACCCCTGGCTCAAGAGCAGGGGAGTTCTCCCCGCTACGCTGGTCAATCGTTATCCCTCGATCTGCATCACAGAAACAAATTATCTGGCTATTTCCAGTGTTGCCGTTTGTGTGAAATTGTTGTGTGCAATTAGTTGTTCATTTCATACATCAGTCAAACCTGTCAAAAAGTGTTAACCGACTGTAAAGCATTTTGGAAAGACCTGTGTTCGTGTCGGGTGATATATAAATGTGAATCTTTATTAACTACATTATATACCTGCTGTGGATCTGGGGAATACCCCCCCCACCCCTGTTTTCCATGATGTATCAGTTGACTGCCCATCCTGATTGGAACACCCACTTCCTGGAGCAGCAGGGAGATATTGACTGGACTTGTGTGTTGTGCTGCCGATTGACAAAAAGGATTTCAGTTTTACAGAATTTGCCCTATTTGTTTGCATAAATACCTGAAGTATAGAGCTGGGGAGTGTCAGATTTAATTAAAAGATGGTAAGACCATTTAATATCATGGCTCAGGCTGGTATGATCCATACTGTAAGTTCTATGATAATCTATGATTAATCTAGGACAAAGGTTCGGCACAACATCGTGGGCCGAAGGGCCTGTTCTGTGCTGTATTTTTCTATGTTCTATATTCTGGATACGAAGCCAAGATGACCGCCTTAGCCAATGTTTAGTAGATCAAGGCTTTCGGCCCAGTGGATGCTATTGGATGTATCGATGCATGTAAAGTGTTCATGTATCTGTGGAGTGCCTTGACAATGATACATCCCAAAAGTTTGGCTAAACATCGCAAATATTTAACTTTTTAAAAGGCTATAATTAGAGATTCCTGATTCATAGATTATCATAGAATTTACAGTGCAGAAGGAGGCCATTCGGCCCATCGAGTCTGCACCGGCTCTTGGAAAGAGCACCCTACCCAAGGTCAACACCTCCCCACACTTCCACCCTATCCCCATAACCCAGTAACCCCACCAACACTAAGGGCAATTTTGCATGGCCAATCCACCTAACCTGCACATCTTTGGACTGTGGGAGGAAACCAGAGCACCCGGAGGAAACCCACGCAGACACTGGGAGGATGTGCAGACTCTGCACAGACAGTGACCCAAGCCGGAATCGAACCTGGGGCCCTGGAGCTGTGAAGCAATTGTGCTATCCACAATGCTACCACGTTGGTGTGGAGTTGGAACCTCCTGTATATTTACATACTTGTAGGACACAACATAACACCAGATACAAGTGCCATGGTGTACTGAGCATTCTTGGATATGAAGATCACCAAAGGAAGGTTTTGATCAGGTAACAGATTGCCCCCCCCCCCCCCCCCCCCCCCCCGGAAAATCTGTTACCTATGGTGAGGTCAGAGTGTTTCTCAATTTACTCTTGGATGTTATTTGATGATATTGACCATGTTCTTAATGCCAGGGCTTTTTGTATCTTAAAACAAAAAGTTGCTTGAATCTGTATAGTTGAGAGGCGGTAGATTTAGAACTGAGATGAGGAGGAGCGACTTCTGGTGGTGAATTTGTGGAACTCGCTGCCCCATAGTGAGGTGGAATAGAGTCAGTAAATGGTTCCAAGAAGGAGATTAAATATATTTCTGATTTAAAAGAACAGTGGGTTAAAAGGGATATGTGGGCAGCATGGTGGCGCAGTGGTTACCATTGCTGCCTCATGGCGCCGAGGACCTGGGTTCGAATCCCAGCTCTGGGTCACTGTCCGTGTGGAGTTTACACATACTCCCCGTGTTTGTGTGGGTTTCGCCCCCACAACCCAAAGATGTGCAGAGTAGGTGGATTAGCCACGCTAAATTGCCCCTTAATTGAATTGGGTACTCTAAATTTTTTTTTTAAAAAAGGGATATGGGCAACAGGGGGCGAGGTGTATTGAGACCAGGAAGAGATCAGCCATGAACTGATTGAAGGCTCTATATAATTGAAATAAGACCATCTTTGCTCTAATACTCGAATCCCTTTGCAACATACCATTTGCCTTCTATATTGCTTGCTGTACCTGCGTGTTAGGCAGGAGAAGGCAGTTGATGGCTCTAATGATGATACTGTGTGCTTCTAAGGCTTGTTTGCTTGCCTTTGGGGGTCAGAGAAGATTTTTCCAGAGTTTTGTTTTCCCCAAAGTGGATGTGGGGTGGGTTGTGTGGTTGTTGCATGTGTGTTGTACCCATTTTAATGAAAATTTTGGGTCTTTTCCTATCCTTTTCCACACTTGTGCATGTTTGTAACTCGTGCTAGCCTTTTCCATGCTGAATAGACCCTTGGGTAGTTGTCAGGTGAATGGCTTCTGGTGTGTAACTAGTACCTTCAGAATCACTGCAGTAGGGTGACTCCTTTTCCTGTTCCCATATCCCTACCTCTGAACCTACCCAAGGACCCACCATTGGCCTCCTCCTATTGTACATATGCAAACTATCCCTTGGCAACATCATCCAAAGACTTTCTGCATCTAATAATCTTTATTATTGACACACGTAGGCTTACATTAACACTGCAATGAAGTTACTGTGAAAAGCCCCAAGTCGCCACACTCCGGCGCCTGTTCGGGTACACTGAGGGAGAATAATTCAGAACGTCCAAGTTACCTAACAGCACTTCTTTTGGGAAACCGGAGGAAATCCACGCGGACACGGGGAGAACGTGCAGACTCCACACAGACAAGTGACCCAAGCCGGGTATCGAACCTGGGACCCTGGTGCTGTGAAGCAACAGTGCTAAACACTGTGCTACTGTGCCGCCCAACACTGACAATACCCAGCTCTACTTCATCACCGCTTCTCTCGACCCTTACACTGCCTTTGTTGTCAGACTGCTTGCCTGATATCAATACCTGGATGAGACAAATATCCCCCTCGTTAAACATCGAGGAAAACCAAAACTTTTTTACCGCCAATGTCCTAAAGTGTGTAATCCCTCCCTAAACCTGTTTCCCCTTTCACTTCCCTCCTGCTTCGAAATATGCTCCTTAAATCTACCCCTTGGACCAAACTTTTAGCCATCCCACCTAATATTTGGTGCAGAGTTGATTTTGTCTGATTTATGCTCCTGTGAAGTTTCCTCCCAGTCTGTGTTAACCTGTATAAATGCAGGCTGTTGAAACGGGAGGTATGCGACTTTATCATACTGTGCATGTTTATTTGAACGATGAAAAATACCCAGCTTTTGACCATGTTCCGAATTTGAACCTTCATTCACGCTGAGGCCCTTTTGCTTCATATGTCAACTGCTGCTTTTTTGGGGGGACTCTGCTGTACGATATGTGGCACTTTTCTAATAGTATGTCAGTAATGGGAGACCATATCTGCTCAGTGACTGCCTGAGTGCTTGCTGTGTGTGTGTTTTTTTTTCTCTCCTGCCCCCATGGAGAGGCAGCTGTCTCTCCAGCACTGGTGTGTGTGATGTGAGGTTGCCAGTTTATGATGTGAAGTCTTGGGTTGAGAGAGAGCTGCTTCCTCCCGTTTCAAGGCCTTTTGCATTGAAGCTTGATACGCTGTTTCCAGTAGCAGTCCTGCAATTAATTTCTTCATACTGTACCGTATATGTTTGGAACGGAGGATAGATTGCGACATTAATACCATGTTTTGAGTTGGCTTTTGACATCCAAAACTGGAAATAATTTGTTGTTCATACAGTGACTTTCGCAGTGTTTGATGTGGAAGTGTTTCTACTTCCACGAGACATTTACAGAGTGCATTTCACAATTTCTCAGGATGTATTAAAAGTACAGTCACTTGTAATCTAGTAAGGGCAGAGGTGTTTTAGTGGAAGGTAGGATTCTCCAGGCCTTAGAAATTCTTTAAATTTTACCAAACGTTTGTGCCTTTTTTTTTTTGCTGTTTCTATCATGACTCGCTGGGGGGGGGGGGAAGAGATAGTTGGAACGTTTTGGAGATGTATATTTGTTTGTTCGCTTTTTCACACAATAAACGGGGAGACGGAAGGTCTCAGCCAGGATCGGAGGAACCCCAGCAGTGTGGAACACAGCCAGCCATCGAACAGAACAGGCTCTGGAGGAGTAACTCTACTCCTGCGTTTCGGAGCACCTGGTGTTTTAATGTGAGCCTGGTGCGTGAGTGCAAGTGTTGTGTGTGGTGGGGGCAGGAGAGAGCCCCCAGGAAGCTGATTTTGAAACCCGAGGCAGTTGCCAAGAGATTTAATTAGCCTGAGCTTTCCTTGTTCCTGGATGGTGGGATTAATGCTTGTTCCACAGCCAATTTACTCATTTAACTTCAGTTATCTAACCGCTAATAGTGTATAAATGGAAAACTCGAGTGTTTTCCTTCTAATTACTGACTCCTGAAACTTTAGATCGCTTTCTCAAAGTCAGACTTGACCAATTAGTGGTATTATGTCTGACTAACTGTTTGAAAGCTATAGCAGGTCTCTTTCCATCTTTTTCTAAAACAAGCAGTGCAATAACGAGGGAGGGAATACCTCCGTTTACTTTTGAAGAAATCTAATTCTTCTGGCATTCTTTGCCTGAACCAGTTGCAGCAAAATGGAATGGGACATGGATATCACAACAAATCTGCTGTTGTTGTTGACCTCCCAAGGTGCAGGAACAAATTCAGTAAAAATTCCCCCGCCCTCTCCATCAAACACTGGAGCTCCTCCTGGTAAAGAGGTGGAAGGTTCCGTACATGAGCCCCAGGTAAATATAATGGGGAGGCGGTGGCGTAATGGTATTGTCACTGGACTAGTTAACCAGAGACCCACAGACCTGCCGGGGGCAGCACGGTAGCCTTGTGGATAGCACAATTGCTTCACAGCTCCAGGGTCCCAGGTTCGATTCCGGCTTGGGTCACTGTCTATGCGGAGTCTGCACATCCTCCCCGTGTGTGCGTGGGTTTCCTCCGGGTGCTCCGGTTTCCTCCCACAATCCAAAGATGTGCAGGTTAGGTGGATTGACCGTGATAAATTGCCCTTAGTGTCCAAAATTGCCCTTCGTGTTGGGTGGGGTTACTGGGTTATGGGGATAGGGTGGAGGTGTTGACCTTGGGTAAGGTGCTCGTTCCAAGAGCCGGTGCAGACTCGATGGGCCGAATGGCCTCCTTCTGCACTGTAAATTCTATGATAATGCTCTGAGGATCCAGGTTCAAATCCTGCCACTGCAGATGCTGAAATTCGAATTCAATAAAAATTTAAAAAAATCCATTTAAACCCCACCTGGACCACTAATGTCCTTCAGGGTAGGAAATCTGTCATCCTCACCTGGTCTGGCCTGCATGTGACCTCCAATCCACAGCAATGCGGTTGACTCTTAACTGCCCACCTCAAGAGCATTTAGGGATGGGCAATAAATGCTGGTGCAACCTGCGACGCCCACATCCCATGATCGAATACAAAAGGACAGACGATGGAAATCAACTCCCTTTGAAGTCGAGATCAGATTTGGAATTGTGCCAACCACTTGTTACTCCAGACAGTTCTTGTGTGTTCTTTAGTTGCGAAGGGTATATTGGAAAAGAGGTAAAGAGATTCCTTACAGGCTGCTGATGCGTCCATCGTGGGAAGCCTTTTGGGGTTTTTGCAGGCTACCGATATGCTGTGTAAATGTCTGTGCCCTCGCAGATTGCAGTAATGTTTTCTTTCCAAGCATGATGGACAGCTTGCCTGCTGTGAAGCCCGGTTAGCATGGCTGGAGAAAATGCCTGTGGTTTGTGAAATGCCACCTAACAAACTTGGCGGGATTCTCTGATCCTGAGTCTTAAGTGTTGACGCCGTCGTAAACGCCGTCATAAACGCCGTCGCGACGGCATCAACATGCCCCTAGGAGCAGTGATTCTGACCCCTACAGGGGGCCAGCATGGCACTGGAGTGACCCACGCCACTCCAGCTGCCGATCCCAGCATCAGATGGGCGCCGCGAGTCTGTGCATGCGCAGTGCGACCGGCGCCCATGCGCAGTCCTTCCCTTCTCCGCGCCGGCCCCGACGCAACATGGCGTAGGGTTACAGGGGCCGGCGCGGAGCAAAAGAGGCCCCCAGCCCGAGAGGGCCGGCCGGCCCACAGCGGAGGCCCCCCCCCCCACCCTGGGGTCGGACCCCCCCCCCCCCTCCAGGCCACCTCGGATGGATGCACGCCGAGGTCCCGCCGGGTAAAACCACACATTGACGGCGCCGGCGGGAATCTCCGGAGTATCGGCGGACCGGCATCAGGGAGGCAGCGTGCGATTCATGCCCGGCCCAGCGATTCTCCGGCCCGGCCTGGGCTGAGGGAATCCCGCCCACTGTTCCTCTTCCCTGCAACTTCAATCTGGAAAGTATTCCATAGCTCGCGCTTTGCCCAAACCTTGAAATGTGGCCCTTATTGAATCCCTCCATGTTCCTCCAGCTCATAAAAATAAATTTATTGCCGTTTCATTTATACAGTGTCTCTCCCTGCTGTTTTCACCCTTGATGGTCTTTGCTCCTCAGCATTTCACTGAAGTTTCTCATTTTATGTAAAAGTTTTGAGAAGCGCAAATGACACTGAACGTGTTTCTCAACGCCGACACAAGTTCCTGCATTGCAGAAAAGAGTCAGACCTTGGGGAAGGACCCAGGGACTCAAAGCCAATCTAAAGAAAAACTTCCCCATCAATTGGCCCCTAATTGACTTCAAGCTGAGTTCACTTACAGTGATTACATTTTGTGACCTTAAAGGAACCGATGAATATAAACAGAGCTTCAACTTAGCAGCAGAATAATATGTCACGCGTTATATGGTGCAGTGTTCATTCGAAAATAGTCAACGCAGTGCTCGCTTCGGCAGCACAAATACGAAGATAGTCAACGCGCCCAAATTACCATGAGCAATGAATCGTCTATTAAACAAAGGCTGCAAATGGACATTATTTGCTGTGAGCGTGGCAAATGGTAACATACTGGTTCAACGAGTTCGCCAGTGAACACTCATACTCCCCGCCCATCAGCAGCCATGTAATCACCAGCGAAAGATAAAAAGAATAATGAGCTGAGGCTAATTATACGATCTTCCTCACCGAACCCCAGCGATGATAAAGAAACAAGTTCTAGGATACGACGCTGAGCCGGAAGGATGTCACCTGACGACCCAACTACCTTTTTGTTAATGACAATAGCCAGCTCCTCCTCCAACTTTATAATCATTTTTACCGGTGTCGCAAGTAAGCTTACACTGACACTGCAATGACGATCCTGTGAAAATCCCCTAGTCGCCACAGTATGGAGCCTGTTCAAGTACACCAAGGGACATTTCACCTAACAAGCACGTCTTTTGGGTGTTGAAGGTCATGGCATGGATGCATTTAAGTGGAAGCCTCTCGGTTTCGGAGAAGTGGGATGCAGGAATGGCTCCATGGAGCATAGGTACCTGCCCAGACTGAATAGCCTGCTTTTGTGATATAAATTCTGTCCATTTCCCTTTTCAATGTTAGCAGCTAACTGGCACCCACTGCATGAGGCCAGCAGCCTATGTAGTCACTGACCCCTAGGAGAAACTGAAAGACTTGACATCTAACTCAGTTATGTAACTTGTAGACATGTGCTTTCATCCCCACCCAGTCTTATTCAAACAATTTGTCCATTTGTATACAATCTAGTTCCTTCAGCATGTAAAACATTTCCATTAAGAGTCCCCTGGATTCCACCTTTTCTTTTTAAAAGAGTAGCAAGATCACCTATCTCAGCCTATGGCGATGGGTATTAATCTAGCTCAACCCTGTCCTGAAATTCTATACCTTCTCCCATTTGTGCCGACCAGAACAAGGCATTTCCAAATGAGGTCCAACCATGACACTGGCTGTGGATCGGCACATATATTGGAAGTAAATGGATTATTTTGGGGGTGAATTGTAATATTACAAGCTTTGTCAGGTCTAGGAAATGAATCTTACTGATGATTAGGATTCAGTTCTGTCATAGGCTGAGGACAGGCATGCATGTGTTTTTGTGTTCAATGTTCCTTACCCCAGATAATTTGCTGTAAATGTAGCAGAAAATAGAAGTACAAAATTCCAGTAAGATGTGACAATTCATAAAGCAAAGTAAGCTTATTTATGAAGTGCCTTACCTCATACGAAAGTACTTTATAGCCAACAAATTGTTTCTGAAGTGCATTGACTGTTGTTTTGTCAGCAAACAAAGCAGTCATGTTGTGCATAGTAAGGTCCAACAGAGAGTAATAAATTACTTGGTTTTGGAAACTGTTATTTGAGGGAGGAATGTTGGCTAGACACTGGGTGAACCCCTTTCTCTTCTTGTAACCCATGATATATTTTTATTCCATTTGGACTATTAGAATTTATGTGGTCTACCTTGCATTTTCATCTGAAGGATAACATCTCTTGACAGTTTGGAAGGTCCAATAGGAATTGCACAATAAATAGTAGAACTCTTGCGAGTATTGACAGGCAGAGAGACCTGGGCGTGCATGTCCACCCATCACTGAAAGTGGCAACGCATATGGAGAAGGTGGCCAAGAAGGCATGCGGCATGCCGGCCTTCATCGGTAGGAGCATTGAATATAAAAATTGGTAAGTCATGTTGTAGCTGTACAGGACCTTAGGCCTCATTTGGAATATTGTGTACAATTCTGGTCCCACACTACCAGAAGGATGTGGATGCTTTGGAGAGGGTACAGAAGTGGTTTACTAGGATGTTGCCTGGTAGGAAGGCATTAACTATGAGGAGAGGTTACATAAACTTGGTCTGTTCTCACTGGAACGACGGGATTGAGAGGCGACCTGATAGAGGTCTACAAGATTATGAGTGGCATGGACAGAGTGGATAATCAGATGCTCTTTCCTTGTGTAGGAGAGTCGTGTACTGGTGGACATAAGTTTAAAATGCGTGGGGAAAAGTTGAGAACAGATGTGCAAGGCAAGTTTTTTTACACAGGGCGGTAAATATATGCAATGTGCTGCCTGGGGAGATGGTGGGAGCAGGTACGATAGCAGCATTTAAGGGGCATCTGAACGACTATATGAATAGGGTGGGAATGGAAGGTTACGGACTCCGTAAGTGCATACGGTTTTAGTTTAGGCAAGTACCATGGCCGGCGCATGGTAGGGGGGCAGAAGGGCCTGTTCCTGTGCTGTATTCTTTGACGGAGCAGCCTTTCCTCAGTATTTCATTGGAATGTCACCTTAGATTAGGTGCAAGTGTTGTAGACAGACTGGAGCTCTTACTGCCCTGACAAAGAACAATACAGCACAGGAACAGGCCCTTCGGCCCTCCCAAGCCTGTACCGGTCATGATATTACCTGTGGCCAAAACCCTCAGCACCTCCTAGTGCCTCTATGCCCATCCTATCCATGTATTTGTCGAGATGCCTTTTGAGCTCTGTTAATGTGTTAATGTGTCTGCTTCCACTACCTCCCCTGGCAACGTGTGTAAAAAAACCAAAAACAACGCCTCGCACATCTCTAATCTTTGCCCCACGGACCTTAAACCTACGCCCCTTGGATCGGATTGGATTGGATTTGTTTATTATCACGTGTACCGAGGTACAGTGAAAAGTATTTTTCTGCGAGCAGCTCAACAGATCATTAAGTACATGGAAAGAAAAGGGAATAAAAGAAAATACATAATAGGGCAACACAAGGTATACAATGTTACTACATAAGCATCGGCATCGGATGAATGACTAGACTAGTGACTGACCCTTCCACCCTGGGAAAGAGTGCCTGCCCATCCACTCTACCCATGTCTCTTATAACCTTGTAGACTTCTATCAGGTCGCCCCTCAACCTCCGTCGTTCTAATGAAAACATTTGTTATCACTTTCCCGAAATCCAAGCTGATACCTTCATGTGGATTTCATTCATCGCTCATATCTGGACGGTTCAACTATCTCGTTACTTGTTAAATTTATGTACCTATACCCTTGTATAATATGTCTATATGGCTGGTTTGGATACGATGCATGTTACAATGTTGAAGTGCAACTGCGCAGAATCTTGAGCCGTGTTAATTTCAGGCTGTGCTGTAACTTCAGCATTGACCAACTGGGTTTCAGCTTGGACCCATAAAAAGTGCAGATTAAGGAAAATGAAACTTTGTCTTCTTTGTGTGAGCCCTTTCTTGGTTGAAGGGTAAGCTCTGTAAATTCCTTTTATTGTCAATGGTTTAAGGTTACACAGTTGACTAGACTCTCACCAAGCTGATCCAGCTGGTCGATGGGTATGAGATGGAACATATCAAGTTAATCTTACACTGTGGGAAAGTTTCAGTGGGAGCTCATTTACAGTTCAAGGGGACTATAATTTTTTTTTACACCAAATCTCTTAGACAGTGCATCCACATAATAACATGAGAATTTGATGTTAAGCCAGTTCTCCTTTATAAATTATTTTGCACTGTACTTTGTACTATATACTACATTAATTAAAATTCTGCATGTTTTGAAGGGAGTTTGAGATTTCTTTTATAGGTTTTTTTGACTCTATTATATTTCCATGTACTATTTATTGTTCTAGTTTATTATTTAAAGTAGGATACTGTGATCTAATGTTTGATTAGCTTAGGGCGGGAATCTGCATCCTTTGTGGACTCTTGCATCTTCCAATCTTGATCAATGAAATGTGTTTTTAAGCTAGTGAAATGGTTTGTTTTGTTAAAGCTCTTATTGACATAGTATTTCTCAGAAATACAATCATTCCCTTACCATTTTGTTTTGCAAAAACCTTAACACTGTTGTTAAAATGTGTCTCTGGCTTGTCTCTCACATTTATTGGCATCTGAGGAACAACATTTTGGCTCTTAAAATATTGGGTTTTTAACTAAATATTTAGCAAATGGCTCCTCTTGTTATTAAGATTGCTGACCTCTGGCTCGGAGGGATGGTTTTCCCTCCTCCTGTTGTCTTTCTTCGCTCTCGGGCAAACCTGTTGAGACAGGGAAATGTGCTTCGTAAAGGACGTCCAACTTTGGCCTGTGATTTCCCGTTTTCATTGCCAAGTTACGTTGGTGATGTTGGGCCTGGCCTGTGCTTGACAACCATGTTTCTGAGATTAACATCTTTGTGGGTCATTTCACAGGACATTTTGGGCCTCGCATAAAGTTTTTAAATACATGAGCTGGTGAATTTGCATATATTCCCCAAGCTACTGATACTATCAGATCTTGATTTTCGATGTAGGTTTCTTTGATCTTGAAACGACCACACTGAAAGCAAACGGTTGTAAACCTCACGGTCCATGAAGATCACGCTAGACAAATTACAAGTAAGAAATTAAAAAGTGGAACTCTTAAGCTCAGTTGACTGAGCATCATGGATTGCATTGTCGAGACTTGTAGGTTGTTCACCACCCATGGCTTCTGATGTTCCATTTTCCAGATTCATGCATAGCTTCTCCGTAGCTTGTGTCCTGGAAGGTAACTCGGTTTAGAACTCTAATGTATCGGTGAGAGACTTTATGGATGGATCATTTTTACTTGACAACCAAGCGCCAGTTAATGTTTTGCTGTTTTGTGATGTCAACCATAACCTTCCTGTGAACAAAGTATTTAATAAATAGTTTTCCTGTCCTAGAAAAATGCATTTCCTCCTCTTCATCTAATTGGTAAATGATTGAAATCGACTTGTTACCCCTTCTCTGTTGAGGCTCACATGGCAGTGAATTCCCACTTGAATGGGAAAGGGCGGTACGGTGGCATGGTGGTTAGCACTGCTGCTTCACAGTGCCAGAGACCCGGGTTCAATGCTGGCCTTGGATGTGTGGGGAGTTTGCACATTCTCGTCATGTCTGCGTGGGTTTCCTCCTCACAGTCCAAAGATGTGCTGGTTAGGTGGATTGGCCACGATAAATTGCCCCTCAGTGTCCATGGATGAGCAGGTTAGGTTCTGGGGATAGGGCGGGGTGGATATAGGTAGCGTGCTCATTCAAAGAGTCAATGCTGACCTGATGGGCCGAATGGCCTCCTTCTATGCTGTAGGGATTCTTTGAATATGATGGTGGCGGGTACTCCCTATTATTCTAAACTGAAAGCAAAATACCGCAGATTTTGAAAGTCTGAAATAAAAACAGAAGATGCCGGAAAAACTCAGCAGGTCTGGCAACATCTGTGGAGAGTCAGCGCGACCCTTCAGAGTCACGGCGTTTATCCTGTTTCTCTCTCCACAGGCGCTGCCAGACCTGCTGAGACCTTTTCAGCATCTTCTGTTTTTCCCATCCTGTTGCTCTGTATTCAAGAGAGACATTGGAATTGGCAGAGGGAGAGGAAAATTCAAGACCAATTGGACCAGGCATTGAGCCTATTTGGGCAGTGGCACACTGATGATGTAGTGGACGTTGTTTTGCAACAGAAGAACATCATTTGGAGCAGAACAAGCTTAATTTTGAATCTGACTATGTTGGACCTGACATATCGACCTGTTAGGGCCGCATTGCCCTATGTTTTTTAGAAATTGAAGAATAGCAAATTTACTCTGAGCAAGTAAGCATTTTTAGCTTCATTATTGATATACTTCCAGAGGGTGTACACATATTGTTGATTGGATTGGATTGGTTTATTGTCACGTGTACCGAGGTACAGTGAAAAGTATTTTTCTGCGAGCAGCTCAACAGATCATTAAGTACATGGAAAGAAAAGGGAATAAAAGAAAATACATAATAGGGCAACACAAGATATACAATGTAACTACATAAGCACCGGCATCGGATGAAGCATACAGAGTGTAGTGTCAGTCCATAAGAGGGTCGTTTAGGAGTCTGGTGACAGTGGGGAAGAAGCTGTTTGAGAGAGTGGATTAATGGCATTTCCTCAACGTTGGACTTTTCTTTACTATTTTTATATTTTTATGCTTTAACGTTCATTAAAAGGAATAGTGAAGGTACAGTGATTCCTGACCATTTGTATTTGATAAAATGTTGAAACAACTCTGAGCATGTGCCAACAATTGCACAATTCTAGAAATTAAGAAACCCGTTTGTGTTCAGCACCTCATAACCTGTAATCAATCTCATGGAAGTGATTTTCATCACTCCCATTGCATCAGTTTAAATTTTATATAATATAACATTTCGCAAGCAATGCCCTGTGACTTTGACCACAAAGAAACAGCAGCAAGTGGCTTTTATTTTGGTTACGTGTTCCTAACGTATGCAGAGGTTATATTGGATGGGCTGAATGGCCCCTATCACTTGTTCTGAGATTCAAATCTTCGATGCACCTCATCGCTTGGATATCTTTGAAGTAGACTTCATCATTGTGAAAGTCTACCTTAATATTTCTTCAGTTGAAATGAGGGCAAAGGCAGGGGTGGATCTTTTGTTAACTGGCAAAACTATTTGTTTTTGGAAGTCTGTTTATCACAGCCAGGGCAGGTTATAGCACAGGCAGGTGAAGATTAAAAGGCTTTGTTGCTTAACATGCCTGTGTCTCAATGCCCGGAGCATGTCCCCTACTGCAGTGTTTTTCAAAACCTTTCTTTCCCCGGCGCGCACTTAATGTTTTACCCAAATGAGGGGCAATTTAGTGTGGCCAATCCACCTAACCTACACATCTTTGGGTTGTGGGGGTGAGACCCACGCAGACATGGGGAGAATGTGTGAACTCCACACGGACAGTGACCCGGGGCCGGGATCGAACCCGGGTCCTCGGCACTGAGGCAGCAGTGCAAACCACTGTGCCAACGTGCCGCTCTGTTCCCACTTTTATCAGCTGCCTGATCTTCGCAACACACTATTTTCGCTTGCCTTTAATGCGACAGGTGAGCCTGTTTGGTCCTCACAATCTCACTTGCTTTGTCATTCAATGTTACATTTCTGCTTAGAACATCAGCTGTAAGTTCTTGCTGCATCCTTTGAAAAAAATCAAGAGCCTTGTCCTCTCACTCGCCATGTCTTCAAATGCCGTTGAAGTTTTGAGGGTTTTAAACACTTGCTCACCAGGACTTCCCTGCATATAACACGCTTGGACTTTTCATTGGCACAATTACCAAAGCCATACCTCAAGAAATCATCTTCATACTGCTTTGTTCCCGATTTCAAGTTTTTTCTTTGTCTAAAATGATCCATCTTCAGTTCTTCGCAGTCCTGTTGCCTTGCTTGCGTGCAAGGCTGGGAATTGGAGGAATCTCTACTCCTGGTTCCACCCCAAAAGCGAGGGGGTAGAGGGCACGTGACGGCAGTGTATGTTTCGGGTGCTTGACCTGCTCTCTGCCGCCTCGTCTGGCCGTAGACTGCATCATTCTCTATTTTAAAACCTGCCCCCGGCCATTGGCCGCTTCTCCTGTGATCAGGAACGCCGTGACCGATTTTCCCCCCCCCCCCCCCCCCCCCCATGAGCCACCAGTGGGTCGTGACCAGCAGTTTGAAAAACCCTGCCCTACTGTGTCAATGTTCCATTTTAATTTCACGCACCACCTCTGGCAGTTTCACTCCGAGAAATGGTAATCAGTTGTTCTGTGTTGCCTGAATTGAGACTATTCAAGCTCGTTTCAGATAGGGCCCTTCCCTACTCCAGGTAAAGGAAGCTGTCCTGCTATAAGTTTGAAGGGAGCCAGCTACGCACCAAGTAAGACGCAAAACTATTTTTCCTTTGCTAACGATGACAGTATCTTGGAGAGAAAGCTCCTCTTCCAAACCTCCAGTGAGATGTTCCCATTGTCTACAGCAGCCATAATTACAATTTTGGATGAAGGGTGGTGGGTGTTTTAGAAAGCAAGATCTTTTTACTTACTCATCTTAAATTTGATTTGCGAATTCTGTGTCCATTTTGTAAACCTATATTGCACTCGTTGCATGGTGTTGTCACTGAAGGTAAACAAGGGAGCAGTGATGAACCTATTGAAGGCATGCGCTGTCCTCTCGCCCCGCTGCTGATATATCGAGTATTGTATCTTTCTTGTGAGCGTGTCTCTGGTTTGTCTGTTGCCCCTTGTGGAATCCATTTGCGCGATGAACTTGGGGGGTGGTGCGGTTCCACAGACAGGTGGTGTGGGATGATATTGCATAACCTTCAAAGCAATATTAGTGTGGTATAAATAATTCTATAGCTCTAAATTGTCTTTGGACTTTCCCTCCTGTATGGCAGCTTTCAGCCCCATATTGATTTCCAATCCTCTCGTGAGCTAGATTGTCTCCCCTGTTTTTCCCCCAATACATTTGAACTTCTTACCTTTTGAGTTCTCAATCTTCAAACTCTGACTGTAAAGGGAGATGGTGGCCTCGTGGTGATGCCACTGGATTTAGTAATCCAGAGAGGCTTGGTCGAATGTTCTGGGGACCTGGCCTGCAGACCCACAGCAATGTGGCTGACTCCTAACTGCTCTCTGAAATGGGCAGTTAGGGATGAGTAAAGAAATGCCGGTCTTGACGGTGATGCCCGCCTCCCATGATGAAAGAGTGCATTGTTATTTCCATTGCCCTTTGTCCCAAGCTATATCTGCGGCCTCCCTAAAACTATTATCCGGTATGCATACTCTGACTTTGTTGTATGAAGCCTTTCGTCTTGTCATTGGTGTCAGGACTTTGATTCATGGTTGCCAGGACTTTGGACCATCGTGATCTCCTTCCTTGAATACCTCTGCTTGTCCACTTTCCTGTCAAAGTTGGAGAAAGACGATCCTTCTGTCAACCAAGCTTTCAATTTCCGCTTCTAATTTCTTTAAACGAGTTATGTAATTGCAGGCTGTTGTAACCGGCTTGATTGGGAAAAGTTGAAGAACCAGAAGAATTGCTGCTCGAGGTTTTTAAAAAAATTCTATTGAGGGAATTTCCAATGAGTAGTTTGGTCAGCTGTAGAATTGTATAATTGGGATTGCGCGATGCCGCCAAGGGAGCATCACTCTCTTGTTTTATCAGCTTTATCATTCAGGTCAATGTCGCGGCCCCAAATCCAAATGAAACTTGAGTTGTTGAATTGAAATTTACTAACGCGATTAATTTTCCGTATCGCGTGCCTCCCTGGGGAGAGGTTTTGGAATGCTTTGCATGGAGGCAGGTTGCTTAAGCCAGAGATGAGGAGAATGAGGGTCGTGAGTCTTTGGAACGTTCTTCCTCCAAAAGGCGGTGGAAGCAGTGTCTTTGAATATTTTTAAGGCAAAGGTAGTTCGATCCTTGATGGGCAATGGGGTGGAAGGCTATTGGGGGTAGATGGGAATGTGGAGGTGAGGTTACAATCAGATCAGCCGTGATCCTATTTAATGGTGGAACTAACTTGAGGGGCCAAGTGGCCTAATCCTCATTCATGGGAAAAGATGGACACTGGAGAAGGAAAAAATGAATTTGAGTGTGCTTGGTGCAGTAAGGGTTGAAAGCCTGGGTTTGTGTGTGTGCATACATATGCGCCCGCGTGTGCGCGGCGGATCCCGGTGTGCATGGCTTGGGGTGCCACAGGTCCTTTTATGGCATTGTCTAGGGATTGGGCTGATGGGAGTTTTGATTGAATTAAGGGGGTTCCCTGTGAGGTTAATTGCATACATCGTGTTTCAGCTTGGTAAGATGATGTAATTAATGGGAGGTGCTAAGGTATCAGGCATTTTTCAGAAAAGCAGTTTGAGTTGAGTTTTAGATTGGGACGTGAGCTGAAGTCCAGCATCCGCTCTTACTGCAGTTCAGTTAAAAGACATGTCTGAAGACAAATTCGCAGTTTCTTTCCAAGCAGTTTAGAATTGTGTGGCTGGAAGCAGCTTTGGAAGAAATACAGCCGGCGTTTCTGCATGATTCTGATAGCTGGATCTGAATCCCCTGACAGCAGCCTCAAAGTGGAGTATGCAGACATCCCTGTACAGTCGCTGGGATGGCAGGTCTCCTATGAGGCTAAATTGGTTAGGATTATGTTCATTGAACTTTAGAGGAGTGCGAGGAGATTTCATAACTTATAAAATTCTAACAGGATTAGACCGGGTCGGTTCAGAAAAAATGTGCCCAATATGCAGCGCACTGGTGCAGTGGTTAGCACTGCAGCCTCACGGAGCCGAGGTCCCAGGTTCGATCCCGGCCCTGGGACACTATCCGTGTGGAGTTTGCACATTCTCCCCGTGTTTGCGTGTGTTTCGCCCCCACAACCCAAAAGATGTGCAGGCTAGGTGGATTGGCCACACTAAATTGCCCCTTAATTGGAAAACATTAATTGGGTACTCTAAATTTAAAAAATAAATTGAAGATAAGGGGTTAACCTTTCGGGACTGAGGCGAGGAGAAATTCCTTTACCCTGAGAGTGGTGAATCTGTGGAATTCACTACCACAGAAAGTAGTTGAGGCCGAAACGTTGTGAAATTTCAAGGAGTGGGCAGCATAGCACAGTGGTTAGCACAGTTGCTTCAAGGCACCAGGGTCCCAGGTTCGATTCCCAGCTTGGGCCACTCTGTGGGGAGTTTGCATGTTCTCCCTGTGTCTGCGTGGGTTTCCTCCCACAAGCCCTGAAAGACGTGCTGTTTTGAGCATTCTGAATTCTTCCTCTGTGTACCCGAACAGGCACCGGAATGTGGAGACGAGGGACTTTTCACAGTAATGTCATTGCAGTGTTGATGTAAGCCTACTTGTGACACTAATAAAGATTGCTGTTGTTGTTATATAGCTCTTAGGGCAAAAGGGATATGGGGGAGGAGGCAGGATCAGGGCATTGAATTTGATGAACAGCCATGATAATGAATGCCTGGGCAGGCTTGAAGGGGCGAATGGCCTCCTCCTGCTTCTATTTTCTATGCATGTTTTTACATCGGTATTCCTGAATGCTGGCTGTATTTGAAAGTGGACTGAGAGCTGACATGGTTTTATTGTTTGAGTGGGAATAAAGATAGCAGTTAAGGGTTATTGTGTTACTGTACTGATGAGTATTATTTAGGTGGTAATTGTAAGTTATTTTTCTTTATCACTCCCGGAGTGAGGTATTCTTTCCTCACAGTCTTACAAAATTAAAATAAAATATTTGGGGTTTCTGTCCAGTATCTTACCCGCTGTTGGGGTCCGGACGGGGATCGTCATAAGATATGAGGCCCAAGAAATGCTAGGCGGTGAAGGACTTTTTAATATAGCAGAGACATGTAGACAAAAGTTAATTCATCAGTTAAGGAGCAGGAGATAAGCAGGAATGCAGCGTCAGGAAAAGGGACGTGCTGCTGGAGAACATTTAGGTGGGGGTGAGGTTTTTAACTTTTGCAACAAGATACAAATTGACAAAATTTAATGTAGATTGTCCTGGAGTCCAGCGGCTGGTTTGACACAGTGGGCTAAATAGATGGCTTTTAAGGCAGGCCAGCAGCATGGATTCAATTCCTGTACCAGCCTCCCCGAACAGGTGCCGGAATGTGGTGACTAGGGGCTTTTCACTGTAACTTCTTTTGAAGCCTACTTGTGACAATAAGCGATTTTTCATTTCATTTTCATAGAAAAAGTATAGCACAGCAAGAGGTAATTCAGCCCATTTTCAGTCTCCACCAGCACTCTGAGCATTCCAGTTAGTCCCATTCCCACTCTTTACCCTACATGCCTGCAATTTTTCCACTTCCAAGTATTGGCGCAAGTCTCTTTTCAAATTTGAATGAAATTTGTTTGAACCAGCCCCCAGGCAGTGCTCCACCAACCACTCGCCCCGGAAAAATGTTTTCCTCGTGTCATCTTCCTTTGCCAGTCACCTTTTGAATCCATTCCCTTGGCCTTTCAGTCATTGTGGACGGTTTCTCTTTGCTTTCTGCATTGAAGTGTTTCATGATTCTTAAACGCCCCTATTGAGTCTCTTCTTTACCTTCTCGGCTCTAAGAGGAGCACACACAACCACTCCAGTTAACCCTCATCTACACAACTATTCTAGTACACCCTCTCTCTACTCTTTCCATATTGTCCATAATTGGGCATAAGTCCAGTTGGGATCGAATGAGTGTTTAATATGAGAAGATAATTTCCTGGCTTTTGTACTCTATGGCTACATTTGTAAAGTCCCGGATATGCTTTATAAGCTGCTTTGTCAAAGATCTGTGCACAAGTGCCCCCAGGTCTCATTGTTTTTACACCCCCTTTAAAATGGAACTATATAGCTATGATTGTTCCTCATTCATTCTTCCCTCAATGTTTTCACCCATAGTTTCCTGAATTGAATTCCGTCTGTCCATTGTACACAGTACCCTTGAAACGTATTACTGTTTACCACACTATTTTCTACTTTAATTTTGCTCGTGTCTTCAAATTTTGAGATTTAACTGTACACCCCCAAGACCAAGTCATTAACAGATATCTGTTCCTCCTCTGACTCCTGGAGAACAGCACTGTAGACTTTCCTCCAATCCAGAGAACTGCCATTTAGTGCAACCTTTTGATTTTTAATCCCTTATCCAGTTTTGTATCCACTTTGTCACTGCCCCTTTTATTGCATGAGCTCCAATTTTGCTGACGAGTTGATCATGGGACTTTTGTGAACACCTTTTGAAAGTCCATTTACTGTACTGCGCTAATCCACCCACTCCTGTTGTCTCTTTTTTAAAAAAATCATTCAAGTTAATCAATCACTATTTTTCCTTAACAAATTTGAGATAGATTCCTCTTTAATCCATTACTTTTCCATACAGCTGTTAATTCTTTCCTTGATTATTGTCTTTCAAGGTCCCCCACTACCGGCATTAAATGACTGATCTGTAATTGCCAGTTTTATCTTTCTACCATGTCTTTTGAACAAGGGTCTAAAATTTGCAATGGTTTCTTCTCCCCGCGTGTCTCACCCCCTTCCCCTGCGTTCCCCGCTTGTCACCCCTCCCACCTGTCACCCTCCCCTCTCCTCACCTGCACTCCCCGCCTGCCAGCCCCTCTCTCTCGCGCACTCGACCCCTCCTCCTTTTGCAAATCCCCGTCTGTCGCCCCCCCCCCATCTCTCGTGCACTACCCGCCTCTTCTCTCTTCCCCCCCCCCCCTCTTTCCTCTCGCGCACTCCCTGCCTGTCCCCCCCCCCCCACTCTCCTCTCCCGCACTCCCTGTCTGCCACCCCCTCCTCTCGGTCATGCTGCTTTTTTGTCAAATTTGGCCATTAATCATGACCAGTGCAGCGAAGGATGATCTAATGAGAAAACGTCATTAAGTTTTATAGCACTCTAATTGTTGCAATTCATCTCTCTTGTGCAAAGTCACCATGATCATGACGGTGGAAGGGCGAGTTCAGGTATAATGCCTGCTCTTGCCAGCTTAGATTTAGTACATCTCTGGTGGGAATCATGAGGTGATTTTTGAAACAAGCAAGAAGATGTACGCCAAGCTTGCCCCATCCAATCAGCACATTGGCTTTGTAACTGAGCAATTTACAAACTTGCAGCAGGTGAACTTTATCCTTGAATTGCTTCTGTTGTGAGATCTTTGTTTACTGGTCCAACGCCCAGCTACCAATTGACAATCGCGACTGAGTAACACATTTACAGTAATTGTAAGGTTCTGGTAGATGGCATTTAATGATTTGCTATTCTGCCTTGCGTTGTTACTTTTCTCGATAAAATCACTCGCAGATTTAGAAAGCTATGCTTTGCCTACTGCACCATCCTTTTCTAACTTCCTGTTTCCTTGTTTCAGTGAAAGTGTACTCAGCTGTGATTGGAAGATGGCAGGGTCAAATCCCCATCCAGAGATTGAGCATGTAATCCAGACTGACACTTCAGTGTTGCGTCGTCTGAGGTGCCGTCTTTTGGATGAGAGGATAAAGTGTCCTGTCTGCCACCCCCCCCCACCCCACGGATGGCTGTAGAAAATCCCCAGATGCCACTTCTATGAGGAGCCAGGGAATTCTCCCTATTGTCCCAGCCACATTTTAGCCCTCAATCAACCCAAAAAAGCAACTTGTCCAGTGATTTAGCTGGTCCCGGGCCCTCGGCCCTTGGAACCTGGGCACGGGCCCTCGGGTGGCCAAATACGGGCGCGGAGGCAGATGTTGTAGCCTTCGCCTCGTTGATCGCCCGAAGGTGGATCCTGTTAGGGTGGAGATCTACCTCTCCGTCCTGTGCCCTGGCATGGCACCCTACTTAAGCCCCCTCAATGTCCTCTGGCATCCCCACAATTCTCAAATTTTGCCTTTGAGAGTGGTTCTTCAAATACTCCACCTTCTCCTTAAGCTGCTTCTGGGTCTCCCGCATCATCCAATTCTCGAGGTAAGCGGCTCCTCGTGCTCCCCCTCTGCCTCCTCCACCTTCTGGATCACCTGGTGCTGGGTCTCCAGCCTTCAGCTCCACACTCTCGATCCCCACTCTGTGGGTCTACTACCTTCGCCAGGTCCTCCTGAGCTTCCCTCCTCTGCTGACTGAACTTTCTGTTCAGAAATTCCACAACTGCTCCATCGACCATTTGGTTGGTAGGGCCGACCCCTTGCTCTCCGCCATCTTTCCCTGTGTCGCACGAAGAGTTTCTTACTCTTGCAATTCTTTTCTTCTAAACCCACCTCTGGTCCACGAATCCAATCACCGGTGAAGTATAGTCTTCCGCCACCACCTTTTTCCTTCAAAACATCCGCCCGGCAACCGGGAAAAAAGGACCGAAAAAAACACTTTGAGCAGGAGCTGCCAAATGTGCAAGCACTCACTCCATGGCCGCTACCAGAAGACCCCATTAAGGAGCAATTTAGTGTGGCCAATCCACCTAACTTGGAAATCTTTTGCATTGAGAGTGAGACCCACGCAGACGCGGGGCGAATGTGCAAACTCCACATGGACGGTGACCCAAGGCCGGGATCGAATCCGGGTCCTCAGTGCCACGAGGCAGCGGTGCTAACCACTGCGCCACCGTGCAGTGGGGGGAAAATGTGGAATTTTTTTTGGTCAACTCTTGATATGGTGCTGAAGGAGCAAGTCAGTGTAATTACAAATTCTTGTCAGATAACAATGTGCGCAAGTCTTGAAGTGGGATGTGACACTGCAATTCATTAATCTTGAGATGAGATTTTTATACTTGAGCCAAACTGCTGCTCTTCACGGTGACACCAGAACTGCAATGCAACTGCGCCCTAACACTAAAAGTAATTTGAAACCTTGACGACCATTTATTTGTAAGCTATCTTTACATTTTGCCTCCCACTTTCCGGATTACAAAGACAGTTACTGGAGTATAGTCTTCGTCCACCACCCCTGTGCCCTTTTCCTTCAAAACATCTGCCCGGCAAATGAGATAGAAGACCAAAAACCGCCTCGAGCGGGAGCTGCCACATTTACAACTCACTCCATGGCCGCTGACGGAAGTCCCCATTAAGGGGATTGAACTCTGTTTTTTGTTGCAGAGATCAAAATGTGGGATTGGGTGTCCTGTTGCATTAGTAGAATTTTCCCTGCTCTCAAAGGTACAATTGTAGACCCGCGTTTTCTTCTGCATCGCTGTCTGGTTACCTGCACTCCCACTGCCAGCTGCACTTGGATAGAGACTGGGGTTTGGCTGCACTCCTACATGGTGTAAATGTTCCTCCTATGATACACTGAGCTTGTTCAAACCAAAGCCATGGCCTTGAAGCTTAGAATCTGCTGAAAATCCGCAAATGTTTAAGTAAAAAAGCTTTGTATTTTTGGGTTTAATTTTGTTCCCAGAACTCCCACCGTCGTTTCTTCCCCCAGGTTCTCCGGCAGAATAGAGTTAAGCCTTTATGCGAGTTCTGTTAATTCTTGTTTACTTTCATCTTTTTCAGATTATTGTGGCATTTGGAAGAAAAACCTATCTTGACTGGCGATCTCTCTCTGAGTAAGTTTACTATGAACTACTTTAGATCTTTAACATTAGCATTCTTCCTTCTCTTCCCTTTTCAAAGTAATCCACCTGATACTTGTGTGTGTGTGTGTGTGTACGTACAATTTATTTTTGTATTTGTTCAGTATTTTGGCACACCAAAGTGCTCCTTGACGTTCGATTGACATGAATTGAAGTGGGAAGGAGCAGTTGGAATATTTCCAAATATTTCCACGCAAATAATTCTGCTTTACTTCTCCATCCTAATTCCGGGGGTGCCAATGACGTTTGTTGCACCACCACTCCTCTGACCGGGTACAGCTCTCTCTCTCTCTACAGAATGGGCATCCAGCCTGGGGACTGTGTGGGGGGGGGGGGGGGGGGGGGGGGGGGGGGGGGGGGGGGGGGGGGGGGGGGGGGGGGGTCAGAATTTGAGACCTTGTTTCTGGAGGAAATTGGGGAGCACCGCAGTTTTCATGTCTAGTAATTAAAGGCTGTTTTAGCGAGTCGGAGACAAAGGAGCAGAGCTTCAGGGTGAAGGGTCAGCTATTTAGAACTGAGATGAGGAGAACTTTCTTCACACACAGATGCTGAGTCACTGGGTATATTCAGGCGTGAGATGGATAGATGTTTGGGCTCTGAGGGAAACGGGAGATGTGGGGATAGGGGAAGTGGAGTTGAGGTAGAATATCAATCTTGTCCCTATAGAACAGTGGGGTAGGCTTGAGTATTGTCTACTCCTACGTTAGTCCTTGAATTTACCTATTCAATGGGGAGTATTGAGCTAGTTATTAAGCTGATCCACAAACTTATTCATAAAAGTTCTGATAATTCATTAAATGCTGTGATGGAGCTCCCCTAGTTCTGGTGGAAGGTATACCAGCAGTCGTGTGTTTAGATTTAGTCTGGGTTTTTTTTGTTGCAAAGAATTAACAGTGCCTGGGAAATTTGCTTCCTTTGCCACTCGGGCTACCCAAATGGTTGCTGCAGAAGGGTGGAAGATAGAGCTAAACTGGGTGTCCGAGACCGATTGGACAATTGAGTCTTAAAGGAGAAGTCTTTAAGCATGATTAGTTGCGTGTGCACAATTAGAGGGGCGCCAATGCCACAACTTTAGGCAACCTTGTGGAAAGCAAACAAAGTTTGTATGTTCCCGTACCTCCTCTCAAAACAGCGATGTGACAATTCTTCATTTAAGCTGCAGCACTTGTCATTTAGCTTTTCAAAGTTCTCGTAAGTTGCGTCACCGCAGCTGTGACTGTACAGTCCTGCTGCCTCCACCTCCACTGCAAAGAGTGATTTACAAGGTCGCGAATGTTTTTTCAGAGATGGTTTGGGCTGGTTAGTTTAGCAATGAAATGGGCCAAAAGGGTCACGGATATGATTCGAAGAGCAGAGAGAGAAGGGGAGGGGAAATTGTTTGTGTGGAGGGCTGTGGAATACTTTATTTCAGTGGGTTTGAAGCCGAGACTAAAATGAAATTTAAAGGGAAATTGGATCAGCATTTGATCAGGAAAAATCATGGGGAAAGGGCTGGTAAATTTAAGAGTAGATTCTATCAGTGTGAAGGTCGAGTACCGACACCAGTGCAATTAGTTTAATGGCTTACCTTTGCATGGCAATGTTGGTCACGGCTATTTTGGGTGGATACATTGGTGGAAAATCAAGAAACGGGTGGAGTGAAAGTAATGATTTGGCAACTTCAAGCTGAAGTTGAAATTTTGACTTGGAGCCTACGACGGATGAAAATTGTACAACCTTGTTGGCACTCTGTGACCTCTGACCTTCGACTGAAGATTAAAGGATGAACCTCTGAACATGCTGAGAAATGTACTCCGACGTTTGGAGATCGTATATGCTCCAATTTTCATTGCTCCATATTGTTGGAGAATATGATCCCATTCCGTATGGATGCGGTGGTGCTTCACAGGCAAAAGGGAGGGAAAATTGGGATGTAGTGACTTCTATTTGTCTCCAATATCTTCCAGTTCTCTCTGGTATCCTCTGTTTTGATGTGGGGTGGGGTGGGCTGTAGGGTCAAGCATTGGCTGACTCTTCCACACTCTTAAAGCAGAGAGAGGGATCGATTTGGATGTTGATGAATGGTGGATAGTGAACAACCGGTCACAAGATGCATCTTTGGCGATATCGTATCTTTTTATGAAATGTGAAAGAAGTTCTCCTACAAATATATATTTTGAGGAATTTTTAAAAATATGATGTTCTAACATTGTCTTGTAGTTTGTTATACCAAGTTATTGAATAAGTTAGACCAGACAAATACCAGTGAAAGGTGGGAAGTAAATGTTGCCCTGGGCGTGCAGGTCCACAAATCTTTGAAGGTGGCAACACAAGTGGACAAGGTAGTCAAGAAAGCATATGGAATGCTTGCCTTCATTGGACGGGGCATCGTGTATAAAACTGGCAAGTGATGCTACAGTTGTATAGAACTGTAAGGACGCACTTGCAATATTGCGCACAATTCTGGTCGCCACACTACCAAAAGGATGTGGAGGCTTTGCAGAGGAGGTTTACCAGGATGTTGCCTGGTCTGGAAGGTGTTCACTATGCAGAGAGGCTGAATAGACTCGGACTGTTTTCATTAGAAAGATGGAGGTTGAGGGGTGACCGGAAAGAGGTCCATAAGATTATGATGGGGCATGGATAGGGTGGGTGGGCAGGCTGGAGGGGTCAGCAACCAGCCGGCATAGATTTAAAGTCCGTGGGGCAAAGTTTAGAGGAGATGTGCAAGGACAGTTTTTTTTGCACAGATGGTGGCGAGTGCCTGGAACGCGTTGCCAGGGGAGGTTGTGGAAGCAGATACATTAACAGCTTTCCAAAGGCATCTTGACAAACACATGGGTAGGATGGGTATAGAGGAATATGGCACACGGAAGTGCTGAGGGTTTTGGCAAAGGTTGGTATCATGACCGATACAGGCTTGGTGTGCCGAATGGCCTGTTCCCGTGCTATATTGTTCTTTGTTCTTAATGTAATTTTAAAAAATGCTTTGTAATGTTAACCTTGGGCTGTTTTGATTTTTTTTTTTGCTTAAATGTTGTGCAGATTTCTCAGTGCGTGCTTTACTGTTGTGCAAAACTTTCGCTTAAGTGAGGAATTCTATCCTGTTCTTCAGTGGAGCTGGTAATTTGCTCGACTATACAGTTCAAGTCTGTTTACTAAGATCTCCTGGAACTAGGATGTCAGCCTTTCTCTTGTCTATTGGCTGCAAGATGTGAAATGAGGTCATGTAGTTCAGAATTGGTTTCCGTCTGACAAAGTAAAACTACTAATTAATGTGGGAAATTGACAGATTTCATACTGGTGCTGCAAGGGCTGCTTATCTGAGGTTGGGCAAGAGTAGATGTTTTACTGTCTGCCCCCTTGCTCTTTACTTCACGATCACCATTCTTTGTGTAAAAGTTATTAACTCTCTGCTGTCTGTACACCTTAGCCCTTGGTAGGCTTTGAGCTCTTGCCTTCTGTTTCTTTGTTTGTGCCACTTCAGACTCCTGGATATCTCTGCTCTGGCCGAGTGCTCCAGAATTACACACACTACTCCAGATGCGACTGCGTCGTTGCTTTGTACGGGGAACGTTATCATCTCCAAAGGCTTGTCGAGTGAATCCCAGCACCGAGGGCGGAGCCAGCTATAGGCAGACCCCCCCCCCCAGCTGGAGGAGCACGGAGGGCTGGGAGGATAGCAGAACTAACGGCGGTTAGAGATGGGGGATGGGTGAGACTGCAGGAGCTCTTCAAATATTGGATGACAATTTAAAAATTGATATTTGTGTATTAATTGGATATGCTGTTCTTAATTGCTTAATTTAACTACATCTGACTGAGTAAACCATTGAATGGGTAACTTGTGTA
Organism: Scyliorhinus torazame; assembly: GCF_047496885.1. Taxonomy (NCBI): domain Eukaryota; kingdom Metazoa; phylum Chordata; class Chondrichthyes; order Carcharhiniformes; family Scyliorhinidae; genus Scyliorhinus; species Scyliorhinus torazame. The sequence goes on along the minus strand of NC_092718.1, from coordinate 19,435,997 downwards.
CATTGTGTGCCTTCCTTGTATTATAAATCTCAATTGTCTGATAGTGCAGGCTTGAGAAATTATTGTCTTTTGCATTTCGTACATTGACCTTTAAACAAAAAGCACCGTGAGCTTTCCCAATACCTGCAATACAACGTATCCATCCATAATAATCAAAGGCAGAATTTCTCCACTGTAAACTCTCGGCTCCTAAGTAGAAATCATTCTGATGTGTTTAACAATGGTGTTTTAGCCAGACAGTTGGTGTAAACTTCCTGCTGCAAGATTTAAACTATGTTACTCTGTTTGCCCCAGCCAGCAAGGAGAATTATTGAAGGGGCATGAAAGGTCAAGCGAGCTATGAAATAGTCTGTTCTGCTACATCGCTGGGTGTGAGTTGCTTTGTGCTGCCGTCTTCCATTAGTCTGCGTTTTGTAAGTTCAGCTTCAAAGTCGGACTTTTGAGTGGAAACAGCTGGAAGTCTATCTTCTGTCACATGTGAGCACTCTGAGCCTCTGCCGGTTGGCCTAGGAAGTGATTGCTGCTCCAAAGTACAACTCTCATTGAAATGAAATCCGTATGAATGGAGGATTAATGAATGTCAAGGGCGTGTGTGCTATTGCTGGATTAGTCGCCCATAAGCACTCTTATAATTTTGCTTCAGCATTGGCATTGTCCCAGTATGTTTCAAATGATGCAAGTTGGGTTTCAAAACAAGAAGCGTCAGAAATAACTCCTGTTTCCGTAGCATTCCTCTGAAAGACCATCCCTGAGCTTGCCGTGAGGCCTTTGTAGAGTGAAAGGCATGAAGGATAGAAAAGAAAGGAAAGACACTGAAGGTAAGACATAGAATCGTAGAATTTACAGTACAGAAAGAGGCCATTCGGCCCATCGCGTCTGCACCGGCCTTTGGAAAGAGCCCCTATTTAAGCCCACATCTCCACCCTATCCCTGTAACCCAGTAACCCCACCTAAACTCTTTTTGAACACTTAAGGGCAATTTAGCATGGCCATTACACCTAACCTCCACATCTTTGGACTGTGGGAGGAAACCGGAGCACCCAGAGGAAACCCACGCAGACACTGGGAGAATGTGCAGACTCCACACAGACAGTGACCCAAGCCTCTAACCTGGTACCCTGGAGCTGTGAAGCAACAGTGCTTGTTACCATGCTGCCCCTGACAGGATAAGTGTTCAAAATGGTTTTGAAAATGGGGAAGGCTTTTTGTTTTGAAAAGAAGAGTTGCATTCGTCTTGGATGATGCCAGATATCTTTGGAGTGTCTCAAAATGCTTCACGTACAGTTATATTACTTGTTTCTGTTTTGACTTGCAGCAGCCTTAGTGCTAGCGAATATGTGATGTAAGATCATGACATATCGAAGGATTAAGCATCTGTGGTTTCTTCACCTCTCTCTAACCTTGAGGTGGTACATTCTTGAAATGTATTGGGCGCGATTCTCCCAGCCTCGCGCCGGGCCGGAGAATCGCTGCAACCGCGCTCCCCGACGCCGGCGCGCGATTCTCTGAGATGCGGAAAATTGGCGCCGTTTGCGCCAGCGCGTTTGGCGCGGCGTGGTCGTAGGCCGCTGTACGGGGGGGGGGCTCCGTCCCCGGGAGGGGCCCGGTTGGGGTCTGGCCCGTGATCGGGACCCACCGATTGGTGGGTTGGCCTCTTTCTCTTCCCCCCCCCCTCCCCGGGCCTACTTTGTTGCACGTCCGGCCACAGAACCCCCGCGCCATGTTGCATCGGGGTCGGAGCGTTCAGTAAGAACACTGCGCATGCGCGGGTTGGCGCATCGCCACTGCGCATGTGCGGGTTGGCGCCGCCTCCAGTGCTCGCCAGAAAGTGAGGCTGGAGCGGCGTCAACCGCTCCAGAGCCCTGCTGGCCCTCTGTGGGGGACAGAATCGCTACTGCCCGTACCCGTTTCGCGCACGGACACTCTGTCCCGCGATCGGAGAATCGCGCCCATTGTGTTTGCAATGTTTAGAAAACAGTCTTTTAATCTATTCTTGGTTTCTATCAAACGTGAATCAAGAAATGACCCTGCCCAAACCCTGCCTTTTCTTAAGGCAGTGAGTCATGTAATTGGGTACAGAGTTCAAGGATTGCCAGGACTCTCTCTCTTCACCATTAATTTAAAAAAACGTTTGGCAAAAAACAGAAAATGCTGGAAACGTCTTAACACCTACAAAGAGGAAAAAGAGCAGGTTCACACTTTTGAGCAAAAATGCACAAGCCAGAATTGACAAAAGAATTCGACCGATTGGTTATGTGATCGATCTGCTGTGCCCTTACCAACATTTCCGGTTTCCACCCCATATTTTCGGCAAAGCGGGTTATCTGGTTACTGATATCATTGCTGTTGTGTGGGATCTTGATGTATTCAAATTAGCTGCCACGTTTGCAACAGTGATTACGCTTCAGAGGCAGTTGATTGGTTGCAGTGTCCTCAGGACAATCTATGAATGTTCAGTTGTTTTGCATCTCACGATTTCTCTAATCTGGTATAACTGGCTGATTACCTGTTTGCTCGTATGAATGCTTCATTGTGTTCTTGTTGCATTTGTTATCTAAAATTTGCTTTCATTTTTTTTAGTGTTGCTGCTTTTCCGTTGTGCCGTTGTGTCCGCTTTATTGTGTCAGCTCTGACTGAGTGCGAGCACTCACCCCTCTGAGCCAGAAGGCCTTTGGCTCAAAAGTACCACTGCAGAGTCCTGAGGACCAAAATCAAATTTGGTGCAGTAGTGAGGGTGTGCTGCACTGTTGGAGGGTGACATTGTGACAATATGTATATTGTAAGGTAAATGAAGGGTGAACAATTTAATGTGAATGCATCCGACCACCACTAGATGGTGATCAAGAGCATACATGGATCAGGTGATAACCTTGATTCTGGGAGTAGGTGATTAGGTGGGATAGAGAGTAGTTGTGTTTTCAGAAGCTTTGTAGATAGTATCATAGTCTTAGTTTATTTGGAGTATTGATATCTTAGTAAGGAAGTTGAATCTATTTAATTGTGGTGTTAGTAAGTTAGCTTTGTTCAAAACATAGCTTGATGTTCTTTGTGAGACACTGCATTTTGAAGCCATCCTCATCCAGAAAGCAAAGAACATCACCGACATCTTTCAGATGAGATGTTAATTCGGCAGTGCGTCTGATGCCTCCGGAGTGTGTGGAAGATTCCACTACTTTTGAAGATGAGCAGGGTAATAGCTGGTATCCTGCCCAAAAAACATTCTGTGGTCATGATCGTATTGCTCTATGTCCAAATTTGCAGCCATGTTTCTGACATCACGACGATGACGTGGGCTCCCAAAGATATTTTGCCGGCTGAACATCCGGAGACTGTGATAGGTGCAGCACTTTCCTTCCCTTCAACAAACTACATAAAATAGCTAGGTTGTTACTCCACTCTAATTGCTCACTTCCTTCGGTTTTCTCCCCTGGCCAGCATAGCCATTAGCCCAATGCATTTTGTGTCTCCCTATGCAAACTAGTAGTCAGTGGCAGACAGAAACCAATATTTTTCTGGCTGTCTAATTATAGCCTTGAGTACTTCAGTTTTCCTCCAATTTCTCTCCCCCCACCCCATCCCTCGTCTTTAAGCTGCTGATTCATACAATCATGGCCATTACAGCAGAATAAAGTACTTTAACTGGAGCTTTCTTGCTGGATTCTCATTTCCGTTCACATTCCCCGTGTACTTTTATATCCCTGGTTTTCATTTTGTTTTAAATGACCTTATGATCTCTGCCTCGGGGGCCATGTGCGACCATGTTGTATACCAACAACCCCATAGTTGGGAGGAAAATCTTCTAATGTCCCGTTTCATTTTTCTCGTGATGTTCATGAATCAGTGCAACTTGGTTACTCACTTTTCAGCCAATTTGGGGAAACCATCACTCATCACCTTCTGCAAATTATTTAAGTTGAAAGCCTATGTTCAATATCCCTTTAACCTTCTCTGTTCCAGTGGGGGGAGGGGGGGAAGAGGGAACATTTCCCTTTTTGAGCTTTTCTTCATAGCTATAATCTCTCCGCTATTGTTTCGTTAATAGTGTCAGCTTTCCGAAGTGCCCGACCACATGTAGCCCTATAGGGACCTAAACAGCGTCACGTAAAATTAAACATCACCAACCTACATTTATAACAAACTTTTCAATATATAAAACCCAGAATCCCATTTGCTTTTTCTACCTGTACTTGCACTAATTAAAGATCAGCATAGCTGTGTCCTTGGATCCTGCTTTTCCCCAAGTTAGTACCACTTTCATGTTAAACTCACGTGGATGTGCTTCCACTGGCTTCTGTCTACCAAGTGATCACTCTGTGCAAGTTAAGATTCTGTCACAGCCCACTCCGTAAGTTCATAAGATAGAGGAGCAGAATTAGGCCATTTGGCCCATCGAGCCTATTCCTCCATTTGATCATGGCTGATCTCATCCTGGCCTTAACTACACCGTCCTGCCTGTTCTCCATAACCCTTCAACCCATTACCAATTAAAAACCTGTCTAACTCCTCCTTAAATGTACTCGCTGTCCCAGCATCCACCGCACTCCGGGGTAGCGAATTCCACAGATTCACAACCCTTTGGGCAAAGCCGTTTCTCCTCAATTCCGTTTTCCTCTCGGTTCTTGCTCCAATCCTGGGTGTGCCAGAGTTACCTTGCTTCCCCGGAGCACCAAAGTCCGGTATATTGGTTCCCACGTTCCACATACTTTTATTTTCATCGCTAGAGTTGAATCTGGTGAAACAGATTTAATCCAGTTCTTTGTAAAAATGCTTCTAAAATCAAGAAAGGAGTGCACCATGTGTCACTGGGAAAGTGGCTCAGTGAGTCACTGCATTATTCTGCTTATTCCGGAACTGGCACCAAATCCCTTCCAGTCATAACCCTCCGGCTCCCTGATTGATATTGGTTCCTGATCCATTTGTGCCTCAATTTTAAAAATGTCTTCCTCGTTTCAATCATTCCACGGTCTTCGCACCTCCCCATCTTCGTAAATTCCTCCAACCTGCCATTTTATCATGATCAGGGCCCCAACTCTTTATTCGTGTACCTCTTACCTTTTTGCAAACTTTTTCACTGGGCAGCTAATAATTAACCGAGCATTCCACATTTACAGGAAACTACATCCTACATTTAGATTCCGTTGGAGTGTAAAAAAAAAAGACAAGTTGAAGTGCAGTATTCTAATCGTGAGTTTCAGATAACGTGATGCGGTCCTCCTGTGTTATCTGTAACCACCAGCACCACGTGAATATGTCCTGTCTTGTGACTTGTTTATCTGCTGTTTTTTAAGAGTCTTGCAGCAGAGATTTTTTTTGCATTAAGTTGAGCCAAGACGGGCTGTCCATTAGGGAGGCTCTTGAGTGCTGTCCTTCCGTACAAAGCAGCCTGGCGAACGTTTTTAATGGCTGTTAAAAACCGAACACGCTGGAAAGGCACAGCGGGTGGGATTGCTTTAGAGAGGAAGGTGGCTAGCATTCCAGGGTGGAACCGTTCTGTCGGAACAATTCTAATGAAGGGTATTGACCTATCTTTTTTTTTTTCCAGATGCTAATTGATCCGTGCTCTTCATGTTGTTTCAGATTGCCAGCATTCATGTTTTCTTTAATTTTTACTGATGGCTGTTAGTCCGCCTCCCCTTCTTTCCCAGATGATTTCATCGATCGTCCTTGTAGATGTCTGAATAACTCATTTCTGGCATGCCAAGTGCAGCGTTGCTCTAGAGATTTAAACAAGATACAACCGAGGCTGGCGTACATGTCGGAAATGAGCATTGGATATCTCCCTTGAAAGAAAAAGATTTGCGAGGTTATGGGGAAGGTGCAGCCAGCGCAAGACATCTTTGGCTGAATCAAGGGCAGCACGGTAGCATAGTGATTAGCACAATTGCTTCACAGCTCCAGGGTCCCAGGTTCGATTCCCGGCTTGGGTCACTGTCTGTGCAGAGTCTGCACGTTCTCCCCGTGTCTGCGTGGGTTTCCTCCGGGTGCCCTGGTTTCCTCCCACAGTCCAAAGATGTGCGGGTTAGGTGGATTGGCCATGATAAATTGCCCTTAGTGTTCAAAATTGCCCTTAGTGTTGCGCGGGGTTACTGGGTAATGGCGATAGGGTGGAGGTGTGCGGTTTGGTAGGGTGCTCTTTCCAAGAGCCGGTGGAGACTCGATGGGCCGAATGGCCTCCTTCTGCACTGTAAATTCTATGAACTCCAGTGCTGGATGATTCTTCTTCTCATTCCACTGGTCATTTGAACCAAATGAATACGGGTCCAATTTGTCACATTCTAAACCTGGGTTGTGGCTGGAGAGAACATTTTTGAGGCACGTGTAACAAGAATGAAAGAAGTCTTGTTTGTACGGTGCTGAATCGCATGCTCCACATATGCCAAAACACTTGGCAGCGGTTCCTGTGTGGTCACTGTTGCCCTGTAAGCGAATGTAGTTTCAGCTTGTGTGCAGGAAGATGCCACACACAGTGGCTGAACGATCAGATGATCTGTTTTTTGGTGGTGTTGGCCAAGGGGAGAATGTTGGCTCAGGTGCTCGAGTGAAGTCGGAGGAAGATGCGAGCATTTGAATTAGGAGCAGGAGTAGCCCACTCGGCCCCTCGTGCCTGCCCTGCTGTTCAATAATATCACAGCTGACCTGCTTGTAACTGGTACTAGTAGATGGGGGGGGGGCGGGGAATGATGGTTGCCGGGGACATTGAGGCAGTTGGGTTACGGTTGGTGGAGGGAATTGGGGGAGTGGAAATGGCTGCAATTTGTGATGCTGTAAAGATCACGAGGAAGGCTCGAGGGCAGGTAGAAATTGAAAGAAGTTGAACCGTGACGTCACAGCACGCAGGTAAGGGACTGGCTGGTGACTGGAAAGTAGTTTTTCTTTTATTTTCCCTCGGGTGTTATCGTGGGGCGCAGAGGTTGCTGAGTGAGTGCTTGCTGAGAAGGGGAGTGAATAACAGGTAAGCTTTTTCTTTCTTTTTCTTTTTTTTATCTGGAGGGGATGGCAGGGAAGGTAGTGCAATGTTCCTCCTGCAGAATGTTTGAGGTGAGGGACGCCGTCCGTGTCCCTGCTGTTTTCATCTGTGGGAAGTGCACCCATCTCCAGCTCCTCAGAAACCGCGTTAGGGAACTGGAGCTAGAGCTGGATGAACTTCGGATCATTCGGGAGGCAGAGGTGGTCATAGATAGAAGCTTCAGGGATGTAGTTACTCCGAAGAATAAAGATAGATGGGTGACGGTGAGAGGGGCTGGGAGGAAGCAGTCAGTACAGGGATCCCCTGTGGTCATTCCCCTGAGTAACAAGTATACCGCTTTGGGTACTGTTGGGGGGGGGGGGGGGTGGACTTACCAGGGGTAAGCCATGGGGTACAGGTCTCTGGCACAGAGTCTGCCTCTGGCTCAGAAGGGAAGGGGGGAGAGGAGTAGAGCATTAGTCATTGGAGACTCCATAGTTAGGGGGATAGATAGGAGATTCTGTGGGAACGAGAGAGACTCGCGGTTGGTGTGTTGCCTCCCAGGTGCCAGGGTGCGTGAAGTCTCGGATTGTGTTTTCGGGATCCTTAAAGGGGAGGGGGAGCAGCCCCAAGTCGTGGTCCACATAAGTACCAATGACATAGGTAGGAAAAGGGATAGGGATGTAAGGCAGGAATTCAGGGAGCTAGGGTGGAAACTTAGATCTAGGACAAACAGAGTTATTATCTCTGGGTTGTTACCCGTGCCACGTGATAGCGAGACGAGGAATAGGGAGAGAGAGGAGTTGAACACGTGGCTACAGGGATGGTGCAGGAGGGAGGGTTTCAGATTTCTGGATAATTGGGGCTCATTCTGGGGTCGGTGGGACCTCTACAAACAGGATTGTCTACACCTGGACCAGAGGGGTACCAATATCTTGGGGGGGAAATTTGCTAATGCTCTTCTGGAGGGTTTAAATTAGTTCAGCAGGGGCTTGGGAACCTGAATTGTAGCTCCAGTATACAGGAGGTTGAGAGTAGTGAGGTCATGAGTAAGGTTTCAAAGTTGCGGGAGTGTACCGGCAGGCAGGAAGGTGTTTTAAAGTGTGTCTTCTTCAATGCCAGGAGCATCCGGAATAAGGTGGGTGAACTTGCGGCATGAGTTGGTACCTGGGACTTCGATGTTGTGGCCATTTCGGAGACATGGATAGAGCAGGGACAGGAATGGTTGTTGCAGGAGCCGGGATTTAGATATTTCAGTAAGCTCAGGGAAGGTGGTAAAAGAGGGGGAGGGGTGGCATTATTAGTCAAGGACAGTATTACGGTGGCAGAAAGGACGTTTGATGAGGACTTGTCTACTGAGGTAGTATGGGCTGAGGTTAGAAAGAGGAAAGGAGAGGTCACACTGTTAGGGGTTTTCTATAGGCCTCCAAAAAGTTAGAGATGTAGAGGAAAGGATTGCAAAGATGATTCTGGATAGGAGCGAAAGCAACAGGGTAGTTGTTATGGGGGACTTTAACTTTCCAAATATTGACTGGAAATGCTATAGTTAGAGTACTTTAGATGGGTCTGTTTTTGTCCAATGTGTGCAGGAGGGTTTCCTGACACAGTATGTAGGTAGGCCAACAAGAGGCGAGGCCATATTGGATTTGGTACTGAGTAATGAACCAGGACAGGTGTTCGATTGGGAGGTAGGTGAGCACTTTGGTGATAGTGACCACAATTCGATTAAGTTTACTTTAGTGATGGAAAGGGATAGGTATATACTGCAGGGCAAGAGTTATATCTGGGGGAAAGGCAATTATGATGCGATGAGGCAAGACTTAGGATACATCGGATGGAGAGGAAAACTGCAGGGGATGGGCACAATGGAAATGTGGAGCTTGTTCAAGGAACAGCTACTGCGTGTCCTTGATAGGTATGTACCTGTCAGGTAGGGAGGAAGTGGTCGAGCAAGGGAACCGTGGTTTACTAAAGCAGTCGAAACACTTGTCAAGAGGAAGAAGGAGGCTAATGTAAAGATGAGACATGAAGGTTCAGTTAGGGTGCTCGAGAGTTACAGGTTAGCTAGGAAGGACCTAAAGAGAGAGCTAAGAAGAGCCAGGAGGGGACATGAGAAGTCTTTGGCAGGTAGGATCAAGGATAACCCCAAAGCTTTCTATAGATATGTCAGGAATAAACGAATGACTAGGGTAAGAGTAGGGCCAGTCAAGGACAGTAGTGGGAAGTTGTGCTTGGAGTCCGAGGAGATAGGAGAGGTGCTAAATGAATATTTTTCGTCCGTATTCACACAGGGAAAAAGACAATGTTGTCGAGGAGAATACTGAGATTCAGGCTACTAGACTAGAAGGGCTTGAAGTTCATAAGGAGGAGGTGTTCGCAATTCTGGAAAGTGTGAAAATAGATAAGACCCCTGGGCCGGATGCGATTAATCCTAGGATTCTCTGGGAAGCTAGGGAGGAGATTGCTGAGCCTTTGGCTTTGATCTTTAAGTCATCTTTGTCTACAGGAATAGTGCCAGAAGACTGGAGGATGGCATCTGTTGTCCCCTTGTTCAAGAAGGGGAGTAGAGACAACCCCGGTAACCAGTGAGCCGTACTTCTGTTGTGGGCAAAATCTTGGAAAGGTTTATAAGAGATAGGATGTATAATCATCTGGAAAGGAATAATTTGATTAGAGATAGTCAACACGGTTTTGTGAAGGGTAGGTCGTGCCTCACAAACCTTATTGAGTTCTTTGAGAAGGTGGCCAAACAGGTGGATGAGGGTAAAGCAGTTGATGTGTATATGGATTTCAGTAAAGTGTTTGATAAGGTACCACACGGTAGGCTACTGCATAAAATACGGAGGCATGGGATTCAGGGTGATTTAGCAGTTTGGATCAGAAATTGGCTAGCTGGAAGAAGACAAACGGTGGTGGTTGATGGGAAATGTTCAGACTGGAGTCCAGTTACTAGTGGTGTACCACAAGGATCTATTTTGGGCCACTGCTGTTTGTCATTTCTATAAATGACCTGGAGGAGGGCGTAGAAGGATGGGTGAGTAAATTTGCAGATGACACTAAAGTCGGTGGAGTTGTAGACAGTGCGGAAGGATGTTACAAGTTAAAGAAGGACATAGATAAGCTGCAGCGCTGGGCTGAGAGGTGGCAAATGGAGTTTAATGCAGAAAAGTGTGAGGTGATTCATTTTGGAAGGAATAACAGGAAGACAGGGTACTGGGCTAATGGTAAGATTCTTGGCAGTGTGGATGAGCAGAGAAATCTCGGTGTCCATGTACATAGATCCCTGAAAGTTGCCACTCAGGTTGAGAGGGTTGTTAAGAAGGCGTACGGTGTGTTAGCTTTTATTGGTAGAGGGATTGAGTTTCGGAGCCATGAGGTCATGTTGCAGCTGTACAAAGCTCTGGTGCGGCCGCATTTAGAGTATTGCGTGAATTCTGGTCGCCGCATTATAGGAAGGATGTGGAAGCATTTGAAAGGGTGCAGAGGAGATTTACCAGAATGTTGCCTGGTATGGAGGGAAGATCTTATGAGGAAAGGCTGAGGGACTTGAGGCTGTTTTCGTTAGAGAGATGAAGATTAAGAAGTGACTTAATTGAGGCATACAAGATGATCAGAGGATTGGTTAGGGTGGACAGTGAGAGCCTTTTTCCTCGGATGGTGATGTCTAGCACGAGGGGACAAAACTTTAAATTGAGGGGAGATAGATATAAGACAGACGTCAGAGGTAGGTTCTTTACTCAGAGAGTAGTAAGGGCGTGGAATGCACTGCCTGCAACAGTAGTGGACTCGCCAACACTAAGGACATTCAAATGGTCATTGGATAGACATGTGGACAATAAGGGAATAGTGTAGATGGGCTTTAGAGTGGTTTCACAGGTCGGCGCAACATCGAGGGCCGAAGGGCCTGTTCTTCGCTGTAATGTTCTATGTTCAATGTTCAAGGGGATTTGATGTTCCAGTACTGATCTTGCCCATGTTATATTTCAGTGACTAAGACCTGAAGCTGCCACGTGGCACCGGCTCCCAAAAGAGGAAAATATCTATGATATTGACAGTGTGACTTGGCGCTGATGAGAATGTAATTGTGCCGTTGTTGGTGGATGCAGGGTTCTGAATTTCAAAAGATATTTTCACTTCTGCAACTTGGGATTGGGGAAGGGAGACAAAACTGGGGTTTGAAGATGCGATTGTCCGGGTGATGTAATCGCAGAGTCGACGCACGAGTGCAGTTTTTCAAAAAATCCTTTGACTAGATGTGAGCATTGATGGCCAGGCCAGCATTTGTTGCCCGTCCCTAATCTGCCCTTGAGGTGGTGGTGTGCTGCCTCCCTGGGCTGCGTGGTAGCCATGACCGCACTGCTGAAGCAGTAAACGTTTGCTCCAGGTGTTGGCTGGCACTTGTGCTTTGTTTTTCTTTGGTGGCTGGATCGAGCCTTGGGTGCCAACACACTTGAGAGTCTGGTGACAGTTTTGTGGGCAGTGTGGTGGATGACCTCGTTCCTCAGGAAGGAGTACATAAGGGCCCCTTTTGTGCTGTGCAAGTGCTACTGGCGTCCAGCATGCAGGTCTATTGTGGGCATTGGCAATGCCAATGTAAATGCAATGAGGTCACCAATGCTGAAGACAGGCCTTTTCTTTTAACCCTCCTTAATTCCCCCACATCCCCTCCGCCCCATGCGCACCTCAAACCAAATGATAACGTTTTCTTATATTCCTGGTCTAATATGTTGGCTTGACTCAAAATTGCCCACACTAAATATTAGTATTGAAATCAGTCCTGGTGTTTGCAGTTTCCACAAATGCTTTCAACACAGTTTGAATCCAGTTAAATGGTGCCAGGGTCAACAGTTGAATATTCCATTAATTGTTTGCAGTGTTTGTATTTTGTGCTCGCCAACTTTCACTGCAAGGTATCCCACAATGCAATGTGGTTTCTGACATGCTACCAAAACCCATGAGCATCTGCTGTGTTCCTAAACAATATCTTTGCAGGCGTAATGTAATCCAATGTTTTTGTGACATGGCACTGTATGTGTGAAAAACCGCAAGATTGTACTTTCTGATTTGTATTTAGGCTCGTAGCTCCCCGCCTCTTACCATCGAGCTGCTTTCAGCCTTTGTTGTAATAAAGTAAATCGGGAGAGCAGCTGCGATGGGGGCTGCTGAAAGAAATTGTGGGTTTATGTTTTCACCTCCGGAATTGACTGCTCCAGTTTTCTCTGGGCTGGTCTCCCATCCTCTGCCTTACATAGATTTCAGCTCATCCAGAACACGGCTGTTCTTTTGCTTACCAGTCAGTGCCAGGCTTGCTTTGTGCGCACGGGGACATGGGCAGGACGAACTAGGCCACGCAGACTTGTTAGTTTATGATTGACTACCTGTTACCTCAGTGGCTCGAATGTATAATTCTCACCCTGGTGTTGTAAACAATATGGCTGACTCCGTATCCCGGCTGCCTCTTGCAACCTCCCATGAACCGTCCTTCACATCTGGCCATTTGTGCATCCTCTCTTATCATCTTTTTTTTAATAAATATTTTATTGAAGTATTTTTTTGGCATTGTATCAGTAGCAATATAAACACTGTACATAAAAATATAAACATAGTGCAAATACCCCCCCCCCCCCCCCCCACCCTTCTGCTGCCGATTAGTTCCCCGCGAAGAAGTCGATGAATGGTTGCCACCTCCGGGCGAACCCTAACAATTACCATCTCATGGCGAACTTAATTTTCTCCAGACAGAGAAAGCTAGCCATGTCAGATGGCCAGGTCTCCGACTTCGGGGGCCTTGACTCCCTCCATGCTAGTAATATCCGCCTCCGGGCTACCAGGGAAGCAAAGGCCAGAACGTCTGCCTCTTTCTCCTCCTGAATTCCCGGATTCTGCGACATCCTGAAAATCGCCACCTCTGGACTCAATGCCACCCTTGTATTTAATACCGAGGACATGACATCTGCAAACCCCTGCCAAAATCCCCTCCGCTTTGGACATGCCCAGAACATGTGGACATGGTTCGCTGGTCCTCCCGCACACTTTACGCATCTATCCTCCACCCCAACGAATCTGCTCATCCGGGCCACTGTCATGTGAGCCCGGGTGCACGATCTTGAATTGAATCAGGCTGAGTCTGCGATCCTCTCTTATCTTCATTCCACTATTGGCAGCTATGCAATTCGGCTCTGTAAGCTCCAAGCGCTGGAATTCCTCCCAAATTCCTCTGCCTTTATGTCCTCTCCTTAACATCCAGCTTAAAACCCGCCTCTTGATGCAATTTTTTTTTAGTTAACCCCTCCGTAATGTCTCTCTCTTTTGGCTTGGTGTTATTTATTTGTCTGGCTGCGCTTCATTTGAGTCAGCGCGAGCCGGAGTGTTTCTGCAATCAGGGGGCCGAGGAGATGTTTTCGCATCCGTCTGCTGCCTCCGGCTAAAGTTCCTCTAACTAAGTGTGGAATCAGAATCAAAGTTGGAATCCTCTGACATTTACACCTGTAGGAATTCCCATATGGTGGACTGGCGACCAATCCCTGGCCAGTGCTGCAGGATGCAATGAGGCAAATGCACAAATCGAGTGACTTGGATCAAGTGGGAGTCAAAAACGAGGCTCAGCTCCTCTGAATACAACTTTTTTTAAAAATGAATGCTCGGTATGCTTGGCTGGGGATCAGGCGTGCCAATTTTATTTCTTTGTCAGGCCTTGCAGTGCAATGAACGAGTCCAATTCATACAAAGGCAATACTTTCCAGTCGGTAAGTCACTGGCAATGAGATAACGAGCTGCCTTGGGTCTCAGCAGTTCTCCATTTTCCAAGTCGACCTCAAATGAGCGTATTGGAGAGCAGAGATAAACTACATCGTGGTGGGGGTGGGAAAGGACGTGCTGCGGGGGAATGGGGTGTTTGGGGGGGGGTGTGGGGTGGGGTGGGGTGGAGTTGTTGCTTGTCATCAGACACTAAGTTGGTCCAGCGCCCCCTGTGATTTTGCTTCATAACGCAAGTACACTGGCTGACTTGAAGTGGCTCCGTGTGCTTAGAAAGATTAATGTGGGAGTTGGGGGGGGGGGGGGGGGGGTGATGCTGGGGCAGTGAAGTCTCAGCCGTTGATTTGTTGTGTGGAAGCTGGTACGTTTGTATTTGCCACACTCTGGGCAGGAGGTCTTGCAATGTAAAATTATCGCTGTCGGAATCCAAACTGGAATGATGGAGGAGACTGACATATTTTAAGTCAGCAGTGTCAACAGGCACAGAAATTACGAGAGTCAAGGTCACAGTTTTACAATGACCGAATAAGTTATGGGATCCTAGTCATTTCCAGCTCAGCAAAAAGCCATTTGGCCTATCGAGGCAATTCCGGCTCTCTTCTGAGCAATCCGATCGGTCTCACCATCCCTCTTGATCTCCATAACCCTGGGGCTTTATTTCCTTCCAATGTCTATCCAATTTCCTTTCGTAATCATTGATCGTTTCCACTTCCACTACTCTCATGGGCAGTGAGCTCCACATTATTACCATTTAGTTGTGTTAAAAATAGTTCTTCCTCACATTGCCGCTGCATCTCATGCCTAAAACCTGATATAATAATAATAACGCTTATTGTCACAAGTAGGCTTCTAGGCCGTGTACTTTTAGCCAATGGGATCAGTTTTTCCTTGCCTACCTGATCCAAACCAATGTTGAACACTCCTCCTGTCGCCAGCAATTATTGTATTTTCAGATCACGTTCCACAACTGCTGATTTTATCATGGCTGAATATATCAAATTTAGTTTTGGTATATGTATTTTTCCATGTGGCTGGGAGGAGGCACGTAATCCCTGATTCCATCCCATTTCTCCATGGAAACAAAAGTCCTCGACAGTGACAAATTAAGTTGATTAATGTGAGCAAAGGGAAGACCGACGGCGATTGTTTTAGAGCGGGAGGGAGGCTGCACACCAAGTTTAAGTGTGTATGCTTGTAGTGTAAACTACAAATCTGACCCTGCCTGAAAGAGGGAGTTGTACGATGGGCGGTGTAGATTAAAGAATGGAGAAATCTGGGTCTCGATTGTGCAGCTGTTGAAAATTGTACGCCTTCGACTGTTAATGGAGACCTTGACGAGACTCGAGTCGCAGCAGGGAGTGAAGTATGATACAGCTGTGCAAAATTTAATTTGTGATTTTCACAGACTCTCTAGTAATAGTAAAAGTGGAGCCTCTGCAAATCACAGCGAGACGTTAGTGTGGAAGGGAGAATAATGACTAATGTAAAGAAGTATGATTACGCCCTTGAAAGGCAGTCTGCCCAGGCTCTCTGAAAGTCCTGGTCCGCCTGTGCCTCGGTTTGATAATTCTCATCCTTGTTTTCAAATCTGCTCATGGCCTCTTCCTCTCCTGGTCTATGGGAGAAAAAGAATAATTCTCGGCCCGGAGATCTCTAATTCTGGCCTCTTGTGCATCCCTGATTGTCATCGCTTCACCATTGGCAGACATGCCGTTAGATGGTAAGGCATAAAGCTTTTGAAATTCCCAATTTCTTCATCGTGTCCTCTTTCGCAACCCACCCCACCCGCTCTCCTTTAAGGTGCTCCATAAAACCTACTGCTTTTAAAAAAAAATTCTATGTTTTTATCAACATTTTTCGATTGATAAAATGCAAAATAACAAAAAAAAAAAATCAAATTTCCATACATCAATCACAACAAACGGAAACCTAGAACAACCTCTCGCAAAACCTAACTCTTTCTCTCTTTCCCCCCCCCCCCCCCCCCCCCTGTCGCCCCCACGCCAACAACGAATGGTGACCAACTCCTTGAAATAAACAATAAAAGGCTGCCATCTCTGATAGAACACCTCGATTGCTCCCCTCGCGGTTACATGGCAGCACAGTGGTTAGCACTGTTGCTTCAGAGCGCCAGGGTCCCAGGTACGATTCCCGGCTCGGGTCACTGTCTGTGCGGAGTCTGCGCGTTCTCTTGTGTGTGCGTGGGTTTGCTCCGGTTTCCTCCCACAAGTTCCAAAAGACATGCTATTAGGTAATTTGGACATTCTAAATTCTCCATCCATGTACCCGAACAGGAGCCTGAATGTGGCGACTAGGGGCTTTTCACAGTAACTTCATTTCAGTGCTAATGTATGCATACTTGTGCAATAAAGATTGTTATATTATTATTACTTGACTTTCTCGTGGTATAGGAGCTCCAACTAATGATCCAACCACACCAAGGTCACCTACCCCCCTCCCCTTCTCAAATCAGCTCGATCCACCATGAGGAATTGTCCCATCCTTACTCAGAATTCCGAAAACCAAGGCCCACCCAAGATGCCTAGCAACCCCACCCATAAGTTGAGACAAAGATCAGCATGTCTTACCCCCCCATCCAAAAGACCTGCAGACTACCTACCAAAGAACAATACTTCCTCGTGGCCAACCCCTCCCCCTGCCAAACAAACATGCTAGGCACATCGAAACCCGTCCAAACAGGTCCGACAAGCCGCAACCCCTCCCCCACCTCACTCCCATTCACTAGCTAAACCTATCTGCTTGTGAGGTAGCCCCCCCCCCCCCAGGAAGTCCACAGCTAAAGAACAAGAAAATAATTAGAAGCTCTCTTTCTCTCTCTTTCTCCCCCCCCCCCCCCGCTGCAAAAGGATAACCGAAACCAAAGCCTTTATAATTCTCAACATCCCCCACCATGGACCATGTATTATCCTTGTTGCTGCCTTAACCATTAGCCCCAACTACTTTGGCCCTCTCATTCCGACCCCCCCCCCCCCCTCCAATCCAGAAGAAGAAGAAGCCCCAAATAACCAGAAATATATACATAATACTGAAACATCCCCAAGTAAACCCTTCCATCCACACCCATTAAAATCCCATTCAAACCTTTTCAATTAAGTCCAAGTCTTGTTTCTTGACCAACGCTTCCGGCGTATCAAAAAAATGATCTTTTGAGTTACACGTAACTCTCAACCTTGCCAGGTACAACACTCCACTCTTCCATAGCGCCGACTTTGCCACCTTAAATGGCGCACGCCTTGTTCTGAGCTCTGCCCCGATGTCCTGGTAAATCCGGATGTTGATTCCTTCCCACCTCCCCATCCCGGTTCTCTTTGGCCCATTCCAGGACTCGCTCCTTCTGGATGCTATGAAAACAAGCTATCACGCCCATCCGCTTCACAAACATCTGGGAATGATACAGTTGGCCCCGGGCCCTCCACCCCCTCCGGCAGCTCCAGGCTCCTGAAGTTCTGTCTCCTCATCCTGTTCTGTAGGCCCTTGACCTTTGCCCTCAGGGCCGTGTTTCTCTCCTCCACCAGCAGCATCTCGCTTCCAGTGACCCAATTTGGCCGCTATGCCGGGACAGGATCCCCTCCACACCCTTCAACAGCTCTCCATGTTCTCTCACGGCCTCCAAAGTCTTCCCCAACCTCTCCCTTATCGTGCCAAGTGCCCCCTCAATAGACTTTTTGAGAGTCTTCACCATCTCCCTTCCTTACCTTTCAAAATGCTTATCAAATTCCTTTTCGAATTTGTGTGTCATTACCTCAGTCGGCATTTCCACTGTGATGGGAGTGGCCACTCCCACCAAGGCCAACTCCACTATCTTCCCTTCCAATGAGCTTCACACTCTCTCTGTTTCTGTCACAGGACTACCACGCGTACCCTTCTCTGAAACAGCCTTTTTCTTTGCACCTTTCGACATCCTTTCATCAACCAGAGCCTTACATAATTTGATGAGTCGAGGTTGTCCACCAAATTCCCCAAGAAACCGGACCACAAAGACCAATAAACTAGGACCCTGTTGGGAGCTACGTTGGGTGCGATCTTCTCCTACATGCCACCACCGGAAGTCAAAACCTGCGGCTTTGACCAAACTTTTGCTCACCTTCCGTAGCATTTCCTTATGTGGCTTTTGTTAGGTTTTGGTTGCTGATACTCCTTTGAGGCAACTTGGGATGTGCGATATAAATGCAAGTTGCTGTAATGCTTTATCAAAGCACTAAAGAGTGTTTCACTTAACCTGTCTTAAGAGTTGGGTAAAAGGATCACAATCAACTGTGTTTAGCATGGGGGAGTGGGACTAAAGCAATTGATCTTGGAGAGAAATGGGTGGCCCCAATGACCTTCTGTGCTGTAGTCATTCCATGATTTTAGATGAGGAGGAAGAAGACCCTGATTCCGTTTGGGATGCGTGACTGACAATTGTCTGCCATTTGAGGGCGGCACGGTAGCACAGCGGTTAGCACTGTTGCTTCACAGCTCCAAGTTCAATTCCCGGCTTGGGTCACTGTCTGTGCGAAATCTGCACGTTCTCCCCCGTGCGTGCGTGGGTTTCCTCTGGGTGCTCCGGTTTCCTCCCACAAGTCCAAAGATGTGCAGGTTAGGTGGATTGGCCATGCTGAATTCCCTTTGTGTCCAAAAAAGGTTAGGTGGGGTTACGGGGGTAGGGTGGAGGTGTGGGCTTAAGTAGAGTGCTCTTTTCAAGGGCTGGTAATGGTGGCTTTCAAACATAAGACACGCTTAATTGAGACGACCATTTGGCCTCCCTTGGAGCAGCCATCAAGAAAAATCCTACAGGTCCAATTGTTGCTGTGTCCAGTGGAGTCTGCAATCTGTTGTCTTATTGAACAAATGATGTGTGACAGAGTAGTGCTCTTTTCAAAAGTTGGAGCCTGGGCTGTGTGGTCCGAATGAGCATCCGACTCCGTCCAGCTTGCTCCAGTTTGCAGACTGGTTGGTAGCGTCGGGAAGGCAGATGATTTTCGGCCTTTTTCCTGATTCGCATTGCAAAACCTCTCTTGTAACATCGATCCAACCTCCCCAAGCCTGGGCTCCCCTGTTTTATATTGTGGAATGGATTTCATATCCCTTGAATTATGAGGTGACACTGGCATTAGATGCAGATAAGGTGTTCCATAGAGTCAAACGGAAATATTTGTTTGCGGTGTTGGAAAAGTTTGGAATTGGGCCTACATTTGCTGCTGGGTCAAATTGTTGTATGCAGGTCCGAGGGCGAGTTCACGAATGAAGGAAATGAGCTCTGAGTACTTTCAGCTACAGAGGGGAATGGTCCCCTGTACAATTTACTTTGGCAATAGAACCATAGGCCATTGTACCGAGGAGCTTGATTAAATGGAAGAGAATAATGGGGGGGGAAGAGAGAGAGAGAGGTAGAACACAAAATATCATTATACGCCAACTATTTACGTTTTTACATATCTCTGACCCGATACCTACAATTGGAAATATGATGGGACTACTAAAAAGGTTCTATAAGTTTAAAAAGTGAGTGCTTTTCAATCACAACAAAATGAATGTTCTGCCACGGTTTTTATTTTTATTTCAATGTCTCCCAGTCTATTTATTTAAAGCTTTTTTTTATGGGGGTAGAAAAACTGATCTCTTCGTTTTATATGGGCTGGTGGGGTTCCTAGGATTCGTAAATTGTTACTTCAAATGAAAATCGCTTATTGTCACAAGTCGGCCTCAAATGAAGTTACTGTGAAAAGCCCCTAGTCGCCACATTCCGGCGCCTGTTCGGGGAGGCTGGTACGGGAATTGAACCGTGCTGCTGGCCCGCCTTGGTCTGCTTTCAAAGCCAGCGATTTAGCCCTGTGCTAAACCAGAGGGAGCTCTGCCGAATGCCGGGCGGTGAATGCCAAGAAGGTTCGATGCTGACGCCATTCCCGCTGATGCTCAAGAAGCCTGGTTGTAGTGTCAACACTGAAGACATGGAAGCAATTTCGCAAACATTTAAAAAATTCTATAAATAACAATTCACTTTTTCCAATTAAGGGGCAATTTAGCACAGCCAATCCACCTACCCTGCACATCTTTGGGTTGTGAGGGCTAAACCCACGCAAACACTGGGAGAATGTACAAAATCCACATGGACAGTGACCCAGGGCCGGGATCGAACCTGGGACCTCGGCACTGCAAGGCAGCAGTGCTAACCACTGTGCCGCGTTCTGCCACATTTCGCAAACATTTTAAATTAGGGCAGGGTCATAGAATCATAGAATTTACAGTGCAGAAGGAGGCCATTCTGCACTGGCCCTTGGAAAGAACACCCTACTTAAGCCCACGCCTCCACCCTATCCCTGTAACTCCATAACCCAGTAACCCCACCCAACCTGTTTTGGACACGAAGGGCAATTTAGCATGGCCAATCCACCTAACCTGCACATCTTTGGACTGTGGGAGGAAACCGGAGCACCCGGAGGAAACCCACGCCGACACGGGGAGAACGTGCAGACTCTGCACAGACAGTGACCCAAGCCAGGAATCAAACCTGGGGCCCTGGAGCTGTGAAGCAACTGTGCTACCGTGCTACGCCCATGCTGGGTTGAAACCAATGCCAATCTGAGCGAGCCATCTATTTAAACTCGCAAGAATAGACGCTGGGTTTGAAGACTGGGAGGAAAAAGGTGTCATCATGTTGAAGGACTTGTTTCTTGAAGGTCATTTTGCAACATTTGAAGAATTGAGGGAGAAATATAAACTCTCCAAGTAGGGAGGCCTTTAAATATATACAGATACAAGCTTTTGTAAAGGAGATCGTCCTTATGTTCCCAATGCTACCTCCTCCTCCTCTATTGGTGGAGGTGTTGATAGGGACAGTCACATCTGCTAGTTATAGAAAAAGTATTAAAGTGGGATCAGAATTTCGTGATAGGGTTAAGGCCAAATGGGAGGAGGAATTAGGGGAGATGTTGCAAGAAGGGCTTTGGTACAACATTTTAAGGAGGATAAATGCATCAACCTTGTGCGCGAGTTTGGCACTAATACAGTTGAAGGTAGTTCACAAACACATTTGACGAGGTTGGGAATGAGTCACATGTTTGAAGGGGTTGAGGACATTTGTGACAGATGCGGGAGAGGGCTGGCCAATCCCCTGCACATGTTTTGGCCGTACCTGAAACGTAGGAAATTCTGGAATACCTTCTGTAGCACCATGTCGGCGGTGTTACAGATGGACCCTGAAACCCAATCCCCTGGGAGCCATATTCAGGGTGTTGGTTTGCCGGAGCCCCAGACAGGGGCAGGTGTCTTGTCCTTTGCCTCGCTCGTGACGAGGAGGTGGTCCTATTGGGCTAGAGGTCAGTTGCTCTACCCTGTGCCTCAATATGGCTGGGAGATTAAATGGAGTTCCTAAGCCTAGAGAAGGTTAAATTTAGTTGAGGGAATAAGGAGGGGTTTCATAAAAGACGGCATCCGTTTATATCTCACTTTGTAAGGAATTGATTCAGTCGGCAGCTAAAATGGGATGGGAATAGTTAATTCATTGTTTTCGGGTTGAGGAAGGGATTGTGTTAATTAAATATGTGTAATGTTATTTATGTATAAGAAAAACTTGAAAAAGCTAAAAATAAAAAAAGGAGAATTCATTGTAGACTATGTACTTGGGGTAATGGGAGGATGCTGCAAATTGCAAGTCTTTATGCCCTATTGTGTATTGTCTACCAAGAGTGCTGTAAATGTGAGATTTATAGTGGATTCATCAGTGGTTAGCATTTGTGCAATGCACAGCCAGGCACCCCACAGGCATCGTATTGGTAGAAACACCCAAGAGTAGGCCGCCTCCTTTGTTTGTGAATCTTTATATTAAAATTTACAAAGTGTTGAACTAAAAGTGCATGGCAGAAAATCTATCAACCTACCAGTCAAAAGCGAACTATTTGTTGGATTGGATCAGCTTTGATCTACTCTCATTAGACAACCGGGTCAGGAAGCGTGAAGACTTTGTTAATAGGAGTGAGCGGAAAGGCTTTTACTCCTCTCAAGGCGAGAGTGGGAAGTGGAGAATTGAACTGTGTAGCTTCTTGCTGTATTCCAGTTATACTGGGTTATTATGTGCCGCAGCGAATGAGGCTGAAGCAGAATTCTGTCTCTCCATCCCCCCCTCAAATTCCCTTTATTCCTACAGCAAGCTGCCAGTGATTGTGGTCGAGTTGAAGGAGCAGCTAATGCGACATTTGTTTTACATCTGCAATTGGGACCAGGGAAAAGTCAAATCGCAGACTCTATAGGAAGTTTGTCTTGTTTATATTGGATGTAGGGAAGCCTGTAGGTCCAGTACATTATGGATATCAGTGTCTTTAACCTCTGTCTGAATTGTAGTGGTTCTGTTCTATGTATGTTCTCTCTGTCTCTCTGTCTCTCTCTCTCTCTCTCTTTCCCCCCCCCCCCCCCCACTCTCTCTCCCCCTCTCTCTTTCTTTCTTTTTCCCCCCCCTCTCTCTCTCTCTCTCTCTCTCTCTCTCTTCTCCCCCCCCTCTCTCTCTCTCTCTCTCTCCCTCTTTCTCTCTCTTCCCCCCCCCCCCACCCACTCTCCACTCTGCCGTTTTAAGTTGTGTAGGAGGACACAAATTTGACACACCACTCCCGGGTGTGAAGTCTCACAATGACCCTTGAAGAGCTTTTTTGTCAGTCCAGGGCTAAGTGTCCCAGGACTCTTGATTCAAGGTCAGCATACTTGCTATTGTAAAGCCCAAGAAGAAAAGCGAGTGGAATAGTAGCGCCACTCCAGGGAAGGAGCCCTTTTGAGACTGAGCTTCATGGATCTGCTTGAGGAAAAAACTTGTGCATTGTCTCTTGGTGGTGTCAACTTGTGAAAATGTTCACCGAACTCTGGAAAATTATTCGAACTCCAGAGAATTTGGGTCAAGGAGTGTCAGATAATTGCAATCCTCCTTTTTGTCGTCTGTTAAGTGGCTGTCAACTCCCACTATGGTGAGTTGTCCAGAAGCATTTAGACTCTTGGTGTTTTAGCATTTGTAAAAGTTGCTCCTCTTATGGTTTAAGCAAGTTGCTGGAGCCACCAGCACTTAAAGAGCAGGGCTCCGATTGCATACGCATCTGTTTGAAACTGTAGCAGCATGGAGCTACTCCAGTGAATGCAACAGAGTGAGTTGAATCCACTCTGGGGCCTCTCCAGCCCGACTGAGACCTAAAGCCTCAGGAACTGGAGAAATGAACATCCCGACTAGCTGCGGTTATGAAGAGAGCTAAAATAATTTCCCAGATTGTGCCATCAAGAAAATAAGAAACGCTTGCATTTACACGGTGCCTTTCACGATGTCGCAAAGCACTTTATGGTCAATGAAGTACTTTAGAAGTGTAGTCACCTTTGCCTTGTATGAAACATGCCGCATGAGGAACGGTTGAGGACTCTGGGTCTGTACTCACTATTGTGTTAATTTCCTCTTTAACCAGCAGTGCCACACCACCCCTTTTTTCCTTTATGCCTGACCGACCTAAATACTGAGAACCCTGGGACATTCAGTTCTCATCCCTGTTCACCCTGCAGCCATGTCTCCGTAATCCCAATTATATGATACCCATTTATATCTATCTGCGCGATTAGTTCATCCACTTTATTGCAAATGCTCCGTGCATTAAGGCACAGAGCCTTTAAGTTTGTCTTTTTCACAATGTTTGTCTTGCTCCCAATATTTTTCTCCACTGCCCTGTTTGAATTTTGTCCCTGGTTTCTCCACCTATCACTTTCCTTATTCATTTTTCTACCTTTTGCTTTTGTCCTTGCTCCCTCTTTCTCTGACTACTTGCGTAGGTTCCCATCCCCTTGGCATATTAGTTTAAACCCTCTCCAACCGCTCTAGCAAATAGCCCCCCCGAGGACATCAGTTCCCAGTCCTGCCCAGGTGTAACCCGTCCAGTTTGTACAAGTCCCACCTCTCCCAGAACCGGTCCCAATGCCTCAGGAATCTGAAACCCTCCCCCTGACACCATCTCTTCAGCCACGTATTCATCCTACATCCCTGAGCCTGTGGAATTCATTACCACAGGAAGTAGTTGATGCTAAAACTTTGAATATCTTCAAGAGGCAGCTGGATATAGCACTTGGGGAGAATGGGATCAAAGGCTATGGGAAGAAAGCAGGATTCGGCTATTGAGTTGGATGATCAGCCATGATCATGATGAATGGCGGAGCAGGCTCGAAGGGCCAAAAGGCCTCCTCCTGCTCCTATCTTCTATGTATCTATGTAATCATTGGAGTTTAGAAGGATGAGGGGGGTCTTATTGAAACTTACAGGATACTGCTGAGCCTGGATAGAGTGGATATGGAGAGGATGTTTCTCTCCATGTGGGAAAAACTAGAACCAGAGGACGCAATCTCAGACTAAAGGGACGATCCTTTAAAACAGCGATGAGGAGGAATTTCTTCAGCCAGAGGATGGTGAATCTGTGGAACTCTTTGCTGCAGAAGGCTGTGGAGGCCAAATCACTGAGTGTCTTTAAGACAGAGATAGATAGGTTCTTGATTAATAAGGTTCTTGATTAATAAGGGGATCAGGAGTTATCGGGAGAAGGCAGGATAATGGGGATGGGAAAAATATCAGCCACAATTGAATGGTGGAGTAGACCCGATGGGCCGAGTGGCCTAATTCTGCTCCTATATCTTATGGCCTGTGATCTTCTAGCAGCTAATTTTGAATGCAAGATTCCACAGACAGCAATGTTATTCATCAGGCATCGATTGACAGATGAATATTGGCCTGGACATGGGGGAGAATGCCTCTGCTTGGGAGGGGGCGGGGCGGGGGGGGGGGGGGGGGGGCTCGAAATGAGATGGAAAGATAGCCTTCAGAAGATCCAAAGAGGGTCATGAAAATGATAAATGAACTATAATTCTTAATTCAGCTGGCTGTTAAAAGTCAACAAGGTGACTGGCACAAAAGCAAAGACATCTGCTTTCCGACATCCAACAAGGATAAATGCATAACTTGAGAACAGGAATCACAAGTGGGCAGTGATGCTTCATTCTCTGGCTTGTAACAGCCTTCCAATAGAAATATTGCAGCAACGGGAGTGAATAGCAATATTACCTCGTGCAGGGCAGTGTGTTGGGCATCTGCTGTAAATGCACAACAAACCAGACTATTAATAGCCAACCTTTTAATATCGACTTCCTCCCAACATTATTCAGCTTCTTGTCCTCAGCTGGGGCCCTTTACTAAAATGACAGTTTCTCGTTACTGATTGAGGAAATAATCATAGTTCCCTTGTGTCCAAATTATCTTTCGCAGCACTCTGGTAATCCAGTTGAATAGAAAAGATGATCTTGGCCTTTGCCACCAGCCTGCACCTGCTGAACACTTGGTTTAATTTGCTCAGAGGGGCCCCATTAACCTTCAGTTTAAAAGGTTCGCTGAACTTTGCGGGTTACTTGCCAGAGGTTGAGGTTTTTTATTTGGTGAGTGGGCCAGCTCTGGCGCATCCGGGGGTAACAGATTCCGGCGTGCCAGATTGTAGGCTGCAATTCCCCCTTCGATTCCCAGAAGAAACTGGAGAGCTTCCTGGTCTTCACACAAAAGGCCTTCTTTGTGTTGGGTTTTGGATTGCGGCTCTGGTTTGAACAGTGTTGGCTGACCTCCACTGCTTCCGTGGTACCATTAGCCTCATTGTTCCTGAGGTTGATTGGGGGGAGGGTTTGGCGGTGAGGTCACGCACCTGAGCTTCTTGACCCTGATCATTGTCCAAAGGTCCCTGCTTGGAAAATGTGCTGTGTGCAGAAGGTCATTTGAAAACTGGGATCCGATGTGGCTGTGGCCCCCACCCCACCCCCCCCCCCCTCGTGGTCAAGAAGGTTGCCAGCATTTTCTCTTCGGCCTCTGCATTCCTCTCGATCCGCACTAGCAAGAAAGAAAGAATGACCGGGTTTTGGTTTAACCTTCTCGGCAATGCAGAATTTCCTCCGGATTCCACTGGGGCTCATTTGCTACTTGTTTCTGTGAAGTTAACAATAATGACTGTTTGCCCACTGGATTGCCTCAGATTGAATAAGAACCCTACTTTCTTGGCATGGGACCGCCCGAGACCTTTTAAGAACCAGCCAGTGACTCACCATGTGGCTTTATATTCACTTGTTTATATTAGCCAGTTCATTGGAAAAAATGTTATTTAAAAGGCTGAACTTTTATATAAAAAAAAAAAAAAAAAATTTGGCTTGAATTTCCCAGGAGCAATAAAAAAAACATTCGGCTCCCAATCTGATCATGTGCAGCCCACAGCACGGCAGCAAATGAAAACCAACTCCCACAAGAAAGATCCCTTGCCCTTCACATCCCAGACTTTGTGCACAACCTCTCTTTTCCACTCACTCGGTCTGTCCTTTTAAAGTTGTGTTGAGAGAAGCACCTAAATTGGATCAAAATTGATTTATGCTCTCCCCCCCCCCCCCCCGGAACAGCTAAGGTATACTCCTCTTAATTCAGCTTATCTGTCAAGTCAGCCTTTTGGCACAAAGTTTCCTTCTCCTCACCCTTTGCACATCTGCATATTCACGTGTACCCTGATTTAACACAGTTGAGCAGCTTCAGGCCAGTTAAAATCCTCCTTACGAGAATTAGGCAGCTGGTCGCATAAAAAGAGGCGTGGCTTCATAGAACCATAGAATTTACAGTGCAGAAGGAGGCCACTCGGCCCATCGAGTCTGCACCGGCTCTTGGAAAGAGCACCCCACTCAAGCACACACCTCCTCCACCCCATCCGTCCCCAACCCAGCAACCCCAATCAACCCTTTTTTTGGACACTTGAGGGCAATTTAGCATGGGCAATCTACCTAACCCGCAAATCTTTGGGCTGTGGGAGGAAACCGGAGCACCCGGAGGAAACCCACGCACACACGGGGAGAATGTGCCGATTCCACACAGACGGTGACCCAAGCCAGGAATCGAACCTGGGACCCAGGAGCTGTGAAGCAACAGTGCTAACCACTGTGCTACCGTGCTTCTTGCAGATCCTGCCTGCTATTCCTTCAGAGGTCTCCTGTGCTGGCTGAGTTCTCCAGGATCCTCCATTGGAAGATTGGCCCAAAAAAGCAGAGGAAGACGAGTGGGTAGTTTTTATTCTGATCGCTGAGTCGAAAGGGGTTCGGACACTGATTGGAAAGATTTGGGGCCATTGCTTGAACTTTTTCGTGTTCAAGTAGAAGAATAATCAGCTGTGGGGAAGGGAACCGTTTCCTTTTGGGGCATTGAATATTTGTACTGAACGTTCACAGATTGGTTACAGTAATAGTTGACTACAGAGTGAAGCGTCCTCAACCCTGTGCCTATCCCAAGAGCTATTTGAGAGTTTGTTATTTCACACAGGACATGCTTGCAAATGAGCCTTCAAATTATTGCAGGATCACGGATGGGTTGGTGCTGTGGACCTGCCCTCGTGGAAATCCGAATTGCCTGAGGTTATCCTAAAACATTCCCTTTCTCCGGGCACAGTTCCATGCACAATACTGATCGCCTTCCAAAAAAGTGGGCTTACTTTATTGGACTGTTGCAGCATCATCTGGTTAGTGGCTGGGGGCTGCAGGAGCACTGGCCAGTTACATACTTGTGTACTCAAGTAATACAGCCTGCTGGTGGAATGTTACGTGATCGGCAGTGACATCAGCTTTTGCGCAGGCTTTCAGTCCACCATTTTGTATTGTAAGAGCAACATTGGCAAATAAAACCTGCACTGTTTTTTGAAGAACGGGGCATGGGGCCACTACTTTTCCATTTTGCGGCAACTCAGGATATGTGACAAAAGAGAAAACTGGCGACGAGGATTGTGACGAAAGAAAAAATCGTTCAGGCGCTTGAAAACCATCAAAGCGAACAGCTGCCGACGCGAACAGAGGGTTTTGAAAACCAATCGGAGCACAACTGTGAGTAACTCCAACATAGCTTTAATTTCGGGCATTTACTCACCGTCAGAAGTGGGTGGAAGCTGTAGGTGGAAGCTGCAGAGTTTGTGCACATGGCACTGAAAATGGGCTGCGGAGCCAGGAACCTGGAAGGCTGTCGACTCAAAGCGTTCGGAAAAACGATAGTCCAGACGAGGGAAGAAATGAGTTTTGTTTGTGGGATAGGCGTTCACTCGCTTGCTTAAAAGAAAACGGAAGGGAGGAAGGATGGAGTCAAGTTTGCAAGTTAAGTGATGGACCTCTAGACTCTACAGGGGACAAAGTAACAGAATAGTTTCAAGAGCTGAAACTAGGCGTCTTGTCAGTACGAGGTGATCATTAACTTTTTTAAGCATTGCTCATTTATTATGGCAACTTAGCAATGACATTGATGCCATTACACATGTCAAACAAGCATGACACTGGACCAAAGAATGTGCAAATGCGTATAATCCATACAATCCCTACAGTGCAGAAGGAGACTATTCGACCCATCGAGTCTGCACCGACCCTCTGAAAGAGCATCCTACCTGGGCCTATCCCCCACCCTACCCTTCGTAACCCCACTTAACCATTGGACACTAAGTGGCAATTTGGTTTGGCCAGTCCACCTAACCTGCACATCACTGGACTGTGGGGGGAAACCAGAGCACCCAGAGAAAACCCACGCAGACATGGGAGACCGTGTAGACTCTGCACAGACATCCGACGCCGGAATTGAACCCTAGTTGCCCAGGAATTAGACTAGGATTTTTCTATCTCACATTTCCTGGGTAGCCATCCAGCTAAGTCGATCAGAACTGTGCAAAGTTCTCGATACTTAACTCGGAGGCATGATGTAAAGAATAATTTGATGAATCATCAGCATTCAAATTCCTTTTGGGGACATTGTTCATTCATTAATATTACATCTAAATGTGTAATCACAAAGGAAAATTACTCTATCACAGACATATAGCTTTAATTAAAATATGCATTAAAAAATTTTCCAGTGCATGGAAGTAATCAGTCAGTGAGCCCCACCCCGAGTGCATATCCTCGCACTTACATCAAACTGCTCTGATAGGGAAGGGCACAAACAAGTTCTGAGGGATTGTAGCCTTTTCTCTGAATGCTTCCAACAGTAATACTGTGATTTTTTTTTTTTTTGTGAGGCTGATGTGGCTGAACTGAGATCGGGATTGGAGGATATGCCGACATTTGTATCTTATTATGTCAACAACAAAGCCAGGATTATGCAAAGTGAAATGGATCTCTCCCCTTCATTATGATATATTGCTGATTACATGTACTGTATATTGCCCTGCTGCATCTTGTTCCACAACCTGTAATCTTGTAGGTCGAATGACATACTTTCAAAGTGCATTCTTTCAGCTATGCCTCTGATTCTCGTGATGTTCGATTTGAATAATAGATTTTGGGAAGCATTTATGCAAATGAGTGATTTATTTGACTTGGTAAAACATCATGTGCTCCGTGGACATAGTGTGCTAATTATGGGAAAACCGGTGTGATTATCGTAAGATTGGCAGGTGCTGCACTCTGCTTCCGAAAAATGCAGCATTTCTTTGTCTGTGCAACAAAAACTTGAATTATCCATTAATCTCAATTTTCCGACTTTGAATTGAGAGCTCTCGACTGCACTTTGCATCGCACAGGTGAACCTGCAGATCCGAACCTCCAGGCATAGCAGAGGTTTCCATTGATTGTACCAAGCAAACACCTCAAAACAAAATTTATTGCACATGGAAGAGTTAATTGCTGCCTTTGTCCAATATTGGAGCTGTCCCCTCCCCCATCACAAGGCCTGACAAGGAATGATTCTGGCCTTTGCAGCACCTTCACACTGGGGACTAACAAAGTGTTCATTTATGTTCTCCACACCCTGCAGGAAGTAAGGAAAAGCCCTCTATACTTGAGCATCTAGTCTGTCTGAGGCATTTCAAAGTTCTTCAAGTTCTGTGAAGCATTTCATGGTGCAATAACAACTCATTTGTAGAGAAACCTGATAGTTATTTGTGTGCGCACACTGATGAGAGTTTTGCTGGTGTTCATTTGATCAAAATACTGGGAGGATTTGCTATTCTTTTGAAAGTGTCATGGGATACTTTTGCTTGAACTACCAGATTTGGGTCATGCCAACTACAATGCTGGCATCTACTGATGTGAGAAATGCAGAAAATTGCCCAGCTATGTCCTGCCCACAGAAAGCAGGATAAATTTTATCTGTCGAATTACCACCCTAGGAGGATACTCTCGATCACCGGTAAAAGTTGTTGTCGACAGTGCTATGAATTACACTTAAAACAGTAATAACCTGCTCACTGATGCCCAATTGGGGTTCCACCAGGACCACATTACAGCCTGATCTCATTACAGTCGTGGTCCAAACATGGGCAAAAGAGTTGCACTCCAGAGGGAAGAGCACTGCTTTTTAAATCAAGGCGACATTTGACCAACTGTGCATCAAGGAGCACTAGCAAAATGCAAGTCACTTGAGAATTGGAGTGGAAAAATCTCTACTGGTTGGAGGCATACCTGGCACAAAGGGAGATGGTTGTGTTAATTGGAGGCCAATCATCTCAAACCAGAGCAAGAGTTCCCCCAGTGTAGAGTCTGAGAACCCAACCGTCTTCAGTTGCTTCACCAATGATCTTC
This sequence comes from Scyliorhinus torazame, assembly GCF_047496885.1. Classification (NCBI taxonomy): domain Eukaryota; kingdom Metazoa; phylum Chordata; class Chondrichthyes; order Carcharhiniformes; family Scyliorhinidae; genus Scyliorhinus; species Scyliorhinus torazame. The sequence continues at coordinate 19,405,729 of NC_092718.1, read as the reverse complement.
AGTCTCGAGGTCAGAAGTGACGATGTTCGCTGATGATTACACACTAGTTCATCATTTGTGGTTCCTCAGATACGCAGTAAATTCATGTCCCAATACCTGAACAAAATACTGGTTTGGGTTTACATTTGCATTTACATTTTACATAGAATTTACAGTGCAGAAGGAGGCTATTTGGCCCATCGAGTCTGCACCGGCTCTTGGAAAGAGCACCCTACCCAAGGTCCACACCTCCACCCTATCCCCATAACCCAGTAACCCCACCCAACACTAAGGGTAATGTTGGACACTATGGGCAATTTTAGCATGGCCAATCCACCTAACCCGCACATCTTTGGACTGTGGGAGGAAACCGGAGCACCCGGAGGAAACCCACGCACACTGGGAGAAGGTGCAGACTCCGCACAGACAGTGACCCAAGCCGGAATTGAACCTGGGACCCTGGAGCTGTGAAGCAGTTGTGCTATCCACAATGCTACCGTGCTGCCCTAGGGTTGATCAGTGGCAAGTAACATTCACGCCACACAAGTGCCAGGATATGACCATCGTGACTAGAACCAGAGAACACCATCTCCGACTAAAGGGACTATTAAAACAGAGATGAGGAGAAATTTCTTCAGCCAGAGGGTAGTGAGCCTGTGGAACTCTTTGCCGCAGAAGGCTGTGGAGGCCAAATCGCTGAGGTGTCTTTAAGACCGAGATGGATAGATTCTTGATTAATAAGGGGATCAGGGGTTACGAGAAGGAGAATGGGGATGAGAAAATATCAGCCATGATTGAATGGCGGTGAGACTCGATGGACCGAGTGGCCTAATTCTGCTCCTATGTCTTATGGTCTTATCTCCAAAGAGAGAGAATCTGACCAGCTTCCCATGGCATTCAGTGGCATTGCTGTTGCTGAATACCCCATATCCTGTGGATTCCCAGTGGCCCGAAACTGAACTGACCAGCCATATAAATACTGTGGTTACAAGAGTAGGCGAGTGACTTGGAACTGAGGCAGGAAACTCCCCATCTGACTCCCCAAAGCAGGTCCACCATCCACAAGGCCCAAGTCAAGATTGTGATGGAATATTTCTGCTTGCCTGGATGAAGCGGTTCCAACAACACTCTCTCTCAAGCAGCTTTTCACCATTCGGGGAAAATCGTTCTGCTTGATCAGCACCCCATCCATGAATTTCAACATTCACTTCCTCCGCAAACAGTGAACAATTGCAGCGGTGTGTACCATCTAAAAGATGTACAACAGCAACTCAGAGGCTCCTTGGACTGCACATTCCAAGCCTGCATCCTCCACCACCTAGAAGGACAAGTGGCAGATCCAGGGAACAGCACTATGTGCAAGTTCCCCTCCAAATCATTGACCACCCTGACGTGGAAATATATCTCCATTCCTTCACTGTCGTTGGATCAGTATCTTTGAACCCGTTTCCTAACCACCCCTCATGGACTGCAGCGGTTCAAGAAGGCAGCTGGCACCATTTTAGGGTATTTAGGGATGGGCTAAAAAATGGCAGCCTAATCAGCTTAGCTCATTACCCATGAAAGGAGAAAATAAAGCCCATGACCTGAAGTAGGATTTGAACCAATAACTTTTCACCTGGTGATGAGCATGGAATTAGTGGAGCCAAACTGAATTGTTGGGGAGGAACACCTTCATAAGCAGTTCGTAAATGTGTTCCATGAGTCAGGATATCAGGCTAATTTCGGAATGACAAACCGGGTGTTTCCTAGTGTGTTTCCTCTTTATTACAATAGGTCTTTTAATGTAAACAAATTCTCATACAAATTCTTTCCAACAGTACTGTTATGTGTTGGGAACAACCAGTCTCTTTAGCATTGGTTGGCAAGGCAAAGAGTGGAATTGAGGACATTGGTTCTGTCGGCAAATACTCCACATCAAAAAGTTCGCTGAACCTTTGTGAAAGAAAATGACCGAAATTTTTTTTAACTCTGATCTACAGGAAATATGCAGTTGCTGTAGCTTTCCGCAACGAAGGCCTGACTTTTTGCAGAGCCAGCAGGGTTCTACGTTTGAGCCAAGATGGCTTCAGACCTTGAAAGCCCCTACCCCAATATCTGGTACACACAGCTTTGGGGAGGGGGGACTGTGACTGGGATGTATTTTGTGCATCCGCGGTTCACAGAGCCAACAGCATTGGTAAAAATGTAGCTGCCTTCAAAAGAGAAATTCTGGTGACCTGAATTTCAGAAACACAACTTCTGGGCTTTATGAAGTTCATTGAGAAGCCTAATTGACGAGGTGTTACTGGGAGGGGTTGGCTGTCTCTTTGGGTAGTGGATGGGTTGGGTGGTGCTTTAGTAGACATGAATGCGCGTAAAATAATTGATTAGGTCCATGGAACTGTCAAGTCACTTATATCCTCTGCTCTTTCAAAACAAATTAAAAGTCTAATAAAGTGGCTGTCTTTGTGGGATTTTGAAAAAAAAAATTTGTTTTTGTAAGGGATTACATACTTGAAGGGATTTAAATGTGTTGAATCAGCTCTTATCAAACGAGAGTGGCTTTCTAATAGTAAATTCTATAGATACATAGAATGTTTTTTATTTCACCTGAGAATGGCCCCAGCCCAGGGATGAGTTTTCATGGGAGGTTGCAAGGGCAAAGGGTGGTGGGTAGGTGTCGTGGGCTGGCACTATGTTGGCATAGGGACTTTAAAATGTTACGGGCAATGGAGAACACAGGAGCCAGGGTGGGTGGATGAGAGGCATGGTGTGGCATGGGTTGAGATGGTTGTGTCGGGGTTGAGGGCGAGAATGGTTGAGGAATGGAGATTGTGTATGGGGATTCGGGGCAAGAAGGCTTTTTAAAAAAAAAATTGTTTTTTGAAGAAAGCAAGACTTTTAAACAACATGCCTCCACACTCCGCAGCTCCTATGGCTGCGTCCGCATTGTTTCTGGGAGAGGCCCAACTCCACTTGCACCCAAGTCTGCATACTTGACTTGGCAGCAAATATTCAGGCCTGGATATAAATCCAAGGGTAACTGAAGAGTGTAGTGGGGTGGGGGGTGCAAGTTTTGGTGATTAGGGTGGAGGGGAGCACCATGTGTCTTGTTTTTTGTCAGGGAGATCATCAAGCTATCCTTACGTTTGGTAAACGACGGTAAACCGCTGCTTCCTCTCTGCCTGAACTTCAGAAATGCAGCTGCTCCGTTTTGAGTTTTCTCTCACACCTGTAGTTCTCCAATCAGCAATTCCTACTCTGACCTGGATGGACACCAACCACCCCAAAGGTATAAAATCCCCTGCACCGAAAATATTCCAACCCAATTATACATTCGAATTTGATGCCCAATTCGATGGGCAAACAGCAGTGAGCTGGCTGACTGCTCTTCCATCTATACTTTTTCCCCAAGTTGCTTAATTGGGAGGAATTAAAGAAGAAGTTGGATTTATTTGTTGATTTATAAAGCCCAAAGAGCCACAGCGCATTACTGTAAAATGTTTTTTAAAAAAATGTTTTTATTAAGGCATTTATTATATATACATCAAACACAATCAAAACTAAAAAGCGAGGAAACAGGAAATCACATAACAAATAAATGACCAGCACCCCAGTGCCCCAACCAGCCTGACTCCTTTATCCCCCTCCACTCCCCCCCCCCCCCCCCCATGCTGACTTCTTAACTACCTTTGAAGAAATTGATAAATGGTTTCCATCTCCAGGCAAACTCCTCCACAGTCCCTCTCAAGCAAACTTGATTTTCTTTCCAACCGAAGGAATTTTGCGAGGTCGCTGATCCCAACCCCCTAATTTTGGTGGCCCTTAATTTTGGGGAGCAAACCATAGAATTCCTACTGTGCAGAAGGAGGCCATTCGGCCCATGAATGGGCACCCGTACTTTGCCATTTCTGCTATGCCTTTCAAACTCTCGCTTTCCTCTGAGAACAAATTCATCAACGCTCCTGGGAAATCCACCCCTCCCGCCGCCGCCTCCCCTCCCGCCGCCGCCTCCCCTCCCGCCGCCGCCTCCCCTCCCGCCGCCGCCTCCCCTCCCGCCGCCGCCTCCCCTCCCGCCGCCGCCTCCCCTCCCGCCGCCGCCTCCCCTCCCGCCGCCGCCTCCCCTCCCGCCGCCGCCTCCCCTCCCGCCGCCGCCTCCCCTCCCGCCGCCGCCTCCCCTCCCGCCGCCGCCTCCCCTCCCGCCGCCGCCTCCCCTCCCGCCGCCGCCTCCCCTCCCGCCGCCGCCTCCCCTCCCGCCGCCGCCTCCCCTCCCGCCGCCGCCTCCCCTCCCGCCGCCGCCTCCCCTCCCGCCGCCGCCGCCTCCCCTCCCGCCGCCGCCTCCCCTCCCGCCGCCGCCTCCCCTCCCGCCGCCGCCTCCCCTCCCGCCGCCGCCTCCCCTCCCGCCGCCGCCTCCCCTCCCGCCGCCGCCTCCCCTCCCGCCGCCGCCTCCCCTCCCGCCGCCGCCTCCCCTCCCGCCGCCGCCTCCCCTCCCGCCGCCGCCTCCCCTCCCGCCGCCGCCTCCCCTCCCGCCGCCGCCTCCCCTCCCGCCGCCGCCTCCCCTCCCGCCGCCGCCTCCCCTCCCGCCGCCGCCTCCCCTCCCGCCGCCGCCTCCCCTCCCGCCGCCGCCTCCCCTCCCGCCGCCGCCTCCCCTCCCGCCGCCGCCTCCCCTCCCGCCGCCGCCTCCCCTCCCGCCGCCGCCTCCCCTCCCGCCGCCGCCTCCCCTCCCGCCGCCGCCTCCCCTGCTTTCCTGTCAATTGGTGCTTCTATTGAAAAGTCAGGAACTCCTTCGGTTTCATTCAGCATCCTGTCGAGGCCCCAACCCTATCCCGGCAACCCCATAAGCCGGGTACCAATCAAGTGGACTGCTTTGTCCTGGATGGTGTTGAGCTTCTTGAGTGTTGAGGCAAGTAGAGAGTATTCCATTGCACTCCTGACTTGTGCCTTTGTGGTCAGGCTTTGGGAAGTCGGGAGGTGAGTTACATGCTGCAGGGTTCCTAGTTGACATGTTCTTGTAACCACAATGTTTATATGGCTAGTCCAGTTCAACGTCTGGTCATTGGTAACCACCAGGATGTTGATATATCCTAGATTCACACCACAGTCTTTCTGTGGAACTAGCCCATCTCAGCCAGAGCAGCAATAGAGATGCTATAATATCCTCAGCATCCTTGCATAGAGGAGGGAGCAAATAAATCCCCAACCATCAGCCAGGGTTTCTACTCTCATCACTATTCAGTGACCCCCCACCCCCAAACACACAACTAGATATCACTTGACGTCAAGGCAACATTTGACCGAGTATGGCATCGTGGGTGGCACAGTAGCACAGTGGTTAGCTTCACAGCTCCAGGGTCCCAAGCTCGATTCCCAGCCTGGGTCACAATCTGTGTGGAGTCTGCACATTCTCCCCTTGTCTTTGTAGGTTTCCTACGGTTCCCTCCCCCAAGTTTGGAAAGACGTGCTGTTAGGTAATTTGGACAGTCTGAATTTTCCCACCTAACCTGCACATCTTTAGACTGTGGGAGGAAACCAATGCAGACACTGGGAGAAAGTGCAAACTCCGCACAGGCAGAAACCCAAGGTTAGAATTGAACCAGGGCCCCTGGCGCTGTGAGGCTGCAGTAGGCCTTCATAACGAGAGGATTTGAGTACAGGGGCAGGCATATTTTCCTGCAGTTATACAGGGTCCAGGGCAGACTTTACCCCGAATAGTGTGTGCAGTTTTGGTCTCTTTATCTGAGGAGGGATGCTCTTGCTATAGAGGGTGTGCAGTGGAGGTTTACCAGGCGGATTCCTGGGATGGTGGCACTGCGATTTGAGGAGGGATTGAGTCAGTTCGGATTGTATTGGTTGGCGATCAGAGGAATGGTGGGATGTCTCCGAGAAACCCATAGAATTCTAACAGGACTGAACTGGGTAGATGCTGGGAGGATATTCCCGATGGTGGGGCTGCCCAGAATCAGGGGTCGCACTCTAAGGATACAGGGTAGACCATTTAGGACTACGATTAGGAGAATTTCTTCATTGGAGAGTGGTGAGCCTGTGGAATTCACTCCCACCGAAAGAAATTGAGGCCCAAACATTGTATCCTGTAAAGGAGGAGTTAGATGAAGTTCTTGGGCTAAAGGAAACAAAGGATATGGGGGGGGGGGGGGGGCGAGGAAAGCGGGGGAACAGGTTACTGAGTTGGATGATCCGCCATGATCATAATGAATGATGGAACAGGCTTGAAGCGCCAATTGGCCTCCTATTATCTATGTTTCTATAGTTCTACAGATCTGACTCCCAAGGGGAAAACGCTGATAAATGAACAAAGCAAGTGGGTGTAATACAGTATTAGCTGTACTCTTTTGTCTTTTATTTACAGCATTCGGACTCTGGAATTGGAAGTATTGAGTTACTGGGTAATAAACTGCCAAATGACATCTTGTGCGACATTAAGAAGTTCACCGAATGGTGCACTTAGCAGGGTGTTTCTTGGCACCTGCAGCACTGGCCAACGGCACTTTGCGGGTTTTTTTTTTGGCCTTGGGGTGATTCTCTGGGCAGAGGCTGCACTTGGAGGGATTTCCCGCTGGTGAACTCCGATCGCCCGCAGGAAAGGTTCCTTGCAGAGCGGGGCGCCATTTTGTCCAGCAGCTACAAACTTCTCCCACCATGTCACCTGGACGCCTTGGTGGTGCCCCGATCACGTGGCGGTTCCCGGTGCCAGGGTAACAATGCTGAGGTGCCAGGGTGGCAGTGTCAAGGGGAGTGTTAGGATACCACCCTGCCCTCCCCCCTTGTCATGATATTCAAACACACATCACAACACACACATCATGATAGACAGACCAATTAGCACACATAACACGCCAGCCAATCACAGACAAGAGCAGACACAGTATAAGACAAGAAACCCGACACCTCCTGGGCAGTCCATCTGGAGACAGGACAAGGCCAGGACCTCATTAACAAGACACTCACACTGTCACCACGTGCTGAGTACCAAGTCAGATGTGTAAATAACTAGTTGGAATAAACCTGCGTTGTATCAATCGCAACCGTGTTGGTTCGTCTGTACCTCCGAGCACCCAACACCACACCCCTGACCTTGGAGACCCCCCCAAGGTGCCCATTACACTTGGTCCATGTTTGTGTTTGGCGATTTCGTGATTTGTTCATAATTTCGAAGAACGAAATAGGGGAGGGGAAGGTGTCGGATATCTAACCGGAATTGATGGAGTGGGAGACAGCCCTAGTGGGGAACATTAAGCATAAATGGGAGGAAGAGCTGGAAGGGGAGGACTAACATTCACACTGCAATGAAGTGGCTGTGAAAAGCCTCTAGTCGCCACATTCCGGCGCCTGTTCGGGTACACAGAGGGAGAATTCAGAATGTCCAATTCCCCTAACAAGCCCGTCTTTCGGGACTTGTGGGAGGAAACCGGAAGAAACCCACGCAGACACGGAGAGAACATGCAGACTCTGCACGACAAATCCCAAATTTATTTACCTGTCAGTCTGGCCTCAATAAAAGTCAAGATGGATTTGCAGGTACAGCATTAGTTATTTTATTTGGCTTGCAAGCTTGATTCATCTCAGAGGCATAAGACACATCCAGTCTCCTACACCCCGGAAAGCGAATGAACAAAGAGACAAAGGGATCTGTGCAAATCAATTCAAATGGTATCAAGTTTCACATACACGATTCCCATAGGTCATCCTATACCCCTCCTGACCTAGTCAGACATTCTGATTGGCTCACTTCCAATCCCTTCCTCTGGCCCCTATTACCCAGCATCCTTTTCTGCACCTTTGGTGGACACACCTCCTCCTTGCTTTGCCATGCGTTCTGAAATCCTTTGTCTGTGAACTCACCAGAATGAGACTGGCCTATCTCTACATTACAGTAACTAATATCTCTAAAGTAACTATTTTATATCACATTCGTCATGCACAGTGTCCCAAGCCGGGAATCGAACCTGAGCCCCTGGCGCTGTGAAGCATCAGTGCTAACCACTTGCTACCGTGCTGCCCTGGCGAGCTCTCCTAGGCTCCAGGTGAACCTGACGTCCAGGTATTTAAATGAGGTATTGGCCCATTTAAATGTTCCGATCTGAATCTCGCCCAGTGAGTGCGTGACTCAGATCGTGCCGGGCAGAGCGGATAAGGTAGCTCGCGATCGTCCTGGTGTCTGGGCATAACTGGGTCACTGAAACACACCCATAATGGTCAGGTTTTGTCCACCGTGGATGTCATTTGCAAGCTGATGATTTTTGGTAATTGCTCCTGTCTCTGCATCTCTTTTGTTAAAATAGAGTTACATTATCTGGATGGAAGATATGAAAGTTTCTGTTGTACGGTGGACACTTGGATTTCTTTGGCAAGGTACTATGTGCATTGAATGTTGGTGATGGAGTTGAACATTCTCAGCTTTGAATTGGCGAGTCTTTAATTTTTATGAAATTTGTGGGTTTGGTTAGGGGTGACCTCACAAGGTGAGACAATCAAGTGATATGTTGTGGTAAGTGGAGGAGATTTATGGTGTTGGTGAGAGTGTAAATGTAAACTGTCACGTTTTTAAATTGAATATTTAGGAGATTAACGCAACAATCTGAATTAGCTGAATGCTTGTTGATTTGCTCCCCTTGATTTGCGTGATCTTCTACATCGCCCCATTTACACCATCCTTTTTTAACTTTGGCTTGTCGAGTTGTTCTTGCTCCTGTGCATAGCGATCAGTCATTGAGTCCTCAACTAAGGTGCTCCTTCTGTTCGGAATTCTCATCCTAAACCTGAACCTTCAAGTGCCTTCCCAAAACTTGTGGCAGAGCCAATGGAGAGCTGTGAGGAGCACCAATCATTTTGAATATCACCTCCATGCTGCACAGAGGACATTCTGCCCGTTTTGGAACTGCAAATCATTGTAGTTTCCGTCTTACACTGCAGGAAAGGTATTTTGGCAATCCCAGTTTCCTGGATCTCGCTACCCACCGTTCCCTAAATGTAGCTCCACTACTCCACCTCTTGGACCATGTTCTGACCACTCTCCTCATTATATCGCTTTGTTGGCATTTGGGCTTTACATTACATTATATTCGTCAAACACCTCTTCATGGCCAGCTATTTTTATTCATTTGCTCATTGGATGTGGGTGCTGCTGGTTTGTAGAATCCCTGCAGTGTTGAAGGAGGCCATTCAGCCCATCGAGTCTGCACCAACTCACTGAAAGAGCACCCCACCTAGACCCACTCCTGAACAGCAAGTATCCTGGTAAGTCTAATAAATTGTTGTGCCGCTCTCAAGGCACACTTTCATTTCTACCAATTTTTAAACCAATTTTTTCTTTGGAAGTAGATAACTGGATCGAGGTTGGTGCGAGCGTTGACTGGATAGAGGTTGACGCCAGCGATGGGGTGGGAGTGTTTCTCAATTTACTCTTGGATGTTGCTGGTTGGTATCTTAAGACCATGTTTTTAATGCCAGGGCTTTTTGATTCTCAAAACAAAAGTTGCTTGATTCTGTATCGTTGAGGCGGGAGATTTAGAACTGAGATGAGGAGGCACTACTTCTCGCAGAGGGTGGTGAATTTGTGGAACTTGCTGATCCACAGTGCGGTGGAATAGAGTCATTAAACGGTTCCAAGAAGGAGATCGATATATTTCTGATTTAAAAAAAAAAACAGGTTAAATGGATTAGGCAACAAGTGGGAAGGTGAATTTGAGATCAGGACGAGATCAGCCATGATCTGATTGAATGGCAAAACAGGGCTGAATTGCCTACTTTTGCTCTTCATTCCTATGTTCCTAGTAGAACGATGACCCTACCGACATCAGAATATAGATGTCATATCTTTATAGAATTTTTTTAATGTAGCAATCATGATGGGAGTGGGTGGAATAGTTATTTGCAATCACAAACACATTTTCAGATTGGTAATTGTGAAAGAGGAGACCGATTTGTTTAAATAGCTTTGCAGTGTGGATGCGGAGGAGAACTGAAACTGGACGGAGAAAGTAAGAAATGATGAAGCGCTGCGTAGAGTGAATGAGCTGAACCTAACTAGGGGCAGATAATTGGGTAGGGCACATCTAGGGAAATAATGGATGGAAGGTTTCAAGGGAAAGAAAGAGGAGGGGGAAGGAAGAGAATATCAGTGTTTAGATGGTTTCAAAGCAGAAGAAAGTTATTGGCAAATAAGACTGGCACAGAGTAGACAGACATGGAAAGACTGTTACAAACCAACGGCCTGCAGAGTACGCATAATGAATTGCTTTGCTTGTTCACTCCCCGTCAGAGAAAGAGCACTCTCTATAGATCCTCAATAGATTATTTTTGTGTTTGCTCCTGTGTGCCTTGCCTGGAAGGTTGTATGGCGCAGTGGTTGGGTAAGAATTTCTGAGTTCACGTCCCACTTCTGGACTTGATGGTCATGGAAGGTGCGCTCATAAGACAGGTTTATCAGCCTGTAATTCCTTCTAAAGCACCCCATGGCAGGTGGGAGCAGCAGGAGAGTTTTCTGGTCAGCCAATGGCAAACTATTGCAGTAACTTGTCAAGCATAATCATGAACCAATCCAATCAAAGTCCATGGTCGCTAACGCACTCGTGGGCATAGCACCTGAAGGAGAAGCTTTGTGCCTCTTGTGTATCGCAGCCACTGTCCAATGGGCACAGTCAACGTTTGGTCAGGTACGGTTGATGTATCTCGTGAGGCAGTGATGAGAGACAATCTTGTTCCACCTTGTCCTTTCATTACTTGTTTGTGCGAGGGCTGGAAATCTGTCCAACTCGTGCAGAAAGGGCTTGCTGCCCAGGAACTTTAATTCCTCGCTCTCCGGCTGGGAGGCGAGTTTTTTAAAAACTCGTTGCAGGTACCCAAGCTGCCGTGCGCAGAGCAATCACATCCTGTACTGGGGAAGATGCTGCCCTCCTTTTCCTTCACAAAATTAAAGGGAATCTGTGACCTTTAGAGGGAACACTTTTTTTTTCTTCTAATGAGTTATCGTCTGTGCTTCCAGATTGCACAACATATTCTGCACATGGCTGAATGATGAGGCTGTATGTTACATAAATGAATCTTTGACCTGTGTAATGGCTTTTGAGAACAATGAGATCAGTTGGAATAATCAGAACCAGCTGACCATCCTCTCATCTCATACTTTCTTGCTTACTCGGCCTGTGTTTTATTTCCATAATTTAGATATGGGCTGTTCAATATTTTTACTTTTTTTGGACTCTGGGTAAGCGGGGTGGGGGGGTGGGGGGGGGGGGGGTGGTGGTGCTGTTTCTCCATTCTTTGGGCCTTGTGTACACGTGTTCGACACTTTCTTGCATTACAGGGCAAGGTGGCAGAGAATGCCGCCCAAGTGTGGGTGGCACATGTAGGCCAGTAGCGTTTATTTGTTCACAACCAAGCTGCTAATGCATTAATCCACTGTCTCACTGCAGCGCACAGAGAGAATGTGGTTCTATTGTGTGTCTGACCCCGAGGGAGCTCCGAGTGTCGGCTGATTACCGATGTAATTTTGTTGGTTTCTTCCCAAAGATTTTATTTCATTTGCAGATAATTATTTTAATCGACCAGGCAGGCCGAATGGAAGAAAGCGTTAGCTGCACCCAGGGAGAAAAAGATGCTGAGGCTGGCTCTTTGTCATCTGGTGAACGTTCTCAATGTGAAGTGATTTCAAATGTAATGTTTTAAAGCAGTATATGAATTCTTGGGTTTAATTATTTCTGCACTCCAGCACCTCGGGTAAGCTTCAGCTAAAACAATCTTGCTTTCAACCCTGTCCCAATTTATTTTTGCACCAGCGGAATTTGTGAAATTTTAGGTATGGCGGTGCTGCTTACTGTTTCAATATTCAGGGACTGTCTATGCTGCACCCCATAAATCGTTGGTTAAGTTAGAAAGGTCAAGTCCACCCCATAAACATGACTGCTCCTGTAATTTGGGTTTGAAGTCACATTGTGCTTGGCCAACGGTTGTATTGGGTGAAACATTTTGTTCGTGTAGCCATGTTGCTAACTGTGTTTTGAAAAGATCCAGGCTGTGGATGGTCATTGTATTTTCTTTGTTCCTTCAATTTTATCTTTTTTGTTAATTTGCAGGCACCCTTGGGGTGCTGTTGTAACTTGTGCCTGACACTCTCTGGTGTTGCATCTATGTGACTATTAATAGTGTTCGCGCAGTACCCTTTCAGAATTTGACAGCGTGTGTTGTTGGAACTCCGGTGTGATGGTGCTGTGCGTTTTCTGAATATTGTAGTGTTGGCGCTGTGCAATGTTCAATTCCTTTACACTTTACTCTGTGGACTGCCTGACCATGACTGAATCAAATTGCACATTGAACTTAGTCATTGAGAGTTTATATGGTGATTGGATCAAATTACACATTCCAGACAAGTATTGGGTGAGTATTGTCCTTGTGGCCATCAGAATGCACTTTAATTGTCGAGGTTGGGGTCAGCAAACAATTTCCCTGCTTTTGCAACAGTGATGGTAGATATCACAGCACAGATCCAAGGATCAGTTCTTTAAATGCTTTGCATACCTGGAGTCATACTGAGTCATTGTCACCTCGTGTGCCGTGTCTCTCATGGTTACTATGCGATCAGAGATAGGGCCCAGGCATTTCCACTGGCTATTGAACCTGCTACCCAGCTCAGGAAGATTTACATCAGGCCTGCACTTCCAAGTCATGGAGGTCATTTGGCTCCATGCTGATTTGGAAGGACCGAGATTGTGGCTCCGTGAGGTGAAGGCTAGCTGCCATGCTTACCAAGTTACGTTGAGTGCACAGGGAGGAAACAGGCCATTCAGCCATGCCTGGCCTATGCCAGCTTTCATACTCCACAAGAATCTCCCAGCACTCTACATAACCACGTCAGGAAATCCTTCCATTACCTTTTCCTTCATGTGCTCATCTGACTTCCCTTTAAATGCATCTGTGCTATTTGTCTCAACTATTCATTGTGGCAGTGTGTTCCACTTCCTGTCCCTGGGTAAAAGACGTTTCTCCTGAATTGTTTATTGCACCAATTAGTGATGTTCTTCTGTTCATCACCTGGAGTTTTGCGCTGCCTCGGCAAGATTTTGCATTTAACTTTGCAAAATTATTCGGATGTTTCACATTTTAGCTTTGGCTTTTCCTGGTGCTTAGGTACTGCAAGAGGTCATCTACAGCTAGCGTATGGTGCGGACCGCAAGCATGTGCACAGCCGCGTTCTTTTAACTGTTCTACTAACTCTGTGGTTGAGGTTTCGCTCTTGCTGGGTTTATGTCGTGCTAAAGGCAATTTGGTTTTAATCTTCAGCCTCCGCGTTAGAACAGGGCAATGCTGCAGCTACTGGCTTAAATCTGGTGCTGGTTAGAATGAGCAGGAACTGAGTCATACTGTCGACTGTGTATTGTCTCTAGCAAGGGGAAGAAAACACTGCTCACTGGAATTCAAATGTGAGTGTAGTTGCATTTTAATGATGCATCAATACGATTATATTTTGCAGCTGCCTCTAACCTTGCAGCTGCCTTGTAAGTTGGTTGTGATGTGAACTCTTGAGGCTCGGTGCTTGCTAAAATGTGAAATATCAATTTGATAGATTTGCACAGAGTTGTATAGTTTTTTTTAGTTTGTGTGGCGCTGAACCTGGTTCACACTGATATAAAATATGTATGCAAGTTCCGAACCTACGTTTGTGTGTCTGACGAGAGAGAGGTTGGTGATCAGTGCATGATGCTCACTACCTATTTGATGCCAGGTTTAGAACTTAGAAACTGATCTTTTTACTTCTATTTGAGCTCAGATGCTCTGCAGTGCAGCTTTCCTATCGGAAAGATTTTCTTCAGTTGTCCTGTTTGTTTACACACAAAGAACTTTCAAAAAATGTTATAGTGGCTGGTTCAGCACAGTGGGCGAAACAGCTGGCTTTTAAAAAGCAGACCAAGGCAGGCCACCAGCGCGGGTTCAATTCCCGCACCAGCCTCCCCGAACAGGTGCCGGAATGTGGCGACTAGGGGCTTTTCACAGTAACTTCATTTGAAGCCCACTTGTGACAATAAGCGATTTTCATTTCAATTATTTTTTTTCCAATTCCGGGGCAATTTTAGTGTGGCCAATCCACCTAACATGAACATCTTTGGATTATGGGGGTGAGGGCCACGCAGACACAGGGAAAATGTGAAAACTCCTCACGGACAGTGACCCGGGGCCGGGATCGAACCCGGGTCCTCAGCGTTGTGGGGCAGCAGTGCTAGCCACTGCGCCACCGTGCTGCCTACACACAAATAACTTCCTTGGATTTTTCTGTGTTAATATTCAAAGATATCCTGTTAGATTGAGACATTTGACAAGACTGTCAACATCTGTGAAGTTGCGGAGTGGCACAGTAGGGCAGCCTGTTGACTGATCTTCCGCCAGACAGTGAGATTTAGAGCCCGAGTGCATCACATAACACATGAGAGCTCCGGTTGACTATCACCAGTTGCTAATCCCATCATGATTTTGATTGCCCAACCTCTGCAGTCCCCTTTAGTTCTCTGGACTATCCAAACCTCACCCCCACTCCCAATTTCCCTGTTTAGCAGCCAAGCCTTCAGCTACTTCTTTATCTTTATCTTTATTATTGTCACAAGTAGGCTTACATTAACACTGCAATGAAGTTACTGTTCAAAGCCTGTAGTCTCCACACTCTGGCACCTGTGCTAACCACTGTGCTACTGTATCGCTAGTGGTGTAGTTATTGTTGTGGGGTCTCGATCCATTTATGAGGACCTTTTCTTTCCCTACAAGAGTTTCAGGTGTCATAGTGGCACAGTGGTTAGCACTGTTGCCTCACACCACCAGGGACCCGGGTTCCATTCCAGCCTTGGGTCACTGTCTGTGCGGAGTTTGCACTTTCTCCCTGTATCTGCGTGCGTTTCCTCCGGGTGCTCCGGTTTCCTCCCACAGTCCAAAGATGTGCAGGTGAGGTGGCTTGGCCAGGCTAAGTTGCCCTTTGGTGTCCTAAAGGTTAGGTGGGGTTACTGAGTTACGGGAATACGGCGGTGACGTGGGCCTAGGTGGGTGCTCTTTCCAAGGACTGGTGTAGACTTGATGGGCCGAATGGCCTCCTTCTGCACTGTAGGGCTTCTATGATTCAATGAACCTGCATTTGTATAGGGATTCTGATGGCACTTGACAGGACAAATAGACATCCAATAGAAGAGTGAGGAGAAAGCAAGACTGAAGAGCGGTTTTGAGAAAGTATTTAAAGGCACAAGGTTAGAGATATTTTGGCGATGGGTGGAGGATGAAGTACTGTGGATGCACTTTCCAAAATAGGCTGAAGTAGTTGAGGGTCCCTATGATGCTAATATATTTGTCTATTTTACGGTGTAAAGATTTTTGGAGCTTCCCTTTTTTGAGCAAAGAGCAAGAATCTCAAATAGCTTGGATGCTGAAAGCCTGACTACTTTTGACTCATTGCATTCTCCCTTGTGTAGCTCACCAAATTGCACACGTAATGATGTCTTGGAGGCTCTGACTTCTGTCTGGTCATAGATACTGAGACAGTGACTAGTGAGAATGGAAATACAAACTGAGGATTGCCAAATGGGGAAAAACAAGCTCAACATTCGAATCACGAGATGGGTTGAATCAAAATGTTGTAAGATATTACAGGAAATTTACCCAAGCGGCAGCGTGGCTTACTTCAAATAATAATAATCTTTATTGTCACAAGTAGGCTTACATTAACACTGCAGTGAAGTTACTGTGAAAATCCCCTAGTCGCCACGCTCCGACGCCTGTTCAGGTACGCTAAGTAAGAATTCAGAACGTCCAACTTACCTAACCAGCACGGGACTTGTGGGAGGAAACAGGAGCGCCCGGAGGAAACCTACGCAGACACGGAGAACGTGCAGACTCCGCACAGACAGTGACCCAAGCCGGAAATCGAACCTGGAGGTGTGAAGCAAAGTGCTACCCACTGTGCTACCGTGCTGCCCTGATTGCAGGCTTGACTCTGAATCAGAAGGTTAGAAACGCCAGAAGCCGCACACTTAACACCTGATCACTTGACAGTTGAATGCAATGCTGAGCTGCTATGTTTCAGCTGAGGTCTTGTCCAGATTAAGTACATGGCATTCTTTGAAGAGCAAGGGGTTCTCCTGGTGCCCTGAGCAACATTGTTTCTTTCAAACAACATCACTAACAATACAGACTTAACTGGTTATTGATCTTGTTGTCTGTGGGATGTCCTGTGCACAAGATGGTTGTCAAGCATTTTGGGTAACGCTAATGTGGTGCAGACATTTATACAGCACTTTTCTTTCAACCTTTTGCCTTGAATGCATTTTGAAAATGTTTTCTCTCCACTAAGTTTCTGCCCTCTCAACATGCTAACTGACTTACCCTGGGGTGCAACTCATCATGTGTCAGACACGCATTGGTAATATAAAGACCAAGGAACAGGCACTTCGGCCCTCCAAGCCTGTACCGGTCATGATACCACCCTTTGCCAAAACCCTCAGCCCTTCCTTGTGCCATACCCCCTATACCCATCCTATCCATGTATTTGTCAAGATGCCTTTTGAACGCCGTTAATGTATCTGCTTCCACAACCTCCCCATGTAATACTTTCCAGGCACTCACCACCCTCTGCATAATAAAACCTGCCTCGCACATCTCCTCTAAACTTTGCCCCATGGACCTTAAGCCTATGCCCCCTGGTGACTGATCCTTCCACCCTGGGAAAGAGTGCCTGCCTCTCATAGTCCTGTAGACCTCTATCAGGTCACGCCTCAACCTCCGTCGTTCTAATAAAAACAGTCTGAGCCTATTCAGCCACTCCACATAGCTAACACCCTCCAGACCAGGCAACATCTCCTCTGCACCCACTCCAAAGCCTCCACCCTTCTGGTCGTGTGGCGACCAGAATTGTGCGCAATATTCCAGGTGCGGCCGTACCAAGGTTCTATACAACTGTAGCATGACTTGCCAGTTTTTATACTCGATGCCCCGTCCAATGACGGCCGTATTTTTTCTTGACTACCTTGTCCACTTGTGTTGCCACTTTCAAAGATCTGTGGACCTGCACGCCCAGATCTCTCTGACTTTCTATATTCCTAAGAGCTTTACCATTTACGGTATATTTCCCCTCTTTGTTCCCATCTCACGTGATCATCCAACCACATGGCCGGGGTAGTCCTCTATTATTCTAAATCTTAACACCGAGCATCATCAAGTCAGTTCATGATCCTTGTTCAGCACCTTGCAAGTGTGTGCTTTTCAACGGGAGTCAGCTGGCACTCGCCTCGCTGCACAGCCAGATCTGTTCCAGATTTCCACAGTGGAAAAGAGGATGGGAGCTGCAAAAAGGAAAAGGTTTTCCAAATTTGGAATGAAATGCTTTGCGCAGAAGGTGGTCTAGGTTCAAGGCAGAATCCCAACGAGGCAGAAAAATGCGCAAATTGGGAGAATTGTAATAATCTTTATTGTCACAAGTAGGCTAACATTAACACTGCAATGAAGTTAATGTGAAAAGCTCCTAGTCGCCACACTCCAGCACCTGTTCGGGTACACACAGGGAGAATTCAGAATGTCCGATTCACCTAACAAGCATGACTTTTGGGAGGTAACTGGAGCACCCGGAGGAAACCCACGCAGACACGGGGAGAATGTGCTGACTCCGCGCAGGCAGTGACCCAAGCCAGGAATCAAACCCGGGACCCTGGTGCTGTGAAGCAACAGTGCTAACCACTGTGGTAACGTGCTGCCCTATGATTGAAGAGACAGATCCATGAGGGCAAAGGTGAATGATTTAAAAAATAAAACTAATGTCCCTTTGTTTTGTCAAACTATATAATTCTTGGTTGCTCTCGAGATTAATCTTGTTTTTAATGTTCCTATTTCTGCAGATATGTACAAGAAACCTGTCATTTGAATTGTTTTATCACTATTCCTAAAGTTCTCACTAGTTTATTTTTGGGAGTGGGAATGGGAAACATTTTTTATATAAACATGTCACTTCTGTTCTGCGTTTGACAGATATCAAATCCCAGCACATTATCTCTCCGAACAGTGATGGTCTCTTGGGGGTTAGGGAGCATTCTATGTCTCTCTGACTGTAGAGAGTATCCATCCCTCAGTTTCCCAGTGCTTGCAGTATTGGCAAAGCTGAGGCCTCCTGTGGATTTTGTTTCTATTTGGAGAGTCTAAAATTCTGGCAAGTGAGGTTTTTTTTTTTTTGCGTGATACTTGAAAGATAATTTTGAAAGCTGACATCATGCACTTTCACAGTTTTCTCTTTTAATTTGAAAATGTTCGTGCTTAAACTGTCTCCAGAGATGATGGTCCTTTCCTTTCTGTCTTCCTTGAGCGGCATCCCCCCCCCCCCCCCCCTAAACCTTAGGGAAAATTTTGCCTTCTCCAGATGTAAGAACTCCATTAGATCCCCAGGCACGCAGAGGTACAGGGTGGGTGAAACTGACCTCCACCCCAACAGAACCCGCCTGCGAGTGACCAGCCAAGGTAAGGCTAAAACGTCTGTTCCCGCTCCTGTCTGCAGCTCCGGCAGGTCCGACACCCCGAATGTGGCCCCCAGGGGACCCATCTCAAATCCACATGCAGAATCACCGAACCTCTGCTGAAAAACGACCCCCACAATTTCTCCAACTTCGGGCAGGACCAGTAAGTGTACACGTGATTAGCCGGGCCCCTCCCACACCGATCTACCCCCTCGAGCAGCTGGCTCATCCTTGACTTCGTCAAATGCACCACCTTCAACTGTATCAAGCCCAGCCTCGTGCACGAGGTTGAGGCAACGGCACCGGTATCGATGAGATGGTTGTGGGGTGGGGAGAGGGGGAGCTCTGAAGGTGAAGAAGATGTGATGGGCACTGGGTTAATCTGTGATTGGATTATGAGCCAACGGGCTCATATAATCAGCCTGGAGCTGGTGTCTTGGGAGATACCTGATTTGGATTGGTTGGTCCCAGGTTTGTTTTTATTGTGTCAGGATGTAAGAGAGCCCCAACTGCAATTCCAGGAAAAACAGAAAATACTGGCAAAGTCCAATCAATTGATCAATATCTGAATGATACTTAATGTTTGGAGTGATCCTTCCTCACAGTTGATGAGAGTTTGGGCCTTTCCACTGTTAATCTTTCTCTCCTTTTGAAGCCATAGAATGGTTAGAACATAGAAGGAGGCCATTTGGCTCCTCGTTGGGCCAGGCATCTGCAAGAACAAGTCTTCGACCCTTACTGAGGTCCTTCGGGTGGCATGGTGGTTAGCACTGCTGCCTCTCAGCTCCAGGAGTCCCGGGTTCAATTCCGGCCTTGGGTGACAGTGCAGCTCCACGCACACCATCTCCCGTGTCTGCGTGAGTTTCCTCCCACAGTCCAAAGGTGTGCAGGTCAGATGGATTGGCCATGTTAAATTGCCCCTTAGTATCCAAAAGGTTCGGTGGGGTTACTGGGTTACAGGGATAGGGTGGAGGCATGGGCTTAAATAGGGTGCTCTTTCCAAGGGCTGGTGCAGACTTGATGGGCCGAATGGCCTCCTGCACTGTAAATTTATGATTCTATACTGAGGCCTGATTTCATATGTAATGTTCATGTGGCCACTGTTCATTATGAACCAGAACAGGCAATAGCTTTTTGACTGTGAGAAGCATCATTGTTCTGGCTCACTCGACGTGCACACATGTACATGGGCTCACTAGTTACGATTTGGAGTGGGGACATCTGGTTAGTGTTCACTTCAAACCCAGGATTACGGCGACCGTTGTAGCCATGTGATCTGAGTGAACACTGAGGCAGGCCGAAAATACTTTCAGATGCAGGCGGACCTGAGTTTTTCAATAAGTTTCTGATTTTCTTGGTTTTCTCTGGTTTTGCATTGGAACGTGAAATTCCTTGGTCTCCTCACGATGTCATGCGCAATCTGCAATAGAGACGGTCTTCAGCCTGCGCTCAGACCATTGTCTGTACATCTATGAGCAAAACTCCCGAGACGAGCTGCCATTGTGGGCAGGTCTGGATTAACCAATCAATAACGATCCTTCGATTGACAAATTGGGCATCAAACTTGCATCACGTTGCCTCTAAAGGGCACTAGTTCATCTTGTAACATGCAATACAAAATATATCTCGTCCAGACAACAGCAGGAACTGTCCTTCCCAAACCACCCTCCTGACATTGCCAAGTGTCAACCACTGATCCACTGCTGTTCATTCTGGAGGTGGGTGCTAGTTGGGGAATCCGCATACAGCACCCATGAACCATCATTTGCATCCGTGGCCCTTGTGAAATTTTTACGAATACATGCCAAACCTATTGAACTCTTCATTATTTCGAGCCTTTGTTCCTCTCAGACAATGCCGTATGCTGTTAGATTGCTTTTGGATCATACAGTACCACAGCACAGAAGAAGACCATTTGGCCCATCAAATCTGCACCAGTGGGCAGCACGGTAGCACAGTGGTTAGCACTTTTGCTTCACAGAGCCAGGGACCCGGGTTCGATTCCCAGCTTGGGTCACTGTCTCTGCGGAGTCTGCACGTTTTCTCCGTGTCTGCGTGGGTTTCCTCCGGATGCTCCGGTTTCCTCCCACAAGTCCCGAAAGACGTGCTTGTTGGGTGAATTGGACATTCTGAATTCTCCCTCAGTGTACACGAACAGGCGCTGGAATGTGGCGAGTTAGGGGATTTTCACAGTAACTTCATTGCAGTGTTAATGTAAGCCTACCAGTGTCACTAGTAAAGATAATTGTTATATTAAAATGTACCCCATGAATTTTTTTTAATGGCATTTTTTTGAACCTTGACAATTGTGGCTGCAAGTGAGCTCCCAGAAACCCGCGCTTGCTAGGGTGATCCCCCAACCTGGTCCCTCATTGGTTACCTGGGCTACCTGACCCTCTCAGCAGATCGCCCCTTAAAGGGGACAAACACCTCACCAATATTAGCTTGATATTTCATTTTTATTCTTCCAGAATATTCATTCTGCCAACTTCGCTGCCACAGTTAGCTGCTGTTTCAAGTGTCCTGGCAACTAATGACAACCATTGCTTTGTACAGGCGAACAATGTTTCCTAATATCTGTATTAAACTTGCCTGATGCACCCTGACTGTGCTGCTGCCTGTTGTATTTGATGTTGTCTTTAGATTTACTTTCTGTATTCAATACCTATTACAAGCTTCTCTCTGAGATTAGAACGCGCTGACAATCAGACAATTCCTCGCTGTGTATCCCTTGACGGCAGCCACATTGTTTCTCGCCAGTATTGGAGTCCAGGACTTGACAGTGGCGTTCTGCGCTGAGCAAAGGGGGATGTTTTTCGTCTGGGAAGCAGCCTTGTGCTGACACTCGCTGCGTAAACATTCCGGTTCTATTTGTTTTATTTCTGAAGTGCAAAAAATGTACAATTTGGCAGACCAAGCTCAGTCCAAATATAACAGTAAACTTAAAATACTCTCGAGTAAAGTACAACAAAATGCCTTGCATTTACTTTGTGAAATACAAGTTTTTCAGGTTTACATGAATGTGGATCTGAGGTTAAAGTGCAACTAAAGTGTTTAAAAAACACCTATAATGCCACAAAATGTCTGTAAAAGTCAGGAGTCATTATAATAGTGGTATAAAAGTATTAAAGGAAGTGACTGATTTTTGTTTTAAAGAAGTCTGAGCATGGCAAATGATGTAAGGGAAATAGTAGGGTGTTTGGGAGGAAGTTGTGGAGTTTGTTAATGGGAGGGGCGGGTGCAGGGTGGAGCCAGTGTGATTGCAGATCAGATGACTGAATGTTGCTCCACTAAAGGTAGAGTGGGAGGCCTCCACAGCAGCCAGTACTAGAGAGTTCAAGCAAGGATATAGGACGGCTGGAAGTTGCAGAATACAGGCCCAGTGGTTTACAGGTGCAGATGAAGTTTCAGTAAAAGTTATGAAAATAAATCTGAAACATCAAAGTCACATTCCTGTATCGGCACTCGAGCCCAAGGGCTGCCCCTGTGCTGAAAATCCAGTACCTCGAAAGCAAAGGAACACAATGGAACATCAATTATACACTTCTGTTTTCTAAATGCTGATGTTGTAGACTTTGAAATATTGGGCATTCCCTGTACAACACTTTGCTGCTCCAGCCTGCTTCATCTTCGTTCCCACCAACCCCAGCTGCAGGGTTGAATCCTAAAGGCTAATCTAAGTGGAGAGATCAGTACTTCAAATCATGCTGAGCTGGAGCGAAGGTGAGGAGCTAAAAATATCTGCCCTAACTGCAGGAAGTTCAGTGTGCACTGTTTTAGTCACATCCTTCATAAGTAAAAGAATGCATCAAAGCGCCTCGCTTCCTCATTGGAAACTATTCTGAGCCAAGCTATACACTAACCATGTGTTTCCGTGGCGTAACACTGCTCTCTGAGATATGGCTCTCCTATCTCCAGGAAAGGCAGCTTTCACATGGTGATTGTGAGGACGGTTTTGTTAAGAGCATTCTTTGTTTGTCATGGGTTGCCATAGGATCACATGGATACAGTAAAATAGATATGTACAAGGGCTGGAAGTTCACATTTTGACCCCTGATTCTCGGAACATGTGTTGCTTGCTCTCTCAACACTTCTGTATATAAAAAAAATTTACATCAGCTTTTCTGACCCCGGTTGGTGGAATTCCATAAATAATCCATCCACAGTGTTATGGGTTGATTCACGGAGCAGGGATGTGCATCAATTAGGTGCACAGTGCTAAATGGGATCCTGAAACTTGGGGTCGATTTTAAAAGCAGCCACAAGTGCCCTAATGCTAATTCCTTTTTGATGTGCAATGCTGAAAAACCTTTCTGCAGAATGTCATCTTGTTATCTTGAGATTGCTGACATGAGACTTCCACCATTCATTTGATTGCTGCTTGATGGCCTGGCTTCACTTTTGTCCCCGAGTTCCTTGAGCTTGAAATTGTCACGTTGCTCCATCTGGAATTCCATGGGGTGTTGTGAGGAATGGAGGGTTGGCGTGTTTACAGCTAAACTTCCCAAAATGCACGTTGGTTTCCAATAAAAGTCTTAATTGGCTGTTTCCATGTGTATCATAGAATTTACAGTGCAGAAGGAGGCCATTCGGCCCATCGAGTCTGCACCAGCTCTTGGAAAGAGCACCCTACCCAAGGTCCACACCTCTACCCTATCCCCATAACCCAGTAACCCCACCCAACACTAAGGGCAATTTTGGACACTAAGGGCAATTTATCATGGCCAATCCACCTAACCTGCACATCTTTGGACTGTGGGAGGAAACCGGAGCACCCGGAGGAAACCCACGCAGACACGGGGAGGATGTGCAGACTCCGCACAGACAGTGACCCAAGCCGGAATCGAACCTGGGACCCTGGAGCTGTGAAGCAATTGTGCTATCCACAATGCTACCGTGCATGTCCAACATGCTTTCAAAAGAGATGATTCACTCCGAAGGACCATTCTTAGGTGATGTCACTTGCATTTATCGAGTATCCGATCATGGCCGTGGGCCACCTCAGCCACTTCACAGCCAATGAATTCGTTTGGAAGCTGTGGCCTTGTTAGGAAAATGCAACAGCCAATTTGGTTTTGCAAACAGCAGGAAGATAAATGACTGAATAATCTCTTATAATCGGTTCAGTTCCACCATCAGTGGTGTGCAGGGTGCTGGAGAACTCTCTTGTTCTTTGAATAGTGCCGTGTAGTTTTCTATAACCGCCTGAGGGGGCAGGTAGAGTTGATCCAAAAATCGACATCCCGGGCAGTGCAGTGCTCGCTCAGTGCTACACTGAAATTGTGCCTGAGATTTAAGTCATCAATTCCATGGATAGAGGCTTCGATCCATAACATTCTAGTACTGAGGAGGATGCAAGGAGGCTTCAAGGGAACTTGAACAGGCTAAGTGAATAATCAAAGACCATGGCAAATGGAATAATACACGAAAACATGTAAAATTATCCACTTTGGTAGAAAAAAAACAGAAAAGCAGACTATTTCTTAAGTAGTGGGAAGTTTGATGTCCAAAGCGACCTGGGTGTCTTTGTTCATGATGTCTTGCAATTTTATAGACCCTTGGTGAGACAGCAGCTAGGGTATTGTGTACAGTTTTGGTCTCCTTATACTTGTCACAGAGGGAGTGCAACGGAGGGTCACCAGGGATGGCAGGATTGTCTGATGAGGGGACATTGAGGAAACTGGGCCCGTATTCTCTAGAGTTTCAAAGAGGTGATGTCGTTGAAACTTAGAAAATTCCTTGCAGTGCGTTTCAGGGCAGATGTGGATCCCAAGGCAACATTGGAAGACCTAAACTTATCCTTCTGCCAGCGTCACCAAAACAGATTATCTGGTGATTTCTGATGCTGCTGCCAATCGGCCCATGCTGTTGACAAATGGGTTGCTGCTTGCTGTACACTACAGCAGAGCCTACACCGCAAAATATTGTTGGCTCTGAAAGAACCTTGTAGTTCTTTGAAGCGTGTAATGGTCGTGAAGCGTGTTTGCGAAGTGCACAGTTATTTTCCCCCCTCCCCTATACGTCATGGACGGTGTGCATTTTTCTTCATCATTAATACGCGGAAACGTTCGACAGACTGGAAAGCTGCTGGAATGATGGGGTTGGGGTCACAATGGTGGCAGAAATGTTTTCTGATTGCCACTAATTGACTTGTTGGAGCCGGCCAGGATATAGCATCTACACACACTTGCATAGGAACAGGAGTTGGCCATTCAGCCCCTCGAGCCTGTCCCACCATTCAGTGAGATCCTGACAGATATGTGACCCAACTCCACATACCTGCCTTTGGCCCATATTCCTTACTTTCCTTGCTTAATGAAAATCTACCTATCTCCGATTTAGAATTACCAACTGTTCCAGCTTCAACTGCTGTTTGTGGGAAAGATTTCCAATCTCTCACCCTTTTGAGTGACTTGAATCCTGAAGAAAGGTTAGATAATGATCAGCACTTGAAATGACCCTTCAGGTAGAGAAATTGAGACTCAACGATTCTATGTTGGGTTAATTCTTCGCTTAATGCTATAATAGAGTTTTGAAAAGTGAAACCACTTTTAAGATGTTCTCATTGCAACCAATGCAAAAACTGCAAGTTCTGTAGGATCTTTCTTGTCAGAAAAAGTTTAAAACATTACATCCCAGAAGTTGAAATACTGTACATTTCTAACTTTCTATATTCATAACCAAAAAACTTCTAAAATTTTTTAAACTGTAAAAGAAATATGCTAACTCTTTCTACTTGCCACTCTCTAGCTGGCTCCATCCAGCTGGTTAACTCTCGCTCACCACGTCCCTCTCTTGCTCACCGCCACCTCCTGGTGGCCAACCCTCCCACTCGCCGCTGCCCTCTCCAGAATCCTCGTTATGAGCGAGGGTTCAGGAGAGGGGTGGTGGGAGGGAGGGAGTGAGAGGAACACTGACCGGGCGGGTTGGGGAGGGAAATGGCGAGCGGGAGGATTGGGGAGGGAGTGAGTCTTAAGAACAAGAACAAAGAAAATTACAGCACAGGAACAGGCCCTTCGGCCCTCCCAGCCTGTGCCGATCCAGATCCTTTATCTAAACCTGTCACCTATTTTCCAAGGATCTACTTCCCTCCGTTCCCCGCCCGTTCATATATCCAAAATGGCGGCGATCGGGTCACGTGACACTACATTGGCCCCGGCAAAAAATAATGCTGAAGGAGAAATCCCACCACTGTGTGCGCACACTGGCCTCATCGTCAGCAAGTATGAATGATGCGTCTCAAAACAGGGACTTGCCTGTCTCATAATCTTGGTGGAAAAACTAGATGCTTCCAATTTGGAGTGTGAGACGTGCAGCAAAAAATGGCTTACTTTGATGATGAATGTTTAAAGTATTGATTTGGTCAACAAGCTAAATCAGCATTTATTTAATTTTCTTCACTTCAAGCGTCCCAACTCCAAATTAATGGCTACCAGTTGCATTCAAAACAAAAATATTGAGTGAATGTTTCTGCCTTTGAGAGAGATTAGCCCGTCAAGCAATGAGAAAGGCTACAGATTGCTGAGTTTGAAACTTGCACATCCTGGCTAATATTGCATCAGGTGCAATGCTCTCATGGGGCCCTGCTGTCTTTGTTGGTTAAGCAGTGCTAAGGCGCGATGGGTTGGGATAGCGGCTGTTTCCATAAAGTGAATCGTACCAGTGAATCGTAGCAGTTACCCGTGGCAATGGGAATCACCAGAGGCCTTTGTCAGTTAATTAGAAACAGGTTTTGTAAATGTTGTTATCAGAACGAGGAAGAAAGTGAAAATTAACACCTTTTTGGTGTTGTGTTCCGTTTCAGCTTTCTGCTTAAAATAACAGTTCTTCAGAAAGTAGGGGTTGCTCTGTTGGAAAAGATGGTAGTGAATTAATTTGACAGTGCTCCAAACAGTTGGGGAGGCCAAGATTTGTTCAGAATTAGTTTGCCAGTGTGCAGTCTCTGTTTCCTACAGGTTGTACTTGTGCACAGAAGGATGCCTTCATTTCGCCAGTCAATCATTTTGCAGACCAAAATAGTGGAACAACATTTTAATGCACTTTGGAAGCCCCCCTACTGGGCAGGACAGCCACGCAATACGCTTTTGAATGCTTCTTTATGTGGAGAATAAGGAGTAATTTGACTTTAATAATCCAATACAAAGTGGAGTCTGTTTGTCCTGCTTAAGTTACAATACATTAATATCCCCTGGATGAGCAAGCATTTTAAAATGATTACCTCTGTCCTGTATAATATGGGCCTGGTGAGGCCAATAAACTGGAGAGTCTTCCCTTCATTCTAGTGCTGGGGAAGGTTTTGAGCCAAATGAACGTTCTTCCTATGACCAAGATGTCATCAGTAAGAATTGGTTTAAACTAACAAATTAAAATGGGTCATAAAGATGGCGCCGCGTGATTTTTTTTAAATTGTTCTTACTACGATCTCGTCGGTCAACCTGATCCATGGCCTGGACGGGTGTGTATCGGCGTGCCTACACTCAGAAGCCCCTGGAGTAATTGGAAAATACGTACACAGCAGGCAGTCTGGCGTCGTAGCTTTTAATTTGTCAGCATATCTTTTAAAACTGCTTCAAATCGCAGGGTGGAGAAGAGATGGGAAGCAGGTTAATCTGACGGTTGGATGTTGGCCGAGGCACTGATTTGCGTTTCCTTTCTCTGAGAGGGTCGTGACAATTGAATGTCCCAGTCTGCCAGTTTAGGCGAATCGAGAACATTGCTCTGTCTCAACTAAAGTAAATGCAGAATACTGCGGATGTGGGAGATCTGAAATACAAACCGAGCAGGCTGAAAAAATTCAGCAGGTCTGGAGAGAGAGAGAGAGAGTGAATTGGACTCAAAACATCAACTTTCCGTCTCTCTCCGCAGATGCTGCTCGACCTGCTGAGTTTTCCGAACACACTCTCGGTTTTTATTATCTCTGTCTAAACTGCTGAATTAATTGTTCTTGAGCAACATTAAATGTTTTCTTTAGATTGAATTCAAGAGTCTGTGGGGCTGCGTACTGTTTTTAATTTCAGTGACCCCGCGATCACTTAACTTAGCGCTGGGAATGAGGGCAATTGTGAATAAAATCTCACCAATGTCATTGCCTAGACTCCAATCCCTAGGCTTAGCTTCCCATCCACTCCCATGGGGAAGAATGTGGCATCAGTTTCATTGCCAATGTCTGGTTTGAAACCACAGGACAAAGTTGACCGTACTCTTCCTTCGGCATGGAGGATGGGTTAAGGAGGAAATTCTTTTCCTATTTTTTGAATTAAAAAAAATAAAATAATAAATTCCAATTAAGGGGCAAATTTGCGTGGCCAATACACCTACCCTGCACATCTTCTGGGTTATGGGGGTGAGACCCATGCAGACACGGGGGGAATGTGCAAATTCCAAATGGACAGTGACCCAGGGCCGGGGCAAATCCGGGTCCACGGCGGAGTGAAGCAGCAGTGCTAACCACTGTGCCACCGTGCTGTCCTAAGAAGGAAGTTCTTTGGGGAGGTTGGGGCATTGGGCACGAGGAGAAAATCTCTTGCATGATCCTCCCTCCAAAACAAGGCCATGATTTGCACCCGCTGTGCCCTGATTTTTTGTAAATGGTAACTGAGCAAAATGTTCCTTTGGGTGTAGAACGGGTGAGGAACGTCTATTTTATTTCTTGCATTTCAGTAGAGTGATGGGAAAATAGAATATGTGGAGCGCCTAGCTGTTTCTACCTCTAAATTTCTGCTTGCTGTGGATGTTTGAGGTAAGACCTGTGCAACGTGCCTGTTCAATCATGGTTTTTGCAAATTGGGAGATAATCATCTTGTACTTCTGCATGTACTTCAGTTGTGTGGTGTTTACTGTGTACAGTGTTCATTTTATCAGAGGTGAAATAAGCCCAGTTTAAAAAGCCATTCTTTGCTCACTGCTGCTTTTAGTAGTAGGCTTCAAGTAATTCTTTCAAGATTCTTAGACCAGGCTTTTATGTTGCTTCAAGTTGCAAATGTGCGACTGTTTTAAATAAGCAACCCTGCTTAATGAAATTCTTGGTCAGCCCAGATATAAGAGCGGATATCATAGGGATACACTCAGACTTTCATGTCTGCGCAGGGCACTTTGGGGGCATGCATTAAGGCAAAAGAATGCAGTACGGATCTATTTTTATAGTGGGGACCATTTTTGGTTTCAAGATGTCGGCTCCATGAAACCCAACCCAGGAAAATGGGACTTACAAGCCTTTGTTTAATGCAAGCCAGAGCTCTTAACAACTGGCAGCTTTAATTGTTGCCATGGCAACCAAACCAGTAGTAATAAAATTGAGAAGTGGTTCCCCCTTTTTATTTCTTTTGGACCAGGTTTCCAATACTGCTGAATGGGTTTTGAACGCGAATGTTTGAGCTTTTCAGTGAAGTGTTGATTTCCAGTTGGCTTGTGAGAATGATCCAGCAGTGTAATGGTGCATTTTGTCTCTCCCGAACTTGTTATTTTTGGGAAGAAGAAGATTCGATTGTGCAACGCTTGGTGTGTGGGAGATTGCCAACTATTTAATACTCAAGAGCCTGATAAAGCAAATCTGTAAGAGCGAAAGTTCCGAGCATGTTCTGCGTCACAGCCGGGGGTCCTGGGACCACATGTTGCCAAGTGTCCAGGAACCAGTAAAAACCAGGCATCGTCCATTCAGCAGGGCACCACCATTTTGTGCAGCAAGTGTTCTTTTAAATGGGCCTTCACTTCACTTCAGCTCGGCACCAACAATTCAAAGACCGGAATTTCACGCTCTTTGCCTTTGCTCCTCTATGTTTCAGGCAGAGTTAGCTACACCAGGGTGGGAAGGTGGATCCTAAACCGGGTTTCACCTCGCTTCTCCACTCTCTAAACAGAACTCCATTAAACAGCATTTGTGGTTTCAGAGTTGTGGTTATGAAGCCTGCAACTCTACAGTTCGTTATCGGTCGTTCTTTTGAAGCTGAACTAATCTCTAGGCTGATCCATGGCAAAGCTCTTGGCGATTGTTTCTGGTCTCTGACTGCTGTTCGTCTCGAATTGGGGAAACGTGCAAAGTCCTGGTCTTGCTTGTGATTGCGCACGGCTACAAGAACATGTCTCAGAATCTCTGAATCCTGTGGCAAGTAACTCGCCCCCGACTCTCAATCTGTCGACCATCTACAAGGCATAAATCAGGAGTGTGATGGAATACTCTCCTTTTGCCTGCAACCATCCAAGACAAAGTAGCCCACTTGATTGGCACCTCTTCCACAAACATTCGCTCTGTCCACCACTGGCAAAGAGAGGCAGCCATGGGTACCATCTACAAGATGCCCCGCAGGAACTCATCAAGGGTTCTTCGGGACATGCCAAATCCATGACCACTGCCATCTAGAGACCACTCCCATCTAGAGAGACCAGGATTGCAGACGCATGGGAACACCACCACCTGGAAGTTCCCCTCATCCTGACTTGGAAATACATCACCGTTACTTCACTGTGGTTGGATCAAAATCCCGGAACTCCCTCCCTAACAGCACTGATGTTGCTAGACCACATGGACTGCAGTGGCTCAAGAAGGCAGCTCACTACCACCTTTTTGAGGTCAATTCTCGGGGGGGGGGGGGGGGGGGGGCACTTAAGTGCTGGT
Source organism: Scyliorhinus torazame (assembly GCF_047496885.1). Classification (NCBI taxonomy): domain Eukaryota; kingdom Metazoa; phylum Chordata; class Chondrichthyes; order Carcharhiniformes; family Scyliorhinidae; genus Scyliorhinus; species Scyliorhinus torazame. Next base: position 19,375,672 of record NC_092718.1, on the reverse strand, counting down.
CTAGCCAGCGACGCCCACCTCCCATAAATGAATTTTAAAAATATTACATGTTCCTCCCCATTGATGATCGCTGTTTTATTTAACTTTTCCAAAACTGCAATCCAACCACTATCTAAATGTACACTACCCCCTTATTACAGAGCAGAGCTTTTTATCGTGCGATGCTGAGTGTAACATTATTGCTCAACTTATTCAGAGTTACAATCGGGTTACTCCATCTAGCCTTGGTCTTAAGGTAGGGAGGGGACAATAATTGACCAATTTCTGGTCCTGATTTCTCTCCAATGCAACTTCTGGAATTTGTTTTGAGGATAATGGAAACACAACTGGACTTGGCTACCATCACCCCGTTACCCCATTGTCCGATGACCTGCAAATATACGGTGCCTGGGGAGAACAGCCACTTGGGTGTGATTTTGAAGTGATGCTTTTTCGCAAGTATCCAAGTCTTTAGGAGGAGGGGGAAACAGTGGCAAACAACAACTTCATGACTGTGTGTGTGTGTGTGTGTGTGTGTGTGTGTGCTTGGTTAAGGAACTGTCACAGCCTATTATTTAATATAAGCCACATCTTGAATAGAGTGATGGTGACGGGAATAGGGATATTAGAAAAGCTTTAGGGTTATTGTTTATTGATCTGGACATCCTTTGTGCTTGCTCAGTAAATGGAAATTGAGTGCCCTGCCAATAGCTCGAAAGAGGAATATGATGTAACAAATGCACATTGCTGATGCAGTGTAAAACCCAGTTGGATTTTAGAATTAATACCCATTCCATCTCATTAGTCATTGACAAACTTGCTCGTGTTCTTCTTGATGGAGATGAAGCCAGTATCTTAACAAATGGCGTAAGTGGTTCTATTGCTGTCATTCGGGTGCTAGTTCAAATTGCAGGGCGACTCTAGGGGTTTGACCCCAGTATCTGCTTTCAAGCTATGATCTTCTAAGACCTGTGTGGAGGGAACGTTCTGCTGTAAATGCTGATGAATTATTGGTGGTGCAGGGTGGGTGGGGGAGGGCCAGTGGTTATTGTTGCAAATGGTGTCCCTTTTTTGTTGGTGCATAGCAACTGAAGTGATTTCAGGGTAGCCCCAGAATTTTGTGGCTTCACCGATCCGAGGTGGATTTCCATGCTGCAAATATACACTGGTATTTTATCCATTTCACAACACTGCAAAAATGCATCCCGCAATACGACTAACGCAAGAATATAAATGTTGCCACAATCCCAGAGGCCCATAAGCTGCTCCTTGTACTTTTGAGAGCTGACTGGTGATCATTTAACCTGAGGATCACCACACCTCAAATGAGAGGCAGGGTTGTGTAGTATTATCATGATGTGGAGACGGCAGTGCTGGACCGGGGGGGCGGGGGCACAGTAAGAAGTCTTTCAACACCAGGTTAAATTCCAACAGGTTTGTTTGGAATCACTAGCTTTCGGAGCGCAGCTCCTTCCTCAGGTGAGTGAAGAGTTGGGTTCCAGAAACATATTTATAGACCAATTCAATGATGCATGATGATATTTTGAATGCGCGTATTTGTAGGTAATTAAGTCTTTACAGGTCCAGACAGTGCGACTGGAGAGCGGGATAATCACAGGTTAAAGGGGTATGAATTATCTCCAATCAGGAGAGTTGGCAGGATTTTGCAAGGCAAGGCTAGGTGGTGGGGGGGTGAATGTAATGAGACATGAATCTAAGGTCTCGGTTGAGGCTGTACTCGTGCGTGCGGAACTTGGCTATCAGTTTCTGCTCAGCGATTCTGCGTTGTCGCGCATCCTGAAGGCCGCCTTGGGGAACGCTTAACCAAAGATCAGAGGCTGAATACCCTTGACTGCTGACGTACTCCCCCATTGGAAGGGAACATTCCTGCCTGGTGATTGTCATGCGATGTCCGTTCATCCGTTGTCTCAACGTCTGCATGGTTTCGCCTATATACCACGCCTCGGGACATCCTTTCCTGCAGCGTTGTCTACCTCAGCGATTTCAACCGCTGCTCCACCCTATCCAAAGTCACACCATTTCAATTGCTTTGGAGAGGTCCTCCAATATCGCCAGCCTTTGCTTCTGAAATTCCTCTGGAAGGAGTTCCACTGCTGTTGTCCATTGGGAGGACATGGATGACACAGACGGTGGTGCCATTTTCTCTTCCACTGTGCCACGAGGGATTTATGAATCCGATGAGGGGCCTTTATTCTACTTCTGCCTCGTGTTGTATCCTCTAGACATCCCTCCCAGAGGTGTAACCAACGAACTTCAATTACTTTGTCTTTCTTCCCAAAACTGTGCTCGTTAACTGGCCAAAAAGGGCCAAAAACCATGTCCCCAGATGGGAGCCACCTTGTGTGCGACCGCTCACCTGCATGGAAGTCCCTGCACAGGAAAACTTGAAATTAGGCATGTGTGTGGAAGATACAGGAAGCATTTTCCTTTGCCTATTGGGAGCAATTTTTTTTATTTGCTATAGCACAAGCGATCTGTTGTTCCCAAAATGTTCGTACTGGTGTTTCAGCTCCACACATGCCTCCTCTCACTTTTGTTAAAACTCATCCTTATTGCAGAACCTTCTGTTCCTTCCCCTCTAGTGTGTTTGATCCTAAATGCCATTTACCCCGACCACTCCGTGTGGTAGTGCGTACTGCTCCCCTGCAGCGTCTTCATGCATCTCAAATACAGTGCAACTATTTTCGGAAAATTTATACTGAGATTTTACTGGGGAAAGTTTAGGCCATGTCGCCTCCTGGTAGTGCCTGATGTTTTAGTAAGCTGATTAAGGTTGAAAGTAACCAACTTTATTTCTATCCGAATTGTTGAACAACTGTAATTGCCAAAGCCTGTCTGTACCAGTGTTACTTCGGCACTGACGACAGCAGACAATTTAGACCAAAGTCTATGAAGCAATGACGTTTAGTATTTCCAGATGGAATGAAGAGTCATAGTGGACTCGAAACATTAACTCTGTTTCTCTCTCCTCCGTGGCTGCCAGACTGCGGAGTTTATCCAGAATTTTCTGTTTCTGTCTCAGCTCTCCAACATCCGCAGTGATTCGATTTTATTCACCACGATGTCCTTGCTTTTCCTATCTTTGTTTCTATTTGTAATGCCCAGGATCCTGTCCACTTTAATAATCGTAATAATCTTTATCATTCTCGCAAGTAGGCTTGCATTAACACTGCAATGAAGTTACTGTGAAAATCCCCTAGTCGCCACATTCCAGCGTCTGTTCGGGTACACGGAGGGAGAATTCAGAATGTCCAATTCGCCTAACAAGCACGTCTTTCGGGACTTGTGGGAGGAAACCAGAGCACCGGGAGGGAACCCACGCCTGGCGCACAGACGGTGACCCAAGCGGGAATCGAACCTGGGGCCCTGGCGCTGTGAGGCAACAGTGCTAACCACTGTGCTACTGTGCCGCCCAAATGCTTTCTCAACCTGTCCTGCCACCTTTCACGGTTTGTGCACGTACCCTCATGTCCCTCTGCTCCTGCACACGCTTTAGAATTGTATCCATTGTTTTATATTGCCTCGCCTCTCATTTTTCCTACCATTGATTCAGCAATTTGCCTGCGTGTGCGTGCTCCACGTGACTGTTACCTAAATGTCACTCGATGGAGTTTGGAAAATAACCATCAGACCCTTTTTATTTACAATAAACGTTGAAACGGAAGGAAAATCTAAATGACATAGTTTGACAATAGGCTTTCTGCCCCGGGCACTGAGGATGAGGGGTAACTATTTAGCTGCTTTATTTAAAACAGAAAAAGCAAAGTCATTCTGGAATCTGGAATTAGAACATCAACAGAAGTCAAGAACATTTGAAACTCAGTCCTTCAGTGCTCCAGCCTGTTTGCCCTACCACGCAACCAAATTTTGAACTTAGTACCTTTGATTAGAGGGGGGACATGGTGGTTAGCTCTGCTGCCTCACAGGGTTCGATTCCGGCCTTGGGTGACTGTGTGGAGTTTGTACGTTCTCCCCATGTCTGTGTGGGTTCCTATGATGTTATTTGCTTGCCTGGTAGCTCGTTGCAATCATTAATCACCTTTTAGGCATTATTTAAAGATCACTTGAAATTGCTTTCCCCTAATTTTGATGTATTTTCTTCTCCCTCTGTTGTTACTTGACTTGAAGTAATGCATATGTCAGTAGCTTCATGCACAGCACGGGAATTGACATTGATAGGCTCTTCTATATCAGAGGGACAGCCCCCATATATGAGTCAAAAGGCCGTTTGTTATTTGAACTCTATCATTAGCTAACAATTCTGTCCAGCGAAGGAAATGAGAGGGTGGCTCATAAAGAAGTCCTGACCTTGCATATTTCATCCAGTTACAAGGCCAGCTGCTGTCGGAGAAGGCAACAACATTTTGCAGAAGGAGGCTCCGTGTATGTTTATATTTTAAAGGGCAGACTGAGTATGACAGGAAGAAATGGGCCAATGTAGATTGGGCTGAGGAAAAAGGAGAAAATGCTCATTCTAACGTGACTGTACAGATTCGATATTCCGCTCCACTCTGCCCAATTTTCTGTTCTCTGAAAAGCGCAAGACATACTCTCCAACATTCGATTGGACAACCTTTGCCAAATAACGCTCTGTGTGCTAAAAATGATGCAAATGACCAACTTAAGATCAGTCAGGCTCGCATTTGTGTGTACTGGAAGCTACATACGTGGATACACAGGGTCCTGTTCTTTGCAGGCAGAAAGAACATATACACAGATTGTGTCTGTTTCCGCTAAACAATGCAAGTGACAGTCATTTGCTGGTTCATTCCACAGGGCAGTGTCTTGACCAATCAGAGTCAAACTGCCTAGTTTAAATTAAACAATGCTTGGCAGTTAACGGTCAATCACCAACAACTCGTGCATTCTCCATGGCAATGCCGTTATCAGTAAGAGTGCACTTGCCAACCATTCTGCGATCATCTCGCGTGGTATAAAGTTGTTGTTTCCCCTAACATCGGTATTTTTGTGATTGTCCTGATGAGTGCGAGACAAAATGCTTTGACAAATGCTTTGGGCAGCACGGTAGCACAAGTGGATAGCACTGTGTCTTCACAGCGCCAGAGTCCCAGGTTCAATTCCCCACTGGGTCACTGTCTGTGCGGAGTCTGCACGTTATCCCCGTGTCTGCGTGGGTTTCCTCCGGATGCTCCGGTTTCCTCCCACAGCCCAAAGACGTATAGGTTAGGTGGATTGGCCATGATAAATTGCTCTTAGTGACCAAAAACGCTAGATGGGGTTGTTGGGTTACGGGAATAGGGTGGAAGTGAGGGCTTAAGTGGGTCGGTGCAGACTCAATGGGCCAAATGGCCTCCTGCATTGTATGTTCTATGTTAAAATTACTTTTTTTTTCAGCAATACTCCGGTTCTTTACTACCAAGCTACTATTTCTATTCTCTCCTGAACGATCTTAACTCGGGTTGGGGTTTCATAGGCTCCAGCTGCCTTCCTGGGCAACTTGCCCAGTGTGTGTCAGAATGTTATTTGATTGGGAACAGCAGGATGTCCCCTTTCAACCCTGTGACAGAAGACAACAGTGCAAGGACAATGACTCCTTTACATGATAATGATTTGACTCCTCCGACCCTTTATAATCAGCTCTTGCACCCTTCTCAAAACCCATTTATTAAGCAAGCTTTCGGTCACCCCTCCTAACTCTCCCATGGCTCGCTACCCACTCTTCGATTCCCTTCCTTTCATTTTTCCTCTCCACCCTACGGTAGCACAGTGGTTAGCACTGTTGCTTCACCGCACTGGGGTCACGGGTTGAATTCCTGCTTGGGTCATTGTCTGTGCGGAGTCTGCACATTCTCCCCGTGTCTGCGTGGGCTTCCTCCGTCTCCCTCCCACATGTCCTGAAAGACGTGCTTGTTAGGTGAATTGGACATTCTGAATTCTCCCTCTGTGTACCCGAACAGGCGCTGGAGTGTGGCGACTAGGGGATTTTCACAGTAACTTCATTGCAGTGTTAATGTCAGCCTACTTGTGACAATAACAAAGATTGTTAAGATTATACCCTGCAATTTTCTTTTACAACGAAGGAAGGTTATAGCCAGGTTGGTTTGGGGGAATATTTCAGCAAAGGTTGATCAATTGTGTATGCACCTCTTCCTCATGCGCCAGGCTTAGCCTGATTCAATTTAAGGTGCTACATAGAGCACACATAACGGGAGCAAGATTGAGCAGGTTCTTTGGAGTGGAGGACAAATGTGGGAGGTGTGGCGGGAGCCCGGCAAACCACGCACATTATGTTTTGGGCGTGCCCGGCACTGGACGGGTATTGGAAGGGAGTGACGGGAGTGATTTCGCAGGTGGTGAAGGCCCGGGTCAAACCAGGCTGGGGGTTAGCTCTATTTGGAGTTGCGGAAGAGCCGGGAGTGCAGGAGGCGAAAGAGGCCAACGTTGTGGCCTTTGTGTCCCTAGTAGCCCGGCGCAGGATCCTACTCATGTGGAAGGAGGCGAAACCCCCCGGACTGGAGGCCTGGGTAAATGATATGGCGGGGTTCATTAAACTGGAGCAGATAAAGTTTGCCCTGAGAGGATCGGCTCAAGGGTTCACCAGGCGGTGGCAGCCATTTCTCGACTACCTAGGGGAACGTTAGAGGGAAGACAGATGACCAGCAGCAGCAACCCGGGGGGGGGGGGGGGGGGGGGGGTTAGTTTAGTTTAGGTCAAAGATAAAGGGGTTTTGCTACTTGTGTATTGTTAAAAATTTCTGTATTGTTATTGTTGCGTTTGCTTTGTAAGAGGGGAAAAATTGTTGTTTGGGAAAAAAATTTCAATAAAACATATTTTTTTAAAAAAAATTGTGTATGCGCATTTGCTTATCCCATCCTTGCCCGTCGATCGCTTTGGCCAATTTTAGCACTGCCAGGGTGAGATCAATTAACTCTGCAAAAAGCTGGGATTTGTACCTGCTAGCTACCGGTTTAGTCGCCTGCTATTCAGTGTATTTACTAACTGCCTTTAGACATTAAAGGATATCAGCGATATTTGGTATGGTGTGTGGAGGCTTTCTTCATGCTGTTGTATTGAAAGTCAATGAAGAATACTTGATACAAGTTACATGGTAAAATAATTGTACTTTCAATGTAACAAAGTAAGATTAAATTTCTGCCCCTGTTTGAAGTGGTGGTTTATGGCTGTGAATATGTTACTAAATGACTTTTATGGTTTAACAAATGACTTTCCGTGAATTTATTTTCTTTCTCTCTATTCTTACTTACAGCATCCTGTGTCATGAAACTTACACCAAACCACGCTCCACTGTATGTAAGTAATGATAATATTTTTAAAGACTATGTACTTCACTGTTCTGTAATCTTTTTAAAGGGAATGTACTTCACTGCACTTCAGAGCTGTGAAGCTATTGATAAGTTCAATAGTTTGGGATCAGCAAGAATATCATCCAGTTCTTCTTTTACTGGGTGACACTGGGATTTGAGAAATAACTAGTGGGCAAAGAAGATACCCTGCAAATTCGGGTGGCGTAGAGGATTTGGAAGCTGTTTTTCGATGGAACGAGGCTTCAATCCTGGCCCAGGGTAAAGAAGGAAAAGTCTGTGCTAACTTCAGGGTCTTAACTAAAATAGGTTTGGATGTTTTCAGCTGAGCATAAAGTGGGTTCAAACCCAGAGCGTAGAGCTGCCTCTGATTTTTAAAAAATATATAAATCTACATGCATGTCTTTGGGTTGTGGGGGCGAAACCCACGCAGACACGGGGAGAATGTGCAAACTCCACACGGACAGTGACCCAGAGCCGGGATCAAACCTGGGACCTCGGCGCCGTGAGGCAGCAGTGTTAAGTCACTGCGCCACCATGCTGCCCTGCTGCCTCTGATTTTAATATTAAATTAGCATTCTTGGCTGACAAAGACCACTAGAAGCGGCACGGTGCCACAGTGGCTAGCACTGCTGCCTCACAACGCCAGGGACCCGGAGTTCAATTCTGGCCTTGGGTGACCGTGTGGAGTTTATACTTCTCCCCGTGTCTGCGTGAGTTTCTAATGGGTACAGCACAGGAACAGGCCCTTCGGCCCTCCAAGCCTGTGCCGATCATGATGCCCTAACTTTAAAAAAAAAAAAATCTTCTGTCCTTACTTGGTTCGTATCCTTCGATTGCTCTGAGTTCCTCCCACAGTCCAAAGATGTGCAGGGGAGATGGTTTGGCCCTGCTAAATTGCCTCTTAGTGTCCAAAGATATGCAGGAGAGGTGGGGTTATGGCTATAGATGAGGGAGTGGGACTAGATAGGTGCCTCCTTCTGCATCACAGGAAGTCTATGGTTCTTACAAGCCTGGAAGTAGGATGTTGCCCTCCTGGTGTCATAGTGTGCACTCTTCTGCATTCAGGGGAGGAGACGCATTATCAGGGCCGAGTAGAGGAAACTTTGTGCATTTTACCGTTGTCATACCTGACCTGGCAGTGTTTTACATTGACACTAGGCATCTCGAGGAAGAAAGTGGTTAATTACTATTATAATAAAAGTGGATGCTGGAAATCTGAAATAAGAGCAGAGAATGCTGGAAAAACTCAGCAGATCTGGTAGCATCTGTGGAGAGAGAAACCGAGTTAACGTGTTGAGTCTGAACTCTGAAGAAGACTCGGGTTCTCTCTGCACAGATACCGTCAGACCTGCTGAGCTTAGATACGATCCATTTGCTGTCGGATCGCTTAGTTCTGTCTATCCTTTAGGACTCGGCTAGCGTAGTCTGTGGTGGTACTACCAAACCACCTTTCTTGTGATGGGACATTGAAATCTCCCACCCAGGGTGCATTCTCTGCCCTTGCCACATCCGATGTTTGTCCAAGTGGTGTTCAATGTGGTTCATCAGCTGAGGGGGACAGAACGTTGTAATCAGTAGGATGTATGTTGTAGTCAGTTGTAGGTTTCCTTGTCCATGTTGGACATGGGTGCCGTGGGACTTCATGGAGTCCAAAGTCGATGCTGAGGACTCGTAGGACACCCTCCTGACTTTATACCACTGTGCTGCCACCACCTCTGCTGGGTCTATCCTGCTGGTGAGAGTCAGACATTATCTGCAAGTGTTCCCCTTTAAATTCCAAATGTTCGATTGCATTTAAATTCCACAAGCCCCAGGTGCAGGGTTTGCCGTTGTCGTTTCTGGTGCCGAGGTTGATGCCGGGTGACCTGTCGGGTTTCGTTCCTTTGTGTTTTCTCTGTAGTGGTTGAATACAACTGAGTAGCTTGCCATTTAAGAGTCAACATTGCTGTGAGTTTGGAGTTGCATTTAGGCCAGGGAAGGATGACCAGTTTCCTTCCCTGAAACACATTGGTGAACCAGCTGGATTTTCATGATGATTGGTTTCATGGGTTATCATTAAACTTTTAATTTCAATTGTTCTTTTGTGTTTAAATTCCATCTGGGGTGGTGGGATTTGAACCTGGGTTCCCAGGGGATTATCCTGTGCCTCTGGATTACTAGTCCAGCAACAATACCACTACACCACCATCTCCCCTTTCCCTCCTTATCTTCTGTTTCCCCCCCCTTATCTTCTGTTTCCCCCCCCCCCCCCCCCCCAACCCCCTCATCCTTCCTCAATTGAATATTATATTGTGTATCCTGCAAATAAAACTTTGCAATCACTGAATCCATGTTGATGGATCAAATTTAGCTCACGATCATTCCTTGCAGTCTAAGCTTCAATTAATTACTGAGGAATCACATTTATTTCATACATTCAGATCAACATTTTCCTTGTAATCAACTACAGCTTAAATTCCAGAAGGTCCGCAATGCACGCATTCAAATTTTCTCAGCCTTCCTCTATTTCCCATTCTCCCTAATGTTTGCTGCCTGTCGTCCCACATGGAACCAGAGGATCCAAATCTAATTTTTGCTGTGTTAAACTCTGAGTCATTTGGAAATTGCACTGGAGAGTGAGCTATCAACTCTAACCTTGTGAATGCACAAAGCTTTCAGCTGTTGAATGAGCTTACCAGAAACTCCAAGTGTGGCCTAACTAAGCTGTATAGAACCTTAGTTAGGCCACACTTGGAGTATAGTGTTCAATTCTGGTCGCCACACTACCAGAAGGATGTGGAGGCTTTAGAGAGGGTGCAGAAGAGATTTACCAGAATGTTGCCTGGTATGGAGGGCATTAGCTATGAGGAGCGGTTGAATAAACTCGGTTTGTTCTCACTGGAACGAAGGAGGTTGAGGGGAGACCTGATAGAGGTATACAAAATTATGAGGGGCATAGACAGAGTGGATAGTCAGAGGCTTTTCCCCAGGGTAGAGGGGTCAATTACTAGGGGGCATAGGTTTAAGGTGAGAGGGGCAAGGTTTAGAGTAGATGTACGAGGCAAGTTTTTTACGCAGAGGGTAGTGGGTGCCTGGAACTCGCTACCGGAGGAGGTGGTGGAAGCAGGGACGATAGTGACATTTAAGGGGCATCTTGACAAATACATGAATAGGATGGGAATAGAGGGATACGGACCCAGGAAGTGTAGAAGATTGTAGTTTAGTCGGGCAGCATGGTCGGCACGGGCTTGGAGGGCCGAAGGGCCTGTTCCTGTGCTGTGCATTTCTTTGTTCTTTGTTCTTTGTTCCAACTTGTCCTTTTGCATTTGCCTTCCACAGTATTGATGTAGGGCAAAAGAGTGTGTGGGCATCGTGTGCTCATATATTAACTGGCAATATTTCACTGGTATTTTCCCTGATCCCAGGGAGTTCACTTTATCATGTGTAGATTTCATAGAATTTTCATTTTCATAGAATTTACAGTGCGGAAGGAGGCCATTCGGCCCATCGAGTCTGCACCGGCTCTTGGAAAGAGCACCCTACCCAAGGTCAACACCGCCACCCTATCCCCATAACCTAGTAACCCCACTCAACCAACACTAGGGGCAATTTTGGACACTAAGGGCAATTTATCATGGCCAATCCACCTAATCTGCACATCTTTGGACTGTGGGATGAAACCGGAGCACCCGGAGGAAACCCACGCACACACGGGGAGGGTGTGCAGACTCCGCACAGTGACCCAAGCCAGAATCGAACCTGGGACCCTGGAGCTGTGCAGCAATTGTGCTAACCACAATGCTACCGTGCTGCCCCTTAAAAGCCCCACGTCACCACATTCCAGCACCTGATCGGGGAGGCCGGGACAGGAATTGAACCCACGCTGCTGGCCTTGTTCTGCTTTATAAGCCAGCGGTTTAGCCCGCTGTGCTAAACATATGTATGTTTTAAATGATGAGTGGATTAACTAGCACAGGGAGGAAATGAAGTGTTCGATTGACCCAGTGGTAGTATCAGTACCAAAATAATTCTAGTTTCTGATCAAGAACAACAACAGTGCGTGGATTTCTTCCTATACTTAGTCCAGGCATCTAGACTGCCCTGTTGCCCGTCATCACTTAATTTCTTCCTTATTTGTAAAGCTTGGCACCATACTGATGCATTTATTAACTGAACAAACAGCAGAAATACTCACAAATAGTTGGTTTTTGGAGAGGAGGTGCATAGCTGCACTTCATTTCCGAGGAAGATTAAATCTGAGGTGCTAACCTTCTCTGTAATTGAGATATTTCTACAATGGATGTTGCTACTTTGAATATCAAAGAGATTGAATATTAATTTCCTTCCTTTACTGATGTGGAGCTGATGGGGGTCATGTGGCACAGCTGGAGTTTGTGGGATTTGGTGTTATGTAACGCCTTTCACGGCCATCAGATATGCTTTCCAGCCAGTGAAATACTTCTGAGGTGGAGCCTATGTTGTAATGTATAAAACATGGCAGCCAATTTGTATCCGCCAAACTTCCCACAAACAGCACAGTGATGATCTGTTTTACTGATGCTGAGTGAGGGATCAATATTGTTCAGGACAGCGGGGATAGTTTTTCTGCTCTTCTTTGAAACAGTACTGTGGGGCATTTTTTAATCCATCTGAGGAAGCAGATGGGGCTTCGAAAGACGGACCGTTGGACATTCCCTCTGTACCGCACTGAAGTGTCAGCTTGATCCCCAAGCCCTGGCATCGGTCTTGAACCTGGAACCATGTGTCTAGGCGATGAGAGCCCTTCCAACCCAAGCCACGGCTGACACTGGAAACTAGTGGTGTACAATGCATTGTTTTATTTCGCCTAGCGTGAATGGAGGTGTCCCTGTATTGGAAGTCAATATAAACAATGCAGGAAGTTTTCAGCAGATCTGAGGCGCTGAAAAGACAAAAGATGGGTTATATTTTCAGGCAGACAGCCTTCATCTGAATGCTTCTGTTTTTGTACTCGAGCTTTGTAACTAAGATCTGCTCAGACGAGGAGGAGTGCAACAGACATCTACAGATCCCTCTTAAGAATGGGATATGGCGCTCGACTCATCGAACGCGCCACAGCAAAAACCCGCACCGACCTCCACAGAAGACGAACATGGGACACAACCGACAGAGTACCCTTCGTCGTCCAGTACTTCCCCGCAGCGGAGAAACTACGACATCTTATTCGCAGCCTTCAACACATCATCGATGAAGACAAACAGCTTGCCAAGGTCATCCCCATACCCCAACTACTTGCCTTCAAACAAACCATTGTTTGCAGCAAACTACCCAGCCTTCAGAACAGCGACCACGACACCACACAACCCTGCCATGGCAATCTCTGCAAGACGTGCCAGATAATCGACATGGGTACCATCATTACACGTGAGAACACCACCCACCAGGTACGCGGTACATACTCGTGCGATTCGGCCAACGTTGTCTACCTCATAAGCTGCAGGAAAGGATGTCCCAAAACGTGGTACATTAGCAAGACCATGCAGATGCTGCGACAATGGATGAACGGACATCGCGCGACAATCGCCAGGGAGGAAAGTTCCCTTCCAGTCGGGGAACACTTCAGCAGTCGAGGACATTCAACCTCTGATTTTCGGGTAAGCGTTCTCCAAGGTGGCCTTCAGGACGTGTGACAGCGTAGAATCACCAAGCAGGAATTTATAGCCAAGTTCCCCACACACGAGTACGGCCTCAACCGGGACCTTGGATTCATGTCGCATTACATTCACCCCCCACCATTTGGCCTGGGCTTGCAAAATCCTACCAACTGTCCTGGCTTGAGACAATTCACACCTCTTTAACCTGGGATTACCGATCTCTCTGGATCTGTAAAGACTTAATTACCTGCAAATGCTCGCATTCAAAGTATTGTATTGCATCTTTGACTTTGTCTATATCTGTGTTTCTGGAACTTACCTCTTCATTCACCTGAGGAAGGAGCAGTGCTCCGAAAGCTAGTGATTTGAAACAAACCTGTTGGACTTGTACCTGGTGTTGTAAGACTTCTTACTGTGCTTACCCCAGTCCAATGCCGGCATTTCCACATCTTTGTAACTAAAGGTTGTAGTCCAGGTTTCAGGTTAAATGTCTAGAAAATCATCCGGAATATATCAGCCTGACTTGCTGCATTTGATACATGGCTGGTTTAAGTTGAATGAATACCTTGAAATATATTACATTTCTGTAAGGAAATTGGAAAACCCCAAAGTCTCTTTTTTTTTTTGCATGCAGTAACCATAGCATTCACTTCCTTCCCGAAGCAAGCTTCACACACAAACAAGAGCTTTCGAGAAAACCTCCAAAATCGTCCGTAAGCCGTTATTTGATGGTTTCAAATTAACCAGTGCTTTGACTTGTTTTTACTAACCAATTGACAGACATGAGTGAGAAAGGGAAACGGAACTGGTTGTGGTTCATATAGTGCCCTGTTATAATAATAATCTTTATTAGTGTCACAAATAGGCTTACATTAACACTGCAATGAAGTTACTGTGAAAAGCCCCTAGCCGCCGCATTCCGGCGCCTGTTCGGGTACACGGAGGGAGAATTCAGAATGTCCAAATTACCTAACAGCACGTCTTTCGGGACTTGTGGGAAGAAACCGGAGCAGCCGGAGGAAACACGGGGAGAACGTGCAGACTCTACACAGACAATGGATTCCCAAACTGAGAATCAAACCTGGGACCCTGGAGGTGTGAAGCAACCGTACTACCCACTGTGCTATCATGCTGTCCTGTGCATGTCACTCTAGCTTTCTGTCAAGGCTCCCAATCCCATTGCTTTGCATGAATGGCCGGCCTCTCCAGATGCTGCAAGACAAACTCCACAAGCATTTAACCAAGTTCCATGTCTTGGCAGTTTACAGAAATGAGTTGTACAATGTACATCTATAGTTACATTTTTATCTGGAGTAGGTGGAATGGCTTTGAAATGGGTAGCAAGGGAGCGACACAGTAGCACAGAGGACCCGGGTTCAATCCCGGTCCCGGGTCCCTGCCCGTCTGAGCTGGCACCTTCTCCCCATGTCTGCGTGGGTCTCACCCCCACAACCCAAAGATGTGCAGGGTAGGTGGATTGACCACGCTAAATTGCCCCTTAATTGAGGGAGAAAAAAAAGGAATTGAGCACTTTAAATTTAAAAGTAAAATAAATTGACAGGATTAAATTTGCAGGGACTCTTTTATACCGTCCCAGTAATTTAGCACGTAACTCTCTCAATCTGAAATGGGCATATGACTTGGAAAACAAATTCTTCTCTTATTTCATGATGTGCAGCCAGAAAAAGACAATTGTACGTAACATTGAAGAATTTTAGTGGGTGAGTTCAAGCTTGCTTGAATTGTTTGTCAAAATCTAATTAAATTGGGAGAATTGTATTGGGAGAATTGTATTTTGAATGTGCACAATTTGGATTAGCGAATCGTCCGGCATGAGTGTCCTATGATAGAATTTGTAAAGTCTGGATCTATGATCCCACAGCTGTGTTTTTCACAGTGCGCGAGGAAACAATATTAAAATTGCACATCCTCACTGTTGAACTCAAATCATAGTTGTTATCCCAGGAGCAGTGTTTTTAACATAGATTTTCGTTTTTTATTAAGTTGTGGAGCAGTTGGAAGTAAATTGAGTTGGAAGCACAGTAGCTCATAAAGCGTTGGATAAAGATTGTGAAAAAAACTACTTGGTAGAATGTCTTGAACATTTGAAATGAAACCTGTAATATTTCTGTCCACAAACTTTACTAACCTGTCATGAATTATGTTGACTATCATTCTAAATTTGTATGAGGTAGAGTTTCTCAAATCTGGCTGTCCAAAATTGGAGTTGTCTGAAACTGGTTGTTTTTTTTAGAATGTGCCGTGCATTAATTTTAAGTATTGAAAAAATGTTACAATACTACGTGAACACTTTGTCTAGATGCCGCACTGGCATGGTGTGGCATTGGATCAGTTATCCACTTTGCTGCTTGAACAAGTTATTTGCGCGCTCTGAGTGACCCTTGATCTCACCCAAATCAGTTTGCCCTTTTCTGAGGAAGGATGATCTTGCTCTCGAGGGAGTGCAGCGAAGGTTTACCAGACTGATTCCAGGGATGGCGGGGCTGTCATATGAGGAGAGATTGACTAGGTTGGGATTGTTCTCGCTGGAGTTCAGAAGAATGAGGGGGGATCTCATAGAGACTTATAAAATTCTAACAGGACTAGACAGGGTCGATGCAGGGAGGATGTTCCCGATGGTGGGTGTGTCCAGAACCAGGGGTCACAGTCTGAGGATTCGGGGTAAACTATTTCGGACAGAGATGAGGAGACATTTCTTCACACAAAGAGTGGTGAGCCTATGGAATTCATTACTGTTGATTCCCAAATTTCTTTCTCCGTCAGTCTGGCCTCAATAAAAGTTGAGATGGATTTGCACGTAAAAAGAAGTTATTTATTTAGCTTGCAAGCTTGATTCATCTTACAGAAACATAAGAGACATCCAGTCTCCTACACTCCAGAAAGCGAATGAACAAAGAGACAAAGGGATCTCTGCAAATCAATTCACATGGTATCAAGTTTCACATACTCGACGCCCATAGGTCAGCCTATATCCCTCCTGACCTGTTTGGTCTATTCTGATTGGCTCACTTCCAATCCCTTTCTCTGGCCCCTATCAATGCAGCATCACTCTCATAGACACACCTCTTCCTGCTTTTTCCATGCGGTCTCAATCCCTTTGTCTCTATCTGCCAGAATCAAAGTGGCTTATTTCTACATTACATTAACTAGTATCTCTAAAGTAACTATTTTATATCACATTCGTCATTACCACAGGAAGTAATTGATGCTAAAACATTGAATGTATTCAAGAGGTGGCTGGATATAGCACTTGGGGAGAATGGGATCAAAGGCTCTGGGGAGAAAGCAGGATTAGGCTATTGAGTTGAATGATCAGCCACGATGGTGATAAATGGCGGAGCAGGCTCGAGGGGCCAAAAGGCCTCCTCATGCTCCTATCTTCTACGTATCTATGAACCACCCACATCTTAAACCACCCGACCCAAAATTAAGCATGAATTCAGTCCTGAGGTTGCTGATTTTGAGACAGTGTGTTGACATTTCGTAATTAATTTTGTCATGTCAGCTTCCATGATATGCTTATTGTCACTGGCTCAATGTGGGGAGTGTGGTGCCACTTACCTACGTATGTATCTTGTTAAAATGCAAAAAAAAATATCAACTGACTATGGGTGATAGTGTGGACAATTTGCTGCTTTAACTCCATAATTTCTCTCCTCTTTTTCTTGAAGGAGGAGCTCCTTTTTTGGTGAGTGGTTCTGCGCATAGTGGATGTCCTCTGGTACATGACATAAGCATCCATAAGAACTTGAGAAATAGGAGCAGCAAATCACATGGCCTCTGAATTCTGCTCCGCCATTCAGTACGGTCATCACTGATCTTGAGTTTCAACTCCACTTTCCCATCCATTCCCCATACCCCTTGATTATCTCAGACAAAGTTCTGGCTTCTATCTCAGCTCTAAATTTATTCACTGATGGAACACCCACACCATCTGGGGAGAGCATTTCTCCTCATTTCAGTCCTAAATGATGGTCCCCTTATCCTGAGATCATGCTCTATGTTGCATATACAACAGCCAGGATTAGCAACCTCTCCCCGTCTACCCTGATGAGTCCCAATGTCATTGAGCCAAATCTTTTCCACGCCGAAAAAGAAAACATACACAAACCAACCACACCTGGGCCCTTTGGAAAGTTGGACTTGCAAGGAAACACACTGCTTTGCAGCGCGAGGCCCCAGCCAATGGAGGGGTCCCATACGGAGAGGTGACTATTGTGGTGGGAACACCAATCAGAGTTTTGCTAGCTCTAAATTTGCTGATAGGCTGCCTATCAGCAGGCAAGACCGAACAACACAGGGCTTTGATGGGCTGAACTCCCCTTTAGAGTGGGAAAACAGTTTGCCAGGCGAGAGGGGTGGAGACTTGGAGCAGCTCAGACACTGATCTCCTGAATTGGTGGGAAGTTTCCGAACTTTCATTGAGTAAAGGTGCAAAGCAGCAGCCAGGTTTCTGGTATTTGGTCTGGCGGGCAGCCTGAGGCAAAAGTGAGGTCAGCGGCCTAACATCGAGGTGCGAGCCTGCAAAGCCTTCAGCGAGCTGTGGAGGAGGCGTGGCCTACAGCCGTCGAATGGAGTAGCGGAGTGACTCTCTTCCTCCAGGCCAGGGCTGCGGAGGGCGGGTGGGAAACTAACCAAAAAGAACAGAGGCCACCAGGCCAGATAGTCAGCAACAGCCAGTCGGATGCACACACGATTATTGAGGCTCAAGGCCCGACCAATCCAGCGAGAGCCAAGAGGCGCGCAGAGCAGCAGTTGGGAGGTGCAAAGAAGGCCTGGAACGTCGTGTCTTGGGAAATCTCAGAGCAGCGGCCAGCAGGAGCAGGGCGTAAGTCCGCCTTGGGCCCTTTTGCAGTAGGGGTTGCCTGAAGCAGTCAGAAATGGGGAACTTATTTTCCTCCCTCTCGTCCACAAAGCTGAGGTGAATTGTAGCACTTGAGTTGCGGCCATCAGTCCAGAATAAAATCTGAAATAAGAACAGAAAATGTTGGATAAACCCAACCAGCCTGCCAGCACCTGTGCCAAGAGAAGCAACGTTTTGAGTTCATATGAAGGGAGTAAAATCTGAGCCTGGTTCTTTCTGATCTGAGTGACTCGCATGTCCAGTGTGGAGCAATGGCCCATAACCATTTGTCTGGATAGATGGTGCATTTAAGTTCTTTGTTTTGCTGGTGTTGAGGAAGAGGGAGGAAATGAGGCACACGTTTAGAGAAAAGACAAGTCCACCTTTGATTAGAATGGACTGACCTGTTGATAAAGGCTCACATAAATCACAGGTATTCCAGAATCTATTATTTTCCAGGGTACGGTGAGCATATAATATAATCATCAATGAAACACTACAAATTCTGGCTTGGTAAAGGACAAAGGATCTGGTAGGAAAGTTTTCTGGTGAGTTCTTTTTCTGGATTATTTGTTCGTGGTAAAAGCTTGTGTACTCTGCCAGATGGCTTGCTTCTGTAAACGGTTACTGTGAGAGTCCGGAGCTTTCTGCCAAGTTGTAGAACGACAACACTGTGCTGGCCTGATTCCTAAATCAGTGGTTTGATTATGACACCTGAAAAACTATGATTGCATTGGCTTGTCAGTCCTTTGGTATGATCATATCTGAAATTGTCCAACATTGTTCAATCTCTTCCTCCTCCCTAATAATAATACTCACTTATTGTCACAAGAAATGAAATGAAAAATGAAAATCGCTTATTGTCACAAGTAGGCTTCAAATAAAGTTACTGTGAAAAGCCCCTAGTCGCCACATTCCAGCGCCTGTTCGGGGAGGCTGTTACGGGAAGGCTTCAATGAAGTTACCGTAAAAAGTCCCTTGTCGCCACATTCCGGCACCTGTTCGGGGAGGCTGGTACGGGAAGTGAACTCGCGCTGCTGGCCGTGTTCTGCATTACAAGCCAGCTGTTTCGCCCACTGTGCTAAACTAGCCCCTAACACTCCTTTCTAATTTTGAGGTCAAAGTTTGTTTGCTCGTGCTTTTGTGAATGCTCTTGGAGCATTGTTCCTATGCTCCTTAGAATCCCTACAGTGCGGAAGGAGGCCATTTGGCCCATCGAGTCTGCACTGACCCTCTGAAAGAGCACCCCAACTGGGCCCATTTCCCCCCTCCTTATCCCATATAACCCCACCTAACCCGCACCACTTTGTGGGAGCCCCTAGAGGGAACTCACGCATACACGGGGAGAACGTGCAAACTCCTAGCAGTCACCCACGGATGGAATTGAACCCAGGTCCCTGGGACTCTGTGGGGCAGCAGCGCTATGTTAAAGTTGCTACATAAACACAAGTAGTTTGCATCCTTTCCTTGGCACAGTGACTCGTGGGTTTCACAGGTACAGTTCTCTCTCCGGGGCCTTGGCCAAGTAACCATTCTTAACATAAAAGTCAAAACAGCAAGTGTGACTTCACTATCTGAATGTGAAAGTGGTTGGTAGAGGTTGAGTAGTGTAGTGGTTAATTTCTTGGGTTAGTAATTCCCAGAATCTGCTGGCTTCAAATTCCAATATAGCAGCTTTTAAATTTTGCAAAGCTGGAATTAGTAACGAAAACAGTGACCCTGAAGCGGTCAAAGAAGAGCGGGTACTCTGGCACGGTCAAAGTATATTCCCCTGAAAGGGAAAGATAGGGTCAACAAATCCAGAGCTGCCTGGATGACGAAAGAGATAGAAATTAAGGCGAGGAACAAAAAATATGCTTTTGACGGGTGTGAGGTAGAAAACACAATTGAAAACCAGTCGGAGGAGAGGAGATTGAGAGGGGAGGTGAAAAAAAAAGAGATGCAAAAAAGGGAGTATGAAATGAGACTGGCAGCTATCATAAAAGAATCCCAAAGTCTTCCTTGGGAAGTAAATAGTAAAAATGTGGTAAAAGAGGTAGGGTGATGAGGGTCCAAAGGGGGATTTACGAGATATTTAATTAATACTTTGTATCTGTCTTTGCCAAGAAAGATGCTGATACCCAGACCACGGTGAAATAATTCAGATACGACAAAGGTCCAAAATTGAAAAGGAGGACGTATTGGATGGGTTGGCTGTGCTTAATGTGGATAAGGAACTCCGATTGGATGTGATGCATCCAAGGATACTGAGGGAAGGGAGTGGAGATTCCAGTTGCACTAGTCATTATTGAAATTGCAGACGCACTAGCCATTATTTTGCAGCCTTAGACTCTCGCGTGGTACCAGAGAACTGGAGAATTGCAAATGTTAGGGGCTCGATTTAACAGCCGCGTCAAGCTTGTGCGAGAGTGCAACGTGGATTGCGGAAGAGGCCAAATTCGGGAACGGGGCCAGGCGCCAATCAGTTTCCGATCTAACTAGCCCACTTCTGTTGGCGAGGTCAGGATTCTGCTGTCGCGTGGCGAGAAACTAATATTCGCCACTTAAAGCCAATCTCCATACAATTAATGGAAATGACCCCCTAACAAACTGCCTCCCCAGCAAGTAGTTACGCCGGCGCCGATTGGTACACCTTTTTAAAAGGGAGAGGGTGTCTCGGACATGCCACCCCCTGCATCATGTGTACCCATAATGGGGGCAGCCCCTGGCTGTCTGCCTCACCGACCACCCATAACTCCCACTGACCGTGGTGGCCTCCGGCTGCTCAGCTGATGCTATCGCTAATAGGGAATTGGCAATCATGTGAGCACTTGACACAACCCAAGTGGACTCCCATGGGTAGGCGAGGCACATGGGCGTTATTACCTGGCATCCCAACCGGACCGTGAGGCCTGGACACTGTGCCTGAACACAGCAGAAAGCAACAGCACGGTTGCAGCGGCCAATATCCAGGCACCCAGGGGCTGGGCCCCAGCACCAGGGACATTTCCACGATCAGACGGTGGGTGTGTGCACCGGGGAGGGGACCAGCGCCCAGTCCAGGTAATGTACATGCAGGTATCTGGGGTACTGGGTTTTGGGTCCAGTGACCAGGGGCCCCTGCTGCAGCCAGCGGGGTGTGGGCAGGGCTTGTTGGATGGTGGGGCGTGTGGTGAGTGTGGGGGGGGGGAAGAAAGGGAGCAATGGGGGAACTGAGGGTCCCAGGGTGGAAGACACCACTGTCTCTCTCCTTCTCCAATTGCTTACAGATATTACACAAGATGGGTGATATCCTGGGCCCACGGAAGCTGCCATCGCGGTGCTCCTGGCAGGTCAGGCAGCCAGGCGCTGGGCAAGGCAGTGGAAGCAGGCAGAGGTTCGAGGCGGCGGCCCCTCCACACCCTGAGGACCTGGCAGTCAATGGCAGGGAGGGACCCAGAGAAGGAGGCCGGCAACACCCAAGATGTACACGTGTCGCTGGAGCAGATGACGGACTGCGTATGCTGCAGGAGGCTCCCCTCAGCAAGCAGTGCGACATCTCTGCCATGTCCTTGCGGATTTGGCACCATGTGGAGGATGAGGATACCTGCTACAGGTGATCATCAAGGTCACTGCAGCCTTTTACACCTCTGGATTGTTCCAGGGCTCGAGCAGGAACATGTGCGGCATTTCACAAGGTGGAGCCCACAACTGTATCCGTGAGATCAGGGTGTTTGCCCAGGCCGACTATGTGAACTTTCATGGACCAGGGCCAACAAGATGCCCGGTCAGCAGGGTTCTCGGCCATCAACAGGATGCCCCAGATCCAGGAGGTTATAGATGGCACACATGTCCCCTTGCGCTCACCAGGCCGTCTGGGAGTGTCCCACATTAACAGGATGGGGTTCCACTCCCTGGACATCAAACTTTTGTGCGTCCACCACATGAAGATCATGCACGTGTGTGTGTCTGCTTCCTAGGGTGTGTGCAGGACAGCTACATACTGGGACTCCCGGACAGCCGGACCTGGAAGGGATGGGGGACGAGCCTGGGGAGGACCTGCAGGACCAGCCTGGGAATGGAGGACAGGCGGCAGCAGCGAGGGTCCGGCAAGCCCGGAGGGTTAGGGAGGCCCTCCTCCTCGCCCGCTTCAGATACGATGTGGCTGCGCCCTGCGCCCCCTCCAACCAAGCCCCCCCCCCCCCCCCCAAACCAACCGCGCCCCCCCCCCCCCCCCCCAACCAACCAACAACCCCCCCCCCCCCCCGCAAAACCCTCCCTCCCAGGGTCTGTGTGACATCACCCCAGGATGAAGAGAATGTTGATGGGTCACCGTCTAGGGCAGTGGTGTTATGATAGCCCGCTGAACACTACCATTTGCTGCCTGTCTGCCGAGTGCTCACTCACACCTACCACTTGCATGTGGCGTGCCTGAGGGGGGGGGCGGGGAGAAAGACGGACGAGATATTCCTGGGCCAAGGTACCCGGATGGTTGAGGCAGGGGATTGGGGGGTTGGCCCCCATTGCAGAAGAAAGTGCCAGAGGCATCATATTTCTCGGGGGCAATGTTCTTTAATGCTGTACATATGTCCCCAACTGCCCCTTGTCCCCAATGGTGCTGGGTGGGCGGTGATGCCAGACACGCAGTCGTCACTGGCGGTTGGGGGGGGCTGCTGCAGCCCTGTGGCTGATCCTCTGAGCCCCTCGCGGAATCGGGGCACCACATCCTGGACTAGACTACGTCCAACAATCGGACCATGTCGGCATCTCTGAATCGTGGGGCTGGTCTCCTTGGTGCCATGGCTGCGAGCAGTGTGGGGTTTGCTCTGCGGGATGGGTTTAAATGTTGGCCCCCTCCCCTTGTTGCCGGAGAGCTGGTGGGCGCGATGCCAGTGAATCAACCGGCAGGATCATCATTTGCAGCGTGAAGCCCGTAGGGCCACCTTAAGTGGATCAATTAACGTTTGATACCGGTGACGGCATCGCCAGATCGAGAGGTGGGAAATTTGCGGCAGTTCCCGCTCGCTAACACGCTTAGAAATGTTTCCATTTGTTCAAAAAAAGATGAAGCTGGAGCTGAGCACCAAAGGTCAGTCACAGGAATAGCTTCTTCCCCACAGCTACAAGACTCCTCAACGACTCCCCCTTGGATAGATCTGTTCCCTGCAAGAACACTATTCACGACGCCCAATGCTGCTCTTGCCCATGTATTTGCTTTGTTTGTCCCCTTGTTCCGCACTGTAACCAATCACTGTTTGTCGATGTACCATTTGTCAATGTTCTCTGTTGGTTATTTTTTATCTACTATGTACGTACTGTGTACGTTCCCTCGGCCGCAGAAAAATACTTTTCCCTGTACTTTGGTACATGTGACAATAAAATCAGAAATCAGATCCGTCAGTTTGACACCTGTGGTGGGGAAACTTCCAGAAACAATAATTGGAGATGAAATTAATAATGGTCCCATGGACAAATGCGGAAAATCAGCGCAAATTTCTTGAAGGAATAATCGCGTTTGACTAACTTGCTGGAGATTTATGAAGAGGTAACGGAAGATTGAAATGGGCATTGCAATTGATGTGGCGCATTTGGATCTCCCCAAAAATCCTTTGATACAATGCCGCCATAAGGAATGAAAGGAAAGTAGAAACGTGGATATAAAATTGGCTGAGTGATCGAAAACGGCAAGTGGCGGTTAATAGATGTTTTATTGGGTTGGAGGAAGGGTTGTAGTGGAGTTCCGCACTGGTGCGGAACACTTGCTTTTCCTAATGTATATTACCTGGACCTTGGTGTACAGGGCACAGTTTCAAAATCTGTATGTGATACAAAACTTGGACATGTTGTAAGCTGTGGGAGGGACAGTGCAGAATTTCAGAGGACATGGACAGATAGGTGGAGTCAGCAGAGGGGTGGTATGTCATGTTCAATGCGGAGAAATGTGAAGCAATTCATTATGGTATGAAGAACATGGAGCGACAATCTAAAATTAAGGGCGCGCTCCTAAAACGGGTGCGGAAGCAGAGGACCCGAGTGCATATTGGGGAGATGGTGGGGTAATGGTATTGTCACTGGACTCGTAATCCAGACGGAGAGGGTAGTGCTCTGGGGTCCCAGGTTTAAATCCCACCATGGCCGATGGAGAAATTTGAATTCAATGCAATATGTGGAATTAAGAAGCCTAATGGTGAGCATTAAACCATTGCCGATTGTCATGAAAAACCCATCTGGTTCACTAATGTCCTTCAGGGAAGGAAATCTGCCGTCCTTACCCGGTCGGGCCTACATGTGACTCCGGACCCCCACACCGATGCGGTTGACCCTTAACTGACCCTCCACTGAAATGGTCTAGCAAGCCACTTGGGTCGAGGGCAATTGGGGCTGGGCAATAAATGCTGGTTCAGCCAGCGCAGTCCAAATCCCAAGACGGAATAAAAATAAATAAAAATAAATCATTGAAGCCGACAGGACAGGTAGAACATACTGTACTCTGCTTTATTAATAGGGGCAGAGAGTATAAGAACAAGAAGGCTGTATTTAATCTGTATGCTCACTAGTCGAGCCTCAGCTGGAGTATTCCACCCAGTGCTGGGTGCCACATTTTGGGAAGGATGTGGAAGCATTGGGAGAAGTGCAGATATAAATGAAATGAATTCGCTAAAATTATACGAGAGGAATGGTTTTGCACAGCTAGTGGTTACGGTCTGGGAATGCACTGCCTGAGGGTGTGATGGGGGCAGTTTCAATTGAGCCATTCAAAAGTGAATTAGATTGTGATTTGCAGAGGAATACTCTGCAGGGTTCAGGGGAGAATAATATAATCCCTACAGTGCAGACGGAGGCCATTCAGCCCATCGAGTCTGCACCGACTCTCCGAAAGAACGGCCCAATCCCACGCCCCCATCCTCTTAACCCCCACCAGATTTTGGCCGGAGAATGTCTCTAAGTGAATTGCTCTTTCAGAGAGCCGGTGCAGACATGGTGGGCTGGATCCACTGTCTAGGCTGTAACAATTGTATAAATCTGTGATTCTGTCAAGTTGCCCTAAGGTCCTAACCAAAACTGGAACCCTGGTCTGCCCTTTAAGATTTCAGTCCCACACTAAAGTGGTTGAACTTGGACTCTGTGGACTCACTTTCCTCTGAGGTGATCTAATGGGCCATTCCATATATTATTAAAGGGGCAGATTTGCCTACTTGGGACAAACAAGAATGGGCAATGTGATGCCAAAACCCTGAAAACATACCTATAATATCAGTGTGAAGAATTCTCCATCTTTTGACCTTGGCAATAGCCATCTAAAGCCAGTGAGAACACTGGACACATACTAGGAATTGGAACCTTGGCTGATGTTTTTTCTCTGCCTTTCGTCCAGTGATTCTGAGGCTACGTAGACCATAATAACCGTCTCAGCTGTATTTGACCGTCTTGAGCATAGAATCAATGTGGAATATAACCAGCCCTTTGGGTAAATGTTCTATGCTGTTATTAATATTACCAATGATTAGCCACTGGCCTATAGAGTTCATAGAATTTACAGTGCAGAAGAAAGCCATTTGGCCCATCGAGTCTGCACCGACCCTTACAAAGAGCGCCCAACTCAAGCTCACATATTTACCCTATCTCTGTAACCAGTAACCTCCACTTAACCTTTTTGGACACTAAGGGAAATTTAGCATGGCCAATCCACCTAACCCGCACATCTTTGGACTGTGGGAGGAAACCGGAGCACCCGGAGGAAACCCACGCAGACACTGGGAGAACGTGCAGACTCCACACAGACAGTGACTCAGCCGGGAATCGAACCTGGGACCCTGGAGCTGTGCAGCAATTGTGCTAACCACTATGCTACCGTCCTGCCCCTGTATGATTCAGTCCCTCTTCAAAGGAATATTTATCAAATAGGCTTTCATGGGTGTAAGTCACAATGTGTCTTAACCCGTATATGGTGGACAAATGACTATAAGTGTTTCATGAGACGGTTCAATATTTATTTGCAATCACAACGATGCTAATGTTACTCAATCACACACACGTGCAACATCATTTAAACTACAAAGCTAATACACACAAGACCTTAACTTAACTTCAAGTACCGGACAGATGAGGCTTTTATCTATGACCCACAGTCTTGCAGTTCTCCTTGGTCTTCCTTGTTCTTGGCTCAGGTCTTCCATCTGTCGGCGGCGTGGATAGCCGTCTTCTTTGTCAGTTGCTGTCGAGAGAGAGCGATTGAGGGGTTGTGCAGTACCTTTTATCCCTGGGGATTTCATGCCTTTTTGGGCGGTCCCAGGTGAGCTCCAAATCAATTGATCAGGGCTTGATCAACCTGATCAATGAATGAAGTCCAAGCAAAGCCCACCACCTTGATAGCAGGGCATGTCCTTACCGGCCATGTCTGTTGGTGTCCGAGGCACGTAGGCCTGTCCAAATAAGGGAAACAGACGCCACTGAGTCTGATACAGTGTAGGTGATTTGTATTTAAGCCCATTGTCCTGGGATGGCCTTTAAAAAAATTTTTTTTTTTTTTTTTTAAAGAGCGCCCAGTTCATTTTTTCCAAATTAATGGGCAATTTAGCACGACCAGTCCACCTATCCTGAAAGTTTTTGGGTTGTGGGGGCGAAACCCATGCAAACACGGGGGAAAATATGCAAACTCCACACGTACAGTGACCCAGAGTCAGGATCGAAGCTGGGACCTCGGTGCCATGAGGCAGCAGTGCTAACTACTGTGCCACCGTGCTGCCCCCTGGGATGGCCTTTTGATGGCCCTTTTCCCGTGTTACTTTGCAAAGGCTGGGCTGCAGCCTTTGTTTATTCGGAGCTGCAGCCTGCTTGTCCTCGAACTTGGGCACTTTTCCCAGCGTCCTTTGCTGGACGCCATTTTAGGTGGCCACAGGAGGATTTCCTTCGCATTTCTGCAGTTATGAATAGACTGATTTAAAACTGAGCAAAGGGTATTTTCTTCTAATGAAACCAAGCAGCCACACAATAGCCATAGAATCCCTACAGTGCAGAAGGAGGCCATTCGACCCATCGGATCTGCACCGGCCTTCTGAAAGAACACCCCACTCAGGCCCACTTCCCTGCCCTATATCCGTAACCCCCACGCATTTATCATGGCCTTTCCACCTAACCTGCGCATCTTTGGACCGTGGGAAGCAACCGGAGCACCCGGAGGAAACCCAGGCAGACAAGGGGAGGACATGCAAACTCCAGACAGATTGAATGGGGAACTGATACAATTTATTTTTTGACTAATCCTATTTAATGAGATTAGTCATGGAGCTGGTGTGAAGAATAAATTCAATTGCAATTATTTTTCTTGTTTCCCTTGAAGTGGCACTTCCAGCCAATTTTGCCATTTTTAGCTCCATCTGTCTAAGCACAATGTAAAGGACGATTTGGATGGTGAAGCTTTTATTGCTTTTTAAAAAATAAACATTTTATTGAGGTATTTTTTGGTTTTACAGCGACAACAAAATAAACAATATACATAAATCTATAAACATAGTGCAAAAGCAGTCTTTCTCCCTTACAGGTCCCACCTTTATTAACCCCCTACTCTAAGCTAAACTAACCCGCCCCCCCCTCCCTTCTGCTGACGATTAATTTTCCGCAAAGAAGTCGACGAACGGTTGTCATCTCCGGGCGAACCCTAACCGTGACCCTCTCAAGGCGAACTTGATTTTCTCCAAACAGAGAAAGCTCGCCATGTCCGATAGCCAGGTCTCCGACTTCGGGGGCTTTGAGTCCCTCCAAGCTAACAGTATCCGTCTCCGGGCTACCAGGGAAGCGAAGGCCAGAATGACTGCCTCTTTCTCCCCCTGGATTCCCGGATCTTCCGACACCCTGGAAATCGCCACCTCTGGACTCGGTGCCACCCTTGTTTTTAACGCCGTGGACATGACATCTGCAAACCCCTGCCAGAATCCCCTAAGCTTCGGACATTGTTCGCCTGTCCTCCCGCACACTTTACACCTGTCTTCCACCCCAAAGAACCTGCTCATCCGGGCCACTGTCATGAGAGTCCGGTGAACGACCTTGAATTGTATCAGGCTGAGCCTGGCACATGTTGTGGATGCGTTAACTCTACTCAACGCGCCCGCCCATAGAACATCCTCTATCTCTCCTCCCAACTCCTCTTCCCACTTGCGCAACAGCTCCCCAGTCTGCATCTCCTCTGACCCCATAAGTTCCTTGTAAATGTCAGAGACGCTCCCTTCTCCTACCCACCCTCTGGAAACTACCCTGTCCTGAATCCCCCTTGCTGGTAGGAGCGGGAAGGTTGAAACCTGCCTACGTAGGAAGTCCCACACCTGCAGGTACCTGAATTCGTTTCCCATCCCCCATCCGCTCAATCCCTGCTCTCTGAACATAGAACATAGAACATTACAGCGCAGTACAGGCCCTTCGGCCCTCGATGTTGCGCCGACCTGCGAAACCACTCTAAAGCCCATCTACCCTATTCCCTGATCGTCCATATATCTATCCAATGACCATTTGAATGCCCTTAGTGTTGGCGAGTCCACTACTGTTGCAGGCAGGGCATTCCACGCCCTTACTACTCTCTGAGTAAAGAACCTACCTCTGACATCTGTCTTATATCTATCTCCCCTCAATGTAAAGCTATGTCCCCTCGTGCTAGACATCACCATCCGAGAAAAAAGGCTCTCACTGTCCACCCTATCCAATCCTCTGATCATCTTGTATGCCTCAATTAAGTCACCTCTTAACCTTCTTCTCTCTAACGAAAACATCCTCAAGCCCCTCAGCCTTTCCTCATAAGATCTTCCCTCCATGCCAGGCAACATTCGGGTAAATCTCCTCTGCACCCTTTCCAATGCTTCCACATCCTTCCTATAATGCGGCGACCAGAATTCACGCAATACTCCAAATGCGGCCGCACCAGAGTTTTGTACAGCTGCAACGTGACCTCATGGCTCCGAAACTCAATCCCTCTACCAATAAAAGCTAACACACCGTACGCCTTCTTAACAACCCTCTCAACCTGAGTGGCAACTTTCAGGGATCTATGTACATGGACACCGAGATATCTCTGCTCATCCACACTGCCAAGAATCTTACCATTAGCCCAGTACTCTGTCTTCCTGTTATTCCTTCCAAAATGAATCACCTCTCACTTTTCTGCATTAAACTCCATTTGCCACCTCTCAGCCCAGCACTGCAGCTTATCTATGTCCCTCTGTAACTTGTAACATCCTTCCGCACTGTCCACAACTCCACCGACTTTAGTGTAATCTGCAAATTTACTCACCCATCCTTCTACGCCCTCCTCCAGGTCATTTATAAAAATGACAAACAGCAGTGGCCCCAAAACAGATCCTTGTGGTACACCACTAGTAACTGGACTCCAGTCTGAACACTTCCCATCAACCACCACCCTTTGTCTTCTTCCAGCTAGCCAATTTCTGATCCAAACTGCTAAATCTCCCTGAAGCCCATGCTTCCATATTTTCTGCAGTAGCCTACCGTGGGGAACCTTATCAAACGCTTTACTGAAATCCATATACACCACATCAACTGCTTTACCCTCATCCACCTGTTTCGTCACCTTCTCAAAGAACTCAATAAAGTTTGTGAGGCACGACCTACCCTTCACGAAATCGTGTTGACTATGTCTAATCAAATTATTCCTTTCCAGATGATTATACACCCAATCTCTTTTAAACCTTTCCAAGATTTTGCCCACAACAGAAGTAAGGCTCACTGGTCTATAATTACCGGGGTTGTCTCTACTCCCCTTCTTGAACAAGGGGACAACATTTGCTATCCTCCACTTCTGCCACTATTCCTGTAGACAAAGATGACTTAAAGATCAAAGCCAAAGGCTCAGCAATCTCCTCCCTAGCTTCCCAGAGAATCCTAGGATAAATCCCATCCGGCCCAGGGGATTTATCTATTTTCACACTTTCCAGAATTGTTAACACTTTCTCCTTAAGAACCTCAAGCCCTTCTAGTCTAGTAGCCTGAATCTCCGTATTCTCCTCGACAACATTGTCTTTTTCCTGTGTGAATACTGACAAAAAATATTCATTTAGCACCTCTCCTATCTCCTCGGACTCCAAGCACAACTTCCCACTATTGTCCTTGACTGGCCCTACTCTTATCCTAGTCATTCGTTCATTCCTGACATATCTATAGAAAGCTTTAGGGTTATCCTTGATCCTACCTGCCAAAGACTTCTCATGTCTTTGAGGGCATTTAAAAGTTTATTGGATAAACATATGGATGATAATGGCATAGTGTAGGTTAGATGGCTTTTGTTTCGGTGCAACATCGTGGGCCGAAGGGCCTGTACTGCGCTGTATCGTTCTATGTTCTATGTCCCCTCCTGGCTCTTCTTTGCTCTCTCCTTAGGTCCTTCCTAGCTAACTTGTAACTCTCGAGGGCCCTTACTGAACCTTCATGTCTCATCTTTACATAAGTCTCCTTCTTCCTCTTGACTGCTTTAGTAAACCACGGTTCCCTTGCTCGACCACTTCCTCCCTGCCTGACAGGTACATACTTATCAAGGACACGCAGTAGCTGTTCCTTGAACAAGCTCCACATTTCCATTGTGCCCATCCCCTGCAGTTTTCCTCTCCATCTGATGCATCCTAAGTCTTGCCTCATCACATCATAATTGCCTTTCCCCCAGATATAACTCCTGCCCTGCGGTATATACCTATCCCTTTCCATCACTAAAGTAAACGTAATCGAATTGTGGTCACTATCACCAAAGTGCTCACCTACCTCCCAATCGAACACCTGTCCTGGTTCATTACCCAGTACCAAATCCTATACAGCCTCGCCTCTTGTTGGCCTATCTACATACTGTGTCAGGAAGCTCTCCTGCACACATTGGACAAAAACGGACCCATCTAAAGTACTCTAACTATAGCGTTTCCAGTCAATATTTGGAAAGTTAAAGTCCCCCATAACAACTACCCTGTTGCTTTCGCTCCTATCCAGAATCATCTTTGCAATCCTTTCCTCTACATCTCTGGAACTTTTCGGAGGCCTATAGAAAACCCCTAACAGGGTGACCTCTCCTTTCCTGTTTCTAACCTCAGCCCATACTACCTCAATCGACGAGTCCTCATCAAACGTCCTTTCTGCCACCGTAATGCTGTCCTTGACTAACAATGCCACCCCTCCCCCTCTTTTACCACCTTCCCTGAGCTTACTAAAATATCTAAACCCCGGCACCTGCAACAACCATTCCTGTCCCTGCTCTATACATGTCTCCGAAATGGCCACAACATTGAAGTCCCAGGTACCAACCCATGCCGCAAGTTCACCCACCTTATTCCGGATGCTCCTGGCATTGAAGAAGACACACTTTAAACCATCTTCCTGCCTGCCGGTACAGTCCTGCAACTTTAAAACCTTACTCATGACCTCACTACTCTCAACCTCCTGTATACTGGAGCTACAATTCAGGTTCCCAAGCCCCTGCTGAACTAGTTTAAACCCTCCCGAAGAGCATTAGCAAATTTCCCCCCCAGGATATTGGTACCCCTCTGGTCCAGGTGTAGACCATCCCATTTGTAGACGTCTCACCGACCCCAGAATGAGCCCCAATTATCCAGAAATCAGAAACCCTCCCTCCTGCACCATCCCTGTAGCCACGCGTTCAACTGCTCTCTCTCCCTATTCTTCGTCTCGCTATCACGTGGCACGGGTAACAACCCAGAGATAATAACTCTGTCCTAGATCTAAGTTTCCACCCTAGCTCCCTGAATTCCTGCCTTACATCCCTATCCCTTTTCCTACCTATGTCATTGGTACCTATGTGGACCACGACTTGGGGCTGCTCCCCCTCTGCCATCTCCTCAACCCCCATCCATCCCCCCCCCGGGGCAAACCGGTGATTATTACAAATTGGAGACCAAACCGATGCTCCCTCTGCTCCCACGTGCCTCCTCCATTGTCCCCGGACTCTCGGGGCCGCCACCACCACGGGGCTGGTGGAATACCGTGCCAGCGGGAACGGCAGAGGCGCCATTATTAATGCCCCTAAGCTGGTGCCCTTACATAAAGCGGGCTCCATACGCTCCCATGCCGACCCTACCCCCACCACCCACTTCCTGATCTTGACTATATTCGCCGCCCAATAGTAGTTACTGAAGTTTGGTAGTGCCAGCCCGCCCTCTCCCCGGCTCCGCTCCAGCATCCCCCTCCTTACTTGCGGGTCTTGCCCACCCATACAAAGCCAGTGATCACTTTGTTCACCCGTTTAGTAAAGGACCGCGGGATAAAGATGGGGAGTCACTGGAACACAAACCGGATTCTCGGGAGGACCGTCATCTTCACCGCCTGGACCCTCCCAGCTAATGACAACGGGAGCGTGTACCACCTCTGAAAATCGTCCTTCATTTGTTCTACTAGTCGGGACAGATTTAGCTTGTGCAGCCGTTCCCATTCCCACGCCACTTGGATGCTTAGGTACTGAAAGCTTCCCCCTACCACTCTAAACAGCAGCTCTCCCAGTCGCCTCTCCTGTCCCCTCGCCTGGACCACAAACATCTCACTTTCCCCCATATTTAGTTTATACCCCAGAAACTGGCCAAATTCCCGTAGAATCCTCATGATTTCTTCTATCCCCTCTGCTGGGTCCGATACATACAGGAGCGGGTCGTCTGCGTAAAGCGAGGCTTTGTACCCCCCACTGCCCCGGACCAGCCCCTTGAGGCTCTCAGTGCAATTGCCAGCGGCTCTATGGCTAATGTGAACAACAGTGGCGAGAGGGGCATCCCTGTCTCGTCCCCCGATGCAGCCTAAAATAGGCCGATGTTGTCCTATTCGTCCGAACGCTCGCCACAGGAGCCTGATACAGCAACCTGACCCAGTCAACAAAGCCCCGCCCAAATCCGAACCGTCCCAGTACCTCCCCACAGATATTCCCATTCTATTCTCTGCGTCCATTGCGACCACTACCTCCATCTCCCTACCTTCCGGGGGCATCATGATCACGTTTAATAGCCTTCTTACATTGGCCACCAACTGTCTTCCCTTATCAAACCCCGTCTGGTCCTCCCCAATAACGTCCGGACCTCAATCCTAAAGGATAAAGTTTTGGCCAGCAGTTTGATGTCCACATTCAATAGGGATATCGGCCTGTAGGACCCACACAGCTCCGGGTTCTTGTCCCGCTTCAGGATCAGCGAAATCGTGGTCTGTGACATCGTCGGGGGCAGCACCCCTCTCTCCCTTGCCTCATTGAACATCCTCATCAACACCGGCCCCAATATCCCAGTGAACCTTTTATAGAACGCCACTGGGTATCCGTCCGGCCCCGGGGCCTTACCCGACCGCATGGCCTTCAGACCCTCCGCTATCTCTTCCATCCCGATCGGGGCCCCCAGCCCTTCTACCAGCTCCCCGTCCACCTTCGGGAAATTTAGCCCCTTTAGGAAGTGCCTCATCCCCTCCGACCCCGTTGCGGGTTCCGACCCATACAGCCTACTGTAAAACGCCTTATTCACCCCTGCTTCGTCTCCAACCAGGTTCCCATCTCCATCCTTTACTTTCCCTATCTCCCTGGCTGCCTATCTCCTTCTGAGCTGCTGTGCAAGCATTCTGCTGGCCTTCTCTCCATGCTCATAAATCGCCCCCCTCGCCTTTCTCAGCTGCTCCACCGCCCTCCCTGTGATTAACAAGCCGAACTCCGCCTGTAGCCTCCACCGTTCCCTTAAAAGTCCTGCCTCTGGGGTCTCCGCATACCTCCTGAGCTTTTATTACTTTAGAGAGATTTAACATCCCCGTTGAAACAATAATGTGAGTATCGTGTCAATGTAACTGCAAACTGGACGAATCTCCCCGTTTAAGTCAATGCAGTGCCTGGTGTCTGAGCGAGATCTATTAGCCGGGACAGTACCAAGTTTAAGCTGGTCTGGGGTGTCAGCTGTAATGTCAATGCAATACAATAATCATCATTTTCTGGCGGGCTGGGAATTGAAAGAATGGCCAGAGTTCTACTTTTGATGATTGCCAGTGACATCGACTGGAAATGCTGCTGTCACTTCAAGCGATGACGGGTGTAGGACTTGAATGAAACGTCGACTACCTCCATCAGTTGATGGAACCCCAAAAAGAATTGATATATTCAAGGAACTCAGAAGGAGAGAAGCAGCTTACCAACACTAACCTTCCACAGGCGGGAACTTCTATATCCAGAGTTCTGAGGTAAGGAGATTGGGGGAATATCATGGTGATTTGAAGGAAGCAGTGAACTTCATTAATCCATGCGCCCAAATTCAAATTCCAGTTGACTGCTGGTTATCATTTCTGATCCTCATTTAACAGGTCTTTACATTTTACTGCCATATTGCTTGTTCCTGATCAGACGACCAGCTTGTGTTATTTCTTTTTTTTTTAAATATAAATTTAGAGTTCCCAATTAATCTTTTTCAATTAAGGGGCAATTTAGCGTGGCCAGTCCACCTAAACTGCACATCTTTGGGTTGTTTGAAACCCACGCATACACGGAGAGAATGTGCAAACTCCACACAGACAGTGACCTGGGGCCGGGATCGAACCCGGGTCCTCGGGGGCAGCACGGTAGCACAGTGGTTAGCACTGTAGCTTCACAGCTCCAGGGTCACAGGTTCGATTCCTGGTTTGGGTCACTGTCCATGTGGAGTCTGTACGTTCCCCCAGTGTTTGCGTGGGTTTACTCCTGGGAGCTCTCACAGTCCAAAGATGTGCAGGTTAGGTGGATTGGCCATGCTAAAATTGCCCTTGGTGTCCAAAAAGGTTGGGTGGGGTTACTGGGTTATGGGGATAGGGTGGAGGTGTGGGCTTAAGTGGGATGCTCTTTTTCCAAGGGCCGGTGCAGACTCAATGGGCTGAATGGCCTCTTTCTGCACTCTAAATTCAATCTGTCTGTCTATGTACAGCAAAATAATAATTGGGCACAATCATCGAGGATACCTGTTTCCCTCGTTCGCCGTAGCCCCAGTCAGTATATAATGTACAGCACTCATGAGCTGGAGAAGGCGAGACTGCAATAGAACATCTCAACTTATTTTACTGAAGCAATGCCAAGTAAAAACATTTGTTCACAATTTATTAATTTTAACATCACCTCCCAGGTTATCGGATGATTTCTGTGAAAACTTTCGATCTCACTTTGGTTCTTATTTCCTGAAGAAGGATAGTAAGTTTGATTCTTTTGAGATCACGCTGCTCCCAAGTCACGTTTAGCGTCAAACATTGCTTTTCGGGTTTTTTTGGTTTTTTTTGCCCCCATCCTCATTCTAGAAGCGCATAAGTTTGATGGCTGCGAATCAGAAATCGTGCAGCAGTTGTTTCCTGCGAATGGATGGAGCTGGCAAGAGGAGGAAGATGAGCTGGCACTACCTCAGCTTTTAGAGCAATGCTTGTTTAAATTTCTAAATCTGGCAAACACTGCTGGTATCCAAGCAGCTGTTGGTGCTAATTGGTTGGCATGTGTCAGATACCAGCTGAAGAGACCTGGCCCATGAGGCAGTTGGAAATCGGTTGTTGCTTTGTACACCGTTGACAAGGCATCTTGAGCAAGCGCAGGGTGTGTCTGCATAGGCAGCCAGGCGACCTTTTGATATAGCTGGTACAAATTGTGGCCGGGTGGCCTTGAGCACAGGGAACAAATAGAACATACAATACAGAAGGAGGCCATTCGGCCCATCGAGTCTGCACCGCCCCACGTTTTCATAGAACATACAGTGCAGAAGGAGGCTATTCGGCCCATCGAGTCTGCACCGACACACTTAAGCCCTCACTTCCACCCTATCCCCGTAACCCAATAATCCCTCTTAACCTTTTTGGTCACGAAGGGCGATTTATCATGGCCAATCCACCTAATCTGAATTTAAAATGCCATCCATTGTCAGCGAGTCGAGTTGCCTCATCCACAGAGGGGGAATCTGGTTTCTGTGCCTCATAGAACATTACAGCGCAGTACAGGCCCTTCGGCCCTCGATGTTGCGCCGGCCTGTGAAACCACTCTAAAGCCCATCTACACTATTCCCTTATCGATAGAACATAGAACATTACAGCGCAGTACAGGCCCTTCGGCATGTACTACAGGATCTGATTTCAGCCATGCATCTATAGTCACACCCTTCTAGAGTGGGGACAGTAGGTCCGGTATAAACGTTCCTATAAACATTCTCGTTCTGCTGCACTCCCAGAGTAACTGCTAGTTATGAGCTATCTTGGTGAAGGAATGCAATCAATAATAGATACATTTCGAAGCACAGGTGCAGGGCCCAAATCAATAATGGACCGTTCCAAGTGGGTGAAGCTCTTGGAAGCAGAAATTTTTAAATCGTCACTCATTGTAATAACTTCCATGGTCGTAAAGTAATGTCTCATTGCGCAAGTTTTAAAAAAAAAAAAAAAAAATCTGCCAGTCAGATACAATGGTTGCTTCTTCCAATTTGGCATATAATGCCCACCTGAGTTGAGTTTTGTACTCTCAAAATAGTTTTGCTGACTTAATACTAGTCCTGAAGTGCTTAGTTCAACTTGAACCTGCCTCGCGCCCACTGGATCAGGATAGAAGAAAAGGTTCATATCTGAGGCATGATTTTCTTTTTCTTTTTTTTTAAATGATCAGTCAGTCACTCTTGCACACTCATTGCTAGTCCAGTGCTATTCGATATGTACTGAAATTCACATTGATCTCCGGCAATAACTTCATCCTTCCCAAGAACTCAAAGCTGGAATACATTTCCTCTCGATCTACCTCCCATTTGACATTTATCTTCAGGCTTTTGAAACTCTAGATTACTATCCCCACCAGCTCCTTGATGTCGATCAGCATTTGTTGCCCATCTCTAATTGCCCTTCAGAAGGTGGTGGTGAGCCACCATCCTGAACTGCTCCAGATTGTGCGGTTGTGGTGATACACCACTGTACTTCCCTAGCATTGTACATAGTTATATAATAGTTGTGTGTAACGTGGCACTGTAATCCTGTGTATTGTACTGTAGCTCTGTAGAGGTTCGGTCACCGGTATGTAACCTGACCTGGCCACGGAGAGCTCCGCCTTGGCCACCCCCCCCGGGAGTTAGGTATAAGTCCCAGCTTCTGAGACCTGACCCATTTTGTCTGGTGTCGTCTGTGTCGGGTAAGCTTCCTATGTATCGTATTAAAGCCTTGGTTAAAGTCTCACGTGTCTTTGTGGTTCTTGACGCTTAGTGCATCAGCGGTGTAGGTAACCCACACAGGGCCGTTCGAAAGGGAGCTCTAGGTTTCTGAATGAGCCGGTGAAGGAAGTGGTTCCAAAACAGGATGGTGGTGACGTGATGGGTAACTTGTCGGTGACTGTTCCCATGTGTCTGCTGCCTTTTTCCTTCTGGATAGTGACAGTTGTGGATTTAGATAAGGCCGCTGAAGGAAACTAGACCAGTTACTACTGCGCATCTTGTGAATGGTGCACACTGATGTCACTGTGCACCAATGGTAGAGGGAATCAATGTTTCAGATGGTGGATGTGATGTCGATCAAGCGGGTTGTCTTTTCCAGGATGGTGTTGAGCTTCTTCAGTTGCTGGAGCTGCATTCTACCGAGGAACTGGAGAGTATTCCATCACCCCCCTGACTTGTGGACAGACTTTGGGGAGTCAGGAGGTGAGTTATTCTCCTCCGAATTCCGAGCCTCTGACTTGCTTTTGTAGCCACAGTATTGATATGGCTCATCCAGTTAAATTTCTGCTCAGTGATAACCCCCGGGATATTGATAGTGGGAATCCAGTGATATGCCTTTGAAGGTGTTTAGAATCTCTCTTGTTGCAGTTGATCATTGCTCGGTATGGATGTTACTTGCCATTTATCAACCCAAGCCTTAATGTTGTCTCAGTCTTGTTGCATGTAGGCACACCGTTTTGAAATCTAAGAAGTTGTGACTGGTATGCAAGACAGAAACCATCAGCGAACATCCCCACTTCTGACAGAACGTCATTGATGACGCAACTGAAGATAATTGGGACTGGGACGCTGCATCCTGGGACTGAATGGATTGGCCTCCAAACACCTTCCCCAAGAGTGGAGAGGTTTCTCCCTGATTCCCATTGATTGCTTCATGTTGCTAGCTGTCCTTATTGCCAGAAATAAAATGCTGTCTGGATGTTACGGGTAGTAACTCTCCCCTCACCTCACCGTAGCACAGTGGTTCGCACTGTTGCTTCACAGCTCCAGGGTCCTGGGTTCGATTCCCGGCTTGGGTCACTGTCTGTGTGGAGTCTGCACGTTCTCCCCGTGTCTGCGTGGGTTTCCTCCGGGTGCTCCGGTTTCCTCCCACAAGTGCCGAAAGACGCGCTGTTGGGTAATTTGGACATTCTGAATTCTC
The DNA here is from genome assembly GCF_047496885.1 of Scyliorhinus torazame. Taxonomy (NCBI): domain Eukaryota; kingdom Metazoa; phylum Chordata; class Chondrichthyes; order Carcharhiniformes; family Scyliorhinidae; genus Scyliorhinus; species Scyliorhinus torazame. Next base: position 19,337,612 of record NC_092718.1, on the reverse strand, counting down.
TCTCCGTGTACCCGAACAGGCGCCGGAATGTGGCGACAGTAACTTCATTGCAGTGATAATATAAGCCTACTTGTGACAATAAAGATTATTATTACATTTTTCAACTTTGAGATGTGCTTTGTGAGTCCTGAACCCTTCATTGTGGTTTCTCAATATTTAAAAAAAAAAACCAATCATATTTGGTTTCTAATGGGGGCATATAAACCTGGTGTGTGTAGCCACTTGACGTGTAAAAGCAGTTACTTGTTGATCAGTCCTATGACCTGACAAGAGCAATACTATTGTACAGCGAGTCCCTACATGGCGCAAGTATTTTTGGAAGCAATATTAAACACTTGCTGAGCCTCAGTTGGTGACCTTCGTGTTTACCACTTTATATGGCACAATTTTCTGCAAGGGGACCCGGCAGCTGTCTTGTATCCTTGCTAGTCTGTTGGGAACTCTTAAAGGAGAATCTTCTGCTTAATGGAACTTTCAACAGTGACCTTAAAACGATCGATCAACAAGTATGGATTGGATAACTTGCAGCATTTTTTTATTTTAAATCCTCTTTCTGTACACTTCAGAAGCCTTTTGGAAAAGATCTTTGATATTTTTTCCTTTAAAAATCCAATTGTTAATTTTACATGGATCAATTCATCTGCGCTAAATAAATCATACATTGATATAGGATCCGTAAGCCTCTGGTGTTTCCTAGTATCAGCTGTGCCTCAGCTGCCAGCACTCTTGCCTCTTAAGTCACAAGGTTCCAGGTTCGACTTGCGTTCAAAAATGAAAGCTGCACCTCCAACACAGAACCGATTAAGGTTGCTCCTCAGGTTCCCCTTAATTCTTTCCCCTCTTAACTTAAACCTATGCCCTCTAGTTCTCGATTCCCCAACCCTTGGAAAAAGACCCACCCTATCCATGCCTCTCATGATCTTATATAACCTCTATAAGATTACCCCTCAGTCTCGCAATTATTACATTGTTAGATTTATTAATCTAAAATCAGGACTGTGGAGTGAGTGTAGTTTCTAAGTGTCTAAACATCACTGCATCACCAGAGGGTCACATTTTCTATGTCCCTGCCTTTTGGGAGATCCTCCTAAACTACGTTTCAGAGGGTCACATTTTCTATGTCCCTGCCTTTTGGGAGATCCTCCTAAACTACGTTTCAGGTGTTTATATATGAAGTTTGTTGGTGTTTTCTACTTGTAAAATGTCAGGAAGTGGACAGCATAGCATTGAAGGTTATTTTAATATATTTGTTTCAGATTAGGGTGTCAGTCCTGGCAAAGCTAACCCAGGAAGCCGAGCTACCTCTGCCCCATCTGTGCTTATAACTTTCACTTATTCTGTGTACGTTTTGTGGCTTTGAATGTTTGGAGATGCAGTTCTTATTCCAGTTTTGCTCATTAAATGGTTCTATCCGAAATGGGCATGCCAGGAATCTTGAGATAGGTGCAGGTTAATGGAAACAGATTAAACGTTTCAGATGTGACTCATGAAGCTTCATGTCACACACATTTAAACAACCTTTGAATGACAGCACCTTGGATGTTCGTGCTGTGGGAAGTTTGGAGCTTTGGAGCAAAGGAAAAATTAACCTCTTCATTTAGCCTTGGTAAAGCCGTATTGAAGGTGCTCGTACAAGTCAGATGCTCTGTTGAGATATTTGATGCTGTATTGATGCCATGGGCCAGAGCTGCATGCTTCAAAATTTAAAATTTAGGTTGTGATGGTTTCACCCAGGAAGAAGAAACTGGGGCCAATTTTCTGGAACTTTCTACTTTTGAAGGACATGTTTGACAATTTTCCTTTTTGTTTACTCTCTCTAAAGTGTCTATACATAGCTTTGTAGGATCACCATGTAATACCACAGAGTATGGTAGGATGTGAATTTATATCCACATTTTCCTGGTTTGTGTTACTGGACTTCGCTATGCTACTGACTGAAGATCAAGCTCTTCCAAAAAAGACACATACGATGAAAATCTCCTCTGGCTGCAAAGTCACGTGTCACCAATGGGGGAGGCAAGGGGTTACAGAAATGTGTTTCTCCTTCCCCAGTCCCTCGTGTGCTCCCAAGCCAACTTGTTACATTTAATTCTGCTCCTGCTGTCGTGGTCCACTGTGAAATGAGCTTGAGAAGTTTCAGTCCAGCTCCTATGTAGCACCAGCACTGCCCCCTCATTCCGCACTAAGTTGGCAAGGTGACTCGGCCACCAGGGTGTGTGGGAAATAGATGTGTTTTGCTACTGTAGTAGATGATCTTTTGACACTGTGATTTATGTTTTAGAGAGAGCATTTCTCTGCATGGAACTTGTGCCACTCAAGCCCTGGGAGCAGTTATTGTTGGCCACCTACTGATTTATTTCCTTGTAGCAGGAGGAGAGGAGAAATGAGCCAATATTCCAGATGTTGTGCCGAGGGAGGGAAGTTTATAATCCAGTGAAACCTCGCTGGCAGGTCCACAATACTCAACAACATACTGATGACAATTGACCAATGGTCTGGTTCATTAACAGGCTTTACTACTGGTGGCCAGCATAATTTCCACACAGCTAATCCTTCAACCCAGTGCATTGGTTGGACAAACCAGCAGAGTCGATACTTGTGTGCAGTGTACAGGAAAGCTACATATGCTCCAGCAGTATTCCTCTGCATACATGGAGGTCCCTAGGCCCTGGGCTTCTGTCAGCCTGCCCTTAGGTTCTTGGTAGATGGCGTGTTATTTTAGCCAAGCAGAAACGTTGTCTCTGCTGATCAGTCAATTACCCAGCATGCATACTGTTCATAGAACCATAGACTCTACGGCATGGAGATGGGCCTTTTGGCCCAAACTAGTCCATGCCAACCAAAAAGCCCCTCTACGCCAACCCCATTTGCCTGCATTTGGTCCATATCCCCCCATAACCTTTCCTAGCCATGTATCTGTCCAAATGCCTTTTAAATGTTGTCAATGTCTCTGCCTCAACCACTTCCTCCGGCAGCGCATTCCACACACGTACCACCCTCTGTGTAAAAAGGTTGCTCCTCAGGTTCCCCTTAATTCTTTCCCCTCTTAACTTAAACCTATGCCCTCTAGTTCTCGATTCCCCAACCCTTGGAAAAAGACCCACCCTATCCATGCCTCTCATGATCTTATATAACCTCTATAAGATTACCCCTCAGTCTCTTAACGCTCCAAAGAAAAAGGTCCCAGCCTGTCCAATCTCTCCCGATAACTAAGCCTCTTGAGTCTCTTCTGCACTCTCTCCAATTTAATAACATCTTTCCTACAGCAAGGCGACCAAAACTGAACGCAATACTCCAGGTGTGGCCTCGCCAACGTCCTGTACAATTGCAACATAACTTCCCAACTTCTATACCCAATGTCCTGACTGTTGAAGACCAGCATGCCAAGAACCACCTCCAATGTTGAGCAGCTTGAAAGGCTGGCCTGGTCAAAGCAAAGCTAATAAACTTAAATGAGGTGCCAAAAATTGAAAGTGCACCATTTTAACACTAAACCCTCACCCCGATCGCTATAAAAGTGAGGATACTTTACAGATGCAAAATGTTCACAGATGTAATGTCTTTTGTTGAAGAGTTTTTTGGGGTGAATCAGATTTTATGGTGCCGTAAATTCCTAGTGATGTCTGGTCACAGTGCCTTTGCCAAGCCCTAAAGTCACTTTTCAGGTAATTGTCTGGATTCGTGATTCTTCTTTAAATTCTTCAGAATCTGTATTTGAATTGTGTTTAATGGTTTTCAGGTTTCGTTGTTTGAGGTGAAAGTGTTTCCTTAATTCTGACTTGCATGCCTTGCCTGTAAACAGTGCAATGCTAAACGTGAGGTGCCATTTAACCCATCCCTCTGTAGAAACCTGCCGCTTCTCCATCATTGGATTAATGGTCTTTTGAATGAATCCTTCCCGAGCTTTCACCTTGAATATATTGGGATACTGAATAAGTGCTTCCTGACGCCACCTCGGAATTATATCTTTACCAGCTTGTAATCTTCTTCTTGATTATTATTATTGTCACAAGTGGGCTTACATCAACACTGCAATGAAGTTATTGTGAAAATCTCCTAGTCGCCACATTCCGGCACCTGTTCAGGTACACTGAGAGAATTCAGAATGTCAGGGCAGCACGGTGGCGCAGTGGGTTAGCCCTGCTGCCTCACGGCGCCGAGGTCCCAGGTTCGATCCCGGCTCTGGGTCACTGTCCGTGTGGAGTTTGTTGTGTTATTCACCCTGGGGTAACACTGACTGCAACACGATGCAGTTAAATGGTCACGCATACACCAAACGTAGGCGTTGGTCCAATAAGATTTATTGAACTTCAGTAACGAAGCACACAGCTGCCTGTGGGTTGACTCTCTACTACTCCAAGTAAACTAACATTAACTATCTAGACCAGGCTAGCTCTGATCCACGTGTAGAAGGTGTTGAATGATTTGTACACCCTGACTGTCACTACAGTTGTTGCCAGTGGAAAGAGGCAGAGTGCTGATGCCTCGTGTGTTTTATAGTTGGAAGCCCCCCTCTGGTGTTCTGTCTGGTGATTGGTCGTGTTCTGTTCTGTATGTTGATTGAGTCACTTGGGTGTCTGTCACTGCCTGCTTTTACCTCATGATGTGCAATGGTCCATATTATGACAGAGTTTGCACATTCACCCCGTGTCTGTGGGGGGTTTGCCCCCATAACCCAAAGATGTGCAGAGTAGGTGGATTGGCCACGCTAAATTGCCCCTTAATTGGAAAAAATTAATTGGGTACTCTAAATTTATAAAAATAAACCAGAATGTCCAATTCCCCTAACAAGCACGTCTTTCGGGACTTGTGGGAGGAAACCGGAGCACCCGGAGAAAGCCGGTGCAGACACGAGGAGAACGTGAGACTCCGCACAGACCGTGACCCAAGCCGGGAATTGAACCTGGGACCCTGGCGCTGTGAAGCAACAGTGCTAACCACTGTGCTACCGTACTACTTGTCCTGCAGTCGTGCCTTGAATTTGCCCACAGGATTGCTCCTTTCTATTCCATCTTGGAAACAAGAAGTTGTTTTCACAGGGTGCGGAATCAAAAACTACAGGTCACAGTCTTGTGATTAAAGAGTTGGCTATTTAGGACTGAGATGAGGAGAGATTTCTTCACTCAAAGATTTGTTGTGCCACAATGTATTGTCGTGCTCAGTCATTGGATATATAAAAGGATGCGATCGATAGATATTTGGACACTATTTGGACATCATAGAACCCCTACGCTGCAGAAGGAGACCATTCAGCCCATCAGGTCTGCACCAATCCTCCAAAAGAGCACCCTATCTCGGGCCACTTCCCCCTCCCCCACCCTTATCTCTGTAACCCCGCCTAATCTGCACACCTTTGGACTGTGGGAGGAAACCACAGCACCCAGAGGAAACCCACTCGGACATGGGGAGACCGTGCCAACTCCACACAGGCTGTCACCAAAGGCTGGCATCGAACCCAGATCCTTGGTGCTGTGAGGTAGCAGCACTAACCACTACCATCATGCTGCCCGGTGTAGGGCAGGAAAGTGGAGTTAAGGTCGAAGATCAGTCAATTTACACAGAGGGTAGTGGGCGCCTGGAACTCGCGGCCGGAGGAGGTGGTGGAAGCAGGGACGATAGTGACATTTAAGGGGCATCTTGACAAATACATGAATGGGATGGGAATAAAGGGATACGGACCCAGGAAGTGTAGAAGACTGTTTAGCACAGGGCTAAATCGTTGGCTTTGAAAGCAGACCAAGGCAGGTCAGCAGCATGGTTCAATTCCCGTACCAGCCTCCCCGAACAGGCCCCGGAATGTGGCGACTAGGGGCTTTTCACAGTAACTTCATTTGAAGCCTACTTGTGACAATAAGCAATTTTCATTTCATTTCATTTCATTTTGTCGGGCAGCATGGTCGGCACGGGCTTGGAGGGCCGAAGGGCCTGTTCCTGTGCTGTACTTTTCTTTGTTCTTTAAGATATTAATGACCGGATCTGCAGGCCCCAATATGGCTGACTGCTCCTCCTACTTATGTCCCTACTTATTTTGTGATGTATGTTTTTATTACGTCCTTTTCCACCTGTCGTCTTTTAAAACTGCTGGGGTAGACGGGAAAGCTATGGGGGACCCCACCCCCACTGTTTCCGGGACTCCAGATGCACGTCTGTGTGCCCATTAGATAATTGACCTTTTGGCAATGGGCTTTAAGGATAAATATCGCGCCTTCAAGAGCTGCAAGTCAATGGGAGGGCCAGCAGTATCACTGGGCATTGCTGGAACTGCACCTAGCCTGGAGAAATGTTATGGGTGACACCCTTGGACCAAGGTAAGTGGGATTAGGGTCGTTCCATGGTGGAGGGCGCCCACCCCAGCCACTGATGAACGTCCGAGGCAGTAGGAAGAAACCCATTGAAGTGGCTCTTAATTGGTTACTTAAGGACTTTGGTGGACCTCTGACTGGGAAGGCCATCCTCCATCCTTCCCACTGATGAGAAAATTCCACGGCACTGGAAAGGTGATGGGCAGTCCAGCCCACCCATTACCCGGCCACAGCCACCCTCGCTTCCTCCCGATTCTCCGGTCCCAACTCCCAACCCGTTCCCTAAGGCCCCATTAAATTCCAGCCGTAGTCTTTCTCTGCACCGTTTCCAGAGCTTGCCTCCTTGTGAATAAATTAACTTATCCTGCAGGGGTCAGTCTGGACAGAGTGTGTGCTGCCAAACCCGCACACCATGTGGGCGGCCACTGTACCTCCGCAACCGTCATTGACCAGGGAGAAGAGGAGAACACTGGGAAGGGGTGGAATTAAGAGAACGTTTTAGAGATAATTTTGAAGAAAGTCAGGAAAGTTCTTTCAATGACAGCCAAACCAGAACCAAACTGGCTCCCTTTTGTCAAAGAATGGTTGATTTGAGGAGGAAGTGAAATCCTGCAGTGACCTAATGTGCACCAAAATAACCATTTAATAAATGTAACTTGTTTTATTAGTTGATAATCCTCCCAATTTATTTCTCTTTGATCTGGAATATGGTCCTTGTCCACAGGGGGTGTGCGTTTACCCATCAGATGTGGCAGCAGCGCCGTCTGTGGCCCCATTGATGTCCGGCATTCAACTGTCGCCTGCTCTGAGTTATTCCCACGGCCGCAATCTCTGAGCTTTAGAAATTGGGCAGAGTGGGTCATGAAGCTGAGCCTTGTTGTCAGAGGATAGAGGTCTGTGGAAGGGTTAGAAAAACATTCAGCCTTCGAACGGATGAAAGGATAGACTTCTTAAACTGCTTGTTTTATTCATAAATTTCAGAGATTAAATGTAGAGCGTGGCCAGTCGTGGTAAACGACTTGAATACCTACCCCGCTGTGTCTCAACAGCTTCCCTCAGTGGCAATATTAAATGTCAAATTGTGTCCTGGTTCAAATCAACCACTCCCTGATATGTGTCACTGCCAAAGTACACTGTCGGTCATTTGAGATTCATTTCTGTCAAATTTTTTAAATTTATGCCCTTGGTGTTGAAAGCTCTGTGCCTTTGGTTCCATAGGCTCCTGTACCTAATAAATGACCGTTCTTCATTGTGTCCCCAGACAGCAACTATTGACAGGATGTGCAACTACAAAAGACCTCACCGCTAAGGCTCTTTTAAATTCAATCTGCTCTTCCTATTGTGGTTGACTCGATGTGCTCTCTCTCTCTCTCTTTCCCTCTCTCTCTCTCTCTCTCCCTCGCTCTCTCTCCTCCTCCAGCTCAGGAATGTTGATGCCAGCTGTAATATCCCTCTCACCAGCCTGGGATCAGTTAACCGAGTGTAGATTAGGAATCAAATGTGGCGTCTTGTGGTCAGTATGATACAGTTGCACGTTGCCGATACTGATGGAGCCTTCAGGGCAGCTGGTATTCAGTTAATCCCAAGCTTCTGGTGGGTGATGGGAATGTCAGGAGGTATACTCGGAGGCCTGACAGAGCTCTGGCTGTATCATTCCTGCAATGGGAACTTGTTTAATGAAAGTAAATGGAACCGTTTTAAAGCTTTAGAGTGGTGAGCTATAATGGATAATGGTGGTCTATAAATGGGGTGGGATTTTAGTTGGAATCCATGCAGAATACATGATCTATAAATACACATGATTGGCAATATCAAGAGAATTTAGTTATTTGACTTGGTTGATGGAGATTGAGGATGTCGGACTGGAAAAAAGGACATTTCCTGGGCCTTTCCAATCCCTGTGCTGAGCATCCCATGTCCCTATGCATGTAATTAAAAAGACAAATGGAATGTTAGTGTTTATTGCAAAAGGACTGGAGTATAAAAGTAGGGAAGTGTTGTTGCAATTGTATAGGGTGTTGGTGAGACCACATCTGGAATAGTGTGTCCAGTTTTGGTCTCCTTATTTGAGGACGGTTGTGGTGGCATTAGAGAGAGTTCAGAGGAGATTCACCAGATTGATTCCGGGGTTGAAAGGGTTGACGTATGAGGAGGGCTTATACTCGCTGGAGTTTAGAAGGATGACAGAGGATCTGATGGAGGTATATAAAATAGTAAAAGGGACTGATAAAGTAAACGGACACTCTGTTGTAGGGCAATCTAGAATGATAGGCCACAGATATCGGTTGAGAGGCAGTAGATTTAGAATCGATGTAATGAAATGAAAAATTGCTTATTGTCACAAGTAGGCTTCAAATGAAGTTACTGTGAAAAGCCCCTAGTCGCCACATTCCGGCGCCTGTTCGGGAAGGCTGGTAAGGGAATTGAACAGTGCTGCTGGCCTGCCTAGGTCTGCTTTAAAAGCCAGCGATTTAGCCCAGTGTGCTAAACCAGCCCGCAGGAGGAACTACTTCTCGCAGAGGGTGCTGAATTGGTGGCACTCACTGCCCCATGATGTGGCAGAATCTGAGTCATTAAATGGTTTCAAGGAGGAGATAGACATATTTCTGCTAAACATAGAACATACAGTGCAGAAAGAGGCCATTCGGCCCATCGAGTCTGCACCGACCCACTGAAGCCCTCACTTCCACCCTATTCCTGTAAACCAATAACCCCTCTTAACCTTTTTGGTCACTAAGGTCAATTTATCATGGCCAATCCACGAACCTACACATCTTTGGACTGTAGGAGGAAACCGGAGCACCCGGAGGAAACCCACACAGACACTGGGAGAACGTGCAGACTCCGCACAGAGAGTGACCCAGCGGGGAATCGAAGCTGGGACCCTGGCACTGTGAAGCCACAGTGCTATCTGCTTGTGCTGCCCACTGGTTAAAGTGATATGGGGAACAGGTAGGGAGGTGGATTTGAGACCAGGCCAAGATCAGCCCCCGCCTGAATCCTGAATCCAAGAAAATATACAAATTGATCAGTGCCTCTTTGCTTGTTTAAAAACATGCTAGTTTGTGTAATTACCTTTTTGAAGTCCAAGCTTACTTGTCCAAACGCAATATGGTAAATATTGCCCAGTGCTGCCAGAGCAAGTAACGCATTGCGGAGATCAAAAGTCGAGAAATATTTGAAATATTCCACCCACTTTTTCACTGAGCTGAGAACTGAGAGGCTCCCATTCGGAAATTGGACGGGCAGGAGGGTTCAAATTAATACACCCAGTTTGGTTCAAAGAGATACCATTTCCACTGCTCATTTATTCAGAACATGTCAAACATCTTTAAAAATGTACACTGCTCCCATTTTCCTTCATAATATAACTGAGCCTTCAATTTTGCCAACTATATTATAAAAGCATCATATGCACGGTTGTGCAACATCATTTAGCAACAACGCTATGCTCTCCCACATGAGAACATTGTGATGTATGTAGGAAATTGTTACATATTATATTTTAGATTTTGTTGTCGTAATGTTAGTTAAAACCCCTGGTTTAAAATACATGCAGTATGTGTGCTAATGTTGTGATTAGGGAGTCATAAAGGTGAGGTAATCATTGATTTTAACCATTTACTTATTTACAGAGAGAGACAGCTAACGGAATGTGGGCAGCACAGTAGCATTGTGGATAGCACAATTGCTTCACAGCTCCAGGGTCCCAGGTTCAATTCCCGGCTTGGGTCACTGTCTGTGTGGAGTCTGCACGTTCTCCCCGTGTCTGCATGGGTTTCCTCCGGGTGCTCCGGTTTCCTCCCACAGTCCAAAGATGTGCAGGTTAGGTGGATTGGCCATGCTAAATTGCCCTTAGTCCAAAATTGCCTTTAGTGTTGGGTGGGGTTACTGGGTTATGGGGATAGGGTGGAGGTGTGGGCTTGGGTAGGGTGCTCTTTCCAAGAGCTGGTGCAGACTTGATGGGCCAAATGGCCTCCTTCTGCACTGTAAATTCTATGATTGTATGAATACTATCTGTTTTTGGAGGATCCCTGGGGTGTAGACAATTAATGAGGGATGCTGTTTAGACCTAGCTAAGCAGGTCGTGGGGCATCTTAGTGGGATGCAGATAATGTAATTTAAAGGAGGAACCAGGTCTGCCTGTAGCTTTTGGCAGATTTGTCATAGGATTGGAGTCAGACAAGACAGAGGATTTTCACGTTGTCCCTGGAAGGGTCTCTCTCCAAAGGCCTGCATAGGGGACCCCAAGTAACCATGATTGTGGATTTTGAGTTGTATTGGGTTGCTTAGTTGGAGTATATAGTGACCGGTGTAGATAGTGAGTTAAAGATTTTCCTTTTATTTCAGAACTGTTTAACTGTATTTGATTTATTTGATGTTAATGTGTTTAATTTTTGTCTAAATCAAAGTTTTTTTTAAACATAAAAGATACTATTGGTCAGAGTGATCAGTCACTCCTGGTGTGAAGCATCCTTTCCCTCAGTTTTACAAATTGGAAATCATTTGGGATTTCTCATCCGGTATCCTAATAACATTTGAATTTAAAGTTTGCATAATCTGCACACACGTTGTTGCTTACAAATGCAATCCGAAAAGCCCACGATCTGACTGAGGAACAATCTTTTTTAAAAATCGTCATTTAAATGTGTAAATTCCTTTAAAGTGAAATGGACCTCGGCTGTTAGAGTCAATATGAAAGCAAGATTTGGCTTTAATATTCAAGGATGCCATTTCTGTTGGTGAGGAGAAAGCGGACGCCCTGGTCTGAACAACTTTGCCATTCAATGCCAGAGAGGGTCGATTCGAATGCAGAGTAATATTAATAATGAGATGGGAAAGAAAGTGTCAACAGAGCACAGAAAGTGGCCGCAAACTAGCTCTCATTGTTTATCCGCTTCTTAAACTTTGCTGGTTCAACCTTACCTCTTGTCCATCCCAGTGAATGTTTCTGTCGATTCAGTCCAAAAACTGTATGTGACAGGTGTGCTGTGTTATGCTGCTTCGGATAACACAGGCTGCTACTTGATGCAGTCTTAACTAAAGGATGCCCCAGACTCTGAAATGAGTTTGTCGTATTTATTGAACTATTTTTTAAAAATTGTTTAATAAACAATTTTAATGAGGTATTTTTGGCATTACAAACAACAACAGTATAAAAACAATATACAAAGAACAAGAAACATAGTGCAATCACCGACTCCCATCCCGCCAAGACCCGCCTAATTGGCCCCCTACTCTACACTACCCTAACCCCCCCTCCCACCCCCTGCTGACGATATGTTTATTAAACTATTAACACAGTTCTCAAATGAGTTCGACTCTGCTAATCTAACTGTAGTAACTCAGTCTAACTGTGTCAGCCTGCTCTAAGCCACGTGCTGGGGTGTGATGCTGCTGATCAACCCTGTTTAACTCTCTAGATGTCTGTCTGTGGAAAGAGGCAGGGTGTGAGTGCCTCATCCCTTTTATAGCGTTTATGTCATGCCCCCTTGTGATGATTCCACCTCTGAATGTCCTGACTGCCCATTGGTTGTGTCCTATTCTGAGTGTTCATTGGTTGCATGTTTGCATATCATGACAAGGTAAGTTAACATTGTGCATTGGTAAAACTGCTGAATGGAGGCTCCTCTATCTGCAAATGTCTGTAGAGAAAGGAATCTGCAGGCAAACCATAAAGGAGTATCCTTAATAGGGCTGAATAGAGCAGTGGTGACTCCCATGGTGCATGGAGAAGGCCCACCCCCTGCGACTGGCTCGACGGACGATGCCAAGAGTGGGGGTGAGGAGCAGCTTTGCCTGGGTTAGGGGGAGGCCTCCAACGGGCAGCACAGTAGCACAGTGATTGGCACAGTTGCTTCACAGCTCCAGGGTCCCAGGTTCGATTCCTGGCTTGGGTCGCTGTCTGTGTGGAGTCTGCACATTCTCCCCGTGTGTGCGTGGGTTTCCTCCGGGTGCTCCGGTTTCCTCCCACAGTCCAAAGATGTGCAGATTAGGTGGATTGGCTGTGCTAAATTCCTCTTAGTGTCAAATGGTTCGGTGGGGTTGGGTTACGGGGATAGGGTGGGGGTGTGGGCATAGGTTGGGTGCTCTTTCCAAGGGCCTGTGCAGACTCGATAGGCTGAATGGCCTCCGTCTGCACTGTAAATTCTATGATCTATGAACCATGGAGCAGCCTTGTTGCTTGTGTTTGGGTTTTTTTGTGTTTGGTTTATTAAACTTTATTTCAAGTGGAAAGCCTGTCCTGGATTTTGGGGGTGCCCTGTCATTTGGGGGAGCCCCCTGCCATGGTACGGTGCACATCATTGCATATCCGCCACGGCCTCTGACAGCATATAGCACACATTCAGTAAAGTACTGGAGAGTAATCCTGCATTATGTACTCAAGACATGAGATTAGGACTTGAACCAAATACTTTCTGACTTGGTACTAAGAATATTACCACCGAGTCACAGCTAATGCTGATGTAATGTACTGATGTTCACTCTAGACAGTTTCATCCACTGTAGTAAATGTGGCGTTGGGTGTTCTGATGTACAGATGAGCCAACACTGTTGTATTTGGTACAACGCTGTTTTATTCTAACATGCTATTTACAGTTCTGTCTTGATACTCACCACGTGGTGACTCCCTGAGTGTGTTGTTAATCAGGTCCTGTCCTTGTCCTGGTCTCTAGATGGACTGGCCACCAGGTGTCGTGTTTCTTCTCTTATACTGTCTCTGTCCTTGTCTGTGATTGGCTGTCGTGTTATGTGTGCTGATTTGTCTGTTGGTCTGTCTATCATGATGTGTGTGTTTGAATATCATGACATTCCCCCCTTTTTTACAAGATTATGTGCCTACGTGGTTATAAATGTGAATGTGTCCTGAGTGCAGCTAAAAGTGTGTGTGCGTGATATTTACAGCAGGTGCATGTGGCGTAACTATATACATGGGGCGATGTCGGGTGTGTCATGCTAACGAGGTTGTACCATAACAAAACAAGAAGAAAAAACTTTGAAGTGTGGTCCGGTCAAACGAGATCTGGAATGATAAAACAGTAACATGTTACAATACAATAGTTTCTAAACTTTAACGTGTGAACAGTCTCATAAGTCCAATCTAGTAGGTGTGCGACGAATTCGGGTTGACCGTCAGGGTGGCACTCCATTCATCGGCCGGATTGATGGTGTTGACCCTGTTCACATCAATGACCGCAACCCGGAAGGCATCGTGGTCATCTGTGTCATTGGGCTGGATGTCCTGATGCGTGGGCTGGACAGTCCTTGTGTGTCTGCGAGGTTGTCGGAGATGTGTAGGATCCATCGGTTGAACCGCTCGACAGTAGGCAGCGTAGTGGCCCATCTTGCCACAGCGTAGGCATTGTCGGTTTTTTGCAGGACATTGCCCTTTTAAATGTGCAGCTCCACAGTTGCCGCACGTCATGACGTCACGGCGTTCGTTACGCCACTGCGCATGCGCAGTTCGGTCTTGCATCGGGCGCACCTGCGCAGTGCGTCCCTCGATGTTGCCGTTGGTTTTGGCGCGCACAAGCGTGGGAGACCTCGAAAAGCGCGCGAAACGGCCGCCCTCGTCCGGGCCGCGGGCCGGGAGATACTCGATTGCCTGGATGCGTTCGGCCTCGTGGGCGGCCTGGCTTGCCGATTCGATCGCGAGGGACCCCCTCCGTGCCGATTCGGTCGCCTGAAATTGGGCAAAGTGGCTGGTCGCATTTTCATGGAGGACACAGGCTTCCACCGCAGATGCTAAGGTCAGGCCTTTAATTTTAAGAAGCTGCTGGCGTAGGCCACTGGAGGCAACGTCAAAAACGATCTGGTCCCGGATCATGGACTCTGAGGTGGTGTCATAACCGCAGGACTGCGCGAGTATGTGGAGGTGCATCAGAAAAGGTTGAAAGAGCTCATCCTTGCCTTGCAGGCGTTGCTGAAAGATATACCTTTCAAAGCTTTCATTTACCTCAACGTTGAAGTGCTGGTCGAGCTTGAGGAGGACCGTGTCATACTTGATTGGTTCTCGCCTTCCGCGAACACCAATGAGTTGTATACATCGATGGCGTGCTGACCTGCGGTAGTGAGGAGCATCGCAATCTTTGTTTCGTCCGAGGCACTCTGTTTTTCGTTGGCTTGCATGTACAGTTCAAATCGCTGCTTGAAGAACTTCCAATTGGTGCCCAGGTTCCCAGCGACTTGCAACGGCTGCGGTTTGTTGGTGATGTCCATGGCTCAGGATGGCAGCTTTGACGGCAGGTATCGATCCACTCACTAGGTACCATGTGGTGTTCGGTGTTCTGATGTACAGATGAGCCAACACGGTTGCATTTGGTACAACGCTGTTTTATTCTAACATGTTATTTACAGTTCTGTCTTGATACTCTGCACGTGGTGACTCCCTGAGTGTGTTGTTAATCAGGTCCTGTCCTTGTCCTGGTCTCTAGATGGACTGGCCACCAGGGGTCGTGTTTCTTCTCTTATACTGTCTCTGTCCTTGTCTGTGATTGGCTGTCGTGTTGTGTGTGCTGATTTGTCTGTTGGTCTGTCTATCATGATGTGTGTGTTTGAATATCATGACAGTAAGGCCACTATTTTAAAAAATATATATATTTTATTCAAGATTTTTTGGCCAAATATAACCGTACGTAGTGTTTCTTTTACACAACAATAAAGCAATATAGATAACAGTGGCCAGCTTTAAACAAATAAATAAATAATATATGAACAGAAACAAAAACAAAACTAAATGGCAACTGCCTTGTCAAAAATAAATACTCTCCAAAGATACAATCCAACAGTCCAATATACATTACCTATAACAAATGCCTATACATATACAATAACATCCCTGAGAGTCCGTCCGATTCCTCCCCTCCCCCCTCCCCCAGGGTTGCTGCTGTTGTCTTCTTCTTTTCCATTCCCTCTATCTTTCTGTGAGGTAGTCGACGAACGGTTGCCACCGCCTGGTGAACCCTTGAGCCGAACCCCTTAATACGAACTTAATCCGTTCTAACTTTATAAACCCTGCCATGTCGTTTATCCAGGTCTCCACACCTGAGAATTTGGCTTCCTTCCACATTAACAATATCCTGCGCCGGGCTACTAGGGACGCAAAGGCCAAAACATCAGCCTCTCTCGCCTCCTGCACTCCCGGCTCTACTGCAACCCCAAATATAGCCAACCCCCAGCTTGGTTCGACCTGGACCCCCACCACCTTCGAAAGCACCTTTGCCACCCCCACCCAAAACCCCTGTAGTGCCTGGCATGACCAGAACATGTGGGTGTGATTCGCTGGGCTTCTCGAGCATCTCGCACACCTATCCTCTACCCCCAAAAATTTACTGAGCCGTGCTCCAGTCATAGGCGCCCTGTGTAACACCTTAAATTGTATCAGGCTTAGCCTGGCACACGAGGACGATGAGTTTACCCTACGTAGGGCATCAGCCCACAGCCCCTCCTCAATCTCCTCCCCCAGCTCTTCCTCCCATTTCCTTTTCAGCTCATCTACCATGATCTCCCCCTCGTCCCTCATTTCCCTATATATGTCCGACACCTTACCACCCCCCACCCATGTCTCTGAGATTACTCTATCCTGCACCTCCTGCGTCGGGAGCTGCAGGAATTCCCTCACCTGTTGCCTCGCAAAAGCCCTCGTTGCATATACCGAAATGCATTCCCTTGGGGCAACCCATATTTTTCCGGCAACGCTCCCAGACTCGCAAACGTCCCATCTACGAACAGATCTCTCAATTGTGCTACCCCTGCTCTTTGCCATGCTCCAAATCCCCCATCCATTCTCCCCGGAACAAACTTATGGTTATTTCTTATCGGGGACCACACTGAGGCTCCCGTCTTTCCCCTATGCCGTCTCCACTGCCCCCAAATTTTCAATGTAGCCACCACCACCGGGCTTGTGGTGTATTTCTTCGGTGAGAATGGCAACGGTGCCGTCACCATTGCTTGTAGGCTAGTCCCCCTGCAGGACGCCCTCTCCAATCTCTTCCACGCCGCTCCCTCCCCTTCTCCCATCCACTTACACACCATTGAAATATTGGCAGCCCTGTAGTACTCACTTAGGCTCGGTAGTGCCAGCCCCCCACCTGTCCCTACTACGCTGCAAAAATCCCCCCTTCACTCTCGGGGTCTTCCCGGCCCACACAAAACTCATAATACTCTTCTCTATTCTTTTGAAAAAAAGCCTTCGTGACCACCACCGGGAAGCACTGAAACACAAAAAGGAATCTCGGGAGGACCACAATTTTAACCGCCTGCACCCTACCTGCCAGTGACAGGGACACCATGTCCCATCTCTTAAAGTCCTCCTCCATCTGTTCCACCAACCGCGTTAAATTAAGCCTATGTAATGTACCCCAATTCTTGGCTATCTGGATCCCCAAGTACCGGAAGTCCCTTGTTACCTTCCTCAACGGTAAGTCCTCTATTTCTCTGCTCTGCTCCCCTGGATGCACCACAAACAACTCACTTTTCCTCATATTCAATTTATACCCTGAAAAATCCCCAAACTCCCCAAGTATCCGCATTATCTGTGGCATCCCCTCTGCCGGATCCGCCACATATAGCAACAAATCATCCGCACACAGAGATACTCGGTGTTCTTCTCCTCCCCTGAGTACTCCCCTCCACTTCCTGGAACTCCTCAATGCTATGGCCAGGGGTTCAATCGCCAGTGCAAACAATAACGGGGACCCCCGTCCATTCGTGACCACGCTCGCCATCGGGGCCCTATACAGCAACTGTACCCACCTGATATACCCATCTCCAAAGCCAAATCTCCTCAACACCTCCCACAAATAATCCCACTCCACTCTATCAAATGCTTTCTCGGCATCCATCGCTACCACTATCTCCACTTCCCCCTCTGGTGGGGGCATCATCATTACCCCTAGCAACCTCCGTATATTTGTATTCAGCTGTCTCTCCTTCACAAACCCAGTTTGGTCCTCATGAACCACCCCCGGGACACAATCCTCTATCCTCGTTGCCATTACCTTGGCCAGAACCTTAGCGTCCACATTCAGGAGGGAAATGGGCCTATAGGACCCGCATTGCAGCGGGTCTTTTTCCTTCTTTAGGAGGAGCGATATCGTTGCCTCTGACATAGTCGGGGGCAGCTGCCCCCTTTCCCTCGCCTCATTAAAGGTTCTCATCAGTAGCGGGGCCAGCAAGTCCATATATTTCCTATAGAATTCAGCTGGGAATCCGTCTGGTCCCGGGGCCTTCCCCGCCTGCATGCTCCCAATCCCTTTCACTACTTCCTCCATCTCAATCTGTGCTCCCAGTCCCGCCCTCTCCTGCTCCTCCACCTTGGGAAATTCCAGCTGATCCAGAAAGCACATCATTCTCTCCTTCCCATCCGGGGGCTGAGCTTCATATAATCTTTCATAGAATGCCTTGAACACTCCAGTCACTCTCTCTGCTCCCCGCTCCATCTCTCCCTCCTCATCTCTCACCCCCCCTATCTCCCTCGCTGCTCCCCTTTTCCTCAGTTGGTGGGCCAGCAACCTGCTCGCCTTCTCCCCATATTCGTACTGTACACCCTGTGCCTTCCTCCATTGTGCCTCTGCATTACCCGCAGTCAACAAGTCAAATTCTACATGTAGCATTTGCCTTTCCCTGTACAGTCCCTCCTCCGGTGCCTCCGCATATTGTCTGTCCACCCTCAGAAGTTCTTTCAACAACTGCTCCCTTTCCCTACCCTCCTGCTTTCCTTTATGTGCCCTAATAGATATCAGCTCCCCTCTAACCACTGCCTTCAGCGCCTCCCAGACCACTCCCACCTGAACCTCCCCATTATCATTGAATTCCATGTACCTTTCAATACACCCCCTCACCCTTAAACACACACCCTCATCTGCCAATAATCCCATGTCCATTCTCCAGGGTGGATGCTGTTGTTTTTCCTCCCCTATCTCCAGGTCCACCCAATGTGGAGCGTGATCTGAAATAGCTATTGCCGTGTACTCCGTCCCCATCACCTTCGGGATCAGTGCCCTTACCAAAACAAAAAAGTCTATTCGTGAATAAACTTTGTGGACATAGGAGAAAAACGAAAACTCCTTACTCCTAGGTCTACTATATCTCCAGGGGTCTACTCCTCCCATCTGCTCCATAAAGTCCTTAAGCACCCTAGCTGCAGCCGGCCTCCTTCCGGTCCTGGACCTCGATCTGTCCAGCCCTGGGTCCAGCACCGTGTTAAAATCTCCACCCATTACCAACTTCCCCACCTCTAGGTCTGGGATACGTCCTAACATACGCCTCATAAAGTTGGCATCATCCCAGTTCGGGGCATATACATTCACTAAGACCACCGCCTCCCCTTGCAATTTGCCACTCACCATCACGTATCTGCCCCCACTATCCGCCACTGTGGTCTTTGCCTCAAACATTACCCGCTTCCCCACTAGTATAGCCACCCCCCTGTTTTTTGCGTCTAGCCCCGAATGAAACACCTGCCCCACCCATCCTTTGCGTAGTCTAACCTGGTCTATCAGTTTCAGATGCGTCTCCTGGAGCATAACCACATCTGCCTTAAGTTTCTTTAGGTGTGCGAGTACCCGTGCCCTCTTAATCGGCCCGTTCAGCCCTCTCACATTCCACGTGATCAGCCGGGTTGGGGGGCTCTTTACCCCCCCCCCCCCTCTTGTCGACTAGCCATCTCCTTTTTCAATCCAGCTCCTCACCCGGTTCCCACGTAGCCGTATCACCCCCCAACGGCGCCCTCCCGCCCCGACCACCCCACCCCATACCAGCTCCCCCTTCTCCCCAGCAGCAGCAACCCAGTTAACCCCCCCCCCCCCGCTAGATCCCTCACTAGCGTAATTGCACCCCCCATGTTGCTCCCAGATGTCAGCAAACTCTGGCCGACCTCGGCTTCCCCCCGTGACCTTGGCTCCCACTGTGCGAGGCCCCCTCCTTCCTGCTTCCCTGTTCCCGCCATGATTACCATAGCGCGGGAACGAAGCCCATTTGGCCCCGCCCCCAATGGCCGACGCCCCCAGCTCCTCATCCTCTCTCTTCCCCCCCCCCCCCCCTCCCCCACGGCGTGGGGAAGAGAGAAAAGTTACAGGGTCGCAGGATTAACAACTTGGGAAATCATCTCTTTCCCCTTTTTTCCCCCCCTTCACCCCACATATTTACCCCACCACTTTGTCCCAAACGTTCTTTTTCTAGTCCGCTTATTCCAGTTTCTCCTCGACAATAAATGCCCACGCCTCTTCTGCCGTTTCAAAGTAGTGGTGTTTCCCTTGATGTGTGACCCACAGTCTTGCCGGCTGCAGCATTCCAAATTTAACCTTCCTTTTGTGCAGCACCGCCTTGGCCCGATTAAAGCTTGCCCTCCTTCTCGCCACCTCCGCACTCCAATCTTGATATACGCGGATCACCGCGTTCTCCCACCTACTGCTCCGAGTTTTCTTTGCCCATCTGAGGACCATCTCTCTGTCCTTATATCGGAGAAATCTCACCTATGGCTCGAGGAATTTCTCCAGCCCTCGGTCTTCGCGCCATAACTCGATAGGCTCCCTCCACCTCCAACGGGCCCGTCGGGGCCTCCGATCCCATTAACGAGTGCAGCATCGTGCTCACATATGCCCCGACGTCCGCCCCTTCTGTACCTTCGGGAAGACCAAGAATCCTTAAATTCTTCCTCCTCGCATTATTCTCCAGCACCTCCAGCCTTTCCACACATCGTTTATGGTGTGCCTCGTGTATCTCCGTCTTCACCACCAGCCCCTGTATATCGTCCTCATTCTCGGCAGCCTTTGCCTTCACGACCCGAAGCTCCTGCTCCTGGGTCTTTTGCTCCTCCTTTAGCCCTTCAATCGCCTGTAATATCGGGGCCAACAGCTCCTTCTTCATCTCCTTTTTAAGTTCTTCCACGCTACGCCGCAGGAACTCTTGTTGGTCAGGGCCCCATATTAAACTGCCTCCTTCTGACGCCATCTTGCTTTGTGCCTGCCTTCCTGGCCGCTGCTCTAGAGGATCCACCGCAATCCGGCCACTTTCCTCTCCTTTTTCCATCCGTGTCCAGGGGGGATTCCCTTCTGGTTTACCGCACAGTGTTTTTAGCCGTTAAAATTGCCGTTGGGGCTCCTATTAAGGGCCCAAAAGTCCTTTCCACCGGGAGCTGCCGAAACGTGCACCCGGAAGTCAGTAAGGCCACTATTAAATGATCTGCTGCCAGTCACTAACTGCTCATACACTTGTGCAGTGGTCACTTGGATCAGGTACCGGTCATGAGAGCCGGCAGTACATATACAACAAAGCCTGAGGAAAGAAAATTGCAGGAAAATGTCTAATCTATTGCAGTAGAAACCCTTGCTTTCAAGATGCAAGAGGGTTAAAGTATGTGCAAGGAAACAGAAACCCATTGATACATCTGTCCTTTGATTGCATTATTGGCTTCAGAATGGTTCTGATGTGTTTAGGTTATGACCAGATAAGAAATGCAAATGTTTCCGCAGTCCCAGACAACCATAGGCTGCTGTCCCCTTTGAGAGCCGACGGGAGGTGATTTAACCTGAGGGTCACCACACCTTGGGCGAGGGGCAAGGGTTGAGAAGGCTGGGCCTTCATCAGTAGCCTCAGCCTGTAGAGTAGTTAAACCTGAGCTGTTGGTGTCGCTCCACATCATGAACAGCCAGCTGAGCTAAACCGGCCCCCTGATCAGATGAGAACCCTTTGTACATCTCCAGTTGACAACAGGGATTCGGGTCTGAGTTAGTAATAAACGTACTAAATTAATCTGGACGTCTGTATTTTGGTGGTTTCAGTCGAAGCTTCGGTCTAGGTCAGATTACCCAAAGTGATGTTTTAATCTTCATAACGCAAACTTGCCCTCAGGTTTTAGAGGTTAATCTCAGAGATTTAATGAAGAAAGAATGAAAATGTTTTCAGTAAAATAGTGTTCCATTGTGTTTTAAGTTTTGTTCGTAAAGGAGTCAATTACTTTTTAGAGAAGCAAGAAAAATAGCTGTGAATATTTGTGGGAAAGCTCCTCGTCTGCTTACACCTACCAGATCACCAACCGACTCTGCTGATGAATTCGGTGTTGAGTTTACAATTCGGGTTTTAACGAAACCTTGTCTTTTCTTTCCAAAGGGAGAGTCTGTTCTCTCGGTGCTCTTGGATGACGAGAATACAATCGAAGAGGATGTAGCCCACTACCTGGTGTTCTCTGGCTCCAGTCAACATCATTTAACCAGCACACAGAGGATAGACCAGAACACGCTGCAGACTGTCACTCCCGGTAAGTCAGAATGACCTGCCCCTTTTTTTGTTGTTGCCTCTTTCCCCTTCCCTTCCAATTGCCATTTTACGCAGTCGTTTCAGCAAGTAGAAAATGAAATAGCACGAGCCCCCGCGGGGAGGATGTTAAGTTGTCAGCGACATCGTATCTCTGATGTGAGGCCTGACATTCTTCTGATTATTTGATTGACCCTGCTTCAAAGCTGCTACACAGCCAGTGCCCTGCAAATCTAACGTATTATACAGAGTGAGGAAATGACTGTTTCCAAATGAATTCCTGTATAATAGGCTGGTCTTCACTGAGATCATCATGAACAGTGTTAACTGGGAAATCATCAGACTGTTTCTGTGTTCCTGATGATGTCAACTAGGGTTGAACTGTGACCTTGCGTCTCATTTATTTCTCTGTGAAGGAGCCTAACCCATCCTGTCACGTTATTAGTTAATGGCTGATTGTCTACCCCTCCCTGATGTTCCCTATTTTTAGTTTGTTAGCAAATTGTGGCCAGTTACATAAGCTGCTTTACACTGGGTGGGGTGATTATGGTTCGTTTCACCTTGCTGATCTTTAGTAAGTAATGGGGGCAAATTGCTGTGCCCTGTGCAGACTGAAAGATCCAGAAAAACACCAAAAATCCTGAAAAGCTAATGTCTAACTTTGTCTTTGTTTAAAGAATGGAAGTGCTCAGAATCTGGACAATTGGCACATATGCGGGAGGGGTGGGGGAGGAGAGGAGGGGTGGGGGGGGGGAGGATAGGAGGGGTGGGGGGGGGGGGGCGGAGAGGAGGGGTGGGGGGGGGGGGCGGAGAGGAGGGGTGGGGGTGGGGGGGAGGAGAGGAGGGGTGTGGGGGGGGAGGAGAGGAGGGGTGGGGTGGGGGGGGAGAGGAGGGGTGGGGGGGAGGAGAGGAGGGGTGGGGGTGGGGGGGAGGAGAGGAGGGGTGTGGGGGGGGAGGAGAGGAGGGGTGGGGGTGGGGGGGGGGGAGGAGAGGTTGGTGGGGTGGGGGGGGGGGGAAGAGAGAGAGAGGGAACAGGTTCAAATCCCACTATGGCAGCTTGTGGAATTTACTTCTGGGATTGTCAGTCATGGTGACCTTAAGGCGATTATCGATTTGTTTTTAAAAACCCATCTGGTTCACTAGGAATGATTAGGGAAGGAAATCTGCCATCCTTGCCCGGTGTGGCCTACGTGTGACTCCCGGCTCTCGAGAATGCGGCTGTCTCGTGACTGCCCTCTGAAATGGTTTAGTAAGCCACCCAAATCCAGGGCAATTAGGGAAGGGCTTGGTGGCCTTTGTCTGCGACGGCCACACCCCATGAACGAATACGTGTTTTTGAAGTTCAGTCACTCTTGTGTGATTGGGAAATGTTTTCCCTGATACACGCTCATGCTCGCCGTTCGTCAGTCCTGTTCTGTAAAATATTTCTTTCCTCTGCTCATCCTCAAAAAGAAAATCAAGCGCAGCTATATAACAACCCCCGTCCCCACTGTCCTTGCTCAATCGCAGATCATTTTGAAGATGTTTATTGACCCCGAGTCCGCTCCCTTCTCTGCCTCGCTTATTTGGAACCCTGAGTCGCAGGTGGATGCATGAAGGTCTTTGGGTGATACTTATCAAAAACAATCAATGTTGTCACATGGAGAATAGCAAGAAGGCCCAAGTCATTTTTTGCTCGAATTGCTTATTGGGTTTCTTTCAAGGGAGGGTCATTAAATAATCTTGCCAAAGTTTTTCAGCGGCTAATTCTCTAATGGTAGCTAGTTTTAATCAGATATCTTAATCGTGAATGCTCAGAATGGGTCAGGATGGGAAATGTCAACCGTCACCTCCCCTTCTGTGTTGACACTCTGCATGTTTGGCTCTCGTTCGGCCCTGCACTTTGTAGCCCAACACAAAACTGACAAAATGCCTTTTCATTGAGGCAGGCAGATCCAGGTTTCTGCCAGTCCCGGAGGCTGTCGTTAGATAGGGTGACATGAACTGTTTATCAGCTTCTGTCTGTCCAAGGCCACTTCCCTCTAAATATCCATTGGTTCTTATCTGAGCAATGTAAGTGCTTTTATTTAGACCTCAGATGTGCGTTCACACACAGGCACTGACTCTGAATGCCTGGCTGCATTCACATGTTTGGACTACGCCTGGTACCTCGCCCAAGTGAGAGCCTAGAGCACGAGTGTCGGCAGGGTGCACAGGCATGATGCCACGGGCGAAGAGCCCAATCCTGCCCTCCCAAAGCCCAAATACATGCTTTCCAGAGGGAGTCGCAGGATGATGATCAAACATAGGAATTCTACCTGTCTCCTGATTTTCCTTCCCCAAGGTTCACTGAGGATGTTAATGCCGCCCTCTTCAACCCCCCAAAAATAAGGGGCAGGTTTCTCCATTCTGAGGCTGGGCGCTGATGCCAATGGAGGATCCGTGGTGTTCCATGATTGGAAAATCGTCGTGATACCCTCACCGATTTGGCTACACCCGGTGAAGGGCTAGCACCGGCGCCGTGTGAAACACCCGCAGAACACGCAGAAAACATTTGGAGAATCGCTGGGTCCCATGCTGCACATGCGCAGGACTGACCGCTGCAGACGTGCGTATGCCACACTCCGCGCACACCGATTGAGCTGGCAAAGATGGCGCCGACCATGCCAGACCACGTGCCCACCCACCCCGAGCTCACAGCCCACCTCCTGGACCCCCCCCCCCCCCCTGCTCCCGCCAGCCCTGGCAGAAGCCCCCCGGCCAGCGGCACGGATCTCGGCTGGGTGTGGCGGCCGCTGGACTCCATCCACACGCCCTCCCTCTCTCTCCGCAGCCGGCACGCCAGGCTCCCAACCGTTGGGACCACACATGGCCCGCGCCGTTGGGAACTCGGCCCATCGGAGGCGAAGCGTCACGAGTAGGGTGGCTGATGACGCTCCAAGGGGGTTGCCACTGTGTGCATGGTGCATGTCCCGATGCTGTCGATGTGGAGGGGGCGGAACATCGTGACCCGGCATCAAACCACCGCCTGATCCGATTTCGGCATCGGGAGCCATTCTCTGCCTGATCGCCATTCCCGAGAATCCCGTCCAAGGTGTCTGGAAGCCAGTTCAGTACACACTTGACACTGATCCAAGAAATTCCATTTTCACATGTTTCTAACTTATATTCTATGAATAGCTTCCTACATAGGCTTTAACTGCATTCTCCTGTTGGGGTAATGAACTTTTTTGTCGTAATATTTCAGATCTTGGGCGAAGTTCTCCGGAAACGGCGTGATGTCTGCCGATTGGCGCCCAAAGCGGCGCAAATCAGACTGGCATCGCACCGCCCCAAAGGTGCGGAATGCTCCGCATCTTTGGGGGCCGAGCCCCAACCTTGAGGGGCGAGGCCGGCGCCGGACGAATTTCCGCCCCGCCAGCTGGCGGAAAAGGCCTTTGGTGCCCCGCCAGCTGGCGCGGAAATGACATCCCCGGGCGGCGCATGCGCGGGAGGCCGCTGACAGCATTCCCGCGCATGCGCAGTGGAGGGAGTCTCTTCTGCCTCCGCCATGGTCGAGACCGTGGCGGAGGCGGAAGGGAAAGGGTGCCCCCACGGCACAGGCCCGCCCGCGGATCGGTGGGCCCCGATTGCGGGCCAGGCCACCGTGGGGGCACCCCACTGGGCCAGATCGCCCCGCGCCCCCCCAGGACCCCGGAGCCCGCCCGCGCTGCCTTGTCTCGCCGGTAAGGTAGGTGGTTTAATTTATGCCGGTGGGACAGGCATTTTAGCGGTGGGACTTCGGCCCATTCGGGCCGGAGAATCGCGCGGGGGGGGGGGGGGGGGGCGCGCCAACAGGCGCGGCGGGATTCACGCCAGCCTCCGGCGAGCCGGGTCGGAGAATTTCGCCCCAGATTCTTCTTCTGGGAGCAAACTTTTTTTTTTGTATCAGTTACTTCCTAGTCTCAAAAGCGAAGGGGGGGGAGGGGCGGAATTAGAACCCAAAAAGTAGATAAAACCACAGGAGATTAGGGAAAAGTAGTCTACTTTAAATTTTGGACATCACTGAACCGCCAAGAAAGTAAACAACCAATTGCTGGGTTACGCGGTAGCTAAATGGCAGCTATTATTTATACCAATCACAGATCTCTTGTTTGTAGGACTCACAGCCGTTTAAAAAGTAATGGTGAGTTTTCTGACCACAAAACACTATCAACAATAAGGTACTTCAGTAGTATTTGAATGGGCTGTGCACTGCAGAGTATTTGATGGTTGAAGTTGATGGTTAAAGTGTCTCCTCACCCTGGTATCATAAAGCAAAATGTTTTTTTTTAAGTAGTACAAATGTATTTGAAAATGTACAAGTTCAAAAACAGAAAAATTGAATGGTTTATAAAATACAATTTTGCAATGTGTGTTTATAAATAGAAAATAGAACATTACAGCGCAGTACAGGCCCTTCGGCCCTCAATGTTGCGCCGACCTGTGAAACCACTCTAAAGCCCATCTACACTATTCCCTTCTCGTCCATATGTCTATCCAATGATCATTTGAATGCCCTTAGTACTGGCGAGTCCACTACTGTTGCAGGCAGGGCATTCCATGCCCTTGCTACTCTCTGAGTAAAGAACCTACCTCTGACATCTGTCCTATATCTATCTCCCCTCAATTTAAAGTTTTGTCCCCTCGTGCTAGACATCACCATCCGAGGAAAAAGGCTCTCACTGTCCACCCTATCCAATCCTCTGATCATCTTGTATGCCTCAATTAAGTCACCTCTTAACCTTCTCTCTAACGAAAACAGCCTCAAGTCCCTCAGCCTTTCCTCATAAGATCTTCCCTCCATACCAGGCAACATTCTGGTAAATCTCCTCTGCACCCTTTCCAATGCTTCCACATCCTCCCTATAATGCGGTGACCAGAATGGCATGCAATACTCCTAATGCGGCCGCACCAGAGTTTTGTACAGCTGCAACATGACCTCATGGCTCCGAAACTCAATCCCTCTACCAATAAAAGCGAACACTCCGTACGCCTTCTTAACAACCCTCTCAACCTGGGTGGCAACTTTCAGGGATCTATGTACATGGACACCGAGATATCTCTGCTCATCCACACTGCCAAGAATCTTACCATTAGCCCAGTACTCTGTCTTTAGTACATTGTGATTGCACTTCTGCAGTCTATTTGTTGCTGATACTCAACGTCAGTGTGTCCTGAATATTAGATATGATGCAAGTGTATCCCTGGGTTTAGAGTTGTGATTGGAAAATTATGGTACGTTTTGGGCGGATACTGGCATTTACTCATTCATCTCCACCACCATCCATAAAACATGGGAATTTATCAGTGGAAATTAAAAAATATATATATATTAATTTAAGAGTCTCTCGGGACCCAGCTACTGAGACAGTCAGAGTTCACGGTGCAGACTCAATGGGTCGAATGGCCTCCTTCTGCACTGTAAATTCTATGATGATGATGAAAAGTGTGAGCTTCACTTCTGTCGCTTGCTCTCGAATCTCAGCACGTTATCGAGTTTCATACTTGTATGTTAACTATTACAGCTGCCGCTGCTCTCCATTACAGTGGAATGAGGGAGAGCAAAGCTGTGGCAATAAGGTTTTAAACTCTGAATCTATATTCTATCGGTCAACATATGTGCTTTGCAGCGTTGTTTCTTCCGCTGCTTTTATTTGTGACTGTTCGGTGCTTTCATATTGTGACATTTTGCAGAGAGCAGCACTGCCAACTAACAAAATTCTGCCTTTTACACTCCTGGCCTCAGTCACACGAGAACAGAAGTGAATCTCGCAGCCCACAAGAAAATCACTCCCCCTAGGCAGGGGTGCAAATTAAGCCGTCGCTTTTGGTTGTATTCGAAGCCCTCGGAAAACTATATATTTTTCATGGATGCAATCTCTCAATGCAAACATGCCATTTAATGTTAAATCCAAAAATAAAATGTCTGCTGGTGTTCGGTTTTCTCGGCACACTTTTCTCCACACCCGTTCGATCGAGATGGTGTTTCAGGTTTTGCCAGGTGCTGAATCTATTATGCTGGAAATAAATGGTTAGGGTTTAACCTTTAAAAAGGATCAATATTCAAATGTACAGTCAAAAGCTTTGAGGGTAAGCCAGATGATTTGGGGAGCTGTAATGTACAATTAAAACTCACTGAATTGCCCTTGCAATAAAGACTCATGGTAATTCTGTCTCAATCAGTCCTGTGATGCATTTTGGGAGGAAGACTGAAACGAGGCAATATAAATTCAATGTTACAATTTTTAAGAGGGTGCAGGAACTGTGACCTGGTGACTCGTGTGCAGATCTTTGAAGGGGGGCCAGGACAGGTTGATCTAACTGTTCATTAGAGTGTATATCTTTTATGGATAGAGACATGGAGTACAAAAGCAAAATAGTTATGCTAACCCTTTTCGTAAATCACTGGTTGGCCCTCAGCTGGAATATTGTATCCAATTCTGGACATAAACATTAGGAAGTTTAATAAGCCAAAGCAGGAGCGGAGAAACTTGGATTTATCTCGGCGCTGAGGAAATTAAGGTCAGATTTGCCCAATGTGCTTAAGATTGAGGGTGTTTGACGGAATAAATAAGTAGAAACTGACTGACAGAAGCAGAATCAACTGTAACTTTCACAAGGGAATTACAGGGCTATGGGGAAAAGAGCTCTTGATTGAAGAGCAGAAAAGGAACCTCTCCCTCCGCTGCCATATTCTGATTCTGTGAAAATGGAAGCCAAAGATGCTAATTGTGGGTTTTTTGAGTGACGTTCTTGGGCTGGATTCTCCGTTCTGGAGACTTGAGTGCTGACACCAGCGTAGTATGTGTGAACTTTCATGACAGGAAATTTTGCGCCGACTCCGATCGGGCCAGCACCGATGCCAAATGAAAGTCCCGTGGACCATGCCAAAAACGGCAGGTGAATGGCTGGGTCGCAGGCCACACAAACAGACGGTTGACGACCTGCACCGGTCGCACCGTACAACATGGTGCCGGCCGTGCGCAAAACCTAACCCGCCATCCCGTAACCCCACAGCCCACCCTCTGGCCACCGTCCACCAGTCCTCCAGCCCTAGGGAAATGCCCCCCTGGCCAATGGCACGGATCCCGACTGAGTGTGGCGGAGCTGGACAAAGCCGGCACGCCGGTTGAGACCACACGTGTCCTGCACCGTTGGCAGCTCGGCCCATTGGGGGGGTCGGCCGATGACTCACCAACGGCGTGTGTCACGATGGCGCCGTTTTGGAGGGGCGGAGCATGGCGGACCGGCGTCGAACCGGTTCCAGCATTTCCGATGTGGAGGTAACTTTCTTTAACTTTTATTTTTGATGTATGGTAATCTGAGACTTCCTAGGCAGCACGGTGGCACAGTGGTTAGCACCGCTGCCTCACAGCACCAGGGACCCAAGTTCAATTCTGACCTTGGGTGACTGTCTATCTGTGCGGAGTCTGCGCGTTCTCCCCGGGCCTACGTGGGTTTCCTCCGGGTGCTCCGGTTTCCTCCCACTGTGAAGATTAGGTGGATTGGCCATGATAAATTGCCCCTTAGGGTGGGGATTCTAGAAAAGGACATGGGATTGGGCCTAGGTAGTGTGGTCGTTCAAAGGTTTGGTGCAGACTGGATGGGCCGAATAGCCTCCTGACTATAGGGATTTTTTATTCTACCTCATCTGGTTGCAGTTAATTTATTTTAGGGAACAATGTGAATAAATCCCTGTCTAAGTATCTCTGTTTCTCCCAAAGAATAGAATAAAAGAAAAGCTGCCCTATACTTCATCTTTTTGAAAACTAGAATAGATTTCCTTTAGAGTCGGGATTATGTATGCTGACTTTAACCTTCAGACCGGCACAATAAGCAGGAGTCTCGTTGAGTCGCAATTTTGTGCCACACCTTTTAAGATCTGCACCGTTTGGAAGGGAGGGGGGCGGAGGGGGAGAATTCCTTGAATAGCCTTCCTACTCGACTCTTGCCTACCCCAACCTCTGCAATCTTATGGTGAAATGGGTGAGGCCGAAGCCGGCCTTTCTGCCCTTGCCCTAATTGATGCTCTTTGGTGGCCAGTGCCTTTTTCTGCCCAGCCTCAATATTCAGGCTGATGGAAGGAGTTCAAGCGCAGAGGGGACAATGACCCTGCTCAGGCCTGTGGCAGGAAGGGGGCGTGGGGCGGTCTCCCATCAACAGCCTCACTACCCTGAGCGTTACCTCCCCTCTCTCGGCTCCCACACTTGCCTGGTTCCAGACTCCTGGGATTTGGACTCTGGGGACTGTTTGCAGTGTCAGTCCTGACCCCAACAGCCTCTGGTTATGCAGAGACGAGGAGAGCTACTGGCCAATCAGACTGCTCTTTGGAGAATCAAGCGCCTGCGAGGCGGTGTTAACAGCAGTGCATTGGCCACCAATTCCACAGCGAGGGAAAGCCCCAACATTCTAAAATCCCTGGCCATGGAGATGATTCCTTAAGCAACCTGGAGCTATTAACTTACAAATGGTGGCCGTGATGGCCCACTGTGTCACGTACTCGAGGCATGTTGTAATTTTACATCCTTAACCACTGGGGTCAAGTATTCTGGAGACAGAATACCAGACCTCTGAAAACTGTTGTGAGCTCTTGGAAGATTGCCGAAGAAGATCTATATTCTTAAAAAGAGCAGGAGAGAATTAAGTTGGGGTAAAAAGGGTAAAGCAGATAGCTGGACAAGATGAAATAAACGTCAACTTGTGTGCAACATAAATGAACCAAGTTAGCAGCTCGATCAGGACCAAGGAGAAAGTACAACAGAAACTCGCTTCAAGAATGTGCCTTTTTATTTATTTATTGGTCTAACCGTGGACAGACAGAAGCAACTGTACCAACGGACTGGCATGTCAGGAATCTGATTGTGCTGGTTGCTGAGCACACAGGAAGGCTTGAGGGTTTTTTGTGGGCAAGACAAAGGTTACCCCGAAGTGGATGTTCACTGCACCAGCCTTCGCTCAGTGATTGATGGCGAACTCTTGCATTTTGGCCTCGTTTGCTCGAGCATCAGAAATAATTTGCACGAATGTTTCTGCCGGCGGAAGAAGCAATGTGGGAGGTTTGGCAGGTCAGACTCTTTTCTTCTTCTTCTAGGAGCTATTGCAACAGCTCTTGGTCTGCGGCATAATCAGCCAATCACGTGCCACTTGCAACGGTCACCATCTTGGTTTGGTCAAGAAGAGGGAAGCACTCGAGCCATCCTCTGACAGCAGTGAAATGGAGATATTTCAACGGTTATGCATTTATGGCTTGAATAATTTCAGAAACAGATATGCAAAATGTATCCAGTTGATTTAAAAACAGCGATTTAAGAACGATTCACTGCTTATTATTCAAGTGATATATTTTACCAACAGTGTTAAAAGAAGACTTATTTCCTTTTAGTAACTTTTACGATAATGACAGGGTGACTGAACTGAAGATTTGATTTGTAGCAGGGTCGTAAACGATCATGAATTAATTTGCAGCTGAGCTACAAGTAATGATCACGGGGGGGATAATGCACTTGTGTTCATATAGCCCTTTATGCCAAAACACTTGACTCAACAAAGTACTTCTGTTCAGCTGTAGGGAAACCATCAGTTCCTGTTACTCTGGGTTAAGGTGTGCTGCAGCCTAATTGAAGCTGAAGTGATGCAAGGCATAACAAATCTGTAACAAGGGACCGCAGACTCGATTCTTATTCCTAAAGGGGAGGCTGCGAGCAAAGCTTTCACAAGAGAGTGAGTGGATTATAGAATGACTCGCCGTAAGTGCCTTTTGAGACCGAGGCGCCTGCATCATTTAAAAGGGAACTGGATAAGCATTTGAAAGTGAAGGAGAGAAATGAAGACAGGAAAATGGGATTCGAGTGGATAGCTTCCGTTTAAGAGTTGCTTCACGCACAACGGTAGGAAAGGCCCCCTTCCACGCTGCCAGCTTTATAATTTGATGTGATTCATAAAATGCCACCACCTGGAGCTAATTTATACCGTTTCTCTAAATTGGGCTTGAGTGCTGTCACACCGAGTTCGCTGTACAGACTGTGGCAACACAGAACAAAAATTGTGTGACGACACGTCAAATGTTCTTAATTGGCTGTAAGGTGCTTTCGAACATCCTGAGGCTGTGAAAGGCACTATACAAATGCAAGTTCAGATGATGAGTGTTTGGACTTGTAATAATTGTTATTAGTGTCGCAAGAAAGCTTGCATTAACACTGCAATGAAGTTGCTGTGGAAAATCTCCCAGTTGCCACACTCCGGCGCCTGTTCAGGGTACAGCGAGGGAGAATTCAGAATGTTCAATTCACCTAACAGCACGTCTTTCAGGACTTGTGGGAGGAAACCGGAGCACAGACCGTGAGCTCAGCCGCGAATCGAACCCAGATCCCTGGCGCTGTGAAGCAATGGTGCTAACCACTGCCACCGTGCCGCCATGTGATGTGTTCATTCACAGATGAGTAGTCATTTTATTAACTCATGACCCCTCACCATGCGCAATTTCTTTTAAAAAGTGTTTTCATTGCTTTTGCATTTATAATAACATTGCCAGGAACATCACACAGTAATACAGAGATATCTAGAGAATGGATAAACGAGAAGAAAAAAATAGCAACATAAATAGGTATTCATACAAGGGTAGCGTGTGTCGTACGTATAGATATGGGGCACTTAACTCTGGGCCCCCAGTGATTGGTTGCCACAACCGTGCCATATTAACTTTATGCCATTTTGCCTCCTGGTTTTAAAACATACCACGGAACGTCCCAATCTTTATTCCCAAGTCGTTCTTTTTAGGAAGGTCAATGGCTGATCTCTGGGCTTGTGAGGGCGGGGAAGACTCTGCGGGTGCAGCGGGCGTTTTTGGTGGGGGGTTGCTGGCATTGCCGAACATGATGAATTATTACTGAGCGGCGAACATTGCTGTGGTAAGGAAATGGGCCGTGGGGGAGGGTTCGGTGTGGGTGGAGGCAGCATCGTGTAGGGATACGTTTGAGGGCTGCTTTGTTGGTGCCTTTACCATTCACGCTGGCCAGATACTCCATGTGCCCAGTGGTGGTGTCGGCCCGAAGGATATGGGGCAGTGGAAGCAGCATTTGGCGCTGGAGGGTGCCATGGTGTGGGCGCCGATCTGTAATAACCGTAGGTTGGCGCCAGCGGGGCTGGATGCGAGGTTTCGGGAGTGGCAGCAGGCAGGGATTGAGCAAGTGTATGAGTTGCCCATTTGGTACCTGCAGGTTCAGATTTTGTAAGGAGCTGGGCTGCTACCTCTGGGGTTGCCGGACAAGATGCTGTCGAAGGATGAAATAGGGGAGGGGAAGGTGTCTGATCACTATCAGGAAATGATGGAATGGGCAGTGGCCCTAGTGGGAGACATTAAGCATAAATGGGAGGAAGAGCTGGGAAGGGACGTAAAAATAATAATCTTTATTATTGTCACAAATAGGCTTACATTAATACTGCACTGACGTTACTGTGAAAAGCCCCTAGTCGCCACATTCCGGTGCCTGTTCGGGTACACGGAGGGAGAATTCAGAATGTCCAATTCACCTAACAAGCACGTCTTTCGGGACTTCTGGGAGGAAACTCACGCAGGCACAGGGAGAACGTGCAGACTCCGCACAGACAGTGACCCAAGCCGGGAATCGAACCCGGGTCCGTGGCGTTATGAAGGAGCAGTGCAAACCACTGTGCTACCCGAGATGTGGGCAGAGGCCTTGAGGAGGGTGAACGCGTCCTCGTCATGTCTGAGGTTAAGCCTCATCCAGTTGAAAGTGGTCGACAGGGCTCATATGACGGTGGCGAGGATGAGTGTGTTCTTTGGGGGGGTTAGAGAATAGGTGTGGGCAGTGCGTGGGGGGGGGGGGGGGGGGTGCGAACCACGTCCATGTTCTGGGCGTGGCCACAACTGAGGGGGTTCTGACAGGGGTTCTCGGACGTGATGTTCGAGGTGCTGTGTGTGGCGGTGATCCAGAGGGGGCGATATTTGGGGTGTCGCAAGACCCGGGAGGACCTGAGGGGGTGAAAAGAGGCCGATGTTTTGGCCTTTAGCTCCCTGATAGCCCGGAGCTCGTGTGGCGGGACTTGGAGCCGCCGAAAGCGTGTGTGAGTGACCTGGCATAATTCCTGAGGCAGGAGAAGATCAGGATTGCTCTGCGAGGGTCTGCAAAGGGGTTCACCCGGAGGTAGAAGCCATTTATCGATTTCTTTAAGAAGGATTGAGGAGTCAGCAAAGGGTGGGCGTTAAAATGGGGAAGGCGAGATGTGGTTGGGGGTGGGGGGGTGTTGGCGTCAGGGGAGAGGCGTGTGGTGTGGTTGTTTATTGAGTTCTGTTCTTCTGATTTTCTATTGTGTGTATATATGAAAATGCCTTGAATAAAATATTTTCTTCAAAAAAATTACCAGGGGCGTGTTTGGCACCAGCTGGGTATACCTTAGTGCTGTTGATGTGGTTACACCCATGTGCACCTTGCCCTTTGGCTCCTCTACCCTGCGTGCCCTGTATCCTAGTCGGTGCCTCTCCCTCCTCTTCTCCTGCCACCCACCCTTCCCTTCCGTTCTCCGTTTCTGTCACAGTCGAACCTGGGACCTTGGAGCTGTGAAGCAATTGTGCGAACCACTATGCTACCGTGCTGCCCACAAACATCTGGGAACAGGCTGGTGAATTACTTCCTCGTGTTGTGGAAGCTTTCCACTGACTCTAGAATGGAGAATTGTACCCTTTTCAATTTAAGAAATTAGCTGGACAGCCAGTCCATGGCCTTTGGTGGCGCTGCTGATCTCCAGTCGAGCAGGAATCTCTGGAGGGCGATCACGGAGGCAAAGACTAGGGCGTCCGCCCCTCTCCCTGTAAAGAGTTCTGGCCATTCCAATACCCCGCAGACCGCCACTAGCGGGCATGGCTCACCCCCACAACCTTGGAAATGGCCTCATAAAAGGTGGTCCATTCCCCGACCACTCTAGGACAGGACACAAACGTGTGGGTGTGGTTACCAGCTCTCCCGGCACCGTTCCCCATTTGTCTTCCACCTCCGGGAAGTTGCTGCTCACGCGTGTTCTGGTCAAGTGCATCTGTGCACTACATTTGGCTGTGTTAGGCTCAGCCCTGTGCACGAGGTGGTATTTGCCCTGTTTAGTGCTTCGATCCAGCGTCCTCTCCCCATCTCTATGCCTAGCTCTTCCTCCCACTTCTCCCATGTCTCATCCACCAGTGACCATACCTCTTCCAGTAGTCTCCCATACATGTCGGCGCAGTTACCGTCCCCAGCTCACACTCTGTTAAACATCTGTCCAATAGGGAGTATCCTGGTAGCTGTCTCCTATTGGAGGAAGTTCCTTATTTGTAATTTTAGAACTTGTTTCTTTTGGGGGAGCTGGAACTTGTCCGTGAGTTCCCCCAGGGTCGCTCCTTGCCGTCGACGTCTAGGTCCCCTACCATTATACCCCATCGTCCTGTCACCACCGTTTAAAGGGGGCATCTATCGCTGCAGGCGTTAATGGTTCTTGCAGATGAGGGCCATGGTGGACATTGCCACCAGACCGAAGTGGTGCCCGAATTGATTCCACATTCTCTGCGTGGCCACCACGACTGGGCTTCTTGAGTACTTGGCTGGGGGGAATGGGAGTGGGGCCGTGGCCAGAGGGATGTCCCCGTGCAGGAGCTCTCCTCCGTTTTTACACATTCTGCTCCCGGCTCTTTGACCCATCCCCGTACACCTTCTGCAGTAGCTGCCCAGTGGTAGAATCGGAGGTCCGCACCCACCCCCGAAGAGATCTCTCTTAATCAGGTGGAGTATGTAACCTGCAACGGCTCTGGACGCCGAGGAGTTTGATTATTCCTCCCATGCTGGCTAGGGGGGGTCGAAACTGAGCAATGTCTGGTCCCAGTGCACCCTGGGAAATGCCAAATTGTCTCGGCTCAGAAATTCTGATTTTTTTTTTTTCTGGCGTGAGACAAATGCGTGGTTCAAAGGTCATCCGATGCAATGACTAATGTACATCAGAATGGTGATCATTTCAAAGACCAATTATAAAATGAAAATAAGCTAATTGTACAGTTACCAGTGTGCAGAATGATACTCTAGTTAATGTGGATTTTGTTGGCAGGCAGATTCCTGATACCTCTTCAGCTTGATGTTGTTTTTATAAATGACCCTTATTCTAATGAAAATGTGGCCTTATTTCAGTAGCTATAATCTGTAGTTTATATCCATTCTGCCTCCTGCACCCGTGGGCTCTGTCGCTCACGCTTGCGCGCTCTGTTTCTCGCGTGCTCTCCTCCTTTACCCTTTTAAGAAACCATGCTGCTTCATGCACCATTTCCTTTCTGAAATAAGAGCTTGTAATCTGCGTATCTTGTTGTCTGGCTGGTTGCTAGTCCCCCCCCCCCCTTGACAATGGCACTGAAGAACCTGTTTGTGTTTCTCTGTTCTCTCCCTGTTGGGAAGCGACTTCTTTTTGCTTAGCAACTCACCCTGACAGCCAAGCTGGATTGGGATTTGGTTAAGTGGCGCAGTGAGCTCGGGAGTGTTGCCTGACCTTTCAATGTTTTGACATGTTAAATTTCACAGGCAGTTCTTTGTTTTTGCCTTTTAGTCCTTTTTCTTCCCCCCCCCCCCACCCCCATGTCCAAACTTCACTCCTCCTCCCCGATGACATTGCATCTTTTAAAAAAAATTGTCCGTGGGCTATGGGCATCGCAAGCTGTGCCAGCATTTATTTCCCATCCCTAATTGCCCTTGAGGGGCAGTTAAGAGTCGACCACATTGCTGTGGGTCTGGAGTCACATGTAGGCCAGACGGGTAAGGAGGGCAGATTTCCTTCCCAGCTGGGGTTTTATGATAATCGACAATGGTCATCATTAGAGTCTGCATGTTCTCCCCGTGTCTGCGTGGGTTTCCTCCGGCTGCTCCGGTTTCTTCCCACAAGTCCCGAAAGACGTGCTGTTAGGTAATTTGGACATTCTGAATTCTCCCTCCGTGTATGTGACTTGGGGCTTTATAAAGTAGCTTCGTTGCAGTGTTAATGCAAGCCTCCTTGTGACAATAAACATTATTATTGATGTGTTGGGTACTCTGCTACACAGCCGAACCAACGCAGTTGCGAATGGTACAACTCAGTTTTATTACTAACATTTATTTATAGAGGTAAACTGGTTACTGAGGTTAGATCATAACCCTAGAATCTGTGGACCTATTCCTAATACTATCTTGTGGTGGCACTCAGCACTTGGTGGATGTCTGAGTGGCTTGCTATGAGCTCTGTGCCCTGAGCTGTCTCCTGCTGGAATGCTCAGGAAGTGTCGTGCTCCCTGTTTTGTACTGTGTATGCTCTTGCCTGTGATTGGCTGTGGTGTTGTGTGTGTGTTGATTGGTCCGTTGATCTGTCCATCAGTATGTATGTATGTTTGTGCTATGATGTTTACCTAAATATCATGACAATTATTATATTATTATAGACTTTTATTTCCAGAATTTTATTGAATTCAAATTTCACCATCTGCAGTGGCAAGATTTGCACCTGGGTCCCCAGAGCATGACTCTGTTTACTAATCTTGTGACAATACCACTATGCCACTGCCCCCCCATGGACCACTGGTTCTTGCATATTACCCAAGTAGGCATTAATCAAATATGATGGTGCTTGTGGAGAGATTCCTTGACCCATTGAGGATAGAAAGGACCACCATTGCCACACTACCGTTGTCATGCGCAATGATCACCGACCAACAATCAGGTGGGTCCCTGGCCAGGTTTTTCCTAACTTAAGGGAGCTGTGGCTATTGGTGACAACAGTTGAGATTTACCAACTTGGCACAGACCGTGGATCAAATTTGGGGACTCCCTTCATTTGTTCAATGGATGTGGATTTATTGTCCATGCCCAATAGCCCTTGAAAAGGTGGATGATGAGCCACCTTAACTGTGTGGCATGGCTAGTCACTGAATAAGCGTATTGGGCTTTTGGAACTTTTGGCTCCCTCTAGGTGTTTCTCCTCATTCCCTTGGACTTTGGTTGCTGAGAGGATGTTCCCCCATGTGGGGGATGTCGAGTGCGAGGGGACACAGTTTCAAAATTAGGGCCTCCCCTTTAAGACTGAGTTGAGGAGAGAATTTCCTCAGAAGGTTGTTAGTCTGTGGAATCTCGTCCCCAGGGAGCAGTGGAGGCTGTTCCATTGATCTCAACCTTGAACATATTCAATACATTTTTGCTGAACAAGGGAGTCGAGGGTTATGGAGGTCGACAGGAAATAAGTGGAGTTGAGGCCACAATCTGATCAGCCATGATCTTATTGAATGGCGGAGAAGGGGGTCACATGGCTGACCTCCAAATTCTTGTGTTCTTGCCTTTTCTGGACTGAGAACTGTGTAACTAGGCAGATACTGGCTCCAAGATCTCTAAAGTCATCACTCACAAAACTGGCCGTGAAGCGATGCAGATGAAGAGCCAGATCGGGAGTGTTTCCCATGTGCTTTTGTCTGGTACAGTGTCGAGCTGCTTTACCTGGGCGGAGGTTCAGTATCCCACCCTGTATTGGGCAATATGACAATGAACCCTATTCTGCACAGACAGATGTGCAGCACAAAAGCGCTCCAAAGCAATTTTAGATTGGCAAAACGAGCGACAACAATTGTACAATTCGAAGATTTCTTTTCTTCATTTTCTATTATCGAGAGGATAGCTGGACAAACTGCTCCCAAGCCCCATTTGTCAATGGTGCCTTTCCCTGATCCGTGCATTTTGGATAAGGGATACTTAGTGGCGGAGCCATAATCATCCCAGGTCAACGATCAGTATAGAGCCGGTTCTTTGTTGCCATGGTGCTGAATTCCTTGACGACAGCTATCCCTGGTCTGAGGGCAGCACGGTGGCGTTGTGGGTTAGCCCTGCTGCCTCACGGTGCCGAGGTCCCAGGTTTGATCCCGGCTCTGGGTCACTGTCCGTGTGGAGTTTGCACATTTTCCCCGTGTCTGCGTGGGTTTCGCCCCCACAACCCAAAAGATGTGCAGGGTAGGTGGATTGGCCACGCTAAATTGCCACATAATTGGAAAAAAATGAATTGGGTACTCTAAATTTAAAAAGAAAAAAGGTATCCCTGGTCTGGTTTGTGGGAGCTTTGGATGGTGAGCTGCAGGGTTATGGCTTGTTCCTCCTGGTATGTCTTCAGCTTGACATGCCCCTTGCATTCATTCCTCACTTGACTAACAGATGTGCTGTTAACTTAGACTGCATGTTTGCTCTAAGGGGCGTTATAATGCACTGCAGCATTTCTCCTACTCATCCTCTAACTGGCCAAGAACTGATAAGCATGGATATTCCTGGATTCAATGTATAATATATCCATTGTTGAAACTGTTCTATGGTTAGATTTAATCCAGTGATGAAAAATGAATCCCAAATCGATCAGTTAAAATTTGGGAACCACCTTTACTACCAACCATTTCTGCTAACTTGCAAACTCCATCTTGCAGTTTCGCTGATCATAGAATCCCTACAGAATCATAGAATTCCTATAGCGCAGAATGGGCCATTCTGTCCATTGAGTATGCACCGACCCTCCAAAAGAGCACCCCACTTAGGCCTAGTCTCCCGCCGTATTCCCATAGCCCCACCTAACCTTTGGACACTTGGGGGCAATTTATTTTATCCAATCCACCTAATCTACTCATCTTTGGACTGTGGGAGGAAACCGGAGGAATCCCACACAGACACCGGGATAAAGTGCAAGCTCCACACAGACAATGACCTGAGCTCGGAATTGAACCTGGGTCCCTGGCGCCATGAGGCTGCAGTGCTAACCACTGATGCATATGTGATCTTAAATCGCGAAGTTGCCAATGGTTAAGGGGGACGCCGCTTAGAACAGAGATAAGGTGGCACAGGGGATAGTAGTACAGCCTCACAGCGCCAGGGACCCGGGTTCAATTCCGAAGTTGGGGTCTGTCTGTGTGGAGTTTGCACTTTCTCCCTGTGTCTGCATGGGTTTTGTCCCACAGTCCGAAGATGTGCAGGTTGGTGGATCGGACATACTAAATTGCCCCTAAGTGTACAAAAAGGTTATGTGGGGTTACCGGGATAGGGTGCGAGCGTGCTCCTAGGAAGGGTGTAGACTCAATGGGCTGAATGGCCTCCTTATGCACTGTAGTGATTCTGATTATATGATTAGGAGAAATTTAATGAAAAGTTGTGGATCTTTGGAATTCTCTACCCCAGAGGGCTGTGTGTGGGAAGCTTGGTCATTCAGTATGCTTAAATTGGAGATTGATGAATCTCGTAACAATAACGTAAAGGGTTATGGGAATAGTGGGTAAAAAAGGCATTGAAGTGCCCGATCAACTAAGATCGTATTGAACTGCGGAGCAGGGTCTTTGGGCTGAATGGCCTACTCCTGTTACTAAGTTTTTAAAAAAATATATTTTTATTCTCCTTTTTCACATTATAATTCATATAAAAAGAACAGCTTTTAAATGTTCATAACATATTGTGAGATGCGTAGTACATACCGACATGCCAGTGCAAGGATGTGCTAAGACTTGGGGATAACTGACTTCACTGTTTTGAATAGCGTCGCCTGGTTGTGCAAATTAGACTTTTTTTAAAGCATTCTTCACTTGAATTGGCCAACTAATCAAATCTGCCCATGTTAACCATGAAACATCCAGTGGGTATTGTGTTGGTCGGTTTGTAATTGATTGGGCATAATAATGGTCTAGTGGTTATGCTACTGGATTAATAATCCTGACGTCTTGACAAATTACTTAATGAGCATAAATTCAGAACCACCAAGAATTGGCCTGGAGCCTCCAGGAATGGGAGATCAATCTTCAGGACACTGCTACATGCAACCCTGGAGAGAAATCGTCAGATCATTCACAATGGTTGGGTTTCTTTGTAATTTTAAAAAACTTTTCTTTATGTCAGATGTAACAACATTGAAAATGGGAAAGAGACTGTTTGACAGGTCATTTTGTTTTAGGGGGGGGGGGGGGGCGGGGAGGGGAGGGGGGGTGCTGGATTAGTCATCCAGAGACCCAGGGTACAAAACAAAGAAAAGTACAGCACAGGAACAGGCCCTTCGGCCCTCCAAGCC
This sequence comes from Scyliorhinus torazame, assembly GCF_047496885.1. NCBI lineage: Eukaryota > Metazoa > Chordata > Chondrichthyes > Carcharhiniformes > Scyliorhinidae > Scyliorhinus > Scyliorhinus torazame. Next base: position 19,296,987 of record NC_092718.1, on the reverse strand, counting down.
CGTGCCGGCCATGCTGCCCGTCTAAACTACAATCTTCTACACTTCCTGGGTCCGTATCCCTCTATTCCCATCCTATTCATGTATTTGTCAAGATGCCCCTTAAATGTCACTATCGTGAATGATATTCGGTAATGATCTGGGTTTGAAACGCACAAAATAAATTTTAAAATTTGGAATTGAAAGTCTATTAATGACCATGAAATCATTGTCAGTTGTCAGAAAAGATGTCGGGAACAGATGCTCCTCATTATTTTCTAGACCTCTATAAGATCACCCCTAAGCCTCCTATGCTCGATGGAAAAAAAAGTCCCAGCCTCTCCTTATAACTCAGACCATCAAGTCCTGGTAGCATCCTAGCCAATCTTTTCTGCACTCTTTTTTTTCTAGTTTAACAATATCCTTCCTATAATAAGGTGACCAGAACTGAACACAGTATTCCATGCGTGGTCTTACCAAAGTCATGTACTTTATCTTTGTAAATTATCTGTTCCCTGTTCCATACTGCTTTTCCTACTCCAAATCTTCTCTCCATTTTATTTATCTTTACTTCACTTCTTCTTCATTTTGATCTCACTTTCACTCCTTCAGTATTGTCACCTTCAGATCTTTCAGCCAATTGGGAGTTGTCATGCCCCCCCTGGGCTAGCGAACGGTCAATTCCAGCCCCAATTGATCCAGAGTTGCAACACAATTGAAATTAATAAATGTTTCTTGGAAATATTGGCCCTTAGCTGCCCAATATCTTCAGTCACCAGGTTTGTAAATTTAATCACAATTAAATCTATTGATAACATCTATAATTAAATATGCAGTGTATATATTTTCATGTAAGAGTACCTTTAAGAAATGGGTGTTTATAAAATAGCTGTAGTGGATGTACCTTTAAGAAATGGGTGTTTATCAGTGATGTCAGACTGTGGGTGGAGCTGGGCTGTCTGCTACAGGGTGTGCTTAGTTTCGTTTTGAGAGCTGGATAGCTGCAGGAAAAGCAAGCAGCTGTATAAGGATCTTTCTTCAATCTAAAGACTGTCTCCAGATCCTTTGGTGATTTAAAAATAATACCTGTTTCTGTAGAGATGTTAAACCTGATGTCTTTCTGTAAAAAGTTTTTTTTTTGGTCTTATGGATGTTGCAAGGAAAGATTAAGCGCTACTTATAGAGTACTGTATTCTTTGGGGGATTTATTGGTGTTGATAGTTGTTAAGATGTTTACTGTGGGTTTATAAAGTGTCAACTGGTTTCATAAATAAACATTGTTTTAATTTAATAGTACTGTAGATCTCTGTTGCATCACACCTGTAAAGGAGGCCCGTGTGCTCCCCATAACCACAATCTATTAAAAGTTGTGGGTCAGGTGAACTCCATGATACACTTTGGGGTTCACTTAACCCTGGCCCATAACAATATATAACAGGTTAAATATTATCCAATTCGTAACCCCTCTCTTTCCCCCCCCCCCTCCCATCCCCTCTATTTAAACTCATCCCACCAAAGAGGAGGTTAAAATAACAAGTAAAGGATGAGAGTCTTTCTTTCAGAAGGTTGTTTCTAGCACTTTAGACTTTCAGTTTGAGATTTCTGCTTTCCAGTCTGTAATGATTTTCAATATAGATTCGTTAAGGCCTCTGCATTTTCAGAAAGACTGACGCTAATCAGCTTTTCTGGAGAAATACACGAGAGAGAGAGAGAGAGAGAGAGAAAGAGCAGGTCCTTGACTCCGTGTCCACTTCTCCCACTGCCTTTCCCCATGCTCTCTGGAAAAACTTCTCACTCAGGCAGGACCCAATCACTGCCTGTTACTGGGCAGAATACGGCCTTTTGGCCAATTCATTGCCCAAGAGCCAAGCAGTCGAGCCGAGTCCTACCGATCTCTCGGGTGTAGTTTTTCTGCCCAAAAATAGCACAGTGTACGATGTCGTAACTTTCAAGTTCCTCCTTTCCCCTGCCCGACTTAAGGATATATGGCCATTAAGCATCCAAAACGACAAAAATAAAGATGGGGGGAAATAAAGGAATCAACAGGAAGGGTCCTTACAGAGTCAAAACAGCTCCAAATTGATTAACTCTGTGAAACATATTTTTTAAATGACGCCTCCATAATGTGTTTCCTTTTCCTCTTTGCAGCTCACAACTGCTGTGAGACAGTGAAAGTTGTGCTGTGTGCCTCCAAGGAAGGATTTCCAATCTCCGTTCTGGCAGAGGAGAATTTCCAGTATGTACAGGACACTGCGTATGACATGGCACGGTTCCTGATGAGCAGTGCTGGATCTCAAGAAGCACTCAACGCTATTAGGATAGTGGATAACTTCCGCGTGTCCTCCGACAATGTGGCATTACTGGACACAAATCTGACTCTGGAGGTGCAACATCTGGTGTTACCGTCCATGTGGAATGTCCTGGGATCAGACTCCAAACTGCCAGGTAGGGACCGAGGATATTGACCATTATTGCAACGTGGGGAATTTGGAAGAAGTTATGTAGCACCTCTGATATGTTCCAGCGTTCAATAAAATCACAGCTGAACTGCAAATTGTCGGCAGCCATGCATCCCTGCATCCTACCTCTTAACATCATTGCCTCCCAAACATCTATCAATATCCGATGTAAAATTGCACCGCCGGCCAGCATGCAATGCTTCAGTGGAGAGGGCAAACACTTCTGTTCCCTTTTGTGTGAAAAATGTTGCCTAACCTGTTTCCTGAATGGCATGTCCCTGACTTTTCAGATTCTGTCTGAGCCTCCCCACCAGCATGAGAAATCTCTCTCCATCCACGCTGCCAATTCCTTTCAGAATCCTAAAAACCTGAATCAAATGGCACCTTAACCTTTATTCCAGGAATACAATCGTAGTTTATATAATCTCTCCTGCCTGCCTGCCTGGGATAACTTCTTTGCAGCTGTTAGCTCTTTAATGATGAGTTTGAGGTCACTCAAATTGATTTTGGTTCATGGCTCAGAATCGGCATCAAGGGGCATGTGCGAATAGCTTTGTTCAGGCCTGGCAGTGGGCTTTACAAGTCTCCTGGGAAAATCCTGCATCAACTGCAGTGGCTACTGACCAACTTAGAAAATAGGCGCAGGAGTAGATCATTTGCCCCTTTAAGTCTTCTCTGCCATGTAAAATGACCATGGCCGATCCTCAAACTCAAAACCATACGCCCCTGACCGTGACTCTTTTAAAATCTGTAAATCTATCTGTTTCCTACTTAAATATATTCATGGACTTGGCCTCCGCAGCCTTCTGTGCGAAAGAATTCCACAGGTCCACCACCCACTGCGTGGAGAAGTTTCTCCTCGTCTCAATCCTAAATAGCCTTAACACCATTTCCTGGTCCGAGACAGTGGTAACAACATCCCTGAATGCCCTCTGTCACCCTTTAGATCTGTTGGTGTAGCCACGCATGCACAGTGCACCAAAAGAAACAACTTGTATGCAGCCCACGCCGGACGTTTCTGGTTTAACAGGCAGATTAGAGGGAATTTTGCTCCTGACTCCTAACGTTGAGGTCCAGTCAGGGCCGGGAAATAATCCAGCGGAGAGGTTTGGCCGTCACATCTGGAGCTGGCCTCTAAAATATGCCCAGATAAAGAAGAAAATTGAAGTACAATGCAGAGTCTGTGAAGCTTGCAAATGGGGGAAAATCTGTAGCTTAATTACATTTGATGGGCTTCAATCTAGTTATTTGGTTTATTGGGACCTGTACAGTATAGGAAAGAACTAGCATGTTTAATGTATATTGTTCTGAATTTATCCCGTTGCTGTTTGTTCCGCTGCTACTAGGGATTATAACAGGCCCACTCCAGTATTACACCGCAAAAGGGGCTCTCTCAACACATAGCCAAATTTCGCAAACACACAACCTCCATTCCCCTCTGCGCTAATTTTATGTCTAGTTTGTTAATGTTTTTATTTTATTTTTAAAGTATCCAATTTTTTTTTTTCCAATTAAAGGGCAATTTAGCGTGGGCCAATCCACCGACCCTGCACATCTTTTTGGGTTGCGGGGATGAGACCCAGGCAGACACGGGGAGAATGTGCAAACTCCACACGGACAGTGATCCAGGGCCGGGATCGAATCCGGATCCTTAGCGCCATGAGGCAGCAGTGCTAACCACTGCGTCACCATGCCGTCCAAGTTAACGTTTTTCAATGAGCTTGTAATTCTTTTTACTTAAATACATAGGGCGACATCAAGCTGAGCCTATTGCAAATTTTGGACTGCGCAAGATGTGTTTATCGAGATTTGCAGGACTTCCCCAAAATAAAGTTGGCATTTTCACTGAGGTTGGCTATCAAGAAGACTTTTTAAAAAAAACAAAGGCTGCTGGAACTTCACCGATCTAGTAGTACCTGTCGGCAGCTCGTTGTGAGGTGGCACCATACCAGATTCAATATGACGGCATTTGGTTCTGCATTTTTCAAAGTTTATGAAATATTTTACCTATCGCCGCTATGCTTTCATGTAAGTTCACTCGGAATTTAATGACATCTGAGGGACTCGGGTGAAATGACCCCTTACTTAAAGTTCCAGGAGGGTATTAACTCTGAGCACCTTTAATCAAAAATCCTTGCCTGCAGCCAGCCAAGGTTTTGTGGATAAACACCCAACAGCCTGTCTCGATCCTTGTGTAAGCTGCAGTTCTTTTGAAGCGAGAATTTTATGTGCGGATCAACAGACCGTGTGCGTTGAGATAAATAACTGCTCAATTCTGAGTATTTTCCCTCGCATGTTCCCTCGCTGAATAATTATTCATCTTTTGAGCAGTTTCGGGAGGGTGAATTAAAGGTCACGGTACTAATGGGATCGTTGGCTTACACTGTGCTGGTGCTTACCTTTTTGTTACTGGTTTCATTACATTGCAGCTGCCTGTGGAGTTCGGCATTTTCCTAACTTAAGGATTGGCTGGATTTATTTTTTGTTTTAAATTTCCTTCGCTGATAAAAGGCTGTTTAATGTATCCGGTTTGTGAAAGAGAAATTAAAGTTTCTGCACAGGCTGAACCGATTTTGAGGAGATTGGTGACCTACTCCTGTTCCGACCTAACGCAATTTCCGAAGGAAAGGAATTGTGATTCCAAGTTTGGTCACTAACCGGGAGGAAGAAAAATTGAGATCTGTTTGCTTTCAGATCATTCCGAGGTTTCTCTGCGCACCTGTTTTCTGCTTGATATTCTTTGTTTAAAATAATTCCTTTTAAAATGGCAGCGTCCCCACGAATACAGGCATAAGTTGCAAGTGTCTTTGGAGTGGATAATTTGATGGTTTGTGTGAGGTGGCGAATTAAAAAGAACTCTTCAGCACAATTGTGAATTGACATTGCACAAATCAGTGTCCAACGGTCTTGGCTGCCACAACTAATAATTTGATGTGCAGGTTGGAGTGGAGAGACCTCAATCATCGGAAGCCATTCGGGCCATCGAGTCTGACCCGGCCCTTTGGAAAGAGCACCCTACTCAACGCCTCCACCCCATCCCAGTAACCCCACTTGAGCTTTTTTTGGACACTAAGGGCAATTTATCATGGCCAGTCCACCAACCCGCACATCTTTGGACTGTGGGAGGAAACCGGAGCACCCGGAGGAAACCCACGCAGACACGGGGAGAATGTGCAGACTCCGCACAGACAGTGACCCAAGCCGGGAATTGAGCCTGGGACCCTGGAGCTGTGAAACAACTGTGCTAACCACTGTGCTGCCATACTGCCCGAGGGGGATGGGAGAGAGTATGATGAGGGATCGCTCTCCACACCAAAGAACCAGTTTAGTTATAGACTGCTGTGGTATGGTTCATGGCAAGATCACAACAAACACCAATGTGATGAATGACGATGAATCTCTCTTTCTTGGTATTGGTTGAGATGTGTGATTCTGGTCAGGAACACTAGGAGAACTCCCTATTCTTCATCGAGTGCCCGCAATCTTTTATATTCACATCAGCAGCGAGATGCTGGTTCGGTTGGCTTTTTCATCTGACAGATCAGAACTATTCTTAGAGTGTCAGCCTGGATTATGTGCCCATCAACCTGAATGGGGTTTGAACCCATTACTTTACTCCGAGGCAAGAACACCACCACCTGAGCAATTCCCTGCAGCCAACTCATATTTATATTGCACCTTTAAAACATCCCATGAAGCCTCACTGGAGTGTTAACTGAGCCACAGGAGAAATTCGACCAGGTGACCAAAAACTTGGCCAAAGAGGTCAGTTTCAAGGTGCATTTTAAAGGAAGGAAATGAGGTTTTGAGACAACTTTCTGGACCTTGGGTCTTGGCATCTGAAGGTATGACCACCAGTGCTGGGGCAATTAAAATTGGAAATGTACAGCAGGCCAGAATTGGAGGCCCGCAGATATCATTGATTGTCGGGCTGGAGGAGGTTCCAGTGATCGGCAGGGGAGAGGCAAAGGAGGGATTTGAAAACCAGGGTGAGAATGTTAAAATCAAGACAATGTTAGGTTGGGAGCCAATGTAGGTGAGGGAGTGCAAAGGTAATGCTCGATTGGGGCTTGGTACGAGTTAAGATCTCTGCAGTAGAGTTGAAGCTTACGGAAGATAGGAGGTTGGCATTGGCATAAGCAACGTTTATTCTGCAATGGTTCTCAAGGGATTCATTTCGATAGAGGAAGATTGGTTTTACCGCAGAGAAGTTAATATTAATGATTGCTTATTTTCAACAGTGCTGCTATTGTTCCCTACAAAACAAAAAAATACTTTGCGCTCCTTGGGTTAATGTTTATGAATGGTAATATATTACTTTACAAGGTTAACAATGACATCTTTGCCTCCATTGGAAAACATGTTGCAGAGATTTGCTTTAACCCATCAAGGTGAAAGAAAGCCTGTATGTGAATCTTTGCCTGAAGACCTCCACACCACCTTAAAAAAAAAAAAATGCTTGCAAGAATAATGATTTTTAAAAACGAGCGGTAATGTCTTGCCATACAGAGAAGCAGCCAAGGTCGACGCGAATCGCTGCACTTGAGAAAGTAATTTGCTCTTTGATATGTTTTGAGACACTTCTGTCATATGGCACAAGATGAATTATCATCGAGTCAGGTTGCTTTTTCAGTTTTGTTCTGTGACATAGGTGGAGGTGGGGGTGGGGAGACACCCAGAGTAACTTTGCTAGAATTGACAGCTTGGTGACCTTGGACTGGTGAAGGCCCCATGCACAAGTCCTTGTTGATTGCGAAACAGTGGGGCCTTTAAAATGGGTGCTTTTGAAAAGAAAAAAAGGAGAGATTTGTATTTATATGGTACTTTTCATGATCACTGGCTGTCTCAAAAGGGCTTTACAGCCAATGGAACTGTGGCACTTACGTTAGGAACGAGTTGGGCAGTTTGCACCAAGCAAAATCCGTCTTCCACCCTACCTTATCCCTTTAACCCCATAACCTAACCTGCACATCCCTGGACACTTAAGGGACAATTTAGCACGGCCAATCCACCTAACCTGCACGTCTTTGGACTGTGGGAGGAAACCGGAGCACCCGGAGGCAACCCATGCAGACACTGGGAGAACGTGCCGACGCCGCACAGACAGTGACCCAGCGGGGAATTGAACCACTGTGCCACCGTGCCACTTGGAGAACCTTGAGCCTGGTGCCCTTGTTCCCCTAGGTGGTAGAGGCACTGATGTGGACGGCGGTGTCGAAGATGAATTGCCAAAGACACCAATGTTTTGAATTTGCGATGTCTTGTTTTATATGGTAAGAAGTCTTACAACACCAGGTTAAAGTCCAACAGGTTTGTTTCAAATCACTAGCTTTCAGACCACTGCTCCTTCCTCAGGTCTTTCACCTGAGGAAGGAGCTGCGCTCCGAAAGCTAGTGATTTGAAACAAACCTGTTGGACTTTAACCTGGTGTTGTAAGACTTCTTACTGTGCTCATCCCAGTCCAACGCCAGCATCTCCACATCTTGTTTTGTATGGAGTGAGAGGGGAAGGAATTCGGTGTACAGTATAGTTTCTGCTTTTGCAGCTGCGTGAACTAATTCCACGGATGGGCAAAATGTTTCTGCCTGTGCCTGTGTGCACAGCGGCAGTGTGAAATCAATGACCAGTTCATTGTAGTGACTTGAGCATCAGTGCTGTTTCTGCATCTTGTGGGTTGGAGCGCTGGGGGTGGAGGGAGTGGAGAGAGGAGAGTGAAACCCGAAAGGGAATGTGTTTTCCTGAACTCTGTGATGGGACCAGAATGCTGCTTCCCCTGACAGCCTGGGAATGTTTTCCCCTTGTCCTGTTTGTTGCATTTCATAGTAAATCATCCAGGTTTCTTGCAAGTCACCTCCATGCCCATGAGAAATGCAAACAGAAATTATTCTGTAAGCAACTGAGGTCATGGTGGTAAATCATAATGGCCATCAATAATCCATAATATATATATTTTTAAAAAATATATATTTATTAAAGTTTTGTAACTCCATTTTTCTCCCTTACAAACAATAACCCCCCCCCCCCCCCCCCGTAACAAAAAAAAACGAGAAATCGCGCAGAGCAAGATATATACATGGCAAAATGATATATTTACACAGCTTTGTACACTGGCCCTCACCTGTACGTGCCAGTTTCCCCAACCCTTCATGTTATCTCTTGCTCATCCACCCTCCCAGGCAGTCTTCTTCCCCCCCCCCCCCCCCCCCCCCCAAGGTTGCTGCTGCTGCTGACCGACCTTCCTCTAACGCTCCGCGAGATAGTCTAGGAACGGTTGCCACCGCCTGTAAAACCCCTGCGCAGACCCTCTCAAGGCGAACTTAATCCTCTCCAACTTTATAAACCCAGCCATATCATTTATCCAGGCCTCCAGGCTGGGGGGCTTCGCCTCCTTCCACATTAGCAAGATCCTTCGCCGGGCTACTAGGGACGCAAAGGCCAGAATGCCGGCCTCTTTCGCCTCCTGCACTCCCGGTTCGTCCACTACTCCAAATATTGCTAGCCCCCAGCTTGGCTTGACCCGGACTTTCACCACCTGAGATATTGCTCCCGCCACTCCTCTCCAGAACCCCTCCAGTGTCGGGCATGACCAAAACATATGGACATGGTTCGCCGGGCTCCCTGAGCACCTTCCAGATTTGTCCTCTACCCCAAAGAACCTACTCGACCTCGCTCCCGTCAAGTGTGCTCTGTGGACCACCTTAAATTGTATCAGGCTGAGCCTGGCACACGAGGAGGAGGAATTAACCCTACCTAGGGCATCAGCCCACAGACCTTCCTCGATCTCCTCCCCCAGCTCCTCCTCCCATTTACCCTACAACTCTTCTACCAGCGCTTCCCCCTCTTCTTTCAACTCCTGGTGTATTTCCGACACCTTGCCCTCCCCGACCCATACACCCGAGATCACCCTATCTTGAACTTCTTGTGCCGGGAGCAACGGGAATTCCCTCACCTGTCGCCTCACAAAAGCCCTCACCTGCATATATCTAAAGGCATTTCCCGGGGTAATAATCCATCATATATAACCCATAATGTATTGGTGCTTATCCAAATCCAGCAGCTTGAAATATTACAATATTTTCCTCAAAAGGCAGTCCTTTGTCTGATAAATGTCCAAGATTTTCTGGAGAGTTAGTAAAGAATTAATGTAGAATTATTGAAATTGCCACAGGAAGTGATACGGAGCCTATGCAACGCTGGACCTAATTTGTGTACTTTTTAAGGCATTTATGCGGAAATGCCTCTGGACTGTTCAGTCCGTTAAGAATTGAAGAGTTAATTGTTGGGAGTTTTGATGAACATCCCCTTTTGAAATGGTGAACAATGCTGCCCTTGTATCTATCACAGAAGCTAGTTCCAGGCACTCGCTCGTCACCACAAGCCACTTGGTGAAAATAGACTGCACATTAATTACTGCAGTTTCTGTCAATTCTCCCCATTCATTTTCCCCCGAAAAGAATAGTTAATCAGGATTTCAGCACAGGAGGTGAGAACTCGTGCCTGTGGTGTTGAGAGTTCTCCCTCGCAGCTATCTATCTTACTGACATTTTATACTCTTCAATATTTATTGGTACTGTCTCTTTTTGCTGCTTGTGGGCTTTTGCTATGTGCAAAATTTGATGCCATGTTTGCTCACCTAACATTTCCAAAGAGAACTGATTGGATGGACGATAGGGTTTTGCCATAATCAGGATGGGTGAACAGTGTGCAAATTCTTTGTTTTAAATTCCCTCAGATTTTTATTGAAGGCCTTGTTTTTTTTGTGCAATTGTGACTTGTTTTAATGCTATTTCCAAAGCTTTTTATGTGGAATTTAGTTTCCTGCTCCCAAGTTGATTCTGTCTTTAAAATTGCTAACAATTTGAGAGAGAAACAAAAACAGAAAATGCTGGACAACCGCAGCAGGTCTGACAGCATCTGCGGAGAGAGAACGGAGCCAACCTTTCAAGTCTCGATAACTCTGCCTGATGATTCTATTTGGATAAATCCTAGCCTTTGACAAAGAGTCACCCAGACTCCACGTTGGCTGAGATTGTCCAGCACGTTCTGATTTTCTTCTCCGCTTCCAGCATCCGCAGCGATTTGCTTTTATCTTTAGAAAGAAATGCGTTTGGATCAAGACACTGATAAAAGATTGTATTTTGGGGAATGGTGCAGGACTGATGAGCTGAATTGTATCATTCTGCATTCTGCTCATGGAATTCCAGCCCAGGTGCCACCATTGAAACGCCCATGTTTAAAATGAGCAATTGCTTTAAATCAGCCAAGAGTGATGATCATTAGCCATTTGCACTAACTGCAATTTCAAAATTCCAGCATCTTGAGTGTTTCGACTCTTTTGGGAAGAAACAGCTGAGCTTACCTCACCCATTCACCACAGGCGCCTGATCCAGCTAAGATTGTTACTCTTTTCCCAATTATGTTAAGTTCCAGGGTCAATGGCCGGGGAAAGTCTTCATTATGGTGCTAATCTTTAATCAACCTTTCACAGAACTGCCTCTCTGCTTTAGTCCGACAAACCAATTTTACATTTTACCCAAGTCCTAGTGAATACTGAAGGATCGCCCTCAAGATGCTTTCTTCTGCTATTCATGGTTCCTGGCTGCTAGTATTTTAATTGCCCCCTCTTGCATGTTGCGAGTGAGTTGTCCAGCGAAAGGATGCTGGCAAAGTGCAACCTCTGGGCTAATCGAGCCACGTAAAGGTCTTAACAAAATACAAGATTAGATCACCGTATCGGTATTTCCATCCACATTTGTGAAGCTGCACGCTAGCTCATCCAATAGCTCTTTTTAAGTTGGGCTGACCTGACCAGTTAGGACCACTGTAGATTTGGTGAGTTTGGGATAGCGGATAGCTGCAACCCTTCATTCATGTGCTGCAAGAAGGGCGATCAGAGTACCCCAGGCATCATGAGTTCCCATACGAAATAATCTAAAGATTTAATTTACCCAGTGCATCTGAGCGAATCCTGTTCTGTGGATGTATTATTATTAGCTAATTTGGACATTCTGACTTCTCCCTCTGTGTACCTGAACAGGCTCTGGAATGTGGCGACGAGGGGCTTTTCACAGTAACGTCATTGAGTGTGAATGTAAGCCTACTTGTGACAATAAAGATTATTATTAGTGGGCAAGATCTTGTTGGCGTTAGCACACTGCACTAAATGGTGGGGACTGAAGTTTTAAATTGAGAAAAGCAGCCCTAAAACAAGTTGGAAAACCAGAGTTACTATATTATACATCAGCCTAATGGTACCCTGCTTCCTTTTAAATCAGTGTCTCCTTTGCAGACTGGTTGCCCCTTGTTCCTCTGGCTGTGGGAGATTGAATGAGCCGAGGTTCACCGTAGTTTTCTTTTTATTCTTGCAGTTCTGTGTGGGGAAGTGCAGGCAGCCTGCAAGTTGCTTCATTTTTGCTTACACCAGCACGCAACCAGAGATCAGGGTGGGGATCAAGGATATGCGCACAGATTGATCCTCGATGACATAGATCTGTGCTGGCAAGACTCAAACCCTTCCCACATAATCCACGCTGGAGATTATCTGGTATAAAATTATTGGACGAAAATAATTTTGAGTCGACTGTTAGGGTAAAGTACAACTTCCAACTCTAAAATTGATCTTATTCCACAATAGTTAACTGGATTCTAAGACTACAAAAGAAACAGAATAAAATCAAGCCCTTGGCAGTGCTCCCCTTGCTCTTTTGTTTTTCTTGCTTGTGTAGATTAATGCTCAGCACTGCATCGCCTTTCTCGAAATGTCACATAGTTGTGGAGTCGAGTGGGAATCACATCATCAACTGGGTCAGGAATTCCATTGTAGCCAGACTCTTGGATGTCGAGCTATGAACTCAATGCAATAAAGAGGAGAGAATGCTGAAAATATGCAGCATTCCAAGAGGAAAATGACGGGTTGTTGAACCTGCTTATTGATTTCATTTTCTGTTGTGATTTTAGCGTTTTCAGGTTTAAAAAAAAAAATGATGTGTGCTGTTCGTTGAAATCGTGGATGATGGCGCAATTACTTTTTTTGAACAGTTTTGAAGGAAAGCAAGTTTTCGTCTGTACTTGTGTGGAGTGGGAACTGGAGCTGTACGATGCAGAATTGGAGGATAATCAGATGACCTTGATTGTTGATGCCACACGCAGGGGGCAACTATTTAAGCATAAGAATTGGAGCAAGAGACCATAAAGCCAATCGAGCCTGTTCCGTCATTAAATATGATCATGGCTCATCATCTGCTCCAACTTAACTTTCCCGCCACTCCCCACCTCCCCATGATTCCCTGTGACAGCAAAACTCTGTCTGAGTCTTCAATATATTCGCCGGCACATCCACAATCTTCCCAGGTAGAAAAGTCCAAAGATTCACAACTCATTTGAAGAAATTTCCCCTCGTCTCTGCACTAAATGACAGACCTCTTCAGCAGGTCTGGCTGCATCTGTGAAGAGAGAAACACAGACTTTGATTCTCCATTCCTCCACGCCGGCGGGATTCTCCCTTTCCGCTGCAGTGAATGCAGATCTGGCTGAGCGCCCAATCTCTGTCCCCTCTGACGGCGGTAGCGAGGTGGATTCCCAACCGAGAATCTCGCCCAGAGAGACCATTTTGAGTCCAATATAACTCTTCAGCAGAACAATGTAGCAGCCTATGCTTCATGTTGACAACCCTTTATTAATCGCAAATTTTCCCATTGCCTGTGTCAAACTTTGTCCCCTGGCATGGTTCTAATTTGAAATAGGGGCTGGTTTAGCACAGGTCTAAATCGCTGGCTTTGAAAGCAGACCAAGGCAGACCAGCAGCATGGTTCAATTCCCGTACCAGCCTCCTCGAACAGGTGCCGGAATGTGGCGACTAGGGGCTTTTCACAGTAACTTCATTTGAAGCCTACTTGTGACAATAAGCGATTTTCATTTTTCAAGTAACGCTCTGAATTTACCTCACCCAAGCCACGCATTATTTCATGCTATATCTATAACATGGTGCACACAGTAATGAGATGGGTAACCATTTCACTCCAGCCAGGAGAATCAACCTCTCCGTATCTACCCGGTCAAGCTGCTTAATAATCTTGAATGTTTAGTTGCGTACCATTCTGGTCGCCACACTACCAGAAGGAAGTGGGGGCTTTGGAGAGGGTACAGAAGAGGTTTACTAGGATGTTGCCTGGTCTGGAGGGTATTCGCTACGAGGAGAGGTTGGATAAATTTCGACGTTTTCACTGGAACGACGGGGTTGAGGGGCGACCTGCTAGAAGTTTACAAAATTGAGTGCATGGACAGAGTAGATAGTCAGATGCTTTTTCTCCAGGGTGGAAATTTCAATTATTAGGGGGCATAGGTTTAAGGTGCAATGGGGAAAGTTTAGAGGAGATGTGCGAGGCAAGTTGTTTTTTTACACAGACGGTGGTGGGAGTCTGGGAGTTGCTGCTGGGAGAGGTGGTGGAAGCAGGTACGATAGTGACTTTTAAGGGTCATCTTGTTGAATACACAAATGGGATGGGAATAGAGGGAAATGGACCCAGAAGTCTAGAAGGTTTTAGGTTAGACAGGCATCGTGATCGGCGCAGGCTTGGAGGGCTGAAGGGCCTGTTCCTGTGCTGTAAGGTTCTTTGTTTCAATGCGATCGCCTCTCATCTAAACTTCAGATAATATAAACCCAATTTACTCAGCCTCTCCTCATCAAACAATATAGGCATGCAAGATGTAGAGAATGCAATCAATACATGCATTATTTATGTTGCTTGCATGTATGGTCATAACATGAGAAAGAGTCCAGCATCCGCCTGCACCACCAAAATAAAATGGACGAAATGGTCACTCGTCTCATGACCACGTGAGGCCGGTGGGTGTAGCATGAAATATTATCCAGCTTGGTTGATGTAAATCTCGAGCATTACTTCAAATTAAAACCATACAAGAGCGCAGTGTTTGAAAAAGGCAGGGGACTTCCGGTTGCGGCGATACGGAGCTAAACCGCACGAGTCGGCAGCTGCCGCTATTACGGACATTCGGGCTCTCTAGAGGAGCCCCAACGGGAATTTTTTGAAGACTCTCCGTGTGGGAAGGGAAGAGTGAGGTCCCCCTTCATCGTTTATGGACCGGACCAGAAGCGAAACGGCCAAAAAAGCGGCATTGGAGCAGCGGGAGAAGCGAGGGAAGAAAGATAAAATGGCGGCGGCCGGGGATAAAGTGGAATGCGGGCCGGAGCTGCAAGAGTTCATCAAGCGCTGCTTCGAGGCACTGCAGAAGGAGATGCTGGCGCCTATGCTGTCGACGATTGAAGGACTAGGGTTGACCCAGAAGGCCCACGAGGTAAAGATCCAGGAGGTACAGAAAAAAGTCAGTGAGAACGAGGACGAGATTTTGGGCCTGGCGGTGAGAGTGGAGGAGCACGAGGTGCTGCACAAAAGGTGGGCGGGAAGATTCGAAGACCAGGTCGAGGAGAAAGAATCTTCGGATCCTGGGTCTCCCTGAAGGAGTGGAGGGGGCCGATGCCGGGGCATATGCGAGCACGATGCTCGAGTCGCTGATGGGCGCGGAGGCCCCTTCGAGGCCTTTGGAGCTGGATGGGGCACACCGGGTGCTGGCGAGGAGGCCCAAGGCTAACGAGCCGCCAAGGGCGATTGTGGTGAGGTTTCACCGTTTCACGGACAGAGAGAGGGTCTTGAAATGGGTCAAGAAAGAGCGGAGCAGCAGGTGGGACAATGCGGAGATCCGAATATACCCGGACTGGAGCACGGAGGTTGCATAGAGGAGAGCGGGTTTCAACCGGGCCAAGGCGGTGCTGCACCGGAAAGGAGTGAGATTCGGAATGCTGCAGCCAGCGCGATTGTGGGTCACATACAAGGATCAGCACCATTATTTTGAAACGCCTGAAGAGGCTTGGACCTTTATTCAAACCGAAAAGTTGGACTCAAACTGTGGGTTTGTGAGGGTGGGGGGGATGTTTGATGGTTGTTGTATATAGGGTGTTAATCACGCGCAGGAAATGTTACACGGGCTGGGGGAGAGAGGGGGATGGCGATGGGGGAAAAGAGCCAAGGCCGCGACAGGAGCTGCGCCAGAGGGGGCAGGGTAGGCTTAGGAAAGCGCGGTTTTTTTTCCCGCGCTAGGGAAAAAAGGCGGGAGGGGGAATGGAGGAACGCACACTGATTGGGAGATTCCCACATGGAGGGGGGGGTCAATGGGACAGCGGGGGAAGCCGGGGTCAGCTGACTTACGGGAGTGTTATGGGGGAGCAAAAAAGCTAGACACGGGTCTAGCGGGGGGGGGGGGGGGGGGGTTGCTGCTGCACTGGCCGAAGGGGAATGGGACACACAAGAGGTGGTCGGGGTGGGGGTCTCCCGCCTGGGGGACTGGAGGGTGAGGGCGGCGCAGGCACGGGACTGGCCTAGAAAAGGAGATGTCTAGTCGTGGGGGGGGGGGGGGGGGGGGGGGAGGAGAGGAGTGGGTGTTAGGGGGAGGGGGGGGGGGGGTGGAGGAGTAGGTGTTATCAGCCCAATCCGGCTGATAACGTGGAATGTGAGGGGCCTTAATGGGCCGGTAAAGAGGGCCCGAGTGTTCACGCACTTAAAGCGACTGAAGGCAGACGTGGTCATGCTCCAGGTGACACACTTGAAGGTGGCGGATCAGGTCAGGTTAAGAAAGGGGTGGGTAGGACAGGTATTCCACTCGGGGCTGGATGCGAAGAATAGAGGGCTAGCAATATTGGTTGGGAAGCGGGTGTCGTTTTGAGACCAAGAATATCGTAGTGGACAACGGAGGGCGATATGTGATGGTGAGCGGTAAGTTGCAAGGGACATGGGTGGTATTGGTTAATGTATACGCCCCGAACTGGGATGATGCCGGATTCATGAAGCGCATGTTGGGGCGCATTCCGGACCTGGAGGTAGGAAGCTTGATAATGGGTGGGGATTTTAATACGGTGTTGGACCCAGCACTGGATCGCCCCAGATCTAGGACCGGAAAGAGGCCGGCGGCGGCCAAGGTGCTTAGGGGGTTTATGGACCAGATGGGGAGAGTGGATCCGTGGAAGTTTGCCAGGCCGCAGGCCAGGGAATTTTCTTTTTTCTCCCACGTGCACAAAGCCTACTCCCCGATAGATTTTTTTTGTTCTGGGCAGGGCGCTGATCCCGAAAGTGGAGGGAACGGAGTATTCGGCCATAGCCATTTCAGATCATGCCCCGCACTGGGTGGAACTGGAGTTGGGAGAGGAGAGGGACCAACACCCGCTGTGGCGGTTGGATGTGGGACTGCTGGCAGATGAGGTGGTGTGTGGGAGGGTGAGGGGGTGTATCAAAAGGTACTTGGAGGTCAACGACAACGGGGAGGTGCGGGTGGGGGTGGTATGGGAGGCGCTGATGGCGGTGATCAGGGGAGAGCTAAACTCCATCAGGGCTCACAGGGAGAAGATAGAGGGCATGGAAAGGGAGAGGCTCGTGGGGGAGATTTTAAGAGTGGACAGGAGATATGCAGAGGCCCCTGAGGAGGGATTACTTAGGGAAATGCGACGTCTCCAGACGGAGTTTGACCTGTTGACCACAGGGAAGGCAGAGGCACGGTGGAGGAAGGTGCAGGGGGCGACCTACGAGTATGGGGAGAAGGCGAGTCGGATGCTGGCACACCAGCTCCGTAAGAGGATGGCAGCGAGGGAAATAGGTGGAGTTAAGGATGGAAGGGGAGCTATGGTGCTGAGTGCGACGAAGATAAATGAGGCATTCAAGGCCTTTTATGAGGAGCTGTACAGATCCCAGCCCCCAGCGGGGGAAGAGGGGATGAGACTATTCCTAGACCAACCGAGATTCCCGAGGGTGGAGGAGCAAGAGGTGGCTGGTTTGGGGGCACCAATTGGGTTGGAGGAGCTGAGCAAAGGTTTGGGGAACATGCAGGCAGGGAAGGCCCCGGGACCGGACGGGTTCCCGGTGGAGTTCTACAGGAAGTACATAGACCTGTTGGCCCCGCTGCTAGTGAGGACCTTTAATGAGGCAAGGGAGGGAGGGACCCTGCACCCGACAATGTCGGAGGCGACGATCTCTTTGATCCTGAAGCAGGACAAGGACCCACTGCAATGTGGGTCGTACAGGCCGATCTCGCTCCTCAACGTGGATGCTAAGTTGCTGGCAAAAGTGCTGGCTACGAGGATCGAGGACTGTGTCCTGGGGGTGATTCACGAGGATCAGACGGGATTTGTAAAGGGCAGGCAACTAAACACCAATATGCGGCGGCTCTCAAACGTGATAATGATGCCATCGGTGGAGGGAGTGGCGGAGATAGTGGCAGCTATGGACGCGGAGAAGGCCTTTGACTGAGTAGAGTGGGAGTACCTCTGGGAAGTGCTGTGGAGGTTTGGGTTCGCGGGAGGGTTTATTAGCTGGGTCAAGCTCCTTTACCGAGCCCCGGTGGCGAGTGTGGTTATGAATCGGCGGAGGTCGGAGTATTTTCGTCTGTACCGTGGGACGGGACAGGGGTGCACCTGTCCCCCCTGTTGTTTGCAATTGAACCCTTGGCCATATATTTAAGGGAGTCTAGGAAATGGAGGGGGCTGGTCCGAGGGGGAGAAGAGCATCGGGTGTCGCTTTATGCAGATGACCTGTTGCTCTATGTGGCGGATCCAGTGGAGGGGATGGTGGAGGTCATGCAGACTCTGAGGGAGTTTGGGGATTTTTCGGGCTATAAGCTTAATGTAGCGAAGAGTGAGCTTTTTGTAGTACAGGCAGGGGACCAGGAAAGGGGGATAGGCGATCTACCGCTGAGGAGGGCGGAGGGGAGCTTTCGGTACCTGGGGATCCAGATAGCCAGGAGTTGGGGGGGCCCTGCATAAACTGAATCTGACGAGACTGGTGGAGCAGATGGAGGAGGACTTCAAAAGATGGGACATGTTACCGCTCTCGCTAGCGGGTAGAGTGCAGTCGGTCAAAATGGTGGTCCTTCCGAGGTTTCTCTTTGTGTTTCAGTGCCTTCCCATCGTGATCACCAAGGCCTTTTTTAAGAGGGTAGGCAGGAGCATTATGGGGTTTGTGTGGGCGAAAAAGACCCCGAGGGTAAGGAGAGGGTTTTTGGAGCGCAGTAGGGACCGAGGGTTGGCGCTACCGAATTTGGGGAGCTACTACTGGGCAGAAAATGTGGCGATGATCCGTAAGTGGGTGATGGAGAGAGAGGGTGCGGCATGGAAGAGGATGGAGATGGCATCCTGCAAAGGAACGAGTCTGGGGGCGCTGGTGACAGCACCGCTGCCGCTCTCGCCGTCAAGGTACACCACGAGTCCGGTGGTGGCGGCAACGCTAAAGATCTGGGGCCAGTGGAGACGACACAGGGGTGCAATGGGAGCCTCGGTGTGGTCCCCGATCAGGGGTAACCACCGGTTTGTCCCGGGAAGGATGGACGGGGGGGTTTCAGAGCTGGCATCGGGCGGGGATTAGAAGAATGGGGGACCTGGTCATTGATGGGACGTTTGCGAGCCTAGGTGCACTGGAGGAGATGTTCGAGTTACCCCGGGGAAATGCCTTTAGATATATGCAGGTGAGGGCGTTTGTGAGGCGGCAGGTGAGGGAATTCCCGTTGCTCCCGGCACAGGAAATTCAAGACAGGGTGATCTCGGGCATATGGGTTGGAGAGGGCAAGGTGTCGGCGATATACCAGGAGATGAAAGAAGAGGGGGAGGCGTTGGTAGAGGAGCTGAAGGGTAAATGGGAGGAGGAGCTGGGGGAGGAGATCGAGGAAGGTCTGTGGGCTGATGCCCTCGGTAGGGTTAACTCCTACTCCTCATGTGCCAGGCTCAGCCTGATACAATTTAAGGTGGTTCACAGAGTGCACATGACGGGGGCGAGGCAGAGTCGGCTCTTTGGGGTGGAGGACAGATGTGGGAGGTGCTCAGGAAGTCCGGCGAAACATGTCCATATGTTTTGGTCATGCCCGGCACTGGAGGGGAGTGGCGGGAACAATATCTAAGGTGGTGAAAGCCCGGGTCAAGCCAAGCTGGGGGCTAGCAATATTTGGAGCAGTGGATGAGCCGGGAGTGCAGGAGGCGAAAGAGGCCGGCATTCTGGCCTTTGCGTCCCTAGTAGCCCGGCGAAGGATCTTGCTAATGTGGAAGGAGGCAAAGCCCCCCAGCGTGGAGGCCTGGATAAATGACATGGCTGGGTTCATTAAGCTGGAGAGGATAAAGTTTGCCTTGAGCGGGTCTGCGCAGGGGTTCTACAGGCGGTGGCAACCGTTCCTAGACTATCTCGCGGAGCGTTAGATGAAGGTCGGTCAGCAGCAGCAACCTGGGGGGGGGGGGGGAATGTCTTGGGAAGGGGGGGGTGGATGTCTTGGGAAGGGGGGTCTGCTTGGGGGGTATTTGAGCAAGAGAACACATGAAAGATCTGGAAAACTGGCATGGACGGGAGGAATTCCATGTACAAAGCTCTGTAACATAACGTTTTACCATGTTTATATCTTGCTATGTGCGTTTTCTTTCTATTTTGTTACGAGGGGGGGTGAGGTTTTTGTTTGTAAGGGTGAAAAATTGTGTTAAAAAACTTGAATAAATATTTTTTTTTAAAGAAAAAGGCAAAGGGCAAATTTATGGTGGATAACCAGAAGCTCGTCATTTTAGGGATTGCCAACATATGGAATAAGCTCCACATGGCGCTGAAGAAGAGTCACATTGGACTCCATGTTAGCTCTTGTTCTCCCTTTACAGATGCTGTCAGACCTGCTGAATCTTACAAGCACCCACCGTTTCTATTGTTGAATATGCTCACTGTGTAGGGCTGTGCGGGTCAAAGTCGGACTCATTTAACACAACACTTGGCTGTTTTTTGTGGATACTGAAGCGGCTTTTTGATTGGACAAGTTAATAATCTTTATTAGTGTCACAAGTAGGCTTACATTAACACTGCAATGAAGTTACTGTGAAAATCCTCAAGTCGCCACACTCAGGCACCTGTTCGGGTACACAGAGGGAGAATTCAGAATGCTCAATTCACCTAACAGCACATCTTTCGGGACTTGTGGGAGGAAACCGGAGCGCCCGGAGGAAACTCACGCACACACGGGGAGAACGTGCAGACTCCGCACAGACAGTGACCCAAGCCGGGAATCGAACCTGGGATGCCTGCGCTGTGAAGCAACAGTGCTAACCACTTAAGAAGGGTCAAATAATGGCACTCGCCAATATTTATTTATTTTGCAACAGCCTCAATTGCATAAATCAGTTTGCGGGTGCAGCCAGCCTTTGCTCCGTTCCAACCGTAACTGGGTTTGGTTTGGGCTCTGTGTTGTTCTGGAAGACGAGTTGCTTCAGCAGTTTGGTGTGGGCCCAGTGCTGAGATCCGATGCCAGGGGATTACCTGTCAGAATGCGTCTGACTTTAGTTTACAGACAATGGTATTGGTGACTGCTGTCGAGATTCGCGCATGAGTGCTCCCTCAAGTGAGGCAGACGAGGACTCCTCGAGCCTGTGGAGCCGCATTGCTGCGTGACTCACTGCCTCGGAGAGGAGAGGAGACAGCAGAACACAATTGCAGTCAGAAGGGCTGTCCCCAGATTCACGTCAACAACTGCTTCCTAGTTCTCTGCAAGTTGGAAACATTAGATTTCAGTTTCTCTCTCCCAATGCTTTGGTTTTGCTGTCAGATCAAGGTGTTTTCGAAAAATAAATTGTGACCTCACCTGCCTCGTTTCACGTAGGCACTAATGTCTGCACGCGAGCACTTAATCCGACTTTGTGCTTTTCCGCAATAAGCACATTTCTGATTGTTTTTGGGCGGCTTGGGAGCACGATATGGCAACAGTGAGTCAGAGATTTCTCCGTCCGCCCTTGAGAGGATTAGAAATGCACAAAAACACTTGATTTTTTTTTTTGTCCAAACCATGATCGTCATATGATAGTGCGCTCAAAATAGGGGTTTGGTGGAGTTACGGGAGAGCCTCTGTTTTTAAGTTTTATGTTTTGTTAAAGATTTAGCACTGATTACATTGAAGGACAGATTGGCTCCCATATAGCTACAATCAGAATGTCAATACAGCTGCTTGCAATGCACTGTGCTGTTTTTGGGCAATGATTTTCAAGGCCGTGCCATGTGATGATCTTGGGGCCTTTCTGGAATCTGAGGACAATCGTTTGCAAGGGCTGGTTAAGGACACTGTGCCAGTTTACATTTTGCCCCTCAAAATAATTTTGTAAGACCCCATACTAGCCTTTGCTGGCACCACTCTGTATTTGATGGCAAAAGAGAAAATGCTGGAAAATCTCAGCAGGTCTGGCAGCAACTGGGGGGAGAGAAAAGAGCTGACGGTTCGAGTCCAGGTGACCCTTTGTCAAAGCTCTGTATTTGACGGTTCTCTATAGCTTAGAGGCTATCCAGTTTGTTTGCTTAATGTCTGTGGCACTGTTCTCAACAAGGTTCATCACTACGGTTTGAGATGAAGAACAAGTATGGCTCTGTTGTTTTCATTGTGCCAAGGTGGGTGCATTAGGTCGTTAAGTAGCGAGGCTATTTTTGGCAGTGATTAAGTCCACAACATTAGTAGCTGGGCTAAAACATGAGATAATCATGCTGACTTCAATCCCTTCAGGGCTAACCTCGAGCCCTGGGATGGAGGGCCTTGCTGCAGTAATGCTGAGCTATATGGACCAAAAGGTAGAAGTTACAATTTCCAACCTGTGTTATCTAAACTTGGCAAGGCAGCAGCAGAGGTTGTGGCAATAGGCCTCAGTTGAGAGAGGGGTGTGTATGTGTGGGGTGTGTGAGAGAGAGGAGGGGGTGAGTGAGAGAGAGAGGAAGGATGAGTGAGAGAGAGAGGGGTGTGTGTGGTGTGAGTGAAAGAGAGGGGTGTGAGTGTGGGGGGGTGGGTGAGTGAGAGGGGGGGTGTGAGAGAGAAGGGGTGAGGGGGGCGAGAGGGAGGGGTGAGGGGGGATGAGAGGGGGGTGTGTGAGAGAGAAGGGTGTGTGAGTGAGAGAGGGGTGTGAGTGTGAGGGAGGGATGAGTGAGCGGGTGTGCGTGTGAGGGGTGGGTGTGTGTGTGAGGGATGGGTGTGTGAGAGGGGTGGGTGTGTGAGAGAGGGATGAGTGTGTGAGAGAGAGGGGTGCGTGTGTGAGAGAGAGGGGTGAGTGGGTGAGAGAGAGGAGTGAGTGGGTGAGAGAGAGGGGTGAGTGGGTGAGAGAGAAGGGTGAGTGGGTGAGAGAGAGGGGGTGAGTGGGTGAGAGAGAGGGGGTGAGTGGGTGAGAGAGAGGGGTGAGTGGGTGAGAGAGAGGGGTGAGTGGGTGAGAGAGAGGGGTGAGTGGGTGAGAGAGAGGGGTGAGTGGGTGAGAGAGAGGGGTGAGTGGGTGAGAGAGAGGGGTGAGTGGGTGAGAGAGAGGGGTGAGTGGGTGAGAGAGAGGGGTGAGTGGGTGAGAGGGGTGAGTGGGTGAGAGGGGTGAGTGGGTGAGAGGGGTGAGTGGGTGAGAGGGGTGAGTGGGTGAGAGGGGTGAGTGGGTGAGAGAGAGGGGTGAGAGAGAGGGGTGAGAGAGAGGGGTGAGAGAGAGGGGTGAGAGAGAGGGGTGAGAGAGAGGGGTGAGAGAGAGGGGTGAGAGAGAGGGGTGAGAGAGAGGGGTGAGAGAGAGGGGTGAGAGAGAGGG
Source organism: Scyliorhinus torazame (assembly GCF_047496885.1). NCBI lineage: Eukaryota > Metazoa > Chordata > Chondrichthyes > Carcharhiniformes > Scyliorhinidae > Scyliorhinus > Scyliorhinus torazame. Next base: position 19,273,947 of record NC_092718.1, on the reverse strand, counting down.
GTGAGAGAGAGGGGTGAGAGAGAGGGGTGAGAGAGAGGGGTGAGAGAGAGGGGTGAGTGGGTGAGAGAGAGGGGTGTGTGTGAGAGAGAGGGGTGTGTGTGAGAGAGAGGGGTGTGTGTGAGAGAGAGGGGTGCGTGTGAGAGAGAGGGGTGCGTGTGAGAGAGAGGGGTGCGTGTGAGAGAGAGGGGTGCGTGTGAGAGAGAGGGGTGCGTGTGAGAGAGAGAGGGTGCGTGTGAGAGAGAGGGGTGCGTGTGAGAGAGAGGGGTGCGTGTGAGAGAGAGGGGCGCGTGTGAGAGAGAGGGGCGCGTGTGAGAGAGAGGGGCGCGTGTGAGAGAGAGGGGCGCGTGTGAGAGAGAGGGGCGCGTGTGAGAGAGAGGGGCGCGTGTGAGAGAGGGGCGCGTGTGAGAGAGAGGGGCGCGTGTGAGAGAGAGGGGCGCGTGTGAGAGAGAGGGCGCGTGTGAGAGAGAGAGGCGCGTGTGAGAGAGAGGGGCGCGTGTGAGAGAGAGGGGCGAGTGTGAGAGAGAGGGGCGAGTGAGAGAGAGGGGCGAGTGTGAGAGAGAGGGGCGAGTGTGAGAGAGAGGGGCGAGTGTGAGAGAGAGGGGCGAGTGGGTGAGAGAGAGGGGCGAGTGGGTGAGAGAGAGGGGCGAGTGGGTGAGAGAGAGGGGCGAGTGGGTGAGAGAGAGGGGCGAGTGGGTGAGAGAGAGGGGCGAGTGGGTGAGAGAGAAGGGCGAGTGGGTGAGAGAGAGGGGCGAGTGGGTGAGAGAGAGGGGCGAGTGGGCGAGAGAGAGGGGCGAGTGGGCGAGAGAGAGGGGCGAGTGGGCGAGAGAGAGGGGCGAGTGGCGAGAGAGAGGGGCGAGTGGGCGAGAGAGAGGGGCGAGTGGGCGAGAGAGAGGGGCGAGTGGGCGAGAGAGAGGGGCGAGTGGGCGAGAGAGAGGGGCGAGTGGGCGAGAGAGAGGGGCGAGTGGGCGAGAGAGAGGGGCGAGTGGGCGAGAGAGAGGGGCGAGTGGGCGAGAGAGAGGGGCGAGTGGGCGAGAGAGAGAGGGGCGAGTGGGCGAGAGAGAGAGGGGCGAGTGGGCGAGAGAGAGAGGGGCGAGTGGGCGAGAGAGAGAGGGGCGAGTGTGCGAGAGAGAGAGGGGCGAGTGTGCGAGAGAGAGGGGCGTGAGAGAGGGGTGTGCGAGAGTGAGAAAGAAGGAGGTGTGAGAGAGGGGTGTGCAAGAGGGGTGTGAGAGAGAGATTGGGGGGGGTGAGTGTGAGGGGTGTGTGTATGTGGGAGTGAGAGAGAGGGGTGTTTGTGTGTGTGAGAGAGAGAGGGGGATGGGTGGGTGGTGCGTGCATGTGAGAGGGATGGGTGCGTGTGAGAGGAGTGGGTGGGTGCGTGCGTGTAAGAGAGAGAGTGCGTGTGTATGAGATTGAGTGTGAGAGAGGGTGAGTGAGTGTGTGAGAGAGAGGGTGAGTGGGTGCGTGCGTGTGTGAGAGAGAGGGTGAGTGGGTGCGTGAGTGTGTGAGAGGGGGTGGGTGCGTGTGTGTGTGAGAGAGAGGGTGAGTGGGTGCGTGAGTGTGTGAGAGAGAGGGTGAGTGGGTGCGTGAGTGTGTGAGAGAGAAGGTGAGTGGGTGCGTGAGTGTGTGAGAGAGAGGGTGAGTGGGTGCGTGAGTGTGAGAGAGAGGGTGAGTGGGTGCGTGAGTGTGTGAGAGAGGGTAAGTGGGTGCGTGTGTGTGTGAGAGAGAGGGTGAGTGGGTGCGTGTGTGTGAGAGAGAGGGTGAGTGGGTGCGTGTGTGTGTGAGAGAGAGGGTGAGTGGGTGCGTGTGTGTGTGAGAGAGGGTGAGTGAGTTTGTGAGGGCGAGGGGTGGGCTGGGTGGGTGTAGACATCCTCTGACAAGGTGGGGGTGTGGACTGTTAAACCCACTCTAACCATGAATAGCCTCTCCAACAGTTTGTGAAGAACAGCCAATGGGTTCTTTCCCTTCCTGAACCACCATCATCGCAACAGGTTTTCGAGCCGTGTTCACAGTCCGGCAAACTGCCTGAAAGGGGTTTTCTGGCGTACATGATGAACACATTGCAACAAAATTCTTACGATTTCAGGAGAGGAGGAAAATAAATTACAAAAACCAGTTACCTTTTCTAGGATGCAATGCTTGGTAATGTTGAATGGCATTGTGGCTCTGTTGGTAGGCTCTCACCACCGAGGCAGAAGGTTTAAATCTGATCACAGATTTGAGTATATAATCTAGACGAAGACTGTTGGAATGCTGCGTTACCGGAGAAACTATGTCGTTAAATTGAGGCCCCGTTTGCTATTCTAGAGTGCGATATTGTTCTCCTGGCAGTGTTCAAAGGGAGTGGGATGTTCACCTGGTATCCTGGCCAGTGTTCCTCTTTCAGTGGACACTTAATCTTTCCCCCCCCAATAAATTGTCCAGTTACTCATTAGAATCGTAGAATTTACAGTGTAGAAGGAGGTCATTCGGCCCATCGAGTCTGCACCGGCTCTTGGAAGGAGCACCCTACCCAAGTCCACACCTCCACCCTATCCCCGTAACCCAGTGACCCCAGCTAACCTTTTTTTGGACACTCAGAGCAATCTATCATGGCCAATCCACCTGACCTGCACATCTTTGGACTGTGGGAGGAAACCGGAGCACCAGAGGAAACCCACGCACACACGGGGAGGATGTGCAGACTCCGCACAGACAGTGACCCAAACCGGGAATCGAACCTGGGTCCCTGGGGCTGTGAAGCAACAGTGCTAACCTACCCGTGCTGCCCCCAGTTTGCGCCTTGAATCTTGCTCTTCACAAATTGATGACCGGAATTCTGCGATTCGGAAATAATCCATTGGTTTCAAAAGTGCAATGCGACTAGGCGTTCGCTACCTAAATGTGTGGTTGATTCTGCAATCTAGACCAAGCTGCAAAGTGAAACTGATACTGATCACGTGGGTGTTTGTTTTTTTTTCAGCTTCCATCCCTCGGGAAACGTTAATGCATTTCGCAGCGAGGCTGGGTTTATCCAGACTAGCCTCCTTCCTACTGCAACAGCCAGGTGGGCAAGAGGCTCTTGCATCGCCAACCTTGATGGTGCCACACCTGTGAATCTCGCAGCACAGCGGGGCTTCCACGGTCTGGAGGAGCTCTTTGCGCAGTAAGTGTTTGCAACTTCTGAAAATGCTTATTCGCTGCCTTGTCTTACACAAAGGGTTCTGTCTGCTCTTTAAGCCAGGCAGTAAACCTCTGCGACCGTTGTTAATGTCGCCAGCTCTTAGTTTTGGGCAGAAACAAACGTGCTGCGAGAGTTGGAGAACTGTTTGGTTCTTGTGCTCCTGTTGTCATTGTGTCTGGTGACCCCGTTACCCTTCCAGTTCCATCTCTAAGCAATGTCTTAATTATAGTTTTACGTGTTTGTGTATGCGTGGGGATGGTGCATAGCGCTTCTCGTCAAGACTGTTATTAACAGCACTTTGCAGATTGGTGTCAAACTACAGGTGCAGGGTATATAATAAGCGAGGTAATGAGATCTTTCAGAATGGTAAGGTAGAACCACGTGACAAGCCCTCGAAATATCGGGTTGCAGAGGGTGTAAAAGTGTTGCAGATGGAGTTTCTCGTGCAGCTGCAAGATTCGCTACAGGTGAGACACCTCTGGAGGGGGGGGGGGGGGGGGGTCGGGGGGGGGGTGGAAACTTGAACCACAAACTCGGCATGAGAGCTGACTCCACAGTAAACGCCGCCTTGATGTTTGAAGTGCTGAAGAGGAAGAACCCGGCTGCGACGAAACCCTGAAATTGTAGAAATAACATTCAAACCGAAAACAGGAGCAGAATGGCCGGCGCAGAATGGCACTGCTGCCTCACGGCGCCGAGGTCCCAGGTACGCCCCGGCTCTGGGTCACTGTCTGTGTGGAGTTTGCACATAATAATAATAATAATCGCGTATTTGTCACAAGTAGGCTTCAATGACTTGCTGTGAAAAGCCCTAGTCGCCACATTCCGGTGCCTGTTTCATAGATTATCATAGAATTTTACAGTGCAGAAGGAGGCCATTCGGCCATCGAGTCTGCACCGGCTCTTGGAAAGAGCACCCTACCCAAGGTCCACACCTCCACCCTATCCCATAACCCAGTAACCCCACCCAACCCTAAGGGCGATTTTGGACACTAAGGCAATTTATCATGGCCAATCCACTAACCTGCACATCTTTGGACTGTGGGAGGAAACCGGAGCACCCGGAGGAAACCTCACGCACACACGGGGAGGATGTGCAGACTCCGCACAGACAGTGACCCAAGCCGAATCAACCTGGGACCCTGGAGCTGTGAAGCAATTGTGCTATCCACAATGCTACCGTGCTGCCCCGGGGAGGGCCGGTACGGGAATTGAACCCGCGCTGCTGGCATTGTTCTGCATTGCAAGCCAGCTGTTTAGCCCACTGTGCTAAACCAGCCCCTACACATTCTCCCCGTGTCTGCGTGGGTTTCACCCCCACAACCCAAAGATGGGCAGGGTAGGTGGATTGGCCATTTTAAATTGCCCCTTAATTGGAAAAAAAGAATGGGTACTCTAAATTAAATAAAATAGAAAACACGAGCAGGGGCATTAGCATCTGAAAAGATGGCATCTGGAACTAGAACAAGCAAACAGACTTGCATTTAAACCACGGTTCATCATATTCTGGAGATATCCCCAAAGCGCAACACATCGATAAATGACTTTAAGTGCAGTCGCTATAGTTACTTGCCAGTCAATTTACATGGAAGGTCCATCCGCCAACGGATAAGATGAATGGCTAGTGTCGGTATAGGTTTAGAGAGGAATATTCGCCAGGATAGAAGGAAAAGTCACAACTCTCTGCTTGGTAGTATGAGATCTTTTCGATTTCACTAAAATATGAGCCTCTTGATTTATCATGTTGTTCAAAACACTGCATTTGGGCATTGGTCCCAGGGTTGGGCATTGGTCCAGGGTTGGGCATTGGGTCTAGGATTATATATTGAGGCCCGGCTAAAATTTACATAGAATTTACAGTGCAGAAGGAGGCCATTCCGCCATCGAGTCTGCACCCGGGTCTTGAAAGAGCACCCTACCAAGATCAACACCTCACCCATCCCCATAACCCAGTGAACCCACCAACACTTGCAATGCTTGGTAATATTGAATGGCATTGTGGCTCTGTTGGTAGGCTCTCGCCACAGAGGCAGAAGGTTTAAATCTGATCACAGATTTGAGTATATAATCTAGACGAAGACTGTTGGAATGCTGCATTACCGGATAAACTATTTAGTTAAATTGGGCCCCGTTTGCATTCTAGAGTGCGATATTGTTCTCCTGGCTGTGTTCAAAGGGAGTGGGGTGTTCTCCTGGCATCTGTCCAGTTACTCATTAGAATCATAGAATTTACAGTGTAGAAGGAGGTCATTCGGCCCATCGAGTCTGCACCGGCTCTTGGAAGGAGCACCCTGCCCAAGGCCACACCTCCACCCTATCCCCGTAACCCAGTAACCCCAGCTAACCTTTTTTTGGACACTCAGGGCAATTATAATGGCCAATCCACCTAACCTGCACATCTTTGGACTGTGGGAGGAAACCGGAGCACCCGGAGGAAACCCAAGCACACACTGTGAGAACGTGCAGACTCCGCACAGACAGTGACCCAAGCCGGAATCGAACCTGGGACCCTGGAGCTGTGAAGCAATTGTGCTATCCACAATGCTACCGTGCTGCCCCAGGTGGGAGTGATGCCAATTGAGCCAAGCCAGAGGAAATGAAAAATCTCCTGGGTTGCATTGCATTTTTCAAGTGCACTGGCGAAGATCGCATTTTGAGTATTAAGTACAATCCCCCCTTCTGCTGACGATTAGTCTCTGCAAAGAAGTCGATGAATGGTTGCCACCTCCTGACGAACCCTAACAATGACCCTCTCATGGCAAACTAATTTTCTCCAGGCAGAGAAAGCCAGCCATGTCCGATAGCCAGGTCTCCGACTTCGGCGGCCTTGAGTCCCTCCATGCTAGTAATATCCGCCTCCAGGGAAGCAAAGGCCAGAATGTCTGCCTCTTTCTCCTCCTGGATTCCCAGATCCGATGGCACTCTGAAAATCGCCACCTCTGGAGTCAATGCCACCCTTGTATTTAATACCTTGGACATGATGTCCGCAAACCCTGAAAATCCCTAAGCTTTCGACATGTCCAAAACATGTGGACAAGGTTCGCCGGTCCTCCCGCACATTTTGTGCACCTGTCCTCCACCCCAAAAAATCAACCTCATCCGGGCCACTGTAATGTGAGCCCGGTGCACGATCTTGAATTGAATCAGGCTGAGCTTGGCACACGTCGCGGTCGCGTTGACTCTACTCAACGCGTCCGCCCAAAGGCCCTCCTCTATCTTTCCTCCCAGCTCCTCCTCCCACTTGCACTTCAGCTCCTCGGTCTGTGTCTCCTCTGATCCCATAAGCTACTTATAAATGTCAGAAACGCTCCCCTCTCCTATCCACCCTCTGGAAACTACCCTGTCGTGAATCCCCCTTAGCGGCAGGAGTGGGAAGGTTGGTACCAGTCTACGCAGAAAGTCCCGCACCTGCAGATATCAAAATTCGTTCCCCCCCGCCAATGCAAACTTCTCCTCCAGAGCCCTCATGCTCGGAAAGCTCCCCTCTATAAACAAGTCCCCCATCCTCTCAATCCCCGCTCTCCACCATATCCGGAACCTCCCATCCATACTTCCCAGGGCAAACCGGTGATTATCGCAGATTGGGGACCAGACCGATGCTCCGTCTGCTCCCACATGCCTCCGCCATTGCCCCCAGACTCTCAAGGCCGCCAGCACCACGGGGCTGGTGGAGTACCGCGCTGGCGGGAACAGCAGAGGCGCAGTTACCAGCGCCCCCACACTTGTGCACTTGCATGAAGACGCCTCCATCCGCAGCCATGCCGACCCCTCCCCCACCAGCCACTTCCTGATCGTGGCTATGTTAGCCGCCCAGTAATAATTGCTAAAGTTCGGCAGCGCCAGCCCGCCCTTTCCCCGACTCCGTTCAAGCATTACTCTCCTCACTAGCGGGGACTTGCCCCCTCACACAAAGCCTGCTGTAACTTTATTGACCTGCTTAAAAAAGGACCACGGGATGAAGATGGGGAGACATTGAAAAACAAACCGGAATCTCGGGAGGACCGTCATTTTCACCGTTTGAACTCTGCCCGCCAGAGACAACGGGAGCGCATCCCATCTCCGGAAATCCTCCCTCATCTGATCCACCAACCGGGCCAAGTTCAATTTGTGTAGCCGGTCACAATCCTGCGCCACTTGGATACCCAGGTACCTGAAACTGTCCCCTACCAATCTAAACGGCAGTTCCCCCCAGTTGCCTCTCCTGGCCCCTCGCCTGGACCACAAACATCTCGCTCTTCCCCATATTAAGCTTATACCCCGAAAACCGGGCAAATTCCCATAATTTCTTCCATCCCCTCAAATGGATCCGAAACATACAAAAGCAGGTCATCCGCATACAGCGAGACTCTGCTCCACACCACCCCGGACCAACCCCTTCCAGCCCCTTGAGACCCTCCGAGCAATTGCCAGCGGCTCTATAGCCAGCGCGAACAGCAGTGGGGAGAGGGGGCATCCCTGTCTCGTCCTGCGGTGCAGCCTAAAATAGACCAAAGTCGTCCTGTTCGTCCGTACACTTGCCACAGGAGCCTGGTACAGCAACCTAACCCAGTCAATAAAGCCCCTCCCAAATCCGAACCGCTCCAGAACCTCCCATAAATAATTCCACTCAACCCGGTCAAAAGCTTTCTCCACATCCTTCGCGACCACTACATCCACCTCCCTACTCTCCGGGGGCATCATGATCACATTTAACAGCCTTCTTACATTGGCCACCAGCTGCCTGCCCTTAACGAACCCAGTCTGATCCTCCACAATGACGTTCGGCACACAATCCTCAATCCTAGAGGACAAAATGTTGGCCAGCTGTTTGGCATCTGCGTTCAACAGTGATATCGGCCTGTAGGACCCACATAGTTCCGGGTTCTTGTCCCGCTTCAGGATAAGCGAAATCATGGCCAGTGACATCATCTGGGGCAGAACCCCTCTTTCCCTTGCCTCGTTAAACACCTTCATCAGCTCCGGTCCCAATATCCCGGTGAACATTTTATAGAACTCTGCTGGGTACCCGTCCGGTCCCTGGGCCTTACCCGACTGCATGGCCTTCAAGCCCTCCACTATCTCTTCCAACCCGATCGGGGCTCCCAGCCCTTCTACCAACTCCCAGTCCATCTTCGGGAAAGTCAGCTCCTCCAGGAAGTGCCTCATCACCTACGGCCCCGCAGGGGGCTCCGACCTGTACAACCTGCTGTAAAAATCCTGAAACGACTTACTCACCCCTGCCGAGTCCCCAACTAAGTTCCCATCCCCGTCGATAACTTTCCCTATTTCTCTAGCTGCCTCCCTCTTTCTGAGCTGCTGTGCAAGAATCCTGCTGGCCTTCTCACCATGCTCACGTATAGCCCCCCTTGCCTTTCTGAGCTGTTCCACTGTCCTCCCTGTGGTTAACAAGCCAAACTCCGCCTGTAGCCTCCGCCTGTAGCCTCCGCCGTTCCCTTAAAAGCCCTATCTCTGGAGTCTCCGCGTACCTCCTGTCGACTTGTAGAATCACTTTCACCAGTCGGTCCGTCTCTGCCCTGTCCGTCCTGTCCCTGTGAGCCCGGATCGAGATCAACTCTCCTCTCACCACTGCCTTCAGCGCTTCCCAGACCACCGCTGCTGAGACCTCCCCCGTATCGTTTACCTGCAGGTAATTCAGCATGCATTTCCTCACCGCTTCATCCGCCAATAGCCCTACATCCAACCTCCATTGCGGGCGCTGATTGCTATCTGTACTAACGTGCAGGGCAATCCAGTGTGGAGCATAGTCCGAGATCGTAATCGCCGAGTACCCCGTGTCCACCACCCCTGTCAGCAAGGCCCTACCCAAAACAAAGAAATCGATCCGAGAGTATACCTTGTGTACATGGGAGTAGAAGGAAAACTCTTTCACCCTCGCCTGCCTAAATATCCATGGATCCACCCTCCCATCTGCTCCATGAACCCTTTCAGTTCCTTTGCCATTGCTGGCACCCTGCCCTTTTTCAAGCATGACCGATCAATAACTAGTATTAAAGTCCCCTCCCATGGTCAGTTTGCACGAGTCCAGGTCCGGTATCTTCCCTAATATCCTCTTTATAAATTCCACGTCATCCCAATTTGGCGCATATACATTAACCAGCACTACTTTCACCCCCTCCAGCTTAAAAATAATCATAATATATCGACCCCCCACATCCGGAACTGTTTACCCACCTCAAATATCACCCGCTTATTAATCAAGATCGCAACCCCTCTAGTCTTTGTATCCAGCCCCGAGTGGAAAACCTGACTGACCCAGCTTTTCTTCAATCGAACCTGGTCCACTACTCTAAGGTGCGTCCCCTGCAACATTACCACGTCCGCCTTCAGTCCCCTAAGTTGCGCGAACACACGTGCCCTCTTAACCGGCCCTTTTAACCCTCGAACATTCCAGGAGATCAGCTAGCTTGGTGGCCCCCATCCCCGGCGGCAAAAAGTCTCCCACCTATTGTTCCCCCCCCCCCACCTCTCTTCCCCCCCCCCCCCTCGTACAAACAAATTCCATCATCTAACAATCCCCAGACAATCACCCAGCTGCAAAAAGAAAAACACTCACCGAAACTCAAACAAGCACGTCTCCACCCCACAAAAGTGCACATCAACGGAAAAAAAACCATTGCCAACATCCACCGAAAAGAAAACCCAAAAACGGAAATACTCCCCCCCCCACCCCCACCCTCCCCACTTAAACAGAACTCAACAACAGAAGAGAAGAAATAAGAGGAGAAAAAACAAATTTAAAAAAGAAACGGACCCAATATAAGCCAACACGTTGCCTCAAAGTTCGAGAGTTCTCAGCCCCCCACCAGTCCTTTTAGCAAAGTCCAGCGCATCTTCGGGCGACTCAAAATAATGATGCTGGTCCTCATATGTGACCCAAAGACGAGCCGGATACAGCAGTCCAAACTTCACCTGTTTCTTGAAGAAGATTGACTTAACTTGGTTGAAGCTTGCCCTTTTCCTGGCCACCTCCACACTCGGGTTGTGGTACACCCGCAGGTTACTGTTGTCCCACTTACAACTCCGTATTCGCTTGCCCCACTGAAGAATACGTTCCTCGTCCAGGAACCTGTGAAATCTCACCACCATTGCCCTCCGGGGGGTGGTCCTCCCCTCGCGGCTTCCTCGCAAGCGCTCTGTACGCCCTGTCCACCTCCAAGGATCGGGGGAATGCCCCCTCCCCCAGCAGCTTTTCGAACATACCCGCTACGTATGCCCCAGCATCAGCTCCCTCAGCCCCCTCCGGGAGCCCGACAATTCTTAAGTTCTGCCAGCGGGACCTATTCTCTAGGTCCTCCACCTTCTCCAGAAGCCTTTTCTGCTGGTCCCGCAGCATCCCCACCTCCAGCTCCACCGCTCTCTGATGCTCCTGCTCAGCCAGCGCCTTCTCAACCTTCTGGATCACCCGATCCTGGGCGTCCAATCTGTGCTCCAGCCGATCAATCGATTCTTTAATCGGGTCCAGACAGTCCCGTTTCTGTTTGGCAAAGCCGTCCTGGGTGACCTGCATCAACTGCTCCGTTGATCGCTGGGCTGACACACCAGGGGTCCGGTCCTCGGCCATGCTGTCTCCTGCTGCAGCTTCAGCACAGCTCTTGCCTAACTTTCTGTTTCTGCCGTTTCGTGCACTTCTGGTTCTTTTCTCCATACATCGGTACGTGGAAACGGTGCCCAATTGCCTCAGCCTTCAAATTCACCGTTTAAAATCGGAAAAAAGTCTGGGGAAAGGTCCGAAAGTCCGATCAGAGCGGGAGCCACCAAATGTGCGACTTACTCCTTCATAGCCGCCTCCGGAAGTCCAGAAAATCTTCTTGATTTCTATCTTGAACCTGCTCAATGTGGAGCTACCACAGACCTCTGCGATAGAGGATTCCAAAGAGTCACCACCTCTGAGTGAAGGAATTCCTCCTCATCTCAGGCTGAAATGGTACCGTTCTTATTCTGAGACTGTGACCCCTGGTTCTAAACTCACCAGCCAGGGGAACCATCCTATCCACAGTGACTGTTTATGCCCGGTAAGAATTTTGTAATTTCAGGGGAACCATCCTATGCACACCGACCCTGTTTATGCCCGGTAAGAATTTTGTAAATTCAATGAGTTCAGTCAGGCTCCGCTTCCTCACAAGACAACCCTGCCATCTCAGGGATTAATCTGGTGAATCTCAGTTGCATTGCCTCGATGGCAAGTACATCCTTCCTTAGTTAAGCAGACAAAGGGGCAGCATGGTGGCGCAGTGGTTAGCTCTGCTGCCTCACGGCGCCGAGGGCCCAGGTTCGATCCCAGCTCTGGGTCACGGTCCGTGTGGAGTTTGCACATTCTCCCCATGTTTGCATGGGTTTCATCCCCACAACCCAAAGATGTGCAGGGTTGGTGGATTGACCACACTACGTTGTACCTTAATTGGAAAAAAAAATGAATTGGGTACTCTAAATTTATATTTTTAAGAAAGTTAAGCAGACAAATACTGCGTACACTACTCCAGGTGGGGTTTCACCCAGGCTCCATAGAATTGTAGCAAGACATGTTTACTTCTGTGCTCAGGTCTCCTTTGGATGAAGGCCAACATACCATTAGCCTTCCTCATTGCTTGCTGTACCTGTATGGTAGCTTTTGTGACACATGGACAAGGCCACCAGGTCCCTTTGCACATCAGCACCTCCCAATCCCTCTCCAGTTAAGAAATACTTTGCCTTTCTGTTTTTTTTCTCAACCAGAGTGAAAAACTTCACACTTGCATACATTCCCTCTGACCTGACCTTGTCCACTCACTTAGCCTATCCCTTTGAAGCTTCCTTGAGTCATCCTCAGAAATTGCACTCCCATCTAGTTTTGCGTGAGCACTCAACCAATTGCCGAGACCAGGACGAGGAATAAGAGGATGTTGTATGAGGCATAATTTTAAAATAAGATGAGCACTAGGCAAATAACGAGGGGTGGCATGTCAATAGCTTTTTTTAATAAAAACTAAATGAGTTTAAGATGGGACAGATTAGTAGTTTCACAGTTCACAAAGATGAATAATTGTACATTGGATTGAGATCAAATACTTGAAGAAAGTTCAATTAGCAGTCTCCCAGTAGCAGAGATGCAGAATGTGTTCATTCGTAGGCTGTGAAAGTTAGAATGATGGACGAATGTGATTTGGCAGACAAATGGCCTTTTTATGTTGACTTTTCTTCGATATCCTTCCCTGTTTCACATCTGCAAGCCTTTGAGTTCTGTTCGTAGAGTTACATCTTGCAACAGTATCTCAGAGAAAAATAGATCACCTGCATTGTATATTTCTGAATGTATTAAGGTATTGGTTATACATTATTTTACCCCCATTTTGTCCTCCATCGTCAACCTTGACTGTCTTGAGATTTCCCCAGCTACAATCTGAAATGTGGTTGTCTTCATTTGATTCCCCCCCCCCCCCCCCCCCCCCCCCCCCCGCTCCACTCGTGGTCAGATGCTTACTGAACTTAACTGCCCATCTCAAAGCAGCTCGTGTACAATGAATGACTTCAAAATGCAATTATTGTGTGGGCAAATATGCCAACCGGTTTGGTGCATAACAAGGTTTTACAAAGAGCAGTGAAATGTTTGATCAGTCAATCGGGTACAACAAAGACAATCTAGTTAATGAGTGGCCATGCCAAAGGCATTTTGACTAACTAGAAGTCTATTTAATATGTGGCTTGGGTTACTGGAGGAGTTACTGGAGCATTAAGTCATTTTGTAGTACTCTTGCCTTGCAGTCAGAAGGTTGTGGGTGCAAGTCCCACTCCAGAGACTGGAACTTAAGACAGACAATGCAGTGCAGTGGTGAGGGAGTGCTGGACTGTCAACGGTGCCGGCTTTCGGTGCGAAATGTTGAACTGCGACCTTTTCTGTCCCCTCGGATAGATGGCACAAATCCCAGGTGGTGTTTTGAAGAACAGCCGCGGAATTCTTCCCAGTGTCCTGGCCAATTGTTAGCGAGCGTCACTCAAAACAGATTATCTGACCATCATCACGTTGCTGTTTGTGGGAGCCCGGTTTCTAGTTGTGCCCAAATAGTTCATTATGTGGCTCAATTCCAAAGTACTCTTTTGGGATGATTCGCTAAAGTTGCTCTATAAATGCAGGTTGTTGTTATCCGGCAAAGCAGCAAACTAGATGACCAATTGCTACGCAGAAGAATATTCATCATCACTTTCTCATGCAATAAATGCAACTTTGTCAGTGCCACACACTTTGTGAGGAATGGATAGATTTCATTAAACTATAATTACTATATCAGCATTATGTGATGCAGTGGTTTAGTTGGGGATCCCTTGGATATTAAGTGACATTTCTCTATAAAGGTGTGTAACGGACGCAGCTGCAAGGTAAAGCTGCCTCTGGCCTGCCCTCAACCCCCACACCCCTTCTCTCCCCCAATCCCTACTTTGTCATTGTGCTACTTCTGCATCAGCCATCATTCAGGTCTTTGAGTAAGACGGGCAACTTCCGTGTTGTGCCATTGGCCTGTGCTGACCAGGGACTGGGTTGAGGTTGCTCAACCTCACTCAATTACAAAGAAAATCCTTAGGCCCGCCCAGTACTGTGTGCGGAAGAGTCAATTCAGCCCCAGGTAATAGGATAAGATTCCAGTTTACTGGTACATTTCAGAGGTGATCTACAGGTGAAAAGGACATTATGGTAATCTAATGAGTTGCCCATTTCCCATTAAGGCACATCTTGCTGTATCGCCTTACTGGCCAACAGTAAATTATGCTGCAGGATCCATCTTTTCCATATCTGCTGCCACTTTCAAATGGTTAGGGGTGGGCGGGTGGAAGACTAGAGATACTGCATGAGACCTACTGTGCCACAACATCTAATAAAAACACTGTACTCAGCACTAATTGATGTTGATTTTTTTCAGTCAATTCTAACAAAATTTGTGACAAAACATTTTGGCGAAAAGATTGGACCTGCAGTGCAACGTCAGTTTGGACCTACATCTCTGCAATCACCATGCTATGCCCACCAATGGTCCACAGTGGCTCTGGTTGTCATTAAGTTGTCTTGCTGAATTGACTTTTCCAAATCCACAGATTTATGGGCAGTGCATATCCATATCCTCAACATCTGTAGTAGATCAGCATATATAGGCTTCACATGACATTGCACTTCAAATAAAAAGAAAAATCCCTGACTGCTTCCAAATTCTTGCCAAAACCAAATGGTGTGCTTGAACGTGTTGATGCATTGCTGGCCAACATCAACAAAAGGGGTAGAGTGACCTGGATGTAAATGTTTTCCAAGTCTGGTCGAAACCAGGTAATTGTTCTGGACATTCTCTTAATGGGAATGGGGGGGGCGGGGGGGGGGGGGTGGAGGAAGAGGAATGGGGGGGTGGGGGGATTCTTTGATCCTGAGGCGAAGTGTTGACGCCATCGGAAACGCCGTCATGTTTCTCGACGGCGTCAACACGGCCTCAGGATCAGCAATTCTGGCTCCAGCTGCTGATCGTGGCGTGAACTGGGCGCCGCGGGATCTGCACAGGCGCAGTGGCACAGGCACCAACGCGCATGTGCGCAGTGGAACCGGCGCCAATGTGTGCATGCGCAGTGGCTTCCTTCAACGCGCCGACCCTGACGCAACATGGCGCAGGACTACAGGGGCCGGCGCGGAAGAAAGGAGGCCGCCAGCCAGAGAGGTAAGCTCGCTGATCACAGGCCAGGCCACATAGGAGGTCTCGGTCTCTCTCTCTCTCTCTCTCTCTCTCTCTCTCTCTCTCTCTCTCTCTCTCTCTCTCTCTCTCTCTCTCTCTCTCTCTCTCTCTCTCGCCCCCCAACCCAGGCTGTTCCCTGGCCCTTCCACGCCGAGGGAGAGCAGGTGTGGGCGGCGCCGGCGGGACTCGCCGTTTTTACAACGACCGGTGCTGCGCCAACAACGCTGGTGCCAATGGCACCGATTTTCCGCTCTGCGGAGAATCGCGTGCTGGTGGCGTGGTGCGGTTCGCGCCGGTCGAGGGGATTCTCCAGCCCGGCCCTGGGCTGAGAGAATCCCGCCCGGAGTATCTGCCCTGAAGGAACACTGGACGGGCACTATCTTACAACACCAGGTTAAAGTCCAACAGGTTTGTTTCGAATCACTAGCTTTCCAAGCACTGCTCCTTCCTCAGGTGAATGAGAAAGCTAGTGATTCGAAACAAACCTGTTGAACTTTAACCTGGTGTTGTAAGACTTCTGGGGGGAGGCGGGTGGTGGTGGTTGTGCTACGCTTCCTGAAGTCGATGATATTCCTTGGTTTTTCCAACATTATCCAATTCCGAATGATGTGTGAATTGGAAGGAGACCTGGAACTTGACATCCAAACTTCTGACTCGAGCTGAAATGCTGCCACTGAGCCAAGCTGATTTGCCAATCTTCTAATCCTAGTCTGGTCTCTTGTCCCTCGGCTGGAAGGTCATTGCAAGAGGCACTGGCTGGTGAGGGCACCAGGGATGGTGTGGCACATCTGGTTGAAAATGAATGTTTCAGTGTCACCTTCTCGAGGGCAGTTCGGGGTGGGCAATGAAAGCTGGCCTAGCCAATGAAGCCCACATTCCCATGAATGAATAATAAAAATATTGATAAAGAATTTCACCCGTATTTAAATTTAAATTTACTTTCTATCATTCCCCGTTCTTTTGTCTTGGCACATGTGCTATCCGTGATTTGAGTGGGTAGAAGGAACCCCATAGGAGATGTGCTGAAGCAGCTAGTTGCTAATTCACCCCGGATGTTCTTTCTATACCCTATCATCAGCGGAAGCAGCTGGTGTTTGTTACGCACCTCCCACAGCCGCATTGAGGGGAGGAGACAGCAGCACACGATAGCAGCCGCCGGACCTGATCTTTTGTCTTCACTGCTCTGTGACCCCCCCATCCTGTCGAAGCACCGACTTGCGCGGAATCACGTCAGTCATGCAAACGTTAATATCTCGACATGTTTAACTGCTGCTCCTTCTGTTTTAGGCAAAAGCCTGACGCAGCTTTACCGGGAGATGTAACACCAATCGTATCCTCTGAAGACTACTCTGTGCGCTACCAACGGCACTTGAACGTTTACATGTACACCATCAATAACCCCCAGGGAGCAGAACTCAGCAGCATGGAACACAACATCAGTGAACTGCAGAGATACATCCAGTCACACAGATGCGAAATGGTAAGAAGCCATCAGCTTCCTGAAGCCTTTCCTGCCATTTTGTCTTTGAGAACTTAGAAGTAATATCTTTAACAATGATACAAGATGTGTAACAAAATACTTGTGCAGCACAATTCATACAAGAATCATCATTCTGCTACTTTCATGTGGGTGTAACTCTGTTAAATCACTGCATTGCTAATGCGATTAGTGTTTATTTTAAAACTAGTCACAGAAACATTGGAATCACTGTTCAAAGAAAGACCAAGGTCCTCTATCTTGTTTATCTTCTGCCATCTTGGTAGCAACATGATCCATTGGTGATGCAGCTGTTAACTAACCAGAGCAAACCGTCTCACTCCTACACAGAAAAACCTCCTACAATTAGCTGCAGTTTCATGTTAATTAGCAACAGACGAATAATATCAATTATTTACCACTGTGAATATTAATCATGCAACTCCTGTGAATTACTGTTCCATGAGTTCCAGCTTGTCTACCTTGTCACACGAAGCTACATGAATCTAGACAAAGGTTGCTGGCACATCACTTGGTGATGGAGAAGGCATTCGGGTTTTCACCCAGTGCGGCTTCCATTCAAAAGTCATGACCGTGCCCAAGAACGAAAGTGCTGGATAATTCACCAACCCTGCACCTCTCTTTCCTCCTCCTCTCCTTTATCTATTCAAGGGCTGCTAAAGCAAATTGAGGAGGCCCTACTTAGTTTTGACTGGAAGGTAGCTGTGACCAAACCTGAAATACAGCGGCTTGAATTGGTTTGGCTCCACATTGCGCTGTACATTTGGGAGCTAAACCATTGAGGTTAGAAAATCCATTTTTACAAGTGTAATAGTTAATCTTGCTGAGCTCACTGTTTACCATTGACCCTGCTGTTTTCCTTAAAATGCCCTTGCTTTGGTCATGTTGACATGCTGATCAGGTATAATTACCAAGGGCCATGGACGGGTTTGCAATTGCAATAAGCAGCAAAACAGATGGTGCTATACTTAATGGGTTTCAGATGTCCAAGTGTAATCTATCTTTACAATTGGAATATTGCTTGATATGTCTGGTCCTATGCTAATTATGTTGTGTGTTTCAGGATTGTGATAATTACTCACAAATTATCAATATTATTATGAGTTTATAGACTGAAAAACTCAACTGTTAAGAGCAACCAGATGTCCTTTCTAACCAGAACAACAATTGTGGGTTTTTTTGATTGTCAGGTTAAACAGGTTTGAATTATGGCCTAATGAATATGCTAGTGTAAAATTGTATATTGATTGTGCTACTGGGAGTGGGGAAACGTGACATTTTCAATGTAATTTAGAGCAATGAGAAATGTACAGCAGTAGTGTTATAGGTTTTGTTTCAACTTTGGGTTATGTCTAGAGAGAGAGACATCTTGAAAGGTAGAGCCACTGGCCTGCGGAAATGGAGAATGCTTCCAGGAGGACTGGCAATGGGAATAATTTGGGGGTAATGAATTAATGCTGTATTCACAATGCAACTGTTTAAAGCACTTTCTGTTCCTTGCATTGAAGTTGCAAACTAGATCCGGAGTCCGGGGGAGGGAGGGGGGGAGCTTAATATTAGAGCAACGAGAATTGAAACTCCCTGGAGTCTGATCTCTAGCTTTAGATGATAATTTTAGCATTGGTGTGAAGCAAAGCAAAAGAATTGCTTTGTGCCGATGCACCCCGTGTAATATAAAAACAGCCCGAGGGTGTCCCAAGGGAAACATGCTGACTAAAGTGAGATTGCTGGTACCAATGTGAAAAATAAGCACGGTCAAAAGACTTAGTATATTAGTATGTCTCAGCGTAGCAATGCCTTTATTGATATAGTACAGCTATTGATTGCATTCTCCCTTCTTATTTTGAAATAGGGTGCACTTTCCATACCATCCCATCTGCCACAGCCTGAACTACCACAATCTGTTGAAAGTGTTGGAAATGTAAGAGCTGCAGAAGGTGAAGAGGGTTGTGAATCCAATAGCACCTGTATCATTGCACAAACGGCAGCTGAAATACCCGCCGAGCAGTCAGCATGCCTGAAATCTATCCCGCAGGAGAATATGCTAGTTGACGAAAAGTTGATTGATTGGTGTCCTGAGGCAAAGAATACCCAGGGTCAAGAAAATATCACTGAAAACCATATTACTGAGCAAACGTTAGAGGATGGAGCAGCCAGCTACGAAGCTATGAGCACGCACCCGGAGCTTGAGGGACAACAGGAGGAGTCTGGGTTGATGATGGACTCTGGGAATACAGCGAGTAATGGTGCCCTTGTGCAGAATGCATCTGACGGGGAATGCGATAAAAACAGTCTGTCCTGTGACCAAGCCCGTGTGGAAACTACAACAGCATATGAAGAATTGCATTCCAGTAAAGAGTGTGCGCTCCAAGAAGATGATCCTCGTGGGGAGATGACGGATGGTGTGGTGTTGAATGTAAATAGCGTTGGTCCTGACGGTAAAACAGTAGACTCTGTGAAAAGTCTCAATGAAGCAAAGGCGGAGCCTGCTCTGGTTGAGGAAAGTAAGTCCGAGGAAGCCAAACATCATGGTGAATTGGTGACTGATGAGCATGCCCTGAGTGATGACAGTGGGTCAGCAGAGGAATATGTCCAGGTGGCAGATTGTCCACTGAGCAATGGATGTCCTCCACTCTCTGAGCAGACAGCAGATGTGCAGTTGGGAAATGATGAGCCCAGTGCCAATGCTGATAGCTCACACTTTGGCGCAATTAGTGAAGCTAACGTTGACGTTGACTCTGAGGTAAAACATGATCAAATGTTCCCAAATTCGCGAGACTGGATTGGCGATTCGAATAAGAAACATGAAGGGGTGAACCACAAAATGACTGAAGAAGAAGAGCCCGAACAAAATGTGGGAGTGCCCAAAATGCCTCATTCATTGAATGACGTTGAGGAATGTGAGCAGACTCTCCCTACATCAGAAGGGCTACTTTCAAACGCCTTAGAAAGTGAACCCGAACAAAATGATGATCAATTGGAAATGGATTGTCTTTGTGATGATGAGTGGTCTAAACAGGTTGACGCTTTGTTAGAAACGGCTTCTGACTCCAGCTTGGGTGAGGACCACATAGTGCCAACAGAAATTCAATCGATTGCAGATTTAAAGAAAGGAACTTCTCAAAGTGAGTGTGTTGAAGTTTCATTGTCATCCGAGTGCAGCGCAGAAGAGGAGCCATCTTGGTTGCCGGTGGGAACGGACAGTCCAACTATACATAACGAAGGCGATGGACCCCAAGGAGCCAAAAGGACATTGGAGTTCTTATTTACATCTACTGATGCAGTTGTGTATTCCCAAAACCAGGAAGTCTTACTTAGTATAGTTGAGGAACCTGCTGATTATATGGCGAACAGTTCTTCAGATTCTGAGGAACATCCGCAACAAAATGGCAAGCCTTTGGTTGTAGATCAGGAAGATGCCTGGGCGAGCGAAAGTAATGGATTTAGAAGTGAAGCGAAAAGCAAAAATGAAAACTTTTTCCTTCGAGATGGAGAGATTAACACTCTTTCATTGGATACAAAAGCGATGCAGGGTCCTGCTGATCGGAAATTTAGCACCATGCTGGATGCAAATGGGAATGTAGAAGCAATTGCTTTGAAAGGTAAAGGCAGCTGTGACAGTGTATGATCTTGTTAGATTTAAATGTCATATTCTTTGCATGGTTTGGTTTATACAGTACTGCTCTTTCTTCAGTATGGAGAAACAATTAGCCCATTTCGGGACGGCTTCCTGTGTTAAGATTGCAAAATTTGAAGAATGTGAATTGACCTTCAGTACATTCAACGAAAGATGCAAAATGTTCACTGGCTAAAATCGGCACTTCTTTGGTATGGTTAGACAGCATAGCGATATAGTACTGTGGGCCAGCATGGGCGTACATCCAGTTGTTACAAATGCAATGTAGATGCAGTTGGATTAACTGAGGCCCTCGATAGTGAGTGAATGTTAATTTGCCCTCCCAGGTGCTAGTTTGATTAGTTCTTCCTGCATTGAGTCCATCGCCTACCTGTTCTTACTGTAGATGTTCCATGCTTAAAACATGGCTGCAATTGCCACCGGATCTCCAGTGTAATTTAATTATTAAAATTCACCTCTCCCTCTCTGTGTAAAAGGATGGGAGTCAGCGATGGGTTGGGAGGGGAGGCTTGAGGGCTGAACGGGGTAGGGGAGTAGGTGATCGGGGTTAGGGGCATCAGGAGAGTAGTTGGGGGTAGACAAAGGGATTTGAGGGGTTTTGGGAGGTTAGTTGGAGGGTTGGGGGCGAGGGCAGTGGGCGCAATGGCAGCGGCGGGGTGGGGTGATGGATGGAAGGAGGCGGGCCTGGAGCATATTTGAGGTTGGGGGGATCGGGTCAGTCATATAGCTACCCAAAATATGAACTGGTTTTAATCCTTCTACTTTGCTGGGTAACTCTTCCACTAAGTGAATCAGAACCATCTGAAGTCTCGGATTTTAAATCTGAGATTCGGTGGGTTCCAGCCACAGGGTGGTTTCCCATTGGAAGTCCAAACTACCCTGGCAATTCCAGTCACTGCATGGGGCCATAATAGAATCATAGAATTTACAGTGCAGAATCAGGCCACTCGACCCATTGAGCCTGCACCGGCCCGTGGAAAGAGCACCCTACTTAAGCCCACACCTCCACCCTATCCCAGTAACCCCACCTAACCTTTTTGGACACTAAGGGCAATTTATAATGGTCAATCCACCTAACCTGAACGTCTTTGGACTGTGGGAGGAAACCGGAGCACCCGGAGGAAACCCACGCAGACACGGGGAGAACGTGCAAACTCCGCACAGACAGTGACCCCAGCCGGGAATCGAACCTGGGACGTTGGAGCTGTGAAGCAACTGTGCTAACCTGTGCTACCGTGCATCCAAGGGGTCCTCCAGTACGTCTTCTGAGGTACCTCCAGGGTACAATCATCCGGAGACCAGAATGCCTGGGCTAATACATGAGCTATTAAAATGCATATTCTGACGTACATTGAAAAGACATTAGCAATTACCAGCACTTCTTCACAGGAAGATGTGGAATATTCTGCTGGGTGTTGTCAGAGGCCTAGAAATGGGTTACTGCATGCCGAGACCAGCAAGAGCAAAATAGATGTTAAAAGTTGATAATTCATTGCTTCTTGAAGCAGCAGACACTTTTGCGAGGCTGCTTGCTGTCTGTTGGTAAGTCTCTGTCTCAGTTGGATTGCTGTGCTGGCAAGGTTGGGTGGGCCCCCAGTATTATTTGGTGGGAACCTGGATGTTCAATAAGCAGGCTGGAAATAAATAAACAATCATTTCAGTGATTGTTGTTCCTGCTTTTTTTCTTTGTTTTGAAGGTATAAATAGTTTTGGGTCGGATTTAAGTGCATGTTTCTGCGGAAAATAATTTTAGTGCATGGGAGTGGGGGTGATGTAGCTTGAACTAATATTTTATAATCTGGCAATAGAATTGTCTTTTAATGCGGAGCTGCTGTTGTGCAGTTACAGCAATGACGCCATCTGGCATCTCCCCAAGATCCTGTGTTTCCAACCAAATGGTTCCACAGAGCTTCTCTTCATTTTTTTTCCTCAATTTTCTATTGCCTGTCTTCTCTCTGCTCCTACTTATTCACCCCTTTCTTCCTCACTCCCTTCATTAACCCCTTCTTCCTCTATCCCTCCCTCGTGACCTAGTACTTTGGAGCATTTTTGGGGTTGAAGTGAAGGCATGTTACTGGGCTTACATTAACCAAGTTTAAAATATTTAGTAAAGCTTGTGCAGATACCAATTTCATCGAATGGTTACAGCCCAGGAAGAGGTCATTCAGCCCATCTTCTCTGTGCCGGGAATTTCTTTTAAGAAGAGAGAATGCAACCCCGGTGGTTCAGTTGATGAAGGGAATGGGTAGTTAGCCGATAAGTGTGCAAGGCTGGCTCCCCAGTCAGAGGGTGTACTAAGTTAGCTGATCACGGGCTCTGTGATGGCAGGTTGTTGCAATTTACTTCAGTCCTCTTGGACGAGGGAGTGGAAAATTGGGCATGATCAACACCGAGAGTGTTGGAGATGTAGCGGTGCTGCACCACTGTTGAGTAATCCGTGCTTCTGCCTGCCTCCAGTTGTCTCTGCTTTCCTCTCCTGAAGAGGCTAACTCAGGCTGGATTAGAATTCCCTATGTGCTGGGTGCTGCCTGGTACCTTGTCCAAGTTGTCATTGACTTCCTGCCTGCATTGGGGGGGCTGCTTGACCACGTAGCGCACGATGAAAAGGTTTAGCCCCATCCTGCCAAATATGAATGGGTACGTACTGCGCATTTCAACAGTAGTCATTGGCTTGCATTGGCCTCCTGTTGAGCTTCTCATTTCATTCTTAAACCTGGATGGACTGTGCTCAATTGCCCCATCTTTACGACGGCCAAAATTGGCTGTGCTGCCTATCCTTGCTTCACTTAATGATAATTATTATTACAACTTATTGTCACAAGTAGGCTTCAATGGAGTTACTGCGAAAAGCCCCTAGTCGCCACATTCCGCCCCCTGTTCGGGAGGCCGGTACGGGAATTGAACCCCTGCTGCTGCGTTCTGCATTACGCCAGCTGCTTAGCCCACTGTGCTAAACCAGTCCCTGATTCCAGGGTTAGTAGGTGGCCTTTGGTGGCTGAGCGACCATTCTTTATGTACAAACCGCATTAGTGGGTGGCGGACCATTTTACTATGGTCTTGTATTCAAAACAATACTGAAGCCTCGGCCAGCATGTCACAGCTATTTGGGGGAAAGCACTTTAGGAGCAAGTGCCGGCTGCAGTGATTAGAATAATTGACGATCAAAATAATCATGCGCGAGGTAATGATTTCACTTTCGAGGATTTTCAGGGGAACAGGCTATCACATAACTCGAATGAAAGTGATTTTATAAATGCCCGTCATACTTTTCCGAATTAAAGACAATGACATATGTTGCAAGTCTGATGTAAAGGGTTTTTAAAAAAAAAAATTGAATGCGCATGATTTGTGTGTTTGAAGGTGTATTCATTTATAGCCAAAGATGAACTGGACTAGCCACATTAATACTGTGGCTACAAGGGCTGGTCAGAGGCTAGGAATTCTGTGGCGGGTAACTCATTTCCCGGCTCTCCAAAACCTGTCCACCTGCAAGGCACAAGTCAGGAATGTGACGGGATACTCCTCTCTTGTCTGTGCAGCTCCAACAACATAAGAAGCTCATGACCATCCAGGACAAAGCAGTCCACTTCAGCGGCACCCCTTTCACAAGCATTCAATCACTCCCACCACCGACGCACAGTAGCAGCAGTATGTACCATCTGCAAGATGCACTGCAGGAACTCACTGAGACGTCTTGGACAGCATTTCTACACCCATGACCACTACCATCTAGAAGGACAAGGGCAGCAGATACCTGGGAATGCCACCACCTGGAGGTTCTCCTCCAAGTTGTTCCTTCACTGTTGTTGGGTCAAAATACTGGAGCTCCCTCCCTGACAGCACTGTGGGTGTACCTACTAATGGACTGCAGCGGTTCAAGAAGGCAGCTCACTGCCACCTTCTCGAGGGCAATTGGGGACGGGGAACAAATGCTGGCCTAGCCAGCGAAGCCCACATCCCGTAACAATTAATTTTTAAAAGATGTTGATCAGCTATTTTGCTGCATGGCCTCCTCGTGTTTGCTTTCGAGGGCTGAGGGATCTCTCATTGTCACCATTTTCTGGTGCTGGTTTTCCTAAGACAAAGTGGTACATGTTGCTTTTGTTGGCTCGGCTCAATTCTTTGTACAAAACCTTGTTTGAGCAAGTTTGCAGTGCATTAACGTGCAGAGAACACGGGAGACCTATGAAAGGCATGACCTGAACCTGTGCACAAAGCTTAGCCTGCTGTACAGGTCTTGGGTTTTTCTTCCTCTGGATTGTTCCAGTTTCCTCTCACAATGCTCCCCTCCTGAAGACTCTGACTCTGCTGATCCATTCATAGAATCATAGAATTTACAGTACAGAAGGAGGCCATTCAGCCCATCGAGTCTGCTCTGGCCTTTGGAAAGAGCGCCCCACTTAAGCCCACAACTCCACCCCATTCCAGTAACCCCACCTAACCTTTTTGGACACTAAGGGCAATTTAGCATGGCCGATCCACCTAACCTGCACATCTTTAGACTGTGGAAGGAAACCGGAGCGCCCGGAGGAAACCCACGCAGACACAGGGAAAATGTGCAGACTCGCACAGACGGTGACCCAAGCCGGGAATCGAACCCGAGACCCTGGAGCTGTGAAGCAACTGTGCTAACCATTGTGGCACCGGGCCGCCCCACTGTGCTGCTGAGCAGCCTTCTGTGGCTGTCCTTCATTTGAGAGCCTAGTCGGAACTTGGCATGGCCTCTGAGATGGTGCTGTCACAACCTGATCCTGTTCTCTCCCCATGTCCATTGTGGACTGTTGCAAGAGCGGACTGCCTTCTGTACCTCTCCAAATTTGAGTTGCTGCTCTCCGCCACTCGAGTGGGAGAGAAATCTGACCAAACCCACAGGTGTCCGGCTCCAAAGTGTTGCAAACAGAAACCTGTAAATCTGTGCTGTAACACAGGCTCCGTTCAGTGGAGGCTTAGTTCATGGGGGGAAAAAAGAAATGCCTTGTAGGTGATGATGCGTCTTATCCACGGTTCATTGGCCAGCCAATAGCTATTGTTCGACCACCAACTATGATGGTTGGCAAAGAACCAAACAACATTTATCTTGAGCTGTTTAGTCAGTTTCTATTTTAAGGCTCACTTCTCAGCTTTGTTCAATGTGCGTCCTCACTATTTCCTCGTGTTGCCCATGCTGCCTGAAGTGAATATCTATTGCCGAGGGAAGAATAGAAGGGGAACTATACGGTCGGAGGGTAAAAGAATAGGACAAGAATGAGTAGAGGAAGGGGAGAAGAAGACGACAAACATTATTTTACAGAGACACGGCCAATATTGTATTGTTAGCCAGAGGGATGTCCGAGGCCTTTTGGCAGGGGCCAGTCTGAAGAAATTTTAAGCAACACAAATTTTCAACAGAATTTGATTTATTGTTTGAAACATTAAGTGGTTTGAGGAAGCCTTGTGAGGAGAGGCAGGGGAGCATGCTGTGGGCCCGCCTCCTGGAGCTCCCCACCAACATTGCACATGTGATCTAAGCTTTGCTTAGCATTAACTTACGTTATTACTTGTAACGCCCTTGATTGCAGGACTTCACTGGTGGATATCCCAGGGAGTTAAAGGAAGTGGTACCGGAGATAGTGGATCCATTGGTTATAATATTCCAAAATTCCCTGGACATTGGAAAAGTTCCAGAGGATTGGAAAAATGCTAATGCAACCCTTCTTCAAAAAGGGAGGGAAGGAGAATGTAGGAAATTACAGACCAGTTTAGCCTCTGATGTTGGAAATTGTTAGAATCTATTACTGAGGAAAAAATATTGGGACGTTTGGAAAATCAAAACTCAATCCATCAGAGTCGGCATGGTTTCATGAGGGGTAAATCATGTTTAACTAATTTGTGAGAGTTCTTCGAAGGTGTCACAATCTTAGTGGATAATAGGGATCCTTTAGATGTAGTATATCTGAACATCTGGAAGGAGTTTGATAAGGTGCCTCCCAGAAGGTTAATACACAAGGTTAAACCAAATGGGTTTGGGGTAATTTAGTAGTTTGGATAGAAGACTGGCTGACGGACAGAAGACAGAGAGTCGGGATAAATGGGTATTTTTCTGGATGGCAAGATGTAACTAGTGGGGTGTCACAGGGTTCCGTCCTTGGGCCCCAACTATTTACAATCTATTTTAACGACTTGGATACAGATAGAAGGTTCGAGAGCCAGATTTGCCGATAACACTAAAATAGGTGGGACAGTAAGTTGCAATGAGGAAATAAGAACCTTACAATATATAGATAGGTTAGGAGAGTGGGCTAAAATGCAGCAGATGGAGTTTAACGTGGATAAGTGTGAGATCTACACTTGGAAAGGCAAATTATTATCTAAATTCTCACCTGATGAAGGAGCTGCGTTCCGAAAGCTAGTGATTCTAAACAAACCTGTTGGACTTTAACCTGGTGTTGTAAGACTTCTTACTGTGCTCACCCCAGTCCAACGGCGGCATCTCCACATCATATTATGTAAATGGGGAGAGACTTCGGGGTGCTCTGACGCAGAGGGATCTGGGTGACGTTGTGTATGAGTTGCAGAAAACTAGCATGCAGATACAGCAGGTAATAAAGAAAGCAAATGGTACGCTGCCATTAATAGCTAAAGGAATGAAGTATAAAGGTAAAGTGTTGCTACAACTATACAAGGCATTGGTGAGACTGCACCTGGAGTATTGTGTTCAGTTTTGGTCCCCTTATTTGAGGAAAGATATAGTGGCATTGTCGGCACTTCATGAGGAGGGTCACTAGATTGATTCCAGAGATGAGGGGTTTGTCGTATGAAGGGAGGTTGAGCAGTTTAGGACGATATTCTCTCAAGTTTAGAAGAATGAGGGGAGACCAAATTGACGTACATAAGGCGATAATAGGTATGGATAAAGAAGAAATGGAGCGGATGCTTCCTCTTCTGGGACATTCTCGAACGATAGGTCATAGTCTCAGGACAAGGTAGCAAATTTAAAATAGAAATGAGAAACTACTTCTCCCAAAGGGTTGTGAATTTGTGGAATTCGCTATCCCAGGGTGCGATGGTGCTGGGACAGTGAGTAAATTTAAAAAGCAGTTAGACACATATTTAATTGATAATGGAGAACAGGCAAGACAGTGGAATTGAGGCCATGATGAGGTCTGCCATGAACCGTGGGGCAGGCTCTAGCAGCTAAATTGCGTAGTTCTCCTGTCTTAAGGAAGAACTGTCTAATTCCACCTGCCAACTCTTGGTCTGTAGCCCTGTAGGTAACAGCACCTCGAGCACAAATCTGGTGCCCTTGAGTAACGAGGGCAGCCCTCGAGTAACAAGGGGAGCCCTCGGGTAACAAGGGGAGCCCTCGGGTAACCAGAGGAGCCCTCGGGTAACCAGGGGAGCCCTCGGGTAACCAGGGGAGCCCTCGGGTAACCAGGGGAGCCCTCGGGTAACCAGGGGAGCCCTCGGGTAACCAGGGGAGCCCTCGGGTAACCAGGGGAGCCCTCGGGTAACCAGGGGAGCCCTCGAGTATTAATAAGGGGAGCTCTTCATTAATAAATGGATCAGGGGTTATGGGGAGAAGGCAGGAAAATAGGGATGAGCAATATCCGCTATGATCTAATATTTATATATTATGGAATACTTTTTGAGAACTGGTTTGATCTAGTTATATAATTAATGCAAGGGCTGACCTTTTAAGGCAACTGCTCAACTCCAGGAGCCTGTCTGTCTGCTACTATTGTGCCCCTGTATTTAGATGGGTGGGGAGGGTGACAGTGCCCAGAATTACTCTGTTCTCTACGCGCTCTGAAATTATTGCCTGTTTGTTCTTTGTATTACTGTTTAGATCTTGCTGCAAATAACAAATGTGGTTTTGTGGTCCCAGTTCTGTAAGTCCACCAGTTACATACTGTATATTTTTCAGTTCTGTGCCTGACTCGGGATCATGTCGATGTTTTGACTGCATGTGGGGCTTTTTGGTATTGACGAGAGGGAAGAGGGAACCATCCCGTAATATATCTGGGTTCATTTTTGGTCTCTTTTTTTTCAAAAGTGGATTAAAATCAGGACTGTCAAAAGCTTATTGGGAGTCCGAACAAAGGTTTACTTCATGCATCTGAGGAAATTAGCCTGCATTGTGTGTGATTAGCTTGTATTGCATGTGGCTGTCTACCCAGTATTTGTTGCCAACACTCATTCTATGTCTGATCAGTATTCATCGTGTTTCTGTAACCAGTGTTGAGTTGGCAATGGAGGCGGTTCAGAGGAGGTTCACCAGGTTGATTCCAGGGATGAAAGGGTTGACGTAAGGGGTCGAGATTAAACAGTTTGGGATAAAGCTCACTGGAGTTTAGAAGGGGATCTGATCGAGGTGTATAAAATACTAAAAGGGATTGATAAAGTAAACGTAGACCCAAGATTGGAGGTCACGGCTATAGGTTGAGAGGCGATAGATTTAGAACTGAGATGAGGAGGAACTACTACTCGCAGAGGGTGGTGAATCTGAGGAACTCGCTGCCCCATAGTGCGGTGGAATCGGAGTCATTAAATGGTTTCAAGCAGGAGATAGATATATTTCTGATTTTAAAGAAAAACGGGTTAAAGGAATATGGGAAACTGGTGGGGAGGTGGATTTGAGACCAGGATGAGATCAGCCATGATCTGATTGAATAGCGGAGCAGGCTCGAAGGGCTGAATTTCCTACTTATGCTCCTAACTCCAATGTTAATGTTTCTGTGTGCATGTATCACATGTAAGTGGTCACGAGACACTGTATTCACTGTGTAGTGTGTATATTTGTACACTGCTTAGGCAGCATTCAGTGTTTGTCACATGTCTCAAAGATGAACATGCTCTAAGAGCAATATTCATTCTTGTCCATGGTGCATCAGCAAATCTCTGCTGTTCAGGGATGGCGTACGGAAGGGATGGCGTTCAGAAGGGATGGTGTACAGAGGGGCTCTGCTTTTCCCAGTTTTATTGGTGACTTTCAACAGCTTCAGTGAAAACATGAAAGATTGTGGGTAGCCAGAGCAGATTTTCAGTTGGAAACCCAAGGGGGAATGAAAGGGAACCCAAGTTTTAAATTGCAGAATAACGGAGAATTTCCAAAGATTTGGTAAATTGGGTGGGAGAGTGGCCTGGGAGCCGATGAGAATCGTGGTAACGCAATGTCTAAACAGCACACGGTCGCCTAAACTGTTGGTTCATGATGATCGAGAAAGGGAAAGAATCCCGGATTAATGTTTAGTTAATTCAGGACTGAGTTGATGAAACATTAACTCCCGTTAATTGTGGTGAATAATGACACAGGCGCTTGAACCTGTAGCTCCTTTCATAGGTCCAACGTGAAAAAGGAAGTTTATTTGAAACATCCTGAATACAGAATCAATAAATATGCAATGGACGTGTGCATTTCCGTGACTTTGTATAGTTGGAGTCTGTGACAGTCACAAATCCAAGCTCTAAATACTGGCAACACACAACAACTCTTCGAGCATCTAATGGAGGACAGACCAGTGAAGTTTTAAGGCGGCAGTCAGTCATTTATTCCACAGCAACATCTGCCTGATTTGCCTCAGAAGGGCATTGATAAATACTTTGCTGTACTTCTCTGGCTAAAATTAGTATTTTGTTGAGTGGTTGAGTCTATAAAAGACTGACCGTTCAAAAGAATCCATCCAAATCCGGAGTGTTGAATGTCTTGGCACTGAAACAGAGCACCTCCAGAATAGAGAGGAAGTCTCATTGATTAACGTTCCTGATTCTCTTTTTGTATTCTTGATTTTCTGTCTCTTCACATGGAATATTTTCACATTCCCTATCGCTCTCTCGCTCCCCCCCGCTATCTCCCCTCGTGCTCTTTTATCCCCTCGAGCTCTTTATCCCCCCTCCCCTCGAGCTCTTTTCCCCCCCTCGAGCTCTTTTCCCCCCCTCGAGCTCTTTTCCCCCCCTCGAGCTCTTTTCCCCCCCTCGAGCTCTTTTCCCCCCCTCGAGCTCTTTTCCCCCCCTCGAGCTCTTTTCCCCCCCTCGAGCTCTTTTCCCCCCCTCGAGCTCTTTTCCCCCCCTCGAGCTCTTTTCCCCCCCTCGAGCTCTTTTCCCCCCCTCGAGCTCTTTTCCCCCCCTCGAGCTCTTTTCCCCCCCTCGAGCTCTTTTCCCCCCCTCGAGCTCTTTTCCCCCCCTCGAGCTCTTTTCCCCCCCTCGAGCTCTTTTCCCCCCCTCGAGCTCTTTTCCCCCCCTCGAGCTCTTTCCCCCCCCTCGAGCTCTTTTCCCCCCCTCGAGCTCTTTTCCCCCCCTCGAGCTCTTTTCCCCCCCTCGAGCTCTTTTCCCCCCCTCGAGCTCTTTTCCCCCCCTCGAGCTCTTTTCCCCCCCTCGAGCTCTTTTCCCCCCCTCGAGCTCTTTTCCCCCCCTCGAGCTCTTTTCCCCCCCTCGAGCTCTTTTCCCCCCCTCGAGCTCTTTTCCCCCCCCCCTCGAGCTCTTTTCCCCCCCCCCTCGAGCTCTTTTTCCCCCCCCCCCTCGAGCTCTTTTCCCCCCCCCCCTCGAGCTCTTTTCCCCCCCCCCCTCGAGCTCTTTTCTCCCTCCCCTTCGAGCTCTTTTCTCCCCCCCCCCGAGCTCTTTTCTCCCCCCCCCCCCTCAAGCTCTTTTCTCCCCCCCCCCGAACTCTTTTCTCCCCCACCCCCCCCCCCCAGCTCCTTTTTCCCCCCCCTCGTGTTCTTCCTGACCCTCCCCCTTTCCTTGTATTTCCAGTTGATTAATACCTTTTATCTTGTGTCGAATGTGGATTACCTTTACTATAAAGCCACCCAGTGGTCACTTTGGGTTCTGCAGCCTGTGATCTGATACACCATGAAAGAAATAACTGCACCAAGCATTCATACTGCCAAGTGTGTTGTCCCAGAAATGGTTGAGAGATTTAACACTTGGTAACATTTATCCACTGCTTCTCTCAGATCAGTTTATATTTGGCAGTTTTTAGGTGGAGGGACGAGCTTGTTGCATTGAGTTAATCTGCTGAAAATCACATTGCATTGCATCTTAATCTGCCGAATCTGATGTGCTTTTAGATAACATGTAATTTTTGGAAATTAAATCTTTTTCTCAAGCATCGTTTTGTGAGAAACCTAAATTGAATGCTGGGACGTGGTTTGTGCTCGCACTCCTGTCCTTCTGCACAGGGATGGCCTTTTCCAGCTCACCTATTTCCCACTCCTCTCCTGCCTCCCCCCCCCCCCCCCCCCCCATCTCTCTGGCGCTCATCAAGTCCCCTGCGAGTCTGTGCCTGTCAAAACCGAGACTAAATGGAGTTTGTTGCCTCGTGAAAATGAAAATCGCTTATTGTCACAAGTAGACTTCAAATGAAGTTACTGTGAAAAGCCCCTAGTCGTCACATTCCGGCGCCTGTTCGGGGAGGCTGGTACGGGAATTGAACCGTGCTGTTGGCCTGCCTTGGTCTGCTTTCAAAGCCAACGATTTAGCCCTGTGCTAAACCAGCCCCTGTGCCATCGTGCTGTGTCATTGGCCACTTTTCGAAATTATAGGGGAGGTTATGATGAGGTGTTAATATCACTGCACCAGCACTGGTGAGATCCAGGCTCCTCCTCTGGGGACATGTTTTCAATTCCTACCATGGTAGCTGGTGGAATTGAAATGCATTGAATAAATCTGGGATTGAAAGTGGGTCTTATTGATGATGACCAGGAAACTTCCATTGACTGTCATGAAAATCCACCTGGTTCTTTAATGTCGTTTGGGGGAGGCAATCTGCCGTCCTTACCTGGTCTGGTCTACGTGTGAGCAGCACGGAAGCATAGTGGGTAGCACTGTTGCTTCACAGCTCCAGGGTCCTGGGTGCGATTCCCGGTTTGGGTCGCTGTCTGTGCGGAGTCTGCACGTTCTCCCCGTGTCTGCGTGGGTTTCCTCCGGGCGCTCCGGTTTCCTCCCACAAGTCCCGAAAGACGTGCTGTCAGGTGAATTGGATATTCTGAATTCTCCCTCTGTGTACCCAAACAGAGGCCGGAATGTGGCGACTAGGGGCTTTTCACAGTAACCTCATTGCAGTGTTAATGTAAGCCTACTTGTGACAATAAAGATGGTTAATTAGTTAATGTGGATCAGCATATATTGTTGACTATTTTTTTCTGCTCTCTGAAATGGCCTCGAAAGCCCCATGTTTGATGGGACAATCGAAAGGTGCAACAAGCCCAAGTCTCGCGGAAGATTTTTTTAATAGAAGCAGCTGCTGAATCCCGAACGTTCTGTAATGAACAGAAATGAATTCTTTTGGCTCCTCTCTTTTCATCGCCTGCTCTGCGTTCCCATTGTCAACATCAATGCAGGAAGTGGGGCATTTACAGAGTGTGACGGAAGATTGTTTTGGGGGTTTAACAAGTTTTTACTCAACAGAATGAAACTACTCATGATGATTCAATCAGCTTTAAAAAAAAAATGCAACCCATAACACATCCCCTCTGTTTCCTGGCTATGATCTGCTTTTAATTTGTCCCAGACTAGTTGGCAGCACAGTTGGCTGGTGATAAACTACTCCATGGGGTTGGGAAAACTGGATGTTGGAAGGAGCTTGCCCACTAAACAACTGTGACTGCACTCCCAAAATGAATTGGTTGGTTGTGAGGCACTTTGGGACGTCCTGAGAGCTTGAAAAGGATTTCTACAAATGCATATTAATCCTCTCTGTCTGCAGTAAGTGAGTGGTTGCTAATGTGTTAGAACATAGAACATAGACAGTACAGCACAGTCCAGGCCCTTCAGCCCATGATGTTGTGTTGTGGGCAGTGAAACTATATGTTCATGGAGTCATAGGATTTACAGTGGAGAAGGAGGCCATTCAGCCCATTGAGTCTGCACCAGCCCTTGGAAAGAGCACCCCACTTAAGTCCACGCCTCCACCCAATCACCTTAATCCAGTAACCCCACGTAACCTGTTTAGACACTAAGTGCAATTTATCATGGCCAATCCACCTAGCCTGCACATGTTTGGACTGTGGGAGGAAACCGGAGCACCCGGAGGAAACCCACGCAGACACGGGGAGAAGGTGCAGCTCCATACAAGACGGGAATCGAACCTGGGATCCTGGAACTGTGAAGCAACGGTGCTAACCACTGTGCTACCATGCTGCCCAAATCAGTGAACAAGAAGTGAGTTACTCGCTGTAGGATTCCTAGCCTCTGACCTGCTCTTGTAGCCACAATATTTATATGACTAGTCCAGTTCAGTTTCTGGTCAACGGTAACCCCCCAGGATGTTGATGGTGGTGATTCTGCAATGGTAATGCCATTGAATATCAAAGAGTGATGGTTGGATTCTCTCTTATTGGCGATGGTTATTGGCCGGCGCTTCTGTGGTGCGACTGTAACTTGCCACTCATCAGCTCAAGCCTGGATATTGTCCAGGTGGTCTTGTTGCATGTGGATATGGACTGTTTAATTATCTGAGGAGTTGTGTATGTTGTGCAATCATACATAGAACATAGTGCAGAAGGAGGCCATTTGGCCCATCAACTCTGCACCGACCCACTTAAGCCCTCACTTCCACCCTATCCCCGTAACCCAATAACCCCTCCTAACCTTTTTGATCACCAAGGGCAATTTATCATGGCCAATCCACCTAACCTGCACGTCTTTGGACTGTGGGAGGAAACTGGAGCACCCGGAGGAAACCCACGCAGACACGGGGGGAATGTGTAGATTTCACACAGACAGTGACCCAAGCCGGGAATCGAACCTGAGACCCTGGCGCTGTGAAGCCACAGTGCTATCCACTTGTGCTACCATGCTGCCCCGCCATCATCAGCAAACATCCCCACTTCTGACCTTGTGATGGAAGGAAGGACACTGGTGAAGCAGCTGAAGATGGTTGGGCCCAAGAGGAACTCCTGCATTGATGTCCTAGGACTGAGATGGTTGACCTCCAACAACCGCAACCATCTTCCTTTGTGCTAGTTTCTTGTTGTGCATGCATGAACCTGTATGTATATTTATACAATGGAGCTAGCTTGATAAAACCCCTAAAAAATGTTCCGCCTGCAAAATAAAAACCAAATGAATCGCAACGGGTTGGTCCGTCGGTTGGCTTTATGGCACTGTAACGTTCCTTTTCTGATGCACATCTTGTCTCACCAGTGGATAATGTTAATGTCCCAGTTTGTCGTGGTTGTATTGAACACATGTGTTCCGTGGTCTATATGGTGGCTGATGCATCTCTCTCTTTCCAACTTACAGATGGGCTACAAGAGGATGAAGTTGACGGTGTCCAGAAATTGCCCGAGGATCTTGCTGACATTGTCTCTGAACTGGTAAGTGCAACATAATATCTCGTGGAAAGACATCGGGGTTTCTCCATCTCCATTGTGGTTGCTGTGCCTGATCTGCATTCCGTTCTCCTCACTGCTGAATGGAAACTCTTCCCAAGTGAAGACCATTTGCACTAGATTGCACATTTTCTTGGATCCAACTGTACACTCTGGTTGTACAAAGTAAAGTCCTGTTGGACAGTGTTGAATGAATCCCAAAGTAGCTGAAGACCTGTTGAAGGTCTTCAGGCTTTTGTACATATTAATTCCAAATACATCAGACATCACAAACCATATAAACAGGATCGTGATTCGTCATTTATTTATTTCATAGAAAAGCCGTTTTACCTCAGAATACAAAAGTGCTGGAAACACTCAAGAACACTCTCCACACTCAGGCAGCATCTGTGGAGAGGGTAACAAGTTAACGTTTCAGGTCCATGAGCTTTCACCAGAACTGGGAGAAGTTAGAGAATGTAATATGTGTTGAGCAACGAGTTGGTGGGACAAGGACAAAAGGGAGGACTGGAATACGGGAGAGATTCAATGAGAGAGGAGTTAGTCTTATCGGACCAAAGGTGATGGGGCGCAACAAAAGAAGCAAAGAAACAAAAGATGTGTCTAGAACAGGTGCGTGACTGTCCGAAAGGGAACATCGGAGAGAAAAAGCGAAACCATGCAAACAAAAGGAGACAAAATAGGGAGGCCGTGTTTACATCAGAAATTGTTAAATTCAACGTTGAATCCAGGAAGCTGTAAAGTGCCTTATCGAAAGTTTATGTTGAGCTTCACTGCAGCAGGCCAAGGACAGAGATATCAGTGTGAGAGCAAGATGGAGAATTAAAATGACAGGCCGCTGGAAGTTTGGGCTCATGTGTGCAGACTGAGCAGAAGGGTTCCACAAATCAGTCGCCTAATTTGCTCCTGGTCTCTTCCCCCCCCCCCCCCCCCACCCCCTCATTATATAGAGGAGACCACCACATTGTGAACAGTGAATGCAGTAGACTAAATTGAAAGAAGTACACATAGGTTGCTGCTGTATCAAGAAAAGGTGTGTTTTGTGCATCGGTGAGGAGCGAGAAGGTAAAAGAGAAGGTGTTAATTCTCCTGCGTTTGCATTGGCACGTGCCTTGGGAAGGGGCACGGGAGGCTCAACACCTGAAAAGAGGAGAGGCAAATGTTTTGATTGACCATGGTTGTTATTTATTATTTAATAAACAGATGATTTAATGGGGATCTCGCACATGTTCGAGTATGCGATGTGTACTGGTGCGTGTATTTAAGAATGTTTTACCTGTGCTTGGAGTATGAGGAATCGCCATCTTGTAAAAGTTGCGAGGGGACTTGGTAACACTTGTAGAAGCATGCGCCACATGAGTCATCCCATCAGTTTCGGAAGTTCAAGAGATGGGAAGGAAATTGTGTTTTTGTTTTTAGGGGTATCTTGATCTTGTAAAGTCTCTCCCTTTGACTTGCAAGGCCACACACCTTGTGCAACTTGAAGGAATATGGGCACCCCACAGACAATGGCCTATGTTGGTCTGAAGCCATTTGGGAGGGAATGCAGGATATTAATCACCTTGTTTAAAACAAAAAGGAAGAAAAATAGCCTTTCAAATCAGCTTCCATTTCTCCTGTTTGAACATGGAGCAGAGGCATGAGTGTTAACAAACAGCACTGAACAGCTGTGCTGGACACAGTCCCGAGATGACCTTGGGAGTGGCGTTACATCAAACTCAAACTCGCATGAGATTTTGCGCCCCCCCCCCCCCCCCCACCCCAACCCAATACACATCTGTAACGCATCCCCTACCACCTGTTGTTTTTGTCCTGTTTTATAACGCAGTTCATGGAAAAACATAAGGGTCTTTAGCAACAGAAAAGGCTCTGAAACCCAGTGGGGCTTATAGCTCTTTTATTGATTAACCCCACGTACACACATTTTCTTTTAATTCCGGAAACACATTTCCTTGCCTCCCGAAGCAATTTGTACTGTCTGCTTTGGTGACCTTACATCTTGCATAAATCTATTTGCTCTTGGATTTAAAGGTAGTGTCTCTCTGGCTTCCCTTTTTTACTTCTAAATTCCTCGTCTTTGACGTCATTTGATCAACTTGCTGAGTATTATGCGCAGAAGCAACTATTAACCAGGAGTGATGGCAGTGCCATCTGGTAACTTACTGAAGTGTTTTTTCTCTATGTGAGAACCGATAGTGAGTGTTGGAGGCTATTCAACAATCGTGGGGTGGGGGTGGGGGGGGGGGGGGGGGGGGCAGGGGGGTGGTGGTGGAGTATTACTTTGCGGGCTAATTGCGTTTTCGGCTAACTGTAAAAACAAATGTGCAGGACACCCAGCAAGCGAGTGAAGATGGGGAGCCCTGATCGATTCCGCTGCCCCTGTCCCCACCTTTTCTTTCCTGATTTGCAGAATCTAATTGCTGGGCCTCCAACATTATGCCAGCCAAAATCAGCAAATTCATTCCAAGCTGGGCCTTTCTTGTTCGATTGTCTTTCATCCGTTTAGACATTCATGCAGCCCGCTGTGATGTTGTGCCCTATTTTGCCGTTGTGCTTTATTGAGTTCATCCTCCACCCTATCCCTTGGTAAACCAGAGACTGAATTCCAAATTAACTTCCCGGCTAAGTGAAAGTGTTTGAAATAGTTGCCCTTCTTCAGTGAGATCAGATTTACAGAACCAATGAGTGATAGTCGGTGAATGCTCCATAATGGTGGTGTCC